>NC_030813.1:105544088-108040338 GCF_001704415.2 Capra hircus
TCTGAAGATGCGGAAGAGGCCGTGAGTCAAGGAGTGCAGGTGGCCTCAATAAGCTGCAAGAGGCAAGGAAAGAATTTTCCCCTAGAGCCTCCAGGAAGGAATGCAACCCTTCTGACACCCAGATTTTAGCCCCAAGACACTGGTGTCACACTTCTGACCTCCAGAACTGTAAGATAATAAATGGGTGCTTCCCTGTTGGCTTAGACAAAGAATCTGCCTTAGTAAAGAATCTTAGTAAAAAATCTGCCCGCAGTGCAGGAGACCTGGGTTTGATTCCTGGGTTGGGAAGATCCCTTGGAAAAAGGAATGGCAACCCACTCCAGTATTCTTATCTGGAAAAATCCCATGAACAGAGGAGCCTGGTGGGCTATAGTCCATGGGATTCCAAAGAGTGGGACACAACTGAGCAACTAACACTTTCACCAACACACTGAGTTCATGGTAATTTGTGATAGCAACAGCAGGAGACACGGAACTCATAGCTACTTGCTGGATGAGTTAATGAAGAAATGAATGATTGAACAGGATCTGAAGTCCCTCTACGGAATGGTCCCTGTCATTTCCCTGGGTCTGTTTGAGGATTGGGTGCCCAGGATTGACCCAACTCCACCAACACTGGGTGCTGAGAGCAGAGGAACGCTCCCTCTCTCTTCTGTGTCCCCCTCTGCTCATACACTCAGGGCACTCGTGTGTCTGATTAAAGGTAGCTGCTTGGTACTTGCCTGATGTAGTCACTCTTTAGTCCCTAAGTCATGTCTGACTCCCTGAAACCTCATGGGCTGCAGCCCACCAGGCTCCTCTGTCCATGGGATTCTCCAGTCAAGAATACTGGAGTGGGTAGCCATTTCCTCCTCCACTTCATGTAGAGTTAGCCATACATTAAGATGCTGAACTGGATATTCACCTGCCCCCAACCACGTGTCATTTGACCTGGTCTTATGCCTTCAGTCATGTGCATGTCTTTTTCTCTGAGGTTAATATCAGGCTGTGTTCATCTCAACACAGCCCTATCTTTCCATTTTTCTTTTCATTTTCAACATCACCCTGGAAACATCCTCTGGGATGTAAGACATGCGAGAGAGTAGAACTTCTGGAGTTTTTAAAGGATGCTTAAACTTTTTAAGGGCTTCCCAGTGGCTCAGGGGTAAAGAATCCGCCTGCAATGCAGGAGGTGCAGGTTCAATCTCTGGGTCAGGAAGATCCCCTGGAAGAGGGCATGGCAACCCACTCCGGTGTTCTTGTCTGGAGAAGTTCCATGGACAGAGGAGCCTGGTGGGCTCTAGTCCCTGGGGTCATGGAGAGTTGGATGTGACTAAAGGGCTTGAGCATACACTGCCTTTCAATGACGTTACTGTGTCACCCCACTGGATTCACACACCCACCATCGGTAATTTAGTATCCCCCGTTTTACAGATGAAGGAACTGAAACACCATTTATTTGTTTACTATGTCATTTGCTTTTCCCACTTATTCATGACCTCTTCACTTAGCCCTTAATGAGGGTTTTCTGCATGTGGCATTGTGTTCAGAACATTACATATGACCACCGTTGCCTGGATGTATACCAAGTTCTGAGAAGTTAAACTACAAGGTCATGCACGTCTTAGTCAGTAAAAAGGATCATTCTTGGCAGAGAGAAAACCAGAAGTCTGGCATGCTAGTTTTCTCCACTGAGCCCCCCAGAAAGTTCATCAAATTGCATCCCATGCTTAGAACAGCAACAACAGCTACAGTCCCAAAACACAAGACAGCTAGCTACTCACCTCCTCTGGTCTCGCACTAAGTCCTGGTTCCAGAATGCCCCGAGAGAAACCTTCTGAGCTCATGGACACTTAGGAACATAACTCAAGCCACACATCATGCCCAGGAAGTTCCTACTGGTTGGCCCTTCCTACCTCCAAGTAGAGCTGGCCTTTTCAGAATTTCCCCGATTGGTGTACTGTAGGCTGTCAGGAAACGTTTAACAGGAGGATTCCTGCGTGCTGTTTCTCATAAATCCTCTGTTCCTTATCAGTTCCTGGCAACTGGAACAAGTAGAATGGCACGCCACTCCCAGGACTGAGGTCATAGGATGAAACACATGCATGAGTCTCCTTCAGTAAACATTCTCCATGGAGAAGGAAATGGCAACCCACTCCAGTATTCTTGCCTGGAGAATCCTATGGACAGAGGAGCCCAGCAGGCCAGAGTCAGACACGACTTAGCAACTAAACCACCAAACCAAACATTCTCCTTACAAGAAAGCTGCTTAGTCTCGATCCTCTTTATTGAGATATGGATTGTCTCCTGACCTTATGACCGTTGTTGATCCCTTGTTCCCTTGATAACGATTGCTGTACGTTTGGTTTTCTGATCTTCATGGTTGTCGAAAGAAATTCCTTGTACAACAGCCTATATATACTCACAGAAAGATCATTAAAGCCCCCTTGCTCCACCAGAGGCTTGGGTCCCCGTGTCTTTCTTTCTCTCTCTCTCTTGCTCCCTCTCTCTCCCTCCCTCCGGCTAGTTCTCTGGAGTGTAGAAATCCTTCAAGCTCACTCTCCTGACCGGACTTCCAAGACCTCCTCAAGAGGGCGCCCTATGCCTTCCTGAGTGGTGCAAGCCCTGTTCTAGGGTTTTATTGGTTCTCTGAATAAACCAGGGAATATTAGCTTCTTTCTCTCTTTCACTTTCGTATTGTCAACTCCAGACCACCAGGTTCTGGTCCGTTAAAGGACTGCAACAGTAGGCTTTTCAGTAATGTTTCCCCCAACCTGTTTTTCCAGTCTGTCAATCAGATTCTCGTTGCCTCGTTAGGCTTCCTTCCTGACTTGAGTATAATCCTCCTCCTTCCAAGAGGTGAAAAGTTAATTTCCTTAATGACTATGTGTTTCACCATCCTAACCCAGGGTTTCTAGACTTCGGTGCTCTTGCATTTTTGGCTGCTTACTTCTGTGCCTTGGAGGATGTTTAGCAGTGTCCCTGGTCCCTCTGACCGCTTAACGCCAACAGCAAGCTTGCACCCTCTTCTCCAGTTCCTTAACTCTCACCTCATTATGACAACAACAACAAAAAAATGTCTCCAGACAATCCTACATGTTTTTAGGATTGAGGGGCACAATCACCCTGGGGTTATTCCATCTCTGCCCCTCTATTTCAGTTGGACCAAGCAATCTGTTGGACCAAGCAACATGGGCTCCCCTCATAGCTCAGTCGGTAAAGAATCTGCCTGCATTGTAGGAGACCTGGGTTTGATTCCTGGGTGAGGAAGATCCCTGGAGAAGGAAAAGGCTACCCACTCCAGTATTCTTGCCTGGATAATCCTGTGGACAGAGGAGCCTGGCAGGCCATGGTCCATGGGATCGCAAGAGTAGGACACAACTTAGTGACTAAACCACCACCACGCAGTCTATAATATTCACCTTTAGACTGAAAATCCCGTGCTTCTATAACGCTTACTCTCTAGTCACAGTTTTCCAATGAAGAATGGGAGTTGGATGTTTCATTTGATTGTGTTGAACAGAAGGCAAGTTTTAATTATGGCGCTCTATCGAGATCTCCAGAAAAACAGAACCAATAGGATGTGTGTGTATGGAAGAAATTGATTTGTGGAGGTGTGAGTCCAAAATCCACAGGCCAGGCTGAAAGGCTGGAGATTGGGCAGATTTGCAGTCTGAGTCCAAAGCAATCAACTGCAGAATTCCTTCTTGCTCAGAGAAGCTGAGTCTTTTGTTTCTTAAGACCCACCCACATTATGAAAGGTAACGCTTTACTCAAAGTCCAGTGATTTAGGGCCTCCCTGATGGCCCAGTGGTTAAGAATCTGCCTTGTGATGCAGGGGACATGGGTTCAATCCTTGGCCTGGAAAGATCCCACATGCTGCACGGCAACTAAGTTTGTGCACTGCAACTACTGAGCTTGTGCTCTGGAGGCTGTGAGTTGCAACTACTGAAGCCCGCCCACCTAGAGCCAGGGCTCTGCAATTAGAGAAGCAACTGCAATGAGAAGCCCGCACACCGCAACTAGAGCGTAGCCCTCGCTTGCTGCAACTAGAGAAAGCCTTTGCATAGCAACAAAGACCTAGCA
This sequence comes from Capra hircus, assembly GCF_001704415.2. Lineage (NCBI taxonomy): Eukaryota > Metazoa > Chordata > Mammalia > Artiodactyla > Bovidae > Capra > Capra hircus. The sequence goes on from NC_030813.1 coordinate 105,548,154, forward strand.
CAGCCAAAATTAAATAAACAAACAAACTAATTCTTTAAAAATAAAAAAAGTCCAATGATTTAGATGTTAGTTTCACCAAAAAAAAACACCCTCACAGAAACATCCAGAATGATGTGTGACCAAATATCTGGGCCATGCGGGCCAGTGAAGTTGACACATAAAATTTAATCATAACAGGCAGCCGTGGATGAACTAATTGATGGAAAAGAGAGGCAGGATGTACTTTAGTGCACCTGGAATTTGGAACCAGGCTTCCCTGATTACTGCTTGAGAGGCAGATGTTAGAAATGCTGTACTAGGGCCATCAGTATGTCTCAGCCCTGGCCCTCACAATCACCTGCCAGGCCTTGAGAGGATGCTTATATGAGAAATACCCTTGAAAAGGCCAATCCGGTTGTTCTAAGGTGGAACTCAGCCATCAGTGAGTTATTAGAAATCCTCAGCTATTCCTAGTGTGAAGCCAAGGTTGGGATCAACATCTGATCCGTCCCCCACCCCCACACCCAGGGTGGTTCAGTGGAGATGAGCACAGACTTTGCAGCATAGTTCTCTGGGTTTGGGGCTTCCCTGGCAGTAAAGAAACTTTACCTTTACACTAAAGAAACCTTTCTTCAGTGGTAAAGAAACTGCCTGCCAAGGTAGGAGATTGAGAGTCTGATCCCTTGGTGGGGAAGACCCCCTGGAGAAAGAAATGGCAGCTCACTCTGGTATTCTTGCCTGGGAAATCCCATGGACAGAGGAGCCTGGAGGGCTACAGTCCATGGGGTTGTGGAAGAGTCTGACGTGACTTAGTGACTAAATAAGAAGCCCTAGGTTTGAGTCCCACTTCCCTTCAAGGGAGTTGGGAGATGCTGGGATGGCCGCTCTACCTGAGGCTGTTGGTTAAGTAAGAAGTAGAAGGCACCTCACACCTCCCTCGAGACATACCGCGTTTCGCATGTCAGTATACGTCTGTCTACCACCCAGTTTGGTACTAACAACCCGGGTGTCCCTTCCCTGTCACTTTCATTTAAGTTCCTGTTAAAATATAATAAAAAATAATCATGATTTGTCTAACGTGTGTCAAGCTTTGAGAAAGATGCTGTGCTGGGAGTAGGCATCATCTAGCCTCACAATAGTCTATGAACAGGACTCCGTGGTGGCACCAGGTTACAGGTGAGGGAAAGTGAGGCACACAGATGTTAGGCAGCTTCCCCAAGGCGGACACAAGCTGTCTGAGGTTTCTCTGACTCAGAAGTGTAAAGCTTTTACAGAATTTGCTTCAGGAGGTGTGAATCAGGGTTGTGACCTGATTTCCAGAGAAGGAGGAAACAAAAAATGCCGTAGTTGCCACATGTCACCCTGTGTACCTAGAAAATCTAAGAAAACAGAGATTAAAATTCTTAGAATTGAAAATGGAAGCTTAGCAAAGACTTGGAGCATATCCAAAATGCTGATATGTTCCTGAATATCATCATTCAACGGAAATTGTATGTAAAAATCGAGAGCCCATTAACAATAGGAACAAAAACGTGTAACACCTAGGAATGAATTTGGCAAGAAACGGGAGGTACACAGATGAATAATACAGCTACCAAACTTTATCAAGGGGTATTTCTATTTATGTATTGGCTGAGAGGCCGGTAGGATCTTGACTCCCTGATCTGGTATCAAAAACCCATGCTCCCTGTAGTGGAAGCTCAAGGTCTTAACCATTGGACTGCCAGGGAAGTCCCCCATTAAGGGGTATTGAAGATTCATTTGACCTTTGGCAAGATGCTCTGTGCAGACGGTAGACGTTGTAAAAACTCCAATTCCTTGCAAATAGGTTAAGAGTATGCCTTAATTTTTTCCAAATGAAAATTAGGCTTTGAAGTGATTTCTACACAATTCAGAAATTTCAGGGTGCAGTACATAAAGTGCTGAATTTATGACAACTTCTAATACCTCAGAAATAAAGAGTCAGTCCTCCAGAAATAAAGAGTCCAGTCAAATCACTCATTTGAGTGAGTTCCAGATTTCATTTCAGACACAGCCACCTAAGCAGTGAGAAGCTTTTTGCCTACCGTACCTGGGCACACTCAAATCCAAACTAATTTATTTTAAAAGTTGCTTCAGAGTTAAAAAATTTTTTAAATGTAAAATGCAGGCTTAAATGTGAAATGAATACCTTTTATAAATTTATATAAATATATACACATTTAATGGGTTTCCCCAATGGCTCAGCAGATAAAGAATCTGCTTACAAGGCAGGAGACACAGGAGTTGCAGGTTGGATCCCTGGTTTGGGAAAATCTCCTGGAGGAAGGAATGGCAACCCACACAGTATTCTTGCCTGAAAAACCCCATGGTCAGAGGAGCCTGACAGGCTATAGTCCAAAAGGGTTGCAAAGAGTCAGACATGACTGAGCAATTAACATGTCCTGCACACACATATATCCATGTGAGAGTGAAAGTGTTAGTCACCCAGTCACGTTCAACTCTGCTACCACATGGCTCCTCTGTCCATGGAGTTCTCCAGGCAAGAATACTAGAGTAGGTTGCCATTCCCTTCTCCAGGGGATCATCTCGACCCAGGGATTGAACCTGGGTCTCCTGCATTGCAGGCAGATTCTTTACCATCTGAGCCACCAGGGAAACCCCAATTGTATCTATCTACCTATACAATTTAAAAACTAATTGAATGAACACTTCTGTGACAACCTGGGCAGACAGACTCTTAAGGAAGCCCCTAGATAGCTTTCCTGTGCTTATGTAACTCGTTTGCTGAGTATGAGTAGAACCTGTGACCTGTTCCTAAACATAGGCAATATGGCAAAATATAAATCAGCGTCTTAATATATGTATCAAGAGCTCACACTGACATTCCCAAGACTAAGAAATTCATATCTGAAAAAAACAAAAATAATAGATTGAAAATGATCAGCCTCACTGATGCCAGTTGAGTTGCCAAATGGCGGCTTTATTGGCCGAGTTGGTTTTGGAGTTAGAATGACTTATGATACTCAAAGTTGGCATGAACAGAATGAGACAGGTTCTTGCTCACCATGGAGAGGAATACAAATTAATAGAATGTGTTTGGAGAGCAGTTTGTGACAATAATTCCTGTGTCTTAAAAGTGTGTATAGTCTTTGCTTGGGTCATTCATTTTTAATAATCTATCCAAAAGCAACAATCCTCAATGCAATGACTGATGTGAAAGCACATTCATCAAGACATTTGCTCTGGCAAGAAAGGGAAATCTGAAACCAGCCCCAAATGCCGGGGGCAGGGGGAGAGCCCAGAAAAAAGCAGATCACCCAGTTTGGTAGGTGGCAGGTTGAATGAGTAAGAAAGCTTACTTATCAGACTTGTCTTGGGTGATGTCAAGACTAATAGATTTCTGCACCCGCCACCTGGAGAAGGAAATGGCAACCCACTCTAGTATTCTTGCCTGGGAAATCCCATGGACAGAGGAGCCTGGTGGACTATAGTCCACGGGGTCGAAAAGATTCAGACACGCCTGAGCGACTGAGCACACACTCGTCAGCCAGAATCTTAAAAGTTTACAAAGAGCCCTTAACTGGAGTCAGCTTGGAGTAGCTTCTGGGAGCCCAGAAGACAAGCCGACACACATTCTAAGAACAAGGGGAGGGGATGATGGGGGACACAGCTTCCAAGTGCCCGGGTTCAACTCGAGGGTCAGCTAGTAGTCACGTCTTCTTGATGACCTCATCCAGGATATATTAGGGGAATGATTATATGAATTACACTCTATCCATCCACTTGTTGAGTAAGATGAAGATATTAAGATGATGTTTGGGTTTCCTTGCTGGCCCAGTGGTAAAGAATTCGTCTGCCACTGCAAAAGACACAGGTTCGATCCCTGGTTCAGGAGGATCCCACAGAGCAACTAAGCCCAAGCACCACAACTACTGAGGCTGTGCTCTAGAGCCAGGGAGGTGCAACTACTGAGCCCACATGCCACAACTACTGAAGCCTGCATGCCCTAGAGCCTGTGCTCTGCAACAAGAGAAGGCGCTGCAATGAGAAGCCTCAGCCCCGCAATGAGAGAGTAGCCCCTGCTCGCCGTAACTAGACGAAAGCTCATGCAGCAATGAAGACTGGGTGCAGCCAAAAATAAATAAATTCATTTTAAAAATTTAATTTAAAAAAGATGATGCTTGCTTATAGTTTTTAATGACAAAGATAAATTCTTTGTCATTAGATATCTTGCTAGCTAGCTGTCTATCTATGTATATACCTATAAAATCACTACTTAGATCAACATATGGAACAGTTTCAACACTCTAAATGCCCTTACCATCTTCACGGCAGGTAACCATTATTCTAACTTCCCTCAACACAGATTAGCCTGTGCTTGAACGTCCTCTCAACGGAACCATATAGGATTCCCTCTTTCGTGTCTAGATTATCCTGTTCAGTATCATATTTACAAGATGAATCCCACCCTGTTGTCTGTATCGGTAGTTTACTGACTTTTACCACTGAAGATGGATAAACCACAATTTATTCCTCCGTTCTCCTGTTGATGGGCATCTGGGTTGCCCCCAGTTTGGGGCTCCTTTAAATAGTGCTGCTCAAATGGTCTTATCCAGGCTTTTGTTGGACATGCACGTTCTATTCTCTTGCATGTATTTAGGAGTGGGATTGACGGGCCACAGGGTGTGTATGTGTTTCAATCTGGTAGACACTGTCACACAGTGAAATCCACATTTTTATAAGGAATTTTCTGGTGCAGCTGGTCATGGATCATACTTTGAGAAACACTATTTCACTGAGAGTCCCATTTTGTGAGCAAGCATATTCCCTTTAGCTCACCCTTCCTTGGGGTATAAGAGGGGACAAACTTGCTCACATCAAGACATCAGCAAGGTGATCTGGGGAAGAGGAAAGAAGGAGAAATTAAACTAATACCATCCCTTAGCCCCGCTAAGATTTGGGACAAATCTTTCAATTCACTCTTTTGCCCAAGAGAAAGAAGCTGAGAACCGGGACACTTTAATGGGGTTGGGACGGTGAGAAGCCAGGTCACTGTGCCTGTCTGTCACTGTGCCTGATTGTGAAGTCAGTCAAGCCCCCTCCCACACCGACCATGAGTTAGAATCACGTGTGCTTCTTTGCTGGTAAAAAACGATCTTCTTGGGACCTTGGGTTATCCCTGTGGCAAGCAGCTGTCTCTTCTGCTCATCTCACATAGGATAATCACAAGCAGTTTTCTCTGCTCTGGCGGCCAGCCCGTGCTCTTAACCAAGGAATGGCTTGCAGGAGAGGAGATGAAAGAGATGACATTCCTCCTGCTGGGCCCAGTGAACCGGGTCAAGAACAAACGCCAACCTTCTTTTCAGACCCAGCCAGCTCTGCTGAGGTCAGGAGGACAGGAACCGGGACTTCCTGCTGGCGGACGCAGGAAAGAGGGACATCCAGGAGTGTGGGCCACGTGCAGCTTCCTCAGTCCCTCGGCCGGGAGCCAGTTTTCCTGTCCTGTTTCAGTGCCTCCTGCAGGCTGGCCCCGCCTCCGCCAGCGGTGATCCCAAGCTGCTCTCTGCTGTTCTTAACCTAGCACTACAACCAGGGGCTCAGATGCCAGAGACAGCAGGGCTCCAGAGAGGTAGAAGGGCTGGAAAGTGGTGGGAACGAAACCAGGCTCTGTACATCCAGGATCCCATAAAGCCAGAGGGAAAGTTACACGGTTCAAAATAGTCTGGACTTAAAACTCCCCTCTGGGTCTCTCCCACCATCCTATCCAAAACGAAGAACTTTCTCCCCCCAAGAGAGGAATGAACATCAAGATCGATTATGTTCAGCTCCCAGTTGGTCCCAGTCTCCGGCTGGTCTCAGGAATTCCTTGCCCCAGTTGTTGAAAGCTAACTAATCAAAATAATCTTGAGGAAAAACAGACCCCCTCAAAACAACGTAGCTCTGCGTATATATGTTTTCTGTATATACCTACTCTTTTTTTGACTTAGTGCCGCAGCTCACTGGTCTGACGGCTGCTCCTTCTCGCCTCATTAAAGGTGATCTCTTCCTGTAGAGTATCGGTCTCGTTCTTTCTCCGAACCTCGCAGTCTCTGGTTCCCTTACCTTACACTCTTGGTGCTGAAACCTGGGAGGTTGAGGTTCCTTCTCATTCTCCACAGCCAGCTCTTTGGAACGTGGAAACCTGCCAAGCTTACTGTCCCACCTGGGCTTTCAAGACCTCCTGTGAGTGGTACAAGCCCTGTGTAAGAGCTTTATTGGTTTTCCATGAACCCTAAGAAATATTGGCCTCTCTGTCTTTTACTCTCTTTTTCGTGAGACCAACCAGCTCCAGGACAGAGGCCTTTTGCCATTCGACCTCCCTCTACCCACCACAAATTCTCGCCTGACCCAGGAGCCCAGGTAAGCTCGGACGGTACTCTAGGGTGCCACAGACTATCATCCTTTCTGGGTTCCCGGGGAACCCTCCGGCCAAAAGGCCCTCTGGGGAGGTACTTGGGGGATGCCCTCTCCCTCCTTCAGAGTCTCTCTCTGCCCTTGCCCAGTCCAAAGATTAGATGACCACCTTTTCTCTCTACCAGACAATCGTCAGCTGCTTGCGATGGGGTCAAGCCAATCCGTCCTGTGGGACTCTCCCGTGGCCTGTGTAAGACGAAAGCTCAAACCTCTACTCTTGACTGATCTCAAGGTTCATAAACTCGAGTCACTTTGTACTCAGATTTGGCCTCAATACAAATTGGACACCCAAAACTGCTGGCCTGAGTTCAGGACTTTCAATTTCAATGTTTTATCAGATCTCACTAACTTCCTCAAACAGAATGGCAAATGGCTGGAAGTCCCCTATATTCAAGCCTTCTGGGACCTTAGAAGCTGTACTTCTCTCTGCAAGGACTGTTCTACCTATCAAATCCTCCTCTGCTCTCTCTCCCCTTCCACCACAAAAGAATGCAAATCTAAAGCCCCTAAAAGGCCCCCTAAACCCTCAGCTCCTGATTTCGACCAGGCAGACGAGCTTCTTCCCTACCGCCCCGGTGATGAGACATCCAGGGGAGAGACTCCACCCTCTAGCCCTTCTTCCTCCAAACCAGGAAGCGATGACCCCAAATCCCCAAAAGAGATTTCCACTCTCTCTCCATCGACCAGGACCCAAAGCAAACACATGTTTCCTCGCAGAGAGGTAACAGGACCAGAGGGCTCTACACGGGTTCATGTGGCTTTCTCAATTTCTGACATGAGCCAAATTGAAGAAAAATTGCGATCCTTTTCAGAAAATCCTACTAGATATAGGAAGGAATTCCTCCGCCTTACACAAGCATATCATTTAACCTGGAATAATCTTTATTACATCATTAAATGTCACTTTAACCTCTGATGAAAAATAATGGATATGGCAGGTATCCCAAGCTCATGCCGATCAGCTCCATAACCAAGATAGGGCCAATCCAGTGGCTGAAGATGTAGTTCCTCTAACTGAACCACGGTGTACACATCAAGCTGGCGATGCCAGCATCCGGGACCTACGTTATATGATCACCTGTTTACTAGAAGGAATGCTCAAAAGCTCTCACATTCATGTTAACTACGATAAGATTAGAGAAGTGACTCAAGAAAAGGATGAAAATCCTGCACAGCTTACTGAGGCAGTCCAGAAATACGCTAACCTAGATATTTCCACCCCCGCCAGACTCTTACACATCCAGTTCATAAGTCAGTCAGCCCCTGATATTTGCCGAAAACTATGCCAGTTAGAAAAGGGCCGAAACCCCTCAGTGAGATCTCCTAGAAATAGCCTTTAAAGTTTTCAATAATAGGGAGGAAGAAGCGAAAAAGGAAAAAGAAAAGGAAAGAAAGCCCATATATGCTTTATTTGCTGCAGCTTATCCAAGAAAAAAATTCAGTCCCTCTGGCCTGCCAACCTTGACCCACCTGTGTAGGACTTCCAGGCCTGTGCTTCAGATGTAACCAAACAGGACACTGGGCCAAATCCTGCCTAAACCCCCAGCCACTCACCAAACCCTGCCCCTCCTACAAACAATGGGGACACTGGAAAATGAATTGTCCTCGGATACTACCCATCAAATCTCAGGGTCCTCCCCAGGCCCAACAACAATGGGTCAAAAGCCAGACTCTGGGGGGCCCTGGCACCCCAGACTATGGTTCCTCGGATGAGAGGGGAATTGACCGAACTGTGCCTGAGTTATTTCACTGATGGAGCCCATGCTTCAGACCCCAAGTCCATCCCATACAGACGGACTTGGAGCTTCTGGTAATTGCCACGGTTGGCTGGACACAAAGTCTTATTCATAATAGACACTGGAGCTGCCTTTTCACTTTTAACCTCCTTTAAAGGTCCTCTCCAACCTTCAGAAGTAGCTGTTAAAGGGGTTTCAGGCATCCCTTTTTAGCCCAAAATAACCTCCCCTTCCTTTGTTCTTTGCAAAACAACACTAACACAGTCTTTTATAGTAGTTCCTCAATGCCCAATGGCATTGATGAGGCGTGATCTTCTGGCTAAGCTACAAACTTCTATAAACCTCCCATTCTTAGATCCCATATCAATTCTTTGCATCCAAATGATACCCAAACCCTTGGCCAGCCCTCACTCCCAAAACCTGCCCCTTGATCTTCCCCTGATAGATCCTTGGGTCTGGGACACCGAAGCCCCATCAGTAGCTTGACACCATTCCCCCACACAGGTTTTTCTTAAGAATCCCTCTCAGATCATAGCCCAAACTCAATATACCCTGACCACAGAATCCTGGCAAGGACTTAAACCAATAATCTCCCGACTGCTCAAAGCCAGCCTTTTGCAGCCTATCTGTTCTCCTCATAACACCCCTATACTGGCAGTCAAAATGGGACCCCACCCCTGGCGTCTAGTCCAAGATCTTTACAGATCAATGAGGCCACAATACCCATACACCCCCTGGTCACTTATCCCTACACCCTTGTCTCACATATTCCCCCTGACACACTCTATTTCACGGTATTGGATCTCAAATATGCTTTTGAAGGAGGAACTAGAACAGGCTCTGTCTTGAAAGCAGGACTCCATCTTGGCCCGGACTGTGGACTTTGAGCTATATGCCCAGTATCTATGGAAACGACAAACTAATGGGAAAATCAGAACCCCCCTCCGTCCCCCCACCTATGGAAGAGCCTCAGAGCTCATACCCAGACTCTCCATCGCCTAAAAGAATACCTTAATTATCTGTATAACCAAAGGAAAGGAAAGGAGGGGAAAGTCGCTCAGTCGTGTCCGACTCTTTGCGACCCCATGGACTGTAGCCTATCAGGCTTCTCAGTCCATGAGATTTTCCAGGCAAGAGTACTGGAGTGGGGTGCCATTTCATCATAAATTCTGTTATGCTTCTTGGGGTATGACCACATGCCTATTGATAATTGCTCACTGTTAATTACCTAGGCTTAAGGCATACGAATCACAGGCTTAAGGCATACAAATCACAGGCTTAAGGCATACGAGTCACAGGCTTAAGGCGTATGAATCACAGATTAACTTTGATTGCATCTTTCTTTTTCCTTTGTTCAGACTAGTTTCAGAGAATTTGGGGATGTGGGTTTGAGCATGTAGACTTAAGGTATATAAGGTTTTCACAAAAACTGGTCGGGGTCCTTGGCTAAGAGGAGACGCTGCCTTGGGCCCGCTGGTGTAATAAACTGCACTCCACTGTCTGCATTGTCTTCTGAGTGAGTTTGTTTCCCGGAACGCGTGGCTACAGCACTTTCTTTACTATACCTCTACACCACTCTTCACAGCCCCTATTTGCCTTTACCTGGATGGACCCAGACGCGTATCAGTCTCAACAATTAACCTGGACCATTTTGCCACAAGGGTTTAGAGATAGCCCTCACTTTTTTGGTCAAGCCCTTCAAAGAGCCCTACAAACTTTAGACCTGGGCTCTACTATCTTACTTCAATATGTAGATGATTTAATGGTATATAGTTCCTCTCGCCATAACTGCCTAGTCCACACTGCAACATTATTAAATGCCTTAGGCTACAGAATCTTGCTCTCCAAGGCACAAATTGCTTCCACCACTGTCAATTACATGGGATTGCTTCTCACTCCCATATCCAAAATAATTCCAGCTCAAAGACTTTGAGCCTTGACACAGACCCTCAGGTCCCAAACCAAGAGGGAACTTCATTACTGTTAGGTCTATTAAATTTCTTCCGAAATGGGTCCCATATTTTGCTCTCCACACAAAATCCCTCTACCAAGCTACTTGAGGAAACTTAGATGAACCCTATTGACCCCCCACCTCTCTCCACACCCCCATACAGATTCTTGTCAAACATTTACTTCAGGCCCCTTCTCTTTACTTACCTGATTACACAAAGCCTTTTTTCCTTTTTGTACATTCTCGACAAGGACATGCCTTAGGGATTCTGTGCCAGAAACGGGGGGACATATGCGGACCTCTAGCAATGGCACCCCACTCCAGTACTCTTGCCTGGAAAATCCCATGGACAGAGGGGCCTGGTGGGTTGCAGTCCATGGGGTCGCTAGGAGTCGGACACGACTGAGTGACTTCATTTTCACTTTTCACTTTTCACTTTTGTGCATTGGAGAAGGAAATGGCAACCCACTCCAGTGTTCTTGCCTGGAGAATCCCAGGGACAGGGGAGCCTGGTGGGCTGCTGTCTATGGGGTCGCACAGAGTCAGACACAACTGAAGCGACTTAGCAGCAGCAGCTTACTTATCCAAACAACTCGATCTCATCATGCTTGGATGGCCACCTTATTTCCAGGCCTTAGCTGCAACTACTCTCTTAATACCTGAAGCCCCAAAACTAACCCAAAATGCTCCTTTAAATGTACATTCACCTCATTCCTTTAAGGATTTTCTCTCTCATGGGGCTTTCCTTTCTCTGTCTCCTGCTCGACTACAAATCTTCCATGCACACCGCCTCGACCCATCCCTTTCTTTTACAACCTGTAAACCTCTTAATCCTGCTAGTTTACTCCCTACACCAGATCCAGAGGCAGAGCACCTATTTCATGACTGGGTTCAGACCTTGGATTGTGTTCACTCAATCCCTTCAAACATATAACCGATCAGCCCATCACTGACCCCACAATCCCATCCTGGTTCATAGATGGCAGTGCCCAGAAGCAAGCCCCATTTGGGGCTGGATATGCTATAGTCCAGGGACAGCCAGTCAAAGTTATTCCCCCACTTGCCTCATCAAATCAGCCACACTCCCAGCTCACACATCCTCACAGCAGGCTGAACTGATAGCTCTTACACAAGCCTTGACCCTAGCCAAAGACCAGAAGGTAAACATTTACACTGACTCTAAATATGTCTGTAACATATTGCATTCTAATATTATAATCTGGAGGGAGAGGGGATCCCTGACTCAGAAGGGCACACCGCGTCGACATTCTAAAAATTAGCAAACTAAAATAGACTGGAATGGGTGAATTTAACTCAGATGACCATTATATCTACTACTGCGGGCAGGAATCCCTCAGAAGAAATGGAGTGGCCATCATGGTCAACAAAAGAGTCTGAAATGCAGTACTTGGATGCAATCTCAAAAATGACAGAATGATCTCTGTTCATCTCCAAGGTAAACCATTCAATATCACAGTTATCCAAGTCTATGCCCCAACCAGTAACGCCAAAGAAGCTGAAGTTGAACGATTTTATGAAGACCTACAAGACCTTTTAGAACTGACACCCAAAAAAGATGTCCTTTTCATTATAGGGGACTGGAATGCTAAATTAGGAAGTCAAGTAACACCTGGAGTAACAGGCAAATTTGGCCTTGGAATGAGGAATGAAGCAGGGCAAAGACTAACAGAGTTTTGCCAAGAAAATGCACTGGTCATAGCAAACACTCTCTTCCAACAACACAAGAGAAGATTCTACACATGGACATCACCAGATGGTCAACACCGAAATCAGATTGATTATATTCTTTGCAGCCAAAGATGGAGAAGCTCTATACAGTCAACGAAAACAAGACCAGGAGCTGACTGTGGCTCAGATCATGAACTCTTTATTACCAAATTCAGACTCAAATTGAAGAAAGTAGGGAAAATCGCTAGACCATTCAGGTATGACCTAAATCAAATCCCTTATGATTATAAGTGGAAGTGAGAAATAGATTTAAGGGACTAGATCTGATAGATAGAGTGCCTGATGAACTATGGAATGAGGTTTGTGACATTGTACAGGAGACAGGGATCAAGACCATCCCCATGGAAAAGAAATGCAAAAAAGCAAAATGGCTGTCTGGGGAGGGCTTACAAATAGCTGTGAAAAGAAGAAAGGCAAAAAGCAAAGGAGAAAAGGAAAGATATAAATATCTGAATGCAGAGTTCCAAAGAATAGCAAGAGATAAGAAAGCCTTCTTCAGCAATCAATGCAAAGAAATAGAGGAAAAGAACAGAATGGGAAAGAATAGAGATCTCTTCAAGAAAATTAGAGATACCAAGGGAACATTTCATGCAAAGATGGGCTCAATAAAGGACAGAAATGGTCTGGACCTAACAGAAGCAGAAGATATTAAGAAGAGGTGGCAAGGATACACGGAAGAACTGTACAAAAAAGATCTTCATGACCCAGATAATCATGATGATGTGATCACTAATCTAGAGCCAGACATCTTGGAATGTGAAGTCAAGTGGGCCTTGACTACGTAGAGGTGATGGAATTCCAGTTGAGCTATTTCAAATCCTGAAAGATGATGCTGTGAAAGTGCTGCACTCAATATGCCAGCAAATTTGGAAAACTCAGTAGTGGCCACAGGACTGGAAAAGGTCAGTTTTCATTCCAATCCCCAAGAAAGGCAATGCCAAAGAATACTCAAACTACCGCACAATTGCACTCATCTCACATGATAGTAAAGTAATGCTCAAATTCTCCAAGCCAGGCTTCAGCAATACGTGAACCATGAACTCCCTGATGTTCCAGCTGGTTTTAGAAAAGGCAGAGGAACCAGAGATCAAATTGCCAACATCTGCTGGATCATGGAAAAAGCAAGAGTGTTCCAGAAAAACATCAACTTCTGCTTTATTGACTATGCCAAAGCCTTTGACTGTGTGGATCACAATGAACTGTGGAAAATTCTGAAAGAGATGGGAATACCAGACCACCTGACCTGCCTCTTGAGAAATCTGTATGCAGGTCAGGAAGCAACAGTTAGAACTAGACATGGAACAACAGACTGGTTCCAAATAGGAAAAGGAGTACATCAAGGCTGTATATTGTCACCCTGCTTATTTAACTTCCATGCAGAATACATCATGAGACACGCTGGGCTGGAAGAAGCACAAGCTGGAATCAAGATTGCCAGGAGAAATATCAATCACCTCAGATATGCAGATGACACCACCCTTATGGCAGAAAGTGAAGAGGAACTAAAAAGCCTCTTGATGAAAGTGAAAGAGGAAAGTGAAAAAGCTGGCTTAAAGCTCAACATTCAGAAAATGAAGATCATGGCATCCGGTCCCATCACTTCATGGGAAATAGATGGGGAAACATGGGAAATAAATGGGGAAACAGTCGAAACAGTGTCAGACTATTTTGGGGGGCTCCAAAATCACTGCAGATGGTGACTGCAGCCATGAAATTAAAAGACACTAGTCCTTGGAAGAAAAGTTATGACCAACCTAGATAGCATATTCAAAAGCAGAGACATTACTTTGCCGACTAAGGTCTGTCTTGTCAAGGCTATGGTTTTTCCAGTGGTCATGTATGGATGTGAGAGTTGGACTGTGAGGAAAACTGAGCACTGAAAAATTGATGCTTTTGAACTGTGGTGTTGGAGAAGACTCTTGAGAGTCCCTTGGACTGCAAGGAGATCCAACCAGTCCATTCTGAAGGAGATCAGCCCTGGGATTTCTTTGAAAGGAATGATGCTAAAGCTGAAACTGCAGTACTTTGGCCACCTCATGTGAAGAGTTGACTCATTGGAAAAGACTCTGATGCTGGGAAGGATTGGGGGCAGGAGGAGAAAGGGGCGACCCAGGATGCGATGGCTGAATGGCATCACAGACTCGATGAACGTGAGTCTGGGTGAACTCCGGGAGATGGTGATGGACAGGGAGGCCTGGCGTGCTGCGATTCATGGGGTCGCAAAGAGTCGGATACGACTGAGCGACTGAACTAAACTGAACTGATTCTCAATGCTTCTTTTATTTCTGAACTCCTCCATACAGCTCAGCTCCCAAAACAAGATGCTGTAATATATTGTTGGGGACACCAGCGACATGGCCCTATCTCCTTTTTTTGCAATATAGGAGATCACGAAGCAAAGCGGCAGTCTGCCTCTGTTAGTCCTGTCTTTGCTATAGCCCAGATTGATGAGCCTAACATCCGCACATTACTTTCATACTTACATTCCCTTTTCCACCCCTCTGGAAGAGTACTTAGCGCTTTCTTCAGAACTTTACTGACTTAACTAAAGACGATGTGACTTATTTAAGTAATCTGACCCAAGCTTGTACCACTTGTCATGGGACAAACCCTAATTCTAACATTCAACCCCTCCTTTCCCCACCCACCAAATTTGCGGGCATCTTCCCGCACAAGACTGGCAAGTAGATTTCACCCACATGCCACCCGTAAAGAGGATTAAATTCCTCCTAGTCTTCTTAGATACATTTTCTGGATGGATCGAAGCTTTCCCGACTACTAACAAATGAGCCCCTACTGTGGCTTGCCTTATTCTCACTGAAATCCTCCCCAGGTGTGGAATGCCTTCCTCCCTCCAGTCTGACAACGGACCCGAGTTCATATCCCAAATCACCCCAAATATTGCACGGACCCTTCAAATTCCTTAGAAGTTTCCCATTCCTTATCACCCCCGGTCCTCTGGTAAGGTTGAGAGAGCCAACTGAGTTCTAAAAGAAACTCTGACCAAATTAACAATCGAACTTCATCAGGATTGGACTAAACTCCTCCTTTTAGCCCTCTTAAAGGTCCGGGCTGTACCAAAAAAACCTCTAAATATCTGTCCATTCGAGGCCATGTATGGGAGGGCCCTAGTACCTTTAGGACTCCCTCCACTTCCCATGACGGTCCTAAACTGCCATCCCACCCTCCTTTTCCCTTACTTGCCCAGATACGAGATGCCCTTTGGCAACATATGGATAACCTACTCCCTCGATCACATCCCAATATCCCGTACCCATCCTTCCAAATAGGAGACAAAGTGTGTATGACAGTTCAGTTCCACTCAGATCTAACCCCAAAATGGCAAGGGCCTTACATGGTAATTCTGCTGACCCCTACCGCTGCAAAATTAAAAGAAATCACCCCTTGGGTGCACATTACTCGACTGAAAAAGGTTATACAACCCAATGATGAGAATGTTTACCAGACTAATACTTATCAAGTTTCTCACACAGGCCCTACAACTCTAAAGTTCTCACAGCTTCCACCAGCCCCAACTGACAGCGGATGAGCCTGTGAGTTTCACGGCTACAGTTATTTCTGGAACACCTCCTGGCGGATATCTGGATCTTGAGTCCTCAAGGACTGATGTTCAAACACGTTGAAGATTATATCTTCACCCTGTGGCTGCAGGGACCCTTTTATAACTTTTACCCTTTTGAAATCCAATTCTTCTCCATAGTAGTCTATCTTATACTCACTTCCGCAAATGTTGCTTAACATCTTCTTCTTATCTTCTCTCTTTCTTCTGACCCAAGAACTCTTTCAAAATCCTAACCTCAACTATTTATTCTGGACCCTTAATTCAACCCATACCTACAATTGGCTAAAAACTGCTGGATATGTCTATCCATAACTCTTCGGGGAGATTTAGCCCTCCCCACATCCATCCTTGACTGGACCACTGGTAACATATCCCTACACCACTCATACGGTGGGGAGCCTTTATTCATCTCATATCTTAAATATCTTCACACTAGTGATCAAATCCAGAATTTGGACAAACTCTTAGGATCTTTGCTCACTGACCTTCCTTCCTACAACGGAAAACCTCCAGTAGGAGGCCCTATCACCCAGAAAGTAACACTATTACAACCAGCTCCTTTTTGCGTATCTGCTGCTGCTAAGTCGCTTCAGTCGTGTCCGACTCTGTGTGACCCCATAGACAGCAGCCCACCAGGCTCCCCCATCCCTGGGATTCTCCAGGCAAGAACACTGAAGTGGGTTGCCATTTCCTTCTCCAATGCACAAAAGTGAAAAGTGAAATTGAAGTCACTCAGTCGTGTCCGACTCTTAGCGACCCCATGGACTACAGCCTACCAGGCTCCTCCATCCTTGCGATTTTTCAGGCAAGAGTACTGGAGTGGGTTGCCATTTCCTTCTCCAATGCACAAAAGTGAAAAGTGAAATTGAAGTCACTCAGTTGTGTCCGACTCTTAGCAACCCCATGGACTACAGCCTACCAGCCTCCTCCATCCATGCGATTTTCCAGGCAAGAGTACTGGAGTGGGTTGCCATTGCCTTCTCTGTTTTTCTTATCTAGAAATTCCCGAAATAGTTCATATGACCAACCTGTGGACATAATCCCTAAACCCATGTGTAACCATACCTCCACTTTACTCTTTGCCACTGGAAAGGCTATATATAATATTTCTGGTCCTACAGGACACTCTTTAACCTTTACAGGGCGATTTCTTTCAGCATACTCCTCCACTTCTCCCATCGTTGGGGCCATGTTAGCAGGGTCCCTGACTGTTCTTGAACGAACGATCAAACTCTGCCCCCCACCCCCACCTGCTGACTCCTCTTCGCCATCGACTTCAGCTGTTGTATTGTGACACCCGGCCTGCTTTTCTTGTGTGGGGCATCTACATATCTCCGTTTACCTACTAATTGGACCAGAACCTGCACTCTGGTATGCTCCAGCCGAAACATTTTTATAGCCCCCAGTGATCAACTCCTACCTATTCCTCTCATTCACAAGCAGATGAAACAAGCCACTCATGTCATTCCCCTCTTAGTGGGACTAGGGGTAGTGGCTAGAATTGGAACAGGAACTAACCACCTCCATCCAAAACTACCAGGCACTATCTAAAGACCTCTCAGACAGCCTCCAGGAAATAGCCCAAGCTCTAATAACTATCCAAAATCAACTCGATTCCTTGGCAGCCCTAGTGTTACAAAACAGAAGGGGATTAGATCTACTACCTGCAGAAAAGGGAGGTCTGTGCCTTTTTCTGGATGAATCCTGCTGCTTCTATGCCAACCAGCTGGGTGTTGTCCAGGAAGCTGCAAAAAAACCTTACAGATCAAGCCTCTCGAATCCACCAGAGATTAAGCAACTCCTGGCAGTCATGGTTGATGGATTGGAACTGGATGCCTTGGGTTTTGCCCCTTCTCAGACCATTCATATTCATTATCCTCCTATTCACATTTGGACCTTGTTTGTTTAATCTTTTCCAGGGATTCCTCCAGGACTGAATCTGAGCCATTTCTCGAGATCAAGTCAAGACTGTTCTGCTCGAGACCCTGGCAGCTAGAATAAAAAATCAACACAATGGGCCTTAGACTTCCTTCCTCCCAGGCCACAAACCCCTGAACATTTATCAGCATGAAAGAGCCCTGAACATTGACAAGGCCCATCTCTTTCTCTTTTTATATATTCTTTACAGTCTAGAATGAAGGAAAGCTACGCGGCTCAAATTAGCCTGGAGCTAAAACTCCCCTTTGGGTCTCTCCCACCATTCCATACAGAGCGAAGAACTTTCTCTCCCCAAGAAAGAAATGAACATTAAGATTGATTACGTTCAGCTCCCAGTTGGTCCCAATCTCCGGCTGGTCTCAGGAATTCCTTGCCCCAGTTGTTGAAAGCTAACTAATCAAAGTAATCTTGAGGAAAAACAGACTCCCTCAAAACAACGTGTGTCTACATATATATGTTTTCTATATATACCTACTCTTTTTTTTTTACTTAGTGCTGCAGCTCACTGGTTTGATGGCTGTCCCTTCTCGCCTCATTAAATGTGATCTGTTCCTGTAGAGTATCCGTCTCGTTCTTTCTCTGAACCTCGCCGTCTCTGGTTCCCTTACCTTATAGTATCCTCTACCACAGTTCTCCTGCCCTGGACTCACTTGCCTAAACTCTCCCCCACACTCTTTAAATGCAGAGAAACAAGACAAATGACCTCTGTCTTATCTCAAGGCTGTTGACTGGGACATAATAGATGATGAATGAATAGTTAGTTACATAAAGAATTGAGTAGCCCCTGGATGAATGAATAAGATAAATACCCAATTCATGTCCTTTTAAGGGGAATTCAGCTATTTGGATCATGGAGTTGTAAGCTCTCCCACGTAACGACAAAACCTTAGCTCTTTCAAAATTAAGAGAGACTCTTCGGGGATTGGTTCATGATGGCAGAGTAGCAGGACGTGTGATCATGTCCTCCTGAGAGAGCACCAAAATCACAACTAGTTCTTGAACAGCCATCAACAGCAGGATGCTGGAACCCACTGAAAAAACATACTCCACATCCAAAGGAAAAGCCACAGCGAGATGGTAAGAGGGGCACAATTACAATGAAAACAAATTCCACATCCACAGGATGGGCACTCCACAAACTGGAGAGCAATAATGAATAAAGGTTCTGAGCACTCCCCGCAGGCATCCCAGCCTGGGGATCTGGCAAAGGGACTAGGAATCCCCAGGGGATCTGACTTTGAAGGCTAGCCGGATTTGATTACAGGAATTCCACAGGACTGGGGAAAACAGAGACTCCACTCTTGGAGAGCGTGCATAAAAGCTTGTGTGTACCAGGACCCAGGGGAAAGGAGCAGTGACCCCACAGAAGACGGAACCTGATCTACCTGCTAGTATTGGAGGGTCTCCTGCAGAGGGGAGGGGCAGCAGGGGCTCACCTCAGGAACTAGGGCATTGGCAGCAGCAGTCCTGGGAAATACACACTGGCTGTTATGAGCCTCCTTGGAGGTCACCACTAGCCCTACCACAGAGCCTGTATACTCCAGGGCTGGGTTGTCTCAGGTCAGACAACTAACAGGGAGGGAGCACAGCCCCATCCATCAACAGATTAGTGGATTAAAGTTTGGCTGAGCACAGGCCTGCCCACCAGAGCAAGGTCCAATTTTTTCTACCCCAGTCCCTCTCATCAGCTGCACAAACCTCTTAGATACCCTAGTGGCTCAGATGGTAAAGAATCCACCTGCAATGCAGAAGACCTGGGTTAGATCCCTGGGTTGGGAAAATCCTCTGCAGAAGGGAATAGCAATCCACTCCAGGATTCTTGCCTGGAGAATTCCATGGACAGAGGACCCTGGTGGGCTACAGTCCATGGGGTTGCAAAGAGTCGTACACGACTGAACAACTAATACTACCACACTCCACCAGAGAGCAGACAGAAGGAACAAGAAGAACTACAATCCTGCAGTCTCCAGAAAAAACCCCACAATCCCAGGAAGTTACACAAAATGAAAAGAGGACTTTTTTCTCAGACGAAGGAACAACAACAAAAAAAACCTCAGGAAAACAACTAAATTACTGAAGTACAAATTGGCAGTCTTCCAGAAAAAGAATTCAGAATGATTGAATCAGGAGGGAAGTGGGCAGGTCATGACTTGTAAAAGAAGGACATAGCCTGAGAACACAACATAAACTAATTAGAACCAAATAGGTTCAAGATGGTGGCTAAGTTGACTTCCGCTAGACCTTTAAACACTCATTGTTATTACATCAGCAAGCTAGTGACACACCCACAGGCACCAAGACAGTTCCAAGGCTGACCATCAAAGACCAAAAAGTGAGTGATGGCTCAATTCCTAGAAATCTTTGCCCTTTCCCCAAAATAGTTGGAATAATCTTCCTACTCATTCAGTTCAGTTCAGTTCAGTCGCTCAGTTGTGTCCGACTCTTTGCGACCCCATGAATCACAGCACGCGAGGCCTCCCTGTCCAACACCAACTCCCGGAGTTCACCCAGATTCACATCCATCGAGTCAGTGATGCCATCCAACCATCTCATCCTCTGTCGTCCCCTTCTCCTCCTGCCCCCAATTCCTCCCAGCATCAGAGTCTTTTCCAATGAGTCAACTCTTCGCATGAGGTGGCCAAAGTACTGCAGTTTCAGCTTTAGCATCATTCCTTCCAAAGAAATCCCAGGGCTGATCTCCTTCCGAACAGACTGTTGGATCTCCTTGCAGTCCACGGGACTCTCAAGAGTCTTTTCCAACACCACAGTTCAAAAGCATCAATTCTTCAGTGCTCAGCTTTCTTCACAGTCCAACTCTCACATCCATACACGACCACAGGAAAAACCATAGCCTTGACTAGACAGACCTTAGTTGGCAAAGTAATGTCTCTGCTTTTAAATATGCTATCTAGGTTGGTCATAACTTTCCTTCCAAGGAGTAAGCATCTTTTAATTTCATGGCTACAATCAACATCTGCAGTGATTTTGGAGCCCCAAAAAATTAAGTCTGACACTGTTTCCCCATCTATTTCCCATGAAGTGATGGGACCAGATGCCATGAACTTAGTTTTCTGAATGTTGAGATTTAAGCCAACTTTTTCACTCTCCTCTTTCACTTTCATCAAGAGGCTTTTTAGTTCCTCTTCACTTTCTGCCATAAGGGTGGTGTCATCTGCATATCTGAGGTGATTGATATTTCTCCCAGCAATCTTGATTCCAGCTTGTGCTTCTTCCAGCCCAGCGTTTCTCATGATGTACTCTGCATATAAATTAAATAAGCAGGGTGACAATATACAGCCTTGACGTACTCCTTTTCCTATTTGGAATCAGTCTGTTGTTCCATGTCCGGTTCTAACTGTTGCTTCCTGACCTGCATATAAGTTTCTCAAGAGGCAGGTCAAGTGGTCTGGTATCCCCATCTCTCTCAGAATTTTTCACAGTTCATTGTGATCCACACAGTTAAAGGCTTTGGCATAGTCAATAAAGCAGAAATAGATGTTTTTCTGGAACTCTCTTGCCCTTTAGATGATCCAGCAGATGTTGGCAATTTGGTCTCTGGTTCTTCTGCCTTTTCTAAAACCAGCTTGAACATCTGCAAGTTCACGGTTCACGTATTGCTGAAGCCTGGCTTGGAGAATTTTGAGCATTACTTTACTATCATGTGAGATGAGTGCAATTGTGCGATAGTTTGAGCATTAATTACCTAATCCATAAAAGCTAACCACACCACAGTTCAAGGCCACTCTTGATGGACCGCACTCCTTCTGTGGAATGTTTCTCTGTAAATAAATCCACTTCTTACCTACCACTTTTTCTCTCATCGAATTCTTTCTGCGACAAGACATCAAGAACCTGAGCTTCATTATTTCCTGAAACCAGCTGTGTGATCTCAGTGGAAGACCATGCGTTGAGTCCCAGCCACATAGGTTAGCATCCCAAACTGGGTTTTGGCTGGGTTTAAGTCCCAGCACAGGGGTTCATGTCCCAATCTAAGTGAAAGTTTTTATAATGATAGTGAAGATGATCCAGGGTCTTGGAAAAAAGAGTGGAGAAAATGCAAGAAATATTTAATAAATACTGGAAGAACTAAAGAACAAACAATGATGAATAATACACTGGAAGGAATCAATCACGGAATAATAGAGGTAGAAGAACAGGTAAGTGACCTGGAAGACAGAATGGTAGGAATCACTGCCACAGAACTTAATAGAGAAAGAACAGTGAAAAGAAATAGAGACAGCCTAAAGAGACCTCTGGGACAACATTACATGCACCAGCATTCATATTAAAGGGGTTCCAGAAGGAGAAGAGAGAGAGGAAGGACCAGAGAAAACATTCGAAAAGATAATAGCTGAAAATTTCCCTAATATGGGAAAGGAAATAGTCAACCAAGCTTAGGAAGTACACAGAGTCCCAGAAGGATAAATTCAAGGAGAACACATCGAGACACACAGTAATCAAATTGAGAAAAATTAAAGACAATGATAAAAGATTAAAAGCAACAAGGGCAAAATGGCAAATAATATACAAAGGAATTCACATAAGGCTATCAGCTGATTTCTCAACAGAAACTTTGCAAGCCAGGAGGGAGTGGCATGATATATTTAAAGTAATGTAGAGCTATAACCAAGAATACTTTTCCTAGCAAGGCTCTCATTCAGATTTGACAGAAAAATCAAAAGCTTTACAGACAAGCAAATGTTAAGAGAATTCAGCACCACCAAACCAGCTTTACAACAAAAGCTTATGGAGCTTCTCTAGGCAGGAAACACAGGAAAAGGAAAAGAACTATAACAACAAATACAAAACAATTAAGAAAATGGTAACAGAATCATATATATTGATAATTACCTTAAATGTAAATGGATTCAGTGCACCAGCCAAAAGACATAGATTGGCTTGTGGTTGTTGTTTAGCTGTTAAGCAGACTGTGTCCAATTCTTTTGCAATTCTTTTCCTTTCCATAGCCTGTCAGCTTTCTTGGTCCATGGGATTTCCCAGGCAAGAATACTGGAGTGGGTTGCCACTTCCTTCTCCAGAGGATCTTCCCTGTCTCCTGCATTGGCAGGTGGATTCTTTACCACTGAGATACCAGGGAAACACAGACTGGCTGGGTGAATACAAAAACAACACCCCTATATATACGATCTAAAAAAGATACCTCAGACCTAGGGACACATATAGACTGAAAGTTAGGGGATGGGAGAATGTATTCCATGCAAAAGAAAATTAAAAGAAAAATGGAGTAGCAATACTCATATCAGACAAAATAGACTTTAGAACAAAGACTGTTGTAAGAGGCAAAGATGGACACTACATAATGATCAAGAGATCAATCCAAGAAGAAGATATAACAATTGGAAATCTATATACACCCAACATAGGAAGGAGTGCCTCAGCATGTAAGTCAAATACTAACAACCATAAAGGGAGAAATTAACTATAACAGAAATATAGTGGGGGACTTTGACATTTTCATCAATGGATAGATCATCCAGACAGAAAATAAGAAAGGACAGGCCTTAACTGACACAACAGACCATATGGACTTAATTATTATGTATAGAGCATTCCCCCCAAAAGCAACACATTACACATTCTTCTCAAGTGCACATGGAACATTCTCTAGGACTGACCACATCCTGGGCCACAAGGTGAGCCTTGGTAAATTTAAGAAAATTTAAATCATATCAAGCATCTTTTCTGACCACAATGCTAAGAGATTAGAACTGCACTACAAGAAAAAAAAAACAATAAAAATCACAACGCGTAGTAGCTAAACAATATGCTACTAAACAACCAGTGGACCACTGAAGAAACTGAAGAAGAGATTTAAAAAAAATACCTAGAGACAAATGAAAATGAAAGCACAATGGTCCAAAACCCATGGGATGCAGCAAAAGCAGTTGAATATTTTATTTATTTGGCTGGGCTGAGTCTTAGCTGTGGCACCTGGGATCTTCAATCTTCTTTGTGGCATGTGAGATTTTTATTTATTTTTTTAGTTGTGGCCTGTGGGATTTAGTTCTTTGACCAGGGGTTGAACTTGGGCTCCCTGCACTGGCAGTGTGGAGTCTTAGGCACTGAATTACCAGGGAAGTCCCTCAGTCTGCTTTTAACTGGAACAAGTTAACTTTTTTAACTTTTCTGAATTGGCCATGTATGGAGATATTTTCAGTTGTCACAACTGGGGCAGGGGTGCTCCTGGTGGTGCTACACACTACTGTGGGGTGTAGAGGCCAGAGACACTTCTAGGCCAACTGTGATGCCCAGAATAGTTCATGGCAATACAGACTTTGCCTGTCCCCTGAGGGCTGGTGATGACATTGCTTGCTACAAATTTGTTTCAGTTAAAAGCAGACTGAGGGGCTTGCCTGGTGATCCACGGTGCCACGACTAAGATACGGTGCAGCCAAATAAATAAATATATGATTTTTAAAAGGGAGATTGAAAAGCTGAAATGGACAGGGACCACTTAGAGAAGATTTTACAAGTTATGTCCAAAAAGCCAAAGAATTGATAAAGCTGTTCATCAGAAAGTGAAGAAATGGGTGGTACTTTTCTATGCTGTGTCCACCAAAGTCAGAAATGTGTTTGTGGCTGAGATGGGGATAAAGGTAGCTTTCTACCAGGCCAGACAGTGGTTGTGGCCATTTAATTTGACCAAGCCTGAGAACTGTAATCATTTTGATGAAGTACTTTGCATCTTTCTAACATTATCGATATTGTTTCCATACCCAATGAACTAGATGCTATAACAGAAAGGACAAAAGGGAGAGGGGGAAGGAGGAATTAAAGAAGGCATAATTGTCAAAAAGCTGAGTTATCTGGGAGCACGTTTCTTGACCTGACTTCATGAACCACAAATCACATTGGGCCAAGCATCTCAGCTCATATCCACTTGCTTCAAGCTTAATTTGTCCAACTGTGGTCTCCGCTGCTCCCCCAAGTTCCATATGAACTGCAAGGAGGCTGGAAACATAGGGCCCAGCCCATATTTGGTGATGCACAGACTGGCTCTGCCAATTTTGTTCAGGGTGGCCAAGGGTCCCACTAAGATACAGGTTTCCCAGTGCTTCCTACATGAGCAGTGGCCCAATTCTGGTTAATGAAATCCAATTGGAAGCCAGTAGTAATTCCAGGAAGAAGTCTTCATATAAGCATCACTTCTTCCTCCTTCATCTTCCTTCTTTGGTCCTTTCTGGAATGCAGATATGACGTTGGAGGGAGAGTCACCAAAAAGAAGATGAGGCAACAACCTAAGAATGAAAGATACCATTTAAAGATGGTGGAGCCAATGGGCAGGAGCCAGGACAGTGACGATTTCATGGAGGCATACACAGGACTGGCTCCCGGTTAGCCCCCGGTTGCTCTGACCTGTCTGAAAGCAGTTGCCAAGGGGGACAGTCAGAGATCTGGGAAGGGGAGCAACCAGGCTCTCTGGCTCCTGTTGAGGTTGGCCTGTGAGAGGAACCAAGTCCTATTCTTGACCACCACTCTCCTTGGGTGGTGAAGGCAGGAGAAGGGGACGATGGAGGATGAGATGGTAGGATGGCATCACTGACTCAATGGACATGAGTTTGAGCAAGTCCTGGGAGTAGGTGATGGACAGGGAAGCCTGGCATGCTGCAGTCCACGGGGTTGCAGAGTCAGACATGACTGAGCAACTGAACTGAATTATAATCCTTGGGTACTGGCACTAGTGCCTCCTTGCATGCCCTCAGGCCCAGAGTCCTGCTGAGTGAATTCCCGGGTGCTTCCCCATCACTGTCTCCTCCTGGTCTCCTTAACCTCACTCACATCTCTCCAAGTAGCCCTTCATTCAGGCATCTTCAGTTAACTCTTCAAGCTGCCATCAATCTCAGGCATACAAACATGGACGGGCAGCTCACTGCTTCGAAGGTGGCGCATCCCACTCTAGAACCACAAATTTGTCTCTCTGTGTCTTCTACTCTGGTCTTTTGTTTTTGGCTGTACTGAGTCTTTGCTGCAGCTCAAGGGCTTCTCATTGTGGAGTATGAGGCTCAGAAGTTGCTACTTGTGAGCTTGGTTGCCCCTCAGCATGTGGGATCTTAGTTTCTCAGCCAGGGATTGAACCTCCATCCCCTACATTGGAAGGCAGATTCTTAATCACGAGACCACCAGGGAAGTCCCTACTCTTTGGTCTCAGTTCTGCACTCTGACATAATGAACTTCCAGTATAATCTGATTTCAAGGCTATATTCTCCTCTCTGAAGGAGTTCAAACACTGACCCCAAATTACCCAGCTGATAATTCTCAGTTGCAACATCTATTATGCGGGGATAACACCCATACCCATGTAGGACTATTGTGAGAATTATGCAAACAATATATGTAGGATTGTCAGGTTTAGCAAAAAAAAAAAAGAAAAGAAAAGAAAAATAATACAGGATGTCCAGGTACATTTAAATTTCAGATTGACAATGAATACTATTTTGTGTATATTTGCACAATATTTGGGATATTTGTTGCTCAGTTGCTGTCCTATATGAGAGCCCATGGATTGCAGCATGCCAGGCTTCCTTATCCTTTACTATCTCCCAGAGTTTGCTCAAATTTATGTTCAGGTGGCACTAGTGGTAAAGAATCCGTCTGCCACTTGGGTTCAATCCCTGGGTCAGGAAGATCCCTTGGAGAAGGGAATGGCAACCCACTCTAGTATTTCTGCCTGGAGAATCCCATGGACAGAGGAGCCTGGTGGGCTACAGTCTATAGGGTCACAAACAGTTGGACACAACTGAAATGACTTAGCACACAGGTCCATTGAGTCAATGATGCCATCCAACTGTCCCATCCTCTGTCGACCCCTTCTCCTCCTGCCCTCAGTCTTTCCCAGCATCAGGGTCTGTTCCAATGAGTCAGCTCTTCTCATCAGGTGGACAAAGTATTGGAGTTTCTGGTTTTGGATATACTTGTATTAAAAAATGATGCGTTTGATCTGAGGTTCAAATGTAACTGGGGCTTCTGTTTTATCTGGTGAAGAGCACATTGCCTGGCCTTTATGTGGTCCCCAGTGAATAGTAGTAGCTGATATTCTTCTTTTTCTTAATCCTTTTTTCTTCCAGCACCTAACGCAGTACTAGACACAATGCTCAGGAAAACGACTGTCTTTGAATAAAGAAATGAACGAACACATGGAGAAACTGAGAACCAGGGAGGCAATCTGACTGACGTGAAAGTTACCCAGCTGCTAAGTGACAGAAAAGAGCCTGGAACTTGGGCATCCTTACTTCTGGCCCAGCTTTCCTCTCTCCACATCAGATAGTGAGACAAAGTGGAGGAAGCTACCCAACAGGACGTGATCCAGGGATGGCATTGAGTGGATCTCCAGTTCCCTGGAGACAGTCTTTATTTTTCACCTCACACAGTAATTATATTCTCACTTTAAAATGAAGGAATAATTAATATTAACTTTACTAAACTGCTTCTTCAGTGCTGTGGATTAGAGTAAAAAAAAAATTCCTTTTCTTCCTGGCAATTTTTTTCCCCTTTGAAAAAAGAAATCATTAGAAGTTAAAAATAAGAAGCATTTTTTTGTGTACCTAAATAATCAGGGGGAAATTTGAAGCTTGTTTTTATTCTATAATAAAATGTGAAATTATTGCTTTTAAAGATTATCTGATTCAGTGGTTGTCAAACTGTTTTCAGTAAAATTACTTCTATAAATAAAATCTTATATAGAATCTCAACATATGTGTTAAGTGAGGTATTTAGAAGTTGAAAATAATATGCTCTAAGCTCAAGTATATAATCAGTGTAACCAGAATACAGTTTAGAAATGACAGCTAAACTTCAGATGGGTACTGAAGCTTTATATCATATTTTTATCACATGTGGTTGGAACTTCATATCATCTTTATATCATGTGTGGTTGGAGTTTTATATCAGTTTCAATAATTTCAGTAGTCAAATATTACTTCATTTTGTTTTAGTCATAGAGCTTGAGGAAAACTTAGGTTCATGCAGAATAGGGGCAACTAAAGAAAGATTTTAAAAATTCACCTTGCAATCCAAGGATACTGTTAACAGAGATGTTAGGAAACACTGCAGTCCCAGGTCTGCCTGAAAACAAACCAGAGTCAGCAAGGCAAGCAAATGCCTGACATTAGAATTTGGCTGGGCGTGGGGTGCCTAGCCTGGACTACATTCTCCACCCACTACTCCAGCCACCCAGGTCTCTGCAGGTAGGTATGGTCAGAGGACTAATGTTTCCCCAAAGTGGGAGTGGAAATGATGGGTGTTTGGGCCCTAAAGACCACTTGTGTGCCTCCTTCCTCTGAAGGTGAGTCCACAATACAGAAGCAACTCTACCTCAACTGGGACAACAAGACAGGTTACGGAAGGGCCCCAAGGACACCCAAGGACCTAGAATAATCATCTGGAGTTCTTAAGTTCCATGAGCCCAAGAGCCTCCTTCTCAATAGTTAATGATGTTTCTGATGAGGCTGGTGAGGTGAGGAGCGGAACAAATGTGATTTTTTTTGGTATTGTATAAAATGTTAACACTGGAAAGATCTGCATAAATTAATGAACCAGTATTTTTCAAATAGTCAAAGAATGATATAAAACTATGCATAGATCAAAGAAGCATTGAGTGAATTTTAATATAGCAGAGTACATAAAGTTTATAATGGTTTCAATTCTACCTTTCAGTTAACCTTGAAGAAATTTCTACTTCTTCAGTTTTGGTATAGTGTCAAAGATGAATATCTGCAATTCTCTAAAAACAAGTAATTGTCCCTTTTCCAAGTGTGTATCAGTGCATGGCCACATTTTCTTTATAAATTTCAACTAAAAGATGTATTTTGTAGATTGGAGAACCCAGACATTAAAGAAATTTTCCAAAGTACTGATACAAAGTAATGTCATTCTTCTACTATTTTTATTTGTAGGTTTTGGAAAATATAATTATTTTTCTTAAAGATGTACTAACATGGAATGGGTTTAAAATTGTTAATACTAGATTCATACATCAATAACCATTTTCCCCTTGGTTTTCCATTTCTAATCCAGTATTGATAGATAAAATTAGATAGATAGTTTTGTTGATAGACAAAGCTCATACAAGCAAAAGCTCTTTGGGGGTCTCTAGTAATTTTCAAGAGTGTCAAGAAACCACAAGTCACTGCCCTGGTTTATATTCCAAGGGGGCAGCTGGGGCTCAGAAGTCCAGGCAGGTGATGTGAAGCTTTAACAGGCTCAGGGTTGCACCCACAATGGGCACATTCATATAGGATGGGACCCAAGACCCAACACTTCTCCCAGTAATTCTTGATTCCAGTACAGGAACTACTGAGAGAAGTATTTTCATACCACTGTGGGCTGGTTTGGTGATCAATACAATGCAGTGATCAGTGGTCAGCAGTAAACATGGGAAAACAATCTTTTGTAGCAAGGAACTCCATTCCAGCACATTCTCACATGTGCAGCACATTCTCATATGCACACAGATGCACTTTTCAATGATCTACATAGTCATTTAAGAGGAGAAATGCTCCCAAAGAGCCTCATAGGAGCCAACATTCTTCTAATTGAACTTCATCCTACCAACTGAGAGGAAGGCTTGGAGAAGATGCTGACTTGCCCCAAGGTCATACCGTTAAGCCCCTCAGAACTGGGACAGAATCCTGTCGCTTAGTTCAGCTTTCTCCCCACGTCGCCTCTCTAGGGCCAGTGCAAGTCTGTGCTCAGCCCTGAGTTGGCAGCCGAGCAATCGGGTGTGTGCTGCTCCCTCCAGCTGTGGGTCCTTGCCAGCCATTGCTGATTGATTTTGGATCAAGTCAAAGTTCCAGATTTTATTCTCTAGGTCTCCAAATACACTGCAGGTGAGTGAAGCTGTGAAATAAAAAAAGAAAAAACACACTTGCTCCTTGGAAGAAAAGCTGTGACAACCTAAACAGCGTATTAA
Organism: Capra hircus; assembly: GCF_001704415.2. Taxonomy (NCBI): domain Eukaryota; kingdom Metazoa; phylum Chordata; class Mammalia; order Artiodactyla; family Bovidae; genus Capra; species Capra hircus. The sequence continues at coordinate 105,577,454 of NC_030813.1, forward strand.
AAAGCAGAGACATCACTATACCAACAAAGGTCCGTACAGTCAAAGTTACGGTTTTTCCAGTAGTCATGTACAGATGTGAGAGTTGGACCACAAAGGCTGAGCACTGAAGAATTGATGCTTTTGAATTGTGGTGCTGATGAAAATTCTTGAGGGTCCCTTGGAATACAAGAAGATCAAACCAGTCAATCCTAAAGGAAAGCAACCCTGAATTGGAACCCTGAACTAGGATTGATGCTGAAGCTGAAACTCCAATACTTTGGCCACCTGATGTGAAGAGCTGACTAATTGGAAAAGACTTTGATGCTGGGAAAGATTGAGGGCAGAAAGGGCCAACAGAGAATGAGATGGTTGGATGGCATCACCAACTCAATGGACGTGAGTTTGAGTAAACTCTGGGAGACAATGAAGGGCAGAGGAGACTGATGTGTTGCAGGGTCAGAGAGTTGGGCATGACTTAGTGACTGAACAACTACACAGTTCCAGGCAGCTCAGCAAGGCCCTGGGATCCTTTTAACCCTCCCAGATGACCAGAGCTGGTCTGCAAGGAGAAATGACACTGGTGCACAAAGTTATCACCCCTGCCCTGCGTGGAGGGCAGACCCCACACAAGGAATGAGATCTGGAGCTGAGGCTGTGAGCACACATCCTATGCTAAGCTCACAAGGCCTAAGCTCACTGTAAGCTCACAAAGGCTACCTACACCCACCTTCTCTCTCCAAAGATTAACACAAGTGGCTTATTTCCACATTCAATTGTCTTGTGAAGGTCTCTGAATACAAACACCTCCTGCCTTGAAATGAGTTGGATATTGGGTGTACTCAAGTTCTGCTGTAAAATGTTCTAGTTCTATGAGTGAAGGGACTGAGTGAGGGAGGTAGCCCCAAGGCTGGCTGGTAAACACCCTCCTCGCTCCCTCCCTCTTCTTGGCCCTCTATACCCGAAAGCCTCGTTTTAAATTCTGAGCCTGGTGTCTTAATGTCTGCAGTCTATATGCATTATTCTGTTTTTGGTCATATGTTTGGAAAACCTTCCCACGTTTGGACATAAAAATTTCCATTTATAAAATTACACCAAGTGTCAAACATACTTAGACATGCTTTTGCCTAGCATGTGCTGAAAATATGGATGCCATTCACCATAATTTAACATTTTACGGCGTTCCCCTACCTTCGATGCAGTACCAGTCTTCTCTCCTTGACCATTATTTTTGTCATTCTAAGGAACACTCAGGCTTGTGTGTACTGTATGAGATTGCATGTTTTCTTCCAGCACTCTTAAAACTGCTGCTTAAAATCCAAAACTTGGATCTAATTGTAGACCCTGGGTCTGGATCTGATGACATGGCAAGAAATTCTCTTTTCAGACTGTTAGCCAGTTTTATCCAGCTTACTTAATAGTCACTTCCCCACTGATGAGGGTACTTGGCCTCAGTCCAAACTCATACCGGAACAAAGCAGTCCTGTACTTGTGTCCTCTGGTGACCCTCACTTCAGTTATTATAGACTAACATCTCTCTTCCACTTTTAGCTCCTTTTTATACATGAACTGTAGAAGCAGTAAGAACAGAAAGGGAAATTTGTTATTGGGTCTGCAAATTTATAAACGTCTTTATAATGCTGTCTTTCTAGCCAAGAATAAGACAGTCTTTCCATTACTGATTTAAATGCTTGGGAATTGTTTTTTCAACATCGGAATGCATACTATTTGTTACTTCTCAAGGCAGTACCAGAAACCTCACGAACTGCCACAGAACTTGAGCATCAGGCAGGACTGTGCTCAATCTGTAGGATACTTTCAGTACACAGAGAAATTCAGGTACAGAGAAGTGAGGTGGTCCAGGACACACAGTATTGGGGAGTTGGGGCAAGAGGGGATCCTGAGGTTCCATGCCTTCCTGAACTCCCCCGAGGCTGTATGCCACTGAAGACACCCAGGCCATGGGGTCCCATGGCGCTTTCCATTGCCCCCCTCCACGTGTCCCCATCACACAAAGTCAGCGATCCACAGTGAAGAGAAAAGATATTTAATAATTTCTGTCTAATCTCTTAAAGCGCTCAAAGTATTTTCACAAGTGCAAGGGGAGGGCCTGCTCTCAGCCAGCATTTTACCAGTGATTCCGACAAACGCAAAGAGACTCCAAATCACCGTGCTTTATATACTTATTTTAATATCCGCACTGGAAAAGAAAAGGAAGGTGTAAATGAGGACGAGTTAGTTTACAGTGACTCCATCTTTGCCTTTTAAATTAATCTGTTCTCTCGAGGGCAGAGAATAGAAAGACAAGAAAAAACATCAAAGCACAAGAGTGAACTGGTGAGCAGGATGCCTCCCGTCCCGTTAACAAAGGATCCGAAGGCCTGGAGGCAGCGCAGTAAACACTGACAGGCATGGGTTAAGATACACTGGAAAAAAAAAAACCAAAAAACAAAAAACAACCCACGATTCCATTCTCAAAATCAAGCACAGAAACTGACAGTGAAACGCGGAGTTCCATGTGCGCCCGTCAGCCTGACACCTGTGCCACTTGCTCCACAGCATTGGCCCTGCTGGCCCCTCTTCTTGCAGGTACAGAAACCGGGAAGGACCCCGCAGGGGGGTAGCACGAGGGGCTGCAAACACCCTGGGAGCCACGGGAGGGTCTGTGTGCTTTGGAGGCTCTGCCTCTGGAATGTTCTGCGCGGCAAGCGGTGGGTCTGAGTCAGGCGCCACACGTGGTTGAAGGTGCCCGCTTGATTTCCCATGTGCAAATGGTCAGGGTCTAAAGCTTTCAGAACTTGGGACAGACAGGATGGCCCAGCGAGCTGGCAGGTGGGCAGCGGGGGCCCCTCCCTCCAGGGGGCGGGGCCAAGGGTGGGCACGAGGTGAGGCCCCTCCCCTGGGAGGCGGGGCTGGGGCGGGGCAGAGAGGAGTGACAGAGGCGGAGCTGCGTTCACCCCGCGTCCCTGATTCGGTCTCCGGTCGGTGAGGAGGGCTCCTCAGTAGGCGATTGTCCACTCTTTGACAGAGGCGTCGTGCGAGGTCGTGACCAGCGTATGCTCATCCAGCCAGGCCAGGCTGCTCACATGGTGGAGCCGGTGCGCATCTAGGGAGAAGGAGGAGGAGGCTTTTGAGCTCTGCGGCCAGGGGGACACCCTGGGCCGAGATTACCCGCAAGGGTCACGGGAGAAACCCAACACGATCCTCCTGCTCAACCAGACCCCCTTGCCCTCTTCTCAGCAGGGGAGAGTCTAGGTGATGGGAGGGGCAGTGGCTGGGCTCCTCAGCACCTACACCCGTGCTGGGACCCTTGACACCTGGCAATTAGCAGGCAGCCACCGCTGGCTGCAGCTTCCTGGTACCAGCAGGGTCCTGACAACCACGAACCTCCCATAGGGGGGTGGAACTGCCCCTCCCCCCAGGGGTGCAAGTCTGTCTTTCTGTGCCTAAGGCAACAATATGCAGACAACACACAGACAGTACACAGTGTTAATTCTGGTAGGACCAAGGCCACAATGAATAAAAAGGCTGAGAACACAGGCTAGGGAACCCCTGCACAGAACAGCCTGACCTCAGGCCAGTGCACATTCAGTGACCTGCGACCTGCCCCCTGCCACAGCCCAGACCCAAGGACTGGACTTCCCACCCTCTACTCTGAGAGCTCCTTGCTGCATCTTGAACTTGAGTCTTCCTACAAAACCAGCACTCCTTCCTGCAATCAGGTTTTGCTCCGCTAAGTCTGCTCTGCTCCCCACCCCCATCCTGAACCAAGGAGTACGCCTGCCTGCACACCTCAGGACAGCCCACTGGTGCCCACCCCCCCCCACCCCCCACCACCTGAGAAAGAGCTCTTGATGGGGGGTGGGGATGGGGCCTGACACAGAACTTTTTTGAATAGTAGAAGATCCCATTTACATTCAACATAAAAGGCTCCCTGTTGGGTAGAGACTGAATGGAAAGGGACGAGAGGCCACATGAGGTGGTGGGAGGTGGGGACATGGGGATAGGAGAACTGAGATCCACCCTGGATGGACATGGTTGCTGGATGGATGCTGGGAACACAGGTGTCCTCTGCATGTCCACCTGGACCAGCAGAGATGTTTGCTGGACGGCCAGGCCTCCGGAGGGGGCCACCTCCCCAAAAGCACAGAAGGGACCCTTAGGCCCTGGGGATGCCTCTCTGGAGCTGCTCGGGGAGCTGAGGTGGGTGGGAGCATCACCTTGGATCTTGACCCTGGTCTCAGGGTCACTCAGGGTCCACACGTACACCATCATGTCCATGCCACCCGAGGCAAAGTGCTCGTTGTCTGGAGACCAGGCCAGGCAGACGATCTTCGCGTGGTGTCCATAGAAAACGTTGTTCTCCTGGATGTGGATTGAAAAGAGGTGGCAGGTCAGGGTCTGGGCCAGAGTGAGTGGGCTTCATCTCACCTAAGTTCAGGCTTCTCACCAACTCACCGACCCCTCGTAACACCCCCAGGCTGCCCACTGCTCAAAGGCAGACAGGAGCAGTCCAAGATCAAGCAGTAGCCACCACACCCCTCCCAGGATCCTGGGACCCTGGGGCTGTCCTCCTAACATGTATCCATGGGCCACACGTGCCCACTTGCCTGCAGAGCTCTCTGCCCTAGGGAGGGGACAGTCAGAAAAGTAGGAATAGAAAGCACGAGAAGGTCCTACTTGGCATGGACCGGGCCCTACGTGTGTATGGACAGAGGAAGTGGTTGCCCCCCAGACACACACCACTGCCCTGGAGCCCGAGTCGGATAGTGTGGTCTGCAGGCAGACGTCTGTCCAGAGGAGCACGTGTCTACAGTGTGTTCCAGCCTCGAGCCGCTATCTTACCAAACAGGTCAATGTGAACAGAAAGTTAATGCTCTCTAACTAAAGGAACGCTTTTACTTCGAGTATTCCACCTTGTTCTTAATTCCTAGATTAACCATGATTTTCAAGTTTGCCTCTTTCATTTTTTGTTGAGTCTAGTACTGCAGATTACTCAGCATGCTGTAAACTTGTTATATGCAAATGAAACCACTTAAGATGTGATAAACGCAGGATTTGATAAATGTGCTATTCAGGTGGAAGGAACCTCCTAGAAGGTGGAATGTTCTTTATGTTGACGGAGGTGTGGGTCGCAGTCAAAAGCAAAGCACGAGTATATACTTATGATCTCATTCATTCTTCATTATATGTAAATCTTACAGCTAAAACTAAGAAACCACCAAACTCTAGTCAATATGTGGGCTGATATACTTAATGGCAAAATGTACACTAACAAATTAGATCACTAGATGGGTAATGTGACACAGTAAAACGCTAACGGTAGAATCTAGGTGGCAAATTCTTTGGACTCTGCTATAAGTTTCAAAGCTGTCCTAAGGGTTGGAAGTTGGGGGTGGGGGGAGGTTGGCTTGGTGGGGGGACTGGAGGGACCCCTCCCCCGATCTGGCCTGCGGTCCAATCATGCCAGCTCCCTCACACCCAGAGGGTGACCGGAGCCCTCTGGAGCGCAGTCTCTTGTGAAACGGGTCTAAGGCTTCCTCACGCCTCCCAGGCCAGTGCCATCGGCTGTTTTACTCAGGGCCGGATGAGCTTCTGGGGTCCTGGCAATGGGGTCCTCTTTCACCGATCCACTGCCCAGGGACCACCCCCTACCCCGAGTGCAAGGCCACGTCTGGACAACCAGCACTCACACTTGGCAGGACTTTAAGTGGCAATGATATCCAAGGAAAAAAAAACCACCTAGCCTAAGCCCTTTGACAGAGAAGGTCCCAGAAGTCACTGGGCAATACCGCCGAGGTGAACCTACCAGCCCGATTTCACAGCAGCCTCGCTCCCACTCGGGCCCCTAACTTTTTGGCAACGTTGCTAGGAGCCCACAAACTGCTGGACAGCAGAGGAAGTCTCCTTGGCCCACGTCATTCATGCTCTGGGAGCAACAAAACCGCATGTCCTGTGCACCCGCCCCATCAGTGATGACCGGGGAGAGAGGTTGTGGACCCCTCCTGCCATCTGTGCTGCCTGGTGTGGGGCTGGGGCAGGCGGCCCGCCCACTCACCGAGTAGCCGTCGGCAACGCTGAAGACCGTGACCACTTTGCTGGCGTCGCACACGGCGAGGAAGGCGCCATCGTGAGAAAACGCCAGGTCGGTCACGGGGCCCTTGGCCTCCAGAAGCTTGCCCTCGTCCTTCAGCGTGGTGCCCAGGATGGAGTAGAGGCGGACGTTCCCATCCTGCGGGAGGACAGAGGGGCTGCAGGTCACTCCCCTGACATGGGCGCCTGTGCCCACAGACAACACATGCGCCCTCCCCACCCAACCCCACCCCACCCCCGACTCTCCAGAAGCCCATCCTCCTGGAGGGAGGGGCCCAAGTATCCGTAAGAAGCAGTGCTTTTCCTCCCCACCAACCGCTGCCCGGCTTGGCCACATGCCAGCTCAGGTGCCAGGAGAACCACCCCTTTGTCCCCAGGTACCAGAGGACACATCCTACAATCCAGCAGCAGCTCTGGTGGCTGGCTTAGCATAGTGGGCAGAATTATATGAAAAGAGGTTTAATTATCTTAAAATCACATCAAACTGTGGATCCCAGCCTCTCCAACCCCAATTGTGACGTGGGTGTTTGGGTGCTCATGAGACTGCCCTTTTTACAAAACTTCCAGTATGTTCCAATCAAGTGTCCACAGGCTGAGCTCTGAGAAGCATCTATTACAGGTGTTAGGTCTCCAGCAAGGGCCCCTCATCCAACCTGACCGTGCACTCAGCTTCACCATCTGTCCCGTGCCCTGTACCCCATGCCCCTCCCCGGCCCAGCAGATCCCCTCGGGCGCCAGGCTTCTCTCCCTGTTCTGTCCAGCCTGTCCTAGCAAACGCCCCATCCTTGTGGGGTCCTGGCACTTCTCTTCAGGGGCCAGGAGGTGAGGGGAAAGAGTGGATGTCAGAAGTCAGACTCGGGGAACCTGAAGCCCTCTGGCGGGCGCTGCACTGCACAGGTGTGAAGGCTCCCCTGTCCCCTCCCTGTGCCCACAAGGCTCCCCCAGCTGCCCCCAGGACCGACGCCCAGGCTGAGGGCTTCCCTGCCCTGTGCCCCCAGCACAGCCCGCTCACTGCTGGGACCCCGGTCTCCTGGGGAGGAAGGGGGCAGCCCAGAGAGATTCTCACTTGGGTGGCAGGAGGTAGCCTGGCACCCACACAGCCCTGACTGCCCTCCCCCAAATCACTCAAAGACCCCAGGGCAGAGGGTGTGGGGACAGGGCCTTACCGCGCCCCCGACAGCCACTGTCTCACCGCCCGGGTGCACAGCCACTACTTCGGGCTCGTAGCCAGGGTTGTCGATGCTGAAGCACTTCCTCTGGTCCTTCAGCAGAACGATCTGGGAAACACAGAAAGCGGTTGGAGCAGAGGCCCGGGACAGACGGCCCAGGCCCCATCTGGGGGTTGGGGTTGGGGGGCGGCGGCAGGACAGCACGGGGGGCCAGAACAGGGCTTCAGCAGCACTAAGTGGGACCGCCCGGGGGCCCCGCGGTGTTACTCCCTCATCAGCATCAATGGTGATGTCCCCAACACCCGCCCGGACGTCTGTGTAAGCCATCTGCTGCTTCTGAACTTGAATTCCTCCAACTACACACCATCGGGTGTAATGACAGAGCTCTGCTGAGCAGACTGTCGGGGGTTTGTTGTGGGCTCTGCTGTGGGGTGGGGGAGGTGAAGAAGACCAGGCGATGGGTGGCAGCACCCACCCTAAAATCTGCTACTGAAAACGCACCTGGACAAACATTCACCTGAGTCATCAGCCCGACTCAGGAAGCACCCTTACTGCCCAGCGCCCCCGACAGGGAGAGATGGAGGGCCTCTGTCCAGACTCTGGTTCAAGTCTCAGGGGTGAGACCTGAATGTGGCTGCTCCCTGACAGATAATTGTGGGCCCCTCCAGCACAGTCTGCGGACCCTACGACTGGCCGTGGGGAGTTCCGGTCAGGATGCCCGAGAGAAGCAGGGGAACAACAGAATGCCACAGGGCAGTCATCACATCCGATCGCATGGGCCATGGGCTCCTGAGGACGCAGGACTAGACCCTCTACCCACCAGCCCCTTCTAAGCAGAGCCTCGGGTGGCTCTTCCCCGAACCCGTGAGCTCTTCCCAGTGTGACTTTCTAGAAGGGCCACGTCCAGTCTTTCCCACACTCGCTACGGCGCTCCCAGCCCTCAATTCCTCGTGCACCCTCACTGGCCACCCCGCTGTCTACCGTAATTGCTTGGCAGGAGGGCTGTGTTATCTAGGACACATAGGAATCCACGCTCCCCGAAGCAATTAAGCTCCCAGGACGGAGGAGGGGTGGTGGATCCGAAAGACAGCTCTCTGGAGTGGGTCTGTTGCTCGTGCCAACAGGGGCTCCACTGCACCTGCCTCCTCCACCCTGAATGCTGGGACGCCCAGCCCCACCGACAGACGGCGTCTGCTGCAGAGCAGTGTCCTGGATAAAGTGGGTCAGGCCTGGGTCTCAGTCAAGGGCGGTGTGTTTCTGGAAATTTCAAGAAATGGCATGTAGAGACAGACCTTCACCGCCCTGAATGAGAACTCAGGCTGCCAGGGCTGGAAGAGCAGAGGCCTCGGAGGCCCGGTGCCACTTTCCACCATCAAAGGACCTCGGGGAGGGAGGCAAAGCCACTCTCAGCCTCCTCACTTGCACAGGCGGTACCAACAGCCTGCTGTGTACTTCCTCGTAACCCTCCCTGTGAACTGTTTAAGGGACGAGAAAACTAAAGCTCAGAGAGGGTGAGGAAAACGCCCAAAGCTACACAGCCAAGTGCTGCAAGGCTGGGATTTGCAATGAGTGGGCTGAGCCACACTGGCTGTGCCTCTTGTGGGCACCAGGGGTGAGGGACCACCCCATGCAGGGCATCTGACCCTGAAGTGTGGGCTGACCAGGCTGCCCGGGTTCAAATCCCAGCTCTGCCCTTTGCCAGACGCAGCCCTGGGGCAGCTTAGCTTTTGTGCCTCAGTTTCCCCACCTGTGAGGTGGGGATGATGCCAGACTGATAGCACTGCTGAGGATTCAGTGAACACGTGGGAGGCCCTCAGCACATGCAGCAGAGCTCTCAGTAAAGAGGGGGAGAATGGCTGTGGAGGGACGTGGGGACCAGACACTGTGCAGTGTCAGTCCGGACCTTCTGGTCAGACCCACGGGTGGGAGCCGTACCTGGCCAATGCACACGACCACAGTGTAACCCCCGGGGCCGACGGCCAAGCACTTCGGCTGGACGTCCAGTTTCACGACGCCCTGTCCGCTGTGGAGAGAAGGACGCATTAGTCTCCAGGGGTGCAGGGCGGGCACAGACACACACTCAGTGAGGACCACAGCCGCTCGGTGACGGGTGGGAATTCCACCCGACTGCGGCTGAAGGAGCCTCTGCCGAACAAGACATGAAAGGGAGGAAGCGAAGACTCCCCGACTCTTAGGAGAGAGAGTCGAGATGGGGGGCTGGGACGAGGGGTGGCGGCGGCGAGAGATGAAAGCAGCACGTGCCACGTCTGTGCCAAGGGCCACTCCCCCGCTGCCCTGTCCTGGGTCGGGCCCCACGTGCACTGGCCAGAGACCCTGCCTGGCACTCCTGGGGTTCAGACAGAATTCAGTTCTGGTCCTAACCTCCCAAAGAATCTGGCTCGGGTGGTGAAGGATCCGCCTGTAATGCGGGAGACCCAGGTTCAATCCTGGAGAAGGCAATGGCACCCCACTCCAGTACTCTTGCCTGGAAAATCCCATGGATGGAGGAGCCTGGAAGGCTGCAGTCCATGCGGTCGCTATGAGTCGGACACGACTGAGCGACTTCACTTTCACTTCTCACTTTCATGCATTGGAGAAGGAAATGGCAACCCACTCCAGATTCTCTTGCCTGGAGAATCCTAGGGACATGGGAGCCTGGTGGGCTACCGTCTATGGGGTCGCACAGAGTCGGACACAACTGAAGCGACTTAGCAGCAGCAGCAGGTTCAATCCCTGGGTCGGGAAGATTCTCCTGGAGGAGGGCATGGCAACCCACTCCAGTATTCTTGCCTGCAGAATCCCCATGGATGGAGGAGCCTGGCAGGCTACAGTCTATAGGGTCGCACAGAGTCAGACACGACTGAGTGACTAGCACTTTCCCTTTCCCACCCTTCCACGGTCTTAACCATTCTCCTCCACAATGTAATTGAACAAACAAACAAAAAAATATATATATGTAACTGGTACTTTTAACGGGATGGGTGAAAATTGTCGCCTTTACTTTTGGTTAATGGAGAAGGACATGGTAACCCACTCCCGTATTCTTGCCTGGAGAATCCCATGGACACAGGAGCCTGGCGGGCTACAGTCCATGGGGTTGCAAAGAGTCAGACACAACTGAGGGACTTAGCACTTTTGGTTAAAACTACAAAGACACAGCCCAGAAAAACGTGCACGCACAAACCACTTCTTAACAAATGGTAAACTGAGGAAAACGCCACAGAACTGAGCCAAGCGTGGTGCCTCCCAGGCTGGGTCAAAGGGTCCCTGCAGTAGGGTGACCAGGCCATGGCTCTGCCCTGGGTGCGCTGGTCGGCCTAGGCTCGGTAGCAGCAGCATGGGTCCCCTGAGGGAGACTGCCACCAACGGGCTGAAGGGGCGGGGGGGGGGGGGGGCGCATCTGGCCCCGGGCAGCTCTCACCTGTAGTCCCGCAGCGTGAGGTTGGTGTACCGCACCGTATCGTCCATGCTGCAGCTTACCAGCTGCCCATGCTCGTCCACAGTCATCCTGGACACCTGGTTTGTGTGGCCCTTCCCAGCAAAGGAGTCGTTCTCCCCCGTCTCAGAATCCCAGTAATGTGGGGCAGGGGGTTAAGGAAGAGCCTGGCTCCAGGATGTGGTGCGTGCCCCACCCTGGGGAGGCCACGGCCCGTCCCCCATCCTGGGCAGCACATTAGGGAAGGGACAGTGGGCACCAGGCCGAGTGGACCTCTTTGTGCACATTCAGCTCCCCATTTCAGGAAGCAGACGTTGTGATCAACCAGCAAGAGGGCACGCAGTGGGAGAGTCCACCCGTCTCTAGAACCAGAATTGGGCAGGTCGCAGGACGGCACTGTCCTGCCACAATGGAGTGGCGCCTGTGTCCGAGGGGGCTCAGAAGGAAGCCCTGCGGGGACCCCGTGTACCCAGGCTGATGCCCCCCGACCCCCTCGCTCTCTCTTGCCTGCTGTCCAGCCCAGCACCTTCAGAGGGAGGCGGCCTGCGCCCCAGGGACTGGCTGATGGCCACCCAGGTGCCATCTGGCAACCAGTCCCAGGCTGACCGTCTGCTCGGGGTGCCCGGGTCTGAGCTGTTTTTAAGTTATGAGACTCTCTTTTTATATCAACAAAGAAGCGTCTTTGTTTGCACTGAGGACAGTTCCCCAGGAAGCTGCGGGCATCTTCTGCAGCTCATAGGTCTCAGGATGGGAGCCCCCCAACCCTGCCGTGGATCCCCCAGGAGGTCAACGTCGTGGTGAGTGGACACCAGGGCTGGCTGGGGATATGCAGGGAGGATGGGGTGGTGCCCGGAGTTGGGGGACACAGGGCAGGACCTCAGTTGTACCCTCTTTTCCTTCTGTTTTGAGGGGGCAGGGGGGACGTCTGCCCTCCTCCCTCGGGGCTGCGGGGGACTGTTCCCAGGAGGGAACCCTACAGACCAAGCAGCACCATGGAGGTGGGGGGAAGGGCGGGGCCTGGGAAGCCCCTCCAAGGGCAGGGCAGCCACGGGCCAGGGGCTGGGCTGCACAAGGGCAGGCCTCTCACGCAGCCACGATGCCTCACCGAGCCAGGCCCTGTGGACCACCCTTCCAACACTGGCCATCCTGGAGCAGGGGGGTTGGAAGGGCTGCCGGGAACATCTCGGGGGGACCCCAAAGCCCCGCACCAGGGAACAGGGTGTGGGCTCTGCCCAGCTCTGCTGTCGCCGAGTGGAAGCCACTTGAGGTGTCTGAGCTTTGCTTTTCCCATTTTTAAGACAAGGGGACTCCCCGCAACAGGCTCTAAGTCCTTCCGGATCCTAACGCACATGGATTCTGCTGCTCATGAAGGGTGAGGCCAGGACCAGGTCACGAACAGGGAAGTTCAGCAACCAAGCCCTCAAGGCTGCACAACAAGTGACCCGTCAAGTGAAGGCCGTGACCCAGAGATGGAGGGCCCGAGTGTGGACCGGGCCACCTCTTGGCAACCCGGACCAGGCAGAGGAGCCCTGTGGCCGCCATCTGGCCAGCCTGGCTTCTCGCCCCATGGGAACAGGAAGCTCCCACATCTCCTGCCAGGGCCCGTGGAGCCAGCGCTGTGAGTCAAAGGATATTAATGTGTCCGTCGTGGCTCCCAGAGTAGATGTAAGACTTGCCGCCGTTTTTATGCACCGTCAGGCACTGGATGGATTTGCTGTGACCCTGTGGAGGAGACAGATGGGCGGGGTGAGCTGAGGACACGCCTGTGTCCAGCCAGTGACTGTCAAACGCTCGCCGCCGGCTAAGCCCCAGGGAGAGGCCACGGTCCTCCTGGGCCTGAAACACCACCCACCGGCCTGGGTCAGCCACCTCCTGCTGACCCACCCCCTTGATATCTGCGTCCCTCCCCACCCAGGCACTTAACCCTGACCTGCGTGGAGGATGGGGGTCTAGCAGGAGCCCCAGCAGAGTGCCCGGGTCTGTGCAGACTGATCCAGGCAGCCGCCCCTTATCCCCAGCCACAGAGGACAAGCCCCCACCCGGGGCTGGGTCTCCACGAAGGTGAAGGAGCAGTACTAAGGGCCCAACCCTCGCAGCAGCAGAACCCCAGGGCCACTGGACGGCCCAGAGAGTCTCCAACCAGAGACCCAGCTCACGGCTCCAGCTCCGTCCCTGGCTCATGAGGATTCTTCTCTCCTGAGTCCCCTACCCTCACCAGGGCTGTGATCCCACAACCAGGGTGGTCCCAGGATTGTGATCCCTCCCTGATCGGCAACAAAGAGGCCCAAAACACTTGTCTACAACCAGACGCCTGCTTCAAAGAGGGGCATTTAACCTCCTTTCGAACTGTTTCTGAGATGGAAAGAACCTAAGAGATGGGGTTTAATCACAGCTCTTTCCCCTCCTCAGAGGTAGCTGGGGCCCTCTGAGCATTGCTGACTATTGCCACGACATGATGTGTGTACTATAAAGCAGAGACATTACTTTGCCAACAAAGGTCTGTCTAGTCAAAGCTTTGGTTTTTCTAGTAGTCATGTATGGATGTGAGAGTTGGACTATAAAGAAAGCTGAGCGCCCAAGAGTTGATGCTTTTGAACAGTGGTGTTGGAGAAGACTCCTGAGGGTCCCATGGACTGCAAGGAGATCCAACCAGTCAATCTTAAAGGAAATAAGTCCTGAATATTCATTGGAAGGACTGATGCTGAAACTATAACTCCAATATTTGGTGACCTGATGTGAAGAACTGACTCATTTGAAAAGACCCTGATGCTGGGAAAGATTGAAGGCAGGAGGAGAAGGTGACGACAGAGGATGAGATGGTTGGATGGCATCACCGACTCGATGGACATGAGTTTGAGTAAACTCCAGGAGTTGGTGATGGACAGCGAAGCCTGATGTGCTGCGGTCCATGGGGTCGCAGAGTTGGACACGACCGAGCGATTGAACTGAACTGAACTAAGTGCTCCTGGGATGGAAATCTAAGAGATGGGCTCCTTCTCCCTCCTCAGATGCAGCCGGAGCCTTCTGAGCACCGCTGGCTGTTGCCACAACGAGACAGGTATCATCAGAGAAAGGTACACACAGTCCTCAGGGACCCTGAGTCCTTTCCACAGGGCAGCGACCCACCAGGCCTTACCGGGAGTCTCGCCCCACACAGCCTAGGGGCCCAGACAGAACCTGTGAGCAACAGGATGCTCGAGGACTTGGCCCGCCCCGTCTCGGGCAGCAAGGAGCCTTGCCAGGAGCCTGTGAGCACTGGGGCTCTCCCGCACCCCACAGATGAATGCTGTGAGCACTGCGTGCTGCCCAGCGGCCGTGTTCTAACAAGCGGGCCCGCTCAGGTGATTCAATTCTGATGTAGCTTCCAGCTTGAGCCACAGGATCACTTGGGTGCACCTTAAAAGTACTGGCCCCTCAGAGCTTCCTATGGTCTCTGACTGCATCCCGACGGGGCTGGCCAGGCATCAAGCCCTTTACGGAAATTTCCAGATGACCTGAACGTGCACTAGGGTTGAGAAGAACTAATTTAACTCCAGCCCAGTTCCTGGGCTCTAACCCGTAGCCTGATGTCGGCACCAAACACCCCTCGGGATTCACAAGCTAGCCACACAAGGCCTAAGGAGGCAGATGGCCTGGCCTGACCCCTGCCTCACGGGCACGGTCACCAGGAACCCAAGCCCACGAAAGCCACCGGCTCACAGACTGTGGGGTGCACACACGCTGCAGGGTCAGGCACCTGGCAACCCACGGACTACGGAGGACTGGGCCCCCGGGGAATAATCCCAGCCTAGTCTACACCCAGGCCGCGGGGCCCAGGCGCCTCCCAGAGCCTGTCTGCATGGCCCAAAAGCAGCTGAGCGAGCAGGGCGTGAGGAGGTGCTGACGTTCGGCCCCAGGGCTCAGCTGCAGGACAGGGAGCCGCTTGAAGCCTTGCTGTGGAGGCCCTTCCCTTGAAAGCATGGCTCACCCAGGGCTGCCAGGGCAGGTGAGGCCGACCCTGAGCACCCCACCCCGCAGCAGAAGCAAGCCCGTGGGTGGCAAGGGGGTCAGAGGGGGGCCCCGGGACACAGAAGTTCCCAGTCTGGCTGCGATTTCCTGAGATGCCACCATTTCCAGGGCTGAGGGAGGGAGAAGGCACGGCCCTACCTGGACGGGAGACTCAGGGCAGATGCTGATGGCCAGCTGGCCTGGGTAAGCCGTCCCGATGAGATGAGGATGGGAGGTGGGGAAGGGGGTCCTCTCCGTTGCCCCTAGTATCGCTCCCTGCTGCTCACACCGTGGGCCTCTGCCCCTCAGGGCTCCACGGGCTTCTCCAAGTCCACGTCCGCTTCCAAGTGCCCACCCCCACCACCCCCTGGTGCCCACCCTGCCCCAACCACACGGGACAAGTGCCTCCCCACGCATTCTCACGTTCACACCCTGCACATCATCCTGGCCCAGCTCCAAGGCCAGCTGGGCCCCTCACAACTGCGGCCACACCCCGCCACATGCCTTGGCTCGGGGCTCAGCATCTTCCTTGTCCTGCCTCGTGTGGGGGACACAGCCGGTGGGCTCCTAACTGAGGAAGGCTGAGCCCCTCGGGACAAACAAGCCCCGTGAGCAGGGGTGAGGGCCGCTGCCCTGAACGTCCAGCTTTCACAGCAGCTGAAGGGGATCTCGGCGTCTGGCCTCTCATTTCTGCTAAATTCACATCCCCAAAGCAACCCACGTCCTGCTGTTCCAGTGGGCCTCCACCTCGCCTCTGCTGCCCCTTCTCCGGCCAGACGCCCGCCTTCTCCCCGGCCAGCCCTTGCAGGCCGAGCTGCTCCGTGGCCTGGCCTTACCTTGATGACCCGCAGGGGTTTGCTGGGATTGTTTTTGTCCAGGTAGTTGATGTAGCCAGACAGGGAGATGCTGAGGAGGTGGTCCTTTTGCCACAAGCAGCCCAGCTGCTGGTCCAGGACGTTGGAGCCCATGGTAAACGTGTTGACAACCGAGTTCACGTTGACGTCCCAGATTTTCGAGGTTTTGTCTCCGGAAGCAGAGAGCAAGTGGGTACTATCAGGACTCCAGCTGATCTACTCAAACAATGGTGGTCACGGGTCAGAGCATTCCACCGAGGGGGAAAGAGACTCAGAGGTGCCTGAGCAGGGATGACAGCTCGGGAGGTGGTGGAACATGCAGGGCAAGGACAGGATGAGCATTCGCCCCTACTCCTGACCCCTCATCTCAAGCTTCCAACTTCAACCCGCATATGGATGATGACAAACGCAGACAGGCCCCACCATAAGCACAGAGCAAGCTGTTAACACGAGTCTATACTCACAGCGTAAATGCCGCCGTCGTGAGCCTTGCTTTCTCCCAGCGCACACACTTTCTCTCCCGTCTTCCCATCATAGATGAAGATCTTTCAGGAAATACAAACATGTGAATCACGTATGTGTGTATGAACACACGTATCATGCGTGGGTGTGTACGCCCAGACGTCAGTACACTGACTGAGCTCCTCCCACTCATCCCCGCTCCACCATCAAGAAGAGGGTTGACAACTGTGACTTTACAAGAATTCATCAAAACTGGATGAATTTCGAGCTCCTTTAAAAGGAGACCGACAGAGAGATGGGGCTATCACGCTTTGCGGACACAGCCTCAAACTGAGTCGCATCCTAGGAGGAGAAGGGAGGGAGCTGCCCATTGAGACCAGCTTCACTGAGTCTGTCTGTTCTGAACAACCAGAGGCCCCAGATGAACGAATGCCCCTCGCTCCCCACCTCCCGGCCCCAGACCTTACCTGGCCATCGGCACTGGCCGTGGCAAATCTGTTCCCGTCGGGAGAGAATCGCACGCAGTTGACGAAGCGGCCGTGGTCCTGCAGGAAACAGGACGGTTAACCAGGGACAGGCAGCTCGGGAAAGCCTTCCACGAGCTCTGAGGTCCAGGACCACTGTGCATGCGAATGCCCATCCGCGGGAGCCCTCCAAGCTCAGCAGGAGCCCCAAGCGGACACGCCAGAAGTCTGGCTCAGCCCCCGGCCTCAGCAGGGCCTATCTCTGCCTGCCAGGCCTCCCTGTTGTGACGTACACGCTCCCCAACCTCTGCCGACAGAAACGCAGCCCTCCTTTCGGCTCTGAAGCCCACTCAAGCTCAGAATCCCTACGCTTAGTGAGGCGACTACTGTGAGGCCTCGGTCCTGAGTCCCTGGAGCCTGGCCCGGGGCCTAGCACACAGCAGGCACTCATCTGGGCATCTGCTGAACAAACGAGGTTTTAAAGAAATTAAACAGTGGTGATGACCTTCCTGGCATTAAGAGTCTAAGGAGATGTGACCTCAGAGGCGATTCCGTTACCTAAAGGAGTAAATGAAGTCATTCTTTCCTGGGTCAAGAAGGGTCTGCATCAGAGAGTGATCCTCTGAAAACCCCACAAGCCATCAATCCGAAGCCCACCCCCCACCCCCGCCAGCACGCATGAAGCAACAGGTGTCGTCCGTTCTCCTAAAGGTGCACGGGTCACCTGCCCCCGGGGCCACAGCCGCCCCACCTGCAGGAAAAGCAATTTGACTTAACGCAAATCCCAGCCGCCGCCGAGGTAAACCACTGATAGTTTTAAAGCCTGAGCTGCTGGGTTAAAAGGAGTTGCACGTGTTTGTGTATAAAGTTTATGGGTTGACTTGTCCTGAAGAGATGGCTTGAAATCCCAGGACCTGTGAACGTGACCTCACTGGAAACAGGGTGAGATGATGGCCCCTGAGGGTGGGTGGGCCCCTAACCAACACCACGGGGGTCCTCCTGGGGGGAGGGAAATCTGTATTCAGCGCATACACTGGGGGACCACGTTGAAAGCTGTTGCTGAACCACAGAAGACACCGGGATTCTTGGCCTCCAGAGAAGAATTCAATCTGGGCCAGAGATGAGGCTTGATTGCTCAGAGCTTTCGTGTAATAGAGTTTTATTAAAGTATAAAAGAGACAGACAATGCTTCTGACATCGACATCAGAAGGGGGGCAGAAAGAGTACCCCCTTGCTAGTGTTAGCAATGGAGTTATATACTTTTAATTAGTTATTACAGTGAATCAAAAGAATGTCTGGAGGTTGTAAAGACCTCACTAAACCCACTCCCATAATTTACATTTTATGATAACAGGATTAGCCAGGTTTTTTTCCAGAAACTGTCCTTAAGCAGGATACATTATTGTTATATAATGCTAAGGAATGTAGAGGGGAAAAAATTTGTCCTTTTCTCCTCCTTGAGAATTCCAGACCCCTCTCTCCTTGGGGTCCCCTAGACTTATCAACCTGCCTAGGAACTGACTCTCAACACGAAGATGGGGCAGAGACTGGGTTGCGCACCCCCCCACCCCAGGATGGCCTGTGTTGCCTTTTTTGTTTATCACGTCCACTTATCTTGCTTCTCAGGCCAACATTTCCAGCTCTCAGGCTCGCGTTCTGAGTTAGTTGGAGAACGGCCGTCTCACAGCAGGCTCGCGATCCATCAAAATGAACAAACTTTCCAAACTGGGCCCTCTGACTGCCCTTCCCCGCAACCGCGGCTCACAGTCAGCCCACCACTTTGAGACGCCCTGGGGAACCTTGGGTACCCTTCTCTCCCCAGGGGACAACCAGGCTCCGAGCGGCCCGGGTTCTGGGAACCCAGGTCTCCGGTTTCCCGTGCAGAGCTCTGGCTCTCGGCCCTGGACAGGAGGCAGGCAGGCCGGCTGGCCAGCTGGGCAGGGAGCCCGGGGGTCAGATCCTTAACTCCCCAGGCTCACGGCCAGCGGCCTGCCATCCCCAGGGCTGCTCAGGACGAATGTTGGGAGGGCATCTCTCAGTCCTCCCAGAACCACCCCGTGGGGATGGAAGGATGGACAGGCAGAAGCGGCTCCTCCTGCACGAGGTCAAAGTAAAAGCAACCCAACCACTGCTCTGCACGCCTGCCCACACGTCTGGTTCTCTCATCCACACCTCTACTGGCTGACCCCGCCCTGCTGTTCTGGGTTCCTGGGTGGTGAGGTGGACGAGGGAGAGGGGTAGGCCAGCCCCCCTGGGTCCCTGTGACTGACCCAGCATGCCAAGAGTGCCCCGCGGTGAAGCAGATCACGGGGCCAAAGTGGGGGCTACGCTGGGGGGCGTGAGGAACATGCTATGAACCAGTGGGACCCTGGGTCACCCTGCAATGCCATCTCGTCCAACTCCGGGTGCCGTGGTTCCTTGAGACAACAGGACTAACCCCTCACACACCCAGCTCAGAGGTCAGCACAGTCACCAGGCCTCCCCCCCCGCCTGCCTGCCATCCTCAACACCCCCGGCCCTACAGGGACATCACACGTGTGGATCTGTCTGTCATCTGTCGTCCCACCCCTGAACCAGGCAGGCTGCCGGGCAGGGGTCAGACTGGACAGAGCAGACATCCCCCCGCCTGGGGACCAGGCGCTGTGGCTTTAGAAAGTCTCCCTGTCAGCTTTTCCTGCCACTGGAGCCAAGAGCCCAGATGAGTGGGAGACTGATGTCTGCTCCTGAAAATAGCCAATTTAAAGGGAGGAACAGCGACCAGACCATTAACCAAAAAAAAAAGGGGGGCTAAAAATAGCCCGTTTCACGGGGAGGGGAGGGGAGGGGAGGGGAGGCCAAAGGACAAAGGAGGATCGGGCTGGGGGAAACATCATGGAGGGTTCAGAAGACGGAGCTGGGCTTGGGGGCCCCAGATCCCCTAAGGTCCTGGAGGGGCGGCACCATCCTGCAGGCTCCTGGGGTGCAGGCCACCCAGCCTCAGGCGTGGCCAAGCCAGAGTTTTGGTTGGGGCAGTGTCAATGGACGCTCCCAAGAACCTCCCCATCATAATTACCCCCCACCCACCCTGCTAGTACTTGTGCCCCATCATTACCTCCCCCACTGTCATTATACCCATCATTATCCCCCCCATCACTGCTGCTCCCCCATCACCCGCCCCCCCCCGCCCCCTCCTTAACCAAGAAACCCGAGACGGGAGCCACCAGCAGTAATTAGGTAATGCGCCGAGTCCAGCCACTGACAGGGACACAGAGCCCCTGGGTTCCACGGAGCTGACCAGCCCACCAGCTCAGGTGTCCCCAGAGCCTGCCCGGGCTTCAGCAGCCTCAGCGGGGTCCTGCAGCAGGATCCTACCTGCACGCTGAAACCCTGGGTCACCTGCCCCTGATCCCACGTCACAGGCGTGCAAAGGAACCAAACAGCTCGGATGCCCAGGCCCACTGCCCCCACACTCCCTGAGGGCAGCAGGTGCCTCCGTGGTCAGCACCCCAGGAGTGGGTGTCCATCCTGATCTGGAAGGCTGCCTTGCCCCCTTCAGCCCATCGCCCCCTCCCAAACCTGGTTCCCTCTCCCTCTGCGAGGTCAGGACCCTCTGCTAAGTGCCCGGAGGGGCAGCACCACGTTCCTCACCCGCCTCTCCAATCGCCCTGCGCAGACCTGCCCAGAGTGACCACTGGACCTGATGGGAGAACGAAAAGGCTCCTTCGAACCCTTAGGCCACTGATCATCCACGGAGCTTGGTGACACCTTCCGGCATGACCCCCATGGACACACACACAGCTTTCTGAAAAGCTGGCACGAGCGTGTGGTGGTTAAGGACAGCTCAGGTCACCGGTGTGCCCAGGCCAGGGCCAGTGCAGAGCAGGCACCTGAGACACGCTTGAATGCAAAGCTGTTTCCTGCCCTGTCATAAGGACACAGGAAATCACAACAGCCCGGAAACCTCACACATTCAAGCTCAAAGTTTACGTGTCTAGGAAGGTGATACTCGCAATCACAGGAGACCGAGGCTCTAGAAGGAAGTGCAGCTCCTCCCACTGGGTGATGTGTGAGACACTCAGGTGCCAGACTGTGCAGCCCACCTGGGTGAAGGGGAGGCCAGGCGTCCCCTCCTCAGCCAGGGTGTGCTCTGCTCTCAGAGGCCTGGGGAGATGCAGCGGGCAGTTTCCAGCCCCAGATCACACAGCCACAGTCTGACAAGCAGGCCTGGGGCAAAGAAGGCCCCCAATGCTTCCTGCTCTGAGCCATCATTTCATCAGGCACACATACTGTGGAATGGACCGTGGACACAGTCACAGAGGTGTCTGCTCCAGGAGTGCCCACCTGCCCACCTGACGGAGGCAGAAGTAGAGGCTGGAGAAGCGTGGAAACTCACCAAGGCCACAGGTGTCCAGGTGCAGACACACGGGAGCTAGAGATGCTTAGCGGGCCTGTGACCACACATCCAGATGCACCTAGCCCAGGGATGCCCTCAGCAGGAAGAAGGCCCCGTGGGAGAGGCAGGGATGGGCAAGGGCCACCTGCCCTCTTTTCAGGCCACCCGGAGGGCCTCAAAGGGGAATCTAAAGCCCTGGGCACAGGACACTGCTGCCCACGGCCTCTGTCGCACAGCTGGTCCCCTGGACTCTGGAGCCACTTCCCCAGGTGGGCTGGGGTCAATTTCGGGGGGAACTGGAATTGCAGCACCTCCACCCCGTGCGCCTGCAGCCTCTCAGCCCATTTCAGGTTCAGACAAACAAGGACGGCGGGCCGGGCGGGAACCTGGACCGTCTGCCTACAGTTGGGCATGACTCAGCTTTGTCTCCACTCTCGCTCTGCCAACAGGAGAAGGTGGTTTAAACAAACCCTGAACAAGAAGGAAAAACAACAGGACCCGTGCGCTGCAGGTGGACGGGCGGCCACCCCACGTGTTCTGTAACACTGCTTTCCATCCACCCGGGTCCAAGCCTCCTGGGAGTTGATCCAGAACACCAGTTACTCCTTTTTGAGGCAGCAACTTGAACTCAACCCCTCTGGGCTCCTCATGCCCACGGCCCCTAAACGTGGTCAGGAGGAAGATGGCAGGAGCTGGAACGTGGACCAATGGGCGGCCCTCATGTTACAGATTCACGCTGGGGCCGTGAGGGTCGAGGCCAGGTATACACGGAACAGTCACAGGCTGACCTGCTGTCAGCCCCTTAGGAGACATTTTAGGAGGGTGTGGGGGACCCCAAGCGTCTTCCTATCCTTTGTTTGAGGCCAAGTGAGCCTGTTAATAAGCTCAATAGCTCCTCGTGGACACTCACACGTCCACCAGCGCCTCTCCTTTTGCCCCAGCCGTGGGGCTGTGGACGAGGGCTGGCCTCACCCTGTTACCAGGGGGCGCTCAGAGGCAGGGCCAGCCTGCTGGCTGCAGAGCTGGCCAGCTGCGGTGCTGAGCTACCACCCAGGAACCCATTCTTGGTCCGCAGCCCCTTTTGATCTCTGACAGGGGTGAGGAGCACAGGCTCGGGTCAAGTCTGGAAAGAATCCTGGGTCCACTTACCCCTCCACCACCACTGAGCTGCTGGGTCTAACCTACATCTGCAAAGAGCAACTAAATCCTTGGGTGGGTTGGGGTGGGGGTTGTGGGGGGTGGAGGGAAAGGAGCCCTGTCCACCCATAGCTCAGCCAAGTAAAAACAAACACAACGTGTGTGCGGGGCATGGGGAGCTGGGCGGGCTAGCTCCATGGGGTGAGCTGGGAAAGCCTCCGGTTGCCATGGAAACCTCCCCCCTTCCTCTGCTGGGCACTGCGCAGGAAGCCCAGCTACTTGACTCAGCATGACTCATCCGTGCTCCAGAGCACCTTATCCCGCTCCGGAAGCATGACCTTGAGCACCACCCCACCACGACCAGCAGCCCCGGGGGCCAGCCTCTGGGAGGTGATGGGGGGTGTCGTGAGGGACTCCAGGTTGCCCACCCTGAAGGGCCGAGGAGCCGTGCCCACTGTGCCTCCCAGGCAGCCAGCCAGAGACCCTACCAGGGGGCCCTGGGATAAAACTGACCTGCTTTACCACGAACAGGGAACCTGGAGAAGCCCCTCTGCAGCTGGGCCGAGACCCACATACAGAAATGCTGCCCACAGCCCAGGTCCTGTCCCCAGGACACCCCAGGGGCCCGCCAAGAACCCCCACCACCGTTGGGCCACGCCCTGCCCGCTCTTCATGACTCACTGCGTCATCATCAGAGTTTACAGGACTCCTTAGTGAGCCACTAACATTTTGGACATGTCCCTGGACCTTGGCCAAGCCGAGCTCAGCCGCCTCCAGGGGACACAGCCGGCAGGAAAGGGCCGAGTGTCCTCCACTCTGCAGCTCAGCGAGGTCACGTCCACGTCTACCACCAGGGCTGACGGCCTTGCAGTGTTTTCACAAGAGACCCTGGGAGGGCAGGTCTGGACCGCCCATGGGTGGTCCGTGAGACTCACAGGTGGGCCGTCCGCAGCCAGGTGCCCTTCCTTCTATACTCCAGCCTCAGACCCCCAGGGTGGGGAACGAACCTCATGGGCCACTCTGAACCGGGGAGGGTGCTGTGCACAGCCCAACTCCATGGCTAAAATGCTCTCACGCCCATGTCCCATGCCCATCTTGCAGATGGATAAAGTGAGGCTGAGAGAGGGTCAGGCCCACGTGCAAAGCTGTGGGGACCAAGGCCCTGTAGTCATTCCTACAGAAGGCTGTGTGATTCCACTCAGTGTTTAGAGCACGCCCCCACAGGCAGAGCACCCAACTCTGCTCACCACGTGTCACCTTTCCGGTGTGACCCTGCCCTCATCCATCTCCCAGGAGGTGCCGGAGGGAACAGACCCAGACATCCCTGGAGCTCACCTCCTCTGCCACACTGGTGGGCCTCACACTGGCACAATCAGAGGGCAGGCTGCCTCGGGCCTGGGCTCCCCTAACAGGGCCCCTCTGGGCCAGGACACTCGCCTGGTCAGAGGTGTGCCCCCTGCCCAGTACACACATGGTCCCAGGGTGAACCTGCTCCCCGCCCACCCCCGAGTGCTGGAACCATCACCCAACGAACCTGGCATGAACGCTGTGCACGCGTGACCTTCTGCCACCAGCATCTAACAGGTCTAGATTCTGCTGGCTTCATGCACAAGCCACAAAGCTCCCCCTAAAACCACCCTCCAGAGACGCTCACTTACGCCGATCGTGAACTTGAACTTGAACGGTGGCCCCTCAAAGAACGCGGCGCAGTTGTCGTCGCTGCCGGTCACCAGGCGGTACGGCCGGCTCTGCTTGATGTCCACGCTGTTGATGACTTTGTTGTGGCCCGTGATCTCACCCACGGAGGAGCCGCTGTCCCACAGGAAGACGGCTCCGAACCTTCACCCAACGAGAGGAGCCACAGGAGAGAAAGGTCAGGCCTTGCCAGGTCACTGGGACGGGCAGCTGTGTCACTAGCGACCAGGGGCAGGGATGCCGGGGGGGTAGCCCTGCTCACGATTGTGCATTACCCGTGCTCCCAGAAAGAACCAACACACCAGCAACCCGGCTTCATCTGAAATGCGGGAGAGCTACTGGGAGCGGCCCCGAGGGGCCCCGGGTGACCGTGTCTTACAGCCCAGACTCAAGGAGCCCCCCACGTGAAGATGGCTCAGAAGCACTGGCCGGCCGAACGGCTCAGGGTTCACCAGTTTCACGGCTGATTTAACGAGGGGGTTGGGGGAGTGATGGGGGGTGGAGGTTGGAGGTGGGGACCAGGAAACACACCAAGTACCGGCCCCTGCTCACAACGAGACGCTGCCCTGCAGTCAGCGAACAGTCGGCAGTAAATGAAAATGTGCTGTTTGCACTGCGAGCTATGACTCAGTGAAGAAGGAATCAAGACCAACAGGGATGACATAAGAGAGGATGGAAGGATGAATACCCATCAGGATACCCGCAAAGAGAAAGCCTGAGGAAGGGAAATGGAGACAAGTTCAAAGTGCTGGACCGCAACAGCGGGGCTGAGGACGGAACCCCACCTGCACCTGGAGCCAGATGTCTGGAGCAAGGTCCAGACCCTGCTGGTCAGCGGCGCTGTGAGGGCAAGCAGCCGCCCAGGGCCACCTGCCCGGCATCCTCCTCCCAAGTAAGGCCGTGTGGGGTGCGCCCACCTGGCGATCACATCCAGCCTTCCCCCCTCGGCAGGTGTGGCGGTGAGGAAGCTTCGGGGAGGAACCCCAGTAAACACTCTAAGGAGCCCCCACGGTTTGACCTGCTCTGTCTCCCTGTATCTAGAACGTGTGTGGGACAGCACGGGTTCCAGGAGGCGAAGGGCTGAGGATGTCGGAAAAAAGGAGGTGCCTGGGCCCGGAGACAAACCAGGGGGGGCTCCCCGTGGTGACACGCGGTCTTCAGATGTGCACTGCTAAAGCCAGTATCGAAGGCCCAGCACCCACAGGACTCATCATGCACCCTGCCACCCCCAGTCCGAGCCGCACTGACGTCACCACAGCCCTCCCACCGGGGTGCCCAGGAGAGAAAGCCAAGCAAGGGACGGGGAGAGGGGGCCGGGGGTGGAGGCCAGACTCACTTCTCCCTTCCTTCCCCGACCACGGCGATCCTCTTACTGTCTTCTGTCCAAGCAATGTCCTTGATCTTCCCAGCGAAGGGCTGGTACTCATACTTCAGCAGGTGCTCTTTCTGCGTGGTGTCCCAGATCCTCAGCTTCCCAGACACGTCTGCGGGCACAATGGGGTGGTGAGGGCCACACTCACCTCGGGGCCAGGGCTGCGTGGGCTCCGGGCACACCATGTGGCGCTGCCCGCGGTCCCCAGGCTGGTGGGCTGGCTGGAGGCGCAGTCATCCATCAGGTAAGCAGCACTCAGATGCCATCACTGAGCCCGCTGCCTCTGTGAGGACCAGCACAGGGTCCCAGCGTTTCCCCAGGGATCACGGGCCCTGCACAGGCCATCAGGAAGCCCAGGGACTCACGGTGGCACCCCCCGAACCCTGGAAGCAGTCTGATTTATGACTGT
This sequence comes from Capra hircus, assembly GCF_001704415.2. Classification (NCBI taxonomy): domain Eukaryota; kingdom Metazoa; phylum Chordata; class Mammalia; order Artiodactyla; family Bovidae; genus Capra; species Capra hircus. The sequence continues at coordinate 105,602,880 of NC_030813.1, forward strand.
ATTCCTTTCCTTGAAGAGGGTCGAACTGGCACACGGACTCAGAGCAACGTCCTTTAACACTTAGGAGCTAAAGATCCTCATTTGCAAAACAGGACAATCCTAGTGAGGCTGTCTCTCCTGTGTGGGCACTGTACTGACCAGTGGAAATGAGGGGTGCTCCTGTGCCCTGCAGGCCCTGCTCGTAGAGACAGGCACCCTGCCAGCACCAGTGGCTGAGAGCCTCCCGGGAGACACACAGGTCAGGGCTGGCAAGGATGACACTCCAGGCAGAACCTGATGCCAAGCTGGTTTCTCACTGCAGTACTTGCGGCTGATCAGTGATAAAGCATCACCGCCTCCCTGCCCGCCTCCACCCTGACACCCAGTTCCCAGCACCAACCCTGACACGCCCCCTTCCCAAAGGAGCAGCAAAGGCGGAGTGTTTTACAGGAACTCTCACGGCTAGGAGCTCAGCCCCACGTGGGTCGGGGGTGGGGGTGGGGGTGGGGTGGCGAGGGAAGTCCCATCCCCCCAGCAGTTCTGTTCACCCTGCTTCCAGGATCCCTGGCCGCTTCACTGAACATGAGGTCCAGGGGAACAGCTACTGTCTCCTGTTTGGGTCCACTTGAGGGTGGGCATCCCCTGCAGATGCGACCCCTGCCCCTTGCGGCTCTGCAGGTCTAAAACACCCCCTACAACTGCACCTGAGGTGGGATAACCAGCCACCAGAGGGCTGTTGTGCCGACAAAGTGAGTCGACACGTGCGAAGTCTCAGACCAGCCCCCAGTCCGCTGCAGTCTAGACGAGTTAGTCTTTAACTGGTCAGTGGGTTGCCTAAGGCTCTGCAGAGGTCACTGGGGACCCCGCCTCTGCAGGCGCACACCCGGGGCTCCCGTCCGGCCATGGGACAGCTGGAAGGGGACATGGGCTTCCCTGTGAACAGCACGGATGAGGGGGCCCTGGTCTTTGGACTGGTCCAGCCGGACAGCCTGGCATGCTGCCCAAGGTGAGTGCAAAAACTGACCTGAGCGAGTTAAGGCCCTTAGCTGAACCAACGGGCCGGCAGGGAAAGGCAAGCAGAAGAGGCCGGAGAAGGGAAAGGTGTACTGCGTGTGCAGGAAGGACACGTACACCAACGCCCGTGCTCACGTGTATGTGTGTGCTCACATTCACCCATGTACTAGGCCGTGCAGTCCCCACGCTCAGGCCAGCCCAGGGCGCTACACGGAGTTATGGAGAACACAGCAGCGTCTGCAGCACACGTCAGAAACAGTCTCACCCCTGGTCCCCAAGACAGCAGAGCTGCTTTCCCCCTCCCCAGGCTCAGGGGGGGACCGCCTGCCCTGCCCTCAGCCCACTCTCCCCTTAACAGGCCTGGCATCACAGTTCTTCTCCACCACCTGCCCCCCGACCCTGACCTGGACCATCAGCCTCCTCTGATGGGCCCTGCTGGTACATTTAATTCTTTTCAGGAGCACTTGGGCTGGAAAGAGACAGAGGGGTTAGAGAACAGGCATGGCCCCACTGGCTGAGGGCAGCCCTAAGCGGGTACCCCTGTGGACCAGGCCCCTGCACTAGGCCATGGGGGTACAGCACAGACCAGGCCCCTGCTTGCAAACACAAGCACACATCCACGTGCTGCGCTCACAGGGCCCCAGAGCAGAGACCCACAGTGCATGGGGGCAGACAGGGCAGGGGGAAGGGCTCCCTCCCTCCACAAGGCCTCCTTCCACCATCCAGAAAGGGTCTCTCCCCAGACAATAAGCTGCATCCAGAAAAGAAACAGGATCTGCTCATGGTGAGCCTATGCCCCATACTGTGTGGGGCTCACACCAGCATCACTGTGGTGTCAGGGGTGGAAACCCCTATGCAGCCCCAGCAGCCTGGGAAGATCCCCTAGAAAGGTAAATCAGGCCCTGGAATGGCTCTACCCTGAGGACCACCAGCCGGGAGCGAGGGTCCCCAAAGGCATACACTGCTGTCTGGTTTAGGGGCTGGGGGACTGGGCCCCTCACTCAGGCCTTCCGGAAGGTTTGATCCTTTACCTGAATGTGGACCAGCCAAACTTACGGGGATCTAAAGACTCAGAGATCTGAGGCTGGATCCCCGACTGGGAGTGACTGCAGGACTCCTGAGGTCCCGGGACCCCCAAGCCCACCCTGGACATAGCAGGTGCTGGGTAACCCACTTTAGCCAGAGAGCACGGCACCTCTCCAGCTCCATACTCTACACACAACACTATCTTTAGCCCAGAGCACTAATCTCCGCGCAGTACATGTTTCCTGGTCTTTGCTCCATTCAAAGGACCAGCTTGCTAGAAACGTAAAGCACACCGCCCACGGCCTGCCAGCTAACAGCCCCACCCCACTCACTTCCCCACCAAACCTGGGAGCTTGCACGAGAGGGAAAACGTGAGATGGGGCCTTTACTTCTGCGGACTGTCTTTTGCAACGGCCTCTGTACCAGCAGGCGAGGACCGTGCTTCCTGCTGGTTCAATGACCTGCCCCGGGACCGGAGGGCAGGCCTGGGCTCGCGAGTGATTCAGCAGCCGGGCTGCGGCTCCCAGCACCAGGCTGCTGAGCTGCGCCAACCATACTCCTCTCCCGAGAAGACACATTTTAAAAGGCACCAGGGCCAAATCCTGGGCTTTAAATGAAGAGGCATTGTGCTGAAGAGCAAAGCAGGGCCAGCGGGGGTGGGGAATCACAGGGCTAGAGTAAATCATAGGATATAAATTAGAGCAAGTTTTACAGATGGAATCAAGAGTAGGTCTAAACATAAAAATCATTAAGGGCCCACTTCGTGCCAGCTCCTGGCCGAGCCCCACACACACAACCCTGGGCGGCTGGCATCAGCCGTCAGCGAGCACGCCTCTCACCCCGGAGTGTCCCAGAGTTTCAGGGACAGACACCCAAGCACACGCATCGCTGCCCGGGGTCCTCCCCAAACCAACCTGGTAGGAACTAAAGCTCCGGTTTACAGACAAGGCAGTTAAATCAAGGCCCAGGAAGGTGAGTTATTTTAAGGAAGGTCTGCACAGGTGGGAGGACTTCCCTGGAGACTCAGTGGTAAAGGAGACTCGGGTTTGATTCCTGGGTTGGGAAGATCCCCTGGAGAAGGAAATGCCAACCCACTCCAGTACTCTTGCCTGGGAAATCCAAATCCCAGGGACAGAGAAGCCTGGCAGGCTACAGTCCATGGGGTTGCAGAGATAGACAGGACAGAGAGACTAACCAACAACACAGCTAGGAAGGGGCAACCCCTACAGGGACAACTCGACGCCGCCTGCCAGGCACGGAGAGGGCGGCGTAGACGAGCGGCCACCGGTATGTACGATCCCTGCCCTTCTCCACTGGCCATTAGTCCGTTCAGCTATTTGCTCACTTCCATTCCTCTCCGGGAGGGAGCTGACAAGGCTCACATCAGCTCATCCACTCGGCCCTTCCTGGGGCCTGAGACCCGGCTGGATGCAGGCAAGGCTGCCCGTCAACACCTGCTGAGTGTACGAGCCGATGAATGAATGGGAGACGCGGGGGGGAGCCAGTCTACCTCGTGTGCCCCGCCTTCTCAGCTGTAGACACGACCGCATCGGGGTGAACCCGCCTCCTTCACCACGGTCACCTCATGTCCCTCCTCTTGCCCAGCCTCCCACCGGGTCACACGAAAGTCCAGCTGGAGGGAGCCAGGACCCCGACCGCCCAACAGAATGAGTGCTTGCCTGAGGCCAGAGCTGTGCTCGGTACAGGGCAAGGGGCAGCAGAGAAAGGCTACACGAGGCAAAGCTACAAGTCAGAAACACACACACACACTCTCATACATAGAAACACACACACAGTCACACACAGACACACACACTCACAAACACACACACACAGAAACACACTCACACAGAAACACACTCACACACAAAGAAACACACACACTCAGAGAAACACACACACACACGAGGCAAAGCTACAAGTCAGAAGCACACACACGCATTCACAGAAACACACACACACACAGAAACACAGACACACACACTCACAAAGAAACACTCGCACACAGAAACACACACAAACACACAGAAACACACACACTCACACAGAAACACACTCACACACACACAAAGAAACACACACACTCAGAGAAACACACACACGAGGCAAAGCTACAAGTCAGAAACACACACACACAAACACAAACACTCAAACACACAGAAACACACACAGAAACACACACACTCACAGACACACACACACACACGAGGCAAAGCTACAAGTCAGAAACACACCCACACAGAAACAGAAACACACACACAGATACACACTCACAAAGAAACACACTCGCACAGAAACATACATACTCACACACACACGAGGCAAAGCCACAAGTCAAAAACACACACATTCAGAGAGAAACACCCACACAGAAACACATATAGACACACACTCACAAACACACACACAGAAACACACACACACGAGGCAAAGCTACGTCAGAAACACACACACACAAACACACACACACAGAAACACACTCATACAAACACACAAACACACACAGAAACACACACACACAGACACACACACACAAACACACACTCACAAAGAAACACACTCACACACACAGAAACATACACAGAAACACACACACACAAACACACACACTCACAGAGAAACACACACACACTCAAACACAGAAACACACTCGCACACACACAGAAACAGTCACACACAGAAACACACACACACACACACACAGACACACACTCACAAAGAAACACTCGCACTCACAAAGAAACATACACACCCACACAAAGAAACACACTCACAGAAACACACACTAAGAAACACACTCGCACACAGAAACACACACACAGAAACACACTCAAACACACTTGCACACACACAAACACACACTCACAGAAACACACACAAGGCAAAGCTACAAGTCAGAAATACACACACACACATTCACACAGAGAAACACACACAGAAACATACACAGACACACACACACTCACACAGAAACACACACGAGGCAAAGCTACAAGTCAGAAACACACAGAAACACACACACACTGACTCACTCACACACACACATTCAATGGCTTTGATACATCACAACACAGCTGCCCTAATGGCTGGTGAGCATCCCGCTGACCTCTGAGTTGGAACCAGCTGGAACACTGCCAGCTACAGCTCTGGAAAGGGGCTTCTCAGTGGCTTACACTTCCCACTCTGCCCCACCCACCATCCCTACCCTCCTGGACCTTCCTCCCTGCCTCCTTCACCCAACCCCCCAACCTTCCCAAGCCAGGCTCCCAGGACTCGGGGCGGAGGGTGGGGTGGGCCACATCACATGCAGCCAGAAGCCACGCTCGTGGACAGACAGGTACCTCCGGAGGCGATGTAGAAGCCGCTGGGCGCGTACTTGGCCACCACCACCTGGTGGGCGTGCTCCGTGTAGATGTCCGCAATGGCCGGATTCTGCAGGGAGGAGACCAGAATGAACACAGGCAACCCAGAAGCGGGCAAACTTGCTTTCCACTCTCCGGATTAATGGAGTTGGGTGGGAAAATGACCCACGGACACACACAAATACAGACGCCAAAACCTCCATAAGGAAAACCCCAGAAGTACGCTTACCTGCCTGGGTGACAAGAATTCTAGGCGATTTAACTGCTTTATAAGATGCGAGGTGATTTGTTTTCTTTTGGTACTTGCCAAACAAATAGGTACTTTCGAAATACACATGGGACATAAAAGTTTCCTTAGGAAAAAAAAATCTACGACTCTTTTCTCCCACTTGTAGGGGGCTGCCGCCTTCTCTGAGTCCAGCTCCCCAGAGCGAGTCTCCCCCGTTCCGAACCAGCTCTCCCCAGGCTGCCAGGTGGGGTCTGACCCAAACCGGAGCCTCTGGCCTGGAGAAGCAGGAACACAGAGGCGGGTAGGCAGCTGGGGGGCCCTTCCTCATTCAAATCCCTCGATTTGGGAAACTCCCTTTCATGGCTCAAATCCAAGGCTGGCTGGACTCTGCAGTGAGAACTGGGCCAGCGTCGGAGATCAGGAGCAGCTCTCTGGACTCAGTCATCAAGCTTAAACGTACAATTTATCAAAGTAGATCACGGCACTCCCCGGCACACACGGCCAAGGGGCCTCAGCAAACCTGCGGCCCTGTGCTCAGATGCTCTGTCATCAGAGCCCAGCGTCCTCCCAGGAGGGCAGAGAGAGCCAGGCATCTAATCCCCGACACCCGCCGATATGCGCTGCGGAGCCAAAGTGCCTTGTGAAAGGAGCAGCTACGGGCTGTGAACGCATCAGGTCCCAGGGAGGCTGCTGCGGGCGCATCTGACCCGCCTCCCCAACTGCCCCCACCTCTTCTGACCACCTCGCAGTCTCCCCATCCCCGTCTCTTAATGCCCCTCAACAAGGCCGGAGGCCCGGACTCTTCTCAGCTTCCTAGCCACAGGATCGCCCGCCCCCTCACCCAAAGAGTCCGGAGAAGCATCCTGCTAAGTCCCGGCTCCGGCAACCACCCTCCTACCATTCCTGCAAGCCCCCCGGTCTCCGTAAATGCTGTGCCCTCGCCAGCAACACCTCTCCCTGCCTGCTAACACCCACTTATCAGGCCTGAAGAGCCATCTGTGTGAAGCCTGCCCTGACAGCCCCTCTCTCTCCTGTGCCTGCAAAGCATCTAACAGGACACACACCACGGTCCGTGGCCCCCGTATCCCTTCTCCTCAATCTCCTCTTTGACCTGCTCCATGTGCATCTATCTCCTTTAGCCATCACAGCAGTTAGCAAACGACAGATGCTCAATCATTTTTTTTTGGGGGGGGTAAAAGTTTACACAGTCCTTTTACCCCTAGGACTTAGTGTCACATGATAGCGTAGGTACTTAACATATGTGGTTCATACATTAATGCAATGCAGAATAAACATAAGCAAAAAGTGAAATCAGAGAGACATCAACCATCTAAAGATACTCTGAATGGCAAATAAACCCGTGCAAAGGTGCTCAGTGTCATTAGCCTTTTAGGAAATGCAAATCAGAACTACAGTGAGAAACTACCCTATACCCAGGAGAGTCAGAGAATTAAGACTGACGTCACCAAATGGTTGCAAGGATGGGTGGGGTACAGTCTGGAATGTTTATCTACTGCTGGGGGGAATGTAAAATAATACAGCTGGAAGAGCTGGGCTGGTTATTTATAAAGTTAAACATAACATTTATGCAAAAACCCCACTCCTAGGTATTTACCCAAGAGAAAGAGAAGTGCATGCCCACAAAAAGATACACATGAAAGTTCATGACAGTCCCTAAGTGGAGAACAACCAACCCAAAGGTTTACCCCCAGGTGTCTGGAGAAGCAAACTGTGCTGTCCACCCAGGGGAACACTACTTGGCAACAAAAGGCTACAAACTGCTGAGGCCCCTCAACCACAGGAGGGGCCTCGAAAGCCTCACACTGAATGACAAAGCTGGATGCAAAGGAGAACGCGCGGCAGGAGTCCGTTCTGATCAAAGTCCAGGAAAGGCCAGCCCACAGGCCACAGAAAGCCGGTCGTCTTTGGGGCTGCCAGGGCCTGGGGGGTGGGGGGCAGGGTGGAGAGGCCCATGGGAGTGACTGGAAAGCTTTTAATTTGTCAAAACTCTAGTTGTGTGTTTGAAACGGACGGATTTTATTGTCCCTAGATTACCCTGCAATAAAATGATGATGTGTAGGATCCAGTAAACGTCCGTCCGAACCCAACCTGCTCCTTCCCAGGTTAGCCCTCTGGACTGGAACGTTCTAACAAGGACAACCTCCCTCATAGAGAAGCTGACAAAAGCGGTCTGTGGCCCGGTGGCTCCAAGGCCCGTGTTCTGAGGCTGACAGAGGGCCCTCAGGCCCGCATGTAGGCACGACAGGTAGGAGACCACCCCCCAGGGGAACTCATGCCCACGGTGATGCCCAGCCTGGCCCTGCCCTTAAAGGGGAGCAGGAAGGGGGGGGGGTCACGTGGAGAAGTGGAAGGTGAGTTAAACAGTGGCCCTGGGAGGCAGTCCTGCCCCTACAGATCCTTCCCCTAAAGCGGCTGGGGCGAGTGAAACCTCGGGTCAGTCCAAGCGGGCTCTCCCAGCGCCCCCGTCCACATTCCCAACACAACTGGGGGCGAGCTCGCCAGGCTGAACACAACAGAGTCAGCAGCAAAACCCTGCCCCCAGCTCCCCAGCCAAAGGGGACGCCTCCCTGTCCCCAAAGCGTCTGTGACCGCCCAGGCTCATGGCGCCCAGGCTCATGGCAAACCCAGCCGTGCAGGGCTGGGGCGCCCCTCCCCTGGGACTTCCTTCCTGCCCTCCTCCCCCAACCCCCCCCATCAGGGGACAGGGGCTTCAGGCAGAAACCAGAAGGAAGCCTTGGCATTTGAGGCCCGTGGATGCCTAGCGGATGTGGGCAGAGCCTGGGAAAACCTCCTGTCGTCTCGCTGGGTCCCCAGGCGCATCAAAGCCCTGCCCCCCACCCTCCACCGTTGGCGTGTCCCTCTGCAAACCCCACTTCTGACCCCAGGCCTGTCCCGGCCCTGGCTCTGACCCGCTCGCTGTTCAACCCTGCCCTGCCCTGCCCTGTGATCCTAGGCTTGTTCCAAGTCCATCCACCTCATCTTCCCACCCTGGCCAGATTCCAGTTTTTCCTGCCCCTCCTGGGACCAGGACAATACTGTGACAACATCTGAACTGACCCCTCTGCCTTCCACTAATGCACCAGGCTCTATGTCCGGACTCTGATCACACATTCAGAGGACCCTGGACCATTCCCACCTCCCACCTGTGTGTGGAGGCCCATCCCCAGCCCAGCAAATGAAGCATTCTCCCCCCATACCTTTCCACACGTGGAAGGGAGAATTCCTAAAGCACCCCCCGCCCCCAGAGGAGCTTTCACATTCCTGTGTCCTCTGAGGCCAGAGGTCACCACGGCATTTTACAGGTAAGGTTAAGGGGTGGCCCCAGCCACAGGGCATGGCAGCTTTGCCTTGGCACGCCTGGAATCCTGTGGACATGTCGCCACATCAGTGAAGCCACTGGACACAGCCCTGCTCCTCTGGAGCTGCTGATGGCCCATGGCGGCCTCCTCCAAACTCCAGGCAAAGTGACCTTTGGGAGGATTAAGTTTCCAGAGCACTGGCTTTCTAGACACACCCAGTTCCTAAAAGCAAGCCCTAGAAACCGACCTGCATGGCGAATGTGACCTGCAGGGCCCTCTGCTCACAGGGGACCCAACTCAGTGACTGCCAAGCAGCTCCACAAACCTCTCTGCTTCCAGACCTGCAGAACTGAACCCAGAGGCTCAGTCCAGGGTTCAGCCAGCCCATCCCGCTCGACCTTGGAGGCTCCCTCTCTCATCCAGAGGAAGCAGCCCTAAGCCACAGTCCAGAGTCCATTTTCCATTCTGCCCCTGCCCTCCTCCAGTAGGTCACTCGCTCTGACATTCTTCCCTTCTTTCACTGCAGGCTGGAATACCTTCCCTACTTCCCAGATGACCTTCTCCGAACTATCTTCTAACGCTTGGACAAAGGCTCCCCACCTCCTCCAGGAAGGTGATGCTGATGCTCCAAGGTAGAAATGATCTCTCCCAGCCCAGAAAGCCCACACTACCTTCCCTACCGTCCCACCCTTATTATTTGCTACCTTGGACATATGTCATTCTTACACCTGCAAAGCTTCTCACCAAGTGGACCCCCACAGAGGGCAGAGCCCAGGTCTGATTCACCACTGCAACTCTGACCACTGCACCCCACCCTCTGAAAAGACTGGGGCATGCCAGCCCCCAGCAGCCAGTTTTGAAAACACAACCATCATATGCTGATGACTACTCTCAGACAGCCGGGGTGACCCTTCAGTTGATTCTCTTTGAAACCTCACAGTACCTATGGGTAACCTTAGGACGCCATTTTACAGGCAAAGAGGTGGGGCAGAGAGACTTGGAGGGATGTGCCCAAGTAAGTGGGGGGGACTAGGACCTGAACTCAGCTGAGCAGCCTTGCTCCTCTTGGTTCTTCTCTATTACCTACGTCTGGAGTCACTGTCAGCCTGACTCCTAAGTCAGGGAACAGAGGTTTGCAGCGATGGAGACAGCTACCCAGCCACCCGCCTGGAAGTGTATAGCCTGAATGGAGGTGGGTGGGAGAGGCCACGCCCAGAACCTTCCTTCTGGCTCCCTGCCCAGCCCCCACCCTGAAGCAAACCAAGCCCTAGAACAGGGGCTCCCAGGGGGTCCCCCCATGTGAGAGTGGGCACACCACTCCCTGCTGGGCCCAGCATGATGCCACCTCCCTTCCTGTCCCTCTTTCCCTCTGCCTGTCCAGGGCCTTCAGAGGAGTCAGGAGGGGAGACTGTAGGGGCTAGGGTCAGCCCCCACCGTGTAACCAGGGACAGGGCCGCCACTCTGCTGCAACCGTTTCTTTGCCTCCCCGCCAAGGGCAAGAAATGGTGGCTCAGATGGTAAAGAACCCGCCTGCCAATGCAGGAGACGCGAGTTTGGTCCCAGGGTCGGGAAGATCCCCTGAAGAAGGGCATGGCAACCCACTGCAGTAGTCTTGCCTGGAGAATCCCATGCAGAGAGGAGCCTGGTGGGCTACAGTCCATGGGGTCGCAAAGAGTCAGACACGACTGAGCAAGCACACAACAACAAAGGATAAGACAGACATCCAAAGCCCACAGTGAGTCCGCAACAGTGCTGAGAGGACACAAGCTCAACTTCTGCCCACCTCTGTGCACCTGTATTCCCTGCCAGACTCCCCCATCTCTGCTGTCTCAACCCCCCTTCCTGGAAAACTCTTACTCACCCTCCAAAGCCCAACTCAAAAGTGCCCTTGCTCCAGAAACCTTCCTCGAGGCTCTGTGACACAGCTGGCCCTTTCCTCTTGTTCCCAAAATGCTGAGGACATGCTTCTTTTAAAGCGCTAACCTGGTGAGTTAGGATGTTACCTACTGGGGTTCTTCGCTCACCCCTGCTGACACTTCTGGGGAACTCTTTGTTGCAAGACAGTCCTGTGCACTGTGGGATGTTTGGCAATGCCCCGGCCTCTGCCCACTAGATACCAGTAGCACAAAAATGTCCTCAGATATTGCCAAATACCCCTCAACAGGGTGGGGGTGGGGGCAGAACTGCCTCTCACTGAGAACCACTGATTTAACCTTGGGCACCAAGGCTACTGGCTGGGCTTGGCAGGACGAGGAATGTGTGTGGGAAACGTCAGGACCGAGGGCTGGACGCAGCAGCTGACAATGCCTTCATCTTCGAGCAGCCAAACTGGCCTCCCTCCTGCCTCACGTGAATTCCCCAGGTGGTGAAGTGGTGAAGAATCTGCCTGCCAATGCAGGAGACGTGGGTTCAGTCCTTGGGTGGGGAAGATCCCACCGGGGAAGCAGAATGGCAGCCTGCTTCAGTATTCTTGCCTGGAAAATTCCATGCACAGGGGAGCCTAGGTGCTACAGTTGGTGGGGTCACAAACAGTGGGACGCACCGAGCATGCATGCACCGGCCTCATACCTTAGCTACAGAACAGTCTCTCCACTGACTTGACTACACGGCTCATCTGTTGAACATTTTCGTGGTTCTGGTGGCCTCGGGCCAGGGCTGGGCTGCGGTGGGGTGGCCTGACCCCCAGCACCAGAGTCCAGCACCCTCTCCTGCCTGCCTATAACTCCCCCCACCCCAGGGCTCCGGCCACAAGGGTCAACAACCTGTGCGGGACTCTCCTGCCAACCCTGCTCCACCTGACTGGTCCCTTCCTGGGCCCCTAGCTGCTCAAGGCCCCTGGGATGACACCTCCTGGCACATTTCTGCCTCTCGGCATCAGTCCTGACTGTCGGTTTCCCCTGGAGACGGTGAGCTCCGTGAGGACTGGCCTTTGCTGGGGAGCGTCCAGAGCCAGGCCTGGGCTCCGCTACAAAGCAGGTGCTTATATACACCTATAACAGGATCAAGTCGGGCTCAAGCACAGGAAGTGGAGGGGGCAAGGAGGGTGGGAGAGAAGTGGAAGTGACCCCCTGAGCCAGCTGACACTCAGGGTGAGGGGGGCTCCCAAGATGACTGGCAATGGGTGGACACTGACATCACAGCACAAGCACCTGAAGATCATTAGCCCGGAAGCCAGTGGAGCACGTCCCCACCCTTCGGGACCCCCCAAGAGCTCTGGAGCCTTCTCTGAGCCCAGCATCCTTGCTTGTTAAAAGGTCAGACCACAGGACCCCAGAGCTCTCCTGGCCCGACCCCTTGTCTGTGCTGCCCGCTGGCCTTCTGTCCAGGTGGCGATCAAACACGCCACCTCCTTTTGTCATCAGGCGCCCCGTTTCAGTCCCACCCAAGGCAGCGAGCTCCACAGGCAGGGGCACTATCTCCATGCTGCCCATAGAGCACGCAGTCATCCTGGGCAGGGGGCAGGGACTTGAGGCACGTGTCATGGGACAGAAGGGACGAGGTCGGTCCTCCGGTGGCCATCTGTCCCTTCGTGTACACACTCCACCCCCACCTGAAGGGGACGCCCAAGGTGGTCCTTCTGCACGCTAACTGGCAGTAGGTCACCCCATGGGAAAATCAGCGCTGGCCTCCAGGGCTTCCCAGGTGGCCCAAGTGGTAAAGAACCCACCTGTCAATGCAGGAGGCATGGAGACGCAGGTTCGATCCCTGGGTCGGGAAGATCCCCTGGAAGACGGCATGGAACCCACTCCATGGATCACAACGGAGTTGGACATAACTTAGCACGCGGCACGCATGCCAGCTGGCCTCTGCCCTGCTGACGATGAGCCCACAGAGCCCGTGCTTGAAGCACAGAAACACCAGACTGCTACAAACACTACACCCCTGGGATTCAACTTCACATAATCATTTTCCCCACATATGTGCGTGTGTGTGTGTGCGTGTGTGTGTATATAGTGAGAAGACCCCCCGGAGAAGGAAACGGCAACCCGCTCCAGTATTCTTGCTTGGAGAATCTTCATGGACAGAGGAGCCTGGCAGGCCACAGTCCATGGGGTCACAGAGTCTGAGCGACTACTGCACACACATATAGTACATTCTAGCTCTGGAATGTAGGGACTGCAGAGCTTTAAAAGCAGGCCCCAAACCTGTCTGTGTAGCAGATCTGCTGGCTGCTACTGGCAGCGGGCACTCACTTGCCAGAGCCAGTTTACAGGGAAGTGATCCCAGGCGGCTTAGAACGTGATGAGGCTCCTTCACAGCCACTGGGAGCGGGGAGGAACCTTCCAACTACACTGCGGGCACGGGGCAACAGGGCCACAAAAGTACAAGTGTATCAGGCTCCCTCCTTCTGGAATGTTCCTTTCTGGATGGCCATCTCACTGCCTGCTTTTAACCCGGCAGAGAATTTCCTCTCCTCTCCTAGGTGTGGCAATCAAATGTGTTGAGAGAAAAACAGATGAGAAACGCTCTTTGCCACCAGCTTGAGAAGTGCCGTGATGCTGGGTTCACAAAGCAACTTTGAAGGCAGCAAAGTGAAGGACAGCTGTGGCTCCAAGTGGAAGGTTAGCAAGGGCCTGACGCCTGCTTGGCGGGAATAAAGGTGGTATCTGCCACTCAGTCGTGTCCAACTCTCTGTAGCTCTCAGGGCTCCTTTGTCCATGGAATTCTCTTGGCAAGAATACCGAAGTGGGTTGCCATTTCCTTCTCCAGGGGATCTTCCCGACCCAGGGATCGAGCCTGCATCTCTTGCGTGGCAGGCAGATTCTTTACTATCTGAGCCACCAGGGGAGCCTTTCTTACTTCCATACAGTAAACCTTCTGTGGCTGCCTATCATCTCCGCCACACAGCCTGCCTTTCAATCAAGAAGGGACTTACTGAGCACCGGACTACGTGCCGGGCGCTGTGCTAGGCCGGGACATGGCAGGTGAGAGTGGCTACTCACCGTCTGGCTCCTGGAAGGCCAGGATGGGAGGGCCACTTAGGAGGTGAAGCTGCCACAGCAGATGGGCAGCGAGCCATGCTGCTATTTGGGGAAAGAGTGTGCAGACAAGGGACACGGCAAGGTCAAGTCTGGAGACCCGCACGCAGCAAGCTCTAGAGGCGGCGTGGAATCCGGGGGCCTGGAGCCCCAGGGAGGGGAGCTGGCAGTGAGGAGAGGCCGGGGATGCAAGGCTGGACGACAGGGCACCATCGGTCTCGGATGGGAGAGCCAAGGAACAGCTCGACCCCGTATTTTAATAACCGGTCCAGCAGCAGTGATGAGGGCAGGGTGGAGGAGGGCCAGGGAGAAAGGCCAGTTTGGCCTTTGGTTTTTGCAGTCCAGGCAAGATAGCACGATGAGGGTGGAAACAGTGAAAAATCCGTCAGAGTCAGAAGCCTTTGAATGCAGAGGCAATAGGACTCAATGGAGAACTAAATATGGTGTGGAAAGGGGAAGTCCAAGGCTGGGGCCAGAACAGCTGGCAGAGTGGCGGTCGCCATTCTGAGGATGAGCACGTGGGAAACCCAACTGTGGGGAGGGCGTGTTCAGTATAAGCCGCCCATCAGACGTTCTGTCGAACATTCCCCAATCTGGTCCCCCTCCTCCCTTTCGTGTCTCTTCTGGACTCAGCCTGTATTCCAACCAGACTGAATTCCTATTTCAATATCCATGAAAGTAGTGTCTTTTTTCCCCCCAGGAATACTCTGCCCTAACAAAAATTATTCCCACCTTGACTTGAGCAGCAATGGTCCGCTCCCATCAAACAAAAGCCTAAATGCCTGATGGGACTTCTTGAACAGGGTGGGAAGAACACACCTGCACCCCGGTGCTGTCTTGGCCCTGAAGACACTTAAACAGATGGGAAAGGTAAGCAGACGCGCCCTCCAAAGAGAATGGTAAACTCGAGGGGGTACTGCTAAGGATGAAAAGCTCAGAAGAGGGACTTCCCTGGTGGTCTAGTGGTTGGGAATCCATCTTGCAATATGGGGGACGTGGGTTCGATCCCTGGTTGGAGAGCTGGGATTCCCTCCAGCCTCGGGGCAACTAAGCCCTCATGTTGCAACTGCTAAGCCAGGTGCCTCAACTAGAGAGAAGCCCGGGTGCTGCAACAAAGACCTGTCGCAGCCAAAAATAAATAAATATTATTAAAAAAAAAAAAAAGCTCAGAAAAACAAGCAAGCGGAAAACAAAATAGGTTCCGTAAGTTAGGGAATGCCTCCTGCAAAGAGGGTGCTTGTCCGTGACCGTAAACAGCGTCTTCATTGGAAGCGGCTCCGTTTACTGGCTGCCTTACTACTACCTTGCTGAGCTGGACCCCTGTTCTGAGCAGTGGGTCCCCTGGGCGGGTGGAGCGGGGAGGTGGGGAAGAGGCAGTTTAAAGGAGAAGCTGCAGGTTAAGAACCTTTCATGGCACCAGACACACAGTAGGTCTTCATGGGCAGGCTCCCATCTGGAAGTGAGTATAGCCCGCCGTGATGTGTGTGTGCCTTGTCAGGGGCAAACCTAAGCATTCATTCCGCTGCCCCGTATCCCTGAGAATGCCTTCACTCGTTTTATTTGATAAACTACAGTATCTATCTACTCAGGGCCATCTCAACTTTTCTTTTCTCAACATCTCAGAAGCTCTCTGGAGACCTCTGGATCTTTACGATCTAAGTCCTTGCCCATGTTTTCCCCAGTTCTGAGTGAGTCGGGATCAGCTTTTGAGGAATCTGTGTCTAGCAGAGGAGCTGTTAGCACCTTCAAAGCACATTCACACACACCCACCCCTTCAAGTGAGGGGCCAAGCCATCCTGGGCAGGGCAGAAACTGCCAAATGGAGCTTTGTCTCCCAGCAGACTGCTTGGGGGTGGGGCGGAGAGGGGTGCAGCAGCAGAGCCAGCAGCATCTCAGACCTCACAGACAAGGACACCAAGACCACAGAGCCCCTGCACTGCTTCAGCCAGCTCTGAGGTTCAGAAAGCAAGGCTATCTCCAGAGGGACAGTTCCAGTGCCCCAGGGGTAACCACCCACATACCCTGAATTTAAGCTGACATCCCTTGAGGGGGCATCACCAATCAAAGCCATCCACTTACAGACTGTGTATAAGCCCCACCCAGGAAGCTCAGGAGAACCCTCCTCACCCCCAGACACTAGGGAATGGTCATGTAGGTACCTCCGGCTTCCACCCCCACCCCCCACCCCCCACTCAGTCTAGGCACAGCAAAGATTTCAGTGTGTAATCTCAGCAGTGGGGAGACTGACAAGCACACCGGGTCATATCGATCATTACAGAGAAGTAACGGAATATTTTCGAGGATTTCCCAAGGAATGGGCTCTAGAAGCCTTCTCAGCCTGGGTACAGGAGGCCTGTGCAGATGATTCATGGGGATAAACTGGTTCCTTATTTTGCAGTGGGGCTCAGACCCCGCGAAAGGGAAGACCAGGCCGGAAGGGTAGAGACCTGGGTGTGAGCCCCGCTTCTGCCACACTGGGGGACCGTGGGTTTGCCATGAGTATGGGTGTCCGCCCGGCATGCAGGGTCTCCCTCAGGGGGGCCCAGGCCAGCAGGGCAAGCCGGGGAGCCCCAAGTCATCTCCATTTTACAGATGAGTAAACCGGGGCTCAGAGAGGCCGAGTCACCAAGCACCTCAAGGGTCAAGGTCCGATCTCTCAAACCCAGAGCCCTTCACTTGAAGGGAACTAAATCTGAGCCTCGGCTTCCCCCACGGAGAAAGAGACTTGGGTCTGGATAAATTTGCAACTGTCTCCCTGGGCTTCCGAGGTGTGGTCCCCGAGGCTGAGGGGGGCGTGGCGTCCTCGCCCCAGGCCGCCGGGCCGGAGGGGAGAGGGTGCAAGGGGAAGGATTCACCCCAGAGCTGGGCGGGTGGTCAGGGAAAGAACCGGCATCCGGGCGGCGGCCGGTGGAACGGGGGAGGCGAGGTACTCACGTCTATGTTCCTTAGGATGACGCACTTGCCATTGGTGTAAAGAAAATTGTTGCCCTTGGGGTCGCCGCCGACGATTTTGGAGACACCCCTCTCCACCTGGGGGAGGCTGGCGAACACCTTCTCTGCAGAGACACAAACGCAGCCAGGCACCTGAGGGCCAGCCCCACGCCGGGCTGAAGGCGGCGGGGAGGGAAAAGGGGAGAGAAAAAAGGAGAAGGGGGGGCGGCCCTGGACCGGTCTCTGCCGGTCACCTGTTGCCTCCAACCTGGAGGGGCGGCCGCCACTTTGAAGGAGCGCAGGGGACGGGTGCGACTTCCTGGTCCGCGCGCTCCCTTAACCAGGCCCTGCAGGGAGATACGGGGGCTTCCGCGGGGCCCCGACCGCATCGCCAACTTTGGGGCGCCCTCCTCGCCTTCCCCCGCCGGCCAGGGATTGCCGCCCGGCGCCCCCGGGAGGGCGGCGGAGCGCTCACCAGCCGGCTCCCGCACCCCTCCCCCGCGCCCCGCGGACCTCGCCGGACCGCCCGCACCCGGCCGATGGCCGAGGGGGCCAGGCAGGCAGGCAGGGCGGGCGCCCACCCCCGGGGCGGGGGGCGCACCGGGCCGCGGCACTTACTGATCTCGTACGGCATCCTTGCCCACTTGTTACCGCGCCGCGCTCGCCAGAGAGCCTCCAGGGGCCGCGCGCGCCGCGAATCAGACCTGGCCGAGGCCGAGCCCGGGGACAGGGGCCGAAAGGCGGCGCCGGGCGTGCAGGGCGCGGAGAGGTGCGGGGGGGGCGGTCCGAGGCCGGGTCTCCGAGGCCGGCTCGCGCCCTGCCCTGCGCGCTGCCGCTGCGGACGCGCCGAACCCGGAAGCGCGGCCCCGCGCGCGCGGCTCGCCCCCCAGCTTTGACCATATATAGTCAAGCGCTCGGCTCGGCGGCTGCGGCTCCGGCGAGCCTGCGCGGACCTGGCCGCCGCCGCGCCCCTCCCCCTCCCGGCTCGGGCCCCTCCCCCTCCCCGCTCGGGCCCCGCCCAATGAGTCCCGCCTCCGGAAGTGACGTAAACCGCGACCGCATGAAAAGGCGGCGTGGTCAGTGCGGCGTATTAGAATGCGCCTGGGAGCCGGTGGGGGAAGGTTGGGTAGTGGTGGGGAAGGGTGGCCTGAGGAAGTTGGGGTTTTTTTTGGTGAAGTTTTGCGGGCGCTGGAATCACCAGAGGGCCAGGATAAGGCTTATGTTTGCGTAGCGGGCGTTTACTGAGCTGCCAGCCTTTCAGCCCAGTGGGCGTCCTGCTTGGGTTTTGCAAACACAGAAGTAAATCCTTTTTCTTACTTTCTCCTTTAAAGCATGTTTAACTGGTAGTCGCCCTTCCTCGCAAAAAGCAGCTGCAGGAGGAGTTTTAGGGATGTGCTTTGCAGGGCCCGAGCTCTCTTAAAAACTTGAGAAAACTAGGAACCCAAGAGCAGAGGGGGGAGGGATGTAGGTTCTAAAAAAAAAAAAAACACACACAAAAAAACTAGTGCTTATTTCCTAATGAAAGCAGAAGAAAGGGGGAACTTCCACTTGTAAGGCTGAAGCAGCGGCTCGTCGCCAGGGGAAAAGCAAGTTGGGTACTGTCTCGGGGTTTGCGGGGACGGGTAGAGGAGGGGTAAACGTAAACTCAAAAACCTCAGGGTGACCCTTGACTTTTCTGGAACCTACTGGAAAAATTTTTTATGCTTAACCTTTACTCATTTGAAACTTTAAAATTTTTCAACATGTAAAAATAGAAAAAACCCAAGATCTTGGCGTCAGACACAGGAATCGATGTACAGATCATAAGGAAGTGCTCGCGGTGGAAGCTTCCAGAGCAAGGTGGTCAGTGTGTCTTCCTCTGCCAGGCCAGGCCTGTGCGACCTCCCGGGGTCCATGCTATCCTTGCCTCTGGCTCTTGGGGAAATCTTTAGGAGTTGCAGGGGACATTGTACCTGGGTTGGCTCTATTTTTGAATTGCATCCAGGTTCATTCCTTGTGTCTTTACTGAATAGTCCTGCAGAGCCCTGAAGGGGCACCTGCGTGAACACAGGTGTGTCCTATCTGGTCTCTAGGCATTTGCTCCTACCCTGCCCCACCTTCATCTCTGCTCTTCAGGCTGCACCCTGTTTTAAAACTGAAAATGAAATCTGTTCCTTACACTCAAACTTGCAGGTGCTCAGTCTCAAAAGTTCAAGGTATAAGTCATGAAAATGGCCTGCTGAGCCCTATGTGCTAGGTCTCAGGTTTCCATGAGACTATCTTACTCTCCACTTTCAGCTCTGCTCCCTCTTGTTTATTTTCTGCAGCACGTGGGTGTTCTTTATTTTCTCAACTTCCTGGGTGTTCCACGAATGCCCCAGCCTTGCTCCTGCCTCCAGGGCTTCTGTAATCTCCGTTGGCTACCTGGAATTACTCAAAAGTACTTACATGCGTGTGTTCTTTATTCAGGGAAAACCCCCTACCCTGACCACCTGACTGAATCGAAACCTTCAACCCCTACAAATACCTTCTTGATATCCCTGTTATCTGGAGTGTGTCCCTGGCACAGGGTTGGTACTCAAAAGGGCTGACTCCAGACCCCATGTGCAGTCCTCAACTGAGAAGGTATCTGTGAAGGTAGTCTTGTGAACTGAACCACCCTAGAGATGTTGCCGGAACAAAGGGAAAAAGAGTGGTCTACAGGTGGGGGCTGTAATCATCTGAGAATTGGGACTGGGATTAAGATCAGGTGTGCTAACTTTTCACCCCTCAGGCATCTGTGTAACGGAAGGACTAACTCTAAAATTAAAGCATTGACCTTAAGCCCTTGAAAGCAGATAACCCTTATGCATGGGGGTAAAACCTTCTTGGATTCGATAAACGAGACTATACAGCAAACTTAAAGCTACCCTGACAGGAAGCTAGACTCTCTAGCTTAAGAGGAAGTTAGGTTGGTCTTGGGGACTTGAGTTTGGATGGGGGTTAGGGATGCTGGCCTTTGCTATAAAAATCAGGTCACAGCAAAACATGAGTTGGCAGGGAGTTTGCAGGGGTTGGAAGAGGGATATGGGGTGCTGTTTCCCTGGGGTGTGTTATGCCGAGTCCGAGTCCCCAAAACTGAGAGAATAAGACGTCCACAGCAATGCAAAAGCATGAAGGGGTTTTATTTTCTAGCTCGAGCTAGGGCTCCCGCCACATCCAACGCAGTGGAGTGGAGCAAGGAGCCCCGAGTCAGATTTACAGGTTTTAGAACAGAGTTGGCAAGGGCTGATTGGCTGCAGGAGTTTCCTAGTATTTACTAATTGGCTAAACTTTATTGGCTGCAGGGGTTTCCTGGTATTTACTAATTGGCTATTGACTGCAGGGAGATGTCTTTTACGTCCTGATAAACTCAAACCAGGTTACGGGGAGTATGCTGATTAGACAAGTCCTGGCATCCGCGGGGATGACCTCACTGGGCAATGACTCAGCCTTTCCCGTGAGTCCTACCTTAGTCCCTGAAGCCTATCATGGCGTTTGTTAGGTCCCAACAGGGTGATCCCAGCTTGGTTCATCTCAGCTGTAAGGGCCCAGCCATTCTTGAGTTGGTATCAGCTGTGCTAGCTGTTACTAATGCCCCTTGGGCTCTCCCACTCCTCACCCACACCTTTTAATACAAGTGTCAATGTACTTTTGGTCTCTGGTGGGGACCCTGAAACAACTGTACCCTAGTCTGTGACTGCTGTGTCACCCAGCCACTTCTCAGCCCCTCATTTCTGAAACTGCCTCCCTGTCACCTCAGAAGTGTCCCGGAGACACCTACTAGGACTATACCTAATGCCAGCTGAGACCAGGCAACCTTGCCTTCTCCCATTGCACGAGACGGCTCCTCCGGGCTGTCCCTTCCTGATCAGCGGCCCCATCTCTGGCTATACTGGCCAGAAAACTCATCTACCCACCCACAGCTGCCACATTCTTCACCTGGACTCTTGGATGCCTGAATCTCTGGTTAATATCCTGCCACCTCCCACTCCGGTCTTTTTTCTCTCCGTAGAGAGCAACAGCCTCTCCAGGCCCTAGGGTGCCCAGCCTGGCGCTCAAGCTGCTCTCACCCTGGTTCTTCTAGCTCAGAGCCTGCCTTAGGGTTTCTGCACCTGTTTCCAGGCCTTTCCTGACACCGCACAATTTTAAGGCCAGAGTTCATTCAACTAAAATTTTTTTAACCACTCGGGAGCAAAGCCCTAATGGGAATAGTGGTCGGAAGTACTTTCGTAGGAACACCCACATCTCTGCCTGGGGAGACTTCCAACTACAGATAAGGGTAAGACAACCCCTTCCTTAACAAGCGGCAGTCAGCTCCGAAGAGCCTTGCTCAGACTCGGTAACCCGCCAGACCACGGCCCCTCACTCTTGCCCGCCTGGCTCCTCTGTCCATGGGATTCTCCAGGCAAGAGTATTAGTGGGTTGCCGTTTCCCCCTCCAGGGGGATCTTCTCGACTCAGGTATCGAACCTCCGTCTCCTGCATTAGCAGGCTGACTCTTAACTACTGAACGACCTGGGAAGTCTAAACTGTACATAAACAGCATTTAATATGTGCCTGCTGGGTTAATCCAATTTGCCTGCCCTGCCGACATTGTAAACATCACAACAAGGACCATGTTTTTGCAATACTTAAAGGGTCCACCAGATAAGCTTAAGGGAAGCTGCTGATATGCATTCCGGAGAGAATGAGTCACGAGAGGATCACCTGAATCCACATCGAATTCCAAAGTGTGTAAAATAGCATCTCGTAAAAACACACCCTTTGGGGCAACTCCTTCAAACTTTCTTCAGGAAACCCCCTAGGCTGGCTTTGGGGGAAACTGGTTGCAGTTACCTGAGTTGGGTAACTTGGAGAGAAACCGTTCATTTGGCTCCAGGTATGTGTATGAGGAGGCCTTGACCTCTCCCCTTCAGTTCTGCCAGCTGCTTTGTAGGGGGGGAAAAAAAAGGGCTCAGAACGGTGTGGCCCTGTTGTGAAATCCAGAGTCGTGAAACACACCTCTGAGGACACTCAAGACATTGGAAATACAGTTCATGATGCCAGCAGGTCCAAGGGGAATCGGTTCCCAATAAGGACCCTGATGTTTGAGACTTATACTCCTTGCTATGTGACTGGTTACATGTTAGCAACCTCTTTGTCTTATATGACTTGAGTTTTACAACAAGCAGGTGCTAGGAGAACAATTAAGGTTATGGGGGAACAATGATTATACATCACGGGGATGTCTCCATGGTTAAATCTCACAGGGGCAGCCTGACCTCAACTAGTCTCCATTTGCCATCTATATAGGGAGGGAAGTTTCCAGGAGACCTGGTTTTTGTTAGTAACACTTTCCTCATTGCTGGGCAGAGTTCAGGCCCAGTTCACATCCTGTCCTTAAGAGAGAGAACAGGCTTCAAGATGGAGTCGCTCCTGCTTTCCTCATAGTGGCCCCAACAGCCCTACAAGGTTCCACTTCACCCTGGGCATGCTTGACCTCAGCCTTTGTTGCACGCGAGCATGGAAGTCAGGTCTAGAAGAGCCCCGATTAAAAAAGCAACCTGAGAGGCTGTGGCCACTTCCTCCCTCTCGCTAGCCCAACTCCAGTGTCTGACAAGGCAGAGCTAGGGTGGCACATGCACTCAATTGAACTCTCAAATTCTACGTGCGAGTGTGCTGAGTCGTGTCAGTCTTTGTGACCCCATGGACCGTAGCCCCCCAGGCCACTCTGTCCGTGAGGTTTCCCAGGCAAGAACACTGGAGTGGGTTACCACTTCCTTTTCTAGGTGGTCTTCCCGACCCAGGGATCAAACCCACATCTCTTGCATCAGCAGGCAGATTCCTTACCACTGAGCCACCTGGGAAGCCCACAGCCCTTGTCTCTTCCCTAAATTGGATCTGTACAGGAGGTGGGAGGCTGTTTTTAGCTTTGGGGAGAGACAGAAATTGGATGGGTGTTCCAAACTCCTGCTTTGCCCACTTTCAACCCTAGTGTTCTCATGTCCAGGCTCCCAAGGAAGGGATCTGCTTCCTGTTTTGCCCTGGGCCCTGCAAGAGGGCTCTGTGCCAGGTGCAGGAATGAAGAAGGGGGGTGGGGGGCTGGGTGGGGGGCAGGGTGGGCACTTACCCGCTCCAGGAGCTCAGGGTTGGACTAGCCCACCTCTTGGAAGAGGTAGGAATGTCCCATGTAGTAGAGTAACTGCCCCCTGCCCCATGACTAGCCCTGCCCTCTTTAGAAGTCTTACTTTCCTGGGTCCTTTGCAGCCTGTAAACAAGCTCAGGTAAGCCACACTCAAGAAGCACCTGTTGCCTACCTTAAGCCAGCTTGACTGCCATCACCTGTTAATCAGCTCCACAAGCAGGCCCTCGCTTCCAAATCGCCAGAAAATCGAGTTCAGGCTGGGTCAAGTCTGCCTCTGTTGTGCAATGAGTTTCATTCTCCTGATGAACGCAGCAAGCCAGATGCTGAGCTTCGCAGAAGAGACCAGGCTTATTCAGGAGGCCCCCAAGTGAGGGGTGAATAAACTTCAAATCTGGCTCCCTCCCCGAAGGTTGAAGGGCTTGGGATGCTTGCAGGTGAAGAGTAGATGATGGTAGAAGGTGCAGGAGAAAGGTAATTGGAGTAGAAAGGAAAAATCTGTATCTAAGTTGACATGGTTCATGGGACACATGTTCAGAAAATAGCAACATTCACGTGATCTGAGAGTGTTCTTGTGATGCCACAAGGTCGCACACTCAGGCAGGTCCCATTGAATAGTCAGTGGTCTCAAGCGATCTGGGCAAGTTCCTGAAAAAAACAACTTGGGCAACTCTTCACTGACCCATGTCAGGTGTTATCTTATAGGGGGGTGGTCAAAGGACTCTTATGATAAACCTAGGCTCCAGTGACCCCTGGAGGGGATTCAATTTGCAAGAACAATTACAGAAAGCTTAATAAAGGCAAGTTACAACTTGGACAAGCAAGTTGGCATTTAATGGATCTTGTTCTCAGTTTCCCATCCATCTATAGTTCAATTACATTGATGGGGGATCTTTGTAGAAACCAATGCCTGTGACCAGCAATTTATGTCAGTGACTGTTGAAACACCAGTGTTTGCGTAAATATCAGCAACTTTTTTTTTGCCCTTTATGTATTTTAAACTTCGCACATCTTACTAAAACATTCTAATACTTCATTAGCGTGGTAGGCAGGATCACAGGCACCTCTGTGCAGAGGAACAGACCATCTATTACAAATACACCATAGGGGTCACTGCTTTCCCTTGAAAGAGACTTTCTGGCGGTATTTTTAGTCCTGTGGATTATTCCTCTAGCTACGGGTTCTTTTTACTCGATTTCCCATGAGGTGGATTTTTGTGGGGATGGGGTTAACCCTACATTCACTAGAATGGTCAGTTACCCATTCTCTAGCTACTGATAACAGGAGTTGCTTGAAGTCACTATATTCTGTGCATTAAGGCTACAATAAATTTTAACTGTGAATGGGAGTAGGGGGATGGTAAAGTCCCGTGAGGCAAACTTAGCTTTGTGTCAGTTTTCCCCTCCTGTCCTGGAAACCTGGGGCTGTACCCTTGGGCTGCTCTCCTAGTAGGGAGAACTGTTGAGGGCGGGGCCATGACAGCAAGATCTTTGCCTTTTGTCCCCCAGGCCTTTGTCAAAGAGGCTTAATAATTCAAAACCCTGACCTACCTATATAAACCTTGTATGAATATTAATCTCTGGAATGTATAAGTTCTTCCAAGGCAAGAGCAAGAAGTGAGTCCTCAAGTGTGTGTTTGTTACTGGGTCCCTCCCCGAGCTGCGCAGATGAAAACATGTTACACAGGCTGTGTCAGAGCGCTGGGCTTTGCAGCCAGGTGAATAATAACTCTGCTGTGTGTGTGCTCAGCTGGCTTCAGTTGTTTCCAACTCTTTGCAACTGTATGGACTTGTAGCCTGCCAGGCTCCTCTGTCCATGGAATTCTCCAGCAAAGAATACTGGAGAGGGTTCCCATACACTCCTCCAGGGGATCTTCCCAAATCAGGGATCGAACCTCAAGTCTCCTGAAAAGTTTCCTGCATTGCAGGCGGGTTCTTTACTGCTGTGTCAAGAGGAAAGCTCAACTACTACTGTGTAGGGGTTTGCAGTTCCCTGCAAACTGTGGAACTTTGCATACGGAAGACTTCCCCTTTGAGGTTATGCCCAATGGATATACCTCTAAGAACTTGATCACTACATGGGTTACTAGATCTAACAAACATAGCTCAGGGAAGATATATCCTCTTCACTCGTTTTTTTCTGTAATCACTTCATAGACAACAGCCTGCATTATCTGATCCTTCTAAGGTCCAGGTGAGGAGCCAGCCTAATTTCAGAGACTTGGGCCTTGCAAGATGTCTCAAGATAAATGTCTGAGATCAAGGCATTGACAGGGTTGGTTCCTCCTGAAGGGCGTGAGGAAGACTCTTGTGTGCCTGTCTCCCTTCTGGGGCCTGCTGGCAATTGCTGCTTTGTGGAAGCATTGCCCAACCTCTGTCTTTATGTTCACATGGCAATATCCCTGAGTGTCCGTACCTCCCTTCCCCCTCGTAAGGATAGATCAAGGCCCACCCGATTCCAGTATGAAGTTGTCTTGACCCCTGCAATGGTGCTATTTTCAAATAAGGTCTTATCCTGAGGTACTGGGATTAGGACCTGGATGTATGATTGGGGCATGAGGAACACAATTCAACCCTGCATAATGCAGAAGACTGGACCTGCCCATCTCACCTGTCATCAGCATCCTTTCCCAAGCCCAGAGTCCCAACCCCCTAGTCTCTGAGCCCCTTGGAGGGGAAGGAGGCAAGATGTTTGACATTAGCATTTACACCATAGTGTTTACCACCTGTTCTGGAGTACTTGACTTTGGGGGAAACCCCCAACCAGGCAGGTGTCCTACCAAAGTATCAATGATTACAAATGTTGCTCTCCAGCCCATCCCCAAGTCTGATTCCCATTCAAAAATGCTCAACTGCAGCTTAAAATGGCAGCTCTTAAAATAGCCACCAGGATATGTCATATTAGGGGGTTACTCAGCATCTTGTGCTGCCCAGAGACTTGTGGCCCTATTCCTTGGCCTGGCTGTTGCGGCCATACGAAGTACTTCTGTGTCCAAGGGCAGATGGAGAGCGGTGGTGGCCTGTCAGGAGACGTTCACCTTGAAAGGGATCCAATATGTTATTCTCTCTTGTGTGCCGTTTCTCAAGGACTCTCTCTTATCAGTTCCTGGAAAACAGGAGTGAGCAGAGCTGCGTGCAGTTCTCAAGACTGAGATCATACGAATGGGCACCTGCTTGGATTCCCTTCAGTGACCCCCTTCAGTGACCTTTCACTTAAAGGTAGTCTACTCAGTTACGCCCCTCTTACTCAGGATATGGAATGCTTTCTGGTCCTTTAAAGATTATTTGCTTGGCTTTGTTTTTGCTCAATTTTTTTTTACTGCCTGAAGCTGCCTTGTATAAAGATATATAAATGTGCATTTCTACAAATAAAGCACCCTTGTTTCACTCGAGACTTGGGTCCCCTGCGTCCCTCTTCTCGTCGACTCCAGTCCCCAGGTCCCCGTCTACAAAGACCATGACAGTGGCCACAGGTGGCTCTCTGGATGCCCCTGGCTTGAGTGTGCACCTGGAGGAGCCCTGGGCTCCTTGCTCCTGGTCAGGTGAGCTCCAGTCCCTGATGATGGCTTTGGGACTGGATAATAAGGGCCTCTGTACGCAGACAACATGAAGCCCGCAGAGTTTAAGTCAATAGATCCAAAGGGAGATTGCGGAGGGTGAGGCTGGTGTTCAGAGTCTGAGCTTATTTCTCTCCAGAGTTAATGGCGTCAGGCAGCACCAGTAACGTACATCTGGGAGGTGCTGGCATCTTAGATGTAACTTCAAGGCTTTCGGTCTCTTCTGTGCCTGTCCATCCCACTGAAGCCCTGTGTATCTTCAGGCTGAAGTTTCTCAGGAGGTTGGTGCATCTATGTCCCTTTGAGATTCCCAAGACTGGGGGATGCTGTGTTGGCCACTGTGGAGACTATGACGTGCAGGGGAGAGAAAGTGGGCCCTTGAGAGTCTTTCTCCTGTAGGATGGAGACCGAGTAGGTCAGGCAGCATGATTTCTGCACATTGACCACTCACCTGTTGTCAGCCTGGTATGCTGTGGGTGTTTGAAGTGATTCTCAGTTACAGAACCACTAGAAACTTCTAAGAGTGCTAGGATTGAGAGAAATGTTTACATGGTGTCCGTGGGAATGTCTAGAACTTGGAATTTGTAAGTGCTTACTCCGAGGCAGAGTGAATGTGGAGTCAGCCATTGGTTGGGTGTCAGTTTGTGTCACAATAGTTCAGGACTGGTTCACAAAACTTATCTCCCCTCCCTTGGGTTGCCCACCCCCAACCATTCCACTATCCAGTGCCAAAATACTGATACTTGAGTATAACCCTTGACTGGGGGGAGACGGAGTGGAATCAAGCAAACCTATCTGAATATTTCAAAACAAAATCTTGGCCTGTGGCAACTCATGGGCTCATGCTTGTTGAAAGATCCATTGCATTAATGACGGGCACTGAAAAGTTGGATACAAATGGGGAAAGTACTGGTGCACCCCAGGTTTTCTATCCCTTTGTAAGACTTTGAGTTCAGCATGGGAAAGCAGCATAGTCTTGCTCAGATAGTTGTTAGAGGTGCATAACTTGGGGGAAAGGCAAGTTGGGTGCCAGGGAGCTGGAGGGTGCTATAGAGACATGGGGCGTATGAGGTTCCTTATTTTCCTAAGGCATGAGAATGTCTTCTGGGAGAAAAGGCCTTAACACGTTATTGACCAGGAGAGTTTTGTAGAAACTGATGCCTGTGGTGGCCAATTTGTTACATAAGTGAATGTTGAAACACCTACATTTTTGGATTAAGATCAACAACTACTTTTGCACTTCGTTTGAAATTCTTGTCTGTGTCTTACTACAGCTTCTAAAACTTCCATTAAAGGGTGATGGGCAGTAGAGCAGGCACCTCTGTGCATGTCAGTGTACATCTGTTACAAATACACCGTGTTTCACTTCCCCTGGGGGAGCAGACTCCACACACTCTGGCGGCATTTTTGAGTTCTCTAGATAATGTTTCCTCTGTAATACATTTTTTATTTTACCTGGGAGTTGACAAGGTGGGTCCTTGGGAAGGGCTGTTTTAGAAATGCCACAAAAGTCCACCGGATGGGGGACTATCACCACATTGGTCCTTTGTCCATTCTGTGGCTACTGCTAACAAATGGCTAACTCATTGTCCTCTGCCTTAAGGCTACAGTAAATTTGAATTTAGCTTACAGTGTGTGCGAACAGGGAATAGATAAACTTGATGTGCAGGCAGTGGGAGTTAAGGGTGAAGGAAGGAGCCCAGTGATGCTTGGTTTTTAGCTTGGACCACTGGGGTGGTGGGTGATCTGGTCACTTAAGCTAGGCCATCAAATGGATGACCTGACTACATGCTTTGTTAGTGGTCAACTTGGGCTCCCAGGGGAGGAGTAGAACAGCTTGGGGGGGTGGTTTTACAGTCGTGTCTAACACTTTGTGACCCCATGGACTGCAGTATGTCGTCCCCTTCTCCTGCCCTCTTATCTTTCCCAGCATCAGGGTCTTTTCCAGTGAGTTGGCTCTTCACATCAGGTGGCCAAAGTATTGGGGTTTCAGCTTCAGCATCAGTCCTTCCAATAAATATTCAGGGTAGATTTCCTTTAGGATTGACCGGTGTGATCTCCTTGTACACCAAGGACCTCTCAAATGTCTTCAGCTCCACTATGTGGAAACAAATTTTTCAGCACTCAGTGACCTTTATGGTCCAGCTCTCACATCCATACATGACTGCTGGAGAAACTATAGCTTTTATAGATGGACCTTTGTCAGCAGAGTGTCTTTGCTTAATACTCTGTCCTAGGTTTGTTATAGCTTTCCTGCCGAGGAGCAAGTGTCTTTTAATGTCATAGCTGCATTAGGAGCCCAAGAAAATATCTGTCGCCATTTTCACTTCTCCCCCTATTTGCGTGAAGCAAAGAGACGGGATGCCATCATCTTAGTTTTTTGAATGTTAAGTGTTAAGCCAGCTTTTCTCAGCTAAAACAGCGATTCTGCTAGGCTATGTAGGACTGCTAGGACCTGGTGTTGGAGACAGACTCTGCCCTGGCAAGGGTGTTTAATCAAATTGCAAATAAATGGATTACCGGTGGAGGAACTGAGAAGGAAGTCTGTAACCACTGGAAGAGTCTGAATTTCAATGAGGGAAGTGCTTCTCTACCTCTTATATCTATCTGTAAAGACTTGGAAGTGGCTCGGGAGTGTCACTTTAGGGTTTACGGAATGCAAATCTAGGCCAAATTTTTGAGTTTGTGTTTGCCTGGGAATCTTCAGACTCGTGCTTGAGGACCTGGCTGCTGGCTCCAGCTCTTGTGTCGGATTCATGACCGTGCTAAGTCCCTGCAATACGCTTCTCCTGTAAGCTCACCCAGCCCGGGATTCTCCTATGTGCCCCAACCTGACATTGATTCATTTGCCCTTGAGGTTTCTAGAAGGCAGTGCCCTGAAGGAACTAATAGCATATAGATAAGCCCCCTTTGCAGTGGTTAGAGCTTGGTGGGGAGAATTTGGCTCAGACTCTGCACTGGTATGCAATTAACTTCTCGCCAAGTGCATCATTTAATAATCCCACCTGGAAAAGAGGGTTTCCTGGTGTGTCTGGAGAAAGACAAACTTGCTGCTCTGTATGCTCCTGGTGTAGACACGGGCTGTGTGTATAGAAGGGATGGCTTTGTGCCCGTATTGGCTGAAGTTTAGTCTCTTAATGGTGACAACTGGCCTAAACCTCTGTATGGCCGTGTGGACTTGGAACAGCTGGAGTATCAAACGTAGCCTTGACTGGAGTCCTGAGCTGTCGGGAGGCTTTAGCTGGGTTTAAAACAGAAAAGGGGTTTATCTAACTCGAGGCACATGTCTGCAACCTCAGTCTAAGTAGAGGTCAGGACTTGAGCAGACTTTCCTTTTTCAAGGAAAAAGAGGGGTCTAAAGAGGCTTTTGAAAGCAGGTAGTGGCAGAAGAACAAGGCATCAGATCTTGTGGCCCAGGAGGAGCCGAACTAGCTGCTACGTACCTGATGGATTTCCCTGATGCCTAGGACCCCTCTTGCTGGGGCTATGCTCAGTGGAAAAACTCGGACTTAAGAGTGTGGGGTGGAAGGAGGGTGGCATAGTGGGCTCTAACAGAGCCCTCCAGGGGTTGAGCTACCATCCATCCAGAGGAAACTGCTGGGGGATGTGCTGCAGACCTTCACAGATTGCTCTCTGCTAGAGCAGGTGAGCAGACCTAGCAGCTTCAAGGCCTCACCCTTAAATCTTGGCCTCCTTGGCCCAGGATTTGACTCTTGTCCCCTGAGTAGCTGGGGAGCTGACTCGGGTGTGTCAGAGTAGCAGCTGTTTATCCCTTACAGGTTCCAAGCCTCTTCCAGAACCCTGTGTCATGCAGGGTCTTCTAGGCTATAGTGATAAGAACCAATAGGCTAATGGTGGGGCCTGGCTGTGGAATTCAAACGCAAGAGCCTTGCTGGATCTTTGAGCATGACCTTACTAGCGTGGGAGATGAGTGCAACTGTCCTGTAGTTTGAACATTCTTTAGTACTGCCCTTCTTGGGATTTGGGATGAAGATTGACCTTTTTCAGGTCTTGTGGCCACAAGAGCTCTGTTGTGAGGGTCAAACTGCAGAGATGGCTTTAGCTCTTGTGGTTCAGCCTCATGAGACCTTCCCAAAATGAGGTGGGCCCCCCAGCCCCTCCCACGGCAGCACCTAAATCTGACCAATGGAGGGATGGATAGGGAGGGTCAGAGACTGAACCCTGGGAGAGGCGGGTCAGCTGGCTAGGACCAGGGAGAATGGCGCCAGCTGCTTCTCCCAGCAAGGCCCTCTGCAAGTGGCTCCCTCCCACTGCACCCATCAGTCCTGACTGCCTGGAATCTAAAGGTGTCAAGGCAGATCCTGTACCAAGTCCTGCACCCCCCCCCCCACCCCCCCGGCCCCAGGAATGACGAATCTCTGAACTTGAACTCAAACCAAGTTATTCCCTCACAGGCCTCACCCAGAAAACCCTCTGGAACTGCCAGGGAACGTAATCTGACTTTTAAAAACTTTAATCCTCCTGTGAAACTGGATGACAGTGTTCTGACTTGAGGCAGGTGGGCCCAGGGGCCCTGGGGGGTGGTGCCGAGGGCTAGGAAAGGCCACCCACAGCAGGTGAGTGCAGAGGCTGGGGTTTGTGTGGTGGCTGGGCAAGACTCAACAATCGGGTACTGAGTTCACTTCGCTGAGACTTGGCATTGCTGTGTTTCCCCTAAAACAGAGTGAAGGGGATGTCATCAGTGAGTGTGGTAACTCAGCGGGTTACTATGAACCCGCTGACTTCATAGGAACTAGCTGAAAATGGGGGAGAGAAGACTTGGGAATGACCTCTCCCATCCTTGACTTTCTCACGTGCATATATTTGGGAAACTTATCCCAGGACAAAACATCCACAGTTCACACACTGGGATAGAGGATAAGCAGTGTCCTCTGCTGGGCGCTCAGCTCCCCAAGGACGTACAGCTCAGCCTCTAAACTCACAAAGGGGGCATCCTAACCTGCTGCCCTCTGATGGCTGCACTCTGGGGCCTAGGACAGGCTACAGCCTGATAGGCTTCCTGGATTGCTGAGAATAAAGATCAGGGATGAGAAACTTGAGTTTGGGGTAATGCCTGATGTGCCCTGGTATGTGGCAGGCCCGACTTAGGGGGACTTTGGCCATTGGGGGTGGTGGTGCTGGGTGACTGGGAGGTGGTTTGGGGGAGGCTGTCACTCAAGCGGATGTGGAATTCTTCCCACATGTCTTCACAGGTGCGAGTCACCTTGGAGCTTGCAGTCAGAGCAGGACAAAGAACCTTCTCGATAAGGATTTTTTTTAAACCCAGGAAGTTTGCCCTGCACGTGCAGATGTTAGGGGCCTCACCAGGGACATTGCTTCTCGTGGTCCAGGCTGGGTCAGCCTGCTTCCTGAGAGGTGTGGAAAGCAGCTTGCTGTGCTGGGAGACCATCTCGGGCAGTTCCAAGTGGGTCTGTCATTTCCTACCGTCCACAAAAGACCACACACCAGGAGGCCGAGGGATGCCTGCCTTGGGAGATGAGCCTGGTAACAGGATGCAAGGCCGTAACCTGGGAGCCTGATTATGACACTCAATGCCCCTGCCTCCTAGTTGCCATTTGCATGGTACTAAATGACCTTAGTTTTAGCTTTTCTGAATTACATATATATATAATTTTGCCAGACTTATACACTAAGCAAGCCTGAGGGAGAGGCTGGCAGTGTGAACTGCAGCCAGGATCCAGAGGCGGGTACTTCTGGGGGGCTGCCCTGTGGATGTTGGGGCCTTCTTGGAGCCAGTGCCCCAATGTGTTTTTGAATATTGTGATGGTGAAACTGCAGGGCTTGCTGGTGCCTGTCAACTAATGTCAAAGCCGAACCATCTCGGCTATTGTCTCTGCCAGATGGGAAACTCCCTGAGGGCAGGGAGGATGTTTTGACTATAGGGGTGTTCCTGGGGCTCAAGCGTGCAGTTTCCTTGAAGCTTCACGTTTTAAGAATGTCCAGCTCCAGGGGTGCTGAGTGCTCGGGTGTGGCCTCTGATGTGACTCACCTTGGGGTATCTGTAGGTCCTGTTGCTTCAGGATCACACTGGGCCCTCTCTGCTGTCTCGCTTGTGAGCTCACCAAGAACCAGCAAGCAGGCTTTCTTTGGCTCCTTTAGTTCCTAGTAGGTGTTGGTGCCACCAAACCTGAGCTGCTCAGGCAGGACTGAGCCTGCACTACTGCATGAGATGGTGAAAGATGTGCCTGGCCAGGCAGGACCCACCTGCTGGACCCCGGGGGCTGTCCTGTGTGCCTGAAACACTTGCTTACTGTCTGCAAGAGCTGCGTTTCTTCAGGGTTCCGTTTCTTTAGCTTTCCCATGTCCAGGTACTTGTAGGAAGTGTTGCGAGGTGAAGGATGTCCGAGTTACTGAGAATAAGGGAAAGCATCTATCAAATGTGGATGCTGCCCTGATGCCCGAGAGTCACCAGACTGGAATCCTTAGCCTGATGCCCCGCAAGCCAAATGCTGAGCTTTACGGCAGTGGTGGTGGTTCGGTTGCTAAGTCGTGTCTGACTCTCTGTGGCCTCATAGACTGCAGAATGGCAGGCTCCTCTGTCCTTCGCTGTCTCCCAGAGTTTGCCATCTGTCTCATCCTTTGCCACTCCCTGTTCCCTTTGTCTTTCTTTCCTTCCCAGCATGTCTTTCCTTCCCAGCGAGTTAGCTCTTTGCATCAAGAGGCCAAAGTATTGGAGCATCAGCGTCAGTCCTTCCAGGGACTATTCAGGGTTGATCTCCTTTAGTTAGGGTTGACTGGTTTGAACTCCTTGCTATCCAAGGGACTAAAGAGTCTTCTCCAGAACCACAATTAAAAAAGCATCAATTCTTTGACTTTCAGCCTTTTTCTTCCATACGTGACTACTTTTGGCAAAGTGATGTGTCTGCTTTTTAAATTTTAATTGGAGGCTAAGTTGTTAATATGCTATCTAGGTTTGTCATAGCTTTTCTTTCAAGGAGCAAGCATCTTTTAATTTCATGGCTGCAGTGATTTTTGGAGCCCAAGAAAATCCGTCACTGCTTCCGCTTCTTCCCTGTCTATTTGCCATGAAATGATGGGAGCGGGTGCCATGATCTTAGTTTAAGTTTCAGATCAACTTTTTTACTCTTGCCATCACGAGACTCGTTACTCTTCACTTTCTGGCATTAGAGTGGTATAATCTGCATGTCTGAGGTTATTTTACCTGACAGTCTTGATTCCAGCTTGTGATTCATCCAGATGGCATTTTGCATGATGTACTCCTATGAACAAGTTAAATAAGCTAGGTGATAATATAGTCTTGTACTCATTTTCCCAATTCTGAACCCGTCTGTTTCGTGTCTGTTTCTGTTCCATTGCTGCTTGAACCCATACCGTTTTCTCAGGAGATGGGAGGTAGTCTGGTACTCATATCTCTTCAAGAATTTTCCAGTTTGTTGTGATCCACACAGTCAATGTTGGCAATTTGACTTTTGGTTCCTCTGCCTCTTTGAAACCCAACTTGTACATCTGGAAGTTCTTGGTTCATGTACTGCTGATACCTAGCTTGAAGGATTTTGTGCACAGCCTTGCAGTGGTTGTAAACCCTTTCCTGGTTTCTCTGCCGTGTGCAATACTGTCTGGCATTTTACCCGCAGAACTTTCAGATCTTGAGTCTGTCCTCTCAAACCCTGCTGCTGCTTTTGACTAAGTTGCTGGAACTCTGAATCCTCTAATTTCAACAGTCTTCACTGCATCTTCACCAGGTAGATACCTTGTCTCTCCATAAGAAGCAACTTCTCATCCATTACCTTGTCGCAGACTGCAGCAGTCTAGTCGCATCTTCAGGCTCCACCTCTCACTCTAGTCCTCTTGCTAGCTGTCATCTCTCTATCTCCTTCTCTACTGAAGTTTTGAAGCCCTCAGTCACCAATGAAGGTTGGAATCGATGTCTTCCTAACTTCTGTGAATGTTTATTTTGACCTCTTGCCATGAATGATGACTGTTCTTCACGGCATGTGGAATGATGAATCCTTTCCAGAAGGTTTTCAATTTACTTGGCCCAGATTCAGAGGAATCACTATTTATGGCAGCTATAGCCTTATGAAGTGTACCTAAATGAGACATGAAAGTCAGAATGACTTAATCCACAGCAGCAGAACAGATGTTGTTAGCAAGCATATGTAACAACATAATCTCATTACATCGTCATCAGAGCGCTCTTGGGTGGCCAGATCCATTGTCAGTGGCAATAATACTTGGAAAGGAATTTTTTCCTGAGCAGTAGATCTCAATAGTAAACAAATACTCAGGAAACTGTTAACAGAATGTGCTTTCATTCAGACTTTGACTCTGCCTGAGCTCTGTAAATGGCACTAAAACCCACTCCGGTGTTCTTGCCTGGAGAATCCCAGGGACAGAGGAGCCTAGTGGGCTGTCGTCTAGGGGTTGCGCAGAGTCAGACACGACTGAAGCGACTTAGCAGCAGCAGCATAATTAAGGACCCTATGACTTTGAAATTGCAGGTGAACATTGGCTTCCACTTAAGTCCCTAGCTGGATGAGCCCCGAACAAGTCAACTGGGCCTTTGAAACTTGGAAGCCAGGTATTGACTTCTCTTCAGCAGCATGAGGCTGCTTTTCTGCATTTAAAAATACTGGCTTGCTGTAGCCATGTTCATTAGTGATCTGAGCTAGATCTTTGGGATAACTTGCTACAGCTCCTACATCAGCCCTTGTGGCTTCTATGTTAAGGAGACAACTTACTTAAACTGCCTGAACTGAACTCTGCCTGTTGGTTTAAATTTCTGAAGCTTCCTCACCTCCCTGACATCGCATCAAAGAGTTAGGGCCTTGCTCTGGACTAGGCTTTGGTTTAAGGGAATGTTGTGGCTCGTTTGTTCTAGCAAGACCAGTAAGACTTTTTTCTCCGTGTCAGCAATGAGGCTGAACTTTGTGTGTTCACTGGAGTAGCCTTTTCGTTTCCTTCCAAAACTTTCCCTTGGCATTCACGACTTGACTGTCTGGCACAAGAGGCCTACCTTTCAGCCTGTCTTAGCTTTTGTCGTGCCTCCCTTATTAAGCTTAATCATTTCTAGCTTTGGATATAAAGTGAGACAGGAGACTCTTTCCCTTGATTAGTGGCCATTGTAGGTTATTCACTGGCCTAATTTCACTATTTCATCCTCAGGACACAGGCAGAAAGTAAAGGGGGGAGATATGGTGAATTGGCCAGTTGGAGCCATTGGAACACATCTCTCTGGTCCAATTCATGGCATCCCCGGTCACCATACCAAATACAATAGTGAAGAGTTTGAAATATTGAGAATTTATAAACTGTGACAGACATGCAGTGAGTGCATGTTGGAAAGCAGTGCTGATGGGCAGAGTTGCAACAAATCTTCAGTGTTTTAAAAAGATTTTGAAATGAAATGAAGCATACAGACAAGATCTGAAGCTACCCTAGGTGGGGTCGTGTCCTGCCTTCTGCCACCTGGAGTGATGGAGTCCACGTGGTCATCTGTGGCTGCACCTGTCTTTCCTGGTGAGAGAAGTTTCCAGAAAGAGCTGTGTGAGCCATGGAGGCCTTTTTTGATAACTTGATGCAACTGTTGGGGGCACCTGCTGGTTGAGAGGCTGGTGTCCCAAGTCCTCTCTTCTGAGGCTCAGCCTCAAGTGCAAGCTGTGTGCTCACCCACGTGGCCGTGCATACTGGGCAGGGTGTGTACTGCTTGGTGGCTTGCCCTCTCCACCCTGGCACTGAACGTGGGGGCATCCTTATAACCCCTGGGCTTGTGTCCCTCAGAGTCCAGAGTCTCCAAGGAGTTATTTACAGGAAGCCCTTTGGTGGACTTATATATAACAAGGACTTTAAGTGTCATCTTTTTTGGCTATAATAGACTGAAATTTATCACTTCTGACAAGTGGCAGTGAGTGGATTTGGCAAAATCACCTTACCTGGCTTATTAGGCCATTCAGTTTTGCTCTTGTAATGTGGGTATATTTTATAGTATCAAAAAATTACCCTGAAACCATCCTTGGAAAGCACCTGTCAGCTTTGTCAATTTGGGCTGGGCTATGGGCTTCCAAACTAGACTATCCTTGCCTATGACTCAAGGGAAAGTATAAATGCCACTGTGCCCCTCTCTTTCTGACCCTTTATTGTCTTACTGCTTAGGAAAGGAATGAACCATAGAAATAACTTTATTCTCTTATTGCATTTGAAAGTCTTATGGTCTCATTAGGAACATACTTAGACATACGCAGCTGTAGTGAGCATAGTGTAATCTGTACACAGAATGCCGCCTTGACACTGCAATTTGCCCTTGATAAGTGCTTTCCAAGCCTCATCAGAGGCAGTGACGACATTCGTGTGTATTAGAGGTCGTCGTAGAATGATGACTGTGGCAGCAGATGGCCCACGTCACTCATTGGTCTGACAGTGAGCGTAAAGACCATCTAAGCAGGGATGTTAGTGTCAAGCCCAGGTCACCACAGCCATCCCCCTGCAGACTGGATCTGGAATAGGACTTCTCCCAAAGTCCTGCTTAGCTTGATGTGACTTGAGTGCCTTCATCGTAAAGAGACTGCATTCTTGACCTCCCCAGACAGAGTGTGCAGGGGACCCACATGTCTCATCTTAGCACATCTTACGGCCTGTGAACAGCATTTCTGGCTCATCTAGCTGCCCTAGGTTCAATGTGGTTGGGAGCTTCTTAGGGGTCTGTGACCAGAAGATCATGTGAGCCAAGCCAGGGTCAGCAGAAAGGATGAAGTGGGAGGAAAGGCGTGCCCAGGCCCACTGTGATGCTGAGTAGGTTTTAGGGCTGTCCCGAGATTTCCAGCGTCTAGATTAAGTTCTGGTTGCAGGAGCCTAGCATCTCCCCTGGTAGGCTTTAGCTCAGTTGTGTCTGACTCTCTGCAACCCCATGGACTGCAGCACTCCAGGCTTCCCTGTCCATCACCAACTCCTGGAACTTACTCTGACTCATGCCCATTGAGTCGGTGATGCCATCCAACCATCTCATCCTCTGTCATCCCCTTCTCCCCCCACCATCAATCTTTCCCAGCATCAAGGTCTTTTCAAATGAGTCAGTTCTTCGCATCAGGTGGCCAAAGCATTAGTTTCAGCTTCAGCATCTGTCAAGCTTCCTCAGGCATCTCATCTCCAAGTCTGTTGTGAGGCCCTCTGGCCACCAGGTGGCGCCAAAGGACACCCCTCCGGCAGCTGCCAGGTGGGAAACTAGGGTTTTGAGGGCATCAGTGGGGAATGTCCTCTGCCTTGACCATCTTTGCTTTTTGCCCTATTTTCCTTTAGAGGAACCATGATCCTGTGTTGAATTACCTCACCCTACACCAAGCTCACCTACCTTTTGAAACGTAGTTGATTCCATTCCTGCTGGAGAGCCCTGGACTCTGGTCTCCCAGACCCAGGGTCCTATGCTAAAGCAGGTAAATAAATTTCTTCTCAGAATCCTGTAGATACTGAACACCTTATGATGTCACTTCATGTGGCCTCAGGTATAAATTGTCATCTTTAATGAGACATTCTTATGTATAAATGTTAACATTAAGCCAGAAATCTCAGGAAACATGATTTTAAAACTGGCGAAGGCACCAGAAATTGTCAAAGGACAAAAGAAGCAAGTAGTTAGTCTTTTCCTACAAATTAAAAAGCCTAGCATGATAAGTCACAGTAATGAGAGGTAGCAGTTGGCCATGTCTTACTAGACATCTAAATCTTCGACATTTTGAGTATTCAAGGTATTAGGGGTAAAGCATAAAATTCTAACTTCATGACTCAAAAGATATGCAGCAACTATTTGTCGTAATCCTAGCAGTCTAAAGCTTTCACTGAAATATACTTTACATATATCAAACATCAGTTAACATACCCAGTAGTCCACAACTACTTTTCATATTGCTAGGTTTTCAGGAAAACCTGTCTTCCTTCCTAGGTTTCTCTACCATTGAGGTGAATTTTCTAAGCTGATGGCCCAACTTGCCAGGCAGCTTCCTCTAGGAGGAAGATTCTGTTGATATGAAAACCAGGATTGAAAGTCCAGCCCCAGATGCCCAGTTGGAAATTCCATACATCAGGCCTGGCTAGGAACCTGAGGGACGAAGAGTGCTTATTCCAAGACCTTAGCAAACAACTTGATGTTTCGTTAATGGCCTAAGGGCACTCCAAGCATATTATTGGCAAAAATGTAAGGACAGAATATGTTGTCTTGACCTACTGAAGAGATGTACAAAAGACAAGCAGGAAAAAAAGAACTCATGAAATCTTTACAAAATATTAAACTGCTCACCCTGTAGTTAATACCATCCCCCTTACCTCTAAAAATGTTAGCTTTCTTCTCCTGTCACGCTTGGCTTAGCTGGTGCTCTTTCTGGGGACATAGAAGTTTGTCTTTTGGTGTGCTGATGGGGAGACCAGGGATCTGCTATCTCGGATGCATACTTTGAGGGGGAGCCTCCTGCATCAGACTGGGAGGAACAGAAAGGACATGGGGACAGGCCCGGGACAGTGCTGGTCAGTGCCAGGGAGCCTGAGGCCACATGCTCCCTCTGTGTGACCTCCAGCCTTGTTCCATGGCTGCCTGCACTGAGAGCCAAACTGCTCCCAGAGAAGCAGAGACGTGACTCTGGAAACACCATTGGGGAGAGTGTAGCTGAAATACACTCTTGGGATGGGCACGGAGGTTGAAAAGCCATAGAACTGCTGGGCCTGAAGGAATGAGGAGGCTGGGAAGCCCGAGGTTAACGTGCCAAGAACTGGGTTCCTGGTGAGGTCTCCTGGCTTAACGACGACCGTCTTGTTTCGATAAGGTAGAAAGCAAAGGAGCTCCGGTCTCCTCCTCGTGTGTGTTCCGTCCCTTCAGTCATGTCTCTGTGACCTGTAGACTGTATCCCGCCAGGGTCCTTTGTCCATGGAATTTTCCAGGCAAGAATACTGGAGTGGGTTGCCATTTCTTCTTCCAGGGGATCTTGTCAACCCAGAGATGGAGCCCACGTCTCCTGTGTTGGCAGATGGGTTCTTTACCACTGAGCCACTTGGGAAGGTCTCTTTCCTCTTAAGGTTACTAATCCTATCACGGGGTCCACCGTATGACTTCACCTAAACCAAATTGCTTTCCAAAAGCTCCACCTCCTAAGACTTTCATATTGGAATTAGTGCCTCAACATGAATTTGGTGGCAGGGGGGATAAACCTTCATCTCCAACCTGACCACACTCCCCACAAGCATCAGACATTTTAGTTGGGTTTTCCCAGAGAGCCAACTGTGAGACGAGGGATTCGGGTTCAGGTAGGTCACCTGGCAGGTGGTTCCAGGAAGCATAGGTGAATAGTGAGGAA
Organism: Capra hircus; assembly: GCF_001704415.2. Lineage (NCBI taxonomy): Eukaryota > Metazoa > Chordata > Mammalia > Artiodactyla > Bovidae > Capra > Capra hircus. Next base: position 105,642,712 of record NC_030813.1, read on the forward strand.
AGCAGGACGAGGGAAAGAGAAAGTCAAGGTTGTGTTAGAGTTCACGATCACGGGAATGAATCTGGGGCTCAGGCCCGCGGGAGAGCCTCTGTACGGTTCTGCATAGCATGCTCCTGGTAACACTCCCATGTGATGGGGTGGTTGACAGTCACTCGGTGACTCTCTCCCATATTGACTGGGAGGTGGGCACCCTCAAGGGCGTTAGCTCCCTTGCGGTTTCCAGTTTGCACCTGAGCAAGCTCCTTTGGTACCTGAGCAAGGTACCAAAGAATGGAGTCAGGCAAACAGATGCTGACATAGAGGCGGGGAAAGCCAGGGATGTGCTGGCGAGGTCTTCCAAGGCTGCATCGCACACACCTGATGCTGGACCCACAGAATGCATTGCCCTTTTTTGCAAGCACTTGGGTACTGAGCACTGCAGCTGGCTGACTTTGAGACAAGTCATCCTGTCCACTTGCTGAGAATCTCTTCTTGATGAATCACTGTCGTAATTAAAACCAACTTAGGCTGTGTCTATTCCTATAGGTCCTTCTACATGGCCTCTTCCCCAGACCACCTTGTCTCTAATCTTGCTGCTTCCAGGATCCTGAGCGGCCAGCCAACACATCTGCTGATGGATGCTATTCTGAATACCCTTCTTGGACTCTCACTTCATAAGTGATCCAAGTATACTGATTGAATGTACCCCACTGGGAGAATTTTCCCTCATGTCTTCTAGGGTGTCCTCTAAGGAGTCATGGGACGGCAACAGTCCACTAACAATTCATTGTTATGTATTGAATGAATGCATCTATGAACCAGGGCTTTGCTTTTCCCTCTGGGTCGCCTGGTTCTCTCTCTGAGGTCTCAGGGGTGAGCCAAGAGGTATAAGTGCAGCAGAGGTAGGGGATGATGGGGTGTGGAGCCATTTGTAACTTAAACATGCCCTTAGATTTGCTTGGTACTCGCCACACACACACTACTACCTGCCTAACCCTGGTGGTGCCCACTTGACCTTATGCTTTTTGGCCTTACAGCATCCAACTCATAACGGGAAGTTCTAAACCCGTACTTGATGTTTCATGGTTAGGATTCAGTCTCCGTTAGTCTCAGTAACATGCTGGGAACTGATTACCAAGTTATAAATCTTCTACGGGCGAAAGCATGGACTTATTCTGCAGTTGTAGGCTTCTGCTGTTACCTCCTGCATACTGGCCATAGGTGTGTTCCAGAGTACTGGATTCTTCTGAATTTCAGATCTAATAGTATGATGCCCATGATAAGGTGAACCAGAAAGAGTTTTCGGTGGAAAGTCAATATAACCAAGATTCCTGTTGAGTCCTCCAGGGACTTGCCATCCATTCCTACCATGGGCAAGGCCAACACTGAGATCTGCCAGGTGATGTTTTGAGTGGCAAGGCCACAGGTACTCAAAACTGGCAAGCTTTGGAGACCAGTGAAAAATGGCTTGGGGACATAATCTCAAGTGTGTCATAATGCTGTTTTCACACTCCAAAGAGGCCTACTGATTTTGAAGTTATTCTTCATGATAGGAGGTAAAAGATGCAATAAATTGTCCTTTAATTAGGAATTGGGGTCCCTGCATGTCCTAAACTCTTATTTAAAAAAAGGCATCAGTTTACCTCCCACTTTCTTGCACATAGACCTTTAGGTCATAACAGTATAATGCCCATTGGCATAACAATATAATGCCAGTAACAAAGGAGACCAGCCGGATCTTGGGCATGCCGTTAAGCCCCAGTCGTCTTTACTGATGACTGTGTTGCAGATGTGGTTTTGGTGTGCTCATGAGCGGGGAGCACACGGTCTTTCTACTGTGCCATCGTGACCACTCTCACCACTAGTCAAGATTTCTGTGGGTGATATCATGGTAGAGATCGGGAAAGTTGACATAACCTTAGGATGAGGCTGTGAATGTATACTGCTGACTTTCCCATGAGAAAGCAAATTGATCCTCAATTGAGGATGGAGTAATATATTCTCTAGATGGATAGGTGCATGCTAAATGCCGGAGATAGTGCTCTTGTTATATCCCCCATGGCAGCTGTGATAGTTCACTATCATGGGACTCCAAATGTTTCACGGAATCGAGGAATCACAAAGGCTTCTGATCAAATGCAGAGTGACTTCTTTTTCATCCTTACTGGCCAAGTGAGCAGGGCAGGAAAGGAGGCCTCTAGTTGGTCAACTTGGACCAGTAGTTGCTGCGGTCAGCACAGCAGGTAGGGATGGAAAGTGGTCGACACACAGTTTGGGGGGAAAAGAAACTAGTGATAGAATTAAAGTTTTAAAGATGGGACTGGGGGACTCAAGATCTCTTGGGTCAAGAGCCCTGTTCCTTAGAGCCACATCACCTTTATTTAGTATCTTGGCAAGCGGAATATATCTGTGTTACAAGGAAGTCAGCCCTACTGTGTCCCTAGTCACATCTCCCATTTTATTGATTACTTTAAACTATCTTTTTCATGTACAAGGGCTATCACCTAGCTGGAGGTCATAGACCCACATGTGTCTTGGGAAAACATCTTAGTGTGTGCACAAGCAGTGTTCTGAACTTGTACTGACCCGGCGTTTTTTTTTTTGCTTACAAAGTAGACGAACCGTGAAAGCTTTAAGTGAAAGTGAAAAAGTGAAAGTGAAGTCGCTCAGTCGTGTCCAACTCTTTGCGACCCCATGGACACTAGGCTCCTCCGTCCATGGGATTTTCTAGGCAAGAATACTGGAGTGGGTTGCCGTTTCCTTCTCCAGGAAACTTCCCGACCCAGGGATCGAACCCAGGTCTCCCACATTGTAGACAGATGCTTTCCGTCTGAGCCACCACTTGCTCTTAGCCAAAAAGCCAAGAAGCGAAAGTAACCAGACATAAAAAGTCACAAATTGCATGATCCCATTAGATTTAAACTATATAACAAAAATCCATGACTAAGAATGAATTCAGGGGTGACATGAGATGGAAGGGCAGTGGGCAGTGAATATTCATGGGCATTGGTTTCTTTTTGGAGTGATGGATATGTCCTGGAATTGTATAGTTCGGGTTTCACAGATTTTTGTATATTAAAAAAAAACTGAATTATATACTTAAAATAAGATAATATTAATGATATATAACTTATTTTAATAAAACTTTAAAAAAGCAATTGATTTATGGAATACTTCATAAAATTTTTGTGAAAAGAAAATTAACAAATGCATACATTCAACATGGTTAAGCCGTTTTATAAACATACTATCATGTTCCATTAAATAACATTATGCTCAGGGACAGTGAGGTGGTATTCTTTGACTTCCCATGAGGTTAAAGACAGCAATTTCTTCCAAAGAATTTCAGATATATGGTCAAGGAACTAGATAATTTCGTGGGAGACCTAAGGCAAAGGAAAGGCTTCAGAGGGGAAGTGGAAGGAAGGAGGAAACAATAAGAGGGAACTCCTCACACACTTGTCCCCCAGACTGTAGCAGAGAGAATAAAGATCAAGTTTGCAAAGATCTATCCTGTGATTGGGGAGCTATAGAATACTAGGAACATTTTCTTTAGATCAAAAAAAATCAGCCTTTACCCTTCTTTTGAGACCTGACATGGTAGTGAGGTTATTTGAAGAGGGGCGATCAGTTTGCCATGAGTTGGTACCCAGAGTTGATTGGATCCCTGCATGGTTTGAATGACTCCAGGTCAAGCTTTTCTGGACCTCCCTCTGGTTAGGTTCTTGGGTTGTAATGTTCATTGTCTATTTCTAATCCATGTGGAAACATGGGAACCTGGATAGTATCAATAAAGTTCATGAGTCAGATATGGTGGTGCCGTCTTCATAAGCTACTGGGTGCGTCTCTTTGGCTCACCTGAGTTTTAGCGTTGCTTGACATTTGGTGAAGGGAACTGCGACACCAGTAGAAAGACTCCTTCAGAGGGAAGGAAGGGATTTTTCAATGGAAGGCTTGTGGGTTTATCCCTTCAGGAAAGGAGAACTTTTCTGCTGGCTTCACTTTTAAACATGAAGTATTGGTCCTGGCTGGGCTGGGTGAGGAAAAGGGCTTGTTTGCTGGTCATCAGCAATTCCTATACTTGGAGATATGTTAATAGCTGTAAGCTAAACAAATGTCCTAGAATTTCCTAGACCGAGCCAGTGTGTGGTGGCTGTGGCTGGGCAAGTGGTGGCTGTGGCTGGGCAAATGCTGTCTGACTTTCTCCCCAATTCCTTAAGACTTCCTGGGTCCTCAGGAAAAAGTACTTACTAACTTAGACTAACAATGGCGATCAAAGAACTGTCAAGTTTTGCAGCGTGCTCTAGGCTTGCTGGACAGATTAGAGCACAAATCCTGCAACATGAAAAGAGAGGCACACAGACTGGGTGTCTTCTAGGGAAGACTGTAGGTGGTCTTCAGATTTTTCACAATTGGTTTGTATATTACAAGCTGATCAGGATCTTTAGTGACAAATAACGATCGTCCTTATACAGCAGTTAATTCAGGAAGCTGTTGATAGTTTATATCTTAAAGAACAAGAGTTTCATTTCCTATGTTAACCTAAAAATTTGAAGGTCAAAAGGGCACATGAAAAGTCCAGTGTCTTGAGTTTGGCTTCCCTAGAAAAGATTCTTTCATGACTTACATGGATTAGGTTTACAGGGGGTACCCTTGGGAATAGCACTGGAAAGGCAGTAAAGACAGCAGGATGGGGCAGAAGAAGTTGAACTTTGTATCCTTGGGCATTTCAACCAAGCCCCATGAGGCCTCCCAAGTTTTCCTGAACTAAGCAACATGGCTGGACCTCTGGATACTCAGAGCAGTCAGGGAATGTGACTTCCCCCAAGGAAGGGGCACAGCCCTTGCCAAGGCAGATCTCTTTGTAGTAAAGGCCATTTCTAGAGGACGATGAGCATCTTGGTACCTCTAGTATGAGGATCCTCAGCTGTGATCACAGCACACATCAGAATGTGTATCATGCGCCATCGGGTAACAAGCAGATCTTGGCTGATCTTTTTGTCCTGAGGCTCCTTTGTCATCTAGTGAGATTTTTCTGTTGTATCCCAGTAGGTCTATGAGCCTCAATTTCTGAGGCAACAGATCCTTCAAGGAAGGATAAACTCCAGGATTGAAAACAAATCTTCTGGCTAAATCCCTGGTTCTTAGCGACACTGACGTAAGCAGCCAAAATCAACAGAGGTGGTTGTGCTGAAAGATGACATTGAGGGCCTTTGAGTGGAACCCGTAAGGGGGTGTCTCTGGAAATGGGCTATCTCTTTACTAGGGTCCAAAGCTCATTTACTGGGGACTCTTTAACCATGTGGGGCCCTTCACCTGTTGCCATGTTCAGTGATTCCATCAGATGAACAAAGTAGATCAAGAAAACCCCAGGAACACAACACTCACCATGAAAGGCAATTCCTGCCTGAGGACTGTGCCATACTAACCAGCATTTAACCTAGGTTAGTGAAAAGGTTACTCTGTCTACTTCATCTCTTTCAGAAGAATTGCCCAGAACTCTTAACCATAAACAGAAAAGCTTAGTTTCTTGGATACTTATCTACCTTCACTTAATTTGAGGAAAGTCTGGGTAATTTGGGAGATTGCTGACAGCAGGGAAAGTTGGGTCATACTCTCAACCCAAAGTCATCAGTGCTGGATGACCCTTTCATGCCCTTTATAGAATTTAGCAGTCTTCAGTTGTGAATCTAGCTGTGAGAATGAACTGGTTTTTAGTTAAGTGTTCTGGGAACAGATAGATGACCATACTTGTTTCTCACGGTCCTTGTTAATGTCAGGGGTTGTTGTCAAGGAGTGTTTCATCGAGCCTCCTGGAGATTGCATCCATTTTGTGCTTTGGGTAGAAGCAGTAGTCTGATGCAAGAGGGTAGAGTGGTAACTGGACTTCATTGGTACATGACTGGAAAAGTAGGTGATCTGCTGGCATCCAGCCTGTTGGACCAGGATGCGTCTTCTAGGTGATAAAGTTTGGTGATGTCCTGGGATTTCAAGGAGGACTTTGCCAGGGCAAAGTGCCTTTTGATATTGTCATGGTTCCTTTTCCATTTCTTGCTCAAATATTTGACTAAAAGTCCTCTCTGTGTATGGCTCTGTTCCTAGGTGTTTCTGACACTCAAGGTAGAAGAAAGTTTCTCCTTGTTTCCCCATGAAGGGGGCTCCTGAAATCAGACTATCCTGTCTGCTAAGTTTTGCCCTGAAGCACCCTCCTGCAGTGCTTAGATACTGTGCCTGCCCAGGCTGAGCTCTCCACTTCCTCACTACGGGTGCGGCATCATACATGCCGTGTGCTGCTCTCCACTGGCTCCACGCTGAACAGTATCAGACCCTCTTGCAAGTCTGTGCCCTGAAGGTCCACGGGCAAGTTCCCAGGGAAAACTCAGAAGACTGGGTGGTGGGCTGATTCGGTACTGAGCAGGTGAAAGGAGTAAGATGTGTGATAAAAGACTCGGATGACCATCAGGGGATCTAGAACACATCTCTAGAGACACCTCTGGAACTAACATCAAAGGGGAGACGAGGGCCTTAAGCAAAGGCTGATAACCTGGTTCACCATGTATGGAGGCCCAGCCTGCCTTAGGGGGCTTAGTGTGAAAGGTTGTGGAGACCCTTCATAGACGTGCTAACATTCGTGATGCTAGTGTCAGTGAGAACCATGGAACACAAAGCTGGGTGGCTCTCTATGGAAAACACAGGAACATACCCTTAAGTAGGCTCCTAGTAAATGACTTATGAAAAATGTTATTTATCAGCCCACAGATCTGTGTTACCCTGGAGTTAGTAAGTGATCAATGCTAGGTAATTAACCCTGAGATTCCAGAAGTACCCTCAACCTGACTCAAAGGGCTTATCTCAAGTATTGATACAGACTTGATGTGTCATTGGCGTGCTTGGGTGAACAGGCATCTTTTTCTGGGGTGTCTTGGAGGCATTTGTTCAAGACGGTCATTATCCTTACTTGCAGTCCTTCCTGGGTGTTAGAGATGTACTTATTTAGCTTAGTCACCCTTAGGCACAGTCATTCAGTGAATGGAAAGGGTCACATGATCTGGCAAGCGGCTTCTGTGCAACTCCCCTGTTGTGTCTTCAGCTCTTGGATCAGGAGTGTTGCTCCTTGGATTGAATGATTCTTAGTCCCTCCCAGGACTTGCTGTAACGTTGCTGTCTCGACTCCATCTTCTGAGGATCTCTGTTCCAATGATATTTTTTTAAAAAAAATTTATTTAATTGAAGGGAATTTGCTATACAGAATTTTGTTTTCTGTCAAACCTCAACATGAATCAGCCATAGGTATACATATATCCCCTCCCTTTTGAACCTCCTTCCCAACTCCCTCCCCATTCCACCCCTCTAGGTTGATACAGAGCAGCCCCTGTTTGAGTTTTCTGAGCCATATAGCAAATTCCTATTGGCTATCTATTTTACATATGGTGATGTAAGCTTCCATGTTACTCTTTATGGAAAGAGTAACATATTTATTAATACATCTGTTTGTCTTCCTCTTTCATGTTTCCAAAAGTAATGTCATCTGGGCAGATGAGAAACCATGGCGTGCTTCACCCTAGTCCTCTTGTCCTCGGGGTAAGTCGCCTAATCAGGTTGAACTTTGGCCTCCAATCATCCTCACTTTTTTCATGGTTGAGCACTTAGCTGTTGGCAGCTTTGAGATCATGCGCTTTAAGTTTCAGAGTTAAAGTATCTGAACATTATTAGCCATGAAGTTTAAAGTTGTTCAGTTGTGTCCAACTCTTTGCAACCCCATGGACTATACAGTCCATGGAATTCTCCAGGCCAGAATACTGGAGTGGGTAGCTGTTCCCTCTTCCAGGGGATTTTCCCAACCCAGGGGTTGAACCTAGGTCTCTCGCATTGCAGGTGGATTCTTTACCAGCTGAGCTACAAGGGAAGTCTCTTTTAGCCCTGAAAGGACATTTTAGCCTTATTCTATGTACATGGTTCATCTGTGCTAAGGGTCTATGCTGATCAGTGAAGTACCATCAGTTACCTCCAGCTTTTGAATGAAGCTCTCTGCAGTGTTAAGATGACATTAGTTGTGGAGTCCCCAGGGGTCTCTCCCATCAAGGTGTCTGGCTCCAGGGTTTTCTGAACATTCATCTTGTACAAATAAAGAGAACTATCTTAGTTGACAATTGCCTTGGAGGCTAAGATATTGGTTTTCCAGATGCCTGGGTCTACTGAAGCTTGTTCTTTAGGTTCAAACCTGTAGGACTCTTGTCTGTTGGTCTGCTGTGTGGAAAGGCTGCAGAAAGTAAAGACAAAGTTAAGCAAAGGGCAGCTGAGCAGAACAGAGCCCTGAGGGTTTGAATCCTGCATCCAATACCCCAGATCTGGCCTCCAATGCAAAGAATGACAGGTTAGCCTCCAGTCATAGCTTTCAAGATGTAACACTATGGCAACTGTCCTGTCCCCAGGGGGAAACAGTTAAGGGAAAAAGACTGGAACATTGCTCTGACTTCGGACAAGCCCTTGGCAACAGTGCACAACAGAGGGGAGGGATCTTCAGGAAAATTTTGAGGATATACATGGAAAGTGGTTCATCTCATCTCTGAAGAACAAGCTTTCATCAACCAAGGGTGGAACCTTCTCTCTCTGTGCTTCTGCAGTGTAAAGAGTCTTAGAACTCTAGAAGGTTTTACCTGCATGCTCTGTGGCATCTGAAGTCTGCATATTGAGACTTAGTCTCAAAGCAGCCAACTAGGTCAGGACTTGCTAACTTCATGCGTATGAATCTTTCTGGCTGGATGATTCTTCATCATGGGGGTTGCCCTGTGCATTATAGAATGTTGAACAGCATTTTTTTTGTGACAACTGTCTCCAGGCAGTTATGTCTTTCCTTGGGAAGTAAAATATCTCCGGTTGAGTCAATGAAGTAGGTCCCTCAAGGAACACGGGAGGGCATCTTGTCCCTCTCCTTCCATGGAGCCTTCATAGATGGAGAGCTGGGTATTGAAGCACTTTTCTCGTGAACTCAAAGGTGGGAGAAAACTTTAGAGAAAGGATAGGATGGTTCCAACTCTCTCCCTCCTTGGATGGATTTCCTAGTTTAGCTCTTGCAGCTTTGGCCTTTGCTTATGTCTTCTTAGTTTGAGGAATACTTTTCACCACTTGATTATTGCCATCAAACTTTGAAGCTAAATATTGTATATCTTTACTACTCACACCCCAGTGCAGCTTCTTGCTACTTGGGTCTGAATCTGAATGACCTTTATTGTGTGTGTGTTGGACACTCTGGATTCATGCTTAGTTCATCTGGGTGGATGCTGAGTGAGAAATTAGAGTCCCATTCATGTCTGCAGTGGCTTCAGTCTCTGCAGGCGACCTATGGGGCTGGGGCTGTATCTGAACTATGTGCTTTGCTGTGTTCATTCAGTCGTGTCTGACTCTTTGTGACCCCATGGACTGCAGCAGGCCAGGCTTCCCTGTCCATTACCTCCTAGAGCGTGCTCAAACTCATGTCCATTGAGTCAATGGTGCCATCCAATCATCTCATCCTCTGTCGCCCCCTGCTCCTCCTGCCTTCAATCTTTCCCAGTGTCAGAGCCAAAATCTTCTGAAGACTTCACAACTTGCAGCGGTTAAGTTAGGATTGTTTCTCTAGATAAACATCCCCCAGGAGGTTGATTGCAAGGTGTTGACTTGTGATTGTGGGGGTGACCTGTCGAAGCAGAAATCCACCATAGGGCAGCCAATTAGGAAGTACAGTCTTGGAAGTCTTGGACTGCAGCCTCAGTTCTTGCCAAAAAGTAGCTTGCCTCTGCTTTGCTCTCAAAGCCTTTCACCTGATAGGATCAGGCCCACCCTCATCACCTAGGATGCTGCTGCTAGGTCACTTCAGTCGTGTTCAACTCTGTGTGACCCCATAGACGGCAGCCCATCAGGCTCCCCCATCCCTGGGATTCTCCAGGCAAGAACACTGGAGTTGCGTTGCCATTTCCTTCTCCAATGCATGAAAGGAAAAGTGTGAAAGTGAAGTGGTGTCTGACTCTTAGCGACCCCATGGACTGCAGCCTACCAGGCTCCTCCGTCCATGGGACTTTCCAGGTGAGAGTACTGGAGTGGGTTGCCATTGCCTTCTCCTGTACAATCCCTACGTTACATTAAATAACAATGTGCTTGGACACAGATCCTGTGGCCTCACATGAAGGTGAAGGGCAGCAATATTCCCAGAGAAGAAGCTCCAATAAATGGACAATTCACAAGATTTAAGACAAATGTATCAGAGGGGAGAAGAGTGAAGGAAGGGAACTATATATGAGGAAACTTCTGAAAACATCACAGAAGCTCACAGTTCCACTGTCATAATCAAGAAACACTCCAGTCTTACACAGAGGCCTTTTCACAAACTGAACTAAGGGTGTGGAGGTGGTTGACAGAATATACTGACTGTTCACCTTTGTAGAAAACAGAAAAAATGCTGCTTCAGCACCAATACTGATATGGTATAAGTCTCCTGTAATTAAAGGCAACTGATTACAGGCTTTAATAACACAAAATACTTTCACTGAGGTATTAGATTAGCATTTGGAATAACTGAACTGTAGCCCGGATAAGCTGACAAAATAATACTGACCATCACAGTTTCTAAATCTTATTTCTGGAGCAACTGCGTTAAGTGCTGGAAACCAGAAAGGACTTCTGTACAATCTGACTGTCCTATGTGTTGTTGAGCCTTAAATCAACATGGGCTTTGAATTGTGTGCGTCCATTGAATTTTTTTTTAAAAAAACTGCTACACAGTACATGTTGACTCTGCAGATGTGGGACTGTGGATGGTGGTGGATGTGACATGTGGAGTTTTGACTGCATGGGCGGAGCGTAGTTGGTGCTCTTAACCAGCATGGTGTTCAGGGGTCAATGGTATTAATCTCTTAATCACCAGGTAGTTTCATCACCCGGATGTTGTTCCCAGAGAATAAATCAAAGCCCACTAGACATCCACACTCAGACCTCACACTGCAGTGCCCAGGAAATGCTGCTTGTCCTGCATACTCCAACGTGAGGTATAGGACAGGGCTTCCAGGCTGGTATGGTTTTGTGCTTTCTTCTCTGGATCGTTTCATGGACTGCCACAGCCCACGTTGGTCTATAGGCTTCTGTGGATCTGGACATGTGGATGGGACAGTGAAGTCAAGGAGACCGATACTTGGTCTTGTATTTTACTCAATGTTTTCATTGCCTGATAACTGATAAAGCCCACTCTTGGGTCTTGGGTTATGTGGGGTCTGGGTCACAACCAGGCATGTAATTCTGAGCAGGTGACAGAAAAAGAATGTTTCCCAGGTCGGAGAGCATGTTCCTGTTCATGTCAGGAATATCCATGCATTTACTGCCTACTTTCCATTTGACTATAAAATACTGGTCCAGGACAGGCTTGACTTGTTGGTGAAGCTACTGGTGATGTTGGGACAGCTGGAGACTCTTGCTCTCGACACAGAGTGTCATCTGGATTGAGTGAGCACCCTGGATCACCATGAGGCGAACTCTAAGGCCTTCACTTGGGCCCCAGGGTATCAGAATGAACCAGGCAGGCTCATGTTGAGTCAGGCAATCCCTCTTCTAGGCAGATAGCCTCAGACTTGATCCTCACTATTCATAACGGTGAATGCTGGGTGTCACAGACTGTTCCTTAAGCCTCCCTGAGCTTGACTACAGGAGATACATACACACCTTCTGTGCTCTGGTCAGGCAGGAGTAGGCCATGGCACTGGTGGAAGAGGTAGATGATGAGGCACCTGGATTGTCTGGGTGTAGATGTCATCTTGGACAGTTGGGCTTGGATGTGCTGAAGCCTGGCCTGGAAGAGGTGCATCTTTTTGGTAAAACTGGGAGGCGTGATGTGAATGCAGAAGGACCTGGCCAGGCAGAGGAAGGGAGGCTCTTGATAGGGTTGTGGTTCCCTTTTCATTGCGTGCCTTAATCCCAGTCAAATATTTGAGAACTCTCATGTGCTTAGCTCTGTTCTAGGTGACTGTGGTTCCTAGGAAGAAGGATAAGTTTTATCCTTGTGCCCCTTGAGCAGGGAGTCCTGCAGGTGGACCAGGTGGCCTGTTCAGGTTTGCCGTCAACGTGGCCCTTACACTCTATTTCTAGGCTTCCCTACAGGTTGAGCTCTCTCCTTTCCCCATTGGGTTGTGCTGCTTCGTGAATGTCGTCTCCTGCTTTCCAGCAGCCACAAGCTGAATGTAGTCCAGCTGCCAAGTCCGTTTCTTTTTTCTTCAATAAGCCATACAGAGATAACTGGACAACTACACTTATTTTGTAACTTAAACAATTACATGATTTAAAGGTTACACTAACTTAGTTATTGCAAAATTTTGGCTATATTCCCCGTGTTATACAAGACATCATGGCAGCCTATATTACACTCAGTAGTCTGTAACTCCCTCGATGGTAACTGCCAGTTCTGAGTCTGCTTCTTTCTTGTTCACTAGTTGTATTTTTTTAGATTCCACATGTAAGTGATATCATACAGTATTTGATTTATTTCACTGAGCATAAGGCTCTCCATGTCCATCCACATTGCTGTAAATGTAAGCATGTTCTTTCCCATGGCTCAATAGTATTCAGCTATAAGAATATACCATATATTCTTTGTCTGATGGACGCTTACGTTACTTTCATATCAGGGCAATTGTAGAGCTCTTATGCATATTGAGGTGCATGTATGTTTTTCAAATTTTTTTGAATATCTGACTAAGCTTGCTTTCAGGAGCACCATCCCAAATCAAGGCAGTGTGCCTGCTTTGGTCCTTGTCTGGTTTATTTCACTTAGCTTAATGCTCTCCAGGTCCATCCACATTGCTGTAAATGGCAGTATTGTTCTTTTCCATGGCTGAATAGTATTCAGCTATAAGAATACACCATATATTCTTTGTCTGATGGACACTTACGTTACTTCCATATCAGGGTAATGGTAGAGCTGTTGTGAATATTGAGGTTCATGTATATTTTCAAATTATTTTTTTTTTTGAATATCTGACTAAGCTTGCTTTCAGGAGCCCCCTAAATCAAGGCAGAGTGCCTGCTTTGGTCCTCAGGAGCGTGATGGCAGTCCAAGGCATTTCCGTTAGTGTCTTATTTTCCTCTTAACATACAGCCTCTGTGGAGGACATTAGGGCAGTGACAGGCCTTGTCTTCCTAACTCCAGCTCTCTGGACCTCATTTGGAATATGGAATAGCTTCATGGCTGAGTACTGTATTAGGCCACCTGCCCCATGCCATCAGACCTAACGTACTTATGTCTGTGTGTACTATGTATATTGCTATGTTGCGTGCCTCCCACCAACGTGACAAGCTTCCCTCGGTAGGTCTGGGTACTTCACACCTTTGGCTTCATTCTTAAATGCAGCAGCAGCTCATAAGAACTGATATTACAGAGGGGATAGAAGAAGGGCTGATAAGATGGTGAGGGAGAAACTGAGGGCTGGGGGCCATCAGACAGTAAGCACTTACCTTTCATTCTAGATGCTGCAGGGGCCTGAGCTGCTCCATTGTGGAGGGTCAAGGACTTGACAAGACCTCAGGCTGCTACTGAGGACAATTTCTTGTTAGGGGTATGGGATGTAGACTCTAGTGTCTGCTGTAGCACAGTTCCATGCCCTCCTTTGATGGCAAGCTGGTGGATGAGCAGGGGTGCCAATAGTTGAATGATGAGGAGGAAGATGAACACAGATTTGATGATGACCTGCGGGGCCTTTGCATGGAGGGGACTTTTTAGCCTGAGTTTGTCTGCCTCAAGCAATGGTCTTATAACCTTGATTCATGTTGACTGGGGAAGCATCACTTGGGTACTTTTAGTGATGGAAAGCACCCTGCCTACAGAATCTATAGCACACAATAGTCAATGTGGAGGCTGCAAAGATGTCCCCCACTGTTGAAATGTCAGGGCTCAGTGGTCGTCTTGAGGTTACCCTGCATGAAGGAAAAAGTTGGCTAACTGCCACTGAAATGAAGGTGTTAATTTCATAGTTTCCCCAGTCTACAGGAGCTTAGGGTTTGAATTCATACCTGTGAGGCTCTTGTCTGTGCTGCTAATTTGGAGGAGGAGTGATAGAAATGAACATAAAACTTAGCACAGAAAAGGAATCTGGGCAGGACCGCAGAGCTTGTTGTCTTGGGGTCTTGGTCCTGAATCCGACACGTCTGACTTGACCTTCAATGGAAAGAGTCATGGGTGGGTTGGTCTCCCAGCCATAGCTTTCTAGATGAAACCAGATGGTCTCTGTACTGTCAATGTCACCACAGGGAAATGAGGAAAAGCCAACTTATGTCTAACGTCAGTGCACACACTGTTGAAGTAGTATGTAGTGGAAAAGGGCCTTTGGGGGAACTTGGAGACAGGTGGAAGATGCCTTATCTCTCTGTTCTAGGAAAGGAGTTCCAACCATTTGGGTTGGATTTGTTTATTTTTGTGTGCTTCTCCAGGTCATGGATATTTTCAAAATCCTAAAGGCTTTACCAGTGTTCCTGAATGGACACCAAAGGCTGCAGATGGGTCAGATTCTCTTGCAGAGGCACTAGCTGGTTATCCTTTTCAAGCTCAGTACTGATGACATTTTAGGCTGAATAATTCTTTGTGGGTAGGCCATGCTGTGTACATCATAGGATTTTGAGCAGCATTCCTGGCCTCTTAAAGCCACTAGCTTCCTTCCACAAATCACAACTGATAATCTCTCCCTCCACTGCAATGTCACTGATAGAGTAGACTCTGGTCCCAGTCAAGAACAGTCTTCCCCCTCTCAAATTTAGGATGCTAAAGCCCCTCTTTCACCTCTTGACCCTTCTGATCTTGCAGGATAGGTTTCCTGTAGGGCAATTTCTTGGCTGCCCAAGGCTGGCTAGCCCACCCACCCTCTCGGGCACAGAATCTGCAGGGGGGTCTGCCTTGATCCTCAGAGGGACTTGAAGCTGGAAGGTTGTGTTCTCCACTAAGGGAGCTATCCTACTTGAACTAATCTGTCTTGCGTGGTCCCCTCCCTGCCATTTTTTCTTCTGCTACTCTGGGAGAGTTGCTCAGGAAAGAAGCCAGCACAGGGTTGAAATATCTCTCAGAAGACCTCACCAAGGGGTTCAAGCACTTACTTAACCTCAGGGTTTCAGTCCAGTCATTTGCCAGTTGATGGAGCCAGTCTAATCTTAGCTTCTGTTACTGAAGCAAGCTTGGCATTTTCTCCTCTGAGTAATCCACTGCCCCACAGGAGCTTTGAGAACCTTGAATAGACTTGCTTGGACAATGGGATTGGGCCAAGCGTTGTCTTTTTTCCGATTAAAATGGCATCTGTAGACCTTGAAAGTCAGATGTCCAGATGTTTAATAGGTGAATTCCTCTGCTTGAAGTCCTGTCACTTGGGACTCCATAGAGTGGGCATCTCCAAGTACCTATGTGCATGACAGTTGGTTTACACTTCAAATCACTTTTTAAAAAAATAATCTTTATCCTTGGCTGTGTAAAGTGAAAATTTTAGCCTCTATTAGTTCTTTGCACCTCTATTTTATCTTACATTGTATACAGTAGTGGTAGATTCTCTAAATAGATACGTTATATGAAGAGTAGAACATGTCTTTGGTATCATTTCATTGCATGCTAAGTCACTTCAGTTGTGTACAACTCTGCAACTCCATGGATTGTAGCCTGCCAGACTCCTCTGTCCATGGGATTCCCCAGGTAAGAATACTGGAGTGGTTACCATGCCCTTCTCCAGGGCATCTTCCCAACCCAGGGATCAAACTAGTTTCTCTTATGTCTCGTGCATTGGCAGGTGGGTTCTTTACCATTAGTGCGGTGTAATTGAATGAAAAAAATTAGTTTGGGAGCAAAATTACCCCTGGTTGAGAATCACTGAGGTGTAGGTCTAGGAAGGCTACTAGGTGTCCTATGGCGACTCTTCCACTGGTTGGATGATGGATGGAGGGTTGAATACAGATAAATAGAAGTTTCCATGATTCTGGAAAGTATAGGGAGACTTTGGAAATCCCAGAGGTGAGATTTCCCTAAGAACAAGGGTCCTATGTCCTTGGACAATTTCCCTAAACCTAGCTCATAAGGCTTCTGATTATTCTCTCAATCCCCTCCCAGTTACGGAAATCCCTTTTCAACTCTTCTATCCAATGACTCATAGCTCAAAGTCATCACAACCCCAAGTTGTATATATTAACATGTGTTCTTAGTATATCAGTTATTCACACTTAAGTATCTGAATCTGACCTTTGTGTTTTCATGTGAAATGCTATGCAGGTACAGTTAGCTTGGCCGGGCAGATGCTGAATGAGAAACATGTCTCTTGTTGATGCCACTATGAGATATATCCCTGGAGGTGGCACGAATGACCGTCCCTAACCATAAGCACCTCACTGCTGATAGCCATCCTTGGGTGACTACTGACCAATCAAGAAATTGATAGACTTAAACTCTCAATCCCTGGTTGATACCTTAGAAAAGCAGTTAATTGAACAAGACACTTGTGATTTCCAACACTGGTCACTGTTTCTGCAGCCATTCAGCTCAAACTTCCAGGTATTGACCATCAGTCAGATGTCTCATGGCAGGAGTTAGAAATCCTCAGTACCTGATTCATATTGATCCCTGGGATCTTTGCCCATTATGGAAGGAAAGAGATAGAAACAGATGGAAAAGAAAACCTGTGGTGGTTGAGACAATTGGCCATGGGATATTTCTGCTCTCAAATATATGCTGTGAGGTGTGGGCTGACTAAGTGTCCTATAACATCCCAGGCTACACATAGGTGCCACTATGAAATAGGCATGGATTGGGTAAGGGGTGCTCACAGATCTGCGGAGGTAGGAACTGGGCAAGACACCCACTCATGGGAGTTGGAGTTACACAAGCTTCTTGCAGAACCAGAGAAGAGGGAGAGGATAACCCGTGGATGATTTCTGGTTTGCTAATGATGGATCAGGCTGTGAGTAACAGGTAAATTATTGGATAAATGTCCATGATCAAAGTGAAAGTTGGTAACTTCATAAGTGTTCCAATGAGGTTTTGTGGCATAAACGCATCCTGGTGAGCTTACAAGAGAAGGTGGCGTGAGAGGCACTCAAAAAATTCCCAAGGAAGTTGGCACAATGTTTTGCTGCTCCAAACATCAAGCTTCAGTCCTCTTTCATTTGAGGCTGTCAACTCTTGAGTAGTTTGGCTTTAAACATAGGGATATAACTCACATGTTGGTTTCCTCTTTCAAGGAGAGGGACACTAAGTGCTTAAGCTTCCTGGGGTTCTAACACCTTTCTTATTCCTGCTTTTGGCAGGCTTTCTGGTATGCCCAGCTTTGGGAAATATTTGATCATGATACACCCCCTAGTGAGAAATGGAAAATGGAGACTAAACCCTTATATAGAATAGTCGCATTTCTAAGCATGTGAGGATCTTTTCTGCAGGTAAAGCACTCGGAGGCAGTAACACTTTTCTGATTTTTTTTCTTATTCCTTTACTAGTCTTTGGCACAAGAGAAATGATACTCAAATCACTCCATGGAAGCTATCCTTGATCTTTTCAAATGCAGTTTCAGATTCATCAACCCTGTCTAAAGGCTCTACTTGTTCAGCCTTAAAGACTTGGTATAAAAGCTGAGTCATAATAAAGAACACTGGAATCTAATTCTATAGTATCCTGCTAATCTCAAAGGTCCTTTTCTCTTGGTTTTGGGGAGAGAAGTGCATTTCACATGCAGTTAGGGTCTATTAGTAGTACTCTGTTTGAATATTCAATGTCTTAAATATTTCACTTGGCATTTTACAGAACTGAAGCTTTAGATTATTTTGTGTCTTATGTCACAAATTCTTTAAAGCAGGCAAAGGCTGTCTTAGTGTCCTGGTTGATTGATGGCATATACCCTTACCAAGTACTACATAAGTACCAAGTAAGGCTTGAAATTTTGGTTTGGTGGACAATTATATCATTTGAAGGTTTATGAATTGAGCCACTTGGATCTGAGAATCCACGGCTCTGGTAGGTTTCTCTTTCGATTTCTCGGCGAGAGTCTGAGAAAGCTGTTCAACCGGAATATCAAATTTAGAGTCTCAGAATGTACATTAAGCATTGTTTAACTTAGATACTTAAGGTATCTTTTAATCCTGCCATAACGGTAGAGTTAAGTAGGCAGACATTAAAGACCTGACAGATAAA
Organism: Capra hircus; assembly: GCF_001704415.2. Lineage (NCBI taxonomy): Eukaryota > Metazoa > Chordata > Mammalia > Artiodactyla > Bovidae > Capra > Capra hircus. The sequence goes on from NC_030813.1 coordinate 105,660,854, forward strand.
ACTACTAGAGTTTTGAAAAATGTTCAAAATGGCCACGATCCTAGGCACTTCTGTCAGGCTCATGCACTGTTGAAAAATACACCACTCAACACATTTAAGGAATAGGTGGTTGTGGAGACTGTTAATATTTGAACATCTGCTCGTTCCCTTCTGCTCACTCTAGAAAAATCATCAGGATCTTTCCAGTCAATGGCTTCCATTCCTCCTTTAGATATAAACTCTCCCATCAAAAGATGTATTAGTTGATGTAAACCTGAGAAACATACCATAGGCTGGTATGTTTTAATGAGATCAGACTGTGTAGGACATTCAATGGAATCCTCTGGACACTGGTAAAGTCCTTTGCTGTGCATGTAATTCTGCTTCAGTCTGAGGCATATATGGTGGTTTTGGTGCCATCCTCACTGAGCCCTAGCTTTAAAAGGGGCTGAGGAAGGCAGTAGGGCTAGCCCTCTGGGTGGGGGATAAGTACAGAGAGATGTACAGCAAGGAGAGTCTTGTGTAGACAAGTGAGAAGAACATGAAGGAGTGGAGGGAGAGAGCTCTCAGAAGCCTTAGAGAATTTTTCCACATTTGAAAGTCCATTAAGATAACTGAGTTTTGCTGAGGGAAGCAATAGTGGATTCACCATTATGGTGGTGGTGGTTCAGTCACTAAATCGTGTCTGACTCTTTGTGACCCCATGAATTGCAGCACACCAGGCTTCCCTGTCCTTCACCATCTCCCGGAGTTTGGTCAAAGTCATGTCCATTGAGTCAGTGGTGCCATCCAACCACCTCATCTTCTGCTGCCCTCAATCTTTCCCAGCATCAGGGTCTTTTCCAATGAGTCAGCTCTTCACATCAGGTGGGCAAAGTATTGGAGCTTCAGCATCAGTCCTTCCAGTGAATATTCAGGGTTGATTTCCTTTAGGATAGACTGGGCTGATCTCCTTGCTGTCCAAGGGACTCTCAAGAGTCTTCTCCAACACCGCAATTTGAAAGTATCTGTTTGGGAGCTTCAAAATAACAATTGAAATATCTCGCATTCTTGTCTTGTCTTCCATAATTTTTCCTAATTGGGCATACAAATACACAGGAATCACAAATGAGCTGCAAGTGGGCCAACAGCTTCAAGTTGTCATGGGTGATGTTAGTCCAATGTGACAAATTGAGGAGGGCCTGTGAGTTTTAAACATAAGATGAGCCAGAGTCCTGGACAGCAGCTGTCCATCAGAAGTGCCCTTAGAAACCAAATTCCTTGTAGCTAAGTATTCACCAAGATGGATTCCCATTCCAGATGAAGTTGATCACAGAGGTCATGCAGATAAAGGCTTAGAACCATGACCAAAATGGGAGGCTTGGACCAAGAGGACTTAAACCCCCATGACTCAAAGCCAGTAAGGAGATGATGGAGCACAGGAAACTGTTGTAGGTACCTTGATTGTGTCTGGGGCAGCACTGGAGGTGTAGAGGTGAGTCACTTTAACTCCTGCTTTTGAAACCACAAAATCTAACCATCAGGTCGAGGTGCTCATCAAGTGTGCCTTGATTAGCAGGACACCTAAGAACTACCGTTTGGGAGACACAAAATACCATATGATCTCACTTGTATGCAGAATCTCAAGCATAAAGAAACAGAACAGATGGGTGACAAAATGGCCAAAGAAAGTCAGGGTACAACTTGCAGTTCTAAGATTTGAGGCTGTTAATATTCAGCCTGGCAACTGTGCTAAGACTGTTTTGCCTACTTGAAAGTTGCTGAGAACAGACCATAGTCCTCAACACAAGAAAAATTTAGTGATTATGTATGGTGACTAATGGATCATAGCGATCATTTCCCAACATGTACTAAATCATGCTGCCTATCTGAAACTAGTATAACATGTGCGTTAGTAATACCTCACTACACAGGAAGTAAAAATGGGAGAAAGGTGAAACCTTGACCACAGGAGGGTTGCCTTTCAAGGATGAGGTGACCCACGGTACACGAATTTCCTGTAGACAATAGGGGAATCTACTTACCAGGATGAGGGTTTTCTCTTGAAGTCAGATATGGTCACCTCCACCTTTTCAAGTCTTCTGGCTGACCCTTGGAGGGTAGCCTAGTTTTTGCATCCCAGAGTGATCTTTGCTCTACTAAGGAATGTCTATCACTGTCTTGCCTTGCCCAAAGGTAAAAGCAAGTTCACAACCAAAAGTTGCATGGTGTCAACACAATGGGCACAGTGTAGTACTTTGGAATGTGAAACCAGTCCTTCCTGGAGAAACTAGTCCTTGTGGAGGAACCACAACTCCGTGTGGTAGTGCTGAGTGACAAGCTTCTCTCATAGACAGCTTCTGTGCCTGAGAGCAAGCAGTGCCCAGCCTCAGGGGTCTACAGCAGGAGCTGTTGCTCTTGTCCTCACGTCTGGGGGGCGAGGGGAGCAACCCTGCACATGTGCGCTCCTCCAAGACCCATGTATGTTGAATGACCAGTTTTCACTGAGGATTTCCAAACAGATTTGCTTGGTTGGTTTGGCTCTGTTATTTCCTGTCATCTGTTCAGCCTGCTCTATGGTGGTGAGCAGTCCAATTCCATGAAGCTGTCAGATATTGAGCCAGCAGGAAATGGGGGTCCCACACCACAAGAGAGGAGCTGCTTCTGAAAGGACTGTTTAGCTACAAGTCTTTTCTGGAAATGACACTCCATCTTGTTCACTGCAGTACTACTTTGCTTTAAGTCTGGAGAGGAAAATATTCCATCTTTTCCCCCTTCAGTTGCATATGGATCAGGTGATGGTAGTCTACTTAAGAGTGAACTGAAATTCCATCTTGAATATTCACCCAGGTGCAGATGCTTGACAGCTTCAAGTGCCAATGTGTTTAAGTGGTTCCATCTTACCAAAGGGACTCTACCTCCCCGGCCACCACTTGTTCCTGCACTGAGAGGAGAAAAACATGCCTCCTCTCCTGTAGGAGTGGTCAGTAGAGCCCATCCAACCTGCTTGAGCTCATGCTTATCCCTCTCAGTTTCCCTGGCATTCCTTGCTCTGAAGGAATAAACCAAGAGATTGTAACAGCCTTCAATTCAAGGGCCAAGTTATCCCATGCTGGGAGTGTGAGAAGACGCATCATGGGGAAAATGTGGGGACTTGAATTCTGTCCTGTCTTGTGCTATGACTGGTCCAGCCAAGGATGGGAACAAAGGATTGCCACCTCAGTTATGTTTTTATTTATCTGGAAATGTATTAATTCATTTATGAAGGATTGTTTCCTTGCATAATTCTTGAAAGTCTTAGCATTTTGGATCTGTGGGTCTAATGCCCCCTTGTATCTATGGTCTGAGATATAGGGCATTAGTCTTATGGGAGCTCCCTTGTAATTGAAGCACTGCTCCTCGCTTGCTGTATTCAAGGCTCTGTCTTTAAAAAGCTGCACTATGAATCCAATTCTGGAGTTGATTGAACTTCTTGATTGTGTGAATTTCAGTTGTGACAAATGTTTTTTCCACTTGGGAAGTTGAGATCCATTTCTTCCAATATCCTCTCCTTGGATTACCCTTATGTATAAGCTGTTAGTGGTATGTTTAATAGGTGCCTGAAGCTGTATTAATTTCTTACTTTCCAGGCTATAACCTCATTCAGCCTGTCTTCAAGTTTTCTGATCATTCTTTCATCAGCTTATACCTGCCAGCGAGTCCCTCAAGTGAACTGGCTGTGCTTTTAAACTCCAGAATTTGTATACGGCTCATTAAAAATTATTTCTATGTTGTCTACTTAATGAGATGTTCTCATATTTGTTCTTTTCACATGATTTCTTTTACCTCTTCAGTTCAGTCGCTCAGTCATGTCCGACTCTTTGCGACCCCATGAATCGCAGCACGCCAGGCCTCCCTGTCTGTCACCAACTCCCTGAGTTCACTCAGACTCGTGTCCATCCAGTCAGTGATGCCATCCAGCCATCTCATCCTCTGTCACCCCCTTCTCCTCCTGCCCCCAATCCCTCCCAGCATCAGAGTCTTTTCCAATGAGTCAACTCTTCCCATGAGGTGGTTAAAGTGCTGGAGTTTCAGCTTTAGCATCATTCCTTCCAAAGAAATCCCAGGGCTGATCTCCTTCAGAATGAATTGGTTGGATCTCCTTGCAGTCCAAGGGACTCTCAAGAGTCGTCTCCAACACCAAAGTTCAAAAGCATCAATTCTTTGGTGCTCAGCTTTCTTCACAGTCCAACTCTCACATCCATACATGACCAGTGGAAAAACCATAGCCTTGACTAGACGGACCTTAGTCAGCAAAGTAATGTCTCTACTTTTGAATATACTATCTAGGTTGGTCATAACTTTTCTTCCAAGGAGTGTCTTTTAATTTCATGGCTGTGATCACCATCTGCAGTGATTTTGGAGCCCAGAAAAATAGTCTGCCACTGTTTCCACTGTTTCCCCATCTATTTCCCATGAAGTGATTGGACCAGATGCCATGATCTTCGTTTTCTGAATGTTGAGCTTTAAGCCAACTTTTTCGCTCTCCTCTTTCACTTTCATCAAGAGGCTTTTTAGTTTACCTCTTAGAAGGTATTTAAACTAGCTCATTTAAGATTTTTAAAAAATAAGTACAAATCTGGATTTCCTCGGGACAGTGCCTACTGACCGAACCTTCCCTTGTGTATGGAAATGCTTTTTTGTATGCCTCAAATTTGTTCACTTGGATGTTTCAAATGATGGGCATCTCTGGAGATCATATTCCTTTACCACCAGGATTGGTTTCCCTGGGAGTTTTCTCAGCTTTTCTGACTAATAACGCAAAGTCTTAATTCTGTACGTCCAGCCATTGAACTGTTATCTTAATCACCTAATGAGACTATCTCCTTAAATGCTTTGGATCAACAAGTCATCCAGTTGTGGATGAGGGGCTGTATATGGGGGGTATACCTTTAATTCTCTGGCAGTTGTAACTCTTAGTTTTTACTCTTCACTGTGAGAATTTTGGGGTCAGCAAGGAGTACAATGAGGGTTTCCTTGCATCTTTTTTTAGTGTGTGCACAGCTGTGCACCTGTGTGTGGCCTTCTAAAGTCCCAGAAATATGCTGGACCTCTTTTCAAAGACCCCCTGTGAACAGCTCCTTTCGTTCCAAGTTTTTCCTATCAGCCTCTTGTGTATTAATATAGAGATAATATTACCAGATGGATCAAACAATTTTTTTTATAAGCACTTTGGGAATAGTGCTGTTTTCAGTGATTCAGCTCTAAGTAAGGTCAACTAATGCCAATTCCAGAATAGGGCTTTTACTGGGGAGTGCTCAATGGCTCAAATTGTCCTGATTTCAGGGGAAAGAGATTTTTATGAAGATCCAAAATCAATTTGCCTCTACAATGGCTGAGAAGCTGACATTTTCCTGCAGCTACTATGGTTGTGAGGTTGATTTATTAAAAATTTAAATTTATTTTAATTGAAGGCTAATTACTTTACAATATTGTATTGGTTTTGCCACACTGGAACTGGGGAGAAGATTGGAATAAGGCAACTTAGAATGCCAAAAGGGTCACTGTTATTAGTAATGATTGGCTATATGTTTTTTTCTTGGAATAAACACTCTTTGGATTGTTGCAAGCCTCTAGTTAACTTCTGGAGTACTGGGAAAATGAACTCTGACAACTTTGTCACTGTGCTCACGGCTTTCATGTAAGAAAGATCTTTAGAGATTCTTACTCTGCCTTTCTGAAGGTGCTTATTCCACTCTGCTGGTATTATTGGAGAAAATCCTCGCAAAACTATTTTTCTTTGACTTCTGATCACAGATCCTGAGTGTATGGGGTGTGATGCTCATCTTGAGACCCTACTGGATAGAACCTAATTGATGTTTGTTCTTATCTACCTGATACCCTTATTCCTCTCCCTTTATGGGTTCTTCTCATCCTAGAATCCTCGCCGTGGTCAAGGTAATGTTTCTTGCCATACAGCCTCTCTGGGAGAGGTTGGCTCTCCAACCTACCCCAGGCATTATCACTGAAATGTGATGTGTGGGGAATATTGATGGTTACCTCAAGGCCCTGTCTTGGGTTCTGCAACACTTGGCTCTTCTCTGAGGAGGCAGTGATATTTCACAGGGGGCAGCAGCATGCATTCACACCCAGGAAGCAAAGGACTGAATGCAGAATGTTCTTGTCATTAGGTCTCCCCTGTAAATTTTTTAAATGGGTGCTTTTGGCAGAAATAGGGTTGTTCCAGGCAGTCTAGGAACAATGCCTTATGTTGGCACCATCACCGTCTCTGAGAAGGCAGGGGACCAATCCAAGACTCATGGAACAGGTTGTTCTGAAACTGTTTCTGTCACTATAGTACTATGTTGCTGGGCTTAATTAAGTTCACTGAGGCCCCTATGAACCAGAAATGCTTCCACTGAGAAAGTAGTAGGCACAGTAGATCTTCTTGGTCCCACGATCACTGTGCTTCTGGGGTGCTCTATTCCCCCAGAGGGAGGCAGATAATTCAGCCTGCAGAGTTTTCATCACAAGGGGTTAAGGTTGCTCTTCAGCAAGGGACAAGATGTCTGAGGTTGAAACTGACTCCTCACTTGCATTCCGAGTTTCATTCTTCCCTCAAATTCAGAGCAGCAAACTGAGCCACATTCAATCTCGAACTGTCTCATTGAAGACTTACCTAAAGGATCACAAGGGTGGGGCATGCAAGTGAAACCCTGTTTCTGTCCCACCTCGCCTGCCGCCACCACCTGCTTGTTCCCTTGAGAATAATGTGCTTCCTCTCTTACAGGAGTAGTCAGCAGAGCCAGTCCAGGCTGCTTGAGCTCATGTTGATTCCTCTCAGCTTTTCTGACCCTTTTCTGTGAAGGAATAAGCTAGATATGAATTGAAGGGAGCATCAATTCAAGGGCCAAGTTTTCCATGCTGGGTCTCCTGTCCTGTACCACATCTAGCCTGGTCAAAAATGGGAAAGTGGGCTGGATCTTTTAAAGACAAAACTTTGGAAGCATCAAGGGCAAAGCAGCCCATCACATATAAAGGAGCCTCAATAAGATTGCCAGTTGATAATCTCAGAGAAACCAGAGACTGGAAGGCATCACAACCACATATTGAAAATGAAGACTTTTAAGAATTATTTACCTAACCAATACATGATTCAAAAACAAAATACTTCTAGATAAACAAAAATTGAAATGAACCGAAACAATCCCCTCTCGGCTCCTATCAATGGAACTCCTGTCAGGGTTGGCTGAAATGGGAAATGCGCTGTATGCCCAAGGCTGAGCAGCCTTCTGACACTTTGAAAATCCATGGATTGAAAAATGAGTTGAATTAGGAGCTTGTCAGGCATGTTGCTGTCCTCCAGGTTGTGCTGAAAACAAATAGGCACAGAGAATGTAGCATGGAACATGCCTAGCCTCTGCCACCCTCTGACTCCAGAAGAAAGTCAAGTCTAGGTTCCCCTTTTAGAGAAAATGGGATGGGCTCAGTACCTGTGGAGTAAGGCTATGATGATTCCATAGCTCAAGTCCCAACATCTTGTGATGCTGGCTTTTCTTCTCCTCCAGAGATTAAGTATCCTTTCTACTTCTACTTCCCAGATGCACCTGACAAGTGTTTTACAACTCTGATAATTAACATTTTCATCGGATTCTAAGGATCGTTTTACTCATCTCATTTGTTTAAAATCTGCTGTAAGATGCATATACATTGTTTAAAGAGCTATGATTAGATCTGCCTTGACCATGAGATCGTAAAATTCATATTAGGAAGAAATCTACAGCTCAACCCTTCACTGGGATAAAAAGGCTGCTCAAGTGTTAGGTTTCTACACCTGCATGACTATGATGGCAAGTTACTGTATTTCTAGTAGCTTATGCCACACTTTAGTACTCAGGGAGACATACAATCTGAAAGATTTATTGTTTCCATTCAGTGTTCGAAGAATATACTTTTCTAAGTTCTAGAACAGTCTATTTTTCATTTGATTTTAAGCATTTTATACTTTTTTCATTTATAGGAAGAGTAATAGTTTCTGCTGACTTCCTTCACCTCTTGGGGCTCCTGCACCCTACAGTGAGCCGGCCTCTGACTGCTCCCTCCCCATTGAAAACACTCCTGGTTGAATCGGTGTTAAGAGCAACATGTCCTTAAACCCCTCCTCTTGCTTGCATTCCTTGGCAGAGCCTGATCTAGGAGTGTGTCACAGTCTTCATAGACTAGGACCTGGGGACTGGGGTCGAAAAGAAGAGGGATGCAGGGGACCCAAGTCTTGAGTGAAACAAGGGTACTTTATTTGCAGAAATGCTTGTTTATATATCTTCAATAAAATGATTACTCAGCCATTAAAAAGAATGAAATTTCACCAGTTTCAACAAAATGGATAGTCCTTCAAGTACAAGGTCACTGAAGAGAGTCGCGGAAGAGAATCCAGGCAGGTGCCCTTCTCCATGATCTCAGTCCTAAGAACTGTGTGCAGCTCTGCTCGTTCCTGTTTCCCAGGAACTGCTAAGAAACACAGAGTCCTTGAGAAACGGCACACAAGGGAAGAAAATGTATTGGATCCCTTAAAGTTGAACGTCCCCTGACAGGAGTGGTTGGATTGGACACTGTCTGGATCTTCTGAAAGTAATGCTTCCAAAGATACTTTGCTTGGACTTTTGCCCACAGAATTGTGTATGTGAATGGGTGGGGGCAGCAGGTTGTGACCCCACCATCCGAGCCCCTGCTGGCAAAGCCTAGATCCTTTTATCCTCATGTGCCTGACAGTCCTGTTTAGTCTCAAAGTTCTTTCTCATGCCAGACTACTTGAGCATCTGGGTGAGGTTTTTTCCCATCTTCTGCCTTCCCAAGAAGAGTTTTTTGTACCCATAGAGCTCAATCAACTGGATGTTGATTACATGCGCAATATTTATCATGGGCCTGGATCATCAGAGTCAACTCCCACACCTCGGGCTCTCAGACTCAGGGTGTTTAGTTTTCTTCCCTTTCTGGTGAAGGGCTGAAGTCAGGAACCCGTTGATTTGCGTCTGCATTGTCTCCCAATGGGAGACTGATCTCAGGCAGAGCTGCGACCCAGGTTGCCTGGAGGACTTGACACATTGCTGTCCTCATTGAACCCCAGCTTTGACATTCCTTCGTGTGGTAACTTGGAGGGAATACTGAGTGAAAGCCTAGATAGGAATTCATCTTGTAATTCTGCCTCGAAGTTAGATATGCTGGCAGTGTTTTCCGTCAGGTTTTCCACACAATTCCTGGAAAAAGCATTTCTAAGAATGGCTCGAATCAGACATTTTCATCAGGCTGTTGATGCATTATTGAACGTGTCTGTCAATGATTAAGACTGAGAATTTGGGGAGATCATTAGCCAACATCTGCTTATCCCTTTGTGCCTATTCTAGAAAAATCACCAGTAAGATCTTTCCAATCAATGTCTTCCATCCCTCCTTTAATGCATCTGCTTGTGTGTGTGTGAGGTTGTGTCTAATGATAGAAATCTGAGTAGCCAAGCTGATACTTTAATGAAGAGGTCAAATTATCTGGCAAACTTAGTGGAATCCTTTCACGTTGGGAAAGTCCTTAGCTGTGCATGTAATTCTGCCTTAGTCCAAGAGAATACCACATGTCTGTTCTGAGCCTGGGTTTAAAAGGGGCTGTCATTACAGGAAGGTAGTATGGTTAGCCTTCTGGGGGGGGGGGGGTGAGTGTTCTAGTAGGAGGTACAGAGGGGTGGGCGACAAAGAGGGCCTGGTGGTGGATGTTGAGAGGAATAGGAAAGGAGCAGGGGAGACCGGGAGGGAGCGCGCTCAGAAGCCCTGGAGGATTTTTCCAATTTGGAAATCCTTTAAGACAACTTGAGTTTCTCTGAGGGAAGCAATAGTGGATTCACTATGATGCTTGGAGACCTCAAAATACCAATTGAAATATGCTTTGCATTCTTATTTTGTTCTATACCTTTTCTCCAATCAAGCATGCAAATAAACTCAGGAATCACAAACGAGCTGCAAGTGGGCCAACAGAGTTTCATGTTTTCATGGGTGATTTTAGTCCATGACAACAAATTAGGAGGGCCTGTTAAATTTTAAACATAAAACAAACCATAGTCCTGGATAGCAGCTGCCCATCAGGAGTTCTTGTAGAAACCAAGCTCTCCAAACTCACCACCAAGGTGAAGGTTTCCCTTTCCAGATAAATCCAGCAAGAGAAGACACCCAAATAAAGGCTTAGAACCATGACCAATGTGGGAGGCTTACCCATGTTGAGTGGACTTACTCCCGAGAACCTGTGCTGCTGCTACTATAATGCAATTCAACTAAAACTGTCTTGTAAGGAGATGATGATAAAGGGCCCTCTTGGACACCATACTTGTATCTGCAGCAGTGCTGGAGATAGGGGTAAGCCACTCTGGCTTCTTCTGATACCACATTGTGTCTAAGAATAAATAATCAGTGTCATGGCTACACAGAAGAAAGCTTTATTTGGGTCTAGGAATTGCAATTTGGGAGATACAGACTCAGGTGAAACTGAGTATTCAAGGGGGAAAGGAAAGTGATGGGGCCTACAAGATGATTAATTTGTTTTGCAAAAAGTTATGACTGACCCAGAAAGTGAATATTTATCCTTAAAGGATAAGCTGCCTGCCTTTCTTTCCCCCCCATATCTCATGTCTCTAATTATAACTGCTTGAGTCTGCTTTCTGGAACACTGGGAAGGCCTAGGAGACTACAGCCTTCTATCAACAAACAGGAGATAGGAAGGGACTTCTGTACCAAGGAAGGTTCCAACAGCATCCTGTTTCATGGGATTTGATGATATGAAATGTTGTCCAGCCCTGGTTGATATTTGTATTCATTGTAGCATTATTACAGTAGCCAAGATATGAAAGTATCCAAAGTGTTCTTTGGCAGATGAATGAATAAGGATATAATAAACACATGCTTGCACATTCACACGCAGGAAAACTATTGAAGGCATGCGAAATGGAATCTTGCGATTTGCAGCCAAGTAAACTGAACTTGAGAGAATTATGGTCTGAAGTCAGACAAATACAGTATGATGTCACTCATGTGGAATCTACAACTTAAAAACTCAGATACAGACAACAGATGGGTGTTTTACCAGAGGTAGGGAGCAAAGGGGTGGCAAAATGGCTGAAGAAAATCCCAAAGTATAAACTTCCAGTTATACAAGAAGAATATGGTGTACAGCATGGTAATTCTACCAATGGAATATAGAGTACTTGAGAGTTGCTAACAGGAGAAACCTTGAAGTTCTCTTCACGAGAAAAAAACCCTGCAAGTATAGTGAGCTGTACATCTGAAGTTAATATACTATAGGCTATCTCTACCACAATATTTAAGAAAGAAGTGGAGGGAAAAAGAAGGGAAAACCCTAACCTTGTGTGTGTGGGGTTGCTTTTCATAGGGGCGACCATGATCCATACAGGAATCTTCTAGGGAGAACTGACATTTCCCAGGAGGAGGGTTTTCTCTTGACATCAGATTTGATCAGCACCACCCTTCAGTCCTCTGGCTGGCCCTTGGAAGGTGGCCTCGTTACTGCGTCCCAGGCTGGTCTTTGTTCTAGTTTGGACGGTGTTCCACTGTGTTTTGTCCAAAGCTAAGTGTTGTGTGGTGTTAACACCATGGGCTGCACTGTTTATGTGGAATGTGAAACCTCTTCTTGAGGACAAGCCACAGCTCTAGGTAGCAGTGCTGAGTGACGAGCTTCTCTTATAGGCAGCTCCTGAGCCAGGAGCTAACACTGCCGTACCTCTGGGGTCTACAGCAGGAGCTGGTCGTTCTTGTCCTCACAGGTCTAGGGGTTGGGGGGAACAGCCCTGTCCATGTGCGTTCTTTTGACACATAAGTAGGTTGATTGGCCAGTTTCCACTGAGGATCTCCTAGTAGGGAGGTGCTTTGTTGGCTTTGCCCTGGTACTTCTTCAAACTGCTCTGTGGAGATGAGCAGCCTGATGAGACGAAAAGAAGCAGTCAGACATTGAGCCAGGAGGAACTCAGTGGGCCAATATTGCAAGAGAGGAGTTGCCTGCCTCCAAAAGGAGGTTAGTTATGAGCCTTATTCTAGAAAAGACCTTCAGTCCAGCTCACTGCAGTGCTGGGTTTTTTTTGCAATTTGCCTGGACAGGAAGACATTGCCTCTTTCACTTCAATTGCATCATCCTTTTTGGAGTGAACTGAAATCCAGTGTCAGCTTGTAGATAGGCTCTGATGCCTGACAACTTACAGCAAGAGTGGGTGGCTCCCTCTTACCTAAAGGATCACAAGGGTGGGGCATGCAAGTGAAACCCTGTTTCTGTCCCACCTCACCTGCCGCCACCCCCTGCTGTTCCCTTGAGAGGAGAATAACGTGCCACCTCTGCTACAGGAGTGGTCAGCAGAGCCAGTCCAGCCTGCCTGAGCTCATGTTGATTCCTTTCCGTGAAGGAATAAACTAGAGATGAATTGACGGGGAGCATCAGTTTCAGGGCCAAATTTTCCTATGCCGGGTCTCCTGTCCTGTACCACATCTAGTCTGGTCAAAGACGGGAAAGTGGGCTGTGAGGGGATTGTTGTCTCGATTTATCTGTTTTTGTTTATCTAGAAGTGTTTTGATTTTGAAGGATGTATTGATAAATCTTAAGTCTTCACTTCATTTTCAATATGTGGTGGTAATACCTCCTGGTCTCTGAGAAATCAGCTGTCAATCTTATTGAGTCTCCCTTTGCTTGAGGTGGGCTGCTTTGCCCTTGATGGTTCCACTTTAAACATCTGGACTGGGATATGTCTAGCTGTGGGTCTAGACATACTAAGGAGAGTAGGAAAGCCAGCATGTTCCCATGGGGTGTTTCAAACTTTAAACACAAAAAATCACTAGCTGCATTCTTAACTCAGCCAAGGCCACTGTTATGACTTCAGGTACCTCTGGAAGATGCAGAGAGCTCCCACAGGCCAGGAACAGCTTAACTCTCTCCCTGTGTAAATTTAACCTCCCTTTCTCAGTCAACAAAACTGGGCTTCTGGTGATGACAGAGAAGGAATTAGTTTCTGCCTGTGTCCCATAGGGGATACCCCAGTGTGGATCATGGGGCCTATGTAGGGTCACACTGGAGACATCTCACATCGCCTTTTCCAGGATGTCAAGGTCTTGATCAGCAGGACTTTCCTCCACCACCTGTTTATGCTACCTTCTGAATGCCTTCTCCAGCATCTCCAAGAGGTTTGAACCATGTTTGCCTGGGAAAAACTGGGATTTTAGGCCCTAGTAAGGGCCAGTGCTAGTGTCTGACCCAAGGAGCTCCAGAACCTTGGGCAGTGTCGCAACTTCAGTCCTGAGTAGATAAAGTTCTGCTGTTGAAATGATCACAGCAGTCTAGGTACAACTGGTAGACTCATTGTAACTGGGGCCAAGGAGAGGTTTGCCCAGTAGGCAGGACAGGTCATGCCTGCCACCAGAACTGTACCTCATCTTTGGGATGAGTCTGGCCAAGATGGACTCAATGGTGATGGATGATAAGCAGACTTTCACTGCCCACAAATATCCTAATATTAAGGTGATTTCGTTTCTATGTTCAGGGGCAGATGATGCTGGGTGCGTTGTTTCTTAAAGGAAAAATTGGGTGACATGCTCTAGGTAAACTAAGGGAAAAGGGGATCAGAAATTAAATATGGAATGTGCAAACTAGTGAAATGTCCAATATTCTGTGTGAATACTCTAGATACATTCTAAACTAGTATACACTAAAGTGAAGGCAAAGCACAAAGGCACTTCACCTTCTGTGTAAATTAAGGCCAACGGATGTCTTTCTAGGACAGGTTTGGGTTATCCAAGTGTTGTCATTATTCTACCTATATTGACATGCTCATGTCATATTATTTCCACGTTTTTACAGCATGGGGAAAGAACATTTTGGCAAGGGGAAAGAACATTTTGGCAAAGGTAAAGGTCTCCAGGAGTGCCATGGTAGATCTTTTGTGTCAGGAATGACTTGTTTTTCAGCTCTTCAAGGGTTATGATATGGTTCTTGGCCCCTTATTGAGGTTCTAGGAAAGGCGACAATAGGGTGGTGCACAGGGTATTTGTTAGGGAGTTGCCTTGAGATCCACCCTGTGGATAAGGGACCGGACTTGAGCTGCAAGGTCAAGTTGGTCTGACAGTCACAGCTGACCCTGTAGCAAAACTCGAGTTGAAATGGGCCATCAGTCATCACATGTTGGACCCAAATCAGGGCTTTATATGCCTACCTTGATTAGTTACTGGGTATCAGTTCTATCCAGAAGGTCATGACCTAGGGTTAGAAACTGCTGCAGAAGCTGTCCTTGTCAGCTGAAATACTCCCAGAAACTAGGACAAGTTTTTCCTTGAAAAGGGGTCTACTGGCTACCTTTGTCTAACACAGTCCATTCTTCAGGCCCAATCCAAGACATTTTATATTCACTTAACAAATAATTCCTCTGATAATCAGAAGGACCCCACCCCCTTCCTGAGAGAGGACAAACTTGGGAAAGGCAGAGCTACAGGATAAACTAAGGCCTCAGTTGCTCTTGTGGGTGGCAATGTTGTCACCAGTAATCACTGTCTCCCAATGGTGGCTCCGCAATTTACCTTCTCCACCATCCCTCTGATTCCCATCCCCTTAGCAAGCTTGATCTGGTTGACTTACTTGGTGGCTTAGACTCTCATCCCTGGAAGGTCTGAGCCCCCTGGTCATCAGGTCCTCTCAGCCTAAGGTCACTTTTTGCTCTTGTCTGTTCATCACAGTTAGGAAAGGAGTACCATCAAAGGCCCAAGGAGGGGTCACCTGTGTGACAAATACGTTCCTGTTACCCCAGCTGTGGCTCAGCACTACATTCCCTGGTGGTTGCCAAAATCTTGGCTCTCTGTACCAATGCCAAACAGAAATACAGAGGCAGGGTAATGGAGGAGAAGGAAAGAGTGGCTTTATTACTTTGCCAGGCAAAGGGGAGGCACAGTAGGCTAGTGCCTCAAGAACTATGTCCACCCCCACCCCTGGTAAGTGGTGGTGGTGGTGTTCAGTCATTCAGTCATGTCTAACTCTTTGCAATCCCATGGACTGCAGCACGCCAGGCCTCCCTGTCCATCACCATCTCCCAGAGCTTGCTCAAACTCATGTCCATTGACTCAGTGATGCCATCCAACCATCTCATCCTCTGCTGCCCCCTTCTCCTCTTGTCTTCAATCTTTCCCAGCATCAGAGTCTTTTCTAGTGAGCCAGCTCTTTGCATCATGTGGCCAAAATATTGGAGCTTCAGCATCAGTCCTTCCAATGAATGTTGAGGATTGGTTTCCTTTAGGATTGACTTGTTTGATCTCCTTGAAGTACAAGAGACTCTCAAGAGTCTTCTCCAACACCACAGTTCAAAAGCATCAATTCTTCAGTGTTCAGCTTTCTTTATAGTCCAACTCTCACATCCGTACATGATTACTGGGAAAACCATAGCTTTGACTAGACAGATCTTTGTCGGCAAAGTAATGTCTCTGCTTTTTAATATGCTGTCTAGGTTGGTCATAGCTTTTCTTCCAAGGAGCAAGTGTCTTTTAATTTCATGGCTGTAGTCACCACCTGGTGAGTAAGGACAGGTTATATAGTCAGGTAGGGAGGGATATGTCATAAGGATCAAGGCAGTAACAGTCCTCATTCCTCCTTTACAAAATTTCAAAAGGATGGGGTTGCTGACAAGGTTAGGCTGTGTTGTAGGATCTTACGTGGTCTATCTCCTAATATTAATGAGCCTTTCAAGCTCTTTAATCTTGGTTTCATTGCTGCTTCTCCCTTGATTAGCAATGGTTCTGCCCTTTGGAATTAAGAGAAACTCATGGAGGCTGGAGTCTTGCCTATGAGGGAATGGGGGACAAAAAGGCCTCTGTGTCCAGGAGCCCCACAGGGCCCTGCTTGGCATCATGCTGGTCAGTGAAATACCTGTGACAAGTTGTTGACTCTTCTTGCCTGCCTGTCCCAGGAAATGAGGGACAGAAGATGTCTGCTGGGAGAAGAATTCTCCTTTGGGGGCTCTGCAAGTTTAGAGCTCCTGGTCCCTCAAGTTGCAGGGATGGAAAGCCTACAGTCCTCAAATGGGTCCATGAGTATGATAGTAAGTGGGGATCTTCCTGCATTTGCCCATTTGGTTCCAGGTGATCTGATGAGTGTCAGTGTCAGAAAAGTATGTGAATCACAGTATATGGTGCATCCTGGAGGATGGTATCTATTCTTAGAGTATTGCCTCTGAGATGGCCTGACTATAGGTACCCCGGAAGTATTGTTTATTCTCTGGAGCCAGCAGCTGAGTAGTGGTATAGCCTGTGATGCAATCAGTGAATTCTATGGTCATAGTCCATGCCTGCCCTTCGTTCACCTTGACATGGATGCCTTAGTCTGATGTGGTGATATTGATGGTTCTGCTGGATACCATATATTGGGTCTGATGCTCTATGCGCTTTGATAGTGGTGCTGGCTAAACATCTCTGGGCAGGGACTTCACATACCAGGAATGTCTATTTTTCTTGTTATTTCCAAACACTGGCCCTTAAGATAACAACCCACTGTAGTCAACTTTATACCAAATGACTAGTTAGGTTACCATCATGAGAAAATGTGCTGTTTTGGGTGCTCAGGACTTGACTGTTGTTGGAAAGATAGACATTTGGAGGGGATAAAAGATGCCAAGTGAAATCCTTTTGCTTTTGAGCCCACAAACGCCACTGTCTCTGCGTGTGTGGCTGTTGTATTGTTGGCCACCCTTGTGCTGTTAGCATGATGGATATGAGTAAGGGCTAGATGACATCAATTGGCAAAGTCAGTCTTCTTGGTTTATGTCTTTTCCATGGTGGTGGTCCTCTGGAGGATCTCAATACGTGCTGCAAAGATCTTCTTACTCTGTGCCCACCCTTATGTGTCCACCTACCTACCCTTACCCAGGACTGCCTTGCCTTCAATCCTTCAATCTTTTTCCTTTCATGTCCTTCCCATCTGCCTCTGCCCATGGGTCCATATGTATTCTAACCTCGGGCCACATCTTTTTCCACATGAAGCAGGTGGTCAAGTACATTGCTGGGAGTGCTATCCATTAGGATGTGTTTTCCTTCTATGATCCTTCAAGATTGACCTTTGAATGAGCTTTGGAGCAGTAGGCCTCCATTTCCAACTTCTACCCACATACTGCGGTGACTTATTTTAAATCCAGCAGTAAATTCTTCTATATTTAAAATGGATAAGCAACAAAAACTTATCATGTAGCACATGGAACTCTGCTCAATGTTATGTGCTAGCCTGAATGGGAAGGGGGTGTGGGAGAGAATGGATACATTTTTATGTATGGTTGAGTCCCTTCAAAAAGACTATTTCTTCAGACAAAGTCAAAATCTCAGTTATCTTAATCATCTAATGACTAGTTATTTCCCTGCATGCTTTGGACAAATATCTTTTCCAGTTATGGATGAGGTGCTGTATATAGAAGGCAGGCCTTTTTAATTCTCTGGCAGGTGTAACTGTCTTAGCCTTTACTCTCAACTGTGAGAGGTATAAGGTCAGCAAGAAGAGACATGGCTTTCTCAGATCCTTTTTATGATGTGTGCACAGCCATTCACCTGTGTGTAGCCTTCTGAAGTCCCAGAAATATGTTGAAACTTTTCAAAATCTCACATGAGCATTTCCTTCCAGTCTTTCAAGTTTTGAGTTAGCCTCTCGTTTGCTCCACCTGGTAATGCTGTCTCAGATATCTATGTTAAACAACTGCTGTTTGTAAAATATTTTAGAATTCTTAGTTTTTAAGAATTCTAGAGCTGGATCACTGGAAATGGCACTATTTCCTAAGTAAGGTCAACTAATCTTTGATAATAGAGCTATGACCTGTCTGACACATCCCAATAAAAGTTACTAATTTCTGGAGCAAGGGATTTTTGTGATCCAACCTCAATTTTCCCCTATGATGTCTGATAGACTGCCCTTTTTTATTCTACCTTGGTTCTGAGGCTGATGGTTTTTAAGTCTGCTACAGAGCTAGGGAGAATATTGGACTAAGAAAGTTAAAATGTCACAAAGCTCATTGTTTTTACTAAGTATTAGCCACACTTCTTAAACGGTCTTTAAATTGTTGCAAGAATCTGGTTAACTTCCAGTGTATTAGAAAAGTTAATTTGGGGAATTTTTCATTGTGCTCACTGTTCTTATGTAGGAAGATTTTTGGATAGCTTCGCCTTTTTGGTAATGCTTATTCCGCTGTACTTATTGGGGAAAATTCTTGCAAAATTATTGACTTCTGATCATAGGTCTGTGTTGGGTGTGTGACGCACATCATGAGAATCTGCTGGATAGAACCTAGGTTGATGATTTGCTCTTGTTTAACTGACATCTTTTGTTTCAATAAGGGGTTCTTTGCTATCCTAGAGGATTTGAGGTGATTCTAATTATCCAGTTGCTGCCTAGAAAAAGGTAGCCCTCCAACTTACCTTCATGCAATTATCACTAGAGGTTGATTTACATGGGAAATATTTGACTGCTGTCCTGGGGGCACTTGTGTTTCCTCAGGATTCCAACACCCATGGTCAGAGGAGGCTGATATATCTTATAGGGCAGCATCTTATGTTCGCACGGGGAAGCAAAGGTCTGAAGGCAGAAATGTTGTCACGAGAGTCCTTCACAATTTTAATGGATGCTTTTGGAAAAAATAGGGTTATCCTAGTAGGCTGGGGACAGTGCCCAAACAGCAGCATTTTCTCTGAGAAGATTGGGGCTCAATCCAAGATTCATGGAGCAGACAGAGTTCTGAAACCATCCACCATGTTACCACGATGCTGGGCTCTACTAACTTCATCAAGGCATAATTACGAGCCAGAGATGCCTCCATTGAGAATGTGACCAGTGGGCATAGTATGTCTTGGTTCTCAGGGATAAGTTCATTGTGCTTCCGGGGTGCTCTGTGCCCCCAGAGGGAGGCAGGTCAGTTCAACCTGCACTCATCACAAGGGGTTTAAGGTTGCTCTGGCCTTTCTTAGTGTGGTGAATGGGTTGAGAGACAACGGAATGAATGTCAAGCTAGGAACACTCATTGTTTGCTGTTCTTGTGCAGAAACAAATTCTGTAGCCTTCTGACCACCAGGAGTCAAGTACTACGTGATGATGCTCAGTTGCTCATGCATCTTAGTAGGTAGTTTCTTCTTGTGCTGCTTTTTGGATGAGCAGATGGGTTCTTATTAAAGCATCTCCATCTGAAGCTCAGTCGTACTGGTTGGTGCTGTATGTTGGGATTTACCCAGAGGTGAAGGTCTGAACTCAGGATGCACAGAGTAGAAACTTCAGCCTTTCTTGGATGCCTTTCAATGTCTTTGGTACCAGTCGAGATGTGCCCTAGATAGTCTGGGGACAGTGCTGTGGTCAATGCCAGCACCTTCTCTGGGCAGGAAGGGCTCAGTGCTCCAAGCAGAAGGGTTCTTAGTCAGTCCATTACCTCGGTGTTAGAATCCTGGACTGTGTAAGACCAGTGGGGCAAAGTGTGAGCTAATGGTACCTTCCAAGATGAGCAAACAGCTGCTGGTGTTGCTCTGGGGGGTGTCAGAGGACCTTCAACTTGAAGGGATCCAATATGTCGTTCTTTTTTGTGTGCCGTTTCTCAATGACGCTCTCTTCCTTATCAGTTCCTGGAAAACAGGAGCGAGCAGAGCTGCACGCAGTTCTCAGGACTGAGATCGTATGAAAGGGCACCTGCTTGGATTCCCTTCAGTGACCTTTTACTTAAAGGTAATCTATTCAGTTATGTCCCTCTTACTCATGATATGGAATGCTTTCTGGCCCTTTAAAGATTGTTATTTGGTTGGCTTTGTTTTTGCTCAGTTTTTTTTAACTGCCTAAAGCTGCCTTGTATGAAGATATATAAACATGAGTTACTGCAAATAAAGCACCTTGTTTCACTTGAGACTTGGGTCCCCTGTGTCCCTCTTCTTGTCGACTCCAGTCCCCAGGTCCCAGTCTCCAAGGACCATGACAGGGGGTTCCACTTTCAGGTTGTGCTTTCAAGGTGTCTTTGAGGAGGTGGTGAGGGAGCCTGGACCATGGCTGTCCTAGGAAAGGACAGCCAAGATACAGGGCTGTTTGTCAGAACACCATAAGTTACCTGTTCTGGAAGTTGTGCTGACCCACACCTCCTATGAAACAGGACATTATGGTCCACTCTGAAATGTGAGGTCACTTATAGCACCTTGGCCTCCTTGGGGGAGAAGTTAAAGAGGAGACCAGCAGTCTTCAACAATCCGCTTAGTTGCCAGGGAAGAAGGGTCTTTGGATAAATGTCTTTTTCTATTCTTTGGAATAATTGGTGCATGAGTGGTCTATTTGTAGCTGAACCAGTGGTAGAATCCTATAAATCAAGTCCTATAAAATTATCTGGTCCTAAATAATTCTTTGGGGAAAGATAATTATATATTTAGTTTCTTTCATAGAAATGGTAAATGCTTGATCTTTCTTGTGCATAAATCTTAACAATCTGAGACTTTCAAGGCATTTATACCTAAGTATTTGGAGTTTAAATTGAGCACTCTTAATGCTTTCATCTGTAGGTTGGAATGGAGGACATTGCTAATATTGCTCTTATTCTCTCGTTAAGTGCTGCCAGGAGAATAGTTGTGAGGCATATTATTTGAAATAAACTTCAGTGAGTTAATATGAATTTTCTTGAATATAGAACCTGAAATAGCAATTTTGGACAGGCACTGTATTCACTTCTATTGCTTGTGTAACTAAATGACCACCAGGTTGCGGGCCTAAGTGAAGACAAATTTTATCTTTGAGTTGTAGAGATCAGAAGTTTGATATGGATCTCTGTGTAAAGTCAAGTTTTTGATGGGGTTTGCACCCTTGTTGGAGATACCAGGGGACAACAGTTTGTTTCTCCGCTATATCCACCTTCAAGAGGCCCCCACAAGTCCTTGGCTTGTGGCCTCTTCCATCTTCAAAGTCTGTGATCCTCTCTCAACTTCAGAGTGGGCAATGCATATGGAAATCTGACTCTCACCTCACCTTGTTTCACTCTTGTGAATACACTGGAACCATGTTGCATCATCCAGGCTAATTCCCTTGATGTAAGGTCAGCTGATGAGCAAACTTAATTCCCTCTTTCAACGAACTCCTCCTTGCCATGTAACATACCATGATTACAGGTTCCCAGGATTAGGGGATGTTAACAGCTTTGGGAGTCGCTGTTATCTGTTTACTTCATGGAAGTTATCCCCAGGAAACCCAGAGGAATGGAGAACCTGAGATCAGTTGAAGGGAGTTGCCCCTGAAGGGGTTTTGCAGCAGGTCATCTATACCAGTGACTGGTACTCAGTCCCCCATGGAACCTGTGAGTTGCCATGTAGAATGCAGCTTATAACTGGGCCTCCTGAGGTCAAGAGTGTGGTCATTTGCCCACTAACTGTATCTGCTATGTTCTTTGTAGCTATCCCCTCCCCTGAGCCATCTGTTCCCCTGTACTGAGATATGACTCTGGCAGGGTTTGCATCCTTGTTGGAGATACAAGGGGACAGTTTGTTTCTCTGCTATATCCACGTTCAAGAGGCCCCCACAAGTCCTTGACTTGTGGCCTCTTCCATCTTCAAAGTCTGGATCCTCTTTCAACTTCAGAGTGGGCAGTGCATATGGAAATATGACTCTCACTTCACCTTGTTTAGGGGACAGAGGGTCAGGAAGTGGCAGAGTGGATACCAGCTTCCTGAATCTCCTTTGTGGCAGAAGAGGGACTAGTTCAGCGCTGCTTACTGAGGAGCAAGGGGCTCCCTTTTCTGTCTTCCTGTGATGGAGTCTTTTTCCCTTTTCTGGGAAAAGATTTTTTTTTTAGACCCTATAGATCCTATTTAGACTTATTCCCAGCTTTGCCTCCCACAATGTCTGCTTGTATTAAATATCTTGAGATGCCCAAAATTAAAATTTCACTATATTCAAAGATGACATTTTATGACTCATTCTCTTCCACAAATAGATGAGACTATTATAAGCATGGAAAACTAAAACTGCTTCATTGAAGGTCTCCCTTACAAGTTGTGAGTCATTCTAAGATAAATATTGTAAAAATTCTACAACTAATTCCCTCATTGGCATATGATGGAGATCAGCAGGTTTTGATTCAGCCAGGTAAACACTATGATGTCAGCTACTGTATTTTAGTGCTATATAGCTCTATTGTTTAGGAGGGAATATGATCTAAAGTCTGTTACTATTTCATTTTCTTAAGTATTTTCAATTTTTTGAGACTAAGAAATGTCTTCATTTCTCACTTGAAGAAATTGATATATATATATTTTAATGATGATTTCTTCTCTCCTGATAGTCTACCTTCCTCAGCTCCCATGAAGTCTAGTGACCCTGGTCTGATCATGTTCTTCCCCCCACTCCCTTGTTTTAAAACTCCTAAGGCTTCATGAGAAGGAAAACAGGATGTGTTAAACCCTTTCTCTTCCTGGTTGTCCCAGACAAGCCTAGACCTGGATGGGTCAGACCCAGAGCTGGAATCTAGAAGATGCTGACAAGTGTGTGGCATTCTGGCTTCTTGGTCAACTGTGTGTGGTGATTGACCATCATCCCAGCCCCTGCTGGACAAAGCCTGCACCCTTCTCTGACACACATCTTCCTGAAACTTCTAGTCTTTGGTGCCCATACGAGGGTCATCTCTAAGCCAGAGCATTTAGATCATCCAGGTGGGATTTCTTACCACCTACCTGCTCTGGAGAAAGAGTTGCTCTATTTTTCCTCCAGAGGTGTGGATGACAAGGTCAGGATTATTGTAGGCCTGGGGTGCTCAGGTGCCCTCTACCTACTACACAGTGGGTCCACATCTTGGTCTTCAACACTCTGCTGTGGGCTCTCTGTGGGGTGGTAGAGAGCTGAGGCTCAGGGGTCAGCAGTGTCCACACCATGTGCAGGGCTGAGCCCCTGGGTACCCTTCTGCACTAATGAGCTTAGGTTGAACTGACAGGATGCTGGGTAATCATGATACAGCTGTGACCTCTTAAAGGAACCATCCCTGACTTTTCTTAACAGGGTGAGTTGGTTGAAGGTAATGAACTGAAGGATTTGTCCAATAGGCAAAATGCTTGCCTGACCTTCTCCTCTGAGGTAGAAACAATGTAGCCTCCTGGCCCCTAGGCAGGTCCTGGGGCAGGTACCTGCCTTCCTCAGGGCCCGTGGACACTGCTCACTTTTCTTGACTGGGCAGTTTCCCCTTTTACTGCCTTCTCAAGAATGGGTGTCTTCCGTTGGAAATCATTCCACTGGTGGTAAGCCCAGCCCTGGGATTTTTCTTAATGTTTTAGAAGACAAACTAAAATTGGTTTTCAGGTTTTCATGATTCTGAGTAGTCCAGCATGAATCAGGATGGACTTGATGAGGAATATCCAACACTGGATATTTTCTTTTTCAGTTCCCAGAAAAGCTAGTTGTCAATGTGCTATAGTTCTTCCAAATGGAATCAGGATCAAACTCTGCATTCTCACCATTAAGGTGGATATTTTGTACTGATGGAAGTAGTGACTTAGTTCTGTCATACGTGCAGTCTGTTACCTCCTGCTATTCCTGGCGCACTTTCTGTAACTCAGGTGAGCTGTCTGAGCACAGCAGGGACCATGGGTGAATGGATTCCGTGTCCAGCATGAATCAGACCATCAATGTCTGTACTGTTCTCTACTTTGTACTCTGGGAGCCCCTGAGAGGCGGCAGTTTGAGTGATTGCAATGAGACTGTAGTCTTCCACACGTTTGCCTTTCCTTTTCCTCATTCTTCTCGGAATTGTTCTTAAACCTGAATCTTTAGCCACACTTTCTATCATTCGTATATTTTTACAGAGCATTTGGACAATAGGGAATCTCTCAATTTCTTGACCTTTAATTTCTTCAGGGAGTATAATCTATTTATATCTCATACTCTTTATACTGCAAAAAATAGATGAGAATGTAGCTCTGAAGGGTCTAAAATTAGGTCTACCTAATCTCAGATCACTTACCTGTTTATAAGTTGCTGTAGATAAATATTTTCAAAGAAATCTACAACTCTTTCCTCATTGGAATGTGATGGAGGTTAAGGATGTTAGATTTCCACATTAGCATGAGTATTGTATCATGTTAATTATTGTATATATTTGCTGTGTACCTCTTCTTAAAAATAATTTTCTTTATATTTTGGTCTCACCAAGTGGCATATGAGATCTCAGATCACCAAACAGGGATTGAACCCCTGTGCCCTGCAGTGGAATTGCAGAGCCTTAACCACTGGACCACCAGGGAATTCCCTCTTTATATGCTTATAGGGGCAAGTATGATCTAAAATCTTAACATTTAGTTCTCATTAAAGTATCCTTTTCTCCATTTGCTCCTAGAACTGCCTATATGTCATATGAATTTCAATAATTCGATGCACTTTTTGTTTGTGGGAGAGAATTCACTCTCCTCCAAAATTTCCCTTCCTTTAGCTTCTATGAGCTCTCAGGAGCCAAGCCAGTTCACTCCTAGAGTGAATGAGAAAGAATGTTTGAAACCCTTCTGCTTGTAGTCGGGGGCGGGCTAAGCCAGGATGGAGCAGACTCTGGGTTGACCTCAAATGGAAGCTGCTGCCAAGCCCATTTGGCTTTGACATTGTCTTCAGCTGTTCTGCAAGTGGATCCCCATCTGCCCATCTCATCATCTTCTGCTCCCCATCTGCCTACTGTTGCTGTGCCTTACGCATCCATATGGGCATCATTCCTAAGCCAAAGTATTTGGGGTAGTCCTAGTGAGGTCTCAACCACTTCTCTGGGAGAGATTCATTTCCTTATAACCTCATCGAAGATCAACTGAAAGTTGGTGCATTTATTGTGTGCCTGGATCACCCCTGTCTTCTCTATGCTCCAATATCTATAGCTCTCAAAGACGTGTTCAACCTTCTGTGCCTTGAGCTCTGATGGATGTGGGCAGGACTGAGGTTCAGGACTCAGGCTGTCTGGACCATATGTGCAGGGCTGAGCTTCTTATAGTTTCCATCTGTGACAGACAAGGAAAGCATTGTCCCCTCTGCCCTGATATTGAGATGCTAAGGTCTCCTAATGTGGCTGCCGAGAGGTCTTGACTGAAGTGTGCCTACTCTATGGAAACAGCCCTGAGTTTCCTTGTTGGGATGAATTAAGAGAAGCTAAATGAGGGATTTGTCCAGCTAGAAGAACTCCTGGCTTGATGTTCTCCTGTGAACCTGCATCAAGGTCTGTAGGCTCCTGGCCTCTAGATGGGTCTCGTGACAGGTGTCACTCATCATCTTTCCTGACTGGGTGGTTTTCCCTTGTCCTGCCCCTTGTCAAAAGTTGATGGGTTCCATGGTGAAAAATGGTTCCATCTGAAAGTCTCACAATCCTGGCTCAAGGGTTTACCAGGAAGAGAGAATAAGCTAGACTTTTGTGATTGCCCATTCTGTGAGTAGCCCAGCATGCTTTGGGAGTGAACTGATCAGAAATTCAAAGGTGGACATTCCAGATCTCTTTCGTCCTCACATGCCATTTTTTCCAGTTAATTTTTATTGGAGAACAGTTGTTTTACAATATTAGTTTCTGCTGTATAGCAAAGTGAGTCAGTTACACATACATTGTACATATATCCCCTCTTTTTTGGATTTCCTTCCCATTCAGGTCCCCACTGAGCAGCGTTCCCTGTGTTATACAGTAGGTTCTCATTAGTTATCTATTTTATACACAGTTATGTAGTTGTCAATCCCAGCCTCCCAGTTCATCCCAACCCCTTCTCCCCACCTTGTATTCATACATTTGTTCTCTGCTTGCCTATATTTCTGTTTTGGAGATCATCTGTATCATTTTTCTAGATTCCACATATCAGCAATATTATTTTTCTCTTTCTGACTTCACTCTGTAAGACAGCCTTTAGATCTATCCATGACTCTGCAAATACAAATACCAACTGTTTTGATGTCCCAAATTTTCAATTAAATCTGGATCAAAATCTGCCTTTCAATTAACAAGGATCTTTCTTTGAAGGAAATACACTTTCTGAATATATAATGGAGAAAAGAACGGTTGTTTTACCTACTACCATTCCTTCACACATTTTCATTCACCCAGACTGTCTAAGCACGGCAGGATCTACAGGCATTCAAACCACACGTTCAGGGCCCTGGAGGGGAACCTGAACCTAAAGGCCTGAAAGTCCTTTATGTCCCTTTAATGCACTGGGAGGGGCCGTGAGAATGTAGGATGTCTGAGTGCCTGAAATGAATACATTCTGGCCCTTTGTTTTCTACATTCTAGGCTTTGTAGTTGATGCCTCTGGAACAGTTCCATCTGATCTTCAATCATGTTGATTGTATTTATCCCATATTTATGCTATTTCCATGTTTTATAATATAATCTTTGACTAATATCACCTTTGGTAATTTGAGAAAAATTGGATGTTTCTTGTTGTTCACTCAGTTGTGTCCGACTCTTTGCAACCCCATGGACTGTAGCATGCCAGACTTCCCAGTCCTTCACAATTTCCTGGAGCTTGCTCAAACTCATGTCCTTTGACTTGGTGTGCCATCCAACCATCTCATCTTCTATCATCTCCTTCTCCTCCTGCCTTCAGTCTTTCCTAGCATCAGGATCTTTTCTAATGGATTGGCTCTTCTCATCAGATGGCCAAAGTATTGGAGCTTCAGCTTTGCATCAGTCCTTCCAATGAGCATCCAGGACTGATCTCCTTTTTGAATGGACTAGTTGGATCTCCTTGCAGTCCAAGGGACTCTCAAGAGTCTTCTCCAACACCACAGTTCAAAAGCATCAATTCTTTGGCTCTCAGCCTTCTTTATGGTCCAACTGTCATGACCAAACATGACTACTGGAAAAACTATAGCTTTTATTATGGCCTTTTGTCAGCAAAGTAATGTCTCTGCTTTTAATATGGTGTCTAGATTTGTCATAGCTTTTATTCTAAGGAGCAAGCATCTTTTCATTTCATGGCTGCAGTCGCCATCTGCAGTGATATTTCTTGATCTTTAATTCTCCCCATTGAAAAGAATAGGTTCAGTTTTCTTAAGGACAGCACCTCTTAGGTGACTTTCTTCATCCCATAATTCTAGTGGAGACTCTCCTGCCTGATCACATATATTGGCTAAGTGGCTTGAGAAATACTTGAGTTGTCAGAGGTCCACCCAGGTTGAATGTCAGTCTGTACAGTACCTGGATGTCCTCAGAAGATCTGATGCCTTAGGGGATGGTCTTTCAATTTTCCCCAGAGGAAGCAGAGACCAAAATGCAAGAACGTTGGACCCAGATACCCCCTGCAGTTTTTCTGAGTGCCTCTGTGTTTTTCAGCAGTACCATGAAAGTCCCAAACAGACGGAGGATAGTGTTTATCATGGGCAATGCACCTTCTCCTTTTGGGAAGCCAAGGCCGGTCTCTGTAACATGGAACAGTTCTGAAACTATCACAGCGTCATGGTGGTGAACTGCTGGGAATAGCTGACTTTTTGCCCTAAACTGATCAGAGAGATTTTCCTCTTAGGAGACACAGCTGTTAATCACACTTAGTAAACATATTAGCTGATTACTGGCTTATTCTTGGCAATGCTTTCTGTGGTGACTTAATCAGAAGTCCTGAGGGATGATGTATGTAATTAGAAGAAGATAATGCTGGGGCTTTTCCCACAACTTTGCCGCTGTCAACATACAAGGTGAAGGGTTTTTGTTTGTCCTGGTAGTTATGCTGATCAAAAAGTGTCTGTGAAGCAGAGACATCAGCGGGTAGCTGTGAGGCCAAAAAGTTTGGGTTTTTCTGTAAAAACTTCCAGAAATACTGGGACAAAACTGCGGCCAACCCAGTATCTTATTCTGGTAGTGAAGCAAGGTGGGGAACCAACCCACTGGACTTAGTGAGTCTCCTTGGTTCTCAGGGATGAGCCTTGAGATGAGTCTGGGATGCTCTGTGTCTTGACTACCCTGAAAGAAGGGACTGGATCAATTCAGCCCTGACCATTGGGCTGAGGGGCAATGGAAGTTGCGCATCTTTATTGTGGGAACAGACTTCTGAGTGTGTAATTACACTCTCCGTATTTTCCAAACTTTCCCTCCTTCCTTAGCAGGGTTCTGTGTCCTCAGTGGCTGTTGTGATGAAGTCAACATGTTATAGTACCCATGAACAGAGTCCACATTAGCTCAAAATAAGGTGCTTCAGTTTTCTTTGTCATACTGACTTAGTTGGCAGCTCACCGTGGTCCATCCAAGGATGGGAGCATGATCAGACTTTTATTCTGGTTATTTTCTTCATTATCACCTGTCTCCTGTTCCTTGATCCTGCTGCTGATGACTAGTCTCCTAGATGGTATATCACATTCCAAATGAAAAGTTAGTCTTGACTAGGTAGAAGAAAATCTTCAACTCATAACTAACTGGAAGGTTGTAACCACACCCATCTTCTCTGAAATTTGTCAGAAGGAAGTCTTTCTGTGTGTCTACGTAGCAGAGATGGCCATGAAAGATTATGGGTCTTTCAGGAAGACGTGGGAGCCCCCAAGAGCTCATCCGAGTCCTCCTCCCCCACACTCTCACTAACCCACAGCCCTAGGGGGATTTCTGAAATGCTTGTGTTCCTGGGAACATTAAGTACCTGACCAAAAAGAGGTCTATCAGTTATTGCAAAGAGAACCAAGGCTCAGAGGACATTCAACACATGGTGTGGCACTTAGAAATGAAACATGTTAGGAATGTTCAGGGTTGTTCATCCCTAACAGTCTCTCCTCAATCAGGAGTTCATTACGGGGAAGCCCCCAACTGGCTTCTGATAGGATGGAGCTGGTCTTTACCGTGTCCCCCGGTCATGGGGCATCTGTACTCTGGCTGGTAGGCATGGGTCTGTTCTGACCAGTAAGATGGTATCATTCTGTTTTATTTAGTCCTGTGGACCTGTAGGTAAGGTGATAACTTAAGCTCTGCGCCCTTGCTGGCGTGTCCTACTGGCTCTTGGGCACCAAAGAATTAAGTGGACCACCCAGAAGAGTGTTCTATCTGGCTCTAGACCTTCTCAAAGTATAACCTCTCCTGAGACTGAGGTGAGGTCTCTCTCACTTGAGAGTTTTCTCGTTTTCTGCCGTCTTAGATTGTTGAAGGAACACTTCATCAGGACTTCAACCTCTCATACAATGACAAGTTAGCACTATTGACAAACCATCTTTTCTTTGATGTTGCTACTCTTAACTGCTTTCTTCCTACTTGCTCTTTTATTGTTGAAAGTCCCTTTGCAACATCATCATTGTCTCATTAGGGTCCTCCAGGAAACAGACACGGAGAAATTGACACTTAGATCCTGGTTGGTAGTTTGTTCTTGTAATTCTTCCTTGGCCAGAGATAGCTCATGAAGACATTCTGTCACTATTTTGCAAGAATACAGTGTTGATGAGGTGAGGATGCATTCTTTTTGTCAGAGACCATCCTTTGTAAAAAGATCTCATTTCCTCTTCTCTGTAAGAAAGAAAACCCTCGGCTGAAGTAGCAATAAGGAATGCGTGCCTCCACCTTAGATCTGACGGCACATTTGCAGGGTTTTGTTTCCCACTTGGATTTCTGCTTTGGCCCCCTTGAATCTGCCCTGCCCTGCCTGATCCAGGAGAAGACTGTAGAGGCATCTGGACTGATGAAAGGTCCATGGAGAGGAGTCTGTATCCCCAAACTTCTCCTACAGAGGCCCATGAATCCTTGGGGTCACTTGATATAAAACTTGTTTATTCAAGTTGGGTATATAAGTTCTGCCTACTCCGAGATTCTCATATGTAAACAATAGTGATACCTGACCTTCAGAATCTTGCTCCTTAACTCTGAGTCTAATCACCTTTATCTTTTGAAATGCTCAGGATGGAAAGTTAATTCTCCCTTGGCTGTTTCTGGGTAATCCCATGGGGTCTCAGGTGGGCTGTCAGTACTTAACTGTGCAGTATCTGACATGGGTCATCAGGTAGAGGGGACCCTCTAGTTTAAGAAATTACACATGTGGCTAGTTTCCAGTGCAATAATTTTTCAGAGCATTATACTCCAGTATGATTTCAGAGTTTGCTTCTCTCCTTCTCATCATAGATTGTTAAATAAAGACTTCACGTTGACCTGAGCACTCCAAGAGAAAGATACTAGAACTGGGGATGTAGCAGAGGCTTTCCTATCCATTTGACACTGTTGCTTCCTCACACTTCACCTGCACTATTACTGATATGACCTTGGCATTGTTACTGTCGTCTCATAAGGATTTCCCTCACAAATCAGATATGGGAATTTTCATGTGTATAGTCTAATTGCTGCTCACAAATCACTATATGTATGGTCCTGAGATTCTCTGGAGAGAGTGCTTATGGTGGACCACCCACTTCCTCCACCCAAATTTGAATGAAACTGATGTAGAAAAGGAGAAAGTTGTCTTTGTAAAGGGCAGAATTTGTAAGGTGACAGATTTAGCCTTCTGCTCTCACTTCTACTATAGTGGGTGGTTGTTGTGAGAAAGAGATGTATTTCTTAACTGAAATCACGGCAGCCTAGAGTGACACCTTAAAAAAATTAGGCATGAATGCAAGAAAGAATGAGAGAGCTGTGTTGATTCCCCAGTGGATTTCCATGTAAGCCACCTTTTCTTTAAGCTCCCCTGTGATGACTGATCCAGATTCAGATCTCAAGAGCGGGTCATGGTCAGGGAAAACTATTTCTGTAACTTCGTTTGTCCTTTTCTATTTCCTGTGATTCTTGAGTTTTGGTCACACTGTGTCCTTTCAACTAAATAGCATCTCACTGCTTTGTTGTGCTCTTAACATATAGTCTAGAGGATAAATCTAGGGGAATCCAGCCTCTGCCAGAAATGCCCACCAACTCTGGAAGAATGCCCATGCTCCTTTTTGAGAGGAAGAGTACAGATCAACTCTAAAGCTGCAAGGCTACTCTGACTCCATAGATGAGGTTTCTGACATTCATTTGCTTGTGGTGGTATCTTTATCCTTCTCCTAAAAGGCAAGCCCTTAGAGACTTCTAGCCCTCAAATCTTATTAGCCTTGTTCCCATTTCTGCCTCAGTAATCTGTAAGAATCTAGGCTCTTAGGATTCCAACACCTAGGGGTCAATCTGCTCCTTTCCAAATCTCTTTCCAATTCAGAAAGAGAACACTGTTGTCTTCTCTAAAATTGAGTCTTTCCCATATAGGTCACTACTCTGCTTCTTTCTTAATATCTGAATTTTCATCCAATTGTAAACCTTTTATGGAAACTATTCCTTTTGTGGTCTCAACTCTCTTGTCTGATGTCCTCCATACTAACTAGGCTATGTGTGATGATCCGTGAAACAATGGTGAAAGAAAAGCAGAGAAGTGTCTTCAGCATTCTTGCTGGTGCATTTTTTAAGAGCTGTCTAAGGCATTCAAAGATAGGTCCCTGATCTGCTATTAAAGACATAAGCTTCTGCCTCTAGGACCATCTTTCCCCTTCAAATGTAGCTTATGGGAATGTGGATCTTTGCTGGGACATATCTGTCTGTCCCTACAAGGCTCTCATTTCCATAGGACCCAAGATGAACTGTCCTCAACCACTGGCCACAAGATGGAGTGGAATATGGCTCAGGGTTAGCTTAAGAATAACCCCATTAGAAGAGAAGGTTCTAGGTGTGCCAAGAAAGCTATGGAGTTTTGCCCTGCTAGTTTTCTGTAAATCTTACATTTTAGATGCAATGTCTCCTTCAAAGTAAGATATGCGCTCATGTGCTGTATTGCGTTAGACAAAAACCCTATATGATGTCAAGCTCCCCAGCTTCAGCAGGCATTTCCATCTTTTCCAGAAGAATGACAATGTTCCCAGGTTTTCCTCTCAGCAGGAAATGTTCAGCCTAGTCTTACTGCAGCAAGCCTGACCTAAGTCAATAACTTATATGTCTGACATTCATCTTCTGCGATGGTGTCCTTTTTCTCTCCCAAGGAAAACATCCTTATATATTTCTCTTCTCATTTCAGACTTGTCACCATTTTGCCTCTCAGTTGCATTTACCAGAATCAAATAACTTAGAATTCTGATTACTGGTGATTCACTTGCTTTCATGGACTTTCCTCCTTGGGGTGAAGGGGTCAAGGAGACATGAGGGGGAGCGTAAAGCAGGGAAATGCTCCACTTGATGTTCTTATGATATTTGGCAGCTCTATAGGCTCTGGCCTATAGACATCACTGGTGGCAGATAGTAATCTACATGAGTAGTAAAATCAAGAAACATGGGGACCAGGAAATAAGTTTTAACTCTGATCTGGGTGCTTTCACTGAGCAGAACTCAACCTGGGACCAGTGGGGAGCCAGGATAAAGTGTCTGGTTTCTGCTATTGACACACAAATCTCCTGATGGCTGTGATGGAGAAACGGGTGAAGTGACATCCAGAGGGAAGAAAGAATATGGGCAATGAGGAAAGAACTTACCTTTTTCTGTAAGGAAAATTGTTTTCACTCTTTGAGCTAAGGTGTTCTTAAAATTAAGGCTGTCCATTAAGGATGTTCGCAAACGTCTCTGATCAGTCCTTCGTTAGGGTTGGCATAGCTGTATCTGAGCCACACTGAACATTGGTGCTAGCTCTTAGCTGGTGGGCATAGGGGGAGAGAAATCACCAAGAATGCTGGGATCATCATTCTTGGGGAAGGTATCAGATTGTACAAATCAATCTGGCTCAGAAAACAGAGACCCAAGAAAGTCCTGTGATTCCCCAGTCATCCCAAGGTGGAGAATCCAGTGAGGAATTCCAAATAGTCATGAGTCCCCTGAGATAGCAGAGGGCCAGGCTTCTGGTATCAGGGTTAGAAGCACTGGAAATTCCATGACCTGCAGAGTGAATGTTGGCAGCAGTTCTGTATCATGGGACCACCTCCTCCTCTCCAGAACATTCTGGTTGGTTCATCTGATGATGACCATGGCTGAGTCTTATGCCAGTGTTTCCACCATTGGCTGCAGCCTTGCTTCAACTACTGGCTGATCAAGATTGAGAATTACCATTTGATCCAGGTTCTCTAATCTGGGCTGGCTGAACGCATTTTTCAGCACTTTCGGTAAAGGCTGTGTAGTCAGGTGTGGGCACATTTTGGCTTTGAACTCTTTTGGCCTGAAACAGTTCAATGAGCTGGTTCACTCCTAAGCTCAACCGCTTTAACCTGTCTCATGGGGCCTTTGAAGTCACCACCTTCTTGTACTCCACATCTTGTTCCAGCTCCCTCCTTAGAGAGTGGAAAATGTGCTTTTCATCACTGTCACTGGCTATGTAAAGATGGCTCTGTGAGGCAAAGTTTTAACTGTGGATGACTTCTAGTCAGGTTACCTTGTGTGGCAAGAGTAATGGATTTTCCCGGCAAAACACTCCCAAATCTGGTGACTAAGTTGTCAGTAGGGGGAAATATCCCGTGAGGCCCTGACTTAGAAGTTCTTTAAAAGATACCATGTTTTCCCTGAGGACAGAGACTTCCCTGAGACACATACCCTCTCTCTTTCCCCCTTTCTGACTTTATCAGTGTGATAATCATAAAAGGATACGTCACAACACTGAGGGATCTTGGAGGTGGATTCTGTTGCCCTAATTTTTGGCCATGCCACATGGCAGACAGGATCTTAGTTCCCCGACCAGGGATTGAACCTGTGTGCCCGGCAGTGGAAGTGTGGAATCCTACTCACTGGGCCACCAAGGAAGTTCTGAAAGTGGAATCCTACTGGAATCTAAGTGGATTCTTACTGGAAAAGGGGATCTGGTTTCCTGACAGGAATGCAGCCCAGCTGTCACCTTTGTTTCTTCTGAGACCCCGTGGAAATCCCAGTTAAGCTGAGCCCAGAATCTAAGCCTACAGTATCTGTGAGATGATGATAGACACTCTCTTTAGCTACAAATGGTTTTCAGACATGGAGGTGTATAGCGAAATCGACTATAACACCCTTTGCTAAAGTGCTGCTCAGCCCGACCCGCTCCAGAGTGTCCAGCGCTGTTGATGTGAAGGGGAGCTGCCCTCACACCTGTGTCTGTCACAGTACAAGGGGCAGTCCATGGGGTCACAGAGACACGACTGAGAGACTGAGCGACTGAATATTACTCTATCTCCTTCAGTCTTGCTCAGTATAAGGTAGATGGGAGAAAATTTTGTCTTTGCAAAAGAAGGCAGTGTTTGGACAGAGTGTTTTCCTGTTCTACAGAGGCACAATAATCGCACAGCATGGAAAAGGTTGGTGATAATGCCTCTCCATAAATCTTCCATGTGGACTTGTGGCTTTGGCTTCCTGTGGTTCACTTGCTCTGTGCTCCCTGATCGAGGTGAAGGGGGCTGACTTTGGGTGATGGCAGTGGGTGGGTGGGTGAGTGGTGGGCAGCAGCTGAACCTGTATTCCCTTGACTTATCTTACAGGGATCCATGTCCTCCAGACCAGCCTGAATAATTTCCTTGCTGCTTCCATTAGCTGGGTCTCTAATCATATAATCTATCCTGGGGTTCTCAAGTCTAAGCTTCCAATCTTCATGACCTTGTTGCTTGATTGTATTGCGTGAGACAGAACACTATCCAAGATTGTATCTTGCCATACTCATGTCAAAAGCTTAATTCTCCCCTGATGTAGGTAAGCAAGATGACATTACCTTATTCTAGATATTTCCAGGGTCTCCAGGTGACATCTCAGGATTTAAATACTGTCCATTTCTTGTTATCAGTTAGACGTGACCCTCTAGTGTGAAAAAGTAGCCATGATATGGTTAACTTACACCAGAACCATTTTCAACATGTTTACTTTCCAATGGAACTTGAGTTTTTCTCTCTACATCCTCCTCTAAGACGTCAGGCTGTCCTCAATTATACAATAAGAAATTAGCACCAGTGATAACATGTTCCTTTTTTTTTCCAGTTTGATGTAGTGTTCTTAAGTCAAACTGGACTACCTGTTCTCTTGTTGACGTGACCTCTAAATTGTTACCATTCCAGAGAATTCTTGCAAACAGGATATAGAGAATTTTATATGTGTAGTCTAGGTTGATAACCATGACAATCTGTATGTTCCCAGGAGTCTTCCCTGTAAGAGAGCTTATGATCACTACCCACTGCCACTTTCTAATTGATGAAAGAAATATAGATGGAATAAATTGTGCCTTTGCAGAAGGCATTTTGGAAGAGACCTGATTTTTTTTTTTTTAATATAAAGCAATCCCCCAACAAACTGTTAAAAAGAGGTATATTCCTTCACTGAAATCTTGGCAACTATATTAGATGGAGAGAGTTTTTTTTAAGTGTATCTGCAAGGGACCGGAGAAGGCAATGGCGACCCACTCCAGTATTCTTACCTGGAGAATCCCAGGGACAGAGGAGCCTAGTGGGCTGCCGTCTATGGGGTCGCACAGAGTCAGACACGACTGAAGCGACTTAGTAGCAGCAGCAAGAAGGGATGACTGGGGTGTGATGGCAATTCTCCAGTAGGTTTGTTTGAGAGTTTTTCCTAAACTCTATGTTGTCTGATCTATGAAAAAACAGCTATCCTTTGAGCTGATCTAAAGAGGGCCACAACAAAGGAAGAGTCTTTGCATTAATTAGTCATGTGTGTCATGGGCCTACTTGTATGAAGTTGATGTCGTATCCTCAGTTGTCTGCAGGCAGTTAAACGAGGACTGTCATGGGGTGTGAGAATTACATAGACTGTTGCACACATATAAGTACTTGATAAACACGGACTCCAAATACCCTGTTAACTTTATAACTGGTGGCATCACAGAGGGACCCTCATAAGGGCCAGGGGAATCCTTGTAGCCATGTGGCTGATGAAGCATCCTGAAGGGTCCTGACATAGTCGCCGTCCCACTTCCAGGGAGCATCTCTGTCCCGAGAGGCACTTCCTCAAGTTTCGCTTCAGGTGCTCTTTGCTTCAGGTTGCTCCAACATACAGGATCATTCCGCAGGCTGTAGCCAAGAAAGATCTCAGTCCAGTGGCAGTGGCTGAGTCCCCTATAAACCAAAGTCCACCCTTTACAGGCATGACCATCTGTCCCCCACCCCACCCTCTGTCCTTCCCATTCACTGGGGCTTGGAAGTGACTGGACCTGGAGACCTGAAACCGAACCCTTCGTGACCCCTGCTTGCTGGGCACCCAAGCCTAAGGGAGCACTAAGAAGTGTTTTTCTCTTTCTACCTCACTGACCCCAGCCAGGAGGAAACACTTCTCCTGGAGGCCTGGGAACTGATGTGTCATCAAAGTCGCGTACACGACCTAGAAATCCGTGAATCTGTCTCTAATGTTTGTCCCCAGGACTGTCAAGCAGAACAGACTCCCCTGAGTCACAGGGCCCCTTGGGAGGAGGAGGTTTTTCCTTGAGGTGAAAAATTTATCTGGAAGTTTCTCAGACATCAGTAGGTGATGGATCTTGGCAATCACTTAGGAGGTGAAGGCAGTCTCTACGAGGAAATGCAACTCTTCCTTGTAAAGCATAGGAATGCCCCCACTGAAGAGGAAATGAGAGTGTGTCCCTTTCCCCTGTGTCTGATGACAACAGTTTGGTGTCCTTTCCCAGCTGGACACATGCTTTAGCTACCCTTAGGTAATTCATCTGCCCCGTGCTGCCTGGTCCAGGGCAAAGACTGTGAAGGTCCCTGGCCTGAAGAGAGATCTCAGAGGAGCCTGTATCCTCATGATTTTACATTGACAGGATCACAGGTGGGTCTCTGGGGCCAGCTAGAATCTAGGTGACTTTCCTGCTGCCTTTTGCTAGCTCGGGGACAGGCAGTTAATTTCTGGTCATGTGGCGTGAGTGAAGTGCTGCTGAACTTTTGAGAGTGCTACCAATGAAAAAGGTGGTGGTCTCCCCTCCCACTTTCAATGTCCTCCTTCAACTGAGGCCAGGAAGGACTAGCTCTAGGGATGGCAGAGGAAGAAAGGAGGGTCTGAAACATTTGTTCTTGATGTATTTTGTAAGAGGTGTCCAGCGGTGAAACATCCGCAAAGAATTATTTCTGTTTTACATTTTCAATACCAATAACATCTATTTTAAAAGGAAACTCAATTCACAAATGTTGAAATTTAGGAACCCTCTATGATCCTAACCCATATCCCCAAAACCCACATCTTTTAAATCATCATACAACTTTCCTCACATAATTGACTCATGTCTTTCCTGCCAATTTTATTCCTACCTGGTCTACATAGATCATCAAAGGCCCACTACACCCTGAGTATGTCTTCAAAAGCACCTGTAAATGAACGCTCAACTGACTTTAATGTTTTTAAGGCTCACAAAGGACTTTCACATACAGAGTCTTACTTGATGCTGTTGACATACAATGGAGTATATATTATGACTTAAGAGAATTCAGTCTTTGTGTAGCTGACGAATGAGTCCAAAGATGTGGTTAATTGACTACCATTTTACATTTTAGGAAAATTTTTTCCCTTTCTACCTTTTGACCCCCTACACATTTCTCCCACCCTCACCCCCTTCCTTTGGCAATCCCCAATGTGTTACCTTGCCTAGGAGCTAATTTGTGTGTGTGCGTGCATGTGTGATTGATCCACATATAAGACAACATATTGGCATTTGTCAATCTCAATCTTATTTCAAATTCATGCCATGTCTCTCTTCATTTTCCTCAAGCTTTCCTCCTTTCATTTTTCTTCCCCCAGGCCCTTTGCTCACTTATTCATGTCAATGGAAGAGTAGTTAACTATCCACATTTTTGAAATAGGAAATGAAACCTGAATGTCTTAGTACGTATCTTTGGGGTCTGAATCTAAGACCGGCATTGGGGTCAGATAACTTTATTTGAAGCAGACCCCAGGCAGCACACAGGTCAGAGAGGTAAACATGAGACCAAATGCAGAGAAACAGGGCACTGGGCTGTCCCTTCTCCCTGTGTCTCATTCCCACAGGATTATTCCCTTGTGAATAATCGCCTAGAATGAAGCACTAAATGTCTTCCCTGGAAGGATAGGATTCACTGCCTAGTCCATCCAACCCACTGGTCAAGGTAATTTCCTTCCTGCATGGGTAACAAGGACCTTGTGCCTGGGCTGAGCTCTCTTGGAAGACTCTGAGGAACAACATTTCAGGACAGAACCTGATCCCTCACATCAAGGTCATCTGGTGAAATGCGAGCAAAGGTGCTGTGCTGACCTCCACAGATGTGCCAAAAATGGTCTAGAGGATGTGTCATGGGGCACTCTGTCAATTTAACTTGGGGCGCTGAAGGCAGTCAAACCTGGAGTCTCCTTTTAGTTGAATAAGGGACCTGTTAGCCTACACTAGCAAGGCTATTCATACACTGTAGCAGAGCTCTCTGACATCCATCTTGTGATGGTGTCTATTTCCCCTCCTGAGGGTTTATAGAGCACCGAGCTCTGTTCAGCCCTGTCCTTGTGCTCATCTCTCAGTAATGTCAGCCAGAGTCATGTGCCTTAAAATTCTGATAAGTGATTTATTTGCTTACCCTGATTTCTCAGTGCTTTTGCTTTGTCTTGTCAAGCATCATCATTATATCCAGGCATATTGGACCATATTGATATATTACCTAAAGCTTGATAGAATTGGCCAAGAAAAATTGTAGAAGAAATCTATAATCTCATTTATGCTAGAGTGGTATTGAGAGGGAGGTGTTAGATTCCATTCCTGTGTGAATATTTCAATATATCCGTGACTGTATTTCTAGTGGTATACACTTATGTGGACATCCTCTTCCCCTCTAGGAACACACTTCATTATATTTCTATTCACTTAGTATTGTTTATGATCAATGATATTGTTGACTAAAAGATGCGTATCTTGAGAGTTGCAAGTTGAGTTTTATTTGGGGCAAAATGAGGACTGCAGCCCAGGCGGCCGCATCTTGGATAGCTCTGAGACGGCTCCAAAGAGGCAGTGGGGGAAGGTGGAGTTCAATACCATTAAGCACTCATTTTACAAAGGTTTTCTGCCAGTCACAAGGATCTGACATCACCATGAAGGGATTTAGTGCTTTTCTAGATATGAAGAGATGTAGGATTGAGATCATAAAATCTGTTCCTAAAAACATCCTACTATCTAAAGAACTACCCTAATAGATTGCCTGGAGCACAGAGTGCCTCACTCCACCCTGAACTCCTTCAGGGATGTTATAGAGCAACAGCTGCAGCAATCTCTGCAGAGGCAGACGGCGAATGCCCTTGTTGTTCAGTCATTTGCAATGCTCTTGGCAAGTGCCAATTTGTAGTTGACAATGTCTTTCTTGTAAGTGAACTTTGTATACACCGCTTGAGCTGAGAACCATCAGTCATTTTGTTGTTCAGTTGCTTAGTCATGTCCACCCCTTTGCGACCGCATGGACTACAGCACGCCAGGCTTCCCTGTCCTTCACTATCTCCTGGAGCCTATTCAAACTCATGTCCATGAGTCGGTGAGGCCATCCAACCATCTTGTCCTCTGTCATCCCCTTCTCCTCCTGCCTTCAACCTTTCCCAGCATCAGGGTCTTTTTAATGAGTTGACTCCTCACATCTGTTGGCCAAAGTACTGGAGTTTTAGCATCAGACCTTCTAATGAATATTCAGGATTGAGTTCCTTCAGGATTGACTGGTTTGACCTCCTTGCAGTCCAAGGGCCTCTCAAGAGTCTTCTCGACACCACAGTTCGAAAGTTTAAATATGAGCAAATATAGCTTGTCTGGGGATGAAAGTGTTTGTTCTACACAATGGCATTGCACCACCTCCTGTAGCCCTGAGCATTCTAGTGAAACCTGAACTGGGAAGGGACTGCTCTTCATTTAACCTCCTAGAACTCCATCAGAAGGACCTCTAGACAACAATCGCATGCCAATTCTCATCTCTTGTGATTGGGCCGTGTGTCCTGGGCTACCATGTATGGAAGCAGTATGGCTGCATTTTGATGTGTGTTAGCTGCTCGCTCATGTCTTACAGTTTGTGACCCCATGGACTGTAGTCCACCAGGCTTCTCTGTCCATGGAGTGTTCCAGGCAAGAATATCAGAGAGGGTTGCTGTTTCCTTCTCCTGTGTTTTGATAATTCTACCCCAAAGCCTTGTTCTCCTTGACTAATGCCTTATCTTGGATGAGAAAGTGAGATGTATTTTAGGACTTCTGATCCTCCCCAGAGTCAGCTGTTTCAGGAGTGACTTTCTCAGTAAACATAACACTAAGACATTTTTTGTTTTTCTTTAGTCCTCAGGATAGCCATTAATCTTACCATATATTTTGGTTCTACACTGTCAAGTAAATCAGGCCTGATTTCTCAGTTTTATATATACAGATCAGCATCTGCAATTTTTGTTTGGAGAAATATCTATTTAGGTCTTCTGTCCACTTTCCCATTGGATTACTTTTTGTTGCGTTGTCAGAGCTGGTTGTATATTTTGTCTGCTGATGGATGGGGCTGTGTTCCCTCCCTGTGGTTTGGCCTGAGGCGACCCAGCCCTGGAGTATACAGGCTGCAAGTGGCAAGGCTAATGGTCTCCTGCTGCCACCCCACCTCCACAGAAGACCCTCCGATGTTTGTAGCTGAAATTATTATTTTAGTGCTTTGTGCTTAGGTCAAGCATTTATACGTAAGGTTTTTATTTAATAGCTAATCCATGGCCCAGGTTTGGGAAAGCATGATTGCTTCCATGTGGCCATAGATAATAATAATAGACTAGCAGGTAGGTCTGGTTTGGTCTTCAGTGGGGTGACGGCTCGCCTCCCCTGGGTCCTGGTGCGCACGAGACACTGTGTGAGCCCTCCAAGAGTGGAATCTGTTTCTCCCGGTCCTGTGGAAGTCCCACGGCCCAGCCTTGCTGGCCCTCAGAGACTCTCTGGGGGTTCCCACTCCGGTTGCCAGGCTCCCAGGCTGGGAAGGAAGCCTGCCACGAGCCCAGAACCCGCACTCCCGTGGGAGAGCTTCCGTGGTACAATTGTTCTCCAGTCCTGGGTTGCCCACCCATCGGGTATGGGATTCGATTTTATCCTGATTGCACCCCTCCCTCCATCTCCCTGTGGACTATTCTTCGTCCTTGGATGTGGGAATCTTTTTTGGTGGGCTCCAGCCTCCTCCTCTCATGGTTGTTCAGCAGTTAGCTGTGATTTCGGAGTTCTCCTCCATTTATCTGTTGATGGGACATTTAAATTGTTTCCATGTCCTGGCTCTTGTGAATAGTGCTGCTATGAACATGGAGGGGAGTGGGGGAGGAGGGAGGTGCAAGTATCTTTTTGAATTAGTGTTGTCTGGATATATACCCAGGAGTGGGATCGCTGGATCATATGCCAGTTCTGTTTGTAGTTTTCTGAGGAGCTGCTATACTCTTTTCCATAGTGGCTGCACAACCGTGTAGGAGGCTTTCCTTATGTCTCACTGATTGCTGAACCCAGGGCAGGCAAGGCATGAGTTGGGAAGCTGGAAGAAAATTTGAGCTGCTGTAGGAACTGCAGACATGCTTTATTCTCTCATGGCTGACACAGCAGAAAGGGATTCTTCAGGTGGTACTTATATAGGTATACATGAACTGGCAATTTGCCAAGCAATTACATCATTATGTGTATACACAGTGCTATAGATGATCTAAGCTGTTATGTAATCATTGTCATTGTTTACAGGACGTGGGGCTAGAGAGCCTAACAACTGCCATGTTGGCCAATTGCTATTCCTCTACACCTTACCATGAATAGATTTTTTTAAATGCTTGACCTTATTCTTTAGAGGGTCAAGATCTCAAGTGGTTACCATTTTAGAAGGATATGGCTTTAGACTCTACCTTGTATGGTCCTAGCATTTTCTTCATATACCATCTGAGTGAAGACAAAGTATGTCTCATGTGGCTTTGTTAAAAAATCATTTTAGAATTATTTTATCTTATT
Organism: Capra hircus; assembly: GCF_001704415.2. NCBI lineage: Eukaryota > Metazoa > Chordata > Mammalia > Artiodactyla > Bovidae > Capra > Capra hircus. The sequence goes on from NC_030813.1 coordinate 105,702,619, forward strand.
GGTATTTTACAGCAATATGAGTCTGAAGTACCTTTTCTCTTGGTGTTAAATATTCATGTTATCACTCTTCACACCTGGTTCCTAGGCCATCTTGACACAAGTGTGCCCTTCTAATGAAAACTTTGCCTGTTGGTGGGGATGAGTTGGTTCAAGCGAGTTGATGAACTCCACTAATTAGGAAGACCCTTTGCCTGATGGATTTCTCTGATCCAGGGACATCTGTAGTTGACTGGACTCCAGGTGTGTCATCTGTCTCTTCATCAGAAGCCACAGAACCTTCCTTATCATTGAGTCTGGGAGTGTTCCCCTTTCAGTCCCTTCTCTAAAACTGGATGCATTCCATTTGTAAACCCAGTGCCATGGTTCTTCTGTGTTAATGGCTTTAAAAGAAGAGGACTATTTCACAGGTTTCTGTAACTGTGTGTGATCCTCCATGCTCCAAGATGGATTCTATCATGAATCCGACTCTGAGCATTTGAAGTTTCCTTTTTAGTTTTTAGAAATGCAAATGTTTAAGAATGGTTTTATTCCACACTTAGTCCTGACTAATCAATAGACTCTAGATCTAAATATGCACTCTTACAAGCATGACCTTTTATAATGCTTAGTTCAGTCGCTCAGTCATGTCTGATGCTTTGTGACCCCATGGACTGCAGTGGGCCAGGCTTCCCTGTCCATCACCACCTCCCAGTGTTTGCTGAAACTCATGTCCATTGAGTCGGTGAGGCCACCCAACCATCTCATCCTCTGTCACCCCCTTCTCCTCCCACCTTCAATGTTTCCCAGCATCAGGGTCTTTTCTATAGAGTCAGTTCTTCCCATCAGGTGGCCAAAGCATTGGAGCTTCAGCATCAGTCCTTCCAATGAATATTCAGGACTGATCTCCTTTAGGACGGACTGGTTGGATCTCCTTGCAGTCCGACTCTCAAGTGTCTTCTCCAACACCACGGTTCAAGAGCATCAATTCTTCAGTGCTGTGCTAGGAGACTATTTTCATGACATAGAAAAGAACTGTCCATGACCTCCTGCTTCTAAAGAATCTTGCTATGACTCAGATGAACTGTCTGAGCATAGCAGGAGCTCTAGGTGTACTAACCACAACTTATGGCCCATGGCAACTTATGGGGTGGGATCCTGAACCCAAATGCATGAATGTCCTATCCCATTCCTTCTGTATTCTGGGGGCCCCAAAATATTGGAGTTGGATGAAAGCATTTTGTCTGTCTTCCACACTTCAGTGGTGGTCTTTTCTGGATGCCTTTTCAGAGAGGAGGGAGCAAGAAGCTCATCCTCTGTTCCTATATTTCATCCCTAACTCACCTCCCTAGGAGGCTCTCCAGAAACACTCATACCGGGTGGCTGACTTTTGCACAAAATCTTCTTTTGCTGAAGAAAATCTGTTAATTATAGAAAACACTATATACACCATAGAAAACACAGGTCACATGAACATTACAGTGGTAGAATCAGACTGAGTATCTAGAGATCCAATGTACCTAGAGATCTAGAGGTACCAGAGTATCTAGAGATCAATGTATATATGGGTGTCTTTGGAACAGGGAGGGGATGGCTGGTTTCCTGGATAATCCCATGGCTCAGTATGTACAGTGAACACTCTCTGGCACACGCCATCGGATATTGATCAACATGCCCGTGGATAAATCGCCTGTCATTAGCAGGTGTATCTGTTGGTTCCTGCAGAGCACACATTCCAATGTGCCCCAAATTGTATACATCATCACGGATGGCATGCTGTTGCTGCTAAGTCACTTCAGTCGTGTCCGACTCTGTGCGACCCCATAGATGGCAGCCCACCAGGCTCCCCTGTTCCTGGGATTCTCCAGGCAAGAGTACTGGAGTGGGTTGCCATTGCCTTCTCCAATACAGATGGCATGGGAAGATCTGAATTGGATTAATAACAGCCAGGGCTGAGAGAGGATGGTAGCGTGCCCCAGGTGGTAGGGGAGATCAAAACTTATTTTCTTCTTTCCTTTGATTCCAAGTTCTTGTCATGTCGCCCTTAATTTCCTCAAACTTTTCATCATTTTGTCCCCCTCTTCCTCACTCTCTGCCCTTATCATTCATTTCAGTGAAACAAGAGTATTCATTTTAGAAATAAAAAGTGCGATCTTAATGCATGTGTGCATATAAGTCCCCTTAGTCACTTCCAACTCTGTGCAACCCCATGGACTATGACCCACCAGGCTCCTCTGTCCACAGGATTTTCCAGGCAAAGATAGTGGAGTAGGTTGCTGTTTCCTGCTGCAGGGGATCTTCCCAATCCAGGCCACTAGGGCCACCTGTGTGTGTTTAAACCCTTGAATTCAGAATCTGAGGCCTGCGTTGGGGCCAGATCAGATACCTTCTTTGGACATGACCCAGGTGGTACACAGGTCAGAGAGGTGAACAGGGGACTGGATGGGGAGAATTAGCAGCAACCATTATAACGTGGATCCCTCACTTCTCCCTATGTCTCACTCCCAAGGGAACCCTGTGAAGGAACCACGTAGGACATATCACAGAAGGTCCTCCCTGGAAAGCTCAGGATTTCCCACAACAACTCCACCCACCCCACTGGTCGAGGTAATTTCCTTCCTGCACATGCATCAGGGACCTTGTGCCTCGGCTAGGCTCTCTTGGAAGACTCTGGGGAATACTTTAGGACAGACCTGATCCATCACAACAAGGTGATCTGATAGAATATGGTAACAAGTGCGGTGCTGACACAGACGTGCTGAAAGCAGGGTCTAGAAGGTGTATCATGGGGCACCCAGTCCCTCACACTGGGCTGTGTTCTGCTAAATCACTTTAGTCATGTTCGACTCTTTGTGGCCCTGTGGACTGTAGCCCACCAGGCTTCTCTGTCCATGGGATTTTCCAGGAAAGAATGCTGGAGTGGGTTGCCATGCCCTCCATCAGGGCAATCTTCCCATCCTCTGCCACACACCTACCCATTTCTGAGGAAAGCCAAACCTCCTGGGTTTTCCTTTCAGAAGAAAAGGGACACATTAGTCTCCACGAGCAAGGCTATTCATAGGCTATAGCTGGGGTTCTCATCGCCCATCTTCTTGTGATGGTGTCCATTTTCTTGTCCTGAGAAGAGATTCTTTACTGACCTCAAATCCATTCCCTTGTCATCTCGGTTGCTCAGTAATGTCAGGTACCTTAAAGTGCTGATATTGCTGCTGCTGCTAAGTCACTTCAGTCGTGTCCGACTCTGTGCGACCCCATAGATGGCAGCCCAGGAAGCTCCACCATCCCTGGTACATGAGGCTTATTTGCTTACCTTTATTTCTGTGAGCGTATTGCTTTCTTTTCAAATACATTCCATCTAGGTATATAAAATCATGTTGGTGCATTATTTAAAATTCAATCTAAGCTAGTTAGGAAAAAACAAATATTGTGAGATTCTTCACAGATTTTAAATCAATAAAGTATCTAAATTAGTACGGTATCTCATACCTGTCTTGCAGTGGAATGGTTATGGAGATGCTATGTTGAAATATTCTCACAGGGATAGATCCTATCAGTGATTCATTTCTAATGGTAGACACGTCACTACTTAGACATCCCCTTCTTCCAGGAATACATCTTGCTATATTCCTGTTCATTTGGGATTTGTTTCTTAGCAGAAACGGCATTACCTTCCAGTTTCTGTAAGTGGATGTCACTCATATTCCTTGAGCTTTTCAAAACCTTCATTCTTTCTTGAATTTGGGTGAACAATGCTCATCTGTGGAGGGAAGTGTTAGTTTATTCCAAACTGTGACGCCTGCATCTTCTCTGGCAATCTCATGGATTCTGGTGAAGCCTGGACTGGGCAGGGCTATCCTCCCAGTGAGCCTCCTAAGACTGAATCAGGCGGACGCGAGAGGTGAGCTTGAAAGCCTTCTGCAGCCCCGCTGCCTGCAGGGTCTGCCTCTGTCAGCCAGCACTGTCACTGTGCGTGCATGGTTAGTCACTGAGTTGTGGACTGTAGCCCGCTGGGGTCCTCTGTCCATGGGATTCTCCGGGCAAGAATGCTGGAGTGGGTTGCCATGCCCCCCACCAGGGGATCTCCCCATCCGCTGCCACACACCCACCCATTTCTGAGGAAAGCCACACCTCCTGGGTTTTCCTTTCAGTAGAAAAGGGACACCTTAGTCTCCTCGAGCAAGGCTATTCATGCGTCATAGCTGGGGTCTGCATTGCCCATCTGCTCGTGATGGTGTCCATTCTCTTGTCCTGAGAAGAGATTCTTTATTGACCTCAAATCCATTCCCTTGGCATCTCGGTTGCTCAGTAATGTCAGGTGCCTTAGAGTGCTGATACATGAGCGTTATTTGCTTACCCTTGTTTCTGTGAGTATATTTGCTTTCTTTTCAAATATTTTCCATCTAGGAATAGAAAATCCTGTTGATACATTATCTAAAGTTGGATCTGAGTTAGCCAAGAAAAATCAATATTGTGAGAGATATTTCACTAGATTTTAAATCAATGCAAAATCTAAATATGATATCTTGTGCCTGTCTTGCAGTGGGATGGTTATGGAGGTGCTATGTTGAAATATTCTCACAGGGATGGAATCTATCATTGATTCATTTATAATGGTAGACACTTCACTACTTAGACATCCCCTTCTTCCAGGAATACATCTTGCTATATTCCTGATCATTTAGGATTAGTTTATTAGCAAAAATGTACATTAGTTTATTACCTTTCAGTTTCTGTAAGTGAATGTCACTCACATTCCTTGAGCTTCTCAAAACTTTCATTCAAACGTGAATATGGGTGAACGATGCTCATCTGTGGAGGGAGTGTTAGTTTATTCCAAACTGTGATGCCTGCATCTTCTCTGGCAATCTCATGGATTCTGGTGAAGCCTGGACTGGGCAGGGCTATCCTCCCAGTGAACCTCCTAAGACTGAATCAGGCGGACGTGAGAGATGAGCTTGAAGGCCTTCTGCAGCTGCGCTGCCTGCAGGGTCTGCCTTTGTCAGCCAGCACTGTTCTGTGCGTGCATGCTCAGTCACTGAGTTGTGTCTGACTCTTTGCAACCCTGTGGACTGTAGCCCGCTGGGGTCCTCTGTCCATGGGATTCTCCAGGCAAGAATGCTGGAGTGGGTTTCCATGCCCTCCGCCAGGGGATCTCCCCATCCGCTGCCACACACCCACCCATTTCTGAGGAAAGCCAAATGGCCTGGGTTTTCCTTTCAGTAGAAAAGGGACACCTTAGTCTCCACGAGCAAGGCTATTCATACCCCATAGCTGGGGGGCGTCGCCCATCTTCTCGTGATGGTGTCCATTTCTCTGTCCTGAGAAGAGATTCTTTACTCGCCTCAAATCCATTCCTTTGACATCCTGGTGGGTCAGTAATGTCAGGTGCCTTAGAGTGCTGATACATGAGCGTTATTTGCTTACCCTTGTTTCTGTGAGTATATTTGCTTTCTTTTCAAATATTTTCCATCTAGGAATAGAAAATCCTGTTGATACATTATCTAAAGTTCGATCTGAGTTCGCCAAGAAAAAAGTATTGTGAGAGATATTTGACTAGATTTTAAATCAATGCAAAATCTAAATTAATATGATATCTTGTGCCTGTCTTGCAGTGGGATGGTTATGGAGGTGCTATGTTGAAATATTCTCACAGGGATGGAATCTATCATTGATTCATTTCTAATGGTAGACACTTCACTACTAAGACATCCCCTTCTTCCAGGAATACATCTTGCTATATTCCTGTTCATTTAGGATTTGTTTATTAGCAGAAATGGCATTACCTTCCAGTTTCTGTAAGTGAATGTCACTCACATTCCTTGAGCTTCTCAAAACCTTCATTCAAACTTGAATTTGGGTGAACGATGCTCATCTGTGGAGGGAAGTGTTAGTTTCTTCCAAACTGTGACGCTGCATCTTCTCTGGCAATCTCATGGATTCTGGTGAAGCCTGGACTGGACAGGGCTATCCTCCCAGTGAGCCTCCTAAGACTGAATCAGGCGGACGCGAGAGATGAGCTTGAAAGCCTTCTGCAGCCCCGCTGCCTGCAGGGTCTGCCTTTGTCAGCCAGCACTGTCACTGTGCGTGCATGCTTAGTCATTGAATTGTGTCTGACTCTTTGCAACCCCGCGGACTGTAGCCCACTGGGGTCCTCTGTCCATGGGATTCTCCAGGAAAGAATGCTTGAGTGGGTTGCCATGCCTTCCTACAGGGAATCTTCCTGACTTAAAGATCAAACCCGGTCTCTTGCATTGCAAGCTGATTCTTTACCATCTCAGCCGCCAGCGAAGCCCAGCACTGCCACTAGTCCAACCCTTTTCTCAGGGAAACGTTGACATCGCGGCCTGAGGAATCTCATTCTGGAGTGTGGTTCTCACCGTGTCAGCCCTGCTGGGCACACCCTGGGAGGTACTCTTATCATTCATGTGACTGATCTTATTCAGCTTGCTTTCGATGATCGTGGCTCGATTTTGGGCCACTGCTTTCTCTGTGATGCAACCATCCTGGAACTAGCAGCCTATCAAGGCTGAAGAGCCGAAGCAAGTGCACAGGGGCCGCGTGGTCTGCACAGCTGAGAAGACTTCTTTGTTTATACTGTGTGTGTGTGCTGGGTCACTTCTGGCCTGTCCAACTCTCTGCAACCCTATGGATCTTAGCCCACTAGGCTCCTCTGTCCATCGATTGTGGTCCGTTTTGGTTTTACAGAAGTTGTTTTGTTTTCCACCTTTTAAGCCTTGCTTCTCATGTCTTGGGCCTCAATTTTGAAGGAAAAGATGTCCTGACTCTGAAGATCAGAGTCAACCTTGTATCTAGAAACAGCCCTCACCTCCACTTCCCATCCTCTCTTCTGTATCCTCTCAATCACCCTTGTGATTACATGGTGCCCGCGGGCATAATCCAGAATTACCTCCTTAATTTAAGGTCGGCTGATGAGAAGCCTTAATTCTGTGTGGCAAGTCTTCCTTGTTATATAACATGGTCAAAAGTCTGATTCGGAGGCGAGCTTCTTACCAGTCTACTTGACTGTCTCTTTGGTTTGGTACTTCAAGTAATCCCAGGAAGCCCAGGGAAGGGAGGACTGAACCAGAGATGGGATGGTAGGAACAGCTTCACTGGATTGGGTATTACTGAGCTGGTCACCTATGGAAGTGACTGGGTTCAATCCCACAGGGGATCTTCTGAGGAACTAATGCATCTCAGAACTGACTCAACCGAGGGGCAAGTGTCTGGTCATTTACACACCCTCTACTTGCTGCCTTGTGTGTGGATACCTCCTAAGGTATTAATTCTCTGTGCAGCTGGGATCTGACAGCATGAAAACAGAGACTGAGAATCCAGGGTGTTGGGGAAGAGGCCTATCTCTCCAGGAGCATGCCCAGTCTCCTGGGTTTCCCTCTTAACCAAAGGAACACAGGTTCACCTCCTCCTGAAGCAAGGGGAGTGGGTTGCGTGGCATCACCGACTCAATGGACATGAGTCTGAGTAAGCTGCAGGAGTTGGTGATGGACAGGGAAGCCTGGCATGCTGCAGTCCATGGGGTTGCAAAGAGTTGGACACGACTGAGCAACTGAACTGACTGAAGCAAGGTGTTCCCTCTCCACCCTTCTAGAGAGGGGAAGAGCCTTCATCACAGGAAGAATTTTAGAGTCCCTGGATCCTTAACCCTCCCTCTGCTTTCTGCAAAGCCTGCCTGCATAGATTTGGTTACCAAAAATTAATAATACTTAACCTTATTGTATTCAAAGGATGACTTCCATTTTTAAAACTCATTCTCTTCTTAATACCCTCCTCAAATAATAGACAAGAGTGGATTATCTCAGAATGTAACCTTGGATGTACCTCCTAGGGCACATTTTCCTGGGTCACTCAGGTCTTTCCCCAACGCTTGCACACCTGGGTCTCGGGTCTCTGGTGGTTCATGCTGCCATGAGATCATGTTCCTGTGATTTCTTGGGTCTTGAGTTTATATCTTAATGTGGTGTGGTACCTTCAGGGGATAGCCTTCCTTCATCCATGGGCCCTTTTCCCATGGGTTTTGGTTACTCTGTCCAAACACATGTTTGGGGTGGAACTGATCATCTCAGAACACGTATCAACCTCCATCATATTGAAGGATGGTCCCCCTGAGTTGATGTAAATCTATTTGCTTAGCTGATGGATGCTTTTAGAGCATAAGGTACAGGATGTACCTGCTGGAAAGTGTACATTGGAAGTGCAGATTGAGCACAGCGAGGTTGTGGCCAGAGTCCTTGAACATTTGTTCTTGTTTGTGACACCACCAGCACCATGACTGATAGACAAGCTGAGGGACCAGCGGTCATGAGGGTCAAGGGCAGCGCGCTCTGCTCTGGCCAGCCAGGGTCCAGCCTGGAAACATGGAGCAGAATTTTGTACTTGCTCCGGTCGCCACAGTGACACCTTGCTTGAGCTTCAGTGTGTCTTTTGAGGCAAACACACAGTCTAGTGTATTTTCTGGCTTGGAATTTGTGCTCTGCTTGTCTTCCTAGACTGAACTCTTTTCTGATTGTGCCTGGTGGTAGGTTTTTAGGGAATGTGTTTCTGAGGCCCTGGTAGATGGGTGCCACAGAAAAAACTAACTTCTATTAGACTGTTAGACTTGCCTTGGTGGTTCATGGCGACAAGGGTTCCATCTCTCTGGGCTGCCCTTTGACCCATGAGCTACCGTGAAGCAGGGGACCTCACAGACCAGCTCTGAGCAGCGTGCATGCTAAGTCACTTCAGTCGTGTCTGACTCTTTGCGACCCTATGGACTGTAGCTCTCCAGGCTCCTCTGTCCATGGGATCCTCCAGGCAAGAATACTGGAGTGGGGCTGTCGTTTCCTCCTCCAGGGGATCTTCCCGACCCAGGGATCGAAACTGAGTCTCACACCTCCTGCATTGGCAGGTGGGTGCTTCACCACTAGAGCCACGTGGGAAACTGAGCAGAAGCGCTTCCACCTCTTCTTGGTTTCTCTGACAGTAGTTTGTGTTTCCTCCAGTGGATCTGAGAGTCTGGCTTGCTCTTCAGTGATGAGCCAGTGCTACTCTGTATCCAGACTACATCCAGATAGATTTTTTTTTCCCCTGGCCTGGACAGGGTTCTTCTGGGAGAATGTGATTTGTATCAGCAAGATAAACATCTGGATCTGAAATTGGGTCCTCTTGTATAATCTTTTTCTCTTCCTTCCTGAGAGTGTAGACTGAATGTCTCCTTGGGCTATATTCCTATCAGTATTGTCAGCTGGTTCCAAGTGATATTTTTATCACTTACTTTGCTGTCCTTAACTTCTTGCATCTCACAATTAAATGTTCAAGGGTGGAGGCTGTGAAGTCTAGGTTTGTTCAGGCTATTTTTGTCTTCATTATTACTGGTCCCTGGCTCTTGGATTATACTGCAGATAATTGGTCACCGTGATATTTAAACCTGAGACTAAAAGGAAAGCATTTATACTCCTAAGTATGTTAGCTGTGCCTGTCACTGATGCCTTTTATCAGGTTGGAGAAGTTTCTTTCCTTTCTGATGGTTTTGAAAATGAAGAATGGAGGTTGAATTTTCTTGAAGGCTGCTTTTGCATCTATTGAAATGATCATGTAGTTCTTCTTTCATACCTTGATGAATTACATTGATTTTTCGATCACAACACAAAATTCTGATCATCAAAGTTGGGGAGGAGTTCAGAGTGGGAAGCTTCTTCCTGTCAGGTGATTCCAGCATTTTTATTCTTCCCTCCCCCTCCCTCTCCCCCTCTGCCCCGCCCTGCCCCGCCCCACCAAATGCTGAGCATCTTGGGACCACATGTGCAGGAGGAAAGCTTCTATTGGAACAGTAAGATGGGTATCCTGGGCCCTCTTTCGTATGTCAGGATTTTAGCCCTTTACATCTCCTGGGATGTGCCATCAGAGGGAGGTCTCCCCTGGTATTGAATATGACACATTATATCTCTGGGTATTTCTCTAACCACCAACTCAAAGAGGTGCCTTTCAGGAGGCAAGAATCTCCTCTCTCCCATGCATTGGATAGTTATAGAAAGACCTGTCTCCAGCTCAACTGCTCTTATAAGTAGTAGTTGGCACTGTGCACAACCATCTTATCTTTGTTTTGGTTTATTTGCCCTTCCTCACCTGCTCTCTATTTTTGTCCTTCCTGTTCTTAATTATGAAGGGGACCTTAGGGATGTTACTCCTATCTCCATAGGAACCTGTCCCGAATAGGACCTAGGGAGTTTTGTGCCTTCCAATCTTACCGGCTTGCTGAAAGTTGTGTGTGTGTAGAATTCTCCCGTGGCTGTAGGTATTTTTGATACTCCCTCCCCAGTTATACCACCTAACTTCCATGAAAATAATATTGTTTTGGAAGAGAGAATTGTCTTTTGCAGAGAGGAAGTATTGGTGGAGAGACCTGCTTTCTTCCCATCAGCACTTCTCTTTCCCACTGGTGTGTAGTTTTACGTGATACTTATGCTGAATGTTCCTGTCTATATTCTTTGGGCTAATATCCATCCCAGTGTCTTTGAGAACCTTATCTGAATTTCTTGATCAGTTCGTCTCTTTATGGAGTGGAGGTTCAATTTGCTAAGAAAATAGTGCTCTTACGCTGATTTTCCTGGAATTGCAAAGTCTTGTGGTGATTCTTCTGCCTCAGCATATAAATGAGGAGCGGCTCCATTTAAAATGCTAGTGTTTTGATTGACACGCATGTTGGGTACCTTTTGTACTCGACCTGGTTGTCCTCTGACTCTGGGATGTCTCAGGTGCTGCTGCTTGAAACTTTTCCAGAGGAAACAAAAACATAAATGCTAGAAGCCTGGACACCTGAATTATTTTGAGTGTCTTTGGCACTGATGGTAATTAAAAAAAAAAAAAAGGTCGCAGACAGGGGAGGGACAGTGATCACCGAGGACAGCTCTGTACCTTCTGTTGTGTGTAGCTAAGTCTCATTCAGGAGATGTGGGCAGAATTAATTCTAAAACCAGCAAGGTCCCCTGGCATCACACAGCTGGGGATAACTGACCTTTATCCCCAAACTACGAGCAGAGACAGACATTTTCTGGGAGAAGCAGCTGTAGGCCATACGATCTGTGGGGGTGGGGCATTAGCTACTTCCTGGTTTATTCTTGATGATTTTCTAGGGAAAATGACTCAGATCCTGAGAAATGGCTTTAAGAAAATGAATCATGCTAGGATTCTTTTTTCAAAAAGAACACGCTGTCAGTAGACAGGGTGAAAGATTTGCCTCTCCTGGCAGCTCTGCTGACCAACAAGCCTGTTTGAAGCAAGGAGCTTGTTAGTCTGTGAAGCACAAAGCATCAAGCGTCTTTGTTCCTCTGGCAGTAGATCTGGTGAGAATTCAGCCAGTGGACCGAGAGTGCACTTTGTCGGGGACAAAACCACTGAGTCTGGAGTAGCTGTGTTCTGACACCCCACCCTACACAAGGTACCAGATCAATCAGTCCAGACTACTGTGCTGAGGTAGGATTCCACTTGCTAATGATTTTATGAGAATAGATTTCTGAGCTTATTAGTGCTTCCTGGCATGTATTCAGAATTCTTCCTCATGCCTGAGAAAGCAGTTATAAGCCTTTTCGCGTCTTCAATGGTGGGCTATCTTGGCTTGCTATGGCTCCATTCAATGGACTCCTCGTTGGCTCCCAGTGAAGTGCTTCCATTTCCTTTTTGTATCCTGACTGTTGCTGGCAGCTTATTATTTAGTCCAGAGCGGGTATGTTCAGACTTCTACTCCAACTATTCATCTTTGCCATCATTTTTCCTCTTTCTTGATCCTGCTGCTGGTGGCTGGTCACTTTCGGGGCTATGTCTCTTTCAGGGTAGAGTTCTCCCTTATGTAGGGTGAAGAAAGCCTTAGAAGTGAAATGAATTTGGAAGGCTGTTGGAGTGTAAATCTTGGAGCTGTGAATCTGAGACCTGGACGTGGGCCAGGTACTTTATTTAGAAGCAATCCCAGGTAACACATGAGGTTTGAGTGTGGCTATGAGACTGGATGGGGATAATGGTCAATAATGGACACAGCATGGAGCTGTCACCTCCCCTGGCCCATTCCCAAGTGGAACCCTGTGAGGAACCATGTAGAATGCATCACAGTATGTTTTCCCTGCAAGGATAGGATTCACCAGCTCCATTCACCCCACTGGTCGAGGTAATTCCCTTCTGAGCACATGTAACAAGAACTTTGTGCTTGGGCTGAGCTCTCTTAGAGGGCTTCTTGGTGGCATAGATGGTAAAGCATCTGCCTGCAATGTGGGAGAACTGGGTTCAATAACTGGGTTGGGAAGATCCCCTGGAGAAGGAAATGGCAACCCACTCCAGTACTCTTGCCTGGAAAATTCCTTGGAGAGGAGCCTGGTGGGCTACAGTCCATGGAATCGCAAAGAGTTGAACATGACTGAGCAACTTCACTGGTCACTGGAACTCTTAGACTTTGGGAAAAGCTTTAGGACAGAACCTGATCCATCACATCTATTATCCATTTTGGTAAAATGTAACAGATGTGCTGACCTCCACAGCCATGCTGAAAACAGGGTCTAGAGGATGTGTCATGAGACACGCTGTCCTCTGACACTTTCTTGCTAAGTCACTTCAGTCACGTCCAACTCTTTGCAATGCCATGGATTATAGCCCACCAGGCTCCTCAGTTCATGGGATTCTCCAGGCAAGAATACTGGAGTGGGTTTCCATGCCCTCCTTGTCCTCTGACACACACACCCAAGTTCAAGAAGTGCCAACCACTTGAGGTTTTCTTTAGTAGAAAAGGGAGACATAAGCTTATACTAGCAAGGCTATTTATTTACCATAGCTGAAGTTTCAGACGTCCATCTTCCTGTTATGGCATTTATTTCCCTTTCTCCTGCGACAAGATTCTTTACAGACTTTGAATCCCATTCTCTTTTCATCCCTGTCTCTCAGTAATGTCAGCCAGAATCGAGTAGCTTAGAATGCTAATATGGCATTTGCTTACCCTGATATCTATGAGCAATGTTGCTTTGTCTTTTTAAGCATCCTTTCCCATGCAGTAATATATGCCCATATTGGCTCATTACCTGAAATTTGAGTTTGCCAAGAAAAATGTTGTGGAAGAAATCTACAAGATCTCGTTGCTGTATTGCAGTGGAGTGGACAGTGAGGTGTGAGTTTCCATTGTGATGTGAATATTTTAATATATCTGTGACTCATTTCTAACGGTGAATGGACATCCTCTTCCCCTTCCAGGAACACAATTCACTATATTTCTATTTGTTTAGTATTTAAGATAAAAAAATGACATGACCTTTATGTTTTTGTAAGTTAATCTTGTACACACTCCTTGAGTTTCTATGAGATGTCATTTGACTGTGAGCAAATGCTGCTTGTCTGGAGGAAAGAGCTTATTCCATGCTATGACAGGTCACTTCCTTTGGAAGTCCTGGCTGTTCTAGTGAAGCCTGAGCTAGGAAGGGCTGTTTTCCATCTGACCTCCTAGGACTCAGTCAGAGGGACAGGTGAGGTGGGTTTGAAACCCTCTGCTACTGCACTACCTGCAGTGTCTAACCTGAGGGTAGGCTTGGACAGGTGACTCTGCTGGTTGACCAAGCTGAAGGCTTCCATAACTGTTTCACTTTGAGTCCACCCATCCAGGTCTTATTTTGGAGCGTGGTTCTCATCCTACCAGCCCTACTGGGCACAGCCCAGGTCATCCTTTAATACTCCTCTGCCTGATACTCTTGTTTCATATGCATCAGAGCAATCTGTTCCATCCATGCGTATTAGTGAAGTTCCGGGTAAATCTGTTGATGTTTTGCATGTCCTAAAAGGAAGTGCAGCTTTCGTTTATTCCTGGACACATCCATGGGATGTTGAAGACATGGCAGTATTTACGGTGAGCTGGGTCACTGAGACCTTTCCCCAGAACTTGTACCCCTGACTTCTCATCGATGGCTCTTCTCCACAGGCCCTTGATCCCATGGCGATGCACTGTGTCTTCATTGGTATGGGTTCTATATCTTAAGGTGGTGATACCTACATGTGACTACCTTCCTTGATCTGTGGGTTCCACTTCCCATTGCTTTTGATTATTATGTCTGAAAATATGTTTAGGGGGAAGAGGTCAACTTGAACGTGTCCTGTTGATCTGAGATCAGTTTAGTGTCGGTCCTGTTGAAGGACAGTCTACCTGGGTTGAATGAGCTTCTGATTTCCACCACAACAATTTTCAGAGCATTACTTTTCTAAGAAACTTGAAAGGGTCTACCCCTTTGTGGCGGAGGTTTGTTTTCCTTCCTGTGATTCTCCAGTTTTATGCCCAAGGTCTCCTTTCCACTCAAATACGATCTCACTTCTGTGCTGTGTTTCAAACAAGAGTCCCACAGGATACATATCAGAGCATCTGAGCCTCTGTAGACATGTCCCAATTCCAGAAGTGCACTGATGCGCCTGTGCTTTCCTTTGAGTAGGAGAGATACAGATGAACCCTACTGCGGCAGGGCTGTTTCAGTTCTGTAACTTGTCTGGCATCCATCTTCTTGTGATGGTGTCTTTTTCCCTCTCCTGAGAAGAGATTCCTTATAGATTCTCCATCCTATGAAAGCTTGGTTCCATCTTATCTGAGCTCCTAAGAACTGTCTACTTCTCTCTTGAATGTGGTCAGTTAATGGTCTTTCATGAAGGAAGCACTTCTCTCCTCAGATATTTGTCTTTTTATCTATGATGGTCGATGCTAATGAAGCTCTGCCTTGTGTTTTGAAATGCCAGAACTGAATCGGAAGCAAAAGTGGGATGGATTTGAAATATTTGTCCTGCTGCTTTCGCTATAGTGTCAAACCCCAGGTCTCAGCAGTTTAGATGCTGTGCTGATGAACCAAGGTGAAGGCTGCCACGGTTATTTGGCTTTGATTTTTCTTTTCCTATAGGTGTCTATGAAAATTTTATGTGATCCTCATCCTGATGGTCCCCCATGATCATAGCCTAGGACATTCTGTAACTGCTTGCCTGACTTTCTTGTACCTTGTGTGTCAGTGATGAGTTTTTTCCCTTCCCTTTCAGGTGTTTGAGATGGGTTAGGTGAGGTG
Source organism: Capra hircus (assembly GCF_001704415.2). Lineage (NCBI taxonomy): Eukaryota > Metazoa > Chordata > Mammalia > Artiodactyla > Bovidae > Capra > Capra hircus. The sequence goes on from NC_030813.1 coordinate 105,717,654, forward strand.
CTTCACATTCAGCTTTTTGAGCAAGGGATTTTATCTTCATAGAATCAACATCCCATAGATGTGTGTGAATATAAACTGGACAATGATCATTGAGAATCTGGGCTACTCTTGCCTTGCCCGCAAGGGGCTGGCATATATGGACTCTCAAGCTGTCTGGTCTGTGTTGTACCACCATGGAATCATTCTTCCAATATTGTCTTGGTACTGAGTTCAGTATCCTAAAGGGGTAGAAACCCTTAGGGGATGGTCTCTCTGATCTGTGGGTTCCTTTTTCTGTGGCTCATAGTCACTTGCCTGAGAATGTAGGTCTGCAGGTGCTTGAACCACATGTCAAGGACCCTGAAGGAAACTCTGAACCCCCAAACCTGCAAGTCTGTCCTTCACCCTATGCTGTGGGGGGAGGAGGCTCTTAGAAGGGGGAGTTTTTCATCTCAGTCACTCAGTTATCACTTTTCCTTATCACTACTTATTTTTTTTTGGACAATTATTCTGATAGTAGAAACTTCAAAATTTCTTAAAGGTGTTCTCAACCAACCAGCTCATGGCATTCTTCCTCTGTTCAGAGCCATGGGATCAGACTCAAGGTTCATGTCAGGTTGACTGAGTCGAGAAACTCACGGAGCCCTGCCTACTGGACATCCCCTCCAAAGCCCAGATGTTCCAGAGGATGTGTGCACCCACATCTGAGTGGATCCCTCACCTCCACAATCATTCAGTGTGTAAAGTGATGGTCTCGGGGATGGGCACATGTGATTCTGGTCGCTATAGGTGATGTATCTGCAGAAAGTGAGCCCTCTGTCTACCTGGGTGAATGCTCCTGCAGCATGGTCTTGTTCAGTGACTGTCCACAGGGATATTTGCTCATGTTGAGAGAAATATCAAGCCAATCCAAGGACTTTTCAATAGAACCAGATGAACCATTTTACATGAAAAGGGACTCCAGAAATCTCAGGGTAAAACTCACAAGAGCCAGGTGAATGACAGCTTGCAGGCATGTGGCTGATGGAGCATCCAGAGAGGTCCTGACAAAGTCACTGCCCAGTGTCCACAGAGCAGCTCTGTCCTGAGAGAGGCTTCCTCCTTATAACAGGGTTATTCCTTCACGTTGCCCCAACATGTGGGATAATTCCACTTCTGGAAGCCAAGAAGCTTCTAGGCTCTCAGGAGCAGAGTCTGAGTCCCTTGTAAACTGAATCCCATTCCTTACAGGCCCGGTCAGTCCTGTCCTCACCCCCCCACAACCTTCATTTCCCTCAGGACTTGGAAGTGACCATACATGGAGAGAACCGAAACCCCACCCTTCTCTTAGGAGCAAGGTTCTTTCTCGGAACATCTGTCTTGTCAGAGTTAGCAGGCCTGGTATGTGACTGCAGTTCTTACACTGACCCCTCTTACCAGGGCTTCCAAGGTTTTAAGAGCACTGAGAAATGTGTGTTCCTATTTCTACCTCAAGGACCCCAGAAGGAAGAGGGATGTTCCTCCCTGACGCCTGGGAGCTGATAATGTCATCAGTGCCTGTGATGCAACCCACAAACCCAGGGAGCTCTGTTACTGATGCTGTCTCTTTCCCCCTGGCCTGTTGAGCGGAACACAGGCCCCCTGCATAACCAGCTCATCTCGTGAGCAGCAGGTGTTCTTTGAGGTGGAAGATTGAAATCTGCTCTCAGAATCATCCCTGGAAGGTGCTGCATCTGGGAAATTCACCCAGGGGAGGCAGTGGCTCAATGCAGAGTGGAAGCCCCTTCCTTTCTCTTTTCAGCATCTTTGGTACCAACTGAAATGTGTTCTGGAAGGTCTCGGGACGGTGTTGATCACAGCCTGGACCAGTACCTTCTCCTCTGGCAGGAAGGGCTCACTGTTCTGAATTCAATGGGCAGGGTTCTTAAGTCAGTCCTATCTGCTTGTTATTGGAATCCTGGGCCTGACGGGACACTGGGGTCCAGGGTGAGTCAGTGTCACCTTCTGGGATGTGCAGTGGCAGCTGGTTCTTCCTTATCAGATCTTAGCCCTTTCAGGTGTGTATCTGATGTTTTTGGTGAAGTGGCCCAGGAGGCCTTTAAGAATGGCTGTTCTAGGGAGAGGCAGTGAAGGTGCAAAGCTGTTTCTCAGAACTTGCTGGAGAAATTGACAACACCTTTAGCATCTTGGTCAACTCACTTGGCCATCAAGCAAGAGTTCACTTGGGAGAAATCAGACTTTCTCTGTTAATACGAATTATTTGCATGTAATTCGTATATATCTGTGTGAACTGTTGGAGAATCCAGGAAGAAGGTTGTCTAGGCCCAGAGAATATTTTGTGGGAAGGTTTTAAATGCATATTTTCTATCATAACCTTGGATATTCAAGGACTATTTTTTCTTGGGCACATTGTGATAATGTACATCTTTATGTTTATACATTTGAAGTTTAAACACTGCCTTATTTAATACTTCAATACTCTCAATACTGCAGGTTGGGATACTAATGAAATGTGGGTATCCTTATAATTTTTTGTTGGTGCTTCCAGGAAAAGAACCGTTAATCTTACAATCTGAAATGTAAAGTAAACCCCAGTGAACTAGTATGCATTACCTTCAATACAAAGAATGTGAAGTAAGAATTTTGGACAGATGCTGTATTAATTTTCAACTGTTGCTATAACAAATATTACCAAGTTTCCACTGAAAACCAACTTTATCTTTCAGTTTTGGAGAAGATAAGTTGGTAGTGGGCATCATTGAGTAAAATCAGGCATTTGCAGGTTATGTTCCTTATTTTCTAGAAAAAGCTGTTTCTTTGCATAAGCCTCCCTTCTAGAGGCCTTCTGTATTTGTTTTGGGGCTCTCTGTTAGATCTTCAGAGTCAGGATTTTACTTCTTTTTTAAAAAAATTTATCAGAATATAGTTGACTTACAATGAGTTTCTACTGACTGTACAAAAAAGTGAATCAGCTATATATATACACACATAACCCCCTCTTGTTTGAATTTCCTTCTCATTTAGGTTATTACAAAGCATTGAGTAGAGTTCCTTGTGCTATACAGTAGGTTCTCATTATTTAGCCATTTTATACATAGCAGTGTGTTTCTCAATCCCAATCTCCCAGTTCATCCCACCCCTCCTTTCCCCTTTGTTTTTCTTACAGCTGTCGTACAGAATGAAACAAGTCAGAGAGACAAATATCGTATATTAATGGATATATGTGGAATCTAGAAAAATGGTACAGATGGACATATTTGCAAAGTAGAAATAGAGACACAGGCATAGAGATCAGAGTCAGGATTTTCTTTGCCTTCTTTTCCTCTTGCTATATAACAAAACAAGGTCACTGTTTCTGAGGATTAGAATATAAAAGCCTTTGGGAATCCTTGAAACTGTTTTATCTGGAACTTTACTTGAAAGTGATCCCAGGAAATCCAGGGCAGGGAGTAGTGTATCAAAAATGGGGTGGTGGGGACGGTCACTGATGGATATCATATTTACCTGTTGTGGTGACTGGCACCAAATGCCACAGATCCCTCTGAGGATCCATGCAGCGTGAATTTGAGGATTGCCCCCCTCTCCACCCCCTGTGCATCAGTGCTACCTGCCAAGTTCTTTGTGGGTCTGACTCTTTGCGACCCCATGGACTGTAGTCCTCCAGGCTCCCCTGTTCATGGAATTCTCCAGGCAAGAATACTGGAGTGGGTAACCATTCCCTTCTCCAGGGGATCTTCCCAACCCATGGATTGAACCTGGGTCTCCTGCATTGCAGGCAGATTCTTTACCATCTTAGCCACCAGGGAAGCCCTGTGGTCACCTTAGCAGCCTGAGAGGTCAATTTCCTGTGAAACTGAGATGTGACTTTGTATGAAAACAAGTGAACAGATGTAGAGGGTGTGTCACATAGTAACCTAGTTTTTCCAGAATGCCCGACCTCTGGACTTCCTCTCAGGAGAGCAGACTCAGTACCCACTGAAACAAGGAGCTCTCTATCCATCTTTCTATGCTGAAGGCCTTCCCCTCTTCTGGGAGGAGATTCTTCACATACCCTCTGGATGCCGTTAGGTCTTAAGTCCACCTGCGGCCCCTGTAGGGCATGCCTGAATTCCACACCCGAGAGTGCCACATTAAATAACTAACTTTATTGTGTTCAAAGGATTCTTTAAAAATTTTATTGGAATATAGCTGACTTACAATGTTGCATTTAGTTTGAGTACCGAAATTTGGTTATATACACATGCATTCTCATTCAGATTATTTTCTCACATAGGTTATCACAGAATATTGAGTAGAGTTCCCAGTGCTTTACAGTGGATCCTTGTTGGTTATTTATCTTCTATACAGTAGTCTATGTTAATCCCAAGCTCCTGATTTATCCCTCCACCACACATTTCCCCTTTAACCATAAGTTTATTTTCAATATCTAGAGATTATCATACTAAGTGAATCGAGTCAGAGAAAGATAAATATATGATAGCACTCACAAGTGAAATCTATTTACAAAACAGAAATAGACTTACAGGTTATTAAAGGATGGTGTCTTTTAAAAACTTATTCTCTATCGACCACAAAAACAGATAAAAATGTACTGTTTCAGAATGAAAACTTAGATCCTCCTAGATGTCAAATCTCCCTTTTTGTTGTTGTGGCTGTTCCCTTGCTAAGTCATATCCAACTCTGTGACCCCATGGACTGCAGCAAGCCAAGCTTCCCTGTCCTTCACTGTCTTCTGGAGTTTGCTCAAACTCATGTCCATCGAGTTGGTGATGCCATCCAACCATCTCATCTTCTGTTGCCCTCTTCTCCTCTTGCCTTCAATTTTCCCCAGCATCAGGGTCTTTTCCAGTGAGTCAGCTCTTTGCATCAGATGGTCAAAGTATTGGAGCTTCAGCTTCAGTCCTTTCAATGAATACTCAGGGTTGATTTCCTTAAGGATCTGAATTGGTCTCAAACATTACAGAGGAAAGCACTTGTCCGTCTGCCCTGATCCTCTCATGTTGACCTCTGAGCCTGGTTGTCCGGCTGTCTTGACACAGGTGTGTCCCCTTAAAGGAACCAGCCCTTGGCATCAGAAATGCCAGTGTTTAAATGTGGTTTGGTTCCACAATCAGTCCTGACTTCTCAGACTCTGGATCTGAATCTGCCTTTTCATTCATAAGGATGACATTTTATGCTGATAGAATGATTTCTTTACTATACTATATATTTTGGATGGAATGTAACCTCCTCCTGCTCCTAATGAGGTCTGCTGTAGTAGTCAGATGAGCTGGCTGAGCCCACCAGGGGCCAGAGTGAAGTAACCACAACCCATGGCCATGGTTTGGACTGATTGTTTTGTCATCATTGTTTGACCGTCTGAACTCAGATGCATGAATGTCTTGTATTGAGCCCTCCCTTGTACTGTAGACCCCTGAGGAAGAAAGTGAGATGAAAACGTTCTCTTTATCTTCTACGCTTTAGCCTTTGTCTTTTCCTGATGCTTGATGAGAGTTCTTCATCTGATCTTCAGCCGCATTCCATTACTGACCTCACATAGTTTTACACAGTGCTGTTTTTATGCTGAATATTTCTTTTTATAATCTATGTCTGAATTGGACTGCAAGGAGATCAAACCAGTCAGTTTCAAAGGAAATCAACTCTGATTATTCCTTAGAAGTGAAGTGATAGTTGCTCAACTGTGTCTGACTCTTTGTGACCCCATGGACTATGCAGTCTTTCCATGGACTTCTCCAGGCTAGAATACTGGAGTGGGTAGCCTTTCCCTTCTCCAGGGGATCTTCCTGACCCAGGAGGAATTGAACCGGGGTCTCCTGCATTGCAGGCAGATTCTTTACCAGTTGAGCTCCCAGGGAAGTCCTTCATTCGAAGGACTGATGCTAAAGCTGAAGCTCTAACACTTTGGCCACCTGATGTGAAGAGCCAACTCACTAGAAAAGACTTTGATGCTGTGAAACACTGAAGACAAAAGGAGAAGGGGGTGGCTGAGGATGTTGGAGAGATAGCATTACTGATTTAATGGACATGAGTTTGAACAGACTCCGGGAGATAGTGGAGGACAAAGGAACCTGGCATGCTACGGTCCATGGGGTCACAAAGAGTGGGCACAACTTTAGAGAACTGAACAATAACAAATTCCCTGGGCTAATATGCATCCCTCTGTCTTTGAGAATACTGACTCTCCAATCTTCTTGATCTGGTAATCTCTTTACAGAGTGTGGGTTTTCCTTAGAATAGAATGCCCTTGAGGTGGTTTCTTAGAACTTACATTCTGATGGTGGTGACTCCACTTTCTCTAGGGAAACTTCAAAGAGCAGAACCTGCCTCCTCTCAGCTTTGAAAGATGTCCAGGTTCTGTATCAAAGGTCTTCAAATATGGACAACATCTCCATCAGTTAGAAAATGAATGTAGTTTACATCTAGCATGTTGGTGAATATATATGTTTGGAAGACAAGACTTAGATGCTAGAAGGTAGGAGCTGGGTACTCTTTTATTCTCTTCTGAAAGCCTTTGGGACTAAGAGTAACAAGAATGTCCCAGGTGGGTGGACACATGTTCAGTGTGGACAACACTGACCTCCTTCCATGTGCCACTGAAGCTCATCTGGGAGACGTGGATAGGATGCTGAGACCATCAGAGCCCCAAAGTCTCATGAAACTGAGGATACTTACGTTGGTCCCCAAACCATCAGATACTTTCTGGTGGGAGAAACTGGGCATTAGCCCCTTTGCTTTATTTTGATGGTGACTTTCTAGGGAGAATGGCCCAGAGATCCAGAGGGAATGGCTGTTGTAAGAGAAAAAGGAACAATGAGAGGGCTGTTGTTTATAAAGAACACACTGTCTGTCGGGGGTAGGGTGAGGGGTTTGGCTCTCCTGGAGTTTGTGCTTCAGGTCAGTGAGGTTCCCGCTTCATGCAGGCTTGTTTGGTCAGCCAGTGAAAGTCGCTCAGTAGTGTCTGACTCTTTGCGACCCCATGGACTATACAGTCCATAGAATGCTCCAGGCCAGGATACTGGAGTTGAGTAGCCTTTCATTTCTCCAGGGGATCTTCCCAAACCAGGGATCGAACCCACGTCTCCCGCATTGCAGGTGGATTCCAGCTGAGCCACAAGGGAAGCCCTTGGTCAGCAAAAAATCATGCACAGGCCACGGGTCTGGCAGGCCAGCCAGTCGGTCCCTTAACAGTGTTTGGATGGAACAGAACCAGGGCACCCCTTGTTCCAGCCTACTACCCCTCCCTTCAACCTCTTTTCCAGCCACAAACTTGAAAACCATCTTCTCTGCTCATCTCTGCCTTTGGGACCAGTTAACACCATTTTTTTTTTATTTTTTGGGTTTGCTGGATCTTTGTTGCTGCTGGCGGGCTTTCTCTAGTTGCGAGCAGGGACAGCTCTTCATTGCAGTGGCTTCTCTTGCTGCGGAGCACAAGCTCTGGGGTGTGTGGGCTCCGGTAGTTGCAGCTCTGGGGCTCTAGGCACAGGCTCATTAGCTGTGGCACATGGACTTAGTTGCTCCAAGGCATGTGGAATCTTCCCAGACCAGGGATCGAACCCACGTCTCCTGCATTAGCAGGCAGATTCTTTACCACTGAGCCACTAGGGGAAGCCCCCAACACCAATTTTTGAGCTTAGCTCCTATTGCCAACTATGAGTTCCTAGATTCATGGGAATTATTTCATAGAGGTGGAGGCTGGAGTCCACTGCCTGATCCTACGTCTGCAAGCCCCTGTCTGGGCTTCTACTTCAACTGTGACAATAAGACCTAGAGGAATTGGGGCCCCTTCTCCCAGGAGTTGGCCAAGAAGTGCAAGGGTGCCAAGTGTCTCTTGGAAAAGCAAGACTACCTCTTAAAGGGGCCAAACCCAGATTTAGAAAAAACAGATTGTGACACGTAGAAATGACAAACATCAGACACACAGGAGCCTGTGTTGACAGTCTCGCCAAAACACATGGTCCTCATCCCCCCCAGTAGAAGCGATTAGTGTGGGAGCTGTACTCTGTTAAGTCCTGAGAGAACTGGACTGGCCCTTCCTGGGTTTCGCCAGCCCTTGAGCATCTGGAGATTTATATCTCTGTAGCTTCGGGTCTGTCTGGAGCAGTAAGATGATAGCTGTGTTCCCGCTTCATCCCACAGGACCGCAGGTGGGACCTAGGATGTAAACTCTCCATTTCCTGACACAAGTCATTGCCTGTGGTCCCCAGAGAGGTAGGTGAGGTATCTACAGCATGATTATGTCCCACTCGGCTCTTTTCAAAGCAGTAACTACTAAGGTGACTTAAATGGTTTTGCTCTATTTCCTACTGTCATCTGAAATGAAGGAGGCTCTCTTTGGGATCTCAAGCACTTCTGCAAAGTATTCTTGGAGTTCTTTCTTGGTTGGGGATGGTTTATGGTCACAGCTGCCTCCCCTCAACATGCACACAAAGAGGATGAGCAGGGCGAATTGTTTGCCAAATGCAGTTTTGGTGAGGCGACTCAATTCCTCTTTTTTTTTTTTTTAAAGCACAGCATTCCCAGATTGAAGTGGGAATGAGGGTATGTCCCTCTGACCTAATCTGATGACCGGTGTGAGGTGACCTTTCCCAGCCTGACATGGGCTTCGGCTGCCCTTGAACAATTAATCTGCCCTGTACTGCCTGGTCCAGGAGGGGATCTCAGGGAGGAACATACGTCCCTATAACTTGTCTTGCCCAGTGACATCAGTTCCTCATGGTTGAAGGAGAATAAAGCTGATTCCCCTGCTCTTGTTGGCTGTGGTTAGGTAGTTAATTCTTGCCACAGAGTATGAGCTACATATGACCTTCAGGACACAGCCTTACAATGGTAGTGGTCCCCCCTCCCTCTTTCAATGTCCTTCATTGAGGCCACCTAGGAAGAGGAGAAGAAGACTTTGCTTCCTCGTGTGGATGCATTTTCTAAGGGGTGACTGGTGGGCTGGGACATTCCAGCAAAGGGCTATTTTGACTCTCATGTGCTCCAGCTCTGTGTGAGGGGGAAAGATGGTTCTAGAAGTCAAAGAAGATGTTTAAGCTTTCCTAAGTTCAGGTGCTTGTTGGTGAAATTCATTTCCTTGCGGGCTGTGGTACTGAGAGCCTCAGTGTCTTGCTGATGGTTGGCTAGAAGTTCCCTAGTTGCTTGTCCCGTAGAGTAGCTCACACCATAGCTGCTTGGCCTTTTCTTCAACCTTCCCAGGTGGTTTTGGCATCTCATTCATTTGGCTTCAGGCAACTACGATGGTCACAGAGATATGCTGGCCAGTCCCAGGATCAAGGAAAGATTTGTCCAGAATGCTAGGAGTGCTGCCATCAGATATACTTTATCTGTTGGCCCTTCAGGGTTCCCCTTAACTTCAGAAAAGGGCTTCCCTGATGGCTCAGATGGTAAAGTGTCTGCCTGCAGTGTGGGAGACCCAGGTTCGATCCCTGGGTTGATGCCTTGGAGAAGGAAATGGCAACCCAGTCCAGTACTCTTGCCTGGAAAATTCAATGCACAGAGGAGCCCGGTAGGCTATGGTCCATGGGATTGCAAAGAATCAGACACAACTGAACGGCTTCACTAACTTCAGATAACGTTGGCACAGTTTCCACCATCCACCCACTCTTGCTCTGGAAAGCAGTATTATGTTTGATATTGCTAAGCTCTGAAAGATAGTGGGGGTGGTTCTTGTCATATTTCTATATAACATATTCTGGCTTCTGAAAAAAAAATGAATCTGGAGAATGACAGTAAGTCACCATAACACAATCAAAGAGATCGCAATAGCGACACCATGCCGGGTGTGGCCTCTTTACTAGAGTGGATGAACATGGCTGCGGATTTGGCAAATTCATATTTCTCCCAGAAAAATGGATTCCTCTTCCCACAAAATGGACACCATCACAGGCTGGCAAACTTTCTGTCAAGGTCCAGATAGTGAATGTTAAGGAGTTGTGGCAGACTCTACAGCTAGAAAACCCCAACTACCCTGCAGTGCAAAAGGAGCCACAGGTAACACATTTTAAAAAAATGACGGTGGCTGTGTCTCAAGACTTAGTAAGAACCCATGCCAAGCCAGGTGTGGGCTGTGGTTCATCAGCACTTGGGCAGCAGTGGGTGTTCCGTTTCCCCCTCAAGGGCATGTAAAACTTCTGTCATAATCCAGACAGATCTGGAGTCTGGGACATCACATCGACTCACTGCGAGCTAGAAGTGGTCAGCGTGGCCTTGATGACACACATACACTCAGAGGATAGAAGATCGTCTCTGCAGGGGTTCTCCCCACCAGTCACAGACTCCTATAACACAAGGTCTAGTAGGTGCATGTCAGAATAGTTCTGCTGTGCCAACTCGTGTCCTCTGAGAGGCAGACAGCAAAATGGCTTTATGTGCACAGGAGACTGACTGGGAGACGTGCCCGTGAAAGATGGAGGAGGAAGCAGCAGGAGGAGACAGGGAGCACTTTTCATCCTCCACGCAGGTGTGATGCCCATGAAAGGAGAGAGGGGAGGAGGCTCAGACTGCAGGCCAGGCCCATGGGGGACCCCTAAGCAAGTGGTTCCCCACTGAGGACTCCTTTCTTGGGCAGGAAAGGATGGTGCTAGTATGTCACTGAGCCCCATCACTGGCTGGGAGCAGCTGGAGTACTCAGTCATGTCTGACTCTTTGTGACCCTAAGGACAATAGCCCGCCAGACTCCCCTGTCCATGGGATTCTCCAGGCAAGAATGCTGGAGTGGGTTGCCATTTCCTTCAGGGAGCAGCTGGAGGGAAGGAGGAAAACATACCCTCCTTCTGAACGTGATACAGCAAGGCACCGGCATACGAATCTTCAAGGTGCGAACTTTCAAAGACACAGACATGCGTTCACATGTCCAATTGCGTGAGTTAGCTCACCTGTAGGTGAGCTGGTGTAGGTTGTCATGCATGTTGCCTCCTTTACAAGTGGTTGTGCTTTTGTGCACTTCACTGGATAGCACTGTATAGAGTCCTGTAGTGCAGTGTCTTTAGAGATAGGTTCTGGTTCCTTGCTGGATTCAATTCTATGCCACCAAGGTCAGGTGTGAGTGAAATCACAGCTTTCCCTCCCTCTCCTGTTGCTGATGACCCTTCAGCGCTACCATCTCCTGCCTCTGGTCAGTAACTCTTGTCTGTTTACTTGATGCCAGCCCCTGCATGCAGCTGTTGTACTATATTACTGTACTTTTCAAGGCAGTGTACTGTAAGATTGTTTATTTTTGTTCACTTGTTTGTATTAATTTGTGTGAAGAATATTATAAACCTATATATAGTATTATATAGCCAATTTACAATCATTGGTTGTAAAAATTCTTGGACGTTATCACTTCAGGTAGTGTTAGTCTAACTTTGTTGGACTTAAGCACAATTGGACTTACGATTGTGCTCTCGGAAGGGAACTCATTCGTGTGGAGGGAACTGAATGGACCTGGGGACCCAAACAGGGATGACCTGGGGCTCTCATTTCCTGAACTGTGTTCTTTTCCATGGCTACCACGCCATCTAAAATAAGAAATTGTTGCATCTTCCACATCCCTTCACAAAGAAGGAACTAAGGTGGTTGGTCAAACTCTTTGAGCTCTGGAAAGACCTGATTCCCCTGGGAATCCTGTCCCAACACAGATACTGGGTGGCATGAGAGGTTGCCGGAGTTGAGTTGAGGCAAGAGGAGTGAGCTCTGCAGCAGATCCAGGCCGGGGTTTGAGCAGCTCTGCCTCTTGGGCTGTGAACCTTGGTTCACTTGGTCATTCCTTTTGTGATGAAATGGTCTGACATTAGAATATATATGGACCTCCTGAGCTGGGGCATGTGGCCTGGGCCTAAAAACAGAAAGATTGGGAAATCGAGGACAAAAAAATCAGGGATTGGGACCCGTCTGTGGACATGCGTGCTTGCTAAGGCACTTCAGTCGTGTCTGACTCTTTGTGACTCTGTGGACTATAGCCCTTCAGGATCCTCTGTCCATGGGATTCTCCAGGCAAGAATACTGGAGTGGGTTGCCATGCCCTCCTCCAGGAGATCTTTCCGACCCAGGGATGGAACCCGCATCTCCTATGTCTCCTGCTGGATTCTTTACTACTAGCGCCACCTGGGAATGTGTGGACATAAGGGAGTTTTTAACTCCATGTTAAATCTCCAGAAGGTGTCCAGCACTTAACAGGGAAGTAAAAAATGATTTGGGTCCCCTGTGGTGTTGGCCACTCCGGTGCCAACAGGATGAGCACATGAACACAGTGGCCACAGTGATAGATGTGGGATCTAAGACTGGTTTCAACACCATGTGTTTCCACTTCCCAAGGGCATTCTAGCAATTGCCTCCACTGACTGTCCAACCTGCCAGCAATGGAGACTGAGGCCAATCCCTCAGTATGGCGGCATTTGTCAAGGCAACTAGGTGGTGGTAAGCTCATTACCTGTGTGTGCTCAGTTGCTTTCTGTTGTGTCTGACTCCTTGCGACCCCACAGACTGTAGCCCACCAGGCTCCTCTGTCCATGGGATTCTCCAGACAAGAATACTGGAATGGGTTGCCATGCCCTTCTCCAGGGGATCTTCCCAACCCAGGGATGGAACCTGCCTCTTTTGGGAAGGGTGGTGGGAGGGGGGGGTTCAGGGTTGGGAACTCATGTACATCTGTGGTGGATTCATGTCAATGTATGGCAAAACCAATACAGTATTGTAAAGTAAAAAAATAAAGTTAAAAAGAAAAAAAAACTAAATAAACCAAAAAAAGCCCACAAAGTCTCCTGCATTTGCAGCCAGATTCTTTACCACTAGAGCCACCTGGGAAGCCCCAGTAAGTGTGTGTATGTGCTTGTATATATGTGTATAGGTTTGTCCCTTATATGCTATTTTAGTAAGTGTGTATTTTAAGTTGACAGTTATTTCCCCTTGTCACTTTAGAGATGTATGTCCACTGTTTCCTAGCTTTCAATATTACTGTTTTAAAGAAGCAGTTTGTAAGTAGTGATGGTTTACTCTTTGGTCTCTGATAAGATCATTTCTTATCTTTGTTTCATTCAGGCATGTCTATGTGATAAATTTCTATCTCTTAGCTGTTGGGGACTGGTTGAGCTTTACAAATCTATAGATTGGTGTTTTTCATTGGTTGCAAAAATTCTTGGTCATTATCACTTTAATATAAAGCTTTTGCTGTTGTTCAGTTGCTAAGTTGTGACCCCATAGACAGCAGCACACAGGCTTCCCTGTCCTTCACTATCTCCCAGAGTTTGTTCAAACTCATGTCCATTGAGTCAGCGATGCCATCCAACTATCTCATCCTCTGTCACCCCATTCTCTTGCCCTCAGTTTTCCCAGCATCAGGGTCTTTTCCAACCAGTCAGCTCTTCACATCAAGTGGCCAAAGTATTGGAGCTTCAGTATCAGACCTTCCAGTGAATAGGGTTGATTTCCTTTAGGATTGACTGGTTTGATCTCCTTGCAGTCCAAGGGATTCTCAAAAGTTTTCTCTAGCACCACAATTCAAAAGAATCAAATTTTTTGCACTCAGCCTTCTTTACGGCCCAACTCTCACATCTGTAAATAATGCTGGAAAAACCATAGCTTTGATTATATGAACCGTTGTGGGCAAAGTGTTATCTCTGCCTTTTAATATACTGTCTAGGTTTGTCATAGCTTTTCTTCCAAGGAACAGACATGACTGAGCACCAAATGTCAGTATCAAGTAATATTTCCTTTTGTTTTCAAATGACAAATCTATATGTTTTCCTGCCCCTTTTCTTGTATTGTAGGCTTTCTTTTCTATTTTCTAGAATCTACTCCCTAGCAGGATCTCACTTCCCTGACCAGAGAGGGAATGAACCCAGGACACGGCAGTGAAAGCCCAGAATCCTAACCACTAGGCCAGCAGGGAACTCCCCCACCTGCAGTTTGATTTCTGTCTTTCCATAACTCCAAAGAGACGTTTTAAAACTTTCTTCCTTAATCACTCATCTTCCCTGATGGCTCTGTCTTATTTTCGCTTCAGTGTCTCGACACTGAAGTCTCTTCAGCTTCATCTTTCAGCTCACTGTTTTCTCTCATCCTTATCTCATCTGGTATTTAACACAACCCTGATATCCAACTTCTAGAATTCTGTGAAATGGAAATTTTTTTAGCCACTTCAAATCCCCTCTACCTTCAGCTGTGTTTTGTTCCAGCTGTTGCTGTGTGGTGTTGCCTTTGAATTCATATAGATGCAAACTCACAGGTCATGGCCTTGGGGCTTGTCTGTTACGACAAAGCGTGAGAGACTCTGGACACGCCCTGATAGCAACAGAGCACAGGCCACGGCCCCAGGGGACACGACGTGGGGACACGACGTGACCATATAACCTGCCATGTCTGCCAGAGAGCCTTGATGAGCTCAACTAAACGTTCAGACTCGGCGCAGGGACCACAGCTTGCCAGGGCGGCAGCATCAGATGTTTGTTCCCCTCCAATGCAATTCCTTCTAATAACCCCACTGACAGGGCCTCAGAGCCACCTGGGACCTCTCAGGTTCAAGTTGCTGTGATCCACTGAGCAAGAACTAGAACTGCTCTGGCTTAAAAGCCTCATTCTACACAGGAGTCCAGGTCTTTTGTAATAAAACCACTGGTATAGTTTCCAGGTTCTCGTGTGCTAATTACAAGAATCCCTGTGTGCAGGGAAGCCCAAAATATGGTATCCCCATCAAGAATTTATAGTTCCTTAAAGTCCAGATTTGGTTTACCAGTCAGGGTCATTTTTACCACATGCAAGTTTGACTAGTAATACCATTGATATACCATCATTGGGTTATTGGAGCTAGAAGTTTAACCAAATCCTCATGAAGAAAAGGCAGGAGTCTTATTCCAATCACATGATCAGAATTGCCCATGATGGGCACTGTGAAAGCCACAAGTTTCACAGTGTAAGTTGTAAGTTCAGGAAGGCCTGGTACCATCCCAAGAACAAACAAAATGATACGTGGGAATCGGATGGAGCTGGTCCAGAGGGCGCCAGAAACTCTCAGCTCACGTTTTGACCTGATTTAGGGGATTCTCCCAGACTTGCTAATGCAGGAAGAGAAGCTCAGGCTTGATAAAATCAGCAATGAAATGTGGGCACAAGTGGAAAATAAACTGCTGGGCGCCGTGGCCTCGCTCACAGGTGGCCTTTGAAAGAGGGCAGAGGTTAGGCTGTGCAGCTGGTCAATGACATAATGTAGAGAGAGAAGTGGCCTGAAGTAAGGCTACATAGGGACTCTTGAGCTGGGTTGATCAAGCACACTGTTGGAAGTGACTCAGATCTGTGAGAGCTCTATGAAGGCTATAAACCTTAGAAGAAGCACCTCATTCACTGATTCTAGTACGCTCATGAATGATGGCTGGACGGAAGCAGCAAATTGATGACCTTAGCAGCCCGTAGTCATGGAAAGAGCATTTTTTAGATGGGGCACAGAAGTACTAGGAGGGAAAATAGGCTGATGGAGGCAGTGGATGCTCCTAGTACGAGGGGCTTAAACAAAAGGAGAATTCCTGGGACTTCCCTGGTAGTCCAGTGGTTAGACCCTGTGCTTCCAATGCAGGCGGCAGAGGTTCGATTCCTGGTCTGGGAACTAAGATTCCACATGCCATGCAGTGTGACTAAAAAGTAAATAGATGAATGGGTGAATTGTATATATGAATAACATCTCAAAGCTTTTTTTAAGAGAATTCCTGGAATCACACATTCTAGCATCAAGTCCACCAAAAATCCAGACAGGCCCAATGTGATGGTTAATTTCTGTGTCACTTGATTGAGTTAAGCAATGTCCATGTATATGGTGAAAGCTAGTCACTCAGTCATGTCTAACTCTTTGCAACCCCATGTACTGCGGCCCACCAGGTTCCTTTGTCCATGGAATTCTCCAGGCAAGAATATTGGAGTGGGTTGTGATTCCCTTCTCCAGGGAATCTTCTCGACTCAGGGATGAAATCCAGGTCTCCTGCATTGCAGGCAGATTCTTTGCTGTCTAAGCCCTTAGGAGAGCCCTATAGGGTGAAATGCTGTATATCTCTGAGGGTGGTTTCTGGATGAGATTAACATTTGAACCAGTCGAATGAGTTAAAAAAAAAATCACCCTCAGCAAAGCAGGTGGATATCATCCAAGCCACTGAGGGTGGCTTCAAAGATGAAGGAGGGATAAACCTGCTTCTTGCTTGAACTGATATCCATCTGCTCCTGCCCTTGGCCATCAGGATGCCTGGTTCTCAGGCCTCTGGACTTGAACTTAACCATCACACCTGGTTCTCAGACCTGCAGACTCAGACTGAATTACACCACTGACTTTCTTTGTTCTGCACTTTGCAGGTGGCAGATAGCGGGACTTCTTGGCCACCATAATCATGAGCCATTTCCTATAATATTCCATCTATCCATATATATTCTATTGGTTCTTTCTCTGGGGAATCCTGACCAAACAACCAGTCATTCTTCTGTGGTCATCAGACCCAAGAGGGGCCCCAATCCATTCTGATGTTGAGAGAGAATCTGGAGAATGATGTATGAAGAACGTGTATATCCCACCTCCATCACCAGGACTTTATGGAAGTTATAGTCTACCCTTTGTAGACTGAAAAAAACATACAACTTTAAAGTAGGGAATTACATTTTATATGGTGGACTTAAGCCCAGAAGGTAGCCTCTCAGATGGCTCTGTGGGACTACGCTAACAAAATAAGGGAGGAGCCAGGTTAATATATAGAAACTTTTGCTATAAAAGGCAGGTAGTTGGACATCAAAAGATTACTATTACACGGATATCAAGTTAATTTGGCACTTTTCTTTGTGTGGGAAAATACAAGAGTCTGGGCTCATTGAAATCATTCCTTTGATATGCATCTTAACTCTCTGGGGCCAGTATCCTGTTTTCTTCTGAATCCTTAATCCCTCAGACCCAGCTGCAATGGCTGATGGCTTGATGACATCAACATCCTTTCGTTACTGATATGGCAGGTGACATTCTTTGTCCATACTTTCTAGTTCTCTTTTGGAGAGTTTCAGGAGGAGGACAAACTTTAGAAGAGATTCCATCTGGGTTATCAAAGCAGAAACCGATTTAGGTAGAGAGACCCATTTGCATTAAAAGAAGATACATTTCTCCCTTCACAACCCAGCAGAGAGGGAAGCAGCTTGAGACTATGGGTAGTTGGGAAAGTATTGGAAAATACAGTATGTGGTATGGTAAATGGGCAGTACTGGACACTGCTACAGTCATGATTGTGGGCTCCTTCAGCACGAATCTGTAGTTGATCTATGAGTTTGTGAATAATTTTTGGCCTGTATTTATTTTGTTGGGTTGGCTTAGTTTGGTTTTCTTCTGAGATTAATCACTGAGGTCTGTGGACGTGGCTATCATCAGCAGACTGTAGGGCCATTTGGGGTCAGGAAGGTTGAGGTTTTTTACTTTGAATCAAAATCCATTTGTAAAGCCTTCAGAGAAAACTCAGAATCTAAGTTATTCACTCTAGATGCTCATACTAAGAAAGAGCAATAGAAACTAAACAATATTGAAGATCCTTATGATAGCTTATGGAGAAGGCAACAGCACCCCACTCCAGTACTCTTGCCTAGAAAATCCCATGGACGGAGGAGCCTGGTAGGCTGTAGTCCATGGGGTCGGTAAGAGTAGGACATGACTGAGTGACTTCACTTTGACTTTTCACTTTAATGCATTGGAGGAGGAAATTGCAACCCACTCCAGTATTCTTGCCTAGAGAATCCCAGGGATGGGGGAGCCTGGTGGGCTGCTGTCGATGGGGTTGCACAAAGTCGGATACGACTGAAGCGACTTAGCAGCTGCAGCATGATAGCTTATAGTGAACGGTGTCAGGTTCGTGATTGCCGAAGAAGAAAGATTTAGCTTTGGGACCAGGGACCAGGCTTGATCACTCAAGAGCTTTTGCTTAGCAGTTTTATTACTGTATGAAAAAGGGACCAAGAAAGCTTCTTACATACACATCAGAAGGGGGATGGAGAGTGCCCCACTTATCAACTCTTATCCAGGATTTTTATACTTTTACCAGATCCATTCCCACAATATACATCTTAAATTAACAAGATTAGAACTAACAATAGAAAGGTCTTACCAGACCCACTGCCACAACATATGTCTTAAATTAACAAAGTTAGTCAGAAAACCTTCTTGTTAAGGAGGAACATGCCCTCTAGAAAGATACATTTTTATATTGACTGAAACAAAGCAATGTAGAAAAAAACAACACTTGTCCCTTTCTCCTCCTTGAGAATCCTGGACCCCTCTCTCCTTGGGAGCCCCAGATCCCTTTCTCCTCCTTGAGGACCCTGGACTTCTTATCAACCTGTCTAGGAATTGACTCTCATTTAGGAAGTGGTGGGATAGCATATAAAAAATCAGAGACATTACTTTGTCAAAGGTCCATGTAGTCAAGGCCATGGTTTTTCCAGTAGTCATGTATGGATGTGAGAGTTGGACTATAAAGAAAGCTGAGCGCCAAAGAATTGATGCATTTGAACTGTGGTGTTGGAGAAGACTCTTGAGAGTCCCTTGGACTACAAGGAGATCCAACCTGTCCATCCTAGGGGAAATCAGTCCTGGGTGTTCATTGGAAGGACTGATGTTGAAGCTGAAACTCCAATATTTTGGCCACCTGATGTGAAGAGCTGACTCATTTGAAAAGACCCTGATGCTGGGAAAGATTGACGGCAGGAGGAGAAGGGGATGACAGAGGATGAGATGGTTATATGGCATCACTGACTCAATGTACATGTGTTTGGGTAAACTCCGGGAATTGGTGATGGACAGGGAGACCTGGTGTGCTGAGGTTCATGGGGTTGCAAAGAGTCGGACATGACTGAGCAACTGAACTGGGACAGTATCAAGAGTAACTACATACAGGAAGTAATCCTGGAAGCAAAGAAGACAGAATTGGATAAATACTTGAAGAAATGATGGCCACACTTCTTCAAATTTCAGTTAAGACATTAACATACTGATCTAAGCAGCTCAGCAAATCCTAAATAGAATGCACACATAAAAACCTGGGTTTGACACATCTTAGACTATTGATCCCCAAAGATAAAAGGAAGTTTGTAAGCAGACAGAGAAAAATATATAATATAGGGAATGATTCAATGATTCAACTTATCACTGACTTGTCAGAAACTATAGAAACCAAAAGACAACAGAACACCATCCGAAAGTACTGACAGAAACACCTGTCAATGTAGAATTCCATACTGAGCAAAAGTGCCCCTCTCGGATGCAAGTGAAATAAAAGATATTTGAAAGGAAAATTAAGAGAATTTGTTGTCAGTGTTTTTCCACACTCCCACACCACAGGAAATGCTAAAGTGAATTCTTCAGGTTGAAGAGAAAAAAACAAAACACTAAGAACTTGACTCTTCAGGAAAGAATAAAGGCTGGAGTTGGAAACTTGTTGTTCAATCGCTCAGTCGTGTCCAACTCTTTGCCACCCCATGGACGGCAGCACGCCAGGTTTCCCTGTCCTTCACCACCTCCCGGAGTTTGCTCAAACTCAGGTCCATTGAGTCCATGATGCCATCCAGCCATCTTATCCTCTGTCACCCCTTTCTCCTGCCTTCAATCTTTCCCGGCATCAGGGTCTTTTCCAGTGAGTCTTCTCTTTGAATCAGGTGGCCAAAGTATTGGAGCTTTAGCATCAGTCCTTCCAAGGAATATTCAGGGTTGATTTCCTTTAGGATTGCCTGGTTTGATCTCCTTGTTGTCCAACTAACAATATCAAAGATAATCAGTTAAAAAGACTTCTGGTTTTGCTTTGCTGGTTAAAATTAGCTTGAAGCACTTTCTTGAGTTATTTTCCAGAATTTAATTGCTGTCCTCCACCCCCAGCCTCTACCAGCATTCACCCACCAGGCCAAATGGAACCCCAGGGATGATGACGACCTTTTCTGACCCTCCTGGCTTCAATCAACTAAATCTTGGATTCTGTCCTTCTTTGCCCAATTCTATGCTGAATTCTCTGCTCAAGCCCCTTCAGGAACATGCTTGTGCCCTTAGCTGAAAACTCCCCAATTTTGCTACTCAGTGAGACATTGCTCTGGGAAAGTTCCCCCACGTCCTCCTTACTTGCTGAAAGTTATAAATCCTTCCTTCTCCCAGCCTTTGGCTTGATCCTCAGCAAGAGGCGAACCCAGTTTTCAGGTAACATGTTGACATAAGTGAAAATGAGACTCTGAGCTAGAAGACCTGGGTTCTGGCCCAAGGCCAGCCATTTACAGATCATGACTGTCCCACTAAACTTGCTCTGGGTGAGTATCCTTGTCACTCCTGTGAGGCTAATCCACATTTCTGTTAGGCCTCAGGATTGCTGTTAGAATACAGTGGCACCACTTATAATTGCTGACAGTTCACAAGGTACCTCCAAGAAGCTCTGAGAGCAATTTAGAATTAGTTAAATGCCTTTATTTTATATCTGTTCCCTGGTGGCTTAGTGGTGAAGAATCTGTCTGCCAGTGCAGGAGATTTGGGTTCGATTCTCTAGTTGGGAAGATCCTTTGGAGAAGAAAATGGCAACCCACTCCAGTATTCTTGCCTAGGAAATCTCATGGACAGCGGAGTCTGGCAGGCTGCAGTCCACAGGGTTGCTAAGAGTCAGGACACAACAGAGCACCCATGCAGACACTTTATTCTGTACTGCTGTATCCCGATTTCTTTTGGCCAATTGAACACTGCCATCTGGTGTGTAACTGTGGGAAATAGCAGGGATTGGTTTCCCAAAAGGAAGGTCCTTTAGAATAACAAAAACGTTGTCATTTCATTTTTGTCTCCTTAACCTCTTTTTCCAAAGGGAAAGACTCCAGTGATCAAAGAGGAGGTTAGAATAGCCTTCCATAGGCCACTCCAGTATTCTTGCCTGGAAAATTCCTGGTGGGCTGCATTCCATGGGGTTGCAAAGACTGGGACTTGACTGAGCATGCACACACTCACACACACTCACACACACTCACACACACTCACACACACTCACACACACTCACACACACTCACACACACTCACACACACTCACACACACTCACACACTCACACTCTCACACACACTCACTCACTCACTCACACACTCACACACACACACACACACCACTAAGAACTAAGACTAACTTGAAAGGGTAAAACTAAACTTTAGAGTACTCTTGCCTAGAAAATCTCATGGGCGGAAGAGCCTGGTAGGCTGCAGTCCATGGGGTCGCTAAGAGTCGGACACGACTGAAGTGACTTAGCAGTAGTCATTTGAATAGGCCTCTTGATGAAAGGGAGGGATGACATGGGGTGTGGGGAGGGGACCAATGGGTCCTGGGAAGGCAGGGTAGTAGTTAACAGAGCTCAGCCTCAGTGAGTGGGCTGGGGCATTCCTGAGCTTGGGTGTTGAGGTTGACTTCCCTCCTGTAAAAAATTGGGATGATAATGATACTAGCCTCTAATCTTGGAGGAGGACATGGCAACCTCCTCCAGTATTCTTGCTTAGAGAATCCCATGGACAGAGAAGCCTGGTGGTCTACAGTCCATAGAATTGCAATGAGTTAGACATGACTGAGCAACTTAGCAGCAGCAGAGATTAGGTAAATCCATACTAAATTTCCTGAGTTTGATTATTATACCATGGTTATGCAATAAAATGTTCCTGTTCTTAGGAAATATACATGGGCATACTTAGGGATGAAGGGTTTTGATGTCTTCAACCTACTCTGTAGTAGTTCAGGAAAGTGTATGTGTGTATCCACATATATGTTCACATATTGTTGTTCAGATTCACCAAGTCTTGTCCAACTCTTGGCGACCCCATGGATGGCAACACACCAGGCCTCCCCACCCCTCACCATCTCCTGGAGTTTGCTCAAGTTCAACTCCATTGAATCAGTGATGCCATCCAATCATCTCATCCTCTGTTGCCGCCTTCTCCTCCTGCCCTCAGTCTTTCCCAGCATCAGGGTCTTTTCCAACAAGTCACCTGTTCGCATCAGGTGGCCAAAGTATTGGAGCTTCAGCATCAGTCCTTCCAATGAGTATTCAGGGTGTGTGTACATAAATACACATACAGAGAAAACAAATGGGGGAAATGTAAATAAGTTAATCTGAATAAAAACTCTATGGAATCCTTTATTACTACTTTTGAAACTTTCTGCAATTTTGAAATAGCTTTAAAATTGAAAAAAGAAGACCAAGGATGCACAGTCATGACATGAGGTCTGGTAGGTTACACTCAGGAGCCAAGACTTGGCCCAGTGGGAGCCAGTATAGGGTGATGAGAAGAGGCACCTTGAGAGAGATGACTTTGCCGTAATGCCGAGGAGGAAGACTAGAGCCAGGGGACCAGTTTAAAAAGAACAGCATCAGCAGCAGACTTCAGAGGCATCCCAGAGCCAAAGGCATGAAATCTAACCCAATCAAGCATCCGTACTCCTCAGCTTGATTCCTAATGTTGCCCTCTGATTTATGAAGTGAGCACCACTGCACCTTCACTAATCCACACTTATCTGTTTATTCACATCTAGAGAGTCACGAGGTGACTTATTCAGAGCCAGATGGTGCGCAGACTTTTCTCTAAGGCATAGATTTTTTTGAGTAGGAGATGGCACCCCACTCCAGTATTCTTGCCTGGGAAATCCCATGCACAGAGAAGCATGGTGTAGGCTACAGTCCATGGGATGGCAGAAGGAGTCAGAAACAACTGAGTGACTGAACAACAACGTGGCATAGATTTACAGTAATGACTTTAAACGAATACAAATCAGATAAATGCATTAAAGTCCCTTAACAGATCATTATTCTGAAACCTGTTAAATATTATTTAAACCGCTCCAAAAGTACGCCATGTGAAATGCCAGGCTGGATGAAGCACAAGTTGGAATCAAGATTGCCGGGAGAAATGTCGATCACCTCAGATATGCAGATGACACCACCCTGTGGCCAAAAGCAAAGAAGAACTAAAGAGTCTTTTGATGAAAGTGAAAGGAGAGTGAAAAATTTGGCTTAAAACTCAACATTCAGAAAACTAGGATCATGGCATCTGGTCCCATCACTTCATGGCAAATAGGTGATGAAACAATGGAAACAGTGACAGACTTTATTTTGGGGGGCTCCAAAATCACTGCAGATGATGACTGCAGCCATGAAATTAAAAGACACTTGCTTCTTGAGAAAAAAGTTATGACCAACCTAGACAGCATACTAAAAAGCAGAGACATTACTTTGCCAACAAAAGTCCATCTAGTCAAAGCTATAGTTTTTCCAGTGGTCATGTATGGATGTGAGAGTTGGACTATAGAGAAAGCTGAGCTTTTAAATTGTGGTGTTGGAGAAGACTCTTGAGAATCTCTTGGACTGCAAGGAGATCCAACCAGTCCATCCTAAAGGAAATCAGTCCTGGGTGTTCATTGGAAGGACTGATGCTGAAGCTGAAGCTCCAATACTTTGGCCACTCTGATGTGACGAACTGACTCATTGGAAAAGACCCTGATTCTGGTGTTTGATTCAGCAAACTTTTTGAGGACTTAAGCCAAGGGAGGCAGCCTCTGAGACAGCTCTGAGGGACTGCTCAAAGAGAGAAGGGCAGAACCAGGATATATAGAAGATTTTTGCTGTAATAAAAAGAAAGAGGTAGTCATCAAATCAAAAGATTACTGTCAAAGCCAGACATCTCAATGAAGTTAACCCTTTTTTAAATGAATGGGTAGATGCAAGAGTCTGGGCTCACTGAATTCATTCCCTTGATGTGCACCTTAGCTATCTAGGGCCAGTATCATGTGCTTTTCCATCTCGAGTCCTCTCAGGGTCCACTGTCAGGGCTGGATGCAGTAGCTGGGGGCTTGGCGGCAGGCAGCCCCTTTATCTCCCTCCTGAGATTCCCCCCGGCTCACCACTGGGGCCCGTGGAAGTGGCTGATAGGGTTAATGACTGCAGCATTTTTGTTTGCTGATACAGCAGGCAACATTTTGTTTTACCCACTGAGTCAATAGGTAATGTCACACTAGCTCTGCTCCTGGGATATGGTAAATGCCCAGTAAATGTTTGCTATTACATCATCAGATCAGCAGTAGAATTACTAGCAGTAGTATTTTTCACGATACTCCAGGGTTCGATGACTTAGACCAGCCACCATCCAGAAGACAGTGCTTGAGTCTTCCTCTCCCCATCCAGCTTCCCCAGCTCCTTTCCCAGTGTCTCTTGGGGACACATTTTAAATAAATGACACACAAATTCTCACTGCAGGGTCTGATTCTGGGGAGCACGGAACGTCTCAGCCACGCTTCTATAGTAAAACACCATAGACTGGATGAGTTATAAACAACAAATATTTATTCTTCACAGTTCTGGAGCCTGAAGTCTAAGATGAGGGTGCCAACATGGTCACATGACATCCCTCTTCTTGGCTGGACTTCTTTTTGTGTCCTCAGAAGAAGGGGGCCAGGGGAGTTCTGTGTGGTCTCTTTCATTAGGAAACAATTCCAATAATGCAATAATGAGGGTTCTGCCATCATGACCTAAGAACCACCCAAAGGTCCTACTTAATACTATCACCTTCAGTTCAGTTGAGTTGCTCAGTCATGTCTGACTCTTTGCGACCCTGTGGACTGCAGCATGCCAGGCCTCCCTGTCCATCACCAGCTCCCAGAGTCTACTCAAACCCATGTCCATTGAGTCGGTGATGCCATCCAACCATCTCATCCTCTGTCATCCCCTTCCCCCAACTTCAATCTTTCCCAGCATCAAAGTCTTTTTCAAATGAAGCAGTTCTTCACATCAGGTGGCCAAAGTATTGGAGTTTCAGCTTCAGCATCAGTCCTTCCAATGTATATTAGGACTTACTGCCTTTAGGATGGACTGGTTGGATCTCCTTGCTGTCCAAGGGACTCTCAAGAGTTTCCTCCAACACCACTGTTCAATATCACCTTGGGGACTAATATTTCAACAGATGAATTTGGGGAGGGGGATCACAGCATGAACCAAGACCTTCCCCCACTCTTTCTGTAGATGGTCCCTCAGCTGACCTGGTTTCCCATGGCCAAGCAGACACCCACTGCCTGCTCTCTCTCCCCCTTCATGACAAGGGATAGGAGGTAGAAAGGCAATAGAGCCCTGACTTTTTGTGCAGTTCCAGCCCCCACAGTGGTCCAGTCCACACCTCACATTCCCTGTGCTTCTGCATGACAGTTAATAGAAACAAATCTTAGTTTGCAAGGAATGATTCTTTACAAGAGGGTTCCTTGCTGACCACAAAACCTATGGGTGATTTCAGGGCCATAAATCTTTCTTTCAGATAGAGGATTCTTACAAGCAGAAGTTCCTTGTAGGTGTCCTGCTTCAGGAATCAAGAGACCTAGGGTCTAAGCCTGATTTATCGAGGCCTCATGGTGTGACTTTTGGAAAAGGCAGTG
This sequence comes from Capra hircus, assembly GCF_001704415.2. Lineage (NCBI taxonomy): Eukaryota > Metazoa > Chordata > Mammalia > Artiodactyla > Bovidae > Capra > Capra hircus. The sequence continues at coordinate 105,743,005 of NC_030813.1, forward strand.
GCACCCCACTCCAGTACTCTTGCCTGGAAAATCCCATGGATGGAGGAGCCTGGTAGGCTGCAGTCCATGGGGTCTCTAAGAGTCGGACACGACTGAGCGACTTCATGTTCACTTTTCACTTTCATGCATTGGAGAAGGAAATGGAAACCCACTCCAGTGTTCTTGCCTGGAGAATCCCAGGGACGGAGGAGCCTGGTGGGCTGCCGTCTATGGGGTTGCACAGAGTCGGACACAATTGAATTGACTTAGCGGCAGCAGCAGCATGGTGTGACTTTAAGGTCCTTGGGTGTGTAAGTGACTTGACCAGTTTCCATATCTACAAAGTTAGTGTATCCGGGCTCATACACTCCTTTAAGAATCCGAAGAAAGTTATAAAACCTTTTCCCAAAAGAGGAACAACCAACATAATTTCATGTTAAATTTCAAGAGTTTCTAGATCCCACTGAAGTCCACCATTGGATCCCTTACAAGGTGATTTCTAATGATTTTATTAGCTCTCATATTCTATATCTCTAGGTTTTCCCAAGTTTATAACAGAACCGCCAAAGGACAGATAACAAATATTTGAGTCAGTGTAAATTCTTCTTATGCAAGAGTGATTGAAACTATTTTAAAAATTTTTTTGGCATGGAGCAAAGATATTATTTACTGCCAAGAAGAAAGTGTGCATTTAAAAGTGAAATTGTCCCAGTCTGCAAGGAGGGAACATCTGGGAGCAGCATACAGACCTTGGACCTCTGGACCTCAGTAGGGACTGTCTCTTCTCTTTTGGGGAGAATGGATTTTGGAAGCTCACCACCAAGAGTTTCAATTCCCACTCCATAAGTTGTCAGATTTGTGTTTGACCACAGACAAGACAAATTGCTCAGATGTAAATCCTTCCTGTTTAAAATGGAAAATAAATCCTTCTACCTTTCTTATACTGTGGTGTGTGTGTGTGTGTGTGTGCGTGCACAGGCTTAGTCACTCAGTCATGCCCAACTCTGCGACACCCGCCAGACTCCTCTGTCCCTGGGGATACTTCCAGCAAAAACACTGGAGTGGGTTGCCATGCCCTCCTCCAGGGGTAGTGAAAACTAAATGAGACAGTGTTCATACGTTCCTTGGCACGTGGTTCTCCTCCTCTTCTGTTTTATCTCTAGTTTCTTCTTCCAGGTGGAAGAGATACACCGGGTAAGTGTATGAGGAGAGGGCACGGAGCTTCCGCCCTCTCTAGGTTGCCACTCTCAGTTCCTCCACAGGTTCACCAGCCCAGAAGCTCTCTGAGCCTCATCCTTTTGGGGTTTTATGGAGGCTTCGTTACCTAGGCACAATCAATTAAACGATTAGCCAGTGGCAACTGATGACTGAACTCAATATTCGGCTTTTCCTCCTCCCCAGATGTCAGATGTGGGTGGGGGTGGGTGGGGGTGGGTGTGGGTGGGTGTGGGTGGGTGTGGGTGGGTGTGGGTGGGTGGGTGTGGGTGTGGGTGTGGGTGGATGTGGGTGTGTGTGTGTGTCGGGAGGAGACTGAAATTTCCAATGCTCTAATCACCTGATGGCTTCACTGGCAACCAGCCTCCATCCTGATGTGAGTTCAAAAATCACCTTATTAACATAAAGGACGCCTCCATTGCTTTCATCACTTAGGAAACAGACAATAGTTTTAGGAGCTCTGTGAAATGTTGATGAAGATCACATAGATTTTTATTACAAATCACAATATCACACAGCACAGGGATTTCATGGTAAAGCACGCTGCAGAGCACTCACTGGAAGGCAAGAAATTGTGGCCAGTGTTTGAGATTGTATTCTCTGCCTAGAATTCTGTTATAGTTGAGTTTGTCCTACTTTTCCCTTGGCTTGGCTCACACCTGCTCAACCTTTGACTCAGCTCAGACATCATTTCTTTTAAATGACCCTCCAAGACCTTTGAGCTGGGAGATGGGGCCGCTTCTGAGTTATAGATCATGTCTATATCAGGGCTTCCCTGGTGGCTCAGCTGGTAAAGAATCTGCCTGCAAGGAAGGAGACCTGGATTCGATCCTTGGGTTGGGAAGATCCCCTGGAGAAGGGGACGGCTACCCACTCCAGTATTCTGGCCTGGAGAATTCATGGACTGTATAGTTCATGGGGTTGCAAAGAGTCAGACATGATTGAGGGACTATCACTTTCATATCATCAGGGCCTTCCCAGGTGGTGCTAGTGGTAAAGAACCTGCCTGCCAATGCAGGAGGCAGAAGAGACTCTGGTTCCATCCCTGGGTTGGGAAGATCCACTGGAGGAGGAAATGGCAACCTGCTCCAGTATTCTTGCCTGGAGAATCCCATGGACAGAGGAGCCTGGTGGGCTACAGTCCATGGGGTCGCAAAGAGACACGACTGAAGCAACTTAGCACGCTTGCATATCATCAGACTCACCCTGTCATCTGAGCTCTTTGAGGGCGGAGAAGGTATATTTTATTTTTTTCCTTTTTTGCCATGCCTCATGAGTGATTGAACCTGGGCCCCCTGCAGTAGAAACTCGAAGTCTTAGCTACTGGACCACTGAGGAATTAATTCCCTGGTGCCTTTATCTTTGCATCTTCAGTTCCTAACAATTTTTGAATTGAGTTGAATAGAAACAACAGTTCTTTTCCCCTAAGCCTCTGACAGGGAGCATGAGATTTGAGCAATAACCGTGTTAATTTCCTTGGAACTTTTTGCTTGCTGTTTTTTCCATTGTTTTCCCAATACATGTAACTTAGAGCTATTATATGTATCTGCTTCTATCCGGTTAGGTTCGACAGGTGACATATAGGGAGAGACAGGCCTTGTGAATACTAAGGAATGGAATTAACTTGATGGACATTCCCTTTCCTTCAGCAAAAGCAGCTCTTTTCTCGTTGTTCACTGACCTTGGAATGATGGACTGTGAACAGAGAATCAACATCTCCTTTTATTACAGCACATTTACTAAGTCTGGCCAAAGAGTTGAAAGCTTTCTGCAAAAATGTGAGTCTAGCAGAATGTTCACAACTGGCTCCTGCCAGGCTCAGTGAAGGGAGGGACGACACAGCATTCTTAGATAAGAACAAGGTATAGAGTTACTGAATTGAAACTAGAATGCCCAGGGAAAAGGCTTGTGAGCTTTGTTTTGTGAATTAAACCTCTGAAAGCTGCTTGGCTTTTATAATGAGGAAAGCAAGGAGTTTAGAAATGAGTCTGAATGTCTGTCCATCTCTTTTTAGATGATCGAACCAGGACTCAGGCATGTTAAATAAACTTCTCAGGGTCACCTGCCTGCTGCTGCTGCTAAGTCGCTTCAGTCGTGTCCAACTCTGTGCGACCCCATAGATGGCAGCCCACCAGGCTCCACCGTCCCTGGGATTCTCCAGGCAAGAACTTTGGAGTGGGTTGCCATTTCCTTCTCCAATCATGAAAGTAAAAAGTGAAAGGGAAGTCGCTCAGTCGTGTCCGACTCTTAGCGACCCCATAGACAGCAGCCTACCAGGCTCCTCCGTCCATGGGACCTCCCAGGCAAGAGTTCTGGAGTGGGGTGCCATTGCCTTCTCCCTACAAGGAGATCAAACCAGTCAACCCTAAAGGAAATCAACCCTGCATATTCACTGGAAGGACTGATACCGAACCTCCAATACTTTGGCCGCCTGATATGAAGAGCTGACTCTGGAAAAGATTCTGATTCTGGAAAGATTGAAGGCAGGAGGAAAAGGGGATGACAGAGGACAATATGGTCGGATGGCATCACAGACTCAATGGACATGAGCTTGAGCAAACTCTGGGAGATGGTGAAGGACAGGGTAGCCTGGTGTGCTGCAGTCTGTGGGGTCACACAGAGTTGGACACGACTGAGTGACTGAACCACAACAAAAGGGCTGTTGGGAGGAGAAAAGCACATAAGATGTGTGTGTGCGCTCAACTGCTAAGCTGTGTCCGACTCTTTGTGACCCCATGGACTGTAGCCCGCCAGGCTCCTCTCTCCACGGGATTCTCCAGGCAAGAATATTGGAGTGGGTTGCCATTTCCTTCTTCACAGGAACTCCCAACCCAGGGATTGAACCTGTGTCTCCTGCCGGGCAGATGGATTCTTATGCACTGCGCCACCTGGCAAACCCTTATGTAAGTTACCTCAAAGTCTAACAGACTGCTGGCTCCCAAAGGCTAACTGAACACTTTTTTGAACACCATGGAACTGGAAAGACAGGTCCTAAACTGTCCCTGCTCCCTTTTCAGATTTTACAAGTTTCCCTTAGATGGACATCCCATCATCTTGACCCTTGCACACACAGAAGCGATGCTCTGCTCTGTTCCCCAGAAGCTTATGAGGAACACCTCCAGCTCTTCATCTTGACCTTGACCCTTACCCAGAGGAGGAAGAAAGGCCGTCCTGTCACTTTTAGGATCAGAATTGAGCATACTTGGTCACCACCTTGATGCTTCTTCTTTTCTGATTCACTTTGCATACAGGATCCATGCCTTCTTCCTCTTGCCGAGTTCTTAGAGAAGCAGACTGGTCCTGGATGAGAAGACCATATTCACTCAGGAGGGTCAGGACCTGGGGCTCAGGTCCCTATATCAGATCAAACGTCAGAAGGCCCATCGTGATCACACATAGCAACTACATCTCTCATGTAGTGGTGTCAGGTGTCAAGGTAAAGCTGATGTGTTTCGTGTCATCTGTTTGACTTCTAAGTGTTGGTTTCAAATTTGGCAGTGGATAAAAGGCTTTTGAGCTTCCCAGGTAGCACTCGTGGAAAAGAATCCACCTGCCAATGCAGGAGACATAAGAAATATGGGTTTGACCCCTGGATGGGGAAGATCCCCTGGAGGAGAGCCTGCCAACACACTCCAGTATTCTTGCCTGGAGAATCCCATGGACAGACAGGAGCCTAACATGCTGCTGCCCAACTGCTCACAGAGTCAGACACGACTTAGCGACTAAACAACAATGGATTCTGGTGGCTGGGAATAAGGTGAGTAAGGAGTGAGGTCAAGGCTTTGGGCTGAGCCAGGGGGTAAGGCCTCAGATTTTAATACAATAGCAGCTGGTAGGACAGAGAGCTTGTTTCTCTATGGCTCACAAGTGAGCAGCTGTTTTTATTTGATCAGCTCAGTGCCCGGGGTTTTGATTTGGAACTGGTTTTTGAGTCAACAGTGAGCTTCCCTGTGTATTGTCAGCTCCTCGCTGGTGGCATGGAGTGTATCCTGTGTCACTCCACCATGAGCAGTAGACTCTTGGGAGCTGCTGCCCTGCGTTCCCTGGAATTTGCCCCACGCGCCTGTTCCTGTCATTGATTTTGTGTTTCTTCACTGCAGTCCATATTGACCATGTTATAACTGTATGTTGAACTGCACATAGAGGGACAGATAGAGGATGAATGTGTAGATGAAAGGGTAGATAGATAGCTCCTAGATGGATTGTTGTTGCTGTTTTTCAGTTGCTAAGTTGTGTGCAACTCTTCGCGACCCCATGGACGGCAGCACTCCAGGCCTCCCTGTCCTTTACCATCACCTGGAGCTTGCTCAAACTCATGTCCATTGAGTCGGTGGTGCCATCCAACCATCTCATCCTCTGCCAACCCCTTCTCCTCCTGCCTTTAATCTTTCCCAGCATTAGGATCTTTCCCAATGAGTCAGCTCAGGTGGCCAAAGTTTTGGAGCTTCAGCTTCAGCATCAGTCCTTCCAATTAATATTCAGGGTTTATTTCCTTTAGGATTGACTGGTTTGACCTCTTTGCCGTCCAAGGGACTCTGAAGAATCTTCTTCAGCACCACAATTTAAAAACATCAGTTCTTCGTGGTTCTGGAGGGGTGTGAATTCAGATGAAACAACCTGTCACTCATTACTGGTGACTGCTTGCATAAGAACTGATTTTTTACCTAACATTTTTGTGGTAAGGAGGAAAGAGGTTTATAAACTAACATGACAGACTTCACACAAACAGCCCTGACGTCTTTCTGTTCTTTTCCCCCAAAATTCTCCCCCCATTAACACCATCTGATCTCTTCCTTCAAATCAAGCCCTCCCCCGCTCCCTCCTCCAATCCTCTCATCCACCCCTGGTCTCACCACAGTAGTTCGTTATTGCCTTAGCTCCAATTTGCATCCTCCCAGCCATCATCCTGCCCAGCACACTCAGGAATTTCCCTGGGATTCAGTCTTTAGAAGATAAGGCCTAGGATAAATAAAGAAGAGGGTCCCCAGCGGTAAAGAATCTGCCTGCCAATGCAGGAGATGATACCTGGGATGGGAAGATCTGGAGGAGGGCATGGCAACCCATTCTGGTATTCTTGTCTGGAGAATCCCATGGACAGAGGAGCCTGTGGGCTACAGTCCATAGCATCGTAAAGAGTCGGACACGACTGAAGTGACTTAGCATGCATGCAAGTAAAGAAGCTCTTGGCCTCCCAGGACAGCAGATTCTTGTTGAGGTGAATTCTCAACCCCTCCATCCTTCATCTGATGCAAATTACAAAGCACAAAGCTAGAGTATGAGATACAGGAAAGCCAGTTTCCAGTTTGGAAGTGGTCTCTCCCCCAGGGGAGGATGAAGTTAAAATAATAGCATTCATGAGACTTCCCTGATGGTCTGCGCTTCAAATGCAGGGGACCTGGGCTCAATCCCTGGTCAGGGAACTAGATCTCACATGTTGCAACTAAGGCCCAGCACAGCCAAACAAATAAAATATTTTACAATAAGATATTGGCGTTTGTGTGTCCAGGCCACTTTCTCAAACTCCCTCTTTGGTTCTCGTGTGTACTCTGGAATCCGTGGCTCACGGGGCATCTGAGAAGTGATGGCTGGCTCACCCTAAGATCACCTAACTCAACTCCATTGCCCAACACCTTTCTCCAGGAGCTTAATTATGTGGTTTCCTTTTTGAGTTAATTCTCCCCCAATCTGCATTTTTGGTCTTCACGGAGAACAGGTGGGGAAGAGTATCTCATGGGCTACCAGTGAGGGATGGAGGTTCATCTGTGGAATGTGAAGCCAACGTCTAGAGCTAGAGGACTCCAGAGCAGATTCTCATTCCTTCCTGGCAGCTGAGAGAGCGAGCTGATAGCATGAAATATACTTCAATATCACTGTCTTTATTGCATCAGACATTTTTCTCTCAAAAGATTTGACTACAATCTGGGAATGAACACATATGCTTTCAAACAATGTTGATCCACAGAAAACCTTTGTTGAAAGAATAAATCCAACTTTTGACAGCCAAGTTGAATACTACTTTCTGAACATGTAATCACTTTTCCACCACTGGGCATTTTTCATGCTCTTCTTGCTATGTAGAACCTTCTCCACAAACTCGATCTTTTGTTAAAATTCATCTCGGCCCTTCCTTATCATTCTTGAGAAAACTGTTTCCACATTTCTCCAGTCATCCAGAGATAAGAGGAAGGTGGCTGCTTTCTCTCTCTCTTTTTCTGGCCATACCATGTGGCTGGTGGGATCTTAGTCCCCAAACCAGGAGTTGAACTTGGGCCCATGACAGTGAAGATGCAAAATCCTAACCACTGGACTGCCAGGGAATTCCCAAGGGTGGTTTCTCTTTTTCTGTGTCCTTAGGTCAGTCCTCTTTCTTGAGCTTAACATACTTAAATGTTATTGGTGGTGTTCAGTTGCAAAGTCATGTCTGACTTTCTTCGACCCCATGGACTGCAGCACATCAAGCCTCCCTGTCTCTCACTATCTCTCATAGTTTGCCCAAGGTCATGCCCATTGCATCGGTGATGCCATCCAGCCGTCTCATCCTCTCCTCCTGCCCTCAATCTTTCCCAGCGTCAGAGTCTTTTCCAACGATTTGGCTCTTCACATCAGGTGGCCGAAGTATTGGAACTTCAGCTTCAGCATCAGTCCTTCCAACGAGTATTCAGGGTTGATTTCCTTTCTTTAGGATTTACTGGTTTGATCCTCTTGCTATCCAAGGGACTCTCAAGAGTCTTCTCCAGTACCACAATTCAAAAACATCAATTCCTCAGCACTGAGCCCACATCCGTACATGACTACAGGAAAGATGTGCTCCACTGGAGGAGAGAATAGCAAACTACTCCACTATTCTTGCCTTGAGAACCCTATGAACATGATAAGAAGGCGAATGTTGGTGATCCACTCTCAAATTGTCTTCTTTTGAATCTTGCACAGGTGTGTACATCAGTCTCTACCCTTCAGTTCAGTTCAGTCGCTCAGTCGTGTCCAACTCTTTGCCACCCCATAAATCACAGCATGCCAGGCCTCCCTGTCCATCACCAAATTCCAGAGTTCACTCAGACTCACATCCATTGAGTTGGTGATGCCATCTTATCCTGTCGTCCCCTTCTCCTCCTGCCTCTAATCCCTCCCACCATCAGAGTCTTTTCCAATGAGTCAACTCTTCACATCAGGTAGCCAAAGTATTGGAGTTTCAGCTTCAGCATCAGTCCTTCCAATGAACACCCAGGACTGATTTCCTTTAGGATGGACTGGTTGGATCCCCTTGCAGTCCAAGGGACTCTCACGAGTCTTCTCCAACACCACAGTTTGAAAGCATTAATTCTTTGGTGCTCAGCTTACTTCACAGTCCAACTCTCACATCCATACATGACTACTGGAGAAACCATAACCTTGACTAGATGGACCTTCGTTGGCAAAGTAATATCTCTGCTTTTGAATATGCTATCTAGGCTGGTCATAACTTTCCTTCCAAGGAGTAAGCGTTTTTTAATTTCATGGCTGCAATCATCATCTGCATTGATCTTGGAGCCCCCCAAAATAAAGTCTAACACTGTTTCCACTGTTTCCCCATCTATTTGCCATGCAGTGATGGGACCAGATGCCATGATCTTCGTTTTCTGAATGTTGAGCTTTAAGCCAACTTTTTCACTTTCCTCTTTCACTTTCATCAAGAGGCTTTTTAGTTCCTCTTCACTTTCTGCCATAAGGGTGGTGTCATCTGCGTATCTGAGGTGATTGATATTTCTCCTGGCAATCTTGATTCCAGCTTGTGCTTCTTCCAGCCCAGCGTTTCTCATGATGTACTCTGCATAGAAGTTAAATAAGCAGGGTGACAATATATAGCCTTGATGTACTCCTTTTCCTATTTGGAACCAGTCTGTTGTTCCATGTCCAGTTCTAACTGTTGCTTCCTGACCTGCATACAGGTTTCTCAAGAGGCAGGTCAGGTGGTCTGGTATTCCCTTAACAGCCCTCAAAAATTGGTAAAAAATTAAATGATGGCAAAGGAGTCCTCTTCTGGGAAATGCTGAATGAATACTGTTTGTTGAATGACTAAGTGAATCACCAACTCTCTGCCACCACAATTCTGCAGCTGCCACTGCCCCTCCTGTAGAGGCTCTGCCCACTAACCCACATGCCAGTCCAGATGCTAAGAGACCAGGTCCTGCTCAGTATTCAGTCCTTATGTGTCCAGAGACTCAGTATAAGTCTAGGCCTGGACAGGGAAGAAAAGTGAAAGAGTAACAAACTTTAACTGACTGTGTTGTAAATGTCTAATGAGATGTTGGAGGGATTAATGAAAAGAGCAGTTTTATTCAGCATGCCTCTTCATGCTCTGAGAACAACAATTACAAAATCCTCTAGTGCCTCCAAACTTCCCCTGTAAATTTAAACAAAAGCAAAACCACAATACCAAGAGAATTGACACATGGGCCCCAAATCACACAATTGGAACCACATTTGGAAAATATGAGCTAATAGAATTATGAAGTGTAAAAATAGGCTGAAAGAGGAATTGGAGAGTGTCAAGGATCTTGGGGACAAATGAATCCAGCCCCTCATGTTACAGATGAAATTCTGAAGCGTTGGAATGAGGAAGGGACTTGTAAAGTTACACAGCTGTTGGTATGAGCACTGGGCAGGAACCCATCACAGTAGTGGATAGACCAGGAAGATGTAATTGCCTCATTTAGTTCCCTGTAGGCACAGAAGTAGTCTCACTAGTAAGCCCAAGTAATGACAGTGACTCATCCAGTTAACATGGCACAGAGGTTTGAAGTGAAAACCTCCAGGTGGACCCTGAGCTGTGTGGTCCTGTAGCCACAGTCAGCTCGCCTAAACACGTTCATCAGAACTCTGCAGAGTGTGGTATTACAGAGCCGATGTCTGAAGCAAGGTTTACCTTCGTGGTGAGATTTTTCCTTCTTGTCAAGAGGGAAAGCCCAGCAGGCACAAGTTCCTTAGCCCCTTGTCTGGAACCAGAGGCGGTGGAGGAGGAAGCAGACCCGGGTCTCTCAGAGAGAGGTGATGGTACCAGGGAGGGAGACGGGGGTCTCGGCTAAGTCTCTGAGGCCACGACACTCACAAGCCACTAATCTTCTGAACACATGAGATTGCTATTTTACAGCTAACAAAGAGTGGCTCCTGGAGTTTTGCCAAGTGCCCATGAAATGATGGAGGGAGCGGCCATCCTGTGGGGATAGCTACTGATCAGGTCAGGACTATGCCTGGGTTTCTGACTCCTGGTGCAGTGCTCTTTCTCCAAGAAGGAATGAAATATGGCAATGAAAAAGGCAGTTTATGAACAACGCAGCAAATGACGAGCCTAGGGAGAAGGATAAAGTGGGCTGGAGATGACCCTCCCTGTACATGTATTCATTGTGTGGCCACGGGATGTAAAGGAAGCAACCTTGGGAGTCTCGCCCTTGCTCTTCCTGTGTTGGGGATGGTGGTCTTGCTCCAGGGATCTGTGTGCAGCTTTTGCTTGCTCTTTTCTCAGGTTTCTGCTCAAATGTCACCTCCTCAGAGAAGCTTTCCCTGAACACCATATATAAAATAATTCACCCTCTTTTCCCTGAGTGTATGTGCTCAGTCACATCTGACTCATTGCAACCCCATGAACTGTAGCCCGCCAGGCCCCTCTGTCCATGGGATTTCCTGGGCAAGAGTATTAGAGTGAGTTGCCGTTTCCTTCTCCAGGGGATCTTCCTAACCCAGGGATCGAACCTGCATCTCCTGCCTGGCAGGTGGGTTCTTTGCCACTGAGCTACCTGGGAAGTCCTTCTCATCCCTGATCCCTCTGTAACACTCCCCTGGAGAGCTTGTAGGAAGAAAGGCAGAGCAGATAACCAAATCAATCCCTGTATTGCCCATATCCACCAACAGGATGTAAGCACCACGAGAATGGGGATTTCACCTGTCCCCTTCACCACTGGATCCTCAGCTTAGTAATACTTGGGGCTTAGAGGGCACTCAGTCAGCTGTTGTTGCTGTTTAGTTGCTAAGTTGTGTCCAGCTCTTTTGTGACCCCATGGAGTGTAGCCCACCAGGCTCCCCTGTTCGTGGGATTCTCCAGGCAAGAATACTGGAGTGTGTTGCCATTTCCTTCTCCAGGGGATCTTCCCAACCCATGGATTGAACCCAGGTCTCTTGCATTGGCAGGCAGGTTCTTTACCACTGAGCCGCTGGGAATGAGTAGTCGTCAAAAAAATAAGTGAATGAATGAATGAAAATGGGAGCAGTTCATGGATTTAGAGCTCAACCATGGTCTCTTGGAGGTATTTCTCACAGCTTCCCATACTCTTATTCTTGTCTGTCTGTTCATAATACGATTTCTCTCCTGGTTTTGGTTGCTATTCCTTAGCCTCCTTCATTGCATCTGTTTGCTTACCTATCTCTAATATGGGCTTCCCCGGTGGCTCAGTCAGTGAAGAATCTGCCTGCAGTGCTGGAGACCTGGCTTTGATCCCTGGATTGGGAAGATCCCCTGAAGAAGGAAATGGCAACCCACTCCAGTATTCTTGCCTGGAGAATCCCATGGACAGAGGAGCCTGGTGGGCTACAGTCCATGGGGTTGCAAAGAGTCAGATGCGACTGAGCAGACTTTCACTTTCACTTTCCCCTCTAATACATGGGTTAAGTGCTCTGCATAATTACCCCTATTTAATATTAAACAAGTCCACAGAGTTGTGTAATGGATTAGGCTGACTTTACCTGCAAGGATCTTGGCCAAGTTGTTTGAACTGTCTAAGCCTCAAAGTCATGAAACTCCTCAGTGACAGGGTAGGCTCAAACGTGACAGTGCAGAGCATTCTTGGGTTGTATTGATACATATCACATTCTCAGCAGTGACCGGGTCTTTGGAGACTTGATAAATGTTGACTCATTCTGACTGTTGGGCAGGGCTGGGAGTGTGCATTCAGATGGATCCTTGCAAGAAATAGATGGCATCGTTATGAGTATGACCGAGGGGACTTGAATAAAGGAGCAGGGAGAAGGTCACTACCAGAACTCAGAGGGAGCTCCAGTTGTAGGCAGGGCCTCCAACAGACTTGAACTTTTAGACCTGAGCCCCTTCCTAAGGTCTTGGAGAGGGAGGTTAGCAATGTATTCCGTGTGATCATATGGTTTTGTGAAAGTGAGATATATAAATCACAGTTGGCTAAGATCTCCATACCTTTCCACTTGGACTGTGGCTTCATCACATTTCCCTTCCTGTTGGGTGGAGTATTTTAAATCTAGCTATGGTGGCTCAGATGGTAAAGGATCTCCCTGTAATGCAGGAGACCTGGGTTCAGTCCCTGGGTCAAGAAGATCCCCTGGAGAAGGAAATGGCATGCCAGTATTCTTGCCTGGAGACTCCCAGGGATGGAGGAGTCTGGCTGGCAGGCTACAGTCCACGGGATCTCAAGGAGATGTTGAGTCTAATGTATGTTTTAATCTGTGAAATGCATACATATGTGCCAGCTTCCACTTAAAAAAAAAGTTTGGCATGTTAATAATGCAGTATTCAAACAGCTAAAGAAAGATCAAATTCCTTTCTTTTTAAAATGGAAAATATAAATAATTCCAGTTGTTATAAGCATTGCCATATAGAAATGGCCTCCAGGAGGACTCCTAGCAACTTCGGTGATAACTCACCCAGGTATTGTGACACAAAATTGCAAGACCTTGGGCTGAATTGCCACAAAAATGTGTCTTGTGGATGGATACTCAACGCCAGAAGCATGGGAGTAGTGGAGAGAGAGGGAAATTTGAAATGTACAAAGTCAGACCTAGTCTGTCAAAATTCTTCCAGCCCACAGACATGTAATAGTATAAGCAAGAGTTCAGTTTGCATTGACCTCCTGGTCTAAGCAGAAATATTCTCTTATCAGGAAGAAATCCTAGTTTACTCTGCGTGTGTGTGTGTGTGGGTTCAGTTGTGTCTGACTCTTTGCAACCCCAAGGACTGTATAGCCTGCCAGGCTGCTCTATCCATGAAATTTTCCAGGCAAGAATACTGGAGTGGATGCCATTTCCTACTCCAGGCAATCTTCCTGATCCAGGGACTGAACCTGAGTCTCCTGCATTGGCAGGTTGATTCTTTACCACTGCACCACTTGGAAAGCCTGGAAAGTTTACTCTAGTCCCATTAAAAAAAAGTTTGGCATGTTAATAATACAGTATTCAAATAGCTAAAGAAAGATCAAATTATTTTCCTTTCTTAAACTGAAAAATTACCAAGTTAATGAAACTTCATGATAATAAAGAGCAGGCAGATAAAAACTTACAAAAATGGTATTATGGAGGTATGTATGTGTCGACTGAAAAAAAAATGCACAGTGTAGAAGTCGAGAATTATGATTTACTTGGTGGACAAAACTGAGGACATCAGACAGGAAGATGGCCTCTCAGATAGCTCTGAGGGACTGCTCTGAAGAGGTAAGGGAGGAGCCAGGATACACAGGACTTTTTGCAACAAAGACCAGGTAGTTGGAACATCAAAAGACTGTGGCTAATTAAAGAACAACCAGACACCTCAAGTTAATGAATCTGTCATTTTCTGTGTATGAAAGGGCAGGAGTATGGGCTCACTGAAATCATTCCTGAGATGTGCACCTTAACTGTCTAGGGCCAGCACCCTGCTTTTCTCCACCCTGAACCCCCTCAGGGTGCACAGTTGGGGGTGGCTACACTGACTGCTTCCTTGGTGGCTCAGCCAGTAAAGAATCTGCCTGCCGATGCAGGAGATGCAAGAAATGTAGATTCGATTCGTGGGTCAGGAAGATCCCCTGGAGAAGGAAATGGCAACCCACTTCCGAATTCCTATAGAAGGAATTCTATGGGAAATTCCATAGATACAGGAGCTTGATGGCCAGGGGTGGCAGCCGAGAGGAGCTACCCTACGTCCAAGGAGTGGTGGCTGCGCGGGCACAGGAGGGCCGAGACGAGCTACTCCACGTTTCGTCAGGAAGGGTGGCGGTGAGGAGATACCCCTCGTCCAAGATAAGGAGCAGCAGCTGTGCTTTGCTGGAGTAGCCGTGAAGAGATACCCCGTGTCCAAGGTAAGAGACCCAAGTAAGACAGTAGGTGTTGCAAGGCATCAGAGGGCAGACACACTGAAACCATAATCACAGAAAACTAGTCAATCTAATCACACTAGGACCACAGCCTTGTCTAACTCAATGAAACTAAGCCATGCCCTGTGGGGCTACCCAAGATGGGCAGGTCATGGTGGAGAGGTCTGACAGAATGTGGTCCACTGGAGAAGGGAATGGAAACCACTTCAGTATTCTTGCCTTGAGACCCCCATGAACAGTATGAAAAGGCAAAATAATAGGACACTGAAAGAGGAACTCCCCAGGTCGGTAGGTGCCCAATATGCTACTGGAGATCAGTGGAGAAATAACTCTAAACAGAATGAAGGGATGGAACCAAAGCACAAACAATAATCAGCTGTGGATGTGACTGGTGATAGAAGCAAGGTCCAATGCTATAAAGAGCAATATTGCATAGGAACCTGGAATGTTAGGTCTATGAATCAAGGCAAATTGGAAGTGGTCAAACAGGAGATGGCAAGGGTGAACATCAACATTCTAGGAATCAGCGAACTAAAATGGACTGGAATGGGTGAATTTAACTCAGATGACCATTATATCTACTAGTGGGGGCAGGAATCCTTAGAAGAAATGGAGTAGCCATCATGGTCAACAAAAGAGTGTGAAATGCAGTACTTGGATGCAATCTCAAAAACGACAGAATGATCTCTGTTCATTTCCAAGGCAAACCATTCAATATCACAGTAATCCAAGTCTATGCCCCAACCAGTAATGCTGAAGAAGCTGAAGTTGAACGGTTCTATGAAGACCTACAAGACCTTTTAGAACTAACACTCCAAAAAAGATGTCCTTTTGATTATAGGGGACTGGAATGCAAAAGTAGGAAGTCAAGAATCACCTGGAGTAACAGGCAAATTTGGCCTTGGAATACGGAATGAAGCAGGGCAAAGGCTAATAGAGTTTTGCCAAGAGAACGTACTGGTCATAGCAAACACCCTCTTACAACAACACAAGAGAAGACTCTACACACGGACATCACCAGATGGGCAACACCGAAATCAGATTGATTATATTCTTTGCAGCCAAAGATGGAGAAGCTCTATACAGTCAGCAAAAACAAGACTGGGAGCTGACTGTGGCTCAGATCATGAACTCTCCTTATTGCCAAATTCAGACTTAAATTGAAGAAAGTAGGGAAAACCACTAGACCATTCAGGTATGACCTAAATCAAATCCCTTATGATTATAAGTGGAAGTGAGAAATAGATGTAAGGGACTAGATCTGATAGAGTACCTGATGAACTATGGACAGAGGTTCGTAACATTGTACAGGAGATAGGGATCAAGATCATCCCCATGGAAAAGAAATGCCAAAAAGCAAAATGGCTCTCTGGGGAGGCCTTACAAATAGCTGTGAAAAGAGAAGCGAAAAGCAAAGAGATAAGCATCTGAATGCAGAGTTCCAAAGAATAGCAAGAAGAGATAAGAAAGCCTTCCTCAGCGATCAATGCAAAGAAATAGAGGAAAACAACAGAATGGGAAAGACTAGAGATCTCTTCAAGAAAATGAGAGATACCAAGGGAACATTTCATGCAAAGATGGGCTCAATAAAGGACAGAAATGGTATGGACCTAACAGAAGCAGAAGATATTAAGAAGAGGTGGCAAGAATACACAGAAGAACTGTACAAAAAAGATCTTCACGACCCAGATAATCACGATGGTATGATCACTCACCTAGAGCCAGACATCCTAGAATGTGAAGTCAAGTGGGCCTTAGAAAGCATCACTATGAACAAAGCTAGTGGAGGTGATGGAATTCCAGTAGAGTTATTTCAAATCCTGAAAGATGATGCTGTGAAAGTGCTGCACTCAATATGCCAGCAAATTTGGAAAACTCAGCAGTGGCCACAGGACTGGAAAAGGTCAGTTTTCATCCCAAACCCAAAGAAAGGCAACACCAAAGAATGCTCAAACTACTGCACAATTGTACTCATCTCATACGCTAGTAAAGTAATGCTCAAAATTCTCCAAGCCAGGCTTCAGCAATACATGAATTGTGAACTTCCAGATGTTCAAGCTGATTTTAGAAAAGGCAGAGGAACCAGAGATCAAATTTCCAACATCCGCTGGATCATCGAAAGGGCAAGAGAGCTCCAGAAAAACATCTATTTCTGCTTTATTGACTATGCCAAAACCTTTGACTGTGTGGAAAGTTTCCACAAGAAACTGTGGAAAATTCTGAAAGAGATGGGAATACCAGACCACCTGATCTGCCTCTTGATAAACCTGTATGCAGGTCAGGAAGCAACAGTTAGAACCAGACATGGAACAACAGACTGGTTCCAAATAGGAAAAGGAGTACATCAAGGCTATATATTGTCACCCTGCTTATTTAACTTCTATGCAGAGTACATCATGAGAAACGCTGGGCTGGAAGAAGCACAAGCTGGAATCAAGATTGTCAGGAGAAATATCAATCACCTCAGATACGCAGATGACACCACCCTTATGGCGGAAAGTGAAGAAGAACTAAAAAGCCTCTTGATGAAAGTGAAAGAGGAAAGTGAAAAAGTTGGCTTAAAGCTCAACATTCAGAAAACTAGGATCATGGCATCTGGTCCCATCACTGCATGGCAAATAGATGGGGAAACAGTGGAAACAGTGTTAGACTTTATTTTGGGGGGTTCCAAGATCAATGCAGATGATGATTGCAGCCATGAAATTATAAGATGCTTACTCCTTGGAAGGAAAGTTATGACCAACCTAGACAGCATATTCAAAAGCAGAGACATTACTTTGCCAACAAAGATCTGTCTAGTTAAGGCTATGGTTTTTCCAGTGGTCATGTATGGATGTGAGAGTTGGACTGTGAAGAAAGCTGAGCACTGAAGCTTTGGTGCTTTTGAACTGTGGTGTTGGAGAAGACTCTTGAGAGTCCCTTGGACAGCAAGGAGATCCAACCAGTCCATTGTAAAGGAGATCAGTCCTGGGTGTTCTTTGGAAGGAATGATGGTAAAGCTGAAACTCCGTTACTTTGGCCACCTCATGCGAAGAGTTGACTCATTGGAAAAGACTCTGATGCTGGGAGGGATTGGGGGCAGGAGGAGAAGGGGACGACAGAGAATGAGATGGCTGGATGGCATCACTGACTTGATGGACATGGGTCTGAGTGAACTCCGGGAGTTGGTGATGGACAGGGAGGCCTGGCATACTGTGATTCATGGGGTCGCAAAGAGTCGGACACAACTGAGTAACTGAACCAAACTGAGGACCTTGATGGGCTGCTGTCCATGGGCTTGGAAAGAGTCAGACATGACTCAGCATGTGCACACACATATACACTGACTGCAGGCTTGTTGGTTGCAATGTCCTTTGGGCTTCCCTCATAGCTATGGGCTTCCCTCATGGCTCAGTTGGTAAAGAATCTGCCTGTAATGCAGAAGACCCTGGTTCGATTACTTGGTCAGGAAGATCCTCTGGAGAAGGAATAGGCTACCCACTCCGCTATTTTTGGCTTTCCTTGTGGCTCAGCTGGTAAAGAATCCACCTGCATTGTGGGAGACCTGGGTTTGATCCCTGGGTTGGGAAGATCCCCTGGAGAAGGGAGAGGCTACCCACTCCAGCATTCAGGCCTCGAGAATTCCATGGACTATATAGTCCTGTTAGGCAGGTAGAACAGGGAAGAGGAGTCCAAAATGGCAGTGGCTACAGTCAAGGAAGGGAAAAGCCCGCAAAAATGAAACAAAAGAAGGTCCGAGGACGGGAGGGAGGACCTCAGGTAAAACAAACAACACTCCTGGCTGGCCCAATTTACTTAGGACATGCCCAGGGGGAGAGAAACATATAAATAGAGGAGCCAGAGCCAGCTCTCTCTCTCTCCCGCGTGCTGGGGCGCTCTTCTCCTCGTGTCTTTAGATTGATGTGCCCTCACGCCTCAAAGATGGATTTTCCTGCTATCTTCTAAACAAAATAGAGCTGTAACACTGAGCTGTAACACTGATTTGTCTAAGAGCTATGACACGGTCTATCCAAGACCTGAGAGCTGTGACTAGCGGAGGGGCTTTAATGTCCGTCACTGCAAATCTTTGTTGTGACGAGACAAAGAATCGAGGAACATACACTCGCGTGACAGTCCCTGGGGTCGCAAAGAGTCGGACTCGGCTAAGTGACTTTCACTTCGTTTACTGATAAGACAGGCAATATTTTTCATCCACATTTAGAGTTTTTGAAAGTCATACCATCCTTAAGTTTGAGACTGGAAAGTTGTTGCAATTTCTCTTATTCTAAAAAGATAATCATTTTATACCTAATTTCGTATTCTTTTCTCAAGGAGGGTTCAAAATGTGTGTAAACTTCCACCCTACAGAACTAATTCTGCCCCTGACTGTGGCTTTGGGTAAAGACCCATAGGCACACCTCTGGGTTTTTTTTTTTTTTTTTAATTATTCATTTATTTGTGGCTGTGCCGGGTCTTCGTTGCTGCACCTGGCCTTTTCTCCAGCTGCAGCGAGTGGGGCTGCTCTCCAGGTTCGGAGTGTGGGCTGCTCCTTGCAGGGGCCTCTCTTGTTGCAGAGCGCAGGCTCTAGAGCGCGTGGGCTTCAGTAGCTGAGGGTCACGGGCCCTCGAGCGAGCACAGGCTCAGTAGTGGTGGTGCAGGTGGTGTAGGAAGGGGGACCGCTTCCAGGGCCCGAAACTGGGCTCTTGTCTAACACTCGGAAATGAATTGTCCAAGGAGACACATCTGCTGACAAAGCAAGAGATTTTATTGGGAAAGGTCACCCGGGTGGAGAGCAGTAGGGTAAGGGAACCCAAGAGAACTGCTTTGCTGTGTGGCTCGCAGTCTCGGGTTTTATGGTGATGGAATTAGTTTCTGGGTGGTCTTTGGCCAATTATTCTAATTCAGAGTCTTTCCTGGTGGTACACACATCGCTCAGCCAAGATGGATGTTAGCGAGAGGGATTCTGGGAAGTGGACAGACACTCGGTGTCTCCTTTCAACCTTTCCCGAACTCTTCCGGTTGGTGGTGGCTTATTAGTTCCCTATTCCTTATTAGGATCTCCTGTCATAAAGCAGTTCATGCAAATGGTTACTATGGTGCCTGGCCAGGGTGGGCGGTTTCAATCAGTGTGCTTCCCCTAACACAGGGGCTTAGTTGTTTCGAGGTGTGCGGGATCTTTCCGGACCAGGGATTGAACCAGGGTCCCCTGCATTGCCAGGTGGATTCTTAACCACTTGACCACCGGGGAAGCCCACCAAAGGCCCATCTAAAGGGGAACGTGGCAGTGAGGGAATGGAGGGATACATATGCCAGTCTCTATATTCTGCAACCCAAATACACGACAGAGGGGAAGGAAGCCCAACTATTTCCACCCAGAGAGCTCAGGCCCTCTGGGCAGGAAGCCGAGAGGTGGCGGTGCAAATGGGACATTTCCAGTACAATGGGAAACCTGGCATAGTCTCTGAGCACTCCTTTGTGTAAGAACTGCCCCCTCCCCATGCACTCCTCCCCTTTGGAAAAGGAATGACTGACTTGTGTAGTGAGTGAGTTTCAGACAAGGACTAGCCCGGAGGGAGATCAGCAACCCTGGGTTCTCTTTCACCGGTGCCTGCCTCCCTACGGAGGAGCACCTCCTATGTGCTCAGCAGTTACCCAGCTGTGCCAGTGCATGGCAGGCATCTGCCTAGCCCAGGGGGGCACAGCAGAAAGCTCATCTGAAAAACTGGTTTAGACACGATGATAATAGTCACAATAAATAGCACTGTCGTGATGATCTAGGGCTTCCCAGTGGGACTCGTGGTAAAGAACCTGCCTGCCAACACAGGAGACGTAAGAGATGCGAGTTCGATCCCTGGGTCAGGAAGAAGCCCTGGAGAAGGCAATGGCAACACACTCCAGTATTCTTGCCTGAAAAATCCCATGGACAGAGGAGCCTGGTAGGCTAGGGTCCATAGGGTCGTGAAGAGTTGGACACGACTGGAGTGACCTAGCATGCACTTGATGGTCTAGTCTGCCCTCCACATTTTACAGGCAAAAAGTGTATTTTACTCTTCAAATAAATGTCCCATTAGAATATCTACTATGCTTAAGCTTTTTATGATTTTTAGCTTTCCTTCAAATCTCAGTTTTAATTGTATTTGAACATACAGATAACTTCAGTTTTAGGGAACACTGGTGTGAATTACCAGCAAATATAACTGCCAGCAATGGTCTTTCATTTTATTTCAGAAACCTCTGAGTCCTAAATCATCATTTCCAGGGAATTCTCTGATGGTCCAGTGGTTAGGATTCAGCGCTTTCACTTTTGAGGGCCCAGGTTCAATCCCGGGTCAGAGAACTAACATTCCATAAGCCCCGCTACGAGGCCAAAAGATAGTCATGATTTCTTAGTGAAATGTCTTCTAATATGAATAAAGACTGGAAAGAATCATTGCATTTTCTTTTAAATATAATATGCATCCCTTCCAAAGACACAGATTTGTATGATATTGAGACTGGAAGAAATGAAGGGACTTGCCAGGTTTATGATTTCTAAAACAAAGGGTAAAGGCTAAATTAGTTTTTTCAAAGGGCCAAAATGCATTTGTTCCTCCAAAAAGTTTGAAGACAAATTGAGAACAGCAACAACAACACAAGGAGGACAGGTTCTGGCTGGAGTGTGTGTTTCTGGTGAGGGGAGGCTGGCGACACTACTGCCTTTTGCTTGGCCCTGAAGCTCCCGCCAGACTCCTAAAGACTTTTAAAACCATGAGATGAACTTGGGGATCTCCAGGAGCAGCCCACCCATACCGTGCTGGTCCTAGGAGTTCATTATAAAGTGAAAGCCGCTCAGTCGTGTTGGACTCTTTGCTGCCCCAGGGACTATGCAGTCCATGGAATTCTCCAGGCCAGAATACTGGAGTGGGTAGCCTTTCCCTTCTCCAGGGGATCTTCCCAACCCAGGTCTCCTGCACTGCAGGCAGATTCTTTACCAGCTGAGCCACAAGGGAAGCCCAAGAATACTGGAGTGGGTAGCCCTATCCCCTTTCCAGCAGATCTTCCCGACCCAGGAACTGAGCTAGGGTCTCCTGCATTGCAGATGGATTCTTTACCAACTAAGCTATCAGAGAAGCCCTGTTCATTATAAAGTACTCCTCAAAACCTCTAGGTGTGAGACACATCCATGCTCCAGATTACCTTATAAAGAGCCTCCAGGACCAAAATCCTCAGGAATGACAGTGGAAGCAGGGCAGCACTTGGAGGAGTGAGGTTCAATCAGTCTTGTCTGAGCTGCTGAGAGGCCAGGGAGAGTCGGTTATTCTGCAATCGGATTAACTAGTTGTCCTTTAGTGTTGGAGACAAAATTGAGGAATCTGTGGTTGGATCTATTATGTCCGAAGTGATAAATTGGGCAAACGACTGCTTTTTGTATCAGTTCACAGAATAAATAAGGATATTTGACTTGAAATGCTTGTCAACAGCTTGACCCCACAGCCGTTGCTTGCTCTGTTCTCATAAAAGAAAAAACTTGAGGCTTTCAAAGCATGGTCCCTGGAAGAGCAGCATTGGCTCCAGTAGACAGACTGCATGAGATTCACAGAATCTCACGTGAGATTCACAGGAGATTTCAGTGAGAGTCTTTGTGACTTGTATGCACAGCAAACTAAGCTACAGACTTCAAATCACAAGCTGACTATGCACCGGGCTGGGAGAAGCTGTGCCCTCAGTCCCAGCTACCCTGTAAAGTGAAAGTGAAGTTGCTCAGTCGTGTCCGACTCTCTGCGACCCCATGGACTGTACAGGCTTCTTCATCCATGGGATTTTCCAGGCAAGGATACTGGAGTGAGTTTCCCTTTCCTTCTCCAGTTACCCTGTAAACGAGCCATAAAATGATGGCACGGTGACCAGGTGGTCTGCTATCAACACACAAGTCTTGAGGAAGCTCTTAACCAATTCACCCACAACAGCATCACGGATCAGTTCTTTGCAACCTGCATTTCACTGTGACTTAGGGCTCAGCTTGTGCAGCTAAAGGACGCTCTCCTTTAATGTCCTACTGTCTTCTTTCCTGCTAGCCCCTCCTTCTCCACCACTCTCAGTTCATATTACCATTAATTATAACCCTGCATATGCTGCCTTCTCTGATAACCCAGAGAGTGTCTCTGCCCCGCTGAACCTTGGGCACTTTCCTCTCTCCCATTTTCTAAGAGCAGTAGCGATGCCATGGCAACGCCTAATCCCTAACATCGCGATGGGGGTGTGGTTGATGAGAGACTTAGAGCAGGTGTTCTTGAAAAAAGAAACAAAGAATAAGCCCGGTGAAGGGAGAAATGAAGGGGTAATGTTCTAGATCAGTACTTCTCTGACTGTTGTATGCAAAAATCACCCAGGGACTTGCAGGCTTAGATTCAGGTATTCAGGGATGGTATCAGAGAATCTGGAGCCCTTACAAAATGTCAAGGGATGCAGATGGCTACTGGTCCAAGGACCAGAGTTTGAATTGTAAGTTTGACATGCAACATGAGGACAAGGATCTTGCTATGAGAGTCTCTGTGATATCAAGATCACGTGTCTTCCCCAGAAAAGATGTTTGATACATTAGTACGTACTTACTGAATTAAACACTTTTATCTGAGATACCGTGTTGTGTGCTTAAATTATCATAATAATCCTGCATGATACAAAAATATGTCAGTTTTGGTTATAAAAGTGAAGCTGATGTGATATGCCTTTGCTGACAAAGGTTTGTCTAGTCAAAGCTATGGTTTTTCCAGTAGTCATGTATGGATGTGAGAGTTGGACTATAAAGAACGCTGAGTGCTGAAGAATTGATGCTTTTGAACTGCGGTGTTGGAGAAGACTCTTGAGAGTCCCTTGGACTGCAAGGAGATCCAACCAGTCCATCCTAAAGGAGATCAGTCCTGGGTGTTCATTGGAAGGACTGATGTTGAAGCTGAAACTCCAATACTTTGGCTACCTGATGCAAAGAACTGATTCACTGGAAAAGACCCTGATGTTGGGAAAGATTGAAGGCAGGAGGAGAAGGGGATGACAGATGATGAGATGGCTGGATGGCATCACCAACTCGATGGACTTGAGTTTGAGTAGGCTCCAGGAGTTGGTGATGGACAGGGAGGCCTGGCTTGCTGCAGTCCATGGGGTCTCAAAGAGTCCGACACGACTAAGCAACTGGACTGAACTGAATACTATATGCACTGAGGCACAGAGAGGTTGAGTTACTTGCTCAACGTCATACAGTTACTTTGGCAAGTTGTTGCTAACCAAATATCCCATGCCTCCCCTGTATTTCCCAACCTCCCTTGCAGTCAGTTGGAAAAGGAAACAACTCACTCCAGTATTCTTGCCTGGAGAATCCCATGGACAGAGGAGCCTGGCAGGCTACAGTCCATAGGGTTGCAAAGAGTCAGACATAACTGAGGAGCTAAACAAACAACAACAACTTGAAGTTGATTGAAGTTGTTGAACTAATTCTGGCCAAAGGACCTCTGGGGACATGGCATATGTCCCCTCCTAGCTGAAGCAACTAAGAGCCAGCCCTCTCTCCTCCTCCGCCCCTCTCTTCTCTGTTTTGTACTCTGACATCTAAAACATGGCCCTCAAGGCAAGATGAGCAGGAGTGCTGCCCAACCTGCAGTAGACTTCAACAGAGATCTTTGCCGAACTGAAGCCACTACAAATTTAGCTTTGTTATCAGATTATTCCAAAAAGTATAGGCTTGGTGTTGCTGTCAGCCCACTCTATTGTATAATAGGCTTTTGGGGACTTCCCAGGTGGCGCTAGTGGTAAGGAACCTGCCTGCCAATGCAGGAGACAGAAGAGCCCTGGGTCAGGAAGATCCCCTGGAGGAGGGCATGGCAACCCACTGCAGCATTCTTGCCTGGAGGATCTCATGGACAGAGGAGCCTCGTGGGCTACAGTCCATGGAGTTGCAAAGAGTCGACGGGACTGAATTGACTTAGCATGCACACACACATTAGGTCCCTGGAAGGTGAGCATGACCCAAATGCATTCTAGATGAGGCAAACCACAGTACTGCCTGTCAGTCTAGCCTGGATAATAGCAGACACTGGGACTGTGACAAATGAATGGCCAGTGACTTGAGAGACGTCTGAAGACATGAACCGTAGAAGCCCAGTGACTGTCCCCTATGACTTGGTGAAGTTTCATTCCCTGACAAGAATCATAAAAAGGCATGTTTTCAAGCATGGTTGCTAAGTCACTTCAGTCATGCCTGACTCTCTGCAACCCTATGGACTGTAGCCCTCCAGGCTTCTCAGTCCATGGAATTCTCCGGGAAAGAATTAGAATGAAGAAAACCTTGTTTTTAGAGATTTTATGGGCTCCATTCATGAACTGAAAGAAATCTTCTTTTTAGAACAATTTTAATGCACACCTCAAGTAATTGACTT
This sequence comes from Capra hircus, assembly GCF_001704415.2. Taxonomy (NCBI): domain Eukaryota; kingdom Metazoa; phylum Chordata; class Mammalia; order Artiodactyla; family Bovidae; genus Capra; species Capra hircus. The sequence continues at coordinate 105,767,648 of NC_030813.1, forward strand.
TACAACCTCTGTTAAATCATTCAATAAATGGGGAATGTGGTTTGTGTACACAATGGCACATGGATTTCTGTGTCCCTAATAAGATGCATCATTCTACTTGGATATAAACATTAAAAGAACATGACTACTGTTTACATTTTTCTAGGGATATGGAGTGGAAGAGAAAGGATTAGCATAACTGACCTAATAAGTCATGGAAAACCTGAAAAAGTACACAGAAATCAAGTCAGTAGTGAGCCTTTCCACTCTTTCCCTCCCCAATCCAATTTACGTCTCTGCTACGGATGCCTGTCCAAGATGTCTTTACTGGCAAGATGGCTTAGCGCTGCAAGGACCAACTGTTCTCTCGTCTCAGAAACAATTTGCATCAAATGGAGAAATAAAATGACCTATCCATTCTATGGTGTAAACTCTTACATCTGTAAACACAACACTATATACATATAAACAGATCATCAGGAAGTAAGATTTATCCCAGGGATACCAGGAAGATTTAATACAAGAAAATTTTATTTAATACACTACATTAGGATTTTAGAATTTACATTAGAAAAAAGTTAACTCGAATATGTAATTTAGTTACGGAAAATAATCTAAGTGACTTATGAATAGAAGAGAGTTGCCCCAAACTGATAAAATGTAACTTCCCAAAACCTAAAGCAAAAATTGTGCTTTAAATGGAATGCAGAAACTCTAAGGAACTTTTATCTCTTCCCATGTTTCTTTCTTTTAAGCTCTAGCCTATGGCTTACATAGAAAATATAAAGATCCCAATTTTCATTTTTCATTTCATCTTACACTAGTTGGAGAAGGCAATGGCAATCCACTCCAGTACTCTTGCCTGGAAAATCCCATGGATGGAGGAGCCTGGTAGGCTGCAGTCCATGGGGACGCTAAGGGTCAGACATGACTGAGCGACTTCACTTTCACTTTTCACTTTCATGCATTGGAGAAGGAAATAGCAACCCACTCCAGTATTCTTGCCTGGTGGGCTGCCGTCTATGAAGTCACGCAGAGTTGGACATGACTGAAGTGACTTAGCAGCAGCAGCAGCAGTTACACTGGTTAGGATTTCTTTTAGACAGTTGAATAGAATGGTGAGAGGAACATTACTACTAGAGCCACTTCATGGTTGATGTACAGAATCTGACTGATTTTTAAAATACTGAATTTTATTTGGCAATTCTCCTGACCTCTTTAAAATTCTTTCTTCTTCCTTCATGTCTTTAATTGATTATGCAAACTATACAGTTCTTATTGTTACTGTGAATGAGAACTGTTCTCCAAAAAAGGGGAATAAATGGCAAAACATTATTGTCCAGCACATTTTCTATTTTATTTTCAAACTAATTATCAGATTATTGGGATCTTACCAGACTGAGTGATAGCCACGTTATCATTGATTACAATTTTCCTCAAATGCATCTAAGAGTTTCATGATTTTCTAATCAAAATCTCAACAGGGATTGGTGAGCTGATTTTAATATGCATATGAAACAGCCAAGAGCCAAGGGTAGTCTTAGAATATCTGCCAGGACTAATTTTCTGTACATTTTTGTCAATGGTAAACCATCTCAGAATTACTGAAGAAGAATCACAATAAGCTGTGTAGTGCAGCAGCACAGAGACCCAACCACAGAGACAGAACCACACAGATACGGAACCTGCATATATGGAAGGCGTGTTACACACGGGTAGACAGTCTCCCTGATAATGGGAGTTAGACAACTGAGTTAGTGATTCGCCTGGAACTGACTTTCCTGAGGCTATGAATCTCATATGAGTTCAGGTGTTGTATTTTTAGAAAATTGGAACCAGATCCTTTTGAAAACCAGAGAAGGGAATGGCAACCCACTCCAGTATTCTTGCCTGGAGAATCCCATGGACAGAGGAGCCTGGTGGGCTACAGTCCATGGGGTGGCAAAGTTGGACACGACCTAGCCAACAAAGCACCACCAGCACCATCTCACTAGGGATCAGGGAAAGGCAGACAAAGCAATATATTGCCCCTTCAAGTTTAGATATTACCAAACAGCATACTGAGGTTTCTCTTTCTCCATACCTTCACCAGCTCCTAGCAGACTCTTGCCATTACACAATCATCGGATTGGCAGATTGCTTCCCCACCGGTAGCTGCTACCGCATGCCTCCAGCACTCAGCCTGCAGTCCAGCCTGTCAGACATCATCAGTGGCTGTGAGGCTGTTCTCTTGAAGCCCCTTTGGAAGGTTGTGCAGCCACTTCTGGGCAGTGGGTTGTGAGTGGAAGTGCTGCGTATTTTCGACCCGAGCAAGACCTTCCACTCCCGTCTGTCCCTGTCCGGGTAACAGAGGAGCCCAGGTGGTTCAGATGGATACAGTGTGGATGAGTGCTAAACATCTGTTTGGTTGACCATCTATGCTTGCAAAATAAAGAACCTCCAAAAATCACGTGCAATCATTTAAGGGAGATCTAGAAGTTGCACTGTTTGCAGAGTAGTAATACAGAACCTGGAGCAGAAGCGACATTCCCTAAATGTGAGTAAAACCTAGCCTCGCCTGGCCTAGATTTAGAGACACAGATAAATGAAATTCGACCCTTTCCATCAAGAAATCCAGACAAGTAAGCTAATACTTACGATAGAGTCATTTCCCTTTGTCCTATCCTATTCAATACAATAAAACACTAGACACATATGGGTAATGAACACTTGAAATGTGGCGAGGGTGACTGGAGAACTGAATTTTTTAAACTGAAGCAGTACAATCTTTCCACGAAACACACAAGTATTTTGATAGGACTATATCGCATTACAACTAAAAATTTAGCATCAGAACTGAAACATGTTTTAAGCTTAAAATATACCAGACTTCTGAAACTTCATTTAAAGTGTATATATGTATTATGTAAACACACACCCTTTGTGTTTACACACATAAAATATCTCAATAGGTTTTATGTTGAAATATAGGTAAATCACATTTTGAATGTATTGAGGCAAAACATTTTCTCATCTGCTCTTTCTACTGTCTTAAGTGTGGCTACTAGGTAGTCAAGAATATGTATACGTATTATATTTGGACAGCACTGGTCATATTAGACTTCTTTAAGAGTATGTCTACTATGTGCTGGAACCTCAGGAGGGCAATTTATGCAGACACCTGTGGCAATTTAGTGCTTTATATATGTTAAGGTGGAGAGGTTCCCAGATGCAAGGAAGGGTACCACGGGGCTTCCTGCCACAAGGTCCCATCCACTGCTTCACTCACTGGCATGTGAACCTGCTGAACAGGTTATATTAACTTTTCCGAGCTTTTTTTTCTTAAAATACGTAGATTAGTGAGGGCCATTTCCCAACTATTGGCCTTTGTCTGTCTTGGCCACCACCTAGTGACATCATAGCCTGAAGTCCAGGGCTATACAAATTCCCTTCGGGGTTCAGCTGCCTTATCTGATCTCTACTCCCCTAGATACCAGTCAAATGTGCTCAGTCATGTCTGACTCTTTGTGACCCCGTGGACTATAGCTCAGCAGGGTCCTCTGCACATGGAATTCTCCAGATAAGAATACTGGAGCGGGCAGCCATTTCCTACACCAGATCTTCCTGACCAAGGGATGGAGTCTGAGTTTCTTGCATCTCCTGCATTGGCAGGCAGATTCTTTACCACTGAGCCACCTAGGAAGCCCAAATAACTGAAGGTGGTAACTAATTAGATCTACACAGTTGTATCTATTACCTCAACGCAAAGTAATAAGCCAAACTGATGAACTTCAGCAACTCCTACCTCCTGTATTCTCCTCAGAGTTTGCCAATATTCAACTCAACTCTAAATCTCTTTGACTCCTTGGGTACCGGGAATGAAGCCCCCTCACCAAATACCCTCATACTTTCCAAGAATGTGAAGAAACTAGATATAAACAATCACATACATTTGGCTAGAGGGTGTCACCCACACACCTGGCCCCCGAAGGCTCCCTGACTACTTGGGGACCCTCCCACCCGAGCCCCACTCCTAGCTGAGGCCTCACACGGAGGGCAGGTCCCAGACAGCTTCTCTGATGAGGACCACGCTACGAAAATTGTTACTGCTGCTCAACCCAGCATCTCTTGTGAGGGTAAGTCAAAGCAAACAAAAATGGCACCTGGCCTCATTTCAGGTCATGCTTGGTTAACGAGTAGCACATCCAATTTAAAATACATTTTCATGGAATGCAAAGCACCTGTGCTGTGTAGACTGATGCTTTTATGTGGTTCAGAAATGTATCACAGGTCAGCTATGTAACAGCTATCCCACAGAACACGTGAAATGAAAGGACGGAGAGAATTTTACAGTTGTTTTATTTAACAAAACTTACGCCAATGTCTCTATCTATATACATAACGTGTTTCAAAGTCAGAGCAGCAGACACACAGACTATTAATGCAGGACATATAATAATGCTTACAACATGTTATGTGATGTTTTGTTTTCTGCTCAATTGGACACTGACAGATTCAAAAAATATCCCAAAGGCTGAGCAGCATCACATCTTCATTTTCTGGAGTGGCTTACATCATTATGTCCTAAAAAAAAAAAAAGAGGGATGGAACTTTGGAGGGTTAATACATTGCATTCAGTTTAGTTCAACTAACAGCTCTTGGCCTGTAAGAGGGACTCACAAAGTGTTTTGGACTGGGGATAAAAATTTGAGTAAAACAGCCTCTGCTGCTACTGCTGCTAAGTCACTTCAGTCGTGTCCGACTCTGTGCGACCCCATAGACGGCAGCCCACCAGCCTCCCCCGTCCCTGGGATTCTCCAGGCAAGAACACTGGAGTGGGTTGCCATTTCCTTCTCCAATGCATGAAAGTGAAAAGGGAAAGGGAAGTCACTCAGTCGTGTCTGACCCTTAGCATGGACTGCAGCCTACCAGGCTCCTCCATCCATGGGATTTTCCAGGCAAGAGTATTGGAGTGGGGTGCCACTGCCTTCTCCGAAAATAGCCTCTGGGTATATTAAAAAAATTTTTTTCACTGTCATAAATATAAGAAGGTCGTCTCATTCCTGATCCTCCAAAGTAAGAAAATCTACTTTAAAAAATAAGTTAATGATTTTTGTAGTAAGAACTATGAATAACATTTAGTGAGTAGAGATCCTTCAAAATTAAGGTAAGAAAGTCGACTAATGCTCAACACAGCTCTGCCTCTACCTTCTCCAGTTTCATTCGTTTCATGACATTAAGCTACATGTTAACACAATATTTTCTAAGGTTCTTTATATAAGGAAGACATGTTTTGCTTTCTCATTTTTTCATGACTTTCAGGAAGCCCTCTAAATTCCTTAAAAGGTACTGTCATTCTGAAAATCTCAAGAAGCCTAGCTACATATTCTAGTCACAAAATTTTGCTCTGTACAGGTACATAAGCTGACTTTTAGGTAATACTTGAAAAACAGTTGACGCTGCTAAGTGTGAATTCTTCATGTTGACACTTAACACTCTGACCTGATTCAAGGTCATCTTTCCTGGAAGGTCAAGGTCTAGCCTTTCAGGAAAGATGCTACCAAGCAGTGAGGTATAGAAGGAGGAAAAAAATAAAACCACAGACTTTTCTTCTCCCCTCAACTCTTAAGAGCCTTCTTTCATGCTAGGGGGTTGGGGGATAACAAGTCTTCTGTGGATAAAACTGAAGGATGCTCTCCTTTATGTAGTGAAGTGGTACACATGACCCATTTCCCAAAAAGCACCAACCAGAAATGCACAAGGACTAAATACTGTACTGAAACAATATACCCATTTGTTCACGGAAATCGGACCCATCACTTACTGCGCTTTCATTTTCTAAAAACAAGATCAGACCATTATAAAAATGTGCTTCCAAAATAAGTTATTTCTAGAATATAAAATGCTTTATATTTTTCCAGGCCACATAATTCCATTATAAAATAGGAAATCAGAAAATTAGCTAAAACAGTCTTCACATGGTAAAAAGTATGTGTACACACGTATATACACATATAAAAAAACCGGTTTCGAATTTCAATAAAAAACTAATAAACCAAAGTAATGATTATGTATTAAACTACACACAAGCCACGTCAATTTATCGGTAATGAGAATTAACTACAAAGTATTACAATCAAATGTATCAGAGGATAACCTAAGACCTCCCCACATGGAAAAGGATCAGGAAGCCTTCAACTGCCAAGCCAACAAGAAGCCTGCTCATGCCCTTTTCAGATACAATCGCCCCGGTTCTGCGAGGAAGGAATACAAAAGGAAGGAAAACACGTGCCCTGGGGCTGCCTTGCATTTGTGCTCTGCGTTATGGCCGGCTTGGGGCTGGCTGGCTGGCTTGTGAGGACTACAACCCGAGTGGAGCCGTGTTTGCCAAGCCATCCACCTGCCCACGCAGCCATGGTGGTGCAGAGGGCGGGCTGTGGAGACCAGCACCAGCCCTGCCTTCTGCTGGTGGAGGGGAGCTGGAGTGTTCTCGGAGCTGTTTCCCAAGTGGGGTGAGCAACAGGGAAGGCCTGATTGCAGCTGAGATCAGTTAGAAATTACCATTGATGAAAACTGGGTACAGTGTTCCCGGAACTTGAATAAAGACAGTGGGGAGGTTTCCATTTTGTGGATTCCTGCCTGTTCACAGTGTTTTCATGAGGGAAAAATCTTAAGGAGTGGACAGGTGAGTGGGGAAGCGGTCTTACAGAAAACCCACCAAGGGAGGGCAGAATATGACCTGGCAGGATGGGGGGGGGGGGGCGGAGGGGCAGCATCTGATCCACAGATGGTGGAGGAACACAGAGCGTGCAACACCCAGCGCTGGTTTGTGGGGAACCAAACCAAAACTCACAGTTTCACTAAAGCCCCAACTTGCTTCCCAATCCTACCTCGACTTGTCTCCCTGAACTTCATCCAAGTTCAAAGGAGCCTGTTCACTCACAGTGGACGTGGATTACACAGCCGACTTTCAGGAGAGTGGCAAGGGCAAACAGGAGACAACTTTAGACATTTTCTCTTTTTCTTCTTCCAGAAAGGCACATTCCCTCCCCCACCGTCATAAATCAAGGTACTTGGAAAGAAAGCAAAAGCTTGAAAACCTTTTATTCTTCCCCTAACATCTGCTGTTGTTGCAAACTCAGGCCAATCTTTGGGATCATTCTTTAAAGGGGTCAACAAAAGCACAATTTCTCTGTGCTACCATGAACACTCAGCAACACCGCTGAGTGGGTGAGGGATTTAAAAGAATGCCACTTTCTTATAACCAAATTTAAGAAAATGAAGTAGCAAATGTAATCTCCATTACGTACCAAATATTTAGGAGATGAGTTAACGCAAAAAGTTAAAAAAAAAAGGGGGGGGGGGATGCGCACACCAAGACCTGGGTTTGATTCTTCGGTAGCATTTTGTTATATAAAGAGCATGTGTCAAACGTTCTAAACGTGCCCCTCTGAATGGATAAGAAAAGATTTGTTATCTACTTGGAAAAAGGTTGCTGACTGAAGAGAAATCTCAGATCCCACTGAAAATCTGTTCCGAGTTTCCCTTCTCCCCAAACAAATGCATGTAGGTGAATCTGTGCACACTCCTTCAGGGACACAGACCCTTCTGAGATCCAGGCACCCAGCTTGGGCTCAGACTCGTGGCTCTCTCCACATTCCCAGGAGGATCTCAAGACTGACCTGCCCTCCCATCCCTGCATACTCTATTTCCCCCACTGAGTCAGGGAGGGATTCAAAACCAAACCACCCAAACCAGGACCAACTGAAAGGGAACAAAAACACAGTGCTTCTGAGATTGGTTTTTCACTTATTTGCCCTTGGAAGAAAGAACATCCCAGTCTCTGGTAGCCTCTATCAAATGCCGCTGGCCGTGACTCATCCACTCTTCCTGGTCCTCATAGAGCCGCCCACAAAACCAGCACTTAAATATACACTGCGATGAGTCATCAGGCGAGGAATCCACCACCTGGTAGTTGTTTTTATGAACCTTCTTCAGTTTCATTTTCAGCATCATTTGCCTTTTGATCTGACTGGCTTCCTCCGCGTTCTGGTAGGTCAGTCGGATGTGGTGCCGCCTCATGCCTAACTGACACCTAGTCCTCTCCGACAACACCACCTTGAGGACGTTGCCTTTGTACTTGTTTATTACCTTCATCACGTTGGACACCTCCGGCGAGTCAACGTCAGGATGGTTTAACACGATAACGGGCTGGTTCCGACGGGGGCATTTGATCAACTGGTCTGGTTTAGCTGCAATCAGTCGAAGCTGTCTTGCAACCTGAAAAATGGAAGGATCCCTGAAACAGCGGCTGGGGTCAGTCTGGATTTTGCTTTTCTTCTTGGATGAGCTGATTTGTCTGGGTTTATTTTTACTGATGGGAAGACTTCTGGGAAACAGTTTAGCTTGCTTGCTCATTTCACTGCTTCCTTGTGGGCTGTGCATGGATTCGGGTTTTCTGGGCACAGTGCTACAATGGGCACTCTCTTTTCGTGATTTAGGCCGAAAAGACAGATCGTGATTTGGGGACATATCTATGGGCCCACTTTCACTCGTCAGAAACTGTACGTCCGGGTCTGTCCGTTTCACTGGGCAGAGCGGAAGGGGCTTTATTAACTCTGTCTCAGTGCACGGGATGTTGACAGGTGCTTCGCAGGTTGCCTCTATGATGTGGGAATCCTCAGAGGAATTAAGAACCCTCAACACGGCCCCCTTGGGTATCAACACTGGAGCAGCCACATGGGGCTTCTTGGTCACTCTGCTTTCGGTTTTCCCACTGCTGCCTTCGACAAGCTGTGGATACGCCTGCTGGTGTGCGAGCTGCCCACTAACATCACCGGCATCCTGAGGTCTGGGGAGTGTGCCCGTGGAATAGCCAGCGCTGGTGAAAGACACATTAATTTCCTGGATGCCGTCAGGCGTGGCTTTTGAAGTGACTTTAGACGCCTTCCCTACAGAATGTCGATGGGCACTGTTTGCAGCCAGAGATGAAGGCTTGCCACAGGATTCGATTAACTGGGCTATCTTTCTGCGCAAGAGTTCAATTGACTTTATTTTGGACGTTGAACTATTCCACTTGACGCCCTCAGGGACGTTTTCAGATCCAGAGCTCAGAGAAAAGACAGAGGAGATCACTGGGCCATCGAAGGAGTCATTAGTCTGGTCGGGATTCTTTAATTCCAGAGGTTTATCCCCGGACTGTTGGGCTCTGACTCTGTCTTCTCCCATTACGCTGATGCGTAAATACTCACTTCTGTGTTGAGAGGAAACCTGGCCTGCGTTTGAAACTGCCTTGTATTCCTGTGTCTGGTGGTCTTGCAGCTTCCTAGGAGGGGCGACCATTTTTGCAGGAAGGCTGATCTCATTCCTAGAGCCCAAGTCATTCTGATATAGGGACAGTGAGTCCTTTTCTCCAGAGAAGGAAATGGTTGCAGGCGGTGCAGAGACAGGAAATAACTGCTGTGGGTCACTGGGTAAGTTTCTTCTGTCTTCAGTAAAAGAAAGGGCAGCTTTATATGGAAAAGAGTTCGATGAAGTTCCAAGACTACGTAAGACACCGTTTTTCACTAGAGATAATGGAGAGTGGCCTTTGAAGGCAATGGAAGGCAGAGCAGCTCTATGGGGATACGTGTAACCTTTTTTCTGCAAACTCTCAACTCTCCCTGGGTTGAGCAGGGATTCTCCACTGCTGTGCCTGCCAGAATTTGGCATGAAAAAATCATAAGACCTCACCCATTTCACATTTTTAAGCTGCTTCTGAACTGACGGCTGTAGACTACCGATGCCTGCAAGTTTTCCAACAGGCCCTTCAATTGCGAGGGACTGCATGGGCTCTGTGGAAGCCATTTTTTCCTGCTCGCTTGCACCTCTCTCTTTAGACCCACGTTCGGAACTACCTCCATCACCTCCACTGGCGTCGAGGCTGTTGGTTTCTTCCAGGGGAAACAGTTTGAGCACAAGCTGCTGCGTTCCGTTGACAACCTTCACGTCCATCAGCTGGGCTAGACAGTTGGCGGGGACGACGAGTTCAGCTGGCGCCACTACTGTTAAGGGCATCCCCGGCTGCACAGGCTCTTTCGAGGGGGACAAGACCTCCACCTCCACACTTTTGTTCTCCAGCAGGCTGACCTCAGGGGGCTCTGACAGGGCCCCTTTGTGTGGGATGCACACCACGTCTTTCTGGTAGTCTTTGGTTTCGGGTAACAACGTGATGCTGTGCGTCCTGTCTTTACTTGCATGGAGGGAGAACCTTGAGAGGTGATCTGACACCTTATTTTGAAAGGCAGTGCTGGGACTTGAAGCTTTCGAAAGCTCTGGGTTTTGCTTGGAGGCGCTGATCCTTTTGGGCTCCAGCCTGGCGATGGCTTTGGGCGGCCGTTTTGCCCCCGCCTTCTCGTGGACTCTCCTCCTATGCTTGACGATGTAGTCGTTTCTGATAGCACCATAGTCACAGTACTCACATCGATAAGGGAAAACGCCTGTGTGCTTCACCAGGTGTCTCTGAAACTCCCCTTTCGTGTAGGAAATGCAACCGCAATGAGAACAGACAAACTTAATCTCTTCGTGCTGAAGTGTGTGCTTTTTGTACTGCAGAGGGTCCTTTGTGGAAAAGCGACATTTGTCACAATAGTATTTGCCTGGCTTGAAGTTCCTTACCTTAAACTTGTGATTGACAGAACTTGAGATGGCTTCAGGTTTGTTTCCTACTTGAGTAGCACTGCGACTGTTGTTCACAAAGTGGAAATGGGGAGAGGCCACGCCAAGGTTGCATTTGAAGCAAACGTATTTGTCCTCCTTCTGGCTTTGTCCAGTACCCTTTTTCAGATCCTGAAGTGGGACCTCATGCACACTCTTGCACTTTACACACGTAGCAACGGTCATGGCAGCAGACTCTGCCTCGGAGCCTTGATACAGAAGAGTCTGAGAATCCGGTCTGTCTGGTCGAGTCCCTCGATGAGCATTAGGTTGTTTGGGTGACATGGTCAAAGCACTGCATCCGTCACCCACTTCTGTGCTATAGAGTTGCTGTCCAATGTCCTTCATCTCCTCATTTGCATTTCTAAAAAGCCTGCTGAAATCCAGAAAGATTTCATATGATAAAATCCTTAGGAAGCATCGTTGGTACACTTTGTGGCAGGGTACCTAGGAGCATACTTAATTATCTTTCTTTATAAAGCAGGTTAAGATCTTCAAACGTGACTGCTTCCAATTCTCTTATATTCCAGGCAACACTAAGGGGAAAATAAAGAAATCATAAAGCATGATTAATGCATGAACTTAAGGTTTACCTTAGCTAACATGTTTCCAGACTTACCCTCTATTTCAATGACCCTGGGAATTTTATGCTAAATCTTTACCTATTATTTTGATGCACATGTTGATAGTAACACAGTACAAAGAAGTGAAGTCAAAGTTGCTCAGTCGTGTCCAACTCTTTGCAACCCTATACAGTCCATGGGATTCTTCAGGCCAGAATACTGGAGTGGGTAGCCGTTCCCTTCTCCAGGGCATCTTCCCAACCCAGGGACGGAACCCAGGTCTCCCTCGTTGTAGGTGGATCCTTTACCAGCTGAGCCACCAAGGAAGCCCTAGTATACATAGTACGCAGTACAACAGAACTGGCAAATAGCAAGCCTCAACCGAAAGTCATCTACCCTCTGAAAGTCATCACTTTAGCACGGTAAATTGGCAGTCACTTGGGATGGCCTTTGCTGAGTGAGTTACTTAAGCGTCATTGAGAGCATTTAGCAATTTCACAAGTGTAATTTTGTATAAACCTCCCTAATACCTTCTGTCCTTAAGTTTCTAAACATGCATAAGTGGTAGAGCCAGGACACCGGCTCTGGGGTCCATTGGTTTCTATGTACACTGAATCACGAGCATGAATCCCAGCTCTCTCTCGTGCACCCCATTTGCTTGCACAAGTACTAAGAAGCCAACAACCTCCTGACAACAGAAGGCAGACAAACACCCACTTCACATCTTACTGAGCATCTATCAGGTACCAGGCACTGCTCCAGCTCCTACAGGGCAGTGATGAGAAATCAATTTGTCCCTCCTCTCATGAGAGTGCAGAGGGGAGACAACAAGCCTATCTTTATCTGGCAGAAGGTGGCCAGTGATTGGGGAAAACAAACCATACAACTAGGCAAAGGGGACAGAGCATAAGTATTGGATGAGGTTGAGGGCTGGGGTGTGGAGGTGTGGACAGTCAGGAGAGGCCCGAGGATAAGCCGACATTGGAGCAGAGACCTTGGGCAGCCTTGGCGGAGGGCGCTTCAGGCAGAGGGAGGGTGAAGGTCTATAGGAGGTGGGCCTGGAGCACCTGAGTGACAGTAAGGAGGCTGGGGGTCAGTGAACAAAAAGGGGGTGCTGGGCAGGGGGGCGGCAGATCTGATCAGGGGAAGGGGAGACGGGTCCAGGGAAGACTGACAGTGCAGTATCGTGAGGATGTGGCTTCTCCTGCACATGAGGGAGACGTGCGCAGAGGCTGGAGCCGAGATATGACATGGCCTGACCTTTATTCCAGCCACTGCCTCCAGTTGCTGCAGGGACCCAGTCCAGGAGGGCGAAATGAAGGCAGCAGGGAGACAGGGAGAGGGAGGCAGCAGGGACGGCACTCTTGTCGTCTGGGGCCAGGACCACAACCCGGGCAATGCAGTGATTCTCACATAAAAATAGTTATCTTTCAACACACATTCTTTTTTCAGCATACACAGAACTAGCAGCAAAGCAAAAACCATTTTAGTTCGGGATCTGTGGAAAGCCTTCCTCTCATTACCTTAAAAAAACAAAACAAAACACTTTCAACCCTTCTCGCTTCAGGTTTTTTTTTTTTTTTTTTCATCTGGCAATCAGAATTACAGACTTAGTCAGCTTCCTCCACAGAGCTGTATGAGGACTAAAGCGCTAAAGAATACAAGACAATGTGTATGTACTTTTCAAGCGCTTCCCCAAGTGTCAAGAGTCACACAAGGCCTCAGTGTCTGCTCAGATGGGCAGAAACATGAGTGGGAATTAGCCCTTTCCTTCTGGCACTCTGCTCACAAGCCAAGGGCCACAAAAAATAAGTCTGAAAGGCTGAAGTCATACACGTTTGATCACCTAAGAATGCTACAATCACCCACATGTTCAGTTGGCATTTCCATCCTGCTAAAACAGAGGACGCAACGGCTGCAGGCAGAGCCTAAGAAAACCACTGGTCGGAGGAATGCAGAGGCTGAAAAGGGGATCTTATCTAGTGGTTCCTGAATCTGGAGGAGCCACAGAATCACAGCGAACACAGATACTCCTGGGCTTCACCCCAAAGCTCACGCATCTAAACTTCAGTGGGAGAGAGATAAGGAAGAGATGCCCATGGTCACTCATGTAATTCTGATGAAAAGGCACTATTAGAAATCACTGGCTGAGACTTCCAGCAACACTTCAATCTTTTAAACCATCTTCACCAGCTGGTCACGCAGTTGATGCTCTAATAACTGCCCAAACTCCTTCCCTCTTCGGGCAGTTTCATTGTCCAGAATTTACCCTTCAATAAAACTGAAACCAGCATCCCTGTAACTTTCTTAGATCCTGACCTTGGAGCTACAAACCACTGAATCCCTGATAGACCATTCATTTGTCTGCCCCTTCCCTCTCTTGTCCCGTCTCAATTCTGTTTACAAGATGTGCATACCAGCCTCATAATCTTGAGTGAACAAGAAATAGAGAGAGAGGGGAAGGAGAGCAGGAAGAGGAGAGATAAGAAAGGAAAGAGAGGGAGGGAGGGAAAAGGAGGTATGGGGGGGAAAGTAACTTGCTTGCCTGGTACAACCTGCTTACCAACTCTTTAAAAACCAAACAAAAAAAGGCAGTTTTGCCATTTCCTCTCCAAATCCTTTTGAAAGGCGGAGGTGTCATTCCTCCTGGACTGGAGACTTGGACTGGGTGATAACGACCTTAGCAAAAAGTGGGGAACATCCCACTGGCAGAAAGTCTAGAGAACTAATCACACCTGCTCAGTGCCTTGGCAGTGTGGGGGCCTCCTGGAGGTGCTTCTGCAAGGCCATGCCAGCAGCTATTTTGAATAAGGAATCCACAGAAATGAGCGCCAATACGAAGCACGAGCTGTGATTAGAAAACACAGTTTAATGGGGGAGTCAAGGTGCTAGGCCATGACCCAATGATGTCACCTGCTTCAAAGTACCTTCTTGGCTTCTAAGCCAGTCTCAGAACTATGCAGTTTCTACTTTGGTACCTCCCTCCATTCAGGTGACAAAAGATGTCCAGCTTCTTCAAAACAAAATTATCTTTGACCATCATTAATATGTGCAGCTAGTCACGGTGAAAAAGATCTCAGATGTAGCATCCCAAGACAGAGGTAAACGGACGCAGTGGAAGAACGAGATGGCTCTGGCGTTGGCATTTACACTGAGGCTACGCCAAGCACACCTGAGTAACAGGTTCCCAGGACCTTGCTCCCTCCATGCCCCTTTCTCTACCTGGCTCACACTCAGGTACAGCCACCTGTGAACCTGGGCCCTTTGGCAGATTACTGCCCAGTGAACTGATGACCAAGGATTACATGAAACACTGTAGATGTAAGGGTCATGTGTGGGCCAGATGCTGAGAGGCCACTAACCAATTATGAGTAACTTCAGTCTCACCTACCTTCAGATCACCTACCTTCCAAACGCACGGTACCCTTTACATCATCTCTCTTCAATGGATCTCCTAGGACTAGAGACATACTTTTTTAAAGTTTATTTAGGAAGGCTCTCAAAAACACAGAAGATACTTAGTACTATTAACTTTGGACATGAAAAATAAAAGTTAATGTTCAGTTGCCCGTTTTAAAATGGTGAAAAGTGTGCTTTTTAATGCACGATTACCTCCAGCATCAGAGAAAGATGACTCCCATGAACAAAGAGGCGGCACACGTGTGACAAACTTGCTTCCACTAGACTGAGTCTTGCCTTTTCCTGGGAAAAAGCCTAGCGGCAGCACTCATCACTGCCAAGTTTTCCTTCTGACTTTGAGCTCACTTGACCTGGTAACTTCAAAATTTATCTGGGGGGACAGATGGAGAAAAATGTTAAGTTTGTTAGAAACCAGTCCAGTGACACTGAGGGCTATAAAAATCATGAAGGGTGTGTAAATTTTATTAAAAAGGAAGCATCTGACTCCTAAATACTGGACACGTAAAGTGTCAATAGAAAAACAAAAAGCAGGAAAACAAGGTTTAAGGCAGCAGATTCTGGAATCAGATCACAGGGCTTCTAAGCCTATCCCATAGCTTTCCAGACCTGACCTGAAGGCAAACTGTCCAACTGCGCAACTGTAAAATGGGCAGCAGCAGTACCTACTAAAATATTCACTGGAAGGACTGATGCTGAAGCTGAAACTCCAATACTTTGGCCACCTGATGCGAAGAGCCAACTCATTAGAAAAGGCCCTGATGCTGGGAAAGATTGAAGGTGGGAGGAGAAGGGGACGACAGGGGATGAGATGGTTGGATGGCATCACCTACTCAATGGACAGGAGTTTGAGCAAACTCTGGGAGACAGTGAAGGACAGGGAAGCCTGCCGCGCCGCAGAGTCCACGGGGCTGCAGAGTCGGCCATGACTGAGCGACTGAACTACTGCTGCATCTCGCAGGGCTGTCGCGAGGACTGGAGGTGACAGTGTAAGTATAAGCACTTAGGTTCTACGTCACTCACACACAGCTGCTAAAAATACTATTTTCCCTTTATGAAGAAAATAGAAGAAATGATGCCTATCACTTTATTAATAGTCCAAGAGCTAAAACACATGCTTCTTTGTTACCTGGCTTTTTCTGGAGTACACAGTGAATCTCATTTTGAAACTTTAATTACAGTTGCCAGGTTGTACAGTCTAAAAGAGAATTCACCTCTGGGGTCAAGCCATCCACCTTGCCTTAGTGGCAAACAGGCCAACAGGTGCTTACAGCTGTCAAGGAAAAGATGCTCTATCTACAAGAGTGCTCACTACAACTTAGGTTTCCATATAATCCAGTGTACTGACAGACTTCTTCCTCTCCAAGCTCAGCTGAATTGTTCATTATCCCTGTAGCAAATGAATGTGTTCCCACACTAGATGTTAATGTGAAAAATGTAAAAAAAAAGCAACAAACAGTTGCTAGGCAGTTAAATCATAACCTATGCTACACGGATTATCACGTACATCTTGTGTTCATGAGATACCCACCAAACTTAGTAAATTTTAGCTGGCTGACTGCATCCTTTCTTGGACAGAGAAGCAAATGAGAAAGCTTTTTGAAGACAGGGATCCTTTCATTTTGTCTATTAAGCCATAGAGAGCATAGACTACTCTAACGTGTCTCAATAACCAAAAATTTAAAACATTCTACCCCTACGTGACCATTAGCATGTAAATGAGTGATATCTGATCAGGGTAACAGTCCAACATTAGTTGTGTAAACTGCCAACACCTCCCCAGTAAGTCAGTATTCAAGGAGAAACAATCGCCTCACTCACCAAAGAATCAGAACTGAACTGAATGATAAATAGATCTACATAATGGAAAACATTAATGAAGTATTTTCTTTTTGCTCACCTACTTTCACTTGAAACGACTGAACTGATATCCATCTTGATGGCAAAAAAGACTTCTAAATGTTGCTGACAGGCGTACACCTCTGGGATCTTAGATTTCCTTCTGAATCCAAGTGTATCACTTGGGGCACACAGAATGAGGCAAGAAGGTTGGGCAAGAGAGCCTGTGTTTCGATTCTTCAGCTTTCCAGGTGAAAAGAGAGTGCACCACAGTGGAAAGAGCAATCTCCGTGGGTTACCAGGAGCAAGGTTCAAAACCTAGGTTTTGACCTGGAGCTGTGTCATTCTGGACTCATTAACCTCTCTCAGCCTGGGTTTCCTCACTTGTAAAATGGGAGTAATACCCTAACTGACATGACTGACGTGAGGAAATGGTGTATACAGCTAGCAGGTAGCCTTATGTTTGGCAAACTACAGGTTTTGTCAAGAAATAAGCCAACGTATTTCTGGTTAAGGAAGATTCCTTCAAGTGTAGAAAGAAGATTCCAGCCATCACAGAGGAGCAGGTTATTAGTTTAACAAGTAAGCCTAATGAGATAAAGGTCTCTGGCTGGAGGCAAGGCTCTTCCCCTCCACTCACCAGTCCACAAAGGGAGTTCCCTAGGGGCGGACTGGACACTGCAGAGCATGTGAGCTGAGCATCAGAGAACAAAAGAAGTTGCTATTTGTGAACAGCACTTTAAGAGAGAACATTTCTAAACAAAGAATACAACTAGTGTCAAAACTTAGGGTTCTACACATGGGAAAAAAAACCAAACTTAAGAGGCAACTATGCTCTTGTTAGCATTTTAAGAAAGATAGCTTCCCTTGTGGCTCAGCTGGTAAAGAATCTGCCTGCAATGCAGGAGACCTGAGTTCGATCCCTGGGTTGGGAAGATCCCCTGGAGAAGGGAGAGGCTACCTACTCCAGTATTCTGGCCTAGAGAATTCCATGGACTATGTTGTCCATGGGGTCGCAAAGAGTCGGACATGACTGAGCTACTTTCATTTTTCAAACACTAGATAGTACTACTTATTAAAAGTTCCTAGGGACTTCAGGTCTCTAAAGGTGATAAAACTGAAGGACAAAAAAATCTTTGTACTTCCCTCCATTTTTTTGCCTTAAAGTCAAAGTTTTGTAGAAGAAATGGAGTAAGAGTTAAATAAAAAAGTACAATTAAAGAAAAATTACCTCCCACTGATTCTTAACCTTGGCTGCATCAGGGTAGCCAACTTGTCAGAATACGCCTGGGATGCTAAACTTCTTTAATGAGGTCTCATGATGTTTAGTCACTCTCCTACATGGCAAATTTACCTGAGCTTTAAAACCAGTGATGCCTGGGCCCCCCTCTGTGTGTGGTGGGGAAGGCTCAGGGTGTTTTAAAAGCTTGCCAGGTGGTTCTAACGTGCAGTCAAGGTTGAGAACCCTCACTGGACATTACAGGTGCAGCGAAGCAAGTGTCATATCAACACTCCTATGCAACCTTTCACATACCAATTCATCCCTGGGCGCCTGGAGGTGAGGCAAGGCCACTGCCTTAACTGTAATGACACCAGCAGACAGGTAGACTCTGGTAGACCCTTGCTTATTAGACTTTTGACTTTGGAAGCATCATCACCGATGCTCTCCGTGGAGTGTGCAATGACAGTGACCCCTTTGCCGACTCCTGGAAACTGAAACGTGCCTGGCACGGCATGAGCACAATGCGCCTGAATCAGGGCTGCTTACCGGACCCCTGCCTAGCCTGCTGCCTTTAAGAAAGTGTGGATGAGGGATGTAGCGAAGTAAACAGGTGCTTTCAGGGAGGCGGTAAATGCCACACTGGTGATCTGATGCAGATGCTCTCAATGGCTGGCTGTGTTACCAAAGCTGGGCACTGCGGCCCAAGTCAGGTGGAAGCGGGGGGTGGGGTACGGAGGCAGATTCATACATTACCTCCACTACTCCTCAAAGTGCTCCCTCCAACTTACAGAAGCTTACCTGCTTCTTGTAAGTTCCGGAGAAACTGGCTTTTCCCAGGTCACGGAGTTGGTCAGTTGGCGTCTAACCTAAATTCCTTCTGTTACCCTGCTGAGGGAGGCTGGGAACAGCAGTCACAGTTGGGCACCATTTTTACTTCCTGCCCGGAGCCATCGAGCAGCTGAGTGAGTCAAAACCATGGCGAGCCCCATGGGCTCTTCCCTCTTTTCTCAGGCACCAAGTCCCCTCTGTTCTCAACCTCAGGCTCTGACACAGGCCTCTACGCTCAGAACCCTAGGAGGCAGCGAGGCACCACACAAAGGTTCTGCAACAGAAGCCAGACACTGGGGTTTAAGTCCTGGGTCCGTGTAGCCTTGGTTTCTCCATGTCCTTCTTGCTTGTAGAGAAAAAGGGGGCTGAGCCCCCAAAGCGCTTCTCCAGCAAGGGAGCTCAAAATAAAAGGGAAAAAGGCTTCCCAGGTCTCAGGTGGAAGAATGACTCAGACTGCACTTCTCTGGGGGTGGGCTCGGGCACAAGGCTCCCAGTTCTTCCCAGGTCATTCTGATGCCTCCGCACTCCCCACCCCCCACCCTAGGATGAGAATGTCTGGATTGGATGGTCTCCAGCCACTTTCATCCCCAGGATGCATTCTAGAGACTGCAGTTGCCTGAGTCTGAATACGTGAACAAAGAAAACGCCGTCTGTGCCAGGCTGCTTGGGAACAATCACGACCGAGAAAGCTTCACTGGTGGGGACCCTGTTTACCACAGGCTTGGTCACACAAGGCAGTCAATGTGTATTGGCTGAATGAAGGAGTCGATGAATGAAAAAAATGTCAGCCTTCCTGATGACAATAACAATGTTCTTTGTTCTTCTTTCTCCTCATAAACTGGCCCAGATCCCCTTATTTTCAATTGAATAGATCAGTAGACCTATGTGTATTTTTAAATCGCTATTACTGGACTTTTAAAAATCTACATTAGTTTGGCATAACACATGAAGGAGGAGGCCCAATAAATAATGACCTCCTTTGTCTGTTTCCAAGAAGCACCTTGCAATAAATGTTTAGCAGCACAACAAAACTAAATATGTACAAAAGTATTATTTTTCAAGGCTATATTAGATCCAAGACTAAAAACTAAAAAGCTTTTTAAAATGCATCCTAGGTTAGGGATAACACTGATACAATTTAAAAAGTCAAACATTTGTATTCTACCTAAACAGACTATTGGGATACTGGTTTTAACCACCATTTGCTGGGCCAGTATCTCCAGCTGAGAATGTGTCAGGGATTGGAATGAACTTTGCATACCTGACTCAGAGATAAACAGATTCCTATCCTCTCTCCTCTTCCATAGGAAAGGGCTGCCTGTTCCTGGAGACCAAGGTTTTGTCTCACTCTTGGTGGCTTCAATTCTAAGCTTAAGAGGTAATGTTTCAGGGATCTAACACAACAGTTTAGCCGTGTAGACGTTTGTTTTTAACCAGAACACAGTGCTTAGTATTTCACTTTTCATTTTCCTACTTTAGATTAATACAACTGTTCATTATCCCAGTTTTTAAAAATCAAGGGTATTTTCACGGGATACACTGAATAACCAACGTATACATAGGAACTTAAGTGTTTTCTTTCATTCTCTTCTTTGACTTTTTTTCCCTTTCCGATTCGGGCATTTCGTTCTTTTGCACCCTCATGGTCTCTTTGGCTTTAAACTGCCTAAAGACCCCCCAAAAGCAATAAGATACAAAAGCAGCTGGGACTGGGGTGAGGTCCCCCAAAGAGTGACGTCATCATTTATAGAAGAAGACCAACCGTCATCTACCGTCCCCTTACGCCCCTCTCCAGCACAGAGACCCTCCATGGACAAGCCCATCCCTGGGCACGTGCGCCCAAACTCCCAAGGAAAAACAATGCCAAGTCGGGTTTTCCAGTTTATTGTTGGCACGCGCACACCGACGGTCGCGTTATCCAGGGTGAGTCCACATCGCGCAGCGCTGCTGCGGGGAAGGGCAGGCGCGGGGGCCGCAGACGGGTAACTCCGCGCCCCCTGCGGGGGGTGGGGCGGGAGAGGCGCGCGCGGGGGCATCCTTCTGGCCACGGAGACCGAACCACGTCAAGCGGACCTCTGAGGCCCGCAGGAGGCTTTAAAAATGGCCCTCCTGACGACACTTCCTGCTCGGAGCCGACCGGTAGGAGCTCTCCCAGGAGAGATGCATCATTTAAAACGCTGGGGGGCGGGCGGAGGAGGCCGGGCCCGGAGTCCCGCAAGCCCGGACGCTGCTGCCGCCGCCGCCGCAGCAGTCGAGGGTCGCGACCCAGCGCTTTCGGGGGCGAGCGTGCGGGGTCGCAGCGGCACAAAGGCGGGCGAGCGCGGGGGCGCCGGGCGCACAGATCCACCGCCACCCCCGGGGGTTCGCGATCCCTGGCTCCGCGCCCCCTTCCCCCCAATCCAAGCCCCGCGCCCCTCCTCCCACACCCGGTCCGGCCCGGCGGGGGACCCCCCCTCCTTTTCCCGTCCAGGCCGCCGCTCCCTCCTCCTCCTCCGCGCCCAGCCCGAGCTCGCGGCCGCCTCGCGTCTGCCTCGGGCCTCCGGCCACAGACCCCCGGCCGGGCGGCCCCGGGCACACGGGGGCCAAGCCCCCGCACCTCCTGGCCCCGGCAGCCCGCGCCCGGCACGGCCTCGTCCGGCCCCTGCAATCCGCGCGGCCCCCCAGCCCCTCTCCGCACCCTTGGGCCCGCCCCTCGCACTCGGGACCCGGCACCCTCGCCCCTCCACCGGCTCACTCACTCACCGGGCCGGCTAGTCTGGGTCCCGCGGAGAGGGGGAGGGTGTCTACACCGCCAGCGCCAGGCCGCCGCCTCCGCCGCCGCCGCGCCCGCTGTAGGTCCCTACTCGGGGGGCGGAGCCCGGCGACGCCGCGCGTGCGCAATGCGGCGCGGAGGCCCAGCCGGATCGCGGCCAGCGCCCGAGGTCCCTAAGGCTGCGCCGTTCCCCGCCGGCTCTAAGATCCCCGCGGAGCACCCCCGGGGCTTCTGAGCTCAGCGTTTACCCTGAGAGCATGTACACCCGCGGTTCGATATTACGGTGGGCCCCGGGAGCCGCCCGCCCCCGCCAAAGGACAACCGGTTGCGCTTCTGTATCGTTGGCCCAAGCCTAGCGGTCGTGGGCCCAGAGGAAGAAGGCCTTTGCTCCCTGCCCTCGTGGAGCTTCAAGTCCAGGAGAAGCAAAGGAGCTCCGGTCTTCAGCCTTCCAAATTCTCTCTCTCTGTGTCTCTCTTTCTTGAAAGCCGCCGTGAAGGAACTAGCCTTGGAAGACCCAGGTTCGAATCCCGACTCTCGAAACTTCTTTGCATCCTCGCTGCGGGACCTTGGGCGAAGAAGTCCCTGGACCTCTCGGAGTCTCAGTATTCCTTTCCAAAGATGGGGAACGACAGACCTGAAACCCAGTTTCAGTTTCAGTTCAGTCGCTCAATCGTGTCCAACTCTTTGCGACCCCACGGACTGCAGCAAGCCAGGCCTTCCTGTCCATCACCAACTCCTGGAGTTTACCCAGACTCATGTCCATTGAGTTGGTGATGCCATCCAACCATCTCATCCTCTGTTGTCTCCTTGTCCTCCTGCCCTCAATCTTTCCCAGCATCAGTCTTTTCAAATGAGTCATCTCTTCGCATCAGATGGCCAAAGTATTGGAGTTTCAGCTTAAACATGAGTCCTTTCAATGAACACCCATGACTGAAGTCCTTTAGGATGGACTGGTTGGATCTCCTTGCAGTCCAAGGGACTCAAGAGTCTTTTCCAACACCACAGTTCAAAAGCATCAATTCTTTGGCGCTCAGCTTTCTTTAAAGTCCGACTCTCACATCCATACGTGACTACTGGATAAACCATAGCCTTGACGAGAGGGACCTTTGTTGGCAAAGTAATGCCTCTGCTTTTTAATGTGCTCTGTAGGTTAGTCACAACCTTCCTTCCAAGGAATAAGTGTCTTTTAATTTCATGGCTGCAGTCACCATCTGCAGTGATTTTGGAGCCCCCCCCCCCCCCCAAAATAAAGTCAGCCACTGATTGCAATGTTTCCCCATCTATTTGCCATGAAATTTTGGGACCAGATGCCATGATCTTACTTTTCTGAATGTTAAGCTTTAAGCCAACTTTTTTTCCATCTCCTTTTTCAAGAGGCTCTTTAGTTTTTCTTTACTTTCTACCATAATGGTGGTGTCATCTGCATATCTGAGGTTACTGATATTTCTCCTGGCAATCTTGATTCCAGCTTGTGCTTCATCCAGCCCAGCGTTTCTCATGATGTACTCTGCATAGAAGTTAAATAAGCAGGGTGACAATATACAGCCTTGACATACTCCTTTTCCTGTTTGGAACCAGTGTTGTTCCATGTCCACTTTTAACTGTTGCTTCCTGACCTGCATATAGGTTTCTCAAGAGGCAGGTCAGGTGGCCTGTTAGTCCCATCTCTTTCAGAATTTTCCACAGTTTATTGTGATCCACACAGTCAAAGGCTTTGGCATAGTCAATAAAGCAGAAATAGATGTTTTTCTGGAACTCTCTTGCTTTTTCCATGATCCAGCGGATGTTGGTATTTTGATCTCTGGTTCCTGTGCCTATTCTAAAAGCAGCTTGAACATCTGGAAGCTTATTGTTCATGTATTGCTGAAGAATGGCTTGGAGAATTTTGAGCATTACTTTACTAGCGTGAGAGATGAGTGCAATTGTGTGGCAGTTTGAGCATTCTTTGGCATTACCTTTCTTTGGGATTGGAATGAAAACTGACCTTTTCCAGTCCTGTGGCCACTGCTGAATTTTCCAAATTTGCTGGCATATTGAGTGCAGCACTTTCACAGCATCATCTTTCAGGATTTGAAACAGCTCCACTGGGATTCCATCCCTTCCACTAGCTTTGTTCGTAGCGATGCTTCCTGAGGCCTGAAGCCTAGAGCCTCATTTTCATTATGTAGGTTGTTTTGAGAGTCAGACAGGACGGTGATTGTGGAAGAACCTGGAGATGGAGTTTGCCATGCCAGCATTTTCTCCTGTTGCTTTGAACTCCAGGGCTCTTTGGAGGTTGGGCGGGGGTGGGGGGGGAGGGGGGGGGAGAGAACTACTCCCTCCTGCACTTCCGACCTTCCAGAAGGAAGCTATGCTGCGAATAGAACCACGCCTCCCCAAGGAAAGAAGAGGGACCGTTTTGCTAAAGTCTCCGTAATCACTGACTCCGATGTTGCTCTCTACAAAAGAGGATTTCTCCTAATTAAGAACAGATTGGGAAAGGGGAGTAGCGTCACCCGGAAGCAAAGTTTCTTCAGGAAAAACAGCCAATAGTTTATTTCAAGTCTCTGGATGGAGCAAGACTGGTTTCCAGCAACTTCTTGTCGGACGCCAGGTTCATGGACGTCGGTTGGCAGGGCTGCGACGGTTCTGCCACACGGAGAAGTGCCGTTCAGGATGACAGGACCAGTAGCGGGCAAAAATGCCCACCACTGAAATAGCAAGAGTTGGCAGAATGGCAAACCAGAGGTGGATCACCAACAGCAGCTGCAACTCCTGTTCTGCACTGCCAGAGTCATTGCTGATAAAGATGCTTCCCAGTCCTCTATCTCTTAGGGCTGAGAAGCTAGTGAACCTCTTCTCGGAAAAACACATTTATGGCCAGTTCGTATCAGAGAGAATGGAGTAGATAGCTCAAAGTCACCCTGAAGAGTGGGCTGGGTTTCAGAAGAGCATTGAAGAATCTAAACTGGCAATAACCTGGAAATCTCTGATGGCAAAAGGAGCCAAATCAGGAAAAACTGTTAATTATAAGTGTTAGAGAATTTTTACCTGTAATTTAGCTCAAATCATTGTTTCTCTGTGTAACACACACTCATGCGTTACAGTTCTGCCCCCTTGAGTCACATGGAACTGCCAAAGAGTACCTCTGGGCTTCCTGGAACTTTCTCTGGAGTTAGAGCTGGTTATAGACACAGCCTTGAACCTGCTCCCTAACCTGGCTGAACCTCAGTTTCTCCTGTAAAACTCAGTGAATAGGTCCTGCTGCTGCTACTGCTGCTGTCACTTAAGTCGTGTCCGACTCTGTGTGACCCCATAGATGGCAGCCTACCAGGCTCCCCCACCCCTGGGATTCTCCAGGCAAGAACACTGGAGTGGGTTTCCATTTCCTTCTCCAATGCATGAAAGTAAAAAGTGAAAGTGAAGTCGCTCAGTCGTGTCCGACTCTAAGCGACCCCATGGACTGCAGCCTACCAGGCCCCTCCATCCATGGGAGTTTTCAGGCAAGAGTACTGAAGTGGGGGTGCCATTGCCTTCTCCGGAATAGGTCCTAGTCACAAGCAATTGTCAACTTTAAAAAGAGAAGGCAAGTTAAGGCTTAGCATAGTCCCTGATAGGTTTATATTTCTCAGGAGCCCAATTATTATACAGTGAGATAAAATGCTTTGTGGAGGGTCTGGAAATTGGGTATTTATCACCTGGAAAGGGGCCAAGCTGGGGTAGAAACCACTCGTGGAAACCCTTAAAGTTGAAGTGTTGTCCCCTAGAGGTCTTTTGATGCAGGCGAGTTCACCCAGAAATGTTGGAATAGTCAGCCAGTGCACATTTCCTATACTTCATGGCTGCCCTTCCTGTCTTCTTCCCCACCCTCCAGCTTAATTGGCCAGTTTCTTTTCACTGTTCCATGGATCACCTCTGTTATAGGTTGAGTTATGCCCCGTCAAAAGGTATTAAAGCCCAGTAAATGAGAATGGGAATTCATTCCTGTGAATGCGAACTTCTTTGGAAATAGGGTCTTTACAGAGGTAGTTAAGGTGAAATCCTTCATTAGGAGGGCTGCAATCCAATATGACTGGTGTCGTTAAAAGAAGAGGAGAAGAGATTCAGAGATCATGTGAAGACACAGACATCTAGGGAGCAAAGGGCCAGGTCAAGACAAGCCTGGATTGGGGATATGCTGCCAGAAGCCAAGGAATGCCTAGGGCTATCAGAAGCTGAAAAAAAAAAAAAAAAAAAAAAAAAAAGGCGGGTGGTGGAGGGGGGGCGGGTCTCTCCTATAGATTTCAGAGGGACCGAGGCTCTGCTGACTGCTCACTTCCAGAACCCTGACAGGATGAGTTTCTATTTGTTACAGTTAATACAAGCTCCCATTTATGGTTGCTTAACATATGAGAGAGAGGAGGGAAGACATGTGAACAAGACAAGACATTGGGTGTAAGGGCTGGGAGCTTATATATCTATTCAACAAGCATTCCTCGAGTGCCTGTCTAGTGCAGGTGCAGGCTAGGTCTGAGGTCAGAGGTACAAGATAAGGCTCTACTTTCAGGGAGCATTCATTTTGTTGGGAGATGTAGATCTTACCCAGTTAATGGAATATATGATTAATATTAGGCAATGCTAGAAGTGGGGTGGGGGGGCATCCCAGGTGGCACTAGTGGTAAAAAACACGCCCGCCAGAGCGGGAGACAGAAGAGGCTTGGGTTCAATCCCAGGGTGGGGAAGATCCCCTGGAGGAGGGCATGGCAACCCACTCCAGTATTCTTGCCTGGAGAATTCCATGGACAGAGGAGCCTGACGGGCTGCAGTCCATAAGGTCGCAAAGAGTCAGACAGGACTGAAGGGCCTGAGCACCCACGCAGAAGCTGGGGGAAGATAAAACTGGGTAATGTGGAAGGGAGTGCAGAGCGAGCGAAAGGACGATCTGGAAGGCTCTGGGACGGGACTCCGAAGCTGAGCTCTAAGTCGTGAGTAGGATCTAGCACAGGTAAGGGGAAAGGGAGCTTGCTTTATTCATAGAGAAAAGCGTGGGTAGAGATCCTGAGATGGGCGCAGACGTGTTAGAGGAAGAACGAAGCGCGGTGTCAACGTAGGGCATCCTAGGCGCTTACAAACCGTGTTCTCTTAGGGAGCCGTTGACGGAAATTCT
The DNA here is from genome assembly GCF_001704415.2 of Capra hircus. NCBI lineage: Eukaryota > Metazoa > Chordata > Mammalia > Artiodactyla > Bovidae > Capra > Capra hircus. Next base: position 105,794,047 of record NC_030813.1, read on the forward strand.
GCCAGTGAGGATCCTGGGTCTCAGAGGAAAGTACTGACACTGCTGTGCCTTGGAAAAGGGCCAGGTCTCTAACAGCCAGGTCAGGAACTTCCTGCGAGTGTTTGGGGAGGAGGGGTGAGGACAGAGACTCGTAAATCCCAGGCACTTAAAGGCCCGTGCATAAACGGGAGAACCCCCCGCGAAGCTACTTGTTTTTGAATATTTGGAAATATTTCAAAAATGTCTAGTAACTTGGAGCCATACGTAGTTTGGGTTTGCTCCTCTGTAAAGTGGGACAAAGGCCTCCTCGCCCAAGGTGCCCAAGCGTGCGTGCGCGGTCATTAAGTCGTATCTGAACCTTTGCGACACCACGGCACTCACATGGAAATCCAGTTTATCCTCCCAGTCCCGGGGCACAGGGAGTGGAGGCTGCAGAGTGGAATCCTGGACCCCATTACTCGTTTGCGCCTCGGCTGTGTGGCCTTGGGCAAGTTACTGCTGATCTCTCAGGCTTTTCTCAACAAGGCAGTAACTTGGGCAACCTTCGGTGGAGGTTGCGGGACGGAGGTGGGCACCAGGGGGTCACGCTCCGGTTCCAGCCATCAGATGCGCCTCACGGGGACAGTGCCTCCCCCGCGCGGCTATACGGCCTGCGGGAGCCGCGGGACGGCGCGGTAGGTCCTTGCCGGGAGCCGGGAACAGCGCACGGGGCATGCGCGGCCTGTAGAGCCACAGGAGGCCGCCCGGACGTCGCCCAGCCCCGCCCGCGAGCGCCGAGCGCTGCAGTACCCCCCGCGGCCTGTGGCGTCGCTGCGCGACAATCCGGGCGGCTCGGCGCGTGTAGAGCTCTACCCCGCGCCGGTGCACCCACGGGCCCGCGCTCTCCCGGCCGTCGGGGCTGCAAGCCCGCGGTAGCCCCCAGCCCGCGCCCGGACCCTCCTTCTGACGCGCTCCTGAGAGAAATCTTTCTGTGCTGCTTTGCTTTCGTTTCTCTCGTATGGCGGCAACAGGAGGGTCGGGGGCTGGTGGACTCGCGGCGCTGGCCAGATCACCGAGGACGCGGAGTAACGCTAGGCGCCGCTGGGCCTTACCGAGGCCTTCGTTGCGCTCCTATGTTGGCCACATTTGCAACTTTTGCATTTGAACAAATGCGGATGTTGCCCTGCAAGATCCAGAAGGCGTGAGGTTAAAGGGATTCCGGATGAGCCCTCCACTCCCCCAATACCCCTCCCCCCCCCCCCATTTTGTGAGACTCACAAGTGTGCGTGGCCGCTTCTGGGCTGTAAGTTCCACCAGGACACGCGTCCCTGGTGTTTTGCTGGTCTTTGGCATAAAGCACAAAACAGACCCGGCTTCCAAGACCGAGCTGGGTAGAGTCACCAGCGTCCTCGGCCTAGATCAGCCTTAGGCAAAGCAAGGCGCAGAGGCGGGCGGGTCCCCAAAAAGGGAGGGGATGGGTACCGAAAGCGAGAGGAGCATTTGAAACTTTTAGAGCCCTCAGGCAGGACTGCAGCTCCCGAGTGCGTGATCCGCAGAACGGGATAAACGAGTTTTAGTGTGCTCTGCTCAGACGCGGCGGATGGTCGCGCGTGGCTCGGGCTGCGTTCTAGCCACGCGCGGTAGACGCTTGGAGTTTCAAAATGGATAATAGCATGACGGTGAAGGATGAGCCGGTCCTTCCCCGCGACCGCCCTAGTCGTCTGCGGGCGCCTCTTGTCTCCCCTACAGCTTGCACTCACCATCTATAGTGTCAAAGAGTGCTGCTGGAACAAAGCAGATGAAGCTGAGTCACTCCCCAGCTGCAGAGTCCTCGAAGGAGCCTCCAAGTTCTATATAGGCTCCAACAGCATCTCTCACCAGGTTTCCTCCCTCTGCATTGCCTATGCGTCAGCTTCTTTCGCAAGACCCTTGCCTTGTTCGCTCTGTCCAGGACATCTCTCATCTCTCTAATTTGGACTCAAAAACTACCTTGTTTCTTACCATTTCATCTCACAAGACTGTCACCTTCCCTCTATCGTTTCTGTGTTTAACGGTCTTCATAGATGAACTGAATTAGTTTTTTATTCTTTTACTCGAGTCCTTTCATTCTACTACACTACCAAATAAGTTGTTTCATTCACCCTTGTATTCCCAGTGCCCAAGGCAGAGTCTGGCACTTAACAGGCACCCATAATAGTTGGGTTGTTATTTATTAATTCAAGAGAAAAAAGCTGTGGTCCGGGTGACCAGAGCAGAGCAGAGGTGGAATTCCCAAATCCGAGTATTGACGTTTACCTACTGTTCCAGTCTTTCATCTCTGAATTATCTCATCTGAGAAAATTACAGGATTAATAATAGTATCCGCTTCATATGAGAATGAGATCAGTTAGTTAACTTTTGTAAAAGACTTAAAGTGATGCTCATATTGAGAAGCATAGATGATTTGACAATTGCATCAATTAGAATAAGCTAGTTTACAATCTGGTAATAACTCCCAAATCTCAATGGCTTAAATAGACGGAGGTTTACTTTTCACTTACATATTGTTCTCTCAGTTGTGTCTCTTTGTGACCCCACGGACTGTAGCCTGCCAGGCTCATCTGTCTATAGGATGCTGGAGTGGGTTGCTATTTCCTTCTTCAGGGGATCTTCCCAGGTCAGGAATGGAACCCATGTCTCCTGCATTGGCAGGCAGATTCTTTACCACTGAGCCAGCAGACTTCAATTAGCCGAGGACTGGGCTCTTGGACGTTTTTAGTCTGGAAACCAAGATGACTGACAAAGCAGCCGCCAGTTGATGTGTTATCAGTTGTCAAGGCAGGAGAGAGAACAAGCATCATTTTTATTCTGCTCACTTTTGTGTACTGAGAATACAAGTATGGGGATTATAGCCCCCAGATTTTATTTTTCTGCTTTGTTCAGAAACCTCATAGCGAAAAATTTGGACCATTTATCTATTTAGCAAATAAGTTAAAGCTGGAAACATTCCTGCAATGACTGGGACTAGATATCCTCTTGGGGAAAAGCTGTCTTTGTTAGGGAAAATAAAATTCCAAACCTTGACTTTGGGACCTCACTTTCCTTACATAAAGCGGATAGTTGATTTCTTCTGCACAATGATGTTCCTCCTAGGAATTCAAGGTTCTGGAGACTTGAGAGAAAAGATCAGAGATGTGAGAAAGGCTGAAGGCTGGAGAATTCACCCTAAGGTGCACTGTGCCCTGTAATCAATTGCTAGGAGTTGGATGGTCACAGGCTTAAAGACTGACTCTAGAAAAGCTTTAGGAAAAACATCTGCTTCATTGACTACACTAAAGCCTTTGACTGTGTGGATCACAACAAATTGTGGAAAATTCTTCAACAGATGGGAATATCATAAGACCTTACCTGCCTCTTGAGGAACCTGTATGCAGGTCAAGAAGCAACTGTCAGAACTGGACTTTAAACAACAGAACTAAAATTGGGAAAGGAGTACATCAAAGCTGTATATTGTCACCCTACTTAGTTAACTTCTATGAAGAGTACATCATGCAAAATGCCAGGCTGGGTAAAGCACAGTATGGAATCAAGATTGCCAGGAGAAATATCGATAACCTCAGATATGTAGATGACAACACCCTTATGGCAGAAAGTGAAGAGGAACTAAAGAGCCTCTTGATGGAAGGGAAAGAGGAGAGTGAAGAAAACTGGCTTAAAGCTCAACATTCAAAAAACAAAGATTATGGCATCTGATCTCATTGCTTCCTGGCAAATAGATGGGGGGAAAATGGAAACAGTGGCAGATTTTATTTTCTTGGGTTCCAAAATCACTGCAGATGGTGACTGCAGCCATGAAATTAAAAGATGCTTGCTCCTTGGAAGAAAGGCTATGACCAACCTAGATAGCATGTTAAAAAAGCAGAGACATCACTTTACTGACAAAGGTCCCTATAGACAAAGCTATGGTCTTTCCAGTAATCATGTATGGGTGTGACAGTTGAATCATAAAGAAAGCTGAGTGCCAAAGAATTGATGCTTTTGAACTGTGGTGTTGGAGAAGACTCTTGAGAGTCCCTTGGACTGCAAGGAGATCCAACTAGTCAGTCTAAAGGAAATCAGTCCTGAACATTCGTTGGAAGGACTGATCCTGAAGCTTCATGAAGCTCCAATACTTTGGGCCACGCGATGTGAAGAACTGACTCATTTGGAAAGACCCTGATGCTGGGAAAGATTGAAGGCAGGAGGAGAAGGCGACGACAGAGGATGAGATGGTTAGATGGCATCACTGTCTTGATGGGCATGAGTTTGAGCAAGCTCTGGGAGTTGGTGATGGACAGGGAAGCCTGGTGTGCTGCAGTCCATGGGGTAGCAAAGAATTGGACATGACCGAGTGACTGAACTGGAGGGCATGGTTCTGTCCATCTCTACTTGCTGCCATCTTTGGTGTGGCAGTGTTATCCTCAGTCTGCTGGAAGAGGTCTAAGCACCTATTCCAGGCAGCACAGAGATGGCAGGATAGAGAGCAGGACTCTGCCCTCGTGTATAGCTCTTCAGAGTGAGAAAAAGCTTCCACGAAGACATCTCTTCATGTCTTGGAATTGAATGGCATCTCTGGTTGTAGTTTGCTCAGGACCAGAGGTTCCTTCAGATGCCAGTGACCTGTGCAGTCGCACAGGAGCCTGTGTTCGCAAGGGTGTCACACTTGGTTCAATGCTGTGCTGTTGCCATTTTGAAATCTTTCTTAACTTTTGAATAATGAGATCCCATTTTTATTTTGTGTTGGACTCTGGGCTGGTCCTGGCCAAGACCTGCCGTTTGAACATGAGGAGGGAACCACCCCTTGAAAGATATGACTGTAATTGAAATCCAGCCTCTGTACCCTGGTACTGAATTGAATCCTGGAGACAGAGTTTTGGGTGACGTAGAAAAGAATAGCTTTATTGCTTTGCCAGGAGCCACAGGGCTAAGTGCACTCAAAACCATATGTCCCGACATGGAGGGGTTAGTGAGCAGATTTATAGTAATGGTTCAAAGAGGAGGATGTGATCAGCTCATAGACGTTCCTCTGATTGGTTGGTGGTGAGGTAATTGGGGGTCAGCATCATCAGCCTTCTGATTCTTACCAGCCTGGGGTCTTTGTGCTCGTGGGCAACATTCAGTGAATTTCTCCCACCTGGTGGAGGTTTCAGTATCTGCAAAACGGCTCAGAGATATTATTGTGTGATCGCTTGAGGGGGACCAGGACCTTGCCCCAGTTCAGTCGCTCAGTCATGTCCAACTCTTTGCAACCCCGTGGAGTGCAGCACGCCAGGCTTCCTTGTCAATCACCAACTCCTGGAGTTGCTCAAACTCATGTCCATCAAGATGGTGATGCCATCCAACCATCTCATCCTCTGTTGTGCCCTTCTCCTCCTTTCCTTCAATCTTTCCCAGCATCAGGGTCTGTTCCAATGAGTCAGCTCTTCGCATCAGGTGGCCAAAGTATCGGAGCTTCAGCTTCAGCATCAGTCCTTCCAATGAATATTCAGGACTGATTTCTTTTAGGATGGACTGGTTGGATCTCCTTGCAGTCCAAGGGACTCTCAAGAGTCTTCTCCAACACCACAGTCCAAAAGCATCAATTCTTTGGTGCTCAGCTTTCTTTATAGTCCAACTCTCACATCCATACATGACTACTGGAAAGACCATAGCTCTGGCTAGAGGGGCTAATGACTAATGTCTCTGCTTTTTAATATGCTGTCTAGGTTGGTCATAGCTTTTCTTCCAAGGAGCAAGTGTCTTTTCATTTCATGGCTGTAGTCACCATCTGCAGTGATTTTGGAGCCCAAGAAAATAAAATCTGCCACTGTTTCCACTGTTTCCCCATCTGTTTGCCGGGAAGTGATGGGACCAGATGCCATGATCTTCGTTTTCTGAATGTTGAGCTTTAAGCCAGCTTGTTCACTCTCCTCTTTCAACGTCACCAAGAGGCTCTTCAGCTCCTTTCTGCTATCTGCCAGAAGGGTGGTGTCATCTGCACACCCTGCCCTAAGGCTTCACTGTTGTTTCTTGTTTTTGGCTTTTCCGCCCCTGTCTCTTCTTCCCCTCTCTTCCCTGATTAGCAGTCATTTGTACCTGGCTCTTTGGAACTCAGGAAAGGCCATGGATGCTGAATGAAACCTCAGTTCAGTTTAGTCTCTAGGTCATGTTCGACTCTGCGACCACATGGACTGTGGCATGCCAGGCCTCCCTGTCCATCACCAATTCCCAGAGTTTACTCAAACCCATGTCCATTGAGTCAGTGATGCCATCCGACCATCTCATCCTCTGACATCCCCTTCTCCTCCTGCCTTCAATCTTCCCCAGCATCAGGGTCTTTTCCAAGGAGTCAGTTCTTTGCATCATGTGGCCAAAGTATTGGAGCTTCATGAAGCTTCAGCATCAGTCCTTCCAATGAATATTCAGGATTGATTTCCTTTAGGATCAACTGGTTGGATCTCCTTGCTGTCCAAGGGACTCTCAAGAGCCTTCTCCAACACCACAGTTCAAAAGCATCAATTCTTCGGCTCTCAGCTTTCTTTATAGTCCAACTCTCACATCCATACATGACTATTTCCTGCTAACAGGAAAACGAGGGACACAGAAAGTCTTTTGTGTCCAGGAGTCCCAAAGGGTCCTGCTCGGTTTCATGACCACATGTAAAAGGGTGAATTCCTAATCAGTATGACAACCATTTTTCAATAAGTGTGAGAACGGAACATGGTTGGTTTCCACACATGTGAGTTGGCTGAAAGCTGAGTTTTCAGTGTGAGTCACGGCTGCACAGTGTTGGATAATGAAAGGGCTCACAAGGCCCCATAGGGTGTACTCATGTAGAGCTTTAATAAAGGTTCAGAATGTGGTGGGACAGAGAAGGCAAATGCAGAGAGGCTAGGGTCTTCCAGAAGCAGCTGCAAGCACTCTTCTGTCACATAGGAAGGGCTTCATCTTCAGATTGTGAACCACCAGATATATGCGATATACTCTGGTCTCAGGGTATTTTCATCAAACATTTTTCCCATGAGTCTAGTTGGGCTTTCCTGATAGCTCAGTTGGTAAAGAATCCACCTGCAATGCAGGAGACCCTGGTTTGATTCCTGGGTCAGGAAGATTTGCTGGAAAAGGGATAGGCTACCTACTCCAGTATTCTTGGGCTTCCCTTGTGGCTCAGCTGGTAAAGAATCTGCCTGCAGTACGAGGGACTTGGGTTCAATCCTGGGTTGGGAAGATTCCTTGGAGAAGGGAAAGGCTACCCACTCCAGTATTCTGGCCTGGAGAATTCTATGGACTGTATAGTCCATGGGGTCACAAAGAGTCGGACACGACTGAGCAACTTTCACTACAGGGGGTCTTCCTAGAGGATGCAACTGTTTCTAAAGACAGAGTCTTGCTAGTAGTTCACACTTGGCCATAATCATGAAGGAGCTGTAATCACAAGCTCTGAGTCAGGAATAATAATATCTACCTCACAGGTAACATTATAGGTATCTGTGGAAAGTTAATAAAATGACATCATGTTTTATTTACTGATTAAAAAGATGATAAAACCATTAGTACATAAAAGATGCTCAATGTGTTATTTTAGTTTATTGTTAAAGAAGAATGCTATTTATTTTTCTACATACAAACTTCAATTTTGGCTATTGTTTTAAATGTGATTGTTATAAGGAATATGGGTAATGTATATTTTAACTTCAGTTTCAAAATGAAGTTGAGTTTCTCCAAATTCATAATAACAACTCTGTAAAAATGCTAAGTGTGTTTGGCAGAAGAGACTGGATGGTAGGGTGGGGAGGGAGAGCAAGCATTTTAGGTTTTAGAGTTTTTTTTTTTTTTTTTTAAGAGACAATAGGGGATTTACATCATGTGCAGATTTGAAAAGAGATTCAGAAAGTGAAAAATGGTGATTACTTGCAAATATCATGAGACATTGCCGAGAGGTGTTGCTGACAGTAAATTGAGGAAATAGATAACACCATATTTTTTGTTTTTTGACCACACCGCATGGCATGTAGGATCTTAGTTCCCCAACCAGGTATTGAACCCAGGTCCCCTACAGTGGAAGAGCAGAATCTTAACCACTAGACTACCAGGGAAGTCCTTTTTTCCGTTTTTGTTATCAATCAAGATAGTGTTCCCATTTTTCCTGGTTACCTTCTAGCCTTGTCCACGTACATATTTAGTTTTACACATTTGCTGTTATAGAATTTTCTACTTTACTCTTTGTCTTGCACAATACCAGAGTTTTGTTTTGTTTTGTTTTTTGATGCCAGAGAATTTCTTATGTTATAGTCTCTTTCTTCCTCATCTGTCTCAAAACCATCTCTCCTTTCTCAAACATGTTCCTATCTCACCTCTAACAGATCTTAATAACTTCTAGTGCATTCTTATATAACCATACTATGAAAAGATAGTCAGATACATGCTGTGGGATGTAGTTGTTTTATAGACATAGAATAATTCTATTCATTTCTCTGCAAGAGTTTTGATCCCTTACAATCTATAATAAATATTCTAGTAGAAAAATTGATGCAGTGCTAAAGCAATCTTTTAAATAGTTGCATAATACTCCACAGCCTAGATACACTTCAGTTAATCTACCATTCTTTGATTAATGAATTTTATTTTATTTTTGTTTTGTTACTTGGCAGCAGTGTTTCAATAAATACCCTTTATACTTTCTACTTGGGTAAATACACTTTTCATTTTCTAAAATCTAATTGTATAGGATAAATTACCAGAACTTGAACTGGTGAATAAAAGGATACATATATTTTTAATTTAACAATTTACCAAATTAATTTTCAAAAATATTGGCAGTAATTCCAGTGGCTATTGTTTTAACAATTTATAGAATCTCCAGCTTGTCCCATTCACCCCCGGCTCATCCCTCCAACTAGCACCGTAACATTCTTCTGCACTTTTTGCCACCTGTTGGCAAAATGTTAGGTCACTGTTAGCTTTAATTAGAATGTCCCTGATAACTGTGAAGTTGAACTTCTTTTTAATGTATCTATGTGCATCAGAATTTCTCCTTTTATAAAATGACTATTTTAAATCCCTTGACTATTTTTAGGTGGGCTATTTGTCCTTGTATTGTTAATTTATGGGAACTATAATATTAACATATTTATATAGAATATATACACAGGAATTATTTATCTGATTGATGTGCTTCAAAAAAATTTTTTTGCAGTCTATTCCTTGTTGTCTGACTTTGCTTATTGTCTTTTTGTTATATTTAAAATATTTGCATAGTGAAATGTTTCTTCATTTCCTTTTTTTTTTTTTTTTTTTGAGTTTTACACAGAGGCTCCCCAGCACAACCCTGTCATAAATGCCAAGGATGTGCAAATATTTTCACAGGTTTTCTTCTAAATAGTTATTGTTATATATTTTTATATTTAAGTATTTTAATCCTCATGAAAATTCTTTACTTTTTATGTAGGTAAAAGGAAGAATCTACCTTTCCTCCCTGTTTGACTGGCATTGTTCTAGCAATCTTTATGTAAACAAACCACCCTTTTCCCACCAACTTGTAATACCATCCTTATCACATCTCAATTTTCCTATGTATGAGCTTCTAACTTGTTTTAGTTACAATGGCTTTATGTTTTTAGAAAACCTGGTAAAGCAAGATTGCCTCCTCACTCCCTCCCCACTACTTTTTTTTTTTCCTGCTAGAGTTTTCTTGGATATTCTTTGAGATTTATCATCTATATGAAATGTATCCTCCCTCCCCCCGCCCCTTTTTTTTTTTTTTTGCTGGTCCTAAGTGATATAGAATTGGACTGATTTGATCAATCATCTTCTTTTTTTTGTTTTTTCTTTTTTTTTTTTTTTAGTTATCCTCTTTTTGTTTATTTTTAATTGAAGGATAATTACAATATTGTGTTGGTTTCTCCATACATCAACATGAGTCAGCCATAGGTATAAATGTGTCCCCTACCGCTTGAGCCTCCCTCCCACTTCTTCTCACCCCTCTAGGTCAGCATCCTCTTTAAGGACTGGTGCATCAGCATCCTGATGGCTTGCTCTTCCCAGCACTGCCAGGAAGTAACCATCAGGACATGCTTGATGCAGGGCTGAGACAAAGGAACTGCTGGGGCAGCAGGGAGGGCATGGTGTGAAATTAGCTGTCGTCTGACATCCGTTGGATCATCAAAAAGCAAGAGAGTTCCAGAAAAGCATCTGTTGCTACTGCTAAGTCGCTTCAATAGTGTCCAACTCTGTGCCACTCCATAGACGGCAGCCCACCAGGCTCCCCCATCCCTGGGATTCTCCAGGCGAGAACACTGGAGTGGGTTGCCATTTCCTTCTCCAATGCATGAAAGGAAAAGTGAGAGTGAAGTCACTCAGTCGTGTCTGACTCTTCGCGACCCCATGGACTGCAGCCTACCAGGCTCCTCCATCCATGGGATTTTCCAGGCAAGAGTACTGGAGTGGGTCACCATTTCCTTCTCCAACAACAAACTCTGGAAAATTCTTAAGGAGAAGGGAATACCACCTGACCTGCCTCTTGAGAAACCTATATGCAGGTCAGGAAGCAACAGTTAGAACTGGACATGGAACAACAGCCTGGTTCCAAATAGGGAAAGGAGTATGTCAAGGCTGTATATTGTCACCCTGCTTATTTAACTTCTATGCAGAGTACATCTTGAGAAACAGTGGGCTGGAATAAGCACAAGCTGGAATCAAGATTGCCGGGAGAAATATCAATAACCTCAGAAATGCGGATGACACCACCTTTATGGCAGAAAGTGAAGAACTAAAGAGCCTCTTGATGAAAGTGAAAGAGGAGAGTGAAAAAAGTTGGCTTAAAGCCAACTTCAGAAAACTAAGATCATGGCATCCGGTCCCATCACTTCATGGCAAATAGATGGAGAAACAGTGGAAACAGTGACAGTCTTTATTTTTGGGGGGCTCCAAAATCACTGCAGATGGTAACTGCAGCCATGAATTAAAAGACGCTTGCTCCTTGGAAGAAAAGTTATGACCAACTTAGAAAGCATATTAAAAAGCAGAGACATTACTTTGCCAACAGAAGTCCGTCTAGTCAAAGCTATGGTTTTTCACTTTCACCCAGAGGCTCTTTAGTAAGTTTTTTAAAATGTAGGTTATTATTGTTTGCTTTTCAATGTCACATATTTAACATGTACATGCAACATCCTTGATTCATACTTTTATTTTTTATATGTACCCATGAACAATACATGGCATTATTTTATGAACTCTCAAAACTTACTGAAATATTATATGCTTGTCTTTGAGACCCATTGACATTGAAAGATAACACGTAGCTCTTTCCTCTTCAGAGCTGCATAGTGTTCTGCCAAGGGGACATAATATTTTGCTAATATAAATAATACTAAAGAGAACATCTTCATGCATATCTTTTTGTGTACATCTCATCCCAAGTGTGCAAGCATTTTGCAAGGAGGTGCCTGAGATGTGGAGCTGCTGGTTTGCTGGTTGTCCTCTCACCCAGCCTCCCTCCTTGTGTGGCCGCTCGGTCCTGAGATGCTGATCCCTGTGGACTGCACTGCCTAGTGCCTTCTCACTGGGTATGGCCAACGGGGGTGCTGGCAGGAGGCTAGAGGGCGGCACAGAGGGGTCTGGATAGTCTCCCTCTTGCTTCAGTGTTGCATGTCCTAGCAGTTGCCCCACTTTTCAGTGACTGCAGCTCCCCCTCCTCTGTCCCAGCAATGACAACTCCCCCCTCTGTTTCCTCATCCAAACGGCCCTATGCAAAGTAGCAGATTCCCAGTATTGCTGGTTTCTGAGTATCTCAACATCCGTTATCTCCTTCAAGCTGTCCATTCCTATTCTTTCCACGAAGAGCTCTTGGTTTGAACATTTGGCTCAAGTTCTATTTCCTGTAATGACCAAGCCAATGACTTATTGGCTTCATAGGACATGCTTATCTTAAAAAAATTAATGTTTGCTTTGGATGCTTCCCTGGTGGCTCAGACAGTAAAGAGTCTGCCTGCAATGCAGGAGGCCCCGGGTTCAAACCCTGGGTCAGGAAGATTTCCTGGAAAAGAAATGGCAACCCCCTCCAGTATTCTTGCCTGGAAAAATCCCATGGACAGAGGAGCATGGTGGGCTCTACAGCCCATGGGGTCACTAAGAGTCAGACAGTTCTCAGCTTTAAAAAGTTTTGCTTTAACAATGTTTGCTTTAAAAAGTTCCTCAGTCTTGGAAAATGAAATAGTACTAAAAATTTATGATGGAAAACAACAATCACCTTCCTTTTTCTTTATCTCCATCTAATTTGGATCTTCAGAGGCAACTTTCCTCAACTGTTCTTATTTCTCTGTTGACTCAGTGTGGAGCATCTTTTCTTGCATTTATATATCTTTTATATATTTATATATCTTATATATATATATATCTTTATATATCTTTCTTATTTTGTGAATTGTTTATACAAGTCTTTTTAAAATTGATTTTTATAAGTTCTTTATATTTCTTGGATATGAAATATGTGTCAAATATATGTTCAATATTTCCTCCCAACCTGAGATTTGCCTCTTCTTTTATTTTGTTCTGGTAAAATTAATAATTCAAGGAAAAAATACTTTTGCTTTCACTCTGTGACAGTTTCAAGCCTAAATATCTGTTTTTAATTTTTAAAAACATTTATTTATTGAAATACAGTTTATTTATAATGTTGTATTAGTTTCAGTTGTAGAGCAAAGCGATTCAGTTATATATTTATACATATATACCTATTCTTTTACATTCTCTTCCATTGTAGGTTATTACATGTTATTAAGTAGAATTCTCTGTGCTGTATAATAGGTAAAGTTTGATTATCTATTTTATATATAATAATGTGTATGTTTTAGTCTCAAGCTCCTAATTTATCCCTCCCCACCTTCCCTTTGACAATGGTAAGTTTGTCTTCTGTGTCTGTAAGTCTATTTCTGTTTCATGAATAAATTCATTTGTATAATTTTTTTCTTTTAGACTTCACATATAAGAGCTATCATATGATGCTTGTCTTTCTCCGCCTGACTTACTTAGTGTGATTATCTCCATGTCCATCCATGTTGTTACAAGTGGCATTCTTCCTTTCTTTCTTTTTATACCCTACCTCTTCTTTGTCTATTCATCTGTCAGTGAGCACTTAAGTTGCTTCCATGTCTTGGCTATTGTAAATCGTGCTGCAATGAACTTGGGTGCATATATCCTTTCAAATTATGTTTTCTCCAGATATATACTCAGGAGTTACAGGATCGTATGATAGTTCTATTTTTATTATTTTAAGGAAACTCCCACCTTTTATTTTCTTAACAGTCTCTCTTAAAGAGCAGAAAGTTTTGATTATGATAAAATCTAACTAATATTTTATTGGAATCCAGTTTATTAAGACTTTTCCTTTATGGCTGTTTGCTTTTCGTATCACAGCCAAGAATCATTGCCTACCCAAGGTAAAAAGGATATTATTGCTTTCTTTTAGCAGTTTTATAGTTTTAGCTTTTGCGTTTATATCTGTGATTCATTTCTATTGTTTTTGTTTTGTTTTATATGGTTTGAGATTTTTTCTTTTTTTCTTTTGTATGGATATGGGTATCTAGTATTTCCAGCAACGTTTATGGAAAGAACTGGTCTTTTCTCAGTGAATGACTTTAGTGCTTTGCCAGAAATCAATTGACCATACAAGTGAGACTGTTTATGGGTTTTGGGTTTGATTTAATTGATTGATTGATCTATCTTCATGGCAATACTGCACTGCTCTAGTTACTGTAGCTTTAATGTAATGTCTTGAAATCAAGTAGTGTAAGTCCTTCAGTTTGCTTCTTCTCTTTTGAGACTATTTTAGTTAGGTTTAATTCTTTGCAGTTTTATGTGAATTTAAACTTTTTAATGATATCTGTTTATCTGGGCTGTGCTGGGTCTTTTGTTGCCGCACGGGCTTTTTCTCTAGTTGTGGCGAGTGGGAGCTGCTCCTTAGTTACGGCGTGTGGGCTTTTCCCTGGGGTGGCCCCTCTTATTGCAGATCACAGGTTCAGGAGGATGCGCACTTCAGTAGCTGCAGCTCATGGGCTCAGCAGCCGCAGCGCCTGGGCTCTAGAGCACCGGCTCAGTAGCTGTAGTGCACAGGCTTCGCTGCTTCATGGCACGTGGGGTCGTCCCACTTGAGGGGTTGAACCTGTGTTTCCTGCACTGGCAGGTGGATTCATTACCGCTGAGCCACCAGGGAAGCTCCTCGTATGAATTTTAGAATTACATTTTCAACTTCTACGGAGCTCTGCTAGGCTTTTTATATAGATATGGGGGAGAGTGATGTGTTAACAGTATAGTCTTCTAGTCCGCGAATATGGCACCTCTCTCCATTTATTTAGGTCTTCTTTAATTTCTCTCAGCAATTATTTTAGTTTTTAGTGGATATATACTGTATATTTTTATTTAACTTTATTGTTAAATATATTAATACTATTCAAAATGGAATTAAAATTTGTTTTCCAACCAAAAGTTTATATGATATAGAAATACAATTACTTTTTGTAGAGACCTTCTATCCTTTGGTATTGCTAAAGTTGTTATTCTGGTAGTTTGTTTTATAGATCTTAGGTTTTTTTGAAATATAGGAACATGTTATCTTTGAATAAAGACAATTTTACTGTCTCCTTTCTTATCTCTATGCCTTGTATATATTATTTTTTCTTGTCTTATTACACATTTAGGTTCTAGCTAGAACCTCCAGTACAATGATGAAAAGAAGTTGTAAAAGTACATATCTTTACCTATTTCTGATTTTAGTGTCAACATATTTGAGATAACACACAGATCAGGTTATCAAAGCAGACATACCAAATCAGAAATGTTAAAAAGTATTAAGCTTTATTAATAAATTAAAGGCTGTGCAAAGTCACTTCAGTCATGTCCACCTCTTTGCAATTCCATAGACTGTCGCCTGCCAGACTCCTCTATCCATGGGATTTCCCAGACAAGAATACTGGAGTGGGTTGCCATTTCTAGAAGTAGTCAAATTACAAGAATGAAGCAAGAACAGATTCAGAAACGTTGACAGAATTCTCTAGGTCTTTTCTTGCCATACCAGATTTTCTCCTATGTTTTTTAAAGTAATAAGTGCCCTTCACGTTACTTACACATAAGTGAGCCATTTAAGTTGCAAAACATTTGCAAATACTTTTTCCCATTCTGTGGATTATCTTTTTATTTTGTTTATGGTTTCTTTTGCTGTGCAAATTGTTTTTTGCCCCCTTTGTTTCTTCTTCTTTTGTTTTTTTGGCCTTATAGTTTATGGGATCCTAATTAAGTAAAATCGCTCAGTCGTGTCTGACTCTTTGCGACTCCATGGACTGTAGCCTACCAGGCTCTTCCCTCCATGGGACTCTCCAGGCAAGAGTACTGGAGTGGGTTGCCATTTACCTTCTCCAGGGGATCTTCCCAACCCAGGGATCGAACCCAGGTCTACCGCATTCCAGGCAGACGCTTTAACCTCTGAGCCACCAGAGAAGCCCTATGGGATCCTAGTTCCCTGATAAAGGGATTAAACCTGGGCCCTTGACGATGAAAGCATGGAGTCCTAACCACTGGACCACCAGGACATTCTCTGCTGTGCAAAAGCTTTTAAATTTAACTGTGGGAGACTCAGATTCAATTGTGGAGTTGCAAAGAGTCAGGCATGACTGAGTGACTAATACTCTTCTTTAACTGAAGGATTTTGGCTCAAGTGGTAAAGAACCTGTCTTGAAGGATTTTGGCTCAAGTGGTAAAGAACTTGCCTACAGATACAGGAGATGCAGGCTCAATCCCTGGGTCGCGAAGATCCCCTGGAGGAGGTAATGGCAATGACTCTAGTATTCTTGTCTGGAAAATTCCATGGACAGAGGAGCCTGGTGGACTATGGTCCATTGGGTCACAAAGAGTCAGACATGACTGAGCATGCATGCACACAGTAGTTTAATTATGAATTGTGGTGAATTGTTTCCAAATACTTTTTGTGCAGTTGTTGATATGATCAAGTAATTTTCTCACTTAATTTGTTAATGTGGCAAATTATATTGGTTTTCAAATATTGCATCAGCATTGCATTCCTAGGGTAAATCCTACTGATTCATGAGATACTTACCATTATATCTATCTATTTATCTAGCTATATGTCAATTTTGTTAATCGTTTTTTTGTCACACATTTTGTCAATTGTTTTTTCATTTATTTAAAATTGTGATAAATGCACATAACATAAAATTCACTATCATAACTACTTTTAAATATACAGTACAGTGATGTAACTATTAACACATTTTTGTGCAACAGATATCTAGAACTTTTTCATCTTGCAAAACTGAAAGTCTGTACTCATTAAAAATCAGCTCCTCAGCTCCTGGTAACCGCATTCTACTTTTTGTTTCTATGTATTTGACTACTTTAGATATATTTCTTACCAGTGGGATCATGAATTATTTTATTTGTATTTTTTTGACTGGCTTATTTCACTTAGCATTAAGTTCTCAAGATTCATCCATGTCATACAGTGTGACAGAATTTCATGACTTTAATAAAGCTGAATAATATTCCATTGTATGGATATACCACATTTTCTTTATCTCTTCATTTACTGATGGGCATTTAGATTACTTCCACCTCTTGACTATTGTATACAGTGCTGCAATGAATATGGATGTGCAAATATCTCTTCAAGGTCCTGTTTTCAATTATTTTGTGTCTATACCAAGAAATGAGTTTGCTGGATCATATGTGTGCTCAGTGCCTCAGTTTGCAACCCTATGGATTGTCACCCTCCAGACTCCTCTGTCCATGGAATTTTTCAGGCAAGAATACTGGAATGGGTTGCCATTTCCTTCTCCAGGGGATGTTCCCAACCCAGGGATTGAACTTGTGTCTCCAAGGTCTCATGTATTGGCAGGCAGATTCTTTACCACTGAGCCACCTGGGAAGCTCCGGATCATATGGTAACTCTACTTTTAATTATTGGAGCAAACCCCATACTGTTTACCATACCAGCCAAACTTTTTTTCAGTTCAGTTCAGCCGCTCAGTTGTGTCTGACTCTTTGTGACCTCATGGACTACAGCACTCCAGGCTTCCCTATCAATCATTAACTTTCAGAGCTTGTTCAAACTGATGTCCATTGAGTCGGTGATGCCATGCAACCATCTCATCCCCTGTTGTCCCCTTCTCCTCCTGCCTTCACTCTTTGCCAGCATTAGAGTCTTTTCCAATGAGTCAGTTTTTCACATCATGCGGCCAAAGTATTGGAGCTTCAGTTTCAGCATCAGTCCTTCCAATGAATATTCAGGACTGATTTCCTTGAGGATTGACTGGTTGGATCTCCTTGCAGTCCAAGGGACTCTCAAGAGTCTTTTCCAACACCACAATTCAAGAGCATCAATATTTCAGTGCTCAGCTTTCTTTATGGTCCAAACCTTTTTACATTCCCACAAACAGTGCACAGTGTTTCAATTCCTTTACATTCTCACCAGCATTTGTTATTTCTATGTTTTAGATAGTGAGTGTAGTAATGGGTGTGAGATTTTGACTTGGATCTCTGTGATGATTAGTGATATTGATGATTAGTGATATTCCCATATGCTTGTTGACCTTTTATATATATTCTTTGTAGAAATGTCTATTCACGTCCCATGCCCATTTAAAAATCAGGTTATTTGTTTGCTGTTGTTATTACTGTTGCATTGTAGGAGTTTTATAATAATCTGGATGTTTGCTTCTGACCAGGTACACATGGTTTGCAAATATTTTCTCCCATTCTGTAGGTTCCCCTTTCACTCTGTTTATTCCTTCCTTTGTTGCATAGGACTTTTTAGGTTTGATGTAGTCACATTTGTTTTTGCTTTTGTTACTGTTTATGGTGTCATATCCAAGAAACCATTGTCAAATCCAATGTCATGAAGCTTTTCTATTATGTTTTCTTCCAGGAATTTTATAGTTTTAGATCTTATGTTTAGTTCTATAATCTGTTTTGAGTTACTTTTTTTATTTGGTCTAAGATGAGGGTCCAACTTCATTCTTCTCTGTCTGAATACCCAGTTTTCCAAACACCAGTTGTGTTTTTATACAGTAACAATGAAAAATTGAAAAGGAAACTAGGAAAGCAATCTCATTTACAATAGTATCAAAAAGAGTAAAATACTTAAGATAAATCTTAGCCAAAGATGTAAAAGACCTGTACAATGAAAATGACAAAATATTGCTAACAAAAATCAAATAAGATACAAATAAATAGAAAGACATCTTGTATCTTATGAATTGGATGACACAATACTGTTAAAATGTCCATACTACTCATAATGATCTACAGATTCAATAAATACAATCTCTGCAAAATCCCAATGGCATTTTTTGCAGAAGTAGGAAAAAAAAAGCTAAAATTCATAAGAAATCTCAAGGGATCCCAAATAGTTGAAAGAATCTTGAAAAAGAACAAAAGTTGGAGGCCCCACTCTTCCTGATTTCAAAACATACTACAAAGTAACAGTAATTAAAACAGTGTGGTACTGGCGTAAAGACGGATATACAGACCAGTGTAGCAGAATTGAGAGCCCACCAATAAAGCTTTGCAGAGATAATCAAATGACCTTCAAAAAGAAAACCAAGACTATACACTGGAGAAGGGACATTTACATGAAAGGTCATTTTCATGAAATATCTTTTTCTAATATTTCACTTTTAGCTGGTGTGTTTACTTGGATCTAAAGTAAGTCTGTTATAGAAAGTGTAGAAATAGATCTTGTTTTTTAATCCAGCCAATCTATATATTAATTGCCTTTTTTAAATTAATTTTTTTTGCTTTAAAATAGTTTCTGGCTTATAGAAAATACACAAAGATAGTAAAGAGAATTCTCCTATATTCCACTCTCAGTTACTTCTGTTGCTAAGAACTTACATTAATACAATTTATATATTTCAAATATATTTGTACAAAGAATGAACCAATATTAGTATACATTATTAGTAAATAATGTTCATATCCATTTAAATTTCTTCAGGTTTTACCTTTTGTAAGTTTTCAGTCCCAGGATCCCATCCAGGATTCCTAATCCCTCATGTGTTCTTAAACTCTTATAGGCTGTGACAGTTTCTCAGACTTTCTTGTTGTTGTTGTTTTGTTTTTAAAATTTTTATTGGAGTATAGTTGCTTTACAATGTTGTATTCATTTTTACTGTATAGTTTTGTGTACTGGTCAGGTATTTTTCAGAATGTTACTTTGAATTTGTCTGATATTTTTCTCCTGATTAGACTGTGGTTGCTGGCTTTTGGAAAGAATACCATAAAGTGCCATTCTTAGTATGTGATATCAAGGGTGAGTGCTATCAATCAATAGGACTTGTCATGGATGATGATAAACTTGATCACCTGGCTAAGGTAGTATTTATCAGATTTCTCCATTGTAAATTACTCATTCCACCACCCACACTTTCCATAAAGTACTCTTAGAATGGAAGTTAACCATGTACAGTCCAAACTTAAGTAGTGATGAGTTGTGATGAACCTTTTTTGAGGGTGGAGTATCTATATAAATTATCGGGAATTCTTCTGTATGTGAAATTTATTCTCTATTATATATTTATATCAATGTGTACTTGTGAATATTTATCTTATACTTTTGATTGTATTTTCTTGTTAAAATTGTTATATTCAGTTGGCTTTTATGTCCCTTTAACATATCTCCACTGTTGTTGTGGTTCAGTTGCTAAGTTGTATCTCACTCTTTGCGACCCCATGGACTGCAGAACGCCAGGCTTACCTGTCAATCACCAACTCCCAGAGCTTACTCAAACTCATGTCCATCAAGTTGGTGATGCCACCCAATCATCTCATCCTCTGTCACCCCCCTCTCCTCTTGCCTTCAATCTTTCCCAGCATCAGGGTCTTTTCCAGTGAATCAGTTCTTCACATCAGGTGGCCAAAGTATTAGAGCTTTAGCTTCAGCATCAGTCCTTCCAACGAATACTCAGGACTGATTTCCTTTAGGGTTGACTGGTTTGATCTCCTTGCAGCCTAAGGGACTCTCAAGAGTCTTCTCTAATACTACAATTCAAAAGCATCAATTTTCAAGTGCTCAGCTTTCTTTATGGTCCAGCTCTCACATCCATACATGACTACTGGAAAAACCCCATAGCTTTGACTAGATGGACCTTTGTCAGCAAAGTGATGTCTCTGCCTTTTAATATGCTGTCTAGGTTGGTCATAGCTTTTCTTCCAAGGAGCAAGCATCTTTTAATTTCATGGCTGCAGTCACCATATGCAGTGATTCTGAAGCCCAAGAAGATAAAGTCTGTCATTGTTTCCATATCTATTTGCTGTGAAGTGATGGGACTGGATGCCATGATCTTAGTTTTCTGAGTGTTAAGTTTTAAGCCAACTTTTTCACTCTCCTCTTTCACTTTCATCAAGAGGCTTTTTAATTTCTCTTCACTTTCTGCTATAAGGGTGGTGTCATCTGCATATCTGAGGTTATTGATATTTCTCCTGGCAATCTTGATTCCAGCTTGTGCTTCATCCAGCCTGGCACTTTGCATGATGTACTCTGCATATAAGTTAAATAAGCAAGGTGACAGTATACAGCCTTGATGTATTCCTTTCCCAATTTGGAATCAGTTTGTTGTTCTATGTCGGGTTCTAACTCTTGCTTCTTGACCTGCATACAGATTTCTCAAGAGGTAGGTAAGGGGTTTTGGTATTCCCATCTCTTTCAGAATTTTCCACAGTTTGTTGTGATCCACACAGTCAAAGGCTTTGGCATAGTCAATAAAGCAGAAGGAGAGGTTTTACTGGAACTGTCTTGCTTTTTCGATGCAGATGTTGGCAATTTGATCTCTGGTTCCTCTGCCTTTTCTATAACCAGCTTGAATATCTGGAAGTTCACAGTTCACATACTGTTGAAGCCTGGCTTGGAGAATTTTGAGCATAACTTTGCTAGCATGTGAGATGAGTGCAATTGTGCGGTAGTTTGAGCATTCTTTGGCATTACCTTTCTTTGGGATTGGAATGAAAACTGACCTTTTCCAGTCCTGTGGCCACTGCTGAATTTTACAAATTTGCTGGCTTATTGAGTGCAGCACTTTCATAGCATCACCTCTTAGGACTTGAAATAGCTCCACTGGAATTCCATCACTTCTACTAGCTTTGTTCATAGTGATGCTTCCTAAGGCCCACTTGACTTCAGACTCCAGGATGTCTTAACTTTTAGGTTGTGCATTTTTTTCACTTGACAGAAACAAGCTTGTTTGTTGTTGAATTTCCTCTTAGCATGCTTACATTTCCGTTTGCTGTTGTTAACTCAGTTACTATTTGTCCATTTAATTTCTCTCATCTGAAATTTTGTTGACATCCTCTTCTCTCATATTTTTTTCTGTTCTTTTTATCCTATTTTTTTGTCTTTTCAATTCCCTCATTGTTATTATAGTAGAGTTTCCAGAGGAATCAAATATAAGTTCCTGTTTAGCCATGTTTTAATTGGAAGTCTTATTTCAGTGGTACGTATATTTTGTATTTTTACTAAGTATTGTGAAATTGCTTTACAAAATGCTGCACTGATGTTCCTGTTGGGTTGATCTCAGCCTATCCATAGTGATGATACTTTCTAGAAATGGCAGGGGGCACTCCTCTGGGCTACTTGTGGTAAGCCTCACAGACATTTCCCCAACTGAAGCCAATGCTGAGACTGTACCAGGGCTTGTGATTCTTATGATTGCAAGACATACCTTAGCAACCACTGTAAGAGAACTTTGAAAAAGCAAGGTTTATTACTCATATGTCCTGGAGGTACGAGCCATACCCTGGACCAGTTAGCAAGGTCCTGGGGGTGGGGAGAGAGAGAATGAATGTGTTGGTCTGGGACTCTCTCTGCTTTTATTGGGATTGATGAGGTGGTGCATGGGGCTTTGAGGGTTCACTCCTTATTGGTGAAATTAAAACAGAAGAGCAGAATTAAAGCACAGGAAGGGAAAAGCAAGCAATGGGTCAAAGAGTCAGTTATCTAGGTCCACCAGAACTTTCCAGAAAGGGGTACATGTTGGTGGGGCAGCCTGGCTCTTTATCTAGTGGTGTAGATGGCAATGTGCTTTTTTCTGACATGGATGTCTTTGAAATGGGTGCCTCAGCAATCAAAAACTTAATGTTAGGCATAAATATTACAGTAAAAAAGCTAACTGTCGGGTACCTGTACTACAGGGTTCCAACTAATAGTTGAAACTTCCCCAAACCCACTTAATAAGTCATCTGTCCTTTCCCAGGGAAACTGCCTCTATTTCTACTGTGTTCACTTACCCATTCAACAGGTTAGTTACTGTTTGTTTCACTACTACATGAATAACCTAGAATAGCATCCTAAAGAAAAGGGTCTCCTGAGACACCTGTATGTGGGTTAAGAAGCACCAGTCAGATCCAAACACAGAACAACAGACTGGTTCAGAATTGGGAGAGGAGTATGTGAAGGCTATACACTGTCACCCTGCTTATTTAATTATATGCAGAGAGCATCATGTGAAATGCCATGCTGGATGAATCACAAGCTAGAATCAAGATTGCTGGGAGAATTAACAACCTCGGATATGCAGATGATACCACCCTAATGGCAGAAAGCAAAGAGGAACTAAAGAGCCTCTTGATGAGAGTGAAAGAGGAGAGTGAAGAAGTCGACTGGGAACTCAACATTCAAAAAACTCAGATCATGGCATCTGGTCCCATCACTTCATGGCAAATAGAATGGGAAAAAGTGTAAACAGTGGCAGATTTTCTTTTCTTGGACTCAAAAATCACTGTGGACAAGGATTGCAGCCATGAAATTAAGGAACACTTGATCCTTGAAAGGAAAGCTGTGATGAAACTAGACAGCATATTAAAAAGCAGAGACATCAGTTTGCCAACAGAAGTCCATATAGTCAAAACTGTCGTTTTTCCAGTAGTCACATACTGATGTGAGAGTTGGACCACAGATAAGGCTGAGTGCCAAAGAATGGATGCTTTTGAATTGTGGTGTTGGACTCTTGAGAATCCCTTTGCAAGGAAATCGAACCAGTCAATCCTAAAGGAAGTTGACCCTGAATAGTCATTGGAAAGACTGATGCTGAAGCTGAACCTGCAATACTTTGGCCACCTGATGAGAAGAGCTGACTCGTTGGAAAAGACCCTGATGCTAGGAAAGATTGAAGACAGGAGGAAAAGTGGGTGGTGGAGGATGAGATAGTTGGATGGTATCATTGACTTGATGGACATGAATTTGAGCAAACTCCTGGAGATAGTGAAGGACAAGGAAGCTTTGCATGCTACAGTCTGTGTGGTCTCAAAGAGTCCAACATGACTGAGTGACTGAACAACAACAAAGATAAGAATACTCAAAAATCAACTGATGAGGTTTTTGTAATTCTAAAACTTGCAGTTTAGGCCATCATTTTTTAACTCTCTGCTTGGACATCTCTCCTGGGCAGTTTTCCTTGATTACACCCAGGCCTACCAGTGCAGTGGTTCAAGGAAGACAATGACCAAATCTACTCTGCACTGCATGATTTTAACTATGCTGTGTATCTTGCCTGCCAGGCTTTTAACCCTCCAGCACAGAGATTAGGTCTTTTTGGCCTTTATCTCTCAAATCTAACATGTCAAAAATTGTTCTAGAAAATTTCTCATAAATTAACTCTAACTATGATTTCAAAAGGGCTTTGAGAGATAATAGAGCATGAATCAAACAAAATTAAACTATATTTTGAACTTAATACCCAGTTACAGATATGACACTTAATTACATATTTGCTTTCATTTACTTTAGGAGGCCTTACAAATAGCTGTGAAAAGAAGAGAAGTGAAAAGTGAAGGAGGAAAGGAAAAATATAAGCATCTGAATGCAGAGTTCCAAAGAATAGCAAGAAGAGATAAGAAAGCCTTCCTCAGCGATCAGTGCAAAGAAATAGAGGAAAGCAACAGAATGGGAAAGACTAGAGATCTCTTCAAGAAAATTGGAGACACCAAGGGAACATTTCATGCAACGATGGGCTTGATAAAGGACAGAAATGATATGGACCTAACAGAAGCAGAAGATATTAAGAAGAGGTGGCAAGAATACATAGAACTATACAAAAAAGATCTTCAAGACCAAGATAATCACGATGGTGTGATCACTCACCTAGAGCCAGACATCCTGCAATGTGAAGTCAAGTGGGCCTTAGAAAGCATCACTACAAACAAAGCTAGTAGAAGTGATGGAATTCCAGTGGAGCTATTTCAAATCCTGAAAGATGATGCTGTGAAAGTGCTGCACTCAATATGCAAGCAAATTTGGAAAACTCAGCAGTGGCCACAGGACTGGAAAAGGTCAGTTTTCATTCCAATCCCAAAGAAAGGCAATGCCAAAGAATGCTGAAACTACCGCACAATTGCACTCATCTCACACGCTAGCTAAGTGTAATGCTCAAAATTCTCCAAGCCAGGCTTCAGCAATACGTGAACCATGAACTCCCAGATGTTCAAGCTGGTTTAGTAAAGGCAGAGGAACCAGAGATCAAATTGCCAACATCCGCTGGATCATGGAAAAAGCAAGAGAGTTCCAGAAAAACATCTATTTCTGCTTTATTGACTATGCCAAAGCCTTTGATTGTGTGGATCACAATTAACTGTGGAAAATTCTGAAAGAGATGGAAATACCAGACCACCTGACCTGCCTCTTGAGAAACCTATATGCAGGTCAGGAAGCAACAGTTAGAACCAGACATGGAACAACAGACTGGTTCCGAATAGGAAAAGGTGTGCGTCAAGGTTGTATATTGTCACTCTGCTTATTTAGCTTCTTTGCAGAGTACATCATGAGAAACGCTGGGCTGGAAGAAGCACAAGCTGGAATCAAGATTGTCAGGAGAAATATCAATAACCTCAGATACGCAGATGACACCACCCTTATGGCAGAAAGTGAAGAGGACCTAAAAAGCCTCTTGATGCAAGTGAAAGTGAAGAGTGAAAAAGTTGGCTTAAAGCTCAACATTCAGAAAACTAGGATCATGGCATCTGGTCCCATCACTTCATGGGAAATAGGTGAGGAAACAGTGGAAACAGTGTCAGACTTTATTTTTTTGGGCTCCAAAATCACTGCAGATGGTGACTGCAGCCATGAAATTAAAAGACGCTTACTCCTTGGAAGAAAAGTTATGACCAACCTAGATAGCATATTAAAAAGCAGAGACATTACTTTGCCAACAAAGGTCCATCTAGTCAAGGCTATGGTTTTTCCAGTGGTCATGTATGGATGTGAGAGTTGGACTGTGAAGAAGGCTGAGTGCTGAAGAATTGATGCTTTTGAAGTGTGGTGTTGGAGAAGACTCTTGAGAGTCCCTTGGACTGCAAGGAGATCCAACCAGTCCATTCTGAATGAGATCAGCCCTGGGATTTCTTTGGAGGGAATGATGCTATAGCTGAAACTCCAGTACTTTGGCCACCTCATGCGAAGAGTTGACTCATTGGAAAAGACTCTGATGCTGGGAAGGATTGGGGGCAGGAGGAGAGGGGATGACAGAGGATGAGATGGCTGGGTGGCATCACTGACTCGATGGACGTGAGTCTGAGTGAACTCTGGGAGTTGGTGATGGACAGGGAGGCCTGGCGTGCTGCGATTCATGGGGTCACAAAGAGTCGGACACGACTGAATGACTGAACTGAACTGAACGTTAGTACTGTTGTAATGTGAAAAAAAAAAGACCCAAAAATATGCTTAACTAGAACAAATATTACTCGATAGAAAAGTCTATGCAGAAATACTGTGCCCATCATTTATTTTATAGACTATCTTATAAAAAATGTATGTACACACACACACACACACACACACACACACACACACACACACACACACACACACCCCCAGCAATGTACTAAATTTGACAGTGGGTTAAAATTTCATTCCTCTATAGTAATTTGAGCAGAAGAGTTAATCTATAACATGGTTACAAGGGTATACACACATATCAAGAGGAGGAGTTTTCTTTGGGAAATGTTAAGAATTTCTGGTTCAATACTTTTAAAATCTAATTCAATGAGTTTCATCAAAATATCTAATATTGGCCTCACTCACAAGCACTTAGTGAAAAGTGTCAAGAAAACACATCAAAGAAATGGGAAACTAACTTAAGGTTGTCTTATTCATCGTATACTTATTTATTGTCTGTTTCTCCCACTTAATTCACTACTATTATTCCAACATCTGTAAGAATGCCTAGTAACAAATATACATGCAATACACAAACAAGTGCTTTTAACAAGATATTATTAAATATGAGGAAGATATAAATTGATCCAGAATGGAAATTATTTACTCAAAAAGAAATATCTTGAATGAATAGTTGCTATGATCAGATAAAGCTAAAATTCCCCTACTGTGTTGAAGCTAGGTTTCAAATGATACTTGACAACTGAAAAAATGGTTGAAAAGGGATTAAAACTCTGAAATTTGGGCATGCTAAGCCCAAATCATTGAACTTTCAATTACAGATCCAACAAATATGTAGACACTGAATAGGAAAATTGTGTATGAAGACTTTGGTTCTAGCCACAAGTAGGTCATTCTAAGATTTTGGCCAAGGAGATATAGTTTCCTTAATTATAATATGGATAAGAATACCTGCCCTTGCCTTCTTTACAAACTGTTGTAAAAATGAAGTACCTTTGACATTTGTATATTCTTATTCTTTAGTCATCTACTACAAGCAAAATGTCCTTATTACAATCAACACTGAAAATCAGAATGTCACTGTGGCAGGCATGGAGGCGAGCCCCTTGAATTGCTCTTGAAAGAAGTTGCTGAGTAAAAAGTTATTTGTTGGCCTCTCGTGATATCACCTTCTGGGTCTCCCAGAGCATGTGAAGATCGTGTTTTCCTGGGTAGCCTCCGGCCATGACTTCGCATGGTGTTTACTGAGACATGGCCATTTCTGCACAACACAAGCTCTGTCCTCTGTGGGCAGTCTTTGCTCTGATCTTGCCAACAGGCTGACCAAGCGCCTCCCAGAGCTGCGTTTCAATCTGATGCCTCTTCTGCCTCTTCCTCTCTTCTTCCCTCATCCTCTCACAGGTGTCTAGCCTGAAGTCTTTCCCACCTACTCCTGTCCCTCCTCCTTTCAATCTCTCTTAGTCATTATTTCCAATAAATGTTTGCACATCTAACTCCTCTCTTGGCATCTGAGTTCTGGAAGACTCAACTAGCATGGTCCCCTAATCCCACTCCTTTGAAGTAACCTCTGTCACTACTAAGAAAGTTATTTCTTTCCAGAAAATGTTCATATGTATGAGCATTGTGAGCATTTTAAGATGGTTCTTTTATTTTAGCTTCATCACATACATTTATGAATAAGAAAAAATAAAGAATTTTTTAAAACATAAGCCTATACAATAGCAACCGCCACCTGATGTTCTTGGACTTTGACAACAATGCTTGAGGAGACTCCGAAACATTTTTTGAGAACACAACATGGAATGGCACGGCCCCAGTAAGAAGTGAATCAGTTATCTGGAATCTTTCAATAGCTTTTCAAGGTGAGGGTAAGATTCTTTCTGCCCCCAAGCCCGTGTCCTCTCTGCAGAGTCTGTTTCCATGCTGCCCAGGAAATGTCACTTGTATTGTTTCCTTTGATATCTCTTCCCTTCTCATTCTTTCTGGCTTTACTTCTGCCTTAAAACTAAACTACAGTTACATAAATATTCCATGTATTTCACATGTAGGTTTTGAAAACTTTTGAAGTTCATGGTGTTCTATTAATTTCAATCAGCACTTTTTTTTTATAAACTTTACACTGCTACAAGAGTTTATTTATATATTTTAACATGAGTAAATCTGCATTTTCAAATTGTTCCTGTCTCTCTTAAAATTTTCAACCTGATTATAAAATTGCCTAGGGCAGAGAATGTACCTGGGGAGATATGCTTGGATGAAACTAGGCACAATGATAATAAAAATCTGGGATCTATTATATGGAGTAACATCAATGACGTCTTTGAGCCTATTTCTTCATCTGTGTTATGAAACAGGAATAAAATGTAATCCTTTTAGTATTGAGAGGGGAACTATATCATGATATGTACAAAGTTCCTGTAAGACACTGGCACTAATTTGAAAACAGTTCTTTCCCTTTGAATGGAAGTCCACAATCCAAATTATAAAAATTCTACTTTCCCTCAGCCTTTCCCTTACTCCCTTACTATGAATTTGTTAATTCCATTGGGCTTAAAGCTACTCTAAACAGAGTAGGCTGGTAATGGTACTGTGGTCATTTCATACCTGTATGCGCCAGTCACTCAGCTGTGTCTGACTCTTTGCGACCCCACAGACTATAGCCTGCTCTGTTCATGGAATTCTCCAGGCGAGAATACTGGAGTGGGTTGCCAATTTCCTCCTCCAGGGGATCTTCCTGACCCAGGGATCGAACCCATGTTTCCTGTGTCTCCTGCACTGCAGGAGGATTCTTTACCTGTTGAGCTATGCTGAAAGCCATATCACACCATATTAATAACATTTCTGATTTCTGTCCTTCAAGTGGTATTCACAAGTGATCTCTTTTTCCATACCACATCCTGACCTATAATTAAATTTCTAGAATTACAAATAAAGGAGAGCTAACATTCACCTACATCTTTAACATAAGGGGTCACAAAGACATTCTGAATTCACAAGTCCAAACAGTTTTGAAATCAAGAGGACAGCACCAGGTACTAGAAGGATCATGGATTTCGGGACTCTCACCCAGACTTGTCAAGTGCCAGCCAGTTGCAAACCCTGAAGCGACAGGTTCTTCTAGCCTTGGCTGGTCATCTGTAACATGAGCATAATGACCATGTTTGTAGTTCTTTTCTTTGGAAGATATTTTTTTAAAAACCAGTTTTTTATTTTTACATCCATCTTATACATGTTTCTTCTGTGATGTGAGCTTTCAAAACCATGATGATTTTCCAGTTTCCATGATAGAATGCTTTTTTTTTTCTTCTACAAAATCAAAGAAGTAATCCCTTGAAGCCACAGAAAATAATCTTTTCTGAAACAAAGGAAAAAATGATAGAAGCACTGGATCCACTGATCTGAAGACGAAACAATGACCAGGCTACCTAGGTGAGAAGTGTCTGTTGACAGGGAGGGCCTGAGTTAGGTAACACTGCTCTCTGTGGGTCCCAGTTTTATCTTTCCCGTCAATAAGTATAATAGGAAAATACTTGTAGTGTTCAATGATGGCTTCCACCGAGTCAAACTTCTGAAACACAGAAGAGAAAGTTAGTGAAAATTTAGGACCTTTGTGTGTGTAGGTTAAAGTACAGCCTAAGATGCTTCATTTTACTTAGGAAAGAGGGTAACTCACTTGACTTTTTTTTTTTTTCTTTAAGATTGTAAAGGTATATCAGGAAGCAATTTTAAAAAAATTATTGGAGTATAGTTGATTTAGAATATAGTTGATTGGAGTATAGGAGATAAAGATCTTAATGCTGGGAAAGATTGAAAGCAAAAGCAGATTGGGGCAACAGAGGATAAAATGGTTAGATAGCATCTCTGACTCAATGGACATGAATCTGAGCAAACTCCAGGAGATAGAGGAGGACAGTGGAGACTGGCATGCTATAGTCCATGGGGTTGCAGAGTCGGACACGACTGAGTGACTGAATAATAACAATGATAGCAACAAATAGTTGATTTGCAATGCTGTGTAAGCCTCAGGTATATATCAAAGTGAATCGGTTATAGCCATTCTTCTAGATTCTTTTCCCATATAGGTCATTACAGAGGACGGAGTAGAGTTCCCTGTGCTCTGCAGTGCATCCTTATTAGTTATACATTTCATGTATAGTAGTAAGGTCCGTCTAGTCAAGGCTATGGTTTTTCCTGTGGTCATGTATGGATGTGAGAGTTGGACTGTGAAGAAGGCTGAGCGCCGAAGAATTGATGCTTTTGAACTGTGGTGTTGGAGAAGACTCTTGAGAGTCCCTTGGACTGCAAGGAGATCCAACCAGTCCATTCTGAAGGAGATCAACCATGGGTGTTCACTGGAAGGACTGATGCTAAAGCTGAAACTCCAGTACTTTGGTCACCTCATGTGAAGAGTTGACTCATTGGAAAAGACTCTGATGCTGGGAGGGATTGGGGGCAGGAGGAGAAGGGGACAACAGAGGATGAGATGGCTGGATAGCATCACTGACTCGATGGACGTGAGTCTGAGTGAAGTCTGGGAGTTGGTGATGGACAGGGAGGCCTGGCGTGCTGCGATTCATGGGGTCACAGAGTCGGACACGACTGAGCGACTGAACTGAACAGAGCTGAAGTGTGTACGTGTCAACTCCAGTCTTCCAGTTTGTCCCTCCTCTCTCGCATTTTCCCCCTGGAGAAAGCTGATCTTTTTTTTTTGTTTTTTCTTTAAAAGGATGTAGCAAAGAATCTCTTGAATGATAAATAGTAAGATTAAGACAAGGCGGGTGACCAGAAGTGAGCCCTCCGCAGTTCTCAAAGCTTCCCACCCACGAACTGTTCACCAGAATCAGGTCATACTGGTCAGTTTCCACTCTGTGGTTATGTGTTCCTATGATAAGCAGTGCAAATGGGTTAATTACACTGCAGTCAGCCATGGAGACTCCCTGGTGCCTCCCTTACCTGTCCCCCAACTGTGACAAATTAAAATGTGGACGATCACGTCTTGACTTCACTTTGTAAATTGATGGGAACATCTGTGGTAAAGCCTCTCTCCTGTACACCCCTCTTGTTCTGACGCATTCTAGACTAATCAGGAAGAATACTGATGACCACAGGGCTTGGCCTTGTAGTTCTTGGTGTTCTTACCTGGATTTCTTATGCAATAAACAGGTACTAGCAGAATGTTGCACTTCTATGTTTCCAGAGATGTACAGATAAAGTGATGGGGTGACTTAATGGAAGGGAAGGTGGTTTCAAATATAGAGGAATCAGGAAGTGCTTTGTGGAAGATACAGACTTGAGATGGGCTATTTAGTGTGGGTGAGTTAAGTGGACAAGGTGGATTTAAAGATACTAAGAGCAGAGGAAGATGCGTGTGCAAAGACAGGTGTTGAGCACATGTGAACACAGACAGGAAGTCCTGCTTTTTGTAACTTTTTGTGAAGTGAGCAGGGCAGGAATGGACCTTCCCTGAAGAGCTAAGGAAACTAGCTCAGAGTGGGGAGTGACTTCCTCAGAGGTCACACAGTGGGGGCAGGACCAGGAATGCAAACTGGTTCTTCTGGATGTGTATCAGTTTCTTCCCTGATGCAACTTTACCTATGGCCTATGAACCCAGTGTTCCAACAGAGCTGGGTCCAGATGGTGCTGAGTGAAGGAGGGACCTGTGTTGGGGGACAACTTTGATTCTCTTGGGCTTCCCTGGTGGCTCAGACGGTAAAGGATCTGCCTGCAATGTGGGAGACCCAGTTTCGATCCCTGTGGTGGGAAGATCCTCTGAAAAAAGGAATGGCGAAGTGACTAACACTTTTGATTCTCTGTACATCCTTCCTCTGCCCAGCACAGGAATGTTTGCAGGCCTGAGGGACATTCAAGAGGGAATGACATTGTCAAGGTCTCTGTCCTCATGGAGACTCATGCATTGCATTCAGGTTGGGGCAGATGGAAAAGAATTCCCTCTCCAAATAGATCTTTTCATGTAGGGATAAAGTGCTATAGAAATAATCTCCAGACTTGAATTTTTGTCAACGTTACAAAGCCATTACTTACATTCAAATTCTGTCGGGGATTGGTATAGACATCTAGTATTTTGGTTCCATATTATAAGAATATCTTGGCGTGAATACATTCTTATACGTATTCACAGAGATAATCTGTTCCCCTATTTTGGCTCTTTTTTCTCTGGAATTAATCTTTAGAGGGAAAAATGCCTGCTTTGTAATCTCACTCCTATTTTCTCTAGGATAGTCCCCAAATAATGAATTCAATACTAATTATTTATAATCTACTCCATGGATGATATTTGATATGAAATAGTAGTTTTAACAAGTAGTAGGAAGCAAGCTGGGCATAGTAAGTTATTCTGTCATCTCATTACTGACTTCCAGAGATAGGCCAACAACTGACATATTACTCTAAAGATAATTTTTAGAAAGATTATAATTGAGCTCTTAAAACTTTTATATTAAATTCCCTTTTTCAGGAGGACAGTAAATACCATCCTAATATTAGATATTAAAATTTGTTTAAACCTTTTGCAATTGCCCTAAATACCAACCATAGGCAATGTTTCTCTTCCAGAAAGGTTAACCATTCTGTTTGGATCCACACATGGGCATAATAGAAGAAAAGAGAAAAAGAGGAAGAGAGAGAGAGGTGCAGAGAGAGAATGATGAGAAACAGACCTGAGAAGTGAAAAATCAACTCATTGATTAATTATCTCTGTTTCTTAGTCTTTAAACTTTATCAAGTAAATGTCTATCATAATTTTCAGCAATTTAGCATGAGCGTTTGCAGATCACTTCTTTTTACTAGACTCCACAGCAATGTTGACA
Source organism: Capra hircus (assembly GCF_001704415.2). Taxonomy (NCBI): domain Eukaryota; kingdom Metazoa; phylum Chordata; class Mammalia; order Artiodactyla; family Bovidae; genus Capra; species Capra hircus. Next base: position 105,826,498 of record NC_030813.1, read on the forward strand.
GATGTGAGTTCTAAACCTTGGCAGCAAGTAGAGCTCTGCAGGTTATTAACAAGTAGGCATCTCACTGGTGGGTCCAGGGCCAGTGTTCTATCAGGTGCTAAATATTTCAAATCATAGCCCTGCTTAGGTGCAGGCATTGATGGGCACAGATTAACAGAGTTTCCCCCTGGATGGCAGAGACCTGTCTTCCTCTGCTATCTGTCCCCAGAATGAAGCATCAGATCTAGCATAACGTAGACATAAAATGAAGACGTGGCCCAATACTGAACAAATGAGAGATGTGGGCTGAAAAGTGGCCTCCATGAGATATCCTGTGTCCTAGTTCCTGAAATCTGTGAATATTTCTAAGCAAAAGTATTACTTTGCATGACAAAAGTTGGGACTATGTTAAGGATCTTGAGAGGAAGGTCTTTTAAAAAATAATTAATTATTTTCGGCTTTCCTAGGTCTGCATTGCTGCACACAGCCTTTCTTGAGTTGTGGTGAGTGGGGCTGCTCTCTAGTTGCTGTGTGCTGGCTTCTCTTTGCAGTGGCTTCTTTTGTTGTGAAGCATGAGATCTGGGATGTGGGCTTTAATAGTTGCAACTCTTGAGCTTAGTTTCCCCTCTGCATGTAGAGTCTTCCCGGGCCAGGGATTGAACCCATGTCCCCTGCATGGGCAGGAGGATGTTTAACCACTGGACCACCAGGGAAGTCCTGAGAGGAAGACCTTGAGAGAGGAGTTCAACCTAGGCTCTCCCTAAAGGCGATCACATGTATTCCCATGAGATAGAACCAGAGGAAGAGTCGCTTGGAGAAGACGAGGAGGCAGTGTGACGTCAGAGGCAGCGATCAGAGTGATGTGGCCACCAGCCAAGGAAGCCAAGGTTTGCTGACAACTGCCAAAAGCTGGAAGAGGCAGAAAGGATCTTCCCCCAGAGCCTCCGGAAGCAGCGTAACCTGCCAATACCTTGGTTGCAAAATTCTGGACTTTGGAGCTTCAAAAGAATACGTATTTGTTGTTTTATGCTACCAATTTTGTGGTCTTTTGTTACAGCAGCCACAGGAAGCTCCCGGTGCTCCCTAAATCTAAATTCAGACATGAATTGCTAGTCACATGGCTAACAGAATGACCCAACTTTATAATATGCTGCAACTGGGACCCTCCTACGCTCATTCTTTGCAGGCCTATGTGGATTTGCTTACCTCTGTGCTTGTGACAGGTGTCGACAAGCCGTGCCTTCCTGGGGGACCAGACCAGGCTGCTGCAACTGTTATGGCCCTTTGTGAGCTTTCCATTCAAACTCAGGGTGCACAGATCCAGTGAAAGGACTTTAGGGAATCATTGAAGGCAGAAGCGGTACTTACTAACCACCTGCCTCCCTCTATGTGTCTAGAACCCTGTTTACATCATCTCATCTTACTCTCAAAATAGCTCCCCTGTTAGAGGTGACCCTGCACTGTATGCAGAGTTAAAGTCTACAGTTTGCAAAACAGCCGACAAGCCACAGGAAATCAAAATGATCCTTGAAAACCCTGTGCCTCATTACAGTTCTCCTGCAGAGTCAGCTAAGATGCTACTTTATTCAAGCACCGGATAAAACAGCTAGTAGCTGATTTTCATTGAGCAAAGCCTTGCTGCAGGAAATTCTTTCATCTTTTCTTAGCAATGGGAGATTCTTTCTCCTAAAGGCAAAGGGCTCAATAGAACGATGATAAATGTGGTGGAACTGAGAGCAATCTAGGTCATCCCCCCTTTACAGGCAGGAAGAACCACCTGTAAATTGTGATTCTTCACCCAGCGTCTGGCTCACACTAAGCTCCAGGTAGGTGTTAACTAATTTTCAACTGAATTTCTAGGTCATTTTCAAACGGGTTGGGGATCATTTGCATTTGTTATGATGCTGCCTGAGGCTATGTGAGACAGGCAATATTTTTGCAGACTATATTGAACCCCAGCTGTGTCTGTGGGCCCTGGTTCCCAGGTGGTTCAGTGGTAAAGAATCTGCCTGCCAAATGCAGGAGACTTGGATTTGATCCCTGGGTGGGGAAGATCCCCTGGGGAAGGAAATGGCAAAACACTCCAATATTCTTGCCTAGAAAATCCCATGGACAGAGGAGCCTGAAAGGCTACAGTCCATGGGGTTGAAAATAGTGGGACAGTGGCTGTGCGATTTAGTATGGATGCACGCACACGTCTGTGGGCCAGTGACTTCACGCTTCTGCGCCTCAGTTTCCCTGTCGGTTACCTGGTGCTATTGATAGCACCTACCTTAAGGGTTGCTATGAGGATCCAATTGATCAAGTTAATTAATAATTGTTAACTGCACAGTATAGTGTCTGTGCATAATAAATGATGTAAGTGTGAAATAAACATGAAAAGGAGACTTGTATGGGAGATGCATGAGAGGAGAAAATTCCATTATAACACAAAAAGAGTCCTCTTAAGCATTTGCATTTTTTAGGTTCTACAAATGAAAATTTTCATAAATTGAGAAAAAAATTCAAAATATTATAAGATTTTAGGCCTAAAAGTACTATAAATATTGTAAAAATCTAGGAAAATGATATATTATTCTGATTTTATGTAATTATTTTTCATTGAAGTATAGTTGACTTACAGTGTTTCAGATGTAAGAAAAGTGAGTCATTTATACTGGCTTGGCCAAAAATTTCATTTGGGTTTTTCCATAGATGGGATGGAAAAACCTGAACGAACTTTTTGGCCAACCCAACGCATTTGCATTCTTAAGGGGTCCTTGGTAGCGATAATTAGAGCCGTTCATCTGGAAGCTGATGGTCTAATCCAAGGGTGGTCAGGATGACAACTGTTCACCTGCTGAGGCCGGCAGTGAACTGGCTGGCAACCTGATTCAACACTATTAGGAAGTTATCATAGGGTCATTGTTTCCTCTTTCACAGGCAGACCAAAGTTAGCTTGGAAAAAGCTGTGCCCTCACTGGTAAAAGGGGTTCAATAACACATCCTTTCCAGAGTGTTTTCAAAGGTGAGAGCAAATGAAAACAGCAGCTCAGAAAGAGCCCAGGACATTTTAGGGAACGTGATTTCCATTTCTTGTATTCTCTAAGGAAAAGGAATCCCAAGCACTTAAAGTCAGAGTCAGATAAGTCATTTTTTTTTTTCGTAAATGAGAAATTCTATGCGCTGGCATAAGACACAGAAGAATAAAGGGAAATTGAACTGGGAAATTCCATTAACCATAGGTATCTGGACCCAGGGGCTTCCCAGGTAGTACAGTGGTATAGAATCTTGTGTCTGCCTGCCAGTTCAGGAGACACAAGAGACGTGGGTTCAATCCCTGGCTCAAGAAGATCCTCTGGAGTAGGAAATGAAAACTCACTCCAGTATTCCTGCCTGGAAAATTCCATGGACAGAGGAGCCTAGTTGGCTATACAGTCCATAAGGTCACAAAGAGTCAGACATGGCTGAGCAGGCACACACTCTCTGGACCTAAGGGGAACTATGTCCTAGTTATCACCATGACCCAGTCAGAATAATAAAAAAATAATAATGACTAACATTTATTGATATGTCCCAGGTAGTGTTCTTAGTGTTCGACATTCATTTACTCACTAATCCTCATCACAAAAGGAAATAGCTGCAACTCCTCTTTTTAGTTTTGCTGAAACCCTTTGTTTTTGTTGCTGTTCAGTCTCTAAGGGTGGCTTCCAAGTCATGTCCAACCCTGTGAGCCCATGGCCTGCAGCATGCCACTTTCCTCTGCCTTCCACTATCTCCAGGAGTTTGCTCAAATTCAAGTTCATTGGGTCAATGATTCTATCTAACCATCTCATCCTCTACCACCCCCTTCTCCTTTAGCCTTCAGTCTTTCCCAGCATCAGGATTTTTTGTTTGTTTGTTTGTTTGTTTTTTACAGTGAATCAGCTAGTCAAAGTATTGGAGCTTTAGTCTCAGTCCTTCCAATGAATATTCAGGGTTGACTTCCTTTAGGATTGACTGGTTTGATCTCCTTGTAGTCTGAGAAACTCTCAAGAGTCTTCTAGTAGCACAGTTTAAAAGCATCAATTCTCCAGCACTCAGCCTTCTTTATGATCCAGCTCTCACATCTGTACACGACTACTGGAAAAACCATAGGCTTTGAGTGTACAGACTTTTGTCAGCAAAGTGATGTCCCTCTATTTATTATGCTGTCTAGATTTGTCATAACTTTCCTTCCAAGGAACAAGCATCTTTTAATGTCATGGCTGCAGTGACCGTCTGCAGTGATTTTGGAGCCTGAGAAAATAAAATCTGTTACTGTGCCACTTTTCCCCCTTCTATTTGCCATGAAGTGATGCAGCCAAATACCACGATCTTAGTCTTTTCAATGTTGAGTTTCAAGCCAGCTTTTCCACTCTCCTCTTTTACCCTCATCAAGAGGCTCTTTAGTTCCTCTTCACTTTCTGCCATTAAAGTAGTTTCATCTGCATATCTCAGGTTGTTGATATTTCTCCTGGCAATCTTGATTCCAGCTTGTGATTCATCCAGCCTGGCATTTCACATGATGTACTTGCAGTGTGACAATATAAAGCCTTGTCATACTCCTTTCTCAACTTTGAACCAGTCAGTTGTTTCATATCTGGTTCTAAGTGTTGCTTCTTGACCTTCATACAGATTTCTCAGGAGAGAGGTAAGGTGGTCTGGTATGCCCATGAATTTTCCTCAGTTCATTGTGATCCACACAGTCAAAAGCTTTCACATAGTCAATGAAGCAGAAGTAGATGTTTTTCTGGAACTCCTTTGCTTTCTCCATGATCTATTGAATGTTGGCAATTTAACCTTTTGATCCCTTTCTTACTTGGCAATATTTGGAAGATTTATTTATGTATTTATTTATTCACTCATGTTCTCCTTTATGCCGAAACTTTCCCAGGCTGGAGCAGAGTCTGGTGAACTGACCCCACGGTGGCCTGGCCAGTGCTGACCACCCTCTCCAGCCACGTGTGATTCTCAGAAAAGGACTCTGGGTCAGGCCCTGGGTTTAAGCTGGGATGTCCACACTCATGCCTTCCTGAAGCATTTTGGCAGCTGTGGCATCAGTCGTTCTGATACCTATTGGAGAACAATAGGTGTCTGTGTGACAGTTCTGGTTTCTTACTGTGGCAGTTTTCTTGGGCTTCCACAACAAAGCACCACCCACTAGGGTGGGAGGGAACTTAAATGATGGAAATTAATTTCCTCACAGACCTGGAGGTCAGAATTCCAAGATCAAGATGTTGGCAGGGTTGGTTCCTTTTAAGGCCTCTCTCCTTGGCTTGAAAATGTCCCCTTTCTCTCTGTGACTGCGTATCTGTGTGTTTCTATGTCTTAATCTCCTCTTCTCATAAGGACACAGGCCTATGGGGTCAGAGGCCACTCTAGTGACCTCGCTTTATCTTAGTCACCTCTTTAAAGACCTCATCTCTAAGGGACTTCCTTGGTGGACCAGTGGTTAAGAAACCTCCTTGCAATGCAGGGGACGTGGGTTTGATCCCTTGTCAGGATACCATGAAGTGACTTAGCACGCATGCATACAGGCTACTAAGATCCCACATGCCATGGGGCAACTAAGCCCGATGACCACAACTACTGACTCTGCATGCGCTGGAGCTCATGTGCCCCAGCTAGAGAGTCCATGTGCCGCAACAAAAGATCCCACAGGCCTCAACTAAGACCTGATGCAGCCAAAATAAATAAAGAAAGCAGAAACAAACAAAAAGACCCTGTCTGCAAATTCAGTCGCATTCTGAGGTGCTGGGGGCTAGAATTTTCACATAGGAGTTTGGGAGGGGGCCACAATTCAGCCTATAACATACACCGACAGATAAACAAAGGGGGTACATGAGAATTACTGAATTACAGAAGTCCAGACTTGCAAAGAACATTTATATTTGAAGAACCTAAAGCCCACAGAAACAGTGGAAACAGTGGCTGACTATTTTTGGGGGGCACCAAAATCACTGCAGATGGTGATTGCAGCCATTAAATTAAAAGATGCTTACTCCTTGGAAGGAAAGTTATGACCAACCTAGACAGCATTGGAGAAGGAAATGGCAACCCACTCCAGTGTTCTTGCCTGGAGAATCCTAGGAATGGGGGAGCCTTTTGGGCTGCCGTCTATGGGGTCGCACAGAGTCGGACACGACTAAGGTGACTTAGCAGCAGCAGACAGCATATTAAAAAGCAGAGACATTACTTTGTCAACAAAGGTCCATCTAGTCAAAGCTATGGTTTTTCCAGTAGTCATGTATGGATGTGAGAGTTGGGCTATAAAGAAAGCTGAGTGCAGAAGGATTGATGCTTTTGAACTGTGGTGTTGGAGAAGAGTCTTGAGAGTCCCTTGGACTGCAAGGAGATCCAACCAGTCCATCCTAAAGGAGATCAGTTCTGAGTATTCATTGCAAGGACTAATGTTGAAGCTGAATGAAGCTGATATTGAAGCTGGCCAATACTTTGGCCACCGTGATGCTAAGAGCTTACTCATTTGAAAAGGCCCTGATGCTGGGAAAGATTGAGGGCAGGAGGAGAAGGGGATGCCAGAGGATGAGATGGTTGGATGGTATCACCGACTCGATGGACATGAATGTGAGTGGACTCCAGGAGTTGGTGATGGGCAGAGAAGCCTGGTGTGCTGTGGTTCATGGGGTCACAAAGAGTCGGACACGACTGAACAACTGAACTGAACTGAAAGCCCAGAGAAGTGAAGTGACTGGCCTGAGTTCACACACTTAGTAAATGGGGATAGAACTTGAACCCTATCTTGCCTTCTCTTTCCTCCCTCCCTCCTTCCTACCTTCCTTCTAGAAGAGTTGAAAGAACGACCTCTCTCTGCCCTCTCACCACCTGTGCATCTCTAGCCCTCGACTTAATTTCCTAAGCTTCAGTTTCCCTACATCTAAGATAGGAACCACTGTTCTATCAAAGAGCTGCTGAGGGTTAGAATAAGATAATGCAGACAGACCAGGCCTAGCATAAACATAGCAGAAATCAATCTCCTCTCCCTTTTCTCTCTGATCTATTTATTCAGTCACTAATGAATGCTTTAATTGAGTCATTCTTGCACCTTGCTGCCTCTCAGCAGACATGTACCGAGGTTGGTCACGCTCAGCGTAGCACTGGATGCAGTGACTGAGCCCACGGTCAATGTGGGGACACACACCTACTGATTCCTAATGCCAGTACTGCTGATGTCGCCAGAGATGGCTGCAGTGTGAGTTCAGCACTGGGTGGGGAAGGAGTGTGGCATTAACATGGGTCTCAGGCAAGGCTTCCTGGCAGGCAGGATGGAGATGTGTGTTACAGAATGAGTTTTCTTTAATGGGCCAAGCAGGAGAGAGGGTGTATGGAAAGGTCAGGATTGGCTGTGGGTCCTGTGAGCTAAGACATGGGCGAGGATGGTTGTGGAAGGAATTGGAAGGATTAGATTACATTCTGTACCTCCAGGGCGGCTCTTCTCTGATCTGCAGTCATGGGGATTTGGGAGTGACTCAGCCAGCATCTCCCAAAGTGAAGTTGCTCAGTTGTTTCCAAATCTTTGCGACCCTGTGGACTGCAGCTAACCAGGCCCCTCCATCCATGGGATTTTCCAGGCAAGAATACTGGAGGGGGTTGCCATTTCCTTCTCCAGGGATCGAACCTGGGTCTCCCACATTGCAGGCAGACTCTTTGTAGTCTGAGCCACTAGAGAATCCCTATGAACGCCTTCAAAGCTCCCCTTATTGCTGTCCTTTGCTTGCAAAAGGGAAGCCATCGGGTTATACTCACCTCATCTCCTCTGAGTCCTGTCCCCAGGGCAAACTGCTGATTCCTCTCCAAGAAGCGGATTTTCACATTGTAGACCTTGTTCCCATAAAACACCGCCAACACATAGGGCTCCGCCCTGGATTTTGCAGAGCAATCTCGGACCAAGAAGGTACCATCCTGAAGCAAAAGGAAGAACAATGATCCTTCCAGCCCCTTTCACAATGATCTTCATAACCAGAATCCACCCTCCCAACAGGCACAGCAGTGAAGCCTGCGTGCCTGAGATCCCCAAGAAGCCGTAGTTTCTGGCAACCCAGTTTTTTATTCAATTTAATTCAATAGGTGTTTACTGAGGGATACAATCCTAAAGGAAATCAACCCTGGATATTCATTGGAAGGACTGATGCTGAAGCTGAAGCTGCAATATTTTGGCCACCTGGTGCAAACAGCTAACTCATTGGAAAAGACCCTGATGCTGGTAAAGATTGAGGGCAGGAGGAGAAGGGCACAACAGAGGATAAGAGGGTTGGATGGCATCATTGTCTTGATGGACATGAGTTTGAGCAAACTCCAGGAAATAGTGAAGGACAGGAAATCCTGGAGGGCTGCAGTCCGTGGTGTTGCAAAGAGACATGACTAAGTGACTGAACAACAACGTGTCTAGGGGTTGTTGTCATTTTGTGAGAAGTGGACCATTCAGATCACAACACCCTCCTCTTCCAAATCTTCCAATATCTCCCTCTGTCCTCAGTGCCATGGCTACAACTATCACATGATCTTCATGGACCAAGGTACCAGACTCTCCTGCAGTTTTATCTTGGTCACTCCTGCAGCCTCCAGCCCTGGGATGATGGTGCTGGTCAAGCTACCATTTCCCAGGGGCACCATCTTGCTTTCAGGTTCTTAGCATTTGCACAAGCCACCCCCTCTGACTTCCCTTTCCTCCCCTCTCTAGGGGTGCTTTCCTCCATCTGCCAGGGTTCACGCATTTCCTGTTTTGTTAATGTTCCGGGTATTATTCTAGAGACAGTAGGAACCACCGCAGGCTTTGAGTAGGAGAGGATTTGAGCATTGACGCTGATCCTCCACATGGGGAGATGGCTTCAGTCACTGATGTCAAAGTAAGTGGAAAGACTTTATGAAGGAGAAATAGAAAATAGAGCATGGGATGAGGTGACAGGAAGTGCAGGGCAAAGCAGAGGAGACAAAAAATGTTCCAAGTTGATGTCTCAGAGATGGACTGAAACTCAGAAGCTTCAGTGTCACAGAAGCCAAGGGGGGACAGCGGAGGTTTCCAAAAGAAAGCCCACAGAGTGAAATGGTCTGAAGGCTGTAACTAGACAAGCTATACATATAATATCAAATAATCAGGCACACCCTGGGGAGTAGCTCAGGATGAAGATCTGGTCATAAAAGGCTAAGAAATGGAGCAATCTTCCTGAACAGGTACACATATAAGGCTTAGTTCTGTGGCTACATCATGTCAGTTATATGAGGAAAAATACTGAAAAATCTTTAACTGTAATTGCATTGATTGTTGGATATGTAGTTATAAATATGTAGAGTAGATCTAGTTAATATATACAGTACAATGTATTCTTTATGTGATAGGTGTTATATATGTAATTTATATTTGTAATTATCTCCTCTGTTGACTATATTTCATTTCTATATGTTTATAGATATTATATACATGCATATATAATAATGATTATAATACTCTATAATATCACTATAAGTATATTAAATTTATAAATAATACTATAAAACTATAGTGATGTCATGATGATGCTGGCAGCTAAGGTTTACTGAAAACTGCTCTCAAGATGCCAAGCACTTTATACAGATTTTATTTGATCCTTATATAAGGTTTGAGGAGATATTTTATCCCCATTTTACAGGTAAGGGAATTAGGTTCTAGTTATCTAAGTGGATCCCCTGACACATTACAGCTAATCAACGGAATACTAAAAAGCCAAGGCCATATTCTTGCTATAAATACACCAATCTCCAAGTGCATAATGTGAGTTTAAGGAATTTTCTGGAACCTGTTCTGCCAAAAACATTTGGCCATAATTAAAGCCTTAAGACTCAAGCATAGAACATTGCCAAAGATTAGAAAGTGAGAGGAGGCCAAGACATGTGGCTGGTTTGGGGGTTTATCATTTAACACTCGGCAATGAGTTTGTCACAGTGAATTTGGGCAACCCTGCAATTTGAATTAAATTATCTTACATAAATGGGAAACATGTTTTGACAAAACTGAGACAAACCAAATAGGAAAATATGAAGTCATTCAACTGAGATTCTGTTTTCTCAAAGCTTTTTGGGAAACAGGCACACAGAAGGGGAGGAAAGGGAGCCTTGAAAATGCCCAAATGTAGTGGGAAGGACATTATATGGCATGTACATTGCCCTTCTAGCACCATCCACACAAGGGGCTCCTGGAAGTAGGTCTTCTAAGAGCTATTTTTCCCTTGGGAAAGAGACTCAGGGAGTGTCATGGTTGATTAGCCAAGAAGAGACAGGGTTGGAGCGGGCACGACCGTGCCACCATTAGACGCAGCAGAGGTCAGCCGTGTGTGGGATTCCTCGGGGAGAGGGAAGGGAGAGTCCTCGAGGCAAGCACCACCCAGCCACCTATGAGTCCTTTGTAGTCCCTTCTAGAAAATAAAGAACTACAGTGGCTCCTAGAGGCTGCTGTGATCTTTTGAAAACAGCACTGATCTTTAATACAGGTTCTGGCACTTTCTCCACCTTGTAATTGAAACCTTAGCCTTGGCTGCCTTATCTAGAGAATGAGATAGTTTTGCTAATTCCTAATACGTTCAATACATTCAAGATACTTTGTTATCAGATGTATTAATTTCCTACTATTACTATAACAAATTTGAATGAACTCAATGGACTAACACACACATATGTTCTCTTACAGTTCTGGGGATTGAAGTCTGGTATGGTACTCACTGGATTTAAATCAAGGTGCCAGCAGGGCTGTGTTCCTTCTAGAGATTCTAGGGGAGAATGTATTTTCTTGCCTTTGCCAGCTTCTAGAAGCTGCCACCAGTGCTTGCCTTATGGCTCTGTAAGGCTGACTCTGAGCCTCCTGTCTCCCTCTTATGAGGAGCCTTGTGATTATAGTCAACCTTCCCTGATAATCCAGAATAATTTCCCTATCTCAAGATTCCAAACTTAATTCCATCTGCAATTTTTTTTCCACATAAAGTGACAGAGACACAGATATTGGGGATTAGAAAGTGGCTATATTGTGGTGGAAGGAGCATTATTCTGTTTACCCTAGCAACTTACATATAATTAACTTAGTAATTTGATAGCAACATATTATAATATAATTATATATAATGTGTATTAATAATTTAATGATATCAATTTTGAGAGCTAAGTTTTATTAAAATTTATTGGGGACCTGTCATTTATTCACCCATCCACTAATTAAATAACTCATCCATTTTTGTATTTCCTCACTCAACAATGATTAGCTGAGGATAAGTTTTGATATTCCATTGGTCCTGAGAGCCTTCCTGTCACTTCTAAACAATCTATTCTAATTCTTGGCACATAGTAGAGTTAGTTGCTTAACCACTCTTTTCTATTTGTGATGATTGTTATAGTAGTGATTTGATCTGGTCACAGTTATCCCAGGTCCTCTCTTGTTTTGATCCCATGTAGCTTTGGAACTTTTTTTTCCCACACATTTCCACTTCTTTTGAAGTTGAGTCTGGTCATGTGGTTCAGTCTGGCCAATGAAATGTGAGCAGAGATGCAGCATACTATGTTTGAGAGAATGTGCTGAAAGCCAGTGTGTGATTGGTGTGAGCATACACTCAGATGGAGCCTCTAGCAGTCTGGGTCTACCCACCCAAACCTGTCTTGAGCATGAAGCTCAAGAAACATACAGTTCTGTTGTGCTAAATCTTGGGGCTGTTTGTTACTACAGCATGATCTATCACATCCTGACTATTTCAGCATTTATCATCCCTGTTATTTCTTAAAGCAGTGAGATGTAAAAAGCCGACCATACCTTGGGCAGACCTATAGAAAGGACATGAATCTTGAACAAAGCAGAAGGAAAGCACCTTCCACTGCAGCCTCCGTTCCTACCCTAGCCTCCACATTTGGTCTCCAAAATAGATCCTTAGGGTTGATTTTACTATTTTCACTCAACAAATAAAGAAACCTGCATTTACAGATGTTAAGGCAATGGCAACCCACTCCAGTACTCTTGCCTGGAAAATCCCATGGACAGAGGAGCCTGGTAGGCTGCAGTCCATGGGGTTGCTAGGAGTCGGACACGACTGAGCGACTTCACTTTCACTTTTCACTTTTCACTTTCATGCACTGGAGAAGGAAATGGCAACCCACTCCAGTGTTCTTGCCTGGAGAATCCCAGGGACAGCGGAGCCTGTTGGGCTACTGTCTATGGGGTTGCACAGAGTCGGACACGACTGAAGCGACTTAGCAGCAGTAGAGCAGCAGCAGGAACTTGAGAAAGTCACACAGCTGATAAGTGGCACAACCAAGTCTCAAATCTAAAACTATTTGAAAACCCGTTTTCAGTGACAACCTCCCCAGCAGCAAGAAATTACAGCCTGTGACCTATGGGCAGAAAACTCTGGGATGACTAAAGAAACAATGCCAACATGCCCTGGAGAAGCCATTACCTTGTGCTCCTTCAGTAACGCCTCTTCCACTGCCTGGCGACTGTATTCTCCGATGTACCATTCATTGTGCTGGACATCCTGCAATACACGTGAAATGGTGAGTGTTTCCGGGTCAAAGGGAAGGATTGTTAATTAAAGCTTGCTTTTGTTCCACTAGTGCCAAATCATGGGGCTTCCCAGGTGGCACAGTGGTAAAGAAGCTGCCTGCCAATGCAGGAGATGTAAGTGATGTGGTTTCTATCCCTGGGTTGGGAAGAGCCCCTAGAGTAGGAAATGGTAACCCACTTCAGTTTTGTCTGGAAAATTCCACGGACAGAGGAGCTTGGTGAGTTACAGTCTACACAGCTGCAAAGAGTCGGATATGGCTGAGTGACTGAACACACACTCAGTGACTGATCACAGTTGAATTTATAGCAAATATGCAGTAAAAACTGCCTATCCTTGATCTTGAGATGGACACAGACAAAGTAACAGCAGTTTAGGAACTGTAAAATTGAAATGACAGATCTTTCATTGAAAGTAACCAGAAACGTTACTCCATCTACTGAGAAACGTGTTTTGGCACCAAACTCAAAATGGATAATGAACCCTTAATCATCAATGCTTTCTGAACCTGTACTTGAGGTGGGATGTATGTTATTTTTGATGCCTGTGAGGCCCTAGTCACCATAAAAACAGGAGGGGAGTGAAAGATAATTAAATAAAAGGGAAAGGGAAAGATAATTAAAAATTTTTTTAAATTAATTTTTAAATTTTTATTTAAAATGGCTTATTCATTTGTTTACTTATTTTTGGCTGCACTGGGTCTTTGTTGCTGCGTGGACTTCCTCTAGCTACAGCGTGCAGAGACTACTCTCTAGTTGCAGTTTGAAAGCTTCTCATTGCGGCGGCTTCTCTTGTTGCAGAGCGTAGGCTCCAGGGCACGCTGGCTTCCGTAGCTGTGGCACATGGACTTACTGCCCTGTGGCATGTGGAATCCTCCCGGACCAGGGATCAAACCCATGTCTCCTGCATCGGCAGGTGGACTCTCAACCCCTCGACTTCCGGGGACGTCCTGAGAGCATCTTTATGTCAGTTGCCTAAACTCACCTGTGGTAGGACTGGAATTTGAACCCTAAGTCTGTCTGGCTTTCTCTCTGTGCCATGGTATCATATTTATACAAATTTATTTCTTTTGATTATAAAATCCACCACATCAGAGAGGAGGTAGGGCAGTCAGGGAGATGCGCCATGGATCTGCAATTCCTTTACTGAGTTCCAAGGATAATAATTCTAAATAACCCTTTCCATGAGGCCAGCATCTCCAAGGCCCTCCCTCATTCTTATCCCAGTCCGTGGCCACAAGAATCCTGCAAGGCAGACGCTGTTAGGACAGTGGAGGCTCAGGAAGTCAACTTCTGTTCCATGTGGCAAGAACTAGGGATGTGCCATCAAATCTTTGGTCTTCAAAATCCCTGGTCCTCCCAGCAACAAGCCTGATCTTGCAATGATGGGTTCACCAAGCACATGTGAGCACCACTGGGAAAGCCATGGGCTAGCTTCCCCCCAACTCTCCCCCCTCACTTCTTGCCCCCACCAGATCTGAGGACGAGGGCCTGGCCAGCCAGCTGTGCTTGCTCTTTTCTGGACACACATGGTTTCAGGGCTTGACATGAGTAGCCCCGCTGCGTGGAATCTGTTTAGGCTCCTCACTCCCCCTCCTCTCTGGGTCTGCCATTGTCTTCCATCAAGCTTGGGGGCAGAGTCACCTCTTACTTGAGGCATCCTTTGGAATGAATCCCTTTACCTAGTCCCTACTGCCAGGGGCGGGTGTGTGCTGGGATGTCCAGAGGTAGGACCTGCTCCCCTCCATCAAAGTCAAGTACCAGGTTCCAGAACAAAGGGCAGCCCAGAACCCCACTGCCCTGTGGAAGAGGGAGCTCTCTGTGCTGAGACATGTCTGTTGCTTCTGGGGAGCTTCTCTGCCAGTCTGGGAGCCTGGCAAGGCTCAGTCATGCTGTGCTGCTTCTACTCTGATTTTATTTGTTAGTTGAAGCTGGAGCTACTTCTTCCCTGGTGGCTCAGTTGGTAAAGAGTCTGCCTGCAATGCAGGAAACCCCAGTTCAATCCCTGGGTTGGGAAGATCCCCGGAGAAGGATAGGCTAACCCACTCCAGTGTTCTTGGGGTTCCCTGGTGGCTCAGTTGGTAAAGAATCCTCCTGCAATGTGGGAGACCTGGGTTTGAGGAGACTCCTGGGTTGGGAAGATCCCCTGGAGAAGGGAATGGCTATTAGAGATTTCATAACTCTGTAGTTCTCCAGGTGTGATCATGAGTGTGAGCTGGTGTGTTTAGGTGCTGTTCAAACAGTGTGAGGCAATTCTGAATGACCTGGAGGGAGAGATGGGCCCCTTTCACTTTTCTTTTTAGCCCTCTGAATAATCCAACAGGGATGCTTCATTTTGGTGCTTAATATTACTATGACATTTCTTTTATTTTTTTTTAATATCTAGACTTTTTAAATGGATGGATTGTGTTTATTTATTTTTCATGTATCTATTTATCTTTTGGCCATGCTGCACAGCATATGGGACCCTAGTTCACCAACCAGAGATCAAACTGGAAGTGCAGTCTTAAACCCTGGACCACCAGGGAAGTCTCTTGTTTTGGCATCCCTAATCTCTCCTTATGCTGAGGTCCATTAGTGAGTGTTGGCATCCGACTACAATGTAATAGCCTTGTTTTGTTTGAGCTAAAATGAATTTTTTTAAAGGATGTGATAAAATATACACACCATATGTGTGCGCTCAGTTGTTTCTGACTCTTTGTGACCCCATGGACAGAGGAGCCTGGTGGGCTACAGTCCATGGGATCTCATGGGCAAGAATACTGGAGTGAGTTGTCGCTTCCTACTTCAGGGGATCTTCCCGACGCAGGGATGGAACCCAAGTCTCCCGCATCTCCTGCACTGGGAGGTAGATTCTTTACCACTGTGCCACCTGGAAAGCCCCTATACACAACATATGATTTGCCATGCAGCCACTTTCAAGTGTACAATGCAATAACATTGAGCAGATTCACATGGCTTGGCAGCCATCACACTATCCTGCTCCAAAACGTTTCCATCATACCGAACTGAAACACTCCACACATTCAACAATAACTCCGCTGGCAACCACCATGCTGCTTTCTGGCTCTATGAACTTACTTATTCTATAAGTAGACTCTATACTGGTCTTTTTGTGTCTGGCTTATTTCACTTAGTGTTATGTTTTTAAGGTTCATCTATTTTGTAACGCGTCAGGATTTCATTCCGTTTTACAACTGAATAATGTTACTTTATTTCATTTATCCATTTATTTGTTAATAAACATTTGGGCTATTTATGCTTCACAGCTATTGTAAATAATGCTGCTGTCAACATGAATGTACAAAAAATTTTTCGAGTCCCTGCTTTCATTTCTTTGGGTGTATACCTAGAAGTAGAAAGCCATGGTTAGTTTTATGATTACCTTCTATGTATGTATGTAATACTGGTTTAATAGAGCAGTGATGTAAAATGAAAAGAAAAGTTAAAAGATATTACTAAGTATAACATTATTATAAATAATATACGGATAGGCCACAGATCATAAACATGCATTTAAATAGTTGAAATCAGGGAAATCCTGGTTTAGTGCAAGCCTCTCCCATGCCTGAAGAATCCAGGTTCTGGGGGGGTGTAATTTTTGGTTGGATACCTAGGTAGGACTCTGGGATTCCAGTGCTTATGAAGGAGATGATGAAAAGGAAGCCAAGTATGTAAGATGGGGCAATAGAAGAGCCATGCACACACATTTCTATGTGCATACCACGTGCAAACTATGTGCAAAGTCAAACTTAAGAATATGAGACTTCTTTTAGAATTAAGGTCAAAATTAACACTAAGTATAAGGACAACCAGTGGCACTTGGAACATTGCAGGAACATGAGCAATTGTTCCAGTAGTCACGTGTGGATGTGAGAGTTGGACTGTGAAGAAGGCTGAGCACCGAAGAACTGATGTTTTTCAACTGTGGTGTTGGAGAAGACACTTGAGAGTCCCTTGGACAGCAAGCAGATCAAACCAGTCCATCCTAAAGGAAATCAGTCCTGAATATTCATTGGAAGGACAGATGTGGAAGCTGAAACTCCAATACTTTGGCCATCTGATGCAAAGAACTGACTCTTTAGAAAAGACTCTGATGCTGGGAAAGATCTTCAATCTTCCTCAGGAAGATTGGTCCCCAGGAGAAGAGAACGACAGGAGATGAGATGAGTGGATGGCATCACCAATTCGATGGACATGAGTCTGAGTGATCTCCGGGAGCTGGTGATGGACAGGGAAGCCTGCTGCAGTCCATGAGGTCACAAAGAGTAGGACATGACTGAGCGACTGAACTGAAGTGAACTGACTAGAGATATTCTATTTGCTCTGCTCCTGTTTAAAATCTTTTGCAAGCTCTGTAGCAGAACTCTTAGCCTATGAAGCTCTGGAATGGAGACCCAGAAGGAACATGTCCTTCTGTGCCTTATCATGAAAGAAACTTTAATTTAATGTTGCAATGTGATGGAGGGAAGAGGGTAGAAACTAAAAGAATGTTTTATCCCCCCATATAGGTGAGTATAAGTGTAGCATGGCTTGAGAAGAACTGGTTGTGGGAATGGAGAATATTTTAGAAAGAAAGCAGGAAATAGATGAAGGACAAGCAAGAATTCATCTACTATTGCATCTGTTTGCATCTCTGCCCCTTTTTATATCTCTCCTGGGGCAGAGACCATAACTTCTAGCACGTTGTCTGGTATAGAATAAGTGTTCAGTAAATGCTTGCTGAACTGTTCAAATGAAATGAGCATACAACTTGTGAATCTTTTGTTGAAAAAACAGTTGCAATATGTAAATCTTCATCAATTGTAAAACACTACTGAACAACCAATACGCATACAACACAGTTCTAAATATCGCTCCTTTTTGGATTAAATTTTTAAAAAGCACTTTTAGAATATGGAAATATGCAAGTTGAAAATTTTAGTGAAATGGCAAGATGCAGTGCTATACAGCAAAATATTTTTTAAAATATTAACCCCCAATAATATATAGCCAGAAGAGGGAAATCTCAGAGTCAATTGTAATGATCTCCTTTTTAGGCATTGTTCAAGAAAGCTCTCTTTAGGTGCTGTGTGCATGCTCAGTTAGTTCAGTCATGTCCAACTCTTTGTGATCCCATGGACTGTAGCCCACCAGGCTCCTCTGTCCTTGGGATTCTCCAGGCAAGAGTACTGGAGAGGGTTGCCATTCCATTCTCCAGGGGATCTTCCTCTCTTTAGGTGCTAAGGTCATCTAGAAAAGTGCCGTAGGAAGTGTCTGTTTTACCTTGCCATCAGACCTTGCAGGGAAAGGTTTCTTCCTGCTCGTGATTTTATGAAGTAGTGGATTTTCCTGAGGGCCAGAGCCGGCTGGAGACTGACATCTCTGAGGAGCATAGGATGGCATGCTTTCTTTATGATCTGGGAAAAGTAAATTCACATTTAAATATGACTATGCTGGAACCCATCACTCCCTCCGGTGTCTATGGCAACTTAGCCTCTACTACCATCATCTCACTCTTAAGAGCAATCTCCTCTGGACTGTTCTCTTGCTTCAGATTTTGTCCCTGTTTCCCTAGGACATCTGGAGTCACCTTCAAAAAATGTAATTCTGACTTTACTACACCCGTGGTACACGTCCTTCCATGATGACCTGGAAGAAAACCCAAATATTTAAACTTCTGTCAATAAGATTCTATATAATCTTCCTCTTCTATTTCTTCATCCATCCTCTACTGTCCATGCTGTCCTGGGTGTAATGAACTTTGCTTAGTTTCTTAAACAAGCCAAGCTTGTTTCCAACTCAGAAAGCACCATTTGTTTTAAAATGCAAAAGAATAACTTTTTGTTTTAATGGATCATCTTTTATAACCTGAAAGAATGACTAATAGACAAATTACAGTTATTCAGATTGAGCACTTGGCAGATGCTTTACTAAAAATGAACAAAGTAAGCCTGTCACTTCATGGAAAACAACTGGCAGTATTTGTGGCCAAGTTTAAAATTAGACTTTTCAAGCGCAAACTGGAGTTTGGAAAAACTTGTATCTGCCACAGTGACATAATAGCATAGCCACAGTTGGACTTTTCTGATGAGATTGGAGGTATTACTTACAAATGTGATTTTAAAAAATATTATGTAATAAAATATGTTAATGTGGGAAAGATCTGCTCAGGTCTGTGAATCACTGTTTTCCAAGTGACTAATATATGATGCTACAAAATCATGTCTGGGTAAGAGTTTTTAAAAGGGAAGATAGACCAATGGATTTCATAGTAACAGAATACAAAAGATTCATGGAAAGGGTTTTGATTTCACATGGCACCTAAGCTTTAAGATATTACCACTTTGTCAAGTTTTGATGTGGTATATTCTCTACTGCAATAAAAATAACATATTTTCACTGTGTCATTCCAGTAAACCTAATAGAAACAAATTTCAAGAAATTAAGGTCACAAGGCAATATCAATAACCTCAGATATGCAGATGACACCACACTTAAAGCAGAAAGCGAAGAAGAACTAAAGAGCCTCTTGATGAAAGTGAAAGAGGGAGTGAAAAAGTTGGCTTAAAACTCAGCATTCAGAAAACTAAGATCATAGCATCTGGTTCCATCACTTCATGGAATATAGATGGGGAAACAGTGGAAACAGTGACAGACTTTATTTTGAGGGGCTCCAAAATCATTGCAAATTGTGACTGCAGCCATGAAATTAAAAGATGCTTGCTCCTTGGAAGAAAAGTTATGACCAACCTAGACTGCATATTAAAAAGCAGAGACATTACTTTGCCAACAAAGGACCGTCTAGTCAAAGCTATGGATTTTCCAGTAGTCATGTATGGATGTGAGAGTTGGACTATAAAGAAAGCTGAGCGCAGAAGAATTGATGCTTTTGAACTGTGGTGTTGGAGAAGAGTCTTGAGAGTCTCTTGGACTGCAAGGAGATCCAACCAGTCCATCCTAAAGGAGATCAGTCCTGAGCGTTCATTGGAAGGACTGGTGTTGAAGCAGAAACTTCAATACTTTGGCCACTTGATGCAAAGAGCTGATTCATTGGAAAAGACCCTGATGCTGGGAAAGACTGAAGGCAGGAGTGGGGGATGACAGAGGATGAGATGGTTGGATGGCATCACTGACTCAATGGACATGAGTTTGAGTAAGCCCCAGGAGTTGGTGATGGACGGGGAGGCCTGGCGTGCTGCAATCCATGTGGTCGTAAAGAGTCGGACGTGACTGAGTTACTGAACTGAATTGGCTGAAGGTCACAAGGAAGAAGTCAGTTGTTAGAAGGAATGCTTAACAAAGATATTTATAAATATGTTAGTAATTTTAAGCAAGAATTAACTGTATAAAAATGACAAATCATTGAGAGCATGAAAACAGCATCATAATAAAATAAAATTCTGGACAATGATAACATATAAAATGGAAAAGGAGTTATTAATGTGAAGGCAGAATTATAAGTTATTGAGTCTTAATTCAGTCTAGAGAACAAAGAAGTTATAATTCTGGTCAGTAGCTTAATAAGAACTTTGAAAGAATGGAATACTTTTCACACTATGTTTTTTAAGGCAAGGTGCTAAATAAAACATTAGCAAACATTTATATGCCAGTTACCATAACATTTAAGTTATATGTGTATTTATTCCGTTTCTTTTTTGTCATCAAAATGCCGGATTTCTCTGTAAGTTTACTAAGAAGAGCAGAGTACTCCTGAAACATTAAAAGTTCTATTTTGAGGATTCCAAGGATTGTGACTTTTAATGTGGAGTCTGAGAATATAGGGAATGCATGTGTCAAATGTTTGTTGTAGGAAAGTGTTTGGTCACTTAAATTTTAATGAAGCAGTACAAGAAGACTTATTATTTAAATAGCCATAACTATCTTTTCAACATGGATCGAAACAGTGAGAACATTCTTAAGAGAAGGAAATAACTGTTATCAGCATTTCCTATCAGTTTGCGTAGCATACATGTGTTCAGTGATTATGAATTTTTCATGATATTGTGGCAACTGATTTATTGTATTTCAACTCTGAGTGCCTTGCTTGAATATTTAAGAATCCTAGTTGAAAAAGAGCGTTTGGAAACAGCTCTGTGCACCTGTCGTCTATTCAGAGAATGAGTTAAACAAAACAAACAAAAAAAACAACTTTGCCATGTAATTTCACCGGAAGTCCTGGATGGATCTTTGCTTAATAAACAAGTGAAATTCCCAGTATGTAGTTCCACTACAAGAATTTAGTTGACTTTGTTCTAAAGTAATGGTGGTAATCTTTGGAAAGTTTTACATAAAGCACTGCATTTGAGTTTTATAATCCCAGGAAATAGGACTCTCCTACCTGGAGAATGGAGAGTCGCATTAATAAAGAGATTGAGGACTTCTCTGATGGTCCAATGGCTAAGAGTCTGCTCCCAATACACAAGACCAGGGTTCCATCCCTGGTCAGGAAACTATGTGCTGCAACTAAGAGTTCAGTGTGTGTGTGTGTGCGTGTGCGCGTGTGCGTGCGTGTGTGTGTGTGTGTGTGTGCGTGCGCGCGCGCGCACATGCGTGCTCAGTCATGTCCAACTCTCCTCTCTACAACCCATGGACTATAGCCTGCCAGGCTCCTCTGTTTACGAGATTTCCCAGGCAAGAATACTGGAGTGGGTTGCCATTTCCTTCTCTAGGGGATCTTCCTGACCCAGGGATCAAACCCAAGTCCCCTGTGTCCCCTGCAAGAGTTGACATGCCCCTACTAAAGATCCTGCCTGCCACAAGAAGACTGAAGATTCTGTGTGCCACAGCTAAGACCACAACAATTTGTGCAACCAAATAAATAAGTAAATATATATATATATATTTAATAAAGAGGTTGACACAGAGTAAATGGAAGAACATTGGGGATAATATGTGTAAGTGGTCAAGAAAATTAGGATAGTCTAATGAAAATGGTATGGATAAAACATACTGTTATCATACTGATATCAATAATTACTTATATTTAAAAGCTGATATCAATAGAACCATACTGATATCAACACTTACTGATGGAACCATATTGATATGAATAATTACTAATATTTAAAAATGCTTATGTATATAAATCTCTTATATAGCACAGAGCCTGACCCATCCTAGTCACTCAATGAATGCTGCTACTAATGTTACAGTGTTAATCAAGAAACAGCTCTAGAGCTTTTCTTGAAACTTAAAACCATTTTATTTTAAGCAGCTCTTCACACCTATTTATTAGCAAATTTTAACTTTCAGTTCAGTTCAGTCACTCAGTCCTATCAGACTCTTTGCAACGCCATGAACTGCAGCACGCCAGGCCTCCCCGTCCATCACCAACTCCTGGAGTTCACCCAAACTCATGTCCATCGAGTCAGTGATGCCATCCAACCATCTCATCCTCTGTTGTCCCCTTCTCCTGCCTTCAATCTTTCCCAACATCAGGGTCTTTTCAAATGAGTCAGCTCTTTGCATCAGGTGGCCAAAGTATTGGAGTTTCAGCTTCAACATCAGTCCTTCCAATGAACACCCAGGACTAATTTCCTTTAGGATGGACTGGTTGGATCTCCTTGCAGTCCAAGGGATTCTCAAGAGTCTTCTCCAACACCACAGTTCAAAAGCATCAATTCTTCTGCACTCAGCTTTTTTTTATATTCCAACACTCACATCCATACATGACTACTGGAAAAACCATAGTCTTGACTAGACAGACCTTTGTTGACAAAGTAATATCTCTATTTTAACTTTACCCTTTATAAAATTCAACAAAAAATTTCTAAGAAAACAGTCATGTATGACAAAAAATTTATAAAATGCAAATAGAAAAAGAAAACTTTAGTGGACAAAAACTGAAATAAAGAAGAAAAGAAATCATCCAACATCTCAAAAGTTAATATTTTTAATTATAACCCAAACTTTGTGGTTTTTCTTCCAATATATCAAGATAATTTTCTTTTTTGTCCAGAGATCCATCTACTTAGTCTCCCAGTAGTTTAGCTTGACTTTATTTATCAGAAAATTGAGAAAAACCTATTTATTAACATTAACTGAACAGTCAAGAATAACTGTAATTGGGCATATGGTAGAATTGATATATATACGCTACCATGTATGAAATAGACAGCTAATGGGAAGCTGCTGTATAGCACAGGAGCTCAGCTCAGTGCTCTGTGGTGGTATAGAGGAGTGGGATGGGGGGTGGAGGGGAAGTCCAGGAGGGAGGGAATGTATGTATACATATAGCTGATCCACATTGTTGTATAGCAGAAAGTAACACAAAGTTGTAAAGCAATTATACTCCTTAAAAGTAAATAAATAAAGTACCATCCTTAAAAAGAAGTATAACTGAATATTTTCAAAGTCTTTTCTCATTTGTTAAATTGAGATGATGATACCTACATTGATGGAGAAGTAAGTTTCCCTCTTCTACCTGTGGAACACTGGCCCCCTCACATGAGACATCCAACTTAAAACTAGCAAACTTTAGAGAGCCCGCTAGACTCAGAGCTCTACACATGCCTGGATTGTGTCCTGTTTTCTGTGCACCTAATTTCTGCCAGGCACTGGTGACCCAAGGGTGTATTTTTACCCAGGAGAATGAATCTCTGAATAAATTGATGGAAAAGTTCAAGCACTGGTCAGTTAAAGGATGAGGCTGTTTCTGTTCTGTATTCTTAAGGCCCAGCCCAATTTGGGGCATAAACCACATGCGTGGTGGATATTTGTTGCCCAAAAGAGGAATTAATGATGTTTGAAGGCACTGGAGATAAAAACATCTTCCCTGTCCATCCCAGGATGTTTCTTTATGCAAACCTGTTTCTTCGATGAGTAGAGAACAGTCTACATGACCCCAGTATGAATGATACACTCCCAGTCAGAGGATGCTTGACTGGACTCATGTCTTTGAAGGCTTTCCACTTCACTAACACCACTGTTCCATTCTTCAACTGCTCTTTATTTCTTTATGTGTTCAAGATTTTGTCTTTTAAGTCAAGACTCTGGATTCCTTTTTAATCTGTGATTCTGCTTCTCCATCTCTGCAATAATTCCAGTTTCAAAACCCCCATCCGAAAAGCCTTTCCTGGCCCATTCAGCCCCTGGACCTTCCACCTGGATCTTCCAGGTCCTTTTCTTTTCATACACCAAGATCTGGCCTCAAAGACTGCTGTTTCTGTCATTCAATTTCTAGCAATTGAGCCATGTGGCCACCCTCCTTTAGAAAAGGAGTCCTCTCTTGGGAAACTCTTATTAGGGATGCATACATCTGGGGATATGAGTTTTCTATATTGGTTTCCCCATGTAAGGTCCAGATGGCGCAGGGCACAGAGAAATAAGGACATGATGGAGGTGACGGAGGAATCTCTTGGTCTCACTGGATCAGTTAGGGAGAGAATCACTGGAGAAGGAAAGGAAATGCAAAAAAAGAAGGAAGGATATTAAAATGTGTCAGTTGCCTACAATGTGCTAAGCAGAGGGCTGTGTGTGTGTGTGTGCGTGTGTGTGTATTAACCCTGTTAGTTAATAGTATTTGAATTTTCAAAGAGACAGAAGTGGGACCCTGTGAGTTAATATCATTATTTTAATTTTATGGATGGAGGAGTGTGAAGCTCAAAGAGGCAGAAGTGGGATCAAGGTCAGCAGAGCCCTCAGTCTTTCCACTCTATCCCATGGAGTCCAGCCACCATTCTGTGGCTCAGCAGGGAAAGATTGAAAGATTAGGCCTGAACACAGAATCTCTATGGCATAGGGAGTGAAGAAAGAAAGACAAAAGAACATGGTATATCTAGTTTGGGCCAAATAATACTAACAATATGAAAACCCATCACCAAGAGTGATATAACACCATATTTATAGGCTACTTTTGACATCTCCATAGACATGGTATCCTTCTGATTTTTATCTTTTCAATGAATTAGTAAGAGGTTGGTTTTTATTTTCTCTATTTCACAGACTCTTTTTATGATAAATATATTTTACAACCAGTGGAATGGCAAAAACTAAAAGTTTGCCAGGAAACAACTGCTGGAGAGGATAGGAAACAATGGGCTCTCATAAGCTGTTGGTCAAAGTGATATGTCTAATTTGGAAACTACATCTAGGGTTGGGCTTCCCTGATTGTTCAGTGGTAAAGAATCCTCCTTCAATGCAGGAGATATCGTTTGATCCCTGGATCAGGAAGATCCCCTGGAGAAGAAAGTGGAAAGCCACTCCAGTGTTCTTACTTGAGAAATTCCTGGTGGGCTATAGCCCATAGGATTGCAAGAGTTGGAGATGACTTAGCAACTAAGCTACCAGAATCTAGTGTCACTGAAGAGAGGAATATTCTAAGACGTGGCCATTTCCCTCTTAAAAAGAGAACTTATCCTATTATGTACTTGGAAAAATATGTACATATTATGTACAAGGGAAGACATCTACTATATTTCTCACAACTAATGTCCATAAGAGGAAAAAACTGGAATCACCTAAGTGATCATATTTAATTGTGGATAAAATTTATGTGATATTAACACAATACAATGGCACTTATCAATGAAAACCAGAGAATTAACATCTACATGCATCAGCTGAGGGACTCTTAGTTTCACAAAGGCTAATTCATGGTGCAGGAATATCAATAGTGTCATGACTTACCCTCTTATTTTATAATTCTCAGGTAAAGTGTTCTTACCTCGGTTTTGCATAGTCGGGTTGCGTGTCATGAATGAAGAGCTAAAGGAAATATTACAATTGAAAGAATGTTAGTATTTTCTACTTTAGCTGGGTCAGTACTCATGGTCTAAGTCATATGTACAGAGCACTTTATAGTTTACTGGATGAGTTAGAAGAATCATCTGTTTTGTAAGGTGTAGGAGGCTGGTTCCTTCCTTTCTCAAGACAGACTGACATTAGATGTGGAACAAATTGACTGACTCATATATGTTCTTTCCATGTCCCTTCGGTGAGCATGCATTATAATCCTTTACTTTTGGAAGCCATGACTTCAGACTTGCCTTGTAGATATGGTCACTGTAGAAAACACTACAGCTCCTACTCTGTAGTATTAATAACTGCTTACCAATTGAGGGTGCGTCATGCATAGCAAGGAAGAAGGGCAAAGAAATTATTTCATTTCCTCTTAAAATGTGAGCTAGGTAAGAAAACTATGTGTAAAGGAAGGAACTCCATAAAGGAAAAAAGGATTATAAAAATATAATAAAGACAATAAAATAATATGCATTTCTAAATACAGTAACAATGTTACCAAGACTGTTTATCAACAGCTTTAGTTTAGCACTTAATGTTTAGCTTTGGGTAACAGCGCTAATTTTCTGGTTCATTTTGTATTGTGGTCAGCACCATCATTATAAACTCTAGGTGTTGCTGAAGCTAAATCTAATTACGTGGAGCATGCTCTATGCCATGATTGTGCAATTGAACAAAACCTCTGGGTTAATTTAGCGAAATTCATCCCTTTACCAGCAGCAATGAAATCAACTGAATACATATCTGATTTTCGTCATTTCCATGGAAGCCTGGAGTCTTACGACTCGCTTTGCAAACAGCAATGCCCTTGGATCATTGAATCGCCGCATTGTGCAGTCATCACTGGTCAGGCTTCTTTTGCTATCTAAGCCTTCAATTCACGGTCCCTTTACTATGAGTCAGTGTAAAGTTTTGTTAAATGTCTAGGGAAAAAATCATAGAGGGCTTCCCCGATTCTTATCCAGGCAGTGGATAAGAATCTGCCCGTCAGTGCTGGGGACACAGATTCCATCTTTGGTCCAAGAAGATTCTCTCTGCCTCCCAGGGCAACTAAGGCCCTTGTACTGCAACTATTGAGCCTGTGCTCTGGAGCCTGGGAGTCGGAACTACTGAAGCCTAGAGCCCACGCCCCACAAGGAGAGAAGCTGTTATGCGAAGCCCACGCAGCGCAACAGAGAGTAGCCTCTGCTCCCGGCAACTAGAGAAAGCCCGCACACAGCAACAGAGACCCAGTGCAGTCAGAAGTTAGAGCTATCGGCTTCCTTGGTGGCTCAGAGGCAAAGAATCCTCCTGCCAATGCAGGAGACACAGGTTTGATCCCTGGGCCAGCAAGATCCTCTGAAGAAGGAAACGGCAACCTGCTCCAGTATTCTTGCCTGGGAAATCTGAGAAACAGAAGAGCCTGGTGGGCTACAGTCCATGGGGTTGCAAAAATGCTGGGCTGGGCTCAGCAACTATATGTACTATATTAATTTAAAAATCTTGGATAGCAAAATTTCACTGCCCTAATTTTTCAAGATTTTTAGAAAACATTGAGAGAAGAGTAATATCCTCTGAAGATATTCTAGGTTTCAAGTACAAAGTTTATAAAAATAGAAGAAAAGGCACCTGAACTAAAACAGAAACGATAATTCTTTCATTTTATAAACACTGATTGAGTGCTTACTAAGTACATTGTATGTTTTGGGAGATAGCGAATGAATAAGACATGACTTCTGCCCTGAAGCAGCTTAGTTTTTGAAGGGAAGACATAATTATACCACAATCACAATATGGGGTAAACACCACCATAGAGGTGAGCACAGAAAAAGAATGTCACTTAATCTAGACAAAATTGATTTGGTTCTCAAGTTTTCCTGGGAGCTAAGGAAATGGACAGATTCAAGACCTGTTATGAGTTGAGATTTGAGAATTTAGGGGGCTGTTAATAAACAGGATGGGAAGAGTGAAGATGGGAAAGAGAGTATACCATTTGTTGAGGTGAGAAAGTTTGTAAGAGGGTAGTGTGCGTCTGGAAATGAAGGTATAATTCAGGAGTTCAGTTTCCAACATTGAGTTTGAGATGCCTGTTACTGATTCAAGGAAAACCACTCACTGGTTAACTGGACATGGGTCTGGTAGAAGACAGAGATTTAGTAATGATCAATATAGAGCTGACATTTGACCCCATGAGGATGGATAAACTGCTTACACTCTTACCAAGAGAAAAAAGGTCCTCAGAAAGATCTGAGGAATACCAATATTTAGAGGTCAGTTTGGGAAAAAGGAGCCTTAGAAGATGCAGTCATTTAAGAGAGAAAGAAAAATCAGGAGTGAGTAAGTGAGTGAAAGTCACTCAGTCATGTCCGACTCTTGCAACCCCATGGACTGTAGCCTGCCAGACTCCTCTGTCCATGGGATTCAAAGAATACTGGACTGGGTTGCCATTTCCTTCTCCAGGGGATCTTCCCTACCCAGGAATCGAACCCAAGTCTCCTGCATTGCAGGCAGATTCTTTACCGAGCGATGAGGGAAGCCCCCCAAATCAGGAGATGTTGTTCAGTTAATTAAACAAACACACAAAAGCATCCAAGCTGCATTAAACAACAACTACTGCAGATGTGGGTCCAACTGAAATCTCATGATCTTTTCTCTATAATGTGATGATTTTTTGTTTCCTTTTAGACAAGTACATTAGAAAGGGTATCTGTGTGTTGTATGGGCAAGGGTTTTGTGTCAGATTGGGCCTTAAACAGAAAACAGTCTAATAAGAGAATGAAGCTGTAGAACTAATGTCCACACACCAAAGAGTGAGAACAAAGTCACCAAAGGTGTGAAATAGCACAAGAAGGTGATGGCGGGGAAGGGAACGGAGGGTGGAGACAATGCCCCTGATATACACGGCCTGGCAATGGCATTGAGAGCTGGTGGTTAGTGGGCGCGTGGGCATGTTGAATAGGTCTGCCCCTGCTCTCAACTTCACATGGAAGATGAGAGATGATGCCCAAGGCCACATGGTTTGTTAGTTCTTCCCCATTCCCCAGAGGGAATACATGAGGCCTGGGGAGGCCAAGTCCCTTACTGCTGAAATCAAGTCCAGCTCCACTCTTCAGTAACCCATCACATCTACATGCAGAAGTGAAGTGGATTGAAGTTGAATTTCACAAACCAGTGTAGATGCGATGGGTTGAGCTGGGCTTGATTTCAGCAGTAATGGACCCGGCCTCCCTGGGCCTCATGTATTCCCTCTGGGGAATGGGGAAGAACTACTTCCTGGATTCAGGGTGGCTTTGAG
The DNA here is from genome assembly GCF_001704415.2 of Capra hircus. Classification (NCBI taxonomy): domain Eukaryota; kingdom Metazoa; phylum Chordata; class Mammalia; order Artiodactyla; family Bovidae; genus Capra; species Capra hircus. Next base: position 105,855,000 of record NC_030813.1, read on the forward strand.
CTGGGGTCTACTGAACAAAGAGAAATTTCCCAAATAGGGAGATGGCAGAGAGAGGGAAATGTGAGGGGTGGTAGCGAAGTGTTGTAGGAAGAGGAATAGCCCTTGCAAATGTCCTTTGTTAGCAGTCGTGGAGAGTGGCCTGGATGGAGCTGGAGCCACTGGCCAGACTGCGGACAGGAGGGCCTGGGAGGACTAATTTTAGAGACTCGGGATGTTAAGGAAGCTACTACTAATGTGACCTCAGCCAATGAATCACCAGCCTTATTAGCCTCCTCGACTTTTCTGTTGGGATGCCAGTTGTCACAATAACCTAATCAGGCAAGTATTTACTCAGATAATGGCATTTTCAACCCCTGCTCATTTATAAAGTGCTGTTCCAAAGTGACTGTCAGCTTCTGTGCAGTCATCCACTGAGACTGGTTAGAAATGTCAACTTTTCTTCCCAGGTTGATTAGCTGCCATTCCGGTTAATCCTACCTAGTGAATACCTGTGTCTTCAAATATTGTCTCTAATGCAAAATCAGTCACTTATAAAGTCAAGAACAATGCCTGTAGCTGAAAAAAGACTTCTACCCCATGGTCAATTTAAATCCTATTAACTTCAACAACAACTGTGATTCACTGGTTTCTTTAGGACCTTGTCACTGGGCTTCATTATCGAAGGCCAGAGAGTCTTTTTCAGGAGACCCCGTGAGTCATTATCCCAGGCAACACAGGGCTGATCCCCAAGCTGGGACCCAGCCAGGAATTCCTGGCTCCTTACCTGGCAATGGCAAGAGGAATCTCTTGAGGACTTTGGTTTTGTGCCAGATGAGGTGCTTCAGGCTTCATCTGGTGATAAGGAACTGTGTAACGGCATCACAGAATTTGGTCAGGTTGTAAAAGGAAAATGATTGGGGGCCATTAGAGATCTTTTGAAATGGCTGTAATTTCATCCAAGTAATCTCTGTTGTTAAGAGTGAGCAGTTGGTGGTTAGTGGAAAATGTAACCCATATATTCTGGAAAACCCTGAGTCCTGGGAGTAGATTGTCCTTGAGGCTATACAAATTGCTTTAATGTTGAATAATCAATATTTTCAAAAATATTAAATCTAGAACTAATTCTTAAACTTCCACCAAATATATAATATTGCATTAGAAGGCATTTGGTATTGGACAGGCTTGAAGTGGAAGTGGGTTGAAGTTGAATTCTGCATTCAGATGAAATTTTACATAGAAACATAAGCAAGCATGTTGAACTAAGAACCGTTTAGAGAAATGTAGGTTATGGGGATGCTGGATGCTTGCCCATGCACACCTGAATTCTCCTGTCTCCTGTGATAAGGCAGGAGAGCTCCCAGGATTCTGGTGTAGACCAGTGGTTCCTGCCTGGTTCCCACCAGACATGCATTTTCTCAGTTATTCATCTTTGATCTTCAAGTTTTGAAAAGTTGTGCCAACCATAGGAACTGGACTTATTTAGTAATTACATATGTCATTTGTATTACTGGGCTTCCCTGATAGCTCAGTTGATAAAGAATCTGCCTGCAATGCAGGAGACCCCGGTTTGATTCTTTGGTTAGGAAGATCCACTGGAGAAGGGATGGATTACCCACTCCAGTATTCTTGGGCTTTCCTTGTGGCTCAGCTGGTAAAGAATCCACCTGCAATGTGGGAGACCTGGATTTGAACCCTGGGTTGGGAAGATCCCCTGGAGGAGGGAAAGGCTACCCACTCCAGTATTCTGGCCTGGAGTATTCTGTGGACTGTATAGTTCATGAGGTCACAAAGAGTCAGACATGACTGAGCGACTTTCACTTCATTGGTATTATCACTTTTTATTTCCTTTTAATCCTGGATAGATTTTAACCAGCCATCCAGAATTACCAAGGTCACATAATAAAACGATGATAGGAAAGCCCATAAAACACTCTTCTAGTTGCAGTTGTAAGTAATAAAGTTAAGGAAGCATAAACACTGACTTGTCTTAATTTTGGTTGTTCCTCTGTGCTGTGTCCAAGGTTGATTACAATCTGGACACCTTTGATTGAAGGACCGTGATTACTTAAAATGTGATTGGAGTCAGTGACTGGTCCACTGGTCACACATCCATAAAATCATTTCAGGTCATCAACAGCTACCCCTGTGAGTTGGCCAATGTCACATTGCTGCACTGATAATCACTGAAGTCTGAGGCAACAACTCCTGAATGTTTCAGTTAGAATGCTGAGCTTTATTGAGGAAATAGGCACAGTTTCCTTTAGGTTTTAAAATTATTTAGCATTCCCAACAGACCCCTACTCTTCCATCAGAAACTCTTCGTTCGGACCCACTCAAGTGTAACTTCCTCAGTGTAAAATGAGAAGACTTGGGACTCACAGAAGCAATGCAACTTGTCCAAAACAAAACAGCTGGTGCTGAGTCTCTGAAATCTTAACCCAATGTTGGTTTGTCAAACTAGGCTGGCTGTGTTAACTCTGGGCCACAGTTCAGGCCCTTCGGCTCTGGACATAACTCATCATTCTAAGTGAATGGTGAACAGTATCTCAAAGGTAGGCGTGAAGGTATCACCAGATTAGCATCTTCCCAGCTAGCATGTGAGTATTGAATTCCATGCTTCCACAATAGTGACACCAGCAGTGTGTATACATGTGTACATGTGCACGTATGAGGGCTGACATGTGTGTGAGTGACTGACATCACAGATGGAGAGACCCAGAGCTTCTGTGGAGCAGCAGGCTAGCAATATCCTTCCAAAATGTTAGGGGGTGACAGCGTGCCTCCTTGTCACTGGCCTGTAGCTGAAGAAAGAACTCTACCCCATACCCAATTTTAATCATGCTGTTTAGATCACAAGACTCTTGAATAGACTCTGAGTTCCTGAATCCATCTGGATCATGTCATCATGTACACACACACGTGCCCATATATCCTAAGGCCTGAAACAAGCAATCCTTTTTAAAAAAAAAAAAAACTAATGCTATTAACCTGGAAATAGGACTTAGCTTAATAGTGTTAGAATAAGAAAACAAATATAAACAGTTCACCTTTCTCTGTTCCAAGGACCTGTATTGAATTAAAAAGAGAATATTACTGAGTGACTCTTAGTGATCTAGAATTTTATATTACACTCTGTGTGTATTGGTTAGTAGAATTTGGGCAACATTTCTGTTAGTATAGACTTTTAAAAATCAGTGAATATGCCTCCAAAAGACTAGGCAAAAATAAAAATTTTATACTGTGTTTTATACTCCGAAGTAACAGGCAAATATACAGTCTGCTAATGGGACTATAAATTGCTTTGACTATTTTTGAAACCAATTTAACCATAGCTATTAGGAGCCTTAGAAATGCTCTCATTCTTATCCCAATAATTCCATTGATAAGTTTCTTTTTCTAAGACAACAACCTGAAATCTGGATCAAGTTCCATGTATAAAGATGTCCAGTACATAATTACTTATAAAAACACTGGAAACAGTCTATATGACCCTCTAAGTGGGACATATTAAATAAATTTTGGTGCTATATTCACTATTGCAGAATTAGAAGTTCATTGCAATTATTTATATACAGTATGGCATAAAATTATATTTTATCAATGTCTCAAAGTTACATAAAAACTTCAGGATAAAAATGGGGCTTATGATATATTTAAAAGCAGTGTGTGTGTGTGTGAGTGTGTGGTTGTATTATAGAAAACAGGATTTTAAGAGAGATGATAACATTTTAATAGAGTTTGTGTTAAGTGATGAAGTAGAGTTGCTCAGTTGTGTCCGACTCTTTGCAACCCCATGGACTGTAGCCTACAATGCTCCTCCAGCCATGGGATTTTCCAGGCAAGAGTATTGGAGTGGGTTGCCATTCGGTTATTTTTTTTTTATACCTGCTTTGGAATTTTTATTTTTAAAGATGAGCATGAAAATATTCACAATATTCTTTTTAATGCAACAAATTTTCTTTCCAAACATTTTCTTTCTCTTTCTTTCCTTAATAGTGAATTCCTGATCATTCTTCATTATGAAAGTCTATGTGCTTATTTTGATTTCATCCTGGAGTCCTATTATACTCTTGAAGAATTAAAATGCCTTGCAAGAAGTACAGTATTTGCTGAAGTATTTACTTAACTGCAAATAATTCTCTAAAGTCCATTTCATGCATTACAGCAGTTGAGGAGGCCTAAAATATCATTTGGACAAGAGCTTCTTAACCTGGGGGATGGAAGAGGTTCTTGAATGGCCTAGTGGGGTCATTTATGAACCTTCTGAAATTAAAACTCAATTTTTTTTTCTTCTGTAAAAACATGCATTTTCCTCTGGGGTTGGAAAGGTTTATCATACTTTACATCAAATTTTCAAAGTGGTCTGAGGTCTGTGAAAAGTTAAAGCCGGTAGATTGCAGATGAGGTCCAAGGAGGTGGTGCCATTTGCCCAGAGTCCTAGAATTATCTTGTCACTGAGCAGGCTCTGGAGCCCAGGTCTTCTGACTCACACTGGCTTCATAGACAAGAAACCTGTATCAACAAATATCTCAGAGAGGCATTGTATGTCTTGCCTAAGGCTGGCCAACAGACAAGCCCTTTTACCTTAAGGAACTTGGCATCCCCTAGGATTCTGAAAAGAGGACATACATTTCCTCATGGCCAGCAAATCAAGGCAAAACTATAGACTGAAGGCAGGAGGAGAAGTGGACGACAGAGAAGGAGAAGGGGACGACAGAGGATGAGATGGTTGGATGACATCACCGGCTCAATGGACATGAGTTTGAGCAAGCTCCGGGCGATGGTGAAGGACAGGGAAGCCTGGTGTGCTGCCGTCCATGGGGCCACAAAGAGCTGGACAACTGAGCGACTGAGCAGCAACAACAATAGGCTACATAAATAGGGTAATGAATGAACCGATTCTCACAAGTGGTCTGGAAGTCTCCACACCGAGTCCTCTCCAGGACTTTGAACCAGGCAGTTCAAAGTGCACAGTCTTCTGTGCTGTGGTTCTCAGGCTTGTCAAAGTGGAGGGAAAGCCTTGCTGTAAACACAGCTGAGAAGCCATCTGTCTGAGAGAACCCTTGTTTTATTTAATTGAGACCCAGCCAACTTTTTGCTTGAGGGCTCTGAATTTAAAATCAAATGCAATTAGAGAAGTAGAGAGATATTTTCTTTACTCTGACTTCACTTAATATAATAATCTCTAGGTCCAAACATAATATAATAATAATATCACTTATATGTGGAATATAAAAAAAAATGATACAAATGAGCTTATGTACAAAACAGAAACACACTCACAGATATAGAAAACAAACTTATGGTGACCAAAGGGCAAAGTGGTGGTGGGGAAGTACTAGACTATATAAGACAGATAATCATTAAGGACCTATTGTATAGCACAGTGAACTCTACTCAATATTCTGTAATAACCTATATGGGAAAAGGATCTGAAAAAGAACAGATGTGTGTGTATGGATAACTGAGTCACTTTGCTGTACACCTGAAACTAACCCAATATTGTAAGTCAGTGATGAAGTGAAAGTTGCTCAGTCATGGCTGACTCCTTGCCACCCCACGGTCTATACAGTCCATGGAATTCTCCAGGCCAGAATACTGGAGTGGGTAGCCTTTCCCTTCTTCAGGAGATCTTCCCAACCCAGGGTTCGAACTCAGATCTCCCACATTGCAGGTGTATTCTTTACCAGCTGAGCCACAAGGGAAGCCCTATAGTCAACTATACTCCAATATTAAATAAAGTTAAGGAAAAAAAAAAAAGAATCCAGCTGTCTCTGTTCAGCCAGACATTAAAGAGGATTGCAAAAGGTAAAAAAATAAAATAAATAGAAAAAGGTAGAGTGAAATCTAGGTTTTTTTGTTAGAAAATTAACATATTCAAGTTAAATAGTAATGCCTTCTTTTTCATTTCTCACCTTCTTCTCATCACATCCTTTTAGCTGTTTCTTTCTTCTCTTTTTTCACTCTTTCATTTCAGGCGAGTCGCATATTTCCTAGGGCAGAACTATGGACCTGGAGAGTAGATTGAGACTTCAGGCTTCAGCACTGGCTCCATCTTTCTGCCAGCTGGCAATTCTTGCCACTTTTCTGAGGCTCCTTTTGCTCTTATGTGTATGTGTTAGTCATTCAGTCGCATCTGACTCTTTGCAACCCCACAGATTCCTCTGTCCATTGCAACCTTTGCAACAGCCGGGCTCCTCTGTCCGTGGAATCCTCCAGGCAAGAATCCTCCAGGAGTGGGTTTCCATTTTCTTCTCCAGGGGATCTTTCTGGCTCAGGGATCAAACACTGGTCTCCTGCACTGCAGCCAGATTCTTTACTGCCTGAGCCATCAGGGGAAGCCCTTTTTTTTTTTTTTTTTTTTTCTCTTAGTTGTTTTTTTTGTGGGAGGGGGCAGTGGCAGGTGGCACATCACTTCTGCTGGAATGAATTCTGGTCCTCAAGATGTAATTTAAGCAAGAATTTAACACACAAGCATGGCATGTGTTCTGTGAGATGGGTTTTTGGAATAGAGAAATGACCTTGACTCTCAAACAATGAGGAAGTGTCTTGGCAAGAGCAATGAGGAAGTGTCTTGGCAAGAGATAAAGAAGAAAAATGTGCTCTTCCACTAGGCCTTGTTGTTCTTTAGATGTTATCAATTTCCAGCAGAATGCCAATGAAGGTTGCGAGAAAAACAAACTGTCCTGCAGGATCCCTGCTGTCCAAGGCAGACATTCCCATTTCCTTCTTGTTCGTGATTGGTGGGCCTATTGTCCTTTCATACTGAGCAGTGAATAATAGTCATCTTGAGTGACAGCCTACTTGGGACACATTAGCAGATCTGCAGGAAGAAAAGGGTGGAGTCCCTTTAGATGTGTGAGTTCCTTCAGCTGCAGAGGACCACCCCTACTTTCTCCCTCCTGGTGGCACTTGGAAAGTCCAACAACTTGCAAAAGAGGGTAAGCAAGGAGTGGAGTCTTGAATATAACCTCTCATGCAGCAGTCATGTGTTCTCCTCCTTGACATTCTTGTCTTATGGACTGGAGGTCATAACTATCTTGCTTCAGGGGCAAGCTAGAAATGTGACTCAATTCTAACATTCTCATAATACTAGAAAGAAAGGAAGGAAGGAAAGAGAGAAAGAAGGAAGAAAGGAGAAAGAAATAGAGAGAAAATGAACCTGAGCAGGACCTGTGGGGCTCCCAGGGACAGAAGCCTTTCTGTGACCCCTGTTCCTCGTTTTTATAGGGAACAGACTCCGGACTCCATGACCTTCCCTGAGTCCTAAATGGCAGACTCAAATAGTTGCTAATCAGGGAAGGGAGGGGATGCAGAGACAAAGGAGGAGCAGCCAAGAAACAATAGTGCAGTCTTGGGGCAGAGTCCTGGTTCTGCCTCAAGAGATAAACATAACAATATCTTTGAGCTCTTCTATATCAATATCAGTTCAGTTGTTCAGTCCTGTCCCTCAGACTCTTTGCGACCCCACGGACTGCAGCATGCCAGGATTCCCTGTCCATCACCAACTCCCAGAGTTTACCCAAACTCATGTCCGTTGAGTCAGTGATGCCATCCCACCATCTCATCCTCTGTCGTCCCCTTCTCCTCCCATCTTCAATCTTTCTCAGCATCTGGGTCTTTTCAAATGAGTCAGTTCTTCGCATCAGGTGGCCAAAGTATTGGAGTTTCAGCTTCAGCATCAGTCCTTCCAATGAATATTCAGTCCTTTCATAGTAAAGAAATGATTTCCTTTACAATGGACTGGTTGGATCTCCTTACGGTCCAAGTGACTCTCAAGAGTCGTCTCCAACACCACAGTTTGAAAGCATCAATTCTTCGGCGCTCAGCTTTCTTTATAGTCCAACTCCCACATCCATACATGGCTACTAGAAAAACCATAGCTTTGACTAGACGGACCTTTGTAGGCAATGTCTCTGCTTTTGAATATGCTGTCTAGGTTGGTCATAACTTTTCTTCCAAGAAGCAAGTGTCTTTTCATTTCATGGCTGCAGCCACCATCTGCAGTGATTTTGCCCCCCCCCCCCAAATAAAGTCTGACACTGTTTCCACTGTTTCCCCATCTATTTCCCATGAAGTGATGGGACCAGATGCCATGATCTTTGTTTTCTGAATGTTGAGTTTTAAGCCAACTTTTTAACTCTCCTCTTTCACTTTCATCAAGAGGCTATTTAGTTCTTCTTTGCTTTCTCCTGTAAGTGTGGTGTCATTTGTATATCTGAGATTATTGATATTTCTCCTGATAATCTTTATTCCAGCTTGTGCTTCCAGCTCAGCATTTCTGCATATAAGTTAAATAAGCAGGGTGACAATATACAGCCTTGACATATTCCTTTCCCAATTTGGAACCAGTCTGTTGTTCCAAGTCCAGTTCTAACTGTTGCTTCCTAACCTGCATACAGATTTCTCAGAAGGCAGGTCAGGTGGTCTGGTATTCCCTTCTCTTTAAGAATTTTCCACAGTTTGTTGTGATCCACTGTGAAGAAGGCTGAGCACCGAAGAACTGATGCTTTTGAACTGTGGTGTTGGAGAAGACTCTTGAGAGTCCCTTGGACTGCAAGGAGATCCAACCAGTCCATTCTGAAGGAAATCAGCCCTGGGATTTCTTTGGAAGGAATGATGCTGAAGCTGAAACTCCAGTACTTTGGCCACCTCATGCGAAGAGTTGACTCATTGGAAAAGACTCTGATGCTGGGAGGGATTGGGGGCAGGAGGAGAAGGGGATGACCGAGGATGAGATGGCTGGATGGCATCACTGACTCAATGGACGTGGGTCTGAGTGAACTCTGGGAGATGGTGATGAACAGGGAGGCCTGGTGTGCTGCGATTCATGGGGTCACAAAGAGTCGGACACGACTGAGCGACTGAACTGAACTGAACAGTCAAAGGCTTTGGCATAGTCTATAAAGCAGAAGTAGATGTTTTTCTGGAACTCTCTTGCTTTTTCCATGATCCAGAGGGTGTTGGCAATTTGATCTCTTGTCCTCTGCCTTTTCTAAAGCCAGCTTGAACATCTGAAAGTTCACGGTTCACATACTGTTGAAGCCTGGCTTGGAGAATTTTGAGCATTACTTTGCTAGTGTGTGAGATGAGTGCAATTGTGTGGTAGTTTGTGCATTCTTTGGCATTGCCTTTCTTTGGGATTGGGATGAAAACTGACCTTTTCCAGTCCTGTGGCCACTGCTGAGTTTTCCAAATTTGCTGGCATACTGAGTGCAGCACTTTCACAGCATCATCTTTCAGGATTTGAAATAGCTCAACTGGAATTCCATCACCTCCACTAGCTTTGTTTGTAGTAATGCTTCCTAAGGCCCACTTGACTTCGCATTCCAGGATGTCTGGTTCTAGGTGAGTGATCACACCATTGTGATTATCTGGGTCATGAAGATCTTTTTTGTATAGTTTTGTATAGTACTTGCTACCTCTTCTTAATATCTTTTGCTTCTGTTAGGTCCATTTCTGTCCTTTATTGAGCCTATCTTTGCATGAAATGTTCTCTTGTTGTCTCTAATTTTCTTGAAGAGATCTCTAGTCTTTCCCATTCTATTATTTTCCTCTATTTCTTTGCAATGATCACTGAGGAAGGCTTTCTTATCTTTCCTTGCTATTCTCTGGAACTCTGCATTCACATGGGTATGTCTTTCCTTTTCTCCTTTGCTTTTCACTGCTCTTCTTTTCATGGCTGCTTGTAAGGCCTCCTCAGACAACCATTTTGCCTTTTTGCATTTCTTTTTCTTGCGGGTGGTCTTCTGAAGTACTACTAAAACCCCCAATAAGTGAAAATGTTAACTACCTGATACAGTTCTTCATTCCAGAGAGAGGTCACAGTTTGATGACCTCAGGAACCGTAGAAACTCATCAGGGGACCACTTGGAGCCAGATTAGATGATCGTAGGCCCTGCACACACGCTAATCTTATCAGCAACCTCACCCTTGAACTATTGCTATAAAAAACTCCTCACCATATCCTCTAGTGGTGACACACAGCTTTCAGGGGCAGGAACCTGTTGTGACAGCCTTTGCCTGGCAAAGCAATAAAGCTATTCCTTTCTGCTTCACCCAAAACTCTGTCTCTGAGATTCCATTCAGCTTCAGTGCATGGAGGCCAAGTTTTTGACATCAAAAGAATGAAAGAAGGGGATCAACCTTCAAGTTCTATATGTAAAGGCATAGGTTAAAAATTAAGATAAGAACCAAATCCCTTAGGAGGCCAGTGGGGAGTGAAATGAGGGCCTACCACTGGCTTAAAGACCTTCTTCTTTGGGGCTTAAAGAAGTCAATATCTAAGGGACTCTAAGATAGCTCCCTCTGGCCTGACCTTCATGCCACTTAGGGAGCCTCTACTGCTCACCTGGACATTTATGCGCTAACTTTGACTGACTTTGACTTTGCCAAGTTGAGGATACCTGACTCTATTTTCTGGTTGGGAAAACAGAACAGAACAGGAGTAGGGTGAGGGCAGGAGAGTTTGCTCAAGTTCACAAAGTCGTTGGTGGCAGAGTGGGATTCTAAATCAGGTCTGTGTGACTCTGTATCTCCTATATACTCCTCTTTGCACGCCTGTCTTTCTTGTGAGCAACTAATAATCAGGAAAGTGTATCACAATTTCCAACATATACTTCTGAAATGCTGAGGAATGGAAGTCATTGGTGGAGACCTCATGTCTTCCAATAAACACTGAATGTGGTGGCAAATAAGAATTTCATTTTAAAATCTCAGGCTTACCTTATTTTGCTTTAGTTTTATCACCTTTAAAATAGGGTACGTTATAATTGTATAAAACAGACAGCTAGTGGGAAGTTGTTATATAGCTCAGGAAGCTCCCCTGGTGCTCTGTGACCACCTAGAGGGTGGGATTGGATCTGGGAAGGGAGGAAAGCTCAAGAGGGAGGGGATATATGTATATTCACTGCTAGTTTACAGTGTTTACATTGCAAAAACCAATACAACATTGTAAAGCAATTCAGTTCAGTTCAGTCACTCAGTCGTGTCTGATTCTTAGTGACCCCATGGACTACAGCCTCCAATTAAAAGTTATTAAAAAGAATAGGCTATTAATACATATTGAGCATAGCTGTTATGATAATTAAGCATCTTGCCCATCACACACAGTTAATGCAAAAAAAAAATTCCCTTTTTTGTTTCCTAGGACAGAATTGCTACTTACCTCACTTAAGTTCTTTAAGCTTATCTGTCTGTAAGGGAAAGAAATATGATGTTACATAAAATACAGTTCATAATGATCAAGATAAAATCATTCTGAGCCTTTAAAGCTCTTTGATTACATTTTCATTGCCAAATTAATAGCCCATAGTCCAGTGTGATATTTATCACTGTTCTATAAAATTAAAGCCAGGTTATTTTTCTCATAATTTTCTAAGCAGAAGAAGTTACGAGCCAATATAAAAGGTGGTGATGGAAAGAACATGAATAAACTTGCCTCTCATTTTAGAAGAATTTAAATAACATCATCATTCCTAGTGACATTTGGTTTTCCATGTCAAATTTCATTAGCACAGAAGGACCTGCTATTATTACCTTGATTTTAAAACTGCTCCCCCCCCCTTTTTTTTTTTTTTAACTTTGAGGCTGTATAAAGAATTTTAGGTGTGAAGCTGTGGTCCAGGAAGGCCTGTGTGAGAGAAAGGATGCTGATAATGAGAGGAGATCTGAGACAAGAAAGAACATGAAACTGAATGGTGGGAGAAGAATTTGAGAGGGACTTTGATAAAGTGGACTTTGGCCCATTGGATGGTCTCAGAAGAAACTCAAAGCCGTCCATTTATATTGACAGTTGAGTTCATTAGCTTCTCTAAACCTCATCATTTCTCATCTGAAAGTGGCCACAAGGATGTTTATCCTAGAGGCTTATTGTGAAAATTGTTGTTATTGTTTAGTCGCTCAGCTGTGTCCAACTCTTTGCCACTCGATAGAGTGCAGCCTACCAGCTCCTCTGTCTGTGGGATTTCCCAGGGAAGAGTACTGGAGTGGGTAGCCACTTCCTTCTCCAGGGGATCTTCCCGACCCCAGGGTGGAACCCAGGTCACCTGCATCTGCGGGCAGATTCTTTACCAAGGAGCCACCAGGGAAGCCTCATTGTGAGCATTGCTGGAGATAAAAAGGAAAATGTTGGGCATCCAGTGGGCACTCTTGTGAGAATGTGGGCAAAGCCAGAAGATGCGGCTATGAAGGGAGTTGGGGTGATGTGTACCTCTGTCCACCTCCGTCTGTGAGAAGACTGGGACAGAAGAGGCGTTGAGAGATTAAGGCTGCGACACCAATCCCAGTTTAAGGCTGTGGAGCTGGGGTGATAAAGGTCTGTGTGTGTCAGGTACGACGGTGCAGCACGCAGTGCTCGGAACCTGGTCTTAGATCGCCAAGCAAGAGGCGAGTATGCCGAGGTCCCATGCTTTTTTAACCTGTTTCATCAGCCCATCTCAGATGATGCATCTGTACCCTGCCTCTCCCTCTTAACAGGGCAAGTGAAAGATAAAGAGGTGTGAATAGAAGTAATAAAGTAGAACAGACACCCAAAGTATTAATTTGTTTGGGGTTAAAATGAGGCCAATCTCAGTGTTTTTAATGTTTGAGAAACTCTGGCATCTTAGAAATACTGACAGATTGGCCATGTGGCTTCAATTTAAAATGGGTAATTGCTTTTAGACTTGTGATTTTAAGTTAATAAGAGTCAAGCTATGTTCAACTTCATTTCTAAACCATTCCAACTTTTTAAGACGACTCGAATTTTTCTATAATTATACATTCACTTTATTAGATTTATAAAAATGAGATGTTAAAGTTTGGCTTGTTAGGGTTTAAACCTGCTCTGTCAGCATTTGAAGTACTTAAAAAATCAATTACATGAAGCGAATAAAAGCGTTTCAAAAATTTAAGGATATTTAACTGTGTTCCTCAAGGTCTTACGTTTTAAACTAAGTAATGTGACAGGCAGAGGGATTGTCTTTCTGTTTAGATAAAAGGACTCCATTTGTAAATGGAGCAATATATTTATAGATGGAGAAGGAAATAGCATCCCACCCCAGTATTCTTGCCTGGAAAATCCCATGGACAGAGGAGGCTGGTGGGCTCCAGTCCATGGGGTCGCAAAGAGTTGGATATGACTGAAGCAACTTAGCACAGCACGTATTTATAGATGGAAATTTAAGACTTTGGGAAAATTGGCCTTTGAAATTGATAATTTCAAAACCTGGATTTTTAAGTGAGAATCCACTTAGGAAGTAAGATGTCCTCTCTCGGAGCAACAAACGTCCTTGGGCATTGAAATGCCTGTGGTGACAAGACTCCCACGAGTTGGTTGACCCCCTCACATGTGAAATGAAGGTAGTGGGCTTTCTGGGAGTCCTTTCAATGAGATTTATGAAGACAGAGAGACCCACACAAAGTGACAGAATGGAGGAGCAGGGAAGGCGAGGGGTACTCTGGCCTCCCCCACTAGTCCCAACATGCCTGTCTGAGAGCATCTTTCCACTCACAAATTGTCCCATGGTTGGCTGCTGGAGATGGTCAATAAATAAAACGTGGTCCTTGACTACACAATATGTTTTGCACACTCTTTCCTGTGCATAACTGGTGCTCATTGTGTATTTGAGGATAACACTATTTTTAATGTAAAAATAGTCCTTCCTGAACCTCTCTTCGTTTCTGGCTTAGTTTCAAATGAATTGGATTTGAGTCCTTGCTCTTTTATCTCTGAGCTCCATCACACTCAATACGTAAAGTTTCCTCTCTGAAGCTTCATTTTCCCACCTGTGAAATGGGTAAATGGAGACAGAAATGAAAAGGGTTGGTTAAGGTTCTCATGAGATAATACATGTGAAAGCTATTCGGAGAAGAAGAACACCTTACTTCTGCAAGAAGCTTTTAACAGCCACACCCTCCTAACTTAAACTTTTAATTCTGACATAATTGTAGTTCTCACACAGTGGTAGGGAATCATACAGAAATATCCCATGTGCCCTTAACCCAGTTTTCCTCAAAGGCAATATCCATAATGATAGATTATATCATTATAGGCAATACCTATCATTATATATCTATATTGTAAAACTATAACAATAATTAAAGTTCACACTTTAAAATACATAGTTTCCGTTCATGAATGTGAATTCACGTATCTTCTTTATAATACATACTTTCTCTCTCTTTATGGTTTCTCAATATGTATAAGGATTTTTTTTTCCATCTCCCAAATTATCAGAACGTACATACTAAGATTGCCTGAGCTGATGTGGTGTCTGCAAGGTTGAAGAGGGAAAAACATAGTTAGGCAAATGAGAGCTTTATTGATAAAAATATCACACACTTCCATTGTATATATGCACTACAACTTCTTTATCCATTCATCTGTCATTATATAGAGTGGAGAAAGTCAGAAGAGAAAAACAAATATCGCATATTAAAGCATATATATGGAATCTAGAAAAACGGTACTGATGAACCTATTTGCAGGGCAGGAATAGAGACACAGACAGAGATCAAACTTCCGGATACAGCGATGGAAGGAGGGGGGGGACGAGGGTAGCACTGAAACATAAACATTGCCACGTGCAAAATAGATAGCTCATGGGAAGTTGCTGTGTTCAACACACGGAGCTCAACCCAGGGCTCTGTGACAGACCTAGAGGGGTGGGATGGAATAGAGGGTGGGAGGGAGGTTTAAGAAGGAAGGGACATAGATTCACATTGTCCCTGGTGGCTCAGACAGTAAAGAATCTGCCTACAATGCGGGAGACCCGGGTTTGATTCCTAGTTGGGAAGATCCTCTGGAGGAAGAAATGGCAACTGACTCTAGTATTCTTGCCTGAAGAATCTCATGGACAGAGGAGTCTGGTGGGCTGCAGTCCATGGGGTTGCAAAGAGTTGGACATGACTGAGTGACAAACACACTCATACTCACATGGCAGAAACCAACACAACATTGCAAAGCAATTATCTTCCAATTAAAAGTAAATTTTTGAAAAGTAGCACACACATTATTTAAATTATATTTTGGCTGAACCCTGCACCCTGGGCCACTGAGTTGGCTAAAGCTTAAAGGAAATTTCAGAGCTCAATGACCAGTCTGCAGTTCTGTGTCCTTATCAGAAAACTGCGGACTGAAGCATTGCTTTTTGCAGAGTGCTGAGGACTCCAAAGTGGCCCATGTGCAGCTAGAGCTGCAGCAAGCAATGATTATGCTCCTGACTTCTCAGGCTGATTTTTATTTGGTGCATGTATCATGGCTTTCAAATTACAATGGATACAGAGTGGGAAAGTTTTCTTTTCCTCTTTCAAATTATATCAAGGAGAGAGTTTCCACTCAGCGGTTAGTATATCTTAAAAGTGTTTGTTGCTCAGTCATGTCCAACTGTTTGCAACCCCATGGACTGTAGCCTGCCAGGCACCTGTGTCCATGGGATGCTCCAGGCAAGAATACTGGAGTGGGTTGCCATGCCCTCCTCCAGGGGATCTTACCAACCCAGGGATCGAACCCAGGCCTTCTGTGTTGCAGGCAGATTCTTTACCATCTGAGCCACCAGGAAAGCCCATATATCTTGAACATTACTCTAACATTATTTTTCTTCCCCTTTAACAGAAAAAACCTCCTCCAGACTGAAAGTTTTGCTCAGAAACTGTGCTGTGGTTACTTATGGTAGAGCTATGTTTCCCTTTTAAATACATCTATTTAAATTAAAAAAAAGAGAGAGAGCTGAGCAAAAGCTATGAAGCGCATGGGTATTGCAAAAATCATAATGATGACCCACAAGTAGTTGAGAATGTCTAACCAGCATTCTCCAAACTTCAGCGTTCCCGCGTGGCTTCGGGCTGTCAGTGACTGATCTAAACGGCATTTTCCTGAACTGAAGGGCTCTAGTTCAGCAATCATTTTGTGAAGCCAAGTTTGTTGTTGTTGTTGTTCATTGTCCAACTCTTTGTGACTCCATGGACTACAGTGCGCCTGGCAGAGAAGGGCAGAGCAAACAGAGACCAAGGGGAGCTTGAAACACAGACTTAGGACCGCCCCACCACCTGGGGTGAGCAAGGCCAACTGGAAGGGCTGCAGCTGTTGGCTGCCTTCACTGGGCAGTTGATCCCCAGATGTAAACACAGTCGCTCCAGAGGGTGATTCAGCCCACGGGACCCAGGGAGCAGCTGTCAGGAAGGCAGAGAGCCTGCGCTGGCCAAAGACACTCAGATCTCCAGCCTTCCTTCTGTTTTCAGATAAAGTGAACCTCACAACAGCCTCACGTGGTCTTTCCCACGTGGTCATTAGCAATGGCCGTCTGATGACATAGCTGGGCACAGCTATAAATAAATCCAAAGCTCTCTTTCTAAAGCAAGGCTCTCGGTCATTTCTTTTGCAAATATTTTCTCTCATTCTGTGGGTTGTCTTTTCATTTTGTTTATGGTTTCCTTTGCTGTGCAAAAGCTTTTAAGTTTAATTAGGTCCCATTTGTTTATTTTTGTTTTTATTTACTTTAGGAGCTGGATTAATCTCCAAAACATACGAACAACTAATGCAGCTCAATAACAACAACAACAACAATAACAAAAATCCAAAGAGTAGGCAGAAGATCTAAAGAGACATTTCTCCAAAGAAGACATATGGATGGCCAAAAAGCATGTGAAAAGATACTCAATGTCACTAATTATTAGAGAAATGCAAATGAAAAGTACAGGGTGTCACCCCACACCAGTCAGAATGGCCGTAATCAAAAAATCTACAAACAATAAATGCTGAAGTGGGTGTGGAGAAAAAAGGGAACCCTTCTATATTGTTGGTGGGAATGTAAATTGGTACAACCACTATGGAGAACAGCGTGGAGCTGCCTTAAAAATCTAAAAATAGATCCAGCAATCCAACTCCTGGACATAAACGCAGAGAAAACCATAATTGAAAAAGATACAAGTACCCTGATATTTATTGTAGCACTACTTACAATAGCCAAGCAACCTAAATGTCCATCAACAGAAGAATGTATAAAGATGTACATATATACAGTGGGATATTACTCAGCCACAAAAAGGAATGAAATCGTCCCATTTGCAGCAACATGGATGGACCTAGAGACTGTCATTCTGAGTGAAGTAAGTCATTCAGAGAAGGACAAATATCCTATGATATCATTTCTATGTGGAATCTAAAAAGTTGGTACAAATAAACTTATTTACAAAACAGAAATAGAGCCACAGGTGTAGAAAACAATTTTATGATTAGCAGAGAGGAAAGAGGAGGAAAAATGCACTGGGAGACTGGGGTTGACATATATACACTGCTATATAGAAAACAGTTTACTGAAGAGGATCTACTGTATAGTACAGGGACCTCTACTCAGGACTCTGTAATGATCTATATGGGAAAAGAATCCAAAAAAAGAGTGCATATATGTATACGAATAACTGATTCACTTTGCTGTACACCTGAAAACAACACATTGTAAATCAACTATACTTCAGTAAAAAAAAAAGAAAAAAAGTAAGACAAAGCTCTCTTAGTTCTGGTGGCATTCCCAACGTCCTGCAGTGGACTTTGCATATTTTGGAAATGGCAACCCACTCCAGTACTCTTGCCTGGAGAATCCCATGGAGGGAGGAGCCTGGTAGGCTGCAGTCCATGGGGTCGCAAAGAGTCGGACACGACTGAGCGACTTCAATTTCACTTTCACTAACAGTCATTTACCAACCCTATAACTTTGGCAAGTCACCTAACTTCTCTGAATCTTAGTCACTTTTTGTGCCCTGTGGGTAGGGAACCCTTTTACCAGGCATCTATTATATGCCTCTACTGGGATGGGTTCTTTGGCCTTTTCAAGCCTTAGAAAATCAAACTTTACTGGGCTGCAGGCGTGTATGCTCAGTTGCTTCAGCCGTGTCTGACTCTCTGCGACCCCATGGACTGTAGCCCACCAGGCTCCTCTGTCTACAGGATTCTCCAGGCAAGAATACTGGAGTGGGTTGCCATGCCCTCCTCCAGGGGATCTTCCCGACCCAGGGATTGAACCTGAGTCTCTTGCGTCTCCTGTGTTGGCAGGCAGGTTCTTTACCACCAGTGGTACTTGGGAAGCCCCCAGATAGGGTTATGGCTGTCTAATTCTGTTAGGTACAGATAGGAGATGCTGTTTAAGTGATTGTTCTTTCTTCTTTCCTATTCTGTGACAGATGTTACCCTAGAGCTTGACAAAACTTAGCTCCTCACCACAATTCTACCTCTTGAGGATGGTTATTTTCTCCTTATAAATATGCAGGATTCAGAGAGATTTAAGATATCCTGAAATTTTGCAGCCAGAAGTGGCTCAACTGGGATCCAAACCCCATCCTGCTGGGTCCCCACAACCTGTTCTTTGCAATGCAAGGAAGAAGGACATTAAAAGAAAGTGTATTTTCCATGAAGGAGTCAAACTACAGGCTTTTGAGATGCTTTCCCTCAAGGTGGGGGTGGCTCTCCCTACCAGGCTGGGGAGTCTACTTCAAGAGGTGGCCGCTCTCCCCCTCCCCTCATCCCTTGGTCACCTCATCATCAGCAACAGCAAGCCTCTCACCTGGCCCCTTTCTGCGCTTCGGGGAAGGTGTGCCGCTGGGGGAATGGTGGCCTGTTGCTCGGCGGCTCCGGGGGGAGGGGCTGGTACTTCTTTGGAAGCTTGACGGGCGGCCTGTGTGAAGAGTCAGAGTGACATGGAAGCAACCTAGATGTCTATCGGCAGACGAATGGATAAGAAAGCTGTGGTATGTGTATACAGTGAAATATTACTCAGTCATTAGAAAGAATGCATTTGAATCAGTTCTAATGAGGTGGATGAAACTGGAGTCTATTATACAGAGTGAAGTAACTCAGAAAGAAAAAACACTGATTCAGTATAGTAATGCATATATAGGAAATTCAGAAAGATGGTAACAATGACCCTATATGTGAGACAGCAAAAGAGACACAGATGTGAAGAACAGACTTTTGGACTCCGTGGGAGAAGGCGAGGGTGGGATGATTTGAGAGAATAGCATTGAAACATGTATATTACCATATGTGAAATAGATCGCCAGTCCAGGTTCAGTGCATGAGACAGGGTGCTCAGAGCTGGTGTACTGGGATGACCCTGAGGGATGGGATGGGGAGGGAGGTGGGAGGGGATTCAGGATGGGGAACACATGTACACCCATGGCTGATTCATGTGAATGTATGGCAAAAACCACTACAATATTGTAAATAGCCTTCAATTAAAATAAATAAATAAATTTTTTTAAAAAAGAAGAGTCAGAGTGAGGAGCTGAGAAGGTCTGATATACATATGGCTCCTCAGACCCAGAATTCAGACAGCTCTGCCTTCTGTGTCCCCCGATTTGTTTGGAAATGGCAGTTTGGGGGATGGCTCACTACTTTACAGGGAGCTTTGAAAGTCAGAATACTCATTCTTCTAACGAGTCTCAGTCTCTCTCCCTGCAGCTTGCCCTCCGGTCTGTTTCTGCTTTTTTCCAGAGTGTGATGTAATTTGCTACAGGGTGTCACAGGTCTATGCCAGCTTTTGACATTTTAGGTGGCCTGGGGGTGAAACTACGATTGTAGCCTTTCACTTGCCGCAGATTGAAAGACCTGAGCTTTTTAATTTCTCCAATGAAATGGGACAATGTTCCACAGCCAATCACACCCCAGTTTATTCCCCTAGGCCCTCACTAGTTCACAGAGTGGGTCAGGCCCTGTTGGTGATGCTGGGGACACAGAGGGAGAAAAAGACACAGACCTTGGCTCAAAAAGCCGCCCTCTGGGAGGGCAAAGAGAGGAGCAGTGAGAAGGCGGCCCACCACGGTAGGAAGTGCTGTAATGGAGGACCTCATGGGCCCAAGTAGGACAACACAGTGACCAACTCAGGGCCTGAGAAATCAGATCGGTTGGTTTCACCCCCCACCCCCCTTATATATATATGTAGGTATGTATGTGTGTGCGTACTTAGTCAGTCAGTTATGTCTGAATCTTTGTGACTCCATGGACTGAAGTTCACCAGGCTCCTCTGTCCAAGGGATTCTCCAGGCAAGAATACTGGAGTGGGTTGCCATGCCCTTCTCCAGGGGATCTTCCCAACCCAAGGGTCAAACTCAGGTTGTTTGCATTGCAGGAAGATTCTTTACTGTCTGAGCCACCAGGGAAGTACATAAAACACATGTGCTTATGTATAAAGACATAAGTACTGATATAAATATATGCTTATATATTGTTGGTCCCTTGAAGGCATTTCCCAATGCCAGGACTCTGGTAGACTTCTGTACTTAGAGGAGGGAGAGACTTCTATACTAAGTGAAGGGAAAGAAACAGGAAGCAGGGAAGCAAGGCATTCATTGAAAGTGAATGCGTGAAGGGATAATATGACTGTGAATGAATGAATGATTAAATGGATGAATGAGGCTTGTTTACTCTTGTTCATTGACCAACTCTTTAGTTTTTCAGTGTCAGATGTCTGTGTATCTCTTCAGATTCTGGAATTAATCATGTAAGTATATTGTGAAACAAAATTCTCTTTTTCAGTGTCTTACCGAGGAGGTGGTAAAGGTGTCTGCAAAAGGAAAGAGAACCAGAAATTACAGTTATTCTTCTAGCAGAGCTAATGGTTAACAATTTTTTTTTTGTTTACAAACAACAAAGCCCAACCAAACTTTTAGGGTATATTTTTCAAGTGCCATCTAAGCCTTCACATTGTCCATATTCCTATGCTTCTAAAATAAACAGTGGGTAACAAATGCATTTTAATACCTTTTCTTACCTTGTTCCCCTTTGTGGGTTTGTCTCCTAAAACATAAGAAGAAAAAATAGTGAGTTTATGGCAAATGTCATCAAGGTATCTTTTAGTCAGTCAGTCAGTTCAGTCGCTCAGTCGTGTCCGACTCTTTGTGACCCCATGAAGCGCAGCACGCCAGGCCTCCCTGTCAATCACCAACTCCTGGAGTTTACTCAAACTCACGTCCATTGAGTCAGTGATGCCATCCAGCCATCTCATCCTCGGTCGTTCCCTTCTCCTCCTGCCCCTATCCCTCCCAGCATCAGGGTCTTTTTCAATGAGTCAACTGTTCACATCAGGTGGCCAAAGTATTGGAGTTTCAGCTTTAGCATCAGTCCTTCCAATGAACACTCAGGATTGATCTTCTTTAGGGTGGACTGGTTGGACCTCCTTGCAGTCCAAGGGACTCTCAAGATTCTTCTCCAACACCACAGTTCAAAAGCATCAATTCTTCAGTGCTCAGCTTTCTTCACAGTCCAACTCTCACATCCATACATGACCACTGGAAAAACCATAGCCTTGACTAAACGGACCTTTGTTGGCAAAGTAATGTTTCTGCTTTTTAATTAGCTATCTAGGTTGGTCATAACTTTCCTTCCAAGGAGTAAGCATCTTTTAATTTCATGGCTGCAATCACCACCTGCAGTGATTTTGGAGCCCCCAAAAATAAAGTCTGACACTGTTTCCACTGTTTCCCCATCTATTTGCCACGAAGTGATGGGACCAGATGCCATGATCTTTGTTTTCTGAATGTTGAGCTTTAAGCCAACTTTTTCACTCTCCTCTTTCACGTTCATCAAGAGGCTTTTTAGTTCCTCTTCACTTTCTGCCATAAGGGTGGTGTCATCTGCATATCTGAGGTTATTGATATTTCTCCTGGCAATCTTGATTCCAGCTTGTGCTTCCTCCAACCCAGCATTTCTCATGATGTACTCTGCATATAAGTTATCTTTACATATGTTTAAATGGAAATCATTCCCATTTGAATAATTCTGGTGCAATACCAATGAACATTTGTTGCCGTCTTATGAATATCCAATACCATGCTAAATACTTTCGTTATGTGATCTCATTTAATCCTCGCCTTTGCTCTGGATGAAGAAACTGGAGCATGGGGAAGTTAAGTACCTCACCTCCAATCCCCCGGTTAGTAAACAGTAGAATGAAGATCTCATCGTATGTGGTGTGACCCCTGAGGTCCTCTCTTAACCATTAGCTGTTGATTGATATCCTTTTATATATGTTCATCTTATTGAAGTTCTTGCCTCCCACTTTCATCAGGCATATCTAAGAAGAGAAAAACTGCATCACAGAACATTTCAGATGAAAGGGTTTTATAAGACCCAGAATCCAATTACTTTATTTGATGAAAGACAAAGCTAGGGAGGACAATTACCTAAGACCACCTGACCCTAGAAAAAGCCTGAATGGGGCCTGGAAAGGATTCTCCTGACTTCGGTGTAGTTTTATGGGCTCCTCCAATGGCTCAGCGGTAAAGAATACACCTGCCATACAGGAAACCCAGATTCCATCCTTGGATTGGGAAGATCCCCTGGAGGAAGAAATGGCAATGTCCTGGAGGATCCCATGGACAGAGGAGCCTGACTGGCTACAGTCCATGGGGTCTCAAAGAGTCAAACGACTGAACCCTCATTCTTAAGTATTCTTTATTTCCACAGTGCCATTTAACTCAATTATTGAGCTGCTACTCTGAGCTAAGCCCAGGGCCAAGATCTGGAGTTAAAGACAAATGCAACACAATCCTTCCCCTCAAGGTGTTTCCAGTTATTGTGTTTACAGGCCAAGTTCTAGCTTCTGGGGACATAAGGGGGAAGATGAGAGACACTGTCCCTGCCGCCATAGCGCTTATACCTAAAGGGTAGTCGTGCACTACCTTTCCTGTAGAAAACACTTCAGGAAGAGAAGGGTGTGGCATTGAAGGGACACATGGGAGATAAGTTGGTCTGGGGTGTCAGAGAGAGCTCTTTGAGTAAGCAGTGTTCACTAATCTGTAAAAATGGATGTGACCTGATAAATGCTGTTTTATAGGGGGTGAGAGGAGTCAGTGAGATGACTGCATCTCATCAAGGCTGTTGTTCAGTAGCTCAGTCGTGTCTGACTCTTTGTGACCCCATGGACTGCAGCAGGCCAGCCTTCCCTGTCCTTCATCATCCCCCAGAACTTGCTCAAACTCAAGTCCACTGAGTCGGTGACACTATCCTACCACTTTGCCCTCTGTCGTCCCCTTCTCCTCCTGCTTTCAATCCTTCCCAGCATCAGGGTCTTTTCCAATGACTTGGCTCTTCGCATCAGTTGGCCAAAGTATAGGAGCTTCAGCATCAGTCCTTTCAAAAATGAATATTCAGTGTTTATTTCCTTTAGGATTGACTGGTTGAATTTCCTTGCAGTCCAAGGGACTCTCAAGAGTCTTCTCCAACACCACAGTTCAAAACCATCAATTCTTTGGTGTTCAGCCTTCTTTATGGTCCAACTCTTACATCCATACATGACTGCTGGAAAAACCATAGGTTTGAGTATATTGATCTTTGTTGGCAAAGTAATGTCTCTGCTTTTTAATATGCTGTCTATGTTGGTCATAGCTTTTCTTTCAAGGAGCAAGCATCTTTTAATTTCATGGTTGCAGTCACCATCTTCAGTGATTTTGGAGCCCAAGAAAATAAAGTCTGACACTGTTTCCATTGATTCCCCATCTATTTGCCTTGAATCAAGTATCTTATCATAGGAGACTTAAAAGGGGGAAGGAGCTCGGGCTGAGCACTGCCCGAGTCTCCTTTCCTTATTTGTGAGATGACACAATTGGAATGAAAGCAAAGTCGCTCAGTCGTGTCCAACTCTTTGTGACCCCATGGACTGTAGCCCACCAGGCTTCTCTGTCCATGGAATTCTCCAGGCAAGAATACTGGAGTGGATTGCCATTCCCTTCTCCAGAGGAACTTCCCAACCCAGGAATCGAACCCTGGTCTCCTGCGTGGCCGGCAGATTCTTTACCGTTTTAGCTACAGGGAAGTCACAATTGGAATAAATCATTGTTTTAAAACTTTTCTGTGAAGAGTCCCCTGGGTTCCCCTGGGGACACCTAAGGAAACTGTAAGGCTGAGAGGCTGGGTTTCTAGCTCATCATCCCTTGTCACTGTGGAGGCTCCATCTCTGTCTACTTCCCATTGGATCTCCTTTAAGATTTCTTTTGGGAAAATGTCTAGCTGGTCAAAAAGAACACAACACAACACAACACAACACACACTAATCTGGATGATTTTAAAGGCTCTTCTAGGCCTAAGTGAGGGAAGGAGGAGTAGAGTGAGATAAGTGCCTTCTTCTTCATTTCAGCTCTTCTGAGAGGGCTCCGTACCTCTCCAGAGAAGCCAGATAATGGATTTTATTTCACAGGCACAAGATCTATCGGTCTGACCTCCGACATTACAATGGATTCCCCTTCCCAATAAAACTCAAAGACACCAAAATAAAATAAAATAAACAAAAACCCAAATAACAGAAAAACTACCTCATTGGACAAAATTACCATTCTCCTTATTTTGTTTTTGGAAAATGCATTATAGATAATATAGACTTCTCTGCATGAATTCAAACACTAATGGGAGACAAAATTTGCAGATGTTCTGAAACTGTAAAAATAAAAAAATATGACCCAGGTTGTATTTCAACAACAGCAACAATCTGGTTAATGGTAAGTCATTGACTATCTTGATGTGATTACTAAAAAGTTTAGGCCACAGGCTGCTTCCTTAAGGCACTAAATCAGAAAGCAGGAAACTAATTTGCCCTCATTTTATTGTGTATTGGCTTCAGCAGCAGAGCTCCCTGAGAAACTATCTTATATCAGCTTATGCTGATGACTTTCCCTGTGAAGCTAGATGTCGGGTGTCCAAGACACCTTTTTTCATACCTACTACTGTATCTATTGGGGATCAATTCAATTCACTGAAAACAAACTTCAATAAAAAGACCGAGTATCTGGAATTCAGTAGGAACATTCCATTTATTGCTTCAGAGATATGCATCTCATTTGATTCAGTGATTGTGAGTTTAGAAAAGGATATCTATCTTGCTTTTATTCATTTGCTTGTTCTTGAGCCCATAGTGTATGTCAGGCATGGATTCATTTTTAATAGATTTATTGATGTAGGTGTTGGGGAATATAATACCAGAAAAAAAATTTCTATTGTCATGTAAACTCACATTCCAGTAGCAGGAGATAGAAAACAAACAAAGGCATATGATAGCAGGTGGTGATAAACGCTACAAAGAAAAGTGAAGGTCTGGTGTGTGAGAGACAGGTGACGGGGCTACTGTTTTTCATGCAGATGCCAGAAGACCTCTGTGGAGCGGGGATGACAACAGAAGCTTGAAGAGAGTGAAGGCACACACCATGCGAACACCTGGGCAAGCGTCCCTGACAGAGGGAGCAGCAAGTACTAAGGCCCGGGGGTGGGATGAGAACCAAGGAGTTTACTCTCTGGGCTTCCCTGGTGGTGCAGACGGTAAAGAATCTGCCTGCAGCACGGGAGACCTGGGTTCAGTCCCTGGGTCAGGAAGATCCCCTGGAGGAGGGCATGGCAACCCACTCCAGTATTCTTGGCTGGCGAATCCCCATGGACAGAGGAGCCTGGCAGGCTATAGTACATGGGGTCTCAAAGAGTTGGGCGTGACTGAGTGACTAAGCACAACCGACAACACTCTGCAGGCAGCGGTGGCAGAGGTGAGAATGTGCACGGGGTCGCATGGGTCATTCAGGCTGTGATAGCTCTGCCTTAACCACGGTGCCTCTTTGCTGTATGGGCTTCCCCTGGTGGCTCAATGGTAAAGACTCCGCCTGCGGTGCAGGAGATGCAGGAGACTCGAGTTCGGTTCCTGGGTCAGGAAGGTCCCCTGGAGGAGGAAATGCCAACCCACTCCAGTATTCTTGCCTGGAAACTTCCATGGACAGAGGAGCCTGGTGGGCTACAGTTCATAGGGTTCCAAAGAGTCGGACACAACTGAGCGCACACGCTGCCTCCAGGCCTCTTTTCTGTACACTGTAAGCTGTGTACCCCCATTATAATGGAAGTTTTCCCGGGCATCAGTTAGTATCCTCCTCGTTTAAAACACGTGTGTGTGCAGAGCTACTGCATGGTATAGTAATTCCTCTCCTGGGTGTATATTCTGGGCTTCCCGGGTGGCGCTGATGGCCAAGAACCCGCCTGCCAATGCAGGAGACGTAAGAGACCTGAGGCCGATCCCTGGGTTGGGAAGATCCCCAGAGAAGGAAATGGCAACCCACTCCAGTATTCTTGCCTGGAGAATCCCAGGCACGGGGGAGACTGGTGGGCTGCCGTCTATGGGGTCGCATAGAGTCGGACACGACTGAAGCGATTTAGCAGCGGCAGCAGCAGGGCTTGTTTACGAAGTAATAACAACTTAGGTATACACTGGGAGAGGATGAGATTTGGAGCTGGACATCTTGAGTTTGCATTTTGATTGTGCTACTTACTATTGGTAGGGTCATAGCAGGTGCTCAAAAAATACTTATGACATAAACAAATGGATTGAGAAACAGTTGAAATTTTTATTCTGGAAAAGTGAGACTTGGTTACTCATACTTCATGGGAACTCATGTGTGGAATAAATGAGTTAATGCATTTCAAGTAATGACTGTTATTGCATACCCACTGTTAGGAAATTATTGCATAATGGAAAATTACTGAGAAAACGGCAATCTACCTTCCTGATGAGGTACACAAATAACTCAAATGCTACAAAAAGTTCCCTGTCGCATCAGAAGACCCAAACAGGTGTTCTTTGGGGTCTTTTCCCATCTTGAAATTTAATCAGGCAGTTTTCTCTAGGAGGAGGCTGGCGTGCTCGCCATCTGGTGGCTACATGTGTAATCAGCAACATCTGCTCGACTGTCATTTTGCTCCTGAGTTTGCGACAAGATGAAACTCACTTCCGCTGCAAAAAGTGTTGCTTCTTGGGAGACCATGTGGTGAGTTGAACATAGCATGGAGGTAGAATCTATTGGACCCGGTTTGATTATCTCCATAATTTATTAGAGTGGAGTCATGAAGTTGTCAACCTCACAGGGGTCTGTGAAGTTAAAGCAAAGCCTCTGGGAGAAGGTCCATATGGTCAAAGCTATGGTTTTTCCAGTAGTTATGTATGGATGTGAGAGCTGGACAATAATGGCTGAGTGCTGAAGAACTGATGGCTTCAGACTTGGTGCTGGAGAAGACTCTTGAGAGTCCCTTGAACTGAAAGGAGATCAAACCAATATATTCACTGGAAGGACTGATGCTGAAACTGAAGCTCCAATACTTTGGCCACCTGATGTGAAGAGCCAACTCATTGGAAAAGACCCTGATGCTGGGAAAGATTGAAGGCAGGCGAAGGGAACAACAGAGGATGAGATAGTTGGTTGAATGGTATCACTGACTCGATAGATGTGAGTTTGAGCAAGCTCTGGGGGATGGTGAAGGACAGGGAAGCCTGGCGTGCAGCAGTCCACGGGGCTGCAAAGAGTCAGACCTGACTGAGCGACTGAACAACAACCGGGAGAAGGAGAAAGTACCGTGAGACTTGTTTGTCCATTTTGGGGCAGGGGTGGTGTGCCTGGTGCCTGTTTATAAGAGCTGGTTGTTAAGTTTTCAGGGTTCTGCAATGCAGGTGTTAAACGCAGCCATTATGAAAAAAAATTATGTAAATGTACACTGAAGTTATGAAAAAGGTAGCATTTGCCCGAAACTCACGACTTCCTGATTATTCTACCCCATCTGTCTATGCTGTTGATGTTCTTCACCTCTATCGTGTCTATGGTGGAAATCACTAAAATATGGCATGTCTTCCCATCTTCCTGTTCAGTGGTCCTGAAATCTGCCATAGCGGAAGTATTTGCACCGTAGGAACTGACGGAAGCTACAAATCAGGGTTTGCTCTATTGTTTGGTATTTTCATCTGTGATTTAAACGGTTGGACAAGAAGATAGACATTCAAGAATTTGTTTCTTGATGGAAGGGATGATGACGCAGATGAGATTTTTGAAATCATACAAGTTGGGTTCTAATCTCACTCCTCCCTGCCATCACTGACTGAGTAATCTTGGGCAAATTATTTAAATGTTCCGGGCTTGTTTTCATGTCTATAAAGCACAGATTATGAAGTGTAGTTCCTTGGATGGTTGGGAGTAAATAAAATACACTTGTTTTCAATTAGCTCCTAGTCAGTTTGTGTTAAATATATGCAATAATCTTTGTTTATGAAATATGGTCATGACAATCAACACTTTTGGAAACAAAGCATCAGTGTAATGTTATGTAATTAAAACATAGACTCTGGAAAAAACTGGATAAAACCTGGCCTCTTTGCAGTATTTATGATGTCTAAGAGTTTTATAATATTAATACATGAAAGTGAACCACTGGAATTTCATGCCCTCATGATTAATTATAGAAGCATCCAAAGAAGAAAAGATCCAAGTGGCTAGTGTATATTTCATAAGGCTTATTCTGAGAAACCTTTTTGAGTTTCTTGAGAAAGTCTATGGAAACTTTCAGAAATTAATTTCAGCAGTAAATTGCTGACACCACTCTTGGGGTTGAGTGGGGAGGGATTAAGTTAGGCAAAGCCTGGGATGTGGGAGGGACCTGCTGACTTTAACAGCTCCTCAAGTAATGTTCGAAAGTGCAATTTCTTAGGAACTTCTATGTCAACAGCTGCACCCTGGGGCTTAGTAATGGGTGTTGGATAGAAGTCTCTTTCTAAACAAGCCTGGGAGACATCTCTTTGGCAGACCTCAGTGTCTCAGGGAGTGGAAGCAAGGTGGGTAGGCAGGGTGAAGGGAAGGACCAAGGCTTCAGAGGCGATGGGGTGGGTGAGCAGTGGAGTGGGTGGGTTTGTATGTATGAACCATATCCATGGATTCACAAAATGCTAGGGGCCATTGTATTCTACCGTATTTCTACAGATGGGATATTAAGGACGCATGCGTGTGCACACGCACGCGTGTGTGTGCGCACGCGCGCGCGTGTGTGCTCAATCACCTGATCGTGTCCTACTCTTCACGACCCCATGGAGCCTGCCAGGCTCCTCTGTCCTTGGAATTTTCTAGGCAAGAATACTGGAGTGGGTTGCCATTTCCTACTCCAGGGGATCTTCCCAACCCAGGGATCAAACCTGCATCTCTTGCGTCTCCTGCATTGGCAGGTGGATTCTTTACCACTGTGCCACCTGGGAAGCCCCAGGAAAATCATTTGCCTAGATTGATAACTGAGCAGGACCTTATGGGACCTTCCATCATATCCTCTGCTTTAGCTCCTCTCTGAAGGCCCTGGATAGCAGTATCTGATGCATGTTTCCTGAGTTGTTTTATCGATGCTAAAACCCCCACCAAAGAGAAGATGTTAACTGCTTGATGATCATGAGCACAGCCTCAGGCTTCATCAGGACTGATGATGTGAACCCTTGCGACACCACCCTGTTCCCTCAGGTACCCTGTCGCCCACCTCCCTCACCTGGCTTTTGAAAATGCTTTGCCAAAACCCTTCGGGGAGCTCAGGCTTTTTTAGATCGTGAGCCGCCCAGCTCCTTTCATGGCCCTGCAATAAACCTTTCTCTGCTCCAAACACCACCATTTCAGTTTGTGAGGCCTCACTGTGCATTGGGCACATGAACTTTCACTAACAAGTTCACATCGCAAACAGAGATGGCTCCAGCAGCAGGTGGGTTTCTTGGCTTGCCTCTTGCAGGCCCTCACATAATGGGAACTCGTGGCTAAGCATCACAGGCTGATCTCTCGGTGGTCCTGTGACCCCCGACAATGTTTATACACTTTTATTAACATGGGTTAATTTTTACAGTTACTGTAGGGTTTACTATGCATCCACTATGTGCTCCGCACGGCGCTATGTGTTAGCTGCGGGGAAAACAACGTCCAGTCAAGTTTGATCTTTAAGGTTAAGGAATTTATTTTTATATTCATCAGTAACAGATTTACTGTGTTTGCTCAGCAAGGGGCAAACTAGATCAAGCAAGGTTTCAGCCTACACAGAGAGGCAGAGAGATATTCCAGGGCGGGGAGAAGGGCAAGAATAAGTGAGGGAGGAAAGAGTTGTGGAAGTCATTAGTTCGGTCCAGTATCCCTTGGTCGAGGGTCCATCATGTGTCAACAACTGTGCTATAGAATTTGCATCAGTTAGTACCTTAGGAGAGACAGGTATCTGATAACGTGGGAGCATTTCCTCCCTTTCAGAGGTATGGGAACTTCGAGAGGCTAAGTTCTTTGTAAAAGAAAAGTCGTAAAACTGGGATTTGAACCCAGGGATCCTTGTCCCCAGATCCAGCCTTCATGCAACCACATTTTGGCTGCTGCTGCATTTCAGACATAATATTTAACTTTCCCTGAGGTCCCTGTCTCCTGCCTCAGCTCTATGTGCCCTGCTATGTGAATCAGTCCTAGGACTCACAGTTCTCCTGTTGGGGCACAATTACGGATTGCAGAGGCCTGACCAGACTGTGGGCTCCTCGCGGTCCAAGGTCTTCTGTGCCCCGGCGCAAAGTGATTTTGGATAAAGTGCACGTCTACCCTGGCAGTTATCACATGGCGTTGTAACTGCCTTGTGGCTTCCCTATTGCTCTCTGTTGAAATGTGTGTTTGTTACATGAGCGGTTATCTAACACTTTTCTTTTTCTCTGTGTGACAGTGAGACAAAATATTGTCCTATAGTTCAACGTCTATAACATTACAACATGTATAACATTAGCTTTGAACTGATCTTGTATCAATGTGTCTATCACTTTTTTTTTTTTTTTTTTTTTGCGCCTGAACAGGAACATGACTTCTATTACTTTTGAGCCACTGTTTGTGTCTGAAATAAACTTAAATCGAAAATGGTGGTAGGAGGATAATCTTACATTTATTTCTGACTGTTTCTAGGTCTGTGGCCTAAAGCTGCAATTTTTGTTAAGGATATAATCTGCTGCTGCTTGCTGCTAAGTCGCTTCAGTCGTGTCTGACTCTGTGTGACCCCAGAGATGGCAGCTTACCAGGCTCTTCTGTCCTTGGGATTCTCCAGGCAAGAACACTGGAGTGGGTTGCCATTTCCTTCTCCAATGCATGAGAGTGAAAAGTGAAAGTGAAGTTGCTAAATTGTATAATCTACAGGAAGGCAAATTCCGTCCTTTTTGTGGTGTTTTGTGTCGCCGTGTTCTGCCACTAGAGGGCAGTATCATCCATCAGTTCCTGTCTTTTGCGCTAAAACCTTGCATGCCGCTGCTACTGCCAAGCCGCTTCAGTCGTGTCCGACTCTGTGCGACCCCACAGACGGCAGCCCACCACGCTCCTCCGTCTACAGGATTCTCCAGGCAAGAATACTGGAGTGGGTTGCCATTTCCTTCTCCAATGCATGCATGCAGGCTAAGTCGCTTCAGTCGTGTCCGACTCTGTGCGACTCTATGGACAGCAGCCCACCAGGCTCCTCCGTCTACAGGATTCTACAGGCAAGAATACTGGAGTGGGCTGCCATTTCCTTCTCCGAAAACCTTGCATAGATTGTCCTAAGTGCTGTGCTGAGTCACTTCAGCTGTGTCCAACCCTGCGCATCCCCGTGGACTGTAGCCTTTCAGGCTCCTCTGTCCATGGGATTCTCCAGGCAAGAATACTGGAGTTCAGTGAGTGTGAAATCATTTAGGGAGTTTGCAGAAAAAAATTCTAGATACTAGCAAATATAGTTCAGTTCAGTTCAGTCGCTCAGTCGTGTCCGACTCTTTGCGACCCCATGAATCTCAGAATGCCAGGCCTCCTTGTCCATCACCAACTCCCGTAGTTCACTCAGACTCACGTCCATCGAGTCCGTGATGCCATCCAGCCATCTCATCCTCGGTCATCCCCTTTTCCTCCTGCCCCATATCCCTTCCAGCATCAGAGTCTTTTCCAATGAGTCATCTCTTCGCATGAGGTGGCCAAAGTACTGGAACTTCAGCTTTAGCATCATTCTTTCCAAAGAAACCCCAGGGCTGATCTCCCTGGAAACACTACCATATTGACAAAAAACTGGGCTCTGGTCTAGGCTTGGACTGCTTGCTCTGTGACCTATGTGAGCCCCTTCTTTTGCGAAGCCTCTTGGCATAAGATAAGGGGGTTGATTCAGATTAACTCAAAACTCTTTGGCATCTAAATTTGATAAAAAGCAAACTGGTAGAAAGGTCTTATGATGGCATTACATGGAATTCTATTGTACTTCTTTTTAACCAAGCTCATGTTTCTGGATATACAGGTTCAGCCACCTGTATGTAATTCCCTCTTTCTTTTCATGGATAGTTTATCGTATTTTGTTATAAATTCATTCTTATATATGAGGTGCTTTTCCCCTTTAAGGAAGTTGGTTTAGAGTTTGTGCTTGGTTCATATGGAAGGCAAAGAGAAACTCATTTGAGCCTCCTTTCTGCTCAGCGTTAAGAAGCTCAGCCACTTAGAGTTGATCCATGTTGCTGTGCAGCAGAAACCAACACAACATTGTAAAGCAATTATCCTCCAATTTAAAAAAAGAAAAAAAGAGAGAGAGATGCTAAGCCACACCACTTTTGAATGTTACAGCTATCCTCATCTAAAAAAGAGAGAGTTTCTTCTGCACTGATGGTTCATGCTAATTAATGGTTCATCACAACCCCCTGAGAAGGGAATGGTTACCCACTCCAGTATTTGTGCCTGGAAAAGTCCAGGGGCAGAGCAGCTTGGTGGGGTTCAGTCCATGGGGTCACAAAGGGTCAAACACGACTAAGCGACTAACACTTTCAAAACCAACTTACACTGTATGAATACTTTGCCTCCAAATAAACTTTTATCCATTTTTAGGAGTGAATAAAAGAAGCCAAGCTTCAGGGAAGATATCTGACAGTTTCCAGATAATGTCAGAATATGATTTCAAGAAAAATAATATGAAATGTACATTAACATAAATCTATAACTGCTCAACTTGATGAAAAATATTACCATAAAACTCTGCCATGGCTGAACCACCCAATATGTTTTTCTTGATGACATTTTGTGAGAATGAATAAATTATCTGAGAATGTGTTTGCATCAAACATACAGAATTTTGTAATAAACACATAAATCATTCAAGCATTTTCCAGAAAGATGCCTGATCCAAAAAATGAGGATATTCATATTACTTTTCTCCCTTCCAGCTTCTTTCTCAGTACAGTCCCTTAGAGCTCTGGATAGTAATACAAAACCATCAATTATGGAAGTGTAGGAAGAGAAGACACAAAGAAAATTACTCTCACTGAAGAAGTTTTCCATGCAACTTACAAGCTGAACTTCTGTGAGCTTTGTTTTCACTGAGGTTCCCTCTGCAGTTTACACCGGGGTCTGCTTTTAAAAGGGGCTTCCCAGGTGGTGCTAGTGGTAAAGAGCTCACCTGCCAATGCAGGAGACGTTAAGAGGCATGGATTCGATCCCCGGGTTGGGAAGATCCTCTGGAGGAGGGCATGGCAACCCACTCCAGTATTCTTGCCTGGAGAATCCCATGGACAGAGGAGCCTGGCGGGCTACAGCCCATGGGGTAATAAAGAGTTGGATATGACTGAAGTGACTTAGCATGCATGTACTAGTTTTACAAAAACAGCTATATTTTTCGGCCATGGTACCTGGATGCCAGCCATCATCCCCTATAAAACTGGCAGGACTAATTTAACTCTGAAAGATGTGTTCTTCTTGTACTCCTTGAGGAATTGCTTTACTCTTTTCTCACCTGGGGCAATTAATGCTTTTTCACATGAAAAAGCAGGCTCTTCCTTTTTGCATAGACTACTGGGAAGATTGAGGCAAACTAGTAGTTTAATTTTAATAGAATGGAATGATTTGTGCCTTACGATCCCGAATTTCATATTTACCTTTGTCTGTCTCTATATTTCCTATGATTTAAAACTTTTTCTGCTATACCACGCAAGCTTTTGTTAACTACTCCAACAGTTGAGAGCTAAGGTGAAGTATAAATAAATAGATGAATGAGTTGTGATTTATGATTTATAATGAGAAATGTATATTTAGTCTTCATCTCTGTGTCTGGCACAGAACTCCTAAATCCGTTGGAATTTCCTAAGTGATGAGAGCTATCTAAGCATCTTTTGTTATGTTAAGGAGATGACTTTTAGATCCTACCTAAGGATGGGGGCCGGCAGCCAGTGGAGCTGACCTTGTGATTGGAGGGTTGAAACTTACAGTCCCCCAAATCTAAACCTACCCCTACTTCTAGGAAGGGGGAGTGGCTTGAGATTGAGTTCAGTCGCCAACGGCCAATGATGTAATCAGCCGTGCCTACATAATGAAGCCTCCACAAACTCCCAAGAGTTTGGAGCTTCCAGGTCGGTGAACACACAGAGATTCAAGAACCATGGAAGCTCCCCGCCTTTTCCCAATGCCTCCCTTCTGTGTCACTTCCATCTGACTGTTCCTGGGTTACATCCTTTTAATGATACATTGGCGATTTAGTAAGTAAGATGTTTCTTTGAGTTATGTGAGCCACTCTAACAAAGTAATTGAACCCACGGAAGGGGTGGATGGAGCCTTTAATCTATAGAGGCACAGGTGACAACCGGTTCATGACAGCATCTGCCGTGGTGGTGAGGTGCAGTCTGGTAGGACCGAACGCTTAACTTGTTCATCTGATGCTGCCTCTGGGTGGACAGTGCCAGAACTTGATGGAATTGTAGGACACCCAGCTGGTGTCCAGAGAATTGCTTGATGACGTGTGGGTGGGAGAACTGTCCCCTATGCATGTTGGAGTTGGTATTAGAACCATCTGGATTGTCACACAGACGTATTAATATATGTAGAATGGTGGTCAAAGAAGATTCTGCCATCAAAGAAATGAAGCTTCATGTCTACAGTGAACTATTAGAAAAGGAGAAGAATTGTGAAACCCATTTCTTACCTTTCTCCCCAGGACTCAGGGCTTCCCTTGTGGCTCAGCTGGTAAAGAGTCTGCCTGTGATACGGGAGATCTGGGTTCGATCCCTGGGAAGATCCCCTGGAGAAGGAAAAGGCTACCCACTCCAGTATTCTGGCCTGGAGAATTCCATGGACTGTATAGTCCATGGGATTGCAAAGAGTCGGACACGACTGAACGACTTTCACTTTCACTTTCCAGGACTCATTTCTCCATAAATGGCTATGAAGGTTCTATTATGACTTAGGACCTCTGTATA
Organism: Capra hircus; assembly: GCF_001704415.2. Taxonomy (NCBI): domain Eukaryota; kingdom Metazoa; phylum Chordata; class Mammalia; order Artiodactyla; family Bovidae; genus Capra; species Capra hircus. Next base: position 105,889,958 of record NC_030813.1, read on the forward strand.
TATCAAATGATTATGGTCTGCTTTGGGGTCCCTCTGTGCTCTGGGCCCCTTCTCTGTCAGGCAGGAAAAAACTGCTATACAATTCATGCGGTCTTCTAAGGGCTAGCGATACTAGTACATCAGTTACTGAAGGAACGCTCTAAATCAAGGGCTGTGTACATCAAAGGCATGTCCATGTTCTTGGACTCAACAGGAATAGGAAAGCTTCCCTCTTTGGGACGGTTTAAAGGGGTCAGTCATGGCAACCCACTCCAGTATTCTTGCCTGGTGAATTCCATGGACTGTAGCTTATCAGGCTGCAGGCTACAGTCCATGGGATCGCAAAGAGTCGGACACGACTGAGCGACTTCACTTCACTTCACTTCACTTCAGAGGGCAGATAGACAGGGATCAGTCAGGCTATGGAAGATGGAGAGGAGAGATGGGGCAGGGAGCAGCCCTTGTCCCCTGGTTCTGCTTATGCAGTTCAACTGAAGCGTCATAAAAGCCCTGGCGACTTCACATTTCAAGAGGAGGAAAGTAAAGGCTCAGAAAGGTTAGGAGCCTCACTTAAGGTCACGCAGCGAGGGCGTGGCAGAGCCAGGGCGTCAGCCGCTCTCCTTGCTCCCTCCGCCTCGCTTCCCTTTGTGGGCATCTTCTCTTGTGCCTCCAGGTCCACTGTTTGTCTGGTCCACTCTGCTCCACCTACTCTCAATCCTCCGGGACCAGCCAGCACAGGAAAACTGGCCCTGTGGTTTCTGGTTGGGTTTGGCCACTGGGAAGTCCCAGCAGGAGACAAGAGGGAGTTTGGAGAGGGAGGCTGGGGCGTGTATTCCACTCATTCCCACCCTGGGAGGAAAGGGAGGAAAGTGAAGTCGCTTAGTTGTGTCTGACTCTTTGAGACCCCATGGACTGTAGCTTCCCAGGCTCCTCTGTCCATGGGATTTTCCAGGCAAGAGTACTGGAGTGGGGTGCCATTGCCTTCTCCAGGTGATCTTCTGACCCAGGGATCGAACCTGGATCTCCTGGCGCTTAACTGTCTGAGCCACCAGGGAAGTCCCTGTGGGCTGGCGATGTCCCTCCTCTCAAGGTGCTGAGCGCCTCCTTGTTTGCTGCGGCCATCCTCTCATCTCTGGGTTTAGGAGTGGTAATGATGCCACTGCTATAGGCCCTCGGGCCCGCATCGTCCCACATTCTTCCCCAACACCTCACGTACCTTAGTAAACAGCTCCTTTATAAATAAACCTCTTTAAATGATCCTAAGGCTGTATAATGTCACCCTGCTTATTTAACTTCTATGCAGAGTACATCATGAGAAACGCTGGACTGGAAGAAGCACAAGCTGGAATCAAGATCGCCGGGAGAAATATCAATAACCTCAGATATGCAGATGACACCACCCTTATGGCAGAAAGTGAAGAGGAGCTAAAAAGCCTCTTGATGAAAGTGAAAGAGGAGAGTGAAAAAGTTGGCTTAAAGCTCAACATTCAGAAAACGAAGATCATGGCATCCGGTCCCAACACTTCATGGCAAATAGATGGGGAAACTGTGGAAACAGTGTCAGACTTTATTTTTTGGGCTCCAAAATCACTGCAGATGGTGATTGCAGCCATGAAATTAAAAGACGCTTACTCCTTGGAAGAAAAGTTATGACCAACCTAGATAGTATATTCAAAAGCAGAGACATTACTTTGCCAACAAAGGTCCATCTAGTCAAGGCTATGGTTTTTCCTGTGGTCATGTATGGATGTGAGAGTTGGACTGTGAAGAAGGCTGAGCGCCGAAGAATTGATGCTTTTGAAGTGTGGTGTTGGAGAAGACTCTTGAGAGTCCCTTGGACTGCAAGGAGATCCAACCAGTCCATTCTGAAGGAGATCAGCCCTGGGATTTCCTTGGAAGGAAAGATGCTAAAGCTGAAACTCCAGTACTTTGGCCACCTCATGCGAAGAGTTGACTCATTGGAAAATACTCTGATGCTGGGAGAGATTGGGGGCAGGAGGAGAAGGGGACGACCGAGGATGAGATGGCTGGATGGCATCACGGACTCGATGGACGTGAGTCTGAGTGAACTCCGGGAGATGGTGATGGACAGGGAGGCCTGGTGTGCTGCGACTCATGGGGTCGCAAAGAGTCGGACGCGACTGAGCGACTGAACTGAACTGAATTTGGGCGTGCCATCTCCTCCCTCTTAGGACTCTTAACGAATACACTTTCCCATTAATGAAAATTTGATGTTAGTAATATGTTATAGAATATAGCATAAGACACATAAAAGATGAATTTGATATGTTTCAGTTACTAGGAAACGTAGATCATGGGGCTGTCATCTTTTCCAAGTGGACATTGTAGAAAGAAGAAGGGGACACTGGGGAAAGTGATGACAGAAGCTATAATGTATAGGATTCGATTAAATTTCTGTGGCTGCCCTCCGCCTGTGCTTCCAGCACTACTGAAATTGATTGTTTCCTTTCAGTTTCTTACCTGTATCTTCATCTCCAAATTGAGTTGCTTTGCCTAAAGCTTTAAAATCTGTTTTCATATTAATTAATCAACATTTTAGAATTAGATGTCTATCTTTCAATTTTACAAGGGTATGCTTAGAGAAATAACTTAGCTATGTATTTGAGGCAAGAAATCTATGTTTCAAAACAATTTCTTTCCAGATTGTACAACATGGAATATGACTTTTCACAGTCAACTTCCTCATTAGTACGGTAAGGTGGTAAAAAGGCAGAAAATGTGAGTCTTTCCAAAATTAGAAAACCTTATTAGATGAAGGTTAATTTAATAGATAACCTCATTGAGAAAAATCTAAAAATATACAGATATATTTCAAACTTCGTGATTTGACTTTACCTTTATCATGTTTTCTGATATCCTTGGAAATGGGTTTTTCCACCTGTAGAAGACAATGAATTACAATTATCTCTTAAACTGTGACTATTTTTTTCATGACCTGCCACTCAGTATGGACTCATCACTTAGGTTATGAGTCCAGGACTCATCATTCTTACAGATCACCCTGTGTGCATGGCTGGCAACTACTCAACGTGTGTAAACACCACCATGCCAGTGATGAGTGTAGGGGCCTCAGGTGGTAATTTGGCATAAAAAATATTTGGTCTGAGAATCAATCCTGCCTCTTATTGCTGTGAAACTTTGGAAAGGCATTTACCATATTAGGAGCCTTCGATTTTTTTTTTCATCTTTTTTAATAGGGAAAATTTTGTTCATGTCAATTCATGTCATTGAGTTATTGTGAAGATCAATATACATGATCAAGTCCATGACAGGGATTGAGCAGGCAGATCAAAGTGTAGCCTCATGTAAATGCCCTTGTTGGGATTTCACCTTCATCATGTGCTGGCTATGAGAAGGTGGCCATTTAACTTTCTAAACTTCAGTTTCCTCAGCTGTGAAATGGGGGTAATAGAACTGATACTTCACCAGGCTGGCAGAACTACCTGAGATAGGCTGTGAGCCTAGAACAGGAAATAACACCAATCAAGCTGAAGAATTGTGAGCTGTCTTTGTTGATTGTATTAAAGACACTGATAGGACTTCCCTGGTGGTCCAGTGGTCAAGACTCTATCTTCCAGTGCAGGGGGTGTGGGTTTGATCCCTGGTAGAGGATCAGATCTCACATGCCTCATGGCCATAACACAGAAGCAATACCGTAACAAACTCAATAAAGACTCAGAAAAGAGGCCCACATAATAAAAAGAGAAATCACCACTTAAAAAAGCTAAAGGCAGAGTTGAACTCTTAAGGGCTTGCTGAATAATCTTTAGATATGAGGGTGAAGGAGGTGATGTGTGTTAGTAGCTCAATCTTGTCTGACTCTTTGTGACCCCAGGGACTGTAGCCTGCTAGGCTCCTCTGTCCATGGGATTCTCCAGGCAAGAATACTGGAGTGGATTGCCATTCTCTTCTCTAGAGGATCTTCCCGAACAAGGGATTGAGCCCAGGTCTCCTATACTGCGGGCGCATTCTTTACCATTTGAGCTACAGGGAATCCTGAAGAAGGTGATGGAGACATGCTAATGATGCCCAATGCCTTGGAAAGCCTTTAAGCCTAGGTGAGTATTGGGGTCTATGATGTTTATTTTTATGTGTCAAATTCACAGGGTCACAGGGTATCCAGATATTTGGTGAAACCTTATTTCTGGGTGTGTCTGTGAAAATGATTCTGGATGCGATTATAATTTGGATCAGTGGACTGAGTAAGGCCGATTGCCTTCTGCAAAGCCAGTAGGCATCTTTCAGTCCATGGAGGGCCTGAATAAAATAAAAAGGGAGGGAAAAGGAGAATTTGCTCTCTCTGCCTGACTGTTGACTCGGGTCATTGCTCTTCTCCTGCCCTTGATGACTGAGATTTACATCACTGGTTCTCTTCGTGCTCATGCCTTTAGACTTGAGCTGGAAGTTAGAGGCCACCGGCATTCCTGGTTTTCAGCTTTCCGGTGGCAGATTGTGGAACTTGAGCCTCCATAATCACTAATTTATTTATATGTATATGTCTATATGCCTTATGTCTCAAGCTTTCTATCCTATCTATCTATCCATCTGTGTACCTATTTTATCAATCTACTGGGGGCTTTCCAGGTGTCTCAGTAGTAAAGAACCCACCCACAATGCGGGAGACAGGAGATGGGGGCTCGCTCCCTGGGTGGGAAGATACCCTGGGGAAGGAAATAGCAACCTGGGAAATAGCATTCTTGCCTGGGAAATCCCATGGACAGAGAATCCTTGTGGGATACAGTCCAGAAAGTCACAAAGAGTCAGACATGATTGAGTATACACACATCCATCTATTAGTATCTATCTATTACCTATCTACCTATTGCTTATGCTTCTAGAGAACCCTGACTAATACAGAGTTTTTGCAGGATACTTTATTGGTGCCAAGTTGAGGTGGTCAAGGTGAAGGGGAGGGAGGGTCATTGAACCCCCTGTTACCTGTTAGGTCTTGATGTTCAAAGTCCACCTGTTTTCCTCTGTGGAACACTGGACCACATAATTCTGCCTACACATGATGTGGCTCTTCTGCTGGTCAATATACTTGCTGCTGGTCAAGCATCAAGTATGGTTTCGGTTTTGTTATTGCTGTGGCTTCCTTCATCACACCCTCAGCTTCCAGTTCCTCCAGGGAGACCCCAGGGAGGCTGGTGTGCTGGAGGGCTTCTGTTAAGTTCTTGTTGCATCCTCAGCTTTCAATCTTCCCTGTGCACCTGCCAATGCTCTGCCTACCTCCCACTGCTAGCCTGGAGCAGGGGAGAGTCTTGCTGGGCCAAGACCATGATTAGGGGGTTAGGGATCAGGCTTCCTTAGTGCCTGCTATTCTCCTCTTTGCTGGCCAAATTCTATTTTTAAAAATTAATTAATTTTTAAGTGAAGTATCAATCTTAAAGGATATCAACCTTGAATACTCATTGGAAGGACTGATGTTGAAGCTGAAGCTCTAATACTTTGGCCACCTGATGCGAAGTGCTGACTCACAGGAAAAAACCCTGATGCTGGGAAAGATTGAAGGTAGGAGGAGAAGGGGATGACAGAGGATGAGATGGTTGGAAGGCATCACCAATTCAATGGACATGAATTGGGCAAACTCTGGGAGATGGTGAAGGACAGGGAAACTTGGCGTGCTGCAGTCCATGGGGTTGCAAAGAGTTGGACACGACTGAGCGACTGAACAACAATAGCAATAGGTAATTTACAATGCTGTGCCAATCTCTGCTGTATGGCAAAGACTCAGTTACACACCTATATGCATTCTGTTTCAGTATTCCTTTCCATTCTGGTTTATAACAGGAAAGAAAGTGAAGTCGCTCAGTCGTGTCTGACTCTTTGCGACCCCATGGAGTGTAGCCTACCAGACTCCTCCGTGCATGGGTTTTTCCAGGCAAGAATACTAGAGTGGGTTGCCATTTCCTTCCCCAGGAGATCTTCCTGACCCAGGGATTGAACCCGGGTCTCCCACATTGTAGGCACACGCTTTACCATCTGAGCCACTAGTCCTTATAACAGGATGTTGACTTATTTCCCTGTGCTATACATTAGGACCTTGTTGCTGATCCATTCTAAATGTAATAGCTTGCATCTACCAATCCCAAACTCCCAGTCCATCCCTCTCTCTCCCCTCACCCGCCTTGGCAACCACAAGTCTGATCTCTATGTCTGTGAGTCTATTTCTGTTTTGTAGATAGGTTCATTGTATCCTATTTTAGATTCCACATACAAGTGATATCATATGGTATTTCTCTTTCTCTTTCTGACTTATTTCACTTAGGATGATAACCCCTAGTTGTAGCTGGCCATATTCCATTTTGCATCTTTGGACATTTGGATACATTTGGCTCTTTGGCACAAGAGAGTTTTTTGGCTGCATCTTCTCCAGAGGGACCTACACTTTGATGGTATTGGCATAGGATCCCAGGCCTAGAAGTATTTTATGCCCCTCCCCAGGGCTATTCTCATTTTCTATCAAATACAGATTTTCTAATGTCTACTATATACCTGTAACAATGCTAGATTATGAGGGAACGAAGAATAATAGGTTAGATGCAAAAGGTGGAATCATATGGATGCAGTTCTGAGTTTACAGCATATTACAACACAGGTTTCATTATAACAGAAGTTTTTCAACCTCGGTGCCATTGAGAGTTGGGGCCGGGCAATTTGCTGTGGGAGGCTGCCCTGTGCATCTACAGCGTGCTTACTGGCATTCCTGCCCTCTGCCCACTAGATGTCAGCAGCGTTCCCCAAGTCTTAACAACCAAAAATGTCGCCAGTCATTGCAAATATCCACTAGGGGGCAAAATGTTCCCAGGAGAGAGCCACTGATAACAATGCATTGTGTTACTGGTGTAGAAAACTGCTTTGCATTGCTTCCTGCAGAAGGCTTCTCAGAAGCCTCTGGTTGGCCTAAATGATGCAGCTCCCTGCTCTTTGTATCTTGTGTCACCTCAGTCTTAACACCTTGTACTATTATTTCAAAACTGCCTCCTCCATTAGACTGTGGACACTGGCTCCTTCTTTTTTTCTTTAATCCCCATTGTTGAGCATAGTGCTTTGTACACGGCAAGTGCTCAATAAATGAAACGATGGACAATGGTTTAGTGCTTTAAGATCGTTGTAACCAGTCAAACGGGGCTTCCCAGATGGTGTTAGTGGCAAAGAATCCGTGTGCCAATGCCGGAGACATAATTATAGACCTGGGTCTGATCCCTGAGTCAGGAAGAACCCCTGGAGAAGGGCATGGCAACCCACTCCAGTATTCTTGCCTGGAGAATTCCATGGACAGAGGAGCCGGATGGGCTACAGTCCACAGGGTTGCAAAGAATTAGACACAACTGAAGCGATGTAGCATGCACGCACGCAGTCAGTCTAGGGAATCAACATAAGAACTGGTTCCTGTAAGGACTGTTGAAGATCCAGTTCACAGATAGTTTAATCACCATGTAAATGTGCAAAACTAATTGGAATTAACTCCTGAGAACAAGGTTATAATAATAAAAAAAAGTCTGCTTACCATAAAAACTGGATTATTCAAACATTGGTTATAAAAGCAAAACTCCCTTTTTTATTTGAATTGAGGCCAAGTCCTTATCGAATTAATTTATAAGACAACTTGCCTCCTGGCCAAAACTGTACTCATCTCCCACCTCCTATTTCTCACAAGATTTCACTTGATTTAATATGTTTAAATTTTAGTTCCACTTGTAAAGTGACCTAGCTGAAAGAAGAAATTTGTAACAAAAACTACAAAGATAGTATGAAAGGGTATAAAGTAATAACAATGGGGACTTAAATTCTGGCATAGTCGTTTAAGAAAAATCAAATGAGAATCATCATCTTTTAAGAAAGGATTCTTCTCATGAAGGTTTACTTCCATGCAAAGAGGAATTATCAGTGGTTTTTCGGGAAAGAAAAGCTTAACTTTTTAGGTCAGAATTTTCTACTTTTTATTATCATACAAGAACTTGTGACTTTAGCCTCTGGCCCAGTGACTCTGAAATTCCTATTGTTGCCTCACTATGTTTCGTGCTTTAGAGATGAGGCTCCTGAAATGCCCTCTTCCCTGTCTAACAGTGCTGTGTTGGGCCCTGCCCCAGTTGTACATCTTGGAGATAATTGCAAGTATCCACATGAATGGATGTGAGAGTTAGACTATAAAGAAAGCTGAGTGCTGAAGAATTGATGCTTTTGAACTGTGGTGTTGGAGAAGACTCTTGAGAGTCCCTTGGACTGCAAGGAGATCCAACCAGTCCATCCTAAAGGAGATCAGTCCTGAATATTCATTGGAAGGACTGATGCTAAAGCTGAAGCTCCAGTACTTTGGCCACCTCATGCAAAGAGTTGACCCATTGGAAAAGACCCTGATGCTGGGAGGGATTGGGGGCAGGAGGAGAAGGGGACCACAGAGGATGAGATGGCTGGATGGTATCACTGACTCAATGGATGTGAGTTTGGGTAAACTCCGGGAGTTGGTGATGGACAGGAAGGCCTGGTGGGCTGCAGTCATGGGGTCGCAGAGTTGGACACGACTGAGCAGCTGAACTGGCTGAATATGCCAGCTCTCTAGGACAGACTAGAGAAAGTGTCCATGTGGACAGAGATCAAGCTGGGTCTTTTTGAATTAGGTATTTTCCCCAGGATACGACATCACTGACTCAGTGGACGTGAGTTTGAGCAAGCTCCAGGACGTGGTGAAGGACAGGGGGAGCGTGCTGCCATCCAAGGGGTCACAAAGAGTCAGACAGGACTGAGCAACTGAACAGCTACAACACGATATAAGCCTGGTAGTGGAATTTCCAGGTCACACGGTAGGTAGTTCCATTTTAAGTTTTTCAAGAAAAATCCTCACTGTTCTGCATAGTGGCTGTATCGATTTACATTCCCGCCAACAGTGCAAGAGGGTCCCAGCTTGGTGCCCTGTGGTAGCATTTAGATTGGTGGGATTGGGGTGGGGAGGGGGAGGGGTCTATGTGTACACGGAGCTGATTCACTTAGTCGTACGGCAGAAACTAACACAATGCTGTAAAACAACTATACCCAGTTAAAAAAACAAAGAAATCAAACGGGGGAAAGGAGACTGGGTTTCTTTTCCTGTTAATATTTCAAGCTGTGGAGGTGATTTAGTTGCTAAGTTGTGTCTGACTCTTTGCGACCCCATGGGCTAGAGCCTGCCAGGCTCTTCTGTCCATGGGACTTCCCAGGCAAGAATATTGGAGTGGGTAACCATTTCCTTCTCTGGGGATCTTCCCAACCCAGGAATCGAATCTGGGTCTCCTCCATTGCAGGTGGATTCTTTTTACCAGCTGGGCCACCAGGGAAGCCCTCATATTTCAAGCTAGTCATATATCCAATTTCAGTTCAAATAACTGAGTTTGTTTGTCCATTTCCATTCATGTGCTGTGTGCTGTGCTGAGTCATTTCAGCCATGTCCGACTCTGTGTGACCCCGTGGACTGTAGCCCACCAAGCTCCTCTGTCCATGGGATTCTCCAGGCAAGGCGACTGGAGTGGGTTGCCATGCCCTCCTCCAGGGGATTTTCCAGACCAAGGGACTGAAGCTGAGTCTCCTGTGTCTCCTCACTGATAGGCAGGTTCTTTACCACTAGCACCACCTAGAAGCTCTTCCATCCATGTGACCAGTATCTACTGAGAACCTTTGACATAAAGCCACTGTGCTCGATGCTGGGGCTAAAACAGTCCCTGTGCTCAGGGAGGTGTCATCTGGTGGCTGACTGCTCTGTGCCAGGCACGGTACTCTGTACGGATTATCATGAAAGCTATGAGATTGTATAGCTTAGACTGTAAAGGCTCAGAGAAGGCAAATAACTGGCCCAAAGAGGCAGAGCTCAAAAGTTGGAGCCATTAAAATGAGAATTATAACATTCATCTTGCAAGGTTTTTAAGGATTAAATCCCATTCATTCATTCATTCATTCATTCCCATCTTTCCTGACTGCCTTGCTTTCATTCTATTTTCAAAGCTCATCACTTGATACATCATCTTTGTATCTATTCTTTATCCATTCACATATCATAGGTCTCCACCCACTAGATGTAAGTTTCATGAGAGCAGGGCCTTGGTGGTTTACTGCTGCATACCAGAGTGGATAATTGTGTCTGGTCCATGGCACGCACCCAACATACGTTTCGTAAACGAATTTGTTGAGTGAATGATTAAAATGTGTAGCTTAGTATCTGTGTAAAGAGGAAGTATTCAATATTTCATCCCTTATCTTGCTCTCCCAACCTCTATTGGCTGTGTTCTGTGTGAACGACTTGGTAAAAATTGTAGTTTCCTCTTCTTGTCAATATTTAAAATAAACCCTCTAGTTAAATGAGTAAACCATTTACATAGATAATGCACAAAGATGAATGTGCTATAAATATTTAAGTGTGTTCACAGTCACTAATAAATGTGAAACAAATTTTAAAGAAAGAACAGCAAAATCTCTTTCTCTTTTTTTAAAATTATAATTAAAAAGTAATGCACAGTTTTGGAGAGAATTCTATGAGGTGCAAATTCTAATACAGGGTTTCTGGCGGGGGTGGTAAATTGAAATGATTTTTCAGGGAGAAATTTCACAATATGTACCGAAAGCCTTTAAAATGTTTTCACTCAATGGTTAAATAAAATAATTAAAAACCTTATATGAGGAGTGAAGTATCTGTAAAGATTATGCTTATTGATGCTTGTTTTATGACATGGGAGATAGTTGCATGACTGAAACAAATGTGCAAAGGAGGGAAAACCAGTATATACCATACAACAAAGACTTCCTTACATGAAATACATTAGCATAGAAAATATTGACATGAAATTTACCCAAATGTTATGACTGATAGCCTTGCAACCTCAGGGATGACTAATTTGTATTTTGTGCAATGTTATTAAAAACAAAATATTATATGTGTTTAGAGCACTTACATTTACAAGATATATTCAACAGCTTTTTGAAGTAAGCATGGCAGAGATTGTTACTCCTGTTTGGCCAATGGGTTTTTAAAGAAAGAGGTTCAGAGAGGTTGACCTACAGTTGTCCCTTCATATCTGCCAGGGATTACTTTCAGCACGCTCCTTGAATATCCAAATCTGTGGATGCTCAAGTCTTTCATATGAAATTGCAGAATATTTGTAAATAACCTATGCATATCCTTCTGTAGACAGTGAAACCCTTAATGGCATGGGTTTGAACTGTGTGGGTCTGCTTATACTCAGATTTTTTCATCAAGTACATATTCAGGAACCACAAAATCCTTGGTTGGTTGGATTATCTCTAGATTACTTGTAATATCTAATACAATGTCAGTGCTATGTAAATAGTTGCTGGCATGTGGTAAATTCAAGTTTTGCTTCTTGAAATTTAATGGAATTTTTTTTTTAATCCTTGATTGAATCTACAGATGGGGAACTGACAGATATGGAGGGCTGACTGTGCTTATTACCATACCATTAGCAGTTGGAATCACTGGGCCTAAATTTGGACAAAATGATATGTTATTATCAAAGAGATTTGAGTTTAAATTCTGCTCCTAGAGAACAGGATAAGTATTAAGTGAGATGCAGGTGAAAGTCCTTAGCCTGATGTCTGGCTCTCAGAAAATCTCTCACAAATGTTAGTTCTCTTCCCTTCTAGTTACCTATTCAAAGGACCACGATCCTTCCAGCTGAATTACTCTGCACCTCACTGAGCCTGACCTGCTCATCACCAAGGCATTCCAACAAGACACCTTGGAAATGAGAGACGGTAAAGCTCTTGGTTGCTAGGCAGTGCCCATGTTTGGTTCATGCAGTCAAGCTTTTACTTACTTTTTCCAGCTTCATCCAGGTTTGCCTGTCTGTGGGGAGAGAGGTCTTGGAATCTAAAGACAGTGGTGTGTCCATCATACCCTTGAAATAGCGTGTATCTGTGAAAAAAGAGAAAAATTTTAAAGTCATGCTTTACATGACTCTGCACACTGTAATGGACAAAATATTTGCACATCTACAAACTTAATGAACCATCACAGTATAGGCTGCTGCTGCTGCTAAGTCACGGCAGTCGTGTCCGACTCTGTGTGACCCCATAGACAGCAGCCCACGAGGCTCCCATCCCTGGGATTCTCCAGGCAAGAATACTGGATTGGGTTGCCATTTCCTTCTCCAGTGCATAAAAATGAAAAGTGAAAGTGAAGTCGCTCAGTCGTGTCCGGCTCGTTTTAACCCCATGGACTGTAGCCTACCAGGCTCCTCCATCCATGGGATTTCCCAGGCAAGAGTACTGGAGTGAGTTGCCATTGCCTTCTCCATACAATATAGGCATGAGCATGTAATTCTACTTCCACTTAACAGACGAAGAGACTGAGGCTCAAAGAGGAGAAATCACTTCTCTTGGTCCATATACATAAATGCCAAAGTCTGGACCCGAACCTTCTTCATTCTCTTAACCACCTGGGAAATTCTACTCATCCTTCAAGGCTTGGACGGTGTCATGCCCTTCAAAAATCTTCCTAGACCCCACCCACCTGCACACCACCCTGGATCTCTTTTCTATGTTACACACTGGTCTGTGTTTAGTCACTCAGTCATGTCTGACTCTTTGTGACCCCATGAACTGTAGGACCCCACCAGGCTCCTCTGTCCATTGGGGTTCTCCAGGCAAGAATAGTGAAGTGGGTTGCTATGCCCTCCTCCAGGGGATCTTCCCAACCCAGGGATTGAACCCAGGTCTCTCACATTGCAGGCAGATTCTTTACCATCTGAGCCACCAGGGAAGCCCATGAATACTGGATTGAGTAGCCTGTCCCTTCACCAGGGGATCTTCCCAACCCAGGAATAGTACCAGGGTCTCCTGCTTTGCAGGTGGATTCTTTACCAGCTTACAGGGAAGCCCACATTACATACTTAACATACATATTTTATACTTAACATATATTTCTATATACTTGTGCTTCCTTGGTGGATTTGTGGTAAAGAATCCACCTGCCAATGCAGGAGACATGGGTTAGATCCCTGGTCCAGGAAGATCCCCTGGAGAAGGAAATGGCAACCCACTCCAGTATTCTTGCCTGGAGAATCCCATGGACAGAGGAGCCTGGCGGGCTATAGTGCACGGGATTGCAAAGAGTGAGACATGACTGAATGACTCAACAACAACAACCGCTATATAATTAACATAGTTGTATACATTATATGCCAAACTTATTCTATCATACTTACCTTTATATCTCTTGATCAATTCTAACATGATAACTGGCATACAATAGGTATTAATTAATGCATATTGAGTGGATGAACAAAGGGATATCATTATTATTTACAAGGTGATTGTCCTCACAGGGACTTCTGTAGATTCATTTCAGTAGGTCAGGCTCTCAAATCGCAAATGCTTCCTCTTTTCCCTCACAACACTTTGCTTTATTTAAGGTTCAGAGACCTTGCTGAAGCTGTGTAAGGTGCCCCAGTTACAAAGAAGAAAAGATGGTGTATAATAAGCTTTTCTTTCTCTTCAAAGCTTGGCTTTGCTGCCATGCTCTTGTGCTTAGATGCTGGCTATGAGCAAGACAGACCAGCCCTATTAAAAGCCTTCCCTTTTGTTCTGCTCTCTTCTCTGCAACGCTGTCTTAACAGGGATGTTGCCCACATCTCTGCTTGTCCATCTTCTGCCATGTTCATCCGTTGTATCTCAGACTCAAGGTATCATCATGGGGATTCTCTAGGCAAGAATAGCGGAGTGGGTTGCCATGCCCTCCTCCAGGGGACCTTTCCCAACCCAGGGGTCGAACCCAGGTCTCCCACATTGCAGGTGGATTCTTTATCATCTGAGCCGCCAGGGAAGCCATCATGATAATAATAAATAGCCACAGAGCTCTGACTCTGCACCGAGTCCTCCTCTGAGAACTCAACACGCATCTTCCATGTAACTATCTGGGTTACGTGGGGTAAGCTCTATCTTCAGATATCTTGAACCCTGTCTTAGAAAATGGTTTTCAGGTGCTTGCTCCAGGTCTCACAGGTAATAAGCTGTGGAAGCAGGATTTTAACCTAGAGTTGCTAATTCAGAACCTGCACCTTTAGTCAGTCTACAGTATTGCGGCACGGGCATGTGATTTTCAGATTTCAGGCCCTAAACATTACCTGCATATTCAGATTCCTTAATAGGCCTGGCTGGTAAGATTTTCACTGATTGCCAGTCTTCTCCCATGTGCAGCTCAGGGTCTTCATAGTCACCATCTGTGTGGCCTTTTGCTCCAGCCACGACTGCTATGGAATTCCTTTCCTAAGGAAGGGACATTTCAGTAAGTCAACGGAAGGTACAACAAAGACAAAGATTACAGGCTACAGTGCTGGCCAGGGGAGTAATAGAGATTCCCTTGGCTGTGAGTTAAAGATTTAAGAGTCTGGCGTCTAGGGGAGTTAACCTCTCATGGCGGCAGAATTGTAACGATATCCTTAGAAAGCATCATGGTGGTGTGAGACACTCCCTTTGTCTCTCCCCTTCAATCTACAACAATTAAGACGTCCATAACTCAACAAAGAATTGATGCTTTTGAACTGTGGAGTTGGGAGAAGACTCTTGAGAGTCCCTTGGACTGCAAGGAGATCAAACCAGTCAATCCTAAAGGAAATCAATACTGAATATTCATTGAAGGACTGATGATGAAGCTGAAACTCCAATACTTTGGCCACCTGATGCAAAGAACTGACTCCTTCAAGATTCTGATGCTGGGAAAGACTGATGGCAGGAGGAGCAGGGGATGACAGAGGATGAGATGGTTGGATGGCATCACCAACTCTATTCCTATGAGTTTGAGCAAGCTCCGGGAGTTAGTGATGGACAGGGAAGCCTAGTGTGCTGCAGTCCATGGGGTCTCAAAGAGTCGGACATGACTGAGTGACTGAACTGAACTGAACTCAACAAAGGTTCCTCTGCCCAAGACAATGGGACTCCAGAGAGCCCCACGTGTCTGTTCATCTGAAGAAGGCTAGATTGGAATATATAGAGTGGGTAGAACTGGGGGAAGAGTAGCAGTGGTGCCCCTAACCCTGAGCCCCAGAAAGCCTGGCGGCAGCAGCAGGGGTGGCGCCATGACTCTAGGTCATGGCTACAGTGGTGCCTATGAGCACAGGGCACTGGGCAGCAACCCCCAGGCACACCTGTGACTCTGTCACCTCCTGCCCATGGCAGTCTCACCTGGCTCCCCATCCCTTGCTACGGGGGCAGTTCCAATGTGCCAAGCAACACTGGACACAAAGATGTCAATGGCAGCGGTGACATTGGCATTAGAAAGGCACCTGCAGTGACCCTAGAGACATACGCAGAAATGACAAGGGCACCAGAGGCCACTCTGGTAGAAGCAGTGGAGGGTGGAAAGTGCCAATTCTCAAATGGAGCTGAGGTAAGAAAAAAAAACAAAAAACAAAAACTTGTGCTTTAGCAGTGTGTACTGAAAATCAGAAGAAAGGTCTCTAATTGACAAAGTGTGGATCTTTCAGGGTCAAAGTAAACAAAGCTTTATGTAAACAAGAGGGATGTTTTCTACTTCAAATGCATTAGCAGAGGAACTGCTCATCAAGCACCACGGAAACCATGGTAACCGAGTCTCACATCATGGACATAACAATTACCCAGCAACCAAACTTAAAGTCACGGCAGACGATGATCTAATTGATGGAGAAGTCAAAAGAGCTGTCCTGAGGAAACTCAGAGTTACAAGAAAACTCAGAGAGCAATTCAGTGAGCTCAGGAGTAAATCCAGTGAACAGAAGCAATACTTACCAAAGAGACTGAAACTCTAAAATAGAAGAACCAAACAGAGATTCTGGAGCTTGAGAACTCAATACATGAGATGATTAGAAAGCACTGGAAACAGGGCAGACCACATGGAAGAGAGAATCAGTGAGCTCAAAGAAAGAAATCTAAGAATGAGTCTCAGGTAGAAGAGGAGGAGAAACTGAGATTTTAAACCAATGAAAAAATTCTATGAGAACTATCTGATTCCATCAGAAAGAAGCAACATGAGAAGAGTGGATACGCCAGAAAGGGAAGAGAGGGGGAAGGGAGCGTTTGTTTAAAAACGTAATAGCTGAGAACTTTCCAAACCTGAGGAAGGAACTGGATATAAAGTTCATGAAACTCATAGAACACCTAATTATCATAATGCAAAAAGATCTTCTGCAAGATACGTTACATCAAAACTGTCAAAGGTCAGTGATGAAGGTTTTAAAAACAGTCAGGGAAAAAAGATAGTCACCTACACATGTACTCCCATTAGGCCATCAGCAGATATCTAAGAGAACCTCTACAGGCCAGGGGAGAGAGGAATGATATATTCAAGATTTGCTGTTTAATCACTAAGTCATGTCTGACTCCATGAGACCGCATGGACTATAGCCCACCAGGCTCCTCTGTCCATGGAATTCTCCAGGCAAGAATACTGGAGTGGGTGGGTAGCCATTCCCTTTGCCAGGGGATGTTCCCAACCCGGGGATCGAATCCTCATCTCCTGCATTACAGGATTCTTTATCACTGAGCTACCACGGAAGAGTCAAAAATGCTGAAAGATAAAAGATGTCAGTCAAGAATCCTCTACCCAGCAAAGTTACCTTTCAGATATAAAGGAGAAATAAAGGCTCTCCCAGACAAACACACCTGAGGGAGTGTATTACCACTAGAGCAGCCTTACAAGAAATGTTGAGAAGAGCTCTTCTGCCTGAAATAAAAATGGTAGAAGTACACTATACTTTGAGTAAGTGATAAACAGACTACCCGAAGTGTCTTAATGAGACAACGTATGTAAAATGTTGAGAATATTGCCTGATGGTCAGCACTCAATAAATACTAGCTGTAAATATTATGACTGCTACTATGATAACAGCTACTATTAAAGAAAGTCTGAGATAAAGGAAGCCGACCCATCATGCTTTGTTCACCTCCCTTTAAAGCCTCTCTAACACTTGTTAAGAAGTTTATATGTCCTAGGTGCTTTCTGTACTTTATTTCATTGTATAAGCAGAAAAATCTCTGAGGTGATTTTACTATAGTGTAGGAAACTAGAATTATATAGGTTTAAATTTAAATTCTAAGTCTGCCTTATTCTCATCCTTTAATATGTATATTCTCTCTCTATATGTATATTCTCTAATATATATAATATATTATTATTATTATATATAATACCATTATATATTATTATATAATATGTATTAATAATCTAATATGTATTATTCTTATTGTTTTATATATATAAATAATATATTTTCTATATATATTAGAGAACAAGAATAATGCAGAACATATATTATAAATATATATTTATATAGGGCTTACTAGTCCTTAGCCTCCAAGTGTTTGCCTTTTTCTATCATCACTCTATCAAAGCAGTTTGGTAAAGGTAAAGACTAGTTATAGGATGAGTCTGGTTTCCAGGTAAGCAATAGCACAGCGGGGACTCACCAGGCCCCTATCGGGAAAATTTTTTGGGCTTCATTTTGGCTCATGGCAACTCTGATCATTCAACACAAAAGGTGGAATGCAATTTAGTAAGTCTGTGTTCTCCATGAGATAGCATGAACCTTTTTAGTATCTGTCTACTGTTAATATTGGGGGTTCTTACTAAAAGCTCAGTATGTATAAGCCTTCCACTTTATAAAATATTTTGGGATTGATTGATTGTGTGTGCATGCATGTATGTGTGTGTGTGTGTGTCCTAGGGTGAGAATTCATAGCTTTAATTCTTAAAGAAGTCTTGCAAAAAGTAAAGAACCAAAGGTTTTACAGGTAAATTCTATCTCATATATCTATCATCTATCTCTATCATTTCTATCTATTCCATTTATCATCTATAGATATGTTAAAGCTATTTAAATTATGTACACATAATTGTTAATAATTAAATTATTTATAATATTAGCTAGCTGATTTCACATTATAAATTTAAATTTTTCTTTTAGTCGTTAAAATTCTTTGTAAATATTATTAATAGAAGATGGCTAAAACTCAACATTCAAAAAACAAAGATCATGGCATCCAGTCCCTTCACTTCATGGCAAATAGATGGGAAAAAATGGAAAGTGTCAGATTTCGTATTGTTGGGCTCCAAAATCAATGTGGATGGTGACTGCTGCCAAGAAATTAAAAGATGCTTGCTCCTTGGAAGAAAAGCTATGATAAACCTAGACAGCATATTAAAAAGCAGAGACATCACTTTGCTGACAAAGGTCTGTCTAGTCAAAGCTTTGGTTTTTCCAGCAGCATGTGTGGACTTGACAGATGGACCATGAAGAAGACTGAGCACTGAAGAATGATGCTTTTGGACTGTGGTGCTGGAGAAGACTCCTGAGAGTCCCTGGGACTGCATGGAGATCCAACCAGTCCATCCTAAAGATCAGTCGGGAATACTCATGGGAAGGACTGATGTTGAAGCTGAAGCTCCAATACTTTGGCCACTTGATGTGAAGATCCAACTCATTGGAAGAGACTCTGATGCTGGAAAAGATTGAAGGCAGGAGGAGAAGGGGACAACAGAGGATGAGATAGCTGGATGGCATCACCGACGCAATGGACATGGGTCTGAGCAAGCTCCAGGAGGTGGTGAAGGACAGGGAGGCCTGGTGTGCTGCAGCCCACGGGGTCGCAAAGAGTCGGACATGACTGAGTGGCTGAACCACAGAACAATATGAATATATCATAATATATTCAATGATTTTTCTATTATTGAATATATAACATGATTCCAGTGTGTTGCCATTTAAAATATATTATAAAACATAAATGAGTGTTTAATTATTCATCCAAATTTTAGGTTAATTCTTTAATTTGTCCCATAGAATTATGGGATTGAAGGAAATAAATATTTTTATATTTGTTAATCTTATAAAATTGCTTTCCAAAGAATTTCTTGTTATTTAAAATTTCACTGTGAGTGTTGGGAAGTGCTTTTCTCACCACACACTTGCCAGCATCACGTGTTGGTATCTTCACTTTAATTAGTCATCGCAATGACCATTATGAGTTTATTTTTATCTCCATTTTATAGCTGAGGAATTGAAGTATGTTTTTCTTTGTATTTTTCTGTATTAATGCCTCAATATATTTATTTATCTAGCCTTACCAAGAAATAATTGACATACATAACCGTGTAAGTTTCAGGCATACAGCACAATGATTTGACTTACATGCATTGTAGGAATACCGTGTTCTACCCACGACTTGAAATGCACTTTTCTCTGCCAGGAAATCATGCCATTTGGAAAAGTTTAATGTTTTACAATTCACCAAGTACATAGAAAAAAGCCACTTACTTTGTAAATCTCAAAGACTGACAAAATAGGTAAAGAAAGCAGCTGACTTACACTATCAAGAGGAGGCTCGTTAATAGTCTGGTACTGTCCTGCCAACAGAAACAGCAAAATGTTATTGCAAAACATTGGAAAGACTGGGCCCTTGTTTTTCTCCAGAAATCTTGTGCTCATTTCACTTAATTGTTCTTGACTGTAATTGCTCAAAATGAAGTGCACATTTTCATGCTTCTCGCTCTATCAGCTGCTCTTGCCTAACAGGGGCAATTGGAAAAGGAGGAAAGAAAATAAAATCCCAACTCAGAGGGCTGGCTTTTTCTACAGCAGGTAAGTGTTCCCACTGAAAGAGAAGCAAAGTTAGAAGGAACTCCTTCCCAAAATTTGTTGCACCCAAGTGATGACTCAGCAGCATCTCAGCCAAGGACCTGGGGTGCTGTCCCCTCCCCCTCTGACACACATGTTGCATTTGCCTAATCTATCCACACACTGTTATCTATCCAGACATTGCTTTCTTGAACAGACTACATGATTTGAGCTTCAGTTCAGTTCAGTCACTCAGTCGTGTCCGACTCTTTGTGACCCCATCAACTGCAGCATGCCAGGCCTCCCTGTCCATCACCAACTCCTGGAGTTTACCCAAACTCATGTCCATTGAGTCGGTGATGCCATCCAAACATCTCATCCTCTGTCGTCCCCTTCTAGTTTGAGCTTAGGGACCGTATCTACGTATTCATCTGTCCCTGGCTTCAGGTGCAGGGCCCAAATGGATCACATGAGTTCTTGATAGGCATTTGCTGAATAAATATTGCTCAGCCGGGGGTGCTTCAACGCTCAACTGCTTCCTTTGAACTTGATCAATGAAAGATTGCCCAAAGGTTATCTAGTGCAGTCAGGGTAAATGTTTCACATTTCATCCTCAGATTATGCAAAGCCACCAAAGAATTGCTCACATAGCCTACAGGTCTTTTTGCTTCCTCATAGACTTAATTTTCCTAAATTACAGTATGGGTTCATGCTGTTCGTCTGAATTTAGGAACACCGTAGGCAGAAAATGTTCTTATCATGTTCTGTTTATTAGCACATTTGTGAGAAGCTTCTAGCAGGTCTCAGGATTGGAAGCTGCACACAGCTTAGCTTTTCGTTTGCTTTGAGTGAAGGAAAAGCATCAGTCCTAGAAAAGAGCGTATTTCCCTTCCTCCTTTGGCTGATGAGACTCTCAGGACAAATTTCTGGCCTGTGTCCAAATAGGGTAGAGGACTATGGTACGATATGTATTGCTACCTTTTGGTCCGGTTTCATCATGTTCTATAACTTTTGTCCATTCACCCTAAATTCTCTTCCCACGTGTGTGTGCTAACTTGCTTCAGTTGTGTACGACTGTTTGCGACGCTGTGGACTCTAGCCCGCCAGGCTCCTCCATCCATGGGATTCCCCAGATGAGAATATTGCAGTGGGTTGCCATGCCCTCCTCCAGGGGATCTTCTTGACCCAGAGATCGACCTGGCAGCCCTTACGTTTCCTGCATTGGCAGGCGGGTTCTTTACCACTAGTGCCACCTGGGAAGCCTCTCTTCCCATACTGAAATTCAAAATTAATAGTTGTGAATTTGTGTCAGTATGCCCAAGTCTTTTGTAAGGTATAATGTGTAAATTCATGGAACTTGGGCTCAGTGGAAACGCAGTTCTCTGGAATTTGCCTGGGACTCAAGCATGGGGCCAGTGTCAAGTAGTCAAAGCGAATCTCCTTGAGACAGTGAGCCAGGAGGAGCAGAATCCTGTCTGCACCTGTCCACTGTCCATCCTGGTGGTAGGACCAGCAGTGACCACCCCCCTGGGGCACTAATACCATCTTCCTGTCCCAGTACAGTTACGCCCTCTACTGAGATCCCTGGCAGAGAAACCCACAGGTTTTTCAGCCCTTTTGCAATTTGCACTCTCTCATGAGGAGAAGGAAATGGCAACCCACTCCAGTATTCTTGCCTGGAGAATCCCATGGACAGAGGAGCCTGGAGGGCTGCAGTCAGTGGGGTCAGAGAGTCGGACATGACTGAGTGACTAACACACACACACACACACACACACACACACACACTCTCTCTCTCATGAATTAAGTGAATAAAGTCACCTGTTACACCAGCCAGTCTGGCAGGAACAAATGAGCATAGAATTATTGGGGAATTTCTCTGATGTTCATGATCCAGGACAGCAATGCCACTAAGTCCAGGTTCAATATCATTTCATTTTAGGAGACTGGCCTCCTTGAGTGTAGTCATTGTAACCACGTCTTCATGGAGAACGGAGAAGTTTCTTCTTTCAGCAGCCTGGCAGTCTGAGCCCCTCCTGGATTCCCCACGTACGATACACGCCCCTTCTGAGTCCTTGCTTGTGTTGATTCCACCTGGAGTCCCTGCCTCCTCCGTTTTGTTTTCCAATATGCTCAGTGTCCTTTGAGATTCTCCTGGGGCTTCCCTTTCTGACCCCTCCATGTTACTTTAATCTCGCGAAATCGTTAGAGCTGTTGTTTTCTGTCTCACTCACCACGACACTTAAATAAAGAGGCAGCATCTGATTGCTTCTTTGTTGTATACACACGCCGTCCTCCTGTAGGGAAGGGAGTGGATTATCTTTTATCTCTGTGACCCTCAGCACCTCTCTGTGTTATGAACAAAGCAGAGTTTTGGAAATATAGTTTTAAAAGCACAGTTTTGAACCTGTAAATCAGCTCCCGTCACTCATGGCCCATGAAACAGAGTCTGATTTCCTGCTGTGGCTCCCGGAGCCCAGCACAGCCCAGCACAACCCAGCTCCTGCCCCGTCTCTGGTCTCATCTCTTTCCAGTTTCTTCCTCCTCTGAACTCCAGGCACATCAGCCTCTTCTCAAGTCCATGCTGTATGCTAAGCTCCTCTGCCTCCGAGACATTGCATGCGCTGTCCGCCAGTCCAGAATGTTCTTGTCTCAGCTCTGCCCAGGCCTGGATCCTTCTCATCCATCACTGTTGTTTTGTTATTGCTGTTTAGTCGTGCCCAACTCTTTTCGACTCTGTGGACCATGGGGACCAGTACACCAGGCTTCCCTATCATTCACCATCTCCTGGAGTTTGCTCAAATTCATGTCCATTGAGTCAGTGATGCCATCTAATCATCTCATCCTCTTTCACCCCCTTCTCCTCCTGCCCTCAGTCTTTCCCAGCATCAGGGTCTTTTCCGATGCGTCAGGTCTTCACACCAGGTGGCCATAGTATTGGAGCTTCAACTTCAGCATCAGTCCTTCCAGTGAATATTCAAGGTTGAGTTCCTTTAGGATTGATGGGTTTGATCTCCTTGCATTCCAAGGGACACTCAAGAGTCTTCTCCAGCACCACAGTTCGAAAGCATCATCCATCATACTATATTTTAAATGTCATCTGCCCTGGGGGACCATCCCTGACTATCAACATCAGGTGAAAATTAGGAGCATCCTCCAGCTGTGGTCCTCACTATCTTAGCAGCCGGCATGGCGGTGAGAATGCTGTGTGCTCATCAAACCCCATTTGCTTGGGCACACAGTTCCTGGTGTTTCTTCCACTGATGGCCTTGGCTTGGTGCTATGGCCACTGGGACACAGCAGGTGTGGGAGATTCCACTCCAGGCCATCCCACTTGACCTTCCATCTCTCACTCTTGCCCCAGTGGCTGACCAGAGAAGGAGGACCCCAAGGTCCTCGGGGATAGTGCAAGTCACTGGGAAAAAGCAGAGTGAATCCTGAATGAGTGTTTGGAAGAAGTATGAGTGTTACTCAGTCATGTCTGACTCTTTGTGACCCCATGGACTGTAGCCCACCAGGCCCATCAGTCCGTGGGACTTTCTAGGCAAGAATACTGGAGTGGGTTGCCATTCCCTTCAATTTCCATTGGATTGTGATGTGAGCAAGAAATAAACCTTTATTTTATTAAACTACTAAGTGAAAGTGAAGTCACTCAGTCGTGTCTGACTCTTTGCAACCCCATGGACTGTAGCCTACCAGGCTCCTCCATCCATGGGATTTTCTAAGCAAGAATACTGGAGCGGGTTGCCATTTCCTTCTCCAGGAGATCTTCCCAACCCAGGGATTGAACCCGGGTCTCCTGCATTGTAGGCAGGCGCTTTACTGTCTGAGCCACCAGGGAAACAGAACTACTAAGCTCTGAAGTTTATGCATTATAGATGTTAGTCCTCCCTGATTAATATAATCTGCTCAACTTCTCCATAGTGTGTAGGAACAAAGCAAGCCAAAGAATATATTACACAGTTACAGACGGTGGTGCTTGCCTCCTCCGAGGCAGTGGTGAGACCCCAGGCTCTGATTGCTCCTTAACTCTGTGTATGGTAAGTGACAATAAATGACCAGTCTGCTGCAGAAACACCCGGGACATGGAACCAGTGATGGAACTTCAAGATGAACTTGATCCTCTCCCTTGCTGAGTGAACTTGACTTTGGCACTCTCTCTTGCTGGACCCAGATCCTCACCCTAGTGACTTCCTCCCAATTCTTCCAGGTCTTTGAGTCTCCCTGGGACTGACAGGTAGGTTGGCTTCTCAGAGAGAGAGAGGTTTTCTAGAAAGATGAGGAAGCTGCTCAGTAGCTTTCCACATCATCATCCTGAAAGAGTGATGGTGATGCCGTGTCAGTGGAGGGTCCCCCATCACCCACTGGCACCCCACAGCCGCAGAGAACTGACTGACTTCTGTGTGACCCTCAAGGAGACATTTTTTTTTTTTTTTTACAAAAGACAACATTTCCCTAAAAGTTATTTTTAAGAGGGAAGTGAAGATGAATATGTGCCATGTAAACTCAGGGGGATTTCCTCACTGGCAGGGACAATTGCCCCAGACTTTGGTCTTGAACGTGGACATCTCATGACTACAGATGTGTGGCAAGAGTGTCCAATATACCCACCAAGTTTTGGCCCCCTGACCAGTCGCATCTTGGTTGCTTTATAAAACAGAAGAAAGCAAACTTGGGTCCATGAGCAGACCAACTGCTTTTTACACAAGCTCCCACGGTGGTATTTACTCTGGCCTCAGAAATCTGGGAATTACTGACATAGATACTCCAACTCTCATGCCGTGGAAGGTGGGCCATCCCAGGTGGCTCAGAGGTAAAGAACCTGCCTGCCAATGCAGGAGATGCGGGTTTGATGACTGGGTTGGAAATCCCCTGGAGAAGGGAATGGCAACCCACTCTAGAGTATTCTTGCCTGGAGAATTCCATTCACAGAGAAATCTGGCAGGCTACACAGTATACAGTGTTGCAAAGAGTCAGACACGACTGAGCGACTAACACTTCAGAGAGACTCAGACTATTTTCACTAATAAACAGGTCCATGAACTTAAGCCCCTGGAGGTGCAAGCTTGCTGCCTGATCTATGACCCCTTTCCAGGGACGGGGTGGCTGTCCAAGCATCTCAGTGCTGCTACTGGGAGGTGGTCACAGGAGAAGGAAATCCTGGGCTGGTTCCGGGAAGAGAATATGCTTCTCTGGTATGAGAAGGGGAGCCGAAGTAGGTAAACGCAGAGTCCTCGAACTTTCTGTTTCTCTACGAAGTGAAGTCAGTTCACAGGCCCTTCAGATGACTGTATTCCCAAAGCAGACAGGTTCCCCAAGCAAAATGAGCTTCTGCTTTCATTTCAGTCACAAGGTTTCAGAGAGAGAGACACAGGGGAGAGAAGTATGGTGAGGGCGAGGGCTGTTGTCCAGCCGCCCAGTCATGTCCGACCCTTGGCCACGCCATGGACTGCAGCCGGCCAGGCCTCCCAGTCCCTCACCATCTCCCGAAGCTTGCCCAAGATCATGTCTGTTAAGTCAATGATGCCATCCAGCCATCTCATCCTCTGGCGCCCTCTTCCCCTCTGCCCTCAATCTTTCCCAGCATCAGGGACTTTTCCAGTGAGTCAGCTGTTCGCATCGGATGGCCCAAGTACTGGAACTCACTCATAAATATCTGGTAAAAGCAAGAGGCTGGTGAATCCCAACTTCCCGTCACTAAGTGCCCAGAGCCAAGACTGTGTCCCCCACATATTTCCCTCGCTTCTCCGCATTAGAACCCCTCATGGGTAGCAGGGTCTGCGGCCACCTAGAGCAAGTCCTTATTGCATGTCCTTATCATCACTTGGCCATGGGTCCAAGTCTTGGTTGATAGAAGAGATGGAAAATCAACTCACAGTCTCCAGGAGACTTTCTCGAGGAAAATTTTTGCGTGCTGTTCATTCCGTCTTTTCCTTCCCTTCCTCGCTCCTGCAGACATCACTATTTCAGACGACGAGAGTGAGCAAGGCAGGAGGGGCAGGGTTTCTGAGAACTTCAAGGAACAGAGCCGCCAAACAGCCTTGAACTGTGTACCTCTGGACTTGACTTACGTAGAAAATAAACATTTGTCATGTCTAAGCTCCACGATTTCATTTTAAAAGTGTCTTGCTGCCTTAAATTTTGTTCTCAGCTGTGGGATTCTCCATTAACAAACACAGTAGAGCCTCTGATCAAAGGCACGGGCCCATGTTTCCCAGAAGTGTAATGAGAAGTTCTAGGTTCGAATCTTGGCCATGTGACCTCAGGCAAGCCTGGTAGGAATAAGAGTGTGCACCTACACGCTTAGCCGTTCAGTCGTGTTGGACTCATTGTGACCCTATGGACCGTAGCCCGCCAGGCTCCTCTGTCCATAGCAAGAACACTGGAGTGGGTTGCCATGCCCTCCTCCAGGGGATCTCCTGACCCAGAAGTTGAACCCGAGTCTCTTACATCACTTGCATTGGTAGGAGGGTTCTTTGTCACTAGCGCCACCTGGGAAGCCCAGGAATAAGAGTATCTACCCCAAATAACTGTTGAGAAGCTTAAATAAATAACTCTCCGGCTCAGTGCCCCCCTAAGGAATTGCTCCGTTCTGCATTTCATGTCTTTTCAAGGTCAACTTCAAGGCCAAATCTTTTTTCACTCAGTCCAGATCTTTAGATCTTCAGATCTATATTAGGAATTTGTTCATTAGTTAGTGCCCATTTTCAGACAAAATATGTGCCTTCCAGCATTCAACCATTTACAAGCACCTGTCAGTTATTCAGAAGGATTCTTCAAGCAGAGCTTCCTTCTAGCCAAGAGGCTCTGGGGGTCAATGACTGAGAAACCAAGGCTGACACTGTTTGGGGCCCAGCTTAACACGTGTGCTGTGATGAAGCTGAGTTCTATGCTATTGGTGTCTATGTCTATTGGCGTCTCCACAAGTTCCCTAGTTTCGCTTGGGCCCTGTTTGGCTAATCATGCATCGAAGAGAATAAACTGTGTACCCTACAGCTAAATTAGACAAGTTTATAAAAGCTCTGGCACATACTAGGCACCCCACCTGATAGGTTAATTTCTTTCCATTTTCTCTCATTCTCAGAACTCACTGATATTGGAATTCCATACTCACATCCCAGGTTCTTTCTCCCACATGAGGATGCCTTTCTCTATTTTTATCCTTTAAAAACTTGAAGGTATTTGGGGATAGAAGGCATCAGCCTGCTCTTCTTCTTGGTCTGTGAAGATGGGGGTCATTTACACTCTGCACCCTGGCTGGTCCCAAACTTTAGAACCTCTTCTCTTTGGCATCCATCCATGGCTATGGGGAAAGGCAGGAAGGGACTTCCTAGAGTTGCTTTCAGTCTCTGAGTCAAGGTTTATGATGTTGAATAAATCTTGACTATATGACTTATATAGTCAAGAGGAGAAGGAAGAAGGAAGAAAGGAGGGAAGCAGGCAGGGAAAGAAAGAATAGAAACAGAATATATAGACATAGGTAATTTATGTACGAGGATGAGATGGACAGATAACACCTCTGACTCAACGGAAATGAAATTGAGCAAACTTTGGGAGATAGTGAAGGACAGGGAAGACTGGTGTGCTGCCTTCCATGGGGCCTCAAAGAGCTGGACCCACCTTAGCAACTGAACAGCAATTTTATGTATGTTATATATCTCATACATATTAAATCTCTGTCTATCTATCCATTTATTAATTATCTATCTATCTATCTATCTATCTATCTATCTATCTATCTACCTGCTCAGTCATCTAGCTCTTTTGGCTAGATTTCAGTTTTCAGTGAATGAATTTCAGTTTTATTCACTGACTCATAGTCTCCTGATCTGAAGGTTATGATCTGTGAATTTCAAGTCACAAATAGTCTAAACTTGTAGATATAGCTATATGGGAAATGTTTACTGGGAGTTGGGAGAACAGGCTCAAGGTTCTCACCAGATAGCTCTGGGAAATTCACTTCTCTTTTCTAGCTCTTAGTTTCCTCATCTGTAAAGTGCGGTATGAGAATCTTAGACAAGCCAAGTCCTGGGAAACTTTCACTTTTATTTCCCTTTTCAAAAACTTGTGGTCAAGACATCTCATTGAATTGTGATGGCATCTTGTGTTTTTAAGAGTATTTTAGTGTACTGATGTTACATGTGCTTTGATAACTGCATGAAGTAGAATTATTATCAATTACAACAAACAGACAAAAACTCGTGGCCAAAGCTGCTTAGAGTATCTGACATATTAAGAAACTGCCTCAGTTGGCTGAATGAAATGGATAAATGGATGAATGAATGGTGATAGTTAAACAGGCAGCTGCCTCTTGGTGGAGGCAGACTTGATAAGTTTCCATCCACCTGTCTATATTTTTTTCTTCAGCCAGTGATTCTCAAAAGACTATCCTAGCACTACCTGAATTAGAATTATCCTTCTCGCCTCACTATAGCTCTGCCAAAGAACAAACCCTGGCGTAGGCTTGTGATAAGCATTTTTCGCTGCTGAGATTCTGATACATACTGGATTTTAAAGGCAATTGTAAATCCGTGGGCTTATCAGCCTTGGATGATTGGAATCCTGGCTTGTGTTTATGAAAACTGGGTGGAGAGCTTTTTCCTGCAATTTGATTGTTAACGTTTCAATTTGTTTCTGTTCACCAGCTTCCCCAGCATTATAGGGGAGAAGGAGCCTCTGCTATATTAATACAGATATTGCACTACCTAGAAATGGCCAGCAGGCGGCAGTGGATGCTCACATATTCCTTACCTACCATTTTCTCCCCCTGCCAAGTCTTAAAATTTGTATAAGGGTAAAAAAAAAAAAAACCACCACAACCTTTAAGATTGATTTTCCTTAGGAAAAACAAAAAAAAACAAGTATTCCTGTAAAAATGAAATTTGTTGTCTGTTTAATTGAGTCAACCAACAAACATCTTTATCAGAGTTTTTATTGTGTACTGTGACTAAGGCGGAAGGACGCACTTTCTAAGTGGGCTGTCCTCTCCAATATTGATCTTTATTCAGTGAAAGGAGATAATCTCCTGAGTTTCTTTTGTGGAAAAACTTGACACTGTTTTCTATGTATCACAAAAGATGTTGGTATTGACAGGTTTTCCAAGTTTGGATATGTGTCTGTCTTCTCCCAGGCCTAGAGAATTTTTTTTGTTTTTGATAGATTGTTTTGAGCATAAAAAATATGCTGCTGTAGGAAAATCATAAGATACAGATGAGCAAAAAGGAGAAGTAAAGTCACAATAATATCCCCATACCAAGATATAGTGGTTTGATCGCTAAGTTGTGTGACCCCATTGTGATCCCACGGACTGTAGCCTGCCAGGCTCCTCCGTTCATGAGATTTCCCAGGCAAGAACGCTGGAGTGGGTTGCAATTTCCTTCTCCAGGGGATCTTCCTGACCCAGGGATCGAACCTGGGTCTCCTGCATGGCAGGCAGTTTCTTTCCCAACTGAGAGATAGCCACTATAAATGTTTAAGTAGAGCAAAATCACTAACACACATACAAGCACCCATATACAGACATGATATAAATTATGTGTGTATGATCACAGTGTGTGTGTGTGTGTTTTCTTGCCTGCTCTTTCATATAATATCTTGCTATAATATACCCCTCAGTGACTATGCTTCAAGATCATCATTTTTAATGTCTATATAGTATTCTTTCATATAGACGTTCTTTTAATTTCAACTGTATTTTTACCATATTTTCAATGGGTCGCATGATTCAAAATTGCAAGCACCTTTAAACTACCCGGGAATGTTATAAATATCACAGTGATAAACTGTCTTTTATATAAATCTTCACATGTGTCTTTAATTATATCAGCTTTATTCTAGTTCAGTAGACAGGCCATAGTGTGTAAGCTTGCAGAGGCTGGGGTGGTCTGGTTCACTAAGTATTTTTGTTAGGGTGTAGATTCAAGTTCTCTGGGCAAGTCTGGGCAGCTTCATCTCTATCAGCTTTGGAGGCTGGGTTGATTTGTTTCCGTTTCGTTGCTTGTGTCTCTAGAATGCTGTTATTGAAACGGAATCTGTTTGTCAGTTTTCCTCTCCCTTAAGGCAGGTGGAGAACAAGTCCCAAGGGAGAGAATACAGGTCACACTTAACATTCACTGGCCGCCGAATCAGATTAGCAACCTCATTTGAGGCACCATCCCCTTTAGAATTTTCTACAGCCCCTCCGCTGCTGCTCCCCAAACTCTAAGTGGATGGTAGAAGGTGTTGAGAGGTGGCAAGCATGTGGGGAGAATATGCTGGACAACAGAGACTTAGTACGATTTAGGAACAACAGCCTTGAGAGAACCGGAGAAGGAAATGGACACCCGCCCCAGTGTTCTTGCCTGCAGAATCCCACGGGCAGAGGAGCCTGGCGGCCTACAGCCCATGGGGTGCCAAAGAGTTGGACACGACTGAGCGGCTGAGTCAGGGCAACCTCTCTTAGGACCTGACTGAGAAGCTTTTGTAAGAAGGATTAGACCTGGGTGTTCTTTTGTTTCCTATTTATATTCATACTTGCAAAGTTGATTTTGCTTTTTCCTCCTTCTCGCTGCTGTGCGGGGCACATCGGGTGCTGGTTATACTCTCCAACGTATGTTATATGAATATAACACATCATAAGTAATATAAAGAATAATTCATTATATATAATATAATACAATGAATCCTGTGAATTCATTTGTGATGACATCACTCCCAAAGCCTCTATTGCTTCTTTGCACACTCCCTCTGGTCAATTTCTCATTTCCTTTCTTTCTTTTTTTTTTTTTTTTTTGGCCATGCCTTGTGGAATCTTCGTTCCCTGACTAGAAATGAAACCCAGGCCCTTGGCAGTGGAGGCTTGCAGTCCTAACCACCGGAAAGCCAGGGAATTCCCAATTTCTCTCTTTTATTTAAAAGTCTCGTTTCAGTCATCATTTCTAGCCACCAGTGTTCTAGGAAATTTTATGGGATCTTCCTTGATATAACAATACTCTAAGATGAATAACTATATGTAATACTTTATTCAAACTTTAACAGGGTCTTAACTAAGTGTCTACTAATAGGAACCAGGCCCTTTTAAAAGAGATCTAGGAGAAACACAAAAAGTGGTTTCTGGCTTATTCATTCGCCCAACACGTGTTTTAGAAGGAGCCCATTATGTACCGTCTAGCTGAACAAACAATAACGACCGGCCACAAATACTGGCACTCTGGCAGAGTTCTACCCATTTTGCAGATGAAGAAACTGGGGCCCGCAGGGATCTGTGCTACATCCAAGGCTACACAGCTAGTAAATGGAGAGCCCGGATCTCCACCTAGCTGGCAGCCTCCAAAGCTGTGGACATCATAGACTTCCAGCCTGGGAGCAACCAGAGGTTGCTTGAACAGGCCACTAAAGTCACCTTGAACAGGCCGATAGCTTTATCCAAGGAAAAATGGAGAAGGGTGGAAGGAGGAATAACAGACTCCTGCTGACATTCCCACTGCTTCGGTGCCTGGGGGGGCCCTGACTTACCTGTGGCACTGTCGATTCCGGGCCATGACCTAGGACAGAAAAGAGAACCAAGGTAAGCATCTGCTGCATTCAGTTCATTGTCCTCCCCAGAGGAGCAGGTAGTCACCGAAGGCAGGTCACAGATCAAGTTATAGAGCACTTCCTTTGTGCTTGTGCTGTTCTAGACCCAAAGGAACAGCTCATTACAGAGAATTTAGAAAAATAGAGACGTGCATCTAGGGAAAAAAATGGTCAACACCACAGGTAATATTTCGGCGAGGCTCAGGCATATGTGCGCATGTGCGTATGAGGATGTCTGCGTGCATTGTGATATATAGATGCCTAAAAATGATATGAAAGAATATGTAGGCTCCTGCAGATATAGAGAACAGACGTGTGAACCCGTGCTGGAGGGAGGGGAGGGAGGGATGAATTGGGAGATTAGGACTGACATGTATACACTACCATGGGTAAAGTATACTGACCCTGCTATAAAGAACAGGAAACTCAAACTCAGGGCTTCGTGATGACCTAGAGGAGACGGATGGGGGAGGTGGGACGGGGGGACCAAGAGGGAGGGGATATATGTATATATACAGCTGATTCCCTTCATTGTACAGAAGAAACTAACATGACATTGTACAGCAATTGTACCCCGATAAAAACTGCGTTGTAGATCTTTAACTGTTACTAAAAAAACATGCTGTTTATCTGGTGTGTGATTTCTGGAGGGGGAATTAGGTTCTTGCTCCCTTTTGCAGCTGTACATCATGTTGCATTGTGGACCCCTGATTGCATTTTGAATCTGATCGCTGAGTATTTCCTTGGAGAGACTCCATCAAGTGCAGTAGAAGTGTCTGACAATGATAATGTGAGTCTTCTTAGCTCCTTGTTTCATATCACTCACATGCCTTCTGGACGGTTTGCATCAATCTTTCAATCTATATTCTTGTTTAGAGTGAGGGGTGATTATCTCATCACATCTTACCACTGTTAAATCCACGACCATTTAAAACCATTTAAAACAACTTTTCCTTCTTGCTACTTGATTCTTTTTATCTGTTTCACTTCCTTGATGACTAGTGAGGATGAATTGTTATTTATTTTTTCCAAATACTTTCAGGCCTTTGCATGTCTTCAGTGGTGAAGTTATCTCGGAAGACCAACGAGGTCTTCTCCTGGCCACCACATTCTCCCTTGGGCAGTGTGCTTTTGGAAGCTCCTCTTCCCTAGATTTCGGGCAATGATCTGAAAGGCCCTGGGGTAATGAAAGCTCTGAAGGATGAGCCTGCTGTGAGCTTAGTTGTTTGTGCCTTTAATAACCCTTGGTCTTTGCCGGGTACCTATCCTCCGAGGCTCTCGAAGTGCGTCACAGGAGCAATTAATTGAGCATCATAACACATGCCGGGTGTAAATATTTATGAGGTCTCATTGGTGGTGGCTGGGACACCGGGCACAGAAGAGTTAAGCTGGGAGATCATAGTCACCAGGAGATCATAGCCCACGAGTCCCACTTCCAGCTCAGCCTGTTGCCCTCTTCTCATAAGGTTCATGCCCCAAACGATTCTGTGAGGTCGCTACCACTGTTCCAAGTTCATGGAGGAAATGTGGGGTTCACAGGGCTCCATGGCTCATCCCATCCTGCCAAGATTGAAGGAGTTGCCACCAGCCTGTGGGACAACCCACTTCGCCCCCCCGCCCCGATATCCTTGCCACCTACCCTGGCCCTTGTCTGCAGGTGCTGGCCAGTCATGCTTTGGAAAGACTGTGAGCTGCCCTGAGGTACCCTGTGGTTCACTCTTGGCTCTCTTTCAAGTTGCTCAAGATCCTGCAGAAATTAACAGTAAATCAGCCAGGAAGGAGCAGATCATTTATCTGGGGCCTGAGAGCTCTCTCTTGACACTTTCCACACATGGCCTCTTCCCTGACATCTTGGTCTTTGATTAATGCCACGAAAGGCTCCCCAGAGTCGCAACTCCTGACGTGTGACATGGAGATGATATATTCCTGCGACGGTACAGGCAGCTTGATGCGGGCGTGGCAGGCTATGGACAGAAAGCAGCGTGTGAGCACAGGCAGGAAGTGGTCCTGACCCTGGGACTTTGAGGACGAGGCACCCTCTTCCTGGGACTGGAGGAGGAGCTTCAGGTTTTAAATTAAGATTTCGTTCTCTGTCTAATCTTGGCCTCACTCCCATTTTTACTTTATTTTTAAAAATTTATTTATTTACTTATTTCTTTTTTGGCTGAGTTGGATCTTTGTCACTAAGCGAGTGTTTCTGTAGTTGTGGCGAGCGGGGCTTTCACTGTAGTTGCCGTGCCCAGCCTTTTCATTGCGGTAGCTTCTCTTGGTGCACAGCCCTGGCTCTAGGCATGTGGACTTCAGTAGCGGCGGCTCCCGGCTCCAGAGCGCAGTCACAGCAGTTGTGGTGTACGGGCTTGGCTGCTCCGTGGCAGGTGGGATCTTCTCAGATTAGGGATCGAACCCGTGTCTCCCGCATTGGCAGGCGGACTCTTTCCCACTGAGCCACCAGGGAAGCCCTCGCCCACCCAGTTTTTAGACCCAAAGACCATCAACGTCTGAAAGCACGTTGGAAATAATGCCCAATTTGTGGTTGCAGGCTTCAGATTCTTGGAGGCTGGACTGAGGTCTTGGGATGCTTAAAAGGGCATATCTGAAGGGAAAAACACCTGTTCAGCCATTGAGCAGGGCTCAGCTCTGGCCTGTGGGCTTTCCCTGCTTTGCAGATGCAACTAAAACTTAGAAGTCACGTGTCTAAAGTGACACAAAAGCCATCGGCAGTGACAGGAATGGCCTTATTATTCACCAGGCGAGGCAACAACAGCCCACCAGGCTCCCTGCCTCTGGAAGCTTCCTCCCAATTGTAAAACCATCTGCAAGTGGTTTATCTGCTGACTCCTCTTGGTGGGGCCCCAAAGCCACGGTGCTCATTCATATGTCATATCCTCTGGGACTGTGCACCCCAGGGTCCTCTGTGCGTCAATGCAAGCCAGATGAATTAGCAGAGGAAGCGGCAGCCAGGCAGGAATGATGTTGTTATTCCAGCTGAGCCCAAAAGCCCAGGGTGGGGGTGGGGTGGGGAAGGGGAGGGAGGCTGCAAGGAGGGGTCTGGGGAGGCGTCCTGGACTCCAGCGGTATGTCTGGCTGGAGTGCAGACCAGGTCTCAACACTGGGAGCTGACAAGCGCTCTGAAAAGGCTCCTGTGTTAACACTCTTCACAGCCTGACAGCCCAGGGTGATTAATGAAGGATGCCGCTCGCAGACTTCCTGGAGATTTGATGCATTCTCTCTGTGCTCAGGCAAGGCCCATGGTTAGCAAGCTGCCTCTTGCCAGGGAATGACAAGGATACTCCCTGGCTTGCTTTCGTCAACAGCATTCATCACGTGGCCACGTGTGAACAGGCTGCAGCTGAATGGTGTGTCGCTTGGCAGCCGCCCCTCTGCCCTCCTGACCCTTCTGCTCCTTTGGTATCTTGGCCCCGAGGAAAGCAGCTGTCCCTCTCTATTTCTGCTTGGACAGGCAGGTGTCCACATGGTGGGCAGGGCAGTTCACGGGGTGTGGAGTGAACAAAGCTGGCCTTCAGAGGTTGGTGGTTTTCAATATTTAAGGCTCATTACAAATGAAGATGTTTAATTTCTGAGTTAGTTTGAATTTTTAATACTTCTTAATAATTTAAAAGGTTTAATCATTTTTAACTTTTCGAGGGTCCTAGATTAAACTCCCCTGCCTTGCTGCTTGGGAGAACTGGGTCTGATGGAGTGGGCAGGGTACACGCATGTTGTCTTATCCATGGGAACAAAGTTTGGATGGTGTGTTATTCCGGTCCCATAGAGACGGGACTTAATCCTGTCTCCAGGGTCAGGCTCCTGGCTTGGAGATTAATTCCTCATCACCCTCTTGAGTCTGGTGGGTCCCGCTGGGTCTCCCCAGGCACCTGCTGCTGGTCCAGAATGCGGCAGCAAAACCCCTGGGAAGTGGTTGGGGTGATTTCATCCCCTCTCCCAAACCTCCAGGATTAACTGGCTCAGCTCCATACCTCATTGAAAGCTCTGCTTCTGAAATAGAAGGATTACTTTAGAATAAAGTTCTCTGATTTTGGGGAAAATGACTGATCTTTTTAATAGTCACTACCTCTAGTAGCCCCACTGGTAAAGAATCTGCCTGCAATGCAGGAGATCCTGGTTCAATTCCTGGGTCAAGAAGATCCGCTGGAGAAGGGTTAGGCTACCCACTCCAGTATTCTTGGGATTCCCTGGTGGTTTAGCTGGTAAAGACTCCACCTCCAAGGTGGGTAGACCTGGGTTTGATCCCTGGGTTGGGAAGATCCCCTCCAGTATTCTGGCCTGGAGAATTTCATGGACTGTATAGTCCATGGGGTTGCAAACAGTCAGACATGACTGAGCAACTTTCAGTTTTCAAACTCATTTTAGGAGCTTCCTGGTAGCTCAGTGGTAAAAAAAATCCGTCTGCCAATGCAGGAGATGCAGGTTTGATCACTGGGTCGGAAAGATCCCCTGGAGAAGAAAATGGCAACCCCCTCCAGTATTCTTGCTTGGAGAATCCCATGGACAGAGGAGCCTTGTGGGCTACAGTCCATGGGGTCACAAAAGAACTGGACACAATTTAATGAGTAAAAACAACAGCAAAACTCCTTTTAAATATAAAACAAAAAGGAGTGAAGGCGGAGGTCAAGTTTCTAAATTCATTCCCTTCTTCCTGCTCTATCTGCAGCATGTCGGGAGCTCATTTCACTCACACTTCATTGCAGTTCTTGTTGGACAGTATCTTGGTATCAGCATCAGGGCTACGATGGGATATTAGTGCCGCATTTCCCACCTGATGGGCCCAGCCTCTTCTCTCCACCTCCCTGAGGGATGGGGAGGGTTTGCATCAGGGAGACACTCGGGCAGAGGTGTGGAAACGCACAGGGAGCTTGGAGGCAGGGAACCTGAGGGATAAGCTGGAAGGACTGTGTTGACCTCTAGATGGTGTGATGCGTCTCAACGCAGAGGATAAAGGATGCTCAGAGCCGCATCTCAGGAAAGTGATGCCAGAGCACACATGTCCGAGTGGAGAGGGAAGGACAGGTGTGTAACAGTTTCAGGAAGAGGTGTGACAGCCTCAGCAGGGTGGGTTTTTATTTTTCTCCGACATGGGCACCCAAACCCTGCTCTGATCAGCTGGCACCTGGAACCCACACTCGTATTACTAGAGCGGAGCCCAGCTCCCCTTCTCACACTTCCTACCCCAGGCCCTTAGCTCCTAAAGGGGAGACCAGGTACCTAACACAGTGCCTTGAATGCGGCGTATGCTCACAAGCATGTTGTTGAATGAGCACAGAGGAGGGAAGGGGCTAGTGGATGGCGGCGAGGCAGGCGCAGGGAAACACAGGTGAGAGAACAACCCCGGAGTGAGACAGCCTCGAGCCCCACCACAGCCCATGTCTGGGTTCACACGCAGACTCGGCCTCCCCCAGAGAGGCCTGCAGGGTGTCTACCACGTAGGAACCTGGTCCATGGGTGGGCATGCAAGTCCCCCCTGGGGACTGGTTCCAGTTTTCATTACAAATTTGACGTTGGAGAATAAGGAATGACTCCTTATTCCTTTGAAGCTGATGAAATTCACACCAAGGTGGAATCAGATCAAGTCTCGTATTTAATAAGTGAATAATGGTTCCTTCCTTTTTTGGGGAAGGTGATGGAAATGTTCTTTTAAAAATGGAAGTCTAATTGATTTACAATGATCCAGGTGTACAGCAACAGGCTTCATTTATATATATATATATATATATATATATATATATATATATATATATATATATATTCTTTTCCAGAGTCTTTTCCACTATAGGTTATTATAAGATATTGAGTATAGTTCCCAGTGCTATACAGTAGGTCGTATTGTTAATCTACGTACATCTGCTAATACCCAATTCCCAATTCATCCCCCTTCCTTTCTTCTTAGTGGGGCTTCCCTGGTGCCTCAGATGGTAAAGAATCCACCTACAATGCAGGAGACCCATGTTTGACCCCTGAGTCAGGAAGATCCCTTGGAGAAGGGAATGACTACCCACTCCTGTATTCTTGCCTGGAAAATTCCATGGACAGAGGAGCCTGGCGGGCTATAGTCCATGGGGTCTCAAAAGAGTCAGACACGACGGAGCAACTAACACTACCCCCTTGGTGAACATAATAAGTTTGTTTTCCACGTCTGTGAGTCTATTTCTGTTTCATAAATAAGTTCACTGTATCATTTTTTTCAGATCCCACATATTAGTCAATATCATATAATATTTGTCCTTCTCCATCTGACTTACTTCACTTAATACGATAATCTCCAGCTTCATCCATGTTGCTGCGAATGCATTGCTTCATTCTTTTTTACGGCTAAGTGATATTCCATTCTGGGTATATATCACATCTTCTTTATCCATTCATCTGTGGATGGACACGTAGGTCGCTTCCAAGTCTTGGCTGTTGTGAATAGTAAGCAGTACTGCAGTGAACTTTGGGGTGGACGTATCTTTTTGAAATAGAGTTTTTGTCTTTTCTGGTTGTATGCCCAGGAGTAGGATTTCTGGATCATATGGTAGCTCTAATTTTAGTTTTTAAGGAACGTCCACACGGTTCTCCATAGTGGCTGCACAAATTTACATTTGCTCCAACAGCATAGGATTATGGATTCATATTTTTGTGAAAGATTTCCTTGACTAGGTCTAAGAATCTTCTCTTTTCTATTTTGTTTTTACAGAGAAATATTTGGGAGGATGCAACTCCCTGAAGTGATCCCGAGAAAGACACCACCAGGGTTTGATCTCATTCTGAACCATGAAACGCTCATACCCCCCACCACACTCTTGGCTGGGGCCAGCCTAGTCTGACTCTCACCTCCTCGGCATCCTACCCTACCAGGGTCCCAGAGCCTTCCCTCCCCTGAGCTTCTATGTCAGCCCTTCCAGCTCTAATTGTGCACTTCGTGTAGCTCAAAGCAATGTATAGTTATTAACTTCTTACATAAATCTCATATTAAATTACGCTTTTCCTTCTTTCCTCAACTAGACTGTAAGTTTTTGGGGGACAGAAAGCATGCCCTGTGAGCTACAATCTCTTCCATATATGTTATCTAAGCTCCTGACAAATATTGAAAGAGGAAAACAAATTCATTTGGCAGTTTGATGGTCATACAGCAGACTAGTGAGCGGTGCAGAGCGCGGTGCTTTGCCAGGACAACTCTAGCTCCTGTGGGCAGAGCAACACCCGGATCTACTGTCCCCTCCACCCTCCACATGCTCTCTGTCCCTCTCCCGTTTGTTCTGCCATCTCTCCCTGTTTCTCTCTCCCTTATTCGGATGTGCAGCCTAGCTTGTGGGATCTCAGTTCCTCGACCAGGGATAGAACCTAGGCCCTCGGCAGCAAAAGTGCCAAGTCCTAGCCACTGAACTGCCAGGCAGTTCCCTTCTCTTTCTTTTCGTTTTTCCATCCTTCTTGCTCTGTGAAAAGTTTCTTTTATCACCTATTTCAGGATCCAGTCTCTGCCAGGTGCTGGGAGGAGTACAAGCTCATAGCATCCTGGGGTACCCTGACTTTATCTACTTCCTTCTCACTCTTCTTATTCCCTTCAGCCGTGTTTATTGAGCATCTTCCCCATAGGAGCTTACGCAGGAGCTCCTTGCAGAACACCACAGAGAGCTGGCGGGACAGCACGCTCTCCCATGCATCCTCTGAAAGCACCTGGCACCCTCCGTAAAGCTCTCAGCTTGGGGGAATCTTTAGGAAGGACACTTTCTGCACAGTGAGGGGACCAGAGGGAACAGAAGTGATTCTTAACATCTCTCTCAGCGCCGCAGATCCTCAGAGCGGTTGAAGAACAGGAAGGGCAAAACCAGGGAAGCCAAGCGCAGACCTACTGCAGCGGCGGCCCACCCCGAGTTGAGCTGTGGTGCCTGGCAAGGACCGGCAGGGGGCCTCCCAGTGCACTGAATAGAACAGGGAAGCCGTCTCCCTGAGGACCGGCCTCCTGGGACCTGAGAATTGACAGCCAGCTCCACCTGGTCCCCTGGAGTTAGCTATTGCTGCAGGTATTAATTGGAGAAGGCAATGGCAACCCACTCCAGTACTCTTGCCTGGAAAATCCCATGGATGGAGGAGCCTGGTAGGTTGTAGTCCATGAGGTCTCTGAGGGTTGGACACGACTGAGCTACTTCACTTTCACTTTTCACTTTCATGCACTGGAGAAGGAAATGGCAACCCACTCCAGTGTTCTTGCCTGGAGAATCCCAGGGACGGGGGAGCCTGGTGGGCTGCCGTCTGTGGGGTGGCACAGAGTCGGACATGACTGAAGCGACTTAGCAGCAGCAGCAGGTATTATTGGCAGGAGAGAAAAATCTCTAGACAATGAGGTGATGCGTTGGGCAGAGTATGAATGTGGGAAACGTGAGCGATGCTGTTAGGAATGGCCTCGTCAGGAATGGGGACGGAAACAGAGCCCTGCACTTGGAGTGTGAACCTTGGCTTCGCTTCTCCCTAGAAAGTGGGCTTGAGAAAGCCCTCTGGCTCCCGAGCCTGACCACCTCCCGAGCTCACGGGGCCCGAGTCTGCTTCAGTCCCCGCATGTGGCACAGTGGCCCATGTTCTGTTACAAGTGATCTCTCACAGGTGAGGACAGCGTTCTCTCCCATTTCCACCCCACCCTCCTGCACCCGTCTTACATCTTCTTCTTTCCATCTCATTTACCTAGTTGAGAGCGCTGAGCCCAGAGGCCTCTTACTCCAGCTCCAAAGCTTGCACTCTTGGTAACAATGTTTGATGCCAAGGTTCTCAAATGTGCCCAGCAATCATCATCACTGGGAGGCCTTGTTTAATCCAGGTGCTCAGACTCTAAAACCCAAGTGTCTGATTCAGCGGTGGGGCTGAGGACCTACACTTCCAAGCAGTTCCCAGATATGCTGATACTGCTGGTCCAGGGACCAGCTCTAAGAATCGCCGCTAGGAATCTTCGTGATTGGGGATGTCCTTCTCAGGACATGTCAGCTCGAAGAATTGCCACTGGAGGCTTCGTGATTGTGGGTATGGATGTCCTTTCCCAGGACATGTACTCCTTCTTCATAGTGGAGTCTTGACAAGGGTGGGTTTGAGACCACAGGAACAGAAGACTTAGAACCCAGAACAGGCCCTGGATTTGAAGTCAGACTCTGAATCCAGATCCAGCTCTTACTAGTTACCGGCTCTGTGGCTGTGACCAAGACGCGGCGCCTCTCTCGGGCTTTCTTTCCTCATCTGTTAAATGGGAGTGATCACAATGGGTTGGCAAAAAAGTTCATTGGGGTTTTTCTGTGACATCTTCCCAAACTTTCTGGCCAACTCAATACCTGTTTCAGAGGATTAAATGCCGAAGTTTCTTTTATGGAGAGTCTGGCACTTGTTAGGCATTCAGCTATTGATTCAAGTTTGGACTCCATTGGAAAACATTAGTGATGGTGCTTCTGTTTCTGCCCACATGGGGGTGTGGTGGGTGTTGAGGACTCCGCCAGGTAGATTCCATGGGCTGTTCTAAAAAACATTTGTCTGTCTTGTGGACGGGTCATGGGTAATGGACAGGTATGTGATCTGGGGTTTTTCTTGGATAGTCTCCTGGGCGGTATCACCTTTGTGAAACCCCAGCACTGAGCTTTGCATTTTACCTTGCATGTTACCAGGAGGTCCGTGCATGTTTGAGTTTGGGGTGGGTGGGGGAGGACAGCCCTTCTGTACCTGTCGCTGGAGTTGACCCCTACACCTAACTGAGGGATGGCAGTCATGAGGTCAGTGACGCAGAGCCAGGGTTGCTTCAGAGATTGATAATATTTATCCTCCTCAGGCCTATTGTTTGCTATACACCTCAGCCTCAGGGAAGTTATTCGCCATCTCCAGCCTGTGTTCTTCTCTTAGTGAGAATGTGACTGCTAGGCTGCAGTGAGACACTACCTATTGAGATTTTTTATTCTCATTTTAAAAAACTGGAGTATAATTGTTTTACAATGTTACTGGCAAGGACTCATTGCTTAGTCAGTGAAGAGTCTCCCTGCATTGCAGGAGACCTGGGTTTGATCCCTGGGCCTGGAAGATCCTCTGGAGAAGGAAATGGCAACCCACTCCAGTATTCTTGCCTGGAGAACCCCATGGACAGAGTGGCCTGGCAGGCTATAGTTTATGGGATTGCAGAGTTGGACACGACTTAGCGACTAAAGCACCAACCACCACCACTGAGTCAGTTATACACATATATACATCCAATCTCTTTTTAAGATTCTGCTCCTGTACAGACCATTACAGAGCACTGAGTAGAGTTCCCTGTGCTAAACAGTAGGTCCTTATTAGCTATCTCTGGTTCCTCTGCCTTTTCTAAAACCAGCTTGAACATCAGGAAGTTCATGGTTCACGTATTGCTGAAGCCTGGCTTGGAGAATTTTGAGCATTACTTTACTAGCATGTGAGATGAGTGCAATTGTGCAGTAGTTTGAGCATTCTTTGGCATTGCCTTCCTGACTTGCCTCTTGAGAAATCTGTATGCAGGTCAGGAGTAACAGTTAGAACTGGACATGGAACAACAGACTGGTTCCAAATAGGAAAAGGAGTACGTCAAGGCTGTATATTGTCACCCTGCTTATTTAACTTCTATGCAGAGTACATCATGAGAAACACTGGACTGGAAGAAACACAAGCTGGAATCAAGATTGCCGGGAGAAATATCAATCACCTCAGATATGCAGCTGACACCACCCTTACGGCAGAAAGTGAAGAGGAACTAAAAAGCCTCTTGATGAAAGTGAAAGAGGAGAGTGAAAAAGTTGGCTTAAAGCTCAACATTCAGAAAACTAAGATCATGGCATCTGGTCCCATCAGTTCATGGGAAATAGATGGGGAAACAGTGGGAACGGTGTTAGACTTTATTTTTTTGGGCTCCAAAATCACTGCAGATGGTGATTGCAGCCAAGAAATTAAAAGATGCTTACTCCTTGGAAGAAAAGTTATGACCAACCTAGATAGCATATTCAAAAGCAGAGACATTACTTTGCCAACAAAGGTCCGTCTAGTCAAGGCTATGGTTTTTCCTGTGGTCATGTATGGATGTGAGAGTTGGACTGTGAAGAAGGCTGAGCGCCAAAGAATTGATGCTTTTGAACTGTGGTGTTGGAGAAGACTCTTGAGAGTCCCTTGGACTGCAAGGAGATCCAACCAGTCCATTTTGAAGGAGATCAGCCCTGGGATTTCTTTGGAAGGAATGATGCTAAAGCTGAAACTCCAGTACTATGGCCACCTCATGTGAAGAGTTGACTCATTGGAAAAGACTCTGATGCTGGGAGGGATTGGGGGCAGGAGGAGAAGGGGACGACTGAGGATGAGATGGCTGGATGGCATCACTGACTGGATGGACGTGAATCTGAGTAAACTCCAGGAGTTGGTGATGGACAGGGAGGCCTGGTGTGCTGCGATTCATGGGGTTGCAAAGAGTCGGACATGACTGAGCGACTGAGCTGAACTGAACTATTAGCTATCTATTTATATATGTGCTGTGAGTGCCATGCTAAGTTGTTTCAGTTGTGTCCGACTCTTTGAGACCCTATGGACTGTAGTCCCCCAGGCTCCTCTGTCCATGGGATTCTCCAGGCAAGAATCCTGGAGTGGGTTGCCATGCCCTCCTTCAGGGGCTCTTCCCAATCCAGGGATCAAACCCAGGTCTCTTAGGTCTCCTGCATTGGCAGGCAGGTTCTTTACCACCAGCGCCGCCTAGAAAGCCCCTCTTTATGTATAATAGTGTGTATATGTCGATCCCAATCTCCCAGCTTATCTCCCCCTCTTTCCCCCTTGGTAACCATTAGCGTGTTTTCTACATCTGTGCCTCGATTTCTGTTTTACAAATAGGTTCAGTTGTACCACTTTTTTAGATTCCACTTACAAGCGATTTCATATGATATTTACCTTTCTCGGCATATAAGCTCTTAAAATAGCACCTAGCCCGTGGCAAGCACTCAGCACCTGTTGGCCTTTGTTATTTATTGAGAACCTACTGTGTTCCAGGCATGCTGCAGAGGTCAGGCATTTATTCCCCAAACACAAGCACTACTTTACATCCGGGGGATTGATGGTGGGTAAGACAGTGTACTCTTGCTTTTCTTTTCTGTTTTTTCATGTTGCTTGTGGGATCTTATTTCCCCAGCCATGGACTGAACTGGGCCCTCAGCAGTGACAGTGTGGGAGTTCTAAGCACCTGACTGCCAGTTAATTCAGTCTGCTCTTGTTTCCAAGAACCATTTGTAAGAGAAGCAAGGCATTGGAATGGGGCTTGTCCGAGCGAGGCCACTCAGCGGGGGAGCAGAGCCTATTCTGGCCTTTGGTCCTGCCCATGTGGGGCGCTGCCCTTACTGCTTCATCACCAGACGCTGATAATTATCACTTGAGAGGAGAATGAAAGCATCCATTTACTAGTTCTGAAAGTATGGTGGTAGATCCAAATCTGTAGTTTTTAGACATTTTGATTTGATTTGTAGATCTCAGATACTAATTTATATTCATATAATACTTTCATTATAAAATATGTAGTGGTACAAAGATTTGTATGTATATAGGAGTTTTTTTTTTCTTTTTAATTTGGGTTTATAAATGGTTTGGAAGAGGTTGCAGAAACATCGTCTGTTGCTCTTTTTAATATATCTCAAGCATGCTATGACACATCCTGAAATAATTTGCTTTGGAAAAAAGCACTGCTCTCTCTCTTTTGCAGATGTAACTGTAAGTATTACTTTGAGGTATGTAATTGCTGCAACCGTCTCCATTTGAAGGAAGACTTCTAACCCGTCCATCTCCCATCTCTTGCTATTATCAAGAAATAAGAAATATTGACTTAAAAGGCATTATTCAAATGTGTTGAATGTAAACACTGAAGAAGTCTGAGAACAGCCACAAATTTTCCTTTGCTTAATGCAGCCTTGAAAATATTTCAAGTATTCTGTTTTACAGGCATGCATTCACTCTGCTTAGGGAAAATATTACTTCAAGCACATCTTAGCATGCCAAGAACGCTTCTGGTGCCTGGCACTTAGTAGGAACTGAACGGATGGTTGAAGGTTGACTTGAGTTGAAGTTCGCTGGGATGCAAGTCTTGCTATGACACCTGGAAACTCTTGGGTTCCTTTAGGTATACAGACAGCTCTGGCAGGACTTGGTGAGGGGCTCTGGCTAGGGGCAGGCAGGCCTACAACCCTT
This sequence comes from Capra hircus, assembly GCF_001704415.2. NCBI lineage: Eukaryota > Metazoa > Chordata > Mammalia > Artiodactyla > Bovidae > Capra > Capra hircus. The sequence continues at coordinate 105,934,267 of NC_030813.1, forward strand.
CTGGGCAACGGGGCATTGCTCAGAACCAGACCTGGCTCAACGCAGAGCTAGAGCTGGCTTCACAATTGGTCCCTTGTCACTCATTTCATCGAGTGGCCCTCCTTCTGAGCTCTCAGATTTGGCTGTGAGCCCCTTGGAGACAGGACTCTGCCTCTCATTTCAGCATTTTCAAGAGCCTGTCCTAATGCCATAATTGCTCGTAAATGTTTCGCTCAACTGAAAGAAAAAGGAAAGAAACTAAGTGGGCACATGGCTCCCTCTAGTCTCCTCACTTCTGAGACCTGGCTGTGAACTCATGGCCAGATCCTCCCATGATTCATCACTTAAATCATTCAGCAGCTGAAGGATGCAAGCTTTCCCCTCAAAGGGTGTCTCCTGGGCTGTTTAGAGACCCGGGTGGGTGGTGGAAATAGCCCTGGTCTGAAATGCTATGGATGACTGGGTGGTGCTTTTTAAAAATTTTTAATTTTTTTATTGTCTGTTTTACCTTACACATAATCTGTGAATTTTTTTTTAATGGAAGTATAGTTGAATTACAATGTTTGTAAATTACTGCTGTACAACAAAGTGAGTCAGTTATATATGTGTGTGTGTGTATGTGTGTGTGTGTGTGTGTGTGTGTGTGTGTGTGTGTATAGGGGGGTTCCCACGTAGCTCTAGTGGTAAAGAACTCGCCTGCCAATGAAGGTGTAAGACATGTGGGTTTGATCCCTGGGTTGGGAAGATCCCCTGGAGTAGGAAACAGCAACCCACTCCAGTATTCTTGCCAGGAGAATCCATATGGACAGAGAAGTCTGGTGGGCTACAGTCTATGGGGCCACAAAGAGTCAGACATGACTGAAGTGACTTATCACATACTCATGCATATATATATATATATATATATATATAATTCTTTTTTATATTCCTTTCCATTATGGTTTATCACAGGATAGTGACTCTACTTCCTTGTGCTGTACAGTGGGACCTTGTCTATCCATCCTATATATAATAGCTTACCTCTGCTAACCCCAGCACCCACTGCATACCTCTCCCATAACCAACACTTGCATCACGCACGTACTGGCAGTCTGGAAGTTCAACCTACGTCAAGTCCCTTCTTGTTCTAGATCTCGGTCTCCCTGTGACGTCTAAGATCACTGAGAGCAATATGTGTCTATCCCATTAACGATATGTGAGTGTGTGTGTGTGTGTGTGTGTGTGTGTGTGTGTGTGTGTGTGCTGGTCAGCTCACTTGCCACAGCATCAAAAGTTTCACTCCTTTATTCATGAACAAAGAAATATTCTGACCTATTTTTCGGCAGAGCGAAGTTCTGGAATTTCAAATCACTGGATCCTTCTTTGGCTATTTTTCTATTGCCCCTGTGATGAAAGAAAATAGATTATCGTCAGGAAATAGCAAGAAGTGAGGGGAAAAATTAATTAAGTGCATTCATTCATAGAAATAACCACTCAGTGAGACGTAAGTAATTAACGTCTCACATGTAATTTCAAATCTGTCTTTGCATTTTCAGTGGAGTTAAACAAAATCTGGACTTAAGATAATCCAATTACTTGAAAATGTACCTTTTTTTTTTTTTTTAATGTAAGAGCTTTATTTTACAAGGAGCAATAGCCTGGGGTAGAATAAGTGCCCCTAACTGGTTGAAGACATGGGCTTTCTCACATCAGCGTGGTCAAGTGGTGTCCTCCCTAAGGTCCCTGAATTTCCATGACATTGCTCTGTACAGCAAAAAGAATCACACACGTGCCACCCGGTTAAGGGGAGGCTGTCAAACAAGGACAGTGCCTGCAGGCCAGGAAATGTCCTACATGCTTTCCTCTGTTGGCTGAATCCAGCCAAAACTAGCAAACATCATCCGGGGTAGGGAGGAAGATGACTTAGGAATAGCAACTCAGATCCAAATAATATGTATTGAACTCCTGTATAATTTAGGGACTTTGCGATGCTATTTTCTATGAAGAGATTAACTAATTTTAAATTGAGTTAATTTGTTCAAATTCAGTAAGGCATTCTCTATCATAAAGAATCTCTAGTTCATTTCATTAGCCAAGTTTAATATACTTTCATTTTTCTTGCAGGCATTTTGTGAGCTCTATTAGACGTTAACGGATGATCCCTTCCTCCATGAATGCTCCTTGGCAGCTACCAGGGTAGCTCCTCTGACCTGCTTGCCCTCCTGGTTCTCTCTACTTGGGCCATACCTGCTTCTTCTAGGACCTTAGATTTTCCTCTCCTCCCTCCCCCTGGGGCTCTTCCAGGGACTGGTCCCTCTTTCTTAAATGCTTGCTTGTCTTTCTTCTTCCCCTGCATCAAACTCAAGCTTCTGAGTTCAGTTCACCTGTCATTTCATCAGAGAAACCTCCTTTCTCCTCTGAGACAGACCCCTTCTAGCACTTGTCTGAGTTTTAGTTGTCCTTCGACTTAACGTGTAGGTTGTATTCATAACTGCGATGCTGAGGAACCGCCATCTCCATGAGGGCAGAGACTGCAGGAGACTGCATGTCCAGGGCTTGGGACGGTGCCTGATGGTGCAGGACATGCTGAAAGATGACCTGAAGCTCTCTCTCCAGCCAGGAGTTTTTAGAACTTTATTTCTATATTGGAGTATGGTCGATTAACAGTGTTGTAATAATTTTAGGCGCACAGCAGAGTGACTCAGCCATACATGTGTATGTATCCATTCTCCCCAAGACTCCCCTCCCATCCAGGCTGTCACATAACATTAAGCAGAGTTCCCTGTACTATGGATGGAACTAGAGATTGTTATACTGAGTAAAGTCAGACAGAGAGAAATATCCATCTAGGATTTTTTGTATAGCCTATTAACTGCAACACAATAAATTTAAAACGTAGTGAGTTGTTTGGATATATTTTGTCACCGTGTAAATTGATCATCTAGAAAGATGATGCATGATTCCATTATTTTTCAGTTTTTGTTATTCCACAGTTACACAGTTGTTTCATTACTGTATTATCTTATATTTGATACATTTTATTATTTCATTTTTTAAAATTTATCTAGGTGAAAGCTCGATTCATAAATCTTTATCTGCATTCCGACTTCATTTCTAACCTCTGGACACAAACATCTACCTTCTGGAATTTTTTAACTGGTCACCCCCAGCTGACTCAGGCCCTTTCCTAGTGAAAGGCCCCATTGTTCACACAACTTCCAAACAATTATTTGTGCACTCACCTTGAGTCTTCCCTCCCTTGTCCTCTCCATCCTCACATTTTGTTACCAGATCCTAGAAACTGAGTCCCAGATATCTCTCTTCAATCCTTTAAATGATACCTAGTCTTAGCTCTGCCTTCATTCTCTCCAGCCTGGACTCCGGTGTCAGCCCCCTAGCTTCCTGGGCTCCAATCCACCCACCAAACTACAATGAGAACAACCATCTTTTTAGCTGGCAGAATATAACCAAGTCACCTCTACTTGAAATCCCCACCCCTCCTCCATTTCCACAGGACAGAGTCCACAGTCTTTACCAGGATCCCTGCTCCAGGGGCCTTGGATACAATTTGTATTATTTGTATTCTTATTTCCTGCTAGCCCTGCTCTCTGACCAGGCCCTTCACATTGTCCCTGCTTGCCACATGACAGGCCAGTGGATCAGAGACTAGGTGTTGAGGCAAGGAATGCTTCATCTGGAGAGCTTACTGCCGAGAAGATGGCAGACTAGTGTCTCAAAATAACCATCTTATTGCAGTCTGGATGCCAGTTTCTTTTATAGAACAGAGATGGGGGGCAGTGAGGAAACGAAGTTAAAAGGCCATTAATCTTGCAAATATCTCTTAGAAAGGCAACCCTAGGACAGGGGGTGTGATAATTCTTCCTTCCTGACATCCACAGGTGGACAGGGTCCTGAACAAAGACACTTTAGTTAACAATCAGGCGGAGGGGCAGGATTTTCTGAGGCAGGATACCATGGATGATGACAATAACAAAAGCAATGAAAAGCAAGTCGAACAGTTCCAATAGCAAGAAACAGTTCCTGTATGGAGTCAGAACTGGCTCTTTCCTGCAATAATAGTTTCCATTCTTCAAGGCTTAGTTCAAACATTAGTTCCTTGTGAGGTCTTCTGTGCTGCTTCCTCTTAGGACATTTTAGTATTTTTGGTATGTCTCTGTTCTACCATTCATTCATTTGCTCATGAATCCATTTATTCATTAACTCAACACAATCTTAGAGATATTATAGATATCAGATCTATTTTGTGCCCGGCAATGGGATGAAGTTGTAAAGAAGACACATGAAGCCTTCCTGGTGAATCTTTTATGGTTGTCGGGAGACAGGCCATGGACAAGCAGATAAACAATCATATTTTTATCATATTGCTGTGTATGTGTGCCTGTTCAGGTGTTCTTGTTCCCCTAGAGTAGAGGATTTTTGTGAGAAGACACATATCGTGGGAATATTTTCTCTCCCAGCACAAGGACTAGGTGACCTCAGGTGTGACCTCCGGAATATTTTTAAGGTATGAAATGATGCATTAATGATAAATAGATAAATGAATGCCCTGTCCACCTGGGCTCTTACACAATAGTGAACCACTCACTCTATTGCGTAGGGTCCTTTAGGTCTCTCTGATACCAGGCAACTTCTGATGTGTCCCTGCACTGAGAAGGAGACCCTTGGTTTCATTACATCTCTAAGGTATGGCAACATTTCTGTGCTCTGACAGCCAGGGTAACATTTGCTGAAAAGGCTTTAACCAGTTCAATTTTAGGAGAATATGGGGGGGTTCTGGGAACTTTCTCAACCTCTTCCTGGGATCCCCAAGAACCCAACAGCCTGGGAGCTTCCTCTGACCTTTCCAGAGAATCGACTTTTGCTTCTTTATCTTTAGGAAGAGAGTTTAACTCAAGCTCCTTTTCTATTTTATATTTACAGTAACCCTCAGCAGGGTAGTTAACTTAACTAACCTAAGTTGGGCGGGCATCCTTCTCAGCTTTTTGCTACAGATGAGGGAACAGGGACCTTGAGAGTGGAGGGGATCTGATTCAAGGTCACCAAGCTGGTTGATGGCCCAGCCAGTGCTCCACACCAGGTCTCTAATCTGCCAGGTATGTGCTACATGCACGCTCCCCCTGGGGGAGCCAGGGTGTGAGGCTGGCTGATACTCAGGGTCAGGCCCCTCTGAGACCCGCTAAGGAACAGGAGCGAGAATGAGTGGGCGTGCTACTGCTGCTAAGTCGCTTCAGTCGTGTCCGACTCTGTGCGACCCCATAGACAGCAACCCACCAGGCTCCCCCGCCCGTCCCTGGGATTCTCCAGGCAAGAACACTGAAGTGGGTTGCCATTTCCTTCTCCAATACATGAAAGTGAAAAGTGAAAGTGAAGTTGCTCAGTCATGTCTGACTCTTAGCAACCCCATGGACTGCAGCCTGACAGGCTCCTCTGTCCATAGGATTTTCCAGGCAAGAGTACTGGAGTAGGGTGCCATTGCCTTCTCCAATGGGCGTGGCGGGGTACAAAGAATGAGGAGGTGGTGCTGTTCTTCCCACAAAAGATTATTTAACAGATGAACAAAGCTGGCCAGTTAACAGCCATCAAAGGTCCATCTAGTCAAGGCTATATTTCCAGTAGTCATATATGGATGTGAGAGTTGGACTATAAAGGAAGCTGAGCACTGAAGTATTGATGTTTTTTGAACCGTAGTGTTGGAGAAGACTCTCGAGAGTACTTTGGACTGCAAGAAGATCCAACCAATCCATCCGAAAGGAAATCAGTCCTAAATATTCATCAGAAGCACTGATGTTGAAGCTGAAACTCCAGTACTTCGGCCACTTGATGCAAAGAACTGACTCATTTGAAAAGACCCTGATGCTGGGAAAGATTGAAGGTGGAAGGAGAAGGGGATGACAGAGGATGAGGTGGTTTGATAGCATTACCGACTCAATGGACATGAGTTTGAGTGAACTCCGGGAGTTGGTGAAGGACAGGGAGGCCTGGTGTCCCGCAGTCCATGGGGACGCAAAGAGTTGGACACGACTGAGCGACTGAACTGAGCTGAACTGAACCTGGACAGTGAGCAGTTAAGTTTATTTGTTTTTAAAACACATGAAAAGAACAGAGAACAGTAGAAGGTTTAACATTAGAAGAGGTTCTCTCCCTTGCTCCCCCTCCCTTTCCAGTTATTCGGAATGGAGTTTTGCTTGCTAATCATAAGGAACATCACAGTCTGCCCACCCCACAGTCTTCCTCTCCACCAGCTCGTTCTGGCTCAAATCATTCCTTAGGGTTCCAGGTTTTAGGAACACATTAAAAAAAAAGTACCATGATGAAAGAGTTATAAAGTCTCAGTATATCACAGAAAATATTATTTAAGAATGTTTATCATACCAGGTCAAAACTGTTTGCGTTGCATTAAACTGGTAACTGACCTTGGAAGGAGATGGTCAATGTTTCCACAAACTGGTCTTGGCATTTGTGAGCCTGCATTGATGATTCTGTATATGGCCCTAGTATAGGTAGTTATGCACCATTTTCAAGACCTCAAACATCTAAGACCAGCTGTCCTTCCTATGGGCCATTCAGCCTGCCTCATCCACATAGTAAAAGAAATCCAATGAGCAAGTTTAAACGGCTGCTCTATTGCTTATCTCTGATCCTCATCAAGTGCCCCCAGGGAAGCAACACAGGTTAGTTTACTTAACAGTGAACTCAGCACATAACAAAAAAAGGGGAAGTGCCATAGGCTGGTGGGGAAACTGAGGCACAGAGTGCCAGTGGGGGAGCCAATTAATTGTTCTTGTAATCATCTTGTCCTCTGCTGAGAAAGAGCATGTCACCTTGCAGGAGCCAGGTTCTCTACTTAACTATCCACTTATCACTTCTGGTTTTATAATTTTTGGCTATTTTTGCTTTCCTTTTCCTCCTTAGCACCTCCCTCCTGAGTGGTCAGCTGACAAAACTCGTTCAGTCCTCCTTCACATGTCTTCTTGTTCCATCCCTTTCTTACACTCTCTCTTCTCAGGACCAAGGACTTTTCAGGTAGCTCTAACAGAAGTCAGTTCTGCATAGCTGAATCAGTATATACTGGCTGTAGTATGTTGAAGGGTGACTACAGAAAGATGTATCTATCAAAACTGAATTATTTGAGAAGAGGGTCTTTGAAAATGTAATTAAGGTGAGATCTTGAGATGAAATTGTTCTGGATTAGGGTTGCCTTGTATTCAAAGTTGGGCTTCCCAGCTGGCTCAGTGGGTAAAGAATCTGCCTGCAATGCAAGAGCTGCAGGAGACTTCGGTTTGATCCCTGGGTCATGAGGATCCCCTGGAGGAGTGCATGGCAGCCCACTCCAGTATTCTTGCCTGGAGAATCCCATGGACAGAGGAGCCTGGCGGGCTACAGTGCATGGGGTCACAAAGAGTTGGACACGAGTGAAGCTACTAAGCATGCACACACATACCATATCTAAGGACAGGTTTTCTAAGAAAAGAAGACCATAGGAGAAGACACACAGAGAAGGGCATGTGCCATCCCACGGGAAGATGGAGACAGAGTTTGGGGTGATGGTGCCACAAGCCAAGGAGCTTCTGGAGCACCTGAAGCTGGAGGAAGAAAGGAAGGATCCTACGCTAGAGGCTTCAGAGGAGACACAGCCCTCGGGATTGATTTCAGTCTTCTGGGCTCCAGAACAGTGAGAGAATACCTTTCCGTTGTTTTAAACCCCATGGTTGGTTTAAGCCACTATAGCCCTGCTGCTGTTGCTGCTAAGTCGCTTCAGTCATGTCCGACTCTGTGCGACCCCATAGATGGCAGCCCACCGGCTCTGCCTTCCCTGGGATTCTCCAGGCAATAACACTGGAGTGGGTTGCCATTTCCTTCTCCAATGCATGAAAGTGAAAAGTGAAAGTGAAGTCACTCAGTTGTGTCCGACTCTTCACAGCTCCATGGACTGCAGCCTACCAGGCTCCTCCATCCATGGCATTTTCCAGGTAAGAGTACTGGAGTGGGGTGCCATTGCCTTTTAGAGGACCCAATACACAGAACATCTAACCCAACCCATCCTAAAGTACAGAAAATAAATAAGACCCAAATCTCCAGCAGGACAAAACCAGAAGTATAAAGACAAAAATGCATATAGTCTAGAAGGAAAAAGAAATAAATGGGAACATCTTTAAGTGAGGGGGTAGTCAAGGAAGGCTTCCACAGACTGATGGATGAGGTGCATGCAAAGTCGCTTCAGTTGTGTCCACCTCCTTGTGACCCCGTAAACTGTAGCCTGCCAGGCTCCTCTGTCCATGGGATTCTCCAGGCAAGAATACTGGAGTGGGTTGCCATTTCCATTTCCAGGGGATCTTCCTGATCTACAGATAGAACCCGGATCTCTTACATCTCCTGCATTGGTAGGTAGGTTCTTTACCACTAGTACCACCTGGTAAGCCCAATGAATGAGGATGTGCAGCATTTTCCAGACTGATGACAAGGTGAGCTGGAAGGTGGACAGTGAGGTGGGGCAACCTATTTTGGGGCAGATGCCTGCCCCAAGCTTTCCTGGCCATTTTCCTCTAATTTTTCACCTTTACCAGTATTCCCAGGTACACCCAAGATGTCAGGTACAGTCTGACCAGCACAGATGAAAAGCTACCATTTCTTCTGCTGTGAAATGACACTTCTCTTAATAAGCACTGAGAACAAGTTCAGCTTCTTCCAGAAGCTTCTCATTACACTCCCAATGAGCGTGCAGATCCCTGAGAAATCACACAATTTTCCCTATGCCTTAATTCTCTTTCAAGGGCAATGCAGCTGGATTGCTGACTCCAAGATCATGAATAATAATAATGTGTAATGCTATAACTACAACTTACTGGTCATTGTTTGCCAGTTCATACAAATTAGTCCAGCAAATGCTCACCACAACCCTAAGAGTCGAGTCCAAGCCTATCCCCAACTCTGTTAAATTTCTTCATCTTGTGTTCAGCTCATGTTCCTTCTCCTCAGGAACTGCCACATATTAGGCTTCTGAGGGGGCTTCCCAAGTGGTCAGTTCAGTCAGTTCAGTCACTCCGTTGTGTCCGACTTTTTTTGACCCCATGAATCGCAGCACGCCAGGCCTCCCTGTCCATCACCAACTCCTGGAGTTTACTCAAACTCATGTCCATCGAGTCGGTGATGCCATCCAGCCATCTCATCCTCTGTCATCCCCTTCTCCTCCTGCCCCCAATCCCTCCAAGCATCAGGGTCTTTTCCAATGAGTCAACTCCTCTCATGTGGTGGCCAAAATATTGGAGTTTCAGCTTTAGCATCATTCCCTCCAAAAAACACCCAGGACTGATGTCCTTTAGGATGGACTGGTTGGATCTCCTTGCAGTCCAAGGAACTCTCAAGAGTCTTCTCCAACACCACAGTTCAAAAGCATCAATTCTTTGGCGCTCATCTTTCTTCACAGTCCAACTCTCACATCCATACATGATCACTGGAAAAACCATAGCCTTGACTAGACGGACCTTTGTTGGCAAAGTAATGTCTCTGCTTTTGAATATGCTATCTAGGTTGGTCATAACTTTTCTTCCAAGGAGTAAGCATCTTTTAATTTCTTGGCTGCAGTCACCATCTGCAGTGATTTGGGAGCCCCCCAAAATAAAGTCTAACACCGTTTCCACTGTTTCCCCATCTATTTCCCATGAACTGATGGGACCAGATGCCATGATCTTAGTTTTCTGAATGTTGAGCTTTAAACCAACTTTTTTGCTCTCCTCTTTCACTTTCATCAAGAGGCTTTTAGTTCCTTTTCACTTTCTGCTATAAGGGTGGTGTCATCTGCATATCTGAGGTTATTGATATTTTTCCTGGCAATCTTGATTCCAGCTTGTGTTTCTTCCAGTCCAGTGTTTCTCATGATGTACTCTGCATAAAAGTTAAATAAGTAGGGTGACAATATACAGCCTTGACGTACTCCTTTTCCTATTGGGAACCAGTCTGTTGTTCCATGTCCAGTTCTAACTGTTGCTTCCTGACCTGCATACAGGTTCCTCAAGAGGCAGGTCAGGTGGTCTGGTATTCCCATATCTTTCAGAATTTTCCAGTTTATTTTGATCCACACAGTCAAAGGCTTTGGCATAGTCAATAAAGCAGAAATAGATGTTTTTATGGAACATCTTCCTTTTTTGATGGTCCAACGGATGTTGACAACTTGATCTCTGGTTCCTCTGCCTTTTCTAAAACCAGCTTGAGCATCTGGAAGTTCATGGTTCACGTATTGCTAAAGCCTGGCTTGGAGAATACTAGTGGTAAATAACCTGCCTGCCAATGCAGGAGACACAAGAGATGCAGGTTTGATCCTGAGGTTGGGAAGATCCCCTGGAGGAGGGCATGGCAACCCACTCCAGTATTCTAGCCTGGAGAATCCCATGGACAGAAGAGCCTAGTGGCTATAATCCATGGGGTTGCACAGAGTCAGACACGACTGAAGTGACTTAGTACGCATACATGCATGCACAGGCTCCTGAGGAAACACTGAGATGGAGAGGATGATGTAGGAAGTCCATTAGGGTGAGATCTTGGCATCAGTCACTGTGGAGGGCAGGGAAGGAAGCAGAATTTGGAAGGGGGAAGAGTTGGGCTGTGCTCTGAGATTGGCACCAGGGTCCTTCAGAACTACCCTGAGTTGCGGCGGCAGGGCCGTGCCTTTGTGCTCCTGGATGAACCAGATAGTGGATGCAGGCTGCCCCAGGTGAGGCAACTCTATTCAACTGAGACAATTCCCAAAGGAAGTTGAGCGGGAGAGACTCCAAAAGGCTAGTACAGTGTCACATTGGATTCAGACTCTAGAGAGTGTGAGATCTCAAGCTCAACATAGGTCTTACTGTAGCTTTCATTAGAATGAGAGAATGGAAGGAGCGGGGAAGGAAGGATGGGGCCCAGGGCAGGATGATCCTGAGGGTAGGGCATCCCCTAGGAAGGAGTGGGGCAGCGAGTCAGAGAGATACTGGTCTCCACAGGATGTGGTGTGGTGTGGAAACAGAAGTTAAGAGCACTCATTTGTACTCCATCAGAATTTGAATCTGGTTCTGCCAACAGAATAGGTCACCAGTTTATCTCATCATCCCCATTTTACACTCAAGGAAGGGGGAGTTATAATAACTCCCTCACATATTGATTGCATGTTGGTGATCACTTTATTATCTAGGGTTCAATTCTTACTCCAATAAGCAAGGAATAGCAGAGGTGGACAACCAGGAGGCCCCAGAAGGGCAGTTGATAATGAACATTTTCATCCAGGCCCAAATGCTATTATCTCAGAACTTCTGTGGGTCAGGAATCCAGGCGTGACTTTGTTGGGTCCTCTGTTTCATGCTCTCTGCTGAGGCTGCAGTCAAAGTATCAGCCAGAAATGGGGTCTCCTCTGAAAGCTCAACTGGGAAAGGCTCTACGTGGTTCTAAGCACATGGGATTGTTGGCAGGTTCAACAGTTTCTTAATGGCCTGTTGGACTGAGAGCCCTGCTTCTTCGGTGTATGTGGGTAAGAAGATGCCTCCAGTTCTTGCCACCTGGGCCTCCCTCATATAGCCACGTGCTTTATCAAAATGTGTAAATCAAGCTGACAAGAGGGAAGTTGAGATCACACGTAATGTCATCACAGAAATGACACCTTGTCAATTTTGCCATCTCCTTTTGTTTACAGGCGATCACAGGCCTTGCTCACAATTAAGAGGGAGTGGATTACACAGGGAGGGATGCAAGTACCAGGTGAAGAGGTAACTGGGGGCCACTTTAGTGTCTGTCTGCCCCATATACTAGTTGACTCATTGGAAAAGACTCTGATGCTCGGAGGGATTGGGGGCAGGAGGAGAAGGGGACGACAGAGGATGAGATGGCTGGATGGCATCACTGACTCGATGGACATGAGTCTGGGTGAACTCCGGGAGTTGGTGTTGGACAGGGAGGCCTGGCGTGCTGCGATTCATGGGGTCACAAAGAGTCGGACACGACTGAGCAACTGAAGTGAACTGAACTGAGTGTGCAAGTGTGAGTAGACGTGACACTAGTTTCTAGCATCCAGAAGGTATTTGACAAACCTACAAGCTAAGTCAACTAGACTCTTCCTGCTGCCTGTTTTATAACCTTCTGTGACTCCTGAAAATGTCAGGCCTGTTCTCAAAAGTTCTTCAGCTAATTCCAGAAGACGCCAGCAAGTCAGAACAGACTGGTTCTCTGAATCTTTGCTCTTGCATGTGAGGGGCCATTGTAATTATTTTTTTGCAGCAGAATGCTATACTTCTAATTTTCTTAAAATAGTCACTGCGTGAGTCATCACAAACAACTTTTCTGAACTAGAGTTTCCTATTTTGTTCATTCGATTTGGTCTTCAGGCCACATGGGTGATATGCACAAACTTCCGTTGAGTTGTATATTCCTGTGCATAGCTTCTTCTAAACCTAGGAAATGTTCAACACTGCCTTGCCCCACCCCCCACCAGTCCCAAGCATCTGAGCAAAGCCCAGGCTCTTACAAATTTGATATGTCATAGCTGGGATGATGGATACCTTTTATGCGCTTGCACTGCTGAACCCAGAAAAGCTGAAGGACATACAGACTTTTTTTCTTTTATTTATTTATTTTTAAAAAATATAAATTCATTTATTTTAATTGGAGGTTAATTACTTTACAATATTGTATTGATTTTGCCATACATCAACATGAATCTGCCATAGTTATACACGTGTTCCCCATCCTGAACCCCCTCCCTCCTCCTTCCCCATACCATCCCTCTGGGTCATCCCAGTGCACCAGCCCAAAGCATCCTGTATCCTGCACCAAACCTGGACTGGCGATTTGTTTCATATATGATATTATACATGTTTCAATGCCATTCTCCCATATCATCCTACCTTCTCCCTCCCCCACAGAGTCCAAAAGACTGTTTTATACATCTGTGTCTCTTTTGCTGTCTCGCATACAGGGTTATCATTACCATTCTTCTAAATTCCATATATATGTGTTAGTATACTGTATTGGTGTTTTTCTTTCTGGCTTACTTCACTCTGTATAATAGGCTTCAGTTTCATCCACTTCATTAGAACTGATTCAAATGTATTCTTTTTAATGGCTGAGTAATATTCCATTGTATATATGTACCACAGCTTTCTTATCCATTCATCTGCTGATGGACATCTAGGTTGCTTCCATGTTCTGGCTATTATAAACAGTGCTGTGATAAGCATTGGGGTGCATGTGTCTCTTTCAATTCTGGTTTCCTCGGTGTGTATGCCCAGCAGTGGGATTGCTGGGTCATAAGGCAGTCCTATTTCCAGTTTTTTAAGGAATCTCCACACTGTTCTACATTAAAGTTTGAATTTGAATCTATTTACCTAGGGCCGATTTTCTCAAGCTCACGCAGCCTCCCCATTCAAAACCGGCAAAAGATCTTGGAGAAGAAGATCACATACACACACTAGCTTCTCGCAGGAGGCTACAGTTGCTGGGAAGCAGGTACTAATGATAAGGCACTGTTTCAAACACTGCTCAGAGACAGGGATGCAGTAAGGTCCCGTATCTCCTTCTGTCTGTGCACACCAGGAGATCACAGTACACAATTTGGAGGTATCTCTGCCCTGCCTGACAGTACGTGTGTAGCAGAAAGTGAGGGAAGAGCCCAGATACAAGACAGACTTATATTTCAAAGCAGCTTCAGCACTGAGGGCATTGCCTTCTGTCTGTCCTATCCAGTGTCTTCCATTTATGAAGTTTTAGCTGCAATTTTGGATGATAATTCTGGGGACAGACAGCTGGAGTGGAAAGAGAGTTTGGTCCTGTGACTTTAGGGTTAGGGTTCAGGCCCTAACTATTTTTACTGCTTCATTGAGTTATCTCAGCCATGTTACTTAACCATAGCCCGGTTATGGTTGTGCCATGTGTACAATCAGAGTAGATGGGTTGGTATGTTTCCTGAAGCATCATTACTGGATATATTCTGCACACTTTGCTGTTCTTACATTAAACTGAAGGGGATAAGAGTCTTGCAGCTGAAAGTCTATGGAAAAGTCCTAAAAACCATGAGCATACCTAACAGAACTTGAGAACTTGGTGGCAGAGTGAATTAACTTAAGGGTCCTGTGCTCATGGAATCTCCCTTGATCTTTCATCTGGACCTGAGAGCTTCTTAACTGTTCTCCTGGATATCTGTCCCTTTCTACTCGAAGAACCTCTGTCAATTTTGTCTCAGCTATCATTTCAACTCTCTGTTTTGTTTTACAAACCAACATTCCAGGCAAACCAAACCTCTGGCTAGGCTGAAAGACAGCACATTGAAATTTCCTCCATTCATGTGGTCTCCCCTGCCTGTGATTCATTTCTCCCTCTTTCTCTTCTCTTTCTAACATCTCCACAACCTCAAATTCTTGATCTGCTGGGTCCAGCACAGATGCCATCTTTTCTGCTCATCTTTCCCCAAAGGATCTGGACAGATGTGCTATGTGCTTCATGAGCTAGAATGGAGCTCGCTTTCCATCTTGGCCTATGGCAGCCATGTTCCCTAAGCCCTCACTCTATCCTGAACCTGGTCCCTCTCCTCCTGTATCCTCTTTGATAGTTCACCGTCTTGGAAACTAAATCCTCTCAGACTCAAGTCCTTTACTGAAACTGAATTGAAATTGAGCAGTGGACCCTGGTACCATCCTCCAGTCATATATTTATTGAGTAGCTACTATGTGCTGGTTATTGTCTTATGCCTGGGAATATAGACAAGACACAAAAGGTCCTACGCTCATGAAGCTGGCAGCCCATGAGTGGGAACCAACCTAGTGAACAAGAAGCTTACCTCCTCTGTTCTTCTTTCCCCCCATGGCTTCCTGTTTCATTTACTCCTGATTTGAATGGCTACCTGGTTTCAGGACAGTCCACCTGGCTCTGACCGGAGTTTCCCTTGGTACGCAGCTCTGACAGCTGCCTGTGGATTCACACCTGGCCAGGAGGTAGCCTTGGTCCTCCTTCAGGCCACGTGGGCTGCCCTTCCTCCTCTCAATTCTCCAGACTCAGGGAGAGGCTTTGGATTCTCTGATGAAATGGATCAGACCTCAGTTTTCAGAGGTGGCCACCCATGTGGTCATGATTGGTGTGTGCACCTCTCATCAAAGCTCTGAACTCCTGTCACTCCCTCTTGCAGACCAGCAGCAGAAAAAACATTTGCTCTTGAGAAGATCCATAGAATCTCTGGAAGGAATTACTAATTTTTGTTCATTAAGGCAGGACAAGTCTTCCCTGTAGCTCAAATGGTAAAGAATCTGCCTGCGGCGTAGGAGACATGGGTTCAGTCCCTGAGTTGGGATGATCCTCTGGAGAAAGGAATGGCAATCTACTCTAGTATTCTTGCCTGGAGAATCCCAAGGACAGAGGAGCCTGGCGGGCTATAGTCCATGGGGTCGCAAAGAGCTGGACATGACTGAGTGACTAACACTACTCCTACTAAGGGAAGAAATGGAGTTGGAATATTCTAGAACAGACCAGCTCTGCCTGTGGGTTGCAGGTGCAGAGTAGAGGGTGGTGTCTGAATGCTGCTGTTTGCTTTCCCCGAGTTACAGCTTCAGAGGGTCCCAGAGTGTGGGTCTCCATGGAAAGATAAATGCGTATCATCTTGAAGCTGCTTGAACCTGTTAATTTTTAATTAAAAAACCTTGATTTTGTATTGGGGAATAGCCAATTAGGGCCTCCCAGGTGGCACCAGTGGTAAAGAAACCACCTGCCAAATTCAGGAGAAATAAGAGATGCAACTTTGATCCTTGGGTCGGGAAGGTCCCCTGGCAAACAAAACGTCAATCCACTCCAGTATTCTTGCCTGGAGAATCCCATGGACAGAGGAGCCTGGCGGGCTCCATAGGGTTATGAAGAGTCAGACACGACTGAAGTGACTTAGCGGGCACATAGCCGATTAACAGTGCTGTGATAGTTTCAGGTGGACAGCGAAGGGACTAAGCTATGCACACACATATATCCACTCTCCCCCAGGCTCGCCTCCCACTTAGGCTGCCACATAACATTGAGCAGAGTTCCATGTGCCATGCGGTGGGTTGGTTATCCATGTTAAATATAGCAGTGTGTACAAGTCTACCCCAAACTCCCTAACTGCCCCTCCCCGCCCAGCAACCATATGTTGAACCTGTTAATTGTACAAATGAGACAACTTGGGTCCAGACAAGTGGAATGACTTGCCCACACTAACCAGATGCTAATACAGAAAGTTCTGGATCAGCTCCTGGCTCCCGTGTGGTGCCTGAGGTCCCTTTCATTTCCCCAGTGCTTGTCTTCCAATTAAGCCTCTTTGCATGCCTTCTAAATAAATTCTCTTTTTTCTTTTTAATCTCCTTGAGGACGGAAAGACAAAAGAAAGATAACCTAATTTAGAAAACAAGAAAGTAATTCTGAATCCTTTTATGTCCAGGTTTCAAGAAATCCTATAAAACCTTTTCTCCTGCCTTTTTTTTAGTTGTTTAAATTTTGATTTAGGGAGAGGAAACAAATGAGCTAAAGAATAGAAGTCTTACCTATTTTCAAATGCTTTCTCCAACAACCCCCCCTCCCCGCCCCCCCCGCAACCCCCATCTCATCTTGATTGTCAGGGATGTAACTTCTAATAGGCCATCAATGTATGTAATAAGCAAATACAAAAACAACACTGAATTACCCTTTTTATAGGTCCATAGATGTATTCAGAGTGGAATTTAATTTATAGATGGTCATGCCTGAAAGATTCTGCATGCATGATAGAAAACAACAAGAGAAAAGAAATATGTTTATCTTTTAAAAACCCTCAAAACAAAAACTTGATTTGTGCCTGGTTATACACAATCCATTAAAGCCCAAGAGTAAAGGGTCATAAAGGACCTTCTTTGGTGGTCTGCAGGAGTGCCAGGAGGGACCTCATGCTTAGAATGTAGAGAATGAAGCTCCCTAAGACAATATCCTTTCCTCCATCTCCTGGGCCAACACTTCCTGACTCCAGAAGGCCCAAAAGAAAGGAATGGGAGGGACTTCCTTGGTGGTGCAGTGGATAGGAATCCGCCTGCCAATGCAGGGGACACAAGTTTGATCCCTGGTCCAGGAAGATTCCGCAGGCCATGGAGCAGCTAAGCCTGCAGCCACATGCAGTTATTGAGCCACGTGCCTAGAGCCTGTGCTTCACAACAAGAGGAGCCACCTCCACGAGAAGCTCAAGCATCGCAACTAGAGAAAGGCTATGTACAACAGGGAAGACCCAGTGCAACCAAAAATAAAACAAACAAAAAAATAATAAAGTATAAGAAAAAAAGGAAGAGAAATCCAGGTGGGCGAGGGAAAATGGGATGAGAAAGGAGAAAGTTCTATATCATGCCAGCTCCTGGGCTTGGTGCCCCCTCTCTGCCTTGGAATCTGCAGCCCTTCTCAGTAATCCCTCTACTTAACATCTCATTTTCTTCAATCCATCTGCCATGTTGCGGCTGGGGTCTTCATTCTAAAATCTGTCATTTCCACTGCCTGTGGTGATGGTCCATGTTCTGTTAAGGTCCGTGTTCTGAGCATGACACAGCCGCCCCATCTGGTCCCTGACATCTCTCCACAATTCTTTCTCCACAGCACCCACTTGACCCTAAGGCGGCCATCATGAGCCACTGGCCTGTCCCTGAATGGGCCCGACCCCTGAAATCTCTGTCAGTACGTAGAGAAACAGCATAAATAACACGCCCAACTTCCTACAAGAGGTCCACAGATAAACAATTAAGGCAAGTTCTCTTGTTTCAGACCCGTCTTGTTTTATCCTCTCAGCAACTGATTCTTGATACAACTCAAGGAACATGCCCACATCCCTCAGAGAAGAGACGGCATTCCTGTCTTTTTTAGCTCTTAGTACAGAGCCCCACCCAGAGGAAGGGTTCAACACAGCTTGGGGGGACGTGACGAAACAGCTTTAATGCCAGATCTGTCTGATATGGTCGCAATGAAGAAGCATGAGCTAGAAGTCAGGGATAATGGATAAACTGACCCAAAATACTACTTAAAGTGTCAACCACTCTTCTCAATTATTTCTGTTGCCTTATTATACTTTGAAGTGTGAAAATTGCTCAGTCGTGTCCGATTCCTTGTGACTCCATGGACTGTAGCCCACCAGGCTCCTCTGTCCCTGGAGTTCTCCAGGCAAGAATACTAGAGTGGGTGGCCATTTCCTTCTCCATTATTATACTTTGCAAATGGGACAAAAGAAGCCCAGAGAGGCCAAACACATTGCTCATGGCCACACAGCACCAAGTATCCAGGCTAGGCTTGTCCTTGGGGTTGGGAGAAATCAGTGAACAGAGTAAAGATACCTCACCCCCATGGAGCAACACAGAAAAGGAGCTCTGCCCTTAGGGAGAGAAGGCCAACAATCACCACACACAGAATGATGTGCAGACAGGTGCGACTTCCCATGAGGTGGTCAAGGTGGGCCTCCTTGAGGAGGAGTGAGCACGGACAAGGCGCTGCAGGTGTCAGTTGTGGGGAGTCTGCAGGAAGAGCATCCAGCCCCAGGGATGGCTGGGGGGAGAGCCTGAAGGCAGAATCCTGGCTGGGTGGTGGGGTCAAGGTGAGGGGGTCAGCATGGTTGAATTGGACCGAGTGTGGGGATGGGTTGGGAAGACCATCCAAGTGCTTTTGGGGGCATGACAGCATACGGGGTGAGACATGATGGAATTGAGAGGGTGAGACCGAGGCTTCGAGTAAACATGAAGCCACGGTAGGGTCTCTGACAGAGGAACACAGTGATATCAGTCATGTTCCTGTAGGATCTCCCTGACTGCTGTGTGGAGTTATCCTTATCCTTGGTGAATAAGGTAGAAACTGGGAGAACTTTGGGGAAGTTACTATGGTAACATGGGCAGAAATTGATACCCCAGGGTCCCAGGAATAGTGGGAGTCAGGGATCAAGGGAGTGTTATTACTTGAATAACAAAGCTTAAAACTCCGTAACATTCTGCATCACCTCTCCCAACTCTGCCCATAGGATTAATCTTTCTTCAATGATGGTTCCTCCAAAAACCATTTTAAAAAGCAAGTTTTCATGCATTTCATAATTTCCTGTGGAGAAGGCAATGACACCCCACTCCAGTACTCTTGTCTTGAAAATCCCATGGATGGAGGAGCCTGGTGGGCTGCAGTCCATGGGGTCGCAAAGAGTCGGACATGACTGAGCGACTTCACTTTTCACTTTCATGCATTGGAGGAGGAAATGGCAACCCACTCCAGTGTTCTTGCCTGGAGAATCCCAGGGATGGGGGAGCCTGGTGGGCTGCTGGCTATGGGGTCGCACAGCGTCGGACACGATTGAAGCGACTTAGCAGCAGCAGGAGCAGCATAATTTCCTCTGTTCTGTCTCACATTGTTCATTTATTTGACGTTGTCTATGACAGCCTCCTGGAGATATTCTGTTCCACCTGGAGCACAGACCAAGCTGCATGTAGGACTCCAGAGGAAGCAGAGACCAGGGGGCTGACCACGTGCCCTGAACGCCCAGGCCACCCTCCCTGGCTAGAGACTGCCACTCTGGCTGGAGAATGATGGGGCGAGACTAGGGTGATCACCTAGCCTGTACCTCATGGAGTGTTTGCCATTTCTGGACCTTAATTTCTCCAGCTATAGAGTAAGAACTCAGATTATTTGAGCAGTGAGGTTCTTTCGGCTCAAACGTCAGTGGGTTCAGTGATTAAATTTTCTCTGCAATACATGCCTTGGTGGGATGTTGGCAGGGGCTTAGTGGTAGGGAATTTTTTAGGGAATTTTTGTGGGGCATTAGTAGAACTGATCTGTGAGAGTTGGACTGTGAAGAAAGCTGAGCTCCAAAGAATTGATGCTTTTGAACGCTGGTGTTGGAGAAGACTCTCGAGAGTCCCTTGGACTGCATGGACATCCAACCAGCCCATCCTAAAGGAGATCAGTCCTGGGTGTTCATTGGAAGGACTGATGCTGAAGCTGAAACTCCAGTACTTTGGCCACCTCATGCAAAGAGTTGACTCACTGGAAAAGACCCTGATGCTGGGAGGGATTGGGGGCAGGAGGAGAAGCGGATGACAGAGGATGGGATGGCTGGATGGCATCACTGACTCAATGGACATGAGTCTGAGTGAACTCCGGGAGTTGGTGATGGACAGGGAGGCTGCTGCTGTCCCTGGGGTCCCTAAGAGTCGGACACGACTGAGTGAACTGAACTGAGTCATCCTGGGTGTATGGTGTGTAGCACATTGTTGAGTGACTTGAATAATGGTAAACACGATCCTTATGGAGAAGCCAGGCTCCCTGGGTATGTGAAGCTTATTCACATAGGGTCCTGGATCTGTGTTGTCTTTCTTGTTCTGCAGACATTTCTGATACTGTGGTGTCTCCAGGTGTCCCCATCAGAAGACTCCTGCTTGGTACAGAGTTCTTACTTCCCAGAAGAGAACATGAACTTTGGAATCAGCTAAGGGGCATTGTCTGGGGCTCCCCTGGTGGCTCAGTGGTAAAGAATCTGCCTGCCAAAGCAGGAGATGCAAGAGACTCAGGTTCAGTCCCTCGGTAAGGAAGATCCCCTGGAGTAGGAAATGGCGACTCACTCGAGTATTCTTGCCTGGACAATTTCATGGGCAGAGAAGCCTGGCAGGCTACAGTCCATGGAGCTGCAAAGAGTTGGACAGCCCTGAGCGACTGAGCATGCATGCACGCAGGAGGCGTGGTCTGCTCTTTAGCCTGCCAATCCAGTTCTTCCCCAGTCAGAGAGTGGTGCCCGGACCAGCATCTACTCCCAAGAGCTGGCCAGAAATGCAGAATCCCAGGTACCACCCCGGCCCTACAGAACCAGAATCTGCCTTGTAACTAGAGGCCATGCGATCAAGTAGGAAAGGTGTAATGTGACTTTGGGTAAGTGACCTGTTCCCTCTGGACTTCATTTTCCCCATCTGCAAAACAGAGCGAAGAAAAACACTTCCTTCATAGAACTGTCAAGAGAATCAATTGAGTTAATACATGAAAAGCCTTGTTACTACTGCTTTTTATGTGTATGCATTCTCCTAGTCAGAGAGGTCACGTGGTCAGTTATCTCTGGGCACAGAAATCGGAAATGATAATGACAGAGACGAGAAGAGTGAATGGAGGTCAGTGTAGCTCTCTGTGCACCTACTTAGGTATGGAGCCCCAGGACATAGGGAGGGGCAGACTGGGGTGCAAACTCTTAGTTACTGAGCAGGTGTGCGGTCTTGTCTCTGTGCTGGTTGCCTTATCAGTCCTCACAGTGATACCGTGATGAAAGTATGAACTTCCCCACTTTACAATGAAAGGAATGAGTCTCAAGGTCAAACAACTTTCCCAAGGTCAACTAATAACTGTCAGTGTTCAGAGAAAGCCCTGAGTCTTTAAACAAAAGATCAGTAATGACTGAGGACTGCAACACTGGACTTGCATGGGAGCGGGGGGTGGGGGGGCGTCTTCCCTGGGTAAATACTGGAGTGGGTTGCCATGCTCTCTTCCAGGGGATCTTCCTGACCCAGGGATCAAACCTGCATGTCCTACACTGGCAGGCAGGTTCTTTACCACTCTGCCATGCATTACTTCCTACTTATTTTACCATAGTTTACTGTTACCTGTGGTCTTGGTGCTGTTTCTGTCTGTCATACCTGTGTGATGTATGAGTGTACATATGCTGATGTATGATGGAAACGTACCGCAGTGCATGTCATGACTTCACATTGGCACTGACTTTTTCCACACTAGGAGCACTTACCCGCAGGCATCAGCACATGCTACAGATCAGAGTTTGATTTAATGATGGAAGAAATGTTAGTAAAGCAGGTTTAATTTAAACGTGAGTCATGTCTCGAGTTGAGCCACTGTGAATAGCACAAAAACCGAGAAGGTATTTTCCAGAAGGTATTTTCAGATTCAGCAAAGAGGTTGTTCACGTTGCTGACAAACCAGTGAAGTTCTGGCATTCTTCTCTGTGGTTTCATTTCTGTTTTACTCATTCGTGTAAAGGAAAATATTAATCAAAATTGATGTCAGAACTGTCATCCCTTGTCAATTGCAACCAGAGGTTGGCTAAGGCTATGAGTTTAGCAAAAATCAATAAAATAATTCTGTGAGAATCAACTGGCTATGTGGGATGGATGATAAAGAACACTGTATATTTCATTATTCTTTGTAAATGGTATGTGATAGATGTTTATATCACTAAAATTTGTATCAAACTTGTGTACTTATATAAGCATACATTTCCCCCTACTCAAGGAGTTGTTTGACAAACATTTATTAAAATTTACTGGAACACCACTGGCTAACCCACCCTGAACATTTACAGTTTCCTAAAGGCAGAATGAGTTCTGTTTAGGTGCCAGAAATAGCTGGCACGTTTACGTCTGTGATTAGACCCTGGGTTTCAGCCTGAGGCATTGATTTTACTGTTCTGAGTCACACGCTTCTCACGTCGACATGGGAACAATAAGAATGCCTTGGCAGATGGGATGTGAAGCTGGGTGCCCAGTAAAAGTTAATTCTATTCTCCTTTCAAGTGTAGGAGCACAAAGGGAACAGAATCCCATAGAATCATGCTGCCTTCCTCCCCTCTGCTCTTCCAGGGTGAATGTAAATCAGTGGGCTTTTGTATCCCCTTCCTAACACACTGATGACTTTAATACTCGTCTTGCTGTACTTCTGGATCAGTCCCCCAGCATCTATTATTTCATAGCTGGAGGAGCTATAAACTCAGGGTAGATCTAAGTTCAAATACCTTTTTCTTTTTTTCACCTAAAATTTTTTTTTGTCAACTGACTTGGGAGCAAAACAGGAGAAAAGATTCAAAATTCCCTTGTGATCTGCAACCTGATTACAAAGAAATTACAAGGCATGGGCTTCCTATTGGTGGGATCACAACCTATTGAATTGGGGAGGCTGCTCATTGGAAATGAGAGAAGTAATTTCTATGCTAGGTACTTGGTAGGTACATACAGCTCTCCAGTAAATTAAATTCTAATTAGGTAACAGTTAATGTGTGCTCAGAGCATTACAAATAAAGACTCTAGCTAGTGATTCAGGAACCACACCAACCTTTTGAAGGGGAAGGTTTGATTTCCCAGTACCTTCTAATGTGTTTTCAGTTTTTCCCTGCACCATGTAGGCAGAAAAAAAGAGAGAGAAAAAATAGATTTCATACTTCTCTGGCAGGCTCATGTTGTGGTTCAAACCCTTCACCTCTCTTCCACTAAGTGTCTAACCAAGAGATAAAGAATGGCTTTTGTTTTTGTTTTTAATCCTAGGCTGTAAGGAGTGGTGTGAGCAGAGAGGGAGAATGAACTGGGTGTGCTCCTCAGGGTGGAATCACTAGCTTTTTAGTTGTGAAGGGAAGAATAAACGGTTTATTGAAAAGAATCAAGATTCTCAAGATAGTTTCTAAAACATTTCAACCAAATTTATAATATGTCTCAGCAATTCCACGGTTAAATATCTATACAAGGTTTGCACAAAAATGTTCTCAGCAGTATTTTTCATAAGAGCCAAATATGGAAAAAAATAAGACAAACCTAAAAGCTCATGTACGAATAAGAAAGTTGGACTATAAAGAAAGATGAGCACCAAAGAATTGAAGCTTTTGAACTGTGGTGTTGGAGAACAGTCTTGAGAGTCCCTTGGACAGCAAGGAGATCCAATCAGTCCATCCTAAAGGAAATCAAACGACCCAATCTAAAAGTGGGCCAAAGAACTAAACAGACATTTCTCCAAAGATGACATACAGATGGCTAACAAACATATGAAAAGATGCTCAACATCACTCATTATCAGAGAAATGCAAATAGAAACCACAATGAAATACCATTTCATGCCAGCCAGAATGGCTGCTATCCAAAAGTCTACAAACAATAAATGCTGGAGAGGGTGTGGAGAAAAGGGAACCCTCCTACACTGTTGCGGGGAATGTAAACTAGTACAGCCACTCTGGAGAACAGTGTGGAGATTCCTTAAAATACTGAAAATAGAACTGCCATACAACCCAGCAATCCCACTGCTGGGCATACGCACTGAGGAAACCAGAATTGAAAGAGACACATGTACCCCAATGTTCATTGCAGCACTGTTTATAATAGTCAGGACATGGAAGCAACCTAGATGTCCATCAGCAGACGAATGGATAAGAAAGCTGTGGTACATATATATAATGGAATATTACTCGGTCATTAAAAAGAATACATTTGAATCAGTTCTAATGAGGTGGGTGAAACTGGAGCCTATTATACAGAGTGAAGTAAGCCAGAAAGAAAAACACCAATACAGTATACTAACACATATATATGGAATTTAGAAGGATGGTAATGATAACCCTGTATGCGAGACAGCAAAAGAGACACAAATGTATAGAACAGTCTTTTGGACTCTGTGGGAGAGGGCGAGGGTGGGGTGATATGGGAGAATGGCACTGAAACATGTAAATTATCATATGTGAAATGAATCGCCAGTCCAGGTTCGATGCAGGATACAGGGTGCTCAGGGCTGGTGCACTGGGATGACCCAGAGGGATGGGATGGGGAGGGAGGTGGGAGGGGAGTTCAGGATGGGGAACACATGTACACCCATGGCGGATTCATGTCAGTGTATGGCAAAACCAATACAATATTGTAAAGTAAAGAAATAAATAAAACTGAAGAAAAAAAAAAAAAAGGAAATCAGTCCTGAATATTCTTTGGAAGGACTGATGTTGAAGCTGAAACTCCAATACTTTACCACTAGATGTGAAGAACTGACTCATTTGAAAAGACCCTGATACTGGGAAAGATTGAAGATGGGAAGAGAAGAGGATGAGATGGTTGGATGGCATCACTGACTCAGTGGGCATGCGTTTAAGTAAATTCTGGGAGTGGGTGATGGACAGGGAAACCTGGCATGCTGCAGTCCACGGGGTCGCAAAGAGTTGGACACGACTGAACGACTGAACTGAACTGAACTGAACAAGCTCATGAGTCAGGGAATGGATAGACTAAATGGGGTACATTCATGCAACGGAATATTACTGAGCAATAGAAAGGAATGAACTATTTTACACGCTGCCGCTTGGGCGAACTTCAAACACATGCCAAGTGAGAGAGGACAGAAACAAGAGACTGCGTGTTGTAAATTCCATTTACATGAAATGTCCAGAAAAGATAAATCTGCAGAGTCAGGAGGTAGATGAGAAGTTGCCTCGGGCAGAGGGTGGGGGTTGGGAGACAGGGATTAATAGTAAGTGGGGATGATGGAAATGTGAAAGTGTTTTATGGTGATGGCCATACAGCTCGATAATTCTGCTAAACAGCTGAAACTCCCTAAAGGCTTAGCCTCTGTGGCCGTACTGGCGAGCACCCAGGGACCAAGTGCTGTAATTCACTCTAATGACACCCAGCTATCTCTGAAAGCAATTGCCCTTTCATGTTAAATTAGAGTTAAGCATAGTAATCACATGTTAGGAAAATGAATTCCCTCTGTTTTTAGAAGCTTTGTGTTTTCTAAACAGTCAGAGTCTTCAGGCTGCTGCCAGTAAGCCAGGGATAGGTATCAAGTCTAGACAGATGGCCTCTTTAGGACCATGTCTAGGTAATAAGGATGTGGGCAACACCTTGTTGGAATAAAATTCAATGTTATGGGTTGCTGTCCTTCTCAGAGCACCTTGGCTGGTCTCTGTGTGACCGTGACCTCACTAGTTATTAAAATTGGGTTCATTTCTGACGGAAACACAGACATGTGCACGTGTGAGAGAGAGAGAGAGAGACGTGAGGGTAGGGAGTAAAATGGGAAAAGAAAAGAAATAAAAATGCAAGGAAAGAGGACAGTCAGCATTATAAATGGGTTCGAATAGATTTGCACAATATTAAAAAGGACTCTACAAAAAGTCAAAGCACAAAAAAGTAAAAAGAGCCCTGAATATTCACTGGAAGGACTGATGCTAAAGCTGAAGCTTCAGTGCGTTGTTCACCTGAATCAAAGAGACAACTCATGAGAAAAGACCCTGATACTGGGAAAGACTGAAAGCAGGAGGAGAAGAGGGTGGCGGAGGATGAGATGGCTAGCATCACTGACTCGATGGACATGAATGTGAACCACCTCCAGGAGATAGTGAAGAACAGGGGAGCCTGACATGCTACAGTCAGTGGTATCAGAAAGAGTCGGATACAACTTAGTGACTGGAAAACTGCAGCTCAGGGAGTCCTTTGAGATGACTCTATGGATATGAGATGCAACATTCCATGGGTGAGGAATATGGTGCCTTTACGGGAAAAAGAAGGGAGACAGACACTGAGGTGCTCTCCTTCTAAGAGGACTGGTGTTCTTGTTCCCGTTTTGCAGATGCAGAAACTGAGGCCAAGGGGCATGTAACACCCTGTCCCCTAGTGATGAGTGGCAGGGCCATCTAAACTGATTCCTCTTAGACTCAAAGCCCAAGACTCTTTCCACAGTGCTCTGACTTAGTATTCACTGAGAGTTTCCAAGTGGCATAGAAAGAAGGCACCTAGATAACAGGCCCCGGTTTTCTTTGCACAAAAGAATGTGGGCAATCTATAGCCTGGACACTCCTTCTTGGATACCCCTTGGGCATCCAAGCTATGAGGGAAATTCTATATATCAAGATAAAGGGAGGCATGCATCCATCTCCTTGAATCTACCCCCCATCCCTTGGAGCTCACACCTCCTCACTGTAAAAATGAGAGACTTAAAGCTCAGAAGTGGAAACAGTACATTCAACCCACACAAGCCAGAGCAACTTCCATTCCCAAGGGTACCATTTTACTGGGCACCTGAGCCTTTTTTGGGGGGAGGGACCAGTGATTTTATCCTTTTCAGTGGGGTTTTGTACCCAGAGTATCCATGTTAACATTGATGCCAGAAACCCAGGTATTACAGAATCACCTCACTTAGACGCTAACTTAACTGTTTCAGGATCCTCGCTGATTACATCTGGAGCTGCTCAGTGGGGTTCTCTCTAACCTCAGGGTCTGCCTTCCTTCATTTTCCCTTAAAGGCACCGTGCCCACACCCATGGAATATTGCATCTCATACCCATAGAGTTTCTTCTGCCCAGATTGTAAGGCAGTTGGCTGATTCTTACTTTCACATCTTTCAAAACCGAGATCCAGTCTAGCTTGCCGGCCTGCCCTGTTAAGCGGTCTCTCTCCTGGATCTCATGGTCTGTGTTTGTCTCCTCATCATGTTCTGCATGTCAGATTATAAGCACTAACTTCCTTGTCTGTCTGTCCTTTGAGAGAGAGTATAAACGTCTTTCTGGAAAGGGCAGAAGAGTAGCAGTGTATCTGAGTTAGGGAGATTCTTCGGGGCAGGGACTGGATCTCATTTGGCTTCTAATTCCTATCTGGTTACTGGTAGATAACTGATATTCATTAAACATTTGTGAAATAAGAAATGGATGGATAATATAAACACTACCATATACAAAATAGATAACCAACAAGGACCTACAGTATGGCATAGGCAGCTGTATAAGGGAAAAGAGGGCTTTCCTGGCAGCTCAGTGGTAAAGAATCCACCTGCCAATGCAAGAGACATGGGTTCAGTCCCTGGATTGGGAAGATCCCCTGGAGAAGGAAATGGTAACCCACTTCAATATTCTTGCCTGAGAAATTCTATGGACAGAAGAGCCTGGCAGGCTGCAGTCCATGGGGCCTCAAAAGAGTTGGACATGACTTAGCAACTAAACAACAATAATAGGAGGGAAATGAATCTGAAAAAGAATATGTATACATATTCACACACACACACACACATATGTATAACTGAATTACTTTGCTGTACACCTGAAACTAACACAGCATTGTAAATCAACTATTCTTCAATAAAACACACTAAATTTAAATAGGGAAATGGGTGAATAAATCTCTAACTCAGTATAAGGTTAAGTGTCATTGGGGCCTTTCCACATAGGGGTCCTTGGAGTCAGGGGCATAAAGCTTTGCTAGATAGACTTGCTTCTAGAAACGTGGCTCGTGTCTGAAACAGACTACATCCACTGAAGACCCACAAATGGTAGCCCCTGGAACTTCTACTCCTTGAGTTCTTTCCATCCTGAAATTCCCTATAGTGACATCAGATTCACTGTTATTCTGTCCTCTCAGGAAGACGTTAGGAACAAAATGCCAAGAGAAGGATGATGCAGGTTTGAAAATGGACAACTTGTTTTGCACTGGGGAGGCCTAGAGCCAGTGGCTTCTCACTGAACTGCCTTTGTGTGCAGCAAACAACTTCCCAACTGCAGCCTCTTGTTCCATAATTAGACGCTGGGGCTCCACAGGTAAGAGATGAACAATTCTAAGGGTAATTGAACACTCCACAAGTTTTCACTGTGGATCAGCACTGAGCTCTTTAGTGCAGGTATTTCTGTGACTGCGATGCTGAGAAATGTACAACTGTTGAATGGTTCTCATCTGGGCCAAACAGGACTTGGTATTTGCAGTCTAGGTCATCAAGGCAAGTGGTTTGGGAACAAAGGTTGCTTAGAGACCAGAAAAAATTTTTGTTTGGACATTTGAGTCCTTAAATTCTAGGCCTTGGAAGATTTTAAGGAGTAGAAAATACTTCAATGTCTTTGAGTACTAACCCTTTGTTTGCATAGATTGTTTGGCTGCCTGTTGTGAAGAGCCGATGCCTTAGAAAATACCCTGATGCTGGGAGATCAAACCAGTCAATTGTAGAGGAAATCAGTCATGAATATTCACTAGAAGGACTGATGCTGAAACTGAAGCTCCAATGCTTCGGCCACCTGATGCGAAGAACTGACTCACTGGAAAAGACCCTGATGCTGGGAGAGACTGAAGCAGGAGGAGAAGGGGATCACTGAGGATGAGATGGTTGGATGGCATCACTAAGTTGATGGATGTGAGTTTGAGCAAACTTGGGGAGACAATGAAGGAGGACAGGGAGGCCTGGTGTGCTGTAGTCCACGGAGTCTGAACGACTGAACTGAACTCTCTCTTCCCCACTCCAAGTGGAAAAGTATGGAGCCAGAGGAGTTTAGGTCATATTTAAACAGTCCAGAGTGTTAGAACTGAGGGAGGGCAGTGATACTGAGACAGGTAAACACCAATGTGCTTTGCTAGACCTTAATCTCAAGATGTCTTTTAAAAAATATTTTATTGGAGTAGAGTTGATTTACCATGTTGAGTTAGTTTCAGATGTACATCTGTAGCTGCTGACCTTCAACACCCCCAGAGGGATTTCAGGGTGGAGCGAGGCACTCTGAGCTCCAGGGAATCTTGTGGGACAGGTCTTTATACAGTTGGATATTTTCAGGAACAGATTTTATGATCCCAATCCTTGCATCTCCTCATATCTAGAAAAACACTAGATCTCTTCATGATGACATCAGATCCTCAAGACTAGTAGAAAACCTTTTGTAAAATGAATGCTTAATTGTATTGAACTTTTCCTTCACCAAAATCTTATATATTGACCTTCCCCCACTGCCTATTGGGAGCAGTCTCTCAGAGCTTTCTGAGGGGCTGCCTCCTGGGCTGCAGTCCTTTTGGCCCCCAATAAAACTTAACTCGCAGTTCTCACATTGTGCCTCTTTTTAGTCAGCAATGATCTGTTTTATATGTAGTCCTGTGTATGTTAATCCCAAGCTTCCAATTTATTCCTCTCATCCTCTGTTGCCCTCTTCTTTTGTCTTCAGTCTTTCTCAGTATTAGGATCTTTTCCAGTGAGTCAGCTCTTCACATCAGGAGGCCAAATTCCTGGAGCTTCAGCTTCAGCGTTAGTCCTTCCAGTGACCATTCAGGACTGATTTCCTTTAGGGTTAATGGAATGAAAGGGGGGGGCACTTATTGTGCTAAGGGTGTGTGTGTGTGTTGCTCGTGCAGTAGGCCTCCGTGAAATCATACTAGATGGCTGCACAATATTTCAGAATATGGCTTTTAGACTACATTATAACAATGTCCCAAATGCATGGTGTGTGCTTTCAAAAGTGACTTAATCTTGACACTCACTACCTATGGGATTTTGAGGAGGCTTTTTTTGCCTCTGTGTTCCTCAGTTTCCTCACCTGCACCGCAGGCAGGGAGAGCTTTTTGCCCACTTTCTTTCACAGATCTAGCTCTAAAACCCAGCTTTCCTAGTTTCCGGTTTACTTATGCTGGGTAGACATCACCTAATGTCAGAGGCATGGCCACGTCAGCTGTGCCTTCCTCTTCCAAGGGTTTAAACTTTATTTTTCCCTCTCTCCATGGTTGGCAGGAAGGTTGACAGTCACAGAGAATGGATCTGTTTTACTGGTGAAAACTGTGAGTTTTTCAGCCCCAGAACTGTGGACCCAGACTCAGCTCCAGACATTGGAGCATAAATACCTCTTTTATGTAGAAGATGAGGCTCATCACACACACTTCCCAAGCTTGGCCTTGTAGCCGAAGGCCTGTGAGTACTGGTGTTCTGACTGACCTTCTGAGCCTGGACGAAAGAATTCTTTCACAAGAGTCACATATGACTTAGCGACCAAACCACACCACAATATTTTTTAAGATTAATTTTCTTTGGAATATAGTTGATTTACAATGTTGTGTTTGTTTTGGGTGTGCAGCAAAGTCAATTAGTTATGCTCAGTTGTTCAGTCTTGTCTGACTGTTTGCGACTGCATAGACTGTAGCCCACTACAGGCCTCAGTCCAGGGAATTTTCCAGGCAAGAAGACTGGAGTGGGTGGCCATTTCATATGCATAAATCCACTCTTCTTTAGATTCGTTTCCCATATAGGTCACTACAGAGTATTGAGTAGAATTCACTATGCCATACCATTGATCCCTATTACATATGTATATAATAGTATGTATGTATCAGTCCCAATCTCCCAATATACCCCTCCTCTTCTCTCTTATGCCCTTGTAACCATAAGTTTGCTTTATATTGACTCATTTATTCAAACAATATGACCACTTGGGTCCACGGGTAGAAGTGAAGCAGATGATACTGGTGACCCCCTGGGTCCCCTTTACTGGACTGGCATACCCCTCCTCTGCTGCTGGGGGGTAACTGTTAAGATTTGCACCCTTTTCACTGACTGGAGCCCTCTGGCCTGGTGATGCCTGAGAAGAGGGATTGTTCGCTCTCACCCCCAAGGGCATCCTGAGCTGCTGACTCAGCTCCCTGCCTCTTTATTCAACAATCTCTGTGACACTCAGGCCCAGGAGCCTCCTACAGGGTCAGGAAAACCTTTTTTATAACTCTCCAGCCCCTCCTGGTGCCTTCCCCCCTGCAGGATGCTCCTGCCAGCACGAGTTCCGTAAGTCAATCGCACATGAATCCCTGTTGCAGCCTCTGCTTCTGTAGATGCTGATGTTGGGCATGAGGTTTAGTGGACAATGAGGTGGACTTCAGCACCATCTGGCACTTGGAGGGGAGCCTCTTAGGGACTTGCCACACTCTCTCTTTCTTGTCCCGCTCCAGTCTGTTTCCAGAAAGCAGCCTACGGATACTCTAAAATGTATCTGTTTATGTTCATCCCACTGGCAACCCACTCCAGTATTCTTGCCTGGAGAATTCCATGGACAGAAGAGCCTGGCAAGCCTGGTCCATGGGGTTGCAAAGAATCAGACATGACTGAGCAACTAACACTTCACTTCCACGCCTGACACTTTCGGCATCTCCTTGTTCTCAGAGCAAAGACCACATGGCTTGTCTTTTGTTGATCTTTGTAGGTTGACTCCAAGCCTCCTCTCTAACTCAGGTCTTCCTGACCTTTCATTTCCTCAAAAAGGCCATTATCCCTTCAAATTCAAAGTCTTTCTGCACGTGGTTCCCCCAGGTGGGATGTTTGTTTATTTTTCTTCATTCTTTGCTTTGTTTTCCAGTTGTCCTTTGGATTTCAATGCCAGGTAACATTCTAACTCAGATGACATCAATGACCCCTCTTATACATCATACCTGGACTTCATGGAGTTTGCAAATATCTATTTCTGAGACGCTACCTAACCATCTCATCATCTGCCCGTTAGAGATGGTTAGATAGCATCACTGATTCCATGGACATGAATTTGAGCAAGTTTTGGGCAATAACGGAGGACAGGGAAGCCTGGGGTGCTGCAGCACATGGGGTCACAAATAGTTGGACACGACTAAGTGACTGAATAATAACAATGACTTCTGAGATATTACTCCTTTTTTCTCTCTGAAGTAATGTTCATTTTCTAAAAGGTAGGGATTGTTTCTACCTTACTCACCGGGATATGGCAGCCCCTAGAAAGGTGTCAGCATCATTGCAGAATGGAGTAGAGGGGTTGGGAGGTAAGGGTTGGAGGCAGGGAGAGGTGAACTCAGCTCTTAGCTGCCTGGGACACACAGAATGGTGTTAGCCTCTGTCTTGACACCTTCAGTGAAGATAGCAAAACCAGCCTCCCTCGTGGGCTTGTATAAAGGACTTTGCTCAGTAACTAGTGGTTATAACCACTAGTGGTTTAACTAGAACTAAACTGGTCTGGACTTAAGGAGGAGGGATGAGAGAGGCCTTGACTTCCCAAAACATATGGACAGTTGAGATTCAAGGCAATAGAGTGTTCGCTTGGAAGATCCCCTGACAGTTCACTCATTCTGGGAACCAGAAGTAAACTCTGACCCAGCCAGGGTGAGGAGATGCTAACATCTCTCAAGGCTGGAGAGAGGATGGCCAGAACTTAATCCAAGATTTGGAGTTCCAGCTAATGTCACAGAACATGCAGGTCTACCTGTGAGGAGCTCCTTGCCCCTACCCCCCAGACCAATGTCTCATAAACCTAAGCAGGTCTCATGGCAACATCTTCCCAGCAGCAAGGCACATGGTAGTAAGGCAACACGGTGGTAAGCAGGACAGTGGTCCCCACTGTGACTGCTCCTTGGGGGCCTGTTTTAAGTAAACAGTCACAGTCTCTCTAGAGACTTATGGAATTAGAGCCTCCACAAGCCCAAACATCTATTTTTTTCAAAGCTTCAGAAACATTTAATAAAAAATTGGAAAATTAAAAAAAGCCATGCCTGGTGTTTCTGCTGCTTCTAGCCAACCCCAGTCGATGCACGGTGTCTGAGAACCTCTGAGGCCCGCAGGAGTCCGAAGTAATGGGAGATGGATGGTACTTAAGGGATGCACCAGAGAACTGCCTTCCTAAGCTCCTGCTCTGAGAATCAGGTTATTTTCTCTGAAAATTCTCCAGCCCTTTGACTGCTGTTTCAGTATTGTATCATGAGTTCAGCTGGGCTTGTTTTCTGTCATTTCACTCCTGAGCCTGCTGAAGTCTTGTTCACAAGTCTGCCTCTAAATAGCGATTGATGGTTGACAACTTACTGGGACACGTATTTGTCCCCCTCTGGGCTCTTTGAGATACTCTGAGAGAGGCTCTCATGACCTTTATTATGTGGAAGTGAAGTTAAGTGAAAGTCATTCAGTCATGTCCGACTCTTTGCGACCTCAAGGACTATGGGAATTCTCCAGGCCAGAATGCTGGAGTGGGTAGCCTTTCCCTTCTCCAGGGGATTATCCCCAACCCAGGGATCGAACCCAGGTCTCCCACATTGCAGGTGGATTCTTATGTGGAGGAGAAAACAAAGAGCCCAGAGCTCCAGGGACCAGCCTGAGCTCTCACAGGTAGCATGTGGCTGAACCGGGATTCTAACCTGCATCTCCTCATCCAGGTACATACCCCTTTTCTTCTCATTCTTTGCAGAGCCCTGCACTACATGTTGGGAATTCAGAAATGATGGTGGCACACTCTCTCCAAATGAAGTATGAACTCTGAGAAGGCAGGAGCCAATAAAATTAATTACACCAACACAGCTTGAGTGAGAAAGCTTATCTTTCTTTGTTCTAGTTCACCTCATTCTTATTCCTAACACGATCTCATAGGCTGGGCTGAGCATCCTTCCTTTCCTTCTCATTCATTCATTGACTCATTCATCCATTGATCCATCCTTCCATTCATTCATAAGTTCATAGGCTTCTTTAGTAATCACACCAGTAAATCCTTATTTATGGGAAGCTTACCGCAAGCCAGGCAGGCACTGTTGTTGTATGTATGCCATAGTGGGCAGTCCCGTACAATATGTCAGTAGAATTGAGGGTGAAGTTTATGCCCATACACAGTTATCTCCATGCACATTTGCTGAATAAACGGATGGGAAACGAACAAGGGCTGTGAGGAAGGTATTTGCAGAAAGTGTAGAGGAGAAAAACACAAAAAGATGCCCTCTCCTCACTCCTGTTTCAGAGCAATCTTGCCAAATGCCAGAGCCGCTTTGGGAACCAACATTTCCTGATCCACTCTCACTTCCCATAACAGCTTAATGAAAACCTCCTCTTCTGGGCCTCCGTTTCCTTCCTGCTCCTCCTGGTGTCTACTCAGCTTTGGGTCAACATGACAAGCTCAGCTCCTGAAGAACTCTAAAGGATCTAAGTACCCTCTGAGTGACCCCTGCCTGGAGCATATTGATTGAAAAGCATTTCCAAGCTGTCAAAGATGCGTATTGTCTCTCATGAAGGCTGAGCTCCAGCTGCCTTCTGAAGTCCTTTAATTGCGTTCTGCTCTAGCATGGGCAGCAGCGGGTAAAGCAGAAGGCTGCAGAGTGGAGACAGGTGAGAAAGAATACAGATACTGCCTCTGCCTCAGATGCTCAGATGAAGGCAAAGAAGACAAAACAGTTGGAGAGTGGAGATCACAATTACAGGGAGCTAGAAAGTGTTCAGACCATTGTGGTGTTGGAAAATAAGATGCTGAGGCTGCTGCTTCTAAGGCACTTCAGTCGTGTCCGACTCTGTGTGACCCCATAGACGGCAGCCCACCAGGCTCTGCTGTCCCTGGGATTCTCCAGGCAAGAACACTGGAGTGGGTTGCCATTTCCTTCTCCAATGCATGAAAGAGAAAAGTGAAAGTGAAGTCGCTCAGTTGTGGCCGAGTATTAGAGACACCATGAACTGCAGCCTACGAGGCTCCTCCGTCCATGGGATTTTCCAGGCAAGAGTACTGGAGTGGGGTGCCATTGCCTTCTCCAAAATAAGATGAGGACACTTGATATATCTATATCTCTTGGATATACAGATCTATATAATTCTATCTATCTAATCTATCGTCTATCTATGTCTGTCTGAACTGGTCAGGAACTTGGGGTAAGGCAAAAAATTTTCTAGCATTCCCAAACAGTTTCAACAGTCTTTCACTACACACCTGATAATAACTCACTCCAGTTCTACCACCAAGGAACAGGGCAATAGAAGAAAGAAAGAGAAATGGAAAAGTGAACAGGGACATTATAGTGTCTGGCTATAAAACAACGTCTCTCTCTTTTTATTCTCAGAATCACTTGATGACGTGGGGATTATTCCTAGATTTCAGTGAAGCTTGAACCACAAAAGGATTTTCCCGGTTTTCCTCCAGATGTCACACAGTTAACGACAATGGAATAAAAGCTCCAATATATTTGGTTAGAGATCTTTTATTTTGAACCCCAGCTTTCTTTCTGAATAGAGGGCTTGATATGTATATTACCTGTTTCAAAGTTTGTGTTACAGTATTAAATGGTGGTTGACAGCAAGAACAGCCCTTGTGTAGGGGGGCCCCCTGATATCTACAATTATATGGGTGACAAGCATCTAAATATTAAAAAATTCAAAATGTGACTCTTATCTTTCAGACCTCCATCTCTGCAGCCGTCCTTGGTTCTGTAAATGGAAACTTCTGTATTCCAGTTGTGAAATAAAAGAGTTCAGAAATCATCTTCAACCATCTAATACCTCCAGATCAAGCCATCATAGTCTTGGAAAGTTTCTCTTCAAACCACCTCCTGATTCAGTCCACTTCTTTCTCTTTGACCTCCTCCACATCCACCATCATTTTTGCTGGCTTCCTGGTCCATGAAGTGTGCAGACGGCCTCCTTAGCACTTATCAGAGCTCCGTGTAAAGGAGTACCAAAGAAGAAATTAGGGGACTTCTGTTTTGTCCTTGCAATCTGCAGAGCATTTCAGACATATCCAAACATACAACTTTGAGCATATCTGACCTTTGTGTGACTCTTTGTGGAACATTTGTTTCTTCCACCATATTGTAATACTACAAGAGCACGGGTTGGCTCTCTTTGTTTACCATGAATCCTGTTAGACCCAGTCCAGCCCAGGGTCTGACAATCATTCTCCTCTTTTTTTGATATATATTGTTGGTGCATATTGACCACACTTTTCAAACACAACAGATTCAGTTTGTCTTCCAGAATGTTCCTACTATTGAAAAAGTCATGGCAAATAAACCATAGGACATTCATCATTTTTATTCATTTTCTCACATAAAAATTCTCCATTTTTATTTCCACCACTTTCAATGTTCCT
Organism: Capra hircus; assembly: GCF_001704415.2. NCBI lineage: Eukaryota > Metazoa > Chordata > Mammalia > Artiodactyla > Bovidae > Capra > Capra hircus. The sequence goes on from NC_030813.1 coordinate 105,970,556, forward strand.
ACTGCTCCTGAATTCATCACATATCTTTAACTAAGCACTATTTTAAAAATACCTCAAACTTAGACCCAGGTAAGCAAATATGGAGAGGCTACTTGTAACGGAAACATTTAAGATCTGGAACTTCTTTTCATTTATAGAATGAAAGCTAAGTTAAATGTTCTTAACTTAAGCCATGCAGATTTTGAATGCAGAGTTCCAAAGAATAGCAAGGAGAGATAAGAAAACCGTCCTCAGTGATCAGTGCAAAGAAATAGAGGAAAACAATAGAATGGGAAAGACTAGAGGTCTCTTCAAGAAAATTAGAGATACCAAGGGAACATTTCATGCAAAGATGGGCTCAATGAAGGACAGAAATGGTGTGGACCTAACAGAAGCAGAAAATATTAAGAAGAGGTGGCAAGAGTACACAGAAGACCTATACAAAAAAGATCTTCATGACCCAGATAATCATGATGGTGTGATCACTCACCTAGAGCCAGACATCCTGGAATGTGAAGTCAAGTGGGCCTTAGGAAGCATCACTACAAACAAAGCTGGTGGAGGTGATGGAATTCCAGTTGAGGTATTTCAAATCCTAAAAAAGATGCTGTGAAAGTGCTGCACTCAATATGCCAGCAAATTTGGAAAACTCAGCAGTGGCCACAGGACTGGAAAAGGTCAGTTTTCATTCCAGTCCCAAAGAAAAGCAATGCCAAATAATGCTCAAACTACCACACAATTGCACTCATCTCACATGCTAGTAAAGTAATGCTCAAAATTCTCCAAGCCAGGCTTCAGCAATACGTGAACTTCCAGATGTTCAAGCTGGTTTTAGAAAAGGCAGAGGAACCAGAGATCAAACTGCCAACATCTGCTGGATCATGGAAAAAGCAAGAGAGTCCCATAAAGACATCTATTTCTGCTTTATTTACTATGCCAAAGCCTTTGACTGTGTGGATCACAATAAACTGTGGAAAACTCTTCAAGAGATGGGAATGCAAGACTACCTGACCTGCCTCTTGAGAAATCTGTATGCAGGTCAGGAAGCAGCAGTTAGAACTGGGCATGGAACAACAAACTGGTCCCAAATAGAAAAAGGAGTACATCATGGCTGTATAAAATCACCCTGTTTATTTAACTTATATGCAGAGTACATCATGCGAAGTGCTGGGCTGGATAAAGCACAAGCTGGAATCAAAATTGCTGGGAGAAATATCAATAACCTCAGGTATGCAGATGTCACTACCCTTATGGCAGAAAGTGAAGAACTAAAGAGCCTCTTGATGAAAGTGAAAGAGGAGAGTGAAAAAGTTGGCTTAAAACTCAACATTCAGAAAACTAAGATCATGGCATCTGGTCACATCGTTTCATGGCAAATAGATGGGGAAACAGTGGATACAGTGACAGACTTTATTTTGGGGGGCTTCAAAATCACTGCAGATGTTGACTGCAGCCATTAAATTAAAAGATACTTGCTCCTTGAAAGGAAAGTTATGACCAACCTAGATAACATATTAAAAAGCAAAGACATTACTTTGCCAACAAAGGTCCGTCTAGTAAAGGCTATGGTTTTTCCAGTAGTCATGTATGGATGTGAGAGTTGAACTATAAAGAAAGCTGAGTGCTGAAGAATTGATGCTTTTGAACTGTGGTGTTGGAGAAGACTCTTGAGAGTCCCTTGGACTGCAAGGAGATTCAACCAGTCAATCCTAAAGGATTGGAATATTCATTGGAAGGACTGATGTTGAAGCTGAAACTCCAATACTTTGGCTACCTGATGCCAAGAGCTGATGTATGTGAAAAGTCTCTAATGCTGGGAAAGATTGAAGGCAGGAGGAGAAGGGGTAGACAGAGGATTAGATGGTTGGATGGCATCACCAACTCAATGGACATGAGTTTGAGTAAACTCAGGAGTTGGTGAAGGACAGGGAAGCCTGGAGTGCTGGCTGTCCATGTGGTAGCAAAGAGTCGGACACGACTGAGTGACTGAACTGAACTGAACTGAACATTAATTCAGCTTGAGAGCACCATCATTTGTGCTGTTAATTGTGATTATCTTCCTCACCGTTTTTAGTGGTTTTTGGCTTTCTCAGAGGATCTGACGAGAGTGCCTGTTTACTTAGTACTTACTATATTCAGAGTGGCATGTTAACACTCCTTTGGATTAGCTGAAAAGTTTTCTTGGGCCTGAATGAACTTTTTGGCCAACTCAATACATTCTCTCATTTTATCATTATTCTCTATATAGGAAGTTCAATTTTGACCACAGTTTGTAAGTGAGGAAAAGGAGATGAGCAATTTGAAGGAGATGGCACACCTTAAGCAAGGTATATCTGATCCCAGAACTAATGCTCTTTCCTCTTGACCACGACGCCTTCTTGGATCTCTACAAGTTCTCTTAAGATCCAGAGTTTGGTCATCTTTCTACCACAAGCCCTTATAATTGTTCCACACCATACTGAGCAGTGGAGATGGAGTCGGGCTGAAAGCTGTGCATATAAGAGGTAGACATAATTGCAATAGGCCCAGCAATTGCAACATAAAAGGTGCTAGACTTTGTGATGTGCCTTCAGATGCAATAATTCCTTGACTCCCCGTGGCAGCCCTGTGAGGTGGGTTGAAACGGGACAGGGAAAACCACGTTGGGTCCCATCATGAAAAGATGATGGTCATGCCTTGCGTTTGCATTCTCCCACGCATACTTAGGAAACCAGTGACGTTGCATTAGAATTTCCACTTTACAGACAAGGAAAATGAGATCCAGGGTGGTTCAGTTGCCTGCTAAGATCACACAGGCTGAGCTGCGGCCAGACAGACAGGCCTGTCCTGAAGCCTGCCTGTAACCTTGCGTCACACTCCCTCTCCTTGGTCAGCACTGGACTCTGGCTGAGAGCTCAGAGAACGGGGACAGAAGCCAGTGGGGATTTAAGAGAAGGCTTCTGAGGAAAGAGGAGACAATGAAGAAAGATGAAGGAGGAAGGGTGAATATTTGGCTCAAAAAAAAAAACATTCCACTGGACACTCTGGATATAAAAGGAGACACCTGGGCAGACACTTTGGGAGGTGTCTTACAAGTTATCTTTGGGTCAATAGGCAAAGCCAGAGACCCCACTGTTACCCCGCCAGCTTGCTGTGCCTACTCGGCCCTTTGTAACCTGGAAATGAAGCTAAAGTTAATTAGTTCTGTTTACTGCATTTGCCTGTCATTTCCCCTTGCAACTCAAGCTTCACGCTGTCTACCTTTTTGCATTTGATCTAACAGAAGAGAAAATAATGCCGAAGCCCCAATCCCGCCTGGTGGGCTTATGCCGCTCTCTGCCAGCCTGTGCGCTGGCAGCGCTAATTACTTTGTGTGTGAGTTGCCCCACTGCTTCTCAGAGACACCTCCATGCTTCCAGCGTTCCCAGTCAAGCTTTGGTTTTTTGAAATCTCTGTCACTGCTCAAGCCTCCTGAAGCTCTTTAGCTTCCTACCTGGGCAGAGCTCAGGAGAACAATCTGATTTTTCCCTTCGGGTCCATTCAGATTAGTGAAAGTCATCAGAGATGAGGAAGGTCCAGAGAGTATACTCGCTAGAGGGGACTTTGGTAAGGTGAGGTTGGACTGGGTCTTCTTCAGGAAAGGATGAATTCCTTTTGTGGCTTCAGCTGGCTTGGTTGGGTTAGGGCTCTCAACTTAAAAGAAGGAGAAACTGAAAGTCTTATAGGTTAAATATTTTCTTCCAACTATGTGGCTAGGACGTGGCAAGATTGGAATTCAAGGGAATACCCGTCGCCAAAACCCCTCCTTTGTTCTAGACAAGACTACAGCATCAGGCATTACGAGAAATGCTCCTAGAAAGATGTCAAGGATACCAAGCCATCATCCCTGTCTACAAAATGGGAAAGAAGTGTGCAAACCAGTAACTCCTACGCTGGAACAAAGCCATCCTGTGGTGTATGGCATATGACCCACGAGAACACAGAGGCAGAAGGCGGAAATTCTGCTCCAGGGCACCTGAGGAGGCTTCTCAAACAGTGACTTGGGTTGGACTGTGTTCACTAAAACATGTGCAGAAGTTCCAACCCCTGGTACCTGTGAATATGACCTTATTTAGAAATAAGGTCTTTGCAGGTGTGATTAAAATATAAGTTGAGTTCATACTGGAGTAGGGTGGGCTCTTAATCCAATGTGACTCAGGACCTTATAGGAAGAGAAAAAAAGAGTCAGACGCAGAGTGGAACATCATGTGAAGACACAGATGCACAGAGGGAAGATGGCCACGGAATGATGGAGGCAGAGATGGAGGAGGCAGCTGCAAGTGAAGAAGCGCCAGGAATTGCCAGCAACCAGAAGCTAGGAGAGAGTGCACCGTCTGCAGACAACCCTGGCTTCAGAATTCTGATTTCCAGAACTGTTAGAGAACACATTTCTATTGCTTTGAGCTATCTATAAAATTGTGGTCATTTGTTGTAGCATCTTTAGGAAATGGATACAAGCAGATATCACTTAGGTGTTGGGCTGAGGGACAGGGAGGTTAAGAAAGGCAGGAAGGGACAGTAGAAACCTAAGGCATGGGGACGACTTCTGTGTTATCCATTGAGAGTTTGTCTGGAGCTGGGGAGGCAGACAGGAAAGTGAAGGCCACAGGGTTGAAATGCTAGCTGGGGACTGAAATTCAAAGGGTGGGGTTTAGCAGGTAACCCACTTCCTAGGCAGGGCCAGGCAACTAGTTCTTGTCAATGGAGTGTGAGCAAAACAGGAAGGGTGTCATCACTGCCTGGCTCTCGGTGTCCTTGCCTCGGGTACTTTCTCCAAAGGGTGAAGCTACCAGATGTGAGGCTACATCCCTGAACCACTGGAAGGGGTCCACCCTGGGCACCACGGGAATCACCACACACTTTGCATGAACAAAATGATAAACTCTTCTATGGTTAGCCACTGATCTTTCTGGGGTTCGTTTGCTATTGTAACCAATTAATGAATGCAGATTTAAGATGTCTGGGTGCAAATCATCATCATCACTATATGTCCTCCTTCCCTCAAAGGCCCCAGAACACCCTGATCATTCCTGTTTCACTGCCCACTCCCATTCACAGTCCATTAAACACATTGAAAATGAAAGTGAAAAATGAAAGTCACTCAGTCTTGTCCAACTCTTTGAAACCCCATGGACTGTAGCCCGCCAGGCTCCTCTGTCCATGGGATTCTCCAGGCAAGAATACTGGAGTGGATTACCAATCCCTTCTCCAGGGGATCTTCCTGACCCAGCAATCGAACCAGGGTCTCCTCCATTGCAGGCAGATTCTTTACTGTCTGAGCCAGTAGGGATGGTGCTTAAACACACTAAGTACTCATCAAATTAACCAGAGAATTCAAGCTGAATTGAACTAAGGTTCATCTGGCTGAATTCCTTCTTCTTTATCTAAATTCCCACTGCAAGCCTGAAGCAGGTCAAATCAGGGTCCTGGTCTCTTGAGTTGGGCCCTTGGGTGTGCTTTGTTCTCTATAAAACAGCCCACTGTTCAGTCTATGTTTTACCCAATAGATGTGCCTGTGAGACCATGAACTGCACAAAGACATTCCCTTACCATGGGCTTCCCAGGTGGCTCAGTGCCGCCAGTGTGGGAGACATGGGTTCAATCCTTGGGTCAAGAAGATCCCCTGGAGAAAGAAATGGCAACCCACGCCAGTATTCCTGCCTGTGAAATTCCATGGACAGAGGAGCCTGGAGGGCTATAGTCCATGGAGTCACAAAGAGTCAGACATGACTTAGCAACTAAACAGCAACCACCACAACCACCACAGGAAACCTTTTACTGGGAAAAGTGCCTTGTCTGTAAGTTGACCATAAGATAAATTGTGTAAACACAGATGCTTCTGAGAGTGAAAGAGGGTGTTATTCATAATTATTTTGGGAAAATGCAGTAGACACGCAGTGCATTGGGCAAACTGGGATACACATTCACCCTGCTGAAAGACGGTTTTGGCGAAAAGCAGATAAAGTGATGAAATGAATTTGTCCAGGATTGAGTAGTCCAGGAAGTAGTGTGGGTAATCTGGCTTTATTAATTACAGACTCTGTGAATTGAAACAAGATTCCAGAGGCTCTTCTATAAATTGGGAAGATGATTAATTCTCACAACAACATTGTAAAAACGTATATGAAAGTGCTGTATTAATTCTAAAAAGCTATAATGCTTTAAGTTATTATTATCATCCTTGCTGTTGACATCTATGTAATGAGTGTTGTCCCTTGGTGAATTAAAGCTGAGGTTCTTCACCTGTGGTGCTTCTAGAATCATCTGGGAAGACTGATCAAATAAATGTTGCATGGTCCGTCCTCTGTATCTGCAGGCTTTGCATCTATGGATTCAACTAACCATTGATAGAAGATATTTGGAAAAAAATTACAGAAAGTCCCAAGAAGAAAAACTTCTATTTGCTGCGCAACAGCAACCATTTACGTAGCATTTCCATTGTATTTACAATTGTGTGTGTCCTCAGTGGTGTCTGACTCTCCCATGGGCTGTAGCCCACCAGGCTCCTCAGTCCATGGGATTTTCCCAGAAAGAATACTGGAGTGGGTTGCCATGCCCTCCTCCAGGGGATCTTCCCAACCCAGAGACAGAACCCTCGTTTCTCGTGTCTCCTGTATTGGCAGTGGATTCCTTATCACTGTGCCACTTGGTAAGCTGTCTTACATAGTATTTACATTCTACTAGGTATTAAACCAGACAATGTGTGTAGTTTATATGCAAATACTATACTCTTATATAAGGGACCTGAGCATCCATGGATTTGGTATCTATGGGAGGCCTGGAAACAAGCCTCCATAGAAACCCAAGGATGACAGTGTACGTTTGCTTGGATTGGTCTTCCTCTGCACATCTGTATCCATATTTCCTCTTTTTACAGGGGTACTGACTATACTGGATTATGATCCATTTCAATGACCTCATTTTACCTTGTGGGCATGCTCAGTCATATCTGACTCTTTGCAACCCCATAGACTGTAGTCTGCCAAGTTCTTCTGTCCATACGATTTTTCAGGCAAGAATACTGGAGTGGGTTACTATTTCCGTCCCTAGGGGATCTTCCCAACACAGGGATCGAATTTATGTCTCCTGGTTCTCCTGCATTGCAAATGGATTCGTTACTGCTGGGCCATCGGGGAAGGCCCTTTTTAACCTTAATGACCTCTTTAAAGAGATTATCTTCAAATACTGTGACATTCTGTGGTACTGCGGGTTAGGGCCTCAACATATGAACTTGGTGGGTGTGGACGACACACTTTATCCCATAATAGATGCCTTTCTCCTCAAGGAATGTTGGTATATATCAAGGCCCAAACCCACTGTATTGAAGGAATTTTAAGAATACTGTTCATCTGGAGTTAGAACCATTTCTGGCTAATGCAAAACGTAGTCTAGAATCAAATTTTAAGCCCTTTCTTGCCCTGCTGAGTGAGGCTGCGTGAAACTGATTGCGTGAAACTCCGACCTTTTCCCAGCCAACTCTTCCCTATCAGTGATGGAAAATGGTTTAGACAGAATGCCTTAACACTGACACAATGAATAATACTTAGTCAGTGGCTTTGGCGCTCTCGGCAAAACACTTTCTCTGCTCAGGCCATGCCTGGCTGGCCTTGGGGCTTGCGTGTGCCTGCTGAGCTGGGCGGGTGGGGACAATTTACAGCTCCCAAACTTAGGAGCCCACTGATGACATGAGGTGCCCATATGAGATTTCAGCAGGGTCTCCTTTGAGACTCAACTTCCTCATTAATAAAATGCATCATCTCTGCATCATATAAGTCACAGTGTTGTCACAGAGGACAAATAGGGTCATGGATTCGTAGTTTCCAGATCTGCACATGCTCATGTGGTTACTCAAGATTAACTCAAGAAATCAGTTTCTCGGTTGCACTTGTCACATTTTAAGCTTTCAATATTCATGTGTAACATGTGGCTACCATATTGGAGAGTCCGCATTTAGAACATTTCCCATCATTACAGAAAGTTCTCCTGGAAAGTTCTCGGAGCTTTACATAGCTTTCCTCATGAAGGACATTATTACTACTGTGTGGTGAAGCATCCAAGATGCAGCAATATTAAGCTCTTCTTCTGTGTAACATATCCACTCCAGTATTCTTCCCTGGAGAATTCCATGGGCAGAGGAGCCTGGTGGGCTACAGTCCATGGAGTCACAAAGAGTCAGACATGACTGAGCAGTTAACACGTTTACTTTTTGGTGTCACGTGCAAAGTAGAATGGCTGAGACTCAGCTCCAGAACTGCCCATCGTTTAGAGTCTGTGTTTTGTTTCACTACCTCCTATTTTCAGTTTAATATCCTGGGTTGGGAAGATCTCCTTAAGAAGGGTATGGCAACCCACTACAGTATTCTCGCCTGGAGAATGCCATGGACAGAGGAGGCTGGCAGGCTACAGTCCATGGGGTCCCAAAGAGTCAGACACAACTGAGTGACTAACATTTTCACTTCTTTAGTCTTTGGAGTCAACAACACTGGAGTCTAACTTGAGAGGCAATGAGTAAGCTTTTTGGTTTTTGGCATCTATCCAGGACATTCCGGCACTGGTCAGGGACAGGACTGAAATTTTTGGAAGAGATCTGAAAGGTTTCTCTCTGATTCTGCCTCTGCACCTGTGTCACTCATTCTTCGCCTCTCTCTGCAACACACATACACACACCCACACCCCTTGAGTATCACAATTCTTCCTTGAGTGCTCAATGTCGTGCAGTCTTAACCAAGCTGCATAAACACTCTTCACTTCCAATCCCTAAGTAAAACAGGGATGCTATGGCTGGGCCATTAGCTCTTGTCGGGAGACTGAAGATGCAGTCTACAGACTACACAGCGCTCTACAAAGATGACCTGCTACGAGACTATTCTTACTCTCCCATCATCACGCTTCTGCTTTCTCTCCAGCGCTGCGGGTGTCTGCTTCCCCGCCCAAGAGCTGTCCTTGTAGCAAGAACTAAAAACAGCAACGTGAAACCTACTTAGAGGCAGATGAAAGGCAGATGCCTGAAGCCAGCAGGCAGCGCCCGCCTGGGAGCCCGTGCTTGGAGCTTCAGAGGCAGACCTTTGCTACAGCTGGAAGTGAAGCCACAGCTAAGACGGGCTCAAGGCAGCTGCCTCTGGAAGCTCGCCCAGTCCCCAGCCTCTGAGCATGGTGGGGCTGTTTCTCATATGAAAAAAAAAAAAAAAAATCAAGTGTTAGATCAGAATGTGTGATTTTTGCCCTAATGTCTTAAAGCTATAGGGGAGTAAGATTGTGCTTTGAAGCCTGCTTTAGACCTCTACGTAGAAAGGAATTGGCTTTCCAGGGACAGCTGGGTTGTGTGTGGCAGGTCACATGGAGTGGAGCGGGGTGTCACAGGCCCCCTGGAGTGGATGGCATGCTTGGGGGGGATGGGTACCTGCAGGGGCATGACTGGAATAATGCTGCTCAGAGCAGAGGCCTCAAGGGAGGCAGAAACAGTCCAGTGCTTCCCATAGTCTGGGTCGCTGATTCAATCTGGGTCTGCACCAAGGGCTCAGCATCACGTCAGCAGAAAACAAGAGTTGACAGGGAGTGACGAGTCAATTGCAAATACCAGGCTCGCTCCACGGGCTTCCCCATAGTGCCTGAGAGAGAATCCAAATTACACCAAGGCTCTCTGGATGGTGTGATGCACCAGCCAGATTGCGCTGTGGGGCGGAAGGAGCCCCCCTCCCCCAGATGTTGGGCAGGATACTTGTGGACAACTGTCAGACCTCTTCATCGGAGAGAATGAACTCGTGAGAGAAGGAATGAATGACGAAAGGGCATCCTTCCAATACAGCGCCCATTCATATGGCTCTCTCAGTTATGGAGAAGGCAATGGCAGCCCCCTCCAGTCCTCTTGCCTGGAGAACCCCATGGACGGAGGAGCCTGGTGGGCTACAGTCCATGGGGTCGCTAAGAGTCAGACACGACTGAGTGACTTCACTTTCAGTTTCTCAAGAATACAACTGCAGTCACGAATACATGAAAAACGTCTTTTAGCATCAGTTTTGGGGGAAAAAAAGCGAAGTATACGTAAGAGTAAAAATGAATCAATGAATCTGACATATATATAGCTCGTTGCATTTTCAGCTTGTAGTGCCGTATACATTCGGACTTCATGTTCAGTGCCCCTTGCCATGTACCTGGCGCCCATCCCAGAGTTTCTCTGGGATATGGAGAGATGGCCAAGACATTGCACTTGCCTTCAGAGAGCTTCGGATTAAGATGCAGGGGCAAAATGGACAAATGCAAAGTCAGGGCGAGCGGGTACTGATAGGGTGTTCGGTAAGGTCTGAAGGAATAAGGGACACATTTTTTTGCCAGACAGTGATGTGATTTACATCATAAAGGTGAACCTATTGGGAAAGGGGGGTCATTCCAGACAGGACAGAGGCAGGGGACTGAGAATGAAGAAGGAGAAGACGAATGTTAGAATGAAAACCCAGGTCATCTGACTTTGCTGGCCTGCCTCCTGGTACTGACACCAATGACACCTGAGTGAATTCGGGTGAGCCAAGCAATCTTGGAGCTTCTGTATCCCCATCTACTTAACAGAAATGGAAAACAAATAAAGCAAAAACCATAATCTATCTCACTGGGTTGCACTGTCATTTAATAACTGAATGGCTCTGGGAAAGTCATCTAACTTTAAATCATCAGTTACCTTAAACCCTGAAGTGGGAATAATTGTATATGCCTTGATATTCCTATAGAGCTCCTGGGAAGACTAGGTAAAACAGTAGACTTTGAAGGACATTCAAAATGTTAAGCACTGCAAAACTCTAAGTCACACTTAAAAATTAGTTTAGTATGTACCTGGCAAATCCACACTGATGGATGGTCAATAGATCTGTCAAGTACAGAACAGGCTATATGCCCACAGGAAGGGGGACAGAGAGACAGACATGGTATTTTAAAGTGGCTGGTCCAACTTTAGGAAGTAAGTTTTCAGGATCTGGGCTATTATCACGGTTTTCTTTGGTGCTGGATTTCTAACTTATGTCACCTGCATAAGAATGGCTTTTCCTGAAAGAGGTAAATGCAGGTTTCTCCTCCCCGGGATGACGGTAGAGGGAAGAGCTCCTATGACATCAGTCATGAGATTCCATCGTTAGTTTCCTTTTTTTCAGCTGCACTGGCAGTAACTTTCGTCCATCAATGTCTATGGAAAGTACCATATACCATTTATATGTGGAACCTAAAAGTGAGACAGATGAACTTCTCTACAAGGCAGAAATGTACTGGCAGAACACAGACTTGTGGTTGGCAAAGGGGCATGGAGTGGAGGAAGGATGGGCCGGAAGTTTGGGGTTAGAAGATGCAAACCATCACATTTAGAATGCATAGGCAATAAGGTCCTGCTGTAAAGCCCAGGAAACTACATTCGATATCCTGTGATAAACCATGATGGAAAAGAAAATGAAAAAGAATGTGTATACACACGTACAACTGAATCACTTCTCTGTGCAGCCGAAATTAATTGAAAATAAACTATGCTTCAATAAAATAAATGAAACAAATTGCTACTGAAAGACTTCTCTGTGCCAGGGTCTAGCTGCATACTGAGGATAGAGCAGTGACCCAGAGAGATGGTGTCCTTATCTTGATGGTGCTCACTGTCCAGAAGCAACAAGATAGCCTTTGGTGGTTGCCTGATAATGACTGATTTCCTTTCTCTTATCGATCGCTACCATCTCAGAATTTCCTGCTGCCACCAGGGTAGATGCTGATGCAACAAAAGATAGCACATTAAGAAAAGATACTTCTACACGGTGCCATGCGTAGGAGTGTAATAGTCTAGGAGGGTCTGGCTGGGGGGAGGAGTGGCTGTACTGGTATCTGTCTGGGTGTTAAGTCACTTCAGTTGTGTCTGGTTGTTTGCGACCCCATGGACAGTAGGCTGCTAGGCTCCTCTGTCCATGGAATTCTCTAGGCAGGAATACTAGAGTGTCATTCCCTTTTCCGGGGCATCTCCCCAACCCAGGAATTGAATCTTGGTCTCCTGCAATGCAGGCAGATTTTTTAACATCCGAGCCACCAGGGAATCCCCAAAGTTACATATACCGCCTAGGACTTGGTCTTTGCTTGTATGCTAAGTCAGTTCAGTAGTGTCTGACTCTTTGCGGTCCCATGGACTGTAACTCACTCGGCTCCTCCGACTATTGGATTCTCCAGGCAGAAATACTGGAGTGGGTTACTGTGCCCTCCTCCAGGGGATCTTCCTGACGCAGGGATCAAATCTAAGTCTCTTATGTCTCCTGCATTGGGAAGCAGATTCTTTACCACCAGCACCACCTGGGAAGCCCACTAGTATCCCTACATCCTCAAAATCCCTCCACTTTCTAACATGCCCCCAACAGCTTTCAAAATTAGGACTTCACATTCCATAGTAACAACACGAGGGTAAACTCTCAGCATCACTATTGAAAGTCCAAATGTCCCAGAGGGAAATTCCTCTGATACGTTGCTGGGAATCACCGACACCAGGTATCTTGTGGTTGGTGTCACCAAAATCACCAAAATCTCAGTTCTTCGACTTCCCTGGTGGCACAGTGCTAAAGAATCCACCTACCAGCGCAAGATATGTGTGTTCAGTTCCTGGGTTGGAGAGATCCCCTGGAGAAGGAAGTGACAACCCACTCCAGTAGTCTTGCCTGGGAAAGCTCATGGACAGAGGAACCTGTGGGCCACCGTCCATGGGGTCACAAAGAGTCAGACATGACTTAGCAACTAAACAACAAACAGCAAGTTCTCGGACGCTCTTATATTTATCATCATAGGTCCCTACATCATCATCATACATGGAAATCCCCCCCGCTTTTTTTTTTTTTTTTTTTGGTCAACATCAATGAAAATCTCAACCTCAATACAACTTTAGGGTTTGCATTTAATCCTAAAGTGTTCATCTCCTTTTATGTCTATTTGCACTATATTCCTATTTACAAAGTGAAGAGGGGGCTTTCTTATGTAGTGGTTCTTTGTTAATAACTTAAAACCTCTTCTGTTTCTGGGATGTTCTTTTTGCACATTAAAAAAAAAAAAAAGGTTACATTAGCTGGCTTGAACCTGAGCTTGTCTGCTGAGAAAATAGTCATTTTGAGTTACTGCCCAGGCATCTCACACTGTGACTACCTGCTCCCAACTAGAGTCTGGACATTCAGATAAGGACCTGAGCTTGGGGTTCCTGCTACAGGTTCCTGCTTTCCTGGCTCAGGGCACCTTCTAAAATAACCACTTCGAGTTGAGTCTGTGCAAAGTTAGTGACCTCTGCCCTGACCACCTTGTAAATAACAGGTGCTTGCTACCCTACTGTCTGTCTCCTGCTCCCTTGTGACCCGGGACAGAGGATTGCCCTTTCCCTCGTTCATTGCACACCTATTCTGGGAACTCTAAGCAAGAGATCCAGTGACTCTACTTCCTTTGTGTGGATGCATTGGAACTGTGTCTCCAATCAAAACCACCCCGGGGTGGGAAATCAGATACCGAGGCAGCTCCCTGCAGACTCCTTGTGGGTGGCTTGTGTCTCTCTGTTGTGCAGCAAGTCATCATTTACATAGTCTTTTTTAAAAAAATATCAATAATATATCATTTTAATAGTGATATGTAGGGAAGGACAAGTAGTGAAGGCTATCCCAGTAGCCGCAGTCCATGGGGTCACAAAGAGTCAGACACGACTTAGCGACTGAACACATGATGATAATAAATAATAAAACAGTAGGATTTACTGAGTTCTTTTTATGCATCAGGCACTGTGCTAAACACTTTCTCTTTTAATTGGAGGATAACTGCTTTACAGTGCTATGTTGCTAAGTCACTTCAGTTGTGTCCGACTCTGTGTGACCCCATAGACGGCAGCCAACCAGGCTCCCCCATCCCTGGGATTCTCCAGGCGAGAACACTGGAGTGGGTTGCCATTTCCTTCTCCAATGCATGAAAGTGAAAGGTGAAAGTGAAGTCGCTCAGTCATGTCCAACTTAGTGACCCCATGGACTGCAGCCCACCAGGCTCTTCCATTCATGGGATTTTCCAGGCAGGAGTACTGGAGTGGGGTGCCATTGCCTTCTCCAATGCTGTGTTAGTCTCTGCCATACAACAACTTGCATCAACTCAGTGTTTGCATATATACCCCCCTCTTGGATCTCCTTCCCACTAATATCCCCATCCCACCCCTGAGGTCATCACAGAACACTGAGCTGAGCTCTCTGTGCTGTACAGCGGCTTCCCACGGTGCTAAGTCACTTCAGTCGTGCCCAGTTCTATGCTACCGTGTGGACTGTAGCCCGCCAGCCTCCTCCGTCCATGGGATTCTCCAGGCAAGAATACTGGAGGGGGCAGCCATGCCCTTCTCCAGGGGCTCTTCCCGACCCAGGGATTGAACCCACCTCCGTTACGTCTAACCTGCACGGATAGGCAGGTTCTTGACCACCAGCGCCACCTGGAAAACTTCCCACTAGCTATCCGTTTTACACATGGTAACGTATATTTTGGAGAAGGAAATGGCAACCCACTCTGGTATTCTTGCCCGGGAAATCCCAAGGGCAGAGGAGTCTGGTGAGCTAAGTCCCTGGTGTCACGGAGAGTGAGGCGTGACTTAGTGACTGAAGAGCAGCCGCCATGTATATGAGTCAATGCTGCCCTCTCCTCCCCCTCTGTGCCCACAAGTTCATCCCCTATGTCTGCATCTCTATTAAACACACGGGCCTCAGGTTTTACTCACACAGGAAGACGGGACTGGAGAAGGCCGCCGTATTCTGTACAGATCGACAAGAACTTGGACCACACAGGAGCAAGAAGGTGAGAAGGAGACACAGAGCAGGACAGAGGGAGGCGTCAAGAGGAGGGCAGGAAGCTGAGCATCTCGAGGGCTGGAGCCCTCCTGAAAAGAGGCCCCAGGGGACGAACGTCTGCTGTGAGATTTAAGCTGCATGTGGCGGAGGCCATGAAGTTTCCGTTCTCTTTCGCTTTTCAATCTTCAGCCACATGCCTTGCTTCACACGCCAGAGCTGTCTTGGTCGTTGCTATGGTAAGAAATGGGGATGAGCAGGATGACGATGGCTCACACTTATGATGTGTCCTTGTTATAACTTAATGCTGTAGTTGCCAGGGGGCCAGCCACCTTCTATCACAGCCCAGGTATTAACTCAGTTTAAACCTCACAACTCAGTGAGAGGTGCTCCCATTCTCCCCACTTTACAGATAAGGGCGCTGAGGCACAGTGAGGTTTCATCACTAGTAGCAGGAGGCAGAGCCCACTTTTGGGTCTACGCACTACAACCCAGAATGTACCAGAGGCTTAGGATGGAGATCAGGGGGAGGCAGGTGAGGCATTCACCTTGGAAGCAAAATATAAAGGGGCACCAAAAAACTCAGTAATCAAGCCAAGCATAGTTTGAGTGCGACTTTTAAAAATTAATGCAAAATACCCACTATGAGGAAATATAAAATCTCAAAGACAGGATCAGTATTTCAGATTTTTCTTTTCTCACTTGTTCCAACGTGACTCAGCACGATTCTAAGTGGAGCTAAATTTTCCTGCTGCTTCTTAATTCTTGTTCTCCATTCTGAACCAGAGAGAGCTCTGAGCAGTTACTTATGCTGAGATTTGTGAAATTCTTAGGTAGAGCTTTCCGCTTCTGCATAGCATGGAGAGGGTGTTCGTGTTGATTCTTGCTAGCTGGCAACAGCTAGAAGATGCCAGTTGATGGCTGGGTGCCTGTCATGGGTCTCCCTGAATTTGTAGGTAATGTTTTCCCTGCTATGACTCCTGAGTTGGTTCTTTTTTTTTTTTTAATTATTTGATCATAGTAAGCACATGAGATCTATAGTCAACACATTTTTAAATGGATGGTACAGTGTTAACTGTAAGGATCATGTTGGACAAAACATTTCTAGAACTTACTCATCCTGCTTAATTGAAGTTTTATGTCCATTGATTAATATCTCCCCATTTCTTCCTCTCCCCTGTCCCCAGAAACCACCATTCCACTCTTTGATTCCATGAATTTAACTGTTTTAGATACTTCAGAGAAGTAGAATGACACAGTATGTCTTGCTGTGGCTGTCTTAATTCATTTAGCTTACTGTCCTCCAGGTTCACTCGTTATTGCAGAATGCAAAATTTCCTTTCATTTCTAGGCTGAAAAATATTCTAGCACATGCATGTATCACGTTTTCTTTATCCATCCATTGATGGATGTTTAGGTGGTTTTCACATCTTGACTACCGTGAACCATTCTGCAAGACCTCAAACCATAAAAGGGAGTAGTGCTTAGCTGCTCAGTCGTGTCCGACTCTCTGCGATTCCATGGACTGTAGCCACCAGGCTCCTCTGTCCATGGGATTATCCAGGCGAGAATACTGGAGTGGGTTGCCATTTCCTACTCCAAGGGATGCCATTTTCTGACCCAAGGATTGAACCCATATCTCTTGTATCTCCTGAATTGGTAGGAAGATTTTTTTTTTAACCACTAGTGCCACCTGGGAAGCCCCCAAAAGAGAGTAGGGTGAATAGTAAAACAGAAAACTTTCTCCAAAAGACTTTCCTTGATGCTGCTCATCTCTGGGCTCCTGCCCCAGCCTGAGGTGGATGCTCCTCTCTGAAATGTCAAGCATCTTGCGTTATCCTTTGTCACAGCACGTGTTGCCTCTAACAGCTAATGACAGGGTGTGATGACACACCGGAAGGGATGACTGACAATACATCCACGTGGCTGTGCTTAGTGTCTATTCGGTGCCCAAGCTGTAACAGACAGTTCACTCGATGCCTGAAATGTGAGTAAATGTGCTTCAAGGAAGCTTTTAACTCTATTGTTCTGAGATTCTGCGTGGCTCTTGAAATACCAATTCCTCTCCTTTTGAGGGTAAGAACCTTATAAATCAGCATGGATAAGTAGAAGTGACACAGTGTTAAAATCAGATAGATTTGAGTGTACATATTTTGTCTTGCTTGGGCTTCCCTGGTGGCTCAGGTGGTGGAGAATCTGCCTGCAATGTGGGAGACCTGGATTCGATCCCTGGGTTGGGAAGATCTCCTGGAGAAGAGCATGGAAATTCTCTCTAATATTCTTGCCTGGAGAATCCCCATGGACAGAGGAGCCTGATGGGCTACAGTTCATGGCATTGCAAAGAGTCTGACATGACTGAGCAACTAAGCACACCGCACAGCACTTTGTCTAGCTTACTTTTGAAGACAATAATACGTGTGTTGTTGCTGTTGTTGAGTGGCCAAGTCATGTTCAACTCTTTGTGACCCCATGGACTGCAGCATGCCAGGCTTCCCTGTCTTTCACTATCTCCTGGAATTTGCTCAAACTCAGACCCTTTGAGTGGGTAATACTATCCAACCATCTCATCCTCTGTTGTCCCCATCTCCTTGTGCCTTCAATCTTTCCCAGCATCAGGGTCTTTTCCAATGAGTCGGCTCTTTGTATCAGGTGGCCAAAGTATTGTCACTTTAGCTTTAGCATCAGTCCTTCCAATGATTATTCAGGGCTGACTTCTTTTAGGATTGACTGGTTTGACCTCCTTGCAGTCCAAGGGACTCTCAGAGGTCTTCTCCAATATCACAGTTCAAAAGCACCAATTCTTTGGCACTGAGCCTTCTTTACGGTCCAACTCTCACACCCGTACGTGACTACTAAGAAAACCATAGCTTTGACTGTATGGACCTTTGTCAGTAAGGTGACATCTCTGCTTTTAAATGCACTGTCTAGGTTTATCATAGCTTCCCATCCAGGGAGCCAGCATCTTTTAATTTCATGGCTGCAATCACTGTCTGCAGTGTTTTGGAGCCAAGAGAAATAAAATATGTCATTATTTCCCCTTTTTTTCCTTTCTATTTGCCATGAAGTGATGGCAAATATATAATAATACATATAATCTTTAGGATCCTGCTATGACATAATGCTTGTATCAGGTACACATTGGTAATTTAGAAATGGCACACTTGTGCACGCACACACATGTACACATTCCAACACACGTATTATGGTTGTATCTATAGATATTCATTTTGAAATTTTAAAATTCTGATTGCAGTTCTGCTAACTTTAATATTTCTTTTAAACAAAACTAAAGCAAAGGTGAATCACAGACTGAGCTTTGCAAGGTTAAGATTTATTTTTAGACCCAGAGAGATTTGGAAGAAGAGACAGTCTATGTCGCTTATGTTTCAGTTCTGGAAATAGACCCAAGACTTGAAGCGCAAAATGACACAGCCCAGTGAGGTGTTTCTAGGACATATTATCAGCTCTGGAGCAGATTAGCCCAAGCAAATCTATTTTGCAAGGACAAAATTTTTCACTGCCAGTGAACCTGGCCCATGGAAGACAGAGCGGAGGAGACAGAAGTGGGCAACTAAGCCATGTGTTTCTTGGCAGAAAAACATGGCTCTCTCGACACACTGCTTTGATAAAATCCCATCTCTCTGAGCCATGCTGATGTGATGGGGGCAGACTGTCTCCTTTTACCTGTTCCTTTCTTTTTCTTATATGTAAAACTCTGGGTGTTTCCATGGGCAAATGAAACTTTCTATGACTCACAGGAACTCAAATAGTCCAGCATTCAAACCATTATTCCTATCTGTTTATTGCCCACTAGGACCCACTTTACACAGGTGTAGTGATAGAAGCTTGGTTAATCCCAGCATTATTTTCAAAGCTATGAGTCTGGCAATATGAAGACTTTGCTGAGCTAAGAATCTTATTGTTAAGACTACACTGAAGAAAATACTCTCGAGACAGCCTTTCTGGACCTTTCTCCCTATCTTCAGGCAGCGTTTTCTAGTCTTTTTCCTGCCATCACTGAACATTGTATACATTTGACCCCAGCATTTCCTGTGCAGTGTTGCCATTTCTCCACCTCCCAGGCTTTTTATATGTCAGGTCCTTGGCCCAGGGACAAGGCCTCACTTCTCACCTGGGTCCAGGTTCTGTATGATGCACAGAGGACATGACTTATCCCAGACTAACCTTGAGTTTACTTCCAAGAACTTACTGTCTTTCAAGAAATCATTCCTTTTCTCAGTGGTTTCCCTCTATAGCTCTGGTGAAAACTGGGGACTTAGCAACTGCAGTTATAATCTAAGGCTTATTAGGGAACCTTCAAAATCTTCCACCCTTTCTCTTATCTGATTATTTTATATGAGGCTTCCAAGATGCTGGATTACGAATTTGAATATTTTTAAGGATGGGGAATAGCCAGATATCTGTCCTTTTTGTATCTTGAGTGTTATTACCAGAAACGATTTCTTTTGTTTATCATTAATTCCAATGAAGAAGGCAACTTAGGATAGAGCCGTTTGGAAGTTGTAAGCGCACTTAACTTCTGGACATATGAAGAGATCTCTGGTGGAACTTGTAGGAAAAGGCCGGATTAAATCCTCCTACAAGATAGGACAGAGCCTCTCATCAGTGCAGGAGAGACGTGCTCTATGTCAAGCACCTACTGTGTCCTAGACGAAACCTCTTTTGTTTATCCCAGTAATTCTAACAGACAGCTATTATAATCTCCATTGCATAGGGGAGAAAATTAATTGTAAAAAGGGCTTCATTTATTCATTCAGCTGACTCATAAAAGATACTTTTCTAGGTGATGGTAACGAACACACTATTTGCATGTAGGCAAGGCCTATGTGTCCATTAACAGAAGGATGAATGAAGAAGATATGGTGCGTGTAGACAATGGAACAGTACTCAACTGTAAAGTGAATGAAATAACACCATTTGCAGCAACTTGGGTGGACCTAGAGATTATAGTATTAGGTGAAATAAACCAGAAAGAGAAAGAAATATATCATACTATATCACTTTATATGTGAAATCTTAAAAAAAAAAAAAGATACAAATGAACCAACTTACAAAACAGAAACAGACTCATAGACTTTAAAAGCAAACTTGGAGTTACCAAAAGGGAAACATGGGAGAGAGGCATAAATTTGGAGTTTGGGACTAACATATATGCACTACTATAGATAAGACAGATAATCAATAAGGACCTACTGTATAGCACAGGGAATTCAATATTCTGTAACCTATATGGGGAAGGAATCTGAAAAAGAAAGGACGCATGTAAATGAATCACTAGCTGTGCACCTGAAACTAACGCAACATTGTGAATCAACTATTCTCCAAGATAAAATAACAATTGCCTGATAAACACAGGCAAGTTGTCTGTTCTACAGTCCAAAGATGCTCCCGCTCTGATCTTCAAAAGGTCAGCATGGGTGAGAATCTAAAAAGAAATCTGGGCTCTGGATTCTAAATTAGTGTCTGTTTCATCACATCCAACTATACTGAATCTGCTTGCTCTGCTGTGGCCTCTCTGTGCTTTGCTGTCCTTTAGTCACTAAGTCGTGTCTGACTCTTTAGACCCCATGGACTGTAGCCTGCCAGGCTTCTTTGTGGGTTTTCCCAGGCAAGAATAGTAGAGTGGGTTGCCATTTCCTCCTCCAGGGTGTCTTCCCAACCCCGGAAGCAATCCCACGTCTCCTTCATTGGCAGGTGGATTCTTTACCCCTGAGCCATCTGGGAAGCCCTTTTCTGGACATTAGATTCTGGCAATTCACCTTCTTCATAGATCAGAAAGCAGGAGAAACATCATTATGTTTCATTTCTCACTCTCATTCTGGTACTGTAGGACAGGACCCTCACCATGTTACTCATCTTCTCAGCAATATATCTCGTTGTACAAGTTACCATGTAATGAGTAGTCACATCCTTTCGGTACCATTGAGCTGATTAAGACGTTCCCCACATATTACCTAAAGTGACATCACGGGGCCAAAATCTTGTGAGACATCTCTATTTATAGATGAGGTAACAGGGAAATTTACCTTAGTCTCAAAATGTCACTAAGTGCTGGAGGTGTTACTGTCTTATGACTCCAAGTTCAAAGAACCAACAGTGAAGAGGATTTGATGATGGGCATTTCCCAGGTGCTTTACATACTGTATCTCATGTAACCCTTATCTAGCAAGTGGCAGAGCAAACATTGGGACTGCAGTCTGGTTGATTTCAAAGCTTAATCTCTTTTTGCATAACCTCTTTTTACAGTAGCTGCAGTCATTTATCTTCACAATCAAACATGTTGCCATTTTAAACGTCCAGCAAAGGAAAGATGGTGGAGAAAATCGATGCTATTGTATCTTTTTAGTTAAGGAAGTCCAAGACTCATTGAATAAACATCTTGCTTGGGTTCAAACACCTTGTGAATGGCAGACAGGGGATGTAGGCTCAGGCTTTCTGGTTCTGAGCCGATGGCTGTCCTCTTGTTCTAGCCTTCTAAACCTTGGTGCCCAAACCTTGAGAAAACAAAGAAACTCAGTTTTACTTACTAATAATCCATTCAATGGCTTCCCAGGAGGCTCCGTGGTAAAGAATCTGTATGCCAAGCAGGAGATACAAGTTTGACCCCTGGGTTGGGAAGATCCCTTGGAAAAGGAAATAGCAACCCATTCCAATATTCTTGCCTGAGAAATCCCATGGACAGAAGAGCCTGGTGGGCTACAGCCCATTGAGTTGCAATGAGTCAGACTTGACTGAGCGAATAAAACACCACCACCACCACCACCAATCCATTTCTTCCAGATAACCACAATGTGCAATCGCTCACCTCGAGCCAGACATCCTGAAATGCAAATTCAAGTGGGCCTTAGGAAGCATCATTACAAACAAAACTAGTGAACATGATGCAATTCCAGTTGAGCTACTTGAAATCCTAAAAGATGATGCTGTTAAAGTGCTGCACTCAATATTCCAGCAAATATGGAAAACTCAGCAGTGGTCACAGGACTGGAAAAAAGTTAGTTTTCCTTCCAATCCCAAAAGAAGGCAATGCCAAAAATGTTCAAACTACCGCACAATTGCACTCATCTCATACGCTAGCAAAGTAATGCTCAAAATTCTCCAAGCCAGGTTTCAACAGTACATGAACCATGAAATTCCAGATGGTCAAGCTGGATTTAGAAAAGGCAGAGGAACCAGAGATCATTTGTCAAAATCCATTGGATCATAGAAAAGGCAAGAGAATTCCAGAAAAAATCTACCTCTGCTTTATTGACTATGCCAAAGCTTTTAACTGTGTAGATCACAACAAACTGTGGAAAATCCTTCAAGAGATGGGAATACCTGACCACCTTACCTACTTCCTGAGAAATATGTACGCAGGTGAAGAAGCAACAGTTAGAACTAGACATGGAACAATGGTCTGGTTCTAAATTGGGAAAGAAGTACATCACGGCTATATATTGTCACCGTGCTTATGTAACTTATATGCAGAATACATCATGCAAAATGCCAGGCTGGATGAAGCACAAGCTGGAATCAAGATTGCCAGGAGAAATATCAATAACCTCAGATACACAGATGACACCACCCTTGTGGCAGAAAGCGAAGAGGAAATAAAGAACCTCTTGATGAAAGTGAAAGAGGAGAGTGAAAAGCTGGCTTAAAACTCAACATTCAAAAAATGAAGATCATGGCATCTGGTCCCATCACTTCATGGCAAATAGATGGGGAAACAATGGAATCAATGTCAGACTTCATTTTTGGGGGCTCCAAAATCACTGCAGATGGTGACTGCAGCCATGAAATTAAAAGATGCTTGCTCCTTAGAATTAAAACTATGACCAGCCTAGACAGCATATTAAAAAGCAGAAACATTACTTTGCCAACAAAAGTCTGTCTAGTCATGGCTATGGTTTTTCCAGTGGTCATGTATGGATGTGAGAGTTGGACTATAAAGAAAGCTGAGCACCAAAGAACTGATGCTTTTGAACTATGGTGTTGGAGAAGACTCTTGAGAGTCCCTTGGACGGCAAGGAGATCAAACCAGTCAATTCTAAAGGAAATAAATCCTGAATATTCATTGGAAGACTGATGTTGAAGCTGAAACTCCAATACTCTGGCCACCTGATGTGAAGAACTGACTCATTGGAAAAGCCGCTGATTCTGGGAAAGATTGAAGGCAGGAGGAGAAGGGGATGACAGAAGATGAGATGGTTGGCATCACTGACTCGAGGGATATGAGACTGAGCAGGTTCCTGGAGTTTGTGATGGACAGATAAGCCTAACCTGCTGCAGTCCATGGGGTTGCAAAGAGTCGGACAGGACTGAGCAACTGGACTGAATGCCCTTACTTTTAGCTCTCAAGGGAGATTTGGTCTTCCTGGGAGGACAGAACCAGCAGTCTTCATTGGCTTAGAAGGAAGCAGGTTTTTCAGACATCACTAAGCATTCTCATCCAAGGAATGCATTTCTCATCCGTGTGTACCTGGCAAACTCCTGAAAGTGAAAGTTAGTCACTCTGTCCTGTCCGACTCCTTGAAACCCCATGGACAGTAAGCCCGCCAGGCTCTTCTGTCTGTGGAATTCTCCAGGCAAGAATCCTGGGGTGGGTAGCCATTTCCTCCTCCAGGGTATTTCCCTGACCCAGGGACTGAACTCAGGTCTCCTTCATCGCAGGCGGATTATTTACTGCTGAGCTGCCAGGGACTTGTCTTCAATACAAGCTCTGAAGAAGACTTTCTGTGAGTCTCATGTAGGTCTCCGCAGCTCTGCACCTCTCAGTTACCCCTCTGGGGTGGATGCAGGTGCCCTTACTTCTGAGTTCCTGCACTACCCTGCACTTTCATCTGGCATATAATATATGTCACTGTTTGGAAACTCCTTGCTCACTGATCCATTGTCCTACTGGCGCCACTGGATTGTTAAATGTGGGACTGAGACATCTCCCGCTATTTGTCCCTAAGAGCCAGCACAGAGCCTTGCACATAGGAAATAAATGGATGAATGGATGCACAAATGAATATAGATGCTGGATTGAATTGACATATGGATGAAGAAAGAAGAGAATAGAGGACTGAATCAATTAAAGTCTTAATTTAGACACTGCTGCTGCTGCTACTGCTGCTAAGTCGCTTCAGTAGTGTCCGACTCTGTGCGAGCCCATAGATGGCAGCCCACCAGGTCCCCCGTCCCTGGGATTCTCCAGGCAAGAACACTGGAGTGGGTTGCCATTTCCTCCTCCAATGCATGAAAGTGAAAAGTGAAAGTGAGGTCGCTCAGTCGTGCCCGACTCTAGCGACCTCATGGACTGCAGCCTACCAGGCTTCTCCGTCCATGGGATTTTCAACTGGCCCTATTTCAGTGACTGAATTATAAAGAGACAATTAGATATGTCTACATATGTATATAGGTTTCCAGGTGGCTCGGTGGTAAAGAATCCACCTGCTAAGCTGGAGACATGGGTTTGATCCCTGGATTGGGAAGATCCCCTGGAGAAGGAGATGGCAACCCACTCCTGTATTCTTGCCTGGGAAATCCCGTGGACAAAGGAGCCTGTAAAAGTCGGATACAATTTAGCTACTAAACAACAACATGTGCATATATTGCTTGAATATGCTGTAGTTATACTTATATCAACATTATGTACCTACTACATAAAGTTAAAAACCACCCTGCTCCCACATGCAGAGACCTACCACTACTAACATTTTAGTATACATTCTTCCAGAATTTTCTGAACCTGAAATGTTATAGCAATCTTTAACAAGAGTGCCATTTTTGGCTGCTTTTACTTTTTTAAAAAAATGCTTTTCTGATTTATCTTTGTGTGTCATATGAATGTGTTCCTATTTTACAATTAGAGGAAATAAATTTTTTAAAAGTGTTATTTCTTATGTTGAAAAAGCTAGTACAATTTAGAGTTTCTCTTAAATTGAGACCATAACTGCTGAGGATAGCTAAAATCTGTGAAGGTTTAAACCATGTTCAAGATAATGTTCTAAGCACTCATATATTAAGTCATTTAGTAATCAGGACGATGTAATAAAATAATAATATAATTATTATATTGATGATAAAATAATTATATTAATTATTATTATTATTTACATTCATAGATTAAGAAATTGAGGTGCACAGAGGTTTAGTAACCTGTCCAAGATCACACAACTGATAAGTTATCAAAGATAACTTGATTAAGAGGAAAGAGATACCTAGTATTGGTGTTTTTTACAGTTTATTTATTTAATCCGTCTTTTTACTACATTGTTGTTGTTTAGTCACTAAATCATGTCCAACTCTTTGTGACCACATGGACTCTAGCCTGCCAGGCTCCCCTGTCCCTGGCATTTTCCAGGCAAGAATGCTGGAGTGGGTGGCCATTTCCTTCTCCAAGGGATCTTCCTGGCCCGGGGGTCGAACCCGGGTCTCCTACATTGGCAGGTGGATTCTTTACTACCGAGCCATTGGGGATGCCTTTTATTACATTAGATGGAGTATTACTATCTCCTACTGATCTAGGGCACTGTGGGACAGAGAAATGACATGAGCAGTACAGCCATCCAGTCTTAAGAATTGTCATAGCTGGTATTAGAGCCCAAACTCCATAACCATTCTTTCACAGCATTAAGGTCATTCATGTGTTTTGGATTTATTTATTGCTATGTTTATTTGTTTGCTCATTTATGCATACAAGGATTAACTGGTAGAACACATATAGACCTATTAATACAGGCACATAACAAGCAATAATAGCTTTGTACAGACTTCTATCTGATACTGTTTTTCCTTTTTAATATATAGGGCAGCCCTAGAATCCTCTATCTCTGATGAGTACATGGAATGAGATACTGTATACAAATATGAATAACACAAGTCTAGCAAGTAGTAAGAACTTAATTCATGTTCATTGAATGAGCATTTGCAAAGCTGTGATGAATCATATTGAGTAAAGAACACATCAATCCCAGGGATGTGTTACTTTATATAAAAATAAGATAATCATTGATAAAACTGAAAACATGGAAATTCTTTTATTCTATTTTTAATTAAAAAATTTCCAAAATAAATTAAAAAGTTGAATTCCATAGGGTGAAATGAAGAACTTTACTTCTTGTGGCATAATGAACAAGATACTCTGACTAAAACTTCCATAGAAAATAGTTGAAAAAAATTTTTGCAATTGATTGCTGGCAACAGTAAGAACTGCTCTGAGAGAGCTCAGATTTAAAAGAAGTGAGAACTCAGAGATGGAAACGGAACTCTAAAAACAGCCCTCTCCTTGATGGCATTGCTAAAAGGCGGGTGGGGATGGGCTTTGATTTTTACGGCCTCATAGAACACTGAGAATTTGAAATATTGAGAATTTAAGATATTCTGTGCTCAGGGACTAATAGGAGACCCTGCCCCGACATAAGTGCTAGTGTTAGTTGCTCAGTCATGTCTGACTCTTTGCAACCCCATGGACTGTAGCCCACCAGGCTCCTCTGTCCATGGGACACACAGTCAGTGTGTCCAAAATGAGACAAATAAATAAGTTTCACTGGGTTCATCATAGTGAAAGTGCAGAAAAACAAAGACAAAGAGAAGACCCTCGAAGCATCCAGATGGAAAAGAAATATTACCTCCAAAAAAAAATGACAATTATACTGATAATTAATTTTTCAGTCCCAACAGTGGTTGGAAGCAGAGTGTAGAAAAATAACTTTATAGTTCAGAGGGAAAATAACTATCAATTTGGAATTTTTGTCCAATGAAGATATCATTTTAAGAATGAGGGAAAAGTAAAGACATTTTAATATTCTTATGAGGGGCCTTGACATGAAAGAAAATTCCAAATTGTGCTCTACCAAGAGGAAGTGATCTTCACAAGAATATTTGAGAAATAAAAAGAAAAAAAAATGACCAAATATTACATTAAATATTTGGATAAATATTCTAAAGCGCCGACTGTTTAAAGCAATACTACAGTCTTAAGAACCAACTCATTGGAAAAATCCCTGATGCTGGGAAAGATTGAAGGCAGGAGGAGAAGGGGATGACAGAGGTTGAGATAGTTGGACAGCATCACCGACTCGATGGACATGAGTTTGAATAAGCTCTGGGAGTTGGTGAAGGACAGGGAAGCTGGCATGCTGCAGTCCATGGGGTCCCAAAGAGTCAGACAGGACTGAGCAAGAGAACTGAACTGAATGGTTTCAGGGGTTAACAAATAATATAGAATTAAAATACATGACTGCAGTAGCATATAAATTGTGAATGGATGATTAGAAATAAAGTATTGAAAAATGCATATATTGTTCTAAAAGAGGGTCAAATAACCTTGAAAATAAGTGTTAGTTGCTCAGTCATGTCCAGCTGAGCCATTTCCTCCTCCAGGAGATCTTCCTGACTCAAGGACTGAACCTAGGTCTGAGCCATCTGGGGAGTCCCTTAGATGTTCGTAATTTAATTGTATATTAAAGATGTCTAAGGAGATCACAGAAAGAGAATTATAACTCACACCTAATAAACTAGTAGAGGCATAATGGAGTGAGAAAAATATACACACATGCATGCACATGTGTATAAAACCAGAAAAAAGAAAAACTGAACACCAAAAAGAAAAAAAAAACAAAGAAAAAAGGACAAGGAAATGGAAAGGCAATATAAAGTATAGTAACAAATTGAGAAATTATGCAAATTATAACTTGGGTAAATTATTTCAAGTCAATTTTATTTTATTAGATCAAGCAAATCCCAAAACATTTACTTCAGCTTTATTAACTATGCCAAAGCCTTTGACGGTGTGGATCACAACAAACTATGGAAAATTCTTCAAGAGATGGGGATACCAGACCACCTTACCTGCCTCCTGAGAAATCTGTATGCAGGTCAAGAAGCCACAGTTAGAACTGGACATGGAACAACGGACTGGTTCCAAATTGGGAAAGGAGTATCTCAAGGCTGTATAAAATCACCCTGCTTATTTAGCATACAGAGTGCGTCATGCAAAATGTTGGGCTGAATCAAGCACAAGCTGGCATCAAGATTTCCAGGAGAAATATCAATAACCTCAGATATGCAGATGACACCACCCTTATAGCAGAAAGTGAAGAGGAACTAAAGAGACTCATGATGAAAGTGATAGGACAGTGAAAAAGTTGGCTTAAAACTCAACATTCAAAAAATGAAGATCATGGCATCTGGTCCCATCACTTCAAGGCAAATAGATGGGGAAACAATGGAAACAGTGACAGACTTTATTTTTTTCACTACAGATGGTGACTGCAGCTGTGAAATTAAAAGATGCTTGCTCCAGGGAAGAAAAGCTTTGACCAACCTATATAGCATATTAAAAAGTAGAAACATTACATTGCCAACAAAAGTCCATCTTGTCAAGGCTATGGTTTTTCTAGTAATCACGTATGGATGTGAGAGTTGGACAGTGAAGAAAGCTGAGCACCGAAGAACTGATGCTTTTGGACTGTGGTGTTGGAGAAGACTCTTGAGAGTCCCTTGAACTGCAAGGAGATCCAACCAGTCCATCCTAAAGGAGATCAGTCCTGGGTGTTCATTGGAAGGACTGATGTTGAAGCTTAAACTCCAATACTTTGGTAATTTGATGTGAATAGCTGACTCATTGGAAAAGACACTGATGCTGGGAAAGGCAGGGGGAGATTGAAGGCAGGAGGAAAAGGGGACGACAGAGGATGAGATGGTTGGATGGCATCACTGACTCGATGGAGATGAGTTTGGCTGAACTCTGGGAGTTGGTGATGGACAGGGAGGCCTGGCGTGCTGTGGTCCATGGGGTCGTGAAGAGTCGGACATGACTGAGTAACTGAACTGAACTGAACTGAAAGAATACATATTCAAGAGCCAATTCATTGATAAAGTGCAAACTAGGGTTTGTAAATTTCTAGATACCATGAGTTACTACAAAGTTATAGTAATTAGAACTTGTGTAATTGACATGGGGAAGCATGGCACAGTAGAGAATGGCCAGAAAATGGTCCACCTGTATAAGAAAATTTGGTTATGATGTTGCAAATCAGTGTAGAAGGGGTAGGTAGGCCTTTTTATTATATGTTGCTGAGTAAATTATCTGTATGAAAAACAACAATTCTCCTCTACTTCACTTTGTTGTTCAATCACCAAGTAGTGTCTGACTCTTTGCAACCTCACAGACTATAGCACTCAAGCTCCCCTGTCCTTCGCTATCTCCTGGAGTTTGCTCAGATATATGTCCATTGGGTTGATAATGCTACCTAACCATCTCAGCTTCTACTGCCCCCTTCTCCTTTTGCCTTCAGTCTTTCTCAGGACCAGGGTCTCTCCCAATGAGTCAGCTGTTTGCATCAGGTGACCGAAATATTGGAGTTTCGGCTTCAGCTTCAGGACTTTCAGTGTATATTCAAGGTTGATTTCCTTTAGGATTTCATGTTACACTCAAAGTAATCAATTGCAGGCTGATTAAAAGCAAATTTTATGATTTTGGAATTCAATCTAGGGAACTACTTTACTGATCTCAGGATAAGGAAAGTTTTTTCAAACAATACTAAGATTGAATAAAAAAAGAAAAGTTGGTGATGCTTGACTGCCTCAAAATTATGCAAAAGAAAACATCAAAAGAGTATGAAACTAAGTCACAAACTGGGAAAATGTACAGAACAAAGAAATAACTCACATAATTCAATATGAAAAAGACAAAAAGCCTTACAGAGGAGTGAGCAAATGATTTCAACTAGTACTGTGGGCAAAAAAGAAAAGCATAATGGCTGATAGGTATCTGAAATGATGTTTAACCATATCTGTGGTCAACAAAAGGCAAATTAAAACCATCTACCAGTTCGGTGAACAAGAGAACTGTCAGCATGGACGATTGATGAGATGGGATAACCAACAGGCCACGTACACACTCTTGTGGGAGTGCAAACTGGCCTGCTGACTTTGGAAACTGTGGCATGACCTGTTGGAATTTAGAGCTGTGCATACCTTGTGATCCAGAAATTTCCATCCTGAAAATGTACCTTTCTATACAGATGTGTGTGTGCTTATTTGCTCAGTCATGTTCGAGTCTTTGCCACCCCATGAAACGTAGCCTATAAGCTTCCTCTGTCCATGGAGGATTTCCCAGGCAAGAATATTGAAGTGGGTTGCCATTTCCTTCTCCGGGGGACCTTGCAGACCCAGGGAATTAACCTGTGTCTTCTGTGTCTCCTGCCTTGCAGGCAGATTCTTCACCTGCTGAGCCATTAGGGAAGCCGTTATATACAGATACTCTTGAGTATAAACTCCAAGACATAAGCAAGAGTGTTCTGAGCAGCACTGACAAAAGGGGAATCTGGAAAACAATCCAAATGTCTATTGATCAGACAGCAATAAATAGTATTTTATGCACTTAAAAAAAATCTTACATAGGCATGAAACTGAAGGAATTATGATTAGCCACAATAGCAAAGGATTACCTCTGAAATGTAAGCTGGGATAGTCATAAACCAGATTGTAGAATGATGATGGCTATTACGTACAGAACCCAGATTATGCTCCATTTACGTATAAATGTCTTATTATATCAATCAGCTCATTTACTGGTCATAAGACCACTACAAAGAAAGCACTGCTATTATTTTCATTTCGTAGCTGAGAAAACAGACACAGTAATGTTTATTAACACTCAAGATCTCAAGAGTTGGACACGACTGAGGGACAATCGCTTTAACTTTCAAGATCTCATAATGGAACCAAAGGAAACAGTTATTAAAAACCAGGCAGTCTGGGTGCACAATAGACCCTCTGGTGTGATTTTCTGATCTGAAGTTCAAAAACAAGCAAAACCAAAATATTTTTAATGATATAGCCGTATATTGTAAAATTAAAAATAAAAGTGAGTGAATGATTAACACAAAATTCAGGACAGTTGCTCCCCTGTGTGTGTGAAGGGCTGGAGGTAAGGAGTTGTGATCACAGAAAAGTGAATGAAAACTGCAAAAATAATAGTAATTAAAAATAACTGAGAACGAGTAAACATATCGACTGTTTTATTGTTCTTTATACCTCATGCATACTTTATGGCCATTCTTTTGTTCCTATTCAATATTTAAAGCCATTGCAGATAATAAAGGAAGAGAATGAATCCTTGCGAAATGACAGAAAAAAATCTTCAAGATTGCTCCTCAAGAAGTTTCTTGTATCTTCGCTGACAGAATCCTTAGAAAAGTCTACAGAAACTGACCTGGGTAGAATTTTCATTATTCAAAGTATTTTTGTTTAAACAAACAAAATGGCACCAAATGGTAGGATAAATGCTCTAATTGCAGCCTATTTACAAAGACCATGGCAGGGCAGCAAACATCCATCCCTCCAACATGAGATTTTAAGCATTGTAACCGAGATTCAGGCCTTTATCCTCCTTCTGGTTATGGATTGAAGGGCCTTCTTTTCCCATCGTTAAAGAGATATGGGAACTAGAATTCCACCAGCCATCATAAATTGCCAAGAAATTCTCTCTTCAATTACTTAGATTCAGTTCTGAAGCAACAAAATTCAAGTTATCAGTCAATGTAACACTACCCTTTATATTAAATCCTAATTGAGCTTTTCCAGCTGCAGTGATTTCTTAAGTCTATCCCTACTCTTCCTCCATTTGCTACTTGGTAAATTCCCATCATTCCCCTAGCTCAGCTCAACTATCACCTCCTCTGAGGGTCTTTTCTAAAACCACCATACCCTTTCCCAAGGTATGCTCTCTCACAGAATAACCGGAACCTCTTCTGTGTGCCCTTGGCAATTCGCACATACATGGAACAAAGAACTCCTTAACTGGCCCTCTGCTTGCCCGCAAGGAGCTGTTTGTTTATGTCATTCTCCTCTGGAATGGATGTTTTTCCAAGTCCTACAGATATCTAAGTTGAATCCTGAATATCCAACAGCAAAGAGTCTAGCTTGTGGTAATAACTGCAATGATGATAAAAATATCAGACAAAGGACTTTCTTGGTGGTCCAGTGGTTAAGAATCTGTTTGCTAATGCAAGGTGTGTGGGTTCGATGCCTGGTTCAGAAAGATCCCATGTGCCACAGGGCAATGAAGCCCGTGTGCCGCAACCTCTGAGCCCCTGCTCTAGGGCTCAAGCACCACAATGAACGGCACCCCTGCTTGCCACAACTAGAGAAAGCCTGTGCACAGCAAAGAAAAACCCAAGTAGCCAAGCAAATAGAAATATGTAAATAAAAAGGACAATATCTGTCCTAGTCACCTCTTGCTACCTCAGACCCTCCTCCAAAGCAGCGCCTTAGAAACAGTTTACTTTGTTCTCTCTTGGCTTTTAGCTGGATGGCTTCCTCTCAGGTTCTATCGTGCAGTTGTGTTCTCAAAACTGGACTGAGCTGAATGCCCCAGAAGGCTTCCTGATCTTAAGCCTGGTGCCCAGTGACCCTCAGCCCCTTGCCTCTCCATGGGATCTCTCTCCCCAGGACTTCACAGATTGGAGCTCCTCACAGCCTGACGGTCATAGCATGTGACAGGTGGACGTGGTCTTCCAAAGGGAGAAAGCAGAGTTGCCTGGTGTTAAAGCCTCTGCCCAGACTGGGTAGTGTCCCCTCTGCCATATACCACTGGTCAACACTGCCACAGGTCCTCACAAGCTAAGGGAAGTGGAGGAATTGATTGACTTCTGAATAGGGAGTGGTCAGGTCACGCACTAGAGCAAGTGTGGTGGGCGATGTTACTGCTGCCTTGTTTAGAAAGTACCATCTGCTACTATTGGCTTCTGGTGTGCCAGACAGGGTGCTACACCTATTGCGTACATTGTTGCTTAACTGTCTCAAAACCCCTTTTAGATGTCAGGTGTGTGTGAAGGAGAATACGCAAGCAACTGGCAACTTGATCTTTATGGAGTATCCAACCATAAATGCTCGTTCTTATTTCTGATTTCTCTGCACCTTTATATAATAAAATCCTTCTGATTTCTCTGCACCTTTATATAATAAAATACTATGTGATCATTATAACCTATCATTGGGGGTCGGTTTCTCCGGACACTGGCCAGACTTGTAAGTTTCCCTGGGTGTGCTGGATTTGCTCATTGCAGGTAACGAAACAGAGCATTTTAACATTTGGACATGGTTAGATGAATAGAGTTTGTCAAATTTGTCTGTGGGTTGTGTTATTTTTTAGCAGTGGAAGAATATGAAATATGAGCTGCTTAAATGATGGAAGGTTCTATGGCTATGAAAATGACTTTAGTAACATTTGAAAATATTTATACTACATTCAAATTAAAAAAATAAAATAGGATGCATAGTTGTATGAAAAAGCCATAAAATAAAAATCCAGTAATGTTGACTCCTTTTCAGAGGTTTGATTAGTGGTATTTTTCTTTATGTAAATATATTTTGTATTTAGCAGTGAATATATATTACTTGAATGAGAACAATAAACTCAAAGATGAAAATAAGTCACAACCTTCTTTACTTTTTGTGATGTTTTTAAAGGCCACCCATACAAAGAAAAGTCCAGCCTTATGGCTAGTTAGCAGGAGACTAAGTTTGTTCATCTGGAAGCTTCCCAAGTGGTGGTAGGTGAGTTCAGTCAGCTAGTTCCATCCCCAGCTGGCAGTTCAGCCATTAAGAGAGAAGAAAGTCTATCTTCACACCCCCTGTTGCCCCATCACCACCCATGTTCATACGTCTCAGGACTAACCACATCTGCTACTCTTGCAATAGTGTCTTTGGCCTTGTCTGCAGCCTCGGTCAAGCTCTCGCCCTGTATCTCAGCTATATTCTCTCACAGCTTGTAGCTTTTTAATTGCCAGCCAACCACGAAGCTGAATCCTAGCTCCATGACTTTGATAGCACCAGTGGGCGAGCCTGGTTGCCCCGAGAGTTGGTTCGTAATTACTACTGAGTAACTGGGAAGCCAGCCACATTGATTCTCCTGCTGGATGCAAGGCTCTGATCTCAGGATGCCCAAATAGCTGCTTCTCATTTCCCCAAGGTTCAGTGGGATTTACACTTATTAATTCCTGCAAATCAAAACTCAGTTGCTCCCTGAGGTCAAAGGCAGTGGTGTTCACATGTATCGGGAAGGGAAATAATGACCTGGGGTCCACACAAGATTTTATCATTTCATCGTAAAACTGATTATGCCACATCCAATACATATAGAGAGAAATATTTATTGGGACTTCCTGTGTACTAAACTTTGAACTGGACCCTTTCGAGAGAAGCTGATAGCCATTGCCACCCAGTGACGCAGAGAATTTCATCAGGAGAATTCTGAAAGAGAAAATATGCCCATACAAGGAAAGCAGTCATTCAGGTTGGGAATGTGTCCTTGGTGAGATTACACAGGATTATTTTCCTAATCATTGTGTAGCAGCTCAATTTGGCACAAAGATCATGGACTTTGGAGTCAGAGAGATGTGGCTTCAACTGACTCCGAACTGGGTGGTTATCCAAGGTGGCAGATCTTATGTGGCGACATGGGAAGCATGTGTTAGTGCTGGACAGTCAGCATGGCAGAGATCCGCCTGCACATTGACTAGTAGGGTGCCCTACTGGCCTGTAGGAATTTTTCTTTCTACCCTTTCATTTTCATAACTGGGCTTCCCTGGTGGCTCAGTTGGTAAAGAATCTGCCTGTGATGCGGGAGACCTGGGTTCGATCCCTGGGTTGGGAAGATTCCCTGGAGGAGGGCTTGGCAACCCACTCCAGTATTCTTGCCTGGAGAATCCAATAGACAGAGGACCTGATGGGCTGCAGTTCATGAGGTCACAAAGAGTTGGATACGACTGAATGACTAAGCACATATTTTCATAACTAGATGCTGAATTCCAGTGAGTAAATTACTGTGGGAAAGAATCATTATTTTGCTTAATGATTAATGATTGGCGTTGACCTGAAGCTGGCTTTGCTGATGTCAGTACAAAGAAACCCTTTCTTACAATTTTTAAACTCACTGTATCAGAAGGTAGTGAGCCTTTTATCCTAAGACTATTCAAGAAGAGTTTCTAATTGGATTTCTTTTGGAGTTGATGAAAATGTTCAGGTATCTGATAAAGGACTTGTATCTATAATGTATAAAGAATATGAAAACACTAAAATTGATTTAGGATGATGGTTGTACAATTCTGTGAATATACTAAAAACCACTGAACACTGTACAGAAAGGAAGAAGCTTTCAAGTGGGAACAATCTAACCAGTCATTCCTGTTCTATTTGTGTATAGAGTCCACTCATCTAAAATGTATTTCCAGAACAGCAACCCTGAACACTCATTGGAAGGACTGATGCTGGAACTGAAGCTCCAATACTTTGGCCACCTGATGCATAGAGCCCACTCATTGAAAAAGGCCCTGATGCTGGGAAAGATTGAAGGCAGGAGGAGAAGGGAACGGCAGAGGATGAGATGGTTGGATGGCATCACCGACTCAATGGACTTGAGTTTGGGCAAACTCCGGGAGACAGTGAAGGACAGGGAAGCCTGGCATGCTGCAGTCCATGGGGTTGCAGAGTTGGACATGACTTAGTGACTGAACAACAACAATGGTACAGAACAGAAATAGGTAGAAAAGTTTTGGAGGTAAAGTGATCTTGAATTAACTAAAAGCTGAAATAGGCTTGGTGGTTGGTTTTAAACACAGTATACAGTTCCTAATGGGGGCTTGCTTGGTGGCTCAGGTGGTAAAAAATCTGCCTGCAATGCAGGAGACCTGAGTTTGATCTCCGGGCCGGGAAGATTCCCTGGAGAAGAGAAAGGCTACCCACTCCGGTATTCTTGCCTGGAAAATCCCATGGACAGAGGAGCCTGACATGCCATAGTCCGTGGGATCACAAAGAGCTGGACACAACTGAGTGACTAACACTTTCACTTTTCACAGGTTCTAATAAAGATTATGTGTGCATGCCGAAGAAAAAAGGAGAGTCTTAATTCTATCTCTTAGAGCTATTACTAATGGGGTTACAACCATATGTGGAAACTTGAGTTCCATACCATTAAGACTCTCTATTTTAGAGACAAACTTTTTTTAGCCATCAAAACTCATTCCAAAATGGACATGAGAGACAAGTTCCCCAAAGCAAGAAAAAAAAAATGTAGTAAGTTTCGTTAGCTGATTTGATTGAGCCTGTGTTCTTATGTAATACTAGACTATCACAGAATAATTGTATTACCTGTGATAAGACACCCAATGTCGCATGCTGGGGATCATAGTGAAACAGTCTATTACTCCTAGAGTATAAAGTATTAAGTTAGATCTCAGCAATAAAACTGCCTCATAAAACTTTATAGGTAACCAGTGATATGTCCAAAGCCAAGGTCAAGATAAAACAAACCACCAGATAAAATACAGATCCACCATTTGCTTTCTAAATTCCTTAGGGCTAGCGATTCCAGATATTTTGAAATTTAGAAAAGTAACATTGTGCCTGTATTGAATACTATGTAATATTTACAGTAAGTTCTGGAGCAACAGGTAGTCATTAAACACGAAGTGTGTGGGTTTTCACACTAAGTGGGATAAATGAAGAATGTCCATAACTTCACTTCATCGAGGATCAAATTTTGTTCTCACTCTAGTTACCAAAAATTTTCAGTATTTGGAAGCCTCTTGACTTTGGAATTATGGCTATGGGATTGTTGATCTTATTTCAACACAAGCCTTTAAAACACTCTGCTTTTGAAGAGAACTTACTAACGTGGGACAATGATTATAACATAAAATAGTATTATTGAACGAATAACTGAAAACAATACAAGTTTTAAAAATAAACTTCCTGAAATTTCCAAATATTTCACAAGACATAGAACAATGAGAAAGATTGGTAACAAAACACGGTTATTTCTGGGTCCTAGGATAATTGGTGATTTTTGTTTTCTTCTTGGTATATTTGTATATTTTCTGAAATTTCCATGGAACTAAGAATCATTTTAAGGGTAAACAAAGTGAGCTTACTGTTACACCCTCTCAGCACATTTCAAAGGGGGCACATTGGGGCTGATTATTCCCTCATTAGTCCCTGATCTGAGTGTTTGAGTTCCCAAAGGAGCTGGGCCAGGGAGGGCATTTTCTTACTGGAAAGGCCTAGAAGTGATCGCTCTAATGGTCTTTTCCAGAATATCCAGAACCGCAGCACCACAATTCTTATCTGTTCTGTCCAGAATGATGGAGAGATACTGGAAACCAAATCGGGGACTCCCATATCCAGCCCCAAGGGTGTCATGAGCAGTGGGCCAATGTGATCAGTCTGCCCTAACTCCACCAGTTTGTTCCAAGGAATGAGGCTTTATGTAGCTTGATTGATTACTAAGGAGTCTGGTTGCAGAGACAGTAAGTGTAGAATAGCTTGCTAATTTCAGAAGCAATTTTGAATCAGGACAGCTGGACTCTGTAGCATTTGTGGAGCGTTCCCACCACTTTTACCTAACACTAAAATGCTTTGCTTAATGTACGACTAATGCTCTTGAGGGCAGGGGCTAGACCTTATTCATCTTCATAAGGGAGGGGCCTGGCTCAGTGCCCGGCATAGGATATACTATTCAGTAAATGTTTTTTTTTTTTTTCCTTTAAACTTTTAATTTTATATTGGAGTACAGCTGATTAACAATGTTGTGATAGTTTCAGGTGAACGATGAAGTGACTCAGCCATAGACATACATGTAACCACTCTCCCACAAACTACCCATCCAGGCTGCCACACAACACCGAGGGGAGTTCCCTGTGCCACACAGTAGATTGCCCATTTTAAATACAGCAGACTGTACACGTCCATCCCAAAGGAGCCTCATGTTAAATAGCAGAAAAGCAATATAAAGCTTAAATTTACTATCTCAACCATTTGTATACTGTCCAGTCGGTAAGTATATTCATGCTATTGTGCAACCAAACTTCACAACATTTTGCCAAAGCAAACTCTATATACTTTAAACAGCTACTTATTTGCCCTGCCCCAGTCACTGGCAATGGCCGTTCTACCTTCTACAAGGAGCTCAGCCCAGTGTCCTGTGACACCCTGGGGGGGTGGGATGGTGGGGAAGATGGGAGAACAGTTCAGGAGGGATGGGACATAGGTATACCTGTGGCTGATTCGTGTTGATGTGTGGCAGAGGCCAGCACAATATTGCAGAGCAGTTGTCCTCCAATAATTGTGTTTTGTTCTGTACTTATCAAAAACAAATGAGCCAAAAAAATAAATAAACTCACCGAAGGAATTAAAAAAAAAGGGAGAGAAATTGACATTAGATGGATGATGCTTGAAGAGATTATGTTAAGTGAAACAAGCAATAAAAATCAAGTACAGTAAATGCCTTTGACCCAGCTGATATATTTGAAGGGGAAAGCGTGTGCATATATTTGCACTGTGCATGTACCCACATGTGTGTGGATGTGCATAAATATATAATCTATTTCTATATCATCCTTTCATTTATGTTTATTCATTCTTTGTAAAAATGCCCAGTGGCTCAGAGTAAATAGCTGTAGTTACAAAGGCCATTTAGAATTTCACATTAGAAAATCAGAATTCTAGATTATGGAATCGTAAGATATCTTAGACCAAAATTTTGCAAGCTTAGCTGCAGGTTAGACTCAGTTATGCATTAATGGAACGGCCCACTGTTCAGGTATTCTGATTTCTTTGGTCTGGGGAAAGTTGCTGAAATTTTGTTTGGAGCTTCCTTGATGATTTTAATGGTCAGTCAGATTTAAAATCTACTGCCTTGAACTAACTGGGTTAATGATTTTCACAGAGGAAGGCGTGCTCCCGCCAAGGCGCAGCAGACCAAAATCTTGTGTGTATATACAGTGTGTATATGTGTGTGTGTGTGTGTGTGTGTGTGTGGAGGGAGAGAAGAAAATTTCCATTTTACACTCATGTAACCTTTGATACATAACTGCCTTCCCCGAGTTGACAAATATTCGAGATACTTCTGCAGGGTACTGCGATAGAGACAGCTCTGTGAACCATTCCTCTACAGTCAGATGCTGCTCAGACTTTAACAAGGTTATATAAATCAACTGGGGATCTTGTGAAAGCACAGATTCAGATTCAACATCCTCAGATGAGAAAACTCATGATTATGATGTTATGATGATTTGATCTGTTTTCTGGCCTGTGTATGGGCAGCTTCACATCCAATATGACTCTACAGCTGAACTCAAAAAAACTACCCTTTGGGAAGGTTGATGAGAGCAACTGCTGAGGGACCAAGATCTGGCTAAAAACAAAGCCATCTCAAGTCATGAAAGGGAGACACCTCTCCTATTTAGGAAGGAGATTATTGGCACAGAGCAGAATTGCAGAGAGAAACAGAAGCAAGGACTAAAGGGGAGGGACTCATGACCTCCAAGCCAGATAGATGTCCATAGCAAATATTGCTGAGACTGTCAAAGTAACCCTACTTTGCCACCCAAGAGGGGTCTAAGTCTCTTGTTCGGCTGTGCTTCTGTGTCACCCTGGTGTCAACCACGTGTCCAGTGCCCACCTGTGATACCCAGGCATCATCTGGTTACGGGCTACCCCTGGGCAGTCTTCCTCTCCAGGACAGATCCTTCTTCCCAGGGGAAGGGTTAATATATCCAGGGAGTTATTAACAGGTAAAACTTTCTGAATATTGTATAGCTATAAAACGACAGGGCAAAGCAACGGGTTGATACTAGGTCTCCCTGACCCTGTAATCCTTGTGTTTTCTCACATGACTGCTCTTTTCACACAGAGGAGAAAAACAGTGCTGCCTCTCCAAAGGCAAAATAAAGCCCGTAAATAAACAAGCAGGTTGATTTTAAAATCAGGGCACCCAATACCCCAATTTAAAGGACTTTTGTTTTTCATCATAAATATTTCTTACACTTTGAAGGCCTGCTATCTTTTTTACTACCTCCAAAATGGGATGACTTTTTGCTGATGCAGATACACATTGAGACAGTATCCTAAACCAGCCGCAGCATCCGCTCTGGGTGTTCCACAGACAGAAAGTTGAATTCCAGGCTCTCTGCTGTGGGAATAAGTGTGCATACTGCGGTTCTGTTAATTCTCATTTCACACCCTGGTGGGAGGTGGATGGGTGGTATTTCTGGATGCCCTCCTGGCATTCTGATGCTGGGTATCTAGTCTCTGCCTAACCCCACATCCCCAACTGCACTAGGGAAGAACAAGGAACCTCCTGCAGAAATCGCTGAGCACCCACACATCCTCAAGCCCGGCCTTTCCACGTGGGCACACTGCATCCTTCCGGTAGCTCTCCCCAGCACCCTACTCGTGTCCCCGCGGAGGAAACGCTAGATGCGCGCTCGCGGTACTTACGGTCTGTTCATCTTTCTTGGCACCCGGCAAATGAGAGGGATCTTCAACTCAGCCTGTGGAAACAAAAGCAAGCTCATTACTGGGCCTTCCCCATCATGTTTTAATTCTGGTGAACAGGCTCCTGTCGCTTCCTGTTAAAACGGGATACAGGTGGCAGCTTAGAGGAAACGACAGAGAGAGAATCAATCCAGGTTGATAATTGGTTTATTTCAGGAGGGGATGGGGGAGAGGACGTCTTCCCTGACATGCTGTCCTCTTACTGTCAGTATTCATCCAATTTGCCCCCCGGGGAGCTGGGCTATCCTATCCCGAGCAAGCCTGGTTTTGCCTGACGAGCCATTGCCTGCTTCCCCTGGGCGCCCAGGGCGCATTAGCCCGAGCTCTGCTCTGGGGGCCCATGTGCGTGCAGAAAGGATGCTTTTTCTTTCAGAGTGTGACTTCGCCATGAAATATTTATTGGGAGCTACATTTATACACTGCTTCACGTAGGACACCACAGTTTATTTGTGGCTTGTATTTGCTTGGGTTGGAGAGATCATTAGTCCCACTTACCATATAAATCAGCAGCAGAGACCCTGAAAGTATTCAACAACGACTTTACATCCATGATCCCCATTTAGCTGCACAGAGACTCTGGGAGGTATAAAGGATATTACCCATGGGATCAGTTGGGGTTCCAGCAAGAAACAGATGGCACCCTCAAATTGGGTAATTTGAGAACAGTTTAATAAAGAGACGGTTTAAAAGGTCTGGGCAGATTGTAGGGGATCCCAAAGGACCGTGAAGGACCTGAGGGGCTGTGACTGGGCATGGCCAGGAGGGGTCGAGGGAGCCAGTGACCATGGGGATCCAGAAGCAGGGCTGATGGGAAAAGAACTGTGACTTTCCGGTGAGGGACTCGCAGGGACTGAGCTGTGGTGGGTGGAATAAAAATCTACATCTCATGGGTCTCCTGCCCTGAATCTCTTCCACTGACCAAACTCAACAGGAAGCCAAATGTGAGGAGCCATTGGTATGACTTCTATCCATCAGCCTCCTAGGGCTCCCAGCTAGTGCAGTGGGGTAGAGAGTGGATTTTACTTTTAAAGAGAATGAGATCCTTGGAGATTAAATTATGCGCCCAAGGTCACCCATCTGCTCTGTAAGAGCCCAAATCTACAGGACTCAAGCATTCCATTTCCTAGCAATTCAACCATATTGCCCACTGAGCTTTAGGTACCCCTAGATCATTCTGCCACCCATATGTCCATCTGTCCATCCACCCATCCATTCATTCATCTATCCAATAGCCATTTACTGAAAACTAACTTTATTCAAATATTGTGCCTTCGCTCCAGGCATGCCTAAAACTCAATATAAGGTAGATTCTATTCTAACTCCCCCTATGATTGTTGTTAGCAAAGTGCTTTGTAAAAACAGGTGCAGATAAAACGGAGTGAATTCTGACTCTGTCTTGGACAGCCCAGGGGATCTTCATAAAGGAGATCATACTTGATCTGGATTTTGCAGATTAAGTCAGCATCTTCTTGATTTACAGAAGTTGTTCTGGGTAAGTGGGGTGCCATGTGCAAGGGTGTGAAGGTGTAAGAATATATAGTGTGACACAGA
The DNA here is from genome assembly GCF_001704415.2 of Capra hircus. Classification (NCBI taxonomy): domain Eukaryota; kingdom Metazoa; phylum Chordata; class Mammalia; order Artiodactyla; family Bovidae; genus Capra; species Capra hircus. The sequence continues at coordinate 106,012,231 of NC_030813.1, forward strand.
GACTTTGCACAGCTTGATGGGATCACAGAGGCCAGCAGCTTGGATGTTGGTAGCATGTGGAAGAGAACCTGGGAAGGTCTACTGGGTTTTGATTGTCAAGGACCATGCACAACAAAGGATGGGATTTGGACTTGAGCTGTGTGATCTTGGACCACTGACTTCAAGAAAGTTACTAAAAAACTGGGACTAAACTCCAGTTCCCCAGATACCCTATGTCTTACCCCACAGCAACCCTCATCCTGTGCTTCTAGGTCAACAAAGGACACAGAGAAAGGGGGGTTGGCCATTAGGTACTCTGGCCATTCTCTCTGGATGAGTGTGGAGTGTCTAGTTCATGGCTTCTTTGTAAGTAGTTTTGTCCAGTGAGGAAGAGGACTTCATCAATGTAACACAAACAGTGGACGTCAGTTACTGGAAGAGTCCTGGACTGAAAACTGACTTCCAGTGCTGTTGTTAACCAGTGCATGACCTTGTAGGAGCACTTGGCCTCTCCTCCTTTATAAATGGGGATGTCCATGTCATCCCTTTCCGGTATTAAGTGTGAAATAAGCTGATGCCTCTGAAAATATCCTACAAACTATAAACATTATGGAAATATGGATGTGCATTCCCTTGCATAACAAAGTAAAGCTTGCAAGTTGTTTTAACATTGGTCATATTATATTTGGATGTGTATGGTTATGGACAGGCTTCCTTGGTAGCGCAGCTGGTAAAGAATATGCCTGCAATTCAGGAGACCCTGGTTTGATTCCTGGGTTGGGAAGATCCCTGGAGAAGGGATAAGCTACCCACTCCAGTATTCTTGGGCTTCCCTGGTGGCTCAGATAGTAAAGAATCTCCCTGAAATGTGGGAGACCTGGGTACAATCCCTGGGTTGCTAAGATTCCCTGGAGGAGGGCATAGCAACCCAGTCCAGTATTCTTGCTGGAGAATCCCCATGGACAGAGGATCCTGGTGGGATACAGTCCATGGGGTAACAAAGAGTCAGACACGACTGAGTTACTAAGCACAGAGCATGGTTATAGACATTGATTTTTGGATATTACTATTTAGAGGAATTCAGTGACTTGATTACAGTAATGCACATCAAATTTGTAACCCCTTTTCCACTTTGGGAGCATTTATGATTTTGAATGTCTTGCTTATAATTCCTTCATTCCTTTGAGTATATTAACCAGGAGTTCTAAGTTATGCTGAAATGAGTCAAAATAAGGCTATCTTTGTGGAGGGTTCCCTACCCCTGTGCCTAGCTTATGTACAGTGTGAAGGAATCACAGATACAGGGTATTTTCCTCTAAAGCCTATAACCTAGGATCAGAGGCCTTGGGGAGGTGGTCAGGAAAGCTCTTTTCCAGCCGTCCCCGGTGTAGCCTTGAACAAAGCATTGGAATGTTCTGGACCTCATTGTTGTTTCATCTGAATAATGAAAATGTTGGGCCCAATAGATCTCTTCCAGCTCAAAGATTCCTTTAAAAAATCCATTAAAAAACTGCAATCCCTCCATACTTGGTGACAAAGAATGGTTTTAAAAAGTTGGAAGTATGTTGTTATGTTTCTCACGTTTTATTGTCTTCTTTAATAGAGCTCCTTGCAGAGCAAAATCGCAGAAAGACTTCTGACAAAGTGCTAACACTTAGGGCATCAGCGGTGGACAGAGGAGCGGCTGCGGAAGGAATTCTTAGCTTTTGCTTTGTACCTAAACCTTTGAAAATTATGCAGTCTGTAACATCAGTGCTTATTAGGTTTGTATTTTAAAATCTTAGTAAAAGTTTAAAAGAGAGATTTTTACTAGCAGCTTTTAAGAAATGTGAGCAATCCATTGTACAAAAAGAATTTTAAAATGTTTCGAAGGGAGCCCAACTTCTCTGGCATTTCAAAAGCAAAACTGGGGTCTTACTGACCCATATCAGAGGACGAGCCAGCCAAGTGGTGCTGTCCACAAGACAGAGTGGATGGCACTCCGTGAGGTGTACAGGGCTGGGCTCTACTCAGAATGTCTAAGCCCCATCTGAGAGCGCTGAGGTCTTACCTGACCTGAGTCATTTTTGTAAAGGATGTGGTGAGAATGGGATGTGGTGAATCAGACAGAGTTTCATGTCTGTCAGTTCTACAAATGTGACCTATTAAAGACCATGCCCATCCCTTCCCGACATATATAGTTTTTAAAAAGATGGAATGACCACTGAGCATCTACTGTGTGTCCCCAGTTGCTGTCACAGTAACCCCATATGATCTGTATTATCATCCTTATTTTATACAAAACCAAACCAAACATTCATAGGTGGTAGGTAGCCTGCTCTATAAGATAGTTTTGCAAACCATTGGCCTTCAAATGTTTCAGTTAGGTGTTGGGACACCTTGTCTACCTGCTCTGAGCCTCAGTTTGCCTATCTGTAAAATGGGGGTAACATAATAGCTGTCAATAAGACTATTGTCAGGAAGACACGAGAACAGAAGGTAGCTAAGACATGGAGAAATGGTGATTCACATTAACTTGAACTTTTATAATTAAATGCCCTATGTCACTTTTGGGTTTTAGTCTCCAGAAATAAGAAGTGCTTACCTGCAAATCATGACCACCAGATGAGGGAGGTATGGATTCTTTCTTGGGTTGGCCAAAAAGTTCATTTGGATTTTTCTGTAACATGTTATGGAGACCTGAACAAACTTTTTGGCCAAGGCAATATATTGATGCCTCCAAAAGTCTGAGTCAGTTTTACCAGGCTGGAGTCCAGATATTGGTATTTTTTAAATACCCCAGGCATGTTACCGGGCAGTGAGGCAGAGGAAGTGGATGTAGGATCCTCAGTCCACTCATTCCCATCTGCTCAGCACCCACCACTCGCTAACACTTCTCACTCTTACAGAAAGTACAGTCACCACACTTGATTCTCCTAGGTCCTGCATGCACGCTCAGTCACTGCAGTCGTGTCTAACTCTTTGTGACCCCATGGACTGCCTGCCAGACTCCTCTGTCCATGGGATCCTTCAGGCAAGAACACTAGAGTGATTTGCCATGCCCTTCTCCAAGGGACCTTCCCTGACCCAGGGATCAAACCTGTATCTCCTTCACTGTAGGCAGATTCTTTACCCCTGAGCCACAAGGGAAGCCCCCACCCCACCCCCCACCCCCAGCAGTCCTAAGCTCATCCTAAATGGAAACTCAGTAACTCACCGCTCAGCAAGAATCCTCCATATGTTTAGAGTTATTTCTGAGTTAATTTCCAGTGAAATGTTGAAAGGAAATCTACTTCTATCTCAACATTTACGACACCGGTCAGCGTGGTAAAGGCCGCCAGGCAGCAACTTCTAGGTCAGGTCTTGTCTGTAGGCAAAGAGGAAGTAAAATCCAAGTCCATACGACCATGGTGTGCTTAGTCACTTGGTCGTGTCTGACTCTTGAGACCCCATGGACTGCAGCCCGCCAGGCTCCTCTATCCATGGGGATTCTCCACGCAAGAATACTGGAGTGGGTTGCCATGCCCTCCTCAGAATTTACTCATGTATTCAGCAAACATGTACTGAGGTCTGCTAAGTGCTGGACCTGGTCCAGATACTAGGGATTAGACACCACAGAGCAAGGCTCTGCCCTCATAGCATTTGTCTGCTTTTTCCATAGTACTTCGTTTTATTTTTTATTATTGCTTTATCGAGGGATAGTTGCTTTACAATATCGTGCCAGTTTCTGCTGAACAATGAGGTGAATCAGCTGTATGTACTCATCCACGTCCTCCCTTCCCCCCGCACCTCTCGGTCCTCACAGAGCACTGAGCTGAGCTTCCTGGGCTGTAACAGCAGGTTCCCACTGGGTACCTGTTGGCACATTGTGGTGCGCATAGGTCAACCCCAATCTCCCAGATCATCCCTCCTACCTCCCACCATGTCCACGTCTGTTTTCTATGCCTGTGTCTCTATTCCTTCCTTGCAAATAGGTTTATCTGTACTACGTTTCTAGGTTCCACATACGTGCATTAATATACATTATTTGTTTTTCTCTCTGTGACTTCACTCTGTCTGACAGTCTCGAGGTCCATCCATGTCTCCACAAATGACCCAGTTTTGTTCCTTTTTAACAGCTGAGTAATATTGCATTGCATATAAATGCCGCATCTTCCTTTTCATTCCTCTGCGGATGGACATTTAGGCTGTTTCCGTGTCCTGGCTATTGCGACTAGTGCTGCCATGAACACGTGCGTGCATGTGTCGTTTTGAATTATGGTTTTGTCGGGGTACACGGTCAGCAGTGAAATTGCTTCTGGGTTATACGGTTGTTTTATTTTTACTCTTTAGGAAACCGCCATACTGTTCTCCATAGTGCCATAAATAACTGTAAGGGAGTGAGATTAAAGATGTATATTTATAAATAATAGAGGAACATAAGGAGCTAGTGGGATACAGTGGAGGCATGCCCAGAGGGGATCCACCAGTTCCCTGTGAGTCAGGAACTTCTTCCCAAGGCCCCTAAAATTTTCCTTAGAAATAACCCTGACCCCTACTTGGGACATGATAATGGGAGTGGGGAAGGGTCTCTAGGCTGAGGAACCTTTCCCCACACCCCCCACTGCCACCCCCAGGTCTGCAGATCTTTCTCCAGGAATCTCCAGGATCTAGAGGTGATCTGAGATTCTGAGATAAAATAGTATCATTAGATACTTGCCTTCATTCAGGCACCTTGAGAGGCTGCAGCATCCCAGAAATGAGGAAATTTCATCGCATTTTGTGCATTCATTTTCTATAGGAACTGGGGCATTGATTTCAGTTTCTCTTCCCAGTTAGCCACAGAAATAAAGCCAAAGCGTGGCTCTTGCTGAAAGGGAAGTGATGCTCCAGTGCCATCTGTCAGTCACAGCAGGGCGCTTATTACAAATGGTGCTAACATGTCCAGGGTTGGTTCTGCCACGGGGTTGCTGCCTGCATCCTGCCTGCGCCAAGAGACTCTACCCGGCTTCCTAGGTCCCATGGTCAGAAACGGTCTGAGCAGGAAGAGACCCTAGGCCCTCTGGGAATCCACAGGAGGAAGATACCTTTTTCCTTTTTCATGATGCCTGTTTATTTCTCTAACAAGGGAAAATACCAACTGCATTAAGAGGTAGAGGCCAATACAGGGCTAATCATAATAAATGCCACGCCAAGTGCTAGAATTGCCTGAATGTACACCAGGCTCCAAAGCCTAAGAGAAAGGGCTGGAATATGCTCGTCATTAATTTATTTTGCCATGTGCATCTATGCTTTCATTTCAGTAATACAGTTCCCCTGGGGTTTTCAGACCCCTAGGCTTCTGGGGTGCCCTGGTAGTCCAAAATGAACCTGTTTGAGAAATAGCTGTTCCATCTTACCCTGCCCTCCCTATAAGTCTCTTTCACCTCCCTCAAGGTATAAAGAGGGCCATGTCAAGAGAGGTGCATGGCTTGACTGGGATTCTGAGAGTAAAGGGGTTCCTACCCTAGTCATCCATTTGGGCCATTAATTCCACCATTTTGGAGATGATCCCAAAGATTTGCTCACTTTGTAGGTTGAAAAGTATTTTGTAAAGGTAATGGATTTGATGGTTAAAACACATCAATATTTCAGAAAAAACTGAAATTAAAGAAACAAGATTCTATAGATTGGGAGCATGCTTAAGACCTCCAAAAGAATGTACATTAAATTTGGGCATTAAAACCAGAAAAGCTACTTCTGAGCTCGTAACCCACCTGGGGTCTCAGTGGATGTGTTAGGAAGGAAAGAATTGCTTTATAAATAGATGGAATTTGGAGGAGAATCTTAATCCCAAAATAATTAATACCCTTATGGTATCATAAGCAGTTTAAACAATTGGAAACATGTAAAGTAACAAATCACATTTCCTTGTTATCCAGGAGAACTCTTGTTCTCCACTGGGAGTTCACCCATGCTACCAAACTGAGACATTTTTATCATAAATATTTCTGCTGCATTTCAACCAGATCTGAAATTAATATTTCATGAAGGGAAAACAATGCTTTTGCAGTAAGGACATTTTTTTTTTATTTGCTCTCAAGTATTTCTCAGTTATTCCTCAAAGATGAAGCTTATAAAAATACTGGCCTCTGTTTATTGCAAAGTTTAAGAAACATAGTTGTAATAATGATAAGGTACTTAAATAGATATAGGAAATGACCAGAAGCAAGCTAAGAATTGCTGAAGAGGATGTTAGAATCAGTCACAAAGGTAAGGTGCGTAACTGCAACCAAAACTGGGTCAAGGCTGGAGGAATAGGTCTAAATTAAAAGTGGATGTTTTTTCTCATTAAAGCAAGAAAAGAAATGAATATAAAATAAATGCAACCTTCATCTAATTCCCTATACGATCACACCCCAAATACATAAAGTGATGGCTGTTATTTGGAGTTGAAGGAGGGTGTGACATGTGGACATTTGTATATTTTGTGAAGAGGGGCAGGAAGTGTGTGTGTGTGTGTGTGCGCATGGTGCACAAATTTTGAGCAAACATATTGAAATCAAGATGTCTCAGATGCAGATATTCATTTATTTGGTCCCAACCATATGTAATTTTCCTCTATTTTCGTATCACAAATGAGAAAGTTACATTTTAAAGGTACACGTAGTTAGAGAAAGATATATGCTGATTGGATTTCTAATTCTATGTCCTGGTCAGGACAATCAGCTAAATTTAATTTAACTTTTAATTTTATTGGATTTTCGATGAATGGAGGCATTTGAAGTCAAGTGGATTGCTATTATAGATTTTTTTTAAAAAAGAGTATGGGAGATTGCTTTCCTAGTTTTTCTATTAAGTATGGACATATTTTTAAAAAGATTTTGCAACTGTCTTGATAACAAATAATTCCCTTCAATATCTTAAGGCCATGTTCATGTGCACCCATTTTTTATTTTAAGTGATTTTGAAAACACCCTTAATGAACTGGGTGCAGTCTATTGCTTTGGAATTTATTCCTGTTAGTGCTTTTGGTTTTCAAAGCCATCTCTTTTTCTCTTCTGCGGAGAGAGTTCCTTTTTTTTCCAGTGGCAAAATTAGTAAGATTTTCCCCTGCCCCCCTTTCCCTTACTTTGTAATAAATGGCCTCTCTATCCTCTCTTCTCCTCATTCACTCATTTTGCTTTTCCCCTCTCCCCTTTGTCCTCCCTTCTTCCTCAACTTCCTCCTCCTTTCCCTCCACCCTTCCCCTTTCTGCTCTTTTCTCCTTAATATTATTTTACTGTTCAGATAAAATGGAACTAGAGCAAAATAAAATGCAGATTATCAGGAGCCTAGTTTGGTGTTTCCTTGTTTTTTCTAAGTTTACTTGTTGACCCCGCTCCTTTTCTCATTTGGCACTCAGAGATGATGCTGGAAGCACACTGACCAGGGGCAGGCCCTGCCAGACCTGGGTTCCCGGGTGGCTCAGTGAAAAACAATCCCCCTGCAACGCAGGAAGCACGAGGAAATGGCAACGCACTCCAGTATTCTGGCGTGGAAAATCCCATGGGCAGAGGAGCCTGGTGGGATACAGTCTTTGAGGTTGCAAAGGAGTCTGACATGTTGTTTAGTGACTAAACAACAACTGCAGGCCCAGATTAATCCCAGCTGTGATGAATTCTCCACTGATCAATTAATGCACTAGGGCAGAACCAAAGGCAAGTTTTGGGAAAAAGGAAGATGTAAGAAAATAAACTGAGGTTTAGGGATGGGCCTATCTATTTATCTGCCAATCAGAACATACAGGACAGCAGACCTCCCAGGGATGCTTCATGTCCGATGGTGAAAGCTTGTTATTCTGCAAGCAGTCATTTGTTAGGCACCTGCTGTATGCTAGTCATCTCTGAGGACCTGTTTCACCATAAGGACTTCAAAGAAGTTTGAAGGAAACCTAAAAATACATGAAGAGGCCTGAAAAGCCAGTATTCCCTGATGGCTCAGGCAGTAAAGACTCTGCCTGCAATGTGGGAGACCTGCCTTCAATCCCTGGTTGGGAAGATCCCCTGGAGAAGGAAATGGCAACCCACTCCAGTATTCTAGCCTGGAGAATTCCCTGGACAGAGGAGCCTGGCGGGCTACCGTCCATGGGGTTGCAAAGAGTTGGACAGGACTGAGTGACTTTCACTTTCACTTTCAAGAGTAATATAATCTAACAATAATGATAATGTTGATGATGATACTATTTACTGAATGCCAGAACCCTATTCAGGACATCCTGTGTAATTTAGACTCCATTGTAAGGCAACAATCTGAGTGACCCAGATTTTTCAGTATTGAACCATTCTGTCATTGTGTTCAGCACGAGTCCTCTTGAGCCAAATCTGTCCAGCAGACACATTCACAGTATGGATTCAGATGAGACCATCACTTAATTTGTGACTTCAAATGCATTTAGAACTTAACTCCTGAACTGAACTTCCTCCATGTAATTAAGGTTTTCTTTATCCCCTTTTCTATTCAGGATTACTTCCCTAGCCAGGGGCAAGTCAGGTCTCTAAGTCCAGGTCTGCCAGATAGTATGGTGAATTGTACAACTTGAGCTTCTATATCTCTCTTCTGAAAAAAATGGGGATATAAGACCTCATGATCATGGAAGTGAAAGTATTTTGTAAACTATTGACTGTTAGGCAAATCTAGTTCAACAAGTAACTACTGAGCAATTTCTATGTACCATGAAGAATACTGAGGATATAAAATTGACAAGGAAAGTATTCTAAAGGAATTGGCATCATTTTTTCATTAAACCTTTGTGTTTTCAGGGGATAAGTACATTTGGGGAGTTGGAAGATACTCCTAAGGCTTTGATAAATGGCTGATTAAAATAAATGCAAAAATGACGAGATTACCTTTCTGTAGAAATCAGCTGATAATAAGACTTCTTTAGGTCAACATTCTTAGAGACCCAAACTCCCAAAGATTCTAATGACAGTTTGCCCGAATATAAAATAACTCATGATAACAGTGCTAAAAATGATAATGTAGCCACTCTCATTTATATTTCACTTCATACTTGTTAGACACTATAAATGTAAATTTTACATACTACATCTCATTTCTCTCCACACATTCAGAAGTTAGGTATTGCCAATTCCAATTTGTAAATAATAGCCTAAGTTTCTGAGAAGTTAAATAGCTTGTCTAAAATCATCCTGCTAGGAAGGAAAGGTTTGAACTAAAACCCAACAGATGGATGGGGTGGTTTAGTAGGGAGAACTTGGGAACAGAAATAGGAGTCTGGGATGAGCAGAGTGTGGAGGGACTCTGGGAGGGTACCAGAGAGAGATGGAGCTGGCCAGCAGATCCCTAGACTTGCCCAGCTCTATGAATATTCATAAGTAGCCATGGGGTGGGGGGTAGGGCACAGACTGACTCCTAGGTGCCTATCAAGTCATTAGATCATCAGTAGCTGGGCAAATCCACCTACTGTAATGACACAGCTCGGACTCTGTGCTCATCAAGCTAGCTCCTGACAGTTATTTGATATCTCGTGTAGATTTACCTGCTGGGAGGGAACTTACAACTTGAATACACCCTTCACACTTGAACAAAGTCACAGAAGATGGATGTATGGGCCAGAATACCAGAGTGAGACAATGCCCTCAAGTCCTGTTAACTCAGAGTGCCTTGTATAAAATTAGTCTTCTGAATCTGCTGATTTGATGATGAAACATGGGGCCTTGGGTGCCCTGTAAAGGCAGATGTTGGGCTTGACTACTGGCCACCCTTCATCTTTACCTCTTGCTAGAATCAACAGAGAAGACATCACAATAAGGGCTGTGCCCTCAAACACATGGCTACTGAATTGCCATGTTATGTCCAGACCTTTTGGCTCATCTTATTTCATAGGGCAAATAGCTATTCACAGAGCCATCTAAACTGGTGGGGTTCTAATTCTCAGGCTTAGGTGTTTGGAAAGCAATGTTTCAGTGAGCATCACCAATGAAGTATAAAAATCCAAACTCACACACATATTTTACTATTGCTAAAGGTATATCTGGGAGTCCTAAAATGCTCCTGGTTAGTTGGAAGGAAAGTGATGCCATGATCATGACCCTGAACACATTCAGCAGGGCCCTGATGGCATGCAATGCAAAGAGCAGGAGCTTGGGATTTCAACAGACGTGGTTCCTCTTTCTGCTGTGAAATGGACAATGTATGGAGTCTCTCTGAACCTTGGCATCCTCTTGTACAGAGTGAGAACTAATTTATCTACTAAAACAGTGGAAAACAATGAGTATTCATTGCCCAGAACACAGCAGGCATTCAAATGGCAATTTTTCTGGTCACTGGTATTTGGAGAACACGGTTAAAATTAAACTGATTAACCTTAATTTTGAATAAACACGGTGATGATTCCCAAAGTATTCTGTCTGCAAAAGTAACAAAAATAGCAAAATTTCTATGACCGCTGTTTCCCATAGTTCTGGTTTTCATGATCATTTTTCTTTATCAAGTCACTCCTATCTAACCTGTATAATCTGATGTTTCTCAGCCTTATTGGTAAGTTACTTCGCCAAATTGCTGAAAGTTTTGTTCAATCTGTTAAAAATCTTAAATCTGACTTAGATTTAACTATTTATCTCTATTCAATAATTTAACTCCATTGAACATTTTTCTTATGCTAGGAAGCGTAGGCACAGCCTGGAGCAACTGTCCAGAACTCAAGTCTTGGTGGACCTTGGTGATTGCCTACGAGGGTGAGCCTGACTGCTTTGTGTGATGGCATTCGTAAAATGGTACTTCCAGCACTAGCTCAGCTACCTGTTGTGATGTGGCAGCAACACTATACAGATGCCATTTGTCTGTTTCCTGAATGTCTCCTCTGTGTCAGACACAATATATGCCTTCACTTTCATCCTCATAGCAACCTCTAGTGTGTACTAACCCACACTGTTTCAAACTACATAATACAAACAACAGCTAACCAAAACTCAGAGAAATTGAGTCATTTACCCCCAAACACATATTTAAATCACACACCGCATTCATATTCACTTTGGCTGATCTCAAAGCCTCTTTTCTATATCACCATACTGTCCATCCTCATCAACTTTTTGAGCCTCAGTTTCAACATCTAACATTGCCCTGCCTACTTTGTTAAGTTGTTAAGATCATTAAATTAAAAAAAAAGTGCCCAAGGACTCTGCTGATTCTATGAGGCTATGCAACTGTGGTATATTACTATTCTCTAATGAGATTATTAAAATAAAATATTCATAAAATTTTCTATATTAATAAATTTCATGCTGATTGTGAGCATGTTTTAAGCATAAGGCCAGAGCTGATGTGGCGTAAGGATAAGAGAGTAATGGAAGAAAAAAAAACCATTTATTGAGCACATACTTAATCGTCATTACTTAGTTGCTCAGTCATGTCTGACTCTTTGCAACCCCATGAACTACAACATGCCAGGCTTCCCTTTCACTATCTCCCAGAATTTGCTCAAACTAGTGCATTGAGTCAATGATCCCATTCAATCTCTTATCCTCTGTTGTCTCCTTCTCCTCCTGCCCTCAATTTTCAACATCCGAGTCTTTTCCAATGAGAAAGAGAAAACAACAACAACATTTATTGAGCACATACTAAGCATTGTTTGCCAAAATGTTTGGGTTTTTCAGTTACATCTTACGGAAACACTCAAATGAACTTCTTGGCCAACCCAATATTAATATATGCTGTATGTTATTTAATATTCATATCATATTATAGAGGCTAAAAAACGTTGTCAGTACTAGTGATGTGCTCTTGCTACATTATAAAGATGTAGGACTGGAGGGAATAAAGTAGCATATCTGGTCAAGCTGTGGAATTTGGATCCTGATCAACTTACTCAGAAGTAAAATCCTACAGTCTTTTCAAGAGAGCACCTGACTTATGGCAAAGTGAGCTAGAGACAGGTTCCTGGGCATTAAGCCAGGGTTGGCCAGGTGGTACAGAAAACCACAATCTTTGGTTTTAGAATGGAGTTGTTCATAAAATCATCTGAAAGAGCTCCTTGGAGAAAAGAAAAGCAATGTCACCATTAAGAGGGCTGGGGTAAGGATGTCCCAGGTGGTTAAGAATCTACCTGTCAATGCCAAGGACATGAGCTTGGTCCTTGGTCTGGGAAGATTCCACATGCCATGGGGCACCTGAGCCTGTATGCCACAACTATTGAACATGCAGTCCTACTGAGGCTGTGCTCCCCAGCAAGAGGGGCCCCTGTAATGAGAAGCCTGCACACTGCAATGAAGAGTGGCCACTTGCTGCAACTAGAGAAAGCCTGTGCACAGCAACAAAGGCCCAGTAGAGACAAAAATAATAATAACTAATTAATTAATTAAAAAGAGGGCTTAAAAAACCACTCTAGGAATGCACTCAGAGTGAGCTCTATGATGCTGCAAAGGAACAGTGGCCACCTTTTATATCAGCCAGAATCAGGTGCAAATCAGGGTAGTTTTCTATTCTGTTACCGATATTAGTGATGGGACAACTTTGGATATTAACTTGGCCACTCAAGTTCTTCATCTGTAGACCAGGCAAAACAATATCTAACTCTCAAGTTTGGGTGTAAGGATTAAGTGAGTTAATGCATATAGACTGGTTCACTTAGTTGCTACGTCACGTCCGATTCTTTATGACCCCGTGGACTGTAGCCCACCAGGCTTCTCTGTCCAAGGGATTCTCCAGGTAAGAATACTGGAGTGGATTGCCATAGACTGGTTGGTAAGAGATAAATAAACCCCACTTAACCTTCTTGCTTCTCTAGGGCATATTTTATCTAAAGTTTCTCGGATAATTTCTGAGACTTTGTTCTTTCTCTGCTGACCTTTGCCTAACTTACAACTGACTTTCTGACTTTTGAGGTAACTGTTCCTAGCCTACAACTGACTTTCTGATTTTTGACATAACTGTTCCCTGTGGTCTGGGTGGTTCTTGAAGATCCAAAGGAACAGCATTGAGAGGTCATGCTGCAATAGTGGGGCTTCCCAGCTGGCGTTAAAGGATCCACCTGCCAACGCAGGAGAGATGTAAGAGAGGACAATTTGATCCCTGGGTGGGAAAGATCCCTGGAGGAGGGCATGGGAACCCAGTCCAGTATTCTTACCTGGAGAATCCCATGGACAGAAGAGCCTGGTGGGCTATGGTCCATAGCGTTGCAAAGAGTTGAACATGACTGAAACAATTTAGCATGCACACACACCACAATAAAGAGAGATAATTAGGTAAGTAAATGGGTACATCCTAGTGAAATCAGTACTGATGGAGTCCAGCTACATCAGTATCCTTTAAAGTATAGACACTTTGATGACACATTCTCTTTTCTGTCTTATTCTAACTCTATCATTTGTTTATCTCTAAGAAGAAGAAACATCTAGAAGAGATGCCTCCTGGCACCCATAGAGGGTGGGCATTTCACTCCAACTTCACTCTCCCTCTTGAGCTCCTTGCCCCTGGAGAGGGAAGACAATGAGCATGATTGCAAAGTCCACACTCCTTGAGCCCAACACAGAAACAAAACAAAACAAAACAAAACAAAACTTCAATTTAGAACATTTAAGAAATATTCACCCACAGAGGCTCCAGGAGTTAACTTCTACTTTCAATGGTCTACTTTGAATGGAGGTTGCCTTTCCAGGTGGCTGTTGTCATGAACATCAGTCAAGAAAGCTGGTGACCAGCCTGACCTTAAATCTGAGTCGCCAACAGTCAGGAGAAGATTGAAAACGTTTCATCTTTAAATTTTTGTGGGTCAGTATCTCGATTCTCTCTTCCAGCAAAGAAAGGGATCTTTAAAAACCGATCAAGGGAGCTGGTTTCTTTTCTCCCTTTCTATGCTTTATAGATGGCCCAGCATTCATGTTAGAAAACACCTTTTATTCTTGCTGTCAGCTCTCTCTCTCTTTTAATTTTTATTTTTACTTTATTTTACTTTACAGTACTGTATTGGTTTTGCCATACATTGACATGAATCCACCACGGGTGTACATGAGTTCCCAAATATGAACCCCCCCCTCCCACCTCTCACCCCATATCATCTCTCTGGATCATCCCCGTGCACCAGCCCCAAGCATCCTGTATCCTGCATCAAACATAGACTGGCGATTCGTTTCTTACATGATAGTATACATGTTTCAATGCCATTCTCCCAGTCAGCTCTCTCTTAATGGTCCTCTATGACAGTGAGATGAGGCTGGCCTACAAGGTTTACCTGAGCAGTGTTGGGAGTGCAAACAGCCTTGTGCTGAGATGTCCCTTGCATGAGGGGTCCGTGAGGGCATTACGGAGAACTCCAGGAGCCAGTAATCCAGGAGGCAGGGGGTTGAAATATTCTCAATGTTCAGCAGTGTCCTTCAGCAGAACTCTCTTCCTACGTCCGTTTAGGTTTGGTTTCCTGTGAAATGCAGCCGCAGAGCTTGGGTGGTGTGACCTGTGTAGGGCTGGGACTTCCTTTTCTTGAGTTCAGTGCAGTAAATGAAGCTATAGGAGGCTGAGGTCTCCAACCCGAAGGGTGTCCTTAAAGACTCATGAGGTCCTCATGTGGCACTTTGAAATTACCAGAACATCTGGAAACATTGCTGAGTAACATGGAAGCATGTGGGTTTATATGTACATGAAACGCTGATTTGGCATCCCTAGTAGCTCAGCTGGTAAAGAATCCGCCTGCAATGCAGACCCCAGTTCAATTCCTGGGTCAGGAAGATCCGCTGGAGAAGGGATAGGCTACCCACTCCAGTATTCTTGGGCTTCCCTGGTGGCTCAGATGGAAAAGAATCTGCCAGTAATGCGGGAGATGTGGGTTTGATCCGGGGTTGGCAAGATCCCCTGGAGGAGGGCATGGCCATCCACTCCAGTATTCCTGCCTGAAGAATCCCCAGGGACAGAGGAGCCTGGCTGGCTTCAGTCCATGAGGTCACAAAGAGTCGGACATGACTGAGTGACTAAGCACTCAGCTCAGTAACACTGATTTATCTTGTGACATGATGTTGCTGATGGCTTCCTGAGACATCCCCTCTTCCCCAGGCAAGGCATATGGACCGAATCCTTCAGGTATGATGTAGAGAAAGAGGAGTCTGGTCTTTTTCTTGCTGTACTAAATATTAGCTATGTGATCTTGGACAAGTCACAGTTTTTTTCTCAACCAGTTTCCCTGTCTATGATTGAGGAATAGTAATGTTTATCTTTTAGAGATATTCCAAGAAATGAATGGAATGATGTTCATTTGTTCAATAAATGCATGGGGAAAAGTTTGGGGAACATATTAGTTGCTTAGTATATTTTGATTTTGTTCTACTGTAATCTGAGTTCATTTAGACTGACAACAAGTCCTTGTAAAGTGCCTGCTGTTCGCTTGGTGCTCACACTCGATACTCTAGTTTTATAGAAATTGATGTTTTATATAAAATGATGTTGAATTCCATCATTATTTAAAATATACTCAAAGGTATAGAAGTTTATATTTTCAGAGATACATAACTCTGATTTTGACTTGCCATACACTCCAAAGGTGATGCTAAGGTAAGTCCTTATCATGTGTCATGCTCAGTCATGTCCAGCTCTTTGAGGGCCCATGGACTGTAGCTCACCAGGCTCCTCTGCCCAGGGAATTCTCCAGGCAAGAATACTGGCGTGAGGTGCCACTTTTTACTCCAGGGGACCTTCCCAATCCAGGGATCAAACCCACGTCTCTTGCATCTTCAGCACTGGCAGGCAGGTTCTTTCCCACTAGCATCACTTGGGAGGCCCCAAGCACTGGTTAGTGTTACTCATATGCCAGGTACTGTCCTGAGCAATTTGGAGACATTATTCTACTAAATCTTCCTGATAGTCAGGTAAGGAAAATCTGTTTAAATCCCTTTATAATCATGAAAACTGAAGCCTAGAGAGATTCCATAATCTATCCACCTAATCAGTTACCTTTTGCTGCATTAGGGGCTCCAAGCAATACCCATTCATTTAGTTTGCTCTTGTGTGGGTTGCTTTGTCGGTAGTTTGGGCTGGACCTGCGTTCACTTCCTGCGACTGTGATAACAAAGTTCCCCGAAGTGGGTGCTAAAACAATGGAAATGCATTGTCTCCCAGTTTTGGAGGCTAGAATCAGAATCCAGGTGTTGGCAGAGCTGGTTTCTTCCATGGGATGTGAGGTAAGGATAAATGATCGTCATGTGTATACAGAACTCTTCCTGTGTCCATGTCCACATATTTCCTTTTTTTTAAGTGCACCAGTCATGTCTAATTAAATCCCATCCTGATGACCTCATTTTAAGAGCCTGCTCATTGGAAAAGACCCTGATGCTGGGAAAGATTGAAGGCAGGAGGAGAAGGGGACATTAGAGGATGAAATGGTTGGATGGCATTATTGACTCAGTGGACATGAGTTTAAGCAAACTCTGGGAGAGGATGAAGGACAGGGAAGCCTGGAGCTCTGCAGTCCATGGGGTCACAAAGAATTGTGATTTAGCAACTGAACAGCAGCACTTCTGTAAAGACCTTTTTCCAGGTAAGGTTATATTCTGAGACACTGGAAGTTAGGACTTTAATATACAAATTTGGGGAGGCGGACACAACCAGGACAATCTGACCATGAGGTGTCTGCTGGTGGGTTGGCAGGCAGCTGGGTGATGTAGAAATGTCCCCTTTGTGTTTCTGTCAGTTGTCAGGAGGTCATCCAGTTGCCCGAGTTCTCCTTTTCAGGGCTTCTCATCATCCAGCAGGCTAGCTAGGACTCATCCACCCCCCATGCGCCCTGGGCCCCAAGTGCAGCAAGAATGGGAAAGTCTCAGTAATCAAGCCTTTTCTAAGATGCTGCTTGCATCCTGCTTACTATGGCTTCATTAGCCAAAGCTAAATGCACAGCCAAATCCAAAGGAGTGTGGGAGAAGATCACACAAGGGGTAGAAACAGAAAGGAGAGCATTGTGCCTATATTTGCATCGTTAGTGGCTGGACTGCAATGGGAACCCATGTCTATGAAACTCCCTGCTTCATGTCAAACAATAGAAAACAGTTTGTTACAGTGAAAATATGGCTAATACTGGAGGTGATATTTATAGCTATTCAGCAATTTCATTTATTCATTCGTTAGCTCATCATCCATCCCTTAGCTATTGAATGTTTACTATGTGCCAAACAGTCCATTAGGTGCTGAAAATAGTTTGGTGAAAGACAAGCTAATCTTGTCCTCCTGGAACTTTCAGGTCAGAGGAAGAGAAAATAAATGAGTCCACTTCACAAATATCTATAAAACTGCAACTTGTGATAAATGCAATGAAATGACCTAATCAGACATCCATTCAGGTAGCAACACTCCTTGACCTCCCCTACCTGCTATTTGCCAGACACTGGCTAGATGTGGGATACAGAGGTGAAAAAGAAAAATCTTGTTCCTACCCTTATGGAGCTTAAAATCCAATGGATTAGAGACACATTGAACACAAAATAAAGATCAGGGTGATGCCCCTCTGAGACAGAAACAAAGAAAGCCCCTTGGTGCACTAGAAGAAAATATGCTCTAGTCTGGATTCAGGAATGACTTTCCTTGGGAGGAGGAGTGATGCTAAAGTCAGGGCCTCTAAGATGAGTTGGATTTGCTAGAACAAAAGGGAAAAGGAGGAGGGGAGAGGGAGGGAAGGAAGCAGGAAGGAAGAAAGAATGGAAGTCGGAAGGGAAGAGGAGGGGAGGGAGGAAGAGCAAATCTAATGTCAGGAAGAAGAGTCAAGGTCAAAAGAATTGTATGACTAAATGCCTGGGTGGGAGAGACAGAGGAGCTCAGTGGGGGAACCCGGAAAAGCAAAAGGGGCTTGGAATGCTAAGAACAAAGTGTGATACAGACTTAGCTGGGTGAACAAGGAAAATTCTCTCTGAGCCTGAGCCCAGCTACCCACAAGTTCCAACCCATCTCCCCCTCTTTCCTGTTATCTGTATCCTACATTCCATGGTCAAAAGAATCTCTCATATTAATTTTCTTCTTTCTAAATTAACTAATTTTAAATTTAAGCTTTTTGTTTTATATTGGGGTATAACCACTTAGCAATGTTGTGATAGCTTCAGGTGCACGGTGAAGGGACTCAGCCATATATACACATGTATCTATTATCCTCCAAACTCCGCTCCCATCCAGACTGCAACATAACATTGAACAGAGTTCCCTGTGCTATGCAGCAGGTCCTTGTTGGTTATCCATTTTAAATCTAGCAGTGTGTATGTGCAACTCCCTAACGACACCTTCCCCCTGGCCTTCCCATCTGGTAACCATAAGTCGTGGTACATATACACCATGGAATATTACTCAACCATTAAAAACGATGAAATAATGTCATTTGAAGCAACATGGATGGGTCTAGAGATTGTCATACTGAGTAAAGTGAACCAGACAGAAAAAGAGAAATATCATATGACATCCCTTGCATGGGGAATCTAAAAAAGAAATGATACAAACGAAATTTATTTACAAAACAGAACCATTTAGAGAATGACTCTTCTTCTGTTTGGATAAGAGTTGCTTTTGTATTAATTTCTTTCTGAATCCTTATCTCTTGTCCACCACACTCTTCCCCTCAACCAGTTTATTGGGTCCATGGTCCCTGAGGGTATTAGGAAAATCTAGAGGAGTTTGGGTTTGACAGCCAGATCACAATTACCCAGATGCACCCCTGAAAGACTAGCTGGCTTGGGGCAAAGACTTGACAGTTCTGAGTCTCACATGTAAAATGAGGGTGGTCATGCTTACCTGGAGGGATGATGCGAGTGCAGATTACTTATTTCCTGTGTGCGGTACTGCACCTGGCATCTAATTAACCTTGGGTGTTTTGGTTTCACCTGGGGTCTCTCACAGTGCCACTAAAGCAGAACACGGGGCCAGCAATGGATAGCTGATGGATAAGTGGCCCCCGATGGATAAGTGGCCCCCGATGTGTGCAAGTAGAGAATCCAGGATGGGTGCAGAGTCGCCTGTAAGTCTGAGTAGGACAATCCTATGTCAGCACTTGATAAGGTGAGTTTGTGTATGCTCAGTCGCTTCAGTGAAGTCTGACTCTTCACAACCCCATGGACTATAACCCATCAGCCTCCTCCATCCACAGGATTCTCCAGGCAAGAATACTGGAGCAGGTTGCCATGCCCTCCTCCAGGGGATCTTCCTGACCCAGGGATCAAACCCGTGTCTCGTGTGTCTAATGCATTGAAGGCAGATTCTTCACCCACTGAGCCAGCAGGGAAGCCCACTGTGAGTTTATCCAGTCTTTACTTTCTAGGCAGTCCATTCAAGCTATGATGCCTTTGGGTAGATCACAAGAAAGACTTACAGAAAAAAACAAAACAAAATCCTACAAAAAAAAGCAGGATTTTTTTTTTGCATATTAATTTTTAAATTTTTATATTTTTTACTTTGCAATATTGTACTGGTTTTGCCATACATCAACATGAATCTGCCACAGGTATACACGTGTTCCCCATCCTGAACCTCCCTCCCTCCTCCTTCCCCATACCATCCCTCTGGGTTGTCTCAGTGTACCAGCCCCAAGCATCCAGTATCATGCATCGAACCTGGACTGGCGATTCGTTTCATATATGACGACAGCAAAAGAGACACAGATGTATAGAACAGTCTTCTGTACTCTGTGGGAGAGGGAGAGGGTGGGATGATTTGGGAGAACGGCAAAAAAAGCAGGAATTTTAAAGTCCAATCATATTCAAGTCAGACTATGGATTCTGAGATGGAGAGAAAGAAGGTCTTTACTGGCTCTTGCAACCCCCTGGGAGGCAGAGCTCCAAGACTGTCAGGCTTTGGAGTTACACTAGCTTAGCTCAAATCCCTCCTGGCTCCACTAATTGAATGGATTTCAGCAAGTTATCTAATTTAACCAATTTTCTTGTTTCTTGCCTGTGAAAGGGAGTGGGACACTCCTAACCTCGTAGCATTTTTTTCAGTGCATGAAATGATAAAATTATCTCACAAATACATGTAGATCAGAAAATATGTCAACAACATGGAACCCGTTCAGACAGATTTTAAGATATTTTTCAACTTCTATGAATTTAATGCTTATGAAGAGATACTGAAGTTTTCATCTCTACTTTAAAAATAATTTTATTTTTAAACTTTTCATTTTAGAATAAATATAGACTCATAAGAAAATGCCAAAATAGTATAGAGTTCAAAAAGTACTCAATTTTTCTAGAGAAATTATTTCTTTTGTTTTTCTTGCTCAATCTCATTTATAATTAGGAAAATGGAAAGTTAATCAGAATGAGATACCATTTTAGAGCCCCCAAACTGATATTTTAATTTATCTTTATTTACTTTTTGAAATCAATTTTTGTTTATTTTTATTTTATAACATATGGTTAAATTTAATTTTGTTAATTTTTTTTGGAGTATAATTGCTTTACAATGTTGTGTTGCTTTCTGCTGTACAATAAAGTGAATTAGCTATAGGTATACATGCATCTTCTCCCTCTTAGAACACCATCCCTATACCCACCCCTGATAGCTTATGGTGAACAATATTGGATTTGAGCAGTGGCTGTGCTGGCGCAGGAGGGCCTAGAGGAGCTATCCCACGTTGAAGGTCTGGAAGGGTGGCAGTGAGGAGATACTCTTTGTCCAAGGTAAAGAGCAGTGGCTGCACTTTGCTGGAGCAGCCGTGAAGAGATACCCAACGCCTAAGGTAAGAGAAACCCAAGTAAGATGGTAGGTATTGCAAGAGGGCATCAGAGGGCAGACACACTGAAACCATACTCACAGAAAACTATACAATCTAATCACACTAGGACCACAGTTTTGTCTAACTCAATGAAACTAAGCCATGCCTGCGGGGCAACCCAAGACGGGTGGGTCATGGTGGAGAGGTCTGACAGAATGTGGTCCACTGGAGAAGGGAATGGCAAACCACTTCAGTATTCTTGCCTTGAGAACCCCATGAACAGTATGAAAAGGCAAAATGATAGGATACTGAACGAGGAACTCCCCAGGTCATTAGGTGTCCAATATGCTACTGGAGATCAGTGGAAAAATAACTCCAGAAAGAATGAAGGGATGGAACCAAAGCAAAAACAATACCCAGCTGTGGATGTGACTGGTGATAGAAACAAGGCCTGAGGCTGTAAAGAGCAATATTGCATAGGAACCTGGAATGTCATGTCCATGAATCAAGGCAAATTGGAAGTGGTCAAACAAGAGATGGCAAGAGTGAACATTGACATTCTAGGAATCAGCAAACTAAAATGGACTGGAATGGGTGAATTTAACTCAGGTGACCATAATATGTACTACTGCGGGCAGGAATCCCTCAGAAGAAATGGAATAGCCATCATGGTCAACGAAAGAGTCCAAAATGCAGTACTTGGGTGCAATCTCAAAAACGACAGAATGATCTCTGCTCATTTCCAAGGCAAACCATTTAATATCACAGTAATCCAAGTCTATGCCACAACGAGTAATGCAGAAGAAGCTGAAGTTGAATGGTTCTATGAAGACCTACAAGTCCTTGTAGAACTAACACCCCAAAAATGTCCTCTTCATTATAGGGGACTGGAATGCAAAAGTAGGAAGTCAAGAAACACCTGGAGTAACAGGCAAATTTGGCCTTGGAATGTGGAATGAAGCAGGGCAAAGACTAATAGAGTTTTGCCAAGAAAATGCACTGGTCATAGCAAACACCCTATTCCAACAACACAAGAGAAGACTCTACACATGGACATCATCAGATGGTCAACACCGAAATCAGATTGATTATATTCTTTGCAGCCATAGATGGAGAAGCTCTATACAGTCAGCAAAAAGAGACCAGGAGCTGACTGTGGCTCAGATCAGGAACTCCTTATTGCCAAATTCAGACTTAAGTTGAAGAAAGTAGGGAAAACCACTAGACCATTCAGGTATGACCTAAATCAAATCCCTTATGATTATACAGTGGAAGTGAGAAATAGATTTAAGGGACTAGATCTGATAGATAGAGTGCCTGATGAACTATGGAATGAGGTTCGTGACATTGTACAGGAGACAGGGATCAAGACCATCCCTACGGAAAAGAAATGCAAAAAAGCAAAATGGCTGTCTGGGGAAGCCTTACAAATAGCTGTGAAAAGAGGAGAAGTGAAAAGCAAAGGAGGAAAGGAAAGATATAAGCATCTGAATGTAGAGTTCCAAAGAATAGCAAGAAGAGATAAAAAAGCCTTCCTTAGTCTTCTTCAATGCAAAGAAATAGAGGAAAACAACAGAATGGGAAAGACTAGAGATCTCTTCAAGAAAATTAGAGATACGTTTCATGCAAAGGGAACATTTCATGCAAAGATGGGCTCGATAAAAGACAGAAATGGTATGGACCTAACAGAAGCAGAAGATATTAAGAAGAGGTGGCAAGAATACACAGAAGAACTGTACAAAAAAGATCTTCATGACCTAGATAATCACGATGGTGTGATCACTCATCTAGAGCCAGACATCCTGGAATGTGAAGTCAAGTGGGCCTTAGAAAGCATCACTACGAACAAAGCTAGTGGAGGTGATGGAATTCCAGTTGAGCTATTTCAAGTCCCAAAAGATGATGCTGTGAAAGTGCTGCACTCAATATGTCAGCAAACTTGGAAAAGTCA
Source organism: Capra hircus (assembly GCF_001704415.2). Lineage (NCBI taxonomy): Eukaryota > Metazoa > Chordata > Mammalia > Artiodactyla > Bovidae > Capra > Capra hircus. The sequence goes on from NC_030813.1 coordinate 106,034,763, forward strand.
GCAGTGGCCACAGGACTGGAAAAGGTCAGTTTTGATTCCAATCCCAAAGAAAGGCAATGCCAAAGAATGCTCAAACTACCGCACAATTGCACTCATCTCACACGCTAATAAAGTAATGCTCAAAACTCTCCAAGCCAGGCTTCAACAATACGTGAACCGTGAATTCCTGATGTTTAAGCTTTAGAAAAGGCAGAGGAACCAGAGATCAAATTGTCAACATCTGCTGGATCGTGGAAAAAGCAATAGAATTTTAGAAAAACATCGATTTCTGCTTTATTTACTATGCCAAAGCCTTTGACTGTGTGGATCACAATCTACTGTGGAAAATTCTGAGAGAGATGGGAATACCAGACCACCTGATTTGCCTCTTGAGAAATCTGTATGCAGGTCAGGAAGCAACAGTTAGAACTGGACATGGAACAACAGACTGGTTCCAAATAGGAAAAGGAGTACATCAAGGCTGTATATTGTCACCGTGCTTATTTAACTTCTATGCAGAGTACATCATGAGAAATGCTGGACTGGAAGAAACAAGCTGGAATCAAGATTGCTGGGAGAAACATCAATCGCCTCAGATATGCAGCTGACACCACCTTTATGGCAGAAAGTGAAGAGGAACTAAAAAGTCTCTTGATGAAAGTGAAAGAGGAGAGTGAAAAAGTTGGCTTAAAGCTCAACATTCAGAAAACGAAGATCATGGCATCTGGTCCCATCAGTTCATGGGAAATAGATGGGGAAACAGTGGAAACAGTGACAGACTATTTTTTTGGGCTCCCAAATCACTGCAGATGGTGACTGCAGCCATGAAATTAAAAGACGCTTACTCCTTGGAAGAAAAGTTACGACCAACCTAGATATCATATTCAAAAGCAGAGACATTACTTTGCCAACTAAGGTCCGTTTAGTCAAGGCTATGGTTTTTCCTGTGGTCATGTATGGATGTGAGTTGGACTGTGAAGAAGGCTGAGCGCTGAAGAATTGATGCTTTTGAAGTGTGGTGTTGGAGAAGACTCTTGAGAGTCCTTTGGACTGCAAGGAGATCCAACCAGTCCATTCTGAAGAAGATCAGCTCTGGGATTTCTTTGGAAGGAATGATGCTAAAGCTGAAACTCCAGTACTTTGGCCTGCTCATAAGAGCTGAGTCATTGGAAAAGACTCTGATGCTGGGAGGGATTGGGGGCAGGAGGAGAAGGGGATGACAGGGGATGAGAAGGCTGGATGGCATCACTGACTCTACGGACGTGAGTTTGAGTGAACTCCGGGAGTTGGTGATGGACAGGGAGGCCTGGTGTGCTGCGATTCATGGGGTCGCAAAGAGTCGGACACAACTGAGCGACTGAACTGAACTGAAAGAAGGTTTATCTTTGAGATCAGGGCCCGGGCTTGAATACTCAGAGTTCTTGTGTGGCAGTAGTTTTATCACAGTGAAAACGACACAGAAAGCTTCTAACATAAATATTAGAGTGTGCCCCACTTATCAAGTCTCATTCAGGCCTTTTATACTTTCACCAGACCCACTCCCACAGCACACACCTTAAATTAATAAGATTAGAACAAACAATAGAAAGTTTTACAGACCCACTGCCACAACATAAGATAACAAGATTAGTCCGGAGATTCTTGTTCAGTTCAGTTCACAGTGGCTCATTCCTGTCACAGTCTTTGCAACCCCATGGACTGCAGCACACCAGGCTTCCCTGTCCATCACCACCTCCCAGAGCTTACTCACACTCATGTCCATTGAGCTGATGATGCCATCCAAACATCTGATCCTCTGTTGTCCCCTTCTCCTCCTGCCCTCAATCTTTCCCAGCATCAGGGTCTTTTCAAACAAGTCAGCTCTTCATATCAGGTGGCCAAAGTATTGGAGTTTCAACTTTAACATCAGTCCTTCCAATGATTATTCAGGACTGATTTCCTTTAGGATGGACTGGTTTGATTTTCTTGCAGTCCAAGGGACTCTCAAGAGTCTTCTCCAACACCACAGTTCAAAAGCATCAATTCTTTGGCACTCAGGTTTCTTTATAGTCTAACTCTCACATCCATACATGACTACTAGAAAAACCATAGCTTTGACTAGATGGACCTTTGTTGGCAAAGTAATGTCTCTGCTTTTTAATATGCTGTCTATGTTGGTCATAACTTTTCTTCCAAGGAGCAAGTGTCTTTTAATTTCATGGCTGCAGTCACAATTTGCAGTAATTTTGGAGTCCCGCCCCCCAAAAAAGAAAGTCTGTCACTGTTTCCATTGTTTACCCCTCTAGATGCCAGGAAGTGATGGGACCAGATGCCATGATCTTAAGCCAACTTTTTCTTTTTCAATCAGATGATCTTTTACTTTATTTATTTTTTAATATAAATTTATTTATTTTAATTGGAGGTTATTGTAAAGTAATTAAGCCAACTTTTTCACTCTCCTCTTTCACTTTCATCAAGAGGCTCTCTAGTTTTTCTTCGCTTTCTACCATAAGGGTGGTATCATGTGTATATATGAAGTTATTGATATTTCTCCTGGCAATCTTGATTCTAGCCTGTGCTTCATCCAGCCTGTCATTTTTCATGATGTACTCTGCATATAAGTTAAATAAGCAGGGTGACAATATATAGCCTTGATGTACTCCCTTCCCAATCTGGAACCAGTCTATTGCTCCATGTCCAGTTCTAACTGTTGCTTCTTGACCAGCATATAGATTTTTCAGAAGGCAGGTCAGGTGATTTGGTATTCCCATTTCTTTAAGAATTTCCCACAGTTTGCTGTGATCCACACAGTCAAAGGCTTTGGCATAGTCAATAAAGCAGAAGTAGGTAGAACTCTGGAACTCTCACCTTTTCGATGATCCAGCAGATGTTGGCAACTTGATCTCTGGTTGCTCAAACTACCACACAATCACACTCATCTCACACTGGCAAAGTAATGGTCAAAATTCTCCAAGCCAGGCTTTAACAGTACATAAACCATGAACTTCCAGATGTTCAAGCTGGATTTAGAAAAGGTTCTTGTTAAGGAGAAATACATCCTCTAGCAAGACACATTGTTTCTACATAATCTTTAGTACAGAGCTTAAGGAAAAACATACCCTTGAGCAAGATGAATTAATTGTTTATTGTGTAATCATCAGGCTTAAAGAAAATTTGTTGTTATAACAACTCAGAGTTTAAGAAAAAATGTCCTATGTGACTAAGACAGAGCAATGTAGAAAAATAATGTTTGTCCTCTTCTCCTCCTTGGGAGCCCCAGACCTCTTTCTCCTCCTCGAGAGTCCTGGACTCTTAAGAATCAATCTGCCTAAGAATTAACTCTCTCATAGCCATTTTATGCAGAAACAGATTTTATTCTTAGTTTACTTCTTCTCTTAAGGCCAAGATAAAGTGTTGCAGGAGAAAAAGAAGCGTTAAGGTCTGGCCTAACTTTACTACTTTCCTGTTACTCTTGCACTCTCCTCATGTTTCTCTTGAAAGTTTTTGAATAAAACAAATTTAGGTGATCAGTTTGTGGGTTCAGGGTGAGCATCGCAATATCCCCATGTGGTCTTGGGTTTCTTCCTTTCAGTAGGTGGTGACTGCCGAGTTCAGCTTCCTGTCACACAGCTGGTATCGGGTTTGCAACTTGCACGTAGAGATATCCTGGGAACATTAGAGACTGTCCAGCACCATCACGGTAGGTGCGTTATTTCATAAACTCCTGGTTGAGAGCACTGTTTCCTGCAATGGATCAAAATCTCTGGATTTCTTTTACCAATTGTATGGGAGTTACTGTGTAAAAACCTGGATTACTTAGCACTAGTATTTCTGATTTGGAAGAAAGACTCTGATGCTGGGAAACATTGAATGCAAAAGGAGAAGAGGACGATAGAGGATAAGATGGCAGATGACATCACTGACTCAGTGGACATGAACTTGAGCAAACTCCGGGAGATATGAAGGACAGGGAAGCCTGATGTGCTGCAGTCCATGGGGTTGTAAAGAGTTGGACATGACTTAGCAACTAAACAACAATAACAACAATATTTTTTGATTTATTACAGTTGGACACGACTGAGCAACTTCCCTTTCACTTTTCACTTGCATGCATTGGAGAAGGAAATGGCAACCCACTCCACTGTTCTTGCCTGGAGAATCCCAAGGATGGGGGAGCCGGGTGGGCTGCCATCTATGGGGTCGCACAGAGTCAGACATGACTGAAGTGACTTAGCAGCAGCAGTAGCAGCAGCAGCGGCAGCAGCAGCAGCATCTGTTTATGTGGGTGCCTTGGGTGGTCTGACCATGGGCCCCTGAATGGGACTTACCTCACACTGATTGCCTTTCCCTTCTCACCTCTAATACTAGCTTCTTTAAGACACATCCCATGAGGCCCCCATGTGTTCTCCCTCTTGTATCACTCTGACATCTTTGGATTGGGAAGAACCTCTGCTGAACTTAAGGCTTATCCTCTTCTGGATTTCTTATGTGCTCCACTTCACCTGCATCTGTGTTGCCCATAGGTCAGTTTTCCTGACTGCCAAGAAATAGATTCTTGGGGAAAATCTCAGGCATAAACACAGCTGACATTCAAACACATCTGATCATATCTGGGGAAATAGAGCCAGTGGATATTGTCCCATTGAAGTCTCTTCTTTCCAGAAAGGGTCTTCAGATTTTCCCTGATTCTTGGCCCAACCACTCTGACACATCTCACAGAAAGGCTGACCCCAAAAAAGGGAAATTCAGGACTCTGTCTTAGCTCATGGGTCAGAGGTAAACCATTATTTTGAATATAACATGTTCCTAATCTTTGCATTTATCTCCTGGCCTAGTTTTGCTGCTTCCATGCTAAGGTTCTTTAGCCATCAGAGAGGTGAAGGTGGTAAGTAAATGCAGAAAGAGATTTTCCTTAAAATCTCTGCCCAGGTTCCTAAGGCTCCTTAATTCATTGTTCACAGAATGTCAGGTGGTTTACCAATTAATAAATCTCCATTAAATTTGAATTTGTTGCCTAGCTCACATTAATTTTCCCCAGGAGAGCCTCATGGGACTAACATGAAAAGTTAAAACCTCAATATATACTAGATATTGTTCTTGGTACTTTGCATAAAGGCATAATTTAATCATCACAATAATGCCTCAATGTTGGTGTCATTTTTGCTATTACCAATTGTGAAAAGGGCTTCCCTCATAGCTCAGTTGGTAAAGAGTCTGCCTGCAATGCAGGAGACCCTGGTTCAACTCCTGGGTCGGGAAGATCTGCTGGAGAAGGGATAGGCTACCCACTCCAGTAATCTTGGGCTTCTCTTGTGGCTCAGCTGGTAAAGAATCTGCCTGCAATGTGGGAGACCTGGGTTCAATCCCTGGGTTGGGAAGATTCCCTGGAGAAGGGGATTCCCCTGAAAAATTCCTTTGGGGTCGCAAAGAGTTGGACACTACTGAGCGACTTTCACTGTTGTGAAAAAGTCCCTGGGCAGGGTAGATCCCCTGGAGGAGGGCATGGCAACCCACTCTGATATTCTTGCCTGGAGAATCCCATGGACAAAGGAGTCTGCTGGGTGTCAGTCCATAGGGCCTCAAAGAGTCTGGCATGACTGAAGTGTATACACTGTGAAAAAAGCAACCTCAGAATCATTAGGTTCTCACCACATTGGTGATAGATTCATTTGCCCCCTCGTCTCCAGGTGTCCCTCCTGGCTTTGGCACCATAACGCCTTCAGAATATTAGTTGCTTTGTTCTACCAGGACCATGGGACAGGTAGAGGTTACTCTGCCTGAAGAGATGCCAGTGATAAAGAAATTCTTAAAAGAAAGCACAGTGCAATGAATGAATGATGTAGGATAAGAGGACAAAGAGTGACAAAGGATGTATGGGTTAGGAGTTTCTTCATATCAGGTGATTTAGGGTTGAGTCTTTGCAGAGGTGACTTTTCAGTTGAGGCCTGGGTGTTGAAAAGAACCCAGCCAAGTATAATTTTGGAGAGAAGAGATTTTTGAGTAGAGGGAACCAAACGATGAGCTTTGGGAGTGTATATGTCTCAATAAATTAGTACATTTCTTGAGGGCGATTGTAGTTATTTCTCATCTTGGAATTCATCACAATACCAAAAACTGAACTTGCATCATCCAGTAATTGTTGGACTGAATTGGCTGTGGATTAAACCTCTCATTTTAAAATAGGGAAGCAGAGTTTTTTTGAGGTGAAGTGACCAAGCCACTGTGGTGACTTGGGGAAGAACCAACATAGTGGACCAAAGCCCAGTGTCTTAGTCAAATCTCCTGCCAGCCCAGTCCAGCTATGTCTCCTAATTTTACATGTAAATTGTGAGCAGAGCCTTGTTTAGACAAACCTAGCTGGGAATATGACATCATCCTCCCCACCCCAACCCTCCCCGACACACACACCAAATCTGCTTTAGGTTGTTTGCCAAACATTTTTCCCAGAGGTTAAAAACACTGTAGTATTTTTAGACCATGTAGGCAAAATTGCTATCTCTCCACAAAGGACCTGAATCATTGCCAGGGTTGCTGAATTGGCAGGGCAAAGGGCCTTATGCCATCTGTCTTCACATCAGTTGAATTTAGGTCTTGAAGTAAGAATTGAATTAAGAAAAAAAGAAAACAGCACAAACGCTGCCTTAGAATCCTTGACAGGCTTCGCTTAGCCTGTATGATTAACAGTTTGTGGAGGGTAGAAGAGAGGAATCAAGTCAAGTTCAACATTCAAAATGAAATTGGACCTTTGGTTTTTTAGTAGGGACAGGGCTTTTAATCTCTTCAATGCTCTCTTTTTAATATTTTCTAAGGGAAGGAGAAGGAAACCAATATTACTTTTCTCTCTAAGGAAAGAAGAATAACGATAGCTGACATCAGTAGAGTAACTACTATTTTCAGACTCTCTTCTAAACATTGGATCTCTTCATTTGACTCTTGGTCCACAACGTCTCTTTGAGACCCAAAGAAGTTCAGTTACAAGTCTTGCCTGGGATCCACAGGTGGCAAACCATTGAGCAAGGTCAAACTCCCATCTCTTAGCTTCAGGTTGCTTGTCCCAACTAGTAGTTTTTCCATGTTTTTTTTTTTTTTCTTTCTTATTTTTAATTGGAGGATAATTGCTTTACAATGTTGTACTTGTTTCTGCTGTACATCACAAATCAGTCATAGCTCTGTGTGTGTGTGTGTGTGTGTGTGTGTGTGTGTGTGTGAGTCACTTAGTTGTGTCCAACTCTTTGTGACTTTATGGACTATAGCCCACCAGGCTCCTCTGTCCATGGGATTCTCCAGGCATGAATACTGGAGGGGGTTGCCATGCCCTTCTCCAGGGGATCTTCCTGACCCAGAGACTGAACCCGAGTCTCCTGTGTCTTCTGCATTGTAGGTGACTTCTTTACTGCTGCGCCACCAGGGAAGCCCTCATGTATATAAATACCCCCCCCTCTTGAGACTCCATTCCACCTCCCCATGCTGCCCCTATAGGTCATCACAAAGTGCTAGGCTGAACTTCCTGTGTTTTATAGCAGCTTCCCACTAACTAGTTCCCACATGGTAGAGTGTATATGTCAATGTTATTTTCTCAGTTTGCCCCACCGTCTCCTTCCCACCATGTCCACAGTACATTCTGTCTGTTCGCTATTATGTATCTCTATTCTTCCCTGCAAATAGTTTCATCTGTACCACTTTTCTGGACTCCACATATATGGGTTATGCTGTGTGCTAAGTCACTTCAGTCGTGTCTGACACTCCGTGACCCTATGGACTGTAGCCCACCAGGCTCCTCTATCCATGGGATTCTCCAGACAAGAGTACTGGAGTGCATTGCCATGCCCTTCTTCAGGGGATCTTCCTGACCCAGGGATTGAATGTGTGTCTCTTACATCTCCTGCATTGGCAGATGGGTTCTTTACTACTAGTGTCACCTGGGAAGCCCATATATATATGAGTTGATATACAATATTTGTTTTTCTCTTTCTGATTTACTTTACTCTGTATGACAGAGTCTAGGTTCGTCAACGTCTCTACAAATGACCCAGTCTGTTCCTTTTTATGGCTGAGTAATATTCCATTGTATTTATGTACTACATCTCCTAAACATTTAATTAGAGGACAGGATTTTTATTATAAGTCTATTGTACATGTAACAGAGTTTCAGATGGGAAGTATTGCTATTCTGGGGTATCAGGGAAGCTACTGGGTTTTCAGAACTGCTGCTTTATTTGGGTCTCCTTTTTATTTTTTATTTTTAAGTATAAATTTATTTATTTTAATTGGAGGTTAATTACTTTACAATATTGTATTGGTTTTGCCATACATCAACACACAGAACTGTTTATAATAGCCAGGACATGGAAACAACCTAGATGTCCATCAGCAGATGAATGGATAACAAAGCTGTTGTACATATACACAATGGAGTATTACTCAGCCATTAAAAAGAAATACATTTGAGTCTCCTTTGTAAAATGTAATTATTTTTATATGAAGTATAGTTGATTTACAGTGTTATGTTAGTTTCAGATGTACTGCAAAGTGATTCAGTTATATATATTATGTGGCTCAGTGGTAAAGAATCCACTTGCCAATGCAGGAGACACAGGTTCAATTCCTGGGTTAGGAAGATCCCCTGGAGAAGGAAATGGCAACCCATTCCAGTCTTCTTGCCTGGGAAATCCCATGGACAGAGGAACCTGGCATCTTAAAGTCCATGGGGATGCAAAGAGTCAGACACAACTTAGCAATTAAACAACAACAACCAGTTACACACACACACAGACAGACACATGCACACACATATATATAATTTTTAGATTCTTTTCCATTATAGTTGTTATAGTGAAAGTGAAAGTGAAGTTGCTCAGTCATGTCTGACTCTTTATGACCCCGTGAACTGTAGCCTACCAGGCTCCTCTGTCCATGGGATTCCCTAGGCAAGAGTACTGGAGTGGGTTGCCATTTCCTTCTCCAGGGGATCTTCCCAACCCAGGGATCGAACCCAGGTCTCCAGCATTGGAGGCAGATGCTTTAACCTCTGAGCCACCAGGGAAGCCGACACTCTGTGATCCTATAGTGATTATAAGATATTGAATATAATTCTATGTGCTATCAAATAGGCCCCTGCTGATTATTTGTTATATATACATTAGTGTTACTATATTAGTGTTAATCCAAACTCCTAATTTATCCCAGCCCGCTTTACCCTTTGATAACCTTAAGTTTGCTTCATGTGTCTATAAGTCTATTTCTGTTTTTTAAATAGGTTCATTTGTATCACGTTTTTAAAGATTCCACATGGGGAAGTGATACTTTTGATATTTATCTTTCTCTGTCCTGGTGGCTCAGAGGTTAAAGCGTCTGCCTCCAATGCAGGAGACCCGGGTTCGATCCCTGGGTCAGGAAGATCCCTTGGAGAAGGAAATGGCAATCCACTCCAGTATTCTTGCCTGGAGAATCCCATGGGTGGAGAAGCCTGGTAGGTTACAGTCCATGGGGTCGCAAAGAGTTGGACACGACTGAGTGACTTCACCTTCACCTGTCTTACTTACTTTACTTACTATGATAATCACTCGATCCATCCATGCCATTGCAGATGGCATTATTTCACTCTTACTCATGGCTGAGTAATATTCCATTATTACATGACAGTTCTGCTTGGACCTAGTGTATCATCACAGTTGGTGTGAATGGAATGAGAGTGCATAAGAAGCAGTGTGACAGTGGTTCTGATGATGACGATGGAAGAAAAGATTCAGAAGGAAACATAAATGATGTAGTTAAAGACTATTTGTTTAGTTATGCTTTGTCTTTAAAGCCTGTTATGGGTTGAATTGAGTCCTAATTCCCAGTACGTGTGTGTGTATGTGTGCTCAGTTGCTTCAATCGGTCCAATTCTTTGTGACCCCATGGACTGTAGCCTTCCAGGCCTCTCTGTCCATGGAGATGCTCTAGGCAAGAATCCTGGAGTGGGTTGCCATTTCCATCTCCAGGGGAATCTTCCCGACCCAGGGATCAAATTGGCGTCTCTTACATCTCCTGCATTGGCAGGTTGGTTCTTTACTACTAGCACCACCTGGAAGATACAATCAACTTCAAATGAGGTCATTAGGTGACCCCTAGCCACGATGACTGGTGTTCTTAAAAGAAGAGGAGAGACACGCAGAAAAGAGAGCACCCTGAGAAGACACAGAGACACACAAGGAGAAGACAGTCACTTGAAGAAGGGGCAGAGATTGAGGCTCTGCTGCCACAAGCCAGGGAACACCTAGGCTCCGAGAAACTGGAAGATGCAAAGAAACAGTCACTGTGAGAGGCTTTGGAGGAAGGCTGACCCAGCTGACACCTTGGTTTAGGACTTCTGGCTTCCAGAACTGTAAGAGAACACGTTGCTGTTGTTGTAAGTCACACAGTTTGTGGCACTTACTCTGAAACATCATTTTGGAAATTCCTGTCTAAAAACAATCTTCATACTGTAAGACCATAAATCTCCAGTTCCAAATACATTTTTATTCCCATTGAAGCAATAGCTTTATAATGTAATTTTAAATAAATGATCTGAGGTCTTGTAGGAATACAAATATGATAGATTATAGCCATATATTATAGCGGGGGTGGGAAGGCCACAGCTTTTAAATCACCTTGTGGTGGTAGTGGTCAGACATCCTAGGAAGACCAGCTATAATCCCTGTTTAAATAGCTCTTGAGATGATGCATATGGGGCCTTTCAACATATAGACTGCCCCGTCTTCTCAATACGGTGCCCTGGCTTCCTCAGGTTTTTTGCTATTGGTTGTGATAGACGTAAGGGCACCATTTCTAGGGCCCACCCCCAAATTACCCATAAATACCCTATAATTGCCACATCAGTCTTTTGAGCAGCATAAACACCAATGTCATAAGCACAAGCAAATGCATTCTTCACTTTTTTTTTTTTTTTTCGCTGACTCATACAAGGTTCCCAAATTCTATTTAATTTCTATACAACTAGAAAGGGCCAAGGGCTTCCCAGGCAGCACTGGTGGCTAAAGAATCTGCCTGCCAATGCAGGAGGTGCCAGAGATGTGGGCTCAGTCCCTGAGTTGGAGAGATCGCCTGGAGGAGGAAATGGCTAACCACTCCAATATTCTTGCCTGGGAAATCCCATGGACAGAGGAGCCTGATGGGCTACAGTCCATGGGATCACGAAGAGTCAAACACAGCTGAGCATTCATGAACACACACACACACACACACACACACACACACACACACACACACACAGAGGAGGTACCAAGGGTGGGCCTTCAGCTTACATTTGCACGTTTACACTACACTTTGGGCCAGAAGGTGAGGAACAAGGGCACTCATACCAGCTGAGCACCTGTTTGGCCCCAGGCATTCTGTGTATATTATTGTGTGTGAGCACTACCCTTTATTTTAAAAGAAACAGATTGGACTTTAAGAGTTTGTGTTACAAAACCAGAAAGTGACTGAGTCTGGACTGAACCTAACTCTACCTGGCCAACTCCAAAGCCCTTCCTTGCTCCATTTTTCCTCCCAGACTAAACTCGAGGTCCTGTTGTACACCTGCTTCTCTTTATGGTCACCCTGACCCTGCAGGGCCATCTGGATCATATCAGGACAGAGGAGAGAGATACAAAGTGGGAATAAAACCTCCCCCCCACCAGGTGACACCCTCAATGCTTGCTTTCCTCTCCCCTCAGCTTGGTCCAGGTCAACTTTCCAGGCATACAGTTCTCCAGTCAAACTTGTTCAAAACAGGAGCATGTGGGGAAGAAAACAGAGGGGTTTCCAGTTCAGAGTTTCATAATTCATTCACAGAGAGCTCAGTCCTCGTGGTTTGCCTTTGTTTTTTTCCTGTCCACATTTAGAGTGTCTTCCCCAAGTAGATGGGATAAAGAGGCTCACCCTGGAATCTGTATCCAGTGGCTTTTAAGTGCCACTTCTGGTACCCTTTGCCATCTGTTTAGACCCAGATCCAGCTACAGTGACATTCTACAGGAGCTTCCTTAGCCATGTCCTCTGCATTTATCCCAGTCTACCTCCCAGCCTGCCAGCCCCCAGCCTCATAGCCACACCTTGAACCTCTCACCTGCTACACTGAGCAGCCCAGTTGCTGCTGAAGGATGAGATGCTATAGGATTCACCTAGGCCCAGGCAGAATAACTGGAAGTACAGGGGAATTTGAACTCTTTGGGGTTTATCTTTGACACTGGGCAATGCAGGCTATCAGATAAGCTCTTCTTCTTCATAACCCCAAAGAGACTGTCCAGAGCACAGGACTTGTGAAGACCGTTGGAAGGGAATATCATGAGAGTGAGATAGAATAATTTCTTGGAAGTGACATAAGGTGCTCAGCCAGCTTGGTGCCATCTTACCATATGGACATTCCCTTCTAACTTATCGGGTCTTCCCTGGTGATTCAGACAGTAAAGAATCCACCTGCAATACAGGTGACCTGGGTTCAATCCCTGGGTCAGGAAGATCCCCTGGAGGAGGAAATGGGAACCCACTGCAGTATTCTTGCCTGGGAAATCCCATGGATAGCCGAGCCTGGCAGGCTACAGTCCATGAGGTCACAAAGTCAGACATGACTGAGCGACTAACACTTTTCACTTTTTCACTTTCCTAACCCATCATGGAGAAGGCAATGGCACCCCATTCCAGTATTCTTGCTTGGAAAATCCCATGGACAGAGGAGCCTGGTAGGCTGCAGTCCATGGGGTCTCTAGGAGTTGGGCACGACTAAGTGACTTCAGTTTCACTTTTCACTTTCATGCATTGGAGAAGGAAATGGCAACCCACTCCAGTATTCTTGCCTGGAGAATCCCAGGGATGGGGGAGCCTGGTGGGCTGCCGTCTATGCGGTTGCACAGAGTTGGACACGACTGAAGCAACTTAGCAGCAGCAGCAGCAACCCATCATGGAACAACAGACTGGTTTCAAATAGGAAAAGGAGTATGTCAAGGCTGTATATAGTCACCCTGCTTATTTAACTTCTATGCAGAGTACATCATGAGAAACGCGGGGCTAGATGAAGCACAAGCTGGAATCAAGATTTCCAGGAGAAATATCAATAACCTCAGATATGCAGATAACACCATTCTTATGGCAGAAAGTGAAGAGGAACTAAAAAGCCTCTTGATGAAAGTGAAAGAGGAGAGTGAAAAGGTTGGCGTAAAGCTCCACATTCAGAAAAGGAAGATCATGGCCACCAGTCCCATTACTTCATGGCAAATAGATGGGGAAACAGTGGACACAGTGGCTGACTTAATTTTTCTGGGCTCCAAAATCACTGCAGATGGTGATTGCAGCCATGAAATTAAAAGATGCTTACTTCTTGAAAGTTATGACCAACCTAGACAGCATGTTAAAAAGCAGAAACATTACTTTGCCAACCAAATTCCGTCTAGTCAAGGCTATGGTTTTTCCAGTGGTCATGTATGGATGTGAGAGTTGGACTATAAAGAAAGCTGAGCCCTGAAGAATTGATGCTTTTGAACTGTGGTGTTGGAGAAGACTCTTGAGAGTCCCTTGGACTGCAAGGAGATCCAACCAGTCCATCCTAAAGGAGATCAGCCCTGGGTATTCATTGGAAGGACTGATGCTAAAGCTGAAACTCCAATACTTCGGCCACCTGATGAGAAGAGCTGACTCATTGGAAAAGACCCTGATGCTGGGAAAGATTGAGGGCAGGAGGAGAATGGGACGACAGAGGATGAGACGGTTGGATGACATCACCGACTGGATGGACGTGGGTTTGGGTGGACTCCGGGAGTTGGTGTTGGACAGGGAGGCCTGGCGTGCTACAGTTCATGGGGTCGCAAAGAGTTGGACACGACTGAGTGACTGAACTGAACTGAACATATCATATTCCCATTTGCCCTCATTCCAGCTTTGGAGATCAGTCCTGGGATGTTCTTTGGACGGACTGATGCTAAAGCTGAAACTCCAATACTTTGGCCACCTCATGCAAAGAGTTGACTCATTGGAAAAGACTGATGCTGGGAGGGATTGGGGTCAGGAGGAGCAGGGGACGACAGAGGATGAGATGGCTGGACGGGATCACTGACTCGATGGACGTGAGTTTGAGTGAACTCCGGGAGTTGGTGATGGACAGGGAGGCCTGGCGTGCTGCAATTTATGGGGTCACAAAGAGTCGGACACGACTGAGCGACTGAACTGAACTAAACTGAAAATCAGTTTCACCAATAAAGCCATCAACCATTAATACCTTAAGCTCTTGTGTTCTAGGAAACCAGGTTAATACAGATTCCCTCTATGGTAGGTGTTAAAAGTATTTTCTCTGGATCATTGAAGCACATTAAAATGCAGATTCCAAGGCCCCATCTAAGATCTATGATTCAGAATCTCTGGAATTCAGGCACCAGGTTGTGCATTCTAAACACGTTTTCTTGCTCGCATGCACATCACAGTCTAGTCTGAGAACCAGTGTACTAGTCTAGGGTAAACTGAAGAAGGGCAGGTTATGTGATCAGCACATGGCATCTTTTTATTTTTTTTATGAGAGTATAGTTGCTTTATGATGCAGTGTTAGTCTCTGCCGCAAAACACAGTGAATCAGTATATATACACACACACATACATATACTGCCCCACCTTGTGCACCTCCCCCATGATGCCCCACCCATCTAAGTCATCAGAGAGCACTGAACTGAGCTCCCTGTATGGCAGGTTCCAAGTAGCTATCTTACACATGTTGGCGGTTTAGTCGCTAAGTCGTGTCTGACTCTTGTGACCCCATGGACTGTAGCCTGCCAGGCTTCTCTGTCCATGAGATCCACCAGGCAAGAGTACTGGAGTGGGTTGCCACTTCCTTCTCCAGGGGATCTTCCCAACCCAGGAATCGAACCCCCCATCTCCTGCACTTCAGGCAGATTCTTTACCAACTTAGCTATGAGGGAAGCCCGATGGTGCATTTAATCCTTGGCATCTTATTTTCCTGGAACAACTGAGAAATCTCTATCTCTGATCTCTTACAAACCTATCATTCCCTCAACCTATACACTTCTTGCTACAGGTGAATGGTTACAGATGCCTGTGATAGAAAAAGAAATCTTAATTAAATCCCATTCAAGAAAAGTCAGTGGAATCCCCAGAGGGTACCAGAGACTTTCAGGGCAGTAATCTTATTGCCATTGGCCCTCTGCCTGCTCTCACCCCAATGTTACCCATGAGGAATTGCTGAGCTTTTGCACAGTTCGTTTAGCATCTGAAGTCTGGGGACGTGGCTGTTTGAATAGGTAGACTTCCTGAGAACCAAGACAATCTTATAAAAGTCTGCACAGCTGATATAATTAGAAAGGTTCCCTGCAGAATTAACCCTGGGGTAGCCAAGAAATTTCAACCGATCATCTCTCTTGGTAAGCAAAAGAAGCTACTGGTGGTATCTATAAGAGCAATGAAAATAAGATTACAGTGGTGAATAAACTTGTGAAGGAGAATATCATGACTGCCTCTTTTCCCCCAAATCATTCACTGTTTAAGTTCAAGGGTTCAACACGTGACTTCTTATACTAGAGAGCATTCTTCGTGCAGTTAGCAGGTCCACTGGATATGTAATGGATAAATTTGCTTTTGATTTTCTTTCTTTTGTCTACATTTGGCAAAGCTATCTAATGTGGTAGATGGAGAAGGGGCTAGGGAGTCACACAGAAATGACTTTCAAAACCCAACTGGGCTCTTCATTCTCTTGGGTACATTGAGCAGACTAGTCCCTGTATCTAAATTTTGGTCTGCGTAATTGAACAATGGGCAGTGTGCTTCAGCTTGTGTGAATGAAGTGAGGCAAATTATGAAAGGATTGTGATAAGTTGCAGGAATTAAAAAAAATCATAGTCAAGTGTTATCATCACTTTCACCATCATGATCATCAAACTGGGCCAAGAAGACAAGGACAGAATATGTGTCTATGGAAGAGCTGATTGCTTTGTGTTGATTTCTGTGATACAGATAGGACTCTGGTGGGAAAAGCTAAAAGAGACTTTTGAACAGCAGAGTGAATGGTAGGTAAAGGTAAAGCAGATGCCCTTTCCTGAGTGGGCTTTCTCTACTCATTTGAAGATTTGGGTATAAACAAAAGAGGGAACATTTTTTGCTTGATGGTCTGAGATGGGACATTGGGCTTGTCCCACCTTTGAACTCAGGACAGAAACACTGGCTCTTCTAGGGTCCTGAACCTATCGGTTTTCAAACTGAAACTTAAATCATTTCTCTTCTGAGTCTCAGGGTTCTGGACTCAGACTGGAAGTGTTAATAACCATTGACTTTTCTGGGTCTCCCTCAGCAGATCTTGGAACGTTTTTAGCCTCCACAATTTTATGATTCAATTTGTTTTCTATCTATCTATCTACATGGTTGTCTATCTATCTAGCTATCTATCTGTGGATAACCCTGGGTGTAAACTCATGTATAAAGTTTTTGAATTTCAATAGGAATTGTACAAGAAACAGGTTTGGTAAAGGGGAAAATATCTATGGGATTTAAAGCATGGGATAGAGATGAAGGTGCTGACTTTGGGAGTAAAGGAAGTGGAACTATAGTGATGATTAAATGACATAATCTATGCAATGCATCCAAAACTATAATTATTCAGTAAACCCCAAGACTTGATAGGATTACTCTACTGAAAACCAAAGGTCATTGTGAATAAAAAAGAAACCTAGTAAAGGGAACCTCTCTTGCTTTTTCCATGATCCAGTGGATGTTGGCAATTTTATCTCTGGTTCCTCTGCCTTTTATAAATCCAGCTTGAACATCTGGAAGTTCACATTTCACATATTGTTGAAGACTGGTTTGGAGAATTTTGAGCATTATTTTACTAGCCTGCGAGATGAGTGCAATTGTGCGGTAGCCTGAGCATTCTTTGGCACTGCCTTCTTTGGTATAGGAATGAACACTGACCTTTTCCAGTCCTGTGGCCACTGCTGAGTTTTTCAAATTTGTTGGCATATTGAGTGCAGCATTTTCACAGCATCATCTTCCAGGATTTGAAACAGATCAACTGGAATTCCATCACCTCCATTAACTTTGTTCATGGTGATGCTTCCTAAGGCCCACTTGACTTCACATTCCAGGATGTCTGGCTCTAGGTGAGTGATCACACCATCATGACTATCTGGGTCGTGAAGATCTTTTTTGTACAGTTCTTTTGTGTATTCTTGCCACTTCTTAATATTTTCTGCTTCTGTTAGGTCCATATCATCTCTGTCCTTTATTGAGCCCATCTTTGCATGAAATGTTCCCTTGGTATCTCTAATTTTCTTGAAGAGATCTCTAGTCTTTCCCATTTATTGTTTTTCTCTATTTCTTTGCACTGATCACTGAGGAAGGTTTTCTTATCTCTCCTTGCTACTCTTTGGAACTCTGCATTCAAATGGGCATATCTTTCCTTTTCTCCTTCGCCTTTCACTTCTCTTCTTTTCACAGCTGTTTGTGAGGCCTTCTCAGATGGCCATTTTGCCTTTTTGCATTTCTTTTTCTCGGGGATGTTCTTGGTCACTGTCTCCTGTGCAATGTCACGAACCTCCATCTATAGTTCTTCAGGCACTCTATCAGATCTAATCCCTTGAATCTATTTGTCACTTCCACAGTATAATCATAATGCATTTGATTTAGGTCATACCTAAATGGGCAAGTGGTTTTCCCTACTTTTTTCAATTTAATCTGAATTTGGCAATAAGGAGTTCATGATCTGACCGCAGTCAGCTCCTAGTCTTGTTTTTGCTGATTGTATAGAACTTCTCCATCTTTGGCTGCAAAGAATATAATCAGTCTGATTTCAGCATTGACCATCTGGTGATGTCCATGTGTAGAGTCTTCTCTTGTGTTGTTGGAAGAGGTGTTTGCTATGACCAATGTGTTCTCTTGGCAGAACTCTATTAGCCTTTGCCCTGCTTCATTCTGTATTCCGGCAAAATCTGCCTGTTACTCCAGATGTTTCTTGACTTCCTACATTTGCATTCCAGTCCCCTGCTGTAATGAAAAGGACATCTTTTTTCAGAGTTAGTTCTAGAAGGCCTTGTAGATCTTCACAGAACCATTCAACTTCAGCTTCTTCAGTGTTACTTGTCAGGGCATAGCCTTGGATTACTGTGGTATTGAATAATTTGCCTTGGAAAAGAACTGAGATCATTCCATTGTTTTTGAGATCGCATCCAAGTACTGCATTTTGGACACTTTTGTTGACTATGAAGGCTACTCCATTTCTTCTGAAGGATTCTTGCCCACAGTAGTAGATATATTGGTCATTTGAGTTACATTCATCTGCTTAGTCCTTTTTAGTTCGCTGACTCTTAAAATGTCAATGTTCACTCTTACCATCTCCTGTTTGACCATTTCCGATTTGCCTTGATTCATGGACCTAACATTCCAGGTTCCTATGCAATATTGCTCTTTATAGCATCGAACTTTACTCCCATCACCAGTCACATCCACAACTGGGTGTTGTTTTTGCTTTGGCTCCATCTCTTCATTCTTTCTGGAGTTATTTCTCCAGTGATCTTCAGTAGCATATTGGGCACCTACTGACCTGGGGCGTTCATCTTTCAGTGTCCTATCTTTTTGCCTTTTTATGTTGTCATCCTGCTTATTTAACTTATATGCAGAGTATATTATGAGAAATGCTGAACTGGATGAAGCACAGGCTGGAATCAAGATTGCTGGGTGAAATACCAATAACCTCAGATATTCATATGACACCACCCTTATGGTAGAAAGTAAAGAAGAACTAGAGAGCCTCTTAATGAAAGTGAAAGAGGAGAGTGAAAAAGTTGACTTAAAACTCAACATTCAGAAAACTAAGATCACAGCATTTGGTTCCATCACCTCATGGCAAATATATGGGGAAATAGTGGAAACAGTGAGAGACTTTATTTTTGGGGGCTTCAAAATCACTGCAGGTGGTGAGTGCAGCCATGAAATTAAAAGACGCTTGCTCCTTGGAAGAAAAGTTATGACTAACCTAGACAGAATATTATAAAGCAGAGACATTATTTTGCCAACAAACGTCTGTCTAATTTTGGTTCTAGTAGTCATGTATGGATGTGGGAGTTGGACTATATAGAAAGCTGAGTGCCAAAGAATTGATGCTTTTGAACTGTGGCGTTGGAGAAGACTCTTGAGAGTCCTTTGGACAGACAGGAGATCCAACCAGTCTATCTTAAAGGAAATCAGCTCTGAATATTCACTGGAAGGACTGATGCTGAAGCTGAAACTCCAATACTTTGGCCAACTGATCTGAAGAACTGACTCCTTGGAAAAGAACCTGATGCTGGGAAAAACTGAAGCCAGGAGGACAAGGGGACGACATAGGATGAGATAGTTGGATGGCATCACTAACTCAATGGACATGAGTTTGAGTAAGCTCTGGGAGTTGGTGATGGGCAGGAACGCCTGGCCTGCTGCAGTCCATGGGATCGTAAAGAGTCGGACACGTCTGAGTGACTGAACCAAACTGAACTGAAAGGAAGCTGGAAAAGGATCCCAAGCCTAATTCCAAATGCAAATAAATACCCATGATGATTTTACAGAGACCCTGGAATTATCCATTATTTTGCATGAGGGATGTAGGTGGGCTATTATTATGCATTCCCAGTGTTTCCCAGTGTTTCAAAGTCTCCAAAAACTTAACACTCATTACCTCAGTGAAACCTCAGAACCCAACTTGTGATGTAGGTACTATTTTTAGTTTTACTGATAAGGAAGCTCAAGAGTTAGAGAAGTGAGTTGTTAATCATGCAGCTTGAATGCAGTGGTGATATAGGGGCTCAGATCTCCTGACTCCAAGCCATGTATCTCATCTCTATTCAGAGGAGCTGGCTTCTATAAGAATTTAGGTTCTTATAGGAAATGAGAAGGCAATGATAATGAGTATGGAAAATTACCTACAAACATATCTCTGTTTATCACAAAGCAGAAGAAACACAGTTTTGGGTAGACTACAGCAAATAGGAACATGCTATTACCACAGCAAACTATGGGGCCTTCCCTAGTAACTCGGCTGGTAAAGAATCCGCCTGCAATGCAGGAAACCTCTGTTCGATTCCTGGGTTGGGACAATCCCCTGGAGAAGGGATAGGGTACCCACTCCAGTATTCTTGGGCTTCCCTGGGGGCTCCCCTGGGGGCTCAGATGGTAAAGAATCTGACTGCAATGCAGGAGACATGGGTTCAGTCCATGGGTTGGGAAGATCCCCTGGAGGAGGGCATGACAACTAACTCCATATACTTGCCTGGAGAACCCCCTCGGACAGAGAAGCCTGGCTGGCTATAGTCCCCGGTGTGGCTAAGAGTTGGACACGACTGAATGACTAAGCACAGCACAGATAGCAGACTATGTGCAATGATCTGCAATATGTATCTATCTCAGTGATATACCATAATATGATACTCATTAGTATATATACACGCGGGCTTCCCTGGTGGCTCAGACGGTAAAGAATCTGCCTGCAACGTGGGAGACCTAGATTCAAACCTTTGATTTGGAAGATCCCCTGGAGAAGAGTGTGGCAACCCACTCTAGCATTCCTGACTGGTGAATTCCATGGACAAAGGAGCCTGGTGGGCTACATTTCCGCATATATATATGTATATATATATATATATGTGCATATATATATGTGTGTGTAGTATATATATATATATATATATATATATATACACACACACACACACAGAATCTGCTTTTAGAAATTAAGTTATTTAACTGGTTTACTGCTTAAAACATGTTAGCAAACTGTAGTGATTTCAATTTGCTGAAAAATGGTGATCATTTTTGTGTCTGTAAAATGTTTGGCCAGCTTTAACCCTTGCCTAGTCAAGATTTCTTTAAGCCCTCAGTTAATTCTTCCATTTCTTCTATAAAGATGTCCATGAGGATACCGCCATCCAACTTTCCTAACCAAGAGTAAGATATATTTGTCTTATTTATTTTTCAGTATTTTGACCAGGACATGCTTAAAGTCATGCTGCAGACATTGCAAGCAGACATTAGCTATTTCAGGCTTGGTTGCATCTCTTGCCTGGAGACATAAACCGAAATGCTCTCTTTGAAAACATTCCCTTCCTTGCCTTTCTCCTAACTAGTGTGGTTAAATGTCCTACATTATAGGTGTGTGTACCAGCCCCTCTATACCAGGTTGAGAACACAGGTGAAAACAAGTATTATTCACCAGGACCACAGATGTTGGGACTTCCCAGATGGCGCTAGTGGTAAAGAACCTGCCTGTAAATGCTGGAGAAATAAGAGATGTGGGTTCGATCCCTGGGTCGGGAAGGTCCCCTGGAGGAGGGCATGGCAACCCGCTCCAGTATTCTTGCCTGGAGAATCCCATGGACAGAGGAGCCTGGTGGGCTACGGTCCATGACTGAAGTGACTTTGCACGCCTGCCTCTGTCATGGACCTTTACCAAATTCCTGGTCTTTGCCATCTTCTACACTAAATACTAGCAGGACAAATAAAACCCAGTCCCCATTGCTCTCAAGGAATTTGCTGTGAAGTAAGAGAGACTGAAAATAAGCAGACAAGTTGTTTGGTGAATGAGCAAACAGATGAATAAGGGCTCGGGAATGAACCTAGTAATATGTGGGAACTGATCATAATAAAAACGTACACAGTACCTGCCATGGGCCACCATAATAAGGGCTTCACATATAGGAGCTCATTTGGTCCTTGAAATAACTCAGTGAGGTAGGTTATGGTCATTTCTGTTTCATATCAATAGATGGGGAAACTGAGGCATGGGAAGGCGAGCAACCTGACGTCACACTGCAGGTACATGACCCGAGATTTGAATCCAGATAGACTGGTCCGTGGACTTCCTAGGTGGTGCTAGGGGTAAAGAACCTGTCTGCCAATGTAGGAGATGCAAGATATGCATTGACCCAGGGTTCAATCCCTGGGTCAGGAAGACCCCCTGGAGGAGGGCATGGCAACCCACTCCAGTATTCTTGCCTGGAGAATCCCATGGACAGAAGAACCTACAAGGTACAGTCTATAGGGTCCAAAAGAGTCAGACACAATTGAAGCAACTTAGAACTCACAGACTGGTCCACACTCTGTACACTTACCTGCTATCCTACACCATCTCAATTGTGGTCAGTAGGGAGGGAATGATTAACCAGTCAGAGGAAACACATTCCACATAGAGAGAGTTGCCTAATTTGGGGCAAAAGGGACCAGGTAAGCAAGGCAGGGATGGAAACCTGCATCTTGGGATACTTGTGACACACAGGGATTGAAGACACAATGCCATGGAGTGAGGCTAGACATTTCAGCGTGTTTATCTTGCCCCTTCCAGGCAAAGACTTCCCGGCATTTTTCTGAAGACAATAAAAAGCCATTGGATAATTTTAGGTAGAGGAGTAGCATGATCTGATTTCCATTAGCTGTGAGGTTATTTGGAGGAGATGCGAAGGGAAGTCTCTGTGAGTGGGGACCCAAAGGAGAGACCAGCGAGGAGACTCTTACAACTCTCCAGGTGCCAAGGGACAGAAAGAAGGTGCAGGGGGAAAGAGCAGAGAGCCCAAGATGGGCTGGGAAACAGGGGAGAAGTAGAATTAGAATCGATGTGCCGTGGAGAAGAGGAAGATTCCGAGGACTGTGGCCAAGTTAGACGGGTCTTCAGGAACATGTAAGATGGACCCTAGGTCCATCCACATCTCTACAAACGACCCAGTTTTGTGCTTTTTTATGGCTGAGTGATATTCCACTGTGTAGCTATGCTACATCATTATCCATGCATCTGTCAGTGGACACTTAGGTTGCTTCCATGTCCTGGCTATTGTGAATAGTGTCACAGTGAACACTGGTTGAATTGTAGTTTTCTCCGGCTACATGCCTAGGAGTGAGATTGCTGGATGATATGGTAGGTCAGAAAGAGAAAAACAGATACTGTGTATTAACACGTATATGTGGGACCTAGAAAAATGGTACAGATGAATCTAGTTCCAGGGCAGGAATAGAGACACAGATGTGTGGGCACAGGAGAGGGAGGGGGAGGTAGGGTGAATTGGAAGATTAGGCTTGACATAAACAAACTCCTAAGTGTAAAATAAATAGCTAGTGGGAACCTGCTGTGTAGCACAGGGAACTCAGCTGGGTTTCCTGTGATGACCTAGAAGGGTGCAATGGATGGCAGGGAGGGGATATATGTATACATATAACTGATTCACTTTATTGTACAGCAGGAGCTAATACAACATTTAAGTCAATTATACTCTGATTTAAAAAAAAAAAATGTAAGATGGAGCAAGGAGGCAGAGACAGTCCAATCTGAAATATTCAGGGCTGGCAGTACTTGGGTGATCTGCCTGGGATGATTCACATACAACAAGAATGGATACAGTGGGATTAGCATCAGGTTGGACGTGCTGAGAGAATACTATTTGGACAGAAGTGGTAACTGGGGGCTTTTGCAGCTGTGTTTATAGAACGGGGATACAGCCAACTGGCTATTTCTCAAGGAAGGAGGTGCTGGATGGAGGCTTGTGGGACAGCCAGACTCTCACTCTACTCCCTTGTGCCATCATTTCTTGGATGCGAGTCTAGAATTCTGCCACCAGCCAGCCCTTAATCCTATATGGTTAAGTTGTAACCCTAAATGAATTATTATTTATAAAGCACCTAAAACACTGCCTGGAATTTAGTCATTGCTGAACGAGTGCTTGTTAAGCAAACCAGATAAATGAAACCTCATCTAGACGGCAGCTGACCTGTGCCTTTCCACTTGATGCCTGTTGGCCTCGGGTGGGAGAAGAGAGAGAGAGGAGTCTAAGCAGAACCAGCATCTTAGTAAACCGGCTGAAGAAGATGGCAAGAAGGACCAGCCAGAGAGAGATGAAGAAAAGCCCGGCAGAAGCTCATGTCATTTCAGGTGCATTTTCTCCAGGTCATGTCAGCAGGACCCAACCCATTCCAGAGAAGAATGAAGTTAAAGCTGAAAAATGCTTCTTTAGATTTGGACTCCATGCCAAGGATGAGAGTTGGCATGTGTTTTGCAGGGTCATTAGTGATAATAGCCCACGTATTTGTCTGTTAGACCTGTTGGGTTCGCTTTGAACTCACAACCACAGGCAGTACCTACACCACTAACCTATGTGTCAGAAGCAGACAACTTTCCATTTCATTGAGTTTCACTAGCCATTTATTGAGCATCTAATATGTGCCTAACACTGGGTCAGTGGCTGGGGGGACATATATGGGGTGAACGTGTCTGGTAGGAGAGCTATACATCTTGATGTTTGTTTAACGTGTAAGTGCAGTCCTCTGCTATGTGTGCTCAGAGTTCTTGACTTAAAGACATTCATTTTTGGGAATTCTGCATCTCTTAGTGTTATTGATTGAGAGGGACACAGAACCTTTCTTGCTCCCCCTATTAAACCATAAGCTCTAAGACAGCAGGGCTGTGTCTGGGTTGACATACTTCATCACGTCGCAAGAGCCTGGCACGCGAACTCATACAGAATAATGAACACACGTTCAGGAGGTGCAATGAAGAAAAAGTACAATGTTCTCTGAGATTGTGTAATGGGGGGGACCTCATTTCAAAGGAGAGGGTGGCCAGAAATGGATTCTCTAAGAAAGTAACAGCTTAAATAAAATTTACGGAGAGAACCAGGAGTTAGCTAGAGAAGGGAGAACATTCCAGAGAAAGAGACCCTCGGTTGAAGAGAGTTAGCTGCATTCTATCTTCCTCATGTCAGAGTGTGGTTTCCTTTCAGCTTCTGAAAAACGCCATTTCAGGAAATCATGTTTTCTGTTTTGTAAAGTGACTCACATAAAAGAGCGATTTTATTGTCATTGGCATTAAAAATAAACTCAGAATAAAATAACTTGGAACCATTTTTATTTCCTTACTTGATTTTTTATAGGAAATAATGGACCCACAAGTTTAATTTTTCTTATGCTGTTTTAAAAATGGATACTTTTTTTTTCTCACTGGCTGATGTCAGCTGCCTACCCTGAGGCCCTGGGGATGGTGCCACCTGCAGCCCGTTCCCTCCCTCCTCCTTGATCAACCGTATGCTGGAGGAGGTCTGAGTCCGCCACCTCCTCCCCAGGCTGGGCAGGGTGGAGCTGCTAGGACAGCAGACCCTCCCCTGTATCCAGGATGCGACATCTCTGCCCAGGGCAGCTGGTGCAGGTGGAGCCTCTGTTCCCATAGGGTCCAGCCTCCCTGAGTCCGATGTTCTAAGCACATTGCTTCCTGATGGAGGGATGTGGGAAGGGTTAACTCTCTGAAGCTCAGAGCCCTGAACTGAGAAAAATAAACAACACGATTATATAAAGTGTCTGGTAGAAGGCCTGGCACACAGTGGATTTGCAGGGCATACAAATCAAAGCAGACTGGTTCCTGCTGGCCCTCGTGTGTGTGTGTGTGTGTGTGTGTGTGTGTGTGTGTGTGCGCGCTCTCAGCTGTGTCTGACTCTGCAAAACCATGGACTGTAGCCCACCAGGCTCCTCTGTCCGTGGGATTCTCCAGGCAAGAATACTGGAGTGGGTTGCCATTTCCTCCTCCTGGGGGATCTTCCCAACCCAGGGATCGAACTTGCATTGCAGGCAGTTTCGTGAGCACTGAGCCACCTGGGAAGCCAGCTGGCTTTCTTACTTTTCTTTTTTTCTTTTTTTTAAGATGCCTGAAATGTGTTTTATTTATTTTTTTTTTTTTTATTTTTTTTTTTTTTTTTTTTTTTATTTTTTAAATTTTAAATCCTTTAACATGGGGTCTATCTGGATTTGAGCCCCGTGAGCTTGATAAAGAAGGCAAGGAACTCCCAGTAAACTCAACCTGTTGGACACAGAGATCTTTGATCTACAGAAATGTTTCTGGAGTCAGAAAGCAGGGCTTCCTTAAATGAGATCGTATTTGGCCCTTGGATTTTTTCTGGGACACGAGTCCATGGGGAGCTGGGCGATAGATTTAGGGAGGAGGAGCTGGACCCAGTGGATGCCTGATTTGATGGGATAACATTTCTCTTGGTTGCATCAGGGGCTCACTCCTATGGCTCTGTGCGACCAGTGTGGTCAGAGTGGCGTCTGAACGCAGAGAGAACAGGGTAGTTTGGTTCAAGAACAGAGAGTGAGTGAAAAGAAGTGCCTTTGTGGAGCCAGGAAAGCTGTGGTGGACTTTGGAGTGGACATCGGTAAAGGGCTGAAGAGAGTAAGATTTTGTCTGGGCCTCTTTATAAGCATTTATAGGTCAACTCAGTTAAAACACTCCTGGGAATGACCAATGGTGACAAGATCAGAGGAACAGAGTCTGGAGGCTGAAGCTCCCTCTCCAGGAAGTGGAGAGAAAGGATGAACCAAATACACGGGTCTCCTGCCTTGCAGGATGATTCTTTACTATCTGATCCACCAGGGAAGCCCTGTGAGCTATGAGATTTGCTAATTCATTTTGTTTGATGGTTTCCTCTCCAGGAAGTAGAGAGACAGGATGAACAAACACACATTTATGTTGTGGGGACTCATTTGTCCTTCCCCAGCTGGTGTGACTCTGGGACATACTAGTTATTCTTAGACAGTATATTACTTTTTTATTTGCTACTATAACAAATTGCCAAACACTTACCGGCTTAAACAATGTATTTTTTTTCTATCTAATAGTTGTTGAGGTCAGAAGTGCAAAATGGGTCCAAGCTATAATTCAGATGTGGGCAGGGCTGTGTTCCCTTCTGGAAACTCTCAGGAAGAATCCTTTCTCTTACCTATTTGGCCTCTAGATGCTGCCTGCATTCTGGGGCTCATGGCCCCTCCTGTATCAAATCCAGCTAAGTTGACCTCATGTTGTTTTCATGTTGCATCATTCTGACTCTCACTCTTTTCTCCCTTTTTCTTTTTTCTCTTTCCTCCCTCTTTCCTACTTAAGGATCCCTCTAAGTACATTGCATGTGTGAAAGTCACTCAGTTGTGTCCAACTCTTTGGGAACCCCATGGACTATTCAGTCCATGGAATTCTCCAGGCCAGAATACTGGAGTGGGTAGCCTTTCCCTTCTCCAAGGGATCTTCCCAACCCAGGGATCAAATCCAGGTCTCCCACATTGCAGGGGAATTCCTTACCAGCTGAGCCACAAGGGATGCCCAAGAATACTAGCATGGGTAGCCTATCCCTTCTCCAGCAGGTCTTCCCATCCCAGGAATTGAACCAGGGTCTCCTGCATTGCAGGCAGATTCTTTACCAACTGAGCTATCAGGGAAGCCCTGATAATGTAATTACATTGGAAAGGAAAAGTGAAGTCGCTCAGTCATGTCCGGCTCTTTGCGACCCCATGGACTGTAGCCTACCAGGCTCCTCTGTCCATGGGATTTTCCAGGCAATAGTACTGGAGTGGATTGCCATTTCCTTCTCCAGGGGATCTTCCCAACCCAGGGATTGAACCCGGGTCTCCTGCATTGTAGACAGATGCTTTACTATCTGAGCCACCAGGGAAGTCCAATTGCATTGTAATTACATTGTAATTACATTGGGCCCATTCAAATCATCCAGGATAATTTCCCTATTTTAAGGTCGATTGCTTAACAGCCTTGATTTCATTTGCAACTTTCACTCTATCTTGTCATGTGATATGACATATTTACAGGCTCCAGGAATGAGGGCGTAGACATATTTGGGGGCTGTTCTTCTAGCTTCTATTGGCACTGTTGCACAACATCCAATGTGCTGTTTACATTGGATGAAGGGTGTGCAAAAAGTATAAGGTGCTAGACTAGTTTCAGAAGCCAAGGGCTTTGGTTTGTGTGTCACTGTTCACGTGTTAGTCACTCAGTTGTGCCTGACTCTTTGTGACCCCATCGACTGTAGCCTGCCAGGCTCCTCTGTCTGTGGAATTCTCCAGGCAATAATACTGGAGTGAGTAGCCATTCCCTTCTCCAGGGGATCTTACTGACTCAGGGATCGAAGCCGGGTCTCCTGCATTGCCGGCAGATTCTTTACCATCTGAGCCACCAGGGAAGCCCCACGATCTGTGTGATCTGCTAGTTCATCTTATTTGAGGGCTCCCTGTTTCTTCACTTGGGTATCAGCAGCCCTGTCTGGAGACAGAGCGAGTGCCATGTGAGAAGGAAGCAGGGGCAGGGTGTGTGTGTGTGTGCAAGCCTTGCTCTGTCCCCTGGCTGGGGCAACACATCTGCATGTTTACAAAGAGATTCCAGACATTATCCTCCAAGAGGAAGGAAAGTAGGAGACAGATGCAGTGGAGAGCCCGCCTGTCTCAGACTCTCCAAGCATCAGGCCAAGTGTGTCTTTCAGCAGTTCACCCCCTTTCTCTTTCTCAATTTGGCCCTCTATCAGTTCAGTCAGTTCAGTCGCTCAGTCGTGTCTGACTCTTTGAGACCCTGTGAACTGCAGCACACCAGGCCTCCCTGTCCATCACCAACTTCCGGAGTTCACTCAGACTCACGTCCATCGAGTTGGTGATGCCATCCAGCTATCTCATACTCTGTCATCCCCTTCTCTTCCTGCCCTCAATCCCTCCCAGCATCAGGGTCTTTTCCAGTGAGTCAGCTCCTCGCATGAGGTGGCCAAAGTACTGGAGTTTCAGCTTCAACATCAGTCCTTTCAATTAATACCCAGGACTGATCTCCTTTAGGATGGACTGGTTGGATCTCCTTGCAGTCCAAGGGACTCTCAAGAATTTTCTCCAACACGATGGTTCAAAAGCATCAATTCTTCAGCACTCAGCTTTCTTCATAGTCCAACTGTCACATCCATATATGACCACTGGAAAAACCATAGCCTTGACTAGATAGACCTTTGTTGGCAAAGTAATGTCTCTGCTTTTGAATATGCTGTCTAGGTTGGTCATAATTTTCCTTCCAAGGAGTAAGCATCTTTTAATTTCATGGCTGCAGTTACCATCTGCAGTGAATTTGGAGCCCCCAAAAGTAAAGTCTGACACTGTATCCACTGTTTCCCTGTCTATTTCCCATGAAGTGATGGGACCAGATGCCATGATCTTCATTTTCTGAATGTTGAGCTTTAAGCCAACTTTTTCACTCTCCTCTTTCACTTTCATCAAGAGGCTTTTGAGTTCCTCTTCACTTTCTGCCATAAGGGTGGTGTCATCTGCATATCTGAGGTTATTGATATTTCTCCCGGAAATCTTGATTCCAGCTTGTGCTTCCTCCAGCCCAGTGTTTCTCATGATGTACTCTGCATAGAAGTTAAATAAGCAGGGTGACAGCTTGACGTACTCCTTTTCAAGAGGGATGACCTCCTGGGTCTCCAGTGCCCTCCTCAGGGTGGTGCTTTTCTCACTGTAAGTTCAAAGCTAAAGAGGCCCATTTGGGGGAAACTTAGAGACATCCCCTGGGATTGTTTTTGTGTTGAACTGACTCCACAGGGAAGTTCCCTTCCGAGGGCCACATGCTGGGGCTCCCCAGTATAGATGCCAATATAAGCACTAGGGTTTCACTGGGCAAGGGACAAGCTTCAGTTACTCCTGAAGCATCTCTGAAAATATCAGGGTCTGATTTCAGCTGTGGGGACATGACTGGAGCAAGAGAATATACGTCCTTAGTGCACATCTCGCAAGGTTGTCGTGGGCTGTCGCATTCATTTCTCCCCCTTGATCCTCCTCCAAAATCTGTAAATGTACCAAGGCGAGGTTTTTATTATTGCTTTCATCCAGATAAAGAAGGTGGAGTCTGGACTCCCCTGGAGGTACAGTCGATGAGAATTCACCTGCCAATGCAGGGAACACAGGTTCGATTCCTGGTCCAGAAAGATCCCACGCACCCTGGAGCTACTCAGCCCATGGGCCACAACTACCGAGCCAGGGCTCTAGAGCCTGTGAGCTGCAACTGCTGAGCCCGTGTGCCCAGAGCCTGTGCTCCACGACCAGAGAAACCAGCACTGTGAGAAGCCCATGCACTGCAACAAACAGCAGCTCCCACTCGCTGCAACTAGAGAAAGCCAGCATACAGCAATGGAGACCCAGCACGACCAAGGATAAATAAACAGATAAATTTTAAAAGGTGGAGTCCAGGTTAGCCAGCTGGTCACTGATAAGGTCAATGCACCATGAATCTCCTTTCCTTCTGTGAGGTCTCTGAGTTACCCCTTCTAATACCTGGAGTCATAGGTTTCCTAAGGACCCAGCCAAGGTTCACTCATTTATGTATTCATTTAGGTGAGCTGGATGCCACTGTCAGCATCCGATAGCACAGAGGTAGAGATTTACAGTGATACAGGGTAGCATGTGTCCTGATGGCGCAAAGTGCAAGGTGTGTTCCAACTCAAGGGAGTCACCTGAGCCAGTGTAGAGATGGTTAGTCCCTTCCCAGGGAGGAAGATATACTTGCGCTAAATGCTGAAAGCAAAGGAAGCTTTTGCTGTACCAAGGCCTTGACCAAAGTGGGATGTGGGTTTTCTCGGCAATGGAACAGAAGTGAAAGATGCCCTGGCTCTTTCGGAGAAGAGTAGGTGGTTCCCTCTGATGGAGGGAGGTAGTGGGAGGAAAAGTGGCTTATCGGACAGTAGTCAATGCTTATGTCAGAGAGACCTGGGCTCACATCCGGTTTGCGTTAGCATCGCTTATTGCTGCTATTGAAATCTTTATGTCCACTGGGTTTTTACTTCTGGAAGCAGAAATATGTTTCTGCATCATTCTATGACTATTATTAATATAGCAGACAATAGTAAGAGAGCTAACGTCACACTTATTATCTCCAGACAGTATTCTATATGTGCTTTATATCTATTAATTCTTTAATATTCTCAACTCCCTGTTTTAGGCACCATCCTTCCCCTATTTTGGCTTCCATTGTGGCTCAGCTGGTAAAGAATCTGCCTGCAACGTGGGAGACCTGGGTTCGATTCCTGTGTTGGGAAGATCCCCTGGAGAAGGGACAGGCTACCAAGTCCAGTATTCTGGCCTGGAGAATTTCTAGGACTGTGTAGTCCATGGGGTCACAAAGAGTCAGACCTGACTGAGCGACTTTCACCTCACCTTCCCCTATTTTATAGATGAAGAATCGAATGCAAAAATAAAAGTATTAGCAACATGTCCAAAGTTACATGCTAATTAGCAGCAGAGCTGGGATTCAGATGCAGCCATGCTCTTAACCAGACCAGAACACTTATGGAAGGGAACAGAGGATAAATTAGGTCCACCAAGGTAATAAACAAAAGAGGGCCTACTCAGGTCTCCTCTCTGTGAGAGCTGTATTGAGGAAAGGGCATGGATCTAGGCTGTGGGAATAACACGTCCCTTGGATTTCTAGCAGTGGAGCGAGGCGTTGACAATGCTTGCTTCTCGTGCTCATCAGTCTGAAGGCAATGGGGGAGCAGGAGGGACAAGACTCAGAGAGACTGACCACAGTCAAGGTGGTTGTCCAGTTCCCTAAGAAGGGGGTGAATGTGGAGGTGGCCACAAATAAAAATAGAGGGAAAAGAAGTGGGCTAAGAAACACTCAATACAAAAATGAAAAGACACCAGCCTTCTCTGTATGTTTATTATTGGCACATGTTATCATAGTCCTTTCTAATAATCAGAGCTAATGTTTGTCTGATCCTAGTTGCCTGATGGACCCTATTCCAGGCCATCTGAAAGTATCAACTCATTTCAGCCTCACAACAGACCCTCGAGGCAAGCACGGCCCTGGTCCCCAGATGGCGGCAGAGGAAACAGTTGCTTTGGAGAGGAAGGTCCTTGATTGAAGAAATGGCATCACCATACTCCTGGCAACAGCTGTGATGTGTTCAACCCCGGAGTGCTTGGCTCTCTCCCAAACTACCTGGTGTGTCCCAGAGAGTTTTTTTGGTTATTATTGATACTATCAGAGGGATGGGCTTCCCAGGTGGCAAAGAGGTAAATAATCCACTTGCCAATGCAGGAGACTCAGGAGATGCAAGTTTGATCCCCAGGTTGAGAAGATCCCCTGGAGGAGGAAAGGGAAACCCACTCCAGTATTCTTGTCTGGGAAATCCCATGAACAGAGGAGCCTGGTGGGCTATAGTCCATGGGAATGCAAACAGCACATGACTGAGTGAGCACTCACGCACACGCAGGTACGTATTAGAGGGATGTGCAGCCGCTCTTGGTTTGTCTCCTTTCCATTGCCACCTTTTCAAACTCAGGGCCTGTCTTATTAGCAAGACAAGCAATTGTAAACATGTTCAGTTCAGTCCCTAAGTCGTGTCTGACTCTTTGCAAGCCCATGGATGGCAGCACGCCAGGCTTCCCTTTCCATCACCAACTCCTGGAGCTTGCTCAAACTCATGCCCATCGAGTCGGTGATGCCATCCAACCATCCCCCTTACATCGTCCCTTACATCTCCCTTGAATTGCAAGCATATTACCTACTCATTAAAAGCCAAATGAATGATTTGACGAGACAGCAACACAGAATAGATGAGCAGGACATCCTATTTGCTTTAGGAATGGGAAACCAGATGCTGGAAGCCTGCTTCCATGCTGAGGTCTTTGACTAGGAGAATGAGATGTGAGATATTTATAGCCCCGGGATCTGTCTTGACCTATTGGGCAGCTTCCAGCTCAAGGTGTGAAGGTCGTACCCCCTCATCAAAGAGGAGAATCTGTAGATAACATCACAGATTTAGACCTTGTAGCCCACATACTCATCTTTCTCTAAAGATGTGAGCCGGTGGCCAACCCTAGGTCTGGAGCAGCTGTGCTCTTAATTGCCTTGTGGCACCAACGTCATGGGCTTTGGGGGCAGGGAAGGATTGAGCTTTTTAATGCAGTGTGGGACCTGGTGTCCAACACAGGCTCAAACATCATCATTTTTTCTTAGCAAAAGTCAGTGCTCTCTGTCTTTGGTCTTTATCTCACAGAAGCCCTTCTAACCTAACACTGCTGGGTCACAGAACATTCTCTCCCAAAGAATAGCTGCCAAATAATTTTGAGACTTAAAAATATATACTAATCCATAAAACAAAATGTCTTGGAGAACCCTGGAACACAGTGTTTTGGAAACACATACTGTTCGTGTTTTCTTCACCAAATCTTTTTGTTTTGATAGCCTGGTTTAGTTGCATGTTACAAAAATGATATATTTTTATTATCTTTCTTTTTAAAAGATTTTTCAAATATTGAAATCTCTGTCTTTTTCCTAGTCCTTGGAGGAGTCTGCTCTTCAGGGCAGCTGGCCTGGTTCCAGCTTTCCCACTCGGAACCTGGGTGATTTTTCTTACCAGTTAACTTTCTTGGCCCTAGCTGTTGTTGTTGTTCAGTTGCTAAGCCATGTCTGACTCTTTGCAACCCAATGGACTGCAGCACGCCAGGCTCCCCTGTCCTTCACTATTTCCTGGAGATTGCTCAGATTCATGTCCATTGAGTTAGTGATCTATCTGACCATTTCTTCCTCTGCTGCCACCTTCTCCTTTTGCCTTCAACCTTTCTCAGCATCAGTCCAATTCTGTTCAGTTCAGTTCAGTTGCTCAGTCTTGTCTGACTCTTTGCAGCCCCATGAACTGCAGCATGCCAGGCTTCCCTGTCCATCACCAACTTCACTAACATCACCAACATCAGAGTTTTTTCCAATGAGCCAGTGGTGGCCAAAGTATCATAGCTTCAGCTTCAGTACCAGTCCTTCCAAAGAATATTCAGGGTTGACTTCTCTTAGACGTACCCATTTGCAACTTCTGTAGCCATTAGAGTTTGAGAAGCACTTTTCTAGGTAGCTGTGTTGTATTTAGCATGGGTTTTATCATCTGTGTGCTTAGCTAGACCTGTGACTCCTACCCTGATACCATCATCATGGCAAGGATAAGAGCAGAACTGGGTTTAATCTAGCTACTTTGTATGCAAGGTATGTGACTTCAGGCAATTGATCCACTTAATTTCAGCACCAGTTCTCTCCTTTTAAAAATGTGTATAATATGCTTTACTGTGACTCTTTAAAGTAGGACATATCCAGAATAATAATATCTGTAGTGGGTCCAGTGTACTATCTGGTTCATAACAACACTTCATATATTTCCAACAAGATAACAGCATACTCATCATTGTAAAAATGAGGGTCCCATGCTGCATTAAAAAGCTCAATGCTTCCCTGCCCCCAAAGCCCATGACGTTGGTGCCACAAGGCAATTAAGAGCACAGCTGCTCCAGACCTAGGGTTGGCCACTGGCTCACACCTTTAGAGAAAGATGAGTATGTGGGCTACAAGGTCTAAATCTGTGATGTTATCTACAGATTCTCCTCTTTGATGAGGGGGCACTTAGTTGCTCTTCTTTCTTTCCTTTCCCCTCCTCCTCTTCTTCTACTTGTTTGGCAATCTCAACCACCCAGAGCATAACTAAGAATATTGAATTAAGCTTACCTTTCTTCAGTTACACTACAATTATTATGAAACTCACCATGAGTCAATTACTTGCTTTATGGTAGGTGAGACCCTGTGTCCTTAGACCAAGCATTTGACTTTGTGTCTACCCATAGCTCTACCAGGAAAGGTTTTTTTTTTTTTTTTTAAATTCCAGTTCCCTAGGACATTATGAGCAGAAATTAGGGATGTGGGAAAGGCAGCTGCAGAAACGTGCATTAAGAGCTTGCAGTTGCCTGGCAGAGAGAGAGGAGAGCTGCCCCAGCAGCTTAGAATTGGGGTCTGAGTCATCAAGAAGAGATGAATTATTTTCCCGAGTCTCTACCGTGTGAAAGGGTAGGGAAGTTTTTAATGATATCTAACCAAAAGTTGAGCATGCAAGATTATTTTTAAAATTGGGATTTCTGAGTGAATGCCCCAGAACTGAGGCTTTAGCAATATTAAATCAAAATAAGCAATTTCTATCTGAATTAATTCTCAAGAGGCTTCTTTATAAGTGGCAACATTAGCACTCTCTGGCTCAGGAAAACTTCCACGATTTTGTTTTTTCCTCTTTTTATTTCACTTTTTTTTTCCTTTTTTTCTTTCCTTTTTTTTTTTTTTTTTTTGTGGGGTGGCTTTGAGGTTTAGAATTTTGGTAAAGCCAAGTAAATTGGTTAATAAGAAATACATGGATGTCTCTGTTGAGGCCAAGGATGTGGACAATTTAATATTTTTAATAGGAAAACCATGAAGAACACCTGGAAACTTCTACTTCTGGGAAAATGGGGTAATTGTACTTGGACCTAGTCTTTCCACTAAGTCCAACTAAACACCCTAGATGTTACATCAAGACTAATGTAAGAAAACTCTGCAGTGTGTGAAGAAGATGATGGACTGGCTAGAAATCTCTGGACCTAAAGAGAAACAAAGTTATGAGTTCCTTGAATTTTCTTTATCTTCACATATCCCAAACTTGGAGCTGAAGAAGCCAGCCACCTAGAGATGCCAACAGGCATAGATAAAAACCAAAAGCTGAAAAAAAAAACAAAAAACCACAAACCTTAACCAAAGACTGCCTTCTCTACCCAGAGGAGTAGGAAAGGGGTGTGTGCTAGACAACAAAAAACTTCTAGGAAATAACCACTTTATTGCAGCCAAACACCACATGAAAAACCATGGCCCACCCATAGCAGTGAAGGCTGAGTGAAGAACCTAGGCTTCTACCCTCCCAGGTGTAACAAGGGACCCCAAGTCCCTGCTGGGGCTGTGTCAAGGGGGGCCAAATGGGAAGCTGGGGTTTTCATCCCTACCAGGCAGTAATTAGCCTCTTCCCCATCTCTCTGTGGAGACAGCGTGGGTCTCCAAACTTTTGGGGCAGTAATGCATTTCTCTCCCCCACCCCCACACACGGGTATGCTGTCACAGAAGGGGAGTCATAATGAGACCTTCTTACTCCCCCAAACAAGGAAGTATGCATGAGGTATGGTGGGATGATGTCCCATCCTTATCCAGCAAAAACAAAGGGTAACATTGAGGTCATGTGGGGTATCTAGACTTTATACTATCCCTGGGATTAATGGTGTGGTATCATCCCATCTCAGGGTTGTATCAGAGGAGACAGTTAAAACATAGGTTTAAATAAGGAAATTAGTCTTGAATTTTCATTGAAGGACTGATGTTGAAGCTGAAACTCCTATACTATGGCCACCTGATGTGAAGAACTGACTCATTTGAAAAGACTCTGATGCTGGGAAAGGTTGAAGGCAGAAGGAGAAGGGGACGACAGAGGATGAGATAGTTGAATGACATCACTGACTCAATGGACATGAGTTTTGAGTAAACTCTGGGAGTTGGTGATGGACAGGGAGGCCTGTTGTGCTGCAGTCCATGGGGTCGCAAAGAGTTGGACACAATAGAGTGACTGAACTGAACTGAACTGAAGATCTAGAGTCTTAACATACTATCCAGGAATTATATATCATGACCAAATGAAGTTTATTCCAGGGACACAAGTCTGGTTCAATATTTAAAAATCAATTCATGTAATCTACTATATGACCAGGCTAAAGAAAAAAAATCACAAAAGCTTATCAATTGATGCAGAAAAACCATTTAACAGAATTCAATGCCCGTTCATTATAAAATCTCTGAAAAATAGGAGTTGAAGTATAAATTTCAGCTTGTTGAGAAGCATCTACAAAAGAAAAAAAAAAGAACTATAGCTAACATCATATTTGATGGTGAAAGAGTGAATGTTTTCTCCTTTCTCCTTAGATATGTTTTCAACACTCTTATTCAACATAATGCTGGGATTTCTAGCCAATGCAGTAAGTGAAGAAAAGAAAATACAAGTAAAACAGATCAGAAAGGAAGAAATAAAAGTGTTCTTATCAGTAGATGGTATAACTGCCTGTATAGAAAACACAAGGAATCTACCAATAATACTTCTAGAACTAAGAAATCAGTTCAGCAAGTTCCCAACATAAAAGATAAACATTAAAACATCAACTGTATTCAATACAGTGACATGTGGACAACAAAATAAAAAGAACTTTTACAATTATTATAAAAGCTTAGGCATAAATTTATGAAAATATGTGCAGAGTTTGTAAGATAAAAGCCACAAATGCTGATGAAAAAAATCAAAGATGATCTAAATATATATTTGGTTGATGGATTGAAAGACTCAGTATGGTAAAGGTCTCAATTCTTTTCAAGTTGATATATAGGTGTAACACAATTACTATCAAGATCCCAGCAAGATTTTTTGGGCATATATAGATAAAATTATCATAAATTCACATGAGAAGGCAAAGAAATTAGAGCAGCCAAACACAAGTTTTGAGCAAGAGAACAAAATGTAGGAATCAGTTTACCCAATTGCAAGACTTACATAGCTACTGTAATGAAGACTCTGTGATTTGTCTGTTTGTTTGATATTGAGCAGTATGAGCCATCTTTATATTTTGGAGATTAATCTATTGTCATTTGCATAATTTATAAAAAATGTATAAATGAACTTATTTCCAAAACAGAAAGAAACTCATAGAAAAAAATCTTACGGTTTAGTTCAGTTGAGTTCAGTTGATCAGTCATGTCTGACTCTTTGTGACCCCATGGACTGCTGCACGCCAGGCCTCCCTGTCCATCACCAACTCCTGGAGTTTACTCAAACTCATGTCCAAAACTGGAAAAGGTCAGTTTTCATTCCAATTCCAAAGAAAGGCAATGCCAAAGAATGCTCAAACTACCACACACGCTAGTAAAGTAATGCTCAAAATTCTCCAAGCCAGGCTTCAGCAATACGTGAACTGTGAACTTGCAGATGTTCAAGCTGGTTTTAGAAAAGGCAGAGGAACCAGAGATCAAATTGCCAACATCTGCTGGATCATCAAAACAGCAAGAGAATTCCAGAAAAACATCTATTTCTGCTTTATTGACTATGCCAAAGCCTTTGACTGTGTGGATCACAATAAACTGTGGAAAATTCTGAAAGAGATGGGAATACCAGACCCCCTGACCTGCCTCTTGAGAAACCTATAGGCAGGTCAGGAAGCAACAGTTAGAACTAGACATGGAACAGGAGACTGGCTCCAAATAGGAAAAAGAGTACATCAAGGCTATATATCGTCACCCTGCTTATTTAACTTCTATGCAGAGTACATCATG
Organism: Capra hircus; assembly: GCF_001704415.2. Taxonomy (NCBI): domain Eukaryota; kingdom Metazoa; phylum Chordata; class Mammalia; order Artiodactyla; family Bovidae; genus Capra; species Capra hircus. Next base: position 106,072,672 of record NC_030813.1, read on the forward strand.
AGAAATGCCAGGCTGGATGAAGCACAAGCTGAAATTAAGATTGCTGGGAGAAGTATCAATAACCTCAGATATGCAGATGACACCACCCTTATAGCAGAAAGTGAAGAACTAAAGAGCCTCTTGATGACAGTGAAAGAGGAGAGTGAAAAAGTTGGCTTAAAGCTCGACATTCAGAAAACAAAGATCATGGCATCTAGTTACATCACTTCATGGCAAATAGATGGGGAAACAGTGGAAACAGTGGCTGATTTTTTTGTGGGGGGCTCCAAAATCTTATGGTTACCAACGAGGAAAGGGTGATGGGGGAAGAGAAAAATTAGGAGACTAAGATTAACAGATGCACAATTACTATATATAAAATAAATAAACAATAAGGGCCTAGAGTATAGCCTACTCAATATTTTGGGGGATTCCCTGATGGCTTAGCTGGTAAAGAATCCTCCTGAAATGTGGGAGATCTGGGTTTGATCCCTGGGTTGGAAAGATCCCTGGAGAAGAGAAAGGCTATCCACTCGAGTATTCTGACCTGGAAAATTCCATGGACTGCGTAGTCCATGGGTTTGCAAAGAGTTGGACATGATATTTTAAAAACCCTATAAAGGAAGAGAATCTAAAAGCTATCTATCATCTGTCTTTCTATCTGTCTGTCTGTCTGTCTAGCTTATCTATATATCTACCTATCTATATGTATGCACCAGCTCCCCTGTTGGCTCAGTGGTAAAGAATCCACCTTCCAAGCAAAAGACACAGGTTCAAGTCCTGGGTCAGGAAGAAAATGGCAACCTACTCCAGTATTTCTTGCCTGGGAAACCCATGGGCAGGGCAGGCTGGTGGGGCTATAGTCCATGGGATTGCAAAAGAGTCCGGCATAGCTTAGTGACTAAACTTCAGCAAATATATATGTATAACTGAACCACTGTGCTGTACACCTAAAAGTAGTGTGATATTGAAATTAACTATGCTTCAATTTAAAAAATATGAAGAGCTGAGAATATCAATATTCACTTTGAATTATCCTCATTTAAATAAGAGATTTGAAAAAAATTGAGATATGAGGCAATACTGAAAACACGAATGAAAGAATACAAATATTGAAAGAGACTATATGGTAATGGGAGAAGGGGAGCTGCACAGATTAGCGGAACAGAACAGAGCACCCAGAAATAGGTTCGGGAAAATATGCCCAACTGATTTTTGACAAAGGTGCTAAAGTGAAACCATAGATGAGACATGGCCTTTTTAACAAATGGTACTGGAATACTTAGACACCCAGAGGCAATTGGATGGCATCACCGACTCAAGGGGCATGAGTCTGAGGAAACTCTGGGAGATAGTGAAGTTCGGGAAGCCGGACATGCTGCAGTCCATGGGGTTGCAGAGAGCCAGACATGACTGAGCACATGAACAACAGAGGCAATGAAAAACAAAAAAAACTTAACCTAACCCGAGGCTCACACTTCATATAAATATTAACTCAAAATGGATCATAGGCTTAAATGTAAAACATAAGACTTTTTTGGAAAAAATAAGATAAAGTCTTTGAATCAAGGACTAAGCAAAGAGTTCTTAGACTTGACACCAGAAGCATAACTGATAAAAGGAAAATGGATAAATTTGACTTTATAAAACTGAAGAACTTCTGCTCTGTGAAAGATCCTGTTAAGAGGACGAAGTACAAACTATAGAGTGGGAGTAAACCTTTGTTAACCACATACCTGCAAAGAACTAATATCTAGACCATGTAAAATAGTTGCAAAAGTCAATGGAAGGAATTCAGTTAGGAAAAAAATGAACTAAATACGTGAACAGACATTTCACAGAAGAGGTTACGCAGATGGCAGATAAGTACATGAAAATATGTTCAACATCATTAGCTATTAGAAAAATGCAAATCAAAATCTCAGTGAGATAGCGTTACCTGTTAGATCAGGTAAAATAAAATATATGACTATGGACAGTGTCTGTAGCATTCCAGTGATGTTTGAGCAATCTAGTTTTTCCACATCCTGTATCACCCATACATTGCTAGTGGGAATGCTAAGTGGTATAGGTACTCTGGAAAATTGTTTACCACTTTTTGAAACACTAAGGTCTGACAATTGCACTCCTGGGCATTTATCCTCCCCAAATGAAAACGTATGCTCACACAACAATGTATACACAAATACAGGTTATTACTCATAACAGTAAAAACCTAGAAAGAATGCAAATGCCCTTCAATGGGTGAGCAGTTAAACAATCTGGTACTTTCATAACATTAAACACTACTTCAGTCAGCTCAGTTCAGTCGCTCAGCCACGTCCGACTCTTTGCGACCCCATGAATGAGAGCACGCCAGGTCTCCCTGTCCATCACCATCTCCCGGAGTTCACTCAGACTCACGTCCATCGAGTCAGTGATGCCATCCAGCCATCTCATCCTCTGTCGTCCCCTTCTCCTCCTGCCCCCAATCCCTCCAGCATCAGAGTCTTTTTCAGTGAGTCAACTCTTCATGAGATGGCCAAAGTACTGGAGTTTCAGCTTTAGCATCAGTCCTTCCAAAGAAATCCCAGGGCTGATCTCCTTTAGAATGGACTGGTTGGATCTTGCAGTCCAAGGGACTCTCAAGAGTCTTCTCCAACACCACACTTCAAAAGCATCAATTCTTCAGTGCTCAGTTTTCTTCACAGTCCAACTATCACATCCATACATGACCACTGGTAAAACCATAGCCTTGACTAGATGGACCTTTGTTGGCAAAGTAGTGTCTCTGCTTTTCAATATGCTATCTAGGTTGGTCATAACTTTTCTTCCAAGGAGTAAGCGTCTTTTAATTTCATGGCTGCAGTCACCATCTGCAGTGATTTTGGAGCCCCAAAAAGAAAGTCTGACACTGTTTCCACTGTTTCCCCATCTATTTCCCATGAAGTGATGGGACCAGATGCCACGATCTTAGTTTTCTGAATGTTGAGCTTTAAGCCAACTTTTTCACTCTCCTCTTTCATTTTCATCAAGAGGCTTTTTAGTTCCTCTTCACTTTCTGCCATAAGGGTAGTGTCATCTGCATATGCAAGTAAAAAGAAATAAACTCTTTTCACTTAGTAGTAAAAAAATAAACTGTGAATCGGCTATATCACAATAGAAACTATTTTTGGTGTTAAAAAATTATCTGTGGAAACAGCAAAAAAGAAACAAATTGTTGCTATATGCAACAACTTGGATGACTCCTCAGAGAATCATGATGAGTGAAAAAAGACAATTTCGAAAAAGTTTACTTCTCGCTTGATTCCGTTTATTTACCATTCTTGAAGTGAGAATATGATGGGAAAGGAGAACAGTTAAGTTATTGTCAAGGGTTGAGGAGGAAATGGGGCTTGGGGAGAAAGGGTATGGGGCAATAAAAGGGCAATGAGAGGGATCCATGTGATGGAAATCTCTGTGTCTTGCCTGTTATCTGTGTCCACATCCCAGTTGTGATGCTGTGCTATAGTTTCACAAATATTACCATTGGGAGGAACGGAGTGAAGGGCACACTATTTTTTGTTTTGTTTTGTTTTTATAACAACTGTATGAAAACCTATAGTAATCTTGCATTTTAAATGTTTAATTAAAAAAAATAAAATGAACACATTGACACATCCCTCTAACCAGGAATATAGGTTACTTCTGGGTTGTGTTTTGGGGAAAGAGGTTGAAATAAGTATAGAGATAATATGTTATGTGCTTGTAAAAGTCTGTTTCCTTGAGGGGAAGACAGAGATAGGGTAGAACATGGGCACACCTAATTATGCCTTCATTTCTTCATGCAATCAATTCCTCTAGTTATTTATATGCTCATACATTCCCTCGTTCATCATGGGTGAATACTTGTTCACCTTATCTTTCATTCAAACAGTAATTATTGAGGCCAACTATATATAAGGTACAGTACTAAGCACTAGGGGGATGCAAGAACGAGTTTGACATGGGCTTTGAATTTAGGGAGCTTTCAGTAATTCATTTATACATTCCATTCACCAAGTACATTACCAGCACAAACAACCAACCAACCAACTAAGCAAATAATCAGCCAATGTCCATAAATGCCTATTCTATCCCGAAAGCCTGCCTTACTGCTTGGCATAAAACTATGAGTATACACGCCATTAATTTCATAACTGCTTATTGACCACATATGAGGCTTATTCTCAGAGCTGGATGCCAAATTATTAGTCTTTGAATAAGCCAGGAAAAAAGGTGAATGAAAAATGGGAGGAATTCACCAATTCTGTGTAGAGGGATGAGGAAAATCGCTCATTCATCAGGATAGAATACCATTGTGTGCTCAGCCACTCAGTTGTGTCTAACTCTTTGCAACCCCACGGACTGTAGTCCACCAGGCTCCTGCATCCATGGGATTTTCCAGGCGAGAATACTGGAGTGGATTGCTATGTCCTTTTCCAGAGGATCTTCCCAACCCAGGGACATGAATCTCCTGTAAGTCTCCTGCTTTGCAGGCAGATTCTTTACCACTGCGCTTGCATAAAATTATTATTTTATTATTATTATTATGGATTATCCTCTGTATAAAATCCAAGCTCCTAAACAGGAATCACTAGGATCTCACAGCATGCCCCTAACCCCCCTTTCCTGCCTCATCTCCTTCTAATTCAGAATCTCTGTGTTTTTCATTCCCTTAGTTTATGTTTCCTCCACAGGTGTGTTCTTTTCCGTACTTGTAAACCCATTCTGTAGCGTTGGGTGGCTTTCTGGTTATTCCATGGAGGGAGAGTGGCTGACTTCGACTCTCTGTTCCCACAGCACTTGAGTATAGATGTTAAGGTTCTAATCATGTGCCAATGGAGTGTGTTAGGAGGCTCAGAGATCAAACGGGTAGAGCTGATAGAAACTGAACTTCACTTTTTCTATTTACCAATTGTTTTAACTCAGAGAAGCTTGTTAACCTCTCAGAATCTTTCTCCTTGTAACATAATGGATGCAAATACAATCATGTCTCAGAACTGATATGAGGTTAATAGAAATAACACATAGAATGTATTCAGAAAACTTCTCAGGATGTGCGTAGGATTCGGAAATGCTAGTTCTTATTATATTAAGGGAAATCTTTTCTTTGTTTGCATTTCTGGCCACTTCCTTTTTCTCTCCAGGCAAGGACTATTACTTGTTCATTTTAGTATTTTTGATTCTTGCACAGCAATGATAACATTACCCTCCCCCCTCCAAAAAAAAAGGGTGTGTGTCATTCAAAATCTTACTTACTGGTACAGAGTAGATAATGTTTATTGAAATAGCTTGTTTGGAAATCTTTAAATTGTAGGACTTCTTGTTTCTCTTCCAGTTATATCATGTTAATCTACATTGACTGAAATTCTAGTGTTCTCTGGAGCAGTCCAGAGAGGGCTTAGGAGCCTAGGGGCCAGAGAAAAACAGAGGGGGAAGGGAAGGCAGTGTGGCTTTGGTTATTTTTGACTGTGGATGGACATACGAGCTTGCCCAGAAATTATAGCATAGGATATTTTGTGAGATATTCGATGTGAAATAAAGGTGTTGAGTGGAGGAGGAAATGGCAACCCACTCCAGTATTCTTGCCTGGAGAGTCCAATGGACAGAGGAGCCTGGCAGGCTACAGTCCATGGGGTCACAAGAGTCAGACATGACTGAGTGACTAAACCACCACCAAGGTGTTGAAGGATACTCTCAGAATAATTATTATTAGGAAGAAGCACTGGATAAAGTTTCATATACATGATTCCATCACATAGGTCGTGTAGATATCTCTTTTTTGCTTATTCTACTACAGCTACACTGGCCTCTTTGCTTGTCCTTAAGTATTCCAACCATGATCCCATCTTTCCCGATATTCCCTCTTCCCAGATTTTCTGCCACATTATCTGCATGGATGACTTCCTCACCTCATTCTTCAAGTCTTGGCTAGAATGTCCCTCCTGGGAGAGGCCCAGGTGCATCCATATTTAATTCTACACTATCTACTTTCCATCCTCAGAATTTCATTCCTCCTCTTCCTTGTCTACCTTTCCTTGTTCTAACAGCTCAAATCACCTTCTGGAATGTTCTATGCCTCACCTGGTTGTTATATTCACAGTTAGTTTTCCATCTCTCCAGTTAGAACATAAACTTCACTAAGGCTTAATCTGTTTTGTTTACCATCATATACTGAGCATTTAGAACACAGAAGATGCTCAACATGGGGTGAATAAAAGAATAAATCAGATGGAGCTTTGCAGAGGAAATTGCCCCGATGAGGAAGAGATGAGTTTGCTTGGAGACTCTCCCAGGGAGAAGTAGATAGAGTCCAGGGATTCTTCCCCAAGTCACTGTGTGGGAAGAGAGCCTCCCCTTTCCCTGGTGACTCATCTGACTCATGGACAGAGCCCGTGATTTCTCTCTGAGGAGGCTTAGTAATGGGGATAAGAGAAAGGCCATGTGTACGTGCTGAGTCCTTTCACCTGTGTCTCCTTCCCACCTTGTGAACTGTAGCCGTCCAGGCTCCTGTCCGTGGGATTCTCCAGGCGAGACTACTGGAGTGGGTTGCCGTGCCCTTCCCCATGGGATCTTCTGACTCAGGGATCAACTCACAGCTCTCACATCTGCACTGGCAGGTGGTCTCTTTACCACTAGACCACCTGGGAAGCTCAAGAGAAAGGTCATTCAAATGCAATTGCTTGAAAATTTCTAAGACTCAAGAAAATGCTATGGGGAGAACTGACGTGCATTATTTCTGAGGCCAGTGTTTACTGAATCCTGGGGAAGAGGGTGGAGACAAGAACACACATGTGAAAACAGGACACCTGCAGAGGAAGGGTCCAGGGGAGAGACCTGCCGTTGGGATTTGAGAGGTGGGGGGCAACTGCACATGTGGGTTTCCTTGACCCTCTATCTATTGAGTTCAGAGCTTATTTAACTTGCAAAGTAGAAGAGCCAAAGCAATGAGACAAGGGGCATGATTCTCCTCCAGCTTTTTGTAACACCTTTGAGATGGCAAGGGGATCCTTTCGGCAAAGAGCTGCTTAAGCCAGAAGTGACTGCCTATAGCCTAAGGGATGAAATGCTCTTTAAAATTCATTTAATTGTGCCTGATCACTTTACACAGGCACTTAATCTCCATTTTGCTAGAATATCAATTTTTGGTGGTTTTATACCAGGTGAGGGACTCAGACTTCTATGTCACCATTTGGCAAGTTGGCAGCAGCTGCAGAGACAACTCTGCCTGCTCCTTGGTGACGAGCACCAGATGGGGCTGCCCCCTAGATGGGTCCTAGATGTAGAAAGAGAAAGCTCTACCCTCATGTCCCCGATCCCTCAGCTAAAGGGAAACCTGTGCCACAGGTAGGAACTAGAATGAAAAAGGAAGGGGTCTGCCAGTTGGGGTACTGTAAATATATTAGAGGGTGTCTTAGTTTCCCAAGGCTACCATAATGAAGTACTGTGTACTGGAAGGCCTCAGTTCAGTTCCGTTGCCCAGTCATGTTGTGTCTGACTCTTTGTGACCCCATGGACTGCAGCATGCCAGGCTTCCCTGTCCATAGCCAATGCCCGGAGCTTGCTCAAACTCATGTCCACTGAGTCAGTTATGCCATCCAACCATCTCATCCTCTGTCATCCCCTTCTCCTCCTGCCTTCAATCTTTCCCAGCATCAGGGTCTTTTCCAATAGTCAATTCTGCACATCAGGTGGCCAAAGTACTGGAGTTTCAGCTTCAGCATCAGACCTTCCAATGAATATTCAGGACTTATTTCATTTAGGATGGACTGGTTGAATCTCCTTGCAGTCCAAGGGACTCTCAGGAGTCTTCTCCAACACCACAGTTCAAAAGTATTAATTCTTCGGCACTCAGCTTTCTTTATGGTCCAACTCTCATATCCATACACAACTACTGGAAAAGCCATAGGTTTGACTAGATGCATCTTTATTGGCAAAGTAATGTCGCTGCTTTTCAATATACTGTCTAGGTTGGTCATAGCTTTTCTTCCAAGGTCATAATTTTTCTTCTAGACTGAAAGGTCTAGAACAATGGAAATTCATTCTCTCATAGTTCTGGGAACCAGAAGTCTGAAGTCAAGTGTTGGCAGGATTGGTTCCCTTGGAGGGGTGAAAGAGAAGTCTTCTCTCCCAGCTTCTGGTGGTTTGCAGGCAACACTTGGCTTCTGTTTTATGCTCTCGTGTGCTTTCACCTTACTCTGACAGGACCTCATCCTGACTAATTACAACAACCATATTTCCAAATAAGGTCACATTCTGAGATGCTAGTGGTTAGAAATTCAACACATGGATGTGTGCGTGTGCGGTGATAATGACACCCAAAAATGGTGTAACTAAGATATCTATTGGAAACTCATCGAAGTTGAGAAAGCAATAACTCCTTAAACTTCTTATTTATATAGGTGAAAGTTGAAGCTCAGAGATGTATCAGAGTGCTGTAGAATGGAAAGGACTTGCCTACTTCAGGATTTCAGCCCTTCCTTTTACATCCACGTGACCTAGAATCATCCACTGGAAGTTCCATCCCCTACTTGCATAAGACAATGCCTGCCTGGAATTACCTGGTATAGGGGATAAAGGTCAAATGGAACCATTGTCATGAAGCTGTTTTATCACCTCTAGCAGACGTAGAAGAGTAAGGGTAATTTCTCTAAGGTCACAAGCAATAGGTAGCTCTGAGCAGTACATCCAGTCTTGAATCTTTCCCTTAGACACAGCACGGTCCCGGCCACCCCACGCTGTGAAAGCCAAGGCAGAGGTCTGAGGCTCTCATGGGATCAAATGGGAAATATGCCACAGAGACAGACTCACACTGTAAAAAACTGGAATTTGACTGGGCGCAGCGGTCCCACCCAGCCCTGAGGAAAGTTCATATAGACCAAGTGCCTTTACTCTTTTAGCTGGTAAAACTCTCAACAGCAGGATTGTTTATTTGCCAGTTTAAGGCTGTGAGACCAGGGAGGGTAAATAAGCACACTTTAAGGGTGAGGTGAATAATAAAGGTCAGTTTGAGAGTCATGGAAAATTGTGTGGTGGAACTCAAAGCCACCGAAAGATTGTTTGGTAGGAAACTAGTGGGGTGGGGTGGAGTCAGATCACGGTTGTCACCAAGACTCTTCACTCGTTAGCTCTGTTCCTGATCGGGGAGGAGAGGGTCAGCTTCATTAACTTCCTCCTTCCCGGTTTCTCCTCTGTTGTGTGCGTGCTAAGTCACTTCAGTTATGCCCAGCTCTTTGTGACCCTATGGACTATAACCCACCAGGTTCCTCTGTCCAGGGGATTCTCCAGGCAAAAATACTGCAGTGGGTTGCTATTTCCTTCTCCAGGGGATCTTCCTGACCCAGGGATTGAAATGTGGATTCTTTATCTGCTGAGCCATTGGTGAAGCCCTCCTCTTGTATTAAATGGAGGAAAAGTTATTTAGTCACAATTGGTGGGGACTTAGCCCAGCTCAGCCATTCCAGAGTGATCGGGCAGTATCATGAACATAAAGCTTGTTCTTGTCCTATAGATTGGCAATGCTCTTCCTGGGGACAGACATAGAGACAGTCCCGCCCATGTGTACAGGGACAGATGTAAGGATGGTGCTGATGGCAGCCTTGTCTGTGGGCTCAGAGAAGTGGAGATGGCCAGGTCAGCCATCATGAAAGGAATGAATGAGTCAAACACTGAAGATGCAGTAATGGGGCTCTAGGTAGCAGCTAGAAGAAACGAACTTGAGCAGTGATCCTCAAACTGTGTACAGGGACCAGACACCTAGGCATCACTTGGTAACTCATTAGAAATGCAGATGAATGGCCCCACTGTAATTTTAATGAGTCAGAAAATCTGAGAGTGACCCCTCTGTGTTAACACACCCTCCAGGGAATTTTGATATGTGCTCAAGGTTAAGAACCACTGAAGTAGAGGTACACAGAGATATTGAAACATAGTCACATACAGATATTGAAAACCAACTTATGGTTACCAAAGAGGAAGTGTGATGGGGAGGAATAAATCAGGAGACTGGGACGAACATACACAGACTGCTACGTATAACATAGGTAACCAACAAGCAGCTGCGGAAGGAGCTCTACTCAACGTTCTGTGATAATTATACGAGAAAGTAACCTGAAAAAGAGAATGAATATATGCACATGGAAAACTGAGTCACTTTGCTGTACACCTGAATCTGACACAACATCGCAAACCCACTATACTCCAAAACTATACTCCAATAGAATTTAAATATGAAAACAAAACACAGTCGTAGGTTAAAAAGTAAGACAGAAAATGAGGTTATTGTTCAATGGACTGGTAAAACTGAAACCGTGCACATGTACAAAAAGTATCTGATGGTAGAATTGCCTGTTCTGATGAATTTCTTCCACTTGAGAAGTTAAATGTGAGAAGGAATGAGGGATAAAAGGAACAAAAGAAAGAAGCTTCGAGGCTTGTGTAAGCAAATGCTGATATTTTACCATGATCCAAGAAGCGATTTTGACTCAACTTTCTGTACATGAGATTCTACACAAATGAATAGATAAAATGGGAACGATAACTAACAATAAGCATCAGTTCAGTTCAATCGCTCAGTCGTGTCTGACTCTTTGCGACCCCATGAATTGCAGCACACCAGGCCTCCCTGTCCATCACCAACTTCTGGAGTTCACTCAGACTCACGTCCATCGAGTCAGTGATGCCATCCAGCCATCTCATCCTCTGTCGTCCCCTTCTCCTCCTGCCCCCAATTCCTCCCAGCATCAGAGTCTTTTCCAATGGGTTAACTCTTCACATGAGATGGCCAAAGTACTGGAGTTTCAGCTTTAGCATCAGTCCTTCCAAAGAAATCCCAGGGCTGATCTCCTTCAGAATGGACTGGTTGGATCTCCTTGCAGTCCAAGGGACTCTCAAGAGTCTTCTCCAACACCACACTTCAAAAGCATCAATTCTTTGGCACTCAGCCTTCTTCACAGCCCAACTCTCACATCCATACAGTAAGCATAGCGCTGCTCAAGACCTTCCCTTGTGTTCTGTTAGACGTGGTTCTCAGCCTTTTACATACACCACCTCACTGGATTTTCCCAGGAACCCCACGACACATCAAACATTGAACTCAGAAATGAGGAGACCAAGAAAGAAGGCTTAGGAAATTTTCCCCAGGTCACATGCTCAGAAACTTGCCGAGATGCCTCTTAAGTCCTTCCCCTCTTCAAATTTAGCTTGATTCTTGACAGATCTTGCTTCCCAGAGGAGAGCTGACTATGTCTGGAGACATGTGTCATTTTCACACCTGGGGAAGCACTTTTGGCATCTAGTAAACTGGCACCAAGGATCCTGCTCAACATCCTAGAATGCCCTGGACAGTCCCACACAATAGAGGGTTATTCAGCCCTGGGTGTCTGTGGTGAAGACATTGCAAAACCCTGATACCTCCTACACAGAGCCTCTCTCTTGTCTCCTCCAAACAATATTTGCCAAATTATGCTTAGAGGACTGTATGCATGCGATGAGTTTGGAATTATTTTAAATTATTAGATCTTGTGTTGAGAAGAAGCATCAATGAGGCAATATTTTATCTTTGTGCATGTGTGATATAATTGTTTTTGCATAGCTGACCTTAGCTTTTGGAGATAACTTGACTTAGTGACTAAAGCAGCCTTCCCTTAGTGGCTCAACAGTAAAGAATCTACCTGTCAATGCAGGAGATGTGGGTTTAATACCTGGATCAGGAAGATCCCCTGGAGAAGGAAATGGCAACCTGCTCCAGTATTCTTGCCTAGGAAGTCCTGTGGGCAGAGGAACCTGGTGGGATACAGTCCATGGGACCACAGAAGAGTTAGACACAACTTAGTGACTAAGCAACAACAAGTGCCTAAAGCAAGATATCCAGGCTTCACCTTGGTCAAGAGACACTTTACTAACAAATTGCTGCAGATTTTGCTACCTACTCAGTGGTCCTTATTCTGCAATGTATCCTTTCTCCTTATTTCAATATACATATACTGGCCAGTATACTGGCCTGGAGAATTCCATGGGCAGAGGAGCCAGGCAGGCTGCAGTCCATGAGGTCGCAAAGAGTTGGACATGACTGAGCAAATTTCACTTTCACTCTCTTTGATATTCTACTGTTTATACTATTTATACAAAGAGGACTTCCAGCCACAAATGACCATTTTCTGTTTTCTAAATTTAGAAACAGGATCACTACCAAGGTCAATGTTTCCCATCTTCTAACACCTTAAGATCCAAGGAAAAGCAATAACAACAACCAACCCCACATCTTATATGTCTTCTGAATTGGAAATCTGAAGCTGGCAAGGAGTCTTTCCTAAATTCCAAGTATTACTTTATTATAATCACCTCCAGTTCTCAAGTCCAGTATATGTCAAATCATTTCAGGTTATGAATTATCTTGCTGTCATACACCAGTTGAATTGTGGTATCAATTCAAGGACAAAATGTGGCCCTTCCTTTAATTTACACTCATAGGCACACACACAACTTCTGTGAATAGAAGACTTCATGCCATTGTCTAACCACAGTCAGAGAGGAAGACCAGCATTATCTCCATAATATCAACAAAACTTCAGATAAAATACCAGACATCCTTTTTCTTAAATACTCTCTGGCCAGTCAACCACAGGGGATTTCTCAGTGGGCACTTCACAGCTCCTAATCCTCTGGCCTTATGCCCTCAGTTTACCCATTCCTCTCCTCTCAGGCAAGTGGTTTAACCACATCCTTGTGCTTTAATTCCTGTTAACACCCAGTCCTAGGCATTCTCTTTAACCACAAATAACGTATTGATGTAACTTCAAAAGAAGGTAGTTTATTCTCAAAAGAAACTATCATTCATGTGTTAAGATAATAAATTATTATTCCCTTTTAAAAGGGGCTGAAGATTTCAACTCAAGCTAGAGATTTCTAATAACTTGAGTTTGATATTCACTCTGCAGCTATTTATTGAGAAATTCTGAGATAACACCATATACGAATTAGACCTAAACTGGAGATCCAGACAGGCGTCCATGGGAAGTGAGTGTGGAGGTGATTTTGAAGCAGTGGTGTGCTATTAAGGTTTAACAACCAGCTCTCTGGGGAAAGGAGAGGGGAGAAAAGCTCTACTGTTTATCATTTGTGAGTTTTCAAATGGTCTTTCTGCTTTCAGGCTTTCAATCGGGTATGTCTGAAGATGGAGTTGGAAAGCCAAGTATGGTAATTGCCATCATATAGACCACATTGAAAGGACTGATGCTGAAGCTGAAACTCCAATACTTTGGCCGCCTCATGCGAAGAGTTGACTCATTGGAAAAGACCCTGATGCTGGGAGGGATTGGGGGCGGGAGGAGAAGGGGACGACCGAGGATGAGATGGCTGGATGGCATCACCGACTCGATGCATGTGAGTTTGAGTGAACTCCGGGAGTTGGTGATGGACAGGGAGGTCTGGTGTGCTGCGGTTCATGGGGTCTCAGAGAGTCGGACATGACTGAGCAACTGAAGTGAACTGAACTGATCACACAGAATTGAACTTAAAAGAATAGATACTATGTGATATCACTTATACGTGAAATCTAAAAAGGTGAACTTGCAGAAACAGAGAGTTTGATGATGGCTGCCAGGGGCTGATGCTGATCAAAGGGCACAGACTTCCGGTTTTAAGGTGGATAAGTGCTGAGGACCTAAAAGGACAGCAAGGTGATTATAATTAATAACACTGTATGATATACTAGAAAGTCACTGAGAGTGGATCATAAATAGTCTCATCACAAAAAAAGAAACAGTAAATCTGTGGCATGATGGGGATACTGTAGCTAACACTATGGTGTAAGTATTTCACAATATATGAGCATCAAATCAACAGGCTGTGCAACTTACATACTGTTAAATGTTGATTGCATCTCCAATGAATCTGGAAAGAAAAATATAGGTGTAGGAAAGGGTAATAAAAGAATCAGGAGATGATTTTTTTGAGTATTTATTGTTGTTTTTGTTCAGTTGTTCAGTTGTATCTGACTCTTGGTGACCCCGTGGACTGCAGCACGCCAGGCTTCCCTGTCCTTCACCATTTCCCAGAGCTTGCTCAGACTCATGTCCGCTGAGTGATGCCATTCAAACATCTTGTTCTCTGTCGTCCCCTTCGCCTCCTGCCTTCTGTCTTTCACAGCATCAGGGTCTTTTCCAATGAGTATTTATTATATTTGTTTTAATATAATTTATTCATGAGTTTTCATAAGTTCATTTTTGAATAACAGTTCTGTTTAACAACCAGCATGAAGCATTCCTGGAAGTATGATAGTCAGCCCTTGTGAGTCCTTGCAAGCTATATCCAGCACAGGACTAAAGTTTGGATGAATTTGAATAAACATGGAAAATACACAGTAAATCAGCATGTGCACAAGTCCTGTGGTAAGAAGGAGCTTGAGATGGTTGCTAAGGCTTTTTGTTCTTTATCCTGATAATAAGTGTAGCCTCTGCAGGTTTATAGGCTGTTCTTGGGAAATTTTTGCTGTGGAAGGACTGTGTGTTGGGGCATGGTTCCTGCTGTCACTGAGTGATTTTGGCTAAGTTTAGCTAAACACAGAGAGAGAAGGGTTATAGCTCTGATTGGAGACTGGATGCTGTTTAAATTTCTTCCGATTCTGAAATGGCATGATGCTCAAACTGAGACTGAAGTTTCTGAGGACAGGTAGAAGATGTGAGAACTGGTGCATTAAGGACCTGGAAATGGTTTGCACATTATAAGTAGGTATATAAATATGCCAGAAACTTGAGGCCAGAAAAGTCTTATCTTTAAAATAAATAACCACAGGAAGCAAAGGGAGTCAGGTGTTTTCTCTCCCTCCCTCATTCTCCACGGGCTCCTATTTTTGAAACCTCACTTCCTCGAAGTGTCAGACAATTATATCAGCTAATATATTTTTGCCAGTGTGATCCTAAAAAGAATAATGTGAATTATTTATGCCATTCCCCTCTTGGGGGGAGTGAATAGGACCATGAACACTGCAACATTTCATTTTAGGAAATTCATTGTGCGAGAGATTTCAGAAAGTACAACCCAAGATTAGAAAAAAGCTGAGGAATAGCCTCAAATAGAAGAAAAAATAATCTGCCAGAGAGCTCCCTTTTATTTATGGCAGTAGCTATGGCGTTGTCTTCTGTGACTCCTACCGCCCTCCAAGTTTTAGACACAGGGCTTCCTGACTACACAGCTGCCTGTTCTGGGGTGCCTCTGAAGGATCTGCGGCACTCCCCACCCACCGCAGGAACCCCAAAGCCAGGACACCCCATGTCTGCCTCGACCCAGGGCTACAATCCATCCCCTGGGAACCATCCCCTTCAGGCCACTACTGTTGATACTCGAGAGAATATCCCACCTTCTCCCCCTCACTTTCCACTGAGAGTTTAAGTCTCTATTAGTCTCGGCTTGAGATAACCTTAAAAAAGATGGCTTTGAAGACTGTCAAATTCTTGCTTCATTATGTACTAATTATAGGACACTGGGTGAGCTAGGGAACTTTTCTGGGCTTCTGTTTTCCTCTCTATAAAATGAGGACTAGAATACTCCCTGTCTCCCAAGTTAGGTGTAGAAGGAATGAACATTTCAAAATTCCTAGCACAATCAACTCACCGAGCCAATGGACATGAGTTTGAGTAAACTCTGGGAGTTGGTAATGGACAGGGAAGCCTGGCGTGCTGCAGTCCATGGGGTCGCAAAGAGCCAGACACTACTGAGTGACTGAACTGAACTGACTGAACTGAGCACAATCAACAATTGATAATATGCTACCTTCTATGATTATTATTTTCATCTGCTACCCGCCCTGCCCTGCACCTATGTCCTTTTCCAAAGACTCATTAACTTGCTCATCCATTCTAAGTATCTGCTATGTGCCAGATACTTTACCTCGTGTTGTATTTACCTTGCTGGCCAGGTAATTTACAGAAGTTCTTTACCGGATGCCTGTTAGAATTTGCCCAGAGTTACTTTCATCATTTTTCAGAGAGTATTAGCCTTGTGTTATAGCTGAGCTAGCAGATCTATCAGAGGACGACTAGAGATGTCCCCTGCCCCAGAGAGTTGACCTTGACCACCACACATCAGTGTCATTCTCCTAAAGAGTCAATTCTGGATCATGTCACCCATGCTCACTTTCTTAAAGTACACATTTAAGGTTAGTCTATGGGTTTTTCTTTGTATGGCATTAGACAGACATACTCATTTCATTTTTAAAATTTTATTTTAAGGAGTGCTAATAAGAGGGGACAGACACTACTCCACAAGCATCTGTGTAGGCTTGTACTAATCTGGGGTTTCACAGGCATTAGATCATTTCCTCCTGACAGCAAACGTGTACAAAGACATCCTTCACTTGGTTTTATAATTGAGTTAGCTAAAGGTGAGAGCAGTTAAGGAACTTGCCCTCAATTCCAGCATTTGCAAAGCCTGAGCCTGGGTTCTTAGGCACCAAAGCCTAGCCATTTTGCTTCCTGCAGGGCCGTCAATCTGCCAATCATCTGACAGTTTTACCATTCTGGCTTTGAACCAAGACTCATCACCTCTCAGACATGATAGCAAAAGCACTGTATTGTCGGGTGAGGGAATCCTGACATCCCCCAGCTCAAGTTTCCCCTCCTGTTTATTCAGGTTTTCTACTACCCTGATCAGTGTGACAATTTCCCCCGCCCCCCCCACAGAGAAACTTAACAGCAAAAAAGTTGAATGGACTCACCATTGATGGCACAGAAATTTAGCAAGAAACACGGCTAAACAACTTGCAACTGCATCTGCTGTCTGTCTTCTTGATTATGACCAAATCCCAGTTGCCACAACAAAGAGAATCATCGGTCTTCACTGTTAAAATGTTTTTTGTCAGTGCTGGTTTGGAAGTCTGTTTCCTTTCTGGATCCCCTGTAAGGATCTTGGTCTGTAAATATCTTGGTTTATTTGATGGGTACAGTGATCAAGGAGAGCCAAGTTTAGGTTGAAGTCCCTGGTAGCTATTTACAAGGACACAAAGTTGCTCTTAGGAGTCTGGGTTTGGCTGGCTCTGGGACAAAGCAGGTGGGCAGAGCCAAGGAGGAGTCACAAGCCTGACTCACACCTGCTGTTGACATCAAACAATTTTGTGATCCCATAGTGCTCTTCTTCTCTGTGCACGAAGGCTAAGCTTAGGCAACTGGTCTCCCCACTGCTCTCAGGCCAGGAATCTTCCTTCCTAGGGTAAAGGTAGCAAATGTGCCATTTCTTTTCTTTCTTTCTTTGCCAGCATTCTACATAAGGCCTGGAGGCTGGTTTTCTGTGATATACGTTGTAAATATCATCTCTCAGGATGAGGCTTGCCTTCTCACTGTTCTCATGGAGACTTTTGGTGAACAGAGGTTCAACTTCCATCTAATACTGGTTGGTGGTGGTTGCCTGGAGCATTATTTTACAAATGTTTTTGAGACCATGGGCAGCTCAGTAGGAGAGAGCACCCTGATCTTTTAAGGACATCTGACAACCATGAGGGCCCCCAGGACTGTCATTTTGTGCCCTGAAATAAGCTAGGTAAATAATCAAATGGATTTCAGCTCACGTTTCTATCAGTGTAGCCACTGGATGAAACTCTGAAGATAGATAAATGGAAAGACAAAAATTCATGAAAGGAAAAGGGATGGTACAGATTATCAGAAGCTAGTAGAAATATACACATTCTCTCTCTCCCCTCAAAAAGTCAGGCCAATTTCACCTTCTAGGAGGAGAAGCCATGAGCTCTAGCTTTGAAGGGTGAACAGAAGTTTACCAAGCAGGAAAAAGAATATCTCAAGGCATACAGATGGGGAGTGGGATGAACAGAGTGGAATGTTGAGGGAAATCCAGGCAGTTTGGTGGCCTTGTGTCATCACATGTGTAGAGATGATGGTAAGAGATGAGTCTGGGTAGGTTTCTGGGGTTCATATCATCATCATGGACACATTGTGTATGTTAAGAAGTTGAGACTTTATTCTGCAGGTTGTGGGGTGTCTGGGGTATTCTCTTTTATTTAGCATCGAGGTCAAAATATGTAAAATAGTAAAATAAGGCTTGGGTGAAAGACAGAATAATAGAAAGAAGAAACCAGGAAATGTTTACAAATTGGCAGGTAAGATAGTAGCATCGGCTAAGTTTTACATTAAGGATATGGGCTTTTAGCAGAAGTTTCTACCTGAAGATATAAAGGAGGATACAGAAGAGAAACTTTGGGGCTTCGCCTTTGAAAAAAATTGGAGATAATGAGAGTAATGGGTAATTGATGGGTTGGGATAGAAATCTAGTTATCAATCTTGGAGTAGGGAGACGCAGAAAAAGACTAGGGCTTGGGACTGGTTCTGGGTCGTCACGTGGAAAGTTGGCCTTGTAAGTGACAAGGAAGCTCTATTTCCAGAGCCGAGGCAGAAGGTCAGAAGCTACTAGAGCAAAGCTGATCTGACACTCAGGAATTTCAGCTAATGTGTTGCATACAGCCTTAGTAGAGCGGAGGGTGCAGGCTGTACCACCTCAGAGGTTTAAAGCCCCTCCGGGCCCTATGCGTCTACAGGATCTTGAACAAAGCTGGCCCCTCTGTGAGAGGTCAGGCGGCCATTACTGTCAAATGAGATTAGTGCAGTGGTGAGCAAGAGATGCAGGGCCAGCCCTCCTAGCTCCACGCTCAGGCTTGCCTTGGCAGTTCTTCCTGCTTCCTGCCCTCTACTTTTCCTTCCCCTAGCCACGGACCAGGAAGGAAGAATTTAGGCAGTTCTAGAACTACTCTGCCTGCAATTGGGGAGACCTGGGTTTGATCCTTGGATTGGGAAGATCCCTTGGAGGAGGGCATGGCAACCCACTCCAGTATTCTTGCCTGGAGAACCCTTATGGACAGAGAAGCCTGGCAGGCTACAGTCCATGGGGTCGCAAAGAGTTGGACACGACTGAGTGACTAAGTGCCACACACAGCACAGAACCACTCATAGACTCAATCTTGTGAGCCAGACTTTGAGCTCCTTTGATTAACCCAGCGTCTGTCCCCCACCCCTGGCCTATGCCCCAGTTCTCACCAGAAAGGGCCCAGGTACCAGCCAGCTGAGTGACCTTGGTAAAGCGTAGGGATCCTCCAAACACCTGCTTTCTCATCTGCAAGTGAAGAGAGTAATCTCATCTTCATGAAGTAGACACAAGTTTTCCTGAAGAGGATCAGTATCATACTACGCATTTTGCCCAGTGCTCCACAGACGTGACGGTCACCATGCCGGGCATGGTGGTGACCACGCTGCCGTCTTGTGCTCTGTGAGTCATGCAGTGATAGTCTTACCAGCACACTTGCTTCAGAGAGAGAAGAGCAGGTGTGTGGGTTTGAGAAAGAAATGGGCACATGTAACGAAGATAGAAGAGCAAGAGAAATCCAAACTAGAGAAAAGAGACAGCCAAATGAAGTAGACTTTAATTTATATACTCAACGGCTTCTTCGTGGCTTCAGGAGAAAGGTAATGATATGATTACATTGTGCTCAGTTGCTCAGTCTGACTGTGATCCCATGGACTGTAGCCTGCCAGGATCATCTGTCCTTGGAATTTTTCCGGCAGGAATACTGGAGTGGGCTGCCATTTCCTTCTTCAGGGGATCTTCCTGGTCTACGTCTTATACTTTGCCAGGGGGATTCTTTACCACTAGTGTCACCTGGGAAGCCCAATTATATGATTATTATATGAAAAAAGTATGCAAATGAAGAGTCTATTAAAAAAAAAAAAAGGGAACAATTAAGAAGACCCTGGACAAGCCCAGTGACTCACAGGATTAATACCATCTCATGACACAAAAGACCTTCTGTATTTTGTGTACTGGGGATAGAAACTTTTCATTCTCCATTTGCTAAGACTGTGTCTCTTAACCTTTCTGTCTGTCTCAGTATAGATCTTCAAGACCTCACATACTGATTTTTGCTGTAATTTTCTATTTATTTATCTTGCCCACAAGAAAGTGAACTTTCTGGAGGTGAGGATTATGTGTTTATTTTACCTTTATTATCTGGCACGTAGTAGACCTCATGAATCTTTGTGTTTGTGAAAAGAATTAAAGTTGACTCCAGAAACCTCTTCCCACATAAGATTTTTAATCTGTTCTCAAAGGATACACATGAAAATGTAGCTTTCTTGTCAAAGGGATAAACAGAAAAGAGTCAAACAAACTGAGATTTTATGTAGCAAGAACTATGCAAGGCATCATCAATAATATTGGTTGAGTGAGTAAGAAACCCCCCAACCAACAATATATGAACAGAAGTTTAGAAGCAGGAGCAAAAGAGATCCCTCAAGGAATAATGGAGTCTGCCAGAGAGACAAGATTGTCCAAGGCTAAGTTAGTCAAACGCTATTTTTAAAACTGCCTTTGAAAGGGCATTTGAATGAAAGAAAAAGAATTTATGCAATTAGAATGCATTTGTCTTTTGTGTTCTTATCTGCTTCTCTCACAAGCTATTTTTGGTAAGTTTGCATTAACTTTCTAGCAAAATGCCAATTAAAGCGACTTTTAATGCGCAGTGTTTAAAAGACTGAATCCAAAGAGGAAAGCGTGTTCTATCTGCATGTCAGTGTTGAAACTAGATTCTTAATCCTACTTGGATAAATAACTGAAATTCTCAATTGTTTTCACCTGGGACGGCAACATATTAAATGGAAACACAAATTCTCCAAGAGGTGATAAAGAATGCATTTATCTAGTGCTGGTTGCCTTTTTTTGTTTCTATCTCTCCCTCTGGCTTTTCCCTACCTTTCTTAACAGTTCCTCTCTTAACAGTACCGTGTTTTCCTGCTAGGGTCAAATGACATCCTAGCTTTCATGTTTATAATCTAAACTGAAAATACACTCAAGCCTTTGTTGACGGTCTGAGTGTTTTACATGACATCAGCTTTCACCTATTTCTGGCAATATGAATTAAGCCCGGTTGCAGTATTTACGTTTGAATTGCAGGTGCTCTGGGCAGAGCTCCAGTTACACTCATGACTTTTGTTGAAAGACAACTTCAAAGTGGAACCAAAGATTTAACTTGGTCCTGTGTGCACCTTTCCAGATTGACCAGATTCCGACTTCTCTTTCATGTCTCCTTATTTTGGTGCACACTGTTCTCTCTACATACTGTTGCTCCTCCCTTTCCTGAGTGTTTAATTGCTTTCTATTCACTGAATCTCCTTCAGGCATCACCCACACAGAGTCCTTACAGAACCTCTGCTAACTTTGATTATCCCTCTGAATTGTCACCAGAGTCAACGTGTCAGACTCTCCCCATCTGTGTTGTAAACTGAGGGCAGGTTTCTACTACATTGATTATGATATAATTTCTAATAGAGGAACTGATGGGGGCCTTAAGTATCCAGTTTACAGTATATGCCTATAAAATGCCTGTAAAATAAAGAAAAATTAAGAGTGGAGATATGAATGAGTAGAGACATACCTACAATAGTTTGATTATTATAAAACTATATATAGTTATAAAACTATATAAATTATCCATACCTACAATGGATAATAAGTGGGGAAGGAAGATGGATAGGACAATGACAGATGGACACACAGGTGGTGTATGCACAGAGATGGAGCTAAGAGGAGGAATGAGGCAAGGATGAATGCCAAAGTTGTCCTCTTATCCCATTGCTTTTTCTTCCTTCATGACCTTTCTATTCCATTATTAGGAAACTTCTGAGGACCATCCATCTTATTTATTTTGAATTGTTGGCTCTTTTCTTTATCCTCTGCCTGAAAAGGTAGAAAGTAAACCAGATTTTATTGAATTTAATCAGCACTCTCTTCTGCAAAGTCACCTACAAGTGATTTGGTTTCCTTTGAACTAGTATAAAAAAAACAAAATGTGTTTTGCCAATTATATGTGGTTAAGACATATATTAAGTGTTTATGTGGTGAGAAGCCATTCACTGTACAAATTAGATGGGCTGCATCAGTAGGCATCACCTTTAATCACAGTTGGGAAGAATGGGGTGACTACCCCCTTGCCCTGAGGTCTTTTCTGCTAAGTGAAATCAAAGTAATGGATAAAAGATATTGCCAAGGGGAAGCTCTCTGACACCCTGCTTCTGCTTATATATTATAGAATTAGTGTGAAGGACTCATTACTCTCATGTCAGACTTCTATAGAGAAATCTGGGGTAGTCACATGTAATAGGAAAAAACTTCCAGCCCACAACATTGAACACAGCACACAGAGCCAGAAAGAAGTCCTATTTTCTTTAGGAGTGAAGTGTGGGGTTTTGGTGGATGGCTAATATGGAAACTCTGTCTCTCTTCTCACAGTGGTTAGACTGGTAATCAGATATGACATTCCGAGTTGGGCAATGAGATAAACCCTAGGACAAGAAAGGAGCACCCCGAGCTAGTATAGCTTAAGACTCTCCAGTTGTGGGCAGGCCATTCTTAACTCTTGGGAAGTGAAGAATGAGGACTAAATTCTCAGTGGATTTCCTTCTGAGTAATTATTTGGATACCCATAAGAATCCTATAAAGGAAACTATATATTTAAAATTTTTGTCTTATCTTAAAAACTTTGATTTTATGACCATTTTTGGGTCTAATATCACCAAGATTGGACTGAGGAATCCCACATTCTTCTCAGTTTCCCCTTGTGTCTCAGTTGACCCACTGTTCCTTCACTTTCTCTTCCAACTCCTAATCAGGTTTTCGGTTTATGCATCACAGAGAAATAGTTAGTTTATCCATTATTAACAGTTTCTTAGGAGTTGCTAGGAATTGCTCGTAAACCCTGGGTTAAGCAGCATGGCTCTAAAATATCTATACATGTGTGCAAGTGTGCTAAGTCGCTTCAGTCGTGTCTCACTCTCTGCGATCCTATGGACTGTAGCCCACCAGTCTCCTCTGTCCACAGAATTCTCCAGGCAAGAATACTGGGGCGGGTTGCCATAATCTCCTCCAGGGGATCTTCTCAACCTGTGTCTCTTATGTCTTCTGCATTGCCAGGTTGGTTCTTTACCACTAGTGGCACCTGGGAAGCCCATGCAATTGTAAGGTAGTATCAAGAAAAGGACCATAGAGAGAGTAGCATTGACAATATATGCATTATCGTGTGTAAAATAGCTAGCTAGCAGGAAGTTGCTGTGTAGCACAGGAAACTCAGCTTGGTGTTTTGATGACCTAGAAGGTTGGGATAGGGGGTGGCAGGGAGACTCCAGAAGGAGAGGAAGAAAAAAAAAATATATATATATATATATATACATATACGTGTGTACATACATATAGCTGATTCAAGATTGCCAGGAGAAATATCAATAACCTCAGATATTCAGATGATACGACAATTAGGGCAGAAAGCAAAGAAGAACTAAAGAGCCTCTTGGTGAACGTGAAAGACGAGAGTGAAAATGTTGGCTTAAAACTCAACGTTCAGAAAACTAAGATCATGGTATCTGGTCCCATCACTTCATGGCAAATAGATGGGGAAATAGCGGAAACAGTGACAGACTATTTTTTGGGGCTCCAAAATCACTGCAGATGGTGACTGCAGCCAAATTCAAAGACCTCCTTGGAAGGAAAGTTATGACCAACCTAGATGGCATATTCAAAAGCAGAGACATTACTTTGCCAACAAAGGTCCATCTAGTCAAAGCTATGGTTTTTCCAGTGGTCACATATGGATGTGAGAGTTGGACTGTGAAGAAAGCTGAGTGCCAAAGAATTGATGCTTTTGAAGTGTGGTGTTGAAGAAGACTCTTGAGAGTCCCTTGGACTGCAAGGAAATCCAATTAGTCCATCCTGAAGGAAATCAATCTTGAATATTCATTGGAAGGACTGAATCTCCAATACTTTGGCCTTCTGATGTGAAGAACACTCTCACTGGAAAAGACCCTGATGCTAGGCAAGATTGAAGACGGGAGGAGAAGGGGTCGACAGAGGATGAGATGGTTGGATGGCACCAACGCAATGGACATAAGTTTGAGTAAACTCCGGGAGTTAGTGGTGGACAGGCAGGCCTGGTGTGCTGCAGTCAATGGGTTACAAAGAGTGGGACACAACTGGGCAACTGAACTGATAGCTGATTCAATTTTCTGTATAGCAGAAACTAACACATTGTAAAACAATTATCCTCTTTAACGAAAACACTCCCAGGCTTCACCCTTCTTAATCTTATAACTCTGACTAAATCATCTAACCTTACCTATTCCAGTTCCCATATCTGTGAAATCAAGATGCACCAGATTTCTCAAGTTCTTATAAAGATTAAAAAGATAATCTGAAAAAAGCATCAGCTCAGTTCAGTTCAGTCACTCAGTCTGTCCAACTCTTTGCAACCCCATGAATGGCAGCACGCCAGGCCTCCCTGTCCATCACCGACTCCCGGAGTTCACTCAGACTCACGTCCATGAGTCAGTGATGCCATCCAGCTGTCTCATCTTCTGTCGTCCTCTTCTCCTCCTGCCCCCAATCCTTCCCAGCATCAGAATCTTTTCCAGTGAGTCAACTCTTCACATGAGGTGGCCAAAGTACTGGAGTTTCAGCTTTAGCATCATTCCTTCCAAAGAAATCCCAGGGTTGATCTCCTTCAGAATGGACTGGCTGGATCTCCTTGCAGTCCAAGAGACTCTCAAGAGTCTTCTCCAATACCACAGTTCAAAAGCATCAATTCTTCGGTGCTCAGCCTTCTTCACAGTCCAACTTTCACATCCATACATGACCACAGGAAAAACCATAGTCTTGACTAGAGGGACCTTTGTTGGCAAAGCAATGTCTCTGCTTTTGAATATGCTATCTAGGTTGGTCATAACTTTCCTTCCAAGGAGTAAGTGTCTTTTAATTTCATGGCTGCAGTCACCATCTGCAGTGATTTTGGAGCTCCCAAAAATAAAGTCTGCCACTGTTTCCGCTGTTTCCCCATCTATTTCCCACATCAGAGTTCCTTGTTGCTCAGTTGCCAAGTCGTGTTCAGTTATCTGAGATGCATGGACTGCAGGACCCCAGGCTTCCTTGTCCTTCACTATCTCCTGGAGTTTGCTCAAATTTATTATGTTCATTGAGTCAGTGATACTATCTAACCATGTCATCCTCTGATGCTCCCTTCTCTTTTGCCTTCAGTCTTTCCCAGAATCAGGGTCTTTTCCAATGAGTCAGCTCTTTGCATGAGGTGGCCAAAGTATTGGAGTTTCAGCTTCAGCATCAGTCCTTCCAATGAGTATTCAGGGTTGATTTCCTTTGAGATTGACTGGTTGGATCTCCTTGCAGTCCAAGGGGCTCTCAAGAGTCTTCGCCAGCATCAGTTTGAAAGCATCAGTTCTTTGGTGCTCTGCCTTCTTTATGGTCCATCTGTAGGAAATGCTCAGAAGGTGTCTGCTGTCACTAAGAATTTTTCTGAAATATATCTCACCTGCCCAGGATCAGTAATGGTTATATTCTTGCTAATTTGGAGTCTCTTTGGTTTCCTGTGTCTCATTTAGTCAAAGTAGTAATCTGAACCTCATCAATGTTCATAATATTCACAATATAGGAAGACATTTGAGTCAGGAGATGTGAGCCTTGTATCATGTACTTGGTAGAGTTTGCCTCCAACCCTTCAAGTGCATAGAGTCAGTGCCCAAGTTTGCCAGCATGGTGGCCAAGACCACCTCCAATCTACTTTCTCCAGTTCACTGCTCCTTGCTGCTCTCCATGAACATTTAAGAAGACTACCTCCAATGTCCCTGGTTCCTGTTCCTTTATTCTTGATACAAGGAGCCTTCAGCTAGAAGCCTTGCATGGGCAGCATGCACGTCTTCTGAATTTTCCATTTTAGACTCAGAGCCTTTGCAGTGGTCCGCAAGACTCTGTCAACCTGACCTTGGCTACTTGTTGGGTCTCACCTCCCAAATTTCTCCTCACTCAGAATCTTTTCTCTTAATTAAAAAAAAAATGAAATGCAAATTTTAAAGAAGACTTTCTGTTTACAGTTGTTACAAAATATTGGCTCTATCCTGCATCCTTGAGCCCATCTTACACCCAACAGTTTGCACTTCCCATTATCCCACTCCTGTAGAGCCCTTCCCCTTCTGGTAACCACTAGTTTCTTCTCTGTATCTGAGTCTTCTTCTCTTTTGTTATATTCACTAGTTTATCATATTTTTCGGGGCTTCCCTGGTGGCTTAGACGGTAAAGCATCTGCCCACAATGCGGGAGACCTGGATTCGATTACTGGGTCGGGAAGATCCCCTGGAGAAGGAAATGGCAACCCACTCCAGCACTCTTGCCTGGAAAATCCCATGGACGGAGGAGCCTGATAGGCTACAGTCCATGGGGTCTCAAAGAGTCGGCCACAACTGAGCGACTTCACTTCACTTCATCATAGTTTTCAGAGTCCATAAGTGATATAACACAGTACTTGTCTTTGGACTCTATTTCTTCTTCCTAGCATTGCCTTTTCCCCATATTTCCACGCAGCTCCCTCCTCTTCTTCCTTTGGGTATCTGGTGAAAAGTCACCTTGTCAGAGAGGCTGCTCCCTTCAAGCATGATGGAAAATAGCAACACCTCTTGTGTTCATTTCTATCCCCTTTTATAATTTTTTTTCACAGCACATTTCACCACCAGACAATAATGCTTTATTTTTGAATTTATTGTTTTTTTTTCTGTAAGGTTCACGAGAGCAGGAAGTCTGTCTTGTGCAGTCTTCATTGCCTAGGTCGTGCGCTGAGCACTGTTACTCATTATTACCGCCACGACTGGAGGAACCCGTGCCTCTGTAGCGTTGCCCACATCTCCCTTTTGCCTAGAGTTCCCTGACTTTGTCTTTATTTATTTATTTTTTAATTTTTATTTTTACTTTATTTTACTTTACAATACTCTATTGATTTTGCCATACATTGACATGAATCCGCCACGGGTGTACATGAGTTCCCAATCCTGAACACCCCCCCCCGCCACCTCCCACCCCATATCATCTCTCTGGATCTTCGGCTTAGTATTCTGCTGTCAGCTCAAATCTACCATCTTTTTGAGTCCTCCAGTGAACATCCCTAAGGTGGTTACTTGTTCCTCTTAAATGCTGGAGAAATTAAAATTTTTACCGGCCAGTTGTCATTTGTGGCCTTGTATATGCAGAGTAGTGCATTGAATTAAGTGAACATATCTTGGAGTCAAGGACTGTCTGGGGGTCAAATCCTGGTTTGGCTGTTGATGAATGACCTTGTGCAAGCTACTTATCCCACCTGTGGGTCATCTTGTCAACTGTAGAAGAGGACTATGCCAGTGTCCACCTCATGAGCTTGCTGCAAGAATTGAGTTGCAGCCCTGGTGGCTCAATTGTTAAAGGCTCTGCCTGCAATGCAGGAGACTCAGGGTCAATCCTTGGGTCAGGAAGATCCCCTGGAGGAGAAGGTGGCAACCCACTCCAGTATTCTTGCCTGGAGAATTCCATGGACAGAGAAGTCTAGTGGGCTACAGTCTGTGAGGTCACAGTGAGTTGGACACAACTCAGCGACTAAATCACTGCCACCACATTGATCAGATCACCATGCCTGGCACATAGTATGCAGTAGTGAATGTTTGCACTTATTTTTCTCATGTCAATAAGCTGTGCCTCCAGTTAGATCAAAAGCTCTGTTCTTTGTACCCCTCGTACCATATGGCAGAGACTTTCACACAGCAGGTGCTCAATAACTCTGTTGACTTTTGGTAAAAGTATTTCCCTAAAGAAATGTCAGAAGAAATGCTTAGAAATTTATGCCAAAGCAGTTGTGCTTATAGAGCTGTTTGGGGACTTGGGAAGGAAAAAGGAGAGTCTCCAGAGACAGGTCCCTTGCACACTCGTTTGCAAAACATTTTCTAAGCATTTATTGTGGGCCAGACAATATGCTCTATGCCCTAGGGATGCAGCAATGAAAAAGGCATGCTTTTTTTTTTTTAATTTAAGGGGGGTTTCTGGCGACAGATTTGTGCACTGAAAGCTGTAACACATGTGAGAAAGGCTGGAAGGGAGGTCTGCACGAAGTGTGAAAGTGTAACAGGCTCATTTGTGGGTGGGGCTGCACTGGATGGTTACTTTTTCAGGTTGACTCAGGCAGCCTACATTCTATTTCTGTGTACTGCATGAGTGATTTTGAAAACGAGAATGAAGTTAAGATTGAAAATGGAATAGAGTCCCTGGGGAATGTGAGCAGAAGTGGTTTGGGGAGAATACACACAAACTGTGTAAAACAAGAAGTGCAGATTGAACAAAAATCTATTTCTTTAGGTTTCGCTACAACCGAAAAACACTGTCCTGAGGACAGCACATTGAAAAAGACTTAGGATGTTGTTAATGAAGAAAAGTACTTCTATGCTTAATGCTCTTTTATTAAGAGAATGTAAAAATGGCATCACACTGTAGGGTAACTGGCAGGACCCAGCAGAACAAAGCATAGTCTTGCCTCCGGGTCCTTTATCATGCTGCTGCTCTTGCCTGCCTGCTCCCCCATCATTCATACTTCTAAGTTCTCTGACAATGTCTTCTCAAAAAGCAAAATTAATTTTCTGATAAATACTAGCTTAAAATGTAATTCTAATGAATCCTTTTAGCAGGCTGGTTACAAACTATACCAAATTTAGCATGGTTCCCTTGTAAATTTATCAGATTGCAGTTCCAGTTTTCTGTTTACTGTTGTACTTGTGTAGCTGGCACAGTTTAGATCAATACAAGACCAATATGCAAAAATCAATTGCATTCTATATACTAGTAATGAATAATTTGAAAATGAAATGAAAACTGTTTTATTTACAGTAGTATCAACGTTAAAATACTTAAGGGTAAATTGAACATAATAAACAAAAGATTTATAAAACTATAAAGCATTGTTGAAGGATATTAAAGATCTAAATAAATAGAAATATATTCCAGACTCATGTATCAGAAGACAATACTGTTGAGATGACAATACTCCCCAAATTGATCTACAGATTTCAAACAATCCCTATCAAATTCCCAGCAGATTACTTTTGAAGAAATTTATAAGCTGACAATGAAATCTATATAGAAATGCAGGAGACCCACATTGGCCAAAACAATACTGAAAAAGAGCAACAATATTAGAGAACTCACATGTTTTGATTTCAAAGCTTACTCTGAATCTATAGGGTGGTGTTAGTGGTAAAGAACCTGCTTGCCAATTCAGGAGACGTAAGAGATGTGGGTTTTACCCCTGCATTGGGAAGATCCCCTGGAGGAGGGCACAGCAACCCACTCCAGTATTCTTACCCAGAGAATCCCATGGACAGAAGAGCCTGGAAGACTACAGTGAATAGGGTCACAAATAGTTGGACATGACTGAAGCAACTTAGCAGGCATGCATGCACAGTAATCAAGATGGTAGGGCACTACCATACGAAAGGCCGTCTACAACAATGGAATAGAACCAAAAGTACAACAAATTCTTCCAATGTTCATCAATTCATTTTTAACAAGAAATTCAATAAAGAATAATCTTTTAAGCAACTTTTCTGGGACAATCGGATATACACTCATGCAAAAGAGTGAGGTTAGATTCTCTGCTTTATACCATATATAAAAAGCCAACTCAAAAGCAACAACTGAAGAAATAAAACTCTTGGAATAAACTGTCGGGGTAAATATTTGTGACCTTGTGTTAAGCAATTGTTTCTTAGACATGACATCAAATGCACAAAAACCAAAGGGGGGAAAAAAATCTAAATTGGACCTCTTCAAAATTAAAAATGTTGTTTGGAAGATACCAGGAAGAGTGTGAACAGATAAAGCACAAACTGGCAAAAAATATTCACAAATCATATATTTGATAAGGAACTTGCATCCAGAATGCGTACAAAATTATTGGGTTCTTAAAATTCAACAGTTAAAAACCAATCCAAACAAAAATATGTAAAGAATTTGAATAGACATTTCTCCCAAAAATAGACTATTTCTCCAAAGAAGATATACAAATGGCTAATAAGTACATGAAAACAAAATGCAGTCACTATTACACTAAGCTACTACTTCATTCCCACTTGGATGGCTAAAATCAAAACGGCAAGTCATTTTGGAGCATATGGAGAAAATACTAAGTAGAGTTACCCTATGATTAGAAATTTCACTTCTAGGTATAGATCTAGGAGAAATGAAAACATATTTCCATCCACAAACTTGTATACAAATGCTTATAGCAACATTACTGATAGTTGCCAACAAGTGGAAGCTCTTCCCTCGTGGCTCAGCTGGTAAAGAATCTGCCTGCAGTATGGGAGACCTGGGTTCAATCCCTGGGCTGAGAAGATCCCCTGGAGAAGGGAAAGGCTACCCATTCCAGTACTCTGGCCTGGAGAATTCCACGGATTGTACAGTCCATGGAGTCGCAAACAGTTGGACACTACTGAGCAAATTTCACTTCACTTCAGCAAGTGGAAACCACCAAATTCCCATCAGCTGGTGAATGGATAGATGGAATGTGGTATAACATACAATGGAAAATTGGGGAGTCATGGAAAAGAATAGCAGGGACTTCCCTGGTGGTCCAGTAGTTAAGATATTGCCTTCCAGTGCGTGGGATAGGGGTCTGATTCCTGGTAGAAGAACTGAGATCCCACATGCCCTGTGGCCAAAAAGCCAAAACATAAGCCATATTGTAATCAATTCAATTTATTACAATTGAAAATTTTGTTTATAAAAGGGAATAGCATAAGGATATATATATGGATGAACCAGAAAACGTTATGCTAAGAGAAAGAAGCCAGTCACAAGGGGCAGATGATTTCATTTATGTGAAATTTCTAGAATAGGCAAATCCATAGAGAGAGAGAGCAGATTGGCGGTTGTGAGGGAGAAGAGTTGGGGAAGTAGGGAGTGACAGTTAAAGGGTAAGAAGGGTTTTTTAGGGGGCAATGACGATGTTCTGAAATGAGAGCTCACCAAACCCCACTGAACCCTTTCAACAGGGTGAACTTTATGATATATGAATTATGTCTCAAAAAAAGTTACATTTTAAGCACTGCAGCAACAAAGTTGAAAATATCGACAACAAAAAGAAACATGTTTTAGGTAACAGTAATGTTGGAATGCTAGACTCCTATGTCTAGGATTCAGACCTAGGAACATTAGGTCCAAATAGATCTCAAATTTCTTCTAGGACAGTGATGTTGGTTTGCTTGAATTTATCCCCACCACCTCCTCCCAAATTGCTTCTGTATTAGATTCACATCAACGACCAGGAATTATTACTACTTCTACTCTAGATGATTCTCTTTGCATGTTTGAGAATTAAAATAGCTGCTATTATTATTGTATTTTTACGTTCTGTTTTTTACATTCCTTTCTATTTTATTATGTTTTTATGAGCCTGGCACAGAGAGCTTTATATCACTAAGCATTTAATATCTATGCCATAAATTGCTCATAAGGATTATGATTGGATACATTTTTCAGAAACGAAAGTGGGACCTAGGAAGGGAAGAAGCTTTTCCAAGGTCACTTAGCTCAGAGAAGAATCGAACTGTGTCTGATTTCTCAGCCCATCTTTCATTAGTATTCTGTACTGGCCCAATTCTAAACTGCAGTGTGTCTTCCATAATTAGTAAACCTTTTTTAAAAAAATCCTCCTTCATGTTACCTACACAAGTCTAATCCCTCTCCTACCTAACAGTGATTTGCTTATTTGAATATGGTTTCTTCCCTGGTGGCTCAGACGGTAAGGCGTCTGCCTGCAATGTGGGAGACTGGGGTTCGATTCCTGGGTCGGGAAGATCCCCTGGAGAAGGAAATGGCAATCCATTCAGCACTCTTGCTTGGAAAGTCCCATGGACGGAGGAGCCTGATAGGCTACAGTCTATGAGGTCGCAAAGAGTCGGACACGACTGAGCGACTTCACTTTCATGCCCTGCTTAAGTCTAACTCCCATCTTAGGTTTCCAAGTTATGGTCCTGAGACACTTTCCTACATCTGTCTGGAAACTGTGGTGTCTAGAGATTAGGCTTCCCTGGTGGCTCAGCGGTGAAGAACATTTCTGCCAATGCAGGAGACTCAGATTCCACCCCTGGTTTGGGAAGATCCTCTAGAAGAGGGTATGGCAACCCACTCCAGTATTCTTGCTTGGAAAATCCCAGGAACAGAGGAGCCTGGCGGGCTGCAGTCTATAAGGTCACAAAAAGTCAGACATGACTGAGCACGCTCCCATCTTCAGAGATTGCAGAATGAGATATTGAGTTGGCCAAAAATTTCATTTGGGTTTTTCTGTAACATCTTAAGGAAAAACTCAAACAAACTTTTTTGGCCAACCCGATATATCACTATAAGAAATGCTCCTGTAAACACTTTGAAAATAAATTCTTCATGTTTCCCAACGAACCTTTAAAGTTAGGCAATATTCTGCATATTTTGCAAAGGACACAGTTGTGTTCAGAGAGGCAAAGATTTGGTCCAAGCTCACGTAGCCACGAAGTAACAGATTCAGGGTTTAAAACCCTGTCTGGTTGTACTTGTCACTGCTTAAACCTGAGTTGTTTAATAGACTAGACTGGCCCCATTTCCTCAACACTGGATAAACAAGAACTGACTATATTGGTAGGAAGGATCCTAGGAAAGAATTGGAATTCTCCAGATAGCTGGATGTTGTAAATCTTCCAAGAGAAAGTTAGTGGAAGCCAAGCTTATTTGTCATCATTAGAAGTCTTTAATATTTCAGAGGGGTTTTTGCATTTGCTGAGCTGGCTACTCTTTCTCAAAAGAGTTTTTGCAAATCTTCCATGTCATTTAATTTTTTTCTGTTTTCCTCCCCACAGTGAGGTATTGTCTGGGTGAGAGCATTCCTTCACTTCTCCTAGGGCACCGTTTTCACTGAGAGACTTTTAACTGTGGTGCTTTAAACAAAAAACACAAAAACTTAGCTGTTATTTCGATTAGAGCATGAAGTCTGCCTTTTATGCTGAAAGAAATTTTTTTTTTCCCCAAAACTTCTAGAGTGATTGTCCTACTTGGCAGTGGGTTGAGAACTGGATTGGGGTGGGGGTGGGGGGTTTCCTGTCCTTGATGTGGAGGCTTGTCCCCTCTGAGGGCAAGTGCTGGCCACCTACAGGGTGTGACCAGCAGTCTTTTGGGATGCCCAGCCCAGGCCACTGAAGCCAGATAGCAGACATTAAAGAGGCAGCTGGACTCAGGGCTGTCTCAAGTCAAGCTGGGGCAACCAGCAAGACTATGGGAAACGGTAGACAGTCTGCACTCCCCTTCTGAAGATGTGGGGAGTTCCCTGCGAGGTGAGTCAGCCACCTGCTCCGACAAAGGAGACCAGCGGAGACGGTGAGCCGAGGAGCTCCCCTGTGCACGGACTTTTGGTTCTCAGTTCTTACTTTCAGAATGAAAAATGAGGAACTGAGGGTTCAGTAAAGAACCACCTAGGCAGGTCTGTGTGGCAATGTCTCACTTCTCCAAGAGACAACCAGTCTGCTGGAAGTGAAAGCGAAACGAACCAGTAAGTACGTGCAGGGCCAAGCGCTCAGGGACTGTTACACTGTCTTCCTTCATAACACACCTTTGTGGTCGCCAAGGTGTGTTACACACATACACACACACATATATTCATATACGAACATATGAAAAATAAACACTTTTAGATTCAAATTTCAGGTCTACTTTATATATGAATAAAGCATTTGGATATGTATATATATTACACAACACATATGCACATAAATATATTAATTGGATAATGCACTTGAATATTATGCACATATGCAAACTGATATACATACATGAAATCCCATGGACAGAGAAGCCTGGCGGGCTACAGTCCATGGGGTTGCAAAAGCGTAGTGACTAAACAATAGCAACAAATGAATATTGATATTCAAATATTTTATATAGAAAAGGATCAACGGAGGCAGGAGCTAGATGGACCCTGGGCTGAGCAGATAGAGTCTGTCTCCTGTGGACAGACACTCCAAGCTGAAGATAGTAGCAGGAGTGAGGAGGAGTTGAGCCCTGCCCAGATGAGACACCACATATACCTCATTCTCAAGGTCAAGGAGACCTTCCTGACTGCACATGTGCAGAAAGGCTCCTAGGGGGTCAGAAAGGGAGGGGCATCACCTGTAATAAGGGATGTCAACCTACCTATAGTTCTCTTCCCTAGAATCCATCTTGGCTAGGAGATGCGTGTTTACATGTGGGAGGATGCTGAGAAAAACCAAATCTGGACTCAAAACCAGGCAAAGCAAGATGATTGGTCAAAAGAGACTCAGAAGGAATGCTCTATATAAGCGAGTCAAACCACCAGGAGGGCAGCTGAACTCTCTCTCTGAGTCCCCCATGTGAGTCTGTTCACATACCCTTTTCTCTCCTAATAAACACTTGTTTTGCTCTTTCCATCTCTTCGTGGGAATTCATTTCTACAAAGTCAGGGCCTGGTCACTGGTCACCAGTCTAGTTGGCAGGATTCAGGGCTCTCACTGCCAGAGCTTGACTTCAATCTGTGGCTGGAAACTGAAACCCTGTTTCAAGCTGCCTCAGACCGAGTCCACCCGAGATCGTGACTACTAGGATGAAGACCTAAAATTTGAACCCAGACCTCTAGCAGTCACTCCATGCACTGGCTTTTTTTCAGACTCTCACCATAGAATAGGATACATATGTTCTTCCACAATTACACGAGACTTCTTGGCATATCATACAGAAATAATTCATGTTTTCATGAGGGAAATTTTTTCTTTTTCTAAGCCTCCCAACCGTTAAGGGTTCAGGGGTTGGAGGCAGTGTTCCTTGGAACAATGGCCTTTGAGTAGAGCCCTAGATGAAATGGAAATGCCAGCACAAATGTTCCTGAGAGAATATTCCAGGCAGAGGCACCCATTTCTATCACATCAATGAATTTTCTTGTAAGGGAAGATTATTATTGTAAGCATCAACCTGTTTTTAAGGACTTTGTATTTTGGGGAATCTTTGTTCCGTGGATGATATTCAAGTACCATGGTTACAAGAAAACTCTCAGGCTGATCCAGAGAGTTACAGCCCAGTGGTGACCCACAGAACTGAGTTTAACCTGATACTGGGGCAAGGCCTCGTAAGACTGATTATTCTAGAGCAGGCCTGCTTTTTCCTATAATGAGCCATAAAATAAATAGTTAAGGTTTTATGGGCTATAGGGTCTCTTTTACAACTAATCAACTTTACCATCACCGCATGAAAGCTGCCTTGATAAATGAATTTGCTTGTAATCTGATATAACTTCATTTACAAAAGCAGGCTGAGGGTGGGGCTGGTTTGGCCTGGGGACTGGTTTGTTGACTCTGCTCCCAGAGTGAACCCCTTAGGGGCCATTTGAAGTCTGGATGGATGTCTGCGCTCCCATGAAAGCTAGCCAACTGTTAGACTTCTTGGTTTCTTTCTTCCTTTTCATTGCCTTCCACCTCCACCATCATTCCTGCATCATATCTCTCAGAGCTTCTGATCAGGTGCCCCATCTGTGGTGTGGCCTCGTCCATCCATAGTCAGGGATATTCGAATCTTCCTAGATGAGGAGTAAATAGGTTCTAAGTTTGCAGAAAATGAGTAAAGGGGCACTTTTACTAAGTGTAAAGAGTAAAGACCTAAGTCGGCTCCATGGATAGTTTGCCTTTGCTTCAGAGGATGTTCTGGAGCTTCTGGGGTCTTTATTTGCTTTTCCCTTCTGTGTGCATGCATGCTCAGTCACTCAGTCGTATCCAGCTCTTTGCGACCCCATGAACTGCCTGCCAGGCTCCTCTGTCCATGTGATTTTCCAGGCAAGAGTACTGGAGTGGGTTGTCATTTCTTCCTCCAGGGGATCTTCTCCACTCAGGGATCGATTTCACATGTCCTGCGTCTCCTCCATTGGCAGGCAGATTCTTTACCACTGAGCCACGCGAGAAGCTTCTTTTCCCTTCTACTCTCAGCTGTTTTGGAGAGCTCAGGAATCTGGGTAAAGTAGAGCTGAAACTATATGAAAATAATTGAGCCTTTGTAATAACTTATCTAGAAAAAATCTGTTTCTAGACAGATTAATTTTTATGAGAACAAAACAAATATCTATAATAAATGAGTTACTACTGTGAATTTCCTGACTTTCTAGTATATGGAGTTCTTTTTCCAATACTTTATTGCCATTAATGAATACAAATGAAAATTGGTGGGAAGATATCCCTTAGTATAGCAAGATCTTGGATGGAAGTTCATACTGGGTTTTGAGGTCCCATAAAGCATGGGCTTCCTTTGTGGCTCAGCTGGTAAAGAATCTGCCTGCAATGCAGGAGACCTGGGTTCAATCCCTGGGTTGGGAAGATCCCCTGGAGAAAGGAAAGGCTATCCACTCCAGTATGCTGGCTTGGAGAAT
This sequence comes from Capra hircus, assembly GCF_001704415.2. NCBI lineage: Eukaryota > Metazoa > Chordata > Mammalia > Artiodactyla > Bovidae > Capra > Capra hircus. Next base: position 106,108,937 of record NC_030813.1, read on the forward strand.
TCCATGGATGGAGGAGCCTGGTGGGCGTACAGTCCCTGAGATTGCCAAGAGTTGGATTCTACTGAGCGACTTCACTTTCTCTTGGGCTCTCTGGTGGCTCAGATGGAAAAGCATCTGCCTTTAACACGGGAGACCTGGGTTTGATCCCTGGGTCAGGAAGATCCCCTGGAGAATGAAATGGCAACCCACTCCAGTACTCTTGCTGGACAATTCCATGGATGGAGGAGCCTGGTAGGCTACAGTCCATGGGGTCACAAAGAGTTGGACATGACTGAGTGACTTCACTGGTTCAAGGATTTAGCAGGGCTGCCACGCTATACAACACTGAAGGGTATCACTTGAACAAATCATGTGAAGAACATGGTAGGCCTGGAAGGAATGGTGATTGAAAAGCAAGACTGACCAGGCATGTGACCTTAGGCAAAGAATGCCAGCTCTGAGTCATAGTCTCCCTGTCTGTAACATGAAAAAGGCAACATCAACCTTGAAGGAATTTGGAGAAAATTGAATGAAATATTGAAATGTAATATGTGAAAATGCTTTAGCACTGTGGGTGATACTTTTTTTTTTGTCCTATTTTTTTTAACCAAACTGTGCTGCAAGCGGGATCTCAGTTCCCTGACCAGGAATTGAATCTGAGCCCCCCCTGCAGTGGAAATGCAGAATCTTAACCACTGGATCACCAGGAAAGTCTCATGCCTGATATTTAATATTCATTCAATAAATGATACTTCTTTCCAGTGAATGAATTAGCAGGTGAATGAAGGCATGCAAAACAATAAACCATAACAAAGAAATTATTTTCTGAAAATTGTATTTAAACTACAGATAATCAGGGAAATGATTGGCTTGAAATCTTTCCACTACCAAGCTATGATCAATGGGGTTTTCCTATTTGTTTCAGTTACCCACAGATTTTTGTTTCCAACCACTTTCTGTTCTTATTTTCAGAAAAGCTCCTTACCCCCAAACAGTCTTACTGATTGATGCCAGAGTGCAATGGCTTGGAAGAATGAGACCTTTCACTACACTCATAATATTTGTAGACTGTGAGAACTTAATGTGTAATAAAGTTATGGAAGTTACAGTCTAACTCTCTATACATTGGAGAGTTTATAAAAACTCACAGTCAACTTTCTGAAGGTCACATTTTCAGAACACACATCTGGTCCTGTTCTTGAGAGTCTCCCCAGCCTAGAATGTGTTGACTTCTGTCACCTGCAGGTTGTAATACATTCTTTCTCAAAAAGCTCATCTTCCTTGCTCTTTGGCAGCACATTCTCTAATAACTGTCCCCCAACTTTCCCTAAGAGAGGTGAGATACATAGAACTCAGGCTTCTGGTTTTCTTCCTGCCACACCTGGATGCCTCCTTCATCATAGCAGTAGGAAGGTAGATGATTACAAAAAGTAGATGTCTTTTTCCTTACGCTAAATTTTTGGCTCTTGCATTGTGCAGAAGTTGCGCATCTTAATTCGTTTTGGAATCTATAGGATGCAGTATTGATCAAGACTCAGTAAACAAAGCAATAATGTTTGTTGAATGAAGGTTTGTTTCATGGAGGATGGTATCTGTAAATAAGGTTTCATTACTACTCCACTGACCCCTGCTCTTGTTCTGTGTGTAAAATTTTAGGTAAATTCTTGAAAATTTTCTTTCTCTGTTTTCATGAGCTTCATTTAGTCTTTTAAAAATATAATTCAAATAAAATTGACTATGTGGTTTCTCAGTTCATGGGGCATTGAAATTTAAATCAGAACTTGGCATTCTTTAGAATGGAAAGCTTAAGTGTGGAAGTTTATTTTTACTTCCTTTCAAGGCACGAAGGAATAGGGGAAGAGGAAATAGGAGGGGACCCCCCCCACACCTTTTAAAATCACATTCTTCCCAGCAGGCACTGGGCAAAGTGCTTAATGTGGTCACTGGATGAGATTACTCTTAATATGAAAATCTAAAGCCAAAGTCCACCCAGCTCATGTGTGATGGAACTGAGGTGAACCCTGCACAGGGTTTTAAATGCAGGGTGTATGTGTATACTATATGTGTGCTTCACCCATGATGCTGAAAAAGAAAATGAATAAAAAAGGAAGACAGATGTTTCTGAGTCTATAGAGAATCATTCTTGACAGTATATTTTATGAAACCCTCAATTTCAAAAAGTAAAAATGATTATGAGAGTTCTCTGGAGAATTCTGCTGTTGGAGTAAGCTTAAGGTACATTTGTTACGTTCCTGAGCTTTAAAAATAGACCCATAGAGAAAACTATCATTTCTCAACCTCATTGCATGTCGCTAAAATATACTTCATCCTTGCTGTGCATCACAGGTTGGTTCCCTAAAACAACGAGAAGCCAAAAAAGCAAGCAAGCAGCGGGGCTTTGCCACTTATCAAAGTCCTCACTTTCTGCTCCTTCACAGCAAAAAGTAGGAAAGCCCCTAGCGCAGAAAAAATTCTCCTCTATTGCTCACAGTTTAATCAGACCATAGCATTGTTGTTTCATTGCAATTCTTGAGGACAATGGTGTTCCTTAAAATAGAAAATTGTAAATTCCAAGCTATAAACTCGATAGAGTTTTCTGCCATTTCTTTCAGCTGGCATTCGATAACTGCACTAGGTAAGCCACCAACACATGATTGAATTCAATCCATACAGCTGACAAATTGAAAGTATAATCTACTTGGCAGGTTAAAAAAAAAAGAGTCAAGTTTCATTGTGTAGTTACATCATTTCCCCTTGGAAGAGGTGGGGTAAGGAGTTGAGTTCAGGTTTTTGAGTCAGCAGTAGCTTTTAACACACTATGCTAAGCCTGGCAGTGGGAGGATACAGAAGCAAATAACACCTTAAGTGGTTTATAGTCTAGAAAAAGAGATAGGTATTTATATACAAATGCAATGCCTTATTATACATAAATCCAAATGCAGTTGTTTGAAGGGATAGAAATGATAAGAGGAGGGATATATGAATTTTGTCTGAAGATGCCTTGAGGGTTTTGAATAATGTGTGGGAATTTTCCAGGTGTGTAAAGACAGGAAAAGGACATTCAGTGCGGAGGGAATAGGAGAGGCAAGTGCTGCCTTTAAAATGCAATGGAAGGGATTTCCTGGGTGGTCCAGTGGTTAAGACTCCAGGCTCCCAATGCAGGGGACGTGGATTCAACCCCTGGTTGGGGAACTAAGATCGTGCATGCCAGATGGCATGGGCAAAATTTTTTAAATTAGATAAATAAATAAAATGCAATGGGAGGAAAAGTAAGATGATGTTAGGCTGCTGAACAAGAGATACAATGGGCAGAAATGAGTTAATGAATAGCGGGGTGGGCTAGAACCAGGCAGTATAAAACACGCTAATGTGTAAGCCATATTGAAGCTTGGCTTATGCTGGTTCACTACTTTGAAGTGATTTAACTAAATAACCCATTAAAAAATCTTAAAACATTTTTAATTAGTTTCAAAAGGCACAGTGAATGCACTCCCATATTCCCCATCCAAATATTAATCCCCACTCATTGTTGTTAAGTCCCAAAATAAATACAGATACTTTAAATCCTGGATTGCTGAAGTTCACATTCTTTCCTGGAAGAAAAAGGAAAAAAAAAAAAAACCATAAAAATCTCAACACTATTAAATCCTACCTCTAATTAAAATTAGGAGCAGATTTAAATTAATATCCAGAAATAAGCCACCGGCTCAAAGAAATGAATACAAATGTTAGAAAATGATTATATTTTCTAGCAAATATCACTAATACTTTCTAAACACCTGTTCTTCAGACTGGAGTAGATGAAGAAAGAAGTGACTCCTATAGTGAATTAGGAAGGAGACTGAAAAAGATATTTGAATTCTGGGGACTTTATTTCAAAATTTCTTTTCCAAGCTCCCTCAAATGAAGATAGATTAAATACTTGACCCCAGAAGTACCCCTGAAATTCCTCTTAATGTGTGCAAAAGATCTTTTAAAAAGCATTCGAGATATTCATCATTCTGGCAGGAATCCCAGGGGCAATTTATTCTTTCTGCCATGAAGTCCTGCCTCATTTGCAAATTTTGAATCCACAAGCTGCCTGGATTGACAAATTGTAATTTGTGACCAAGATGATCTGATACCACCCCTAGGGTAAGACATCTCTTAGTTTTAGTACTTCCATCTGTAAACTGGAAATAGAATTATGCACATTTCTTGGTGTAGCATCTATGTTGCACCTTGTAAACTGGGGCTCCATTTCTCTTTTGATGACCAGGAGAGAATCTTCATTGGTCCCTCCCAGTTCCTTTGAAAATGAAGTGAAAGTCACTCAGTCATGTCGGACTCTTTGCGACCCCTTGGACTATACAGTCCATGGAATTCTTTAGGCCAGAATACTGGAATGGGTAGCCTAGCCCTTCTCCAGTGGGTCTCCCCAACCCAGGAATTGAACCGAGGTCTCCTGCATTGCAGGAGGATTCTTTACCAACTGAGCTACCAGGGAAGCCCCCTAGCTCCCTTAGAGTCTCACATTACTTCCTTAAGCAAACCATTTTTTCACTCCCATGTAACTCTACTCTGGGTCCTTCTATACCTTGCTGAACTATTAGCTTCAATAAACATCTTAATACATCCTACCCTTGGTCAAAATCCTTCACTGACTCCCTATTGACCAGAGAATAAACTTGCATATTTTAGCTCTGAATCCATGATGGAACCCAGCATGTCTCTCCAAAAATGTGTTTCCAGCCACGCAGCCATGCCAGGCTGCATCTGTGCCTTTGGGCAGCCTCATCACCCCCTGGCCTGAGGTTTCATTCTTCTATTTCTCACTCACTCAAACAAGCAAACAACAAACACACACCTCTGCAGAGACAGTCCTCAAGATTCTCAAGCAGTTGGGGTCCCCTCTCTTTCCTCCTATCTGTGATCCCCCCCAATTCACTTTGAAATCCTTGAGAAAGGACCCCTGCTCTAGCATTCTTCATGTTCAGAACCACATGTAGAGCTGCTGTGAAGTTTTCATTTGGTAAATGATTGCCGGATTGGATTTCCTGCCCAGGCCAGCCATCAGTCGCTCAGAGTTATGTGTTTCTGGCCTCTCCTGGCCCCTCCTGGCAACTCTGAGCAGCTTAACCAAGCTCAGCAAGGGGTGGATCCAGTTAATTTTGCTTCAGGATCTGCAGGCCTGCGATAGGCGAGGGCAGGACCACAGCTGTTGAGACTCAGAGTGCCTTGGACTCACAGCAGGAAGCAGAGACACTTAGAGAGGCTGCCCCATGGTCAATGCCATGGCCCTGGGGGTTTTCTCCTCAGGAGCTGTGAGTCACTGTGGCAACCACATTTCCCAAAGCTCCTCTCAAGGCAGAGAGACTATTTTAGGTAAGTAGACATTGGTTATGCTCCAAACATCCCATTCTAAGGGGGAATAATAATCAGAGGCCTTCTTTTTAATGACTTCCATATTCTCCTCTCTCTCTCTGCACTCGAGCCAGGACTTCCCCCACTAAGAAATCTGCAGGGATCAAGGAACGTTGCTTTCTAATTATTGCAGTGCTCTCAATTGCCTGTGGTCTATGGAGTATAGTGCAAACTTCCTCACTTTACACCCAAAGCCAGCTACTTTTTGGCTATGGGTTACATAGCCCTTTTCCTTCCAAGCTAAGTCAAAATTTGCCACAAACTGCTGTGCACATTGGTGACCCTAATATTCTTCCTAATATCTAGCAATGGCACTATCATAATAAGTGAAGAATGCACAAACACTAAATTAATACAGCTTCAGCCAAAAATTATCTTAAAATATTTTGAATTCTGTAAGGTAGGGTCACTGTAATAGATTTTATAAAGACAAAACTGCGGCTCAAAAGATAAGTAACTTGCTCATCTCTCCTGAGTCCGTGAATGCACAGGCAAGATTTGAACATGATGGTCTTCCCAGGTAGCTCAGCTGGTAAAGAATCTGCCTGTAATGCGGGAGACCTCGGTTCAATTCCTAGGTCAGGAAGTTCCCCTGGAGAAGGGCTAGGCTACCCACTCCAGTATTCTTGGGCTTCCCTGGTGGCTCAACTGGTAAAGAATCCACGTGCACTGAGGGAGACCTGGGTTCAATCCCTGGGTTGGGAAAATCCCCTGGAGGGGGGCATGGCAACCCACTCCAGTATTCTTGCTTGGAGAATCCCATGGACAGAGGAGCCTGATGAGCTACAGTCCTTGGGGTCACAAAGAGTGGGACATGAATAAATGACTAAGCACAGCTCTTTTCCCCACCATTTTACAACACCTTTTGTCTTTAAGTGACCCCCATATGCACCTGCTTCAGGAAGAGGTAACCAATTAACAAAAGTAAGTCAAAGCCCAGAAAAAAGAATCTGTGGTTAAAAAAAGCAATTTAAGGCTCGGTGACAAGTTGTTTCTCTGCCATTCCAATTTATCACGCTTTCAGCTTTTCTTGGGTTATTTCTGCTTAGTGAAACATCAATATCTTTATGCTCCACTATTTTATTAAGTATATTAAACAGGGGAATTGAATTCACAAAATGTACTTTGAAAAGTACAAATGCTCTGCAAACAGAGGCAGTATTAGAATTATTATCATTGTTATGAGCTTTTCTCTTGCTGTCGTTTGTGGTTTTGTTGCTTCATCTAATCTGACTGTTTTATTGTGTACATAGATTTGGTGGAGACTGCTAATTGCTTTCCAATATCCATTTTCCCTTCCTTCCTTATTAATGAAACTTAGTGTGTTTGCTCCGTGGCAATGTTCCCAACTAAAAACTACATTTTCCATTTTCCCTTGTGACCGGGGATGATCCCATGAGATAATTTAGGACAGCTTTTATGTAAGCAGAAATCACTGGATGGACTCATGAATGATTCTTAAAAAGTGGGCTTGGCTGGCCAGTATCTATTTTTCGCCCTTCCGTTACTTATTTGCTTATCTGGAATGAAGAGATAATGGTTGAAATTGGAGTACCCTGTGATCTTGGGAACAATAGCAAGATACCTACAGAGACTTTATCCCTAACATCCTTGAGCCAATAAAGCAAAGCCAAAAACACTTACTCTTGAATTTCTTGTTGTGAAAGAAAATAATCAGTCTGCCGCTTGAGTAACTATTTTACAAATTTTCTGTTGCGTGCTGCTAAGCTAAATCCCTAAGTGACACAGTCAGCAGAAGGAAGCAAAGTGTACTGTGAAAGCCCTCTACCAGAAGTCTAAGATCTCTGAACCGGTCTTTTGGCTGCCATCTTTCCCTGTAAGGTGGCCATGTTTTAGCCTTGGTGATCTTTCCATCGCCTTGCTTAAGATCCTTCAACAAATTTTCATCATCCTGGGGATAAAGTCACAAATCTTTCTTGCAATTGCAAGTCCCTCTTGGATCTGGCCTCTGCCCACCTCTCCATCCTTATTGCTCATCTCATTGCTATTCTCCTCTCTCTGCAGACACATTAATCTTCTCACTGCTCCAATGCACCACGTGGTCCTTTGGTTTTACCTTCTCACGTGCTTCCCTCATGGCTCAAACTATAAAGAAAATGCTTACGATGTGGGAGAACTGGGTTTGATCCCTGAGTCAGGAAGATCCCCTGGAGAAGGCAACGACAACCCACTCCAGTATTCTTGCCTGGAGAAGTCCATGGACAGAGGAGTCTGGTGGGCTACAGTCCATGGGATGGCAAAGAGTCAGACACGACTGAGCAACTAACACTTTCACACTTTCACTCTCATGTGCTTACAGCATTTACTACTTCTGCTTACAACATCCTCCCCCATCGTGACTCCCTCTTTAAAGATAAAAATGAATGAAACATGAATCTCTTTTAGACTGGCTTTTTTCATGCTGCTGTGCTAGATGGCTCAGTGGGTAACGAATCCACCAGCAATGCAGGAGACACAGGAGATGCAGGTTCAATCCCTGGGTCAGGAAGATCCCCTGGAGGAGGGCATGGCAACTCATTCCAGTATTCTTGCCTGGAGAAGTCCATGGATGGAGGAACTTGGTGGGCTACAGTCCAAAGAGTCACAAAGAGCTGGACACAGCTGAGCATGAGCATGACACTGTGAACATTGCACGTGATGACCTGTAATTAGTTTCTCAATGTCCTGAACACTAGACTAGAGATTCAGTGAAAGGTTGTCTCACTTAGCATCACTTCCTGGACATTTGGTTAGTGATTGGCATAGAGCCGGCTCTCAGCCCACAAAATAAGTGTACATCTAAGCAAATTATCTATCTTGTCTCAGAATTTGCTTTTGGGAGAAACCAAAATCAAGGTTCCAGGTGCAAAGGGTTTATTTGGAAGGTGATCCCAGGAAAAATCTGGGGGAGTAGAATGGTGAAAGAAAGAAAAAAGGAAGCTAATGAGGGTATTACCAAGTGATTTTTGATTATTGCACTGTGGAGAATAGCTTATTACACTGAAAAATTCTGAGAAATAGCGTGGACTACTTCTCAGAGTTACCTTGCCAGAGGGGTAGGAGAGCTGAGGCATGAAGCCGCTGGCTCCCACTGTCAGTGGCAGCAACTCCCTAGTATTGCTGGCCTGTCTGGCATGCAGGCAGAGGGAGCTTGTCTGTTAAAGAAAATCAAGGCTTCAGGGAGAGAGCCTGGATGCTGGCACCTGGAAGAGAGGTGGGGCTCACGGATGGTAAATACTGATGGTAAGCAGAGACATTACTTTGCCAACTAAGGTCCGTCTAGTCAAGGCTATGGTTTTTCCTGTGGTCATGTATGGATGAGAGAGTTGGACTGTGAAGAAAGCTGAGTGCCAAAGAATTGATGCTTTTGAAGTGTGGTGTTGGAGAAGACTCTTGAGGGTCCCTTGGACTGCAAGGAGATCCAACCAGTCCATTCTGAAGGAGATCAACCCTGGGATTTCTTTGGAAGGAATGATGCTAAAGCTGAAACTTTTTGGCCACCTCATGAGAGGAGTTGACTCATTGGAAAAGACTCTGATGCTGGGAGGGATTGGGGGCAGGAGGAGAAGGGGACGACTGAGGATGAGATGGCTGGATGGCATCACGGACTCGATGGAGGTGAGTCTGAGTGAACTCCGGGATTTGGTGAAGGACAGGGAGGCCTGGCATGCTGCGATTCATGGGGTCGCAAAGAGTCGGACACGACTGAGCGACTGAACTGAGCTGAAGAAGTAAGAGTGGGCACCCGCAGTGTCTGCCACATCTCTGCATCTCTCTCAACCAAGGTCCCTCATGTATACAGTGGACGTGACCACCACCTGAAATATTTCTGCAGAGTGAACTGCCTCTCTCAACCAAGGTCTTTCATGGATAGACTGGATGTGACCACCACCTGGGATGTTTCTGCAGAGTGAATGAATTACTGACTGCATTTGGAGGACTCCTCTTCTGATAGATCATTAATCAAACAATATTTTCCCACATGGTTCTACATGGAAGCATTCATTTCTTCTTAGGTTAAAATTATAACCTCATTTTTATCATGAACTAAGCAGGGCCCTGCCAAATCACTTGGGGAGAAGGCCTGATAGAGATGATATGCATCACTGTGTTTACTAGTTAACAGTTGTAATGAGCAGGGAAGACGTCTAGCTCAAACCTTGTACTGAGAGGTGGTGGCCACTATAGACAAAGGCAAGGCTTTCTAATCAGGTAGATACAGTGCCTCTTCTTCCCAGATACAGATTTGTGGGAATCCAGGTAAGAAATTGACCTCTTCTCATCTATACAATATGGATGATAATTCCTAAGATCCATGTTCATTAATAAGATTTATGTGGCAGGGGACAAAGATTAGAGGATTAAGAAATGTAAGACAGTATAGAAATAGAGATTTTGAGGTCAGATTATCTTATTTCCTATTTTGTCTATACCGCATTCAGAACATGTTCTAATCTAAGCTTCGGTTTCCTCTTCTGTTCAATGGGCATAATAATAACGTTTTTTCATTATTTTGCTTTAAGGATGAGTGAAGTACATAAAAGGGCTTCTGACATTGAGAAAATGCTCATTAAAGCTTAGATGCAATTGTTTCATATGGGTTGATTTCAAAGGTTATATACAATTATTTCAGCATATTGGTATTAATATTGCTATTATTTTTCAGACAAATATAGTATAACATAATACAAGATAACATAATGTGACATAGTGCGACATAATATAGCAGAATTTCTGTGTAGCTTTCATTAGCTTTGCCACTCCATTCTTGTGATCATTACCAAGAGTGAACATACCTTTTGATTATAAGCTTTGACTTGCGTTTTTTACACCAAATTCTACATGCAGATCACCATTCAGGTATTTGGGGGCTATTAATCATTTGGGAATTTTCAATTTAAAAGGGATCCCGGCATGTCAAATGATCCATACAGAGATAATGGGTGATAATTTGGTGTTCAGTCATAAAGCTTCTACTTTTCATTCATCCCGGATCTTTTCCTCCCTACGTACCATCACTATCTTGCTGGTGGCTGGATGCAAATGAAGTATCGCCATAAATTAACTGGCTAACCAGGAGTCATCAGTCCTTTCTTGAGGGTCAAGTCACTAAATGGTCAAATTGATAATAGTCCTTTCTGGCCTCACCCAAATCACTTCTCAAACTCCAATAAGTGTTGGTCTAGCACATTTATACATCACCCTGAGATGCCTCTAAGTTGCTTTAGCCTTAAGGTGCAGAGCTGACCTATTAATAAGAATGCTTTTTACATCTAGGCTATCAGAAATCTCCTTTCAACCATGACTTTAATTGCCCATTACAGATGGAAGTCAAGTTTGCAGGAAACAGAACGTTCGTGCATTAGAAGGGCCAAAAGTTCAATGCATTTTCTATGGGAGGCACAGTGTTACTTTTAAAGATCAAGCTCTGCTCAGATTTGTCATGGCATTTCAGAACTTAAAGGGATTGAAGGAGGCTTCTAGTCATAATTTCCTTCTCTTACAGATGAGCTACATCAGGCTCAAAGAGGTTAACTAACTGCCCAAGGTCATATACAGCAGCACTTCTCAAACTTTAATAAGAATAAGAATAACCTGGAGGGGTCTGTTACAATGCAGATTCTGATCCAGTAGGTCTGCAGAGTCTCTATTTCTAACAAGATTCCAAGGAATGCAACTACTCCTGGCCCATGGACCACTCTCTTAGTAGCAAGGATATTCCAGGAGGGAAATAAGAAGTCGGGACTTTTTGATACCCAATTTACTATTTTATTTTACAATACCACCTGGATTATCCCTGGAAATCACAAAGGCTTAGAGTGATGATGATCAGTTGTCACTTGAGGAGGAATGGTGTATTTTTAAAATAACTACAGTCTGAATTTGCAAAATGTTTAAGGAAATTGTCAGCACATAGATTGGTTAGCCTTTTTGTCATCAAGATGCCCATATATTGTATGGTGGGTACCATGATGTTTCAGACAAAAGAACAACTTCCAGGAAGAAAGAATGAAATTCCAGAGTTACAGGCGTAGTACCGATAGACAGTGCTCAGCTTCTAGCTCTCTATAAAATACAACTTTTAGATATATCATTTCAACTACTGAATAAGTAAGTCATCATTTTCCTTTCTCTGCACACACTATGAGATTCTGAGACTACATGACCTTCTCAAGGTCACAGGGCTTGTAAGTGGCAAAGCATGATGTGGACGAAAAAGTCCTAACTCAAACCCCATGCTTTGTCCATTGCCTTCCACAGCCTTCTGGGGGTACAGAAATGACTTCTGGGGTATGGAAGTGATTTCTGCAGAAAGGCGATTTTCAAGGTACCAAATCAGCATAAAGCGTGGAAGAAACTCACTTTTCCCAGGGAGGTAGTGAGGACAACTGAATTACATTCTTTGGATTTGTCTACAGTCAGTGAAAACGGTGCTGTGACGTTTACACGACTGTAGCCCCAGAGAGGTTCTCACTTACACGTTCTCACCTGGCCCTTTCCAGCAAGCAGCCAACGCCTACATGCAGCTGGAACCTAACACCTGATGCGCACATGCGACCAGTGACTCATTCGACTGCATTTTCTTGTCTTTAAGTAGAGGGAGGATTTTGGCAAGGGGCTGCCTATTCCATCTCCATGTAGCTATGCTTTATGTGCTCTCTTCCAGAGTTGAGTTCTTTTCTGTCACGTTAAAATTCCTTTTGTTCTGTCTTGGAGCAGATGAATCAGGCAGGGGCAATGGACCAGAGATGGACATTCAGCCGTCGAGCAAAGCAATGTGGACGTCCTCCCTGCTAGAGTGAGGTCATCTTTCCTGAGAGCTGCATTGCATGTATTAGCTCTCAAAATGCTTAACTTTAGCACATTTACTTGTAGCAAAAATTAAAGATAAGAGTCAATACTGGTTTCTCAGGTGGCTCAGTGGTAAATAATACGCCTGCAATGTGGGAGACCTGCGTTCCATCCCTGGGTCAGAAAGATCCTCTGGAGAAGGGACTCGCAACCCACTGCAGTATTCTTGGCTGGAGAAGTCCCTGGATAGAGGAGCCTGGTGGACTATAGTCCTTGGGGTTGCAGAGTTAACCCAAAGAGAACCCTTCTGCAAAAAGTGATTGAAAAGCCAAAAGGCATATACTGACATACACAAAAGATACCTCAGAAAGAATTCACAATTAATTGTTAATAATGGATGCCTCTGGGGAGAATCAGCATAGAACAAGGTCAAAATAACTTTGTTTTTTACTGTAGATATTGTTTGAACATTTGAATTCCTCACTTATTGGCTAAATAAGCACTTTGTGGAACGGCAATGGGGTGTGGGTATTGAGCCAAAGGAGGCAGGCAAGGATCTCTGGAGGTACTGTTGATATGGTTTCTTGAACTGGATATTGATTAGTCAGAGACATTCACTTTGTAAAAATCCATCGAGCTGTCTACTGGGTGCTATGCGTACTTCTCTCTCTTGCAAGTTATATTTTAATAAAATATTCAGTATGTTTAAAGAGTTGAGCAAAACAACAGAAAAGCCTATTAGAGTAAATTCAGTAGACTGATTCATTCATTATGTCTTAATTTAGTCAAAACAGAACAAAAATGTGTTTCATGGACTTCTTCGTAGTCCAGTGGTTAAGCATCTTCTGCCAATATAGAAGAATAACGGTTTGATTCCTGATCTGGGAAGATTCCACATGCTGCAGGCCAACTATACCCATGCACCATGACTACTGAAGCCTGCGCAGGCTCCAGAGCCCGTGTGATGCAACTTCTGGGCCCACGTGTTGCAACTACTGAAGCTCAAGGGCCCTAGAGTCTGTGCTGCCCAGGAAGAGAAGCCAATACGATGAGAAGCCCACGCAGGGCAATTAGAGAGTGACCCTTGCTTGCCACAACCAGAGAAAGCACGTGCACAGCAATGAAGACCCGGTGTAGCCATAAGTAAATAAATGATTATAATATTATTAAATTATTTGTAATGCAAATATTAAAAAGCCAAACAATAATGTATTTCTTATGTTTACACTGTGACATGAACTGAGACAACAAAAGTGATGAAGGAAAGCTTCCTGAGAGAAGACTAGCCTTAGGATGGGGAAAGAAAGCTATATTACGATGACAGAAGGCTGTGTCTTAGTTTCTCCTTGCTGTTGCAACTAATTATCCCACACTGTGTGGCTTGAAACGACACGAGATTATTATCTTACTATTCTGGAGGGTAGAAATGCAATGTGGTCCCATTGTGTCAAAATTAAAGGATGTTTCTTTGGAGGCTCTAGTGGGGAACCTGCTTCCTTGCCTCGTCCAGTATCCAGAGGCTGTCCTCATTCTCTGGCTTGTATCTCTTCTTCCAATTTCAAAGGACATTATTCCAACCTCTATTTCCGTTATCACATGACTTTTTCTGACTATATGTCATTTGCTTCCTCCTTTTCCTTCTTTCACATGGTGGGTAATTGCATTGTCCCCTCTGAGAACATCCTCTGTCCATAGAATTCTCCAGGCAAGAATACTGGAGTGGGTATCTATGACCTTCTCCAGGGATCTTCCCAACCCAGGGTTCAAATCCAGGTCTCTTGCATTGCAGGCAGACTCTTTACTGTCTGAGCCACCAGCGAAGCCCCTGAGAACATCTGGAATTATCTGTCTCAAGATCTTTAAAGTAATCACATCTGTATAGCCCTTTTGACCACATGAGATAACAGATTCAAAGGTTCTGGGGATTTGTGTGAACACATCTTTGGGGATGTCATTATTCTGTTGTTTTAGATTGAATATTTGTCCTCCCAAATTCATATGCGGCAACTCATTCCCCCAACACAGGGGTATGTGGAGGCGGGGCCTTTGGGAAGTCATGATGTCACGAGGATGGAAATCTCATGAATGGGATTCACATCCTTATGCGAGAGATGTCACAAAGCTTCTCGCTCCTCCTGCTAAGTGAAGGCACAGGGATGGAGTCTGCAATCCTGGAGGAGGCTCTCACCAGACATCTAATCTTCTAGGGCACTGATCTTGGATTTTCCAGCCTCCAGAACTGTGAGAAATAGATTTCTGTTGTTTGTAAGCCACTTGGTCTATGGCATTCTGTTACAACTGCCTGGACAAACTAAAACATCTGGCTCCCACAGTATATAAGTGATTCAAAGTGATAGAATCAAAGGCAAAGCAGTCAGAATAGTCAGTGTGGGGCATCAGTGGGGCTGGGAGGCAGCAGGTGTCAGGTAACATTCTGGTGCTGAAGGAAGAATAAAAAATCAGATGGAGACAGGTGTGCATGAAGGTCCTGAGGGATGCTAGAGATGAGAGATTACCTATACAGGTTCATGAGAGTGCAATCCAGCAGGCTAACCCAGGTCTAACCACCATGAAGGGCTTTCCTGTAAAAGCAGCCTTTTAATTGATGATGAGTAGGAAATAAATGGGAAAGAAGACTAGAAGGAGAGCCTTTCAGGCAGAAGGATCAACCTGTGAAAAATTTAGTGGGGTGAACGGGAGGAAGCAGAGTACCTGCATGGCAACATGATGGCTAAGCTTAAGGAGAGAGACTTCGAGGGAAAATGTCAGGATGGAGACAAACAATGCCTTTTCCACCACCTGGAAGACCCTGTACACTCTGATTACTGTTTGATTCATTTGTCTCATCTTTCAAGGGAGATGAGAAGGCATAAAGAACTCTAAGCATAGGAGGACATCTCTCAAGGACCAAAGACTCAAGCTTAGGAAGGTAACTTCAAATCTGGGATTTTGGGGATTCCCAGGTGGCTCAGTGGTAAAAAATTCGCCTGCCAATGTAAGACACTTGGATTTGATCCCCGGGTAAGCAAGATCCCCGGAAGAGGAAATGGCAACCCACTCAAGTATTTTTGCCTGGAAAATTCCATAGACAGAGGAATTACAGCCTGCAGTCCATGGGCTGCAAAGAGTCGAACAAGGCTGAGCAACTAAGCACACACACACTGGGGTTTTGGGTAGCATCTTGCAGGAGGGAGCGATTTCAGGTGAGCAGAGTCCCTTGTAATCTCACCTACTATAGACACATCCTCATCAGTAGCATCTTTATAGATGCTTCATAACATATCTGCACAGAGTTTTTGGAAGCTTGATAGAAAAACAGTTTAACTTTGCAAAGTGCCTTTCACATTCTAAAAATGACCTTCAAGTTGATATGCTTTGCAGGTTACTTAATATGCGAGAGGGGTTGCAAATTATGAATTATGTCTTTGTCATCATCTTGATTTCTATGCAATTAGGGCTCTTCATGTCCTTTCTTCTAGGTAGTTTCAGAGTTAGACGACCTGTGACACTATACACAGGGCACTTAAGATTTGAATACTATACTACCTGTGCTAGGTTTTTTTTTGAACCATAGTTATTGGACTGGCATTCATGTTCTTCCCTGGTCATGCCCACTCTGGCTGTCTAAATTATTCTAATGGTATTCTCAGAGTGAACTCTGTATTCCAGACGGATACTTTTCTATTTCTCTGAATCAACCTTTGCTTCTCCTCCTCCTTACCTTTCTTGCCAGCATCCTGCCCATCATCCTTGGAATGGAAAACCCATCCTTCCAAGTCCGAGAGCCTGCATCTCTCAGTAAAGCTTTTTCTAGATGCAAAATACTGTCTCTTTCTTAGTTTCTTTGACATCACTGAGGCAGTGATGTGTGGTGGAGGGACATGAACTTTGAAGTTGATAAGTCCAGAATAGCTCGGGGGGGAATGATCTCTACTCTCAGAGTTTCATGTTTTCTAATTTATAACTCAGCAAACAAAACAAAGCTAAACTCTATTTAAGAGGGAAAATGCTCTTCAGCAGCCATCTGCCTATACTTTGTTCTGATCTTTTAGGGATTCAAAGAGCATCTTTAGGGTGAGTTGGCTATATTTGTCAATATGTCTTGATAACTCTAATTGGGTGCAAAATGTGATGACCTTCTCATCCTCAGAGAAATGCCAAGAGCAAAGACAAAATAGTCAAGGTTCTAGAGGAACAAAAAGTAATAGGACACAGAAAAATGGCTCATGCAGTTATTGGATTTGCAAGTCTGAAATTGTCAGTGAGGCAGCCTGAAAATTGTACCAAGAATTGATGTTGCAGTCCTGAGTCCAAAGACAAGTCTGGAGCCATTCTTCCTCATTGGGGGCCATCAGGCTTTTCTCTTTAGGGCTTTCAACTGATTTGTAGAGACCCACACAAATGGAA
The DNA here is from genome assembly GCF_001704415.2 of Capra hircus. Taxonomy (NCBI): domain Eukaryota; kingdom Metazoa; phylum Chordata; class Mammalia; order Artiodactyla; family Bovidae; genus Capra; species Capra hircus. The sequence continues at coordinate 106,125,518 of NC_030813.1, forward strand.
ACTTATCTAGTGAATTAAATGCTGTTGTTGTTGCTATTCAGTCCCTAAGTCTTTGCAAGTTCAGGGACTGCAGTATATCAGGCCTCCCTGTCTTTCACTGCCTCCCAGTTCAGTTCAGTTCAGTCGCTCAGTCGTGTCTGACTCTTTGTGACCCCGTGAATCGCAGCATGCCAGGCCTCCCTGTCCATCACCATCTCCTGGAGTTCACTCAGACTCACGTCCATTGAGTCCATGATGCCACCCAGCCATCTCATCCTCAGTCATCCCCTTCTCCTCCTGCCCTCAATCCCTCCCAGCATCAGAGTCTTTTCCAATGAGTCAACTCTTCATATGAGGTGGCCAAAATACTCGAGTTTCAGCTTTAGCATCATTCCTTCCAAAGAAATCTCAGGGCTGATCTCCTTCAGAATGGACTGGTTGGATCTCCTTGCAGTCCAAGGGACTCTCAAGACTCTTCTCCAACACCACACTTCAAAAGCATCAATTCTTCGGTGCTCAGCTTTCTTCACAGTCCACTCTCACATCCATACATGACCACAGGAAAAACCATAGCCTTGACTAGACGGACCTTAGTTGGCAAAGTAATGTCTCTGCTTTTGAATATACTATCTAGGTTGGTCATAACTTTTCTTCCAAGGAGTAAGCATCTTTTAATTTCATGGCTGCAATCACCATCTGCAGTGATTTTGGAGCCTCCAAAAATAAAGTCTGACACTGTTTCCCCTGTTTCCCCATCTATTTCCCATGAACAGATGGGACCGGATGCCATGATCTTCATTTTCTAAATGTTGAGCTTTTCTCCTCTTTTCACTTTCATCAAGAGGCATTTTAGTTCCTCTTCACTTTCTGCCATAAGGGTGGTGTCAGCTGCATATCTGTGGTTATTGATATTTCTCCTGGCAATCTTGATTCCAGCTTATATTTCTTCCAGTCCAGCATTTCTCATGATGTACTCTGCATAGAAGTGAAATAAGCAGGGTGACAATATACAGCCTTGATGTACTCCTTTTCCTATTTGGAACCAGTCTGTTGTTCCATGTCCAGTTCTAACTGTTGCTTCCTGACCTGCATACAGGTTTCTCAAGAGGCAGGTCAGGTGGTCTGGTATTCCCATCTCTTTCAGAATTTTCCACAGTTTATTGTGATCCACACAGTCAAAGGCTTTGGCATAGTAAATAAAGCAGAAGTAAATGTTTTTCTGGAACTCTCTTGCTTTTTCGATGATCCAGCAGATGTTGGCAATTTGATCTCTGGTTCTTCTGCCTTTTCTAAAACCAGCTTGAACATCAGGGAGTTCAAGTTTCACGTATTGCTGAAGCCTAGCTTGGAGAATTTTGAGCATTACTTTACTAGCATGTGAGATGAGTGCAATTGTGCGGTAGTTTGAGCATTCTTTGGCATTGCCTTTCTTTGGGATTGGAATGAAAACTGACCTTTTCCAGTCCTGTGGCCACTGCTGAGTTTTCCAAATTTGCTGGCATATTGAGTGCAGCACTTTCACAGCATCATCTTTCAGGATTTGAAACAGCTCAACTGGAATTCCATCACCTCCACTAGCTTTGTTCGTAGTGATGCTTTCTAAGGCCCACTTGACTTCACATTCCAAGATGTCTGGCTCTAGATTAGTGATCACATCATCATGATTATCTGGGTCGTGAAGATCTTTTTTGTATGGTTCTTCCTTGTATTCTTGCCACCTCTTCTTAATATCTTCTGCTTCTGTTAGGTCCACACCATTTCTGTCCTTTATCGAGCCCATCTTTGCATGAAATATTCCCTTGGTATCTCTAATTTTCTTGAAGAGATCTCTAGTCTTTCCCATTCTGTTGTTTTCCTCTATTTCTTTGCATTGATCACTGAGGAAGGCTTTCTTATCTCTTCTTGCTCTTCTTTGGAGCTCTGTGTTCAGATGCTTATATCTTTCCTTTCCTCCTTTGCTTTTCACTTCTCTTCTTTTCACAGTTATTTGTAAGGCCTCCCCAGACAGCCATTTTGCTTTTTTGCATTTCTTTTCCATGGGGATGGTCTTGATCCCTGTCTCCTGTACAATGTCACGAACCTCATTCCATAGTTCATCAGGCACTCTATCTATCAGATCTAGGCCCTTAAATCTATTTCTCACTTCCACTGTATAATCATAAGGGATTTGATTTAGGTCATACCTGAATGGTCTAGTGGTTTCCCTACTTTCTTCAATTTGAGTCTGAATTTGGCAATAAGGAGTTCATGATCTGAGCCACAGTCAGCTCCTGGTCTTGTTTTTGTTGACTGTATAGAGCTTCTCCATCTTTGGCTGCATAGAATATAATCAATCTGATTTCGGTGTTGACCATCTGGTGATGTCCATGTGTGGAGTCTTCTCTTGTGTTGTTGGAAGAGGGTGTTTGCTATGACCAGTGCATTTTCTTGGCAAAACTCTATTAGTCTTTGCTCTGCTTCATTCTGCCTCCCAGAGTTTGCTCAAACTTGTGTACATTAATGTTGATGATGCCATCCACACATCTCATCCTCTGTCACTCACTTCTCCTCCTGCCTTCACTCTTTCCCACCATCAGGGTCTTTTCCAACGAGTTGGCTCTTCATATCAAGTGGCCAAAATACTGGACCTCAGCTTTAGCATCAGTCCTTCTAATGAATATTCAGAGTTGATCTTGTCTAGGATTGAATGTTAGTCCCCGCTTAAAAACTCTCTTATAGTGTGCCGCTTGACCAAAGAAGTAGGTGTCATAGTCCAGACAAGATGACACAAAAAATTAACCATCAGAGGTGATTTTTTCTGCTACAGACTTGATATGAATTAGCAGTTCCTGAAGGCAATTAAGGAAGCTAGAAGTAGTTGTGGAAATGTTGTATATGGAGCACAGCTCAAGATATTTGAGACAGTTCTAAGAGAGGGGGGCCTGTGCAGTTTGATAGGAAGTTACCAGGAATGAAAACAAGGCTATGAGATTTCTCCAATATTTCTCAGGCAAAGAGACTTTCAGTAAAGTATGTACAGATATATAATATATTTTAAAATGGTTATATTTAAGTATTATATATATATGTATATATTAGGAAACTCATTCTAAGTTGTGTTCAGTTAAATCCTTACTTGTTAATCTCAAATCTTTAGCAATCTCTGAAAAGTATTTATTTTATGATCATTTTGGAGAACTACAGGAGGAAGAGGCTGTCTTGATAGTTGATAACAGCTTATTATAAGAATAAATCAACTGTGGGAAATGAGACACAAGTGTGAGCTAGAAGCTAGCAGAGGGAGAAAACAGGAGCATGGATTGAACAGGGAGTGAAATTTTTGGATCCCTGGTGGTAGACAGTGGGTTAACTACTTTATGGGGAGTGAGGTATAAGCCATTTTATACTTGAAATTTCAGGACAAGTGGCCTCAGAACACAAGTGTATTTGGATTTCAACTTTCTGCAGAGGTTCTGGGACATTTCAATTAGGAACATATCTCCAGACTTAGAGCAAGCCCTAGTACATAGTAGGGGCTCAGTAAATGGCAGTAATTATTGTTGTTCCCTTCACAATAGATATTAACATGTAGTAGTTATTTGTGAACATGTCTTACCTGTCTTGTCTCTGTGATCACTGTGCAATTCCTTGACTACAGAGACTGTGTTTTACCAGCCATTTCATGAAGATCCATAGACGTCTCTTAGTTGCAAGCACAGTGCTTAACACCTGGGAGACAGCATGATGGACTCACTGATCCCCTCTCAAGCGAATTAACAATTTAAAAGGGGAGATAAAATGCACCCAGATAATTTCAATGAGTATTACAAAGCAGTATCTCAAACAGTGACACTTGATAATTTTTGTTTGTTGGACCCACACAAAGCTTGAAGATTTTTTTCAAGTGTGGCTCAACATTTCAAAATCTGGACTTTTTATACAATATTTAGGAATTCATTAAATTTCAAAAAATGGTAAGTGTGTCCTATTGCAATTCTAGTACTAATTGGTGTTCACTAATGTTAAGTGACGGAGAAGGCAATGGCACCCCACTCCAGTACTCTTGCCTGGAAAATCCCATGGATGGAGGAGCCTGGTAGGTTGCAGTCCATGGGGTCGCCAAGAGTCAGACATGACTGAGCGACTTCACTTTCACTTTTCACTTTCATGCATCGGAGAAGGAAATTGCAACCCACTCCAGTGTTCTTGCCTGGAGAATCCCAGGGACAGAAGAGCCTGGCAGGCCACAGTCCACAGGATCGCAAAGAGTCAGATACAATTGAAGCAACTGGGCACATATGCATGTTACAAGATAACACTGGCTCAGTAACATTCTTTGAATTAATGATGAGTCTTTTCATGAAGAACAGTAGATGATCTGCAGAACCTGTTGACTTGAAAGCTCTGCTAGAGTTCCAAGTTGGGAGTTTACGGGTAGCCTCCTGCTCCTTTGATCATAATTTACTATAAATTGAGGGTCAGTTTCATGCCGTGGGCCAAGAGGAAGGAGCAGAACCAGTGAGAAAGGGGCTGACTCTGAGGCAAATCCCTAAAGACGCCTTTACGGGAAACAACCTGGAGCAACATCAATAGTTGCAACAATAACATCTACAGAGAGCTTGAAGGATACCAACTGTTGAGCTAAACATGTTCCCATGCAACCTATTTATCTTTACAACAACTGAGCGGTTTTATGTTTCACTTATGGATGACATCAACAATGCTGCAAAACAAAAAGCTACAAAACCCACAACAAAAGGTTAGGTTATTATTGCCCACATATCTGGGTCAAATGAGAGAAGATAATACAGTTCTGCTGATCTTGCCAGTTTGCTGACATCCGTGGGTCAGCTGGTCACTGGCTTTGGTTAAGGGGCCTCCGCTGTGCATGCTTGTCTTCCAGCAGGCTTACACCCAGAGTGTCCTCGTGGTGGCCTAAGAGCAAGAAGAGCACATGCAGATATGTGTAGTGTTTTTTCAAGCCTCCATTTGGATTGTAAGTTTATATTAAAAAATAATAAATAAATAAATAAGAAAGACCTTCCACACGTCTTGAAGACCATATGAGGAATTTGAGCTCACTCTTTCATGCAGAGAGAACCATCTGCATTGTTAAGTCAGGAAAAAAGCAAAGAGAAACTAAAGAACTTCTTGATGAAGGTGAAAGAGAAGAGTGAAAAAGCTGGCTTAAAACTTAACATTCAAAAAACCTAAGATTATGGCATTGGGTCCCATCATTTCATAGCAAAAGGATGGGGAAAAAGTGAAAATAGTAACAGATTTATTTTCTTGGTCTCCAAAATCACTTTGGATGGTGACCATAGCCTTGAAATTAAAAGATGCTTGCTCCTTGGAAGAAAAGCTATGACCAACCTAGACAGCATATTAAAAAGTAGAGACATCACTTTGCCGACAAAGGTCCATATAGTCAAAGCCATGCTTTCTCCAGTAGTCAGGTACAGATGTGAGAGTTGAACCATAAAGAAAGCTGAGTACTGAAGAATTGATGCTTTTGAACTGTGGTGCTGGAGAAGACTCTTGAGAGTCCCTTGGACTGCAAGGAGATCCAACCAGTCCATCCTAAAGATCAGTCCTGGGTGTTCATCGGAAGGACTGATGTTGAAGCTGAAGCTCTAATACTTTGGCAACCTGATGCGAAGAGCTGACTCATTGGAAAAGACCCTGATGCTGGGAAAGATTAAGGGCAAGAGGACAGGGGATGACAGAGGATGAGATGGTTGGATGGCATCACCGAACCAGAGGACGTGAGTTTGGTCAAACTCTAGGAGATGGTGAAGGACAGGGAATTCTGTAGTGCTGCAGTCCAAGTCCATGATGTCACAACAGGTTGGACATAACTTAGCTACTGAACAACAACATTTATCATCAGGCCAAAATGTTCACTGCCCTTGCCTGTGGTTCGATTACAACTGGGAGAAATCTGAGCAAAAGACATTATTTAGGAGACGACTGGAACGAATCAGGAGAGTCACCACCAGGATTCAGGTGATGTTGACACATCTAATTATTGGTTCCTGGCCATAATTGCAATTTGAATACACTCAGTAATTATGTGCTGAATGAATGTTTCAAATGTAAAACATGTGTATTTCGAATTGGGGAGATTAAAGACTTTCACAATATCAGTAGCACTCACAAACAGGAATTGATCATAAAAATGATGGACTCTAATATTTGATGAGTTTGATGTTGATGGTATGTATTCATTCATTCAGAAATGAATTTCCTTTCCCGAAATTAAGCTCCTTACAATACAATCTTCTTGGAGGGAGCATAGCACCTTTATTGAAAGATCGTTAAACATACGCATCTCCTTCCAAGATTAATTAGGTGATCTTTCTGGGTCCATTCTATTAACCTGTAATTAGAGTGTAGAGATACTTATGCTTCATGACACACATTTTAATTGCATCTCACTGTGTGCTGGTGTAACACACAGCTCTGGAAAACAAGGCGCAAGCAAGGAGATTGTATGCAGAGAAGAAAGTGACTTTGGCTCCTGGACTGGATTTCTGGGCAGGACAGCTCTGGCTCCCTGTCTCCCTTCATCCAGTGCCATCCGGAAGACTCTTGTGTGAAAAATAGCAGGAGGCAGGATTCAGGTGTCTGGACATTGCACGAAATAAACTGGTTTAGTTCCATTAGTCTTTTTGGTACCTTTCCTAAGTTCCTCCTCTTGCCCTCAGAGTATCTCTGATAAGAGCCACTGACTTAGGCTGTGTGTCTGTATGTGTGCTCAGTTGCTTCATTGTTGTCCAACTTTTGGTGACTCTACAGACTGCAGCCCACCAGGCTCCTCTTTGTCCATGGGATTCTCCAGGCAGGAATACCGGAATGGGTTGCCATGCCCTCCTCCAGGGGATCTTCCCAACCCATGGATCAGACCTGAGTCTCTTATGTCTCCCGAATTGGCAGGTGGGTTTTTTACCCACTGAGCTACCTGGGAAGCCCTTGGATACGTTCACCACTAATAGTAAAGAACCTTGGGAATAGCAGGACAGGAATTAGTTTCCCATTTTCCGGATGCACTAGTTTCCTGGTTTATGGGCTTCCCTGGTGGCTCAGCTGGCAAAGAATCTGCCTGCAATGTGGGAGACCTGGGTTCCATTCCTGGGTTGGGCAAGATCCCCTGGAGAAGGGAAAGGCTACCCACTCCACTATTCTGGTCTGGAGAATTCCTTGGACTGTATAGTCCATGGGGTCTCAAGGAGTCGGACACGATTGAGCAACTTTCACTTTTGCTTTCTTTTCTGGATGCAAAAACTAGGACTTAGCAATAGGATCAGAGTCTGACTCTTCTGGTGCTAGGCCAGTTGAATTCTAGAATGGTCTTGTCTGCCTAAACTGGGCAAGTGAGTGTAAATCCCAGACCATACCCTTAGTAGCCGTGTAACAGGATAGGTTATCTTCCCAACCCTCTGAGCTGTTTTATTTAAAGGGCATTTCTTGAGGACCAATAAACCATAGTACTAGAGCTAATGCTTCGAAGAGGCCCAGTTCCTGTCCTATGTGAGTTTACAGTCTAAAAATCAATGAATAACATGTGATCAGTGCTATAATTCCAAACAGTTTATAAGAATGTCATGAGTATTCTCACCCATAGAAATGCAAATGTTCCCTGTCTCAACAGGACTTCCTGTTTCTACTGTTAACGAGCATACAGAATGGGAGTTGGTTGAGGGGAAGCTTGCAGGGAGATGACAGGCAGCATTTAGTGAGACAGTCATTCTCAGGTCATACAGGCACAAGTGTGGCCATTGCAGGGACCCAAGAGCGAACCCAAGCATCTAGTTAGATTGGGTGCATGGAAGGATCTACACAGATGAGATGCTCAGGAGGTGTCCCTTTGATTTTACCTTTTGTCATTGACTCCTTTTGCTGTCTGTGTCCATCACATGATTTTTGGAGAGAAAGAAAAGCCAGTGATAGTCAAGTGTTCAACTACTTTTAAAAGATTATTTTGATGTGGACTCTTTTTAAAGTCTTTATTGAATCTGTTACAATATTGCTTCTGTTCTTTATGTTTTGGTTTTTTGATCACGAGGCATGTGGGGTCTTACCTCCCCCACCAGACCAAACTGCACTCCCCCCACTGGAAGGTGAAGTCTAATCCCTGGATTGCCAGGGAAGTCCCTCTGGTGTTCAGCTTTTAACATGTCACCCTGACGTCAATTCTGAATATAGTTTCTGAGCTAGAAGACATGCTTCTCATTTTGAGGGTGAAAAACCGAGGCGCAGAGGGGATAGGTATTCCTTTGTGAAGTTACAGTAAAAACCCAGAGTCTGTGACTCCAGCCCAGCTATCCCAAGTGGCTAAATTTGGTTGCATTTGGAATTGTACTCAAAGGCCTGGAATTTCTGCTTTCTTTCTGATCACCTGCCCATCTGCCAATCACTCTTTGATTTGGAGTGCAAGATTGAAGGCAAAAGGAGAAAGGGGTGGCAGAGGATGAGATGGTTAAATAGCACCACTAACTCAATGAACATGAATCTGAGCAAACTCCAGAAGATTGTGGAGGACAGAGGAGCATGGTGTGCTCCAGTCAATGGGGTCTCAAAGAGTCAGACACGATTTAGTGGGTGAACAACAATAATTCTGCCTCCAGCTGGCTTTCATGTCACAAGGGGGGGAAAACTAACATAAGCCATTTAATATAAAGAAAGGAAGGAAAAGATAAATATTAAATAGAAGAATAAGAAATAATGAGGGAATGCCTGGACCCAGCACTCTACATCTTGGTGGGGATCTTCCCAACCCAGGGAAGATTAAAGCCCAGTTTCACACATTGCAGGTGGATTCTTTACTGTCTTAGCCACCAGGGAAGCTCACACAGGAACCTGCAACCTCACAATCCAAGTGTGAAATACCCTTGTTTCTGCATGAATTCATTTAATCTGAGGCTACTTCTACTTCAGTTGGACCAAGGTACTGTCTTCTAGCTCTTTTTCTGTTGGGCTTTGGTGTTTAAAATATCTTCAAAGCAAGCTAGGAAATAACTTTCCATTTTGCCAATGTTTGCTTTTCAGTGTTTTGAATGAATCTTCTTTGCAAACTGCTAAGCTAATTGAACCACCACCATTTCAGCTGAAAAAACACTCTGTCTTGCCAAAGCACATGTTCTTGTGTACTGAACTTTACCAACGGGAAGGGGGCAGAGCTGGGGGAAATGATTGTTTTTGGCCTAAATGCCAGGTGTGGAATAAAGAGGGTTTTTTTTTTTTTTTTTTTTTTGATTTGTTCCCTTTGGGGAAGATAAGAGCTGACATTTGAAGGGCCCACTTCACAAGCCTGAGAGATACGACTTTTGGGGGGTTCAGAAATACAAAGAATTAGTAGCTCAGAGAAGTCAAGTGACTTGCCCAAGGTTATAGATAGAGGGGATGTCATCATTATCCCATCCAGGTAGTTTCATCCAGCAAGGCTGTATCACCTTAGAACTTGGATGAACTGTTCAAACAGAGTAAAATTTGATTTCTTCCCTGAGATCCTGGATTCAATTCCGTTAAAAAAAATTTTAAACTTAGTTGTCTATGACTGCTGTGCCCTTATTTGATAATGTCCTGTGTTCCAAATTTTATTTTTTTCTTTTTCTTGGAGATGGTCTTGCTCCCTGTCTCCTGTACAATGTGACAACCCTCAATAGTTCATCAAGCACTCTGTTTATCAGATCTAGTCTCTTAACTCTATTTCTCACTTCCACTGTATAATCATAAGGGATTTGATTTAGGTCATACCTCAATGGTCTAGTGGTCTTCCTCACTTTCTTCAATTTAAGTCTGAATTTGGCAATAAGGCTATTCCACGTTCAAGGTCGGCAGGGGCGGCAGTGAGGAGATACTCCTCGTCCAAGGTAAGGAGTAGTGGCTTCACTTTTCTCCAAGATAAGAGAAACCGAAGTAAGATGGTAGGTGTTGCAAGAGGGCAGACACACTGAAACCATAAACACAGAGAACTAGTCAATCTAATCACACTAGGACTACAGCCTTGTCTAACTTAATGAAACTAAGCCACATCCTGTGGGGCCACCCAAGATGGGTGGGCATGGTGGAGAGGTCTGACACAATGTGGTCCACTGGAGAAGGGAATGGCAAACCACTTCAGTATTCTTGCCTTGAGAACCCCATGAACACTATGAAAAGGCAAAATGATAGGATACTGAAAGAGGAACTCCCCAGGTCAGTAGGTGCTCAATATGCTACTGGAGATCAGTGGAGAAATAACTCCAGAAAGAATGAAGGGATGGAGTCAAAGCAAAAACAATACCCAGCTGTGGATGTGACTGGTGATAGAAACAAGGTCCAAAGCTATAAAGAGCAATATTGCATAGGAACCTGGAATGTCATGTCCATGAATCAAGGCAAATTGGAAGTGGTCAAACAAGAGATGGCAAGAGTGAACGTCGATGTTCTAGGAATCAGTGAACTAAAATGGACTGGAATGGGTGAATTTAACTCAGATGACCATTATATCTACTACTGCAGGCAGGAATCCCTTAGAAGAAATGGAGTAGCCATCATGGTCAACAGAAGAGTCCAAAATGCAGTACTTGGATGCAATCTCAAAAATGACAGAATGATGTCTGTTCATTTCCAAGGCAAACCATTCAATATCACAGTAATCCAAGTCTATGTCCCAACCAGTAATGCTGAAGAAGCTGAAGTTGAATGGTTTTATGAACACCTACAAGACCTTTTAGAAGTAACACCCAAAAAAGATGTCCTTTTGATTATAGGGGACTGGAATGCAAAAGTAGGAAGTCAAGAAACACCTGGAGTAACAGGCAAATTTGGCCCTGGAACATGGAATGAAGCAGGGCAAAGACTAATAGAGTTTTGCCAAGAAAATGCACTGGTCATAGCAAACACCCTCTTCCAACAGCACAAGAGAAGACTCTACACATGGACATCACCAGATGGTCAACACCAAAATCAGATTGATTATATTCTTTGCAGCCAAGGATGGAGAAGCTCTATACAATCAGCAAAAACAAGATCAGGAGCTGACTGTGGCTCAGCTCATGAACTCCTTATTGCCAACTTCAGGCTTAAATTGAAGAAAGCAGGGAAAACCACTAGACCATTCAGATATGACCTAAATCAAATCCCTTATGATTATTCAGTGGAAGTGAGAAATAGATTTAAGGGTCTAGATCTGATAGATAAAGTGCCTGATGAACTGATGGATAAAGTGCCTGATGAACTATGGATGGAGGTTCATAACATTGAACAGAAGACAGGGATCAAGACCATCCCCATGTAAAAGAAATGCAAAAAGCAAAATGGCTGTCTGGGGAGGCCTTACAAATAGCTGTGAAAAGAAGGGAAGTGAAAAGCAAAGGAGAAAAAGAAAGATATAAGCATCTGAACACAGAGTTCCAAAGAATAGCAAGAAGAGATAAGAAAGCCTTCCTCAGCAATCAATGCAAAGAAATAGAGGAAAGCAACAGAATGGGAAAGACTAGAGATCTCTTCAAGAAAATTAGAGACACCAAGGGAACATTTCATGCAATGATGGGCTTGATAAAGGACAGAAATGGTATGGACCTAACAGAAACAGAAGATATTAAGAAGATGTGGCAAGAATATACAGAAGAACTATACAAAAAAGGTCTTCACGACCAAGATAATCACGATGGTGTGATCACTAACCTAGAGCCAGACATCCTGGAATGTGAAGTCAAATGGGCCTTAGAAAGCATCACTACGAACAAAGCTAGTGGAGGTGATGGAATTCCATTTGAGCTGTTTCAAATCCTGAAAGATGATGCTATAAAAGTGCTGCACTCAATATGCCAGCAAATTTGGAAGATTCAGCAGTGGCCATAGGACTGGAAAAGGTCAGTTTTCATTCCAATCCCAAAGAAAGGCAATGCCAAAGAATGCTCAAACTACCGCACAATTGCACTCATTTCACACCCTAGTAAAGTAATGCTCAAAATTCTCCAACCCAGGCTTCAGCAATATGTGAACCGTGAAATCCCAGATGTTCAAGCTGGCTTTAGAAAAGGCAGAGGAACCAGAGATCAAATTGCCAACATCCACTGGATCATGGAAAATGGAAGAGAGTTCCAGAAAAACATCTATTTCTGCTTTATTGACTATGCCAAAGCCTTTGATTGTGTGGATCACAATAAACTGTGGAAAATTCTGAAATAGATGGGAATACCAGACCACCCGACCTGCCTCTTGAGAAACCTGTATGCAGGTCAGGAAGCAACAGTTACAACTGGACATGGAAAAATAGACTGGTTCCAAATAGGAAAAGGAGTACGTCAAGGCTGTATATTGTCACCCTGCTTATTTAACTTCTGTGCAGAGTACATCATGAGAAACGCTGGACTGGAAGAAGCACAAGCTGGAGTCAAGATTGCCAGGAGAAATATCAATAACCTCAGATATGCAGTTGACACCACCCTTATGGCAGAAAGTGAAGAGGAATTAAAAAGCCTCTTGAAGAAAGTGAAAGAGGAGAGTGAAAAAGTTGGCTTAAAGCTCAACATTCAGAAAATGAAGATCATGGCATCTGGTCCCATCACTTCATGGGAAATAGATGGGGAAACAGTGGAAACAGTGTCAGACTTTATTTTTTTGGACTCCAAAATCACTGCAGATGGTGACTGCAGCCATGAAATTAAAAGACACTTGCTCCTTGGAAGAAAAGACACTTGCTCCTATGACCAACCTAGACAGCATATTAAAAAGTAGGGACATTACTTTGCCAACAAAGGTCCTTTTAGTCAAGGCTATGGTTTTTCCAGTGGTCATGTATAGATGTGAGAGTTGGACTGCGAAGAAAGCTGAGCACTGAAGAATTGATGCTTTTGAACTGTAGTGTTGGAGAAGAGTCTTGAGAGTCCCTTGGACTGCAAGGAGATCCAACTAGTCCATTCTGAAGGAGATCAACCCTGGGATTTCTTTGGAGGGAATGATGCTGAAGCTGAAGCTCCAGTACTTTGGCCACCTCATGCAAAGAGTTGACTCACTGGAAAAGACTCTGATGCTGGGAGGGATTGGGGGCAGGTGGAGAAAAGGACGACAGAGGATGAGATGGCTGGATGGCATCACTGAGTCGATGGACGTGTGTCTGAGTGAACTCCGGGAGATGGTGATGGACAGAGAGGCCTGGTGTGCTGTGACTCATGGGGTCGCAAAGAGTTGGACACTGCTGAGCGACTGAACTGAACTGAACTGCGTTCGGAATATGTTAGGTTGCTCATTCATGACAGGCAATTACAAAAAAAAAAAAAAAAAAAAAAAGATGTTCTACAAACACTCTCTAAAGGAACTTCAAAACTTTCCACAAATCATATTTATTTGAGCAATGCATTACCTACCCTTTAAAAATAATCCAAATTATTCTCTTTGCAGATTTGTAAGACAGATTATTTCTTCATAAAAGCAGGTACTGTATGTGTGCCATGGTTCTAGAAAAGTGCTTGTGTTTAATCAGATTCTTCTCCCCAAGTTCAAAACTTAACTTAGGGACATAAAGGGAGATGTGTCCACTGGAGTCACACTGTAATGGGTCTAAGATGAGGTATAAGTTACCTGTGATTTAAATGAGAAGCAAAACATTGACACTTGCAAACTTAATTCAATCTCTTAAAAAAGAAGAGGTGGGATGCTGAATTGGAATTCACTATTTTTAAAAAAAATGAAAATTGTGCTCAGCTCAAGGCTGAAATTTTTCATGTTTGAAATTTAAATTTACATAGGTTCTGGCAAAAACCATCCGATATTTTGAAATTAAATGAACTTTTGTATAAATGGATAAGTTCCAAGACATAAGTGACTGAATGACGTAGTCAAGAATTATCTGTGCTCGCAACCTCCAACACCCAGCTTGGTACTTGGCTTACGAAGTGAAGTTAATCAGTTCAGTTCAGTCACTCAGTCGTGTCTCTTTTCGACACTATGGACTGCAGCCTGCCAGACCTCCCTGTCCATCACCAACTCCAGGAGTTTACTCAAGCTCATGTCCATTGAGTTGGTGATGCCATCTCACCATCTCATCCTCTGTCGTTCCCTTCTCCTCTCACCTTCAATCTTTCCCAGCATCAGGGTCTTTTCCAATGAGTCAACTCTTCGCATCAGGTGGCCAAAATGTTGGAGTTTCAGCTTCAGCATCGGTCCTTCCAATGAATATTCAGGACTGATTTCCTTTAGGATTGACTGCTTTGATCTCCTTGCAGTCCTAGGGACTCTTAAGAGTCTTCTTCAGCACCACAGTTCAAAAGCATCAATTCTTTGGCACTCAGTTTTCTTTATGGTCCAACTCTCATATCCATACATGACCACTTGAATAACCATATCTTTGACTAGACGGGCATTTGTTGGCAAAGTAATGTCTCTGCTTTTTAATATGCTGTCTAGGTTGGTCATAGCTTTTCTTCCAAGGAGCAAGCATCTTTTAATTTCATGGCTACAGTCACCATCTTCAGTGATTTTGGAGTCCCAAAAAATAAACTCTATCACTGTTTTCATTGTTTCCCCATGTATTTGTCATGAAGTGATGGGACCAGATGCCATGATCTTAGTTTTCTGAAGTTAATAAAATTTATTGAATAAATGTGAGGTTATATTTAAATGGTTATATACCTTAATACATTGAGTGTCTTAGTCCTTTCAGGTTGCTGTAATGAAGTATCATAGACTGGGTGGTTTATAAGGTCACTAGCTCCATTCACGATGGCTCCACACTCATGACGTAAACACCTATGAAGGATATCACCTCCAAATACTATCTCATTGGCATTAAATCTTCAACATGTGAGTCTGGGGAGGACACAGACAATAAGACCATAGCAGGGAGTTTTATCTACAATTTCCAAAGTCAGAAAACTGTCTTACAAGGAACTACATTTTTATACTGCTTTTCCTCCGAATTAGTGAATGGAAAACCATAGCTCAGAGAAATAAAATGGTAATACGTTCAACAATCTCATTTATAGACAGAAACTCTGAAGAACATCTCAGTATCATGCTTATCTCTATATAGCCCTTTGGAGTCCAGGTTGGATTAAAAATGAATCATTCTAAGTGTGTAACAGTTAATACTCATATAACAGTTATAATATTCCAGGTACTCTTCTGAGTGTTTCATGTGAACATGTTTAACACACAGCTCCGGTACAACTCTATCTATACCACTTAAAAAGCTAAAAACTGAGGCATAGAAAGTTTTAATTTTCCCAATATCAACGGGAAATGGCAGTTCTGGGCATCAGAACTCACACCATCTGGTTTATAAAGCACTGCTTGTATTGTTTCTCTGAAATCTAGCCCCAGAGTCCCTCTGCCTAACTGCCCTTTAAACAAGTTAAAGCTAATTAATCTCTAAACAGTGGACATTGTTACTTCTATGTTCATTTTTACTGTTGTTAGTTTTATTACTAATTACTCTTTTTCAGGAACTTACCTGAACTCTCTGGAATAATGGTCACCTAATTCTGGGAGATGGTGATGCTAATTCTATTTTATGCCGGACAACACAGAGGCAGTGAAAAGGTACCCAAAATCTCAAAGTGAGTAAGAGGCACAATTTGGATTTAAATCAAGGCAATTTTTTTCCTCCCTCTGGCTACCAAGATGAAGGATGGATTTTAATTTTTCCAAACTACCAGCTTGCTGCTACTGCTACTGCTAAGTAGCTTCAGTGGTGTCCAACTCTGTGCGACCCCATAGACGGCAGCCCACGAGGCTCCCCCATCCCTGGGATTCTTCAGGCAAGAACACTGGAGTGGGTTGCCATTTCCTTCTCCAATGCATGAAAGTGAAAAGTGAAAGTGAAGTCGCTCAGTCGTGTCCGGCCCTCAGCGACCCCATGGACTGCAACCTACCAGGCTGCTCCGTCCATGGGATTTTCAGGCAGGCGTACTGGAGTGGGGTGCCATTGCCTTCTCCAACTACACGCTTGCTGATGTTTAACTTACAATTTACTGCAGATCCATCACCTCTCCTAAAATAGGAGGTGACAGCATTCAGAGAAACTGAGCTGCACCCGTGACTCATGGTGGTGGGTCATCCCTTGTTTTTCATTCTCAAAAAGCGCATCCTTCACATGCTTCTCTCTCCAGTCCCTTCCAGGGCTGGAGGTCTGTTCAAACTTGATTCTGTGCTATTTCTTTTATTCTCCCTCCTCTCTTATTTTTGTAGTTTGTGTGTCAGTGTCTGTGTGTGCGAGTAGGGGTGGGCTGGGGTGAGGTCCCCCGGGCCCAAGTGTGTAGACACACACAGTCCTTATTTTCACAAGCCCCATGAAATGAAGTGCCTTGGGGCACTTGTGGGCTGTTTCCTTGTTTGGCTTTCTTCTTCCTGCTGACAGCTAAAGCTGTGGTCTTTTGTTTGTGATTCTCTGTTTAGAGCCCCTGAGAAAGACTATAAAGTTGCCTGTGTGTCAAAGGCACATGGAATTGAACTGAAGGACTGGAAAGGGGCCTGGGATGGTAGTGATTCCTGGGGTGGCTCATGGAAGGAGCTTCTGAGGTTAATCAAGGAGGGGGTGGACACTGCCTCCTCCACAGTTTTGTTCAGAGATGGCTGGTGGGTATGTGTTTCTCACAAGTGAGCATCCTTTGATAGACTGAAGTTTCTCTGTTGGCAAAGGAGGAAAACATCCCTGACTGTGCCTCTCTTATGCTCCTTGGGGCATGATTCACCCTGTCATGACACCCTGGCTGTTGGTCCTGGTCCTCTGATCCGTGAGGGCCAGGAAGGGCTGGCAGGACTCTGAAATCCTCCTCCAACCTGTCTGTAAATTCCCAGGGGGCCCTGCATCTCAAGTCACTTCTAGCTCCAAAATGCTGCCCCTTCCCCGGGCAATGTGTGTGCCTTACTTTTGCTCATTTCAAAAGTGAAACTCAACCTTGTCCTCAAATTCCAAAGAAAAAAGCAATCACTTCAGTAATGTAAACAACAAACTATTCCTAAGTGAAGACACTTACCAGGAGGAAGGGTATTTTGGAGAAATGGATTTGTGTTGCAGAAAAGTATGGAAATTATGTTTTTTTCTTTAAAGTTTATTTATTTTTAGTTGCCTTTCCAGGTGGCACTAGTGGTAAAGAACCTGTCTGCCAATGTAGGAGACATAAGAGATGGAGGTTCAATCCCTGGGTCGGGAAGACCCCCTGGAGGAGGGCATGGCAACCCTCCCGAGTTTATTTCTTAAAATCGCCACTGTTTCTTTACCTGGGTGACCCAAGGGACCATCTAGAAGATTCTATGGCTCAGAGTAAACACATAGATGGGATTGTGAGACAGGAATTTCATTCTTCCTGTCTTTGCTCTTTACACAGTCAGCAGCTGGCCAGTGTTTCCAGACTGTGGAGGTGTGGTTAACAACAACAAGATGTTCATCTCTACTAGAGAAGGCTTTTCAAGTAACCCCTTATCAGGTAACTTGTTTCAGTGACAATTACACTGGGGGAAAAGTTGGCCATACATTTGGAATTTTATTGCATTTTTGTAGCGTGCATTATGGTTTATAGAAGGAAGCTGTGCCTGCAGGGTAATGCCAAGTCCATCTGTGTGCTCTCTTTGGTCTTCTTGGCCCTTCTGACTGGGGGGCATGCAAGTAGCTCCCCAATCAGCAGGTTCAAATTCCTTTTTGATGACTGGTTGGAGAAAATTATTTTTTGATGACACCATTTGATATAGAAACCTTCATGAACTCAGTATAATGAGGTTAAAGACATGAGGGAGCCAACTGACAAAAAGCTCAAATCAGACGCTTCTGACCTAGGTCAGACTACATATTATTGTAATATTGGCATAGACCATCTCTGTTGAGTTCTGTGGTCCTAGGTCTATACAAGTGTTTTACTTTTTCATAAGGTAGCTGCTGCTGCTGCTGCTGCTAAGTCACTTCAGTCATGTCAAACTCTGTGTGACCCCATAGACGGCAGTCCACCAGGCTCCCCTGTCCCTGGGATTCTCCAGGCAAGAACAGTGGAGTGGGTTGCCATTTCTTTCTCCAATGCATGAAAGTGAAAAGTGAAAGGGAGGTTGCTCAGTCGTGTCCAACTCTTTGCGACCCCATGGACCACAGCCTACCAGGCTCCTCTGTCCATGGGATTTTCCAGGCAAGAGTACTGGAGTGGGGTACCATCGCCTTCTCCGCATAAGGTAGCTATGAACTTCAATCTTACAGATGAGAACACTGGAGTCAGCAAGGTGAGAAATTTGTCTGGCATCACTGTCTGCTTAAATTTGCCTGGAATCACTGTCTGCTTAAATTTGCCAGAACTAGAACCCGCTCAAAGAATCCTAATGAAAGGCAATGCCAAAGAATGCTCAAACTACTGCACAATTGCACTCATCTCACACGCTAGTAAAGTAATGCTCAAAATTGTCCAAGCCAGGTTTCAGCAATACGTGAACCGTGAAATCCCAAATGTTCAAGCTGGTTTTAGAAAAGGCAGAGAAACCAGAGATCAAATTGCCAACATCCACTGGATCATGGAAAATGGAAGAGAGTTCCAGAAAAACATCTATTTCTGCTTTATTGACTATGCCAAAGCCTTGGACTGTGTGGATCGCAATAAACTGTGGAAAATTCTGAAAGACATGGGAATACCAGACCACCTGACCTGCCTCTTGAGAAACCTGTATGCAGGTCAGGAAGTGGCAGTTAGAACTGAACATGGAACAACAGACTGGTTCCAATAGGACAAGGAGTACATCAAGGCTGTATATTGTCACCCTGCTTATTTAACTTCTGTGCAGAGTACATCATGAGAAACGCTGGGCTGGAAGAAGCACAAGCTGGAATCAAGATTGCCGGGAGAAATATCAATAACCTCAGATATGCAGTTGACACCACCCTTATGGCAGAAAGTGAAGAGAAATTAAAAAGCCTCTTGATGAAAGTGAAAGAGGAGAGTTAAAATGTTGGCTTAAAGCTCAACATTCAGAAAACTAAGATCATGGTATCTGGTCCCATCACTTCATGGAAAGTAGATGGGGAAACAGTGGAAACAATGTCAGACATCAGTTTTGTGGGCTCCCAAATCACTGCAGATGGTGATTGCAGCCAAGAAATTAAAAGACACTTACTCCTTGGAAGGAAAGTTATGACCAACCTAGATAGCATATTCAAAAGCAGAGACATTACTTTGCCAACTAAGGTCCTCTAGTCAAGGCTATGGTTTTTCCAGTGGTCATGTATGGATGCGAGAGTTGGACTGTGAAGAAAGCTGGGTGCCAAAGAATTGATGCTTTTGAACTGTGGTGTTGGAGAAGACTCTTGAGAGTCCCTTGGACTGCAAAGAGTTCCAACCAGTCCATCCTAAAGGAGATCAGTCCTGGATGTTCATTGAAGGGACTGATGCTAAAGCTGAAACTCCAGTACTTTGGCCACCTCATGCGAAGATTTGACTCATTGGAAAAGACTCTGATGCTGGGAGGGATTGTGAGCAGGAGGAGAAGGGGCCGACAGAGGATGAGATGGCTGGATGGCATCACCGACTCAATGGACATGAGTCTGAATGAACTCTGGGAGTTGGTGATGGACAGGTAGGCCTGGCGTGCTGCGATTCATGGGGTTGCAAAGATTCAGACTTGACTGAGCAACTGAATTGAACTGAACTAAACTGAGAACCCTCTCAGCCATTTGATGCTTCAGAAATACCACTCTGTCTCCCTGTAGCTTGGAGCTGTGCTCTATTAACACTAATGATAATGACATCTATTTGCATTGATTTAAAAATCAATGAGCTGAGGGTGGACCAGTGGCTTTGAGGGATCCCCTGGTGGCTCAGTGAAGAATCTGCCTGCAATGCAGGAGACCTGGGTTCGATCTCTGGGTAAAGAAGATCCCCCAGAGAAGGAAATGGCAACTCACTTGAAAATTGATGGTCCACAGTACATGGGTCACCAAGAGTTGGATATAACTAACACAACTAACACACACAGTGACTTTGAGCAAATGGCTGATTGTAGTTGTTTTACTGGAACCAGGTAATACAAGAAGTGAGTACTTGCTCACTCTGCAGTCTGAGGATGTATGGTTCTGGTGGTGGGTATGATTCAGATTTGGGAAAAACAGAGTTTACTGATATTGGTGTAAGTCAGGTGTCAACCCAGATATGGAACCCTGAAGAAAGATATCTACTTTTCCACTGCAAGTACTTAAAATGCAAGACTATCTCAGGCTGAGAAGACCTTTAACAAGACCCTAATGGAGAGCTCCACTCTGGGTCAGTTGAGGGGCCATCCTTGACATTCATCTCCTCAATGGGAATCCCCACCCTTTAGAACTTCAATAAAAAGAAAATTCGCTTCAAGAGTTTCCCCCGGTCAAAATGAAGATGCTGTCTGTGGTCTACGTACTTCGACTCTTTGCAACACCATGAATTGTAGCCTGTCAGGCTCCTCTGTCCATGGGATTCTCCAGGCAAGAATACTGGAGTGTGGTGCCATTTTCTACCCCAGGGAATATCTGACGCAGGGACTTAACCCATATCTCTTGCATCTCCTGGCTGGCAAGTGGGCAAATGGGTTCTTTACCACTGAGCCACCTAGGAAGTCCAGGGGAGCTGGTGGAAGGTTGGTGAATGATGTTTAAGGGGGTCCCCTCAGACTAAGACTTGGAAAGTTGGGTAGTAGTGTTTTCTAGAACTGTCCTGTTGGGCACCACCTGGGCATTGGTCTGGAGTCTACAGACGATAAAAGGAAGGAGGTTGAACCTGGATTCACCATCTGCTTTGAGCAAATTACTTAGATTATTTTTTAATTACATGAAGTTGCAAAATGCCTGATGCACAGAAAGGCTCAAGGGCTTTTAGCCCAATGTCTTATTTAGTTTGTGACTATATCAGCTTCAACATTTGGAGAGGAGTGGAGAGGAGTCGCCTTCCAGACCACAACAGAGCAGGTGCTTCCTATCAGAGCTCCATCAAGACGGTTGACTGTGGGCGGGGAGGAGGGTTTGCCCCTTTCTCTGATGGTCCCAGGGGAGGAGAGAAAGAGGCGCAGTGATGTCAGAGCTCCAGCGGAGAGGAAATGAGGACTGAAGCACGAGGGAAGACTTCACAGCCCACTGCTGGGGTCATGAGGAGAGAGGGTGGAGGACAGATGGGGACAGCAGAGGTGAGGGAGGTTGGAAGTAGGCTTTAAGGATAATGAGATCAGTCCAGTTCAGTCACTCAGTTGTGTCCGACTCTTTGCAACCCCGTGGACTGCAGGACACCAGGCTTCCCTGTCCATTACCAGCTCCCAGATCTCCCTCAAACTCTTGTCTATCCAGTCAGTGATGCCATCCAAGCATCTCATTCTCTGTTGTCCCCTTCAATATCATTGACTCCAGCCAGTATCAGGATTCCAGTCAGGATCTCAGGGCTGAGTTGGTCCCACCTCCAGCCTTCAAGAGAATCTCTTATCTGGGTCTTATCTGAGTCAGGGTATCCTCGAATTCTCCCCACCAGCCTGATAGGGATGAATTCTCCAGAGCCAGGGGGATAGGCCCAGCACTTTCCCTTCCTTCTCGGGGAGGTATTGCTGCTATTCAGTCACTAAGTCGTGTCCTACTTTTTATGATCCCATGGACTGCAGTATGCCAGGCTTCCCTGCCCTTCACTATCTTCTGGAGTTTGATCAAACTCATGTCCATTGAGTTGGTGATGCCATCTATCATCTCATCCTCTATGATCCACTTCTCCTCCTGCCTTCAATCTTTCCCAGTATTAGGGTCTTTTCCAATGAGGGTGCCTCTTCTATTTCCTGTGATCCTCAGCACCACACACAGTGTTTTTCACATTGCAGGTGCTTGAGACATCTTTGTGTAATGAAAGAATTACCACACTTCTATTGTGTAAATACCTTAACACTATGAAGATTATTATTATTAAGATTATTAATAATTATTAAGATTATTAATTATTATCATAGAATTATTAAGATTATTAATAATTATTATTATTGATTAAGATTATTATTATTGTTCAGGTATATGAACACCCACATGACCTGGTCTATACAGTCATGATTTTATTTCATTGACCTTCATAGCAAATACTATGAGGTTAAGTAGGGAATGGGCACATGAGTTCTGCGGTGGGTAGAAATGTAATCTTTCCCCCAAAAAAGATATTCAAGTCATCACCCCTGGGAACATGTGAATGTGACCATCTTTGAAAATAGGGAATTTACAAATGTAATTGCCTTAAGAGGAGGTCATAGAAGTTGGGTGGGTACTAATTCAGTGAATATTATTCTTATAAGAAGAGGACTGCAAACAGAAACACACAAGGACATCCTCAAATGAAGACAGAGACGGAATGGAGTGGTGCACCAGGAGGGCAGTCACCAGAAGCAGGGGGAGAGGCCAGATCCTGCCCTGGTGACAAAGAAGGAACGGACCCTGGGCCACCTTGATCTAGGTCCTGAGCAGTGAGAGAATAAACATATGTCTGTCATTTCAAACCACCTGTTTGAAATTTTTACAGCCTCAAGAGATTAATGAAGGCTCAGAAGGGTTAAGAGGCTTGCTTGTCAGTGAAGTCAGGGGTCTGGTGAGGATTTACGAAGTCACCACATCCAGTCTCAGTCCTATACACGATTTCCGCCTCCTGGTCTAGTTATTTTTTTATTGCCCAGGATCCTCTTTAACCCTATATGTAAGACAGCAAAAGAGACGCAGATGTAAAGAACAGACTTTTGGACCCTGTGGGAAAAGGTGAGGTGGGATGATTTGAGAGAGTAGCATTGAAACATGTATATTATCATATGTGAAACAGATCACCAGTCCAGGGTACTCAGGGCTGGTGCACTGGGATGACCCTGAGGGATGGGATGGGGACGGAGGTGAGAGGGAGGTTCAGGATGGTGAACACATGTACACCCATGGCTGATTCATGTCAATGTATAGCAAAACCACTACAATATTGTAAAGTAATTAGCCTCCAATTAAAATAAATTAATTAAAAAATGCACCCAGCAATGACTTCCTGGAAATCTCTGTGCTGTCCCCTGCAAGAAAGGTTTTCATTCACAAGCGCTGTTTGGCTTTCTCTCTTTTTTTTAAATTAGGATAATCTAGATTTTATAAAAAATGTTTGTTTTATATTGGAGTATAGAGGATCCTGGGTTTCCCTGGTGGCTCAAATGGTAAAGAATCTGCCTGCACTGTAGGAGAACCGGGTTTGATCTCTGGGTCGGGAAGATTCCCTGGAGAAGGGAATGGCAACTCCAGTATTCTTGCCTGGAGAACCCCATGGACAGGGGAGCCTGGCAGGCTACAGTCTATGGGGTTACAAAAGAGTGGGACACAACTGAGTGAATGAACAACAGATAGTTGCCCAGTGTTGGCTGAGGCTGGCTTGAAGTGCAAAAGATAAATATTTCTGTTGAGGGCTTTTGTGTGTCTTCTTTTGTCTTGTTTTTCATCTTCTTTTGAAAGAAGAAGGACTAATACAAAGAACTGATAATATGCAGAAAAAAAATGTTGAAGGTGGGCCAGAGGTCAAGTCGCGTGAGGTTAACACCCTCATTTAGGCTTCCAGGCCTTTTCCTGTATGTTGTACTGACGTGAGAAGAAAATCCACAGTTTAAATATTTAGTTTAAATGTTTAAATGTTCAGTTTTCCCCAGATCCAAAGAATAATGGAGGCCATGGTAGAGAAAGAAAGCTAGGAGTTCTCAGAAATAGGCAGAAAAATTGTAAAATAAATAGGATTTTAAGAGAAGTCAAGAAATAAAAAAAGGAATCTAATATATGGCTCATGGACAGAGAAAAGAGACCTTACAAGACCCATTAGGTTTATTTTAGGAGAGAAGTTGCACTCCTCCCTAATGTCACAAACACAAGAAAAAGAAAACAAACAGTGGACTACTACTTGGGAAGTTTTAAGCCTTCTGTGTTGCAATGTTCTCATCTGTAAAATGGGCTGGTGGCTGCACTTTTCTCACAGATTTTCATGAGTGTTAAGTGAGGCCATAGATGTGACGAGCTGACTCAGCCTTACTTACAGTAAGTGCTCAGAGTTAGCCCTTATGGTTATTTGAGGCTGTCTCTTAGGTTTCCTCAAACTTCTGGGAATCCTGGAATGTGGACTGCACTCGGTGAGGAATGAGAGGAAGGTGGGTTGGGTGGTGCGGGTTTCCTCCACATACGTCCATTTTCTCTTTCTCTCCAGTAGAGGAAGAGCAGGGACCCTAAGGGTCAGTGAGAGGGAGACGCAGGTGACGGCTTCATGGGATGACCTTGGCAGGCACACGGGCATCATTTTGATAGACTAGATGACATTGTATTACCCTGTCAGCTAGGCTTGTTCCTATCTTGAATTCTTGGGCAGAGCTGCTTTCATTTTTCTCTTCTCCTCCTAATAATCCCTGCCATATACTTATCTCTTACGGAGGTTAAGACTTTCCAGGGCTCTGCTCTATTTCTCTCTCTACCTGCGAAGGGCTTCAGGGAGGGATCACTTTCCCATTTACAACTTGGATTCAATTCCTCATTCACCAAACGTGTATTGAACACCCTTGCTAGTCCCAATTCTAGGCACCGATAACGTAATAATAAGATAATTGGTTCTACCCTCGTAGAACTGCTGGTCAAGTGGGCAGACAGACAGTAAACAAAGGCAGAAACCTCAGAGAAGGATGCTCTCAACTCTGCTTTGATCTGATGCTTTATTCTAAGTCATGGTAGAAATTCAGTGAAGGAGGGATTAGTGTTTTTATTTTTTTCCCTGTGAGGACCAGATAAGCAGAACAAAGGTGCAAGTGGATGACACCTGCTCCAAGCAAGAAGTAAGGTTTTTGAGCTTCACCTCCAATGAGAACATTTCCTGAGTTCCTTAAAAAGCTGGAGGTGAGCAGGTGGGGTTTCTAAGGTAGAAGTGACAATGCTGAAGAGGTTTCCTCTCATTCTGTGTGCGCTGCAGGAGGTTTCTCAACAGGCTTTGTTTAAGACATTGCTGGACATTTAGGGTAGTGCTGGTGGTGGTTTAGTTGCTAAGTTGTGTCCAACTCTTGCAACCCCATAGATTGTAGCCCACCAGGCTCATCTGTCTATGGGATTCTCCAGCCAGAATACTGGGATGAGTTGCTCTTCCCTTCTCCAGGGGATCTTTCTGATCCAGATCGAACCCAGATCTCCTTCACTGCAGGCAGATTCTTTACCATCTGAGCCAACAGGGAAGCCCATGAAGGAGCAAACTATGTGTTAAATATTGTTCCCAGGCATGTCTGGGAACAAGTCTTTGATTGAGGCTTCTCATCATCTCCATAGAGATGAGGAAAGGAAGACAGAAAAAGGCAGCATCACTTAGCTGGACCAAGCCAGAGTAGAAGTGCAAGTTCACCTGACAGTCAGTCTTTATCTTTTCAAATACACCATCCTAGTTACACGTCTTCTGTTTTAGTCCAGAACTGGCTCTGAGTACAGATCAAAAAGATCACAAAGAAAAAATTAAAAACGGACCTAGCCCTGGGAGGAAGAGACAGAGAAGCTGTGAGAAACTTGAACTTGACTTTAGACAAGCGAGTTTACGCATGGAGACCACCCCAGGCAGGGAGGAGATTGGTTTCAGGATGTCCAGAAGGCATCCGTCAATATCACATCCACCCTCCCAGCTCCTTTTCCTCTGCAGGATATGCCATTTTCTGCATATCCATGTTGATCTAAGCTAACACATGAATGTCAAACTTATTCTCATTAATTTTAATTTTATAACATTTTTCTCCATCCTGTATAAAACTTCTCTTTGAATGTTATAATCTGTTCAGCATGGGTACATTCATAGTGATTATTTAACCTTGGCTAATTTTTTGAATACTTCCCTCTAAAGCTCCCCGCACACTGTTCTGCAGTAACACAGCCTTCCAAGTAGAGTAATCAAGATTTCCTGTGATATGATGTCTTTCTTCATTTGTTCCATGTCTCTTCATTATTTGATCCTTTTTTATTTTAGGAAGTGGGAGCAAAAGATTTAAATTGAACATCAGCAATGAAGAAAAGCTTAAATTCAGACCAGGGACAAATGTATATAGGCCTGAATGTGCTGTAATCCTTGGAGAACAATGGAAAATATCCTGGATGTTAAAAAGGATATGAATGAACAATGATCAAGAAGGGAAAAAAAATTGGACTTAGTTGGAAATCTCAGGCATTTTTTTAAACTTCATTTCTTTTTAACTTTTTATTCAGTTGCTCAGTTGTGTCTGACTTTGCCACCTCATGGACTGCAGCATGCCAGGCTTGCCTGTCCTTCACCATCTCTCAGAGCTTTTCAACCTTGGGAAAGTCATTTATGTTCTCTGAAATAGAGTGTCTCTGGTTTTTTTTTTTTTTTTCCCCTCACATCAGTTCAGTTCAGTTCAGTCACTCAGTCGTGTCCGACTCTTTGCGACCTCATGAATTGCAGCACGCCAGGCCTCCCTGTCCATCACCAACTCCTGGAGTTCACTCGGACTCACGTCCATCGAGTCAGTGATGCCATCCAGCCATCTCATCCTCTGTCGTCCCCTTCTCCTCCTGCCCCCAATCTCTCCCAGCATCAGAGTCTTTTCCAATGAGTCAACTCTTCACATGAGGTGGCCAAAGTACTGGAGTTTCAGCTTTAGCATCATTCCTTCCAAAGAAATCCCAGGGCTGATCTCCTTCAGAATGGACTGGTTGGATCTCCTTGCAGTCCAAGGGACTCTCAAGACTCTTCTCCAACATCACAGTTCAAACGCATCAATTCTTCTACTAAAAGAATGCTATATAATTGCATAGTCATTATTAAGATTGTAAAAGTGCAAACTCAAGAAAAACCATGCACCATAGATTTGGGAAAGCTGGACTTTGGACCCATATTATATCCAGCATCAAAATTATATTCATCCCACAAAATCACAGTCAAGAAGATTACTAGAATGTATAAGGCATCAAGATCAAGGTGGACAGTAGGTCTTAGCCAGGTAAATAGAAATCAGAACAGAAATGCCAATAGGTGCTAATCTCAGGCCACTATGAGCATGGAAACAGGGAGGATAGGGCTGTCAATGTTAGGCCTAGATTCAGAGCATCCTGTACTTGCCAGTCTTCAGTCATTGAGATTTCCAATTGCATGAGTCAAAGACTTATTCAATGCTTTCATTAAGAATCCATCCATCCATCCACCCATTCATTCACCTGCCCATCCATCCATCCATCTATCTGCCCACCCATCTACCCTCCACTCATTCATCCATCCATCCATCCATCCGCCCACCCACCCACCCACCCATCCATCCATCTACCATCCATCAGTCCAATTACTCATCTGATGTATACAGAGCTCTTTTTAAATGGCAGGTGAGTGATACAGGCAAGTGTTACAATTCTGTGCAAACTGGCTCAGTTCCTGTTTGCTTAGAGTTTATAACATGATGAGGTCTCAAAAATTATTAACACAGGGTCGTGTTAGTCACTCAGTCTTGTCCTACTCTTTGCAACCCCAGTGACTGTTGTCCGTCAGGCTCCTGTGCCCACAGAATTCTCCAGGCAGGCATACTGGGGTGAGCTGCCATTTCCTTCTCCAGGGGATATTACTGACCCAGGGATCAAACCTGCTGTCCTGCTGGGCAGGCAGATTCTTTACCTCTGAGCCACCAGGGAAGCCCCCCTGTAAGGTGGACTTCAACTTTTAACTTCCTGTGCACTTAGAATATCTCCCACAAAGAGAGATCTTGGGGTGATCACTCATGCATCCAGAGAGTCTTGGATGAGGGTCTTCAGGAGAACAGGTCAATGATCTAGAATTTCTCTCCTGCCATTTTATTAAGCGTAGTTTGCAATTAGCCTTTGAACAATACTACTCTCTGACATATTTTAATTGTTAAAAATTATATAATCAAAATCTCCATTAAAATAAGTGGGTGTCATTAATGGTACAATTAGGTTAACATGACAGAGCTTTAGGGAAATTGACTCTGCTGTTTTCCTCTTCTTCCATCTCTCTCTCTCTTTCTATTCTTTCTTTTTTCTCCTTCCTTCCTCCCTTTTCATTTCTTCTTTCTTTCTGTCTCCTGTATATGTGAATTGTGGGTGTGAGTTTGTGTTTGTATGTGTGTTTGAGAAGAATAACAAAAATACAACAGGCACTCAGCATTTTACTATAGGTCTGATTCTTGGTCAGGTAATAATGCTATGCTTTTCTTTTTGGGGGTCTTATTCACGAGAAGCAAAGACTCCCCATTGCTCTTAAATCAATCTCAAGAAATTAGCAAAAGAAACAGAGATTGGACTTCACATTTCCTAGATCTGCACTTCATCGCCGCCTTTGTTCTTTCTTTAAATAATCGTTTTACCTTTAATGAGACAGTGGCACACAGTAGAGAGAGTAAAGACTTTGAAATCAGAGGCTTAATGCAAATCCTGATCCAGGCGCTTTCTAGTGGTTTGATTTCTTGTTTCTCTTTCTCCGTCCGGCCCTCAAACTCATTCATTTAATTGAACTTTCACAAACACTTACTGAACACCTTCTTATGCACTATTAGGTACTGAGAATAGAGCAGTGGAGAGGACTGTTTCTCAGTGTACTGACACTCAAATTTTGCATTTTGTGTATTTTCTGCAATGTCGGAGAACTCTTTTCTCTCAGGTATACGCAATGTATGATGTCATCCAAATCCATAGCCACCACATAGAGATGAATTCCTGATGTTATTTGTAGTTCTCCTTGAAAAAACACCCTGTGATTTTAATCTCCCTTGGCCTTTTTCATCTGGTTGTCCACAAAAACACATTATGGGGTCACACAGAGTCGGACACGACTGAAGCGACTTAGCAGCAGCAGCAGCAACAGCCGCAGCAGCAGAGCTTCTGACAGACATGCCAGCTCTTTCTCCTCAGAACAGGTGAGACCACACTTGTACTTATAATTGCTGCTGCTGCTGCTGCTAAATCGCTTCACTCTTGTCTGACTCTGTGCGACCCCATAGACGGCAGCCCACCAGGCTTCCCCGTCCCTGGGATTCTCCAGGCAAGAACACTGGAGTGGGTTGCCATTTCCTTCTCCAATGTGTGAAAGTGAAAAGGGAAAGGGAAGTTGCTCAGCCGTGTCCAACTCTTAGCGACCCCATGGACTGCAGCCCACCAGGCTCCTCCGTCCATGGGGTTTTCCAAGCAAAAGAGTACTGGAGCGGGGTGCCATTGCCTTCTCCGTACTTAAAGTTAGCTGTAGCCATATAACTTCTTTTAGCCTAATAACTGTGTACCTGTTGGGTGGGAGTTATAAGAATCAGTGCAACTAGCAAAGCTCCTGAGATGGACATATAGCATGTGTGGGAAAGGAGTTTTTATTTATAAAGGAGGGGTGTGTGTGTGTGTGTGTGTGTGTGTGTGTGTGTGTGTGTGCACGCGCATGTGTGTGTGTGTGTGCGTCTGATACAGCATAACCTTATCTGTACTGATAATTCTTCCACTCTCCGTCTCTGCATCTGATGTTTCTGACTCCTCTATTGCACATGAGGGTGGAAGAAAGAAAAGAAAGTGGTCCAGTTTTATATCTCCGGCACTCTCCCTTAAAGGCCCTTTGACGTGGCAAAAGTCTAAATGCTGAGTGTTCCCTCATGGGGAATTGGAAGAGTTTCTTATAGTGCCATGGCTGTCCTTTTTTAGTAATTTACCAAGAAGGGTGATGCTTGATTCTACTAACGTCTTTTGACTCCACCCTTGTATGTGCTTCTGGTAAGATTCCTCCAGTCATTTTCTGCTGCTGTCTGCTGGCCCCTGCAGGCAGACCTCCTGAAGAAGGTCTACTTGAGGCAAGCCTAATCTAGCTGCTCTCCGAGACCTCCTCCAGACACACAGGAAGCGTGCTCTTGCTGCATTGTTGGGGAGGTGCTGTTCCCACCCAGCTGTCTGTCCTTTATCTGCTGCTGGAGCAGCTCCAGCTACTCTTCCACGTGGGCGAGGGTCCAGCACCACCCCTGTGCCCTGCCACTCTTTAAGGCATGACTCAGTGCCTTAGAAAGCTCTCATTGCACTTTGTGGATTCCAGTGTCAAGAGTGGACCTCAGGGCCTCCTCACCTACCTGTTCTCACCTTCCCAGAGAGAAGAGGAAAATTGCCTCTACCCTCCATCTAGACTGATGACTTTCTTGAAAAAAATTCTCCAATCGAGCTGCTTGCTGACTTTCTGGGCTGTTCTTGTGAACGATTAGGTTGGTAACGAGTTTGGGGTCTCAGGATTTGGTTTGTCCATCTCTCAGAAGAGCTGGCAGAGATGGGCTTATATCCCCTTAATAGTCACTGTTGCTTAGTCGCTAAGTCGTGTCCAACTCTTTGCGACCCACCAGGCTCCTCTCTCCATGGGATTTCCCAGGCAAGAATACTGGAGCTGGTTGTCATTTCCTTCTTCAGGGGATTTTCCTGACCCAAGGAGCAAACTCATGTCTCCTGCTTGGCAGGCAGATTCTTTACCACTGAGCTATCTGGGAAGCCTCACCCCGCCACCCACCTTGATAGTACATATGGACAATTAACCTCTATTTTCCCAGCTTTGGGATCTCAATAGAAATTACAGAGACACACATATCCATTTACCACTTCACAGAGATTTAAAAGATTACCATATGTCCCAGGAGAGGTAAGAAATTCCGTGTGAACAAAGTCAGTGTTTTTTCAGCTGGAAAAGAGAGGGTGTGGGGATGAGCAGGCAGCCTGGACCTAGCAGTAAAACATGTATTGTCCTGTTTTCCTCGATGCCTGGCGCCCTATCTTCTATTCCATCTTGTTCTGAACTTATGGGGGTTCACAGTGCAACTCAGGTCATACCTCTCTTTCCTCAGTGTCATTTTTATTACCTGTAGTACGTTAACTAGTGTTCCCCCATTCTCCGAAATCCACACTTACTCAGGACTTCAGATTGTGACTTTATTTCGAAATAGGGTTTTTGAAAATGTAATTAAATTAATATGAAAGTATACTAGATTAAAGTGGGTTTTCCAGGGGCTGGTATTCTTATAAGACAGAATTGGACCCAGAGAAGATTACCATGTGCAGATGGAGGCAGAGATTGGAGTGATGCTGTTACAAGTCAGTGATCACCAAGGATGTCCAGGAACCAAAGAAGTTGGAAGAAGCAAAGGGGATTCTCCCATAAGGCCTCTGGACAGACAATAACCCTGCTGATAGCTTGATTTGAGCTTCTGGCCCCTGGAATCATGAAAGAATACATTTCTGTGGTTTGAAGCCACCCAGTTTGTGGAAGCTTGTTATACTAACTGCAGGAAATATATATTGCCATGTATCTATTTTCTATTTCCCCCTCCAACTAGAACAAGTCCTTCAGATGGTAGGAGTCTGGTTCTGATTTCTCTTTGGGTTTCACCAACGTAGTACATTGATATGGAGGTATTTATCATGTTTGCCGCAATAAAAGCATTAATATCCAGTTGATGATTAGCTTTAACTTGAAATCACTTCACAACAAAATGGAAATTTATAACAGACACAGACGTGTGAATGAAAAGAATGAATCATTACATGTTATTACCTCCTACTATTGTTTCTGCCTCATGATAGATCCCCTCTCCCATTAATTTCAGATTCTCACTCAATTATCTAGGTCAATTCATATTCTTTAGAAAGAGTTTACATCTCTGGTCAACCCATTTATGATTCATCTGAAGGAGTGAATGGATTTTAAAAAAATGGAGTGAAATACAAATTATTTTGAAACTGCAAGTAAACAGGAACTTATTAAAAATAACTTGGATAATGGATTTAGGAGAATGTAATTCCATTTCAATTTACTTGCAGAGTGCTAATTATTCAATTATTAGAGACACACAAAAGGAAAGATAACGTGGATCTTCAATAACAAGTGCGCTACATACTTTGTTTCTGTGACTTTCTCAGAGAAAGGTTCTATGCCTAAAACCCTTATTTCATCGCATTTTTACCTTAAACATTTATTTAAAAATATATATCTGCTACTTAGGCAGAAAGGATCTTTTTGAGGTAAAATGGCATAGAATAAAAAGGAAATTGTGCTTATCATATGAAGTGGTGTCAATTAAAAATGAGGAAAGGAGGATAAAAATTATCAAAGCAACAGAGATGTGAGAATTTTCTAAAAAGAAATTAAATACATTCATTTTGCCCACTGTTTGCATTGTAGATATCGTCTATATGAACATGTATGAAAACCAAGAAAGAAGTGGAGGAAAACATACCTGATTTGCACTAGAAACTTTAAGGTCCCAAGTTCAATGTCTTGGGTAGAATATTAAGGTCACAAATGTCACCTCTGAATTATCACAAACTCCCTGTTTAGGGGCTCAGATTAATGAGGCCTGGCTGCACATGTGAAAATGGGAAAATATTACACGGGCAGTGTTTCCTTCTTTCTTTTCTAATAAGTCATTCCCAGATGGTAAGCTGCACCCCCAGAGACTGGAGTTTTCAAGTTGTGTTAATTTTTTTTTCCTTCGTACTTCCTGCTGATCGATAGTGCTACCAAAAGCTGATTTCTGCAATGAATACAGTTTAGCTAATGAGGAAGTAGGCAGCACTTCTCTGTGAATTATGGATCGTGTGCTGAGAAGAAGCCTGCTCCATATGTCACTTTCATCTGAGTGAGTGAAGAGAGGATGCATATTATTATTTTGTTTTAGCCAGAATGGCTTACATGCGTAGCTGGCTGTCTAGATTTGGGGCTGGTTATGAGGATGGGTAAGTAATCTTTGTAAATGTATACTTTATGCCCAGAAAATGGTACCAGCTAGTGCAAGTCAGGAAATTAGGGTCCTGCTCCAGTTTCTTCCCTTATTTTCTTTCTCTTATTTCCAAGAGTGACCTTGGGCCAGGTGTTTGATCCTTAGAAGTGGCAAAAGATTCTCTCCTGACCAAATTTTAGCCAGGCCCTGCTGAGCATTCTTCTTGACTATACTGGCCCGCTCCCCCTATTGCAATGCTATAGTGCTGGTTAGAATCTGCTCTTGCCAGAGACCATAGTTGTTTTTCTGGAAGAGGTGGATAATAACCAAAGTTCTCATCAGCTCTGGTATTTTTTGATTCAATATATTCATTTCCAGGATCAATTCTGTGTGGAATTTGGCACCTGTGTCCTGAAGTTTCCTCGATCCCCTTAGCAAAGAGAGTTGGCCTTTGTGAATCTGCCTCATCTAAAAGTAAAACCCTGCCATTGTCCTTTGCCAAAAACTCATTGAATGAAATTCCTTACATTGCTGCAAATTCTCCAAAGTCTTAGGAGGCAGGAAATAGAACCAGTTGGGAAGGTCAAAGATAGCATTAAGCACTAGCATTAAAAATTTATTTATTTATTTTTAATTGGAAGATAATTGCTTTACAGTATTATGTTGGTTACTGACATACATTAACATGAATCAGCCATAGGTAAGCATATATTCCCTCTCTCTTGAACCTCCCTCCCACCTTGCATCCCATCCTACCCCTATAGGTTGTCACATGGATGACTTCTGCTTGGAAAGTAAATATTGGAATAAAAAAGTGGAATAATTCCTCCCACTCCTCATAGGAGAAGCCAGCATACTAGGTGGGCTCACTCAGATTTCACTGGGATAGTAAGAAGCAATATTGTTGTCCTCTGCCTAGTTTTCCTTGTTGTTCAGTCTTTAAGTCACGTCTAACTCTTTGCAACCCCACAGA
Organism: Capra hircus; assembly: GCF_001704415.2. Lineage (NCBI taxonomy): Eukaryota > Metazoa > Chordata > Mammalia > Artiodactyla > Bovidae > Capra > Capra hircus. The sequence goes on from NC_030813.1 coordinate 106,159,098, forward strand.
TTGCAGTATCCCCTGCTTCCCTGTCCTTCACTATTTCCTGGAGCTTGCTCAAATTTATGTTCATTGAGTTGATGATGCCATCCAACCATCGTACCCTCTGTTGTCCCCTTTTCCTCCTGCCTCAATCTTTCCAAGCATCAGATTCTTTTCCAATCAGTTGGCTCTTCACATTGAGTGGCCAAAGTATTGGAGCTTCAGTTTCAGCATTTCTTTCCAATGAATCTTCAGGGTTGATTTCCTTTGGGATTGACTGCTTTGATCTCCTTGCAGTCCAAGGGAACCACAAGAGTCTCCTCCTGCACTACAATTTGAAAGCATCAATTCTTTGGTACTGAGCCTGCTTTATAGTCCAACTCTCACATCCGTACATGACCTCTGGAAAAACCATAGCTTTGACTAGATGGTCCTTTGTTGGCCAAGTGATGCCTCTGCTTTTTAATATGCTGCCTAGGTTTGTCATAGCTTTTCTTCCAAGGAGCAAGTGTCTCTTAATTTCATGGCTGCAGTCACTATCAACAGTGGCTTTTGGAGCCCAAGAAAATAAAATCTGTCACTGTGTCCATGTTTCCCCATCTATTTTCCATGAAGTGATGGGACCGGATGCCATGATCTTAGTTTTTTGAATACTGTTTTAAGCCAGCTTTTTCACTCTCCTCATTGACCTTCGTCAAGAGGCTCTTTAGTTCCTCTTCATTTTCTGCCATAACAGTGGTGTCATCTGCATATCTGAGGTTATAGATATTTCTCCCAGCAATCTTGATTCCAACTTGAGCATCATCCAGCCCTTCACTTTGCATGATGTACTTTGGATATAAGTTAAATAAGCAGGGTGACAATAAACAACCTGACAGACCCCTTTCCTAATTTTGAACCAGTCCATTGTTGCATGTCCAGTTCTAACTGTTGCTTCTTGACCTGCATACAGGTTTCTCAAGAGGCAGGTAAGGTGCTCTGGTATTCCAATCTCTTTGAGAATTTTCCACTGTTTATTCTGATCTATACAGTAAAAGGCTTTAGTGTAGTTGCTAAAGCAGAAGTAAAAGAAAGTCATAATTTGCAAGTAATGTCTCTATGTATACAATACTGCAGCTAGTTGTATATTCCAATGCAGCTTCACCAATGATGCCTCATATAAAGCTGCTTAGCAAGTGACTGACACTCCTCCCAGAGAGAGGTGGCATTTATGCTCCCTTTCCTTGAATCTGGGAGGCTATTTGCGACTACCCAGCTCAACAGAGTCCAGGAGATATAGTGCTATGGTTCTCTGTCTCTTAGGACACTTATTTTGGTGCCCAACCACCTTATTGGGAGGAAGTCCAAGACACAAGGAGAGACCTCATGTGAGTGTTTCAGCTGATAGTCTCAGCTAAGGTCTTAACTAAGAGTCAGCATTAACTGCTGGGAAGTGAATAAGACTTTCAGTTCAGTTCAGTTCAGTTCAATTTAGTCACTCAGTCGTGTTCAACTCTTTGCAACCCCATAAATCACAGCACGCCAGGCCTCCCTGTCCATCGCCAATTCCCAGAGTTTACTCAAACTCATGTCCATCGAGTTGGTGATGCCATCCAGCCATCTCATCCTCTGTCGGCCCCTTCTCCTCCTGCCCCCAATTCCTCCCAGCATCAGAGTCTTTTCCAATGAGTCAACTTTTCATATGAGGTGGCTTTAGCATCAGTCCTTCCAAAGAACACCCAGGACTGATCTTTAGGATGGACTGGTTGGCTCTCCTTGCAGTCCAAGGGACTCTCAAGAGTCTTCTCCAACACCACACTTCAAAAGCATCCATTCTTCAGCACTCAGCTTTCTTCACAGTCCAACTCTCACATCCATACATGACCACTGGAAAAACCATAGTCTTGACTAGATGGACCTTAGTCAGCAAAGTAATGTCTCTGCTTTTCAATATGCTGTCTCAGCTGGTCATAACTTTTCTTCCAAGGAGTAAGCGTGTTTTAATTTCATGGCTGCAGTCACCATCTGCAGTGATTTTGGAGCCCAGAAAAATAAAATCTGACACTGTTTCCACTGTTTCCCCATCTATTTCCCATGAAGTGATGGGACCAGATGCCATGATCTTCGTTTTCTGAATGGTGAGCTTTAAGCCAACTCTTTCACTCTCCTCTTTCACTTTCATCAAGAGGCTTTTTAGTTCCTCTTCATTTTCTGCCATAAGGGTGGTGTCATCTGCATATCTGAGGTTATTGATATTTCTCCCAGCAGTCTTGATTCCAGCTTGTGCTTCCTCCAGCCCAACGTTTCTCATGATGTACTCTGCATAGAAGTTAAATAAGCAGGATGACAATATACAGCCTTGATGCACTCCTTTTCCTACTTGGAACCAGTCTGTTGTTCCATGTCCAGTTCTAACTGTTGCTTCCTGACCTGCATACAGGTTTCTCAAGAGGCAGGTCAGGTGGTCTGGTATTCCCATGTCGACTGCAAGATTTTGGGGATAATTTATTATGCAGCAATAGAACGCTACAAATATTAAAAGAAACTATAGCTACAATATTAGAATTAAGAAGAATTTAGCACAGCTGCTGGATACAAAATCTATTAAAAAATCAATTGTTTTCTATATATACTAATACAAACTGAAGTCAAATTAAAAAGCTTGCAATAGTATAAAAGCATAATTACCTAACAATAAATACAACAAAAGTCATACCAATCCTTTAAAGAGACAGTTACAGAACACTATTCAAATATTCTAAAGATCTGTGTGTTTTAGTTCTCAGTCATATCCAACTCTTTGTGACCCCATGGACTGTAGCCCATCAGGCTCCTCTGTCCATGGGGATTCTCCAGGCAAGAATACTAGAGCGGGTTGCTATGCCCTCTCCAGGGGATCTTCCTGACTAAGGATTGAACCCAGGTCTCCCACATTGCAGGCAGATTCTTTGCCATCTGATCTGACATAGGATTTCTTTGAAGTGCAAATGGAAGTCGCTCAACTGTGTCCGACTCTTTGCGACACCGTGAACTATACAGTCCATGGAATTCTCCAGGCCAGAATACTGGAGTGGGTAGCCGGTCCCTTCTCCAGAGGATCTTCCCGACCTGGGGATGGTACCCAGTTCTGCAGTATGGGATATCTTTTACATCTAGGAAAATTTCAAAAACACATATTATGCACAAGGATACAGAGTCTACACTGTGTACATATCTTATGTCATATAAACCAAAATCACAATTATGTTTTAACATAATGAGATGATTCTAGAAAATTATATGGGGATTGCAAAGGCTATGCCTATTGGTGGTTCTCCAAGAGGAGAATGAAGTAACTACTTGTTCTACCTGATTATACAAAAGGAGTTTAAGGACTTAAGACTCTGGATTACCGATACAAGAACTGTGGATTATAAGTAAACAGACCATGACTGAAAACTTAGACACCCACATAGATTCAGAGGCTCTAAATATGGCAGACATGGTAGTGTAGATTAATGGTGAAAAGACAGATTTTTCACTGAATGTCATAGACACAACACTGGTAATCAAATTAAACAAAAGATGAAATTAACTCCACCACACCAAAAACCAATTCCAGGTGAATCAAAACCTATACATGAAAAAGTAAAAAATTTAAAAACGTAGAAACAAAATAAAACCTTTTTTTTTTTTTGGTAAGCTTGTAGTAAGAAAGTTTTTTTTTATTTTAAGTCATCTAATAGGCTGCATCTTCTCAAATAAGAGTGATTAATGTGATCATTTTAAATTAAGAGTATCTTTTCATCAAAAATATTTTTATAGATTATAGATGGAGTCATATAAGCCTTTAAACTAAGTGGGGCCAGAGTAGGAGGAAGGAGGTAATATTTAGCTCAAGTGCAGCCATGAGAAGGTGGGTGCTGTAGCTGGGAAATGTTCATAATAGTAAAAACTGGCAACAGTGCAAATGCCCACAAATAGCAGGGATCCAAAGAGCAAAACAAAAATGAACACCATCACACATGTACACAGCAGGAGGGAGCTAAGATTCAAGAGACCACTGAGAAGTGACTGGACTTAAGGATTTATTCCCTTGGGTATGGTGGTTATTAAACATTTTGATAGACTTGGCAGATAAAGAAGAGAATGATCTGTATAAACTGCTCAAAAGGATTACCTGAATTTTTTTTTTTTTCTTTTTACCTTTTAAGTGATTGTGGTTTATTTGTCTCCCTGCAAGAGATCCACAGGTGTCCAGTCTAGGGCTGGGGAAGATGCTGGCTGATGCTGTCAAGAGCTCATAATCTTCTACTCTTGCAGAGCTATCCTAAGCTAGTGGCTCTCCTCATGGTCCCTGGAAAGCTGCTATCCCTCTGGACATCACACTTGAGTTCCAGTAAGGAAGAAGAAAACAGGGCTATGCATGAAAAGTCACACTAGGTGAGTTTCACTTTCTGCCAAGCAAGTGAGAGCTTTCTTGGAAGTTGCAACCAGAATTCTTCTGCTAGAATCTCATTGGTTGGAATGATGCTACATGACCACCTTGGGATGGGAAGAGGGTAGGGAGAGGATGAATAGTATATAGGGTTGGTCATACACAGTGTCTGACACCCCCAGGAGACAATACCTTCTTTTCAGTCTTTGAAGATGTCAGCTTATGTGTTTTCTAGAATATATAGCTTTACTTAGGGAAAGATTTCTCTTGATAGATTTTAACATGACACCTTGCGTATCTCACAGCAGGGCAGGAAAACTACCTCCTCTGTTGTGAACTCATTCCTTCCTTGTCTTATATATGGTAATTAGAGTGCTGTCTTTGAAGCCAGACCCTGTGGGCCTGTATCTCAGCTCTTCCTCTTATTTTCTGTGTGACTTTGGGCAAGTTACTTGCTCTCAGGGTCTGAATTTCTCCATCTGTAGAAAAAATATTAAAAATGCCTCTCACTTTATCAGAATGTTGTGAGAGTTAAATGAGCTAATCCCTGTGAAACAGAGCAATGATCAACCCACAGCAAGCACTTGATAAGTGTTGGCAATTATTCTTCAAAGTTTAGAAATTTACGTGGTGCCAACTCCTATCAACAGGCTTGATTGAAATGCCTTTTATTTCCTTTTGACTTATTCATAGCATCTTATTTTCCATTTTCCCTTTGAGCTTCTTGTTTCTGAAACCCAGAACTGCTCTGTGTGAGCTTCTTCTTTTTTTTTTAATGTGTATAAAGTGTGTTTTATTTTTTTAAATATAAATTTATTTATTTTAATTGAAGGCTAATTACTTTACAATATTATATTGGTTTTGCCATACATCAACATGAATCTGCCACAGGTATACATGTGTTCCCCATCCTGAACCCCCCTCCCACCTCCCTCCCCATACTATCCCTCTGGGTCATCCCAGTGCACTAGCCCCAAGCATCCTGTATCATGCATCGAACCTGGACTGGCAATTCATTTGAGTGACAACAAAGCTATTCTCCCTTAAGCAAGCATTCCTAGCTCTGACAATAAGTTTGTGGTCATGACTTCCCATACTTTCTCTTCATTGTTCAGTTGCTCAGTCATGTCCGATTCCTTTGTGACCCCATGAACTGTAGCATGCCAGGCTTCCTAGTCCTTCACCATCTCCCGGAGTTTCCTAAAACTCATGTCCATTGAGTTGGTGATGCCATCCAACCATCTCCTCTTCTGTCATCCCTTCTTCTCCTGCCTTCTATCTTTGCCAGCATCGGGGTCTTTTCCAATGAGTTGGCTCTTCCCATCAGGTGGCTAAAGTATTGGAGCTTCAGCATCAGTCCTTCCAGTGAATATTCAGGGTTGATTTCTTTTATGCTTGACTGGTTGATCTCCTTGTAGTCCAAGGGATTCTCAAGAATCTTCTCCAGAACCACAGTTCAAATGCATCAATTATTTGGTGCTCAGTCTTTATGGTCCAACTCTCACATCCATACATGACTACTGGAAAAACCATAGCTTTGACTAGACAGACCTTTGTTGGCAAAGTGATGTCTCTACTTTTTAATACACCGTCTGGGCTATCTTCTCTTAGACCTGTAAAATCTGCTTCCTGGGAAAGGTTATTGCTCAGACCCATATTTGTTCAAGCTGAGACTCAAAACACCCCCAGTGGACTGCTGAAGTGAAGGAGTTGATGTTTCTCCAGTGCATATTTCCTGGAATTCCAAGAGTTCCAATGCCTTTATCCTGTGTTCCTCAAGATACAGTCTTTCTTGATCTTTAAAAGCTCCATGCTTAAAGTAGCATTTTTATCTTCTTAATTTTCCCTTTCTGTTCCAATGCTCCTTCAGGAGGACTCTGTGAGGTTTCCTCGCCTGGAGTTGTACTCCTTTAGAAGGTCAGTTTCCTGCTCAAGCACTAGTTATTGTATCTGTGAGCCTTCTTTAATTTACCCACAGCTTTCTGGCCCAGATATTTCCATCACTAATGTTCTCCTATAGATAATCTCTTTACTGTTCACCACAGTAAAAGACTTGAAATCAATCAGTCTTGGACGTACAAAAAAAAAAACAGGAGTCCAGATTTGGATGATCCAAACACAGAGAGATTCAATATCTAGCCCAGACCTGATCTTCCTCCATTATTTTCCTGAATGGTTTCTCTTAAATATTCCAATCTAAATCTATTGTGCTCTATTATCACTAATTCCATAAATTCATCAATCATATCCTCTCAGGCACAAAGAATACCTCCATTGCCATTGCAATAACTAGGGCCTTGAGACATACTCAGTGATTCCTAATCAAGCTAAAAATTAAAAAAATCACCCTGTCTCACTTTTATTCACTGTGATATGATGCCAATGTATGAAATATAAGCCCTTTTATCCAGGAAACATCCCCCAAGTTTCAAAGTTAAATTACTTGGAAAAAAATCATCATCTTCCTTTCAGGTAAACACGGCAAGAGCTCCTGGGTTGATTATGTGATCTTTTGTTTGAAAATGTCATTATAACATTTCTAGTAAATGTTTGATGAGTTTCCAGCCAACCTATGTAATAGAAAATCTATTTAATATATTAAAAAATCAGACTTTAAGTAAGAAGGTATGCTCAAATCACTTGTTATAAGTTATAGAGGATACTTTAGTTCAATTTTATTCAACTTAACACTGAGTTCTGATTAAAATTTTCAGAAGGGCAGCAAACTTATGCATTGACATTTTTTCTGTTTTTCGGGAAAAAAATAATTGCATTTACAAGAAAAAAGATTGGAAAATGAACACTAATGCCAGTGAATTTCATGGCAAGTTACCGGAATCATATTTACTGTTTGAACCAATTTTCATACCCAATAAACAGAAAATATGTTGCAAGAATTTTATAATCTTTCTATTTTTAGGGGAGGATGTTTACCATGGGAAAAAATGAAATAATCTAGTAAAAGATTAAAAATAATGTAATCAACTTAAGTAGCATATGACACTTCTTCAAATGCTTATTATTAACATTTCAAAGTACACATAAATTCTCTTGGTATGACAAATCATATATATTCAATTGTCAACAATGTTTTCTATGCATATGTCTTCTCAATACAAATAGAAAACGAAATGTTTAAGGTCAAGTACCAAACTGAATTTATCTTTTTATTTTTGAAAGTAAAACTCTATTGACATCTCTCACACACTGAACGTTTTTTCAAAACAACTAAATTGATGAGGCCATGGTTAAAGTTTCTGAAATTCAGAATTCCCTTTCAAGAAAAAAATAAAACAGCTCTTGACCCTGCTGATCTATAGAGTGAAGGAGAAAATGGTGGACTAACTCTTTACTGCAAAATAAAAAAAAATATGCATGCATAGCATTCCTCTTCGAGCTTGCCAATACTTATATAAAAGAAATATATAATTCATATCTCAATTTTACATGAAAGTAAAATATTATTGGAGTTCTCAGGTGGCACTAGTGGTAAAGAACCTGCCTGCCAATGTAGGAGACATAAGAGATGCAAGTTCTATCCCTGGGTCAGGAAGATCAGCTGGAGTAGGTCATGGCTACCCATTCCAATTTTCTTGTCTGGAGAATCCCATGGACAGAGGAGCCTGCTGTGCTATGGTCTGTAAGGTGGCAAAGAGTCAGACACAACTGAAGTGACTGAGCATGCGTGCACACAAAATATTATTGCTGATTGAGAAACTAAGACAAATTTCTTTCTTACATACCTTAACCTTATAAAATGTAACACATAAATTCCTTACTGAAAATACTTTATTTTCATAAACCACTTCATCATATTTTATGTAGTTCTTATTGTTGTTCTTCAATCATTAAATCATGTCTGACTCTTTGTGACCCCATGGACTGTAGCACTCCAGGCTTCCCTATCCTTCACTATCTCCCAGAGTGTGCTTAAACTCATGTCCAACGAGTCGGTGATGCCATCCAACAATTTCATCCTCTGTAATCCCCTTCTCCTCCTGCCTTTGCTCTTTCCCAGCATCAGAATCTTTTATAATGAGTCAGCTCTTCAGATCAGGTGGCCAAAGTATGGAGCTTCAGCTTCAGCGCTGCACTGAAGAACTGATGCTTTTGAACTATGGTGTTGGAGAAGACTCTAGAGAGTCCCTTGGACTGCAAGGAGATCAACCAGTCAATCATAAAGGAAATCAACACTGAATATTCACTGGAAGGACTGATGCTTAAGCTGAAGCTCCAGTACTTTGGCCACCTGATGTGAAAAGCCGACTCACTGGAAAAGACCTTGATCTGGGAAAGATTGAAGGCAGGAGGAGGGGACGACTGAGGATGAGATGGTTGGATGGCATCACCGACTCAATGGACTTAAATTTGAATAGGTTCTGGGAGATGATGAAGGTCAGGGAAGCCTGGCATGCTGCAGTTCATGGGTTCACAGAGTTGGACATGGCTGAGCAACTCAACAACAACAATTTGCCATGAAGTGATGGGACCAAATGACATGCTCTTACTTTTTTGAAGGTTGAATTTTAAGTCATCATTTTTGTATCCTCTTTCATCCTCATCAGGAGGTGATTTTTTTCTTTTCGTAGTTGTTTCTTTGAAGTACTTACTAGCAAATATAATATGATTTAACTACATTCTAAAATTTATTTTTTTGTCTCCAAACAAGAAAATAATTACTTGTATGAAATACTTAAAATAATACCTTTACTTGTATGTTTTTCCTTAAAAGATAATTTCCTGTTGCTGGTTTAACAAATCACCATATATCAGCTTCAGACAACACAAAAATGTTGTCTTAGGACTCTAGCTGTAAGAAGTCAGAAATAGCTTTCACTGACTTAAAATCAGGTGTCAGCAGGTTTGCAGTATGGTTACTTTTTGCAGTTATTAGTGGTTGCCAGCATTCCTTGACTTGCAGCCTCTATCGCTCCAACCTCTGCTTCCATAGTCGCATCTCTTTCCCTGACCCTGACACTCTTTCCTTCCTCTTATAAGGACACCTGCGATTATCCTGGTCCCACCTGTCTAATGTACTAAACTCTCTTTGTCTCAAAATCCTCATCTAATCACATCTGTAAAGTGCCTTGCTGCCATGTTACATAACACGCACACATGTTTTGGGGATTAGCACATGGAGGCCTTTGGAGGTGGAAGGCATTATTCTGTCAATGACATTTGTGTTTCAGGTGAAATGTAAAGTGAACTGTTGGAAGCTACTTTTGAGTGGGTGAAGCTATGCGGCATTTTCCCCACTTCACTGACCTGGATGTAGCAAAAGTTTGCAGGTACAGACACATGAAGGGTCCAGTGGGCTTTGGGGCCTTAGCACATTTAATTTTACCCAGCAGGAATAGTTGTCATCTTAGAGACGAAAAGGATTCCCACAAGCTTATTTAACATCTGAAGGCCTGAAGTGTGCCAGCTGGTGTGATGCTTATCCACTCTTTTTTCACATATCCTGATTTTTTCTTTTCTTTTTTTCTGTTCTTAAAGAGTTTGAATACTCTTGATTTAAAGACAAAAAAAAAAAAAAAAAAAAAAAAAAACAACAAAAAACTATATCCTGAGAATAACTCTAGAACTCCTTTTTAGAGCAGCTAAAGCATTTTCCGTACCCATCTGTTACCTGAAGTTCATGAACATTTGGTGAAATGAAGCATTAGGTTGTTGGAGGGTAAATGCACAGGAGGAAAACAAGGATATCAACGTTATAACAAATGCTCTGCCATAGCTTACTCCTTTTAAGATGTAGAGTGAACACCCATGGGGTGTGCAACATCCGATTCCATCTTTTGCTCATGAGTGTATGTATGTTCTTGTGTGCCTGCTTAGTCATGTTCAACCCTTTGCAGCCACATGGACTGTAACCTGCCAGGCTCCTCTGTCCATGAGATTTGCCAGGCACAAATACTGGAATGGACTACCATTTCATCCTCCATGGGATCTTCTTCCCAACCTAGGGACCTGCCTCTCTTGCATGTCTTGGATTGGCAGGCAGGTTCTTTACCACTGGCACCACACATCTTTTGCTCAATTGATATAAAATATGATTTGGCATATGATCATGAAGTAGTATAAAATTCTATAATAAAAATATAATATTTTGTATGCTAAATTGGCCTCCAATGCATAAGCTTTCCAAAGAATTGATGTTCAACTATTAGAGGGAAACCTACAATGAATTATTATATAACATTGCTTTTTTTCCTAATGCTACTTTTGCTGGCTGGCTACTAAATAAAATATACATTCATCTCTTTATCTCCTGAATGATATGGACAATAACATTTATTTTTTTTTGTCTGGAGGGAAGCTAGTTTTTATGTGGCTTTTTTCTATATGGTCAAACATTTGACAAATGTATATGGCCGAAACTATGACAAACAGTATTATCTTATTGCTTTATCTTCCCAACGTGTGCTGCTTTCATTTGCAGTGTTGAATCTGGCTCACAAACTCTGTGTCTATGTTCTAACCCTTGAAGTGAAAAAGGGAAGGTGAAATGCAACCTGATTTGTCTCTGAGGACTTAACTTTAACCTGCATATGTAATTTCAGATGACATTCTATTGGTCAATGGGTTTTCACAAGATTCAGACAATCTGCCAAGGAAGCTGTGAGTTATATTCAGGTGGGTAACCATGAGCACATCCAACCCCTAGCGGGTGGTAGATAGAGAAAGTGACAGAGACAGAGATAGAGACAGAAACAGAAGAAGAGAGAGATCCTGTAACTACAGTGTTCATGCATGCTCATTCAATCATGTCTGACTTTTTACAACCATGAACTGTGGCCCCCCAGGCTCCTCTGTCCATAGAATTTTCTAGGCAGTTATATTGGAGTGGGTTGCTGTGTCCTCCTCTAGGGGATCTTCCTGACCCAGGGATCGAACTCACATTTCTTGTGTCTTCTGCATTGGCAGGCAGATTCTCTACCACTGTGCTACCTGGGGAGCCGTAACTACAAGATAGTAGGCTTTAAATCAATACTAGATGCGAAGGCAAACTATTTTACTTAGAGATAGAAGTATAAATGGAAACAGAGGGACATATATTTTGAAATGTTCATTCATTTCCCTCCCTCCCTTCCTTGTCTCCTTCCCTCCTTCTATTCCTTTCTTAATTAAGCATTACATCAGATACTATTCTAAATATGGGAGCACGGGTGAGGGATGTTAAGAGATGAGATTAAAAAAAAAAAAAAGAGATGAGATAAAAAGAAGAGCCTTGCTGTCATGTAGCTAACCATCCAGGTATCGTGGTGGTTTTCAGTCTTGACTGATTACTAGAATCACCTGAAGAAAGTTTACAAACTGAAATGCCCAGAGTGTAACCAAATGCCTTGCATGGAACTCTGGGTTGGCACCCAGCACCAGGATATCAGACAGTGCCTCAGGTGACGCCCACACACAGCCAAGCTGAGGGTCGCTGAATGGAGATGAGACTATCTCCAATGCTAACCCTTTCCATCTCTTGGGAATCAAAGTCAGCAAAGCAACCTGGTAGTGAAGTCAGATGATTGAAGGCTGTGGTCTTCCAGATGGAACCACCCAGTGGACCTTCCAGAGTCATTTTCTGTTACTCTTATAGCCTTCTCCCCTGATGTGTTTTCAGGTTCCTCTCATGCTCATTCTTCCTTCAGGCTTTATATAAGCTTCTTTTTTAAAATTTAATTTTTATTTTATATTGGGTTGTAGTCGATTAAAAATGTTGTGTTAGTTTCAGATGTACAGCAAGTGACTCTGTTATACATACATACATATCCCTTCTTTTTTCGAATTCTTTTCCCATGTAGGTTATTCCTGAATACTGAGTAGAGTTCCCAGTGCTATACAGTTGGTCCTTATTGATTACCTATGTAAATAGCGTGCATATGTTAATCTCAAACTCCCAATTCATCCCCTCCCCCACATTTCCCTTTCAGTAACCATAAGTTTGTTTCAGGGTCTGTGGGTATGTTTTGGTTTTGTAAGTAAGCTCAGTTACATAAGCTTTCTACCATGAGCTCCCACTCTCTTACCACCTACCTACACCCAAGTAACTCCTGCTCTCTTATAGGATCTGGTATCAAATGTCACTTCCTCAGGCAAGGGTTTCCTGACTGCTGCCCAGAATAGGTCAGCTGCCCTATTACAATCTCTCCAAGAACCCTGCAGTTACTTTTCACAGCATTTATGACAGTTTCAGATAGAAATCTAGCTGGATAATCATTTCATTTATTTCTAGTCTTGTTAATAGAGTGTAAAAGCTCTATGGAAGCTGATATTTCCATTGCACTCATTTTTAAACCTCAAATACCTAGAAAGATGACTCCTGCTTACTAAGCATTAATTTTATTTACTTCTTGAATGAATAAAGCAGGCAAGAAGCTGATCTCAGAAGGGTTGATAGGGTATTTAACACATTGAGGAACTATCGTGACAACGCCGCAGTCGACAGAGGCAGGTACATAAACTTCCTTTGTGGTATCAAGCCTGGGTGACTGAACGAATAGTCATATTATTAACAAAAATCGGTGTGCCAATTCCGAAGGGTGATTAAACAATGTTTGCTTTTTCTGGCATACCAATTTTCGTTAACGATTTGACTATTCGTTCAGTCACCCAGGCTTGATACCACAAATGCAGTTTATATACCTGCTTCTGTCAATTCCAATGTTGTCTCCATAGAAAGCAATCATTGTTTAACCAATTGGTAAATTGTTATCTTACTGGAAAATCAGATGTTGAATGCCCAACCCATTCAAAACAAATCTATAAGACTGGGAAGAGGAGATAAATAAGACCACAAATGAGGGATTCTAACATTAAGTAGTATTGCTTCCAGCATTTTCTGGATGTTAGGAATGAGACAGAGACACCAACAGGAGCCTTGGGAAAGTTAAACCTCTTGGGTTCCCCTATCAGACACACTGTACCACTAGGTTCCTCTTGCCAGGCCTCTTCCAACCTGAGTCTCCAACATCAGCAGGCAGATTCTTTCCCGATGCACTGCCTGTGAAGTCTCTGTTACAGGGCACCTGTTAGGTGTTGTTGTTCAGTCTGTAAGTTGTGTCCAACTCTTTGCAACCCCATGGACTGCAGCACTCTAGGCTCCTCTCTCCTTCACTATCTCCTGGAGTTTGCTCAAATTCACATCCATTGAGCTGGTGGTACTGTCTAACTATCTCATCTTCTGCCTCCCGATTCTTCTTTTGACTTCCATCTTTTCCAGCATCAGGGTCTGTTCCGATGAGTCGGCTCACAAACACCAGAAGCTAAGAGACAAGGAGGGAGTCTCCAGAGGGAGCACTACTCTGCTGATGCCTTGATTTTGGACTTCACCTAAGGTGGCCAAAAACTGGGACTTCAACTTCAGCATCAGTTGTCCAATGAATATTCAGGGTTGGTTTCTTTCAGGATTGACTGGTTTGAACTCCTTTGAGTCCAAGGGACTCTCAAGGGTCTTCTCCAGCACCACAGTTCAAAATCATCAACTGGAACACAGCCTTGTTGTGGCAAAAGGGCTTGCATAAGCAACTCAGTGAAGTTATGAGCCATGCGGTGCAGGGCCATCCAAGACAGGTCATAGTGAAGAGTTCTGACAAAACGTGGTCCACTGGAGAAGGAAATGGCCACCCTCTCCAGTATTCTTGCCTGGAGAACCCCATGACTTTTGAGGTAGCCTTCTGCCAAGTTCTCAGAGAAGTTTGGTGAGAGGCCCTCTACTCCTACCCTGCTTACCTGATTCTCCCACATCCTTCAGGCAGAAGCCCAGAGTGGGAAATAAGGACACAGACATTCACCTCTTGCTTTCTTGCTTTCATCCTTTTTTTTGTCATCCATAGTACTTGTATTAATTTCCTAGGGCTCCGCTAAAAAGTTATCATAAATTGGGTTGCTCGAAGCAACAGAGATGAATTGCCTCATAGTTCTGGAGGTCCAAAGTCCAAAATCAAGGTGTCATCAGAGCTGTCCTCCTCCTGGGAGACTCCTTCCGTGTCTCTCTTAGCTTTTGCTGCTAGTGAGCAAGCTTCGGCTTATAGATAAGTCACATTAGTCTCTGCTTCCACTGCCACATGGCGTCCTCCCTGTGTCTGTGTCTTCACATGGCTTTCTTCTATGTCTGTGTCTTCCTATGTCTGTTTATTTATAAAGACCCAGTCATATGGGATTATGACTTCATCTTAACTGGATTAATCTGTAGAGACTATTTCAACATGAAGTCACATTCACATGCTATCCCTGGAGCTGAGAACCTCAGCTTATCTTTTGTGGGGACACAATTCAACTGTACATGGTATCACATCTTGTCTGTTTCTCAGGAAATGGCTGGCTTTCCACCCTTGCTGCTATAGGTGAAATGATCTCTCTTTGCATTGCTAGAGACCACGATGACAATGGAGCCTATAGACAGTCTTGTTCATAGATCAAAGGAGAAATAAAGATTTGGAAACTTACTCTCAAGACCATTGCCTGGCTTGCAGAGCCTTCATTTTAGTGCCTAATCCTGTTTTTGCATGACAAAGCTGACATATCGCCTTGCCTTGTTCCTTCTGTTTGCATTCTGTCTGGGACAAGGTCTCATTTTGCCTCCAGACAAGTGTATGCTAGTGAGGACAAAGTTCATGCATAAAGGCAAAAGAATAAAAATTCTGTTAATGTAATAGTTAATACCTAAACATCTCAGGTCAGTTCAGTCATTCCATCATGTCCAACTCTTTTTGACCCTATGGACTGCAGCACACCAGGCCTCCCTGTCCATCAATAACTCCTGTTCATTGAGCCGTTGATGCCAGCCAACTATCTCATCCTCTGTCATCCCCTTCTCCTCCCGCCTTCAATCTTTTCCAGCATCATGGTCTTTTCCAATGAGTCATCTCTCTGCATCAGGTGGCAAAGTACTGAAGTTTCAGCTTCAGCATCAGCCCTTCCAATGAATATTCAGAACTGATTTCCTTCAGGATGGACTGGTTGGATCTCCTTGAGAGAGGGACTCTCAAGAGTCTTCTCCAACACCACAGTTCAAAAGCATCAATTCTTCAGTGCTCAGCTTTCTTCACAGTCCAACTCTCACATTCATACGTGACCACTGGAAAAACCATAGCTTTGACTAGATGGACCTTTGTTGGCAAAGTAATGTCTCTACTTTTTAATATGCTGTCTAGGTTGGTCATAGGAGCAAGTGTCTTTTCTTCCAAGGAGCAAGTGTCTTTTAATTTCATGGCTGCAGTCACCATCTGCAGCGATTTTGGAGCCCCCCAAAATAAAGTCCGTCACTGTTTCCACTGTTTCCCCATCTATTTGCCATGAAGTGATGGAATTAGATGCCATGATCTTCATTTTCTGAATGTTGAGTTTTAAGCCAACTTTTTCACTCTCCTCTTTCACTTTCATCGAGAGGCTCTTATAGTAAAGAATCCACCTGCAATGTGGGAGACCTGAGTTCGATCCCTGGGTTGGGAAGTTTCCCTGGAGGAGGGCATGGCAACCTACTCTAGCATTCTTGCCTGGAAAATCCCCATGGACAGAAGGGCCTGGCGGGCTACAGTCAATAGTGTTGCAAAGAGTCAGACATGACTGAATGACTAAGCACAGCACATTTCTGAATAATCTCAACTCTATGCTCCTATAGCCTGGCTCAGTTTTCGTTTGCTTGTTTGTTTACTGAAGTATAGTTGATTGACAATATTGTGTTAGTTTTAGATGTACAGCAAAAGTGGTTATATATATATATATATATACTGTGTGCTGTGGTAAGTCACTTCAGTAGCGTCTGATTCTTTGTAACCCTATGGACTCTAGCCCACCAGGCCCCTCTGTCCATGGTGTTCTCCAGGCAAGGATACTGGAGGGGTTGCCATGCCTTCCTCCAGGACGCGTATATGTATATATTTGACTATATCTATATCTTTCTATCTATACATATATATATATATACATATATATTCTTCTTCATATTCTTTTCCATTATGGTTTATTATAAAATATTGAGTACAATTTCTTATACTATACAATAAGAGTTTGTTGTTTATCTGTTTTATATATAGCAGTTTGCATCAGCTAATCCTAAACTCCTAGCTTATCTCCCTCCCCATACCCCCACCACTATCCACTTTGATAACTGTCAGTTTGTTTTCTATGTCTGTGAGTATGTTTCTGTGTTGTAAATCAGTTCATTTGTATCATATTTTATTTTGCACATATAAATGATATCATATGATATTTGTCTTTGCTCTAACTTCACCAAGTATAATATTCTCTAGGTCCACTCACGTTGCTAAAAATGGCAAGATTCCATCATTTTGTATGATTCAGTAATATTCCATTATATACATGTGTGTGTATGTATACACACACATGTATATGTATGAGTGAGTGAGTAAGTGAAAGTCTTTCAGTCATGTCTGGCTCTTTGCAAGTCCTTGGACTATAGCCTGTCAGGCTCCTCTGTCCATGGAATTCTCCAGGCAAGAATACTGGAGTGGGTAGACATTCCTTTCTCCAGGGGATCTTCCTGACCCAGGGATCAAACCTCTGGGTCTCTGTATTGCAGGTGGATTCTTACCATCTGAGTTTCCAGGGAAGCCACATGTAAAAACACGATTTCTTAAGCCAGTCATCTGTTGATGTACACTTGGATTGTTTCCACTTCTTCATCATTGTAAATAGTGCTGCTATGGACACTAACTTTTTTTTTTAAATTTTTTACTTTACAGTATTGTATTGGTTTTGCCATACATCAACATGAATCCGCCATGGGTGTACACGTGTTCCCAATCCTGAACCCCCCCTCCTACTTCCCTCCCCATACCATCCCTCTGGGTCATCCCAGTGCACCAGCCCCAAGCTAACTTTTTGAATTATAGTTTTATCTGGATACATGCCCAGGAGTGGGGTATACTAACTTTACAAATTAGAGTTTTTATTTTTTCCAGATTTATACCCAATCTGAATCATATGGTTCAGTTTCCAAAGTAACTCAGTATTCGTCTTAGATTTAGGTGCTTCTACAAATGACAGCCTCATTTAATAGAGCTGACTTTGGTCCCAGATCCTAAGCTGTTTCCATCTGGAAGCTGGAGACTGAGTTCTGCTATAGGGATAAAGTAAGGAAGAGCCCTCTTATCTGATATGAGGGCTCCTCATCCTTCAAAATCTTCTCTTCCCTGCCTGGGATTCTCACTGCCGTGTCCAGTGAAGACAGGCTCTGTGTCATTAGCTGCTTGTCCTTAGAGGACCAATGCATCTGTTGGATTTGGGAAGACAAATTAAAGCATCTCACCAGCTGCTCACATTGTGTTGACTCAACAACTAATTGAACGGTCAGAAGAGTTCATTTTTAATTTAGCTGTACTCATCTTGGTAGGAGTAGTCACAGCTCAGAGGGAAAAAAGACGCTTGAAGTAAAAAGCCTTGAGCAAAGGACTTGAATTCCAGACAGCCTTTGACCAGGAGGAGATTAGGCATTTTTTATTTTGTGAATTTGGTGAACTTTGAGTAGCATTTGCAAGCAACATAGAATATAGAAAATCCTTGTTCAGTTTCATGTCTTTTGTCTTTGAATCAGAAACACAAGGAAAACAGCTTCCATATGGTCTCACTTTCAAAATTGTGGGATAATTAGTGCACTTTAAAGAGTCAGTAGCTCTGACTTCCGTACGAGTGTCATATGGTTCATGTAGTAAATTGATAGCTTTCAAGTGTCCCAAGTAAGGCCGGATGTGGGATTGGGGTTCAGGTAGATGGAGGGCTCTGATGATGGGCTATTATTTATTCTTCCTTAATCAGGTGACTGCATTTTGCATGTGCTCATAATAAACAACTCATTATCAAGCTCCTCCCTAAATACTCCAAAAGAATACTCAATAGGAAATACATATTTACTGAATTAACTGACAGCCTTGTTCACAAATATAGCCTAACCTCATGTTTGTGTTTTTTATTTTAACTTTTACTTTTTCTAATGCCCCCGAAATGTCTATTTTTTCCCATGGATCAATTTTGTTTTAAATCAACTTCTAAATATTCTTTCTATCATGATTGTTATCACTGACTGTTTGGAACCTTATCTCATGAGCAAAGAAGGCTGTCATAGATGGAAATTGTTAAAGAAATTTTTTTTACAGTGAGAAACAAAACAAAAGCCTTTTATTTGCCAGGCTCATTTGTCATTGTCTATAGGTCTCACTTCATGTTTATCCTGATATTTTTAAACATTTATTTTAGTTACAGAATGAAGGATCTTTTGTTGCAGTGTACAGTCATAGTTGCCCCATAGCAGGTGGGATCTCAGTTCTCTGATCAGGGAACCCATGTCCCTTGCACTGGAGTGGGTTGCCATTTTCTCTTCCAGGGGATCTTCCTGATGCAGGGATCAAACTCACCTTTCTTGCATTGTAGGCAGATTCTTTACCACTGAGCCACCTTAGAAGAACCATAAAGCCAATCAAAATCATTCATTCCTAGGAAAATGTTAGCCTGCAGTTGTTCTTTGCCTGAATTCTTAACCATCAGGGTAGTCACCCTATCCTGATCTTTAAAGAGGGCAGAGCAGGGATCTTTTCCCTGATTACACATGAGAACGTGAAAGCTTAGTTCATTCATTTCTTTATTTATTTGGTTTGTTTTCGTTTCTTATTTTAATCAACCAGGCAATAAATTGAGACCTTGCCTCTGTCTACATTACGCTTATAGAGATAAAACAAGCAAGCATCTAGCATTAGACAGTGTTAGGAATGCGGTGTGATGGGGGCGAGGGGGCTCTCTTATTCAAGAGATCAAGTAGGCTTACCTGAGGAAGAGAGTTTGGAAATGACACTGGGAAGGAAAGAGATGAGTAGGAGAGTTAGGTAGGGGAAGATAGGCCAGAGGGGAAGGAAGGGTATCAAGGGCAGGGGAAGAGCATGTGTAAGTCCTGGGAGGCAAGAAAGAGATACTAGCTTGAGGGGATGTTTTGGACAAACAATGGCTAGAAATGACTGAGAGAAGGTTGAATGAAGTGTGTTGGGGAGATGAGTGAAATCAGAAATTTAATTCTTTAGAATGAACTAAAGAGATTAGTGAATATCCTTACCATGAAATGATGGGTCATCTAGGGATTATCTGATTCTATCGGGTTGTGTATAAATGTGAAAGTTGTACCATAAAGAAGATTGAGGATGAAAGGATGCTTTTGAATTGTGCTGGAGAAGGCTCCTGAGAGTTCCTTGGACTGCAAGGAAACCAAACCAGTCAATCCTAAAGGAAATCAACCATGAATATTCATTAAAAGGACTGATGCTGAAGCTGAAGCTCCAATACTTTGGCCCCCTGATGTGAAGAACTGACTCACTGGAAAATATCTTGATGCTGGGAAAGATTGAAGGCCAAAGGAAATGAGGGTGACAGTGGATAAGATGGTTAGATAGTGTTATCAACAAAATGGACATGAATTTAAGCAAGCTCAGGGAGACACTGAAGGACAGGGAAACCTGGTGTCCTGTAGTCCATGGGGTCACAAAGAATTGGACACAACTTAGTGACTGAACAAAGCAAACAAACAGAATCACATTGTAATCTTCTGTCTTTGATTAGGTTGCTTTATAATTCTGAAAATAGAAGGTAGTTTGTAGAAAACTGAGAGCAACACAAATAACTTTACCTAGATTAAAGCTAATTACCTGCGTCCAGTGCAATGGCAACCCACTCCAGTACTCTTGCCTAGAGAATCCTGTGCACAGAGGAGCCTGGTGGGCTGCTGTCCATGGGGTTGCACAGAGTTGGACATGACTGAAGCGACTTAGCATGCATGCATGCATTGGAGAAGGAAATGGCAACCCACTCTAGTACTCTTGCTGGAGAATCCCAGGGACAGAAGAGTCTGGTTGGCTGCCATCTATGGGGCCGCATAGAGTCAGACACGACTGAAGCGACTTAGCAGCAGCAGCAGCAGCAGCAGCACAGTGAAGTTGGTTATGCCCTGGGGAAAACATTTTTTTGCAAATTCATGTTAACATTTTTTACTCCATGTACATTTGTGGTTCTTTGACTTTCCATCTAAACAGATTATAATTTTTTCCAGTTCCTTTTTCCAGTATTAGATAAAGTCTTTGACTCATGCTAATTTTATATATGTGTACCCAATAATCTTAGTTTCCCACAGAAGTTTAGTTCAGGCTTTGTATAAAAATTGATAGGCTTATGTTTGTATTTTCTTTCTTTTGTCTTCACAGAGTGGTTCACAGAACACATATACTTTTGTACCTTCAGACACCAGGTAAATGTTTTCCTATAAATGAATGATTTTGATTGACTTTACAGCACTTCCAAAGATGCTCAGTGGAAAAGAATCTGCCTGCAATGCAGGAGATGTGGGTTTGATCAGGAAGATCCCCTGGAAGACAAAATGGCAACCCACTCCGATATACTTGCCTGGAAAATCCCACAGCCAGAGGAGCCTGGTGGGCTACAGTCCATGTGGTCACAAAGAGCTGGGCATGACGGAGGAACTCAGCATGCACACACAGTGTTTCTCCGGTCACTTTCTGTTATCCACGCTAATGCATATTTTTTCTGCCTGTTCTCCTCTTTCTCACCACTACACACACACGCACACACACACACACACACGCACACACACACACACACACACACACACACAGACTATGCTCTGCAAAGGGCTAGAGTTCTACGGAGGATCCTAAGGGGCAGTTATGGGCTCTAAACCATCCAGGTGAATAGGCTCCAGGCCTTTAGCTGGATATAAGTGATACAAATAGCAAATGCTATACATGTTTATGGGCTTTCCAGGTGTCACTAGTGGTAAAGAACCTGCCTGCCAAAGCAGATGACTTAAGAGATGCAGCTTCAATCCTTGGGTTTGGAAGATCCCCTGGAGGAGGCTATGGCAACACACTCCAGTATTCTTGCCTGGAGAATCCCATGGACAGAGGAGCCTGGTGGGCTACAGTCCATAGGGTTGCAAAGAGTCGGACACGACTGAAGTGACTTAACACACATACATATGTGTTTATAGAGAAGAGTCCTTCCTGAAGGTTGGTGTTGTCAGACAAAGACTTTTGAAGGAGATAGGGCTTATTCTTGTGCTGGGACATCAAGGATGAAGAGGATTCCAAAGTGGAAAGGAGATTATGTGGCATAGAAAATTAGAACTAAGGAAGAAACATGTGCTTGGGAGGGAGATCTTTGAGTTGATTTAGCTGGTCATACAGAGGGCTCTGATCAAACTGGAGAAAGAGGCTGAGGGGCCCACTGCATTCCTTTAGTGGGATATTCTGGAATTGCACATGGAAATTCTATTTGCAGCTCACCCTCTCCAGGCAAAACTGACAGGGGAAGCTGGAAAATGAGTTTTAGATTAGAACTTGTACTTTTAGTTGATTTCGATACTGAGCAATAAGTGAAGACTTGTTGCGAATCAACTATAGTGTCTGCTCTAGTCCAGCCCGAGGACCACCTTGTTATTGCACTTGGTTGTAATGATTATGAAGGATCCAACTCTGCTTCTTCTGATATTAGAGCTGGCCTTCTCAACATAACAGGCAGATTATCCTTCCAAAACTCACAGCTTTGAGCCAAGGATCTAACACTTGGAGACACTCTCTTGGCCTTTCTGAGCCTCTGAGTCTTGAAGCTTCTTGTTCTGCATCAGTGAAACGAAGCAGATGTTTTGAAAATTCTTCAGCACCTCTTCCAGATCTCTTGTAATGGTACTTGTCGCTTTTCTTAAACCATAAGATGTTTTAGGACAAAGACTACAACCCTTTCCTCAGGCTTGGTGGTATTTAACGTGGAAAGATACTCAGGAAAGCAATTTCAATATATTCTGGTTGATTAAAAGTCTAGATGAATGAGTGGATGAATGCGCAAGCCAGATGTATGTTGTCTACTCTCTCTGTTTTAGTTCCTCATTTATATAGAGGCAGAATTGAGCTTCTCATTGAGTTTCCTAACAAGCATCCATTTATGCAAAAAGCTCTAATAAGCAAAGTAAGTTCTATAAAGGGTTTATGGGAGTGTCAAAGCAGGGAGCTTGGATCACATGCTTGACAGCCAGTGGCTTCAGAACTCATAAGGATATTTCTAGTCTTCAAAGTCGTTGCTTGGCTGTACCAGGGTGGTATGTACCAGGGTGGTATGTCCCCTGTCCCTACCTTGCTATTGCTCCAAGCAGGTCCAGCTTTTCTGGCTCATCTTTTACCTCTTTCATGGGCTCCCATCCCCAAACCACCTCCAGAGCAAGATGGCAGAACAAAACAGCAAAAAAAAACTGCAACTTTCTTCCAACTAAATAAATCAGTTAGTGAATTATCCCTGCAACATGTTATTTTCCCAAGCAAAATGGAAGGCCAAGTTCACAGAGACACTTTATTTAAAAGGCAGGTGGGGTTATAAACATTTTATTTCTGTTACACTCTAGTGGATAAAGAGATAAAGATGAGGTAATGGAAAGGAGAGCAAGGATGTGTTAGCCATTTTTAACAGTTGACATTTACTGACTGAACACTGTACACCAGGCTTAATCATCTAAAATGTATTATTATCCTCCTCCTGTGCATACAAAATACAGTGGTATCAGAGCAGTTTGGACTTGTTCAAGATGATAGATTGTATTTGCCATAAAAGGAATTAAGCCCAGAGCCATCTGATTCCAGTGCTTATCCTTTCCTTCCTCAAAATATTGCTTTGCTGCCTTCTGTATGAGTTTATTCCATAATCAGGGCAGCCATCTCTCTGAATGCCTGACTTCCCCAGGTAAAGAAAGGGCACCCAGAAGCAGCTAATTATACCTGAGCAGCTATAGTTGCCACCAAATTACTCACACTGTCTTGGCTTATGCTTCACCAATGATCCCCTACAGGACTCTGTAATCTGATAACAATCAGAAACTCAGCAAAGCGCTTATCAGCTATTTCACAATGACAAATGTTTGCCAGCAGAGCAGATGAAAAGGAAGATCACAGAGGCGGTTCTTTATGTGGGAAAGGTAGAGAAAGCATTCTGTTTAGGGGAGGTGATTTCAACAACTGGGATAACTATAATCCAGCAAAAGAGAAAAATAAGAACTGCTGTGAGTGGAGAGCTTTTCTTCTGTTTTGTCAAAATTATCACAGGCAAAGTTCATCCGGCAGTAGAGAAAGATTAACACAAAAGTCTGCGTGTGTGCATGCTTGGCCATTTCTGACTGTTTGCTACCTCATGGACTGTAGCAGGCAAGACTCCTGTGTCCATGGATTTTCCAGGCAAGAGTACAGGAGAGGATTGCCATTGCCTCCTCCAGAGGATCTTTCTGACCCAGGGGTTGAACCCAAGTCTCCTGCTTTGGCAGGCAGATTCTTTACCACTGTACCACCTAGGAAATTAAACTAGTATTAAAGTAGAAGGCTCTTGTGGCTACTTGGAACTACTTAAATTTAATTCATGATATTTAGATAAAAAATGTAGATCCTCAGTCACATTAGGCACATTTCAAAGGCTCAGCAGCCATACTACTGGTGGTTACTGCTTTGGACAGCTCGGTTATGTAATAATCCCATCATTGCAGGAGATTCTATTGGACAAGGTCTCCTTGGACTGCAAGGAGATCAAACTAGTCAGTCCTAAAGGAAATTATCCTGAATATTCATTGGAAAGACCGATGCTGAAACTGAAGCTCCAATACTTGGGCCAGGTGATGAGAAGAGCTGACTCATTGGAAAAGACCCTGATGCTGGGAATGGAGGCAGGAGAAGGGACGACAGAAGGCAAGATGGTTGGATGGCATCACCAACTCAATGGATATGAGTTTGAACAAGCTCAGGTACGTGGTGACGAACAGGGAAGCCTGGTGTGCTACAGTCCATAGGGTCAAAAACAGCTGGACATGACTGAGCGGCTGAACAGCAACTACTGGACAACACTTGTCCAAAGCATAAAGCACCGCGAATAAAGGAAACCGCTGATGATGGTGCAGAGCTAATCAGTAGAGGGAATATTTGCTGAGCAGTGAATAGGATTAAAGTCCTGGAATTGCTCCACTTCACCCATCCTTACATGGCATTGTCATATCCACCTTTTTTTTTTTTCAACTTTGATACAGTGCATATAACATAAATTTTATCATCTTAATCATTTTAAATATACAGTTCTGCATTTTTAAGTTTATTCACAATACTGTGCAAAAAAATCTCCCAAATTTTTCTACTTGTAAAATCACAGCTCTATACTCTTTAAACAACTCCCATGGTCCCCTGCTAGTACCTGACAACCTCCATTCTACTTCATGGTTTTATGAATTTGGCTACTCTAAATTCTTCATCTAATGGAATCATATAGTACTTGTCCTTTCGTGACTGGCTTATTTCACATAGCATACTGTCTTTGAGGTCCATTCATGTCATAGTATGTGTCAGAATTTCATTCCCTTTTAAGGTTAAATCATACTGAATTGTATATACCACATTTTATTTACGTGCTAGTCCTTTAATGGATGCATGGGTGGCTTCTGTCTTTTAGCTATTGTGAATAGTGCGTCTGTGCATATCAGTATAGCGATATCTCTTTGAGACTCTGTTTTCAATTCTTTTGGATACGTACCCAGAAGAGAAATCCCTGGTTGATATGGTAGTTCTGTTTCCAATTTTTAAGAAGCGCCATATTGTTTTCCATAGTTGCTGCACCATTTTACATACCCATCCACAGTACACAAAGATTTCAATTTCTCTACATCCTCACCAACAGTTTCATACATTATTTTCTGTTTTTATGCCTTCCTTTTTGGATAGTAGCCATCTTGATTGGGTGTGGAGAATATCCACCTATTTTCAAGGCCAGTGTATTTTCCATGATGTGAACATTGTTTGGCAAAACATTTTTTTTTTTTACATTGTTGGTTAAAATAACTGCATATTTATTATAGAAAATTGAGAAAATATGGTGAAGACTTTGGAAGAGAGTAAAAAAAGTAGGCATAATCTTACCATTGAAAGATAAGCACTACTAATATCTTGATGCAGATTAAAATATATACATTTGTAGTTTTCCATATGGGAACTGTATTTTATGCGCTGCTGTGTAATTTATTGTTAAAATAACACTTATTGGTATTTTTATGTCATTAAATAATTTTAAATGTTTTATAATAATGTGGTATAGATGTTAACATACTACAGCTTAAAATTTTTTGAATATATGTAAAAACCATGTTTTTATTTGTTATTTTGAATATATAAATAATGAATACTCAAGCTTAAATCACTACATAACTGTATGAAAACATTCTAGGACACAATTCTGGAGTTTTCTAGTCATGGGGTTTAGGTGTTTAAAAACCTTTTTTTTTTGAAAAATAATGTACATGGAGAAAACTAAAAATAATAATTGCCCAATAATCATTCTAAAGTGAACACATCAACACTACCGGCATCCTTCTGGCCCAACTAGCTTCTTCAACAACAGCTGGCTATTGCCTTCTGGCTCAGGCTAGGTTTCCCAGAAGGGGATGCCACAGGAGAAATTGTCTGCAAGTGAATTACTAAGGAAATGGTCCCATGGGAGACAGATGAGGGAAGGGGAGGAAGGGGTCCTCAGAGTGAAAGGCCCTCCTCCCCAGGTCGCTTCAGTCTGAGCCGAGAGGAGACCTCAGGGGTGAGTGGCCTCAGCATTGTTCCATGTGTGTCCTGGGGGCTGAACTTGCTTACTCCCAGTGACAGGAAAGTCTCTGCAGGAACAGAAAACGCAGACTTCAGACCCTTCTAGCCTCTGTGCTTGCGGTTAAAGGCTCCACAAGGATGGCTGGTCTAAGAAGCCCCGCAGGTACTATCCACTGAAAGGCCTGCAGAGGGACAGGGTGAGTTGGGTTGTACCAAAATGATAAATGGGATCTGAGGGGGCTTAGGGGAATCCATCACACTGTCCACCACACACACACATGAGGGGCCCCTCCTGCCAGGAGGAAACTGACCAGCTGGAACCTGGGCTCCTTTGTCACAGTGCTGCAACGTCTGTACCTGGACATACCTCTCCTTGAGCAACAAAATGCAAAGAAACTGTATCAGACTAAAAAGGAACAGTGTGGGTATACAGTTGGGGCAAATTCTGGACGAAAGATACAAAATCACCAAAACAAAACAAAACAAAAAGAACCCCTACTACCACTTCTGAAGAGCCAGGAGCAAAAGCAGGGTACTGAGTAAGCCCCCTGCCCTCAGTACCAGCAGAGAGGTGAGCAAACC
This sequence comes from Capra hircus, assembly GCF_001704415.2. Classification (NCBI taxonomy): domain Eukaryota; kingdom Metazoa; phylum Chordata; class Mammalia; order Artiodactyla; family Bovidae; genus Capra; species Capra hircus. The sequence continues at coordinate 106,185,660 of NC_030813.1, forward strand.
AACTAAGCCTCTCTCAACCAGACCCCTGGACATATTCCTTCTCTCATTCCATGTAAGAAACAAACTCACGCTCTCTCAGTGAGGGGGCAAGCAAAGGAGCATGTTACTTATTCTCACTCCTCCATACTGCAACCAGGACCCTGAAAAAGTCTTGCCTGAATTTCTCGTCTGGGTCTAGTCAATTTCTGCTGATTAGGGAAGACCAAGAACCCTGGTGTGCTGCAGCCCATGGGGTCATAAAGAGTCAGACATGACTTAGCAACTGAGCGACAACAACAAAGAATCCTGGTCAGTATCAAAACCATGACGCTGATTGTTACCAGCATAGGTCAGTGTGGCTTGCTGTTGAGCTCTATGTAATAGAATCACACAGATGGTTCTCCTTTGTGTCAGCCAGTCTTTCCCTACTGTGATGTTTAGGAGACCCCGCCAAGAAGTTGCACACAGCAGCAGCATGTGCATTTCCTCATATTGTGGGATTGTTTCCGTATATCACCGTTTATTTATACAGTTTACTCTTGGATATCTGAGTTGTTTCTGCCTGTGAAACATTATTGAATGATGTTGCCATATTGACTGCAAGCTCTCATTTTCATAGAAGTTGCTGGATCATAGGGTGGGCAAGATTTAGTTTTAGTAGGCATGACTGGAAACACTTCTCCAAATTGATTACATCAATAAAAATGTTTACTAGAAGTTTATATTAATTTCAGTTTACAGCCTCATAGTACCTGGTAAGGCCAATTTCTTAAATTTTAGCCATTTTGGTGGGCTGGTGTCTCATTATGATTTAGCTCCATACTTTTTAAAAAACAAAAACAAAAATTTATAGGTTGTCATTGCTTATTGGCTGTTTGGATGTTCTCACATATGAAATCAGTTCAGTTCCGTTCAGTCGCTCAGTCATGTCCGACTCTTTGTGATTTCATGAACCACAGCACGCCAGGCCTCCCTGTCCATCATCAACTCCTGAAGTTCACCCAAACGCATGTCCATGTAGTTGGTAATGCCATCCAACCATCTCAATCCTCTGTCGTCCCATTCTCCGCCTGCCCTCAATCTTGCCCAGCATCAGGGTCTTTTCAAATGAGTCAGCTCCTCGCATCAGGTGGCCAAAGTATTGGAGCTTCAGCTTCAGCATCAGTCCTTCCAATGAACACCTAGGACTGATCTCCTTTAGGATGGACTGGCTGGATCTCCTTGCAGTCCAAAGGACTCTCAAGAATCTTCTCCAACACCACAGTTCAAAAGCATCAATTCTTTGGCACTCAGCTTTCTTTACAGTCCAACTCTCACATCCATACATGGCCGCTGGAAAAACTATAACCTTGACTAGACGGACCTTTGTTGGCAAAGTAATGTCTCTGCTTTTGAATATGCTGTCTCGGTTGGTCATAACTTTCCTTCCAAAGAGTCTTTTAATTTCATGGCTGCAATCACCATCTGCAGTGATTTTGGAGCCCAGAAAAATTAAGTCAGCCACTGTTTCCACTGTTTCCCCATCTATTAGCCATGAAGTGATGGGACCAGATGCCATGATCTTAGCTTTCTGAATACTGAGCTTTAAGCCAACTTTTTCACTCTTCTCTTTCACTTTCATCAATAGGCTCTTTAGTTCTTCTTCACTTTCTACCATAAGGGTGGTGTCATACACATATCTGAGGTATTGATATTTCTCCTGGCAATCTTGATTCCAGCTTGTGCTTCCTCCAGCCCAGCATTTCTCATGATGTCCTCTACATATAGGTTAAATAAGCAGGGTGACAATATACAGCCTTGATGTACTCCTTTTCCTATTTGGAACCAAAAAACAGTCTGTTGTTCCATGTCCAGTTCTGACTATTGCTTCCTGACCTGCATACAGGTTTCTCAAGAGGCAGGTCAGGTGGTCTTGTATTCCCACCTCTTTCAGAATTGTCCACAGTTTATTGTGATCCACACAGTCAAAGGCTTTGGCATAGTCAATAAAGCAGAAATAGATGTTTTTCTGGAACTCTCTTGCTTTTACGATGATCCAGCAGATGTCAGCAATTTGATTTCTGGTTCCTCTGCCTTTTCTAAACCAGCTTGAACATCTAGAAGTTCATGGTTCATGTATTGCTGAAGCCTGGCTTGGAGAATTTTGAGCATTACTTTACTAGTGTGTGAGATGAGTGTAATTGTGTGGTATTTTGAGCATTCTTTGGCATTGCCTTTCTTTGGGATTGGAATGAAAGCTGACCTTTTCTAGTCCTGTGGCCACTGCTAACTTTCCCAAATTTACTGGCATTTTGAGTGCAGCACTTTCACAGCATCATCTTTCAGGATTTGAAATAGCTCAACTGGTATTCCGTCACCTCCACTAGCTTTATTCATAGTGATGCTTCCTAAGGCCCACTTGACTTCACATTCCAGGATGTCTGGCTTTAGGTGAGTGATCACAACATCGTGATTACATGGGTAGTAATCACCCATGTCATGGGTAGATCTTTTTTGTACAGTTCTTCTGTGTATTCTTGCCACCTTTTTTTAATATCTTCTGGTTCTGTTAGGTCCATACCATTTCTGTCCTTTATTGTTGCCATCTTTGCATGAAATGTTCCCTTGGTATCTCTAATTTTCTTGAAGTGATCTCTAGTCTTTCCATTTTATTGTTTTCCTCTATTTTTTTGCATTGATCACTGAGGAAGGCTTTCTTATCTCTCCTTGCTATTTTTTGGAACTCTGCATTCAAATGGGAGTATCTTTCTTTTTCTCCTTTGATTTTCACTTCCCTTCTTTTCACAGCTATTTGTAAGGCCTCCTCAGACAATCATTTTGCTCTTTTGCATTTCTTTTTCTTGGAGATGGTCTTGATCCCTGCCTCTTGTACAATGACACATGCTTGTAAGTGTTGTCCATCTGAATTTTGGGGTTTCTGACTTTTTCTTATTGATTATTAGAATATTTTGTTTTGGAGAGATACCATGGGGACATGAAATGTCAGGTGATATTCATGAATAAGTCAAACCTGGGGGAAACTGGAGTGTGTTAAGAATTGAGGCAAACTCATTACCTGGATTTTGGCTGGTGTAGTCTCTTCTCATTTCGTTTCATGTGCAGATATCTTAATAAATGGTAGTGCCACATTTTAATGTTTTTGCAGTCCTCTGGGCAGGGTTTGGAGTATTCTGATCTGGAGAACAATGGAAAAGGGCTACAAAGCGACAATCAAGTGGACATATGATGGGACCCCTTGATGTCTCAAATCTGTGTCTTCTCCTTACCGCTCCTCTGTCACCTAGGGATTGATGATATCATGAGGCTCTATTCTTGAGCTAGTCGATGTTCCGGAAAGCTTTCACTCACATGTAGGAAGCATAAGCTGAGCCTGGCTGTCTGGCTTCCTATTGCTGCCTGACTCTTTCCCCTCTTCAAACTGGAGATTGTTTGTGTGTGTGTGCGTTGCATTTGATTCCTATACAAAATGGATATTTTTTGCATCCTATACAAATTTTTGAGCTATTAAGAACTCTTACACCTCAATTTTTTTGAACTATGATGGTCCTCTACTTATAATAGACATTAAGAGAGAAAACCATCTCCCCACGTGAAGAAATAAAACTGTTAGCTGCTTAGTTCTGTCGACTTTTTGTGGCCCGATGAACTGTAACCCACTAGGTTCCTCTGTCCATGGAATGCTCCAGGCAGGAATACTGGAGTGGGCTGCCATTCCCTTCTCTAGGGGATCTTTCCATCGCAGGGACTGAACCCATGTCTCCTGGATTGCAGCAAGATTCTTTACCATATGAACGGCCAGAAAATGAATTAAGAGAGGAAACCAGCTCCCCATAGATATCCCCCAATAATGGTTTTCTCTTGTTAGATCCTGAACCATGGGAGAAAAAAACCTGGAAAAATTATTCCCTTGTCAAATAGGTATGAAATATCCGTAGGAAGATGAGGCTTACAAAAGAAAGATGCCATTCTGCCTGACCTCCCTCACAGCATGCTCTGGAGAGATTTCTGAACATTATTAAGAATCTACAGAGAAGAGGGGAAACTGGAGAAGACTTTCACAAATACCCAAAATCCACAAGACCAAACCCTCACATACACTAAGTCCCCTACACACGGACCTTCGAGTTGCGAACTTTCAAAGCTGTGAACATGTGTTCAGTCACTTGGTTCTGTTTGAGGAGTTACTGCTAGTTTTTGAGGTGCAGCACCCAAACAGAGAACTGTGCACAGAGGTTGCAGCGGTCATTCAGAATGCAAATCAGCGATAGCGTGGCATCTATGATGAGAAAAGAAGAGCCACTATCCAGACATCTCTGGCTTGTTTTTTTTTTTTTTTTTTAAAGAGGATAGATAGAACTGAATTCAGCCAGGAGCCAGAACCTGTTCCATCAGCAGCAGGTGTGAGTGAAATTGCGGCCTGCCCTCTGTCTCCTGTTGCTAATGATTCTTCAGCTCTACCATCTCCTACCTCCTCTCCCTCCGTTAGTCAGTAATTCTTTTTGCTTGTTCACTGGATGCCAGCCCCTGTATGCCAGTTATTGTACAGTACTACTGTACTTTTCAAGGCACTCTATTGTGAGGTTTAAAATGTTCCCTTTACAATATTGTGTTGGCTTCTGCTAACAGCAATACGAACTAACCATACTTATAACTAAAATTAACGTAGATATATATGTCCTCCTCCTCCTCTGGCAGCTCAGTTGGTAAAGAATCTGCTTGCAATGTGGGAGATAGGGGTTCGATTCTTGGATCAGGAAGATTCCCTGGAGAAGGAAATGGCAACCAACTCCAGTATTTTTGCCTGGAAAATCCCACTCCTGGCAGGCTACAGTTTATGGGTTTGCAAGAGTCGGTCATGACTTAGCCACTAAAACACCACCACCATATATATCCCCTCCCTCTTTAGGCTTCCTCCCATACTACCCTTCATCTTACGTCTCTGGATTGTGAAAGAGTGCTGGACTGGACTTACTGTGTTATATAACAGCTTCCCACTAGCTATCTACGTTACATGTGGTAGTGGATGTATATACATGCTACTTTCTTTAAATAAAGGGCATTATGTAATGATAAAGAAGTTGACGATGACTGCAGCCATGAAATTAAAAGACAATTAGAAGAAAAACTATGACAGACCTAGACAGCATATTAAAAAGCAAAGACAACACTTTGCAGACAAAGATCCATATAGTCAAACCTATAGTTTTTCCAGTAGTCACATATTGATGTGAGAGCTGGACCATAAAGAAGGCTGAGTGCTGAAAAATTGATGTTTTTGAATTGTGGTGCTGGAGAAGACTTTTGAGAATACCTTGGACAGCAAGGAGATCAAACCAGTCAATCCTAAAGGAAATCAACCCTGAATATTCATTGGAAGGACTGATGCTGAAGCTGATACTCTTAATACTTTGACCACCTGATGTGAAGAGCTGACTCATTGGAAAAGATCTTGATGCTGGGAAAGATTGAAGGCAGAAGGAGAAAGGGACGACTGAGGATGAGATGGTTGGATGGTATCACTGATTCAATGGACGTGAGTTTGAGCAAACTCTGGGAGATAGTGAAGGACAGGGAAGCCTGACATGCTGCAATCCACGGAGTCACAAAGAGTTGGACAGCAACTGAACAACAACAACAAAAAGAGTTTATTCTTAAACAAAAAATAAGAAAACTTAATGTGTATACACCTAATGAAAGTTCAAAACACGTGAAGAAATGTTTATTTTTTGTGTTTATTCATTTTTTATGTAATTTGTGTGAAAAGCATTATAAAGCTATAATACAGTACTGCATAGCTTATTGTGTTACTTGGGTGCCTAGGTTAACTTTGTTGGACTTATGAATAAACTGGACGTATGAATGTGCTCTTGGAATTGAACTCATTCGTATGTTGGAGACTTATTTTATTTAAAAACTTGATCCATCTATCATGGCAAGTTAGGAAACTGTCACCACTGGAGAATGCAAGCATTGGAAAAATGAATGTTCAAATAAAACCCAGTCACCTTCGTGTTTTTCTCGTGTGCTTAAAACCATACTTGCACTAAGTGCCTACACTTCTGTATTTTCCTTTCCAGAGGATGATAGAATCTCCTTTATGAAATTGTTTGTGTCAACATAAGAATAAGCCTTTCAAGCATCATCACTAAAGTCTCTGAGCCCCTAAGAGTGCTTATTCTAGAAACCATAGCTGGTAGTCCCTCTTCTAACTGTAATAAATGGACTACAGACTTCTTGCCAGACTGAGTTATTTTACTGAAATGACTTCTTCTATTGTCCAGGCCTTAATGTTTTATTATAACTTTTTACTTTGAAATAGTTTGTCTCTCAAGAAGATTCAAAAATAATACAGAATTCCTGTGTACTTTCATCCAGCTTCTCGCAATTGTTAATATAATTAAAAAAAAAATCATAGTGCCTTTTCAAAACTATGAAACTGGCATGGATACAGTAATAATAACTCAAGTTATTATTCAGACCTTATTCAGATTTTGCAAGTTTTTGCATGAACTCTTTTAAGGTTTATTTTTGGTGTATAGTTCTATGAAATTATACCACATGCATAAATTCATGTAAACATAACCACAATCTGTTCCACCACTACAAAAACTTTTCCATTGTTGACTTAAATTTTTGAAAGCTACTAGTAGAAATAATTCAAGGTAGAGTGACTTCCTTTGCTTACATTAATTTATTATAAAGATTCAAAGTGAAAGGAAGACTTAGTAAATTTCAAAAGGTCTTAGTGTATCAGGAAGCACTTAGAAGATACTAGAATGTAAATATGTTTAAGAACTTTCATTCAGTTGTAGATTACAAAATTGTAAGTGGTAGTATTCTAGCTATTTTTTGCTGCAGAGTAAATCGCCTCAACTATGGATGGAGGTTCATGACATTGTATAGGAGACAAGAATCAAGACCATCCCCACAAAAAAGAAATACAAAAAAGCAAAATAGCTGTCTGAGGAGGCCTTGCAAATAGCTGTGAAAAGAAGGGAAGTGAAAAGCAAAGGAGAAAAAGAAAGATATAACCATGTGAATGCAGAGTTCCAAAAAATAGCGAGGAGAGATAAGAAAGCCTTCCTCAGCAATCAATGCAAAGAAATAGAGGAAAAACAACAGAATGTGAAAGACTAGAGATCACTTCAAGAAAATTAGAGATACCAAGGGAAAATTTCATGCAAAGATGGGCACAATAAAAGACAGAAATGGTATGGACCTAACAGAAGCAGAAGATATTAAGAAGAGGTGGTAAGAATACACAGAAGACTGTACAAAATTAAAAAAAAAAATCTTCACGACCTAGATAATCATGATGGTGTGATCACTCAACTAGAGCCAGACATCATGGAATGTGAAGTCAAGTGGGCCTTAGGAAGCATCACTAAGAACAAAGCTAGTGGAGGTGATGGAATACTAGTTGAGCTATTTCAAATCCCAATAGATGATACTGTGAAAGTGCCGCACTCAATATGCCAGCAAATTTGGAAAACTCAGCAGTGGCCACAGGACTGGAAACGGTCAGTTTTCATTCCAGTCCCAAAGAAAGGCAATGCCAAAGAATGCTCAAAATATCACACAATTGCAGTCATCTCACACGCTAGTAAAGTAACGCTCAAAATTCTCCAAGCCAGGCTTCAGCAATACATGAACCATGAACTTCCAGATGTTCTAGCTGGTTTTAGAAAAGGCAGAGGAGACAGAGATCAAATTGCTGATATCTGCTGGATCATGGAAAAAGCAAGAGAGTTCCAGAAAAACATCTATTTCTGCTTTATTGACTATGCCAAAGCCTTTGACTGTGTGGATCGTAATAAACTGTGGAAAATTGTGAAAGAGATGGGAATACCAGACCACCTGACCTGCCTCTTGAGAAACCTGTATGCAGGTCAGGAAGCAACAGTTAGAACTGGACATGGAACAACAGACTGGTTCCAAATAGGAAAAGGAGTATGTCAAGGCTGTATATTGTCACCCTGCTTATTTAACCTATATGCAGAGGACATCATGAGAAATTCTGGGCTGGAGGAAGCATAAGCTGGAATCACGATTGCCGGGAGAAGTATCAATAACCTCAGATATGCAGCTGACACCACCCTTATGGTAGAAATGAAGAAGAACTAAAGAGTTTCTTGATGAAAGTGAAAGAGGAGAGTGAAAAAGTTGGCTTAAAGCTCAATATTCAGAAAGCTAAGATCATGGCATCTGGTCTCATCACTTCATGGCTAATAGATGGGGAAACAGTGGCTGACTTAAATTTTCTGGGCTCCAAAATCACTGCAGATGGTGATTGCAGCAATGAAATAAAAAGACACTTACTCCTTGGAAGGAAAGTTATGACCAACCGAGACAGCATATTCAAAAGCAGAGACATTACTTTGTCAACAAAGGTCTGTCTAGTCAAGGCTATGGTTTTTCCTGTGGTCATGTATGGATGTGAGAGTTGGACTGTGAAGAAAGCTGCGTGCCGAAGAATTGATGTTTTTGAACTGTGGTGTTGGAGAAGACTTTTGAGAGTCCCTTGGATGGCAAAGAGATCCAACCAGTCCATCCTAAAAGAAACCAGTCTTGGTTGTTCATTGGAACAACTGATGTTGAAGCTGAAGCTCTAATACTTTAGCCACCTGATGTGAAGAATTGACTGATTTGAAAAACCCCTGATGCTGGCAAAGATTGAGGGCGGGAGGAGAAGGGGATTACAGAGGATGAGATGGTTGGATGGCATTACCGACTCGATTGACATGGGTTTGGGTGGACTCCGGGAGTTGGTGATGGACAGGGAGGCCTGGCGTGCTGTGGTTCACGGGGTCACAGAGTCGAACATGCCTGATCGACTGAACTGACTGAACTGAAATTGTCCCCACATTAAGTGGATGAAATAACAACCACAATTTTTTTTGCTCACAAATTTGTAATTTGGGGAGCAGGAACTGTTTGTCTCTGGTCAATGCTGCGTTAGCTGGTTGGTACAATGGGGACCTGAGGACTCATTTACGAGATTAGCGAGTCACCTGGCTGTCCGTCAGCTTTCTCCCATGAGGTCTCTTCTGTGGAGTGGCTTGCTTGTCCTCACTGTCTGGTGGCAAGATTTTTAAGAGTAAAAGTAGAGACCGGAAATAGTAGCTATCCGTTTGTGAAGGTCTAGGCGCAGAACCTTTCCAGCATCATTTCCATGTATTAGTCAAGAAGACGCAGAGACTAGATTCAAGGAGAGAGGACACATATCTGACTGTGCGAAGGGAGGAGAGTCACCATTTTGGGGACCCTGTTTTTAAACCACCATATTAGTTTTTGTATAAAGAAATTTGTCACCTAAAAATGTTTGGAATTTAAGAATATATTACAAATATGTTGCAATGAAAATGAAGTTCAGAAATTGCTTAACCTTGAGATATATTTGTTTGGAAAAGGACCCTTTCCCCAAGAAAATTATTCAGATATACAAGTTGAAACATATGAGACATGTGTTTGTGAAACATGAAATGTGATACATTTGAAGCTGAATATTTTCATTATATGTAGCTAATGATTTTTATCAAAAGCAATGGGATAAGAGTAAATGTCTGAAACTAAAAATTAAAAGAATTAAACATTTTTAAAACTAATAATCTTTTTCTTTTTTCTAGTGGTGTTTTAACTTGGAGTGATAAAACAAGCCACAGGGCAATGAATTGACCAAACAATTGGTCCTGATGCCAAGAATCTTAACATCTTGCTTAATAGCAAGGATAGTACCTCCTCTTTCCTTACAAAAGGCCGTTTTTGAATTCTGTATTTTTCAAAACATTAATTCCAAAGTTAAGGATTTTGTATTAAATTCTTTTTAAATATGAAAAGATGATAAAAGTAAATTTAAAAATGAAATAAAATTATTTATTGACTTTTTTGATTTTACAAAGCTGTATTTTGTGTGTTATTCTGTAGTATTAAATGAGTTAACACAGAAGGAAAATCAGAAAAAGGAAAAATCAGTTTTTGGCTCATAGTATATTTGGTTTTACTTAAGAATTTAGATTTCTGCACCAAAACTAAACTAAATAGCTAAGCTTTATGCAAATGACCTAAAATATGGGACTTCGGTTGAAATAAATTTTTCTATCCCAGAATCCATCCAGGATTCCGCATCACACCTGCTGATCATGTTTTCTTAGCCTCCTCTTGAAAAGTGAGATGTTGTCTGTGAAGTCTTGTGCCCTGTCCTAGCACTTGGAATTCCAAATAAATAACATTAAATATGCATTTATTTGTTTATCAATTTTGTGATCTATTTATTTATTTTTCTATTTAACAAACATTTATGTATCCAGATCCTCTATACATGCTGAAGTGACAGACCAGCTCCCTATCACATAGATTTTGTCTATTTTGTCTCAGACAGTAAAGAATTTGCCTGCAATACAGGAGACCTGGGTTCGATCCCTGAGTTGAGAAGATCCTCTGGAGAAGGGAATGGCTACCCACACCAGTATTCTTGCCTAGAGAATTCCATGGACAGAGGAGTCTGGCTGGCTACAGTCCAATGGGTCACAGAGAGCTGGACACGACTAAGTGACTTAACACATAACATTTGTTTTTTTCAGCTCTTCAATAAATTATATATATATATATACATATATATATATATAAGTTTTTACATGAAAAGGCATTTTATTTTAAATACAGCACTGTGTACCTGTCAATTTCAAACTCCCAATGGGCTTCCCCAGTGGTTCAGTGGTAAAAGAATCCACCTGCCCATCAGGAGACATGGGTGGACGCTTGTTCAGTCCCTGGTTCAGGAAGATGCCCTGGGAGGAGGAAATGGCAACCCTTTCCAGTATTCTTGCCAGGACAATCTCACGGACAGAGGAGCCTGGTGGGCTACAGTCCATAGAGCTGCAAAGAGTTGGACAGGTCTGAGCATGCACACGTTCGGTAATCTTTCCCTCCCCACCTTTCTCCCTGACAACCATAAGTTTGTTCTCTATATCTATTTCTGTTTTGTAAGTAAATTCTAATAACATTTTTTAAAATCGAGATTTTTTTGAGGTCCCTTATCACATACACCCAGGAGGATGCTGGAAGCTTTCTTCTGCTTGGTAGTCTTCCAGCTGCTCTTGAGAAATGATGAATCCAATACACTTTTCTTTTTTTAATATAAATTTATTTATTCTAATTGGAGGTTAATTACTTTACAATATTGTATTGGTTTTGCCATACATCAACATGAATCCGCCATGGATATACATGTGTTCCCCATCCTGAACCTCCGTCCCTCCATCCTCCCCACACCATCCCTCTGGGTCTTCCCAGTGCACCAGCCCCAATACACTTTTCAATTCACGAGATGAAAAGTAGCGCCAAATGTCGGGGTCACCTGTATGGACTTTGGGTCAAGTAGTTGCTGCTTTTATAGTGCTTTGATGCTTCAAATATATATATTTTACAGTGTGAATGTCCATCTGCACAAAACTGGTTCACCTTAACAATAATGGGCAAAGGCATTTAAAAACATTTGCCCTATATTCAAACTAGCTTTCCCAAACATTGTGCCTATTTGCATTCTTGCCAAAACTTTATAACAGTAAATATGTCTCCAAACTTCGATGACAATGTGTATAAGAAGTATTGTTTAATCTTTAAAAAAAAAAAAGAGAATCAGGATTCATTCATTCATTAGTTTATTAAACACGTACTTTTGAGTTCTTACTGTGTAGCAGGCATTGTATTTCTTTCCTTTTACTTTGAAAGGAATTTAGACCCTAGAGGAATTTTTTCCATCCCTCTCTCCAGCAGTCTTTAAGCTGCAAGAAGAAGTTACATTCTAAGGGAAAAATCATGTTAATAATATTTCTCTGAACACCTACTTAATATTCACCAACTAAAGAGTAACCTTAAGGTCTTATAATTGAAAGAACACCATGTACTCCAATTGATACTCTTTCTGTTTAACTAAACACACACACACACTCAGAATAGATGTTCTACTAGCAATCTTTACAAGAAAGTTTCTCTTGCCAAACAAATGAATAAATAAATAAACTATATAAGAGAAGGAAGAGGAGACTATTTGAGATCTCCTATATGGTTTGAGTTGCTTCATTACAGATACATAGCTTGGTGATCTATATGATTTATTTTTAAATAAGGTCATAATAGACATTCACTTAAGCTCTTTAATTAAATAAGGGTATATCAAGATACAGGACATTATGTCTTAATATTCTTTTCTTCACCCTCAACCCATAAATCTTTTATCATGCATCATTTAGACTAACATAAGATAATTTAAAATTATTGATCAACTACTTTTGTGGGCTACACAATGTTCTAAGGGCTTTCATGAATAGCAGCAATGGAACATAATTAAAATAAAAACAGTATTAGTGGCCGCCATGTATTTATCGAGCATCACATGCAAGGCTCACTATAAGTACTCTACAATCATGATCTCAGTTAATCCTCACATCAGCCATCTGAATTAAATGTTTCTAGTTTTCACATTTTCTACTGATCAGGGAGCTGTTGCTCACTTAGAGGAAATTTGGATATCAACTGAAGCACCAAAACACTTCAGAGAATAATTGATATGAACACAAATACCAAGTTATAGCTAATTTAATTAAACAATAAATACAACTTTGTGTTCATTACATGATAAAATTTATGAGGCATTCAAGCCTTAGAAACTTGGTTTTAATTAGGCAGGGCTAAATAAATGACTAGTTCCAAAGATAGAAGGGATTTGTTCTTCTCGTATGCCATTCTCTAGAAATTCAATCCTTTTTTTTTTTTTTCCTCCACAGTAAATGCTTCTGTTACAAGGACAAGTCCTACTGATCCATTTTTTACTTAAATATAGCAATGACATATAGAAAGGGACACCATTTCCACTCCATAATCCCACTCTATAGCTGGGGATTATAACCCTAATAGTCCTCTAATTTATGATCTACCTTAGAAAGCATCACTAGTGGAGGTGATGGAACTCCAGTTGAGCTCTTTCAAATCCTGAAAGATGATGCTGTGAAAGTGCTGCACTCAATATGCCAGCAAATTTGGGAAACTCAGCAGTGGCCACAGGACTGGAAAAGGGCAGTTTTCATTCCAATCCCAAAGAAAAGCAATGCCAAAGAATGCTCAAAATACCACACAATTGTACTCATCTCACATGCTAGTAAAGTAATGCTCAAAATTCTCCAAGCCAGGCTTCAGCAATACGTGAAACGTGAACTTCCAGATGTTCAAGCTGGTTTTATAAAAAGCAAAGGAACCAGAGATCAAATTGCCAACATCTGCTGGATCATGGAAAAAGCAAGAGAGTTCCAGAAAAACATCTATTTCTGCTTTATTGACTATGCCAAAGCCTTTGACTGTGTGGATCGCAATCAACTGCAGAAAATTCTGAAAGAGAAGGGAATACCAGACCACCTGACCTGCCTCTTGAGAAACCTGTATGCAGGTCAGGAAGCAACAGTTAGAACTAGACATGGAACAACAGACTGGTTCCAAATAGGAAAAGGAGTACGTCAAGGCTGTATATTGTCACCTGCTTATTTAACTTCTATGCAGAGTACATCATGAGAAATGCTGGGCTGGATGAAGCACAAGCTGGAATCAAGATTGCCAGAAGAAATATCAATAAACTCAGATATGCAGATGAAACCACCCTTATGGCAGAAAGTGAAGAGGAACTAAAAAGCCTCTTGATGAAAGTGAAAGAGGAGAGTGAAAAAGTTGGCTTAAAGCTCAACATTCAGAAAAATAAGATCATGGCATCTGGTCCCATCACTTCATGGCTAATAGATGGGGAAACAGTGGAAACATTGTCAGACTTTATTTTTTTGGACTCCAAAATCACTGCAGATGGTGATTGCAGCCATGAAATTAAAAGACACTTAATCCTTAGAAGGACAGTTATGACCAACCTAGATAACATATTGAAAAGCAGAGACATTACTTTGCCAACAAAGGTCCATCTAGTCAAGGCTATGGTTTTTCCTGTGGTCATGTATGGATGCGAGAGTTGGACTGTGAAGAAAGCTGAGCACTGAAGAATTGATGCTTTTGAAGTGTGGTGTTGGAGAAGACTCTTGAGAGTCCCTTGGACTGCAAAGAGATCCAACCAGTCCATTCTAAAGGAGATTAGCCCAGGGATTTCTTTGGAAGGAATGATGCTAAAGCTGAAACTCTAGTACTTTGGCCACCTCATGTGAAGAGTTGGCTCATTGGAAAAGATTCTGATGCTGGGAGGGATTGGGGGCAGGAAGAGAAGGGGACGACAGAGGATGAGATGGTTGGATGGCATTACTGACTCGGTGGACGTGAGTTTGAGTGAACTCCGGGAGTTAGTAATGGACAGGGAGGCCTGGCGTGCTGCGATTCATGGGGTCTCAAAGAGTCGGACATGACTGAGCGACTGAACTGAACTGAACTGAAGAATGAATTAAGGGACAGCTGGCTTCGATCCCTTGGTTGGGAAGATCCATTGGATGAGGGCATGGCAACCTACTCCAGTATTCTTGCCTGGAGAATCCCCACAAACAGAGGAGCCTGGCGGGCTTTGGTCTGTGGGGTCACAAAGGGTTGGACACGACTGAGGACTAAGCGCAAGAATGAATTAAGAGCATACGCAAGGTAAAAATATAGTGCTTTTTGTAAATACCTTTTCACAAAACTATATTGTTTCTTAAAGGAAAAATAATGCTTTTAATAGGAATATCATATCATCCATGAAAAGAGAATGATTATATCCTTTTTGCAGGTGAGAAAACTAAGGCCTAGTGGAGTTAGGTGAGTAGGCAATTCTCTAAATTCGAGAATGTAAAGAAATTTTATCTAAAATAGTATTAGTTCTGGTGCATTTGATGTTCATGTGTGAGTTTATAGGGAAGGCATAAAGGAAATAGAAGGAAATGTCTGCTTTATGTGACTGTTGGAATTCTCATATAGTGAACCTGAGTTCTGATTCCAAAGCTATCAACACAGCCACTGTCTTTTGGACAATTTGAATGTCAAGTCATTATCACTTGGCTATCATTTCTTTGAAAAGAGTTCAAAAGTGTGTTTTTAAATGTTTGATTCTGTTGACTACACAAATTTAAAGAAATACAGAAACATTTCCAGTATTGTTTATCATAAGTAAATTAATCAAGTAGGATTCCTGATAGCAAGTCCTTACAATTCTTTTTTCACTCCTTGTTTTTGAATTGCTTTTCTTTGATTGACTTACCTCTGTCTGTATACATAAAACGCAATGCTTCACCAGAGTATAGCCCTTTCCAGTCAGATAAAGCATCATTGCTAGAGTGCTAGGATGACTATCCCCACACATTTCCTGTCTTATTATGGCTTTTGCCCAAATGCTTCAGGAACTCCCCTTATACTCAGTTCAGTTCAGTTCAGTTCAGTCGCTCAGTCGTGTCCGACTCTTTGTGATCCCATGAATCACAGCATGCCAGACCTCCCTGTCCACCATCAACTCCTGGAGTTCACTCAAACTCACGTCCATTGAGTCGGTGATGCCATCCCCATCTCATCCTCTGTCACCCCCTTCTCCTCCTGCCCCCAATCCCTCCCAGCATCAGAGTCTTTTCCAATGAGTCAACTCTTCACATGAGGTGGCCAAAGTACTGGAGTTTCAGCTTTAGCATCAGTCCTTCCAAAGAACACCCAGGGCTGATCTCCTTTAGAATGGACTGGTTGGATCTCCTTGCAGTCCAAGGGACTCTCAAGTGTCTTCTCCAACGCCACAGTTCAAAAGCATCAATTCTTCGGTGCTCAGCTTTCTTCACAGTCCAACTCTCACATCCATACATGACCACTAGACAAGATCTAAACTCCTTCTCATGGTGTATCTCCTGCCTTCTCTCTCCAGCTTTATATTCTGCTACTCTCTCCCTCAAAACTCATGCTTCAGAAAAGATGGATAACCCATAGTTTCCAGAATATGCCTTGTGTTGATGTTACACTCTTTGCAACGCTCCTCCCCTTCTTACCACCTTCCTCTTGTTGGTCTTTGTCCAGAGCCACCCTGAAATGTGTGTAGCAACACATTGCAATAGTTTGCATCTCTATGTCCCTTTAGACTTTAAGTTCCCATCCATTCATTTCCTCAGTATTCATTCAACACTCATTGGATGTCCAATATTGTGCTTAGGTCTGGAGACAACTGGGGCTCTAGGGTTAAAACAGTTAACAGGAGGCACAGTTCCTGCTCTAAAGCAGCTCCAGTTCTAATGCAGAGAAAAATACTTACTTCTGTATCTTATAAAAGTGCTTTGATATAGCCATCCACTAGACATTAATGCCCTGTTTCAAATTGATGATCCTTTACATTAAATTTTCCCTGTTTGATTACTCATGTGATTTCTGCCTCCTAACTGGACCTTGAGCAATACAATAGGGGAGCCCACGAGCATTGGAAGCACATGTAGGACCTTTAAACATAAGACTTGAGGGAGAATACAGCGTTAGGAAAGCTTCTTATTGAAGATACCCTTCAATTACTAGAAAACATATTAGTGCTAACTAATATGGTCCACTCCAGTGTTCTTGCCTGGAGAATCCCAAGGACGGAAGAGCCTGGTGAGTTACAGTCCAAGGGGTTGTAAAGAGTCAGACACAACTGAGCAGCTAACACACACATAGTGCTCATAATTGATTAATTGTTTTTGAGTGAATACATAAATAAATGCTTTTTAATGTTTTTTTGCTACTTTACGAGTTCTATAAAGTAGGTAGAGGATCAATCATTATTGTCTAACAAATAAGTATGGTGGAAGCCAAACTGGCCAGGTCAGTTTACCAAGGACACCTAATAATCACCTGACAATTTTACCATTGGATTTAGCAATCCCACTTCTGGACATTGTCAGGAGGAGTTGAAGTCTGGATCTCAAAGAGCTATCTGCACTCCCATGTTCATCACAGTGTTAGGAACAGTAAAGATAAGGAAACAACTTAAGTGCCGATTGATAGGTGAATGGATAAAGAAAATACAGACTGTGGAATATTACTAAGACTTCAAAAAAAAAAAAAAAAAAAAAAAGACCATCTTGCCATTGCAACAACATGTCTGGGTCTGGAGGACATTATACTAAGTGGAATAAGGCAGACCCAGAAAGACAAATTCTGCAAGCTCTCACATGCAGAATCTAGTCAAGTGAGATGGAAATAGTCACATTCATAGAAGCAGAGAATAGCTGCCAGGGACTATGGGGGTGGAGGAGGAAATGGGGGAGGTGTCAAAGGGTGCCAAGTTTTAGTTATGTAATGTAGGTAAATTCTGGAGATCTACCACACAACATGGCACCTATGGTTAACAATAATTTATCGTACACTTAAAATTTTGCCAAGGTGATAGTTCAGTTCAGCTGCTCAGTCATGTCCAACTCTTTGCAACCTCATGGACTGCAGCATGCCAGGCTTCTCTGTCCATCTCCAACTCTTGGAGCTTGCTCAAACTCATGTTCATCAAGTTGGTGATGCCATCCAACCACCTCATCCTCTGTCATGTTTTTCCCACAAAAGGAGAGAGAGAAAACAAAAACAATAACAGCAACAGCAATAACAGCCAAAAAAAATGAAGAGGACAGGCAAATTTTGGGAGGTAATGGATAAGTTTATGCCCCCGATTGTGATAATGGTTTCACTGCTCTGTGTTTAATGCCAGAAAAATCAAGTTGTATACATTAAATATCTGCAATTTTTTGTATGTTAAGAAAAATCATTGTACGGCAATTCTTAGACCAGAGCACAATTCTCTTCATGTCTGTGCAAGCGATCTTTCCAATTTTTCAAAAGTGTTGCAAAAAACTGTATTTAATGTATAGGTCTTAAATGTGGAATGAATTTTTCCTTTCGTTTAAGGAAGTACAGGAAAATATTTTGGCTCTTCAGAAATCTGATTCAAGGGCTTTGCTTCACTTGACAGCAGTGAGAATACACCCAAGAGTAGAGTGCCAAACCTGATTTTCCTGTCTTCAGACCTAAGTTTAGTCTAGCTCTTTTCTGTTTCATATGGAAATAGATTTTGTTCCTTGAAGGCTACATTTTTTTTTTCTGGCTCCCATGATAGCTGGCTTCCAGCTTGGTTCATCTAATGGGAGGCATTAGTGGAGATTGTGTCCTTGAGAAAAAAAGAAGACAGTTTAAGTCACACTTCAGGTCTGCCTCAAGAAGCATCCACATAGCAGCAGCATTTTCCCTGTGATTCCAGCTTGTGCCCAACAGGCTCATTAATGTCCCAATGTCTGCCAAGGGACCCTGTATCTCTGCTGACCCTGCCTCTCCCATTTGAACCTGCCATCCCAGGGCTCCATGGTGCCGGCTGCTGCTAATGCTGGGCTCACTCACCATCAGTTAAACCTTTGCCTATGCAACCCAAATTCTCTCCATTAAAAATAGTTGACAATACCTTTCTCTCTGGTGGAGCTTTGACTGATTCAACCAGGCTAGGGTTATGAAACACCCTTTAAAGTTGAGTTAAATATTCAAATATATTCTTAAGTAGGCAGGTGACAAATGAGTGAAGCAAACCAGGTGTAGAAAAATGCATTCCAAATATAAAAGGACAATAGAGGAAGTGTAATGATAAATGGCACCTGTTGTTTAACATTGAGGTTGGAAGACAACAGAGAGGGGAAGAAAAGAGAGTTATAGTGTGCTCAGGCAGTCCAAGCCTTCTCTACTCCAAACAGGCTCCACCCCAACCTGTGTTCATAGTTCAGCTGATAGAAATATACAAGCTGGGGCCCCATACTGGATCA
The DNA here is from genome assembly GCF_001704415.2 of Capra hircus. Classification (NCBI taxonomy): domain Eukaryota; kingdom Metazoa; phylum Chordata; class Mammalia; order Artiodactyla; family Bovidae; genus Capra; species Capra hircus. The sequence goes on from NC_030813.1 coordinate 106,204,388, forward strand.
TCTGCTTTTAAACAAGGCGCCCGGGTGACAAAGACGTACTTAAAACTTTGAGAGGTCCACAAGCTCTTTTGCTAAAAGTATGCCTCAGTTCCAGGTGACTGTTGCCATGTATAAATGTGTTCTTCACATTGACAAATCTTCCAATATTTTCATGGTAAATTGGAAGTTGCCAAAAACATTGTGGAGGTGGGGGGAAGGGATAGTTAGGGATTTGGGGAAGGTTATGTACACACTGTTATATTTAATGGATAACCAGCAAAGACCTATTGTATAACACATGGAACTCTGCTCAATGTTATCTGCCCCAGCTTGGATGGGAAGGGGTTGGGGGGAGAATTGATACACGTATATGTATGGCTGAGTTCCTTCACTATTCACTTGAAACTACCACAATATTGTCAATCAGCTATATCCCAATACAAAATGTTTTTGGTGTTAAAAAATTAAAATTAAACAAACAACAAACAAAAGAACGTGAAATTCTCTGATTTTCAATACTGTACTTATTTTTTAAGGGTGTGCACGTCAGGTAGAATTCTCTGGGTCTCAGAGGACAGCAGGGTCAGTTGGTCCTATGCTAAAGGAAACAAAGGAGGGAGCTTAGAAACCACGCCTGCAAGGCATACTGGCATCTTTTATCTTAGTGAAATTTACCTTCATTTCACAAAGTTTTCTCCCCCTGTGGATGGGGAATTACAAAGAACCTGGCTCCCCAAACAGAGAGTGGTTCAAAGGCACACAGTGTGTAAAAAGAGGCTTAGCCAGAAGTTCACAAACTCCAAATGCCCCATTTCTTTCACCGCAAAATTGTTTCCAGAGTTAATAGGTCAGTGCCCTGGTGACCTGTGATCTATCCAAGGGCTAAAATCCTGGGCTTTTATCCCTGTTGAATCTCCAGCAAATAGAACAACGGTTAAGCGCAAAGACTTCCTCACCGTTCACAAAGTAGACGTTTAATTACCAGAAGCTTCTGGGTTCCCACAGCAGGATACATAAAAGGAAGTAAAGCATAATTGTGGCAGTGCGTCTGGTTTGGAAATTAAAAGTCAGCAAGGAAGGGCGTGCAGGGAGCCAGATGGTGTGAAGCATAAGGTGGTGTGCAGTGAACCATTTCCCGCTCAGCAGATCTCATTGGGACCTGATTTGTCTGAGGCTGTGCTGCCTCTGGCCAGGCTTCTGGCTCTCTGTTTGGGGATTATCAGTGCCTGTTTTAACAATCCTTCCCTCTCTGGCAGATTTTTTCCAAAAAGGCTCAGATGTTTTGTTGACAGTTAGGGAGCAAAATTGCCAAGTCTTCAGGAACTCCTGGAAGATGGATGGACAGAGACGTGCTGGGAAATAATAGTTCTGTGTTTCTCATCTTCCTCAGGTGACATATTTAAGACCCCACCTGGGACCTGGAAGGATGTTTAGGGTAAAGGAATTGCTCCACCCTGTGCCCTGTGTTTGTGAATTTAGACTCCTGAAGTGTCTGAACTTGCTTGTTCTATATGAGATTCCTTGCTCTTAACCTCTTGGATGTTACACAAAAGCTTCAAAGTATGGAGGAGAAGATATCACAGCACATGACAATGGCTTTCAACCTCATCAAGCCTGGTTTCCAACCACAATTTCTCTCCAAGAACATTAAACATACTTCCTCACTGCAACCATATTGTGTATAATTCAGAGGTGTTCCTGCTCCAAAGTTCATCTCCCAATTCCTTTTTCTACCAACTCCAGTTTATTCATATATTTATTCTTTTTTTAACCAAGTATTCAATGAGCAACTATTATATGACAGACATTATTCTCAATGCTGGGAACAATGTTATGGATAAAATACATAATGAACATAGACACGTCAGTTTTGGAAAATAGGAGATTCTGAGCAGACATGCATATCTAAACATACACATGCATGGACGTGCTCACACCTCAGGACCCTGGGATAGAGTGGGGTCATTCATTTAGGTAGGATGGTGAATTCAGGCATCTCTGGGGATGGGACATTTGAGCTGAGGCCACAGTGATGGGGAATCTAGCCATAAAGATGAGACAATGGAAAAAGAGGGAAGAGTTCAATAAAGAGAAAGGACTGAATGAAGGTTTGGATGGAGAGGTGGGAATGACTTTGAGTGTTCAGGACTTGGGGAGACGTGCCGGTGACTGGAGAGAATGGCAGGAGGTGTGGCTCGAGAGGATGACAGAGGCTGTATCACGTAGGACCTTGTAGTCCAAAGCAAGGATTTTAGTGTCTTCTCAGTGAAAAACGTACACAAAGATCTCAAATCCTAATCTAATCTGTGTCTTACAGAGATTGTTCTGGCTGTAGGGATGATCAACTATAAGAGGGATAAGAGTGGGAAGAGCAGTTAGGAGGTTATTGCAGAAATCTAGGTGTGAAATGATGGTGGCCTGGCTAGGATGAGAGAAAGTCAGGAAGGTGAACAATATTGGACTTCACTCCAGGAAGCCCTACCTTGGTTATGCCAATCTTATTTTTTGAGTTGCCCAATTCCAGCAGGTGTTAAATAATATGGGTCCTTTCTATTCTGCATGTAGACCCCCCCACAATTCAAACAAAATGGCAAAAGTGATTACTTGGTATATTAAAGACACGTACTATTCAAGGTCCAGTGCTGGGTGTTGGGTTCAACTTATTGTGTTTTCTGAGGGGAGCACTATTCAAACCCTAAGAAGGACCAATTATCAGAAGTTGAGAGAAGGCAAGCATTCAGAAAGCTTGCATTGATTTATGCGCACAGGCAGAGAAGGGCAGGAGATTGCAGCAGAGAGCAGGTCACACAGCTGGGTGAGCACAGACATTAACCTGGAGAGGAAGAGCCTTCAAGATGGAACAGGTGAGCTGACATCAAGTGTTTGAAAGATCATGTGTGTAGGAAAAGGCAAACTGTTAGGCACCTGAGCAAAAACTACCGGGCTGTATTACTTTTCTAAGGGTGCTCTAATGGTTTCACAAGCTGAGTGGCTCAAACAACAGAAATTTGTCTCACAGTTCTTGAAACTAGAAGCCTGAGATAAAGGTGTTGGCAGGGTTGACTCCTTATGAGTCCATGAGGGCATCTGTAGTAGGTCTGTCTCCTGATTTCTGGTAGCTTGTTGGCCATCTTGTTATTCCTTGGCTTATAGAAATGCCACCCTGCCTTGTACCTTCACATGGCAACTTTCTGTGTGTCAGGTCAGTTCAGTCGCTCAATCGTGTCCGACTCTTTGCGACCCCATGAATCTCAGCACGCCAGGACTCCCTGTCCATCACCAACTCCTGGAGTTCACTCAGACTTATGTCCATCGAGTCACTGATGCCATCCAGCCATCTCATCCTCTGTTGTCCCCTTCTCCTCCTGCCCCCAATCCCTCCCAGCATCAGAGTCTTTTCCAATGAGCCAACTCTTCACACGAGGTGGCCAAAGAACTGGAGTTTCAGCTTTAGCATCATTCCTTCCAAAGTATCTGGCTCCAAATTTCCCTTTTGATAAGGATGTCTGTCTTGTTGGGTTATAGTCCACTCTGATGATCTTCTCTTGACCTGAGTACATCTGCAATATGCTGGGTGTTGGGCTCAACATATTGTGTTTCTGCTGATGCTGCTAAGTCCCTTCAGTCGTGTCTGACTCTGTGCAACCCCATAGATGGCAGCCTACCAGGCTCCCCCATCCCTGGGGGAAGCACAATTCAAACTCTAAGAAGGACTAATTAGTAGAAGTTGAGAGAATGTGGGATCTATTTCATTGTAAAGATTAAATAGTCAGAATCTTATAGCTATAGAGAAGGTCTGCTTTTCTTAATAAGTGAGTTCCTGGTGCCTGGAGATTTTCAAGAAAAAGTTGGAGAATATTCCATCAAGGATATTGAGAGCAGCGATGTCTACACTGCATATCATGATGGGTTGAAATGATCTCTATGCTTCAAAAGCTAGTTGCCCACAGTTCTATGATATTTATTTTATTAATAATAATAGTTGACATTTACTGATGCCTCACAGAAAGCCAAGCTCTAGATTGAGAGAGGTTTTTTTTTTTAATTACAAAACCTCATGAGGTTACAACATGGATGAACTTTGAAAATCTTATGCTAAGTGAAAGAAATCAGACACAAAGGGCAATATATTGTATAATTCCATTTATATAAAATGTCAAGAGTAGCAAAGTCCACAGGGAGTGAAAGTAAATTAGTGGTTGCTAGGAACTGGTGAGGGGGGATGGAGAGTGATTGCTTTTGGGTAAAGAGGATCTTTTGTGGGGGGGTGATGAAAATATTCTGAAATTAAATAATGATGATAGCCACGCAACTTTATACATAAAACCAATGAATTGTATACTTTAAAATGGTGAGTATTAAGGCACAAAATCGCATCTCAATAAAAGATGAAAATTTCGTGAGATGGGCACTATGGTTCCCATTTTACAGATGAGAAACCTTGGATTTAGAGAGACAAAAGACTAGGCATGCTCAGATGGGAAATGAGAGAGATAGTTTTTCTATTATCTTTATTCGTTTTTATTTACTGGTTGATACTTGATCATTTGCTAGGAGTACCTACTGGTGATAAATGCATGTTTCCTTGAGGAGTTCTATAATCCAAGCTGTCTGGTCCTTTGAGCTATCCGTGGACTTGAGGTTATGGATATTAAAGTTTTCTTTCCTTCATGGTCAAAGAGAGACAGAGATAATATTTTTTCTTTCATCAAGTGTTATGATTCTCTACCACAAGAAGAAGGAAATTCTGTGATGAGATAAGACTTGATGCTAATAAGACACAGTTTCTTAAATATAGTGCATGTGGCTATTTGTGAAAGTGTGTCTGTGTGTGGAAGTTGTGTAAGAAAGAAGAGAACCAGCATTCTGGCTTTGCATTAGTTTCCTATCTCTGAAGTAACAGATTACCATTAACTTAGCAGTTTTAAGCAACCAAGTTTATTGTCTCAAGATTTCCTTGGGCCAAGAGTCTGAGCCTGGGTTAGCTGAGTCCTCAACTCAGGGTCTTAGGTCAGGTCTGACTGAAATCCAAGTGCTGATCACAGCTTATATCATATCTGGGGCTCTATGTCCTCTTCCAAGGGTTTCCCCGGTGGCTCAGCAGTAAAGAATCTTCCTGCAATACATGAAATATGGGAGCCATAGGTTCCATCCCTGGGCTGGGAAGATCCTCTGGAGAAAGAAATGGCAACCCACCCAGTTTTCTTGTCTGGGAAATCTTCCAAAGCTATCCGAGCTCTTCAAGAGTTCAGTTCCTTGCCTTTGCAGGACTTAGGTTCCTATTTTCTTTCTGTGTTGCTCTCGGCACCTAGAAGCCAACTCACACCCTAATCACATTGTTCCTTCACAGTGTGGCCATTTGCTCCTTCAAAGCTGGAGAAACTTGGTCTTCCAAGTCAGATTCATACATAATATAATACTGTGAGAGTAAGTATTTCATCACTGTTACCATATAACATAACCTAAGGAAATGGCAACCCACTCCCGTGCTCTTGCCTGGAGAATCCCATGGATGGAGGAGCCTGGTGGGTTACAGTCCATGGGGTCACAGAGTTGGACACGACTGAGAGACTTAACTTAACTTAACTTAATCAAACCATAGTCCCACTCACTGTCAGAGTGCTCAGTTACTCACTCATGTCCAACTCTTAGTGCCCCAGGCTCCTCTGTCCACAGAATTTTTAAGGCAAGAATACTGGAGCGGGTTGCCAGCTCCTCCTCTAGGGAATCTTCCTGATCTGGGGATCAAACGCACGTCTCTTGCATCGGAGGTGGATTCTTTACCGTTAGCACCATCTGGGAAGTCCATACTCTCAGAAATAGGAGATTATACTGGGCATATACACTGGAGTGGTGGAGGGGCCATGGGGGGCCCTCTTGGAATTCTACTTGCCACAGGCACCTACTTGTGTAGATCCGATGAGCTCAGCTTGCTTTGATCCCATTACCAAAACAGTGGCCTTTGAAAAGTCCACTATTTAGAACATTGCACATAAGGACCTCACATACAAAGTACATGGAAGGCAGGAGAAAGTAGTGGACATGACTTCTAAAGTGTCCGTTTTGCACTATTGATTCAGAAAACACGAGCATAGAGCATCTGTGTCTGCCAGTCTCATCTGCGGCTGTCAAAAAGGCTCAAGAAGTGTCACTTATGGAGCAGGTGCGCAAAAATGATCGCCTGAGGTTCTCAGGTTGTGACTATAGTGGTGGTGCTGGGGCCACCATAACAAAATATCCCAGGCTAGAGGACTCCAAGATAGATTTATGGTTTGATAATTCTAGGAAGCTAGAAAGTCAAGATCAAGGTGTCCGCAGGTTTGGTTTCTTCTAAGGTCATGCTCATCTTATGGATATTTGTCTTCTCCGCACGTCCTCACATGGTCTTCCTTGTGTGTGTCTGTGTCCTGATTTCCTTTTTTATAAAGACAGTAGTCATACCAGATCAGGGTCCACCATAATGATCTCATTTAAACCAATTACTTTGTCAACTTAACAAAAAAAAAAGTGCAAAATGTGAAAGTTGCAAGTTAAGTTTTATTTGGGGGTAAAATGAAGAGAATAGCCTGAGAGACAGCACCGCAGAGAGCGCTGAGAAACTGTTCCAAAGAGGCACTGGGGAAAGGTCAGTATATATGTGATTTCACTGAAAGGGGGATAGATACAATCAAGTGCATGCTTTTCTAGAAGATTTCTGCTGGTTTCGTGAAGATTTCCACTAGTCATGAGAAAGTCATCACCATGAAGGATTTTAGTGCTTCTCTAGATATGAGGAGATACAAGAATTGGGCTCGTAAAATCAGCTTCTGAATATATCTAACTATCTGAAGACCTGTGCTGCCAGTTTTTCCTAGAGCACAGAGTAACTCATTTCTGCTCTCCTTTCTGGACTTCTTTCAGGAGGTGTTGAAAATCAGCAGCTGAACCACCAGCAGCACATGGTTTAGTCCTTGTAGAGGTCCCTGGTAGCTCAGCTGAGAAAGAATCCGCCTGCAATGCAGGAGACCCCAGTTTGATTCCTGGGTCAGGAAGATCCCCTGGAGAAGCGATAGGCTACCCACTCCAGTATCTTGGGCTTCCCTGGTGTCTAAGATTGTAAAGAATCCAGCTGCAATTATGGAGACCTGGGTTTGATCCCTGGGCTGGAAAGATCCCCTTGGCAAGGGCATGGCAACCCACTCCAGTATTCTTGCCTGGAGAATCCCCATGGTCAGAGGAGCCTGGCGGACTATAGTCCATGGGGTCGCAAAGAGTCGGACATGACTGAGTGACTAAGCACAGCACAGCAGAGGTAGGTGGCAAATGCCAATGGCAACTGGCAATTTGCAGCTGACAGCTTCCTTAAAGACCCCAACTCCAAATACTGCTATTCTGAAATACTGTCGGTTAGGACAATAGTGTACGAATTTTGGAGGGAACATAATTCACCCATAACACCATCCAAGGGTGAAGCACACAGAAGAGCTGTTAGTGTCTTCATGCTACTAATGAGAAAGTTAGGGCCCAGATAGAAATGGCTCAAAGTCAAATAAGTAATAAAGGTCTGTATAGGCATTCAAGCACAGGGCAGGACAGCTTCAACTTCTGGGCTCTTTCAAGTGTTCCCAACTGTGTGGCAGGTTGAAATTCACCTCTGAGATATCAGAAGAAAAGCTATTAAGTTAGGAAGCTGCCTATAAGCACAGTGAATTAAATCTCAGAACATTGAGTTAACTCTGTAGCTCTTTTTTGGGATGTGAAATTAGCCTTGCTTTCTATGCTGCATGAATATTATTCAAATACTTTTTGTTTTACCTCATCCTCTTGTTTTATGATGAATTTGTGCGTGAAAAGACTCATTAAAGACATCACTATTCTGCATTTATCAGTAATGAACTGTCTGTGGCACCTATTAGCGGGAAAATGGTCCCAGTCCCTTTTTGTATCTGTCTACATTCTTCTTCATTATTTACTGCTCAACTCTCATCCATTTCAAATGGATTTGGCTGCATGCAATTTTCCCCCCAATTGTTCTTTTATTTGAGAGACAAATATTAATAGAATTCATAAACCTTGAAGAGTTCAGTATGCATGTTCCAATGTTAAAATGACTTTTTAATTTTTAATATCAGAAAGGGGCAGGGGAGACTCACCTGAGGAGCCGACAATTAAGCAGACCCTTCAGATTCCTCAGCGTACTCACTTTTCACAAGAACTCAGAGATGGATATTATCAACCCCATTTTATCAAACGGACACTGGAAAAATAGAGATGCAGGCTGCCTTGTTCTGGTCACCCAACAAACAGTTAAAAGTAAAGCTTGAGGCTGCAGATCATTAAGAAACCCACAGCCAAACTTTCTGTTGCAGGATAAGTTTTCTCTGACTTCTGCATTCATGCTGATTCCAGTGTACCCAGACACAGTCTTAAACCTTGAACTTATTAAAATGTGTGAGCATTTCTGCTGACTGCAAGCCCCACGACACCTTTGGCTCAGCCTAGTTCATTTCTGTAGTGTTTTATGATGCAAATGACTCCATCTGGTATAGTCTGTCACCTTTTATGTAAGAAAAAACATTCTTTTTTTTTAAAGAATTTTTTTTTCATTTCTTTAGCTCCTTTGCAGAGTTTTTCTCTTATCTCCTTTTGCAATGATTAGCATTCCTTTTGAGGATACTGGGATAGGAATCACATCTGAGTCCCCATCCTGTGACCTAAAGTAGTAAGAGTTTTTACATAGAACCTCTCCAGCTTCTCCTGCCCTAGGTGGTAATGGCGTGATTTGTCTAGTTTCACTTTGTGTGATTTGCTCAGAATGGAAAAAAAATGCAATCAATTGTTAATAAAGCAACTCGTAAAAATGATTTTAAAATGGTGACAAATTATTATTTATGTGTTTCTGCCCGGCTAGCCTTCAGAGTATGAGAATTTTTGTGGCCATCTGCTGACATGATGATATCATCTGAGGTCCTGAGTCGTCCTGTGCTAGAACTTCAGCCTTACCCTTTCAAAAATGTTTAATTACACATCAATGGATTTCCTTTTTCTTTTGAATCTTGAGATACAGACATCTAATTTGAAATGGCTTCAACAAAGGAGTTTGTCAAATATCGTGTCTACATCTTTCTCAAATTTTGATTTTAAATGCTCCATAGCACCTATATTTCTATGCACAGTAAGATCATAAAAAATATTTAGACTGACCTTCTATATGACATTGATATATTTGTATTTATTTCTGCAAATTGTTATTCAGTAATCTTAATAAAATTCAGCTGAACATTTCTATGACCTCAGGTCATTCAAGGGCCTTTGCAGCATAAATCTGAAGGTTCCAAAATAGCACATGGAAGGGAGTTGGGTTCCATTTCCAGGCACCCTGAGCAACACCCCTGCTCATTCTGATTGTGTGACTTTAGGAATGCTGTAGCATCTCAGGTATGGAAGACAAAAAAGAAAAAAAAAGTCTTTCTAAAGGAAGAGATTTTAATTAATGTACAGTCCATGGAATTCTCTAGGCCAGAATACAGGAGTGGGTAGCCTTTCCCTTCTCCAGGGGATCTTCCCAACCCAGGAATTAAACCTGGGTCTGCTGCATTACAGGTTGATTCTTAACCAGCTGAGCTACCAGGGAATACCTAATTAACAATATACCTATCTTTAAATGGAAGATCCAGATAAAGAATTTCTGTTGTTCTAACAAATGTGAAGAAAGAATATCCGTATATGATTTGGCAAGGAGTTCATTGGATATGAAGTCATAGAGAAAAGAGATTCAGAGAGGTCGAGGGTGACTAACAAGTTTGAATTTGAGGACACATACGAAATTGTGAGATGTATGCATATTCAATTGATCCAACCATCCTTGTTCAGATTTTGCACTCTCTGATTCACATACTAATTACTATTTAACTTTTCCTGTAGATCAGCCCAAAGGTGATAATGGTTGGCCTTATGAATTTAAGCATCTTTACATTTATGATTGGTGCTTCTCATTCAGTTCAGTTCAGTTCAGTTCAGTTCAGTTGCTCAGTCGTGTCCATCTCTTTGTGACCCAAGAAATGCAGCATGCCAGGCCTCCCTGTCCATCACCAACTCCCGGAGTCCACCCAAACCCATGTACATCGAGTTGATGACGCCATCCAACCATCTCATCCTCGTCATCCCTTTCTCCTCCTGCCCTCAATCTTTCCCAGCATCAGGGTCTTTTCAAATAAGTCAGCTCTTCGCATCAGGTAGCCAAAGTATTGGAGTTTCAGCTTCAGCATCAGACCTTCCAATGAACACTCAGGACTAATCTCCTTTAGGATGGACTGGTTGGATCTCCTTGCAGTCCAAGGGACTCTCAAGAGTCTTCTCCAACACCACACTTCAAAAGCATCCATTCTTCAGCACTCAGCTTTCTTTATAGTCCAACTCTCACATCCATACATGACCACTGGAGAAACCATAGTCTTGACTAGACGAACCTTTGTTGGCAAAGTAATGTCTCTGCTTTTTAATATGACGTCTAGGTTGATCATAACTTTCCTTCCAAGGAGTAAGCGTCTTTTAATTTCATGGCTGCAATCACCATCTGCAGTGATTTTGGAGCCCTGAAAAATAAAGTCAGCCACTGTTTTCACTGTTTCCCCATCAATTTGCCATGAAGTGATGGGACCAGATGCCATGATCTTTGTTTTCTGAATGTTGAGCTTTAAGTCTGCTTTTTCACTCTCCTCTTTCACTTCCATCAAGAGGCTTTTTAGCTCCTCTTCACTTTCTGCCATAAGGGTGGTGTCATCTCCATATCTGAGGTTATTGATATTTCTCCCAGCAATCTTGATTCCAGCTTGTGCTTCTTCCAACCCAGTATTTCTCATGATGTACTCTGCATAGAAGTTAAATAAGCAGGGTGACAGTATACAGCCTTGATGTACTCCTTTTCCTATTTGGAACCAGTCCGTTGTTCCATGTCCATTTCTAACTGTTGCTTCCTGACCTGAATACAGATTTCTCAAGAGGCAGGTCAGATGGTCTCATATTCCCATCTTTTTCAGAATTGTCTACAGTTTATTTAACCTCTCTGCCTATATGTATTATAACTATGAATGTAGTTAATGTGAGTAATCCACAGAATGGGGAATTTTCACTCAATGTGCTAACATAAATCAAATTTCTAAATCTCTAGGACTCAGTTCATGTTAGTCGCTCAGTTGTGTCCAACTCTTTGCGAGCCCAAGGATTGTAGCTTGCCAGGCTCCTTTGTCCATGGAATTCTCCAGGTAAGAATACCGGAGTGGAGGACTCAGAGCTCCTTTAACTCTAAAACAGGGCAACCTGAAGACTACCAGAATGCCACTTATCCAAGTGTGTCCTTAGACTAGCAGCAACAACATCACATCCAAAACATGACCAGAGGAAAAACCATAGCCTGGACTAGACGGACATTTGTTGGCAAAGTAATGTCTCTGCTTTGTAATATGATGTCTACGTTGGTCATAACTTTCCTTCCAAGGAGTAAACATCTTTTAATTTCATGGCTGCAATTACCATCTGCAGTGATTTTGGAGCCCAGAAAAATAAAGTCAGCCGCTGTTTCCATTGTTTCCCCATCTATTTGCCAAGAAGTGATGGGACCAGATGCCACGATCTTAGTTTTCTGAATGTTGAGTTTTAAGCCTACTTTTTCACTCTCCTCTTTCACTTTCATCAAGAGGCTCTTTAGTTCTTCACTTTTTCTCATAAGGGTGGTATCATCTACATATCTGAGGTGACTGATATTTCTCCTGGCAATCTTGATTCCAGCTTGTGCTTCCTCCAGCCCAGCATTTCTCATGATGTACTCCGCATAGAAGTTAAATAAGCAGGGTAACAATATACAGACTTGACATACTCCTTTCCCAATTTGGAACCAGTCCGTTTTTCCATGTCCAGTCCTAACTGTTGCTTCTTGACTTGCATACAGATTTCTTAGGAGGCAGGTCAGGTGGTCTAAATGTGAAGAAATAGGAATCCTGGGGTTACAGTTTTGAATGTGTAGTTTGATTTGACATCAATTGCCTTAAGGAAGATCACAAGTCATTGGGGGAAGGGGTGCTTTTTATTAAGGCATCAAGGCATCACTAATTACAAGAAAAAGACCAAGATGTTTTCAGATGACAGGAGTAGATGGAGCTATAGCCCACAAAGGACTTTTGCACCTGTTCGTTAGACTAGTTTTACACTGGAAGTGACGACTTCACTCATCCCTGTATCCCTTACAGTGACAGAGAAGCTCGTATGCAGTTGGTTTTCAATTAGGCTGGTTGCATAAATGAATGATAATGACAGTATCTCTTGAGGGATCTTTGTTTTCAGTGTTTCACATACATATGTTAAAGTGCAATTCTCTTCATAACCCAACGAAGTCCTGCTCCTCTCCATCTCCTCCCCTATTCTACCTTCCCCTCTTTCTTCCCCCATGCTTATCCCCCCCGCTCCCCCAGCATTGAATAATGAAAGTCAAAATAACATTGAAAGTCACTCAGTTGTGTCCAGATCTTTGTGACCCCATGGACTATACAGTGCCTGGAATTCTCCAGGCCAGAATACTGGAAAAGGTAGCCTTTCCCTTCTCTAGGGGATCTTCCCAATCCAGGTCTCCTACATTGCAGTCAGCTTCTTTACCAACTGAGCTATCAGGGGCTAATGTAAAAAGAGTAACTCGCCTAAAGCCACGTACCATGTGAATCTCAGAGATGAGTTGCAAACCCAGAGAGTCTGACCTTGTATCTTACTCTCTGAGGGAAGAATGAACAAATATGACAGAATGTTTGCATTCAACCACAGATCCAGAGAAAGAAAAGAAAAGAAAGTGAAAGTCAAGTCGCCCAGTCATGTCCAGTTCTTTGCGACTCTATGGACTGTAGCCTAACAGGCTCCTCCATCCATGGAATTTTGCAGGCAAGAGTACTGGAGTGGGTTGCCATTTCCTTCTCCAAGGGATCTTCCTGACCCAGGGACTGAACCCGGGTCTCCTGCATTGCAGGCAAAGCTTTACCATCTGAGCCTCCAGGGAAGCCCCGGAGCAAGGAGCCATCTTATTCCTTGGTGACAAGCTATGAGCCCACGTTCATGTTTTCTCATGGTGGTGTGAACTTATATGTCAAATCAACTTCTTAGTGTCCAGGTGGCTTTGACATGAAATCACTTGACTTTTCTCATTGCAACATACTCATTTGAAGTCACAAGCTGAAGTGGAAATTAAGAATGTGAGATGGCCCTTTCACTAAAATGTATACATATATCTGTAGAATATATGTTATAAATATAATTAAATATAGATATATAATTTAAAAATGTTCCCTTACAGCAATAATGGAGATGATTGGGGTTCTGTTTTTATTACATTCTTCATACTTCAAATATCATACTGATTAACCTGACATCTTTCAAAATGTACATTTTAAAATGAAAATATATAGTAAAGAAGAAAGGAAAATTATTAGAAGAAGAAAGAAAATATGGGAGAATAATTCGACAATATTATAACAAATGAGTATCAATATCCACACCCATTTTTTAAGTGTAAGGTAACCTTTTAACTAGTAACCTTCAGACCTAATAATGTACTGCACACCCTGTAATGTCTGCTGAGCCTGTGATCACTTCTTCCCTGGCACTCACAGCATCGCGTCCCACCCCACCCCCCTCCCCCATAACTGTGTGTGTTCTGAGAGCACAGAAGGGGCTTTTCTCTGCTCTTTGTCCTCAGTGCTTACAAATCCTCCATCTACCCTACTCTGATCTTTTTCAAGCTGTCTTGTATATTTTTTATTCCTTTCTGTGTCCTCAAACCACATTTTTCTGATAATGAGCCAGAATACAGAAAAAGTTTGGCCTTAGCATTGAATGATATTGTCCATCTTGGTAATAGCTGTTGCCTTGCTTTGATGTTATGACACTTTAATGGACATCCTAAAGCTTTTCTGAGATCTTTGATAGCTCTGAGATGCAATGTTCTCTTCTAGTCATTTTGGGTTTCAGATGAGTGTGTGTGTGTGTAAGAGAGGGAGAGAAAGAAAAGAGAGAGATTTCTCCCTTCTTATTTTTTCTGATGATGTATAAAAAAGTACATAAAACAGAATAGGATAAGATAGAGAGCAATAATAAAATAAAAAACATTTGAAAGTGTGTGTGTGTGTGTGTGTGTGTGTGTGTGTAGGAAACAATTTTGTTCCCTGAAGGGACAAAATTTCCTTTAGACTCCACATTAGCCTCCCCAGCTGTGGTCTTCTGCTGCTTCTTTGACTTAGCTCTGAGCACTTTGCTGAATGATAAAGCAGTGCTTTTAAGGGCAAAAATCCCCCCTCAGCTTCAATGATGCTTTTATATTGTTGGTACAGCACCAATGGGAAACGCTCTGCTCCTCTCTGTAGGTCTCAACAGTTGAGCGCCCAGGGCAGGTTCCTGTTTCCTCTCTGAACAATCTACACTCTTCCCCAAATGATTTCATCCCCAGCTTTAAATAACATCAACAAGCTGATGACTCCCCACTTTATGCCTTCAGTCTTGAAAACTCCCTTGAGCTCAAGAATAGTTTTCTAACAGCTTACTTGACTGTTGCACTTGGATATCTGAAAGAATTTCAAATCTAACAACATCAAAACAGAAGCTGCTTTCTCTTGTATCCCCGAATGTGTTCCTCTTGCTGATCTCTCTGAGTGTGTAACACCAGCACACCTGTTGGCTTAAGGCGGCGAGTGAAGTTATTTTTTATTACTTATCTCCTTAACCTCTTATCTAATCCATCAGCAGATTTTCCTCCAAGATTCATCCTAAATCTATTCATGTTTTTCCATTTCCACTGACCTACTTCAGCCCATACCAAATGACTTACTTCACTTTGTATGAGCTTACCTGGTAAAGAATCCACCTGCAATGCAGGAGACCCTGGTTCAGTTTCTGGGTCAGGAAGCTCCCTTGACAAAGGGATAGGCTACCCACTCCAGTATTCTTGGGCTTCTCTGGTGGTTCAGACAGTAAAGAATCTGCCTGCAGTGCAGGAGGCCAGGGTTCGATCCATGGGTTGGGAAGATCCCCTGGAGGAGGGCATGGCAACCCCCTCCAGTATTCTTGCCTGGAGACTCTCTGTGAACAGAGGAGAGCCTGGTGGGCTACAGTCCATGGGCTCACAAAGAGTCAGACACAACTGAGTGACTAAGCACAGCAGTTTAGTTCCAGCCATGTCTCTACATCCAATTTCATTCCTTTTTGTGGCTGAAGAATCTTGATACTATGGATAAAATAGGTAACTAATGAGAATATGATGTATGGCACAGGAGATTCCATGTAATGCCCTGTGGTGACCTGGATGGGAAGGGAGTCCAAAAGCGAGGGGATACATGTTTACGTGTGGCTGGTTCATTTTGCAATACAGTAGAAACTAACACAACATTGTAAAATAGCTATGTGCCAATAAAAATTAATTTCAAAAGTGTCTTGCTTATAGTGATTATAATAAAACAGCATCATTTTCTCCCCTACAATCCGTAGCTACAGAGATATTTTAAAAGTAGCTACAGATTATATCACCCCTCTTGCTGTTTAAAGTTTTTCTGTGGTTTTCCTTTGTACTCAAAATAAATTCTGACCTCTATATCATAATTCTTAAAATATGACAAGACCTCTGCCTCCTTTTCCTAAAAAGTCATATTATGCTGCCTTAGTTTTACCTAGCAGTTTTTCCTTCGCTCTGTATTCCCAGCTTGGTTTGCCTCCCGAGCACTGGGCTTGCTGTTTCCTCTCTCTGCGTGCTCTCATCTGACTAATTACACACAGGCCTCAGCGCACGGGATGATCTTTCCAAGTAGGCTTCCATCTTTGAACAACTCGTGGAAAGCCACTTCTCTCCTCTGGTCACTTAGCATTTTGCTTTCTTTTTCATGTTTTGATTTCCATGGTAGTACTTGGAAATGAATGAAATGAAAGGAAGGGCTTCCCAGGTGGCTCAGATGATCAAGAATCTGCCTGCAGTGCAGGGGTCCCAGATTTGATCCCTGGGTTGGGAAGATCCCCTGGAGAAGGGAATAGCAACCCACTCCAGTATTCCTGCCTGGAGAATTCCATGGACAGAGAAGCATGGTGGGCTACAGTCCATGGGGTTGCAAAGAGTCTAATACTTTCATTTTCATAGTACTTGAAATTGTCAGAGATAATCTATTTTAGCCTGTTTCGTGTCTCACTCTTTCAGCTGGAATATTCCTTCCCAAGCCCAGGAGCTCTGCTGCTCTTATGTTTACTTATATCTTAGACAGAACTTGGTATAAAAGAGATGCCCACGAAATATATACTGATAATGAATGACTAACTGAATTCTCACTTTAAGTTTAAGCTTTACTCTTACACAGGTGAACTTTGCTGCTCTTGGGAGGGTATATTTCTTCAAAATTTTATTAACATTAATACTTCCCTACTCAGTGGGAATTTAGAAGTATTTTTGAATTATTTTTGCAAGACTCCAGGTATGAGAAATAAAGATATTTTGTCCAAATTTCAAAGCCTGTTGTATATTCACAAGTGTTCATGGCTATAAGACAGCAAAATATGGCTTATGCAACACACATGGCTTATATTATAAGGCAAAATGGCAGGAGTGTGATTGAAAACACTAGTTCTCTGGGTTCATTGCTATGGATAGTGGTCCTTACCTTTATTAATAGATGGTGGCTCATGCATCTAACCTGGTCTTCCCTTTATCCAACCTTTACTTGCTCTAATTTTCATAATTTGATTTTTATGTGCGGGCTCTGTTTCCAGGCTCACTCCATTGGCTTGGACTTTCTGGCCAAGGTGTCTTATCTTTCAACTCCTGCTAGTAATCAGTCTTTTGGTTCACTCCTTCACAGCATGTGCTGTCATAAGAGAACTTAATGGTCAAGACCTTTGGTTTTCATCAGCTTCTCTACCATGTATCAGCTCAGTTCAGTTCAATCGCTCAGTCGTGTCCAACTCTTTGTGACCCCATGAACTGTAGCACGCCAGGCCTCCCTGTCCATTACCAACTCCCGGAGTTCACTCAAACTCACATCCATCGAGTCCGTGACGCCAACCAGGCATCTCATCCTCGGTCATCCCCTTCTCCTCCTGCCCCCAATCCCTCCCAGCATCAGAGTCTTTTCCAATGAGTCAACTCTCCGCATGAGGTGGCCAAAGTACTGGAGTTTCAGCTTTAGCATCATTCCCTCCAAAGAACACCCAGGGCTGATCTTGTTTAGAATGGACTGGTTGGATCTCCTTGCAGTCCATGATTGTTAATTTCCAGATATTCAAGCTGGATTTAGAAATGGCAGAGGAAGCAGACAAATTGCCAACATCTGTTGGATCATCAAAAAAGCAAGAGAGTTCCAGAAAAACATCTATTTCTGCTTTATTGACTATACCAAATTCTTTGACTTTGTGAATCAGAACAAACTGTGGGAAATTCTTCAAAAGATGGGAATACCAGACCATCTGACCTGCCTCCTGAGAAATCTGTATGTAGGGCCAAAAGCAACAGTTAGAACTGGACATGGAATAACAGACTGGTTCCAAACCAGGAAAGGAGTACGTCAAGGCTATATATTGTTACCCAGCTTATTTAACTTATATGCGGAGTACATCATGCGAAATGCTGGGCTGGATGAAATACAAGCTGGAATTAAGCTTACCAGGAGAAATATCAATCAGCTCAGACATGCAGATGACACTACCCTTATAGCAGAAAGTGAAGAAGAACTAAAGAGCCTCTTGATGAAAGTGAAAGAGGAGAGTGAAAAAGTAGGCTTAAAACTCAACATTCAGAAAACTAAGATCATGGCATCTAGTCCCATCACTTCATGGCAAATAGATGGGGAAACAGTGGAAACAGTGACAGACTTTGTTTTGGGGGGCTCCAAAATCACTGAAGATGGTAACTGCAGCCATGAAATTAAAAGACACTTGCTCCTTGGAAGAAAAGGCATGGCCAACCTAGACAGCATATTAAAAAGCAGAGACATTGCTGTCAAAGGTTTGTCTAGTCAAAGATATGGTTTCTCCAGTAGTCATGTATGGATATGAGAGCTGGACTATAAAGAAAGCTGAGCACCAAAGAATTGATGCTTTTGAACTGTGGTGTTGGCGAAGATTCTTGAGAGTCCCTTGGACTGCAAGGAGATCAAAAGGAAATTGGTCCTGAATATTCATTATAAAGACTGATGCTCAAGCTGAAATTCCAATACTTTGGCCACCTAATTCGAAGAACTGACTCATTGGAGAAG
The DNA here is from genome assembly GCF_001704415.2 of Capra hircus. Classification (NCBI taxonomy): domain Eukaryota; kingdom Metazoa; phylum Chordata; class Mammalia; order Artiodactyla; family Bovidae; genus Capra; species Capra hircus. Next base: position 106,222,606 of record NC_030813.1, read on the forward strand.
ACCGTGACGGTAGAAAATACTGAAGGTAGAAAAAGAAAGTGATGACAGAGGATGAGATGGTTGGATGGCATCAATGACTTGATGGACAAGAGTTTGAGCAAGCTCTGGGAATTGGTGATGGACAGGGAATCCTGGCATGCAGCAGTCCATGGGATCACAAAGAGTCGGCCACGACTGAGTGACTGAACTGAACTGAGACATCCATGGAGGTGAGGCAGGCTGGGGAGAAAGTATGGAGGTGAAACACAAGATGAGATGACAAAAGACACTATCATTTTCTTAGAGAAGCTGGGATCCTTAGTACTGGGTGTCAGTGACATTAAAGATTGATTGGTGAAGGCACAGAGTCTGGGTGAGGGTAGATTATAGCTCTGCCTGATAAAACCCTAAGAGTTTGTGAACCAAAGCTGTCCACCCATCCCCCGGCCCCTCAACCTGAGCCTGGAACTGAAATCACACTTTATTTTCCATAGTAAATTGGCTTTGCTATCTTACTGTCTTCAGGACACCACCTGACTTTACTGGAATTGTTCTGCTCAAGCAAACAACTGGATTGTTCATTTCAGGAACTTCCTGAAAACCCCATTGGCTCCTTAAAGGAAGGCATCAACAGATAGCTTGCACCCTCAAATTCTGAGTCCTGCACCTCAAAGTCCCTGCTTGCAGTCTCCACAAACTGTGGGTTGTTTTATCATGATTCTTAGCCAATCCTTATCCAGTCACTGCATTGAAAGACTTTCTTTCCTTAAGCCAAACTTTCAAGTCTTAATGAATTCTGATCTTACCATCCCTATGCTGAGACACTGCCAAATCTTTGCAAAGATAGTTTCTCCTTTACCTCTGTAAGCAATAAACTCATTCTTGTCTTATCAACAGGTTATGTTGGTGATGTTTGGATGGCCAGGTTTTGACAGGTTCCATGAAGGGTCCAAGAGAGGATAACTGCAGACATCTGACTCCTACCTTAAACAGAGTAGTTTTGCTCATATGTATTGTTGTTATGTCACATTTCATTAGAATATAAAAATGAAAAATAATAATATAAAATAATTGTTTTGAAAATCATTGCTGCATTCAAAAGAAACATAGCCTTTGAATGATTCCACCTGAGTCTGGTATATTTCTCCATCATTATCTAAACAGTTTCAAGGAAATTTTGTCCATACAGATCTCCTGTCCCTTTCTCTATGTAATAGAGGTGTTTAACTAGAAATCCTCTAAGGTACCTTCCATCTTTAACATTGTCTGGTTCTAAAATGGCTTTGCATGGATGCCGTCTGTCAAAATGACCTCTTACGGCATAAACTTCTGTTCCCAAAATGCTAATTTTCCTCACAGCATCTCACGGAATGCTAGGCACATACCAGTCGCTCAATAACCAGCTGTTGGTAGTTTGTACAATTGGAGCTGGATCCAATTCAATGTCTGGGGTTTTTTTATTTTCACTGCCTGATTCTGTAATGTGCCAAGATAATTTTATTTCAGAGACAAAGTTGATTGATGGAGGGAGAGAGAGTGCACATTTATTGAATGTCTGACAATAGGAGGCCCAGTGTTAAAGTTTTCATGTGCTGGAGGAATCATCTCACTCTATTCCAAAAGTTTGGAAACAGAGGCCAAGGCAGTCTAAAGAAATTTCCCAGGTTACTAATCTATGCAAGGATCAAAACCATGCACCTTGAATTCCCAAGCTCTATTGAGCATCAGAACCAACCGAGTCTTTACTAAATGCACAAGTCCTTGAGCATGAAGGCTAGGTTTTAGGATTTACAGATGACGGAAGGGACCTGCATTTTTTTTAAGATATTTTTTTTGATGTGGATCATTTTGAAGTGTTTATTAAATTTGCTACAATATGGTTTTGGTTTTATGTTTTTTGGTTTTGGGGCCATGACGCATATGGGATCTTAGCTTCCCAACCAGGGATTGAACCCACACTCTCTGCATTAGAAGGCGAAGTCTTAATCACTGGATCACCAGGGAAGTCCCAGCGACCTGCATTTTAACAATTTCAACTCAGATAATGGCTGAGAAATGCATTATTAAGGACTTTTCTATGTGCATTTTAGTAGTGAAAGCATCATAGTTTGTCCTTCTAAAACTGCAAAATGGGCTTAATTATCTTCATTTTATTAAAAGAAAGGGAACTGAGATCCATAGGTGCCTTGAAAAACACTTGTAGTTGATGGAAGTGTTTCCACTTAAACTCAGCCCCCTCCTGATTCTTAAGTTTAGGATACTTTCTTTAAAAAAAAAAGAAGAAGCAGCTTAAAAATTATCAGTTATGCAGGCATTTAGTATAAAAAGTAAAACCATTCTACAAGTACAGTTATGGAAGAGATTGTCCTTAAATGCCTTTCAGTTTCTTTTCTCCTCACTAAGAATAGCCACTTCTGTCATTTATCTCCATGTTTATATAACAAAACTAAATGTCTGCTTATTGCTTTTACAATTTTTAAACTTTATGTAATGTGTTCTTAGTATGGAAAATGAGGATTTTTTATTTTCTTTTACATCTCCTTTCCCTGTATCAATCATCAGTTCATTTTCTGGCTTTCCTTCTACCTATGGTATATATACCATATTTTGATTTTAATCATTATTGAGAATTTAAACTATCATGGTCACATAAATCTATTGATTGCTGGGTCACTTAATAAGCTATGGTGGTTTTAAATTTTCCCTGTGCAATATTTTGTCTTGTTTGTAATCATCTATGCACTTGTTACTAATGTGTTCCCCATAGTAGTTTCATAGTTCTCTCAACTACGAACACTTTGCTGCATTGAAATATATAAGGCTTGGTGCTGCCTTGAGATTTCTAACCTGTTCTTATCTGTGCTGATCGATTTCTGGTTTAGTTGTACAGATGAGATCTAGAAAATTTCTTTAGCGATTTTTCTGGGAGTTTCATTGTCTATTATTTGCATCTTCTGTGCTGTGGATCTCATGCCTTCTACATTTTGTTTTGGTTCCTAATTTTTATGAAAACAACTTTCAGCAGCCTTCTATGAGAGAGTGCAAAGAAAGTAACATATTAAGAAGATACTTACCTGAATACTCGTCTTTAGTCTATCTTCACTTGCAGTTGATGTCTGAGGTATAAAATCCAAGGTTAAATATTTTATTTTCACAGTTTCAAAGGCATTTTTCACTGCCTCATGGCTGTCAGTTTTTCTTTTTGCAAACATAATTGTCTTTCTGATTCCTGATCCTTTGAATAGTCTGTTTCTTGTTTTCCTTCCTAGAAGCATTTAGAAGTTTCTCTTTCTAAAGTTTAAGTGAAACTGGTCAGATGTTAACTAAACATTTTTGGTAGAATGTATTGTTTTGGTAAGAGAGACAAAAATTTCAAACTTGAGTAAAAACAGTATTTCTTTTTTGGTGAAAGATGGTGCTTACAAAAAAATTCTGACATGTTCATGAAATGTTTTTATGAATGCTAAACTTATTTCCTACAAACACACCACAACAAATTCAAGGGCAAGAAAAAATTTTGAATAGTGATAGGAAAACATATTTCATATCTGTAATATGAAAATAGATGAACCTCCACCTGTATCTCACTTCATATGGTATTTAAATTCCAAGAAAGATCAGAACACAAACTGTAGCTAAAAATTATAAAATGTGGGAGTTGGGACAAACTTTTCTAGGGACACCAAAAAGCACTAACTCCAAAAAAATAAAAAATTGAATTTTAAAATATTAATATGTCTGATTAAAACAAAATATTTGGGTTAAAAGATAACATTAAGAAAGTTTAAAGTGAAGTCGCTCAGTCATGTCCGACTCTTTGCAACCCCATGGACTGTGGCTTACCAGACTCCTCAGTCCATGGAATTTTCCAGGCAAGAATACTGGAGTGGGTTGCCATTTCCTTCTCAAGGAGATCCTCCCAACCCTGGGATAAAACCTGGGTCTCCCTCACTGCAGGCAGACGCTTTACCTTCTGAGCCACCAGGGAAGCCCTAAGAGGACTAAGAGGACTTCCCTGGTTCAGATGGTAAAGCGTCTGCCTATGATACGGGAGGCCTGGGTTCGATCCCTGGGTCAGGAAGATCCCCTGGAGAAGGAAATGGCAACCCACTCCAGTATTCTTGTCTGGAAAGTCCCATGGGTGGAGGAGCCTGGTGGGCTATAGTCCATGGTGTCACAAAGAAGGTTTAAAATAAAGTCACAAAGTGGATGAGGGTGATGTTCACAATAAATACAACTGGGGGAAAAAAAAAAAACCTTGAATAAATAAAGAATTCAGAAATAAAGATACAGGTACCTCAAATTTAGTCAATCCATTCAAAAGAGATACAAATGGAAAATAAGCACAGGAAACTGTGCTTCACATCATTTGTCAAAAGGGGATGTTAGGTAAAACCCAAGTGAGATACTATTTCATGCTCACGAAAAAGGTTAAAGGTTTTAAATGACAATACCCAGCATTAGTGGGAGGGCAAAATAACCTGAAGTCTTTTGCATTGTTGGCGGGGATATAAGGTATAGACCACTTTTGGAAAAAAAAATAATTTTGGAATTTTTATAACAGTGAATACATATGTACCTCATGATCCTGCAAGTCTACTTCTAATACGTACCCAAGAGTGATGGTTACATATGTTGGTAAAAAATCCCTTTGTACAGATAAACGTTCAGAGCAACTTTGTTCTTTTTTTTTTTAATAATCTATTTTTTTCTTTTTAAAAATTATTTGTTTATATCTTTTGGTTCTGCTGGGCCTTCACTGCTGTGTGCAGCTTTCTCTAATTGCGGTGAGAAGGGCCTACTCTCCAGTGGTGGCGCTCGGGCTTCCCACTGCAGGGGCTTCTCTTGTTCTGTAGCACACACTTCGGGCATGTGGCCTCAGTAGTTTGGCTCACGGGCTCTAGGCTGCAGGCTCACAAGTTGTGGCACTGGCCTCAGTTGCTCTGCTGCATGTGGCATCTTCCCAGACCAGGGATCGAACCTGTGTCTCCTGCATGGGCAGGCGGGTTCTTATTCACTGCACCACCACGGAAGTCCACAAAACAACTTTATTCGTAATAGCTTCAAAACAGAAAAAAACTAAATGCCCGTTATTAGGGAAAAGAATTAAGAGAGAAAAATAAAAGATGGTATAATCTTACACTGGAATACTGCTCAACTGCAAAAAAAAGGAATTGTTGATCCATAAATAACATGGATGAATATAAATGTGTGTATGTATATATACACGTTGAGCAAAAGAATCAAGGCCCCAAGAGAATAGCCAATGTTCATATGAATAGCCAATGTTCATCTGTTCATATGAAATGATGAAAATCAAATCAGAGACTGCTAGGGGGAATCACCAGGAAGGAGCATGAGATACATACCTAAGTGATGGGAAACATTCTTGACGTGGTGGGAGGTAAGGATGATTTGGTTACACATGTCTGTCTAACCTTATTGACCTTTACAACTCAGATGAATGTATATCTTTGTATGTAAATTATAACTCAGTTGGAATTATTAAAAAATGATTAAAAAATAAGTTTTCAGGAATGGCATGACCTTTCACTCAAGTTGCTTCAACCTAGAAGCATAAAAATCATGTATTAGCAGCAGCAGCAATAGCATTAACACAAAAATTCTGTCCACTTACAACATAGTTTTCCTATATATATATATATATATGTGTGTGTGTGTGTGTGTATATCTATAGAATGGAACTATTGATCCCTTCTCATCAGGATGCTCTTAGGGTTAAATGGTACTCCATAGGTGAAGATTTTCTCTTGTGTTTCCAATGGCATTTGAATTATTTCGTTGATTTAGTTCTTTTCTCTTCCACTCCTATCCTGAATCTCAAGTTCACACTCTGAGGGGAATTAGTCGGGACTATCTAGAAGACACAGTGTGTCATTCCTTTAACTGACTGCAGTAAAGTCACAGCTCTCTGTTATCTGAGGTCCTATTCCGTGTTTGTTTGTTTTTTAATTCGCAGCAGTCAAAAATGCCTCTTAAATGAAGGAAACCCTCAGCCCATCTACTCTTCTTAAGAAGAAGGAGAGTAAAGGGCAAAAGAAAGATCATGGACTAGCACTATGCCAAGTAGCCTGGCTGCCTCTCTCCCAGGTCACTTCAGGGCCAGGGGGCTCTGTCCTTCACCACTGTTGATGACCCAGTGCACAGGCAGCTCATCCCAGCTGAACTGTTCTGTCTCCTGGGATTGTCACATGAAAATGGAGAGATATTGGTGCTGAGTCATGTTAATGACACCACGGTGCTGGTTTAGAAGACCACCCAGCCCAGTGCTGAGCTCTAGAGAACCCTTGCCAAGTCTGGGACTTAAAACTCACCCTCTGAGTCTTCCCAGTATCTTCCCCTTGAGATATTGAGTTCTGTGATTTGTGACTTACAGAACCAGAAATATGGTAACCATTAAAAGTCGCCTATTCATTAAAACAAACAAACAAACAAACAAACTTTCTTCCTTCTATGTCTTCCAGATTCCAAATTTGTTAACTTCCCTTCCCTCCCCACCCACTTGTAATACCCAGAAAAGGAAGCAGAAAACACCTACCATACCCCCTCATCACAGTGTAGCATCTCAACCTTGAAATCCTCCAGAGGGTCTCTTCTTCTCATTACATTATACAATGCACCCTCCCCATCTTCCTGAGGCTATTGAATTGAGAGGAAAACATGGGAGACTCTGGGGCCAAAACCCTATAAATATTTGAAGAGTAGCTCTCTTTTCATCTCCTGCTTGAAGAAAAAAATCTTTTAATGTTTTTTTCTTCCTTCTAATTAGTTTATTTTTTGTGGAGGGCTGGAAAGCAAAGCCATTCTGTTTATATATATATATATATACACTAAAATGTGTCCCTGGTGTTTGAAGACTTATTTTCAATAACATCTGTACTTTTCTGGGTAGTGTGGTGAAAAAATACAAATAAGGAAAAGTCAAGATAATGTCCTTCGGAGTTTTAAGTAGATTTTTGGTATATATACATTTAGATTCAGTAATGTTTGTTAGGCACTCCTGTGTGGAGGCTGTTGTATCACTGCTGCTGCTGCTAAGTTGCTTCAGTCGTGTCCAACTCTGTGCGGCCCCATAGATGGCAGCCCACCAGTCTCTTCTGTCCATGGGATTCTCTAGGCAAGAATACTGGAGTTGGGTGCTATTTCCTTCTCCAGTATCACCCTAAAACTAGCTTAATAATAACAATAATAATAACTGTTATCATGTAGATGAACTTGGCGGTATACTAATTATATTATTTTATTTAATCCTTACTATAATTCCAAAAGGCATATATTATTCTAATATCCATCTTTTAGGGGAAAATCTGGCTTAGATACATAAGTAGAGTGATTTAAGTTCATATCATGTATGGATGAAACAGGTCTAGTCTTTTCTCCTCACTTTACTGTGATATAATTGACACATAACATCGTGTATGTTTAAGGCATACAGCATATTGATCTGGTACAGTCATATTTTGCAATCTGATTACCATGGTAGAGTTAGCTAACATATTTATCACATCACATAATTACCATTTCTTGCTTGCAGTGATAACATTTAAGATTTACTCTTTCAGCAACTTCCAACTATATAATGCAATATTATTAACTATATTCATAATGGTATGCATTAAATCCTCAGAACTTATTCATCTTCTAACTGGAAGTCTGCACCATGTGATCAGTATCTCCTCGTTTTTATGTTGTTGAAAATGGCAGATTTCCTTCTTTCTGCTGACTGACTGAGACTCCAATACGTGTGTGTATATACACACATATCTCACCTCTTCTTTACCCATTTATCTACTGATGCACACTTAAGTTGTTTCCATATCTTGGTTATTGTGAATGATTCTATAATAAATATGAGGATACAAATATTTCTTCAAAATCTTGTTTTCATTTCCTTTGGCTATGTGCCACAAAATGAAATTGCTAGATAATATGATAGTTTTATTTTTAATTTTTAGGATCCTCCTATTGTTTTCCATAGCGGCTGCACCAATTTACATTCCCACTAATGATGTATGAGAGTTACCTTCTAATCCCCACCAATGCTTTTGATCTCTTGACTTTTAGATGGTCAGCGTTTCTAATAGGTGTGAAGTGATATGGTATTGTGGTTTGATTTGCATTACTGGTCAACATAGAAATCAGATTGATTATATTCCATGCAGCCAAAAATGGAGAAGCTCTATACAGTCAGCAAAAACAAGACTGGGAACTGACTGTGCCTCAGATCATGAACTCCTTATTGCCAAGAAAGTAGGGAAAACCACTAGACCATTCAGGTATGACCTAAATCAAATCCCTTATGATTATACAGTGGAAGTGAGAAACAGATTTAAGGGACTAGATCTGATAGATAGAGTGCCTGATGAACTATGGAATGAGGTTCGTGACATTGTACAGGAGACAAGGATCAAGACCATCCCTATGGAAAAGAAATGCAAAAAAGCAAAATGGCTGTCTGGGGAGGCCTTACATATAGCTGTGAAAAGAAGAGAAGTGAAAAGCAAAGGAGAAAGGGAAAGATATAAGCATCTGAATGCAGAGTTCCAAAGAATAGCAAGAAGAGATAAGAAAGCCTTCCTCAGCGATCAATGCAAAGAAACAGAGGAAAACAACAGAATGGGAAAGATGAGAGATCTCTTCAAGAAAATTAGAGATATCAAGGGAAAATTTCATACAAAGATAGGCTCGATAAAAGACAGAAATGGTATGGACCTAACAGAAGCAGAAGATATTAAGAAGAGATGGCAAGAATACACAGAAGAACTGTAGAAAAAAGATCTTCACGACCCCAATAATCATGATCGTTTGATCACAAACCTAGAGCCAGACATCCTGGAATGTGAAGTCAGGTGGGCCTTAGAAAGCATCGCTATGAACAAAGCTAGTGGAGGTGACGGAATTCCAGTAGAGCTATTTCAAATCCTGAAAGATGATGCTGTGAAAGTGCTGCACTCAATATGCCAGCAAATTTGGAAAACTCAGCAGTGACCACAGGAATGGAAAAGGTTAGTTTTCATTCCCATCCCAAAGAAAGGCAATGCCAAAGAATGCTCAAACTACTGCACAATTGCACTCATCTCACACGCTAGTAAAGTAATGCTCAAAATTCTCCAAGCAGGCTTCAGCAATACTTGAACCATGAACTTCCAGATGTTCAAGCTGGTTCTAGAAGAGGCAGAGGAACCAGAGATCAAATTGCCAACATCTGCTGGATCATGGAAAAAGCAAGAGAGTTCCAGAAAAATATCTATTTCTGCTTTACTGACTACGCCAAAACCTTTGACTATGTGGATCACAATAAACTGTGGGAAATTCTGAGAAAGATGGGAATACCAGAAGAATATGAAGTAGGGAAAGAATAATCTCTTTAGTAAATGGTATTGGGAAAACTGGATAACCACATGCAAGAAAATGCAATTGTGTCTTTATCTTATACCACTAATAAAAAGTAACTTGAAGTAGATTGTAGACTAGAATATAAGATCTGAAACTGAAAAACTCCTAGAAGAAAGCATAAGTAAAAAGTACCTGAACTTTGATATTGGAAGCCATTTTTTCAATATGACACCAAGCAACAAAAGCAAAAATTTGCAAGTGAGACTACATCAAACTAAAAAGATTTTGCATCACAAAAGAAACAATCAGTAAAATGAAAAGGCAACTTAGAGAATGGGAGAAATTATTTACAAAGCATTTATCTTTTTTTTTTTCAGATTGTATATTTTTTTTTAATTTTAAAATCTTTAATTCTTACATACGTTCCCAAACATGAACCCCCCTCCCACCTGCCTCCCCATGACATCTCTCTGGGTCATCCCCATGCACCAGCCCCAAGCATGCTGTATCCTGCGTCAGACATAGACTGGCGATTCGATTCTTACATGATAGCATACATGTTAGAATGCCATTCTCCCAAATCATCTCCCTCTCCCTCTGAGTCCAAAAGTCCGTTATACATATCTGTGTCTTTTTTGCTGTCTTGCATACAGGGTCATCATTGCCATCTTTCTAAATTCCATATATATGTGTTAGTATACTGTACTGGTGTTTTTCTTTCTGGCTTACTTCACTCTGTATAATCGGCTCCAGTTTCATCCATCTCATCAGAACTGATTCAAATGAATTCTTTTTAACAGCTGAGTAATACTCCATTGTGTATATGTACCACAGCTTTCTTATCCATTCATCTGCTGATGGACATCTAGGTTGTTTCCATTTATCTGATAAGAGGTTAATATCCAAAATACATAAAAAACTCATACAATTTTATAACATAAAGCAAACAATCAACCTGATTAAAAAGTGGTCAGAGAAACTGAATGACTTTTCCCCAAAGAGTCTAATTTTAATTAATTCTAGTTTTATGTTTATAGGGGCTTCTCTGGTAACTCAGCTGGTAAAGGATCCAGCTGGTAAAGATTCAGCCTGAAAAGTGAAAGATCCAGTTTGATTCCTGGGTTGGGTAGATCCACTGGAGAAAGGATAGGCTGCCCACTCCAGTATTCTGGCCTGGAGAATTCCATGGACTGTACTGTCAATGGGGTCACGAAGAGGTGGACATGACTGAGCAACTTGCACTTTAAGCTGTCCTTGCCTCTCTCACAGTCCGCACCATGAGTGAATGTATGATAAGGCACTTCAGTCCTGTCTGACTCTTTACAGTCCTGTGGACTGGAGCCCGCCAGGCTCTTCTGTCCCCTGATGGATTTCTAGTTGCCAGTTTCTGATTTCTGAAAGCCTGAGTTCACTCTGCTTATGACGTGGCTGAATAGAAATACTGGAGAATTCATGCCAACTCGCCAAAAGTCCTCAAGTATGGTAGGAATTTGTATTGAAATATTCCAGCTCACTAATATTGTAAATGGGCTAACTCTTAGAAGCATCATCTTCATTGTTCTAGAATTCTCTAAAGTGATAACAAACCCTTATTTCTTGCTTTCTGTTCCAGGTTCTAGTGCTTTTTCTCTTTTTTTTTACTTGCACATGCTTACCTGATACCAAGTCTGCATCTGAGTGAACCCAAACTGAGATGGCTATTGTGCTGAATCCTCATGGAAGACCAGCATCCACTTCCAGGAAGATAACCTGGAGCCAACAGAGAGGGGTGAGTGCTTCAGTTTTGTAGAACTCTGATGAGGATACAGTCCAGGAGAGGTCTTTAGTTCCATACGTAGCACAAGGGATGACTTATTCACAGGAAAACACAAGTCAGTACAAACCGAAAGCTAAAATTCAAGTACTGAAAACATGATAGGAAATGAGAGGGTACAAAGAGGGGTCAAGACATATTTCATGGAGAGGAGAGGCTTGAAGTATAATGTGAGGACAAGAAAGAAGACATTACAGAACCCAGAGACCTGCTGAGCACAAGCACAGAGTAACTGACAGATGTTCATTCACTGATTAATGTGTTTACTAGAATACATTCATTCATTCACACTGAAAGACATCAAGTTTGTAGAATAGACCTCTAATGTGTTTGCCGCACAGCTCTGAACATGTCACATAAAACACCAGTCACAGGCCATCCATCAGTATGGGCCACAGCATTTGAATTGTGTCTTCTGATAAATTCTCTAATTTTAGTAATCTGTGCTCAGATGCTTAGTCATGTCTGACTGTTTTTGATCCTGTGGACTATAGCCCTCTAGGCTCCTCTGTCTATGGGATTCTTTGGGCAAGAATACTGGAGTGGGTTGCCATTCCCTTCTCTGGGGGATCTTCCCAATCCAGGAATCCAACCCACAGCTCTCACCTCTCCTGCACTGGCAGGAGGATTATTTTACCACTCATGCTACCTGGGAAGCCCACTTTAGTAACTCTAGTAGGTATTATTCTACCCTTCAGTTTGGAAAAGTGAAGCTTCTAGAAACAAATCCAGAGGTTACACAGCTGGTCTGTAAAGTTATGTTATTGAACCACAATGGAGAAAACCATTACTTGGAGCTACATGCCAAGAATTATGGAGAAGGAACTGGCAACCCACTCCTGTACTCTTGCCTGGAAAATCCCATGGGTGGAGGAGCCTGGTAAGCTATAGTCCATGGGGTCACAAAAGGTCGGACACGACTGAGCGACTTAACTTTCACTTTTCACTTTCATGCATTGGAGAAGGAAATGGCAACCCATTCCAGTATTCTTGCCTGGAGAATCCCAGGGACAGAGGAGCCTGGTGGGCTGCTGTTTATGGGGTCGCACAGAGTCGGACACAACTGAAGTGACTTAGCAGCAGCAGCTAAGAATCAGGGTGAGCTCTCTGCAGTGTGAATTGTAGCCATCCAATTCTCCTGGCAATTATCTCTAGGGCATTGTTATTTCTATTTTTCAGGTGAAAAATCAAGGTCCAGGATGGTTAAGTCATTTACAGAGCTGATGAATGCTGTATATCTGAGTGTGAGAGAAAGAAAGAGAACTTGGAGTCAGTTTAACTTCCCTGGCCCTTTCATTTTTACAGATCACATGATTTTGTATGTTACTTCTGAATTAAAACATTCTCATCTCTTCTGCCAGGGTAGAGATTCCTGTCTCCTTGGCCAAGTGCTTTCTTCAGACTCATCCTGGCCCAAAGAACCAGTGTGGATTCTTTGCTGTATAGATCCTGCCAAGGCAGGGCCTTTGGGGCAGGGCCTCTGACCATCTTGGTGGAGAAGATCATCAATCAAAGAACACTGTTTCTGCTGTCACTCACATTGACTGTCCTGTTATCTCCCTGAGAATTTTGTTTCACAATCGCGGGACTCCAGTTTCTGTTTAATACAGTTGAGCCGTGGGGCGGTAAGAGACTCTGACCTCTCCTTGTCTGTGAGAGGCTCTAAACTCTGTCAGCACTCAATAAAGGCAGAATATCTACCATGTGCCTGACATTATCAATCAATAGAGAGCTGAATAATATCCTCTCCAAAGACGTCCATGTCCTAATCTCCGGATTACCTTACAAAGTGAAAGAAACTTTGCAGACATAAATAAACTAAGGATCTTGAGATGGGGAGATGATGTTGGATTATCTAGATTGATTATCCAGGTTGGCTTACTTATTCAGGATGATTCAGTGTAATCATAAGGTCCTGATAAGGGTAATTCAGATAGACATAAGTAAAAAAGACATGATGACAGAAGCAGAGGGGAATGGTGGGCTTTAAAAAGTGGAAGAAGGGGACATGAGTCACCCGTTTTGTACCTTATGATAAGTGTATATTGGTTTAATCTAACTAGTTAGAGGTGCTTCACTATAGTAGCAACGGAAAGCTAATGCACTAGTTAAAAATGTCACCTGCTCAGTCTCAAGTCAACCATGAATTAGTACCAGGATCAGAAGGGCTGTGTTAAGGGTCAAAATCAGAGTTTAATGGTAAGATGTCTTGAATTTGAATCCTGGCAAGGCCTGCTTGCTAGCTTTATGATTTTGGGCGTATTGATTACACTCTATATATCTTAAATTACTACTTTGTAGCTCAGAGAGCATGCTAGCTTTCTTCAAGTGTTATTACGATTGAGTAGTATAATAGATTAATTCATCTTGGGCAGTGGCATCTGCATTCTGCATTAGCTTTATTTTCATTTCTTTTCTTTCCCTTCTGCAATTCAGTAAGAAGCATCTTTTCCCATTTCACACTATCCAGGCACCAGAATTTTTGCTAAAATTCTCAATAGCCTCACCCCTCTCTTGTTTGTTTGACAGCATTCTTGGTTTAGGATTTCACAAAGACAAGCCATTTGTTGAGAAAATGCATACCTGTATAATAAACTGTTTCTAAATTTTCTACTGTAATTATGATCTGACAGATACATTCAGCCACCAAACTCTCCTTTCTAGAGCTCTGATGCTCTGCTTCTGTATCATCTCCAACCTCACTGGTCCATCTTGGAAGTGCCTCCTACATTATTTCTGACATCTTAACTGGTGAGAGAGTTTTAGAATTTTCTGACTTCTGAGCTACAGGTGCTCAAAGTTCAGCCCTCATGGCCTTGGTGCAGTGGGGTTTCTATGTGGCTTGTGAAGATCCTCCTGTAGCATGTGCCCCGTTTCTCCTGTCCTGTCCTCCTCCCCTGATTACTTCCGTGGTCTCTGCTTCCTTCTTATGTGAGAGTAATTTTATTTGCATCCTCAGTAAGGAGACAGAAAGATGACACCTTTGGGGATCAGCCCTATCTCCAGAGTGCTCCGTTCCCCCGACTCCAAATTTCTTCCTGCTATAGATTCCTGTCTCTGTTTGCAAAGGTGCTCTGGTAATACTACCCTAGAGCTGAGTTAATTTGGTTTCTGCCTGAGGGTATCCTGATAAGCCCATTTAGACTCCTAGATGTGGATCTCAAAACAGGTTACTGTCTCAGAACTGAAAGAAGATTCAGTCTCTGATATTTAGCTTTGATTAATCTGACAAACGTGACTTGACACTTCCCAAACACAAAGCAGTCCTGAGCTGAACACTGAAGGCAGATCCAGGAACATGAGGCACGATTACCAAATTCCCAGAAATCCTACCCCTTTCCTTTGCAGGGTGCAGAGCAGAAGAATAAATGTAAGCCCACACACCATATGTCTAAATATTTAAAGTGTATAAATAAAAATAATAAGCTCTTAAAATATGCTGTATTCCTTACCTATTTCTTTTCATATCTCCAGTACCGTTAAATAGAACAAAAAGGACTCCTGTTATGACTACAAAACTTTTCTTTATTGTGCAATAATTTAATGCACTCTTGCCATCTGAAGGGAAAGATGTGATAAACTAATAAATCTGTCTTTTCTTGGTACTTTCTCTGCTCAAATCCTCCTTGGATTCTGAAAGAGCAACCACATTCAAAGTCAGCAGTTGGTTTAACCCACATACCTTCAAGTCTCTGGGGTGTAGTCATCTCTTATTCAAAGATACAGGAGAAAGGATATGGGAAGCATTTTTCCAGTGGATGACTAGAGTGTTATGAGAGAGGATGTTTAAGGTTAAGGTTCATACTATATCAGCAGGACAAAGGTCCATGTAATCAAAGCTATGGTTTTTCCAGTAGCCATATAGGGATATGAGAGTTGAACCATAAAGAAGATTGAGCACCAAAGAATTGATGCTTTTGAATTGTGGTGCTGGAGAAGACTCTTGAGAGCCCCTTGGACTGCAAGGAGATCAAATTAGTCAGTGCTAAAGGAAATCAACCTTGAATATTCATTGGAAGGACTGATGCTAAAGCTGAAGCTGCAATGTTTGGGCCACCGGATGTGAAGGACTGACTCATTGGAAAAGACCCTGAGCTGGGAAAGATTGATGGCAGGAGAAGGGAGCAACAGAGGATGAGACGGTTGGATGGCATCATCAACTCAATGGACACGAGTTTAAACAAACTCCAGGAGATAATGAAGGACAAGAAAGTCTGATGTACTGCAGTCCATGGGGTTGCAAAAAGTTGGACACGACTGAGTGACTAAACAACAACAATGTACATGAAGGGAAGCACCTGATTCAAAGTAAAAGAGGCATCTCTGTTTCTTTTACTAAATTTGTGTGTGTGCCTGTATGTGTGTGTACTTTAAGGGAAATTCTAAAGCATGGAGACCTGGACAAAGGCCCCACACTAAGCTTTAAGGAATATACTTTTTCAATAACTTATATTCTAGTTGAACAAATATGAATTAGGAATATAAAACCATTATGAAGCATCATAAGGCATCACATGATTTAGTTAACAAGTAGTGGCAAGGATGATAGCTTTTATCATAGTGTGGAGTTGCAGGCATGGGTGTCAGGAAAGATCAACTTTTGTATGTGGAAAAAAAATTGGATTGAATTGGAGAAGCAGAGCATAAACATTACAGTGCATAAAATTCCAATAAAGGCATCCTGCCATATTTTATGTTTTGTTATCACATGGGATGAGAATCCAAACCAGAATTGTGACATTACTCATCATAATAGGGTTTATTAATACACAATCATGAGGTTCTGAGACTGCTGCCAAGTGGAAATGGGAAAGAGGAACCTGGTGGAAAAACAGCATGATGGGTAGCCCAGGAAGATGAGAGATGATGCTGGATCAAGCCCAAAGAGTGAGTAAATCTAACATGGTATTGGGTTAGCACTAAGAAGTGAAGAGAAAATTCAAAAAGCAAGTCAGAGGCAAGCATCCACCATTCAATGCTGAGATCATAGGAGCCTGAGCTAGGGCAGGAAAATTTAGAAATCATCCACAAAGCTGAATAAATATCAAGTGGTTCAGAAGATAGTGTCATGAAAGCAGTTAGACACATCCTGGTCCATTCATAAAAGAATATCACTGTTATCCAAAGAGCTGATATAAGAATTAAGTTTAAAGATACAAGTATATATGTCAATCCCAATCTCTCAATTCATCCCATCCCCTGTTCTTCTCTCTCCATGTCCAGAGGGGTGGGATAGGGGTAGGTGGGAGGGAGATTCCAGATGGGAGATATATAGTTGATTCACTTTGTTGTACAGCAGAAACTAACACAACATTATAAAGCAAGTATACTCCAATAAAAAATAAAAATATATAACATAGAGGCAAAAGTACTAAGAGTTTAGCATAACCTCTGGGATCTTTTGAGTTCTAAACATTAAGAGTGAGAAACGAAGATGTAAAACATACAGAGATCCAGAGATCTATTTCAATACTGATATGGACTTCGCTGGTTTTCCCTTGTGGCTTAGCTGATAAAGAATCTGCCTGTAATGCAGGAGCCCTGGGTTTGATCCCTGGGTTGGGAAGATCCCCTGGAGGAGGGTAAAGCCACCCACTCCAGTATTCTAGCCTGGAGAATTCCATGGACTGCATAGTCCATGGGGCCGAAAAGAGTCAGACCCGACTGAGTGACTTTCACTTTCACTTTCTTGGCCTCCCCTGAAGTGGCTGGTGGCTCAATGGTAAAGAATCCACCTGCCAGTGAAAGAAACATGGGTTCAAACCCCGATCTGGGAAGAGTTCCTGAAGAAGGAAATGGCAACCTGCTCCTGTATTCTTGGCTGGGAAATCCCGTGGACAGAGGAGCCTGGTGGGATACAGTCTATGGGGTCACAAAGGATCAGGCATGACTTAAATGCTGAACAACAGCAACAAAAAATAGAATGGAAAAAAGTGACATAAATATGCAAGCAAGTGGGCTCCTGACCTTGATCTTGTTAGACTGATTCATTTACCCTAGCACAGTCAATGCCAAATGCTCCTGTCCATGTGGGGGCCGCCCCTGTAAGGACCGTGACACGGAGAAGCAGGGTCAGTCACGTGATCCTAAGGGACACTTTACCACCAAGCGAAAGGGACTGCATTATATGTATTAGTTCTCTTGCAGCTGCTGTAACAAACTGGGAGGGTAGTTGCTTAAAACAACAGAAATCTCTTCTCCCACAGATTCAGAGTCCAGAAATCCCTAAACAAGGGGTCAGCAGAATTACACTCTTGGTGAAGGCTCTAGAGAGAAGATCCTTCTTCCTTCCCTCTTACAGCTTCTCCAAACATTCTTGTCTTGTGGCCACATCATTCTAATCTCTGCCTCCATCCTCACGTGGGATGTCACGTTTATCTTATTTTCTATCTCTCTGTCAAAACTCCCTCTGCTTTCCTTTCAAAGGATGCTTGCCATTGGGTTTAAATGGCAACCTTAAATCCAGGATGACCTTATCTCAAGATTGGCAGAAATCTCTTTGCTAAGCAAGGTTACATTCATAGGTTTCTTGGATTAAGACTTGGCATATCTTTTTTTTTTTTTTTTTTTTTGGTAGGGGGCACTATTCAACACACTTTGTTATTGCTCTTCAGTTGCAGTTGTGTCCCCATGAACTGCAGCAAGCCCAGCTTCCCTGTCCTTCACTATCTCCCATAGTTTTCTCAAAGTCATGTCCATTGAGTCAGTGATGCCATCCAACAATCTCATCCTCTGTCATTCCCTTCTCCTCCTGCCTTCAATCTTTCCCAGGTCTTTTCCAAGGAGTCAGCTCTTCACACCAGGTAGCCAAAGTATTGGAGCTTCAGCTTCAGCATCAGTCCTTCCAATGAATATTCAGGATTGATTTCCTTTAGGATTGACTGGTTAATCTCCTTGAAATCCAAGTGACTTTCAAGAGTCTTCTCCAGCACCGTAGTTCAAAATCATCAATTCTTCAGTGTTCAGCATTCTTTATGGTTCAACTCTCACATTTGTACATGACTACTCAAAAAACCATAGCTTTCACCATATGGACTTCTGTTGGCAAAGTGATGTCTCTGCTTTTTAGTATGCTGTTTAGGTTTGTCATAGGTTTTCTTCCAAGGAGCAAACAGCTTTTAATTTCATGGCTGTAGTCACAATCTGCAGTGATTTTAGAGTCCAGGAAAATAAACTCTGCCACTGTTTCTAATTTTTCCCCATCTATTTGTGATGAAGTAATAGGATTGGATGGCATGGTCTTAGTTTTTTGAATGTGGAGCTTCAAGCCAGCTTAAAACCCACTACACTGCACATGCTCATTCCTTCTTCCAAATTCCCATGAAAGAAGGTCCATCCTCTGAAGGGTAGCAGGAAGGGAAGTCATGGATTAACCAAAGGGGTCCATCAACAAGAAAGTCCATATTAGGCACAAGGATGTCCCCTCCTAACAACCTTGAACTAATAAAAACACCTTAATGCAGCAGAACTATCATAAACCAGCTGCAGATATTAAGTCATTTAATCCTTCCAACAACTCTACTTTTATTATCCCCATTTCAAAGATGAGGAAATTGAAAATTGGCATATTACAGAACTTGCCAGAGGTTATGCACAAATCAAATGGTTCAGCCTGAATTAAATGCAGATGGGGTAGTTGCTAAGGGCACTCTGAGCTCCCATACCTTCTGACCTCTGACCTCTCATGTCATCTGGTCCACACGCCATCTGTACAGCAATGAGACCCAACCTACAGTATCAACTGTTCTGGAAGAGCTATGACCACTGAAGCACTGATCTAAATAGACAACAACAGAACAATGATTGAGTAAATTATTGTCTTTTCATCAGAGAGGATACTATGCAGCAACTTTTAAAAGCATATTTTAGAAGACTTTAATGATAGTCTAAAATATTCATGAAACAATGTTAGAAAATATCAGAACATATATAATACAAAAGCATCAGATTGCATATCTATGAATAATATATTCATGAAAAAATAAGACAGAAAAACAACATATTTTTGATATTGATTGTCTCTGGGCTGGGGATTTTGTTTCTTCTCTGATTTTTTTTTTATTTTTGCATTTTTCAGATCATGTATAATAAACATATATTGATTTTAAGGTAAGTTAAAATCAAGATTGCTATTGATTTGGGATAAAAAAAAAATTTGGATTGGTCTTGGGGGCTCCTAGGTGGCACTAGCGGTAAAGAACCAGCCTGCCAGTGAAGGTTATGTAAGAGATGTGAGTTCAGTCCCTGGGTTGGGAAGATCCCCTGGAGGCGGGCATGGCAATCCACTCCAGTATTCTTTCTGGGAAAATTCCATGGACAGAGGAGCCTGGTGGTCTACAGTCTGAAGTGGTTTAGCACAGGAAATGATAGATAAAAGAGCAAAAACAAAACAATGAAAAGTCCCCACTTACGGGCCTATGAAGGAGCATATGGAGGAGAAACTTTAGGTTTGGGTTACAAGGAGCCAGAAAGGGGCATTATGGTGTGGTGGGATTGCGGATGAGGGGCTATACCACAAACCACATCAAAGTCTCAGCACTGAGACTGTCAGTGTTTTCCTGGCTTAAACTCAACAGCTTCAGAGAGGCCAGTAAGATGGCTCAGCATTTTTTGTGACAATAGCCCAAGCTTTAATCTTGCTCATGAAGGTTTTATATTTCCCGAGTGGGAAGATTGAATTGGGCTAGGTAAATATCTCTCTGTGGCTTCCCTGGATGACTCAGCTGGTAAAGAACTCACCTGACAATTCAGGAGATGCAAGAGATGTGGGTTCAATCCTTGGGTTGGGAAGATCTGCTGGAGAACAAAATGACAACCCACTCCAGTACTCTTGCCTGGGAAATCCTATGAACAGAGGAGCCTGGTGGGCTACAGTTCATGGGGTTGCAAAGAGTCGGACACAGCTGAGTAACTAAGCTCAGCATAAAGCTTTTACTCGTCATAAGCAGAAATCTTTGACCAGTTCCTGGATTTTTGGTTTAACTGTCGCAGTGACTTGGACACGCCTGAGCACACGTGCAGACACGCACACACCTGTCCATCATGCAGCCTCACTGGGGGGCTTCGGAAGAGCATACTTCCTCAAGTCCAACCCTTAGGAGATCACCTCCAGATCTTACAGCAGTCTCCCTTAAAATTTTTAAGGCTAGGTTCAGGGTGGTTTCCACTCCAGAGCACATTGCCAATGTTCTCATAAAGAACCTGACCTCTCTCCAGCTTAAGTGAAAAGCAGGTTGTAAAGATGCACATGGACCGGGACAAAGGTAGGATTCAGAAGACCAAAGGGCCTTCAGGAACCAAGGCTGTGCCAGGGACCTGCGTGGTTTCATTCACTGTCTCGGGGTGACCCCACATTCTACGTGGGCTACTGCTTCCTCTTGCTGCCAGGGGGCTTTTCTCACCCTTCATTCATTTGTCTGTTTTATAGACTCATCGCTTTGCTTCTTTTACTGGAGATCCAGCATGCACCCTCTAACCTCGCACTTTGCTGAGGCTTTGAGCAACTGCTTCTTTGCTCAGGCTGCTTTTGTTCAAAATTTCTGTGCATTGCAGAGAGGAAGAGCATTTGATTGGCTCAGCCTGACTTTCCACTTAAATACAAGATAGCCGAGCACTGCTTTGGCCATGGACTGGCTGTCTTGGCCAAAACCCAGTTCTTCAGGTCCTGTGGGTGTCAATTTCTTTTTAAAAAGGCTGTCTGCATGGAAGGAACTGTGATCAAGGTGTGTTCTGTACAGTTTATACAGGAAAGAATATTTTCTTTAAGAAATAGCATCATACTGAATGAAGTAACTCAGAGAAGCAGGAATATTGTAAGACATAACTTATATGTGGAATTTTAAAAGACATGATAAAATGAACTTATTTTGTTCAGGATAAAATGCACAAAACAGATTCACAGACTTAGAGAACAAGTTTGTGCTTGCCAGGGGGAAGGATGAGGGGAAGGGATAGTTAGGGAGTTTGGGATGGACATGTACACATCACTATATTTAAATGGATAACCAGTAGGGACCTACTGTAAAGCATAAGGAACTCTGTCCAATGTTACGGCAGCCTGGATGGGAAGGGAGTTTGGGAGAACATGGATTCATGTATATGTATGGCTGAATCCTTCTCCTGTCCACCTGAAACTATCACAAAGTTGTTAATCAGCTATTCTTGTTCAGTTGCCCAGTCGTATCTGACTCTGTGACTCCATGGATTGCAGCACTCCATGCCTCCCTGTCCCTTACCATCTTCTGGAGCTTGTCCAAGTTCAAGTTCATTGCATCGGTGATGCTGTCCAGCATCTCATCCTCTGATGCCCTCTTTTCCTTGTGCCCTCGATCTTTCCCAGCATCAGGGACTTTTCCAATGAGTCATCTGTTTGCATTAGATGACCAAAATACTGGAAGTTCAGCTTCAGCATCAGTCCTTCCAGTGAATATTCAGGGTTAATCTCCCTTAAGATTAATTGGTTTGATCTGGTTGCTGCTCAAGGGACAATCAAGAGACTCCCTATAATTGGCTATACTCCAATACAAAATAAAAAGTTTAATAAAAATAAAAAAATAAGAGGGTGGAATGATTTGGGAGAATGGCATTGAAATATGTATAATATCATATATAAAACAAATCACCAGTCCAGGTTCAATGCATGATACTGGATGCTTGGGGCTGGTGCACTGGGGATGACCCAGAGGGATGGTACGGGGAGGGAGGTGGGAGGGGGGTTCAGGATGGGGAACACATGTATACCTGTGGCAGATTGATGTTGATATATGGCAAAACCAATACAATATTGTAAAGTAATTAACCTCCAATTAAAAGAAATAAATTTATATTTTAAAAAATGGAATTATACAATGCATTGCCCTTTGTGTCTGATTTCTTTCACTTAGCATAATATTTTCAAAGTTCATCCATGTTGTAAACTCATGAGATTTTGTAATTGAAAAAAAAAAAAAACAAAAACCTCTCTCAATCTAGAGCTTGGCTTTCTGTGAGGCATCAGTAAATGTCAACTATTATTATTAATAATATAAATGTTATAAAACTATGGGCAACTAGCTTTTGAAACCTAGAGATCATTTCAATCCACCATGATATGCAGTATAGACATTGCTGCTCTTAATATCCTTGATGGAATATCCTTGAACTTTTTCTTGAAAGTCTCCAAGCACTAGAACTCACTTATTAAGAAAAGCAGACATTTTTTTTTAATAAAAATATTAAAAAAAGAAATAGCATCTACATGTCAGGTGCTTAAAGCTAAGTGGATTCTTTGGTCAGCAATCCATTAAGGATCTTTTGACTAAAAGGAAAAGAAAAGACAGGAAAGCTCTCATCATCTACTGAAAGTTTATCTCAAAATATGAGAAGAGGGGTCAGACAAGTCAGGGAAACAAAGCCTTACAGTGTTTTCTTTAGCTTATAGCATTAAGAGAAATGGCAAGGTTTTTAACACTGATACATCCCTTTCAAGGACTGAATAATTATTTTTCATAATGAATATGAAATATAGATTTTACCCTAGTAAATTATTTTGAAGCGTTGTCTTGAGGGAGCCTCTAAAGAAAATATATCTTGACCTTATGCTAGCTTGGTTACTCTATCTACTGATTACCAAGTTGTGGCTCCAGAAATTTCAGACAGAGCTGGCCTAATTGGGGATACTGCATATGAAAATGAATTGCACAGCTGGGACCCTCAAAACTGCCTGCGCTAATTAGCAGGAAGTAGCTTTGAACTTTTTGCTCTACTGGGTTTCCTGGTAGTTACTAAATCACTGGATCAGGTCCAAAAGCAGCTAGAAAGACCCAAGAGTTAGAGGACATATCTCCCAGGAGTGTGCCTTATGGAGAGTGGGAGGATGAAGGCTAATGCTATCCCAGGCATAGAGGACTTTGAATTTTTTTAAAAAAATTATAGCTCATATATAAGTCTGGGGGTTGGGTGGGACTATTCAGCTCAGTGAGGGCCACATGGATTATATACTCTTGGCTTCAGCTCAAGTCAGTGAAAAAGGATTTGAGAAAAGATTAAGGCTGCTCTGAAGGCCCAGCACCTTTTGTTTCCATCTCCTCTCTCTATCTCCTGACTTCCTTTTGATTCTAGGGCTAGATATAATCCTTGTTATACCACTTACTGGCTTTCGGCTAACCTCTGTGATTTCAGCTTTTGTCATATGTTAAGTGGGTCCATTCATCCCTACCTTTTATATTTTGTATGTTGTTGTCATTTAGTCATAACTCGTGTCCAAGTTTTCTGGGACCCCATGGACTACAGCCCATCAGACTCCTCTGTCCACAGGATTGTCTAGGCAAGAATACTGGAGTGGATTGTCATTTCCTTTCCCAGGGAAAATTCCTGACCCAGGGATTAAACTTGGGTCTCCTGCAATGGCAGATGGGTTCTTCCACCGCTGAGCCACCAGAGAAACCCTACTCTGCGTGACTGTTGTATGTTTCCAACGATGTGGTAAGCGTCTCCACATGCTGTTTTTCTAGGTGTGCCAGTTAGCCACTGTAATGTAATGAAAAGTTCCAAAACTTAGTGGTTTACAACAGCAGTGTATTATGATCCTCCGTGGCGTGGACCACTGGAGTCAGCGGAACTGTTTTGCTTGAATTCTCTCGTGGGGTCACAAACAGATGGCAGCTGGGGCTGGAGGCTCACAGCTGGACTGAGACACTTGAGGCTGGTCAAGTTTCTCTCCTTCTACATGGCCTCTTGACTTGCCTGCCTTAAGCTTCTTCCCATCATGGAGGTCTTACATAGTCAGTTTAACATCGTGGCCTGCTTCTCCAGAATGAGTGCTTTGAGAGCTGTGAGATGATGTTGCAACGTCTTTGAGTCATAGCCTCAGAAGTCTCACAATGTCACCTCTGCCAAGTTACTCTGACAGCCAAGTCACGACAGCCCACCCAGAACACAGAGGATGGAAACTGCTCTGCTTTCAGGCTGTCACAGATGTCCATAATGGGAGGGAGGGATGGGTGTTATGGCGCTGTCTTTGGAGGCTATCAATCACACCATGTTCCTCCTAATTTCTGCTCCATCCATCCATCCACCCATTCATTTATTAAACAAATATTTCAAGTCTATTATGAGTCCATCTCTCCCTGGGTGCCAGTGATACAATGCCAAAAAGACAGATAACTACTATCCCTGTATCTCATAAAGATGATGGATTAGTTGAGGGTGGGGCAAGGACATGAACAAATAATCAAATAATAGATGGTTTCAGACTATGATGGGTGTAACTTGTCAAAACACACTATAGGACTAGCGGACCTTATCTGGGTGGGTGATAGGTAACAAAAATTCTCTCTGAGAGAAGGGCCACTAAGAATGAGTAGAAGTTGGTCAGGAAAGGAGTGAATTTAGAGCTTTCTATGCAGGAAGAGCTATATGGAACAATTTAGCCTTTGCCCAGTGTCCATGCATGCTTAATTGCTCAGTCGTGTCTGACTCTTCGCAACCCTTTGGACTGTAGCTTGCCAGGCTCCTCTGCCCGTAGGATTTTTCAGGCAAGAATACTGAAGTGGGTTGCTATTTCCTTTTTCAAGGGATCTTCCCGACCCAGGGACTGAACCTGCGTCTCCTGTGTCTCCTACATTGCCGGCAGATTATTTACCCACTGAGCCATTGGGGAAGCCCCTTTTTTCCAGATATTGCTGCATAGGAGAAGTGTTTCCTTCTCAAATTATAATTCATATTAATTCTTCATGTGTTCCTTACTCCCTTTCTCCACATGACTTTTCACTGTGGCACTTAATGTACTAGGTACCTTATTTATTTCCAGGCTTATTTATTATCTGTCTCACCCATCAGAACATAAGTTCCATGAAAGTAAAGGTATTTTTCTATTTTGCTTCCTGTTTCATATAAAACAGTGTCTAGTACATAATAAGCATTCAAGATATTTATTGAATAAATGCATGACATCATTAGTCTCTCTATTCAATTTTTTATTATGCTTCATGGACTATAGGTCACTTTTACACAAATATTCTCTTTGATGTATACCAAAAGCACTGAACAGATATTGAGGAAACCTAGATTCTGTTCCCTGTTCCTCTGCTAACTTCCTGTTAGACTTTCAGCTAATTGCTCAGATATCTTCTGTTGAGTTCCTCATCTCTAGCATAAAGATGTTAGCTTCTGTTGCCTCCTTCTATTGTAAGCATGCTAAGCTGCTTCAATTGTGTCCCAATTCTTTGTGACCCCATGCACTATAGCCCACCAGGCTCCTCCAGGCAAGGATACTGGAGTAGGTTGCAATGCCCTCCTCCAGGGGACATTCTCAACGCAGGGATGAAACCTACGCCTCTTATATCTCCTGCTTTGGCAGGCAGGTTGTTTACCACTAATATCACCTGGGAAGCCCTTCTATTCTATGCGACTGTAATTTGACTTTTATACAATGAAATTATCGCACAGGGACCAAAGACTTACTTGATCTAATTCACAAAACAGATGGCTATGGTGGGGGTGAGAGGAGGGAAAAAATAGATTCTTGGGGAACTCAGGGTTTACAAGGTGTGTTTTCTTCTTTATGAGAAGAGAAAAAGAACTTCTTTCCTGAGTCTTGGGTACTAACATGAGAGTAAAAGTGTTAGTCACTCAGTCGTGTCTGGCTCTTGGCGACCCTATGGACTGTAACCCGCCAGGGTCCACTGTCCATAGGATCATTCTCCAAGCAAGAATACTTCAGTGGGTTGCCATTTCCTTCTCCAGGGGATCTTCCTAGCCCAGTGATTGAACCCAGGTCTCCTGAATTTCAAGCAGATTCTTTACCGTCTAAGCCACCAAGGAAGCCCCTTGGGAGCTAAATTCAGCTCAATTCAGTTCAGTCTCTCAGTTGTGTCTGACTTTATGCACCTACATGGACGCCAGCACACAAGGATTCCCTGTCCATCACCAACTCCCGGAGTTTACTCAAACTCATGTCCATTGCATCAGTGATGCCATGTAATCATCTTATCCTCTGTCATCCCCTTCTCCTCCTGCCTTCAATCTTGCCCAGCATCAGGGTCTTTTCCAATGAGTCCATTCTTCACATCAGGTGGCCAAAATATTGGAGTTTCAGCTTCAGCATCAGCCCTTCCAATGAATATTCAGGACTGATCTCCTTTAGGATGGACTGGTTGAATCTTCTTGCAGTCCAAGGGACTCTCAAGAGTCTTCTCCAACACCACAGTTCAAAAGCATGAGTTCTTTGGTGCTCAGCTTTCTTTATGGTCCAACTCTCACATCCATACATGACCATTGGAAAAACTAAGGAGCAACCCAAAAGATTCATCAAACACTTTTATGACTGACCAGCATGCAGTTTGGTGTGAACTGACATGGCCCAGCTAACTCAGAGGCAAGAATTTCTACTAGGGGTTTGGAGGAAACTATTAGGACCTTTAGTCTGGGAGTTGGGAGACACCATCCCAGCAGGTCACTTCTATTTCTGCCTGTAAGGAAGCTTAATCAGATGGCCATGCCATGAGCCACATGGTGGGAGGGCCACATCCATGGGCAAGACAGGAGTAAAGCCTCAAATTTCTACAGTGTGCTCTCAAGCAGTCATGGCAGTACTACTGAGGCAGAGGGAGGTTTCTTGCAGATGTGAAAGCTCCATATCCAATGGTGAGGAGCATCAGGACTATTTTCCAGTGAGTTGCAAAGCAAAAGATAGAGGTAAGTCACTGAAAGGGAACCAAAAGCCACTATTAACTTAGACCCAAGCTGATGGCTGGTAAAACATGAACTCATTCTTAGATGTAAGCCTGAACATACATTCTAATAACCAAGAAATAGCTTCAGTCAGTTCAGTTCAGTTGCTCAGTCATGTCTGACTCTTTGTGACCCCATGAATCGCAGCATGCCAGGCCTCCCTGTCCATCACCAACTCCCAGAGTTCACTCAGACTCACGTCCATCGAGTCAGCGATGCCATCCAGCCATCTCATCCTCTGTCGTCCCCTTCTCCTCCTGCCCCCAATCTCTCACAGCATCAGAGTCTTTTCCAATGAGTCAACTCTTCTCATGAGGTGGCCAAGGTACTGGAGTTTCAGCTTTAGCATCAGTCCCTTCAATGAACACCCAGGACTGATCTCCTTTAGGATGGACTGATTGGATCTCCTTGCAGTCCAAGGGACTCTCAAGAGTCTTCTCGAACACCACAGTTCAAAAGCATCAATTCTTTGGTGCTCAGCTTTCTTCACAGTCTGACTCTTGCATCCATACATGACCACTGAAAAAAACCATAGCCGTGACTAAACGGACCTTTGTTGGCAAAGTAATGTCTCTGCTTTTTTTTTTTTTGATGTTGAATACTTAGTTTATTTTTTTATTTTTATTTTTTGTAGTTCTTTTTTAAAAAATTTTTATTTTTACTTTATTTTACTTTACACTACTGTATTGGTTTTGCCATACATTGACATGAATCCACCACGGGTGTACATGCATGTCTCTGCTTTTGAATATGCTATCTAGGTTGGTCATAGCTTTTCTTTCAAGGAGTAAGCGTCTTTTAATTTCATGGCAGCAGTCACCATCTGCAGTGATTTTGGAGCCCAAAAAAATAAAGCCTGACACTGTTTCCACTGTTTTCCCATCTATATGCCATGAAGTGATGGGACCAGATGTCATGATCTTCGTTTTCTGAATGTTGAGCTTTAAGCCAACTTTTTCACTCTCCTCTTTCACTTTCATCAACAGGCTTTTTAGTTCCTCTTCACTTTCTGCCATAAGGGTGGTGTCATCTGCATATCTGAGGTTATTGATATTTCCCCAGGCAATCTTGTCCAGCTTGTGCTTCTTCCAGCCCAGCATTTAGCTTAGGTATTTGCAAGTCCTTCTTTGGGACTGAAGCATTGAAGATGGTTTTTTAAACATATTACCTCGGTTCTCTTAGAAGCAGATCCTGAGACAATGATTCAAGTACAAGTTTTTACTTGTGGTTGATTCCAGGTAAATGAGACAGGAAGGAATTCTCATGTGATATCAGAGGGTTAGGACTAAGCAACTGACTACTGAGGCTAACAGAGCTTGAATTTTTCTGGGAAACTCTGGGCATCAGAAGACAATGTGTGTCTCAGAGCCATCCTAGACAAAGGGAAGGTGCTGTCGGTTCCTACCAATTTCATCCAATCATTTGTTGAGTTTTACTTCCAGAGAGAGGGTGGACACGCACTTGTAGTATTTTTAGATTGTTATATGTATGGATAGAGTGGGTCTGGAGGCCAGAGGAAACCTTAGATAAAGGCTATGTGGGTGATAATAGCTGGAAATGGTATGAGATTGCCTGGAATGGTAAAGATGGATGGTACAAGGGCAGCACATAGTACTCTCTGCTCCAACTGGCTTGGTGTTAGATGCCATAGACCAGTACCTGCCATTAATAGCTTCTTTAGGATTAATTAACAGAATAACAAAAAATATTTTTATTTTTTTTTGTTCATCAGGATTATAAGGGGATGACAGATAAGCTTGGTAAATGTTGCTAAGGAGAAGAGAGCACTGTGGAATTACAGCTATACTTTCATGTCGAGAAAAAGCAATAGTGTAGAAGGGACTTTCCTGGTGGTCCAACAGGTATTGGAAAGATTTCATATTTCCACTACAGGCATGGGTTCAAGCCCTAGCTGCATAGTGCAGCCAAAGAAAAAGATAAAAACATTTTTGAATTTAAAAACAAAACAAAACAAAAGTGAGGGGATTCTCTATCAGCAAACATTTAGTGCAATAAATGCCAGAGGATATTTGTATTGGGAGTCCTAGCCAGTACAGCAGGGCAAGAAAAAACGAAGGTGAAAGACATAAACATTGAGATCAAAGTAACAAAACTACCTTTTGATGACTTGATGGTATACTTACAAATCCCAAAGGAAACTATAAAACCCTGAGGCCTAATAAGTGAATTCAGTAAAATCTCAGAATACAAAGTCAGTACACAAAAATCAGGTCTATTTCTTCATATCTGCAAAAATCATCTGGAGAAAAAATGCTTTTAACTATCTTAAACTTTAATTTATTTTTAGATCTGATTTTACTTATTTAAGCTGCATAACAGGATTATTTGATATGCATATATGTAGTCAAGTGATTACTACAGTCAAACTAATTAACATATCATCTTCACATAGTTACCATTTGTGTGTATGTGTGTGTGCGGTAAGAAAACATACTTTGAAGAAGGAGAATCATATTTCCTAACTTCAAATTATATTACAAAGCTATGATAACCAAAATAATACATCACTGGCATAAAAACAGACACGTAGAGTAATGAAATGGAATGAAACAGAACAGAATGCCTAGAAATCAAACAAGCATATATGAGCAACTGATTTTTGTCAAGGATGCTGAGAATACACAAGGAGTAAAGGGCAGTCTCTTCAAGAAATGCTGCTAGGAGTAACAGATACCCACATGCAAAACAATGAAATTGAACCTTTATCCTGTACCATACACAAAAATAAAACCAAAATGGATTAAAAGCTTAAATATAAGACCCGAATCACTAAAACTCCTAGTAGAAAACATAGAGAAAATCTCCCTGACTTTGGTTTTGGTAATGACTTTTGAACATGAAATCAAAAGCTCGGAGAACAAAAGCAAAAACAAACAGGTGGCAGTATATAAAACTAAAAAGCTTCTCCATAGCAAAGGAAACAGTTAACAATATGAAAAGACAACTTATGAACTGGGAGAAAATATTTGAAAACTGCATATCTCATAAGGGGTTGATATTTGAAATTTAAAAAGAAATACCACTTAGGTCATCCCTAAAAACATAACATATTTAGGAATAAGGTTTATGTGCTTAATCAGAAATTATTGCTAAAAGATAGTTTTAAAGAACTCTCTGTGTTAAGGAGGATAAGCACTATGCTCATGGGGTGGAAGACTCAATACAGATGTCAATCTTCTCAAAATTTATACATAATTCAGAGTAGTTCCAATTCCACTCTCATAGAATTTTTGTAAAGTTGACAAGCTTATACTAAAACTTATCTTGAAAAAGACAAATAAGGTAAGAGAGCACACACTATCTGGTTTTAAGACATTATAAAGCCGCAATAATTAAGACGTGTTATGAAAATAAACATAGGCAAATAAATCAAAAGAACATAATATAAAGCACAAAAATAGACCAGACAATGTATCCAGAAATATCCTGCCAAATGGTCTTTTATTAAGATGGCAAATCAGTTCAATGGGGTATGGAAAATATTTTCAATAATAGTGTTAGAAGACATGAACTTCTCTATGAAAAAATATGAGTCTCTAACTATACTTCATAAATCTCTTGCTTTGTCAGCACATGCGTCTCCTCAGACAATTCATTTCCAAGTGTTAGACCAGAGCCCAGTTTCGGGCCCTGGAAGGGGTCCCCCATCCTGCAACAAATGGCAACTCTGGCGGGGACTCTTCTTCGCCGAGACTGACATCCTAACCACTCGGGGTATTCAGGGGCCAGCTTGCCTGCCAATGGACCAGACCCAGCGGCCGCAACTGGGACACTTTTGTCCCTGGTCTCCTCCTGACGTGGACAACTGGCCAGAGTGCCCCGACCGGTAAGGAACAAGAGACTTTATTGATCTCTCTCCCCTTCCCTCTCTCTTTCCTCTCCTTAACCCTTCCTATCCTTCCCTGTTTTTCTAGTCTCCTGGTCCTGGACGCAGGAATCTGGTCGAAGGGCCCTCAGCCTGAGCTGAGAATTGGAGACTGATCACCTCCTCTTGGCAGAGAACTCGAATTCTGGTTCTGGTCTGGTCTGATTTCTGGTAGGGCCGAGTTCCAGTCCTCCCTTCTCTGGAGGCCCAGGGAAAAGTCTCATAACACCTGGGCATCTGTAGGTGGTAGGAGACATTTGTAAGGCCACCCCTTTCGCCTCCCCCCTCCCACCTCCTCCCCCTTCTTCCTTCAACCTGGCTTCCTTTCCTCCCTTGAAATCTTTGATGTTAGTACTTGGATTCTTGTATTTAAGGGCTTCTCTGGTGGTGCAGAGGTTAAAGTGTCTGCCTGCAATGTGGGAGATCTGGGTTCAATCCCTGGGTCGGGAAGATCCCCTGGAGAAGGAAATGGCAATCCACTCCAGTATTCTTGCCTGGAGAATCCCATGGATGGAGGAGCTTGGTGGGCTACAGTCCGTGGGTCACAAAGAGTCGGACACAACTGAGCGACTTCACTTCACTAACTATGCTTCATACTTCCTAGGAGGTACAAGTGGTAAAGAATCCATCTTCCAGTGCAGAAGATGATCCCTGGGTAGGGAAGATCCCCTGGAGTAGGAAACAGCACCCCACTCCAGGATTCTTGCCTGGAAATTCCATGAAGAGAAGAGCCTGGTGGATTACAGTTCGTGGGGCCACAAAAAGTTGGACACGGCAGTGGCTGAGTACCACGACTAGCCACACTTCACACCATAAACATAAATCATAGCCCTACGTGTAAAGACAAATAACTCTGAAGTTCCTAGAAGAAGTTATGGGAAAATATCTCTTAGCTCTTGATGGAGGTGAAGTTTTCTTAGAATTCAAGAAGCAATGCTTTTAGAGAAAATCAATTGACACCTTGGACCTCATGAAGAATGAAAACTTCATTAAAAGTTAACTTTGAAAATGAAAAGGCAGGCCACAGATTGGAAGAAATAATTTATAATCATATATTTGGCAATGATCTTGTATCCTTAATATATAAACTCCTATGGCTCAATTTTATTTTATTTTTTTGTTTGTTTGTTTTTTGCTCTTACTTTACAATATTGTATTGGTTTTGCCATACATCTACATGAATCTGCCACAGGTATACACATGTTCCCCATCCTGAACCCCCATCCCTCCTCCCTCCCTGTACCGTCCCTCTGGGTCGTCTCAGTGGACCAGCCCCAAGCATCCAGTATCATGCATCAAACCTGGGCTGGCAATTCATTTCATATAGCTCAATTTAAAAAAGACAAAAACCTTGCTTTCCCAGTGGCTCAGTGGTAAAGAACCGCCTGCCAATGCAGGAGATAGGAGACATGGGCTTGATCCCTGGGTTGGGAAGATACCCTGGAGAAGGAAATGGCATCCCAGTCCAATATTCTTGCCTAGAGAATCCCATGGACAGAGAAGCCTGGCAGGCTACAATTCATAGGGTCACAAAGAGTTGGACATGACTGAAGAGACAGCATGATTCAGTTCAGTCACTCAGTCATGGCCGACTCTTTGCAACCCCATGGACTGCAGCACGCCAGACTTCCCTGTCCATCACTAGCTCCTGGAGTTTGCTCAAACTCATGTTCGTTGAGTCAGTGATGCCATTCAACCGTTTCATCCTCTGTCATCTGCTTCTCCTCCTGCCTTCAATCTTTCCCAGCATCAGGGTCTTTTCCAATGTGTCAGCATCAGTCCTTCTAATGAATATTCAGGACTGATTTCCTTTAGAATTGACTGCTTGGATCTCCTTGCAGTCCAAGGGACTCTCAAGAGTCTTCTCCAACACCACAGCTCAAAAGCATCAATTCTTTGGTGCTCAGCTTTCTTTATGTTCTAACTCTCACATCCATACATGACTACTGGAAAAACCATAGCTTTGACTAGACAGACCTTTGTTGGTAAAGTAATGTCTCTGCTTTTTAATACACTGTCTAGGTTGATCATAGCTTTTCTTCTAAGGAGTAAACATCTTTTAATTTCATGGCTGCAGTCACCATCTGCAGTGATTTTGGAACCCAAGAAAATAAAGTCTGTCACTGTTTCCATTGTTTTCCCATCTATATGCCATGAAGGGATGGGACCAGATGCCATGATCTTTGTTTTTTGAACGTTGAGTTTTAAGCCGTCTTTTTCACTCTCTTCTTTCACATTCATCCAGAGTCTCTTTAGTTTCTCTTTGCTTTCTGCCATAAGGGTGGTGTCATATGCATATCTGAGGTTATTGATATTTTTTCTGGCAGTGTTGATTCCAGCTTATGTTTCATCCAGCCCAGCATTTTGCATGATGTACTCTGCATATAAGTTAAATAAGCAAGGTTACAATATACAGAGTTGACATACTCCTTTCTCAAATTGGAACCAGTTTTTTGATCCATGTTCAATTCTAACTGTTGCTTCTTGACCTGCATACAGATTTCTCAGGAGGCAGGTAAGGTAGTCTGGTATTCCCATTTCTTTAAGGATTTTGCACAGTTTGTTGTGATCCATACAATCAAGGGCTTTAATGAAGTCAATGAAGCAGAAGTAGATGATTTTCTGTAATTTCTCTTGCTTAATCTCTTTCATGATTAAGGAGACAGTATCAGCACAAATTGCATTAGTATCAATATATTATTTTCAAACTCTCATCTTGCTTTCATATGATCACATATGAACTGGGTGATCATAGAATTTTATGAGACAAATCTTCATATTTATGAGAGTAAAAGGACATCATCACTTAGGTGAGGCAATGATCTGGGATTGACTTGAGCCACTGGTTTGACACTGGCTATAGGATTATCCCAACCAGGGGCTGAGATCTATTTGAACAAGTATCAATTTTTCTTAGCAGATGATGAAATTGAGTGTCATGTCTTGCTCAATATCATCTGGGAGTGAAAGAGTCAGGATTTAAATACAGATACTCTGAAGCTGAAACCTGTGAATTTTCTAGAATAATACAATTTATTTTAAAAAGAGTCGTGCAAATGTCTACTTTTTGTTCTGTTGGAATTTTGCTCTATTAAATATTGCATTGGCTAGAATTCAAACACTTTTTCATATATAACTTTATGGCTTAAGCGTCATTGTAATTAGACTTAAGAAGCATCATAAGTATCTTTGCCCACTGGGGTACTATTAAGCGCCTTACAACATTATGGAAATGCAAATTTCCATAGCTAGGAGTAATCTTTGCTACTGAGTTGAAGTATAATCGCTTAGCCTGATACTTAAGGTCCATTATTATTAGACCAGAACTCCCTAACTCTTCTCTCCATGCTTTCACAGAGTGGGAACTTCCATAGTCTCCTGCAGAGAGACATATAAGGGGGACATTCCTGGTCTTTCTTTTTCACTCTCTTCCTCACATCTCAAAGGAGTTAACATACCTGGCAAGTTCTGGAGTCTGCCTTACAGAAGCAGGTGTGTGTTTTTGAGTAGACTGCACATCCTGACAGCCTTATGATTTACTGTAATTATCCTACAGGAATGATTTACTGTAGGTAGATCCAGCCTAAAATGTTCAGGGGCTGGGGTGAATTCCCTGGCATGTCAATGGATAGGATTCAGGGCTTTCACCACCAGGGCCCTGGTTCAATCCCTAGTCAGGGAGCTAAGATCTTGCAAGCCATGTAGCATGGCCAAAAAAAGTAACAAATAACATGCTATTTATTGTATTTAAATGCTAGTTTTTGAAAAGTCTGGGGAAGTGGGGAAGAAAACTTTATTTTGCCCCCATTACAAAATTCCCCAGAGACTACTGGATGAGGGGTTGTAGATAACTTGTGAACATGCCTAGAACTGATATTTATTTCCCTTTTGCATAAATTCTATATGTGTTGGCTTTCTAGGCCAAAAACTTGGAGAAAAGGAAGGATAAAGGGATTGATATCTGAAGCCCATACAGTCACTCTAAGATATCCACCCGAGCTCTTTGTCACTGAGCCCATAAAATAGATCGTTATTCTTAAGCACAACATGACTTTTATGTCCCCATAACTAAGTCACTCCTTTTCCTGAAATGGCTATGGATGCCATTAAGGCTAGTTTATTATTTTCCTAGGGGTGCTGAAACAAAGAATCAGAACCTGAGTGTCTTAAAACAATAGAAGTTTATTTTCTTACATCTCTGGAGACTAGAAGTCTGAGATTAAGATGCTAGCAGAACATTCTCCTTCTGAAGCCTTTAGAGTAGGATCCTTCTTTGTCTCTTATTGGTTCTGGTGGTGGCTGAGCATCTACGGTGCTTCTTAGCTGGTACCTGTATCATTCTACTCTACTTACATGGACATATGACATTGAGAAACTGTGTCTTCATACAACCTTCTAAGAAGGACACTAGTCATTGGATTTAGGATCTACCCTAAACCAGTGGGACCACATCTTAACTGGATTGCATTGCAAAGATCCTATTTCTAAGTAAAGTCCCTCAGGCACTGGGAGTTAGGCCTTGAACATGTCTTTTTGAGGGACACAATTCAACTTGGTACAGCTAGTATTTCTATTTGTATGTCAGATCCAACCTCTTCCCTACTTTCCAAGAGTATCACTCCAGCTATTCTCCAGTATCATCAGTTCTCTTTATTAGAATAAAACATGTGGTTGACTGCTTGTGTGTGTATATATATATATTGTCACCCTGCTTATTTAACTTCTATGCAGAGTACACCATGAGAAATGCTGAACTGGAAGAAACACAAGCTGGAATCAAGATTGCCAGGAGAAATATCAATAACCTCAGATATGCAGATGACACCACCCTTATGCCAGAAAGTGAAGAGGAGCTAAAAAGCCTCTTGATGACAGTGAAAGAGGAGAGTAAAAAAGTTGGCTTAAAGCTCAACATTCAGAAAATGAAGATCATGGCATCCAGTCCCATCACTTCATGGGAAATAGATGCGGAAACAGTACAAACAGTGTCAGGCTTTATTTTTCAGGGCTCCAAAATCACTGCAGATGGTGACTGCTGCCATGAAATTAAAAGACGCTTACTCCTTGGAAGGAAAGTTATGGCCAACCTAGATAGTATATTCAAAAGCAGAGATGTTACTTTGCCAACTAACGTCCATCTAGTCAAGGCTATGGTTTTTCCTGTGGTCATGTATGGATTGTGAGAATTGGACTGTGAAGAAGGCTGAGCGCCGAAGAATTGATGCTTTTGAACTGTGGTGTTGGAGAAGACTCTTGAGAGTCTCTTGGACTGCAAGGAGATCCAGCCAGTCCATTCTGAAGGAGATCAGCCCTGGGATTTCTTTGGAAGGAATGATGCTGAAGCTGAAGCTCCAGTACTTTGGCCACCTCATGTGAAGAGTTGGCTCATTGGAAAAGGCTCTGATGCTGGGAGGGATTGGGGGCAGGAAGAGAAGGGGACGACAGAGGATGAGATGGCTGGATGGCATCACGGACTCGATGGACGTGAGTCTGAGTGAACTCCAGGAGATGGTGATGGACAGGGAAGCCTGGCGTGCTGCGATTCATGGGGTCGCAAAGAGTCGGACATGACTGAGAGATTGAACTGAACTGAACTGATATGTTTATCTATATATCCAACTACTATATGGAGACGGAGAGAGAGAGAGAATTAAGGAATTGTCTCACATCATTGGGCTTCCCTTATAGCTCAGTCGGTAAAGAATCTGCCTGCAGTGCAGGAAACCTGGCTTCAATTTCTGGGTCAGGAAGATTCCCCTGGAGAAGGAAATGGCAATCCACTCCAATATTCTTGCCTGGAGAATCCCATGGACAGAGGAGCCTGGTGGGCTACAGTCCAAAGAGTCAGAAGAGTTGGACATGACTGAGTGACTAACACACACTCACGGGATTCTGGAGGCTGACAAGCCCCAAGATTTGCAGAGTGATTTGTTGGTAAGCTGGAACCCTGGAGAGCTGATAGTGTAGATTCCATTTAAAAGGTCATTATGGAGTGCCAGTGTTTCAAGTTCAAAGGCAGGAAAAACCCTAAGTCCCAGTTCAATGGCTGGCATACAAAAAAATTATTTAAAATAATTATTAGTTTACTCAGGGGAGGATCAGCTTTTTTGTTCCATTCAGACCTTCACCTGATTGGTGAAGCCCACCCACATTAAGGAGAGCAATCTGCTTACATCAGCAAACTGATTTAAGTGTTAATTTCATCCAAAACACCCTTATAGACACACCTAGGATAATGTTTGAATAAATTTCTGGGCACCAACAGCTAGGTGAAATTGACACAGACACTTAACCTCTACACTCTTCTTTCTCATTTTTCTGTTTGTCTTTAGAGCAAAAACTCTCAAAGATAGGACTTGACTCATTGCCTTTAATTGCTGTCATTCGTGCCTGATCTCATTTCAATTAAACCCTTCCCCCACCTCAATCACAGAAAAGACCTTTTTCAGGGGCCGATTACCTCCACATCCTGAATTTTGTCAACTTAGCTGTTATACATGAAAAGAAGAATACTGATCTGTTTTTTCACGGTTCTGTTTTTATCACTTAGGAGACTGATTAGTGCCTAGTAGGTCTTCAGTTAGTATTTGCTGAATTAACAAATAACTTTTTCTTCTCACTGACATTCAACACATTTGATCTTCCCTCCTTTAAATCGTGTCTCCCATTAGCTTTCCAAGCCAATTCTGGCTTTCTTCCCAATTTGTTGGATGTCCTTTTTCATTCTTCTTTATTGTTTCCTATTCTTCTCCCAGCCTCTGAGTTAAAAACATCCAAAGGGACCTCTCTGGTGATACAGTGGATGAGATTCCACCTGCCAATGTGGGGAACATGAATCGGTCCCTTATCTGGGAAGATTCCACATGTCACGGAGCAGCTAAACCCATGTGCTACAACCACTGAGCCTGTGCTCTAGAGTCCGCAAGCTGCAACTGCTGAAGCCCATGAACCTAGAGCATGTGCTCTGC
This sequence comes from Capra hircus, assembly GCF_001704415.2. Classification (NCBI taxonomy): domain Eukaryota; kingdom Metazoa; phylum Chordata; class Mammalia; order Artiodactyla; family Bovidae; genus Capra; species Capra hircus. Next base: position 106,260,320 of record NC_030813.1, read on the forward strand.
AACAAGAGAAGCCACCACAATGAGAAGCTTATGCACTGCAATGAAGAGTAGCCACCGCTCGCAGCAACTAGAGAAAGCCCGTGCACACTAACGAAGACCCAGTTCTACCAAAAATAAATAAATTATTTTTTTAAAAGAAGAACATGCAAGGGGGCAGTTTCTGGTCTCCTTGTCTTCGACACATCATTCCTGACGGAATTTCATCCACTGTAGTGGTTTTAAACCTATTCGTATGCTGATGACTCCAAATTGCATGTCATCACTTATTTCTTGAACTCAGAGCCTCCCCATGCTATGCATGCATGCTAAGTCGCTTCAGTCATGTCTGACTCTTTATGACCTCATGGGCACTGTATGCCAGGTTCCACTGTCCATGTGGAGTCTCCAGGCAAGAATACTGGAGTGGGTTGCCATGCCCTTCTCCAGGGGATCTTCCCAACCCAGGGATCAAACCTGTGTCTCCTGGGTCTCCAGCATTGGCAAGTGGAATCTTTACCACTAGCGCCACCTGGGAAGCCCCCAGGACCTCTCCACTCAAGTGTTTAATTGATTTTAAGTTAAATATGACCAAATATGCACTCTCTATCTTCTCCCAAAGATACTCTTTTAATGCCCCAGTCTTAGTCAATTAGCAAATACTATCAGCTCTAACTTCAAAATATATCTGAGATCCAAACATTCTCTCATTCTCTTCACTTCCAATGTTTAGAGCCTGACTCACTCACTCATCTCCTCCAGTTTTTAATCAATTATCACTTTCTCAATGAGGCCTTTCTTCCACCATATTTGCAATCTCAAGTTATTACTTCCAGGAATACCAACTGATGAAAAACCTTGTCCACTGCCTGACCATATTTTTCTCTACTACACTTGTTACTAATTGTTGTTAAATTTGAGTCTCCTGCATTGGAGGTAGATTGTGAAGCATAGATATAGATATATGTGTGTACGTGAGCTATGGTTTGAATTTTTTCATCATCTCAAAATTTATATACTGAAATTCTAACCCAAAAAAGTGATAATATTAGGAAGTAGGACTTTGTGAAGTGATTAGGCTATGAGAGCAGAGCCCTTATGAATGGGATTGCTGCTGCTACTGCTAAGTCGCTTCAGTCATGTCCGACTCTATACAACCCCATAGACGGCAGCCCACCAGGCTCCCCCATCCCTTGGATTCTCCAGGCAAGAACACTGGAGTGGGTTGCCATTTCGTTCTCCAATGCATGAAGGTGAAAAGAGAAAGTGAAGTCGCTCAGTCATGTCTGACTCTTCGCGACCCCATGGACTGCAGCCTACCAGTCTCCTCTGCCCATGGGATTTTCCAGGCAAGAGTATTGGAGTGGGGTGCCATGAATGGGATTATTGCCCTTATAAAAGAGACTCAAGAGGGTTATCTCATCTCTTCTGCTATGTAGGGTTTCAGGTAGAAGAGCCTAGGAAGCAGATTCTCATGATACATCAGAAGTACTTTGATCTTAGACTCCCCAGCTTCCAGATCTGTGAGAAATAAATTTCTGTTCTTTATAAGCTGCCCACAACAAGGTGTTGTTTTTGCTTTGGTTCCATCTTTTCATTCTTTCTGGATTTTTTTTAATCCACTGATCTCCAGTAGCATGTTGGGCACCTACCAACCTGGGAAGATCATCTCTCAATGTCCTATCTTTTTGCATTTTCATACTGCTCATGGGGTTCTTAAAGGAAGAATACTGAAGTGGTTTGCCATTCCCTTCTCCAGTGGACCATGTTTTGTCAGAACTCTCCACCATGACCAATCCATCTTGGGTGGCCCTATCTGGCATGGCTCATATTTTCATTGAGTTAGACAAGGCTGTGATCCATGTGATCAGTTTAGTTAGTTTTCTGTGATTGCGGTTTTCATTCTGTCTGCCCTCTGATGGATAAAGATAAGAGCCTTATGGAAGCTTCCTGATGGGAGAGACTGGCTGAGGGGGAAACTGGGTCTTATTCTGATGGGCAGGGCCATGTTCAATAAATCTTTAATCCAGTTTTTTGTTGATGGCGGGGCTATGTTCCCTCCCTGTTGTTTGACCTCAAGCCAAACTATGGTGGAGCTAATGAAGATAATGGCAACCTCCTTCAAAGGGTCCCAAGCATGCACTACTGAACTCAGTGCCCTGACCCTGCAGCAGGCCACCGGTGACCCATGACACTGATGGAGACTTCTGGACACTCACGGGCAAGTCTGGGTCAGTCTCTTGTGGGGTCACTGCTCCTTTTTCCTGGGTCCTGGTGTGCACAAGGTTTTGTTTGTGCCCTCAAAAATCTGTTTCCCCAGTTATGGAAGTTCTGGCAGCTCTATGGTGTGGTTAATGGTGATCTCCTCCAAGAGGGCTTAGGCCTTACCCAGGTTTGCTGCACCCAGAGCCCTTGCCCCTGCGACAGGCCACTGCTGACCCATACCTCTGCAGGAGACACTCAAACTCAGTTCTGGCTCAGTCTCTCTGGGGTTTCTGGGTCTTGGTGTGCACACGGCTTGTTTGAGTCCTCTGAGCATGTCTGGTAGGTATGGGGTTTGATTCTAAATTTCACCCCTCCTACCATCTTGCTGGGGCTTCTTCTCTGTCCTTGTACATGGGGTATCTTTTTTTGGTGGGTTGCAACATTCTCCTGTCAATGGTTGCTCAGCAGCAAGTTGTAATTTTGGAGTTCTCATAGGGGAAGGTGAGATCACGTCCTTCTATTCCACCATCTTGTCAATCTATGTCATCAAACATGAGAAGGCAAGGGTGTGCATCAACATTTTAGGAATCAGTAAACTAAAATGGACTGGAATGGGTGAATTTAATACAGATGACCATTATATCTACTACTGTGGGCAAGAATCTCTTAGAAGGAATGGAGCAGCCATCATAGTCAACAAAAGAGTCTGAAATGCAGTACTTGGATGCAATCTCAATAACAACAGAATGATCTCTGTTCATTTCCCAGGCAAACCATACAGTATCACAGTAATCCAAGTCTATGCCCTGACCAATAATGCTGAAGAAACTGAAGTTGAACGGTTCTATGAAGACCTATAAGACCTTTTAGAACTAACATCTAAAAAGGATGTCCTTTCATCATAGGGAACTGGAATGAAAAGGTAGGAAGTCAAAAGATACCTGGAGTAACAGGCAAATTTGGCCTTAGAGTACAAAACAAAGCAGGTCAAAGGCTAACAGAGTTTTGCCAAGATAATGCACTGGTCATAGCAAACACCCTCTTCCAGCAACACAAGAGAAGACTCTACACATGGGCATCACCAGATGGTCAATACTGAAATCAGATTGATTATATTCTTTTCAGCCAAAGATGGAGAAGCTCTATACAGTACAAAAAAAAAAAAAAAAAAAAGGCCAGGAACTGACTGTGGCTCAGATCATGAACTCCTTATTGACAAATTCAGACTTAAATTGAAGAAAATAGGGAAAAACCACTAGACCATTCAGATATGACCTAAATCAAAGCCCTTACAATTATACAATTGAAGTGACAAACAGATTCAAGGGATTGCATCTGATGGACAGAATACCTGAAGAGCTATGAACCAAGGTTCATGAAGTTTTACAGGAGGCAGTGATCAAGATCATCCCCAAGAAAAAGAAATGCAAAAAGGTAAAATGGTTGTCTTAGGAAGCGTTAAAAATAGATGAGAAAAGAAGAGAAGTGAAAGGCAAAGGAGAAAAGTAAGGATATACCCAACTGAATGTGGAGTTCCAAAGAATAGCAAGGACAGACAAGAAAGCCTTCCTCAGTGATCAATGCAAATAAACAGAGGGAAACAATAGAATGGGAAAGACTAGAGATCTCTTCAAGAAAATTCAAGATACCAAGGGAACATTTCATGCAAAAATGGACACAGTAAAGGACAGAAATGTTATGGACATAATAGAATAGAAAATATTAAAAAGAGGTGGCAAGAATACACAGAGGAACTGTACAAAAAAGATCTTCATGACCCAGATAACCATGATGGTGTGATCACTCACCTAAAGCCAGATATCCTCAAATACAAAGTCAAGTTAGCCTTACAAAGCATCACTAAGAACAAAGTTAGTCGAGGTGAAGGAATTCCAGTTGAGCTGTTTCAAATCCTAAAAGATGATGCTGTGAAAGTGCGGCCCTCAATATGCCAGCAAATTTGGAAAACTCAGCAGGGGCCACAGGACTAGAAAAGGTCAGTTTTCATTCCAATCCCAAATAATGTTCAAACTACTGCACAATTTCACTCATCTCACATGCTAGCAAAGTAATGTTCAAAATTCTCCAAGGCAGGCTTCAACAGTACATGAATCATGAACTTCCAGATGTTCAAGTTGGATTTAGAAAAGGCAGAGGAACCAGAGATCAAATTGTCAACATCTGTTGGATCATAGACAAAGCGAGAGAGTTCTAGAAAAACATTTGCTTCTTGATGGTAAATTTCAATAGGGATTACATTCTTTTGTTGATGATGATACTCATGGCATCCAGAGCACTGGAACATAGTAATTGCTCAATAAATATGCTTTGAATAAATACATCCCTTCCTATTCCTTTTAGGAAATTTTTTTCCCCATGACTTACTTTAATTTTTTTTAATGCTGCTGCTGCTAAGTCGCTTCAGTTGTGTCCAACTCTGTGCGACCCCATAGATGGCAGTCCATCAGGCTCTCACGTCCCTGGGATTCTCCAGGCAAGAATACTGGAGTGGGTTGCCATTTCCCTCTCCAATGCATGGAAGTGAAAAATGAAAGTGAAGTCATTCAGTCGTGTCCGACTCTTAGTGACCCCACGGACTGCAGCCTACCAGGCTCTTCCATCCAAGGACTTTTCCAGGCAAGAGTACTGGAGTGGGGTGCCATTGCAAGATCAATGTATTTATTTATCTTTCTTTTTAAAATTTATTTATTTTAATTGGAGGCTAATTACCTTATAATTTTGTGGTGGCTTTTGCCATACATTGACATGAATCAGCCATGGGTGTACATGAAATTAAAGTCCTATCTCATCTTTCAAGATCCTGTTTGTATCACCTTTTTTCCTAAAGATATTGTAAGTCTTTTCAACTAGAATAAACTACACATTCCTTGGGCTTTCCCCCCAAAATCTTGCCTTTATATTTTATTAAATGGCTTCTACGCCCTAGACTCACACATGCCCTCTCATTTGATAATTTATTCCAACCAGTAATACAATGCTTATGAACTTTCAACAAATGTTTTGCAAAGGGTGAATAAATTCTCACTAAAGCCTTATAAGATGAAACTAATAATGCCTAATAAAATGTATATTGTCACTCTGCTTATTTAACTTATATACAGAGTACACATCATGAGAAATGCCAGGCTGGATGAAGCACAAGCTGGAATCAAGACTGCCAGGTCAAATATGAATTACCTCAGATATGCAGATGACACCACCCTTATGGCAGAAGGTGAAGAAGAACTAAAGAGCCTCTTGATGAAAGTGAAAGAGGAGAGTGAAAAAGTTGGCTTAAAACTCAACTTTCAGAAAACTAAGATCATGACATCTGGTCCCATCACCACATGGCAAATAGATGGGGAAACAATGGAAACAGTAACAGACTTTATTTTGGGGGGCTTCAAAATCACTGCAGATGGTAACTGCAGCCATCTTCAGCCATTGCTTGCTCCTTGGAAGAAAAGCTATGACCAACCTAGACAGCATATTAGAAAGCAGAGACATTACTTTACCGATATAGGTTCATCTAGTCAAGGCTATGGTTTTTCCAGTGGTCATGTATGGATGTGAGAGTTGAACCATAAGGAAAGCTGAGCACCAAAAAATTGATGCTTTTGAACTGTGATGTTGGAGAAGACTCTTGAGAGTCTTGAATTCCTTGGACTGCAAGGAGATCAGACTAGTCAATCCTAAAGGAAATCAGTCCTGAATATTCATTATAAAGACTGATGCTGAAGCTGAAACTCCAATACTTTGGCCACCTGATTCGAAGAACTGACTCATTGGGGAAGACCCTGATGCTGGGAAAGATTGAAGGCAGAAGAAGGGGATGACAGAGGATGAGATGGCTGGATGGCATCAACCAACTCAATGGAAGTGAGTTTGGGTAAGCTCTGGGAATTGGTGATGTACAGGGAAGCCTGGCATGCTGCAGTCCATGGGGTCACAAAGAGTGGACGTGACTGAATGACTGAACTGAACTGAATTGAAGAAAATGAGTTTCAATGGCAGTAAGCATCTTATAGAACATTTTATACTTGGTGAGTGAGACTCAGGATGGAACTCGAGGTCTCTGACTCTAATTCTTGTGCATTTATCACTTCTGTGTACTCTTTCACCCAGATGGGTCACAGTTCCCTGCCTAGATATAAATGAACAAGTTTCCCACATGGACTGTAACCCCAGTGTGCTTCATTCTATAGGAGAAATGTCGAGCTACTTTATGACTTGGGAACAAAAACTTCAAGTTTTGTATTGCTAAATCAAAACCTTATATCACTCACCAGGTTGATTCTATGACTTTCTTGAAAATCTTTTATTGCTATGAGAAACAATACAATTAGAAAAAGTGAGTGTGGTTGAGAAGGGAAGGCTGGTACTACCAGATGTCAAATCACCAAGAAATGAAAGCAAAACAAATAACAATAATAAGAAAAAATAAGTGTAATAAGAGAGGTAAGGAAAAGATCAACATTAAGAAAGTCATAGTAGGAAGAATGTAAAGAGAGAACTAAGTCTTATGTATTTATCTAAAATATGAGAGTAATTTTGGTTAATGGGACAGAGGGCTGTATAGCATAGTTTTTCAAAATAATCTCATTATGTCATCCTTTTGCAGGTACATATGGTTCCTGATTGCTCTCAGTTTGATCTGAACGTGAATCAAATCTCAAGTTTATGGCTAAAATTATATAACTTAATTGTGGCTCAAAATTACTTTGGAGAGACTTTTTAAATATAAATTTATTTATTTTAATTGGAGGTGATGAAACTGGAGAGATTTGTACATCTGATAAAGATGAAGGTATCCCTCTTAGAAAAACTAATGATTTAAAGAAATACTACAATGGCTTTTGAGACACTAAACTTCAAGCAGAGTAATCACTGAGAGAAAGCAAATGAAGTAAGTGCTATGCCTGCCTCAGCCTACTGCAGTGGGATAATTTCTATTTAGTAACATGCTCCTAGTGAGTTCAACACTGTGTCTTATCTATCTCTCTATATCTATAAAACATACATATATATATATTTATTACAAATATACACTGAACTTCTACTATATAGAAGATACTGTTCTAATTGTTTGAGGAAGAATATACACAAGCCAGAAAGGTAATAGGCTGCATATATGTTTCAGTTATTTGTGTAAGAGTGGTCAAGCAAAGGTTCAAGTACAAGCAGAAATTTCACTGGTCTCCATCCAAAATATGCCATTGGTTGTAGGGACCATATCCATTCAGGCAGACCCTTCATTTAATTCACAAATTACTTATAATCGGATCTTAACAGACATAGGTCCTATTCTTATTCAGCTTTCATCTTTGTGGCAGGGATGTGTAATAGATATATGAAGAGGATGGTTATAAGCAATAAGTGCTATGCAGAGATCATATTCATTAGTGAGAAAGACAGTCACTAAAAGGTTACCTTATTTATTTATTTTGTTGTTTAGTCACTACATCATGTCCAACTCTTTCCAACCCCATGGACTGTAGCCCATCAGGCTCCATGGGATTTCCCAGGAAAGAATACTGGAGTGATTTGCCATTTCCTTCTCCAGGGGATCTTCTTGACCTGGGGATCAAACCACACCTCCTGCTTGGCAGGTGTATTCTTTATTACTGAGTCACCTGGGAAGTATTTATTTACTAATTCCTTTTGATTTTTTTTTTCTTACAGCACTTATGTTATAGAAGTCAAAGAGATGAAAGAGGATACAAGAAAAACTAATACTGTGTTTTCTCTTCCCTCATGCAAGTTTCAACTCACCATTTCTCCTCTTCAGAGATAACTAAAGTTATCAGTTTCCAGTGCAGTGAGTACATATTCTTCTATGCTTATGAAACACATGTGAATGTTTTAAAATTTTCTTCACAAATGGTAATATATAAGACACGTGGTTCTGTATCTAGCTTTTTCTCGCTTTTAAATATATATATATGTATATATAAAACATATAAAATAAAGATCATTCCAAATCAGTATATAGAGCTCTCTCAGTCTTTTTAATGGGTGATTAATATAACATAAAGGGAAGAATCTAGATTTACTTGGTGGTTTTCATTGTTCGGTCACTAAGTCATGCACAACTCTGTGATTACATGAACTGCAGAACGCCAGGCTTCCTTGTTCTTCACTATCTCCTGGAATTCGGTCAGCTTCATGTCCATTGAGTCGGTGGTGCTATCAAACAATCTCATCCTCTTAAAGATACTTCTATCTGCTTTTTATCCTCTGCATTTTCACTTTGCACTAGGCCCCACAAATTACATGCATGTATGTGTTATTCATGCCGACTCTTTGTGATCCTATGGACTGTAACCCACCAGGCTTCTCTGTCCATGGAATTCTCCCGGCAAGAATATCCGAGTGGATAGCCATTCTCTTCTCCAGGGAATCCTCCTCACCCAAGGACTGAACCCATGTCTCCCACATTGCAAGCAGATTCTTTATGATTTGAGCCACCAGGGAAGCCCCAATTTATTTGGCTAGTTTTACATTAATGGAGTTTTAGGTCATATTCTACTTGCTGCTGTTAAAAAACAAAATAGCAGTGAATACTGTTGAACATACCTGAAGGCTTACCCATTATTTCCTCAAACTGAAATGCTGAGTCAAATTTTATTTGGATTTCAATTTAATAGAAATTTCTAACTTCCCCCTGAAGTTGTACCAACAGAAACTTTTATCAGCCGTCTATAAAAGTGTTCCTCTATATGAGAGTATTATGAAATTTTAGATTTTTTCCTATAAACCAGGTTTAAAAGATCAAGTCAGTTCAGTTCAGTCACTCAGTCGTGTCCAACTCTTTGCGACCCCATGAACTGCAGCACACCAGGCCTCTCTGTCCATCACCAACTCCTGGAGTCCACCCAAACCCATGTCCATCGAGTCGGTGATACCATCCAACCATCTCATCCTCTGACATCCCCTTCTCCTCCTGCCCTCAACTTTTCCCAGCATCAGGGTCTTTTCAAATGAGCCAGCTCTTCTCATCAGGTGGCCAAAGTATTGGAGTTTCAGCTTCAACATCAGTCCCTCCAATGAACACCCAGGACTGATCTCCTTTAGTATGGACTGTTTGGGTCTCCTCGCAGTCCAAGGGACTCTCAAGAGTCTTCTCCAACACCACAGTTCAAAAGCATCAATTCTTTGGTGCTCAGCCTGTTTTATAGTCCAACTCTCACATTCATACATGACCACTGGAAAAACCATAGCCTTGACTATATGGACCTTTGTTGGCAAAGTAATGTTTCTGCTTTTTAATATGCTGTCTAGGTTGGTCATAGCTTTTCTTCCAAGGAGTAAGTGTCCTTTAATTTCATGGCTGCAATCACCATCTGCAGTGATTTTGGAGCCCAGAAAAATATAGTTTCACTTTCAGTTATGTACTGAGATAGTTTACTTCTCTATCTTAAACAGCCTGTGCACACCCTTAATTTATTTTTCTGTTAGGTCTTTGTAAAAATTATTTATTTATTACTGAGTTTTAGGAAATCAATGCATGTTTAGGACATTAGACATTATTAAGTCTATGACGCAATCTGTAAATATTTTCCCCAGTGTATCTGTGTGTTTTAGTCAATCAGTCGTGTCTGAGTCTTTGTGACCACGTGGACTGTAACACTCCAGGCTCCTCAGTTTGGTTGCCATTTCCTTCTCCAGGGTATCTTCACAACCCACAGATTGAAAGTGAGTCTCCCACATTGCAGGCAGGTTCTTTACTACCTGAGCCACTAGGGAAGCCCAGTGTATATACTTCCTCTCGATTTCCATTTGTGGCGTATTTCCAGTCCAACTGTAAGGTATTTATTTTTTATGTAGCCAAGTGTTTATACTGAGTAAAATTTGAATTGAGGTCTTGAGAGGACCAATAGTACAGAGGAGTTGGTTAATGGATTGGTGATCCGAGAAGGCATAAGAATTAATTACTGGATAAGGGATCATAAGTTTGAATGAGCTGGTAGATTGAGGTGGAGCACATGGGGTAGGATGATGTCCTATTCATGCTGTCAGAGGAGTATTGGTGATGACTAGCTTAGCCTGTGATCTTGGGAGTGGTGGCTGGGAGGAAGTTGATAACTGGAGATACTCAGGGGGAAGAAAACATAGAACTGTGTGTTAGGAAACAGTCTTCTACAAACATGGAAGTGACAAGTGTATCGGTGGAAAATTAGGAAGGAGTAGTGACCTGTAGGATTGAAAGCAACATAACAGGACTTACTAAGTGCTCAACCACAAGAGGTAAGAGGCCAGCATTTTACTTCATGTCATTGTTTTAATCCTATCATGGTGTAACAGTATAAGCACTGTGGATCAAGGTTTAGATGGAGTCAGAGAATAGGTCTCCTTTGTAGGCTTCTTTGCTTCTCTGAGCCTCAATATTCTCATTTGTAAAGTTGGTCTGTTGGACTAAGTGAATTATATAATAATGTCTAACCATAATATTCTATGAATTTACAGTGTTCTGAGCAGCATCACTACAGACTGATACATTTCATACCATACGCATGATGGGAGCAGGCCTGAAACCCCAGCACACTAACCAAACCATCAGATGGGGTAGACCAGTTTTCCTAGTTGGCATGGGGCCATCTTCTAAGTAAGGCTGGCTCCAAGGGAGCTTTTGAAATATTGACAGCCAAGTTGGACTGAGGCCCAGAATTGAAAAGAGATCAAAAGCCTAGCTTTAAATAAAACCAGCTGGAAACACAGCTATTAAAAAAAGGAGGAAAAAAAAAAACAGATATTGTAGGCAGGGACCTTATTTTAACATGTAAAACACAAACACTGGAGGCTGAGAATCAGACCCTTTGCTGAGCATTTATAGAATAGGTTGAGCGAGCATTTTGATTTGTGTAATGAGAACCGGCTGTTTAAACATGTTTAGTCTCATTAACCATAAGTAGGAAGAGATGTCTTTCTCTTGTGCTTGACAGGACTGTGGCAAATGTGTTTTTGCAAAAAAAGAGAAAAAAGAAAAATGTCTTGGAGGTGAAGTGGATAAAGCTGCCTCCACATTATCTCATTTAATTTTCATAAGATGAAGAAATAAAGCTCAGAGTGGTTGAGTATGCTTCTGAGTAACTGAGGCCCAGAATATTTCATTAACTTTTCCCAGTAAAGGTCCAGGTGGAAGCCCTTAAAACTATAAAACCAGCAGCAAGAATGAGAAGTACAGTTTGGAGTCATGTTAACAGAGAGGCTGGGAGAGGATGTGCTCCCACTGCCAAGCCATGGATCTGGACAGGATGTCTCAGCCTCGGCACTAGTGACTCTGGGTGCTCTGACATTGTAGGGTGTTTAGCAGCAACCATGACTTGGTCAATAACACTCTTTCCCCTTGTGATGACAACAAAAAATGTCTAAATGTCCCCTGAGTAGGGGCAGAATTGTGTCCTGCTACAAACTACTGAGCTGGAGAATGAAACAGCTCTGTGATGAGAATGGTGGGGACTTGATCACATTAAGAAAGAAGAAGTTTGTTTGCAAGAATAGAGTCCTGATGGAGCTCTCCTACAGTCCTGGTGTAAATGTAAATTGGTACAGCCACTATGGAGAAGAGCATGGATTTTCCTTAAGAAACTAGAAATTCAGCTACCATATGATCTAGTAACCCCAGTCCTGGATATATATCTAGTGAAAAACATGGATCAAAAAGATACATATGCCCCATGTTCACTGCAGCACTGTTTACGACAGCCAAGACATGGGAGTAACCTAAATGTCCAACAACGGGTGAACGAATAAAGAAGATATGGTACATACATACAATGGAATATTACTCAGTCATTAAAAAGACTGAAATACTGCCATTTGCAGCAACATGGATGGACCTAGAGATTATCATATGAAAAATGGTTGTCTGAGGAGGCCTTACAGATAGGTGAGAAAAGAAGAGACATGAAAGGCAAAGGAGAAAAGAAAAGATACAATCATCTGTATGCAGAGTTCTAAAGAACAGCAAGGAGAGATAAGAAAGCCTTCCTCAGTGATCAGAGCAAAGAAATAGATGAAACAATAGAATGGGAAAGATTAGTGATTTCTTCAAGAAAATTAGAGATAACAAGGGAATATTTTAAGATGGGACAATAAAAGGCAGAAATGGTATGGACCTAACAGAAGCAGAAGATATTAAGAAGAACTGGCAAGAATACACAGAAGAACTATACAAAAAAGATCTTCATGACCCAGATAACCATGATGGTGTGATCACTCACCTAGAGCCAGACATCCTGGAATGTGAAGTCAAGTGGGCCTTAGGAAACATCACTATGAAAAAAGCTAGTGGAGGTGCTGGCATTCCAGTTGAGTGTTTACAAATCCTAAAAGAAGATGCTGTGAAAGTGCTACACTCAATATGCCAGCAAATTTGAAAAATTCAGCAGTGGCCACAGGACTGGAAAAGGTCAGTTTTCATTCCAATCCCAAAGAAAGGCAATGTCAAAGAATGCTCAAACTGCCACACAATTGCAGTATCTTACACACTAGCAAAGTAATGCTCAAAATTCTCCAAATCAGGCTTCAACAGTACTTGAACAATGAACTTCCAGCTGTTCAAACTGGATTTAGAAAAGGCAGAGGAACCACTGATCAAATTGCCAACATCCACTGGATCACTGAAAAAGCAAAAGAGTTCCAGGAAAACATCTACTTCTGTTTATTGACTATGTCACAGCCTTTGACGATGTAGAACACAACAAACTGTGGAAAATTCTTCAAGAGATGGGAATACCAGACCACCTGACCTGCCTCCTGAGAAATCTGTATGCAGTTCAAGAAGCAACAGTTAGAACTGGACATGGAACAACAGACTGGTTCCAAATAGGGAAACGAGTAGGTCAAGGCTGTATATTGTCAACCTGCTTATTTAACTTATACACATAGTATATCATGCAAAATGCCAGGCTGGATGAAGCACAAGATGGAATCAAGATTGCCAGGAGAAATATCAATAACCTCAGATACGCAGATGACAGCCCCTTATGGCAGAAAGCAAAGAAGAACTGAAGAACCTCTTGATGAAAGTGAAAGAGGAGAGTGAAAAAGTGGGCTTAAAACTCAACATTCAGAAAACTAAGATCATGGCATCTGATCCCATCACTACATGGCAAATAGATGGGGAAACAATGGAAACAGTGACAGACTTTATTTTCTTGGGCTTGAAAATCAGTGCACATGGTGACTGCAGCCATGAAATTAAAAGATGCTTGCTCCTTTGAAGAAAAGTTATGACCAACCTAGACAGCATATTAAAAAGCAGAGATACTATTTTGCCAACAAAGGTCCATCTAGTCAAAGCTATGGTTTTTCCAGCAGTGCTGTACGGATGTGAGAGTTGGACTAGAAAGAAAGTTGAGCACTGAAGAATTGATGCTTTTGAACTGTGGTGTTAGAGAAGACTCTTGAGAGTCCCTTGGAGTTCAAGGAGATCCAAGCAGTCAATTCTAAAGGAAATCACTCCTGATTATTCATTGAAATGACTGATGCTAAAGCTGAAATTCCAGTACTTTGGCCACCTGATATGAAGAACTGACTCACTGGAAAAGACCCTGATGCTCGGAAAGATTGAAGGCAGGAGGAGCAGGGAATAACAGAGGATGAGATGGTTGGATGACATCACCAACTTTATGGACATGAGTTTGAGCAAGCTCTGGGAGTTGGTGTTGGACAGGGAAGCCTGCCGTGGTGCAGTCCATGGGGTCACGAAGAGTCAGACACGACTGAGGGACTGAACTGAAATGAAATGAATTAAGTCAGAGAAAGACAAATACCATGTGATGTCACTTCTATGCAAAATCTAAAAACATGACACAAAAGAACTTATTTGCAAGACAGAAAGAGACTCACAGACTTAGAGAATGAAACTTTTTTTTATCATTAAGTTTGTAATAGTAGTACGTAGTTTTCAGAGTTGTTGAGAGATTTAAAAAACAGAAGAGGTTGTATGTAAATGCATCAGCATTTAATAGCCTTTCAATGAATTTCGGAGATGTGAGTGTCTGAGTATGTACATTTGTGTATGTGAGAAATGCTGAAATTTTTAAAAATATTTTTCTTCTGCCTTTAGAATATTTAGTTTTCTGATTGATACACACATATATATATATATATATATTTTAAGTCTTCCATTTAACACAGAAAAATGCTAATATTTTACCAACAAAAGAGCCAGGTTTTCACAAGTTTTGAATTTTGGAGGTTTTGCTTAATTTTTTACTCATTACTTTGCTTTTTGAAGATATAAGAGTAGCTGTGACAATAAGTAACTGGTGCATGCAATAAGTTTCTGAGATGGACCGAACCTGACTTTCCAGTAAAGTCACAAAAGGAGACAGAGAGACCCTGATGGAGAGCTGATTTTCAAAATCACCCTGGGGCAGCATGAGGCAAGGGCTTACCAGAAGGAGCTGTTGTTTTTATTGGTCAGTTGCTAAGTCGTGTCTGACTCTGCAGCCCCATGAACTGCAGCCCATCACACTCTCCTGTCCTCCACTATCTCCTGGAGTTTTCTTTTTCTTTTTTTAAATTATTTTTTTATTTTTTATTTTTTTTTTTTTACTTTACAATATTGTATTGGTTTTGCCATACATCAACATGAATCCGCCACAGGTATATCCGTGTTCCCCATCCTGAACCCCTCTCCCACCTCCCTCCCCGTACAATCCCTCTGGGTCATCCCAGTGCACCAGCCGCAAGCATTCTGTATCGAGTTTGCTCAGATTCATGTCCATTGAGTCAGTGATGCTATTTAAATATCTCATCCTCTATTATCACTTTCTTCTTTTTCCTTCAATCTTTCCCAGCATCAGAGACTTTTCCAAACAGTTGGCTCTTCACATCAAGTGGCCAAAGTATTAGAGCTTCAGTTTTAGCATCCATCCTTCCAATGAGCATTCAGGCTTGATTTCCTTTAGAAATGACTGATTCGATCTCCTTGCTGTCCAAGGCACTCTCAAGAGTCTTCTCCAGCATCACAATTCAAAAGCATCAATTCTTCTGTCCTTAGCCTTCTTGATGGGCCAACTCTGACATCCACACATGAGCTACTGGAAAAACCATAGCTTTGACTACACAGACCTTTGTTGGCAAAGTGATGTCTCTGTCAGGGTATAAAGGGAAAAAAAATAGCATAGTGAAATTAGGATAATTGAAACACTGTTACCTATAAGGAGGTTAATTTAAGGTGCGTGTGCGGTGCGGTATAGGGAACTACAAAAGATTGTGCAAAGATCCTGTTCACAGCAATGACCTTGAAGGGGTGAGGAGAAGGGGATTTACTGAAATCTGGAAGGCCAGAGAGAGTTCATGTACAGAGCTGACTGCCTTGGAGGGGCAGTGAGCTGGAAGGGGACAGAGCTATGCTGAAGTAACCAATGGAAGAAATACCCTGACCTCTCTCTTCCCTTTAGTTTCCTGCTGAGCTTCCCTATTGGCTCAATTCAATCAGAGGTCAAAGGGCACAAGAGACAGCCAAAGTTGCTCAAGAGATCAGCCTCCCAGATGAAGAGCTAAGTAGGTCTTGATGGACAAATGGAAGATACCTGAAGTGACCAGGTCGGAGAATGCACCTGGTAGAGGAGGCATTAGAATAAGTAAGAAGTGAGATTGGATGGTGTGTGTGCGTGTGTGTGTGTGTGTGTGTGTGTGTGTGTGTGTGTGTTGAGTCTTGTCTGATTCTTTGCAACCCCATGGGCTATAGCCCACTGGGCTCCTCTGTCTATGGAATTTTCCAGTCAAGAACACTGGAGTCAGTTTCCATTTCTTCCTCCGGGGGACCTGGGGTGGTTTGGGGCTAATATTTACAGTTTGTCAAGCAAGAGTTCAGTACTTGCTTTGACAAGAATGCTGTCAAGGTGAACAGCAACCTGGTCTATTTCATTTTAACTGAAGTTTGTTGTTTAATTTGTAAAAATAAATGCACACCTTATGTTGAGACTCCAAGTACTGGTTGGTTGGGGTTGCATTTGCAGACAGATTCTGAAAATCCTCAAATAACTCTTAGCTGGGTGTTTGTATTTTTGTATTAAACATTTGCATAAAGACCTCACTCATTTAAAAGTAATTATAAGCAAACCTCTAAAGAACACCTACTATATATCGGCCTCTGTGACTGGGGTGAGCGGTGTACAAATGCATATATTGCGGTTATTGTGAAAATTGTCACAGCCCAGTGCAAGACACTTAAACCAACGATGTCCCTGAGTTTAATGCTACTTTAGTAGAGGTTTGTACAAGAGAAAAGACTCAATTATATATGAAACTGCAGAGGTCAAATATGCTGCTTTCATCTCCAAGAATACTATTAACATGATATTTGAATGGGTTGTGTGTCCCTTCAGGAATGAATGATCTTACTCCACTAGAGCTTTATCCTTTGGCTTTGGAGAATCGAGTAGGTTTAATAACATATAAAGAGGCTGAGACATTCCACTTGACCCCAAGAAATGCTTTTTCTTTTCATCTTAAGTCATAAGTGTAGACAATCTTGAAAGGCTTGAAAAGGATTATTTCTTTTTATTTATTTACATGGTCATCATCATTATTGCCACATTTAATATTTATTGAATATGGAGCAATCTTGTGCTAAGAATAGAGGAGAATAAAGGAGAAAGCTAGTGGGATGACATACAAAATGAGGCTCCCAAATGGAAACTGTGAGATTCATTTGTGATGAGCCCCAGGGTGAGAATTGGCTGGATTCAGGACAAGAGTAGACCATACAAATGGGTGTAGATCCTGTTATGGATGATATTGCTCCAGTTGGATACCTTTGGGGGCTACTTGCATTTCTTCATAAAGAACCAGTTTGTTTTCAGCCAGTCTCTGTTTAACAAAATGGTTATTATATACTTGCACTTTGTTCAGGAACTCAGGCTAGTTTTATACAAGATAAAGCAAATATCTATTTCTCAAAGGGAAAGATAATGATATCGTGAGCAGACACAGAAGGCAGAGAATAAAACAGAGGCTTTGAGTTTGATTTAGTCACTTAGGTTTTAAGTTTCTAAGAAAAAAAAAAAGAAATAAAGAAAAAAGAAAAGAAGAGAGAAGCAAAAAACAAAGGAAGCTCAGTTCTCACTCACCATGTTGGTAAATGAGAGCTGGTCTGTTTTCACTGAAGATGTTTTATTTCAGTGTGTGCCTGAGTACTAAGTTGTTTCAGTGCTGTCTGACTCTGTGACGCTATGCACTGTCACCCACCAGGCTCCTCTGTCCATGGGATTCTCTAGGCAAGAACACTGGAGTGGGTTGCCATGCCCTCCTCCAATGGGATCTTTCTGATCCAGAGATTGAACTCGTGTCTCTTATATCTCCTGCTTTGGCAGGCAAGTTCTTTACCACTAGCACCACTTGGAGGTTGAGGCAAAGCTGAATGAAATATAGGGGGGGGGAAAAAAAAGAAAAAACGACTGTGAGAAATTTCAGGAGATTAAAGTTTAAAAAAAAAAAACCACAAAACTGCTTAGACTCATTTGGCTTCAGAATGTGCAAAATTGATGACAGTACTCTTCAAACACTATTGGGGTTGCACTACCTGTAGTAAGTCCTCTGTTGATTGCCCCATCAGTGTCAATTTCTTCATTGTCTCTATTGGAAATGCCTTGATTTCTATTTGAGGACCCAGGTGGGTTTAGAGAAGCTGACCCCCCACCTGTCTCCAAGACTCGTATTTGGCTGATATTTGAGTCAGTAATGGAGACGTAATCTAAACTAGTGCAGTTAGGGTTAGAGATGGATCTCTTTTGAGTGACTTCCCAGATGGGGCCAGTGGTAAACAGTCTGCCTGCCAATGCAGATGATACAAGAAATGAGGGTTTGATCCTTGGGTGGGGAAGATCCTCTGGAGTAGGAAATGGCAACCCACTCCAATATTCTTGTGTGGAGAATCCCATGGACAGAGGAGCTTGGTGGGCTACAGTCCATGGGGTCACAAAGAGTCAGACATGTCTGAGCTTGTGTGTATGTGATGTGGAACTCTTGCATGAGCTTCTGGGACACAGAGGCCTTCTCTGCCTCTGAGGGTTGTAAGTTGTAGAGATGAGGCTGGAATTGCCCTAGCCAGTACTGATAGGAAGTCAGCCTGAGGATGATATCACAGCAGAGAGCAGAGTTCAAGGTTCTAGTTAAAATTATTTTTTGCTTTTTAGTCAGTTAAGATGTGGTCTTTATTATTAACAGTAATAAAGTGATTCTAACTGATACATGTTTAGAAACGACAACTCTTTTTTGCCTGTTGTTGTTTAGTCACTAAGTCATGTCCAACTCATTGGCAACCTCATGAACTGTAGCCCCCCAGGCTCCTCTGTCCATAGGGTTCTCCAGGCAAGAGTACTGGAGTGGATATTCCCTTCTCCAGGGGATCTTCCTGACCCAGGGAGCGAACCTGCATCTCCTTCATGGCAGGGTTCTTTGTGAATACCACTGAGCCACCTCTTTTGTGCTTGCTGCTGCTGCTGCTAAGTCACTTCCATCGTGTCCAACTCTGTGCGACCCCATAGACGGCAGCCCACAGGTTCCCGCATCCCTGGGATTCTCCAGGCAAGAACACTGGAGTGGGTTGCCATTTCCTTCTCCAATGCATGAAAGTGAAAAGTGAAGGTGAAGTCACTCAGCTGTGTCAGACTCTTAGCGACCCCATGGACTGCAGCCTTCCAGGCTCCTCTGTCCACGGGATTTTCCCGGCAAGAGTACTGGAGTGGGGTGTCATCACCTTCTCTGTGCTTGGCCCTGTGCTAATTCTGGAAGTTACAGGGAATTACAAATACTCTGAGTCCATTCTCCCCTCTTTCCTCAAAAAGTTGAAAAATTCCTAAAAACCCTTTATGGCTTAGTTCAACTTCCTGCTCTTATGTGAATAAGCCCAATCTTGCTCTGATCTTAATAAAACAAGTTATATCCTTTTCACATTCTCATCATTATAATTGCAATTTACAGGAAGCACTCACCACATTGTCTTCTGGTTGGTTGTTTACATGATTACCTTCTCACAAAGGTCTCTGAATCCTGAGGGCCTAGAACAGAACCTTGCCTGTAGTATGTGCCCAGTTTAGTCAACATTGTACGAGGCACTTGCAATTCAAACATGAATGTCCTGGTCTTGGCTTTTAAAGAGACTATAGTCTAAGGATATGAATTTTGGGGGGATTGTACTTTTCCAGTTGTTTATATATTACTTGTTTCTGCATACAATAGTAATTCAAACACAACTGCAATATTTAACTTTATTTATAAATTATACAGAATACAACTACAAAATCTACTGTGCTATTAGATTGTTCTCATTACAAATTTAAAGTGAACACTGTGTGTATTAGTTGCTCAGTTGTGTCCAACTCTTTGCAACCCCATGGACAGTGGACCAGGCTCCACTGTCCATGGGATTCTCCAGGCAAGAATACTGGAGTGGGTTGCCATTCCTTTCTCCAGGGAAAGTAAACATTAGATGGGCTAAATGAAGTGTAAAGCAAAGGCTTACTGATTTAGTGATGCTTTCTAATGAACTGTGTTACATATGCCCTAGATCCCCATTCCATGATGGAGATCACTGGGTCATCAACTCAGAGATCTGTGGGAGACAGACAGGTTGGGTATTTCAGCCTGTGAGGCTTTCCCACTATGGAAGGGAGCACATGGAAGATGTACCCCTAGTGCTTTGAGCCTGAGGCTTCTGGGATGGTGGGAAGAGCTATTCAGATGGCTGCACTTCTCCACCTTCCTTCTCTCAGTCTTCAAAGAATGGAAAGGCTTGAGCCTCCCCTCCAACCCAGAAAAAAATATCAAGTTTCCCCTCCTCCCAGAACAGTCCACAAAAAGCAGGCTTCCTGTGGGGACTAAAGGCAAATGTCCTCCGGTGAGGATTAATCCTGTTGTTTCCGCAGCATTCTGCTTGCATGGTTCCTGGCAATACAGAGTGCAGAATGTGCCTGGAATTCTACACCACCAAAAACAACAGTCTTTTCTAACTTAGCCATTAGCTCTGTGTCTGTCACCCATAGTCAACACAAAGGGCTTGACTTTAACCTTGACGCCAAGAGACCTTTATTAGCTCCCTGACTCCCAATGTCTCCAACCAGGCAGAACTAAGGGGGCTCAGTATTTCATTTGCCATATGCCCGCTGGATATTTTTTAAAAGGACAGAACAAATGAACTAGAATGCAGTGTCTCAGGGATTTTTCTCCCCTCACGGAAGTCCCATGAGGGGTTGTATTATCTCATTTTACAAATAAGACAACCGAGGGCATGAACATTTAATAAATTCCTCTAAAGTCAATTGATGTGCTGGAGAATCCAGATTCAAACCAAGGCTCTCTGGCTTTGGTTTCTTCTTTTCACTACACTACACTGCTCTACTTCATTAATGATGGTGGAATTATTTGTTATGAAAGGATTAGATTCTATTTTATTTGTAAGTGGATAGCAGGTGCATGGAAATCACTCAGGTTCAGAGTCTGAAAGGGCTGTAGGAATAGCGTATTCTTCCTGCAGTAGCATAGTTTTCTTTTTGTTTGTTAGTGAATGTTTAGTTCCCTGGCAAGGTGAAATAGCCGACTCACCTGGCGGTGGCATTGGGAGTACAATCAGAGTCCTTTCTTCATGCCCACCTTTCCTTTTTTGCTCCCTTTATTCTCTATCTGGTTCTTTCTGAAGAAGGAAGGGCAGGGCGTTACAAAAGTAATGCATGTTAACGTGTTATAGGATCTCAGAATTTAGCACATTCTTTCATGTTCATTGGGGCTTCCCTGGTGAATCAGGCAGTAAAGAATTTGCCTGCAATTCCGGAGACCTGAGTTTGATCCCCGGTTCCAGAAGATTCCCTGGAGAAGGACATGGCTACCCACTCCAGTATTCTTGCCCGGAATATTCTTTGGACAGAGGAGCCTGGTGAACTATAGTCTATGGGGTTGCAAAGAGTTAAACACAATTGAGCGGCTAAAACTTTGTGTATATTATTTCCTTTAAATCTTATCACTACTTTGTGAGGTAACTATTGTTCTTCTCCACCCACTGGCAGGTAAGAAAACAGATTTGGAGACCACAAATATGTTCAGTTATATGACTGGGGAGCCAGGACTTAAAAGCCTCAGGATTCTGCTGTCCTCAGCTAAGTTGGTCAAAAGATTCATTTGGGTTTTTCAGTAAGATCTTAGAGAAAAACCCAAGCAAACTTTCTAGCCAACCCAACACACCTAACACTAGTTGTCAGCTTTATATTTTATTATGGAGACCTTTATCATTCAGGGCATTGCTTCACCATTTCATCAGCTATTAATATCAGCTCATGCATAAGGAAGACAGCGACACAGAGGGTCAAACTGACTTGCCCCAGATCATATTGAGTGACTGTTGAGACTGACTTTTTATTTAATTAGGAGACTAAAAGAGATCCTAGTTATCTCTAATAAGACACTTTATTTAATTTCCATATTGAAACGGCCATTTATCTCTAACTAATAGAAAGTAAAAACATAATAAAAATTATGAACATATAAAAGATGCAGATGAGGACATGGGAGCATCAGAAGCCAGACTCGTGGGGATGAGCTGCGGCTTCCTTCTTGTATTACTGATGTTAATAGACACATTTGTGGTCTATAAGCATGGTATATATATTGTATCCACACATGCTTACAAAGTCCTGTGAAGTCATAGGTTGATATTATGGTTACCATTGCTCTAATTTTAGAGGAAAGACAGCCAAGCTGGGCTGGAGCTCCATAGGGCCTGTTTGAGCTCACAGTGTGGATCAGCTAAGTATGGCCCTTTATTGCAATGCTTCTGGCATACTCTCCCTCTTTGGTGATAGGTTCCTACCTTGTGAAGTAAGAGCTTGTACATACCCTCATCTTCTTTATTGTCTCTCAATGTTTATTTATTTGATTGCTCTGGTTCTTAGTTGCAGCATGCAAGATCTTACATTTTCTCTGTGGCATGCAAGATAATTAGTTGCGGCATGTGGGATCTAGTTCCCTGACCGGGGATCCAACCCAGGCCCCTTGCATGGGGAATGCAGAGACTTAGCCACTGGACCACCAGGAAAGTCCCACCTCATCTTCTTTAAAAGATTTCTTTGACATTCCAAGACCCAAAGAACAATAGATGTGAATGCTTTGGGGGATAATATTCTTGCCAACCTAGATAGCATATTGAAAAGCAGAGACATTTCCAACAAAGGTCTGTCTAGTCAAGGCTATGGTTTTTCCAGTGGTCATGTATGGATAGCTGAGTGCCAAAGAATTGATGTTTTTGAACTGTATTGTTGGAGAAGACTCTTGAGAGTCCCTTGGACTGCAAGGAGATCCAACCAGTCCATTCTGAAGGAGATCAGCCCTGGGATTTCTTTGGAGGGAATGATGCTGAAGCTGAAACTCCAGTACTTTGGCCACCTCATGGGAAGAGTTGACTCATTGGAAAAGACTGTGATGCTGGGAGGGATTGGGGGCAGGAGGAGAAGGGGACGACAGAGGATGAGATGGCTGGATGGCATCACGGACTCAATGGACGTGAGTCTGAATGAACTCCGGGAGTTGGTGATGGACAGGGAGGCCTGGTGTGCTGCGATTCATGGGGTCACAAAGAGTTGGACACGACTGAGCCACTGAACTGAACTGAATTGTTTCTTGCCAAAGAACTGGGAAAATAATGTCTCTTCTGTTATCATGTTTCCAATCAAAATGGAAGCTTAAATCATTTTTATAGGAGTGCTAAGATCAGGTACAGCCCTAGATATTTAATATAAAGCATTACATTTTCTCTGTAACTGTGATATAGATAGGCTCAGAGAGCAATAGTGCTTGCATGAGAAAAACTAGAAAGAAGCAGAGAATAGTCTGATGTTTAAGCAGAAACTTTCTGAACCCAAGAACTGTGCATGATACAGAGTCAGTGTCATTTCAGTCGGTTTCAGCAAACATTCAACCCCCATTTTATGTGAGAGCAGTGCTTTGAGGAAACAGATGAAGAAGGACCAGGCTGGTTATGCTCAATAGGATTAAACATTTCAAAGGCAAGTATGACTGGTATTGTAAGAGCCACTTTGACAAAGTTTCTGGGTAAGAATGAATGGGAAATACCACATAATTTGGGTGGAGGACATACTGTGGAGTGAGTTAGAAGAGGCTTTGTAGACCAGGAAGTGATTGAATTGAATGCAGAGAAGGAAACAGGACAGAGATGAAAACTTTCCTTAGCAAACCCAAACATGCAGGAAAGGAAGGGGGCGTATTTAGGTTCTTACAAGTACTGATACAAGTAGTAATAGCCACAATAGTACGCAATAAGGCTGGACTGGGTTGGTTACAATCAGAGAATATCTTTAGTTTTCATCACCTCTCCTCATCAGTCTCACTCTCTGGACTATTGGTATATCTGGGAGACCCAATGCCTCTCACTTCTCTTCCCTGTGTGAGCTTTGAACAGTTTGAGAAATTAGATGAGAGTAAACACATGGAGACCCATACCCATAGGGTCTCCATGTCACAGAAAGGCTGGTTGTAGGACTTAGCTGAAAGTGAGAGCCAAACGCACCAGATCAGTGAATTCCCGATTTAAACAGATTCTCCAGTTGTCACTGGTATCCTGTCCCAGCATGGGTATCCGTAGGAGGGGTGAGCAAGGTGCTGCCCAGGTAAGACTCACTTCCCAGACCACAGAAGTTTTGTTCTCTTCAGAGCTTGCTCCCAACTGGAGGAGATAAGCCAAACATAGCCAGTTTATTCTTGCAAATATATCACTGAGAGAAGCCACTATATCTGCAATAATGAAGGTGCTAAAAGGTATTAACAGTCTGAAATTTATTAACTCCCTCCCATGTGAGAAGGATCCTTACATGGTTCTATGATTTCTTGCCCTGGATCAAGTCTCAGCTATTTCCGTACTTTCTGGGGTGACGTCACAGTATAGACCCTTTAGAATCATAAATGTCCAGACCAGTGCAAACATCAAAATTTGAGGCTTATTCAGATATACAACCCTTCCCCTGCCTGAATCAGGCCATCTTTAAGTTTGGATGCCTTGGTTGTTACGTAGGCAAGTGAGCATTACTTTTACCTCCTCACTCTGTACTTTTCTCCCTCCTGCTCTCTCTAGTGTAGGTTTCTGATGCCTCCATGATCAGATGCAAGAGGAGAGGGCGATAGGGAAAAAGAGCTTGATGTAACACGGTGGCCAATGTGATGGGCAGACACATGGCTGAGTGTGGTTCCCACAACACATGAAATAGTCACTCTCTGTTAGTCCCTCGAGGCAACACATTTAAGGACTCATTTCAGAGGTCTTCCTGCTAGAGTCTCAGTACAGATGATCCCATACCTCTAGTTGGCCACTTCCAGCTTTTCCTCTGGTGCCCTTGTCTCCCAATAATCCATCTCCCAAAGACGCCAGGCTAGCTTCCAACCTTGCCGTCATATCTGGTGCCCTAGAAAAGGCTTCTTGCCTCATGGATGGGACTCCATCTCCTTCCCAGGCTGGGAGGCATACTTCTGGCCACAACTCTCCCAACTATGGTCTTCCCCAGGCAAAGGCCACGTGTTCCCCAAATTCCGCATCATGTAGGAACATCAGTGCTCCTTTAAAGCCCCTTCAAAGCCCCTTCACTTGGTTTGAAGTAATGGCCAAACACTCCCCTCTTCCTTGTTGTTTTTAGGAGATGGCACATAGCCCTCACAGACACGCTTTTAAAAGGGGGAACCTCTTTCACCTCTTTTCTCACTCAAACCCTTTATTCCTTGGAGGCGGGTGATGGACAGTTTTGTCTCAAATATGGTACAGCCCTTACTTAGGATTCAGGTGATTGGTGTCCATTATTATAGTCTTTGGGCAGTCAAGAGAGGCCCCACTTATAGGCCTTTTATGCTAGCATTTATTAAGGGCTTATGACACGCCAACTACTGTGTTAATCTCAGGTTATTCATTTAATCCCCAGAAAAGCCTATTGGGTAGGCATTGTTTTACTGACTAGGAAATGTTGGCACAATAATTCAAGTTAACATAGTAGCTATGAGCACTGGAGCTGGGCATTATTCCAGACCATCTGATGATTCCCAAATAAACACTGTGTTGGATTCCTACTTTCCCTACAATAGCAGCAGGGTTGGGAATCATGCCAAGGTCAACTTCTTGGAAGGAATTCATGCTTATATTCCACTAGTGCTGAGCACAGAGGTTGATTTAGACAGAATGTAGAGGACTTGAGGGGAAGAAGGTGAAGAGGAAATGGATGGATGGCCTTAAGAACCACAAGGCCCAGCTTGATCCTGAACTTTGTCTTTACTAGGAGAGTGACTATGACAAATTAGTCATCAGCTTGAGTCTTGCTTTCAATTCCATAAAGCAAGGATAATAGTATAAGTTACAGGAATGATCTGAAAAGTCAAATTTGGGAAATAGTAGATGATCCAGAGCTGTGATGATGGTGATGGCAATGATTATAGTTGCTGACATAATTAACATTTATTAAGCCATGTTTATTTATTAAGCCTTGCATTTATTACATGCCAGGTGCTCAGATACACTTGAATGTATTTACTTGGTTAATCTCCACAGCATAAGAGACAGCACAATTCCTAGCTCCATTTACAGAATAAACCCAGGTATGGGTGAATAATCTGCCTTGTGTTAACACAGACAGTGAGTGGCAAGCTTGAGGATGGGCACAAGCAACCTGTGAATGGAACCTGCTAGAGCAATATCTAGAACCTTCTAGGGAAGATCCATGAGTATTCTTAGCCAAAATAAACAACAATGTAATCATTATAATTATTTTTACACATTTTTTTCAGGCAGTAGGAAGTCACTTGAAGTATAGCAGTTTCAAAGTATACCAATATTATCAGAGCATAGTTGAAGTATGAGTAGTGAAGAGTGAATTATTAATTGTTTATCATCTGCATATTTTTGTATAAACTACTTGAAAACTATTTGGTGGGCACAAAGAAGTTATTTAACATGTTACTTTGGGTATAAGGGGGAAAACCAGACATATTCTGTAATTTTGCAGAGATTCAAAGTTTGTTCTTGATCAATACATGTGGGATGTGTTTATCTGAAGAATACCTTGGTTTAAGGTTCATATAGCATAAATGCTTCTAGTAGCAGAAATAGATTTCTCTTTGTTTCCTTGCTCACCAACAGAATCCAATCTGTTTGCAGTGATTTAATCAGCAACTGTGAGTTGTTTACAGGAAAACTCCTACATAAATCAAAAACTTCCAGCACGTTTGCTCCTGATTTTTCTGATGCCCTCTGACCAAACTGGTTAGCCATTTTTAACTCTATTTGTCTGTGTGTGTGCATATGTGAGTGTGTGTGAGAGAGAGAGAGATTATATATATATATATATATATATATATGTATGTATATATATACTGAATAATTATAACATCAGAACATATTATTTTTTAAAGTCTGATGATCACTGGCATTTTAGCTGATTCATGTATGCTCTGGTGTTTGGAAAATGCATTTTCCTTTAAATGTAGAGGTCTGAATTTTTTTCTAGAAGAGAATTTATTTAAGAGCTGGACATCCTTCTTTCCTCTTTTCCTCCTCTCCATTTTGTCCTTCCTTCCTTCCTAGTTTGTTTCAATTAGGTTTCTTTGGTCTCAAGCAACATTGTTGATGTTGTTCAGTTGTGTCTGACTCTTTATGACTCCATGGACACACCAGGCTTCCCTGTCCTTCACTGTCTACTTGAACTTTCTCAAACTCATGTCCATCGAGTTGGTTGGATGCCATGCAACCATCTCATCCTCTGTGGTCCCCTTCTCCTTCTGCTCTCAATCTTTCCCAGCATCGGGGTCTTTTCTAATGAGTCAGCTCTATGCTTCAGGTGACCAAATTATTGGACCTTCATCTTCAGCATCAGTCCGTCCAGTGACTATTTGGGGTTGATTTCCTTTAAGATGGAATGATTTGATCTCTTTGTTGTCCTAGTGACTCTCAATGTACAGCAATTCAGATTATTTTAAATACAAAAAGAAAGAAACTTTCTGTTGGATGGATTTAGGGAAGCTGTCTGAATGGAAAAAGAAAGGAAAAGCCGAACCCCAAGATTTTTCGTCTTTTACCAACAATTTACTTCTTTTTCCAGCCTCTGACTAACACCCAATCTCAGTTATTTCTAAGCACCGATATGAAATCATTATATTTTAAGCCTTAAAGTCATATACAATGCTGTATATCAATGAAATCTCAATAAAATTGGGAAAAAACTCACTGTTGTGTAAGTAACCAATTCAAATCTCAGTGCCTTAAAACAGTAGGTGTTTGTTATCCCCCATCTGAAGTTTGGCTGGAGAGGTCAGCTCAGCCAAGTCAGGCTCAGCTTTGAAGAATGAACAGAGGTACCATCTATGTCTGTGCATCTGAGGTCAGCTGTAGGTTGGCTAACAGCTGTCAGCCAAGCTCACAGATCTTGGCTAGCTCTTCACTTATTCCTGGGATTTAATAGGGAGAAATGGACAGGCTCTGCCCCACATGGTCTCTCATCCCCAGGGGACGACTGGGGCTTGTTCAAATGCAGGTGGAGGGGGCCTAAGAAAATGAAAAGATGCCTAGGCTCAGACCTGGTCTGATACCACCCCCAACACATCTATTGACCAAAGTAAGGACGAGGCCAGCCTGGATTCAAGGCAGGGGTGGAGCAATTAGATGTCACCTAACACACAATCGCATTACAGAGGGGCATGTTTGTGGCCATTTTTGGAAACAGTCTACACAGAAACTACAGCCCCTAAAACACCAGGTCACAGAGAATGCATGAACACATGATTTACGCGTCACACTGGGATGAATCAACTCCATTCAATGCCTTCCCCCCCCTTTTTTTTTCCTTATTCCACTCAAGACAACACTCTCCATCCCTGGAATGGCATCTTGATTGGTGGCCTTATCAAAATTTATGAATATTGGGAAACAAGAGCCCTAAAGAAAAAATCAAAGTCATGTTGCAATAAGAGTGGGAAAGAGGTGCTGAGAAGAGACAAAGTAGTGTTTTTAGATGCAGCCCTCAAAGACCTGAGGCTTTGAGGAAGGCAGTTCTTGTTTAAGTCTTCCACACACTTTCAGTGGGGCCTATTAGAGGACTCTATTTTAATTTTTAATTGGGGGATAATTGCTTTATAATGTTATGTTGACTTCTACCATACATTCACAGGAATCAGCCCTAAGCATGTATTGTGTGTGTGTGTGTGCATGATAAGTAACTTCAGGCAAGTCTGACTCTTTGAGATGCTATGCACTGTAGCCTGCCAGGCTCCTTTGCCCATGGGGATTCTTCAGGCAAGAATACTGGTGTAGGTTGCCATGCCCTCTTCCGGGGGATCTTCCCGACCCAGGGGTGAAACCCACGTCTCTTACGTCTCCTGCATTCCTGCATTGGCAGGCAGGTTCTTTACCACTAGTGCCACCTGGAAAGCCCTCTGTGTGTAATGTGTGTGTGTGTTTGTGTGTGTATGTATAAAACCATGTCTCCTCCCTCTTGAGCCTCCCTCCCACCTTCCCCATCCCGCCCCTCTAGGTTGTCACAGAGCACCAGGCTAGGCTCTCTGTTTTGTATAACAGCTTCCCATTTGTTGATAATGCCTGGGTGAAGACTTGAAGGGTGTTTGCTAAGAGGATAAGAAGCAAGCTCAGCAGTGGTTAGAGAGGAACTCTTCCTCTTCACTTCTAACATTCCCATTCCCTTAAAGAAGCTCAATTAGTATAAATCTCGGCCTTTCTCTGCTCCTTTAGCTTATGAGTGAGATGATTTACCTGGATGAGATATGTAGAAAGAATAATGGGGGATGCTCAGCTCAGCCAAGCTGTCCGTGTCGTAAGGGTGTATAGGCAGGGAGGGCTGTCTGGGCCCAGCACTGCTGGATTTCAGTGGGTAGGATTCCTTAGATCCAGAGTTTGCCATTATCATTATCAAATCCACTCAATCCGCCTAACAATGAGCATTCCATCTTGGTCTCCATCAGTAATAAGTATCATACTTGGATCCCGTATTTCTTTTTTGCTTTATTCCCTACTCGTTCAAAACCCAGGTGGTGAAGGGGATTATTTTTGGGGGGGGGGCAGAATAAAACAATTTGGAGCTTTTTGGAAATTATGGTTCAGATACCTGGACTAGAGATGTGGGATGGAATATAAAGCTTGAAGGGCAATGGGAAAATCAGACAATGAAAGACTTGTGTGCCATACTGAAGAGGGCAGGCTTTACACTAAGGGCCTAAGTTGCTGATGTACCTGGGTCTCTCAAGTCTCCTACACTGGCAGGCAGGTTCTTTACCGCTAGCACCACCTGGAAAGCCCTTGATGCAGTGGACAGACAAGAAAACCTTACGTTTTTGAAAATCTACTGAAGCACTATTGCTGAGAATGTTCAATCACAGCCTCAAACAGAAGGCAATGGAGCCAAGTCATAAACATCACCTTTCAGAGTCAAAGGCATGTGTTCCTCAGAGCATTAAGCAAAGGAGCAGAACAATCAAGAAAAAGAGAAAAGAGTCAAAGCAAACTAGAGAGATAAAGAGAAAGTTTTCAAATAGTATAGGTGATCTCACTGTCCTTTCTTAACAATTATCATATTGGGCTTAGTCTGGCTGTTAAGTAACACAGAGCCAAAATAATGATCTCCTCCCAATACCAAATTCAATCTGAAATTATTGACTTCTGGATCTAACGGGACTCAGAGATGATCCATTTCTCACAACAGATTCAGTGATTTGGCCCAAAGTCCCATAGTCCACTTTTGAGTCTTTTTCAGCTCCATAAATGACTAAATTACATAAATACCGCATTCAATATTCCATATCTATGTCCTATAAGCTGGACATTTATGTTTTATGCTCCATTCAAATTACTTTCCTCACCTCCAATTAAATCAGTTACCTTATTACTGGTTTTTTCTGCCTTCGGAAAGTTGCCATTGCACTTCCGTGGCAGTAAAGCACAGTATCATTCATGGGGTCCCTGCTCAAAAGTTGTCATTCAACAAGGATGCCAAGGCATTGAAATGCAAGAGTTCGGAAGTGTCTTTTGTAGAAGTATTCCATGCTTCCTTTCACTGAACATGTCCCAGATGCTCAAGCTTGGAAGAGGTGTTTGAAGGATGCCAGAATGGGAGCTTGTTGTTACTGTTCCATTGCTATGTCATGTCAGACTCTTTGTGACCCCATGGACGGCAGCATGCCAGGCTCCTCTGTCCTTCACTATCTTCCAGCATTTGCTCAGATTCCTGTGCATTGAGTCAGAGCTTAGGCTCGAGTAAACACCTGACTTGCTCTAAACCACTCCCAATTCTTGCCTCTTTTAGGCTTTTTCTTCCACTGCACTTTCCATTTGTCTGCTAAATCCTGTAGTTTCATTAAGTCATTGTTGATTCCTTGTGGTTAAACTTGCTATTACTTTCCATTCAGAACAAGTGTTGGCAAACTATGGCCTGCAGGTTGGCCTCCTGTGCTGATAGATTTATTACAGCACAGCCTCACCCCTTCATATACACATGGCCTAGGGCTGCTTTTAGGCTACAACAGCAGACTAGAACAGTCACGAGACAGACCCGAGAGCCCACAGAGCGGAAAATATTTGTTCTCCAGTCATCTACAGGAAAAGCATGTCGACTTCTAATTGAGAAGGCTAACCACACGGCACTTTGCTTTTACCACTCTTAATAATAAATAATAGTTATTAGCAATAGTCACCACTGATAAAGTGATTGATTAAGAACTTAGGTAACAGTTGGGTCCTTTTTTAACATTATAGCAGTCAACATTCATGACATATCTGAGTGTAATTTTTCACATGATATAGAGAAGCAAAAAAAGGCTAGAGAGGCTAAGGAGTCTGCTCAATACAGCACATGCTAAGTAGCAGAAGAGAGGTTTGAACACAGTTTTTTCTGCTGTTGAAATCTGTGCTTTTGATCTACTCTGCAGCTGATTGTGTGTCTCTTCTTTCCTGGGCTGAGTTTTCATTTCCTCTTTGTACAGTGCTTAACAGAATGTTTTGCATGGTTATGCCATCAGCCTATTTAATTACTAAATTGATGTAAGGCTGAAGCCACACAAGAAGAGGAAAGAGGTATAGATTGTTTTGAAATTTGTCTTATTAGAATCTAAGACCCTTGAAGGCACAGATTCACATGACCATGAAAACAACCAAGAAATAGCTCATTTCTAGGCTTGGGGACAAAGGTCCATCTAGTCAAAGCTATGGTCTTTCTAATAGTCGTGTATGGATGTGAGAGTTGGACCATAAAGAAAACTGAGCTTCGAAGAATTGATGCTTTTTTTTGAACTGTGGTGTTGGAGAAGACTCTTGAGAGTCCTTTGGACTGCACAGAGATCCAACCAGTCCATCCTAAAGGGAATCAGTCCTGAATAGTCACTGGAAGGACTGATGCTGAAGCTGAAACTTCAATTCTTTGGCCACCTGATGTGAAGAACTGACTCACTGGGAAAGACCCTGATGCTGGGCAAGACTGAAGGCGGGAGGAGAAGGGGATGACAGAGGATGAGATGGTTACATGGCATCACTGACTTGATGGACATGAGTTTGAGAAAGCTCTGGGAGTTGGTGATGGACAGGGAAGCCTGGCATGCTGCAGCTTGTAGGGTTGCAAAGAGTTGAACACAATTGAGCAACTGAACTGAGGCTTGGGGAATGCTTGTGAACTAGAAACCAGGAGACTAAGTCTGTACTCATGTTTCAGCTGCAAATTAAGAATGACCTTGAGCAAGTCATTCATCTTTCTAAGCCTATTTACTAATCATATTTCAAGAGAATTTGATTAGTTGATTTTCAAGGTTGTATTACAAAGCTTATCCAAATCTAAGAGTCTGAATATAACTGTAACACTCCTTTTGGTATATTTACCATAGAACCACCAGGTCAAAGACAGAATGAGGAAAAGGAAGAGAACTAACTTTTACATTAAAATGTCAACTGTGTGCAAGCACAGGTCTGGGTATATTTCATGCATCATGTCATTTTAACCTCAGAGCAGTCCTGAGATTGCAATAATTACTAAAATGATTTAAATGGAAGTTCAGAGGGATTAGCCAAGTTTTCTAAGCTTAAGCGCAAAATGAGAGTTCCAGCAGGAATTTGAACCCAGATCAAGTTCATGACAAATAATATGCTGTTCTCAGTACATCAAGGTTTGTCCAATGAGGTCATTCCACACTGGACAATAACTGAAGGTTGTAATTCATCCCGTTACTTTTTCAGTTCAAGGCAATTGATCTGACAGCATTGGGAGAAGTTCAAATAACAACACAAGCACAAAGCATTTTCAGAGTGGGACTTCAGTTTTCAGGTCTTCAGAATCATAGGCTGCCTGCTACCAAAGCCCATTGTGTTGTGTGGTAAATCTTATCAAAGCTCTTAAACATAACACATTTTAAAAAATCATCTACCAGTGTCTGAAAGTGGGCCTTGATGGTTCTGATTAGGACAGGCCATTAAAACCTCTGCTCATTTCCTTTAAATAAATCTCAGACTTTTCCAAACCAGTTTTTGTAGTTATCATAGTAGATCATGTCAACTCCAAATTGAGGCAAAAGATACATACTTAGCATTTATTTTCTGAAAATAAGAAACTATTTTTATATCAAGTTCTCTGCTGATATAGAGAGTGTTACATGTTCCCTTCAACTTTGGTATAAATGTACAGATTGCAAGAAAAAATAATAGTACCTAATTGAGAAATATCTCATAATTTCCAAGCATATACATCACTATAATGAATCTATGGCTTCCTAGTGTATAATGAATCTATAGACTTCCTAGTCTATGAAGTACATTTACTGATCCATATTTTATAGACAAGGAACAGAGAATCAAAAATACTTAATATGGTCCAAATATATAATCTCAGTGCATTTTTATGAGGAAACAGAATCAAACTAGAATCCAGGCTCTTCAAATTCCACCCTTTTCCTTCACTCATCATCACCTTTCATTGGGTGATACTGGAATATAATTTTACCCATTTTGCTTATTTTATGGGTTATTCTGTCCTATAATCAAAAACAAAATATAAAGAATACAGTATGATCAACAATTGCATAGTGCTTCGTAGCCTATACAACAATTTTGATAGAAATGTTTTACGTTTTCTTTTTGTCATTATACTCAAGACTGACAGATTTTCTTTTCTTTGGCTTCAAAATCAGTGTAGATGGTGATTTTAGCCATGAAATTAAAAAAAAAAAATGTTCTCTTCTTAGAAGGAAAGCTATGACAAGCCTAGATAGTGTATTAAGAAGCAGAGAAATCATTTTGCCAACAAAGGTCTGTCTAGTCAAAGCTATGGCTTTTCCAGTAGTCATGTATGGATGTGAGAGCTGCACTATAAAGAAGGCAGAGCTCCAAAGAATTGATGCTTTCTAATTGTAGTGCTGGAGAAGACTCTTGAAAGTCCCGTGGACAGTAAGGAGATCAAATCAGTCAATCCTAAAGGAAATCAACCCTGAAGATTCACTGGAAAGACTGATGCTGAAGCTGAAGCGCCAATACTTTGGCCATCTGATGCAAAGAGCCAACTCATTGGAAAAGACCCTGATGCTGGGCAAGATTAATGGCAGGAGGGTCAACAGAAGATGAGATGGTTGGATGGCATCACCTACTCAATGGACATGATTTTGAACCAATTCCAGGAGGTGATGAAAGGCAGGGGAGCCTGACATGCTGCAGTCCATGGGGTTGCAAAGAATCCAACATGACTTAGCGACAAAAACTTATTAAAACAAATAACACCAAGGCTCAGAAAAGTGTCAGCACAAGGGTTTCCATACCCTCAGTTCTAGTCTCTATGTTTTCCTCTCTTCTTGTTGCTATCTCTTTCTTTACACCTTCTTTAAGTAACTGAGAGTTCATCTTGATTCAGTATTCTCATTCATTTTCAGAAGCTGGTTAGGCAAAAGAGAAGAGAGTCACCAAATAAAATAGAACATTTAGCCAACTGCTTCTTTCTTGCCTCTGCTTTGTGTTATACCATCAGGCTACACAGGTTTCTGGAAATTAGAGAGATTAGATTTTATGATGATGAAAACTTCTCTCTGGAGGGTTGCATTTCACCTCATGTGCACTGCAGGCCTGCTTTGACAGTTCCAATTGTAAGAAATATTCCCCCACTAACTGCTTGGCTATGACTCACCTCCAATAGTCTCTGTCTGCAACATCTGTCCACTTTGTCTTTTCTCTTTCAAATCGTGATTTTAATTTTACACTGAGCATGCTTTACAGCAAAACCCACATATAGCTGTCCTACTGGGGAACTGATTAAAATAAGTATGGAAGTTGAAATGTGGAAAATATGTCACTCTCCAAAGTTTTCCTAAATAAGCTCTGGTCTTGCACACCATCATCAGTGGAGGGATAGAGCTAAGAGGTGAATTTTATCTCTCAGTAGCTGTGAGCATTTGGTAGACAATGTGCTTATATTCACAAACTGTAGACCTGGCAGAATAATCATTTTCTTTAATATTCAGATGCTAAGTTCCCATAGAGCCCTTAGCATGCAGTCTTTCATCAAGTCTAAGAGCTAGTTTTCCAGTATAGTATTCTTCTTCCTTTCTGTCCACCATGATTTACATGTTGCCTCTGTCATCGGGTGTATTTTCTGCAATTTTTCTCAACAATCCTGGCATGAATTATCTTCTTAAAAATTTAAGAAATACTGCAACTTAATAGGTTTCTTAGAACTCTGACTCTATTTAAAGCTAAAGCCCAGATAAATTTTCATTGCTAAACTCACTGATTTTGCATTGTTGTTTAGTCACTACGACATGTCTGTCTCTTGTGACCCCGTGGACAGTAGTCCACCAGGCTCTTCTGTCAGTGGGATTTCCTAGGCAGGAATATGGAGTGGGTTGCCTTTTCATTCTCCAGGGAATTTTCCTGATCCAGGGATGGAAACTGTCTCCTGTGTCTCCTGCATTGGCCAGCGGATTCTTTACCAATGAGCCACCAGGGAAGCCCTGATTTGCATAACAACATTACTGTACCTGTGTAGGTGTAGTTACATTCACACTGAACTGTATTTTAGAGGCCATGTGCCTACAGGTGAGTTCAGAGAACGTGCCATATTCATCTCAGATGCTCTAGCACTTAAACTCAACTATAACCCATCTAGTAATGCATAGACTCAAATAGGTTAGATTTCTTAGAATCAACTTCTAGACTAGTCTCTACATAATAGACAAGTATCTAACTTTTGGTTTCCTCACATATAAAAAAAGGGCTAATTGTGGCCCTTTACATAAATATTTTGGTGGCAGATTAAATGAAATTAAATGAGTTAATTTATGTTAAGAGGAGAACACACTGACTGACAAATAGCAAAAGCATAAAAATGGTAGTTGTTATTGTTAGAGAAGGAACTGATTTAAAATCTGCTGAATTAATCTTGAATAAAGTTGGAGAATACATAGTCATATGAAGTCCAGAATTTTCTGTTACTATAAAATTTCAAAGAAGACACAGAGAAATAGTGGAAAGAATATATATATATTTATGATAGGCATCCTGGCTTGGAGTCTGTGCTCTGTGACTTATTAATGGGCAAGTTTCCCGTCCGTCTGTGGTTTGCGGACCTTCGTTAGTAACAATGGATAAGATGAATAATTACTGTATGAGTTTGTCATGAGGATTGTATCTGCGGAAGCATTCCCCAAGGCAGGAATTTTCAAAATTTTAGCCCCCAGAGCTTTTTCTCCAAAGGACTTTTCTTCACAAAGAGGCCCACAGAGTAAGCAAAGAAAGCACATTACAACAGAACTGAATTTATGGACTTGATCCTGGCATGGATGAGAGTCCCTCGTACTGATCTCACCCACTTCCCTTCCTTCCACCCCTCCCTACCCTTTTTCCAGTTACTACACAATTAGAAAAACGTTTATCTGGGATAAATAAATCCTGAACCAATGAAAGAATTATCATACCACAAAGAATGAGTGGACTGGTAATTTTTTTCTCTGTCTCTCCTTCGGCGGTTCCAAATATTTCTATAATGCATCATATTCTTCCTGGATTGGGGAAGATCCCAATGATCTTAACCAGGGGTACTTTTAGGATAGCCAAGATTTTTGTGCGTCTCCATGGTGACTAAATTTTGCACTAGAAATCACTGTAAAATCAGTAGATATATGGCAGTATGGAAGTTTGGTGTCTGGGTAGTCACTACACTAAGAGCATCCCATAGAATTAGGATTTTGGTGATAGAATCCTGGGTTCATAAAATTACTCTCTCTCTCTTTCTGCCAAGTTCTATCCAACTGATGGAACTTGTTTCATTGAATACCAATTTATTAATGACTGATGCATTTGATAGAGAAGGAAAGATCAATAGAGGATTTAAAATTGGGAGGGACTTTTCACACCACTTCATTCTAAATCCCTCTAAATAGAGATGTTAAGACCCAGAGAATGAAGGCACTTTTTTTTCTAAAACTGTCAAGTGTAATCAAATTACTTGGACCATCTTGAGAATGGGTTGCGGACATTCATTTGAGAATCTCCATGATTATTAAGATGGTGAGGGGATATCTCTGGATGACGCTTACATCTTTAGTGTGGGTCAAAGAGAGGAGAAAACCGGTACACAGCTAATTTGGAAGGTGATGTGATCAGAGAGAGACAGATGGATAGATGGGTAGGTAGATAATTTGCATCGTTCAGAACTTGAACTTCCTACATGCCAAGCACTGTCCTAAGTGCTTTATGTATCTTTTATTTAATCTTCACCACAGTCCTATGTAATTCCTTGCTATTATCTTCATTTCACAAGTGAGGAAATTGAGGCCCTGAGAAGTTAACTACCTAGCATAAGATCCCCCATTTAGTGGGACAGAGTAGGATGGAACTGGCACAGTCTGACTCAAGAACCCGGATTCCTAAGCACTCTGTCATCCTGCTGCAGAGAGAGACCCTTAACCATACAGGGAGGGGTTGAGAGGTTGGGAAGGGTAGAACATTAGCCATGGCCCCTGGGTGTGACGAGCCAATTCTCAGGGTCACCTCCAAGGACTGTCCTCAGGGACATGCCTTCCTATGTGGCCACCAGCCTGGAGCTTACTGTCTTCCACTCCTTCTTCCTTCTGCACCATACCCCACCATGCCATGTAGTCCTTGGGTCCTTCAAATCATCCCCTTTGGCCCAAATTTCACCAACTGTCTCCTCCCAGAGATCTGCTTTTCTTGTCTCCTCTTGCAGCTCATTCTTGTACATGTTTGAGACCTGATTCTTCTCCCTTTCATTCGTTTTTTTTTCAGCTGGGATATGGAAGACAGAGGCCAGGGGCCCTGAGACTGACCTTCTCACCAAGTGCTGAGAGCTGGAAGGGGCAGCAGTCATTCCAAACAGGCTATAAAAGAAGTCCCCTACATATGAACAAATTCTGCTTCAAGAGCATGTTGGTAAGTCCAATTTGTTTTTAAGTCCAACAAAGTTAGCCCAGGCACCCAACTAACACAATTGGCTGTATAGTACTGTACTGTAATTGGTTTAAAATATTTTCATGCAAAGAGTACATAAAAAAACACAAAAAATAAAGAAAACATTTTAAATCTTATAGCACAGCACTTTGAAGTATGCAGTAGTACACTACAATAGCTTGTATACAGGGTCAGGCATCAAATGAACAGACAAAAGACTGAAGGGAGAACAGGTGAGAGATGATAGAGCTGAAAGGTTGTCAGCAATAGGAGATGGAGGAAAAGGTGCAGTTTCATTCCCACCTGGTGTTGATGGAATGCTCATTCACATCTTTGAAAGTCTGCAACTTGAAGATTTACATGTAGGGGACTTGCTGTAGTTAATGTTAGAATCCATCAGGA
Organism: Capra hircus; assembly: GCF_001704415.2. Taxonomy (NCBI): domain Eukaryota; kingdom Metazoa; phylum Chordata; class Mammalia; order Artiodactyla; family Bovidae; genus Capra; species Capra hircus. Next base: position 106,298,331 of record NC_030813.1, read on the forward strand.
TGATGACTGTGGCTTCCTGCTGTGTCTTGCTGGGGAGCAGTGGTCATATGGGTGACGTTGTTTCATATGTACCCAAAAAAGAATTGCCACAATCCGGAGGGCAGGGTCTTAGGGGTCCAAGCACATTGACTTGGATGAAGCCTGGCTGGAGAATTTTTCATTAGGGCCTGAGAATGTTTCCTGCTCAGGGAACATTTGTGGAAAAGCTCCCTCACACTGAGGAGTGACTATGAGGATGGAGGACACATTTTTGTGGTCAACCAAATGTCACTGTATAATCTCTCTGCATCTCTGCCTGTGCTCTTGGTCCTGAGAGTTTCCATTTTGCCTGCAAAGAGATTTTCCACCGTGGACTAAGAAACAAACAAAAAGAGTAAATAGGCAATTACGTAACTGTGCCATGACTACTAAGATACTGCTGTAGGACTCTGGCTCATGAAAGAATACCTAACATGGGAATCAGGTGAGACTTTTCTATAATTTTAAATCCTGCTGAAGTTTTTATTCATGCCTCACACTGGTCTTCCTCAAGCTACTGTGAGCTTGGTTCTCGGCTCTTATGACCTCTGCTAGACATCACCTTGCCCCTGTGTTTGCACTACTTGCAGGTTCTATTAGGGCCCGTTTATCACCAGTGTTGCTTAGAAGTTTTCTCCATCCAGTGCTCAGCAGAGAGCAGTCTCCTACTTTCTGATGAAACCAAATATGGCTTCTTGTCTTCTGCTTCCTGGGTGCTGTAGCTCTCCCACGTTCTCTTTATCCTGGTCTTACAGATCATTTTTTTCTACAAACCTCTTCTCTGGCATAAAAAGGAAGGATATTTAAAACATATCCTGGCAGTGGAAAGTCACTTTCTACTTAAGCTCCAGTCCCACCCAAGATGGATTGCTCAATTGGCTGCAAATCAGGTTCCCAGGAAACAAACCCTGAGACGGAGTGGAGAATGCAGAATGTTTATTAAAGAGTGACCTTGAGATCAATGTCCTTGGAAAGGACAGGGAAAGCAGAACTTGGCAGTAGGAAGCTGAGTTATGGTGCAGCTCATGCAGGGAACATGTAGCTGATCAATAGGAGCTGTGGAGCTAGAATGGCCCTTCAGATTTGTCCCACCTTGCACCAAGATGACCAGACCTTTATATTTCCACATGGATCAGCCATCAATGGTGAGACAGTGTATGTCTTATTGCAAGGTGACTGTTTACAGATAAAGCAATCCCTAGAGGGGCTGAGAGCTGAAGGTTTTGTGATGACTGCATTTTCTAGCAAATGGAGCAACGTGACCTTCATTGATGGGGACTCTGGCTCATGCATTGTGGTATCCCCCTACTTGTTAAGGTCTCCCATCTCTGAAACTTAGAAGGTATTACTATTTAACCTTCCGTGCCCTACTTGTTTGCTGTATCCTTTGAGCCTCTGGGAAACAGATGTCAAGATGGGAGAAATGGATTAGAAGGACTCTGGAGAAAGGTAAAATGGAGAACACACAAGGGGAGGTGGGAAAAGTCTGTCAACCTCAGTGCAGGTCTAGCACCTATGAAGGTGAAGAAGAAAGAAGGGGCATTAGAGGGGAAGAACCTCAAATGGCAGCGTAGCTCTGAAAGTCAGGGTCAACGACTGGGAGCCCCCGAGTGGATCCTGCCTCAGGCAGAGTGTCCTCTCTCTCTTACACGTGCTGTGCTCAGTCCTTGGTGAAACCCAGCTCAGGAAAGTGTGATGTCAGCAGGCACACTGCAGCAGACCCCAAAGGTGCAGGAGCTGGGGGCTACAACTAAATTCTCCTTGCAGCAGGAGGTTCTCTGTTGAAGGGAGATCTGGGTGCCACACTCCCATGGCTGGTACCAGGACAGACCAAAAAGTGCCTAAGGTGGCACTTGAACATATTATTTAATAGTGTAGTTGGTGTGCTTTTGGAAATCTGTCTGGCCTACAATTCACTATTAGTCCCTCTCATGATGGGGTAGGTAAGAGGGAACACATCACACATTTTTAGATTGAGGGCAAGAGGAGAACGAGGTGACAGAGGATGAGATGGTTGGATGGCATCACTGACTCAATAGACATGAGTCTGATCAAACTCAGGGAGATGGTGAAGGACAGGGAATCTTGGCGTGCTGCAGTCCATGTGATCACAAAGAGTTGGACACGGCTTAGTGACTGAACAACAACAAATATTTTGCCTTTGACCCATGATTCATAGGACAAGGAATGGAACCGCTGTAACAGTAACTCGAAATTATCCCTCTGTTTGGAAATATGAAAATGGAGATACTAGACAACAGTTCAACATATATTTTCTGTGTCTATTTAGAGTCACTGCAGTTCTGTGGTTAAGGGCACAGAGCCTCGGCAAATCCTGCTTCAGCCACTGTATAATCCAAAGTCTGATGTAACTCCTGTCACCTCTGAATATCCAGTCTACCATCAACAGAATACTTTGTGCAACCCTCCGATCTGGCACCATTTCAATTGACCAGTTGTTGGCAATTTGTCTACATTTGTCCCTTTTCATCCTGAAAGGGCAATGTTACTCTCACAGTGGTGAGTACTGGGCATTTATTCCTGGCATGGTTTTATGTTGCCTGCCCACAGAATCTCAGTGAGCACCACTCTCAGATGCCTTTTAGAATTTCTGGTCTAGAGTTATGGCATCTTGAATAATGTAGAGTCTGACCAGGGGACCCATTTTGTAACAAAGGAGCTGTGGGAGTGGCCCCATGACCAAGGACCTGACGTTCATGACACAAAACATACAATTCAGAGTTGCCATCCAATCACACATGGACAAGACCTCAGCTGGGGCCAGCTCAGAAGCAATCCATTGAGTAAGGGGCGTCATCTTTCAGAATGCAATACACGCACTGACTCAGAAATCTCTGAGCCCTGTTACCCCTAATAGGAAAAGACATCTGAGTCTGGGTTTCAAGAGATGTGAAAGAGACTGGGACCACTTAACCATCACTCTCGATCCATTGGGGGAATTTGTACTTCTTGTCTTTGTAACTCTGGACTTGGTAGCTTGAGAGGTCCTGCTCTCAAAGGGGGTGCAGTCCTACATCAAGGGTGCAATTGAACATGCTGTGTCCAGGATCCAGCAGGGGAGAGGAGTCACTATCTAAGTGGGAGGAATTGGACCTGATCAGCGGTGCTTGCTAAGGCTGCTGTAGCATGATGGAGAAGGGAGGGCTATGAGAAGACCTCAGGTGCCCAGTTGGCTCTCTCAGGAGGTCCTTGCCCAGTCATGAGTGCAGGTCCTGCAAGCCTGGTCAGAGAAGAGAATGGTTCCCAGGGTTCAGGCCACTCAGGGACTAGGGTCTGGGTCACATTCCTAGCTACTCGGATGATTAATCTTATGTGACAGCTTGACTTCTGTACTTGGGTTTTTAGCCAAATACTAATCTCAGTGCTGTATTGAAGGTACTTTGTAAACGTGGTTAAAATCTACAGTCACTTGACTTTAAGTAAAGAAGGTTATCATTGATTATGTGGGTGGGCCTCGTCCAATCAGTTGAAGGGCTTAGGAGCAAACACAGGTTTCTCTGAGAAAGAAGAAATTTTATCTCAAGGCTGACATATCAACTCCTGCCTAAGTTTCCCAACTTCTGTATGCCCTTCAGATTCCAAACTTACCCAGCCAGGCCCCACAATTGTATAACCCGATTATAATCATGTAAGACAATTGCTCCAAAGAAATTTCTTTCTCTTGTATATAGATAGACAGATAGATAATAGATGGGTGGATAGATAGATAGCATTCAAATCAATTTCAGTATCTGCCTTCAAACACATATCCTTCTATCTTTATAAGACCTTTCCCACTTCTGTGTAAGTTAGCTCAGGTTACTGTCTGTTGAATGTGCAAGGCAAACAAGCTTAGCTTGGATGTATAGGACATCCTTTGCCTTCACTACATTTTTGGATTCCTTTAACATTCACTTGCTCTTTGATCATCTTAAATCTGACCTGACCTGGACTCAACCTTGCAACTGATGCCTATTATCTTATATGTATAGTTCATAATTTACAGCTGCTTTTCTTGCTTCTCTGGCAAGGCTCTAAGATTTGAAATAAAACTGAAATAAAATAAATATATATATAAATTATGAACTATACATATATATTATCTTATCTGTATAGTTCATAATTTACAGCTGCTTTTCTTGCTTTTCTGACAAGGCTCTAAGATCTGAAATAAAACTGAAATAAAATCTAGATACAGCTGCTACTTTTTCTATATTTCTTTTAAGTCCTGGACATTGCTATTGTGTGTGTGTGTGTGTGTGTGTGTGTGTGTGTGTGTGTGTGTGTCTAAATTGGAGAATGAGATTGAATAGCAAAGGTCATACTGAGGAAAGTATAAAAAAAAACTTCGTATCCTTGCAGAAAAGAGGCTGCACTCAGATTTGAAGGTGTGTCATTCTGGATCTATTTTTTAAAAAGTGAAGAATTTCTTCCCTTTGAGGAGCATTCCAAAGAACTGTTGCATACATAAACCTTTTAGACTGGATATTGACACTAGCCACTGACAGTAATACACTTCTAAGTGCCAACTGTTCATGCAAAGACACCATGTTATCAGTGCAAATATGTTCTGATTTTAGCTTTTAGAGGCAAACTGCCCACACTTTAGGTCATGCAGACTCAAGCTGAGTTTAGAAACTAGTTATATATATATTCCATACCAGGCATCACCTTTATAAATAGAATTCAAAACATTAAGGACATTTCTGGAGCAATCTAACAGGCTACCTGGATCCTCCACTCAGGAAATTATTTGATCAAACATATTGATCATCTTCTATGCACTAGACATTCCCCCGGGGATTCTATGGAGATGTAATCACATAGATATACAACCTTACTTCAAGGAATGGACAGTTTATTAAGACAGTTTTAAAATTAGGTGTATGGTCTCTTTTGGCTAATAAAGTCATTCAGAATTAGAGGCAATAATAAATTCTGTTCTTACCTGTGCTATACTCTTGGAAAGCAAATTAACTTATCTGAGCTTCTTCATCTTTAAAATGCGGATAGAATTACCTGTGTCCTAAGATTGCAGTGAATATAAGATGAGGCAATGCTGTGTATAGTACATGAAAAAATAGCTGAAGAATACTTAATATGGGTTTTCTGAATTCTTGTTTCCACTCCTCACCATCCAATAATAATAATAAATGCAGATAGGCCAATTGTATATAATTGTATATTGTATGTATATTGCATGTGCGTGTACATATATGTGTATGAATGCTTAGTCACTTCTGTTGTGTCTGACTTGGTGACCATGTGGACTGTAGCCCGCCAGGCTCCTCTATCCATGGATTCTCCAAGCAAGAATATCAGAGTGGGTTGCCATGCTTTCCTTCAGGGGATCTTACTGACCCAAGGATCGAACCCCTGTCTCATGTCTCCTGCCTTGACAGGTAGGTTCTTTACCACTAGTGCTACCAGGGAAGCCCATGTATATACATATATAAAATTGTAAAATTATCATTTTCTCCCATAATCCAGTTTGGTGGGATTTTCCCACAAAGACATAGTCTAGTTGAGAAAATACTTCCTAACACCAAAGGAAGAAATTTGAACTACAATTATGGACGCTAAGAGTGTATATCTTTCTAATTCTGGCCAACTGCTAAGACAGGAAAGGTCTAAAAGAAAGATAGTGGGACTTCCCTGGTGGTACAGTGACTAAGATGTCAGGCTCCCAGTGCAGGGGACCAGTTTGATCTCTGCCCAGAGAACTAGATACCACATCAGCAACTAAGAGGTGGCACAGCTAAATAACAAAATAAATACATAAAAAGAAAAAGGAAGGAAACAAGGCACTGGTTAGCAACATGATGCTCCTAGAAGATGAGCGTGTTTGCTCATGTCCCAAACCAAGTGAGATCTCCACGATCCTCTGCCTTCAATTTGGATGAATATCTAAGTGACAGGGAATAAATGTCTCACTAGCATTACTGCTCAGGTTTCTGGAGAATTTGCCTTGCCACCTGCATCTTCTGAGAACTTGAACACATTGACAGGCCTCTCTGAGCTTCACTCCCTCTACTAAGCATAGTGAGACATGGTTAATGAGACATGCTTTCCTTGCATGTTTATTATGAGAATCAAATCAGCACTAAAATGGGAGTAACCCGAGGACGAAGACGGCCTCCACCCAGCTTATAGCTCTTGGGAAACAAGTTACTTCTCTTTTTCTCTCCTCATTATTTATTTTTCTTTTTTTCTTTCATGGTCTTATGTTCTTTATCTGTTGCATGACATAACTGCCAAAGCCCTTTCAGCATGGAACAACAAAATAAAATTATATTTCCATTAAATAACCAAATTAGAGGGACTTAAAGCTCTAGTTACCCAAGCAATGGGAACTCAACTTTCCATTTCTTCAGTATTCTAGGATTTCCTTTACTGTATTGTTTAGGAGTCAGTAAGGACCTTGTCTTCTTACTGAAAGCTGTTGCTAAAAGAGAAATTTGAATCTTGCCTTCTGATGTTCATATTTGCACCCACTAACTATGTTGATATTAATAGGCTTTCCTGCCTTTTTTTTTTTTTTGCACCAGGTTCACCATCGTCAGCTGGTATTGACAACCTGCTGAGTTCTAAACCCTATGGCAATGTACACCCAGTTGAGCTGCTGCCTTTGGCACCCTGACACGTTCCCTTCTGTCTGCTTTTCCATTTCCCAGGCCATTGTTAGTCCTTGAGTACTCTCTCAGGGTGCCTCTTAGCCATTCTGCCTAGGCTCCCAAATACATTCTCAATAAGATATTTTATATTTATGCAATCCAATCATTTCCTTCCAAGATACATATGCACAGTGCCAGAGTTTAGATTTGGACAGTTTTAGTACCAGATACACATTGGGGCAACAACTGGGCTTCACAACTGGCTCTGGTCCCATGGCCTAAAACCCTTTGTACTCTTCATGGAGGAGGGCTCCTCTTAGGGTTCCTTTTCTGAATGAAGAAGATACATGGTTTAGATTCCTGCTCTACATTCTTCAAGAGAAGTTTTGAGCCCCAAATACCAGTGGATTCACCAGTTTAGGGTGAGAACAGCTCCTCTCCACCAGCCCTAGAGGAGCCAAATTTCCCTGATCTAAATTCAGGTCAACTAATCAAGACTGTTGCATTTAAGAGGGACTTGAAAGGTAAACAGAAGCAGGAAATACTAAGAAAAGCTGCAAGAATGCAGAGAATAACTATACAAAAAAAGATCTTCATGAACCAGATAAGTATGATGGTGTGATCACTCACCCAGAGCTATACCTCCTGGAATACCAAGTCAAGTGGGCCTTAGCAAGCATCACTACAAAAAAAGCTAGTGGAGGTGATGGAATTTCAGTTGAGCTATTTCAAATCCTAAAAGATGATGCTGTAAAAGTGTTGCACTCAATATGTCAGCAAATTTGGAAAACTCAGCAGTGGCCACAGAACTGGAAATGTCATTTTTCATTCCAATCCCAAAGAAAGGCAATGCCAAAGAATGTTCAAACTACTAGACAATTGCACTCAGCTCACAAGCTAGCAAAGTAAAGCTCAAAATTCTCCAAGCCAAGCTTCAACAGTACATGAACTGAGAACTTTCAGATGGTCCAGCTAGGTTTAGAAAAGGCAGAGGAACCAGAAATCAAATCACCAACTTCTGTTGAATTATAGAAAATGCAAGAGAATTATACAAGAGCATCAAGTTCTGCTTTATTGACTATGCTAAAGCCTTTGACTATGTGGATCACAACAAATTGTGAAAAATTCTTAAAGAGATGGGAATATCAGACCACCTTACCTGCCTCCTGAGGAATCTGTATGCAGGTCAAGAAGCACAGTTAGAACTGGACATGAAACAACAGACTGGTTCCAAACCAGGAAAGGAGTACGTCAAGGCTGTGTACTGTCACCCTGCTTATTTAACTTATATGCAGAGTACATCATGCGAAATGCCAGGCTGGAAGAAGCACAAGCTAGAATCAGGATTACCAAGAGAAATATCAATAACCTCTGTTACGCAGATGATAGCACCCTTATGGCAGAAAGTGAAGAAGAACTAAAGTGCTTCTTGATGAAATTGAAAGAGGAAAGTGGAAAAGCTGGCTTAAAACTCAATATTTAGAAAATGAAGATCTTGGCATATGGTCCCATGACTTCATGGCAAATAGATGGGGAAACAATGGAAACAGTGAGAAACTTTTTTGGTTTTTTTTTTTGTTGTTTCCAAATCACTGCAGATGGTGACTGCAGCCATGAAATTAAAAGATACTTGCTCCTTGGAAGAAAAGCTATGACCAACCTAGACAGCATATTAAAAAGCAGAGACATTATTTTGCCAAAAAAGGTCTCTCTAGTCAAAGCTATGACTTTTCTAGCAGTCATTTATGAATGTGAGAGTTGGAATATAAAGAAAGCTGAGAGCCAAAGAATTGATGCTTTTGAACTGTGGTGCTGGAGAAAATTCTTGAGAGTCCCTTGGACTGCAAGGGGATCAAGCCAGTCAATCCTGAAGGAAATTAGTCCCGAATAGTCATTGGAAGGACTGATGGTGAGGCTGAAACTATGCGAAGAACTGACTCATTGGAAAATACCCTGATGTTGAGAAAGATTGAAAGCAGGAGGAGAAGAGGACGGCAGAGGACAAGATGGCTGGATGGCATCACTGATTTGATGAGTTTGAGGAAGCTCTGGGAGTTGGTGATGGACAGGGAGGCCTGTCATGTTGCAGTCCATAGGGTCTCAAAGAGTTGAACACAACTGAGTGACTGAACTGCACTGAAAGATAAACAAACCACTAAGTGGAATTAGGTTGGGAAACAATATGGGCAGAAGGAGGGTACAGGGATGAAAACTCACACTGTATTTTAAAAGCAGCACCTATTTCATTATGTGAAGAAAGTAAGTTGGGTAACTGGGTCATTAGCTGATAAGGCTGAAATTGAACTGAACTCTATAGAATTCCACCAGACTTCCCTGGTGGCTCAGATGGTAAAGCGTCTGCCTACAATGTGGGAGACCTGGGTTCAATCCCTGGGTCGGGAAGATCTCCTGGAGAAGGAAATTGCAACCCACTTCAGTATTCTTGCCTGAAAAATTCCATGAACAGAGAAGCCTGGTAGGCTACAGTCCATGGGTTCGCAAAGAGTTGGACACGACTGAGTGACTTCAGTTTCTATAGAATTCAGAGAGATTGTGAGTGCCACGTTAAGGTATTTGGAGTTTTTTCTGTGGCCAGTGGAACCGCTGCTAGAGATAACTGTCAGAGATTACTTAGCATATAGCAGTGGAGCTAAGCTCAGAGAATCAACATAGGCATTGCTAGCACAAAGTCCATTCTGTTGATAACAAGTTTTGTTTTCTGATCATTAGGTCTGTGGACTATTGTGGCCCATGCCTACCGGTAGGTATTTTGCTGCAAATTAGCAGACACGAGTCTCTGAAGAGGTAAGCACCACCCCCCACCACTAGCCACAGACTTCTACATTAGTCTCTTTCACAGCCCCAGTTCAGCAACAAGATATGCTAGCTCTGAGATTCCCCAGCAAACACCAGCTGGCTTACCCCTGCCAGGGCTAGCTAGGGTAGACCAGTTGTCTAAAATCTAGTTTGTATCCAGCTGTGATTCCATAATTTTCATAGAGTTTCTTCCCTGATTGAACTTTAATATGCATGTATATCTGGAGTAGGAAATAGCAATCCACTGCAGTATATTTGCCTGGAAAATTCCACAGACAGAGGAATCTGGCAGGCTACAGTCCATGGGGTCACAAAGAGATAGGACCGAGCAACTGAGCATACAGCATATGTATCACCTTTTATTTATAATATACCTAAAATACTTTTATGGCATTTTATTAGTCATTAACAGTTATCATTTTCACATTTATGAACTACTTATGATTAACTACATTTCGAAGACAGAAAGCGTAAAGCTCAGAGGGGTGAGGCGAGCGCACACCACGTGATAATGGCAGGTCAGCCCTCACTCTTAGGACTCTCAGTTTTCTTCCATGCAGCAGGTGGCCACACGCAGGTCCATTGGAAGATGGGATCTTGCTGCAGCTATAGGCTACACCTAGAGCTATTTGCCCATTTTTTATGAAACCGCTTTGGTTCTCAGAGAGCCTGGAGTTTTGGTTGAGGTCATTTCACAAGGAAAGAGTAGATCCTGAAAGATGACCCTCTGACTCAGATCAGGAAAACCACAGCTGAGCACTTCTTGTAAGCTCAAGGCATGTGTTCATTGTGGTTGACCGCAGCAATTGTGTTCACATGGCCTTGTTCACTGAGGAACAGTTGGGGAGATGTGGGGGGTGGGGATGATAGATGTTGAAGAGTTCAGAGTCAGAATTAGATTGCATAATCACCAAGTGTGGGTGCACACACACATGCATACACACACACACGCACCTGGCAGAGTTCAAACACAAAGTATAAACTCTATGAGTATTATGGAATCAGAATTTTATAGGAATCAGACTTAACACAAGTGGTCTGTACTAGACATCCCCAGGATGGGTGAAAGAGTGGGAGCGTGCAGGAATATCTCAGAGCCAGCATATTCCTGGTTTAGAAGAGTGTGGTAGGTTGTTGGCTAATTGTGGCTCTATCTCTTTGAATTTGCAGCAAAGAAATACACACGCACACACACACACACACACACACACACACACACACACACTTTACTTAGTCAAATTTCGTGTGAAAAGCTCATGCTTTCTTTATGGGCCTGCCTCTTCGGAGATTTTGACATTAGCTTTTCTGGCATGAAGAGCTAATTTTCTCAGAAACAAGAGGAATGAAAACGTATCGCAACAAATATTTCTTAGATTTTAATGACGCTCTAATCTTTCTAAAGCACTTTCACATTTGGTCCTAACCACAGTGAACGGGAAGTGGGGCTGCAGTACCGGCCTGAGCGGCACTCCGTTCTCTTTAGCAGAGGGTGAACTGAACTGGTAAAGTGACCTAGCAGATTCGGGACTTACAGGCAGGTTCTGGTAAAGAACCGTCACATGCGTAGTTGCCCTCACATTCTTTTTAAAAAAGGAAGCAACACACAAGTAGAAGAGCCATGTGTGAATGTGTGTATGCACATAAAAAATGAGGATATCACAGACTACCAGCTGAGTTCTAAATAAATACAACTGATATTGATCCTGGATAAGGTAGAATCTGAAGAGGGATTTCAATGAAGTGTCTGTATATTTAGAATAACATTTTTTTGACATGGTGCTCATCCACGCACAGGCTTCTGGGAAATTTTGAATCCCTTTAATTATATGCAACATGTTGACATACATGGACCTAAGAGCGGCTTCCACATAGTAGGTTGTTTCTGTTGAGGCCCTTCTCTAAGAATGTGGCCTGCCAGGGTAGGAGAAAGGAAGTCTGGGTCCACAACTGCTTTCTTTTTCTTAGACAATGTGAGTACTGGACTCTGGACAGCCCTCAGGCCCTGGAGGTTTAATCACTCCATTACATCTGTGTTCAGCACCCCATCTTTGGAATACAAGGAACGTGCTGGAGAGGAGCCCATTCTAACCACCGCCCCCGCCCCCCTCGCTGCCCAAAGGAGCTCCAGCTGCCCGCCTCCTCCTGCTAAAAGAGAGGCAAGCCAAAGCAACCCTCCTACCAAGGGCTCTGAACACAGCCCACACCTCTCCAAGAAGGACTTCTGGCTAAAAAGGAGAAAGTCCTAAGGTGAAAAAAAGTGTGAAGGAATCTGCTATAGGTTTTGTGTAGACTCTTTGAGTTGCATTAGATTGTGTCATTTGCTGTGTATATTTCTAGATTTTCTTTTCACTTTACACATCACTTAATCTTTGTACCAGCTTAGCTCAGGTGATGGTTTTTGTCCTTTTACTGGTGAGAAAAAAGAGGCTCAGAGAGGCAGTTGCTTTCCCTGGACCTAGCAGTTGATGAGTAATGTATCTCCCTGGTTTACAGTCACAGTAGAACGTCCCTAGGTGATGCAGTTGGTAAAGAATCCACCTGCCAATGCAGGAGACTCAAAAGATGCAGGTTCGATCCCTCAGTGCAGAAGATTCCCCTGAAGAAGAAAATGGCAACCCACTCCAGCATTCTTGCCTGGAAAATTTCATAGACAGAGCAGCCTGGCAGGCCCCAGTCCATGATGGTGCAAAGAGTTGGACATAACTGAGCATGCACACACAGAAGGTCTCACAACCAATAGGACAGTGATGGAATTTGTGTTTTATTTCTTATTCTCATAATTTTTCCAAGGAAAGAATTCTAACTGAAGATCAGGCATTATTATCAAAGATGCATGTGGCTGTATGATTTTAAGGAAAAGTAGAAAATGTTATTTATTAAGTAAATGTACTTTGTCTTCTGAACATTCATTTGCAAAGCATTTAGTATGACATAGAAACATTTTATAACTAATAAAAACCATAGATACTGAAATTTCTATATTAAGCTCACTGATCTCAAGAAAAAAAATATGATAGTCTAAGCTGGAAAGAGTAACCAGATATTTAAAATATTTATATATTAGTTTTCAGTATCTTCCAGACCTTTGGAATAGTCATAGATTAACTTTTTAATGGAAAAAAATGAAATGAATTAGGATTCATTCATTCTGTTCATGCTTTTCACCAGTAGCACTGATTTGGGTATCTACCCTGCACCAGTGTTACAGGCTCAGTATTTGCGTTCCTTCAAAATTTATATGTTGCCGAGAATGGACTTCTGGTTGCCAAGGGGGAGGGTAGTAGGGGAAGAATGGAGGGGGAGCTTAGGATTAGTAGAGGCAAACTATTACATATAGGATGGAGAAACAAGGTTCTACTGTATAGCACAGAGACCTAATTCAGTATCGTGTAATAAGACATTATGGAAAAGAATAGGAAAAAGAAAATGGATATGTACCACAGAATCATTTTAGTGTATAGTAGAAGCTAACACAACATTTTGAAGAAACTCTACTTCAACAAAATACATTTTTAAAAATTAAAAAATCCATATGCTGCAGCCCTAACCCTCACCTCCCACATTGTGTGTTGGTATATGGAGGTGGGGCCTTTGGAGACTATTAGGTTTAGATGGGCTCATGAGGGTGAGACACCCATGATGGGATCGGTGTCTTCTTAGAAGAGGAAGATGAAGCATCTCTGCCTCATGTGCAAGCACAGAAGAAAGTCCTGTGAGCCCACGGTGAGCGCACGGTGAAAAAGCAGCCCTCTACAAGCCAGGAAGTGGGTTCTTATGAGGAACCGAATCTTCTGGCACATTAATCTTGGGCTTTGCAGCTTCTAGAACTATGATAATAAATATCTGTTGTTTAAAACACCCAGGCTATGGTGTTTTTTAAATAGCAACCTGAGCAGACTAAGACAGCCAGATATTGATATAAGCACTTTTACATATCAATTGACAGACTTTTTCCTTGACTAAACTTTAGTCTGACTCCTCTGAGCCTTCTGCCCTTGTTGGGTCTGCATCGTTCAGCATTAGCAAGAATTCAGCAAAGCCAGTTTAGTGAGAATCCCTTCTCGTCCTTGGTATATTTAATATGATCACCCTTGAGACCTAATCAAATGCCTCATCTCACACACTTAATATCTGATCATCCTGGCCTGTCTTCAGGAAGAATTCGGTAAGTCGGTTTAGCAAGAATCTCCCTACCATCTGTATTTCCTCTTAGCAATATTCCATCCAATGATGCCCTACCTCTGATCACTGGCTGTAAATTCCTAGCTGTATTCAGAGGTGAGTCTCATCTCTCTTCCTATGATAGTCTTTACACCTACTGTGATAGCCCTAAATAAAGTCTCCTTTAACATTTTAACAAGTGTCAGTATGTTTTAAAGACAATTCCTTTAAGCTTCTAACAACATTTGAAGGTGGACATCATTATCCCATTTTACAGAAGAAAAAACTGAGAGCTAGAAGTATATTACCACTTTTTAACAGTTAGCAAGTAAATGATCATGCCAATATTTAAATCTGGACAGATAGCCAGTACAAAAATGTATGCCATCTTGCTTATTTTAGCTGGGTCTTTTCTTGGACCACACTCCTTATTTGCTTAGGGATTTTTTTCTTAAAGTGCCTTTCCATTCACCTGATATTCACAAGATTGTTCGTTGAGTGCGTTTCTCCTGGGAACTCTGGGTTGGCCCTTTCTAATTACCTCTGTTTACAGATAACTCAGATATGCAGATGACACCATCCTTATGGCAGAAAGTGAAGAGGAACTAAAAAGCCTCTTGATGAGAGTGAAAGAGGAGAGTGAAAAAGTTGGCTTAAAGTTCAACATTCAGAAAACGAAGATCATGGCATCTGGTCCCATTACTTCATGGGAAATAGATGGGGAAACAGTGGAAACAGTGTCAGACTTTATTTTGGGGGGCTCCAAAATCACTGCAGATGGTGATTGCAGCCATGAAATTAAAAGACATTTACTCCTTGAAAGGAAAATTATGACCAACCTAGTTAGCATATTCAAAAGCAGAGACATTCCTTTGCCAACAAAGGTCCGTCTAGTCAAGGCTATGGTTTTTCCAGTGGTCATGTATGGATGTGACAGTTGGACTGTGAAGAAAGCTGAGTGTTGAAGAATTGATGCTTTTGAAGTGTGGTGTTGAAGAAGACTCTTGAGAGTCCCTTGGACTGCAAGGAGATCCAACCAGTCCATTCTGAAGGAGATCAGTCCTGGGTGTTCATTGGAAGGACTGATGCTGAAGCTGAAACTCCAATACTTTGGCCACCTCATGCGAAGAGTTGACTCATTGGAAAAGACTTTGATGCTGGGAGGGATTTGGGGGCAGGAGGAGAAGGGGACGACAGAGGATGAGATGGCTGGATGGCATCACCCACTCGATGGAAATGAGTTTGAGTGAACTCCCGGAGTTGGTGATGGACAGGGAGGCCTTGGCGTGCTATGATTCATGGGGTCGCAAAGAGTCAGGCATGACTGAGCGACTGAACTGAACTGAACCTATTGAGCATGATCCCTGACATGTTGGAAGTCCTCAACAAATATTTGCTAGTTTAATAAAAATGCATATTATCATAGCACTTGGGAAATATCAGGTGACCAAAACATATATCTCTTAAAATTGTTGAACTGATAGTTTAAGCAAAGGGTACATATAGCAGCTCTAATACAACTCTCTTCCTCAGCCCTAGCTTTCCCCAGTCTTATGCCTTTTTTTGTACAAACAAAAAAAACAAATGTGGTGAGATTGAAAAAGGTGACAGATTTGTTTTAATTTGCTCCTGACTCACTAATGTGTATTAGGAAATGCCCCAGCACTTTTGTGAGGTCAAGACTGCTCTAGAGAAGTTTGTTCATTCCTTTGGCTCATATAAGTAGATGCGTATAAGGTCTGTATAGTCAAAGCTATGGTTTTTCCAGTAGTCATGGACATATATGAGAGGTGGACCATATAGAAGGCTGAGTGCCAGAGAATTGATGCTTTCCAACTGTGGTTCTGGAGAAGACTCTTGAGAGTCCCTTGCACTGTAAGGAGGTCCAACCAGTCAACCCTAAAGGAAATCAACTCTGAATATTCATTGGAAGGATGGATGCTGAAGCTCCAATACTTTGGCCGCCTGATGCAAAGAGCCAGCTCCTTGCAAAAGAGAGCATCCTTGGATACTGGGAAAGATGGAAGGCAAAAGCAGAAGGAGGTGACAGAGGATGAGATGGTTAGATAGAAACACCAGCTCAATGGACATGAACTTGAGCAAACTCTGGGGGATAGTAAAGGACAGGGTAGCCTTGGATGCTGCGGTACATGAGGTCACAAAGAGTTGGACATGATTTAGTGACAGAAAAACTGCCAAAGATTTGTTGAGTAAATGAGTTAAGTGTCCAGCATGAGAGGAAGAGGGAGTGGGCAGAGCCAGCTCCCTGGGAAGGAGTGGAGTTTTGTTATGAGGAACATACTTGATTGTCTCTCCTCCCAATTTTTCCTGCTTTTTAATGAGGCTGCATTGGATATGGGTGCAGAGAGGACTCTGGGGTCCTGTAATTACCAGAAGACTTTTCTTATCAATCAGCTTATAAGACCTAGGAACAAATCAAACTGAGAGGCAATGGTCCATGATGCTTTCTACTTTTACAAATGCCCTGCTCTCTGCAGATCTGGATAAATGAATGAAAGAGCTAATTCCAAAAGTAACTTCCAAGGTGAACTATTGTTGTTGTTTAGTCACTAAGCCATGTCTGATTCTTTGTGACCTCATGGACTGTAGCTCACCAGGCTCCTCAGTCCATGGGGTTTTCCAGGCAAGAATACTGGAGTGGGTTGCCATGTCCTCCTCCAGGAGATCTTCATGACCCAGGGATGGAACCCGTATCTCCCATGTCTCATACATTGGCAGGTGAATTCTTTATGGCTGAGCCACCTGGGAAGCGCAAAGTGAACTATGCCGCTGCTCTGCTGCTAAGT
The DNA here is from genome assembly GCF_001704415.2 of Capra hircus. NCBI lineage: Eukaryota > Metazoa > Chordata > Mammalia > Artiodactyla > Bovidae > Capra > Capra hircus. The sequence goes on from NC_030813.1 coordinate 106,314,748, forward strand.
CACTTTAGTCGTGTCCAACTCTTCGCGACCCCATGGACTGCAGCCTACCAGGCTCCTCCGTCCATGGGGTTTTCCAGGCAAGAGTACTGGAGTGGGGTGCCATTGCCTTCTCCGAAAGTGAACTATAGAAAGTGCCAAATGAAATATGGAGAAATTGAGGGACACAGGCTATCAGAGCAGAGAGGCCTCCAGCTGGACCCAGAGAGAGAAGGTTGGGGGAGTTAACTCAGGTCTTGAAATGCAGCTTCAATTGGTCAGAATTGCAAATGCCTTTTACACTGGCTGCCAGCATCCCAAATCCCTCCAGCCTTACGCTTCTAGAGCTGCACAGACACCAGATACCAACCAGTCAGTGGTCTTCAAATGTGGTTGTGTATTAGGAACCTCATTCTGATCTTAAAAGACTACATGAGGTCAGGAGAGAGAGTGACTGGGAGAGGGCTTAACAGTGGGGATACAGCATGCTGATAGAGGGCTGGTGTGACCAAAGAAACAGCGACAGGATTCAGATAAAGCTGTCAGGCAGCAGGAAAGAATAGTGAGAAGGGAGCAAAGATTGTTTACAAGACAGAGGTAGGACATGAGACGAGAAAGGTTTCTTTTTTCACGTAGCAAACGTGGACTCCATTTTTAAGCATCAGGTAAATCCCAGACATAGGCACTTTTCGCTATGTCTTTTTAATATTCATAAGGTATTCATCTATCCATGTAACACATACATACTTTGTGTCTTCTTTAGGAGCTCTTATGAGAAAAATCAAACAGACATACTCCCTCCTTTGTTCCTTTGCGGAAGATAAACCAAAATCAAATAAGCAAAAATTAATTCAAAAATCAAGCAAGTAAACAAAGAGAAGGAAAAAAAAACTCCACCAGAAATGAGTGTTATGAATGAGTAACCGGCGTGATGGAAGAGAGGTTTTCAGTAGTTAAAACCGTGCTTACGATGTATCTTAATATTCTCTCTTCTTTAGGCGAAGGTCCTTGGTTCTTTCAGAAATTTCCATGACCCTCATAGTGCATAGCAGAGCAGTAACCTGAAGACAGAAAACTCAAGGATGGGAGAGTTTGCTTTCTGGGTTTTGGTATGAATCCCAAGTTGTATCCACCAGCTGGGAGATCTTAAGAACACTGTCTGTCTCCTTACCGTAAAAAATGGAGAGAGAAATTTTGTTTCACAAATGCAAATGTCTAGATTTAAAGGCGGCATGTATGTGCTATTTCTACCATAGTTCTTGCTACATAGAGTGTGCTGCAAAAAGGTCTTTCCTTTATACCCTCCATGCGCATGTCTACAACTGAGCCCCATCATAGACATACACACACACACACACACACACACACACACACACACACACACACATCCCCATTGAGACCCGAAAGGCAGGTCTGTTATTACTTTTAAAATAAAGTGCATCCATGTCTTGGCTATTATAAACAGAAATGAATTGCCAGTCCAGGTTCGATGCATGATACTGGCTCCTTGGGACTGGTGCACTGAGATGACCCAGAGGGATAGTATGGGGAGGGAGGAGGGAGGGGGGTTCAGGATGGGGAACACGTGTATACCTGTGGCTGATTCATGTTGATGTATGGCAAAACCAATACAATATTGTAAAGTAATTAGCTTCCAATTAAAATAATAAATTTATATTTAGAAAAATAAAAGAAAGTGCAACTATTGGGGGCACACAAGGCAGCCCATTGATTTCTGGTTGGCTGTCCAGAAATTTATTTCCAGTAAAGTCACTTACTGAGCATTAATACTGCAGAGGCACCCCTAGGCAATCTCTTCTTCAAACTAGCAAATGTATGAATTTGTGAGACCCCCTGCCTGAGTTGCAGAGAACATAAGCCCTATTAGGAGAGGGGCTCGAAAGACTGCTTCACAGTCTGACGCACTTTTGTGGTTGATCCCCTAAGATTTATCACGAAGAGTAATAGAAGTGTCTGAGATTACACAGACATTGTTTCTGAGTCCAGGGTTCCTAGCAATGAATGTTCTCTTAGGGAACTATTAGGGTCTTGGGAAAACCAGACCAGCTTACCCACACTCATGCTGGCCTGAACCCCTTGAAAAATGGGTGATGTGACCACAAAGCAAGTCTGTATTAGGGCACCCCATCAAGGCATTCCTTGAGACTGCTTTTCTTCCTACACAAGAAGTAAAGTTAGACGAGAATGAGTTAAGAACAAAAGTCGCCTTTCTCTGTTAGCCATTATTGACCTCTGAGTTTTGAAACACTGACATTTTTCAAATGTCAACTCAATGACAATGCCAATTGTCACTATCTGGGCATGAAATTCTACTGTAATTTTGCAAAGTGCCACCATTAGGAGTGAGTGACTGAAGGGGTACACAGGGTCTCTCTATAATATTGTTACAACTACTTGTGAGCCTATGATTATATCAGAATAAGAAATTTAATTTTTAAAGTGATTAAGTGATTTAGGACACTATATAGGGCTTCCCCAGTGGTTCAGTGGCTTAAAAAAAAACAAAAAATCTGCCTGCAATGCAGGAGATGTGCATTTGATCCCTGGGTGGGGAAGATCCCCTGGGGCAGGCAATGGCAACCCACTCCAGTATTCTTGCCTGGAAAATCCCATGCCTGGAGGATTACAGTCCATAGGGTCACAAAGAGTTGAGAAGGACTGAGTGACTGAGCATGCATGCAGGAGACTTATCAACCAGATGCAATGTGTAGACCTTGCTTGGATCTTGATTCAAACGCACACTGTAAAAGGCATTTTGGGGTCAATCAGAAAAATACGGAACCAGAATCAGATGGTATCAGAGAAACATTGTTTACTTTTGTTAGAGGTAATGACATGTTACAAAAGTTTCCTTTTTTTTTTTTTTTTAATGTCCTTCTCTGTTAGATATGTATGCTGAATTATGGATAGACTAAAAAGGCATTTGATCTGGAATTTGCTTTACAGGACTTAAGGCGAGAGTGTGGGGTCAGAGAGATGGGTACATGATGATTTGTTATACATTCCTCTCTACTTTTGTATATTTTAAAAAAATTCTACGATTTAAAAAGCTAAAAAAAAATAAATAAATAAACAGTCAGCCCAGGGCCAAGCACAGTGCATAGCTAAATTCAGCTCCAAGGGCTGAGATGAACCTGACTGGCTGGGCCTTCAAGGATGGAGAACAGAGGTTTCTCACAGACCACTGCCAGCAGAGAAGGTGCTGCTGCCCCCAGCATGCAGTACTAAAGGGGACCAGCCAAGTCAATTACATGATGGCGGCTCTAGTGTTGGCAACCAAAGACCTCGGGTGGGGCATGGTGTCCTTGCGTGAAATGACCCGCAGGGCAGTGGCCTCCTTTGTTCACGGTCTTCCTGATAACAGGGACTACCATGCCTTGTGCAAAGCTAGTTCTCAAAAACCATCCATTAAGTGAATGCATGCAAGGAACTGTGGGGGCAACGGGGGAATGCAATCTGAGTAAGGAAGACCCACAAGAGTGAGCTTAGATGGACTAGACCTTGCCTGACAATGAACTCCAATTAAGCAGGAGAAAGAGTGTGTACCAGAGAGATTGCGAGTGTGACTGACCAGTAGTATGTATGGTATCCTTTCTCATCCTCTCCCCTTTCCCTCCTGGTCCATAAAGTGGGAGCCTGCCCTTCTTGTCCATAAAATGGAAACTCCAGCACTTGGTTCACAGTTTTCTGATGAGCACTAATCGTGTGTGTGTGTGTGTGTTAGTCACTCAGTCATGTCTGATTCTTTGCTACTGCAAGGACTGTAGGCTCCCAGACTCCTCTGTTCATGGAATTCTCTAAGCAAGAATACTGGAGTGGGTTGCTGTTCCATTGCACAGGGGATCTTCCTGACCCAGGGATTGAACCTGGGTCTCCCACATTGCAGGCAGATCCTTCACTGTCTGATCCATCAGGGAAGTCCTAATTGGATAACAGCAATTTCCCTGAATGTTCGATTAACTTGCCTTTAATTGCATCTGGTTATTTTTAACTCTGGGCAAGTCTCTTAGCATCTGCATACTTCAATCTCCTCATGTGTAAAATGTGGCTCTTAAGAACACCTACCCCAGAGGGTGTCTTAAAGTTAGATATTCCATGCCAAGTGCTTGGCACTGCACTTGACACTTAGGAAGTACCCAATAAGTGAAATAATTACCTTCAATAATTACCACCATTATTGCCATCATTAGCAAGATACCTAATGCTAGAGGAATCGACAAAGGGCAGCTCCCATTTTTCCTCCCATTTCTTTGCACACAGGACAGTACAGTATGGTTTCTGTTTCATGGAATGTGACACCAAGTTTTGAGTTTTTGAAGAATTGAAGAATCCACATGACATGCTTAATCCTTGACTTGGTGCAAGATACATATGGAAGCAAAAAAGCAAACAAACCCCAGCCTTATTAGTAATAGTTGTCAGTGCTTTTAATCCCCAATGCAATGCTCTTCCCTTTATAGTATGTCCTGGATTTGCAGAAACAATTCCAATTTGATATATGCCTTGCCATTGAGAGAGCAAATGTCCAAGTGTTCCTTCCTGAAATCTGACTGCGGCAGTCACAGTTTCCAGTATCCAAGCCAGCTAAGTCACTTCAGCTTTGAATTTCAGTGGTAAAGGAAGGAAATCTGTTTATGTTTAAAAACAGATGGCTGTGTTCTGGTCTAACAACTCATCAAGGGGAAAACACACATAGGTACACTCATACACATGAAGAACACATGCACGCATGTACACACGTGCACACATATACACACATCCACGCACATGGACACAAACAGTAGAATAGCAAGACTGGCAGGCCTGTTCAGCCTGACAGTTGGGCAAATGGGCCTCCAGAGTTGAGATGGAAAGGAAGTAGTTGGAGGGCACATAAACTTGCAGGGGGTCTCTCCTGAACCCTTTCACTTCTTGTTTAAGAAGAGTAATGCTGACTTACAGGCACCTTTTGCTCCCTGGGGTGGCAAAGCCCTCTCTCTGTAGTTATTCTCAGAGACGCTGATTTTGTTGACTAAGGGAGGCTTGTTGCTCAACAAGCCCTGAGCTGAATATCTGTAAATTCATTGCAGCTAAGAAAGAGTCTCAGGTCTGAGAAGCAAGTGGCCAGAGTCCATGTAGATTGAACGCTTGTACTTGGAGGAAGGTAGGGTATGATGGAATCAGTGTCAGAAGATTTGGGGTCTGACTCTTACAAGCTCTATGGGTTTGGGCAAAACGCTCCCAACTCCCACCTAAAAAGAAATGGTTGAACACCTAGAATGGAGTCATGCTTGAAAAGTGCTTAGAGCAGTCCTCAGAACATGGCAAAAATTCAATAAATAGTGCCCTCGTGACTGTGTGCATGGTGCTATGCTATGTTACTGGGGAACTCACAGTCTTTGAGGGTAAGGAGTCACTGATCATACAAAAAATAACAAATGCAACCAGAGAAATACAAGAAACACACGGAGCAACGTAGAAAAGATTGGATCTTTCTTTGCAGAAGTGGGAAAATAAGGGCAGGTTTCCCAAGAATGGCAATATCTAAGCCGAGCTAGAAAACATCAGTAAGAGCTCAGTTGTGTAGATTTAGCTTAATTCAGATGGAAGAAAGGGTCTGTTCAAAGCTCATAAGTTTGAAATAATTTGGTTCCTCTGGGGAGTTCCAATGATGCAGAATGGTGTTGGGAAGAGAAAAGGTAGAGAATAATGCTGCAAGGAAGTCAGAGCCAAGCCATGATCTCCATCCTTCCATCCCTCACAATTTGTGTGACTCTAAAACTCCCCATCTGGGTCTTCTATTGACCATATCATTAGCTGGTCAGTGTTCATCTTGACCTTGCACGGCAGATGTTTACCGCCTGTCACTGGAGCCTGGGAGCCTGGCTTGGAGAATGCCAACTTCTTCCTTTACCTTTAAAACTGAAGAAGCCTCTGCCTTCTCTCTTCATGAGACTGTTCTCATGAAAACTGCAGAAGTCAAGACGGGAGCAGGGAACAATATTATCAACCTCCTTCAGCATGTGATGACCTGCCCTCTGCTCCCTTGAGTTGGTGCCGGTGGAAGCCCCCTCCTCTTCTTCTTCTGTTTGCCAGTTCACTCAGAATGTTCCATGCTGGCTCTTCCTCTCTCCTTGCTCTCTGCTTTCCGATTGAACACTTGAGATTCTCTTCCCCCACAACTGGCTAATTTCTATTCAAGTTTCTGTTTAAAATTTTAGTTTTAATTTGGGTTTGGTAGATGCAAACTATTACATAAGGAATGAATAAACAATAAGGTCCTACTGTATAGCACAGGGAACTATATCCAGTCTCCTGGGATAACCCATGATGGAAAAGAATATTTAAAAAAAAGAATGTATATTTGTAAAACAGATTCACTTTTCTGTACCACAGAGATTGGCACAGCACTGTAAATAAACCCTTTCTGTTGTTGTTGTTCAGTTGCTAAGTCATGACTGACTCCTTTGCGACCCCATGGACTGCAGTCCACCAGGCTCTGTTGTCCATGGGATTTCCCAGGCAAGAATATGGGAGAGGGTTCCACTTCCTTCCCCAGAGGATTGTCCAGATTCAGGGATCGAACTTGAGTCTCCTGCACTGCAGGTGGATTCTTTTACCACTAAGCTGCCTGGGAAGTCCCAGGTAAACTATACATCAATTAAAAAGAATGTCAATACAGAAAGCACACAGAAATGAACATTTTTTAAAAAAATAACAAAATGAACTTCTCTGTCCTCAGAATACAGCTTACAATTTGGAGCATTACCCTGAGTCTCAGAAGCCACTGGGAGTAAGCCATGAATATAGGAACATCAGTTATATCTGAATATTGTGTTGATGGTCCTCACCAGCATGAAAGTCAAGACCATAAAGCAAAGTGTATAAAGACTGGAAAGGAAGAAACAAAACTCTTTTTATTAACACAGATAATATGATTGTCTACATAGAAAAACTTAAAAATCAAAAGACATAATTTTTTAGGATTAAAAAAGTTAGTAAGTTTCCTGAATACAAAATCCATATGCCAAAATGAGTTGAAGGCCATATACAGAGTTTGAAGATGTAATTTTAAAATCTTAGATTTTTAATAGTCAAACACACACACCGTCTCTATCTATCTATCTGTTCATCTAAGCACATAAGACATAAAACACTTGGGAAAAAGTTCAGTAAACTTTATGTAAGCCCATTATGGTGAAATTACAAAAACCTTTTGAAAGATACTAAATAGCCAACCGGATGACTAGAGAGACTCAATATTATAAAGATGTCTTACATCTCCCCCGATTGAGCTATAGCTGTAATGTAATTCCAATGAAAATGTCAATAGGATATATCATAGACTTTGACAAGCTAAAACCCCAAATCTAATTGGAAGTGCTAAGGTCAATAATAGTCAAGACAAAGAAGAAAAATGGGTTGTGTGGCCTTTCGTCTGCAGATATTATGAATTACTGTAAAGCTAGGGTAATTAAGTGATGGTGACATTAGACATAGGCAAATTGACAACCATCAGAATAAAGGGATCGCCAACAGCCCCGACGAATATGGAAACCTGATTTATGGGAAGCTTGGTGCAGCGAATCAGTGGACAAAGGAGAGACATCTCAAAATATGGTGCTAGGACTCTGGGTTGTCAATAGGGGGAAATAAATTGAACCCCTAAATCTCCCTATACATGAAAATCAATTCCAGGAGGATTAAATATGAAAGATGAAACTGTAAAACATTTAGACGACAACAAAGGAAAAAGCCTGTATGTTTCTAAGCAGAGAAAGACTTCTTAAACAAGACACAAAATGCAAACACAGGAGTAATGGCACAAGAGACCAACAGAACTAAACTTTTGTAATTTGAGAACTATTAGGATTCTGCCACTCTCTGGGCAAACTTGTGACACTTAGGCTGGGGAAGAGGGCTTCTGAGAAGCACATAAACTGCATCTCATACATGGAGATTGTGAAAGCTATTATGCTTTGTTACAAAGCAATTAATCAACACTTACCAATGATTAAATAGTTTGTCAGTTTGCACTGAGAGCTTTTAGTTGCGTAAGAATGTGTGTGCTTAATCGCTCAGTCATGTCCAACTCTTTGCGACCCCATGGACTGAAGCCCACCAAGTTCCTCTGTTCTTGGGGATTCCAGGCAAGAATACTGGAGAGGGTTGCCATGCCCTTCTCCAGGGGATCTTCCCAACCCAGGGGTAGCACCCAGGTCTCCTGCATTGCAGGCAGAGTCTTTACCAATTGAGCTACCAGAGAAGCCCACATAAGAATAGGAAGAACATTATATTCTTTTTGAGTCTGCACATATTTACATTAATTTAATTAACACACAAGGTTAACTGAGATAAGATTATATCACAGCTCCAATGTTTACAAATTGATGCATTGGTAAGCATGCTACTGACCCACCTGCTGCTGCTGCTGCTGCTAAGTCACTTCAGTCGTGTCTGACTCTGTGCGACCCCATAGACAGCAGCCCACCAGGCTCCCCCGTCCCTGGGATTCTCCAGGCAAGAACACTGGAGTGGGTTGCCATTTCCTTCTCCAATGCATGAAAGTGAAAAGTGAAAGTGAAGTCACTCAGTCGTGTCAGACTCTTCACAACCCCACGGACTGCAGCCTACAGGTTCCTCTGTCCATGGGATTTTCCAAGCAAGAGTACTGGAGTGGGGTGCCATTGCCTTCTCCAACTGACCCACCTAGTATGTAATATAAATGTAAATTTATCAATTACTGTATCAAAACTGATTTTCTTTAAACATTTGTGGTCAGTGCACACTGTAGCTAGATTTGTCTATCTTTGCCTTAGTTAATAGTATGTTTCTATTAATTTTTATTTTAAAATATTTATTTCACAGAAAATAATTGATAAATATATATATATATCCTAAAGCTAAGGATAAATTTGGCAAAAATGGATCAATAATACATCCTAGAGATTGCAATACAGTCTGTGCCTTTTGGGACTGATTCTAAAGGCTTGAAAATGTTTCTTCAGTCAAAAATTTTCCAGTGACATAAGTTTGCCTGCAGTTTACTATAAATTTCAGCATATTTGGTCAAACTTTCAAAGGTATTCTGCAAATATCAGAAAAATGACTGAAGGATAGAAGACACTGACACCTTTTCATCCATTGCTTTAAAAGGAGTGTCAGGTCTTGGTGAAAAGGATGCAAGCATTCAAACTTTGTTCTTTACATTATTTCCTGTAAAGCAAGACCAGCATCTTTTGTTATTTCAACCCTGGCATTCTTCTTTAAAATTTGACTCTTTGTCCTGTGTAAGTGTTCCTACTTTGCAATTAGTTTCTATTCTAATTACGTTCATCTAAAAAAAATCTCATATAGCTGTCATCGTCTATTTTATTTAAACTCAAATTTATTTTATTTTATTTATGTTTTTGGTTGCCCTGATTCTTCGTGGGGGCATGGACTCTTCCTTGTGGTGTGAGAGCTTCTCGAGTTGTGATCCACAAGCTCCAGATCATGTGGACTCAGTTCCAATACTGGCCTTTATTGTTCTGCAGCATGTGGGATTTTAGCTCCCCATCCTGGGACTGAATCTGCATCCTCTGCACTGGAAGACATATTCTCGACCATCAGGCCAAAAGGGAAATCCTTGTGAGTGACAATTTTAAATCTACTGCTCAAACACAGGAATATGTATCAAAGCACCAGTGTTAGAGGTATAAACTTCTCCTAAAACAAGATTGAAAAATTTCAGAACATAACGTCTTATTCTTTTATAATAACAAATGCATGTAATTGAGTTTGTGTTTTGGGGAGTTGGCTGTACAAATGAACAAATGAGAGTTTTCCAAATTAACCTCAATATACATTTATTTTTAATTTATTAGAGGATAGTTAGTAAAAAATATATTGCTATTAAGCTTATGCATATGTTGTTAAAAACCAGCATTAAACATAACAATTTTTAGAACATAGACCAATAAAATATATTTTTTAAGGAAGAAATATTTTATCACTGACCTTGGTGAGTTGCTGGCATTTAGTGACACAAAAAAAGCAAATGAACTTTAGTTTGCTTTATCATTCTTATAAATTCTCTGTATATAACATGTCATTTTATGCTTTGTCCTCTGAGAGACCACTTTCACTTCCTAAGCTTGGTTTACCAGTCCGCACAATATTAAACAAAATAACCTTAAGATATACAGATATTTATATATTGAATTTTTAGCTATTTAATTCAACGTAGGTCGTGAATCTTTCGATTAAAGTCCTGTTTTGGAATTCTTCACATCTGGTGAGCCTGAACCAAAAGCAGAATGTCAATTTTGCCACCTCAAAATTTCACAAGGATTAAAAAAAAAGTCCCCAAATCATGTATAATATCCATGATAAATCACTTTCAACTGAGACATAAAAGGAATGTAGAGTAGGAAGAAAAGAAGAAAGTGTGTTTTGCATTTTGTTTTGTTGTTGTTGTTTTAAAGAGGTATCCACAAGGATCTGGCTTCACCACAGGCTTCGGGCTTCGGAAGGCTTTCATGTTCTCTAGTTCAGCCCTGGGGCTCTGCAGAGTCCCAGAGGGAGAAAATGCCTTTGCGCCCAGTCACTCCTCAGATTTTTCACTTTCACCTATGCTTTTGACCTCTGCAAATTCCTTACTTTCTTACCAGCTGAGAGAATGATTAAAACTATTTTCAAAATATTTTTCTCTCTTATCCAGCTTTAAAGTTGTTTGCATTTGAAAAGTCATTCAGGGCACCTACTCTGCCATCCCTCTGGACATTGACAGCTTCTGAAGAATGTTCTTTTCTTTACTTCTTCCAGCATGACTCTCTGATGTCCACAAGTGGCTCCTATCACTGCTGTCCTCAGAGCTTTGTGCACTTCCCCTTTCATAGCAGATCCTTATAATATTTGTCTCTCTTTTCCAACAAACTTGTCAGCTTCCTGAAGCCGTTCTGCATTGCTTTCTGTACTGGCCCCAAAGCTTCACTTGGATACATTCAAGGTGCCTCTTTCTTTCTTGCTTCCTTTCTTTCTTTCCCTCCTCAATTCTCCTTTCTCAGCCCCTTTTTCTTTATTCATTCTTTCAGTAAATATTTAATGAGAGTCAACTGACCTATTTAAACAAGCAGCTAAAATACAATCTCTTAAGTATCATAGTCCCCTTCATGGATCACGGCCTTGTTTTGGCGAAGCGGCTTCCGTAACTCAATGAAGCTATGAGCCAGGCCATGAAGGTCCACATTACTTTGCCAACAAAGGTCCATATATTCAAAGCTATGGTTTTCCAGTAGTCATGTATGAAGAAAGCTGAGTGCTGAAGAACTGATGCTTTTGAACTGTGGTGCCGGAGAAGGCTCTTGAGTCCCTTGGACTGCAAGGAGATCCAACCAGACAATCCTAAGGGAAATCAGTTCTGAGTATTCATTGGAAGGATTGATGTTGAAGCTGAAGCTCCAATACCTTGGCCACCTGATGTGAAGAACCTGGAAAGCCTGGTGTGTTGCAACCCATGGGGCTGCAGAGTCAGACACGACTTAGTGAGTGAACAACAAGAAAGTGTTACGGTATGAGAATTATAAGATGACATCGATGTGTGTGGAGGGTTATCCTTAAGCTAAACTTGAGCAATTTAGGGAGGATCCAAGAAGACTTTATACATTTCCCACAGCAAATATCCATGCATTAATACTCCTTTTTTTTTTTTTCCTACCTCTCTCCTTTTCTCACTGTCTTCTTTCCCTTTATATTCTCCCTGGAATCATCTCCCAAAGAAACCACCTAGATCGAACACTTGCCTCAGGCTTTGCTTTTAAAGAAAGCCAGGTGAGTAAATGGATAGACCATTGTTCCAGCCTTCCCATTCTTTGACTCTAGTGTGACTTTTTAGTTTCAGATCTTACTGTTACCTCCTTCATTTTCACCAAGTTTTTCAAAGTAAACTTCTGAGAGAGAAGCTTATTTTTCCCAAATCCTCTTTCCTAGACCAGACTCTTCTTCCAATCCTCATAAGCCTATAGACTGGCTATTTCAGGGTAAGGCCCATTTTCCCACCCCAGTTCAATCTATTGTGGTTGGCCGCAGAGGGTACAGAGGGCTGACCTCAGTAACATCTACTGGCAGAGAAATGATGTGGCAGGCACTCATGGAATTCTCCAGGCCAGAATACTGGAGTGGATAGCCTTTCCCTTCTCCAGGGGACCTTCCCAACTCAGGGATCAAACCCAGGTCTCCCTCATTGCAGGCAGAATCTTTACTAGCTGAGCCACAAGGGAAGCCCAAGAATTCTGAAGTGGGTAGCCTATCCTTTCAGCAGCAGATCTTCCAGATCCAGAAATTGAACCAGGGTCTCTTACATTGCAGGTGGATTCTTTACCAACTGAGCTATCAGGGAAGCCCCAATAATACCTCAGTTCAGCTCAGTTCGGTCTCTCAGTCATGCCTGACTCTTTGCGACCCTGTGGATGGCAGCACGCCAGGCCTCCCTGTACATCACCAACTCCTGGAGCTTACTCAACTCATGTCCACTGAGTAGGTGATGCCATCCAACCATCTCATCCTCTGTCATCTCCTTCTCATGCCTTCAATCTTTCCCAGCATCAGGGTCTTCTCAAATGAGTCAGTTCTTCTCATCAGGTGGCCAAAGTATTGGAGTTTCAGCTTCGGCATCAGTCTTTATAATGAATATTCAGGACTGATCTCCTTGAGGATGGACTGGTTGGACCTCCTTGCAGTCCAAGGGACTCTCAAGAGTCTTCAGCACCACAGTTCAAAATCATCAATTCTTCAGCACTCAGCTTTCTTTATAGTCCAACTCTCACATCCATATGTGACTATTGGAAAAACCATAGCTTTGACTGGACAGACACTTGTTGGCAAATTTATGTCTCTGCTTTTTAATGTCTAGATTGGTCATAACTTTTCTTCCGAGGAGCAAGTGTCTTTTAATTTCATGGCTGCAGTCACCATCTGCAGTGATTTTGGAGCCCCCCAAAATAAAGTCTGTCACTTTCCAATGTTTCCCCATCTATTTATCAAGAAGTCACTGAACCAGATGCCATGATCTTAGTTTTTTAAATGTTGAGTTTTAAGCCAACATTTTCACTCTCATCTTTCACTTTCATCAAGAGACTCTTTAGTTCTTCTTCACTTTCTTCCATAAGGGTGGTGTCATCTGCATATGTGAGGTTATTGATATTTCTCCCTGCCAATCTTCATTCTAGCTTGTGCTTTATTCAACCTGGCATTTCACATGATGTACTTTGCATATAAGTTAAATAATCAGGGTGACAATATACAGCCTTGATGTACTCCTTTTCCTGTTTGGAACCAGTCTGTTGTTCCATGTCCAGTTCTAACTGTTGCTTCTTGACCTACGTACAGATTTCTCAGGAGGCAGGTCAGGTGGTCTGGTATTCCCATCTCTTTAAGAATGTTCCACAGTTTGTTGTGATCCACACAGTCAAAGGCTTTGGCATAGACAATAAAGCAGAAGTAGATGTTTTTCTGGAACTCTCTTGCTTTTTCAATGATCCAGCAGATGTTGGCAATTTGAACTCTGGTTCCTCTGCCTCTTCTAAATCCAGTTTGAACATCTGGAAGTTCCTAGTTTACATACTGTCGGAGCCTGGCTTGGAGAATTTTGAGCACTTCTTTGCTAGTGTGTGAGATGAGGGCAACTGTGCGGTCATTTGAATATTCTTTGGCATTGCCTTTCTTTGGGATTGGAATGCAAACTGATCTTGTCCAGTTTTGTGGCCACTGCTGAGTTTTCCAAATTTGCTGGCATATTGAGTATAGTGCTTTCACAGCACCATAATATCTACTGGCAGAGAAATGAGGGTTGCAGGCAGTCTGAAAATTAATATGAATTGAATTATTTCAACAGTACTAAAGTAATATTGTTCCACTATCAGATGAGAAAAGTGAAAGTGAAAGTTAAGTCGCTCAGTCGTGTCCGACTCTTTGTGACCCCATGGACTGTAGCCCATCAGGCTTTTCCGTCCATAGGATTCTCCAGGCAAGAATACTGGAGTGGGTTGCTATATCCTTCTCCAGGGGATCTTCCTGACCCAGGGATCAAACCCAGGTCTCCCATATTAGAGGCACATGCTTTAACCTCTGAGCCACCAGGGAAGCCCCAAACTGAGGTTCAAAGAGGCTAATGATCAGTTTAAGATTTCACACACGTTAATGGCGGTGTCTAGGCTTACATCCCAAACTTTCTAACCCCAGCATTGTTTTTACTATACCACAGTGTATCTATAGCCTGAATGGTCTAGCATCAGCAGATTAGATGTAAAACCAATATGCCTCTTTTATGTTAATTGTAATATGTGACAAAGTAAATTATTTCCTGAAACAAGCTCATGCCTGTCTTTTACCTTTTTCATTTTGAGAGCATGAAAGTAAAAATATATAAGCAAACAATTGCATCTTTGTAGTGGAAACAGAAAGATTAGGGGCTAAGTGGTGGGCAGCGGATAGTTTGTCTTAGAATTTCATAGGTAATTGGTGACATAGTTGGGCTCTTAACAGGAGATATTATAGTCAGAAGGGGCTATAAATCTAAAGCCTGTCTCACTTAGAGTGGACATTTCATCACATCACTGTGAAAGCTGTAAGCAAAAAGCATGTCTGTAAGATTCCCCCTTGACCCAATATCTATTTTTGTGATGTGAAGCAATGGCTCTTCAAAAACACACAGAATGCCTGGCAGGGCATTTATTGTTCAAGTGGAAAGGGAATGCATTGCCTCAATGCAATAGAAGACCCCAGTAGGGTAAATAAACTTCACATTTGTCTCTGGTCAGGATCAAATGAGGCTTCCCTGATGGCTCAGAGAGTAAAGACTCCACTTGCAATGCAGGAGACCTGAGTTTGATCCCTGGGTCAAATAGCACTATCAGGATTCAGCTCTTCTATCTTTTAGCTCTGTCTTTGATTGGTAAAATTTTAGTCTCTATCAGATAGAAGCAGCCATTTCAGTCCCCACCCCCTTTCAGGTTTCAAGTCTATAGAAGCAGAGCAAAAGTCTATTTGCTAGGAGCCTTAGCACAGGTCTCCTTGAATACTGTTGAGTTCTGGGTAATGGCTTGCCCATCCCTGAACCAATCATTGTGATGAAAGAAATTAGGTTGCCTGATTGGCTGCACCTGATTCCCTGGTTTGGATACAGTGTTGGATTTGCCTAAAACACTCCAGTGAAGAGTGACAGGAGATGGAACCCCTAAAAAATCAAGATCCTTTTACCACAGGAAAAGAATAAACTCTTGATGGCCCTAGTAGATAGGCTTTCCAGGTGGTGCTATTGGTAAAGAACCCTCCTGCCTGTGCAGGAAACATAATAGATGTGGGTTTGATCTCTGGGTCAGGAAGATCCCCTGGAGGAGGGCATGGCAACCCACTCCAGAATTCTTGCCTGGAGAATCCCATGGACAGAGGAGCGAGGTGGGCTACAGTTCATAGGGTTGCAAAGAGTCTGACACTACTGAAGCGACTTGGCATGCACACATGACCCCAATATATGCACACACATACATGCAACAAGCATCCCTTACATAACTAACTTATGTTATCCTCACAAAGAAAGCTGTGGTTCTGATGCACTGGGATACAAACATGTTCAAAAACTTGTTGGATCTGAGCTGTTTTCAGATACTGAAACTAATTAATGGGCTGACAGATTCTGTAGGTAGAATTTAAAAGGCCAAGGGTTCAAACAACCAAGGGAAATCTTGATTGTTCTTCTAATGCCAATCTGGCAAATTCCTATTCATTCTTCTATCCCAGTTTATTTTCTATCTTCTCTGTGAAGCATTCTCTCATTCTCTAATCAAGGTCCTTTCCTTTCATAATTATCGTGGTTATTGATAGTTCTGCAAAGAAGGTTGTTGCATAAAGTTGTTCAGTCACTCAGTTGTGTCTGACTCTTTGCGACCCCATGGACTGCAGCATGCCAGGCCTCCCTGGCAGATTTAGTTCCAGGCCACCACAATAAAGTGAATAAAGTGAGTCACAGGAATTTTTCTTTCCCAACACATATAAACATTATGTTTACTATACTGTGTATAAGTGCTATGTAATACATTATGTCTAAAAAAAAAACAAGTGTATACCTTAATTAACAATACTTTAGTGATAAAAAATACTAACCACCATCTGAGCTTTCAGTGAGTCATAATAGTTTTGCTGGCAGAAGGCCATGATGTCAATGACTGCTGACTGCTCAGTGTGGTGGTTACTAAAGGTTGGGGTAACTGTGACAATTTCTTGAGCTAAGACAAAATAAAGTGTACTGTATCAGTTGACTCTTCCTTCTACTATAGCACTTCAGGGCCATTGTAGGGTTATTAATTGGTCTAACTTCATTATTACTGTGTCTCAGGGAATAGAGAGTCCCGAAAGGTGGAGGGAGACAGGGAATAGCAAGTTGGTGAGCAGACAGAACACACACACCGCATTTGTCAATTAAGTTCACGGTCTTCTAAGGGCACATTTTGCACCATCTCAAAACAGTGACAATGGTAACATTAAGAAGACTGATTACAGATTATTATAAAAGTATAATAAAAATGAAATGTTTGAAATATTGTGAGAATTATCAAAATAAGACAGAGACACTTGGTAAGCAAATGCTATTGGAAAAATGATGCCAATAGGCTTACTCAATGCAGGGTTCACACAAACTCTCAATTTGTAAAAACAAAACAAACAAACAAACAAAAAACACAGTGTCTGTGAAGAGGAATAAAATGAGGTGTGCCTGTACACATTCTTGTCAAGAAAATGAGGAACATTATCCAGAGTAGATCACATATTAAGCCACAGAATAAGTCTAAACAAACTTAAGAGGAACAAAATTACACCAATTATCTTTTTTGACCGTAATTGAATGAAGCCAAAAATTAATAACAGTAAGAAAATAGAAGAATTCATTAGCATGTGAAAACTACACAACAGATTCTTGAACGACCATTGGGTCAAAGAGAAAAAAAATGTTAAAGGGAATTTAAGAAATATCTCAAGGCAAAGAAAAATGAAAACACAACATTCCAAATCTTATGGGATCCAGGGGAAAAAAGTATTAAGAGGGAAGTTTATAGCTGATAGAGATGAACACTTACAGCTAAAAGCAGGAAAGGTCTCAAATAAACAACCTAATTTTACACCGCAAGGAATCAGAAAAAGAGAAACAAATTAAGCCCCCAAATAGTAGAAGAAATGAAATACTAAAGATTAGAGCAGAAATAAGTGAAATAGAGAACAGGGAAACAATTTTAAAAATCAACAAAACTAACGGTTTCTTGAAAAAATAAAGAAAATCCACAAATCATTAGTTTTCCATACGTATGGCTGTTCTTTGTCTTATAGACCTCTGTATGGTCACACTTGCCCAGGATAGGACCCCAACAAAGTCTTCACATGAGTTTACTAAGCAAATTGAATGAGACACAACACCCAGCATAGCCCTGACATGTTGTTAAGTATCCAACGTGCTAAATGCATTGAGCACAAATTTCCCTGGAACAAAAGGCTCTGCTTGTTTATTGGTGGAAATATAATGATGTTTATTTTATTTGACGTGCAATGATGAAATAGACACATCAGTAGTCAAACCTCAGACATCTTGTTCACCTAAAGTTGTCTGTCTGTCTCCACAGCCCCAGAGAACGGTTCTGAGAGATTCTCCTTAGAGAAGAGTGTAGGCTGCTGCACATACTTTATTCTGATTTATTTCACCTTCAAAGACTCATTTATGGCTGATTTCTCACTTCAGTAAGGTTGTCAATGAGCGTGTACAGGATCATACGGAGCCCAGGAATTTCAACCTGAAGTCACACATACAACAAAATGCTTAAAAACACAGTCATTGTCATCACAGACACCCAGGCTAGATACTGACATTTCAACACATTAATGAATGCCCACAGTGTTCATTCCACTAGGATTGTTTCTTGTCACCCTTGAACTCCAATTTGTTTATGTGTAAAAGAAAGGAAAATAATCATACCTAAGTCATGGGAAATTTAAGGAAAAGAGCATTAAGCTATGACAAACCTAGATAGCATATTAAAAATCAGAGACATCACTTTGCCAACGAAGTTACATATAGTCAAACTACTGGTTTTTCCAGTAGTTATGTATGGATGTGAGAGTTGGACCGTAAAGAAAGTTGAGCGCCAAAGAATTGATGCTTTTGAACTGTGGTGTTGGAGAAGACTCTTGAGAGTCCCTTGGACTGCAAGGAGGTAAAACCAGCTAATTTTAAAGGAAATCAATTCTGAATATTCATTGGATGGACTGATGCTAAAGCTGAAGCTCCAACACTTTGGCTACCTGATGCAAACAGCTGACTCATTGAAAAACACCCTGATGCTGAGAAAGATTGAGGGCAAGAGGAACAACAAAGGATTAAGTAGTTGAATGGCATCACTGATTCAATGGACATGAATTTGAGCAAACTCCAAGAGATGATAAAGGACAGGAAAGCCTGGCATGCTGCATTTCACAAAGAATCAGACATGACTTAGTAACTGAACAACAAAGAAACCTCTAATCTGGGCTTAACAAAAGTCACCAAGCTAGGAACACACATATGGTTGCATGCTTATTTGTGTCTGACTCGGTGACCTTCTGGACTGTAGCTCACCAGGCTCCTGGATTCTCTAGGCAATAACATGAAAGTGGTCTGCCATTTCCTCCTCCAGGGTATCTTGCTGACCCCGGTATCTAACCTGTGTGTCTTGTGTCTCCTGCATTAGCAGGCAGGTTCTTTACCACTTGGGAAGCTAGGAATGCACAAAGAACGAAAGAAAGTAAAAAAAAAAAACTTAAGGAAGATTACCAAGTGAAATTGTCTTAGGTTAAACAGATAATTTGATGTATATCTCTTCTGCAAGGTTTTTTCTTCCCTTTGTCATGTTTAACATAAAAAATCAAGCACCTGATTCTGGTACACACATCTGTCCACCATTTGGCTTGGTGGCCCCACTTGCCTCATCTCTTGCAATAGCTAACTCCTTTTTTTAACAGTGAAAACATTGACATGGTTACATCATGATTAGGTCATGTCATTCCATCTCCCTGGAACTCCTTCCTCCTCCTCTTTGCTAGATGAGAAATTCCTCCTCATTGCCCAAGTCTCAGCTCAGCCTCCATTTTCTCCACCTTCTCCAACATGAGTTCCAAGACCCTGCTCTGTGCTCCCAGAGCACATTGGATAGGATTCTGGCAAAATGCTCTCAATTTTGTGCATAGCTACATATGCTTCCCAGGTGGGAAAGAACCCACCTGTCAATGCAGGAGACTTCAGAGACACAGGTTTGAACCCTGGGTCAGAAGTATCCCTTAGAGAAAGGAAGTGGCAGCCAACACCAGTATTCTTGCCTGGAGAATCCTATGGACAGTGAGGCCTGGCAATCTGTAGTCCATAGGGTCACAGAGAGTCAGACATGACTGAAGCAACTTAACACTTACACATGTATGTATTATTTCTCAAACTGGATTATAAGATCTTCCAGAGAGATGCCCAGGGCTGCTTCTTTTTCACATCCCTGGGGCATAGCATACCTGCTGGTGATAAATGGAACAAAGGAGCCTCGGTGACATTGGCTGCTTGAACTTTTGCAAAGGCAAGTTTGGTCTGACTACCTGATTTTAGTCGAACCCCAGGTTTCACCCAGGGCTTTCCCGGTGGCTCAGATGGTAAAGAATCTGCTTGCAATTCAGGAGACTGGGTCGCTAAGATCCCCTGCAGAGGGCATGACTACCTACTCCAGTATTCTTGCCTGGAGAATTCCGTGGACAGAGGAGCTGGGTGGGCTACAGTCAAGGAGGTCGCAAAGAGTTGGACATGACTGAGCCACTAACACTTTCACTTTCTAGTTTTACTCAGGCTTGAGTGATGCTACAGAGCTTGCCGATCACTTCTCGGGTGGACCTTGGATGCTGTTATCCCCACAAGAGAGAACAAGCTCTGGGAACAGAGTCACACTGAAGCAGCTGAGCAGGAAACTACCATGGTAAAGTATTTATTCACTTGGAGAAAGCATGTGGCCAATATTTCCTGTGGCCAGGCTGGAGAGTCTCTTTGGGACCTTGAGCTGAGAGCTGTGGCAGCTTGCTTGGAAGCCAATAAAGGAAAATGTTATTAATTAATGACATCCTCTTTCCACCCTCGGAAGTGTGGCATTTGGAATCAGACTGACGGGAATTTTAATTTTCATTTCAATCTTCACCTATGTGACCTTGAAAAAATTACTTAACTTTTCTAAGCCTCCATATTTTCTTCATTTGTGAAATAGGAATAACTGTACTTTCCCAAGAGGGTATGTTGTAAGGAATCTGGACAGACTACAGTATAGAGTATATATAGTATCCATAGTTTCAAATATTTAGAATATAGTTTCTGGAGGAGCTTGGCTCACAGGATCCTTGATTCAACAGCAACAGTTGTTACTGAGATAAACCAGCTTATGACGAGTTACTTGAGTCAGGCAGGGCATCTTCTGTGCTGAGATCACAGATGCCATGTAACTAACTCCCTCTTTTCAATACTCTATCACTTTCCAAAACATGAATGCATTGCCAGATTAATACTTCTCAAGATAGCTGTGTCATTACATGTCTTTGTAAGGTGTTCAGTCACATCTGACTCTTTGTGACCCCATGGGCTCTAGCCCCCCAGGCTCCTCTGTCCATGAAATTCTACAGGCAAGAATGCTACAGTGGATTGCCAGTTCCTTCTCCAGGGGATCTTCCCAAGCCAGGGATCAAGCCTGGGTCTCCCACACTGCACACAGACACTTTACCATCCATCATTGCATGGGGTCTCCTTGAAGTTGGCAGACCCAAAAATTATGAGCCCTAAATGCAAGCAGGTTATTTCTGGGTTCTTGGCAAATGGCTAACCTCATGCAGCAATGAAATTCTATAACTTCCCACTTGATGATGACACTTCTTGACTTTCTATCCTTGACAATAATCCTCACTTTTGCTATATTGTCTTCCAGATTTCTTAACATGGTTTATAAAGCCATCTACCTTTCTATCCTTAGGACTTGGTATAATTGTCTCCTCTGCCTGGAGCTTTACCATTTGCTCATCTCAACTCTCATCCTTCAGGTCATGAGTTATCTGCCATTAGGACCACCCCATGGAGGCTTCAGCAACCCTCAGTAGGTATAGGACTCAGAAAACTTGTTTTTCCCATCACTTATCATGCTTTATATTACTTTTGGATTAAATCCCCAAACGTGGTTTAATCCAAGCCACTCCCCTTGTGCTCCAGGCACCAACACTAATAAAGGGGGAAAAAAAATCCAATTTAATTGACCTAGCCATATTCACACCCTCATAAAGCAGATATTCTTGTTTTTATATTAATTTTCTTGTAGCTCTTTTACCTCTCATGAAAATTGGGTTGGTAACACCTTCCAGAGATAATTTCTTTGGCTCTTTGAGAACAAAAGATGACCCTACAAAAAGAGAGGATCCCTGCATCCGTGTTCTGTTTCTATAACGTTCCAACCAGGTAGGTTGTCTAACATTCAAGTCTCTTGGTTCTTTTGTAAAACACAGAGAGAAATCTTCCCTCCCTATTTCTTGGGCTTTTTAAATGGATCCAAAGAGAACAAATAGTATTAGAACATGATGTGCAGAATGCTGATGTAAATGTGAGTAGTGCCTGTAACTAACACACTTTGTCTCGGGAAAAGGAGAAAACTGAGTCCTCATAGTGGATTTTCTAACAAAGTTCAGATTCCCAGGGAAGATTGGGAAGTGGGACATGGATATTTTAGTGAATATATTTATAAATCACCTGGCTAGAGATGTAGTTTGGGTGGGGAGGGTGTGGGGGAGACATTCTGAGAAGCTGATTTGGTCTCAAATCTCAGGTCTAAAGGTTCTGGGATGGGATGAGAAGGAAGGTACAGAGACTTTGTTCTCCCCATGCCAGACTTTGTCTCATTTTTGTAGCTATTTTATTCAGAGTTTAAATCTACAGACTTTAGGCGAATAATAAGCATTTTTTTTTGTTCTTTTTTGAAAGTCATAAATGCTCATCAAGCAGAAATTATCAGTGTGACACCATTTCCTTGGCATCAAATTGCAGTTTAATGGCAGATCTAGGGTAAGGCTGTGCTGATTCTCTGGCAAAGAGATTTGTGCTGTGTTTTCTAAGAGACTGTAGCACAGGAGGCTCATGCCTTTCGCCAGGTTGTGAAACAGGCCCTTGCTGATCAGTTCACTCACCCGCATGTTTTCAGCTGAATGTATTCATTTCAATCTAGTCAATATCTACAACCACTGAGTCCTTGACATGTTGGCTTAATCTATCCCTTGGGGGAAAAGAATGACTGTAGTGAACTATATCTGAGCTCCCTTAGGCACCAGCCCTGAACCTTTGTTTTCTAATCTGCATAAATTTGTATAAAGACATCAACAAGGCCTCTGTTAAAGTCCCAGTCCAACCTACATGCGTCATTAACTTTGGTTTCTTTTCTATTTGCTTCTAGATCCACGTTGTCTTTTCCTGATATACTACCACCCGTCCACCCTCTCTTGGGTACCCTCTGAGGTGATGGTAACAGATCCACCTATAAGGAGCTGAGATACTTATCTTTTAACTCCCAACCCTCATTGGGTGGGGGTGCCCCTGTAGGCTGTTCTGCAGGTGGGCTCAGTGAGCACCCATCTGGAGACAGCCTCAGGTGAACTAGCAGAGAGATGCAGATGCTTGGAGAAGAATGCTGTCAGCCTTCAAAAGACCCTGTCCACTTGGGCTGCAGGTGAGCAGGGTGTGGGCCAGGGAGTGTGGGTGAGACACTGGCAGTTTGTGTCTGCTGCAGTGTGTATGCCAAGCTGAGAGGGATCAGGAGATATACAGAAGAAGCAATGGATACAGAATGGAGAACACAAGGCATGATGCTAGGAGGCAAGAGGGCAGCAGACACAGAAAATGGGAGTTAGACTAGAAGACCTAAGCAGTTAGCACGGATCTGCAAGTTTCCCTGCCAAGGTGACTGTGGAGCCCCCAGGGGCCCACACACAGACTCCACCTGCCATGTCAGTGTGGTGAGATCAAAAACTACTTTTCATGATACCTGTGAGATTCTGTCCTGTCAACTCACGTGCGTCCTTAAACTATCCCATCTCTTCTTCCTTAAATCCACTTGAGCGCCTCTTTGTTTCTTGCCAGCCAAAGAGCCCCAGCTAAATCACTCCTTAAAACTGCAACCCGACCTCAGCTAAACCAGAGCCTAGGGCTTCATCTTAAATGCTGGTTGGTGTTTTGCCAGGCTGCATGGTTGGGACATGAAGAAGGCAGACTGTGGAGTCAGACCACCTGGGTTTAATTTCCAGCTCACCTACTTTTTACTGTGTGACTTCAGCAAGTTACCTTAACTTCCTTGTGCCTCAATTTTCTTATTTCTTTTTCTTTTTTTGCAAGTGAATCTGTAATGTTTTATTTTTTTTTTCTGTTTTAAAATATAATCTTTTATTGGGCCTCTACAAAACTCTTTTTAGTACAAAAATTGCTTTGCAGTAAATTGAGGAGAAGAAAATATCTGATTCTATTTACATTTAATTATAAAGGAACTAAGTTGTAACTTTGAAAGGGAAAGGTTGCTCTGGCGTTTCCTTTTTTATTTATTTATTTTTAGTTTTTTTATTTTTTAAAATTTAAAATCTTTAATTCTTACATGCGTTCCCAAACATGAACCCCCCTCCCACCTCCCTCCCCATAACATCTCTCTGGGTCATCCCCATGCACCAGCCCCAAGCATGCTGTATCCTGCGTCAGACACAGACGGGCGATTCAATTCTTACATGATAGTATACATGTTAGAATGCCATTCTCCCAAATCATCCCACCCTCTCCCTCTCCCTCTGAGTCCAAAAGTCCGTTATACACATCTGTGTCTTTTTTCCTGTCTTGTATGCAAGACAGGAATTTTCTTATTTCTAAGTGGGGATGATACCTACCTTACTGCAATGGGGCTTCCCAGGTAGTACGAGTGGTAAAGAACGCGCCTGTCAATGCAGGACACATATGAGACATGGGTTCGATCTGTGGGTCGGCGAGATCCCCTGGAGCAGGAAAGAGCAACTCATTCTAGTCTTCTCACCAGTTCAGTTCAGTTCAGTTCAGTTCAGTTCAGTCACTCAGTTGTGTCCACTCTTTGCGACCCCATGAACTGCAGCACGCCAGGTCTCCCTGTCCATCACCAATTCCTGGAATCCACCCAAACTCATGTCAATAGACTCAGTGATGCCATCCAACCATCTCACCTTCTGTCATCCCCTTCTCCTCTTGCTCTCAATCTTTCCCAGCATCAGGGCCTTTTCAAATGAGTCAGCTCTTCGCATCAGGTGGCCAAAGTATTGGAGTTTCAGCTTCAATATTAGTCCTTCCAATGAACACCCAGGACTGATCTCCTTTAGGATGGACTGGTTGGATCTCCTTGCAGTCCAAGGGACTCTCAAGAGCCTTCTCCAACACCACAGTTCAAAAGCATTGATTCTGAAGTGCTCAGCTTTCTTTATAGTCCAACTTTCACATCCATACATGACTACTGGAAAAACCATAGCCTTGACTAGACGGACCTTTGTTGGCAAAGTAATGTCTCTGCTTTTTAATATGCTATCTAGGTTGGTCAGAACTTTCCTTCCAAGGAGTAAGCGTCTTTTAATTTCATGGCTACAATCACCATCTGCAGTGATTTTGGAGCCCAGAAAAATAAAGTCAGCTACTGTTTCTACTCTTTCCCCATCTATTTGCCATGAAATGATGGAACCGGATGCAATGATCTTAGTTTTCTGAATGTTGAGCTTTAAGCCAACTTTTTCACTCTCCTTTTTCACTTTCCTCAAGAGGTATTTAGTTCTTCTTCAGTTTCTGCCATAAGGGTGGTGTCATCTGCAGCTGAGGTTATTGATATTTCTCCCAGCAATCTTGATTCCAGCTTGTGCTTCCTCCAGCCCAGCGTTTCTCATGATGTACTCTGCATATAGGTTAAATAAAGGAAATCCCATAAACAGAGGAGTCTTGTGGTCTACAGTCCATAGGGTCGCAAAGGATTGGACATGACTTAGCACGCACATGTGTTGTTACTCTAATTTTTTGAATATCTCAATGAATAGGAGGGAAAACTTGAAGACCAAGGTCTGACCTTGAAAGTTGGTGTTTTTCCAAGATTGAATGCCTCAAAGTAATCTAGGAATGCCTCACTGTAGCAAGGGACTAAGATGATACTCTTAGAGTCTCTTGGCAGAGACTTCTGTTATTCCCAGATCTTTGGAGCTTCTTTGCGCATAAACGAGGGCAGGCAAGCTGGGATAATCTCATTCTCTGCTTCAGGACACCTTGCGTATATGTAGCTGGGAGTTTAGCTAAGTCTCTGCACAGGAAGATGTTAGAGGTAGCTTGGAGTCTGCTCAGTAGGAACCCCCAGCAGCACCTCCACTGAGCAGGGATACCACTGAGGTTGACTCCCCTCGCAAGTGAGAACTGGCTGGCCTTCTGTCACCAAGTCCAGGGACATTTTATTAAACTAGTAGACTTTTCTAGCTCTGTCTACATCTTGCACTGCCCATTAAATTCTGAAAGGACAGAAAAAGTGTGACTAAGGCTGGAACTCTGTCTTGTCCCTTGGTTTCTTCCACTAGACTGTGATGCTCCTTAGAGCTGAGGCAGGTCCTGGCTCCTCTGTTGGCCCCACTGGGCTATGGTCCCTGAAAACTGGAACAGAACTGAGCTGAGAAAATACACGATGCCCAGAAAACATGTGATGCACAAAGACACAGATGAAATAATATTATCACAGTCCTCCTCCAGGGCATTCACGTAGTACTGCCCCCACCCTGCCCACCTATAACACTCTTTCAACATTGCTGCCCATTGAAACTAGTCATCCTTTAGATCTCAGCAAATATATCACCTCTCAAAGGAATTATCCCAGGTTGGCCAATTAGCCAAACCCCCTTGTTATACTTTGATGTCAAACTCGGCAGCCTATCAAGATGGTTATTCAATGGATAGGAATACAATGGTTAGTCAACTGCACAATTATATATTTAATGTCTGACTATATTTTATATTATGCTCCCCTTCCTCCCACTATAACCTTCATTATACCTAGAAACACATCAGCATCAGGCACCGTGGCATCTTAGGTGTCCCGCAGAGTGACTGGGATATAGAAAAATCACAAAACAATGTTTTCTTAGTCAATGAAAAATGAACAAATATAAAGATGGAACACACAAAAAATATGTTTTACTGCAACCCTGAGTCCTAAAATGATTAAAAAGCCAATAGTTGGCTTTTATAGATCCAAGGTTGGCCGAAAACCAGCTGGAGGAGAAGTGGTTAGGAAATATATAAAAGCTTTCTAATCATCTTTGTTATGGGGGTGCTTTTAGCCAAACAATTGTGTTCTCTTGTTCTCCTTTCAGTAAACAGGTTTCGGAAGGGAGGTGCATTTCCATGATGTTTGCCAATTCTATAGATTTTTTTTTTTTCTTGAGCTGATGAGTGAATGGTTATTTAAAAAAAAGAAAGGAAGAAAGAAAGAAAGAAAAAAGCAAGTGGTTCAAATGGAGAGAGTTTTAGCCCACTGAAGCATTAGTTTAGTGTGGTATTTTTTTTTTCTTAATTGCTTTGAGAAAAATAGAGACCTTTAATAATTGGAGTGATGTGCCCTTCAAGTGTTGTATGGGTACCAATCTTTGTAAAACTACGTGCAGATATTTTTGGGATGGAATTTAAACTCATCATTGTTTCTTTTATTTTTATGATTATTTTTCATGTAGCATGAACCAAATTGCTCGTTTCCACCACCACTGTCATGTCTGATGTTTGAAACACTGTCCATATTCAGCACAAATCCTATACATTAACTGCAATGTTCATATAACACAGCCATGGAGGGGTCACTGATTTCTCTGTAAAGAGAAGTTTAAGTACCAAAATGGTTATCTTTAAAGGATAGAAAGGGCATTTCCACTCACACACTGGGTATTTCATAGAAACTACCTAACCCAAACATATAGATTTTTCTTTTTTTCTATTTTGTTCATGTTATTCTGAGAAACTCGGATTCATTGATTTTTACTAACCTACGCCAGTGTTTTCCAAACAGTGCTTTATCTAAACTAATGTCTTATCTCCTGTTTTGAAAGTCTTCATGGTAAAGCAGGGGACTGAGTGAAAACCATTTCTTCCTTCATCTAGTCGCCTGTTCCTTCATCCACCTATTTGTTCCAATATTTGTTCATGGAGTGAAGACAACTTTATTTGAAATCTACCACCTGTCAGAAATGGCACCAGGCTCAGCGTCGTGATAGCATGATTCAAATTACCCTTCACTCCACCTGTGTGCCCCTGCTGGAGGTCGTCCTCACACCGTCGGCAGATACTGCGGTCCTTGTAGTGTTGGTCATTACCTCAACACATCTCTCCTTTTCTCACCAAAGCCTTACCTCTTGGGTGCAGAGATGAATTGATTGGATCATCTGATGTTGGGGAGAAAAGGCAGGCGAGTCAACGGTCACAACTCAACGTGGTATGCGTGAAGATAGGGCTGAGAGTAGGTGTGTAAGAGAGCACAGATAAAGGGTGAATCCACCATGCTGAGGACGTAGGGATGGAAAGGGCAGATGACCTCTGAGCTGAGTGTTGTAAAGGGGGAAGGAAGGGAGCTTAAGAGAGGGAGCCAGGTGTATCTGGATTTCCACACGCTCGTTGACAGAGAATTTCATAGTCAATTGACATATTTTTCATTAGTCTAATAAAGGGGGAGCCTTAGAGAGACTCAGTGTGGCCCTCCTGCCTCTTTGTTTTCCACCCCAGGTTCTTCCTTTCACCTTCCATGTGGTCTTTGCTGCTCAGCTGCTTTGTCCAAGTAGGAACTCACTCACTGCTGCTGGCGCCTGGAGCACACATTCCATGCCCGTGTCTTTTCAACCAGTGCAATCCCGGGCTGAGCCCCCTGCCAGCCATCTGCTGATCTTGGCCAGTTGTGCAGACTCACCGCCTCTGGTGGAAGGTGACAGTGAGCCTTCTGCAAATGGGAAGCACCCGGCTAATTCTGCTGATGCTGCAAAATGGGAAAGGAAGATAAGCAGTCACTGTTTTTCAAACTGATAGCTGGAAATAAAAAATAAACAGCCATGAGGCCAAATGTTCACCGGGGCAGAGCATCTTGATGGGAAAGTTAAAACTGAATCAACTTAATGAGGAGAGGAGGTGGCTTTGGGTATATTGCCTATCAGAATGCTGGGCATAGGCAAATAAAACCCCCAAACATTGGCTTAATAGACATTAAGGAAGGGGATAAGGCCTCCAGGAAGCCTCCTGTACTTCCTATCTACATATAACCTCACTTTATCAACACCAATGCACTTATAAGCCAAAATCTGAAATTCTGAAGCAGAGATTGCCTTTTCAGACAGAGTAATACCACAGGACCCAATTAACTGGGGACAAATAGAGAGTGGGAGATAACATATTGTATAATGAGATCAGCTGGGGGATGCAAATGAAATTCCACAGTCTTGTAATGTGATAGAAAAAATATTTATACAAATCATTATATTTATATGTAGAGCATCAAAGAGTTGCCCAAATCCAGTGCCCATGTGAAACCACCCTCTGGGCAATGGAAAATTCCAGGTAAAGTTAGATTCTGGCCCAGAGATGCTCCATTTAGGAAAACCCGAACTGAATGAATCATCTATTATGAATCTGTGGTTGC
Organism: Capra hircus; assembly: GCF_001704415.2. Taxonomy (NCBI): domain Eukaryota; kingdom Metazoa; phylum Chordata; class Mammalia; order Artiodactyla; family Bovidae; genus Capra; species Capra hircus. The sequence goes on from NC_030813.1 coordinate 106,343,472, forward strand.
ACTCGGTTTCCGGAAAAGCATAGACCTGGATTCTCAGAAATGTATTCCTCTACTGCTTCAGGCTTTCATTTTGCATGATGTTACAGAAAGAGGTAACAAAGGGAAAGGAAAACCTCAGTCATTTTCACAAACCTACAATTTACCGATACTGTTGTGTTTTTTTTTTTTTTTTCACATACCTTCTTTAATTTACTTCACCTTCATGCAAGAAACAGAACATAGCTCTTCATTTTACAAATTTGAACTCAAGGCTGTGTGTGTGCTTAGTCACTCGGTCATGTTTACAAGCAAAAATATTGGAAGGGGCCACCATTCCCCTCCCGCCAGAGGAATCTTCCTGACCTAGGGATCAAACCCACAATTCCAGGATCTTCTGCATTATAGGTACATTCTTTACCAACTTGAGCCATTGGGAACTCAAGGATAGCAGGTGCTAAATGACTTACTTAAGGCTGAAGAGTGGGAAAGCAGGGTCTGGGCCACCATCTCAGAAATGCTAGAAGCAAAGTGAATGACTCTGTTCTAAACAGGACGAATCACAAGTTGTTCCAAGTACTACCTGGGTACATCTGTGTTTTTAATATCTAGGTCCTAGTAAATCCTAGTCCCCTCATCTTTATAATCCCACCCATCCTGCTGCTGCTGACTAGTGATCAGTCATGTCGAACCCTGCAACCCCATGGACTGTAGCCCACCAGCCTCCTCTGACCACCAATCCTGACAAGATGAAATAAGGTGCTTGCAGTTCAAGGTGCTAACCTGTCCCATCTCTTATCTTCAAGATTTGTGACTCAAAGGAGAACTTTTCATTCACAGTGAAGCTTTTGGAATAGAAGGAGAGGTGGAATTTATGCTGTTGTTTGTGACCCTTTCTCTTTGATATTATTTAATAACCAGATAATCTCAGAAACAGAATCAAGCCAATGAATACCCAAGGACACAGCTACCTAATTTTCCGTTAAATCACTCATTTTCTGTGGTATGTTGGTCACTCGTCTGGGATCTCAGGTTCACATTAAGAAAGCTCCCATGTGTGATCCCCATCACCGAGTGGCAGTCACGAGCTATTACAAGAGCTAACAAAATCCAGCACAAATGCTGTTTCTTGTTTGGCTCCCACAGCAGTTTTCCTTTTTTTTTTCTTTCTTTTTTGATGCTCAAAAACTATTTTTTCTTCCAGTTTATTGTGATAATTGACCTACAGCACTGTATAAGTTTAAGGTGTACAGCACAATGGTTTGACATGCATACATCATAAAATGATGATTACAATAAGTGAATATCCATCATCTCATATAGATATTGTTGTTCAGTTGCTCAGTCATGTCTGACTCTGCAACCCCATGCAATGCAGTACCCTAGGCTTCCCTGTTGAACACCAGCTCCTGGAGTCTACTCAAATTCATGTCCATTGATTTGGTGATGCCATTCAACCAGCTCATCCTCTGTCGTCCCCTTCTCCTTCCGCCTTCAATCATTTCCAGCATCAGAATCTTTTCAAATGAACCAGTTCTTCGCATCAGGTGACCAAGGTATTGAAGCTTCAGCTTCAGCATCAGTCCTTCCAATGAATATTCAGGGTTGGTTTCCTTTAGGATGGACTGGTTGGATCTCCTTGCAGTCCAAGGGACTCTCAAAAATCTTCTCTAGCACTGCAATTAGAAAGCATCAGTTGTTTGATGTTTAGCCTTCTTTATGGACATTAAATAAATAGAAAAAAGCAATTTTTTTTTTCTTGGATTTACTCTCTTAACCTCATGTATAACATAAAGCAGTGTTAATTATATTTCTCTTGATGTAATTTTTTAAAAATTCAAATCTATACATGCGCTAGCTATATTTTGCAAGAATTAAACAAGAAGAAAGTGGAGATGCTGGGGATTGAACCCAGGACCTCATACATGCAAAGCATGCGCTCTACCACTGAGCTACATCCCCATGTTGATACAATGCTTTTAAATAAGTTTTGTCAGTGTCTAATCAAAGAAACTTGCCTGAACCAAAGTATTTTACCTTAGGAAAAAGAAGCAGTATTATGTCATGTGGATGTAATTTTGATAACATAAATTGGAGAATATCACAGTACCTCAACTCTGGCTTTATAAGAGATATAATATTTTATCTTCCATAGAGGCAGTAAATCCACAATTTACAAATTACTTTCACAGGAAAAGTGACAGCAGATTATATGGAGTAAGTCAGACCAAGATATAATGATCCAGGAATCTATTCCTTTATGAGGATCCAATTAAATTATATATTATTTAAATGTGTGATTATAAAAGCTATATGAGCTCATTATCAATACTTTTTAATATATATTTATACTATCAGAGATAACTTTCCCATGCAGGGTTACTGTTTCCCAGTCTTTCTTATAAAGTTAGATATAGAGTTCTGTATTCTGATTTATTGTATAATCAACACTTCCCCCACATTCTTCAAAAACCCACAGCAGCAGTTTGTATGTAACTGGCTCCAAATCTTTCAGTTAGCACAATTCAGTCCCTGGCCACCAAAGCTTTAGGTACATTCACAGCAAAGATCAATTCCCTTCTTTGAATCTCTTGTCTCTGTGTTTACATGTTTATGGCTTATTTATTTCATTTACACATAAGACCTAATATCAGTTTTCCATCTTTTACTGTAGATGATACTCAAGAAGTATGCTTGGATATGTATTGCTTCCTGCCTCTAGGATGATCTCTCTTTAGCCACTAAGACTCAGCCTGGTCCACCTCAGCCTTCATGGGACAGTGTGTTAGTTTCAAGAGTGCCTATCACAGTAATACTGGTTTTATAATCCCTTGCTTACATGTTTATCTCTTGCCCTATGCTGTGGACTGTACCCCAACTGAAGATGGAACCTCATTTATCTTCACTCTTGAATCTTTGTCCTTTAATCGGTACACTTCATACCCAGGTCACAGGTGCTCAATAAGTGTTAACCATGTAAATGAACAAAGATGTAAATATTGAATTGGTTTGCTTTGGTTTTAATCGTTAAGTTGTTTCTGATTCTGCAGCCCCATGAACTGTAACCCTCCAGGATCCTCTATCCTAAGATTTTCCAGGCAAGAATACTGGAGTGGGTTGAATATTGAATGGACAGATTCAAGTTACTAGTCAAGAGAGCCAAGAGTGAACACATAATATTATCTATCTTGATAGGTTCAGCATATTTAAATCTACAGACCACAGCTTGGATTCAAGATGAAGGGGTAAAGGGTCCCCATTGTATATGGCAAGGCATCCTTCATAGGTCTCAAAAAATTTTCCATGTTGTGAAAGACCTAAAGAAAAGCTGTTAACTTTTATAATGGTTCATGATTGTAGCAATGGCAATACATAATGTCTCTTCACATACCTTTCTATCTACAATGAACAATGCATCTCTTAAAAGCCAAGACCCTGAAGATGTCTATGGACCAGAAATAGATCTAATATACATTCAGATGACTACAAAGGGAGAATCTCAATCAAGAGCTATCTGGTGTCAACTGTTTGCCTCATGCTTTCTTTAATGTTTTGTTTTAATCTTATACTACTCCAAAAGCATAAGTAGAGCAAGAGTTATTATTTACATTTCAAAGATAAAAACTAGGCTCAAAAAGGGAAAATAAATGACTTATCTAAGGACTTAGTATCAATGAATAGGGCAGCCAGAACTCAAATTGACGTGTTCAATCCACATCTATAATGCTATTCATTAAGAAAAAAAAAAAAAAGGAAGGAAAAAAAACAAAAAACATCCACTTACTTATATTCTTTAGGCATATCAATTGAACTAAACTTTTCTGTTAGATGCTAAAATCTAGAAATGGTGAGTATTTATAATTGGAAATACCAGGCACATGGAAGTCAAAACAGGTCTATGCTTGGCTCACAGACATACTATCCATTCCATATGACCTCTGGGAAATTGACTCATCTCTGAAGGTCAGTTTTCTCAACATAAAACTAGAAAAATAACACCTCCAACAAACAACTCTTCTGAAGATTGATAAGGTGATATCATTGTGTACAGTGTCTGGAACACAGTAGGTCTGCCAACAACAGTACTGATATTTACTACCCTGATTCCTACAGATAAACCAGACACTAAATATGTGTGCATGCTCAGCTGTGTCTGACTCCTTGCAGCTCCATGGACTGTAGGCAAAGGGCTCCTCTGTCAACGGAATTTTCCAGGCAAAAATATGAGAGTGGGTAACCATTTCCTTCTCCAGGGGATCTTCCCAACCCAGGGATCAAACCAGGGTCTCCTGCATGGTAGGCAGATTCTTTACCATCTGAGCTAACAGAAAGACTGACAATTTCACATGGAAAAACTCTCTTTCTTGTTGTGCAGCTGTATCTCCATGGCCCTCCTCTGCACGAAACCAGCATTCCTGTGTGTGTGTATTAATGTCTGGGAAAATGCACTCTGCCTGGTCCATAATCTCCAAGATAAACTCTACATTCTGAAGGCTTCTTCTGAGTTCCCAGCCTTGATGCTCAACCTTGCTCCAAGAAAAGGCAGGACTGTGTCTCCAGCCAGGCAGATGCTTTGTGCTGTTTGTATAATCTGAGTCAAGTTGAGAGCTTTTCACAAATAAATGGTCAGAAACTGATGTGAAGAGTCGATTCATTGGAAAAGACCCTGATGCTGGGAATTGAAGGCAAAAGGGGAAGGGGGCAGCAGAGGATGAGATGGTTAGATAGTATCACCAACTCAGTGGTCATTAACTTGAGTAAACTCTGGAAGATAGTGGAAGACAGAGGAGCCTAGTGTGCTACAGTTCACGCGGTCACAAGGAGCTGGACACAAGTTAGCGACTGAACGACAACTGTTTCATTGTTAAATCCCGCTTCCAGAAGACAGACCTCCAAACAATCAAAGGCATATTGTCAATTTTAATCTTTTTCAAAAAAGTGTTTTGATTTTATAATGGAGTAGAGTTGATTAACAATATTGTTAGTTTCAGATGTATAGCAATGTGGTTCAGTTATACATATATTTTCTTCTTTTTCAAATTCTTTTCCCATTTTGATTATTATAGGGTATTGAGCAGTGGCCCTTGTACTATGCAGTAGATTCTTGTTGGTGATCTATGTTATATATGACAGTGTGTAGGTGTCAATCCAAACTTCCAATCTAGCATTTTCCATCCCTTGAGTCATCCCCTAGCAAAATCCTATGCCCCTCAATATCTCTGAACTCTTAGTCCCTTTTTATATTTGGAACCTCCAAAAGTGGCTGAATCTTTAGGTTAAGGTGAGATCTTTGATTTCTCATAGGAAACAGTCCAGGATTTCTTTCCATCTGTCTGTTTGAGGTCTGTCTCTGGTACAAGGAATAGAGAAATGAGCCTATGGATTCATTTGGGCTCGGAGAGCTCTAAAATGCCTGCTTGTAAGATCTATGAACTAAGCTTCAACACATCTACCTTAGTTGCATCTTCCAGATCAAAGGAAGGATTCCTTCACCAGCAGAATTCTTTGATTTCTGTGTGTCTAAAAATGGGAGCACAACTACTGATAAAAGCAAAAATTAGCAAAGTCTATATCAGCTGTAAATTATCTACATTAAAGCTGTGTTTTTATCATTTCCAGTTTTTTTTTTTGGTTTGTTTGTTTTGCTTTCCTTTTTTTTCTAAACAGGCTGAGGAAGTGTTTGCAAAGAGGATGCATTCAGTTTAAGCTAAGAACAGTTCTTGCATTAACAGTAATTTCAGCGTGTGAAATACTCAGGTCCTTTGATGCTTGCTCGTGTGTAAAGAGTTTTGCAGGGGGTGTGGGCGCCACTTATAACATTCTCTGTGGTGACTTTAAAAATCTTCACAAATTCTTTGATAATCTTCTGTTGATAGGTGGGATGTATAGCCATTTTCCCAGAATTTTGTCTGGCTTTAGTGCCTCATTCTTAACCGTCGAATTCAGCAGATATGACCTGCCTTTTCTGAGGCTGGGTCATAGAAAGGGCAGAGGCATCCACTGTGTTAGCTGGGATGTGTTCCTTTGGAGAACTGATGTGTTCCTTTGGAGAACTGAGCTGGTATGTAGTCAGCTGTTCTGATTTGAAATGGCTATGCCTTGAAGAAACCCAAACTATTGGCAAAGATACCACATTACTGGTGTATGAGCATGTGACTACTATATGCTTTTATCCATGTGAGGAGATGACAAGGGGAGGCCCAATGACTACAATGGACTACAATGGACAACACCCCAAAATCCTTTAGCTGAGCCCTTCCCAAGTTCCCAACCGAGACAAACAGTGAATGATAATAAAATGATTGACATTGCTTTAATTCATTGATTTGGGGCTAATTATTTAAAAAATAGAGCCTTCCCAGGTGGCACTAGTGATAAAATAAGTAAATAAATAAATAACTGCCTGCCAATGCAGGAGATCCCCGAGTTAGGAAGATCCCCTGGAGGAGGGCATGGCAACCCACTCCAGTATTCTTGCCTGGAGAATCCCATGGACAGAGGAGCTTGATGGGTTACAGTCCATAGCGTCACAAGAGTTGGATATGACTGAATCAATTTAGCACACATTACAAAAACAATAACTAGAACATTCTCTTTGTTAAATTTACTTACAATTCAGTCAATTAAAAAGCAAACTTCCTACTGTATGCCATGATCTAGAACATCCTAGAAGTGGAATCGACTATGCAGATCACCAGGAATTCATTCTTTAGGGGACTCAAGGCTACCTTATTGAGATAACCAAAATGAAAGCTCATCAAGCAAAGAAAGTAGAGGAGGGCACTCCATCAAAGATGAGCTGTGACTGGAAGTGCAGAGTTAGATGAGTGCAATGTGTCACCCAAGACAGGGATGCTCTATGCTACGGTGGAAGCTGAGAGTGAACTGTGAGCATGAATGAATCCACAAAACCAAAGACTAAAATGGAGCATTGAAACAGCTTTGTAAGGGGCTTGAATGTCATGCTAAAGTGTTTAAAATGTATTCTGTAAGTAATGGTGAGTGGAGTATTAATCAGATGCATGTTTCAAAACTACATCCACACAAATATATACACACTCTTAACTTTTTAAATTTTTTTAAATTGAACTATAGTTGATTTACAATACTGTACTAGTTTTAGGTGTACAGAAAAGTGTTTCAGGTTACATATATATGTAATATTATCATATATTACATATAATGTATCATTATATATTACACATACAATATAATACAGTACCACACAATATATAATATATTCTGAATATATTGAAAATACATAATATATATTATTTTTCAGATTCTTTTTCCTTTTAGATTATTTCAAAATATTGAGTATATTTCCCTCTTTTATATAGTAGATCCTTGATGATTATCTATTTTATATATAGCAATGTGTATATGCTAATCCCATACTCCTAATTTATCCCTCACCCTCCCCTTTCCCTTTGATAAATGTAAGTGTGTTTTCTACATCTATGGGCATGTTTTTGTTTTATATATTAATTTGTATCCTTTTTCCCTTTGGATTTTACATACTAGTGATATAATGTGACATTTGTCTTTCTTTATCTGGCTTATTTCACTGAGTATGATAACCTCTGGGTCCATCTATGCTGCTGCAAATGGCATTAGTTTATTCTTTTTCATGGCTGAGTAATATTCCATTGTGAAGAACGGTATTGATCAGATGCACATTTTAAAACTACACACATCCACACACACTTTCTATATATATTCATATATACCCATGTATACATTTTTATTTATACATACATATGTGTAAATAAATTAAAAGGGATTCTCATAGTTAAAAACAGAAACTTGTATTTCAGACACAGAATATCACCATTATCATTTCAATACAGAAATACATAAGAAGTATATAAAGAAGAAAGTTTAAAATTACCACAAATTCCAATACTGATATAGCATTGTTAGCATTTCAGAGAATATCTACAAATATTTCTTCATGGGTATTCATTAATTGAAATAATATCTCTTGATCACCTAACATATGCCAGGCAATGATGAATGAAAGATTTTATCGTCCTTGTTTTCATTGTGTCTCAAATATAGACAGAGGTAGAAAATAAAGTCAACTCTACACGGACTCATTGGAAAAGACCCTGATGCTGGGAAAGATTGAAGGCAAAAGGAAAAGGGGGAGACAGAGGATTAGATGGTTAGATATCATCACCGACCCAATGGACATGAGTTTGAGGAGACTCCAAGAGATAGTACAGGACAGGGAAGCCTAGTATCCTGCACCCCAGGGGGTTGCAAAGAGTTGGACACCACTTAGCAGTTGAACAACAACAGCCTAGATACAATTGCTGCTGCCGCTGCTAAGCTGCTTCAGTTGTGTCCAACTCTGCACGACCCCATAGACAGCAGCCCACCAGGCTCCCCCATCCCTGGGATTCTCCAGGAAAGAACACTGGAGTGGGTTGCCATTTCCTTCTCCAATGCAGGAAAGTGAAAAGTGAAACTGAAGTTGCTCAGTCATGTCCGACTCTTAGCGACCTCATGGACTGCAGCCCACAAGGCTCCTCCGCCCATGGGATTTTCCAGGCAAGAGAACTGGAGTGGGGTGGGTTGTAATAAACGCCATGGAGGGAAGCAAAAAGTCTTCATTGACACAGACTGGGGCGGTTTACATAGAGATTAAAAAAAGATATTTCAACTGAGACATAAAGAATGCCGTGAGCTAGATAAGAGCAGCTCAGGCAAAAGAATGAGCAGATAAAGCATACTGGATGAGAAAGAACTTGGGGTGTCCAGAGACCCCAGTGTGGTTGAGCAATATTACTTAAGACTGCAGAGACATAGAGAAGACAGATTTGACCAGAGCAGCCTGGAAGTGGATTGCAGGACATTAGAAAGAGTTTGCATAGATTCCTAGTGAAAAGAAGCTAAATCAGTTTTAAATAGAGGTGGCTGCTTTGAAACATGTGACTGCATGTTATGATCTGAATGTTTGTGTCCCCCCTCAACGTTCATATGTTGAAGGCTAACCCCCAAGGTGATGGTGTTAAGAGATAGAGTTGTTGAGAGGGAAAGATGTCATCAAGGAAATAGGTCATCAACAGACACCAAAACTGCCAGCACCATAATCTTGGACTTTCCAGCATCCAGAACCGTGAGAAAGAAATGTCTGCTGCTTACAAGCCACTCAATTTATGCTATTCTATTACAGCAGCCCACACAGACTAAGACAGTATATAAATATAAAAATAACTTTAAAGAAATAGGATTATAATAAACATGCTACTTTATTGCTGCATAAAATTTCTGAATGCTTTTATATGTGAAAAAATATATCTCTACATTATTATTTAAATGGCTAGAGAGTATTCTGTTATATGCATGTACTATCATTAATTTAACCAATTTCTTATGGATGGACATTAATTCTTTGCTATTATAACAGTTTCTGTGTTAACTATCCACTGACCGCATGTTATTATGCACTTTCTTGAACAGACGTAGAGAAAAATTAACTGAAAAGGAAGTCTGTGTTAAAGGGATACACACTATAAATTTTGTATCATGTTGCTACATTCTTTACAAAATGTTATACCAGTATTTATTTTCTATAGTATTGAATGAGAGTACCCTTTTCCCTTCACCCCATAGTCACTAGTGTTGCTATTTTTAACCTTTTCCAGTATTACAGGATAACGAAGTATACCATTTCATTTCTATGAAAGTATATCACCTTTCTGTTTTCCGTGGGATTGAATGTCTTGTCATATGGGTCCCTTTTGGGATTAGGCATTTGTATTTGTTGCTCCTTTTTCCATTGATGTAGTTGTCTTTTTTCCTTATTTCTCTGTCAAACCTCTTAGCATAAAGCTAATAAAGCTATTTATTAAATTTCATATTTCAATTTTTGTTTTTATGTGGTTAAACTCACCAGTCTTTTCTTTATTTCTTTAAAATAAATTTATTTATTTTAATTGGAGGTTAATTACTTTACATTATTGTATTGATTTTGCCATACATCAACATGTATCCGCCACAGGTATACATTTTTGACAGAGCTTGGAAATAATAATGTCGTTAAAATGATACAGTTGCATTTTTGGAAAACCTAACAAGATCTATTGACTCATTGATGGGTATAATAAATAAGTTTAACAGTTATTTAAAAATGCAAAAGTCAATAGCTTTCTTGTAATAAAAATAAAAGAAAACTAGAACCAAAAAATCCCAGTCACAATGGTAGTAGCATCAAACAAATATAAGTAACCTTAATAAAAGATATAGCTTTTTAAATAATAAACCTGAAAGAATCAACTTAGACTAACATGAAAAATAAGCAAATAAAGAAACTTACCTAGTCTGAGGTAAGGGAAGACTCATAATGTGAAGATGGCAATTTGCCCATCCTCAATCTATAAATTCAGTGCACTTCTAATTAAAGATCCAATGATTTTTTAAATTCATTCAATTATTCTAAGGTTCATCTTGAAAAATACATATGCGACAATGAGAAAGACAACTTTGAAATGGAGACGTAATGCAAATACAGCTTTAATGTTATAAATTAAAATATGTTTTAAATCTTAATTCCAATTAAAACAGAAATCACTACAGAAATTGGCAAAATGATGAATGAAAGAAATACAAATTAGAGCCATATATGCATAGGAAGTTAGTCTATGGCCAAGAGAGTATTTAAATCAGTGGAAAAGCATGGATTATTCAATAAATTGTTATAGGAGTATTGGCAAGCCACTAAAAAAAAAAGTTGAGATCACTTGTTCACTTTTTTACACCAAAATGAGTCTCAAATGAGCAAAGATTTGAATGTTAAAACAGACAAAACAAAAATTCCATATGGGTGCTTAAATAAAACAAGGTCACTGCCATGGTTTAAATATCAAATGAGTGCTTTAAATAAGGCTATGGCAGTAGGGATGCGAAAGGAAAGGAAGGCCAGGCTGGTGGGGGAGGGAGGAGGCAATTAAAAGGTGGCGGATGCAAAATAGTGTGAAAGGAGGGAAGAAGTAGTGAAAAAAAAAAAGTGACTGTTTTTTACCCTTGGAATACACTGAAGGCACACTGAGGTCATTATTGCCTGCAGGTAAATCCCCCTGCCTTTTCCAAAGCCTGATCCAGACTCTAGTTCCTTGACAGGATGTTCACAAAGCACCCCAATTTGAAATAAACTTTTTCTCAATTACAAATCCATAGATCCTTGTTTTGACTTATTTTCGCTTGAGCCAAATGACTCACCTACTTAAATTCTAGATCTTCGAGACATTTCCAATTAAGACTTGCTTGAAAATCTGGATTTGTGACAATGGGCTCATATCTAATATGTAGTGTCAATCAGCATCTCTGGACCTCAACTGATTTCTGTTTATAACACTTCACCTTAATGGGTTGAATTATAAAGGTAATACCACCTGGTTCTTTGGATCTCAGTTCCTTCGAAGTACCACTCTCCCCATTGAGCTGATGACCCTACAAGAGCTGGGTTTCTAGAAGCTCACTGTCTACTTAGAGGTGCTCTTACAGGTTGAATTATGTTAGTTAAAAAAAGAAATGGACCTTTAATTGGAAGTGAATTAAATTTATATATTGAGGATGGGCAAATTGTCATCCCAAGTTGAAGTCTTAACCTCCATTACTTTAGAATGTGACCTTTTATGGAGATAGTGTCTTTACAGAGTAATCAGGTTAATGAAGTCTTAAGCCTGGGCCCTAATGCAATATGACTGGCATCCTTATTAAAAGAGGATTTGGACATAGATACACAAACACAGGGTAAATGTTGTGTGAAGATGAAAGCAGAGATGAGGGTGATGTTTCTACAAAGGGATACTGACGATCAGTAGAAAATCATCAGAAACTAAGATGTAGGCAAGGAATAAGTTCTCTCTTAAAGCCAAGAGAAGGAATCAAATTTGCCAGCATTTTGATTTGAGACTGTCTAAGCTTCTAAAACCTGAGATAATGAATTTCTGTTGTTAAGCTACTCAGTTTATGGTATCTTGTTACAGCAGCCCTAACAAGCAAATACAGGTACCTACATACTTTTCCTTCTTCCTACACTTTTTAAAGGCTAAGTGAAGTCAAAGGAAGGATTATCACCATTTTGCTACTAACCAAACTTTACAAACACCAATTTTGTGGTAGAAGTAGATAAAATTAATCATGGGATGATTTTCTGAGAATTGTAGTTTTAATGGTCATAATTTTTACATACAAATGCTAGAATCTCTTAGCTATTTAAATAGAAAATATCATTATTAAAGGATGCTCTAGTGGCTCAATCAGTAAAGAATCTGCCTGCAATGCAGGAGACCACCCGTTATGCAGGATATTTCATTTGATCCCTGGATTGAGACGATCCCCTGGAGAAGGAAATAGCATTCCACGCCAGTATTCTTGCCTGAGAAATCACATGGACAGAGGAGCCTGGTGGACTACAGTCCATGGGGTTGCAAGAGTCAGACATGACTTAGCAACTAAACCACCACCAGATAATACCAAGTATCCCAAGATGGTGGGAAAGTGGATCTTTGATGCTGGACAGTCAGTGTATAATCACATAAGGGCTTCTCTAGGAAAAACCCTACTTGGTACCTGTGAGTGAGTGGATGTCAGAAGTCCCAATGTCCCCTTGCCTGAAGAAACAGGTGACTCTGTCTCCAGACCTATTGTTGCTCACACTGTTCATTTCCAAACCCAAGTCCAATCTAAAGAAACCAGGTCACATGTTTGAACCCTAGTTGCAAAGAGTCATGATAAAGATTTTCTGCCTTTCTCTATAAGATAGCTAGACTTATAAAGTTAGAAATTACCAAAATAAATGGAAAGATAATCACCAAAGGTTCTAATGATAATGGATGCAACTCCATCGTCAATCTGCAATAGTGTGTGAACAAGACTCTAGTTTGGACCCTGTGTTATCACTAGAAAAATAGATAACCAGAAAACATGATGTGAAATATATCAACATTTTTGTTTGTGTGTTTATGAAAAAACTTATTGGAAGAATAAGATACTTTAGATAGGATCCTGGAATAGAAAAGCGTATCAAGTAAAGACTAAGGGAACTTGAATACCGATTCATTGGTTTTGACAAATGTACTGTACTCATGTCAGCTGTTAATAACAGGAGAAATTGAGTGGGGAGTGTAGAGGAATGCTGTATAATCTTTGTGATTTTTTTATAAACTTGAAATAAAATTATAAAATAAAAACTCTTAATTAAAATTGATTAAAGTAATTTTTTCTCTGAAAAGGGAAATAGAAGGCTGTGATAATTTATTTGAGAAAGGAAATGAGTCTTCATATTGTTCTCCTCCACTTACAGGACCTAGAAAGGAAGGGGAAAGGAAAGACTGTCATGTCAGAGAACCAGCCAACCCTTCTGGGCCACCAAAGATAAGGTGTAGGACACAGTAGCATGGGCAAAGCTGGAGGATATGGTGTTAAGTGAAAGAAGCCAGCCACAGAAAGGCAAGTATGGCACTATTCCACTTACACAAAGCATCCAAAATAGTCAAATTCGTAAACTCAGAGAATGGAATGGTAGTCATCAGGAGTCAGGGGAGGAGATGGGTGTGTGCTCGTGCTAAATTACTTCAGTCTGTGCCTGACTCTCTATGACCCTATGAACCATAGCCCTCCAAGCTCCTCTGTCTATGGAATTCTCCAGGCAAGAATACTGGAGTAGGTTGCCATGCCCTCCTCCAGAGGATCTTCCTGACGCAGGGATCAAACCCATGTCTCTTACATCTCTTGCATTGGCAGGGGGGTTCTTTACCAGTAGCACCCCCTGGAAAGACCTGGGAGGAGGGGTAACGGGAATTACTAATCAACAGGCATAAAGTTTCAGTGAAGTGAGATCTAGAGTTCTGTATAACTTATTACCTATGGTCAACCATAATGTGTTTCACCCTTTAAAGATGTTATATTTCATGATGTGTTGTTACACACAAAAAAATAAAATAAAAAAAATTTTCAAAAACATGTGGGACACAGATTTGGGGATGCTTGGTTTTAACAAAGCACAGGAGTGAGTTACAGGACATACAATGGTCAATGCAGAACAAAATTATTCTGAATAATAAATCTAGAGAATCTAAGTGGGACAGCCTTCAGGGACAGACAGGCATGGATGAGAGAATTTTGCAAAAATGGACTGTTTTATAATAAATTGAAAGCCCTTTTTGTGCCAAGCTCACTGAAGAACACAGTGTTACAATGCTGGGTATGATTTTTACTTTTTCAATTCAAAGCAAAGGGGATGATTTCCCAAGCTTGTAAATTTCAGAACAGAATAAAGAGTTTTAAGTGGTTATTCAGAGGGGGAGAGCACATGTCCAGCAGAACAAGAACAGAAATGCGTAAGGAACTAAAAATGTAAACAGCCTGTGGGACATTTGGGGTGAGCACTGGAAGTCACCCCAAATGACTTGGTTCGAATATTTCGCCTGAAAGTCCTAAGTTGAAACTCGAATGCACAATGCCATTATGGGTCCAAGCTCATTCTGCTTATCACACGACAGGCCAGTAACGTGGAGATGTGTTGAGGCAAGGAATACGAATTTTGGAGAGCCAGCTAATTGAGAAGACAACAAACTAATGTCTCAAAATAACCATCCTATTGAGATCTGGGTGCCTGTTTCTTTTATAGATCAGAGATGAGGGCAGTGAAGAAGCAAAATAAAAAGGCCACTAATTTTGCAAATATCTCCCAGAATGACAAATCTCAGGCAGGGGGTGCGTTAATTTTTTTCCTTCCTGCCATCTACAGATGGACAGGGTTCTGAACAAAGACACTTTAGTTTAACAGTCAATCAGAGGGGCAGGGTTCTCTGACCCAGGCCATTCTGTATGATTATAATAACAAATGCAACAAAAAGAAAGTTAGAGACACAGTTCCAATAAGGAGTCAGAGTTGACTTCTCCCTGAAACAGTATGATAGTACCGGGGAGGCGGGGAATGAGGAGGTGCATGGACTAACATAGAAGTCCCACACAATGTGAGACTTCCATATGGATTTTATTTACACTTTAAGGATAGGGTGGCCTTAGCTGACAACTGTATTATGGAAAAAGCCAAATTGAAGTCTTGTCACTATAACTGACCCACAGCTTCATGTCCAGGCAGGGAAAATTTAAACTTGGCTCAGGGAAGTAGTCTCCTCATCTCTTGACCCCAAGAAGGGATAGTATCATTTGAAGCCTTTTGGAAAGTGATCATAGCTACAAATGATTTTCTGAAACTAGTTCTTGGTAACCAGAGAACAAATCTTCTGATACTTGGGCTTTTGATTGCCTTGGTTTTCAGACCTGAGAGTGCTGGAAATGGTTTTCTGAGAAAAATAAAAAATAAAAACACTCTCATTTACTTTATCTTAGGTATCCCAGCTGCCTCAGTGGTAAAGAATCCACCTTTTGATGCAGGAGACACCAGAGACATGAGTTTGATCCTTGGGTTTGGGAGATCCCCTGGAGGAGGAAATGGCAGCCCACTCCAGTGTTGTTGCCTGGAGAATCTCATAGACAGTGGAGCCTGGCGGGCTACAGATCATGGGGTAGCCGAGTTGGACACCACTGAAGACTCATGCACACTTTGTTTTAAATGTGTGTATGTGTGTGTGTTCTGTCACTCAGTCGTGTCTGAGTTTGTAGCCAGCCAGGCTTCTCTGTTCATGGAATTTTCCAGGCAAGACTACTGCAGCAGATTGCCATTTGCTACGCCAGAGGATTTTTCTGACTCCAAGATCGAACTTGCGTCTCTTGTGCCTCCTGCATTGGCAGGCAGATTCTTTACCTCTGAGCCACCTGAGAAGCACCTTATTTTAAATGTATTAATCTATAAATCATCATTTTTGTAACAAGACTATCTTTCTAATGATAGAAACAACTGGACTGCCCAATAGTCACCAATAAGCCCAGGATGACTTTGTTGATGTAAACACATTCATGAGAGAAATGCATAGAAGATATGACCTTGACATGGTGAACAGAGACTCAGGGTCTCCCGGCTTTAAATATATTGAATGGAGAAGCATGGTATATAATGGTAGTGATGAATGAAAAGTGCTCTTTCATTCATTATCTACTTGAATTCTAAAAGCATTCTGTTAAGGTAAACATTTCTGGGGCAATCCCCCCCACCCCGCCCTTTATTTTGCAAGCAGGATACTGAAGTTCAGAATTCACTGAACTATTCAGGACTAACAGAGTCAGAAAATGAACAACCACGTTTATAAAAAGAGAAATTTTCTTCCCTTTGGATTAGAGATGTTGTAAGTAATGCTCAAAATTCTCCAAGCCAGACTTCAGCAATACATGAACCATGAACTTTCAGATGTTCAAGCTGGATTTAGAAAAGGCAGAGGAACTAGAGATCAAATTGCCAACATCTGCTGGATCATTGAAAAAGCAAGAGTTCCAGAAAGACATCTACTTCTGCTTTATTGACTATACCAAATCCTTTGACTGTGTGGACCACAATGAACGGTGGAAATTCTTAAAGAGATGGGAATACCAGACCACCTGACCTGCCTCTTGAGAAACCTATATGCAGGTCAGGAAGCAACAGTTAGAACTGGACATGGAACAACAGACTGGTTCCAAATAGGAAAAGGAGTACATCAAGGCTGTATATTGTCACCCTGCTTATTTAACTTCTATGCAGAGTACATCATGAGAAATACTGGGCTGGAAGAAGCACAAGCTGGAATCAAGATTGCCAGAAGAAATATCAATAACCTCAGATATGCAGATGACACCATTCTCATGACAGAAAGTGAAGAGGAGCTAAAATGCCACTTGATGAAAGTGAAAGAGGAGAGTGAAAAAGTTGACTTAAAACTCAACATTCAGAAAACAAAGATCATGGCATCTTGTCACATCACTTCATGGCCAATAGATGGGGACACAGTTGAAACAGTGTCAGACTTTATTTTTTGGGGCTCCAAAATCAGTGAAGTTGGTGATTGCAGCCATGAAATTAAAAGACACTTACTCCTTGGAAGAAAAGTTATGACCAACCTAGATAGCATATTCAGAAGCAGAGACATTACTTTGCCAACAAAGGTCTGTCTAGTCAAGGCTGTGGTTTTTCCAGTGGTCATGTAAGGATGTGAGAGTTGGACTGTGAAGAAAGTTGAGCATCAAAGAATTGATGCTTTTGAAGTGTGGTGTTGGAGAAGACTCTTGAGCATCCCTTGGACTGCAAGGAGATCCAACCAGTCCATCCTCAAGGAGATCAGTCCTGGGTGTTCATTGGAAGGACTGATGCTAAAGCTGAAACTTCAATACTTTGGCCACCTAATGGGAAGAGTTGACTCATTGGAAAACACCCTGATGCTGAGAGGGATTGGGGGCAGGAGGAAAAGGGGACGAGAGGATGAGATGGCTGGTTGGCATCACTGACTCAATGGACATGAGTTTGGGTGGACTCCGGGAGTTGGTGATGGACAAGGAGGCCTGGTATGCTGTGATTCATGGGGTCACAAAGAGTTGGACACAGCTGAGCAACTGAGCAACTGTACTGAACTGAAGTACCATCTTCTAAGTTAACTAATAATAGGCATTTCTCTAAAGAATTTATTTATGAGAATGTTTATATTGACCCCTTGTAAAATGTTTGATATTAAAATGACTTAAGTCGAAGTTAGACTCAGAGCTAGCATTTGTTTTTAGCTTTTTTCAAGAAAATGTAGTTGCTATTAAGCTTAGGTAAGATTTGGGAGCATTATACAAAAGAAGAGAAAACAAAAGATCTGGACTAGAAAGAATTGTTCTTATCACTTCAGTTCAGTTCAGTCACTCAGTCATGTCCAACTCTGTGAGCCAATGGACTGCAGCATGCCAGGCCTCCCTGTCCATCACCAACTCTCAGAGTTTACTCAAACTTATGTCCATTGAGTCAGTGATGCCATCCAACTATCTTATCCTCTATTGACCCCTTCTCCTCTTGCCTTCAATGTTTCTCAGCATCAGGGTCTTTTCAAATGAGTCAGCTCTTTACATCAGATGGCCAAAATATTGGTGTTTCACCTTATGAGTCCCTTTAAATTGAAATGTAAAAATGTTATTGGAGAAACACTTCATATGAATTAACTTGTGTTTTTTCTTCTCAAGCAAGATGATATCCAAGCTAAAACAAAGGTTACAGTAGTACATACTCTTTAATGCAAATACAAATTAATTTAATCTGTCCCTAATAAATGTTATCAACAGTTGTCATCTAATCATTTATTTCTAACTAGAGAAAATATATAATTTTTGTCTTTTTCTTGATTCTGAATTTCCTCAAAGCCATGCTAACATTGGGTATAATTTGAGAAAGAAAAAACAAGACAAAACAGGAAACATGTGTTTTCCTTTCAAACTCTGGTTCTTAATCTGTGAACATTAATTATGTTTAATTTATCTTCTCCCAAGTGTTTCGTTTTGTGCCAAGGTTCTTTTTCCTCCTCATAGAAAGAGGTTCATACCTACTCTCTGCAAATAGACGCACGCAGATCTCACTCGAAGGTTCTAACTCTTTTCATTAAAGTTTGGTCTGGTTTCTAGGGCTTCCCTGATGGTTCAGATGGTAAAGAATCTGCCTGCAATGAATGAGACCTGAGTTTTAGCCCCGGGTTAAAAAGACACCCTAGAGAAGGGAATGACAACCCATGTCAGGTTCTAACATTTATTTTATAGAGTCCAAACTTTTTCATTTATTTTTACTTGTAACATTCAAAGCAAACATATAAATAGAGTATATTTGTTTAGAGTTGTTTTTATTTATGAATTCTGGCATTTCCAAAACTCAAAATATAATCTGTAAAAACAAAAAATATAGGGTGACAAATTTTCTTGCAGAAAATGAAATATAAAAATGACATTATATAGGCATCACCTCACTTCAGAGACTGCACATTATTAAGAAAACAGTGGTAGTTTTCAAGTAAGGCAGGGCCTGCTTTGAAATACGCCTTTTATCACTTATTGGTTATATGAGCTCTGAGGATATTCTTAGCATCTTAGAGCCTTCTTGTCCTCATCTGTGTTAGGGTATGGAAATAAATGCTTCAAAGACTCACTCTCTCTAGCATCTTTGTGCTTTCCTTCTGTAGTATTATGTCCATGAGAATCTAAGATTCTTTTTTTTTTTTTTTAAATAAATCCTTTAGCATTTGTTGGAGAGCTGGTTTGGTGGTGCTGAATTCTCTCAGCTTTTGCTTGTCTGTAAAGCTTTTGATTTCTCCTTCATATTTGAATGAGATCCTTGCTGGGTACAGTAATCTGGGCTGTGGGTTATTTTCTTTCATCACTTAAAGTATGTCTTGCCATTCCCTCCTAGCCTGAAGAGTTTCTATTGAAAGATCAGCCGTTATCCTTATGGGAATCCCCTTGTGTGTTATTTGTTGTTTTTCCCTTGTTGCTTTTAATATTTGTTCTTTGTGTTTGACCTTTGTTAATTTGATTAATATGTGTCTTGGGGTGTTTTGCCTTGGGTTTATCCTGTTTGGGACTCTCTGGGTTTCTTGGACTTGGGTGATTATTTCCTTCCCCATTTTAGGGAAGTTTTCAACTATTATCTCCTCAAGGATTTTCTCATGGTCTTTCTTTTTGTCTTCTTCTTTTGGGACTCCTATAATTTGAATGTTTGAGCATTTCATATTGTCCTGGAGGTCTCTGAGATTGTCCTCATTTCTTTTAATTCGTTTTTCTTTTTTCCTCTCTGATTCATTTATTTCTACCATTCTATCTTCTATTTCACTAATCCTATCTTCTGCCTTCGTTATTGTACTATTTGTTGCCTCCAGAGTGTTTCTGATCTCATACATTGCATTATTCATTATATATTGGCTGTTTTTTTATTTCTTCTAGGTTCTTGTTAAACCTTTCTTGTATCTTCTCAATCTTTGTCTCCAGGTTATTTACCTGTGATTCCATTTTGATTTCAAGATTTTGGGTCATTTTCACTGTCAATATTCAGAATTCTTTATCAGGTAGATTCCTTATCTCTTCCTCTTCTGTTTGGTTTGGTGGGCATTTCTCCTGTTCCTTTACCTGCTGGGTATTCCTCTGTCTCTTCATCTTGGTTATATTACTCAGCCATTAAAAAGAATACATTTGAATTCATTCTAATCAGGTGGATGAAACTGGAGCCGATTATACAGAGTGAAGTAAGCCAGAAAGAAAAACACCAATACAGTATACTAACACATATATGTGGAATTTAGAAAGATGGTAATGATAACCTTGTATGTGAGACAGCAAAAGAGACACAGATGTATAGAACAGACTTTTGGACTCTGTGGGAGAGGGAGAGGGTGGGACGATTTGGGAGAATGGCATTGAAACCTGTATACTAAAATGTAAGAAATGAATAGTCAGTCTAAGTTCGATACATGATACAGGATGCTTGGGGCTGGTGCACTGGGATGACCCAGAGAGATGATATGGGGAGAGAGGTGGGAGGGGAGTTCAGGATTGGGAACTCATGTACATCCGTGGTGGATTCATGTCAGTGTATGGCAAAACCAATACAGTATTGCAAAGTAAAATAAAAACAAACAAATAAATAAAAAGTCATTAACTGGAAAAAAATAAAAGCACTTTATCAATTTAAAAAAGAAAAAAATCCATCTGACCTCAGTTTCCCTTCCAGCGATTGCCTCTCTTATTGCTTTCTACCCCATGGAACAACTTCAAAGAGCTTCACTTTCTTATCTTTCAATTGGTTTCCTCCAGTCTGCCTTTTGTCCCATCACCATGTCAGAGATGCTGCAACCTTCATGTGATTGACCTAGATGGACATTTTCTTATCTCATCTTTTCTTACCTCCCGGTGGTATTTGACACAGCCCATCATTCTATTCTTCAGGAAGCTGTCTTCTCTCTCTACTCATAATATGAGCAAGGAAACTGGTCTTCTTCCCACTTTAACAGCTATTCCTTATGGGTCTCCTATGCGAACTCCTTTTACCTTCCAACTCGTGAATTCCGTAGTGCTTCCAGCCACAGTCTTGGGCTACTGTCCTTATTGATCTTCCATCCCCAGGTATCATCAAAATGCTGAGGCTTTGCTTTCTGTCCATATTTGGTGAATGCAAATTTAGATGTTCACCCCTTTTTTTCAAAAAAAAATTAAAGATGTTCACCTCTTTAATCTCTAGACTCATGTGTCCAACTGCATACATGTTTATTTAAACCTCTCAAAGTCGTTTCAAACCACACTTGCTCAAAGAAACGAAAAAAAAAAAACAAAACTAAAATCTATACACGCAGGTCTGCTTCTACCTTAGACTTTTCCTTCCCAGGGACCACACCATTTTCAAGCCAATTATTTATTCCTCATTACTCACATTGAAGTGACGCCCCAAGCCCCGAATGTCATCCTCCAAACATATATTGGTATTTCTCCATCTTTACTCATCCAAGCCATCATACCTTCTGTTATAGGTTGACTTGTGTCCCTCCAGAATTTTATGTTTAAGTCCTAACCCTCAGCACCCCAAAGGTGTCCTATAAGAAGATAGAGTTTTACAGAGGTAATTAAGCTACAGTGAGTTCATTAGGGTGAGCCCTAATCCAATATGGTCATTTCCTTATAAGAAAAGGGCACTTGGAGAAAGACACATATAGGAAAGTGCAGAAGATGAAGACAGAGATCTGGTGATGCTTTTATAAGCCAAGAAATGCCAAAGATGTTCAACAAACAACTAGTAGCTAGGGGACAGGCCTGGAACAGACTATTCCTCGGAGGGCCCAGAAGATGCCAATGCTCCCAACACCAGGACCTCAGACTTCCAGCCTCTAGAACTGGGAGACAATCCATTTTTGCTGTTTAAACCAATGAGTTTGTGGTATTTTATTATAGCAGCCCTTGGAAACAAACATATCACCTTACCTACATTCTTGCTCTTAATAGTTTCAGCTTTGTCTATTTCCATGCTATTCCCTTACAGAGAAAAATGATGGTAAAAAAGGAAAGTAATTTCAGTCATATCACTCCCTGTACAGGTGCCTTCTCATTGTGTTTAGCATAAAGCCCAACTCTGTGTCATAGTTTATGAAAGTTAAACTGTAAAGTGTTAGTTGTTTAGTCGTGTCCAACTCTTTATGACCCCATGGACTGTAGCCCGTTAGGTTTCTTATCCATGGAAATCTCCAGGCAAGAATACTGGAGTGGGTTGCCATTCCCATCTCCAGGAGATCCTCTTGACCCAGGGATTGAATCTGGGTCTCCTGCCTTGCAGGCAGATTCTTTACTATCTGAGCCACAATGCTAATTCAGAGTTTATGAGAAGTCCAATGTTGACCCCATCTTATGTTTCAACATCATCTCCTAACATTCTCTCCTTCACTTACTACAGTCAGTCACATTCCTGTGCAATCACTCCTTAGAATATTAAAAAATTAATACCTGATTCAGGGCCTTCACATGTGTTGTTTATTCTGCCTGAGACATTTATGCCAGCTCTTTTTAAAAATATTTATTTATTTACTTAGTTTTATTTTGGGCTGCATTGGGTCTTCATTGCTGCCTGGGCTTTCTCTCGTTGCGGTGAGTGAGTGTTATTCTTTGCTTTGGTGTGACAGGCTTCTGATTGTGGTGGTTCCTCTTGCTGTGGATCACGGGCTCTAGGTGTGGTGCATCAGTAGCTGTGTCTCGAGCATGGACTCAGCACAGTGGTGCTCAGGCTTATTTTCTCTTCAGCATGTGGGATCTTCTCGGACCATTGATAGAACATTGTCCCCTGGGCTGGCAGGCAGATTCTTAACAACTGGGTCACCAGGGGAGTCCCTATGCCAGCTCTTTACATGACTGCTTATTTCTCCTAATTAAGTTTTCTGCTTCAATGCTGAAATATTGTATTGGAGCCTCTCCCTAACCTTGATTCCCTGTCTCAATGCATCTTCTTTACTTTACCTCAATATTGCACAGGACGTCCACTTATTTAATAATCTACTAGTTCATTTATGTGTATGGTTAAAGCCTATCTCTGTGAAAAATAAAAAGTGTCAGAGTAGAAGATCCTGGCCTTCATATTAACAATTTATTTCCAATATCTGACACATGGTAACTCCCAAATATTTTTTTGAATGAATAAATAAAAGAATGGCCATCAATTACATTTTCAGACTCAATTGATGCAATATGTACTTCATTTACTCAGCATGTGTTTACTGAGTTCCTTTTACATACGGGACACTATTTTAGACACTAGAATGTCAGCATGAACAACACAGACCAACTCTAAGTCTGGGAAAACAGTAAATACAGAAGCCCCAAGAAAGCAGTGTGCCTGGTGTGTGTGAGGAATGGCACGGAGCCTGCTGACATGGGAGCAGATTTAGGGTAAGACTTTGAAATAAGACAAGTTAGAAGAGAGGCAAAAAAAAAAAAAAAAATTAAACTATTGGCCAGCAAGGGTCAAGGCAGAGGGAACGAACAAGGCTTTTTATACAGTGCCCGAGAGATATGGTGATGACTTGAGCCAATGGTAGTCAGGCAGGACAAGAGAAATGATCAGGTTCTAGGTGATTTTCAAAGTAGAGCCCAAAGGAATAACAGATGAATTGGATGTGGGTAGTATTGATCAAAAGAGAGTCCAGTTATGGATAATTTCCAGGTTCTTGACCTGAGCAACTTAACGAATGGAGTTGTCATTTATGAAATGAGGTCACCTAGGGAGGAGAAGGTTTCAAGGGGAAGATCAGAATCTGAATTTTGGATGTGTTAAATTAGAAATCTCTGCTAGACAACCAGGTGGAAATACGATATAAGTAGTTGCCTGTATGAGTTTAAAGGTCAATACAGGGGTCAGTTCAAATCAAGAAGTGAATTTCAAACCACAGGGTTTTATATCTAGAGACCCTATGAAGACAGTGCCTGCATAGATTGCTATCAACAAATCATCATTGTCTATGGGTATATTACTAATCCTTCCTTCTGCATTAAATGTGAAATAAAGTTCAGGAGTGATTTTGATTTAAATAGTCTTATTGGCATCCTATGCAACTGGCAGCCATTTATTTGACTGATTAAAACCAACCAGAAAAATGATCCTAAATTTCTATAATAACTCATGTGCTACGGACAGGGAGGCATTCTTTTCCAAATGTTTATTGGATAGCCTTTTAGCCCACAGACATTTATAGAGAACCTAGTAGGTATCAGCAACTGACTGGATCAAGATTATATAATGAAAAATAATAGTCCGTAGACTTAAAGAAATCAAAATCTGTAGAAGAAACAAGCATGAGGGTTGCAGTTACTAGTCCTTGCTGCAATCATCTTAGTGAGCTGTGAGGTTCAAAATACATAATCCATGTGAAGTGTTGAATCATGGCCACATCTGTAATTAGCATCCTTTTCACATAACACAGAATTTAAAGCCAGAAATGTCAAATACTTTCCCCAAAACAAAGCTGGCCTCAGACCCAGATTTTCTTTCTTATTTTCTTTTCTTCTTATTTCTCAGTTTTGTTGAGATATAATTGTCATACAATGTTATATAAGTTTAAGGAGTACAGCTAGTTACTTGACATATATATTATGAAGTGATTATCACATAAGTTTGGTTAATATCCATCATATCATACAGATACAAAAGACAAAAATGCTTTTTTTTTCTTCTTGATGAGAATTTTCGCTATATACTCTCAGAATTTTTCAGCTCTACTATACAGCAATGTGAGCGGTATCCATCATATTGTACATTATGTTCTTAATACATATAATTAGAAATCTGTACCTTTTGACCGTCATTGTCTAATTCTCCCCAGATTTTCTATTTCTGTATCAGAAACCCACCCACATGACTCCCTCTTAAGACTGGCATTACTTTGGAATGATGATGTCATATGAGTCTTTGGTTCTTTTTTGAAAAACTGAGACTAAAAAGCAAATGCTTTCAAGTGTTCTATATGCATTTTTTAAAAATTTTATTTATTTATTTATTTTTTAAATTTTAAAATCTTTAATTCTTACATGCGTTCCCAAACATGAACCCCCCTCCCACCTCCCTCCCCACAACATCCCTCTGGGTCATCCCCGTGCACCAGCTCCAAGCATGCTGTATCCTGCATCAGACATAGACTGGCGATTCAATTCTTACATGATAGTATACATGTTAGAATGTCATTCTCCCAAATCATCCCACCCTCTCTCTCCCTCTGAATCCAAAAGTCCATTATACACATCTGTGTCTCTTATGCATTTTTAATGAATACTATATGAATTGATGTGCAAATATGTGGTATGTTAAATGCTTTTCTTCTGGCTCTTTCTGAGCGGCTTCAGATGAGTAACTGTCACTGAACATTAATTTTCCCATGTATAAAATGAGAAGCATAAATGTAACTATTTTGTGAAGCTAGTGCAGGAATTAAACAAAATGAAGCCCCCTGTGTGGACGGAGTGCTGAGCAGGACTGGACCTAACAGTTATCATTACTATGATGATGCAGAACAAAGTGGAAGATTTCATTACACTCATTTAAATCCTCTTTTCTTTAGTTTTCCATTAGCTAGCTCACTGGTTTGAAAAATGGGAGAATAAAACTTTAGGGATTAAAAAAGAGAGAGAGACCTCTTCTAAAAGTGCTTGTTTTTCCCATTTGTGAAGCATTATTTTTCATGATACAATCTTCTCTATTTGCTCAGGTTTGTCTTCCTTCATGGAGAGGGAAATGGCAACTTACCCCAGGATTGCCATGAACTTATTGATAAGGATGTTTAAACTGATAAAAAATTGAGTATCAGGAATTAAAACCTGCATTCCCTTTCTAATTTCAATTTCTATAAACAAATTCTTATGAAAATGAAATGACTAAGGGATTGGGACTAATATCAGCCTAGAAAAAAAATGAAAGCAGCTGCTCAATTTGCTCAAAATTAGAAATGGGTGTAGAGTGACTTGTGTTTGAACGACTGGAGTGAATGGGGGGAGGGAGGCTGTGATAAAGAGTATTTGTGGAGTATCCATGCTGTGTCTTACACCACATGTCCTTCCATTTCATATTTACAGCCAGCATATTTTGACAGAGAGGAAAACTGAGGATCAAAGTGGTCATGCTACAGCCCTAAGTCACATGAGTGAAGTGAAGTGATGTGAAAGTCACTCAGTCGTGTCCAACTCTTTGTGGCCCCATGAACCATACAGTTCATGGAATTTTCCAGGCCAGAATACTGGAGAAGGTAGCCTTTCCCTTCTGCAGGAGATCTTCCCAACCCAAGGTTTGAACCTAGGTCTCCTGCATTGTATATGGATTCTTTACCTGCTGAGCCACAAGGGAAGCCCATGAGAAGTAAGTTAAATGATTAAAAACCACGGACATCTACCTCCAAGTCCTATTCTCCTTCTATTACATCATATTACCTTGAAGAACACTATTTAACATATGAAACTTGCCATTTATTTAGCATTAAATACATGGTGACTTTGTGCTGAATAATGAGACATCACGGAAAAAAAGATGAGCTTAACTCCTGCAGTTGAAGGATTAAGATCCAGGACCACTGATTTTCCTCCAGCCTTCAGCCAAAAAGAGAACAGGACCTGGTGGAGGAACCACTGAACTTTCCAAACTTTGGGTTGAGATGATTCCCAGGGACCTCAAATCCACTGATCCCCAGAGGATCTCATGGGTCACCTGCCCACGAGTGCCCCCTGAGTGACCTCCTTCCCTTCCCTGTCTTACTTCCTCACCCTCTGTATTAGTCATCTAGGGCTGCCATAACAAGGGACCACACACTGGGTAGCTCAAATAACAAATATATACGTTTCTCATTTCTGGAGACCAAAGTTGGAGATCCAGGTGTCTGCAGGGTTGGTTTCTTCTGTGGCCTTTCTGTTTGTCCTGCAGAAACCTGTCTTTGCCTTGTGCCTTCTCTCTGTATTCTTGTATGCCAGTTTGCTTTTGTTAGAAGGACAGCAGTCATATCAGATTAGGACCTACCTTAAAGACCTCATTTTACTGTAATTACCTCTTTTTATGAGCACCTATTATTTTATTTATTTATTTATTTAATATAGTTACCTCTTTAAAGACCCTGTTTTCAAATATAATCCTATCTGTGGCACTGGGAGTTAGGATTTTAACATATGAATTTGGAGTGGGGAAGGGATGCAGTTCAACCTATAATACCCTCTCATGTATATTTCCTGCTTCATCTCTTAAATATACTTCTTGTTGTCAAATCCCTATCTATTGCTTCTGAGGGAACTCAAACTATTTTGCTGTGGTTTTACTTTTTTAATGTTTTTCAGTTCAGTTCAGCTCAGTTCTGTCTCTCAGTTGTGTCTGACTCTTTGCGACCCCAAGGACTGAAGCATGCCAGGCTTCCTTCTCCATCACCAACTCCCAGAGTTTACTCAAACTCATGTCCATTGAGTCGGTGATGCCATTCAACCAGCTCATCCTCTGTAGTTCCTTCTCCTCCCACCTTCAATCTTTCCCAGCATCAGGGTCTTTTCAAATGAGTCAGCTCTTTACATCAGGTGGGCAAAGTATTAAAGTTTCAGCTTCAACATCAGTCCTTCCAGTGAACATTCAGGACTGATTTCCTTTAGGATGCACTGGTTGGATCTCCTTGCAGTCCAAGGGACTCTCAAGAGCCTTCTCCAACATCACAGTTCAAAAGCATCACTTCTTTGATGCTCAGCTTTCTTTATAGTCCAACTTTCACATCCATACATGACCACTGGAAAAACCATAGCCTTGACTAGATGGACCTTTGTTGTTTTTATAAATGGCTAATTCTTTAACACACTTCTGCCAGTGTGGAATTATTAACATCTACATTCTACATATAAACTGACAGAGAGGCCATAGATATTCCCAACAATTTGTAAAGTGGGGGGGTGGGGGTGGGGCAGGGGAAGAGGCCTTTGGTGAGAACACAGATCTATGTGAGTCAGCAGCTTTACATTCCCTCCTCTTGCCTCTGCCATGGTCTTTAGTAATTTCCAGAAAGTCTCTAGAAAACCTCAAGATAACTCATGATACTGTAGATAAAAATCTTAACTCTTCTAAGTTGCTTTTTCTGTTCAAAAAAAGTGTTGGTACTGAGACTGGAACAGAAATGCATTCCTATTTCTCAGATCAGCTTAAACAGCCTCCCGGAGCACAGACTCCAGGGAATGCATTAGTTTGGTCTAAGGGAAATGCAAGATGAATAAGATCCTGTTCCCCTAAACTCTCTTGTGAAAAATATCATGCAGATTTTAGTGCAAAGAAACACTTCATTTTCAATGTGGAAAGACATGCTTCCTTTTTGGAAATTCAGAACTAAATAACAGCTTATATTTCTCTTTCAAGCAGTGCTTCTGGGAAACATTAGGCTTATCCATATTATTATTGTGTTTGCAATTGGTTCCCATTCTCTTTGATGTATTTTATTTATTCACATTCTGATATTTCACAGTACCAACCACCATAAAACAATGACACCCATCACCAACAATGGCAACTGTTTTTTACCAATATTAATAAAAACACATCATGTCTTAGGCTCCATGATTTACATGCATTTTATTATTTTATGCAACAACTCAATGATGCAATTGACTAAACAAACAACAGTCAACAAGCTGTTTTAGAGAAATGGGATTCCTTTCTCAGGATCATGCAACTAACCGATGAGATGCTGGGGATTCAAACTTGTATCTGTATGACTCCAAAGCCTGGGGTTAACCTCAATGATAAATCTTCCTGCCACAGTTGGGGCCATTTTAAATATCTTGTAAAAAGAGGTGGACTTGGCTTTCCCTGGTGGCTCAGTGGCAAAGAATCTGCCTACCAATGTAGGAGACATGGGCTCAATCCCTGGCCTGGGAAGATCCCACATGTAGCAGAAAAACAAAGCCCAGGTACGGCAACTATTGAGCCTGTGCTCTAGAGCCTGGGGCTTGCAACTGTTGAGGCCATGTGCCACAGCTACTGAACCTCTGAACCTAGAGCCCATGGGAATGCCTCAAGAAAAGCCACTGCAGGGGAAAGTCTACGCACCGCAGCTGGAGTGTGGCCCCTGATCGCCACAGAGAAAGTCCTTGCAGCAACAAAGACCCAGGATGGTGAAAAAGTAAATTAAAAAAAAAAAAAAAGATGTGGACTGTATAACATGGTGGGAGTGTGTGTGTGGATGATGTGGAGATGCTCTGCTCAGAATCACTTTCCCAGAATTGATGGATGCAGGAAGCATAAATACCCTCAGCCCAAGATGCTACATCTTCATACCCAACACACATGGGGGTAAGAATGCCAAAGTCATGATTTCCCCAGGTTTCTTGTGGCCAATGACTGAGTAAGGGGGTGGTTATCAAGCAGGCACACTCCTACTCCTTGAAGGGAAATTCTTCCAAAGGATCACTTTGGCCTAGAGACACTTTGGCTTAACTGAGACTTTCTCCAAATTTCAGAGTGGTCTGAGGCTCTTTGCATTCAACTCTTCTATCCCTCTCTCCTTTCACAGATATCGGATTTGGTCTAAGACTCTCCTTATCTACTCTTCATACCTCCTTCTTTAGTTTCCACAGGCACTTATTTTTCCCACTATGATTTTTTTTAAATTTAATTTTTATTTGGCACCAGAGTATTGCAATGTTGCGTTAATTCCAGGTGTACAGCAAAGTCATTCAGTTATTCATATACATATATCCATTCTTTTTCAGATTCTTCTCCCATAGTACAGAATATTGAATAGAGTTCCCTGGGCTACACAGTAGGTTTTTGTTGATTATTTATTTTATGTATGCTGTGTGTGTGTGTTCAGTCGTGTCTGACTCTCCATGACCCCATGAACTGTAGCCTACCAGGGTCTTCTGTTCATGAAATTTTCCAGGCAAGAATACTGGAGTAGGTTGCCATTTCCTACTCCAGGAGATCTTCCCTCCCCAAGGATTGAACCTGCATCTCTTGCATCTCCTGCATTGGCAGGCAGATTCTTTACCACCGCACCATCTCGGAAGTCCATTTTATAGTGTGGATGTATGAAGCCCAGACTCCCAATTATCCTTCCGCCTGACCTTTCCCCTCTGGTAACCATGATTGTTTTTGAAGTCTATGATTCTGTTTCTATTTTGCAAGTAAGTTCATTTTTTTAATTTTTGAGCCATCTCCCAGTAAACCTCATGTACTTCTAATCTCATCTTTCATCAGAGAGAAGGCTAGAACAAAAGAAACTAAGTGTACTCATTCTTAAATTTTTTTGCTATAATCTAGAAGGCAGAGCACTGAAGAATTGATGCTTTTGAACTGTGGTGTTGGAGAAGACTCTTGAGAGTCCCTTGGACTGCAAGGACATCCAACCAGTCCATTCTGAAGGAGATCAGCCCTGGGATTTCTTTGGAAGGAATGATGCTAAAGCTGAAGCTCCAGTACTATGGCCACCTCATGAGAAGAGTTGACTCATTGGAAAAGACTCTGATGCTGGGAGGGATTGGGGGCAGGAGGAGAAGGGGACGACCGAGGATGAGATGGCTGGATGGCATCACAGACTCGATGGATGTGTCTGAGTGAACTCCGGGGGTTGGTGATGGACAGGGAGGCCTGGCATGCTGCGATTCATGGGGTCGCAAAGAGTCGGACACGACTGAGTGACTGAACTGAACTGAACTGAAAAGCCTGTGACATACTCAGCACTCAAGAAATAGTAATTGGATAAATGCCTTCTGCATTCCAGTTGCCTGTAATATTGGGGTAATGGGTAACAGAGATGGGAGCCATGATGTAAAAAGGATCTGTGAGGAGAGAAGTATAGGTCAAGTTCTTTGGTTGGAGAAGATTATATTGGAGAGACAAGCAGAGAGCTTCATGGAAGGGGAGCATTAAACACAATGAGGTTTCCATGAGTGCGGAAAAATCAAAGATGTTCATTAGTAGAACTACAGAAACAGTGCAAATGAAGCAGAGAGGTCTTTTTCTATTACACAGCTTCCACTGGCCAAGCAAGTGGTGACACATGACTGGAGTAGCTTTACATAGCGTGAATGGGGAGCAGAATGGAGAGGAAGACTGGCGAATGGATTGCGTGTGAAATTGTACTCTTTTATGGTTCCATTTCTTTTCCTCTTTAAATTGTAGGATAATTGCTTTACACTGTTGCGTTGGTTTCTGTTGCACAACAATATGAATCAGTCATAAGTTTACGCATACCCCTCTTGAGCCTCCCTTCCACCTCCTGCAATGATCCAGAACAATGTATGTAGTTCCCTCCAAACAGGGCTGCCCAGTAGAATCACAATGCAAGCTACACATGAGCCACACATTTGTGACTCACAATTTTCTGCTATGTGCATGAGAAAATGGGTGATGATAATTTAACAATATATTTTAAATATCCAAAATATTGTTACTTCATCATGTAATAAATATAAAATTTATTCATGAGATGTTTTACATTATTCTTTATTAAGATAGAATAAATTTTCAAAATCTGACATTTTATACTGAACAGCACATTTCAGTTCAAAACAGCCATATTTGAGTGTTCAGCAGCCATCTGTGTCTAGTGAACACCTCTACTGAACACCTCAGTTCTTGTCGTTGTTGTTCAGTTGCTCAGCTGTGTCTGAGTCCTCCTGAACCCATGGACTTTAGTAAGCCACTCTTCCCTGTCCTTCACCATCTCCCTGAGCTTGCTCAAACTCATGTCCATTGTGTCAGTGATGCCATTCAACCATCTCATCCTCTGTCACCCCCTTATCCTACCTTCAATCCTTCCCAACGTTAGGGTTTTTTCTTCACTGAGTAAGTTCTTTGCATCAGGTGGCCAAAGTATTGGAGCTTCAGCTTCAGCATCAGTCCTTCCAATGAATATCCAGGGTTAATTTCCTTAGGACTGACTGATATGATCTCCTTGCTGCCCAAGGGGCTCTCAAGAGTGTTCTCCATCACCACAATTCGAAAGCATTATTTTGCAGTGCTCAGCTTTCTTTTTGTCCAATTCTCATATCTCTACATGACTACTGTAAAAACTATAGTTTTGACTATACACGGGCTTTTGAGAGGATTGGCTTTGGAGAATCCTACTCTTGCCCTGGCTAAGTGTGTGATTGTGAGCACATTAGGGCATCTCTGAGTCTCATTATACATCTGGGCCTCAGATGTGTAATGATGAAAACTCTATCCAGCTCTTCTTTACCCATGAAGTTATTGTCCATGCTTTGTTACAGGCACAATTCTATGTGCCTTGCAACACAAATTTAATTTACCTAACAACTCTATGAGGTGGGTGTACTATCACCTCCTGGTGCTATTAGAGATAAGGGTGCTGTGAGAAAGAGAGGTAAATGACTCATCCAGGGTCACGCAGTGAGTAAGCGGTAGAGTCAGCATTCAAACCCTGGCCATCCAGCACCAGAATCCATGTTCTTATCGGTCTATCATGCTGTATCCCTAACAGAGCTTTGAGACCCCAAATTATAAACAACAACGGCAATGAAACAACAGCAAAGCAAAGTGCTCAGGAGGCAAGAATTTCTAGACACAACCAGGAGGTGACTCTGTAGACAGCAGAGTTGAGTTCTGTAATGGAATTTGTATAAGACAAACTCTATTATCCCCAACCTAATACGAACTTGTTTCTTGACAGGCTTGGAATTAATTTCTATCCAAATAGAGTTTTAAAAAGTTATAGTCTTTAACATTTTATGGCACTGAGCAGTTTAACAAGCACTTTTATATGCATTCACACATTCAATCATGAAGAGGGAACTACCATTAATTTTCTTTCCAGGAAAGTGAGAGGAAGTTTCAGAGTGGCAGAGAGACTTATCCATTGTCGTAGAGTAGGAGGTCTTGAAACAAGATCTCTGAATTAAAACCTGCTAATCTTCCTTGGCATTTTTAGGCCTGTTTGTAAAGCCCATGTACACTTGAACATTGTTGTACAGATTATCGTTTGAAAGAACTGTATGTCTCTACACAGGTTTTTTTGTACTTGTCGTTTCTTCTACTTCAACAGTAAATAATACCCATTCTTATAGGTTAAATTATTTCTCACCAAGGGATGTTGAAGTCCTAATCCCCAGTAGGTGTGAATGTGACCTTATTTGGAAATAGATCTTTGCAGGTGAGCAAGTCAAGATGAGGTCATTAGGCTGGAAGCTTTTAATCCAGCATGACTGATATTCTTACAAAAAGGGGAAATTTGGACAAAGAGACAGACACATACAAAGGACAGATAATGTAAAAACAGACAAAAGATGGCCATCTACACATCCAGGAGCACTTGAGGCTTCCAGAAGCTAGGAAAAAGGAGGAGTAGATTCTCTTTTACAGATCTCAGAAGGAAACAACCCTGCAGTCTTAGCTCAGACTGTTATAATAAATCACCATGGAAGGACTGATGCTGAAGCTGAAACTCCAATACTTTGGCCACCTGGTGCAGAGAGTGACTCATTGGATAAGACACTGATACTGAAGACTGAGAAAAGGAGAAGGGCAGGAGGAGAAGGAGTCGACAGAGGACAAGATGGGTGGATGGCATCACTGACTCAATGGATAAGTTTGAGCAAACTCCAAAGATAGTGAAGGACGGGGACACCTGGCACACAGCAGTCCATCGCAAAGACTTAGATATGACTTACTGACTGCACAACAACAACAATGGCCTCTGTGGCTTATTTACAAGAAAAATGTATTTCTCACAGTTCAAGACGTCTGAGAGCAGAGTGCCAAGGTGGTCAGGTCCTGGTGAAATCCCTCTTTCAGATGTCTGACTTCTCTTTGTGACCCCACATGTTGGAAAAGAACAAGAGAACTCTCTGGGGGTCCTTTTTATAATATAATATCACTAATCCCATTCATGGGGCTCTATCCTCATGACTGAGTTACCTCTCAAAAAACCTCACCTCCTAATACCATCACACTGGGATGTGGGATGTCAACAAAGGAATTTTGGAGAAACACAAGCATTCAGATCATAACATCTGCCAATAGTTTGTTTGGGTTTCTAGTCTTGAGAGCGCAAAACACTTAACACCTATTGTTTAAATCATCATGGTCTGTGATTCTTTTCTGTAGCAGCCCTAGGAAATACAAACACTCATGGCCTTTTCGCAACTCTGTGCTGCAGTGTGATCCCTTCAAAGATGCTTTACCTGAACGTCACCTGTCTCATTACTGGGAATCAGTTCACCAGATCATTTACTTCTTTATCAAATTTCCAGAAAAACAACAACAACAACAACAACCACCTTGTCTCTCTGAGCCAAACCCACCTCTTTAAATTAGAATGCTAGCATTGTGAAAGCAAGTATCACATGTGTCTTGTTCATCGAGCATGCTTGGCATAAAGTGCAAATAAACTAAATATTTACTGATTGGTAAAGAAGGGGAAGTGGGGAAGAAGGCCAGGTATGAGGGAGGGAAGAAAGGATGAAAGAAAGGAAGGAAGGGAGGAAGGAAGAGAGGGAGGGAGGGGGGTATTAAAGATGGAGTTAGATCTACCTTTTGCAAAAGTACTTTGCACATCACAAGGAAATATGTGAACATTAGTGATCCTACCATGATTATTACTGCATTTTTCATTGTGTTTGAATCCATTTGTACACCATTAGATCTGGACTTTAGTGGCTGACTTTATTTTTCTGGGCTCCAAAATCACTGCAGATGGTGATTGCAGCAATGAAATTAAAAGACACTCCTTGGAAGGAAAGTTATAACCAATTTAGACAGCATATTGAAAAGCAGAGAAATTACTTTGTCAACAAAAGTCCGTCTAGTCAAGGCTATGGTTTTTCCAGTGGTCATGTATGGATGTGAGAGTTGGACTATAAAGAAAGCTGAACGCTGAAGAATTGATGCTTTTGAACTGAGGTGTTGGAGAAGATTCTTGAGAGTCCCTTGGACTGCAAGGAGATCCCACCAGTCCATTGTAAAAGAGATCAGTCCTGGGTGTTCATTGGAGGGACTGATGTTGAAGCTGAAACTCCAATACTTTGGCCACCTGATGCGAAGAGCTGACTCATTTGAAAAGACCCTGATGTTGGGAAAGATTGAGGGCAGGAGGACAAGGGGACGATGAGAGGATGAGATGGTTGGATGGCATCACCGACTCGATGGACATGGGTTTGGATGGACTCTGGTAGCTGATGATGGTCAGGGAAGCCTGGAGTGCTGCAAAGAGTTGGACAGGACTGAGCGACTGAACTGAACTGAATGGAAGAAATCTGCTGTTTCCTTGAATGTGTTTGTCCACAGTTTTATTTCGTCTTCAACTACTGATCCTTTTGACTTTGAAGTGTAGCGATCCCAAGATTTCCTAAAAATAAGTATTCACTTTATTAATATGCTTGCTCATTTACTAATTGCTTTTTTAAAATACCAGAGCCTCTTCCACAGCTGAGGTTTGTGTAACCTTTATCGATCTTACTTTACTTCTAATTACATGTGTTCCTCATTTGCAGCTAAAAGTAACTCTTGTCACCACTCCTGTCAAATTTGATTCATGACACCTTAATTATTATAATTTCTTTTTCCTGCAATAGCAGCAAAAGTGTCCACATACATTTTTGTTA
This sequence comes from Capra hircus, assembly GCF_001704415.2. Taxonomy (NCBI): domain Eukaryota; kingdom Metazoa; phylum Chordata; class Mammalia; order Artiodactyla; family Bovidae; genus Capra; species Capra hircus. Next base: position 106,378,938 of record NC_030813.1, read on the forward strand.
GGTCAATTTTCATGAAAAAAAAAATGGCAATTTGATTTTAAGGAAGCAGAGTTTTAGATGGGGTCCTTATGTTTGCTTTTCAATAGGTGAACCCCCTTTATTCTTTTCTCATTGGGGGTTATTTCTTGTGAGGACACTATTATTGTGCAGTAGAAAGCTGAATCAGACACCAGAAACTCAGTTTTATCTCTAGATTTGCAGTGTGTCCTTGTAATGGGACCTTGAACAAGTTACTTAAGTTTTCTGGCCTGTAGGTTCCTTGCCTTTAAGATGGACTCAGTGACATCACAAGTCTGGGAATAGCCGAACTGGGATGACTTTAAATGCAGATTGACATCCCCCATGAATTGCAGAGTTTTCAGAAAATGACACTGGCTTCCTTTGTGTTGTTTCTTCTCCACCTACATTTGCTTTCACTGTCTCCTAGATTACATCCGGTAAGATTAGACGGGGGCAAGAGAAAAGAAGAAAGAGACAGAGAGAGGCAGAGGCAAAGAGAGACGAAGACAGAGAAAGCCCTCTGTGTAGCTCGTCCATCCTGACATCTCACCCTAGAACAAAGAAGAGGCTTTGGTTGGAAGCAGAAAGTGATTGCACTGCTCACATAGCTGGAGGCACGTGTGCCTGTGAGAAAAAGACAAGGACCTTGCCTCCATACACCGGCTCTGTCACCAACTAAACCAGAAACCTGAAAAAGAATGATTTAACATCTCATGTCCTCTGCTTCCTTATTTGAAAACAGTATTTGTGAGGTGAAAAGAGATTTATGTAACAAGTGTTTGAGGAGTGTGCCTGATCCATTCCACTTGACAGTATGCCTTCTCTCATAAATTCTGTTGAACCCTTATGGCTACAGGCTTTGGGAATCTTTGTGGATCTGCACATTTGCAGGACTCCTTTTCCTTGCTCTTGTTTGGGCTTGCATGTTCCCATTGCTTGGCAAGCACTTTGGATGCTGAAGTTCTGGTGGGACCAGATGGGAACTGAGAGAGAGGGACAGGGAACTGAGAATTCAAGGTGCTTTTGAGCGGAAGTAACAATGCTTCTCTTGTAATCCTGTGTGAGCAATGGGAAAGCACCTTACTCCCTGGAGTCCCTTAATACATACATCAGTCAGCACACACTTGGTGCCAGTTTCACAGCTGGTAGGCTTTAACACTATTATCACCTGTTGGCCGCCCATTCTTTCCAGTAAAGAGAGCACAGGGAATCGTTGTTGCTGTTGTTCAGTCACTCAGTCTTGTCCAGCTCTTTGCGACCACATGGGTTTTGAGACCCCATGCAGTTCCATGGACTGCAACATGCCAGGCTTCTCTGTCCTTCACTGTCTCCTGGAGTTTGCTCAAATTCATGTCCATTGAGTCAGTCATGGGGGCTTCTCTGATAGCTCAGTTAGTAAAGAATCCACCTGCAATGCAGGAGACCTGAGTTTGATCCCTGGGTTGGGAAGATCCTCTGGAGAAGGGAAAGGCTACTCACTCCAGTAGTCTGGCCTGGAGAATTCCATGGACTGCATAGTCCCTGGGGTTGCAAAGAGTTGGACATGACTGAGCAACTTTCACTTCGAGCCAGTGATAGGGGATAAAAGATAGTAATGGAGCCACCTCAGAAGAACTCCAACAACTTTCATTATAATTTCATTTTATACTGAAGAATATAGCCATTTGTGCTGTGCTGTGTCTCTTCTATTCCCCACTCCACTTTCTCTCTACATTTGTTTAATCTGCCCAGGACCCTGAGGCCACATTGCACGCAATACATCCATGAGCCTCTTTGTGTTCCATCTTCTGGGCAGCCCAGTCAACAGGCAGTGAGGTCCAAGTCTGGATAGAGTCAAGGACTAGGTTGAGGGTTTTTTACTTGGCTTCTCTCTCATGGCTGAGTCTCTGGGCCGAGCACTACTATTCCTGGCAGGCAGCCCCCTCCACACACTTCTCCTCCCTCTAGATCCTGGGATCTTCTTCCTCCTCTGACAACTGCAAGCCTGGGAGTGACAATTCCCCTTTCCACTGCCCATGACCTTGCACTTTCCTCAAAACCTGCCCATTTCTTTGTAACTTGTTCCTTTATTAACATTCTGCACACGGCCTAATTTGTGCCATCTGTCACTGCCTAGGCTGGCCCCAACTGATGCAGATAACAACCCACTTTACCAAGGGTCTGTTCTTCTTTCCCACAATGAAGAATTGTCACTGGGAAGGGGACTCTAGCCAAGGGATTGCCTTACCACTCTTTCCCCCAGTGTGAGTCACGTGACCAATTGGGGCCAATAGCAGGCAAGATGCCATGAGGAATGCTTTGTGGTATGGTCCTGCACTCTGGGTTTCTGAGTCAATTTTGGAGGCTGCTGCTTGAGGTGGAGTTCTCACAAGACGTGGAGAAAGTCTCCATTCCCACAGTCACTGAAGAAGGGGAACCCACTAACCTGAAAAATGAGTGAGAAATAAAATTTTAATATATTAAGCCACTGAACCTGCACATTGTTCTACTGGTTAGCCTACCCTGTAATAGAAAGAAGTCATTACTTGTACTTTGAATACATGATTTTTGATTTTCCTGATACACCTTTAATCTGAGGATGAGTATTATCATTTCCAGATGTGGAAATGACAACATAGTGAGTTAATCCTCCAAGGTCACACAGAGAAGCATGTGCTTTAGGCTGAATTGTGTACCTGGCCCCAAAATCAGATGTTGAGGTTCTAACCTCAGCACCTCAGAATGTGACTGGATTTGAAAATAAAGTCTTTAAAGAGATAATGGAGTCATTAGCGTGGGCTCCAATCCAATATGGCTGATCTTGTAAGAAGAGATTTGAACACAGACACACACAGAGGGAAGACAATGTAACAACACAGAGGAAAGAGGGTCCTCTACAAGCCAGAGAGACTTCAGAAGAACAAGGCTTCAAGGCTCCTTGATCTCACAATTCTAGCCTGAAGAACTGTGAGAAAATAAGCTTCTATAATTTAAACCATCCAGTCTATGATAACTTGTTATTACAGCCCCAGCAAACTAATACAGTATCATTACTGAGGTGGAATATCACATACTCCTTTCACCCTGACTCCTGGGACACAGTTACAGTCTCAGCTCTGGAGCCTGCACATAATCAGGCAGATTGGTGTGCAGGAGACAGCTGGGTCAAACTAAGAATTAACCTGGCATGAATTTTTGAGTGTCCCCATCTCCTTCCCAGGGCTTCCCAGGTGGTGCAGTGATAAAAGAATCCTCTTGCCAATGCAGAAGAAACAAGAGAGGCGGGTTTGATTCCTGGGTCGAGAAGATCCCTTGGAGTAGAAAATGGCAACCTACTCCAGTATTCTTGCCTGAAAAGGCTACAGTCCAGGGATTACAAAGAGTCGGGCACAACCGAGCGACAACTCATGCACACGCATCTCCTTTTATCTACTCCCTCCACTTTCTCTAGCAGCACTCTGTCCCCTTTTACCTTGGGGCAATATTTTCATGATCTGGTTCAGTCAATGTTCCCACCTACATTTTGCTGGGTAGAAACTGTAGGTCTGAGAGGAAAAGCAACATTTCTGAGGGATCAGCTTAATGTCCTGAATCTTCACTGTTCTGCAAGGAAACTGGAGCTCACAGAGGCTGAGTGGTTCAGCCACAGACATCAGACATGAGGTCTTTAGACCTTCATGTCATCTCTCTGTCCTTACAGAGTAGACAGAGGCAAATTGTTCTGCAAAGGATGATACCTCCTTCCAAGTGCTATGAATTATAGAATATTTTCATGTTAAAAATGTTTCTGTGCTGTTTAGAAAAGGACGGAATTGATATTGAGTGATGAATAAACCCCTGCCAGATTCCAGCAATGTAAATGAGCATGGTTTTAATATGTCAAACAGTACAATGAGAACCTGAGAACCCACAATCACTTCATCACAGGGGGAGAGACTAACAGTGGGTCAGGAGTCTAACTGCCATTGTTTTTGAAGCAGCTCAGTTTCTGAGTAACATTGGGGTGAGCTCAGTTGCTGAGGAAGTGAAGTGAAAGTTACTCAGTAGTGTCTGACTCTTTGCAATCCCATGGATGGTAGGCTGTGGAATTCTCCAGGCCAGAATACTGGAGTTGATAGCCTTTTAGTTTTGAATTTGATTCATCATTCTGTTGCCTTCCATTGGCACAGTCACCTACAGCTGAAATGAGACAGTCTGGGAGCTTCCAGTTGCAAGATCTTGGACTGATCCTTTACATTCACCGAGACTCCTTTTTCTCTTCAACAAAATTGGAAACAGTAAAAATAACTAGATGGCAGGTTGGTTGGAGTAATTAAACTATTTCAGTGCCTAGTTCAGCTTTTGAGATCTCATACGTGACCCGTCAGTTTTTTTTTTTTTTTTTTACAAGTGATGCTGAAGTGATGCTGTGGGTTTCTGATGGCAGCTTGTCAGATGATGCAGGGTTTTGATTTGTCCAATTAGATGTTCACTTTCAGTTTTAATTCTGTCTACCCTACACATCAGTTTGTCACTCTCTACAGTGTGTGTATGTGACACTTGGATTGTTTAACTCTTGAGGCAGTTGCCTGGCGTAAATTAGGTGATGTGTTTGCAGGCAACCAGATCTTAGTTGTTTTCATGTAATGCTGTGGTAGTGATTCTTCTAGCTATTGCATCTCAGATCTTTGTGCATGAAAGTGGTTCAGTAAATGCTTATCAAATTAAATCATATTAAATCAGACTGCCTTGTTTAAATTCTACGTTTTTATCGAGTAAAGAAGTCTACAAGTATTGTTTCTGAATCAAAGCACTAGAGTTGTTAGCATTTGTATATTAAAAAAGGGAAGGAAAAACAACCTGAGTATTGACTTAAAGTTGCAGTGCCTACTACAGATGATGGAAGGACACGTTTGAAGCAAATATACACTACAGACTGCAGACCTACCATTTCCTAACACACAATCATTGCACTGCTGAGGTTCCCAAACAAATAATTTTCATTTCCCAAATCACTCTGCTTTCAGTAAAATTGCAATCATTTTAAGGAACACCCATATGAGAAAATCGTAAAATATATTTCTAAAGATGATCACTGAACGGTCCATGTGAATTCTAGGTACAGATTTCCAATCGTTTCACCCTGTGAGATTACACAGTAATCAGATGGCAAAGTGCAGCACATCTTCACCTCAAAGCCGCTAAAGAAGTGGTGGAAATGCAATGTCTGCTTCTGCCCCACATTAAGCAACATGGTGCTGGAAAAACATCAGTTGGATTTTTCAAAATTTTCTGAAAGAATAAAATTACTCAGTTGGCCAGATGGAATACCTGTTTCACAGGCTCTCAACTAGTGTCTAATCCTTACACTGTTGTTGCGGTGTCTCTCTGTCCTGTCTGACTCTTTGTGACCCCAGTGATGGTAGTCCCCCAGGCTTCTCTGTCCATGGAATTTCCCAGTCAAGACTACTAGAGTGGGTTGCCATTTCCTTCTCCAGTGGATCTTCCCAACCCAGAGACTGAATCTTCATTTCCCACACTGCAGGCAGATTCTTTACACTGAGCCACCAGGGAAGCCCCAGTCCTTGCATACATATATCCATTTAGAGTTTACATAGAATTTTTGAATATATTACCTTAGGCCATTCTTATAATAACTTGATGAATTATTTCAATCCTAAATTAGCAAACTAAAAATCAGATCAATTTGCTACACGAGAGACTAAGTGAGGAGCCTTGACTCTCCATAAGAATCACCTCTGATATTTATGGGAAAATTAATGGCTTAGTGGGTAAAGAATCTGCCTGCAATGCAGAAGACACAGGAGACACAGATTTGATTCCTACATTGGGAAGATTCCCCAAAAAAGGAAATGGAAACCCACTCCAATATTCTTGCCTGCAAAATCCCATTGACAGAGGAGCCTGGTAGACTATAGTCTATGGGGTCTCAAAGAGTTGGGCATGACTGAATGACTAAGTGTGTGAGTCAGAAAATAAGAAACAGAAAACAAACAAACAAAAAAAGTATATTTTTAGCACTCCTCTGTATATTCAAATCACCAAGTCTGGAGGAAAGGTCCAAGAATCTGTATGATTTAAATATCTCCGGGGATCTAAAATGGAGCCAAGCTTAAAAGCCACCAGAATAGTGGAAAGAACATGGATTCTGAGCTTGGATCAGAATTCTGATACAGTCTGGTTTCTCTAAAAGCTGAGTCTAAGACAGAAGTTTAAGTGTGTGAGGCTTTTATTGGGAATGTGGTTCCAGGGATCAGGCAACAAAAATAGGAGAAGAGAGGAGGGAAGAGAGGAAGGAGAGCCAGTGCAAGGCTGCTCATGGGTTTGGCCTCTGCCATGATGACCAGGTACGCAATCCGAGAGGCCACATGGAATGAGCTTTGGGACTGTCCGTGTGGGGAGATCCATTTATGCACTGGTTCCATACCTCTTGGTTAAAGATTAGCCACAGCCTCACGTCCAGGCTGCACAGGCAGGACAGTTTAAGAACACAGAGATCTGTAGGCTGAAGGGAAAATGTTCAGGACACAGTCGAATGGAGGTGCCATTAGTCTGTGCCACCTTGAAGCTGGTCTGCTTCTGTGCAGAACTGAGGCTGTGGCAAAAATAAAAGAGGATCCGAAGAGATGTCTAAGAAGTACCCAACATAAACCCCGTTCCATTCCCTGCCCTTTGGGTGACCTTGGACTTCTTACCCAAGCCTTCCTCAACCTCAGCAACTGCAGGGATGAATGTTGTAGAATTCGGGGGTGGATTCATCTTCCAATGTTTGACATAACACAATCTCCAGCACACAAACCAGGAGTGGAAAACATGAAATCGCCTTGCCATGTTTCTTTTAAATTTTTTTTTCTAATTTTTTTCTTTCTTTTTATTATTATTATTATTTTTACTTTACAATTATTATATTGGCTTTGCCATACATCAACATAAATCTGCCACGGGTGTACGTGTGTTCCCAATCCTGAACTCCCCTCCCACCTCCCTCCCTATACCATCCCTCTGGGTCATCTCAGTGCACCAGCCCCAAGCATCCTGTATCCTGCATCGAACCTAGACTGGCAATTCATTTTTTATATGATATTATACATGATTCAATGCCATTCTCCCAAATCATCCCACCCTGTCCCTCTCCCACAGAGTCCAAAAGTCTGTTCTACACATCTGTGTCTCTTTTGCAGTCTCGCATAAACACAAAGAGTTCTGAATCTCTTTGTGGAGGCTGGCCTCCTCTAGATCTCCATGGGGACCATCTATAGGAATCTCTCACCTCATCCACTGAAGAAAGGAAACAATACTGGAGGTTTGTCAGGAGATGAGGGAGAAGCCTACACTCCAGAGCCAACAACAACACAAAAAGTCACCACGTTTGTTCTTTGGAGCAGAGGGAGAGGCTTCATCTTCAAATACAGATTTTTCAATCAGAAAAACAACATGGGATAAAAGCTGGCATATTTTTTAACATAAAGGGATGGATAAAGCCTCAAACACATGCACTCAAAGAAGAAAAAGTAAAAGAAAGAATAAAAACACACTGTGAGGGCCTCCAGCACACAGATACACACATTAATTTTAGTTTCTATATGTTTAGATTTGCTGTTGTTGTTCAATTGCTAAGTCGTGTTCAACTCTTTGAGACTGCAGGACACTAGGCTTCCCTGTCCACTCTCTCCTGGAGTTTGCTCAAACTCGCATCCATTGATTCAGTGATGCCATCCAACCATCTCATTCTGTGTAGCTCCTAAAGGAAATCAACCCTGAATATTCACTGGAAGGACGGATGCTGAAGCTGAAGCTTCAATACTTTGACCATCTGATGCAAAGAGCTGACTCACTGGAAAAGACCCTTATGCTGGAAAACACTGAGGATAGGAGGAGAAGGATGCAATAGAGAATGAGATGTTTAGATTGGCACGACAGTAAGATTCTAGATAGCACTACACAGGTTCACAGTATTTGACCAGCCATGGATGTCCTCCAAAATTTACTGAGAAAAGGAGAGCAATGAGTACATTCACAGGAAGAGTAGGGGGTGATGTTAGGAAGCACAACTTCAGTTCTGTTCAGTTCATTTCATTTGCTCAGTCGTGTTTGACTCTGTGACCCCATGAATCGCAGCACGCCAGGCCTCCCTGTCCATCACCATCTCCCGGGGTTCACTCAGACTCACGTCCATTGAGTCTGTGATGCCATCCAGCCATCTCATCCTCGGTCGTCCCCTTCTCCTCCTGCCCCCAATCCCTCCCAGCATCAGAGTCTTTTCCAATGAGTCAACCCTTCGCATGAGGTGGCCAAAGTACTGGAGCTTCAGCTTTAGCATCATTCCTTTCAAAGAAATCCCAGGGTTGATCTCCTTCAGAATGGACTGGTTGGATCTCCCTGCAGTCCCAGGGACTCTCAAGAGTCTTCTCCAACACCACAGTTCAAAAGCATCAATTCTTCGGCGCTCAGCCTTCTTCACAGTCCAACTCTCACATCCATACATGACCACAGGAAAAACCATAGCCTTGACTAGACGGACCTTAGTCAGCAAAGTAATGTCTCTGCTTTTGAATATACTATCTAGATTGGTCATAACTTTTCTTCCAAGGAGCAAGCGTCTTTTAATTTCATGTCTGCAGTCACCATCTGCAGTGATTTTGGAGCTCAAAAAAATAAAGTCTGACACTGTTTCTGGGCTTCCCCATCTATCTCCCATGAAGTGATGGGACCAGATGCCATGATCTTCATTTTCTGAATGTTGAGCTTTAAGCCAACGTTTTCACTCTCCACTTTCACTTTCATCAAGAGGCTTTTTAGCTCCTCTTCACTTTCTGCCATAAGGGTGGTGTCATCTGCATATCTGAGGTTATTGATATTTCTCCTGGCAATCTCGATATTGAGAAGTGGAAAAAAAAAAAAGATCTAGAAGAAATGAAATTAAACTTTTGGTACACTCCATCCTGTCATACTGGCTCATATACATTAAATAGCACAGGGGTTAGAATAAGAGACATCTAACTTCAGTTTCTTGCTTGTTTATTTACTGATTATTTGCCATCTTTGCATCACACTAAAACTTGCAACTTGGAGAGCTTGAGTAACTTGCCCCAAATTGACCTCCCTGGGTAGATATAGAAGTGAAGAGCGAGCAGACATAAAGCCTTACTCAAGGCTTGCAAAGTGTAAGGTTTCAATATCCTTGGCTATTATCACTTAGTATGATGGAAGCATGAATGTTAGTCTTCATAGAATCCTGCCAAAGAGTTTTCTATAAATAAACCCTTTTTCCTATGTATCCTTTTCAGCCAACAAATGGGAAGCTCTGGATCTTTCTGGTCATCAGGGAAGGACTTCCAAGAGTGAAGGTAAAAATGGTTTATCCAAATTCTTCATGGCCAAAATATACCTTTGCTCCTTTTTCCATCTGCTCCCATTCGGCCTACTAACCAAGCTTCCCCAGGGAGCACTGATTTCAGGAAAAGCAAAGTTCTGCTCCATGTCAGCCCCTCAGAGTCCGCTCTATCTAATGTACTCCCAGCTTCATTGTACCACGCCATTCTTCTCTTCTGTGATGCTTAATTTTCTTCACCACATTTAAACCTTTCTAGTATAATATTTAGTTTTTATTTGTGATTTGTATATGCCTTCACCACCAGAATACAAGCACTACAAAGCAAGGGCTTTATTTCCCCCTGCTATTTTCTTTAAGGTAATAGGTTTTCCAAAAATAATCATGGATATGTTATTATTATACATAGTAATTATGGATGTGTGAATACATGATTAATTAGTAAACGTGGGAATACCAGTAATTTGGAAGGGAAATCTTCATAGTATCAGTTCTTCTTTTGTATTCTTTATTTTACTAAATTGCATAAAATTCCTTTCATGTATTCCAGCCTCAAACATGAGTAGTCTCTGATACCTTCCCTGCTCTGAAGCTCTCTCTACAAGTAAGAAAATGTTCTGTTATATCATTAATTCTACCTTGTAATTATGTATTCCTTTTTCCCCATCTTGGCTACTGGGATCATTGCTCACATGGCTCACCTTTATAACACCTGGATTGCTCTCTCTTTTCTTTTTTTTTTTTTTGTATGTCCATCTTCTTCGGTTTCCAGGCAGTAATCAGAAAAAATCTTTCCAAAATAAGCATCTGACTGCGTTAACCTATTCAAAATCTTGACCATGTTTTAGAGGAATTTTCAGTTTCTCCAGCATTGTTTGGTTCTTTAAATTTGTATCCTAAGGTCTAGCAATAATGAACTCCTTGCAGCAATTTCAAGCTTGCTTCTAGGCATTTACGCAAGCATTGCATAGCATCTGGCATTTCTACTCACTTTTCTGAGCCCCTCTTGAGCCTATAAACTTCTTGAATTAGAAGACTGCATCTTGTTGTCACTGTACTTCCACAATCTACTAGAATCCATAGCACATCTAGGTGTCAATAAATATCTAAACAAAATAATTTTTATGTACCAATATCTTGTGTGTTGGTTAGAAAATATTAATCTTCTTGGGTTTGATTACCTGGAAGAAAGTAATTTCCAATTAAAATGTTGAGACTCACACCCAGTCTCTCTGTCCTGTCTGACTCTTCCTGGTTTCATGGACTGTAGCCTACAAGGCTCCTCTGTCCATGGGATTTTTCAGGCAGGGATACTGGAGTGGGTTGCCATTTCCTCCTCCAAGGACTCTTCCCAACCCAGGGATAGAACCTCTGTCCATGGGATTCTCCAGACAAGAATATGGAATGGGTTGTCATTTCCTACTCCAGGGGATCTTCCTGACCCAGGGGTCAAACCTGAGTCTCTCACATCTCCTGCATTCGCAGGGAGATTCTTTACCACTGAGCCACTTGGGAAGCCCCCAGATATTGAGGACGACACTGAAATTTTACAATACCTCTAAGGTACGTGTACTCTTCCTCTCTCTAACATCAATATTTGCTACAATTGGAAAACCAACCCCAAGAAAATCTATAGCTTAACAGGATGGCCTAAATGATGCTTTTTCTCTTTAACTAAAAAAAAAAAAAAAAAAGAAAAAAAGTAAAAAATAAATCATTATTTTCTGTACTCTCCATCAGCCCATCTGTTTCTTACAGGCCATCCTGATGACAGCTACAAAAAAGGGTGGCTATGAACCATACTTCCAGCTTCTTGAGAAAGTCACAACTGTATATGCTGGTGTTCAGAAACACACAGGAGTTTGAGTGTATTTTTTCAAAAGAGTGCTGCAGCACACCACATTGAGAATCTGCAAACAAAGCATGTTTGTGTTTATTTTAAAGGATGAGAAAAGGACAAACACTTCATTAATTAGTGGATGGGAAGATATACGAAAGAGATTTATGAAGCAAAGTAAAAACTTAAGCTCAGTGGTTAGAAGCAAATTAATAATAGCTATTATTATATTAAAGAGGAAGAGAATGAACAAGAACAAGAAAAGGATGGTTGTGGGCTAGAACCTATATCCCAGGTGGCACTAATTGCAAAGAATCTCCCTGCCAATGCAGGAGATGTGAGAGACTCAGGTTTGATCCCTGGGTCAGGAAGATCCCCCAGAGTAGGAAATCACAACCCATTCCATATTCTTGCCAGGAGAATCCCATGGACAGAGGGGCCTGGCAGGCTACAGTCCATGGGGTCGCAAAGCATCGGACACAACTGAAGTGACATAGCACAGCACACACTGGATTAACTGATTTTGTAGCAGAAGGCTAGTCCAGAGATTACTGGGTTCCATGTTTTTTGTTTTGGTTTGTTTTGCTTTTTGTACTTGTGGACACAAAACCCAGATCGGTGAAGTGAGTTATAAGGTCACATGGTGTAGAACACAAGTGATCAGCCAAATCAATTTTGATTTAGAAAGTGTTCTCATCTAATAACCTCACTGCACATGAGATTTCTCAGCTATTTCAAGGTAACCCGGTTAGAACAGTCAAACCTTATGCTTGATAGTTTCTGAATAATTTTCTTTTCATATTATTTTTCCTCCTGGTGAATCTAAATACTGAAGATGTTCTGAATCATGGAAGAAATACAATGAAGTTTGTATGCTCAATTCTAGAAACGAAAAGAACTTAGATTTGGGGAGTTGGACAATTCAGAACTTAGTGTCCATTCTGTCAAATACTGTCTATAAACCTGGGGCAGTTTTAAACTCATAGTCTCGATTTCCTTTTTTGTAAAATAGTGATAACAATCCTCAACATAAAGGCAGTTGGTGAAGTCTAGGTTTAATTATTCACCTTAAGACCACAGTATAGTACTTGGCACAGTGTTGTTGCTCTTTAGTTGCTAAATCATGTCCGACTCTTTGCAACCCCATGGACTGTAGTCAGTCTCCAGTGTCCATGGGATTCTGCAGGTAAGAATGCTGGAGTGGGTTGCCATTTCCTTTTCCAGGGCGTCTTCTCAACCCAGGCACCTAACTTGAGTCTTCTTTGTTTCCTGCATTGCAGGCAGATTCTTTACCACTGAGCACCTGGGAAGTCCCTACAAACTCTCAAACAGCATGTGTATCCATCAATACTTCTTAGCCAATGAAAGTAATGAAATTTATGATAAAGAAGTATTTCAAAATACAGCTTTGAGTGCTACTTTTACATTATCAAGTGATAAGAAATTGTTAATTTTAAAAGGATTTAAGTGGATGCTGCCAAGAAACAACACATTAAAAAAAAATCCATAGGAAACACTTAAAAGTGAATCTGGCAAGTGAGTTACTCTGTGCAGTGCGCTGGTGACAGGTCTCAGTAGGATGGCGGGATCAAAAAGAGCACAGTTTCTCAAGGAGCTATAGTACTTTATCCATTGGGAAAGCTCATAGTGATACATATACTATATATATAAACATATATGTAAACACACGTATATAATTAGTCTCATGTTTAACTGAGCTAATTACATGTAAAACTGATTACTACAAAGAAAGTTAGAATCTGAGTGATTTTGTATTTTCACATCATGTAAGATGACCAGGTGGTGCAGTGGTAAAAAAAAAAAACAAACCATCTGCCAATGCAGGAGATGCAAGAGACATGGGTTTGATCCCTGGGTTGGGAAGTTACCTTGGAGAAGGAAATGGCAACTCACTGCAGTGTTCTTGCCTGGAAAATTCCATGGACAGAGGAACCTATGGGCTGCAGTCCATGGGGTTGGAAAGAGTCGGCGATGCCTGAGCATACACACACAGACACAGACCCGAGACGACCGTGAAACAATTGAACATGATTTCTTTCTTTCTGCTCCAAAAGACGATACCATAAATAGCCAGAAATCACAGAAAATCATGTTACAGTTCTGGCTTTATTTCTCAATGAACTACGAACTCACATCTGCCACTTACACTCTCATTCTCAGTTTCCTCACTTGTGAAATGTGGGTAATGATAACTCTTTCCATCCCCATCAATTCCAGCCCCATCTTAAGTGTTAAGTGAAATGCTTACAGGGCAGACATGAAACACTAAATAGGTGTCAGTTCATTTCTTTGTATAGGCAAGGCCTCATCCTCACAGGGCTAATAAGTTAGTGAGGAAAAGAGGAAAGAGGGGAGGGAAGGACCATATGAGGACCTGAACCAGGAGGAGGGATCCTAGAAGTACCATCAGACTTCAGTTCCGTTCAGGTGCTCAGTCATATCTGACTCTTTGTGACCCCATGGACTGCAGCAGGCCAGCCTGGCTTCCCTGTCCATCATCAACTCCAGGGGGTTTACTCAAACCCATGTCCACTGAGTCGGTGATGCCATCCAACCATATCATCCTCTGTCATCCCCTTCTCACGCCTCCAGTCTTTCCCAGCATCAGGGTCTTTTCCAATGAGTCAGTTCTTCATACCAGGTGGCCAGAGTATTGGAGCTGAAGGTTCAGCTTCAACATCAGTCCTTCCAATGAATATTCAGGATTGATTTCCTTTAGGATTGACTGGTTGGATCTCCTTGCAGCCCAAGGGACTCTCAAGAGTCTTCAGCACCACAGTTCAAAAGCATCAATTCTTCAGCTTTCTTTATAAAGTTATTCTTTTCTACCTCGCCAAAAACTCTGTCTCTAAGAATTAATTTGGTGTTGGGGTACAGAGTTGGGATTCAGCTTCAGGGCTCCAGGTAGAGGCAAGCTGTGTCTACATACCAAAGAAAGACAGAATGCTGTTCAGGGAAGGGAAATAAACTTGGCTCATTTGGATCATAGAATTCAAGGGGAGAATCTTCGAGAGGGATGAGAGTTAGATTGTACATGTCTTACCAGCCACCTTATCTTAGATTTTGGGATCAGAAGGAGTCCTTTAAAAGATTTTATACAAAGTATTTTTTTATGATTGGTCTCATGAATCATACACGGATTCATTTGGCAACTCGAAAGCTAAAATGTCCCTGAGTCAGGAACAATGAGCTTCTCAGAAATAAAGCTCTTACTCCGAATTCCTTTATCTCTCTCCCTACCCCAAACCCAACACTTCTCTTTGTCTGGACTTTTCAGTTTTGTGAACAGCTCCCATCTCTCCATACCCTTGACACTGCTTCTGCCTTCAAGAGGACTCATCTGAGAGCTCTGTATCTAAGACTGAAGCTTCTATCACAGGCTAAGAACCTTTCTCTTCAGTAAGCGGTTTTAAGATCACGTCCACCTTTTCCTTGACTCAGAGCTCTCATGCTATACCATATTGCTGCTATATCAAACTCAGAATTGCAGAGTCTAGAGAGATGTTAGAAACCTGTGTTTACAGGTTCATCTCCTCTCCAGTGCCTCAAGGTGAAGGGCTGGACTAAATCCTTTTTACTTCAGTTTTGTTTAATACAGTGGCTGGCCCAAGAGCAATACCATAAATGTGGGAACAAACAACAGATAAAGAAGCTGAGGCCCAGTTGTATATGAGAACTGTGGCTTCCAGCCCCGTGTGCTTTCACTTGAGAAAGTATTTGGGTTATCCTTAATGCTGGGGCATGACCATGCTTTCTCCCAAATGAGATGCTGTAGGCCACAGGCAGGAAGTGCAGCGAGTCTGATGTTCTAGTTCATCTCCACCCCATGGGACTCTATCTCTCCTGGGGAAGTGGAATGACTTAATTCCATTACTGAGTTTAGAAGTTTAGAGCAAGAAGTAAGTTGCAGGCACCCCAGCACAGCCCTGCTCAAGGCCTGGTTGGCTTCCATTGTGGAAACTTAGAAGCTGGAGTCCAGTCCTTCCTGGGTTGGCCTGCAGGTCTCCACCTCTCTCTCTCTCTCTCCCTTCCTCACAGGATTAGTATCAGTAGGGAGGATTCTATCCCCTTGTTCTTCCTGGCAGCAGCAGTTTCCGCCCTGTAGGGAAAAGGCAGCTCTACTGGCCCAGAATCACTTGCGATTATTGAGTGGCTCCTTGGAAGAAAATCTATGACAAACCTAGACAGTGTGTTAAAAAGCAGGGATAGATATCACTTTGTCAACAAAGGTCTATTTAGTCAAAGCTATGGTTTTTCCAGGAGTCATGTAAGGATGTGACAATTGGACCACAAGGAAGGCTGAGTGCCAAAGAATTGATGCTTTCAAACTGTGGTGCTGGAGAAGATTCTTGAGAGTCCCATGAACTGCCAGGAGATCAAGCCAGTCAATCCTACAGAAAATCAACTCTGAATATTTGTTGGAAGGACTGTTGCTGAAGCTCCAATACTTTGGCTACCTGATGTGAAGAGGCAACTCTTTGGAAAAGGCCCTGGTGTTGGGAAAGAATGAAGGAAAAGAAAAGGAATTGGCAAAGGATAAGAGGGTTAGCTAACGTTAATGTTACCAACTCAATGGACATGAATCTGAGCAGTTTCCGGGAGGTTGTGAAGGAGAGGGAAGCCTTGTGTGCTGTAGTCCATAAAGACAGAAGTAGTTGGATATGATTTACTGATGGAACAACAGCTTGCCTTTTTATCATCTCAAATCGTTTGCAAACATATTGTTATTTCTTCAAATAGCTTTAAAGTACTATTTTCAATGTAGAACAGAGTTGTATTGTATGGCTGAAAAGAGTATATCCCATTTTCTTTTACATCATTACTCAGGACTGTGTTATTCTAAATAAATAACTTTTGTGGTAAGATAACCATTCAAAAGAAATAATTAAGCCTAATTCCACAACCAAGTGAGAATTATTTTTTAACATATATCAATAGTATCTACTGTTTTGTTGGCTGCATCCAGAGATGTGTTGGAAACAGTTTGCATGCTATTAAATAATTTAAAAATGTTACTTTTATTGGCTGAACAGTATCCCACTGTACAGGTAAAAATTCTGTATTCCAGTACAGTTTTCTTTTTTTTCCTTCTTTTTTTTTTTTTCTTTTTGAATTTTGTTTATTTTTTTTATTTTTTAAATTTTAAAATCTTTAATTCTTACATGCGTTCCCAAACATGAACCCCCCTCCCACCTCCCTCCCCACAACATCCCTCTGGGTCATCCCCGTGCACCAGCTCCAAGCATGCTGTATCCTGCATCCTTCTTTTTAAAGATGATTTGTGAACAACCATGATTGGCTCACTTGATAGATAAGGAAAAGGAGGCCTAGATTGGTGAGTTTCTTTGCCAGGGTGGCAGACTTACGGTGGTTCTCAGACTAGAATTCAGGGTTCTGGACTAATGGGTTCTGACTCTGGTAGGGCATATTCTCTTCATATCATAAAGCTTAATTGAATTTATTATGCATTTTTCTGAGCACACACACACACACACACACACATTTTTTTGGACATAAATCACAAAGGAAATAAGCCAACACCCAAAGATTTGATTAGCCTTTTCATGAGGGATCAATGAAGTCTGCTGTAAAAACAAACGAAGAGTATGTTGTAGCTTCACTTGGCTATAGTTATGCTGTTAAAACAGTAAAGATGGCCACATAAATCCTTTTATAGTACTCTCATTGAAAAGTTCCCTTTTCAATGAAGAAGATTCATTGGATGGATTTAAGCCTGCCCTGACACAGAGCCACAAGACACAGAGCCACAAGAAATAGACACTAGCTATGGAAACTCACTAAATGTTTGATAACGTTTATGAGGGGTGACAACAGTAAAAGCTGATTAATTTGGAAACTGATTGCGGCCATTTGAATGCTTAATGTGTGCTGGACTGATCTACTTCCAGGATGGCTTGCTCACATGGTTGTTGGCAGGAAGATTCGGTTTCTTGTCATATAGGCTTCTCTGTAGAGCTGCTTATTGGATCTTTACGGCCTGGGAACTGGTTCCTCCGGAGTGAGTAATACAAGAAGACAAGGCAAATGCTACACTAGCTCTTAGGACCCCAGTCTTGAAAGTGACTTTGCCATGGCTCCCACAGTGTGCTGTTGGTCACACAGATGAACCCTGTTACAATGTGGAGGGAAACTATACCAAGGCATAAATATCATAGAGAATTAGCAGGGGACATCTGAAAGGGTTGCTAGCTTAGAACCCCCAAATATTGATGGTCAGAAAGCATGCTTAGAAAGCTGTGTAAGCTTAAGAAGGGCGTTGTCTCTACTATTCTCTTTGGATGTGGTCAAAGAGGACAATGGGAAGAGAACGCCTTCTCTAAGTTTGGATTTAAGAGCCAGAGGGCAATGTTGGGAAGCTGCTCCCAGAGAGAGGAACCAGGGGATGATCAAAGCATATTTCTCAGCTTGAGACAGTGGGCACTCACTCACAATAAGAACCTAAGAAAATGCACAAATTCTACTGTCTAGTAATATGTACCGTTAATCTTCCCCTTACACACGAGGGTGTTCATTTTGGTTATCCTGTCTGAGAAATGGAATATTTGCTGCTCTATCAGTAAACAAAGGATGTCACAGTCATCAGTGACTGCAGCCCTTCAGCAAGAGCCAGTGAGCCCTGAGGGAAATTGGGAAGGAAAGAATGTCTGCCATCTCAGTTCAGTTCAGTTCAGTCGCTCAGTTGTGTCCGACTCTTTGTGACTCCATGAATCACAGCACGCCAGGCCTCCCTGTCCATGACCAACTCCAGGAGTTTACTCAAACTGATGTCCATCGAGTCGGTGATGCTGTCCATCCAACTCATCCTCTGTCGTTCCCTTCTCCTCCTGCCCCCAATCCCTCCCAGCATCAGAGTCTTTTCCAAAGAGTCAACTCTTCGCAGGAGGTGGCAAAAATATTGGAGTTTCAGCTTTAGCATCAGTTCTTCCAATGAACACCCAGGACTGATCTCCTTTAGAATGGACTGACTGCAGGCCCTACATTCAGCCCCGCCCTGCTGCTGCTGCTAAGTCGCTTCAGTCATGTCCAACTCTGTGTGACCCCATAGATGGCAGCTCACCAGGCTCCCCCGTCCCTGGGATTCTCCAGGCAAGAACACTGGAGTGGATTGCCATTTCCTTCTCCAATGCATGAAAGTAAAAAGTGAAAGTGAAGTCGCGCAGTTGTGTCCGACTCTTTGCGACCCCACGGACTGCAGCCCACTAGGCTCCTCCATCCATGGGATTTTCCAGGCACGAGTACTGGAGTGGGGTGCCATCACCTTCTCCATCAACCCCTCCCTACTTACTGTTAACCCTAACGAAATTCAGGATGTAGAAACACAGGATACTGGTCCCAGATAGCTGATATGCATGCCGAGGGAATGATTTCAGTAAGCCAAGGCTCCTGCATCTTCCCATACATAGCAAAGAGCTAAACTCTTAACCTGAGATACCTGGTTTTCCTTTTATTGTTGTTGTTCAGTCACTAAGTTGTTTCTGACTCTTTGTGACCCCATAGACTGCAGCACACCAGGCTTCCCTGTTCTTCATATTTCCCAAACTTTGCTCAGATTCATGTCCATTGAATCAGTGATGCCATCCAACCACTCCATCCTCTGTCACCCACTTCTCCTCCTGCCTTTAGTCTTTCCCACCAGCAGAGTCTTTTCCAATGAGTTGGCTGTTTGCATCAGGTGGCCAAAGTATTGGAGCTTCAGCTTCAGCATCAGTCCTTCCAATGAATATTCAAGGTTGATTTCTTTTAGGATTGACTGGTTTGATCTCCTTGCAGTCCAAAGGACTCTCAAGAGTCTTCTCCAGCACCACAAGCATCAATTCTTTGGCAGTCAGCCTTTTTATGGTCCAACTCTCACATCTGTATGTGGCCACTGGAAAAACCATAGATTTGACTATAGGACCTCTCCTTTAATTAGCAATGCTCTTTTGATGTTCATACTACCTGCCCCTTACTACAAAATTTCTATATAACATGCTCCCCAACCTTGCCTCCTTGGCGCAGTTCTCTCAGGGTTACCTGAGATGCTACTTCCTAGGCTTGAAGTTAAAAAAAAAAAAAAAAAACAAAAACAACAAAAAAAAACTCCACCAAAGAAAAGAAAACATAGCTCTTAATTTTTAGGTTGTGAATATTTCCTAAGTTGACATGCCCCTGTTTCACCCAGCATATTTTGTATATGAGAAAATCACTGGTTGTTTTAGCTTATAGTTCTCTGAATCAGAGGAATCATCTTTGAATCTGATGTGGAAAATATCATGAGATCCTGGATCTTGAGTCTGACGCCATTTTTATAGGAAGTTTTTGTTTCTGTTTTTGTGGAAAGAAAGTGAATATTTGTGACCAGAAGTATAGACTACAGTATATTTTCTTATTGTAAAGCAAATAATAACTTTGCCTTTCCTACTTCTGTGGGAGAGGTAACTTTCCCTGTCAAGTGGTTTGGACATGGGCCCAATGTTTTGGTCAATGGAAAAAAAGGAAGAGTTGATGTGCCATTTCCAAGCATAAAATCATAATCACTGGGAATTTCCTCCAGATTTACAAACTCTCTTGTACTCCTGCCCTCCACCATAAGAAAATAATATTCAAGATGACTCTCTGTTTTTGAGCCCTGGAATGAGAAGACATTTCAGGCTTCCTGAACTAATTGATGGCTTAGAGCAGAATCCTAGCATCTTATATGTGTGAGAGGTAAATATTAATTGTAAGTCATTTAAATATTAAAGTTGTTTCTTACACAACACCATTACAGCAAAAACTGGAGGGCACAATGGACATAAGGAAAGATGTTTGGAAAAGCAAGAACATTTGTGATCATATAAAGAGCTCTTTCTTATTGTGTCTAAGACATCACTTTGCTGACAAAGTTCAGTTTAGTCAAAGCTATGGTTTTTCCAGTAGTCATGTATATGTGTGAGAGTTGGACTATAAAGAGAGCTGAGTGCTGAAGAATTGATGCTTTTGAACTGTGGTGCTGGAGAAGACTCTTGAGAGTCCCATGGACAGTGAGGAGATCAAGCCAGTCAATCTTAAAAGAAATCAGTCCTGAATATTCATTGGAAGGACTGATGCTGAAGCTGAAGCTCCACTACTTTGGCCACCTGATGTGAAGGGCTGACTTGTTGGAAAAGACTCTGATGCTGAGCAAGACTGAAGGAAGGAGGAGAAGGGGACAACAGAGGATGAGATGGTTGGATGGCATCACCAACTCAATGGACATGAGTTTGAGCAAACTCTGGGAGATGGTGAAGGACAGGGAAGCCTGGCATGGGATAGTCCATGGTGTTGCAAAGAGTCAGACATAATTGAGCAACTGAACAATAGCAAGAAGTCACCTCATGTGTTTTAAAGTTGGTGAAATACATAAAACATAAAGTTTGGTATTAAATTTTAAGTGTTCAGTTCAACGGCATTAAGCGAATTTACATCGCTATGTAACCATCATCATTATTCATCTCTGTAACATTTTATCATCCCAAACTGAAATTCTGTATCTATCAAATAATTACAATTTTTTTTTTAAAAGAAGGGGTTACTCATACATTTTTGAGCTGTCAGCACTTTATGTTGTGCCAAAGTAAATGACTGGAGTATTTTCATTGATGTTTCTGCTTCCTACATTTCCACTGACCCCAATTCAAATTGTGGACAGGCCAGCAACCTGTTTTTCCAATGTAAAAACATAACTTCCCAGAAATTAATGTCACTTTTTATTCTTTGTAAAGGTCTACACTCATTGAGAGCTGTCAGTGGAAGAGAAAGGGAAATACAGGTGGAATTTTGAGTAAGGAGGGAAAGTGGGGAAGAGGAAGAGAGAAAAAGGAAGAAAGAAAAGTGGCTGTGTGAGCCTGGTAAGGAGGAAACTGCCCTGGAGATGGAGACCTCCATGTCCCTCCCACTGTGGTCAGCTCTACTCTGCAGCAGTCCCCATCAGACAACCGTCAGCATATCTATCAGCTAAACACTGGCAGGATTTCCAGCAAAGCCATCAGACTTCCCGGAGCCACAGGAAGTGAAGACAATGGGGATGTTATGGCCACCAGAAGGGCCTGAAGGCCAGAGGCCATGGCTCCTTTCTCTAAGTGCCAATAAAACCTCCAGGCTGGGGACACACTTGATGGATGCCGTGGTCCAATATTCACTGAGCTTAAATTTCCTACCAAGCTGGGATAAAGGGGTCCTTTAATTTGACTTAAAGAAAATAGAATTACTATGTCTGAGCTAGTGGACAAAATTTTTATCACCTTCCGTATACATCATGCCATTTTTTGGAGGCTGGTGTTATGAACTTCAGTTTTCACCAAAGCAGAAAATCAAAGCTGAAGGACGTTAGGCAATTAGGCAAAAATATTCCTCTCTTATATGGCAGAATCAGGATTAGAACCCCACACACTTGACAGATGCCTAAATGGATGCTCGGTTTCTAGATCCCAGTCAGAAGAGAACTTCAGGACCCAAAGGCCAGTGTTGAGAGTATCATCTAAAAGAATTCAGGAGGAGACACAAATGATTATTGACAGGCAGAAGTGCCCAGTCTCCTGCTTTATGCCATTTCCAATGTCATTTTCCTTGGGCCTAAAG
The DNA here is from genome assembly GCF_001704415.2 of Capra hircus. NCBI lineage: Eukaryota > Metazoa > Chordata > Mammalia > Artiodactyla > Bovidae > Capra > Capra hircus. The sequence continues at coordinate 106,400,705 of NC_030813.1, forward strand.
ATGAATTATTCTTTGTTTTCAAGGCTTTCTTCAATCAGCACCAGCCAAAGATTTATAAAAAATGAAACACACTGAGTGAAAATAATGGAAGGAAAGCATGCTAAAAAGCAAAACAATAACAACTCAAACCTTAGGTAAAGTCATAGAGATGAAATGCAAAACACATTAAACATTTGAAAATTCACAGACTTACAAAAGAACTTCAGGAGTTGGATCTTTAAGTGAAAAAGTAAATATTTGGCAAATGTAATCAGAAGGATAAAATTTTTAAAACTACACACAAATTAGAGGTTAGAAGAGTAATACAACAAATGTGTGACTTATTATAATAAGAAAATATAAACTAAGCTCACCAAAAAATACAGTGAACCTAATATATTGCGTTGGGATGGCCAAAAAGTTAGTTCAGGTTTTTCCATAAGATGTAATGAAAAAACCCAAATGTACTTTTCTTACAAACTCTTTATTATAATTGCCAGTCTATTTGCCCCTCTTCTATTGTATTAAGAATTTGAAGGTAGAGATTCTATACTCAGTTTCTGTCATTGTACCTCCAGTACCAACCAAAACAAAATGATAATGAAAGCATACATTATTCCAGCACACAGAGGGCATTCAACAAATACCCATGAAAAACTTTTTTATATACACATAATTGGCAGTAACTGGAGAAAATGAAAAACATGAATAAGACAATCAAAAGGAAGCAATTTAAAAAAGTTATTAGGAATTATATTTTATACTCCATCAGTTATTTAAGACTTAGAAAAGGGAACGAATACATTAATTATTTTGATTTTCCTAAGTAGAAAATCCAGTCAATTATGAATAATAATTTGTTCTTATTTGAAACAGGCATTATTTGATTGGTTCATGCTTTATTCCACTAACCAGGAAATTATAAGGCATGCTTCCAGGCTATGTCAGTGTTAAATATGTAGACCATAAACCCTTAGCTCTTTGCTTTTAAGTAGCATACATTTTAGTGGAGTGGGCATTTATACTCAGCAGTTAGTCCTTCTTCAGCTAGCTAAAGGACTTTCAGTTTCTTTATCTATTAAGTAAAAGGGAGAAAAACTATTTATTTATGCCATTCAATTTCAAAGTGATATGGAAAATATAAGTAGAATTTAGACCTTAAAAAATTACACGGTTTCCATCTCTCAGAAGTCATGTTTTTATATTCAAGATTCCAGATATGTTCTGTATATCTGTAATTGAGAAAAATTGCCTTAGAATGTCAGTCTCATAAATTGAATGTTTTATGCTGTATTAGTCTACTTGGGATGTCATTATGAATGCCATCGACTGGGTGGTTTTCATCATAGACATTCATTTTCTCACAGTTCGGGAGCTGGTAAGTCTGAGATCAAAGTATTGGCAAATTTGATTCTTCTTTGAGGTTCTTCCTGGCTCATACATAGCTGTCTTCTATAACCATGGGAGAGAGACAGAGAGAGAAAAGAATGAAGCTCTCTGGAGTCTCCTTATTAAGGCACTAAAGAGGGCTTCACCTTCAGGGCCTCATCTCAACCTAATCACTTCCTGCAAACATTAATAAAGAGAACCCTCACTAAAGTGGAGTGGAGTGCCAGAAGGGCAGCTACCACTCAACATCAATAAAGATCACAGAAGGAAGAGTGGTAACCTCCTCCTCCAGAAGGAAGTAACACTACTTTAGTAACTCCAACAGGAGAAAGAAATATTTATCTCTTTTGCTGGCAACAACTCAGTCAATGAGAGACTGTCCCAATTCAGCCAATGAAAAGCCACTCAACACTGAACTCTCAGCTTCCTCCAATGTACGTTTTGTTTATAACAACCCCTCCCAACTTCCTTTCCCGTCTATAAAAAAAGTTTCCTTCCTTTTGCTGTACTAGATTTGTCTGTGGTTTATCATATTTCATATCTAGATTGCAATTCTAAGCTGCTCCCAAGTAAACCCTTTTTGCTGGCAGAAATAAATGGCAATTTCGTCATGTTAGGTAAAACACTCAAAGGCCGCCCTCCAAATACCATCACTTTGGGAGCTACCTATGGATATGATGGGACCCAATTTAGTCTATAGCATGTACTTTGCATAAGAAGAGTAGTTCTTCCTAAACATTTTGAATGTATTGAGTCCTTTAAGGAATCCAATAAAATCCATGGATCATTTTCCCAAGAACAGGAAGGAATATGGAATACATATATAATCCCAGGGACATACACATATATGCACACTGGTGGGCATGACATTTACCTACAGATTTAGGGAATTGCACAAGCCTGAAGCATATTCAAGGCATTCCAGAAGTGCAAGGTAGGAACATTTGCACTAGGCTATTGGAGCTTACTCCTTGGAAGGAAAGTTATGACCAACCTAGACAGCATATTCAAAAGCAGAGACATTGCTTTGCCAACAAAGGTCCATCTAGTCAAGGCTATGGTTTTTCCAATAGTCATGTATGGATGTGAAAGTTGGACTGTGAGGAAAGCTGAGCACCGAAGAATTGATGCTTTTGAACTGTGGTGTTGGAGAAGACTCTTGAGAGTCCTTTGGACTGCAAAGAGATCCAACCAGTCCATCCTAAAGGAAATCAGTCCTGAATATTCACTGGAAGTACTGATGCTGAAGCTGGAAACTCCAATACGTTTGGCACCTAATGTGAAGAATTGACTCACTGGAAAAGACCCTGATGCTGGGAAAGATTGATGGCGGGAGGAGAAGGCGATGACAGAGGATGAGATGGTTGGATGGCATCACCGACTCAGTGGGCATGAGTTTGAGTAATCTCCATGAGTTCATAATGGACCGAGAGGCCTGGCATGCTGCAGTCCATGGGATCACAAAGAAAGAGCCAGACAGTTCAGTTCAGCTGAACTGAACTGAAATTAGAGAGAATGGCTGCAGATACTTCTCTTATAAAGATTTCCAAGTATAGCTTCTGACTCACAGCCCTGGTTTGGTTGAGATGAAGTGATTTTTTTGAAGACCTCATGCTCTGCAGAGAGCAAACAGGCACATGAAAAGATGTTCATCATCACTAATTATTAGATAAATGCAATTCAAAACTATAAGAAAGTACTGCCTCCCACCAGTCATAATGGCCATGATTAAAAAACACATGCACACCCATGGCGGATTCATGTCAATGTATAGCAAAACCACTGCAATATTGTAAAGTAATTAGCCTCCAATTAAATAAATTTGTATTAAAAAAGTCTAAAATTAAATGTTGTAGAGGTTGTAAAGAAAGGCAGTGCTCATATATTGTTGGTAGGAATGTAAATTAAGGCAGCCACTATGGAAAACAATACGCAGGTTCCTCAAATAGTTAAAAATAGAGTGGCCATAGGATCCAGCAATCCCACTCCCAGGCATACACCTAGACAAAATTGTAATTGAAAAAGATACATGCACCTCTACGTTCTTAGCAACACTATTTAAAATAGCCAAGACATGAAAACAACCTAAATATCCATTAACAGATGAATGGATGAAGACGTGGTAGATATACATAATGGAATACTGCTCAGACATAAAAACAGAATGAAATAATGCCATTTGCAGCCACATGGAGAGATCCAGAGATCATCATACTAAACGAAGTAAGTAAGACAGAGAAATACAAATATAATATCATAGCATATCATGGAGTCTAAAATACAACACAAATGAACTTATCTATGAAACAGAAACAGATTCACAGATATAGAGACCAGACTTGTGTTTGCCAAAGGGTAGGGAGGGAAAGCAAAGGGTTGGAAGTTTGGGGTTAGCAGATGCAAACTTGTATATACAGAATGGAACAAGGTCCTCCCTTGTCACACAGAGAACTATATTCAACATGCTATGATAAACCGCAAAGGAAAAGAATGTGAAAACATCTAAGACTGAGACACTTTCTGCTGTCCAGCAGAAATTAACATTGCAATTTCAACTGCATGTCAATAATTGTTTTTAAAGTTAGAAAGCCTAAATAAATAAATACCACATGCTCTATTTCCTCTAAAGAATTTCATTCATACAAGGGAAATCATGGCTGTCTCCTTTATCATGTGGATGTTGAACCTGGAAGAGATCTCAGGTCTCCTCTAGTTCAGACTCCCTAGTTGTCTAATAAGGAAAATGAGGCCAAATAAGGAGCAAGAGTATGCTCAAGATCACATGGCTTCATCTTAGCTTTTCTGAATTAACTTGGTTCAAACTCTTTTAAAATAATTATAAGATTAATGCTCTTATTATTTCTTAAAACTATTTGTTGTTGTTCAGTCATGTCTGATTATTTGCAGTCCCGTGAACTACAGCAAGCCAGGCTTCCCTGCTTTTTATTATGCTGTCTAGGTTAGTCATAACTTTCCTTCCAAGGAGTAAGTGTCTTTTAATTTCATGACTGCAGTCACCATCTGCAGTTATTTTGGAGCCCCCCAAAATAAAGTCTGCCAGTGTTTCCACTGTTTCTCCATTCATTTGCCATGAAGTGATGGGACCAGATGCCATGATCTTTGTTTTCTGAATGCTGAGTTTTAAGCCAACTTTTCCACTCTCCTCTTTCACCTTCATCAAGAGGTTCTTTAGTTCTTCTTCACTTTCTGCCGTAAGGGTGGTGTCATCCGCATATCTGAGGTTACTGACTTTTCTCCTGGCAAACTTGATTCCAGCTTGTGCTTCATCCAGCCCAGAACATGATGTACTCTGCATATAAGTTAAATAAGCAGGGTGGCAATATATAGCCTTGACGTACTCCTTTCCCTATTTGAAACCAGTCTGTTGTTCCATGTCCAGTTCTAACTATTGCTTCCTGACCTGCATACAGATTTCTCAAGAGGCAGGTCAGGTGGTCTGGTATTCCCATCTCTTTCAGAATTTTCCACAGTATATTGTGATCCACAGAATCAAAGGATTTGGCATAGTCAATAAAGCAGAAATAGATGTTTTTCTGGAACTCTCTTGCTTTTTTGATGATCCAGCAAATGTTGGCAACTTGCAGAGGTCACACAGTAATTATTCTATTGGAATTGTGTTGTGTGTCTACTTGCATTGGCCCTTTATTTGGACTTTCAGCAAAAGAGAGTTTTATTTGGTAGAATATATAACAGTATTACAAAATTATTTACTTCTTCCAAACTTTTCTTAGTGATCATCAGCACCTATGTTTAATCCCCAAGCTTGTGATATTCGGTTTCTCTACACTCCATCTTCACTTAGATGGAAGGCCTCATATTTATCCATACATAGTCAGCCTTACTAAAATTGTCCTCTCTGATACATCCTTGAATCCCTGAGTTCATGGCAATAAAGGACCTTCTGTCAGCAAAGGGGGAAGAATCTCTAATTTGAAATCAGTGAAATGCAGGTGTTACTCGCAAGGTTTCAAGGACGAGAGAAAGGCATAAAAAAATTCTCCTGATTGAAATGGAAATAAAAAGGGATGTTGGAGAAGAAACAGGTCCTGAGGATTGTAAATAAATGCAGTAAATGGGGTGCAAATAAATGGAGCCAATGGGATGCAATGAGTATTAATCAGGAGAAAAGGTCCGTCTTGGATACAGACGCTTATTGAACTGAATAGACTTTGACACCTCTTTGAATCACTTGTATTTATTAAATGTGCATGATTTTCATAGGGAGGGCTCATGTACAACACACACAAAAAGTAAGGTGTAGGCAAAATTGGGCTTTTCCCGACACTGAAGGAGGAAGACTGAGTCAGGAGAGAGAGGGAGGTAGACTGTCAGTGTGTAAAAACTCCCAGGGCCCTAAGTGTTAGTCACTCAGTTGTGTCCAACTCTGCGACCCCGTGGACTGTAGCTTGCTAGGCTTCTCTGTCCATGGAATTCTCCAGGAATGAATACTGGCATGGTTTACCATTCCCTTCTCTAGGGCATTGTCCCAACCCAGGGATTGAACCAGGTCGTCCTCATTGCAGTCAGATTTTTAACCATCTGAGCCATGAAGGAAGCCCCAGGGCGCAAAACTCTTGCAGAAACCCATTGAGACCCACAAAGAATAACTTCCTAGAATTCCAGCTGTTCTCCTACCCAATTAGATTATAACTGGTGTTTATTTGTATCAAAACATTAACTTGTGTTTTACTCTTTGCTCCCGCTATGTTTTTCCTCACCTTGGTTGAAGCCCGTGGGCCACTCTTTTTAGATTTTGTGTGTGTGGTGCTGTCAGACTAAAAGCAGAATTGTCTAAAGTTAACCTCAGAGGTTAAAGCGTCTGCCTGCAATGAGGGAGACCTGGGTTCGATCCCTGGGTCGGGAAGATCCCCTGGAGAAGGAAATGGCAACCCACTCCAGTATTCTTGCCTGGAGAATCCCATGGACTGAGGAGCCTGGTGGGCTACAGACCACAGGGTCGCAAAAGAGTCGGACACAACTGAGCGACTTCACTTTCATTTTCACTTTCAAGCCTCAGCCTTTGAACAAAAACAGGTATATATTGTCCCTTTGGCCTTGGGAGCATAAAGGATCCTCAGTAAGGATAGACTGAAAATCACCCCCTGTTCCAAGACCTAGAGGCTTGAATGGTCAGGTTTCAATTGATTTGAAGAAGCTATTCCCACTTCTTTAAGTAGTTGTGCTGGAAGGTTCCTAGGCATGACGTGTGCTTTCTCCACTCTTTGACTTCACCTCACCCTCTATTCCAATGCCTCCAGTGTCTTCTGTGGTTGACTCTGAGCAGACTGGGAACTCTCTCCCCTGCTCCCCACCCCCAGGAACCAGACAGGCTTGTTTCATGGTAATGAAGTTGAAAAGGTCTAGAGGACATCTGATCCACACGCTCAACTCACAGGAAATGCAGACTCTTGCCCACGTACCCAGGCTCACAGGGGATCTCCATCCATGTAGGCTGCTGTAGCAAAATGCCAGAGACTTGGAAGCTTGTAAGCAACACAATGGATTTCTCACAGTTCTGGAGGCTGACACTCAGAGATCAGAGTGCCAACAGGTTTGGGCTCTGGTGAAAGCCTGCTTCCGAATTGCAGACTGCATGACATCTCTCTGCATCCTCATGGTGAAAAACAAGCAAGAAAGCCCTCTGGGGCCCTTTCATAAAGGCATGAATCCATTCATGAGAGTTCCACCTCCATGACCTAATTATGTCCCAAAGGTCCCACCTCCTAATGTCATTGGATGTTAGGGTTTCAATGTATGAATTTTAGAGAGACATAAACATCCAATTCATTGCACACAGATACCTACTTACTTGCAGACTTTAGATTGCACTCCAAGTTTGCCAGTTCTCTCCAGAACATATATAATAACTAATGTTCCTGGTGTGAAGCTCTGTTGGTTATCTTCTGCTTAGTGAGACCACGCAGTGGAGAATGGAAAACCACTTCCCCATTTGGAATTGTCCAGCAAGGTCATAATCCACTACTGTCTTATCCATACGGCTGGGTCTCCTTTCCCCCATCCACTCTGTATTATAGATTATCCGTGTGTGCTGTGTGCTAAGTCGCTTCAGTCATGGCCAACTCTTTGCGACCCCATGGGCTGTAGTCCATTAGTCTCCTCTGTCCATGGGATTCTCCAGGCAAGAATACTGGAGTGGGCTGCCATTTCCTTCTCCAAGGGATCTTCACGACCCAGGGATTGAACCCGTATCTCTTACATCACCTGCATTGGCAGGCAGGTTCTTTACCACTATTGCCACCTGCTCACTTATTCTTACAGAGCTTATGTTTTGTTCATTTTTGTGCTCCATTCTCTGGCCAGTAGAAGGTTCTTCCTAAAGGCTTGGTGAGGTGGATCTAGAGAACTGAATTTCTTCACATCTAAGATTGCAGTCCCCGATGATAATCTAGATCAAGAACGTCTTAAAGTGTTTGAAAAACTATCACATGGAACTTAATACTCATAGAAATTCCTAATATTTGATGAATAAGAATACTTATCTGCTTCAAATCAGATGATAAGTCTTACCTGGATTATCTCATTCAGTCTTTACAACCACCCTGTGAAGTAAACACCTTTGTTACCTTCTCTTTATGGAAGAAAAGCCTGATACACAGGAAGGTGATATAAACTTACTGACTCACATCCAGCTAGGAAAGCTCATTCTTGTTCCACATGGAGCTAAATGAAGAGCTAGAACATGAACCCAGGATCGAAAACATCATGGATTAAGATTTTGGTTTCACTCACAGGAAGCTTCCAGACTGAAGTTAGTGTTGGATTTCATAGATTCTGTGATGATGATGGCTCAGCAGGTAAAGAATCCACCTACAATGCAGGAGACCCAGGAGACATGGGTTCAGTCTCTAGGTCAGGAAGATCCCCTGAAGGAGGAAATGGCAACCCACTCCAGAATTCTCACCTGAAAAATCCCATGGACAGAGGAGCCTGGCAGGCTACAGGCATGAGGTTGCAAGGAGTTGGGCACAACTGAGCAGATGTACACAAACTCTCTTTCCATGAACATAATTTATAATTCCAGGGAAATTACTTGACAGGTGCATTATAGAGGAGTTCAAGTGCAAGAATGTTTAAACGTCTAAAAGAATGCCTCTCTGTCCCAAAGTGTGATGATTTCTCAACATCCTCATATATATTTATGCATCTCTCTTATCCATGTTTTGTGCATCTATTTCTTAGCTAGCCTTTCCACCCTGTGTTTATAGGATCTATTTTGTTCACTAGCTCGCCAAGGAAAAGGTCAGGCCTGCTTCGTGCTACTGTCTCATATAAACACAGAATGGTTTGTTGTTGCTTTTGCTTTGAGAAACAAAGCTGGGTTTAGTTTAGAAACAGAAAACGCTTTTCAGAGAAGCTAGAGCAAAGGTCTCTGGAAGCCACACAGCACAAACTGGAGGCAGGTGAAGAAGCTACATCATACTATTCTTTCAGTCTTGTTGTTTTGGTCCTGTCTTTTCTGTCCACCTGCAGTGCCATCCTGCCCCCTGCTCCTGACAGCAAAAACTGTGTGTGATCAGTGAATGGGCTTCTCATCGTTGGAGTTCTTGGATGTGGCCAGAGCCAATATCTATTCACAGGGGGGATCTCTGGGCTCCATTCACTTCTGCAGTTGTCCACTATTTTCTCCTTTCACAGGAAAAAACCAATTAAACAGGACATGATGTGATATTGATGGTGCCACCTAATGAATTCCTGAACTGCCCAAGCCTACCAGGAACAACTGTTAAGCACCCTTTGATGACAGTAAGCAGGGCAAGTATATGTGTACACTCTCCTATGGAAGGAAAGCAGGGTTCAGAGAGAGAGATCCCATTTTTTTTGTTTTACAAAACCCCACATCTATTTCAATGAGTAGATTCATATGTTACTGATATGCAGGCTTCTTTATCACTGCAACCCTTCTGTCTGTGTCCTGAAGGAAGCTTATTTCCTGGCCAGAACTTCATTTTGTTTCAGGGAATCAGATGCTGAAGTAGATACGGCTTCTAAGCATGTACCTTTATACACCTACCTTTACTGCAAGCCACTCATAGAAGACATCTCAGCTTCTGCTCTGCGCCTTCTGAGCTGGCTCCTAAATTCTTCTGCTGCCTTTATTGTAATCACTGAAAATGTTGGTAGAACCCATATAATGCATTGCTACTGTGACTAGTACTTGATGCATTTCAAATAATTAACATAATTCTGTTGGTAGGGGCTATTCACTTTTCACTTTCATGCATTGGAGAAGGAAATGGAAACCCACTCCAGTGTTCTTGCCTGGAGAATCCCAGGGACAGGAGAGCCTGGTGGGCTGCCGTCTATGGGGTCACACAGAGTTGGACACGACTGAAGCGACTTGGCAGGGGCTATTAGCGCCCCCCCCCGCCCCCGCTTTTTTGGAAAAATTTAATTTTATACTGGAGTGTAGTTGATTCACAACGTTGTGTTAGTTTCTGGTATTCAACAAACTAATTCAGTTATGCATATTTGTAAAAGAATTTTACAAATTCTTTTTCCATTTAGGTTGTCACGGAGTATTGAGTAGAGTTCTTTGCTGTATAGAAGGTTCTTGTTGGCTATCTGTTTTAAATATAGCAGTGTGTATGTGTCAATCCCAAGCTCTCCATCTATCTATTAGCCCATTTTTAAAATGAGAAATATAAAATATATAGAAAGTATACAACTTTCATGAAGTTACAGAACTGCTTTTGGAATAAGGATTTGAACTCAGGACCATTAGCGCCAAAGACTGTGCCCCATCCATACTGTTACCTGATCTTCCACCTCTTGTGATGTGACCCTTCCCAGCCTTAGACAGAGGGATACCTTCTTGTATCTTACTTCATTTCTTATTTGTAGTCTTACCTGAATTCTAGATAGTGATCTTGCCAGCAGTTCTGAGTGGATATATTCCAATCCCAAAGGCTGGTATGAAAAGGGCCATAAATATGTAAACAGTGCTATTTATTTAGCATCCTTGTAAAAATTATACGACTTCTGCTCAGACAAGGAAATTACAGCTGCTGAAACAGTTTCTACAGAAACACTTTCCGGACACCTAAGTTCATTTAAACATGTGCTCCTGGACATATATTCACCTTCCTTAATTGTCTGGGTAGTCCTCCCCAAAGTTAATGATTGCTGCATTAGAATGTAGGGTGATACTGGTTGTAATTATGGAGTGCAGAGCGCCAGGTCTTATCTTAAATAACACCAGATTATTGATGGTTTTAATATTACTACTGTTGCTGATGTCAGAAGTTCTTGTCTCTTATTATTAGTTTTCTATCATCTTCCTAACTTTTGGGCTGGTGTGAGTCCTTCACTACCCTTTGAAATTTTCATGCATTGTTTATAAGTTTGAGCCAACACTGGGAGGTATGGAAGGACAGGGCATCCTGGTGTGGCACAGTCCACGGGGCTGCAAAGAGTCAGACACGACTTAGCAACTGAACCGCAACAACTATAGGGAAACACGTGCTCACAGAGGTTTGAATTCAGAACATATGCCTATTGCTTGTGGGGAGCACAGGATGCGCAGGCCCCTAAGGGACTTTATATTCAGGGTGATGATTGATAAAATATTATGCAAAATATGAAACAAGATGTAATTATTTGCATTAGTAGTAGTAGAAGTTAAACACTATAGGAACAAAGAACCCCATCAGAAGTAGTTCCACACCACTTTGCTCATTACTAGTGAAATGGCTGATTCTCTTCTAAGATCACATCACACTGAATTTCCAGAGGGTCTGTGCTTCTCTCTTACTAAAAAAATTGGAGACATGGTGCTATCCTCAGATGGAAAAGAGTTTTCTCAACTTACTAAAAACTTTTTTTTATCACCTTGTAGGAGTGGCTCAGGGGTAAAGAATCTACCAGCAATGCAGATCAAAGCCGCCAAGTTTGGTTCCTGGCTCAGGAAAATTCCCTGGAGAAGGAAATGGCAACCCACTCCAATATTATTGCCTAGGAAATCCCATGGACAGAAGAGCCTGGTGGCTATAGTCCCTAGGGTCGCAAAGAGTTCGATATGAGTCAGCATGCATGCATGCATCCCCTACAGTGGATAATTTGTTGGTGAAAAGATGGCACACTTCGTCTGTAACTGTTTCCTCCGAAGAACCAAAAGCTACAGACCACTTTGTAAGAGAAAATATGTTGTGATAGAATGTGTGCTTATTTTAATGCTGTAAGAAACCAGCTCCAGCACTCTGACGACTTTTTGGTGTGCCCACTCTGTTACAATCTCAAGGCAGTCAAACAAACACTAACTTAGGTGCCAATATAAAGGAATTCTTCACGGGTGTTACAATTCCTCCTCAGTTGGTTTAAAAATTCATCAAAAAGGAGATTACCACTGGTGGGTCTGCCCTAGTCAGGTAAATCCAGCCCAGATGTTCAAATAGTTTGTTCCCAAGAGATCCCAGCCCACTTGTGGTCTTTCCAGAGATGAACTCTGACTGATACTACTATTGGAATAGTTACAGAAATGATTGCTCAGTTTCCTAGTTTACGAGATAGAGGTTTGTGACTATGAGAAATCCTATTTATGGGCTTCCAGGCACTGGGCAGGCTGTAAACAAACAAAAATTGGAATCATAGTAGTTCAGGGTCAGGAAGCCAGGAAGAAGTGAAAGATATTCTGGTTTAAAGTTTACAACTTGCTCAGTGCGCATTAAATGTTCATTGTGTACATTTTCCCTGAGGGAATAAAACTAAGTACATAAAAGTCCCATGAGAAAAAACATTTTTCCCCTTAAGAGCAACACTAAATGTCCTGATTTCATTTTGATGTCCAGAGAAGACTATGGACCAAACATATTTGAAGACTTCACTTAGACTCTCGCCTGCTGGACTGGAGTTTTAATGAAGAAAGTTTAGATTTTTTTTTCCTATTGATATTGGAAAGCTGTCTCAGACTCTCAGATGTAGTAAAAATCAAGGACAGCTGAATAAGGGGCTGAAGGTCACACTCATGGGCAAAAAGCATTGCCTGTGTGCCAGGGTCCAGCCCCGGTGGATCCAGGGTAATTCAAATGGGAGATGGAGTAGGCGAGGAAAACTTATTTATTTAGAAATATAAAAGAAATTAAGAAGAAATAGTATAGTAGGAAAATTTAGTGGAGAAAAGATGCTGAATAACTTGGTTTACGTGGAGAACCAATAAAGTTCCAAGACAAGGACCTTGTACCATCTACGTTAGGCCACCAGCGTCCTCTTGAATAGCGGGGGGTGCCCCACCTTGGGCTCCCTCTTGCGTGGATCTTAAAAGCCGGGGCAAGTAAGTAGACATGGCAAGCTTCCATGCCCCAGACGGGAATTCAGCCAGAAAATAGAGTAAGAAAAGACATGGGGGAAACCAGTCCAGGGACTGGCACCTCCTCTATTGTAAAGGCCTTTTATACCGTTTTTGTACATAGAGATCAATGGATAATATAAAATTATGCAGCATCAGCAGCCCTGACTCATGGAGACCAGGCTTTCTCTCTGCATACTTAGTCATATACACAAGTCTTGGGTGATTTACATCATCTTCTGGCCAGAAGGCCAATTAACACTTTACGGCCCTTTTCTGATAAGGGTTTGTCAACCAGAAGACTGATTTGTGTTGTTCTTCCCAAAGTCTGGTGCCACTCTCAGAAAGCACTAAATAAATTTACATTCTTACATAGCAAGGACACAACTATTTATATCAAGTAAAAGGAGTACAGTGATTTATAACAAAGAGAAAATTAATTAACTCAAAAGTCTAGTATTGCTAACATCAAAACTACTATATTCCTATTTCTGCATTCCTATTTCTGCATATTTACATTGATTAATACCTTCCCAGGTGCCTAAAAGATAAAGTATATGGAGGCCTGCCCACAAACATACTCAACAAACCCAACAAACTCTTCGCCAAACTAATTCTTAACTCTAAAAGGCTCTATATCTTTAAGATGTTTTAAGCTTTGTGCCTCTCACAGTTGGGGGCTGTAAACAATCAACAAATTGTAAAGTCTGGGCAGACGGGTCAGATAGGTTAGAAAGCCATCAAAGGGGTTAAGCTGAGACATTCTTTTTATATGCAGGAGACTGTTAACTGAGGCTCTGAATTAACTCTTTCTAGAGAAAAGGTGGTAATGTCAGAAGAGTATAGTATAGCAGACAGTAAACAGATTTTGGTTTGGGGTAAATGCTCAGACAGAGGACCCCTTGAGACCTGACTTGCCTTGCCCCTCAGGCCTCTCCACATGACCTTGTCATGGGTGGGATCTCCCGTGCTGGCTTCCGGCACCTGTGTGAAACTGGCTTTGTTATTTAAACATTTATGAAAACTGTTTGGGAACGCATGTAAGAATTAAAGATTTTAAAATTAAAAAAAAAAATTAAAAATTAAAAAAAAAAAAAGAAAACTGTATGCTCAATCCTTGAGTCATTAGGCTAAATGACTTAACTATGTTAAATATCAGTATATTGAAATGATTGGGCCTATAAGTGCCATATATTAACTACTTTATCTAAATATATTTAAAAAATTAACTAAGGAAAAATTCTCTTTTTAATTAATGATTCACCATGTTATAGGATAAGCAGCAGCTTCAGATTTAAGAGTGGGTTTCATATCAAAGTACTGGAGTTTCAGCTTTAGTATCATTCCTTCCAAAGAACACCCAGGACCAAAGCTCTATTTAGAAGTGTAGTTAACATGAAAAGATGAAGTAGATAAATCTGTTAAATTGTAGCATCCGATATATTCATGCATTCAATTATAAAACAGTTCAGTGCAGAAATGAAGTCCAAAGGAGGCAGCTGACATGTTTATGGCACATGAAGGGAAGACATAAGGTGAGTTTTGGGGCTATCACCAAATAGGTGACATCTATCACCAGATAGATGACATCACCTATAAAGGAGGCAATGAAATGCTGAGACTTGAGAGATGTGCTTTCCATAGAGAGAGGTCAGATGAAGGCACTGCATTATGCTTCCTGGCAAGTCTGTTGCTCCTCAAATTGTGACATCCATGCTAGTTCTCCATCACACACACAGAGGCAGAGGCAAGGGAGGATCTAAATGATGGGAGTGCTGGCTCTGGAGCCAACTGCTTGGGTTCCAATTCTGTTCACCCTGACCAGGTGCATCACCTGGGGACCTTCCTGTGCTTCGGCACCTTCATCTTTATATTTGGGTACTGACATGTCCCTCATTAGATGGGTTGTTGAGAGAACTGAATGTTGAAAGTGTTCTGAATAATATTTGGCCCATTACAAGTCCCTAATAAACATGAGTTTATTACAATAGTATTTAACTATTGTATATACATGAGGGCTTCCCTGTTAACTCAGTTGGTAAAAAATTCTCCTGCATCACAAGAGACCCCGGTTCAAATCCTGGGTTGGGAAGATCCCCTGGAGAAGGGATAGGGTACCTACTCCAGTATTCTTGGGCTTTCCTTGTGGCTCAGCTGGTAAAGAATCTGCCTGCAATGTGGGAGACCTGGGCTCGATTCCTGGGTTGGGAAGATCCTCTGGAGAAGGGAAATGCTATCACTCCAGTATTCTGGCCTGGAGAATCCCATGGACTCTATAGTCCATGGGGTTGCAAAGAGTCAGACATGAGTGAGTGACTTTCACTTATTATATATACATATATACTAGACACACACTACCATATGTAGATAGATAAGGACCTATTGTATAGCACAGGGAAGTATATTCAATATCTTAAAATAACCCAAAGAATAACCTGAAGGAAAAACACCTGAAGAATAATATATGTATTTATATAATATGTATATCATATATATTTATAATATATACTCTTGCAACCCAACAGATTTCAGCTTGCCAGGTTCCTCTGTCCATGGGATTTTCTAGGCAAGAATGTTGGATTGGGTTGCCATTTCCTGCTCCAGGGTATCTTCCCAACCCAGGGATCAAACCCATATCTCCTGCATGCGTCTTCTGCATTGCAGGTAGATTCTTTACCTATTGAGCCACCAGGGAAGCCTATATGTGTATGTGTGTGTGTGTGTATACACATATATGTGTAAACCAAATCACTTTTTTGCACACTTGAAAATAATACAACATTGTAAATCAGTTTTACTCAGTAAAAAATAAAAGATGGAAGTACAATGTTTTATATATACACATCATGTTTTATACATATATATATATAATTATACTTGCATATTATACCATATAAACAAGAGGAAGCCAAAGTGCTTCTCCCTTCTGAGACAAGAGGGGTGAAAAGCATGGAGGTGAGAACAGGTGTCCTAGGCTGGTGCTTTGCAGACAACCACCTGCTAGCACCTGAATTAATACCAACAATGAAAAGCCCCACAACAAACAAAAGCAAAAACACATGCTGTCTTACATCCAATGACAAACCATCTTTTGTTTGTGGCGCCTCCGGTGAGCCCTTGGAGAATGGAGAATCCCTGCTGGAGTGGAAGGTTCTCATCCAAAGGTCATGGAGCTAAAGCAAACTGTCATCCCTGCCTGGGATGACGGCCACAAACCTGGGTGAGATTTGGGAACAGCTGGAGCGACTTGTAAGTTTGCTTTCATGGAGAGAAGCATGGCCTGCAGAAGGCCAGGAAGAGAGCACCATCTGTTTAAGGGTAAACTTCAACTAACGTTTGTCTTGTAAGCAATTCTTGCACATTTGTGCTGTGTCGCCTTCTAATTTTCCCCCATATGTGGTTCAGTACAAAATATGAGACAGATGTGATGACCCCTATATAAGAAGAAACCATGGTGCAGAGAAGAAATGGCTTACCGTGCCCAACTGCTGCCGTACACCCACAGCACCAAATGAAAGAAGACCCCAGCACCGGACACAATGCCTTAGCTCCAGACCACCCATGGGCTGACCCCTAGACCTGGATATCTTCCTCTCACCTGTGACCCTCAAATATTAATTTTTCAGTCTACGGCCATACCACCCTGGATGCACTTGATCTCATCTCGTCAAATGTTAGTTTTTCAGCTATTATCTTAGTTTTGGTGCTTTATTTATATTTTCAGACTAAACACTGAATACCATTTACCTTGGTCCAAATTGATTCCTCAGTTCAGTTCAATCGCTCAGTCATGTCCTACTTTTTGTGACCCCATGGACTGCAGCACATCAGGTTTCCCTGTCCATCACCATCTCCCGTGTCCATTAACTCACATCCATCGAGTCGGTGATGCCATCCAACCATCTCATCCTCTGTCATGCCTTTCTCCTCCTATCTTCAATCTTTCCCAGCATCAGGCTCTTTTAAAATGAGTTAGTTCTTTGCATCAGGTGGCCAAAGTATTGCTTCCTACTTATATGAATTATGGTTCCAAACCCCTCAGCTTTCATCAAGTAAAACTTCTCCTAGTTACTTTTGAAACCTGTATCTTATTATCACACACTTTGCTGTGTGAATAGAGTGTGAGTGAAGTTTTTTCTGGCCCTGGGATCAGGACTTAATCATTTGCCAATTGTAATGAAGGATTAAAACACATACCTTTTGATGACTTTAGTTAGAATAGAGAAAATTTTACTGTAAAATGGCAAACAACCCCAGCTGCTTAGATGCTTCGGTTTCATATTATTGTTCAGTTACTAAGTTGTGTCCAACTCTGCAACCCCATGGACTGCAGCACACCAGGCTTTCCTGTCCTCCACTATTTCTGGAGTTTGCTTTAATTCATGTCTATTGAGTCAGTGATGCTTTCTAATCATCTCACCCTCTGCCTCTCCCTTCTCCTTTTGCCTTCAATCTTTCCAAGCATCAGGGTCTTTTTCAATGAGTTGGCTCTTTGCATCAAATGGCCAAAGTATTGGAGCTTCAGCTTCAACAACAGTCCTTCCAAAGAATAAGTGCTGAATTTTTTCTCATCCAATGTTTTCCAAGAGTAGCTTGTGGGCTCGATTCACATGTCATAAGGAATATTTGAACTGGATGATTTGTTTGGCTTATACCAGAGAATAGATTCTTAATTGTCTATCTGGAAGAAGAAAGCCAGATAATGTTGGACTCGGGGAGGACACAAATTAAACACCAAAGATAGATTAAAAGTTTGTCATTTGAAAGTAGAGTTAGACATAAGTTAATATGTTTAGGATATTATAACCAGGATCCAAGGGGCGGGGCATGTATTCCAGGATCATCAATGAGTGGGTAAAAAAGAAACCATGTTGGAGAAACTGGAGAGCCTCTGAAATCTTCTGGGTTCTGGAAGCCTCACTTGACCATAGTATTCTTCTGGGTTAAGGCCTGCCAGTCAGGGTGTCACTACTGCTTAAAAGTCACCACCCTCAGAGAAAAAAGTCTGATTCCTTTCAGTGTTTATATTCTCTGTTATATGAATTGAGAAGGCAAGCAAAAGGGAAGGGATCTATTATTTTCTATATGTTAGATAAATTTCCCATGTAAATTTCATTTAATTCTCACTACAATCTTTCCAGGTGGTCATCTGTAATTATATACATATATTATGTGCATATACATATATTATGTACATAAACATATATTATATATGTGTGTATATGCTCAGAAGCTCAGTCATGCCTGACTTGCAACCCCATGGACTGTAGCCCACCAGGCTCCTCTGTCCATGGAATTTTCCAGGCAGGAATACTGGAGTGGAGTGCCATTTCCTCCTCTAGGGGGTCTTCCCAAACCAGGGGTTGGACCTGTATCTTTTGCGTCTACTGCATTGGAAGGAGGATTCTTTACTAGCGCCATCTGGGAAGCCCATATATTACACACATTTTTAAACAAATTAGCAGTAGTTCATGAAAACCATGTATTAAGTAACAGGAGTTTTGAGCTAGCTGACTAGCTGCTACCAGCCTGTCTCAGTAACTTAAGTCCTGCCCCCTTTAACATGCTGCCTTCCACTCTGAGAATTGGGAGGTGGGACTAGGTTAGTAGGAAATGATGTTCAGTTACCATCGAATGGGCTGTGAGGAATCAATGGAAACCTCTGTACACAGCAGTGTAAATACAAGTCCCTCCAATGATACCGATGACACGATTCCAGAAAAGTTGGCAGTGTCTGCCACCACAAGCCTTCCCTAAAATGTGCCCAGCCTTGGCTATAATTACCGAATCCCAGGATGATCTCATAGGCTGTCAGCTCACAGAGTTGTCAGCTCACAGAGTTGTCAGCTCACAGAGTTGTCATCTCCAAGTGCCAAGGTATCTTAATTTCAACATGCATGGAAGGCAGAATATACTATGTTCTCTCAGGGGCTCTTTAAGTAAATTAGTCCTCACTACCCTGTGAGAACATGCATTTTGCTCCAATAAATGAATAACGAAATGCTAGGCAGTCTTCTGCCTCCAAGATTTTTCAGGCTGCCCAGCTCCACTGTGTCCAAGCCCATCACGGTCACTCCTGCTTCAATCAAGTTACTTCGTGACTCAGATGCTCCTCGTCATGTGTTGTTGACCTTGCTGTTCCCTTCCGCACCTCTTATCTTTATTCCTTTTTTTTAAAATTTCTTCCTGTGTTCTTTCCCGCCTGAGTCTTTTGCTACCTACTGCTTTTATGCAACTGGTCTCTCCATCTGTCTTTCAAATGCATGTCACTCTTTGCTCCATACCTTTGTGTGTGTTTCTGCTGTCTCTGCTCTGATCCAAATCCAATATACTCCTTTTGAAAGATCATGGGGTCTTCTCTCCTCTTGCTCTTACAGTTAGGACAAGTGACTTTAAAATTTACCTTAAACTCTATTGGTATAAAAATAGATAGATATGGACACAGATTCTAGGCCTACATGTGCATATGCAAATAGGAAGCCAGCTATCATGTCTTTCAGACACTCTGTCACCCTCTAAAGAGTTCCCTGTAGGGAGGAGCTGGGTCCTTCACTAACTTTGCCAGCATGAAACTTTGCAGCCATCTTGGAATCATATCTTCCAAGCCAAGCCAAGAATTCGGATGACTGCAGCTTTAGCTGACATCCAACTGGATCTTCATGGGAAACTCTGAGCCGGAACCACCCAGCTAAGTATCTCTAGGTTCCTGACCGTCAGAAGCTATATGATATAGTAAATGTGTATCATGTTTTGACACCCTAAGTGTTGTCGTGATGTGTACACAGCACTAGATAATGGATACAATTGTCTAGTGTTGATTATGTGTCAAAGGCTTTGTTGACTGCCCTACCTACTTCACTGTATCCATCTTTACTCCAGAAAAGAATTTCTGCATCTTTATACCCATTTTCCAGATGTGGATACCAGGACCTAGAGGTGTTAAGCCATCTAGCCAAGATTACACAGCTAGTAAGGGTTAGAGTCAGAATCCACAGTGGTTCCAAGCAAGGCCCAGAGCATGGTACATCCCCTCCAGTGCTCAACTGGTATCTCGTATTGGGAGCTTAAAGGTCATACAACTTATCCTGCCAAACTCTAATAATTTACACCCTCCTATTCCTGCCTTCTAGTTTAAAGTGTGCATTTTGAGGCAACATTGTTTCTGAGACACCCTTTACTTTTTTAATGTTTGCTCAGATGAATTTGTGACATGCCTGAGGTTGCGTAGATAAAGAATGAACTTGTGAAACCCTTTTGCGGTGTGTTTCCCTAACATTATTTAAGTACAGAGGCAAGATATTTTGAAAACTACAAAATAATTTGCATGCATTCAACATTTCTGCAGCCTGGGGTCTCTGTGTAACCCCTGGAAAAAAAAAGCATAAATCTCCCGCCAGGTCTAGTAATTTCAGAAATAAGACTTGGTTAATATAGAGGTAAAACAGAAACTTTATTGGGGATAGAGGCTTTAGGACTTTGCTTCATGCCAAAGGAAAACATCTCAGTTCACAGAATATAGCATCGAGTAGTGTCTTCATTTGGGTTGTTTCCTAATGAGGGACTATGATGAGACTTGGGTATAGGTAGAAGGTGATTCCAGGAAGCAGAAATGAGAGTTTGAAGGATGGGAGTCGGGAGTAAGCATCCTTGGCTTCTCTCCTGATTGGTTGAGTGGTGTCTCCAGGGATGTAGCTCCCTGATACTTCCACTGCCAGATTTTGAGGGTCGAGCAGCTTCTCACAGCCCCAGAGAAGTCAGGAAGTGGAAAGACTTGTGACATGCCCTGGATGGAGGTGGGGGGAGCAGGGGCGGGGCAGGAGATGTCTCTGCTATCTGAGTATGAACTTGAATCACTGCAGATGTGGCTGCAACCAAAGATGGACCAAAAAGATGTGATGGAGGGCACAAAAAACTCCTGCCACACCAGGCATCTTTATACAGGCTAGTGGCAGAAGAGGCTAGAGCTTGGAGGAGCCAGGATTACCTTTTGCGGGCAGCCAGGACCACACAAAAGAAGAGAGACTGGGCTGTGGTAGGTGAGCCCACTTGATTTTCCCCAAATTTATCAGGCTGGTAAGTCACACCACCTCCTCAGGGAAGAGAAAGTAAAACGGGCAGAGAAAGACCTGAAAATGCTTAGGTGAAGTGTCTCTCTTCATGGAACCACAAATGAAACAGGGTATCCAACCTGTGCTCCTATGATTCTGGTGCCTGTTGGAAAGAGTAAAGACATACATAAGACGCATGATAAATCTTCGACAGTGATTCTTTATGAAGCCCACCAGACAGGAGGCCCTCAATAACCCCCCTGACACCAAGTCAATAAAAATCTAATGTGATAAAAGAGTTCTGTCCCCTTTTTCTCCTCTTTATTAATTTTTTTTTTTTTTGCCAGGGCTTTGGAAAAGGTCATTGTAAAAGATTGCATTATATTTCACAAATCTTTAGAGTTCCCCACAGGGTACATTATTACCAATATATTCTCTTCCTTTTGATGTCTTTTTAGCAGTTGATGCCAAAAGAAATCTGTTGTTTTTAAACCAGTTTCCAAGTAGCAGATCCTGGGTGATTAAAAGGAGAAGAAATAACAGCAAATAAGTCATCAGGAAATGTTTAGGAGAAAGAAAGAGGTGGAAGACACTGAGGCCTCTCTTATTCACAGTATCCTACAGGCTTGCTTAGCAGACTAAAGAGGTAGGCAGCCTGGGTTTATATCCCCAGCAACTCTCCACACAAACTCGGTGACCTCTTGGTTATCCCATAGGATGAGAAAACAATGGCAACTCATTTGAAGGCATCGTGTGAGCATTCAATGAGTTTTCATATGAAAAGGGCTTGACCCAAAGACCATTATTGTAACAGCGATTCCCATTCCAGGAAACCCAAGCAATGAACTCCCTGAGGGCTATTTTTTTCTCATGAGGTTCTTCATCTTTTGGTCATTTTGGACCATTGATGAAGGTTTCAGAGCACTTTCGGCATGTGATAGCCAGTGCGGGACTTTGGTGGGGGGGGGCCTAAGTGACGCTCCCCAAATCCTGATTCAGAAAGTGACAAGTGTGTTGATTGCGCAAGGATGACATATGAGTCTGCTGGGACCACATAACAAAGTATCACAGACTAGGTGCTTAAACAACAAACATTTACTATCTCTTAGTTGCGGAGGCTGGAAGTCCAAGATCAAGGTGTCAGCAGGGTGGGTTCATTCTGAGACCTTTCTCCTTGACTTGTAGATGGTCATCTTCTTGATGTGTCTCTGCTTACTCTCCTCTTCCCTCCGGGGTGTGTGCGTGTGTGTGTGTGTGTGTGTGTGTGTGTGTGTGTGTGTTAGGCACTCTGTTGTACTCTTTGTGACCCAATGAACTGCAGCCTCCAGGTTCCTCTGTTCATGGGATTCTCCAGAGAAGAATAGTGGTGTGGGTTGCCATTTCCTTCTCTAGGGATCTCCCAACCCAGGGATCAAACCCAGGTCTCCTGCACTGCAGGCAGATTCTTTACCACCTGAGCCACCAGGGAAGACCCTCACGTGTGTCTGTGTTCAAATCCTTTCTTCCTACAAGGGCGCCAGCCCCAATGTATTAGGGTCCCCACCAATATGACCTCATTGTATCTTAATTATGTATTTAAAGGTCCGTCTCCAAATATAGTCACATTCTGAGATGCTGGGGATTATAGGTTCAGTATATGAATTCTGGGATGAGGGGGGATATGATTCAGCTCTTAATAGATGAGGTCAAGGACAAGAGAATTTTGAAGGGAGTTTTTTGGTGCAAATCAGAAGTTTGATAAGGGTTATTTGGTACAGGAGGGTGCTTACTTTTCAGAGCCACTGTCCCTTCAGGGAATGGACACAGGTCAGGACAGAGGGCAGAACAGCTTAGAACATTAACTAAATATAAAATGAGTGCTAAGCCTGAACTAGTTACAGGTTATCTTTGTATTTATATCTACATGCACATCTACATCTGTATCCACATTTGTGTCTGTATCTTCCTTGGGCTATAAAAAAAGTATTGCCTCAACCTTGTGGCTTAAAACAGTAGGAATTTATTCTCTTGTGGCTCTGGAGCCCAAAAGCTGGAATCAAGGAACAAATTCCCTCCAAAGGCTCTGGGGCAATTCCTTCCTGCGTCTTGCAGCCTCTGGTGGCTCCTGGCATTACTTGGCTTGCGGCTGCATCACTCCGGTCTTGCCTCTGTCTTCATGTGGCTTTTCTCCTCTGTCTTGGATCTCCGTCTTTCTCTTATGACACTTATTGTTGGGTTTGTGGCACAACTGGATAATCCAGGGTGATTCTTAATGTAATTATATCTGTAAAGACAGACTTTTTGTTTGTTTGTTTGTTTGTTTTTCCAAATAGGTGCACATTTTCCCAGATTCTGGGGTGAGCTTGAAGACAGAGATGGGTGTACCATTCAACTCACTCCTTGTATGTGCAGTTTCTCTCTTGGTGTGTGTGTACAGGCACACTTCGTTTTATTGTGCATTATGCAATTTTATTGCGCTTCACTTTATCGTGCTTAACCGATACTGTGTTGTTTACAAACTGAAGGCTGGTGGCAACTCTGTTGAGCAAGTGGGTCAGTGTCATTTTTCCATCAACATTCACTCACTTCATGTTTCTGTGTCACATTTTGCTTATTCTCACAATATTTCAAGCTTTTTCATTGTTATTATGTGGTTATTATCTGTGATCAGTGATGGTTGATGTTTACCACTACAAGGAGATTATGACTCCCTGAAGGCTCAGATGCCAGGTAACATTTTTTTTTTTAGAAATAAAGGATTTTTTAATTAAGGTGTGTACATTTTTTTATACATAATGCCATCCACATTTTAATAGACTACTGTATAATGTAAACACAACTTTTATCTGCATTAGGAAACAAAAAGCTCACATGGTTCGCTTTATTGCAGTTGCTTTATTATAGTGGTCTGGAACTGAATCCACAGTTATCTCCTAGGTATGTGTATGTGTGTGTGTGTGTGTGTGTGTGTATCTATGCACACACACATATGTATGCTAAGTTGCTTCAGTCATTCTCAACTCTTTGCAACACAATGGACTGCCGTCCTCTAGGCTCCTCTGCCCATGGGATTCTCCAGGAAGAATACAGGAGTGGGTCGCCGTGCCTTCCTCCAGGGGATCTTCCTGGCCCAGGCACTGAACCCGCATCTCTTACATCTACCTGCATGGGCAAGTGGGTTCTTTACCATTAGTGCCAGTGGGAAAGAAATTTAATCAAAATATGTACACAGGAATTTTACTTAGGCAGAAATAATGACACTCATAAGTTCAAGTTTCCATGTGAGCATTTTTATTAGAACTGTGCGTCATTTCAAGCTCTATGGTCTTGAGATGTGTGTGTGTGTGTGTATGACATCCACATTTGTATCTATATCTTCCTTGGGCTACATTTATATATTTTAAAATATATTTAATCCTTACAAAAGCTCATAATCATCTCCTAAGTATGTGTATGGTGTATGTGAGTGTGCAGGAGCCATAGGAGACATGGGTTCAATCCCTGGGTCAGGAAGATCCCCAGGAGGAGAGCATGGCAACCCACCCCAATATTTTTGCCTGGAGAATCCCATGGACAGAGGAGCCTGGTGGGGTATAGTCCATAGGTCACAAAGAGTCAGACAGGACTGAAGAGACAGCACACATAAGTGCACGTGTGTGCATGTGTCTGTGTGTGTATATATATATATAGATAGATAATTTTATTTAATCATCAAAAAAATAAATACTGATGGGTTGGCAGAGACACACGAGGCAAAAATGCTTCAGCAGAAATGAAGTGTGCACTCAGATGGATCCTCTCTCTGCTGCTTCCCCTTGCCAGGTTCCAGGTGCAGACCTGCAGGGCTGCCCTGCATGGGGAAGAAGACAGAGATTTGCCCTCCCGGCTCCCTTGGAGATGACTTGCCTCCAGAGAGAGGCTGGGCTTGAGATGATGCACATTTCTAATAAAAATGCTCACATGGAAACCTGAACTTACAAGTGTCATTATTTCTGCTTAAGTAAAATCCCAGCGTACATATTTTGATTATATTTCTTTACCAGGGAATGACAATGTCAAAAGATCAGAGAATCACAGAACACATTGCTGAGAAGTGTGACAAGAATGTATAAGGTGGAGGAGAGACCCAGAAAGGTTCTTCCCTGAGCTTGGCAGCTGCATCTGTGGTTGGTAAAACTCGCTGTATTGCCACCTGTCCAGGGATACTGACAACCGTGTTAATGAACGGCAAAGGAATTCTGCTCAGTATTTTAAACCATTTGAACTTGAAACTATATTGCCTTTAACAGGCAACAGATTTAATGGGTTGCAGATAGCTAGACATTCTAATTAATAATCTCTTTGATGCACTGTTTGCAGTATGAAAGCTCAGCTGGGATGATGTGCATACATAGAGTCAAAGAGATACAACCCAATACAAAGCGTATAACAATGTGAATCTATTTTTCACTAATGCCTTCATTCATTATTTTCCTAAAATCAATGCCTCACTTCTGCCTAAACTCCAGATACAGGAATTTCCTTTTAGATATCTCTCTCTCTCTCTCTCTCTCTCTCTCTCTCTCTCTCTCACACACACACACACACACACACACACACACACACATTATTTTTGAATATCACGAGGCTTCCCTGGTGTCTCAGATGGTAAACAGCCTGCCTGTAATGCAGGAGACCCTGGGTTCGATCCCTGTTTCAGGAATTCCCCTGGAGAAGGGAATAACAACCCACTCCAGTATTCTTGCGTGGAGAATTCCATGGGAATAGGAGCCTGGCATGCTACAATCATGAAATGACCAAGAGTTGGACATAACTTAGGGACTAAGGCACACACATCACACATGTGGAATCAGAATGCAATTTTAAAAATTGCCTTTCCAGAGAGTATCAGTTTTTGAGATTGCTTCAAAGTACTGTATTTCAGACTCTCTTGTTGACCATGTGGGCTACTCCATTTCTTCTAAGGGATTCCTGCCCACAGTAGTGGATATAATGGTCATCTGAGTTAAATTCAGGGGCTTCCCTGGTGGCTCAGAGGATAAAGCATCTGCCTGAAATGCAGGAGACCCGGGTTTGATCCCTGGTTTGGGAAGATCCCTGGTTTGGGAAGATCCCCTGGAGAAGGAAATGGTAACCCACTCCAGTATTCTTGCCTAGAGAATTCCATGGGAATAGGAGCCTGGCGTGCTACAATCATGAAATGACCAAGAGTTGGACATAACTTAGGGACTAAGGCACACACATCATACATGTGGAATCAGAATGCAATTTTGAAAATTGCCTTCCTAGAGAGTATCAGTTTTTGAGATTGCATCGAAGTACTGCATTTCAGACTCTTGTTGACCATGATGGCTACTCCATTTATTCTAAGGGATTCTTGCCCACAGTAGTAGATATAATGGTCATCTGAGTTAAATTCAGGGGCTTCCCTGGTGTCTCAGAGGATAAAGCATTTGCCTGAAATGCAGGAGACCCGGGTTTGATCCCTGGTTTGGGATGATCCCCTGGAGAAGGAAATGGTAACCCACTCCAGTATTCTTGGCTGGAGAATCCCACGGACAGAGGAACCTGGCGGGCTACAGTCCATGGGGTCGCAAAGAGTCAGACACGACTGAGTTAAATTCACCCATTCCAGTCCATTTTAGTTCGCTGACTCCTAGAATGTCGACGTTCACTCTTGCCATCTCCTGTTTGACCACTTCCAATTTGCTTGATTCATGGACCTAACATTGCAGGTTCCTATGCAATATTGATCTTTACAGCATCGGACCTTGCTTCTATCACCAGTCACATCCACAACTGGGTATCATTTTTGCTTTGGCTCCATCCCTTCCTTCTTTCTGAAGTTATTTCTCCACTGATCTCCAGTAGTATATTGGGCACCTACCGACCTGGGGAGTTCCTCTTTCAGTATCCTATCATTTTGCCTTTTCATACTGTTCTCAAGGCAAGAATACTGAAGTGGTTTGCCATTCCCTTTTCCAGTGGACCACATTCTGTCAGACCTCTCCACCATGACCTGTCTGTCTTGGGTGGCCCCACACGGCATGGCTTGGTTTGACATGGCTGAGTTAGACAAGGCTGTGGTCTGTGTGATCAGATTGGCTAGTTTTCTGTGATTATGGTTTCATTGTGTCTGCCCTCTGATGCCTTCTCACAACACCTACTGTCTTACTTGGGTTTCTCTTACATTGGATGTGGGGTATCTCTTCAAGGCAAACCATTCAATATCACAGTAATCCAAGCCTAGGCTCCAATCAGTAATGCTGAAGAAGCTGAAGTAGGACGGTTCTATGAAGACCTACAAGACGTTTTAGAACTAACACCCCCCAAAAAATGCCCTTTTTCATTATAGGAGACTGGAATGCAAAAGTAGGAAGTCAAGAAACACCTGGGGTAACAGGAAAATTTGGCCTTGGAATACAGAATGAAGCAGGGCAAAGGCTAATAGAGTTTTGCCAAGAGAACACACTGGTCACAGCAAACACCCTCTTCCAATACACAAGAGAAGACTCTACACGTGGACATCACCAGATGGTCAACATCGAAATCAGATTGATTATATTCTTTGCAGCCAAAGATGGAGAAGCTCTATACACTCAACAAAAACAAGACCAGGAGCTGACTGTGGCTCAGATCATGAACTCCCTATTGCCAAATTCAGACTTAAATTGAAGAAAGTAGGGAAAACCACTAGACCATTCAGGTATGACTTAAATCAAATCCCTTAAGATTATATAATGGAAGTAGGAAATAGATTTAAGGGCCTAGATCTGATAGATAGAGTGCCTGATGAACTATGGAATGAGGTTCATGATATTGTACAGGAAACAGGGATCAAGACCATCCCAAGAAAAAGAAATGCAAAAAAACAAAATAGCTGTCTGGGAAGGCTTTACAAATAGCTGTGAAAAGAAGAGAAGTGAAAAGCAAAGGAGAAAAGGAAAGATATAAGCATCTGAATGCAGAGTTCCAAAGAATAGCAAGGAGAGATAAGAAAGTCTTCATCATGGATTAATGCAAGGAAATAGAGGAAAACAACAGAATGGGAAAGACTAGAGATCTCTTCAAGAAAATGAGAGATACCAAGGGAACATTTCATGCAAAGATGGGCTCGATCAAGGACAGAAATGGTATGGACCTAACAGAAGCAGAAGATATTAAGAAGAGGTGGCAAAAAACACAGAAGAACTGTACAAAAAAGATCTTCACGACCCAGATAATCATGATGGTGTGATCACTCACCTAGAGCCAGACATCCTGGAATGTGAAGTCAAGGGCCTTAGAAAGCATCCTTACAAACAAAGCTAGTGGAGGTGATGGAATTCCAGTTGAGTTATTTCAAATCCTTAAAGATGATGCTGTGGAAGTGCGGGAACTCATTATGCCAGCAAACATGGAAAACTCAGCAGTGGCCACAGGACTGGAAAAGGTCAGTTTTCATTCCAATCCCAAAGAAAGGCAATACCAAGGAATGCTCAAACTACTGCACGATTGCACTCATCTCACACGCTAGTAAAGTAATGCTCAAAATTCTCCAAGCCAGGCTTCAGCGATACATGAACCGTGAACTTCCAGATGTTCAAGCTGGTTTTAGAAAAGGCAGAGGAACCAGAGATAAATTTGCCAACATCTACTGGATCATCTAAAAAGCAAGAGAGTTCCAGAAAAACATCTATTTCTGCTTTGCTGATTATGCCAAAGCCTTTAACTGTATGGATCACAATGAGGTGGAAAATTCTTAAAGAGATGGGAATACCAGACCCCCTGACCTGCCTCTTGAGAAACCTATATGCAGGTCAGGAAACAATAATTAGAACTGCACATGGAACAACAGACTGGTTCCAAATAGGAAAAGGAGTACATCAAGGCTGCATATTATCACACTGCTTATTTAAGTTATATGCAGAGTACATCATGAGAAACACTGGGCTGGATGAAGCACAAGCTGGAATCAAGATTGCCGGGAGAAATATCAATAACCTTAGATATGCAGATGACAACACCCTTATGGCAGAAAGTAAAGAGGAACCAAAAAGCCTCTTGATGAAATTGAAAGAGGAGAGTGAAAAAGTTGGTTTAAAGCTCAGCATTCAGAAAACTAAGATAATGGCATCCAGTTCCATTACTTCATGGGAAATAGATGAGGAAACAGTGGAAACAGGTGCAGACTTTTTATTTTGGGGGCTCCAAAATCATGGCAGATGGTGATTGCAGCCATCCATGAAATTATAAATTGTTTACTCCTTGGAAGGAAAGTTATGACCAACCCAGGAAGCATATTAAAAAGCAGAGACATGACTTCGTCAACAAAGGTCCATCTAGTCAAGGCTATGGTTTTTCCAGTGGTCATGTATGGATGTGAGAGTTGGACTGTGAAGAAAGCTGAGCACCGGAGAATTGATGCTTTTGAACTGTGGTGTTGGAGAGGACTCTTGAGAGTCCCTTGGACTGCAAGGACATCTATCCAGTCTATCCTAAAGAAGATCAGTCCTGAATATTAATTGCAACGGCTGATGCTGAAGCTGAAACTCCAATACTTTGGCCACCTCATGGGAAGAGTTGACTCATTGGAAAAGACCCTGATGCTGAGAAGGATTGGTGGCAAGGGGAGAAGGGGATGACAGAGGATGAGATGGCTGGATGGCATCACCAACTCGATGGTCATGAGTTTGGGTAAACTCCAGGAGTTGGTGTTTGACAGGGAGGCCTGGCATGCTGTTATTCATGGGGTCACAAAGTGTCAGACACGACTGAGCGACTCTACTGAACTGAACTGAGAGAGTATCAGTTAGATTGGACCATTAGCATTGATCCCTTCAGGCAAGGCAGTGTTGCACCACACAGCTTTGCAGTCAGAACTCTGGATGCCTTTTCCTTGATTTAGCTGGGACTTTCCTGGTTCATGCCTGTTGCCCTGGGATACCATCCTGTAAGCTCTCTTTCACTCTCATTGATTTGTTAGATTCCAGAATAGAGAATAGAGTTACTATAGCAGATCAGATCCTGCTATCCTTAGAAAGCCCTTCTTGCAAGGTTGGCCCTTGGCTGTTTCTGGGCACTGGGCTGACATATGGTCCCTAGGCTGATGTTAAACTTCCGCTGATAATGCCTGTGGCTCACTACATGTGCACCATGGAGACAGTGTGGTTTGTGTTGCCTTCTTTCTAGAAGTCTGAAATTTGAGGTGTGCTAGGCCGAGGGTTCCTGTGTGACCAGGCCTTGATACAACCTTGAGTGCCAACCCTGTAGTGGGTTTCTCTGGGCAGGACCATGGCCCATAGACTCTGCATGTTCACTACTGGGCTGAGAATGTGCTCTGTATGACCCCCTCATCAGGTAGGGAGACCACATGGATTCCTGCACTCTGCCTGTATTAATTTCCCTTATGTTCCAGCTATGTATCCTTACTACATCACTGTAATCAACTGAAGCTGTAAGTTTAACTATAGGCTTAATCCCAGTGACTTTCCAAAGGTAGGTGTGACTTGGGGATCCCTGGCATACAAGGGCATTGTGATAGATGATACTGTTGTTCTATTCTCTTTTTACCTTGACCGAGTTGCACAGAGACTCCAGAAGCCATCAGGGCTAAGATAAATATTTAGATTTAAAGTTAAGAAACTGAACAGACAGAGTCTTACATGACTTGGGCAGACTCATTAGGACCCATGCTCTTTTGTTTGCACACCAGGAGAGCTTCTTGTAGAGGAAACCGGTGCCTTGGGTATCAAACCCTGTTCCTGTAAAGATCAACCTTTGGGACACATCTAACTTTGGGAATTCACAGTTAAACTCACAGCTTCAGTAGGAGGCTCAGCCTCCTCCCCTGTGCAGTGAAGATCACCATACCCAGCACACAGAAGCATGGTGAGGATGGAAGATGCAGGCGTGCCCAGCCTGTGACACATGCAGGTCCTCAGGAGATGTCAGCTGCCTCATCTTCTCTCTCCCAGGCTAGGGATACTCCAGCTCCCAACATCACTTCTCTGATAGCAAAGCCTAAAGACTCGTCTCAGCACGGACCACTGCAACAATCTGTCTGAGCTTTTTTTATAACAGTGCTCTGGAGAGAAATAAAATGCTCTGAATGAAATGTCAGCATTTGTTTGATAAACTGCTGAGCCCCGATCGTGGAGGCTATTCAGATTTTACACATCCTGTCCTCACAGCAGCAAAGACAGAACAAGTTAGGAGGAGACGAACTCATTACACCAGCCAGGCGGATGGCTTGTGCTTCCAGGACTCCCCAAGTCTCTTCCATCAAAGCAGACAGGCTGGGATGATGACAGAGCTGATTTGAGAGCAGAGGAATCATCTCTTCTTCCTGCTGTACTCTCTCTTACCCAAGGACAGCCTTTGTCTTCTTGTTCCTGAAGCTCTGTCATTCATGCCGCCATGGAGGAAACTGATAGAGAGTGAGAAAAGCTAAACTCAAATTCACTGTGTGCACAGAGCTCTTTTTTGTGGGTCCACAGTAGCAGCAGAGGCTGTGTAATTAACTGGACAATAGAAGTGAGGGCATTAAGAAGGGCAGATAATTTACTGTGAGCAAAAGCTGGTGAGACCCAATCTCCCAGCCATGGAAACTTCCTATGGAGATAACTCTACCCATTTCACAAACGAAGATCCACGTAAGTGCCGAGAGGCCAAGTATTGTGACCAAGATCACCCAGCTGGGTGGAGAAAGAGGACTGAATCCTACATATTGTCTCTTCATTATTCTGCTTTTTCTTCCCATCACCTTCGTAGCTTTGCCAATTGGGAAATTCCTTGAGGGGCCAGTTGTTGTTAGAAACCACTTTGGACAGAATGAAGGGATCCTGGGTTATAAAGGGAGAGAGTTTCAGGTCTCTATACTATGGAAGCGATAGGAGCTGCCTCAGGCAAGGTTAGGTTAAGAACTAGAGTCAAGGTTGGGTTGAAATTGATAAGCTGCAGGACCCAGGGAAGGGGACAGAGGAAAGGAGACGTAAGTGTTCAGATGAGTCCTCCACTGTTTGAAGGTACCCTGGTCAAGGAGTTAAACTGAACTAGGTGTACAACCTGATCAGGTTCTAGGCTTGCACCTGCTGCAAATGACTTGTACTTTAAACAAGTCATGCCTTTCTCTAGAATTTCTTCTCATAGTCTGTCTTTATGCATTTTAACAATCAAATGGGATGTGGTTTGAATGTAGGTTATAGAACTCCATGCAATAGAGTAAGATTTCCTACAAACAAGGACATTGGAGTCGAGGTAAAATGCGGCTGGTGGGATCCAGATGGGAAGATTCAGAGGACAGAGGTGAAGTAGCTCTGGTTCCGCAGTTACTCCCCTGCTCTGAAAGTCCTGTCAATCAAAGAAAGAAACACACATGGTCAGTGATGTGAGTCACATTATCTATAAGCTAAACGCAAATTAATGTATCTCCACAATGTAGAGGAGGACCACATTAGTCTTTTAGAGCTGACATTAAAAATGCTGGAAACAGTGGCTTAACATGACAGAAATCCCGGCCGGTAAAATGAGAAGTAAAGGCATTGTCAGACCCATGCTCCCTCTGAAAACTGGAGAAGGGAATCCTGCTTTGTCTCTTCAAAGCTTCTGGCAGTTTTGCAAGCTTTGGCTTTCCTTGTCTTGTGGAAACATGACCCTCATTTCTGTCTCCATGTTCACAAGGCATTCTCCCCATCCGTGTGTCTATCTCTGTGTCCAAATTTCTCCTCTTTATGAAGACACCTACTATATGTTAGATGCTCAGTCATGTCCAACTCTTTGCAAGTCCATAGACTATAGCCCACTAGGCTCCTTTGTCCATGGAATTCTCCAGGCAAGAATACTAGAGTGGATGGCCATTCTCTGCTCTAGGGAGTCTTCCTGACTCAGGGATTAAACCCAGATCTCTTACATTGCAGGCATATTTTTTACTGTCTGAGCCACCAAGGAAGCCCCATATTAGATGAAGGCTCACCCAATTTCAGTATGAGCTCTCCTTAACTAATTAGATTTGCAACAGCTTTACATCCAAATAAGTCACATTCTAAGGTACCAGGGGTTAGAGCTTCACACATATGCTTGGTATACAGAATTTTACCCATAACAAGAATTACAGCAGACGACAGGTTCTTTACTGTCTAAGCCACCAGGGAAGCCCATAACAAGAATCAAGATAGCTATAAATATAAGCTGTTGAATCAGTCCAGCTTGTTCAAATCCTGATTCCAATGCTTGTTAGCTGTGTGACACTTGGCAGATTATTTAACCTCTCTGTGCTTCAATTTCCATGTCCATAACATGGCATTTTTGAGAGTATTTAAGTCACAGAGGTTTTAGGAGAACTAACTTAGATAAGGTAGGTAAAATGACTTAAAAGTTGACTACCAAGTGTTCTATTTTTATCACACGGGTCTATAATAATGAGAGGCCAGTCCAAGTTTACGTAGTAAATAGCAAAACTGAGTCTTGAGCCTTGGATTTCTGAATGTAAGAGAAATGTATTTTTCTCTACATACCAGTTTAATTGATTGGCTACCATATGTTAAGTGTCTGGGTACTTCCCTGATATTCCAGTGAAATTTGCCTTGTAATGCAGAGGATGTGGGTTCTATTCCTGGTCGGGAACTATGATCCCACATGATTCAGAAAAACTAAGACCTCATGCTGCAACTGCTGAACTGGCTAGAAGAACCGTAGCTAGAAATTCCATGCGCCGCAATGAGAGGTCCCACACAATGCAGCAAAGATCCCAACTGCCAAAACGAAGACCCAATGCAGGCAAATAAATAAATGCTTATATTTATATACATACATACATACATACATATATATATATTTCTGTACTTAAAAGACTGATTTCAAAAAAAAAAAAAAAGGAATCAAAGCTAGATTCCTATGAAAGACAGGAGAATTGAAGAAAAGCAATTTAAAAAGGCAGTTAAAAAAAAAAAAAAACAACAGTTTAACTATTGCCAAAAGGTGATTAGCCATCAGTATTCTGTAGATTGGAAACTCTACTTAGATAGGGATATTTGATCTGTTTCATTCACTAATGAATCCCTACAGCTCAGAACAATGTCTGGTACAAAGTAGGTGCTCAAGAATTTATCGAGTGTTAGTATACTGTATTGGTGTTTTTCTTTCTGGCTTACTTCACTCTGTATAATCGGCTCCAGTTTCATCCATCTCATCAGAACTGATGCAAATGAATTCTTTTTAATGGCTGAGTAATACTCCATTGTGTATATGTACCACAGCTTTCTTATCCATTCATCTGCTGATGGACATCTAGGTTGTTTCCATGTCCTGGCTATTATAAACAGTGCTGTGATGAACATTGGGGTACATGTGTCTCTTTCAATTCTGGTTTCCTCGGTGTGTATGCTCAGCAGTGGGATTGCTGGGTCATAAGGTAGTTCTATAGAAAGATGGCAATGACGACCCTGTATGCAAGACAGCAAAAAAGATGCAGATGTGTATAAAGGACTTTTGGACTCAGAGGGAGAGGGAGAGGGTGGGATGATTTGGGAGAATGGCATTCTAACATGTATACTATCATGTAAGAATCAAATCACCAGTCTATGTCTGACGCAGGATACAGCATGCTTGGGGCTGGTGCATGGGGATGACCCAGAGAGATGTTATGGGGAGGGAAGTGGGAGGGGGGTTCATGTTTGGGAACGCATGTAAGAATTAAAGATTTTAAAATTAAAAAAAAAAGAATTTATCGAGTGTTGAATGCGTGAAATCCTTCTGAGTGG
Organism: Capra hircus; assembly: GCF_001704415.2. Classification (NCBI taxonomy): domain Eukaryota; kingdom Metazoa; phylum Chordata; class Mammalia; order Artiodactyla; family Bovidae; genus Capra; species Capra hircus. The sequence goes on from NC_030813.1 coordinate 106,435,162, forward strand.
GCTTATGTTTTAATCTAGAAATCCTGCTTTTAGTTAGTAATTTCCTTTAAGAAAACTATTAAAGCTAAGAAAAGATATAGTTACATAATTTCTTATTGAATAATTGTTTAGAAAGCAAAAAAATTGGCAGCAACTTAAATATAAGTTAACAGGGACTGGTTAAATGAATGATGACCCTCCAACTATCAGATGGTATATCACTTGAGGAAGAGAGACTAAAGGGCTTCAAAGTTGTCCATGTTCAGATCTCTAGAATCTGTGACTTTACAGGTGTGCCTAAAGTTAAAGGCCTTACATGGAAAAATTGTCCTGTTATTCAGGTAGATGGCCTTTCCCAGTGGCTTAGTAATAAAGAATTTGCTTGCAATACAGGAGCCACAGAAACCATAGGTTCAATCCCTGGGTTGGGAAGATCTCCTGGAGGAGAGCATGGCAACCCATGCCAGTATTTTTGCCTGGAGAATCCCATGGACAGAAGAGCCTGGGAGACTACAGTCCATATGGTTATGAAGAGTTGGACATGATAGAAGTGACTTAGAATGCACCCAAAAATGAAGTCCTAGGTGGTATATGTAACTTTTGGGATTCCCTGGTGGCTCAGATGGTAAAGAATCTGCCTACAATCCAAGAGACCCAGATTCAATCCCTGGGTTGGTAAGATCCCCTGGAGAAGGGAATAGCAACCCACTCTTGCATTCTTGCCTGGAGAATTCCATGTACAGAGGAGCCTGATGGACTATAGTCCACAAGTCAAAAGGAGTTGGGCACAACTGAGCCACTAACAATTTTCATTTAGGTAGAAACAACTGGGTCACATAAATCCTTAAATGAAGAGATCTGGTCTGTGATCAGAGAAAGAGAGGACATGATGGAGGAAAGATCAGAGAGATGCTACCTTGCTGATCCTAAAGATGGAGGAAGAGACCTTGAGCCGAAGAATGTAGCCACCATTTCGAGCTGAAAAATGCAAGGAGACAGATTCTCCACTAGGGCCTCTGGAAGCAGTGCAGTCTTGTTGACAACTTAATTTGGGGCCAGTGAGACCCATATCAGGCACCTGACTCATAGGACTTTAAGATCATAAATGAATCTTGGTTCAAGCCACTGTTTGTGGTCTATTGTTACAGCAGCAACTGGAAACGCATACAGCAGTCAAATGTTTCCCATGCTAGAGCAGGAAACTCAGGCTCAGAGGCTGACAGGATCTGGGTAGTTGCGTGTAAGTTGCTAGCTCTAAGGTAGAACAGTAAATGGAAAAATATCAAATCTACCACCTACTGTCTAGTTATTGAGCCTGCTAAGATACATGTGGAAGGGAGGTGGGAAATCTTAGTCACCAGTCTCTAACCTCTGCTGCAGAGGAAAACTTATTGGCATGACTGAATGCTTAATAATGCATTTTTACAGAAAAATAGCTGCTCTTAAAATAGCAGAGACAGTAAGGCTTTTTTTTTTTTTTTTCCTTTTTGTAATTTTATTTACATAGAAAAAGATAGAGAAGGATGTGATCTGGTAACAGAGCATCGGGGAGGATGAGATAATGAAAACTTCAATGTACTTTTGTGTCTCTGCATATTCTAAATTTCTTTGCAATGAAATGTACATTGTTTTGAAGCTGCAGGACAAGTTTAATAGAGAAAGAGGAAGTGAATTGCCCCCACCTGGCAGGGCAGACAGCGGATACATTTGAGAAACCCCACTTGAGCTCCATTTCTCGCTGTTACCAATTTTCCCTTTGTCTCCTGGCTGCTGGTGACAATTTCCTTCAATGCCATTTCAGCCAGGCCTTATTCATTCCTCTGTGGGGCCAGTTCAGTTAAGAGTGCTGACCCCCAGAAAAGGCGAGCTCCCGGGCCTGCCTCCCCAGGGAGACCTCCACGTCGCAGCAAGAAACAGGGCCATGTAAAACTCATAAATTCCTTGCCTTTTGAAATTAACAATCTTGCAGGGCGGAGAATACAATGCACATCGCCAGGTCATATCATTCATCTCAGGGGGTTGAAAGCAAGAAAGCGAATGGAACCTTCTCCGTGGCAGTGAACTAACTCCCTGTTTCATTACCAGTCACTTGCCTCACTCAGCTCCTTTTAGGAACTGAAACTATTTCTCCCAGAAGGCAGTTTCCTCTAGAGCAGAAGTGTGTAGAATCTGGGGGCAGGCAGACTGGAGCTGGAGCCCTGGCTCCCACCCCCTCCAGGTGGTGTCCCTTCCCCAGTCGGGTACTCTTGTATCTCGTGCATGCTCAGGCTCTCGGTCATGCCTGACTCGGCTATGCTATGGGCTGCAGTCCACAAGGCTCCTCTGTCCATGGAATTCTCCAGGCAAGAATACTGGGAGTGGGTTGCCAATTTCCTCCTGCAGGGGATCATCCTGACCCAAGAATCGAACTCACATCTCCTGTGCCTCCTGCATTGGCAGGTGGATTCTTTTATTATTATTATTATTATTTGTTTATTTGTTTCAATTGAAGGATAATTACTTTATAATATTGTGATTTTTTTTGGCCATTCATCAGTATGAATTGACCATGGGAATACATGTACCTCTGCCATCCTAAATCCCTCTCACTTCCCTCCCCACCCAGTCCCTCTAGGTTTTCACATGGCACTGGCAGGTGGATTCATTACCACTGTGCCACCTGGGAAGCATGGGTTTCATTAATGTGCAACTTCATTTGGTAACAGGGATGATGATCTCTACCTCCAAGTTTATTATGAGGATTAAACAGGGAGGAAGCATCTGACATAGAGGGCACATCATAAGCACACAGGATTTCAGGCATGTGAGATGAGTACAATTGTGCATTAGCTTGAGCATTCTTTGGCATAGTCTTTCTTTGGGATTGGAATGAAAATTGACTTTTTCCAGTCCTGTGGCCACTGCTGAGTCTTCCAAGTGTGGTGACATATTGAGTGCAGCACTTTCACAGCATCATCTCTCAGGATTTGAAATAGATCAACTAGAATTCTGTCACCTCCACTAGCTTTGTTCGTAGTGATGATTCCTAAGATCCATTTGACTTTGTATTCCAGGATATCTGGCTCTAGGTGAGTGATCACAGCTTCATGGTTATCTGGGTCATGAAGAAGTTTTTTGTATAGTTATTTTGTTTATTCTTGCCACCTCTTCTTAATATCTTCTGCTTCTGTTAGATCCATACCATTTCTGTCCTTTATTGTGCCCATCTTTGCATGAAATGTTCCCTTGGTATCTCTAATTTTCTTGAAGAGATCTCTAGACTTTCCCATTCTATTGTTTTCCTCTATTTCTTTGCACTGATCACTGAGGAAGGCTTTTTTATCTCTCCTTGCTATTCTTTGGAACTCTGCATTCAAATGGGTATGTCTTTCCTTTTCTCCTTTGCCTTTTGCCTCTCTTCTTTTTACAGCTATTTGCAAGTCTTCCTCAGACAATCATTTTGCCTTTTTGAATTTCTTTTTCTTGGGGATGGTCTTGATCACTGCCTCCTGTACAATGCCAGGATCCTCCAGCCATAGTTCTTCATATGGAATTTCACGTAGTAGTATTGTTAATGAGGAAACTGTCGTAAAGGACAAATTAAGATAGGAAAGTAGCTGATGACCAAGATAGTTCCCACAATTAGCAAATGGTTGCTCTTCCTCAAGTTCTATATATTTGCTAGTGGCAGGCTGTGGAGAAGGCAATGGCACCCCACTCCAGTACTCTTGCCTGGGAAATCCCATGGATGGAGGAGCCTGGTTGGCTGCAGTCCATAAGGTCGCTAAGAGTCGGATGACTGAGCGACTTCCCTTTCACTTTTTACTTTCGTGTATTGGAGAAGGAAATGGCAACCCACTCCAGTGTTCTTGCCTGGAGAATCCCAGGGATGGGAGAGCCTGGTGGGCTGCTGTCTGTGGGGTCGCACAGAGTCGGACACGACTGAAGCGACTTAGCAGCAGCAGCAGCAGCAGCGGCAGGCTGCACTCTTGGTTTTGGATTTCTCGGTAGACCAAGCAAAGTGGGAAAGAAAATATGGGGAGGGAGGTGGGAGGGGGGGTTCATGTTTGGGAACGCATGTACACCCGTGGTGGATTCATGTCAATGTATGGCAAAACCAATACAGTATTGTAAAATTAAAAAAAAAAAAAAGGAAAAACAAACAAACAAACAAACAAACCTGGGGGCTTCCCAGGTGGCTCAGTGGTTAAGAATCCGTTTATCAGTACAGGAGACACAGGTTCGCTCCGTGAGCTGTGAAGATTCCACACGCCTTGATGCAGCAAGCCCCTGCACCTCAACTACGGAGCCTGTGCTCTAGAGCCCAGAGCCCAGCGACTGAGCCCCGGTGCCCTAGAGCCCACGCTCCACAGCAAGAGAAGCCACCGCAGCCAGAAGCCCGCACACACAGCAAAGCAGCAAAGAGGAGCGCCCTCACCACCACTAGAGAAAAGCCCTGGCGTCGACAAAGACTCGGCACAGGTAATGAATAAAATAATGGCGTAATATAAATACAATTATATTTAAAAACCTAGAAGTGGTGTGAATATATTTTTTCGAGGAGTGGGATCTGAAGGGAATTCCTTTTATGCACTGTAACAATGAGGACAACCACTCATTTTTTAATGGCATATTGGGTAAAGCACAGCAGAATCCAAGCATACGCGTAATTGGAGAGGGGCCATGTTGGTGCTGGAGAAGGAAATGGCAGCCCACTCCAATATTCTTGCCTGGAGAATCCTGTGGATGGAGGAGCCTGGTGGGCTGCTGTCCATAGGGCCGTACAGAGTCAGACACGACTGAGGTGGCTTAGCATGCATGCATGCATTGGAAAAGGAAATGGCAACCCACTCCAGTATTCTTGCCTAGAGAATCCCAGGGATGGAGGAGCCTGGTGGGCTGCCATCTATGGGGCTGAACAGAGTCAGACATGACTGATGAGACTTAGTAGTAGCAGCACGATAGTGCTGTCTAAGAACACGGCTGTTAGTTTGCTGGTTTGTCTCAGCCTAGGTTACAGTATCTTGAGGAGCTGTGAGGTTCTTCACCCACTGGGCACCTTTTCTCTAATATGAAGAAAGTGATGCTTAGAATCAAATACAAGAGTTCAAAGTCCTCTATCAGCCACTTAAGGGTTTTAGGACTCGATCCAGTCACTGAATAATCATAGGTCATTTTGAGCTTCTATTTCTTCATCCTAAAACTGGAAGGCCAAATATCATTATGGCATTTCCCTTCTAAGACTGGCGTATAGAATCAAAACAATTTTAAAGTGTAAGACAGTTACTTGGGCTTCTCAGGTGGCACTAGTAGTAAAGAACCCGCCTGCCAAAGCAGGAGATGTAAGAGACGCGAGTTAGATCCCTGGGTGGGGAAGATCCCCTGGAGAAGGGCATGACAACCCACTCCAGTGTTCTTGCCTGAAGAATCCCATGGAGAGAGGAGCCTGGGGGTCTATATAGTCCATAGAGTCACAAAAGTTGGACACGACTGAAGCAGCTTCACACACAAGACAGTTAACAGTTGTTCAGTACAGATCTCTTTATTTTACATATCCTCAACCCTTCTAGTCACTAAAAAATATAAAATAACAGTCTAAAAATAAGCAGGAAACTACTTCAGTCTGAGGAAATGCCAAATGGAGCTATAAAGGTAAAAATTCTCCTACTGCAGTAAAATGAAAACCGAGTGTTTAAAGCTGAATTCTCACGATCTAGGTCCTTCTTCTTTCATTCTTAACCCCCCACACACCTCTGTTTCCTCCTCTGTGCAGATAATAATAGTTCCTGTGTGCTGGGCTGGTTGCAAAAATAAAATGTCTCAGCACAGGCCAAGTTCAAGACAGAGAGGGAGCTTCTGGTTTTTGCAATGTCCTCACCTTCCACCAAGGTTTGACAAATAGATAGGACTTCTACACTCTTAGAAAGCCCACCAGTGGGTTGCAAAGACACATCTATTGCCCTTTTTGGTAAAGAGTTAAAAAAATAAACCTTTACCACTATTCACAATTTAGTTACTGCAGGAAGGAAAAGTGACATCCTTGGGTGACCTGTCTTGTAATTTTAGGGAGTACAAAATTAAGCAGATTTCTGATGTGATATGGCAGAATACTGACCACATTGCATCAGGAAGTGATGCAGGATTGAAAATAATGGGATGTCAGAAGAGTGCAGTGTCAGCAAATGTGTGAATAAATTATTTAGTTCCAAAGAATCATTTGCTCTACAAATTGCAGGGATGTTGTGATTTTTCAGGTGCTATGGCTAATAGATTAAAGGGAAATTTCCTATTTTAAGCACAGAATGCTGTCACTTACAGGACACTTTCTTTGTTCTAACCTGGGAAGCTAAATAGGTCATTGCAATTTTGTCAGTGAGCATGAGAGCAGCACAAACTCATCCCAGCTCTATGATAAGATCCTATGAACCGTTCCTGCCACCAGCACAGACCTCTTTCCAGATTCAGCATTTTTCACTGGTGAAAACTGCTGAATACACTTTTTTTTTTCCTTCATTCAACACACCTTCATTCAACACTGGTGATGCACCAGGCAGTATTGTGGTTCAAGAGGATACAGGTATTAATGAAGCTTTTCTCTGCTTACAGGCTTCCCTTGTAGCTCAGCTAGTAAAGAATTCACTTGCAAGGCAGGAGACCCCAGTTCAACCCCTAGGTTGGGAAGATCCCTTGGAGAAGGGATAGGCTACCCACTCCAGTATTCTTGGGCTTCCCTGGTGGCTCAGATGGTAAAGAAGCTCCCTGCAATGTGGGAGACCTGGGTTTTATCCCTGGGTTGGGAAAATCCCCTGGAGGAGGGCATGGCAATCCACTCCAGGATTCTTGCCTGGAGAATCCCATGGACACAGGACCCTGGTGGGCTACACAGTCCATGGGGTTGCAGAGTCGGCTATGACTGAGTGATAAAGCACAGCACAGCACTGCCAGTGAGGATTGTAACTGCTGGAGTCGGAGGTCTGGAGAGCAGGTCCTTTCAATTAAAGCTCTTCTGATTGCTTGAACTCCATGTTGTTGTTGTTGTTGTTGTTGTTGTTTTTTTCAGGGACTCATGGCTGAGCAGGTGCCTACAAGGCACACCCTAATTTTCTTTTGTAAGTGTTTGCTCTCTAGAGTAGAAGCTTCCATGAGAGCAAGGGTTTTGTATGTTTCCATCAGCATCCCACTTATGGGTGTGCTAATTTGCTTCAGCCGTGTCTGACTCTTTGCTGCAATGTGGACCTTAACCCACCAGGCTCCCCTGTCCATAGGATTCTCCAGGCAAGAACACTGGAGTGGGTAACCATTTTCTTCTCCAGGAGATCTTCCTGATGCAGTGATCAAACACACATCATTTCTGTCTCCTGCATAAATGCAGGCAGGTTCTTCAGCATTAGTGCCACCTGGAATAGCATCCCATTGGAGGTGACTCAGTGTCTGTTTGACACACTTCTGTGCCAACCCCGATACAGACTTCTTTTAACAATATTAAGATGTTGGGAGTGGTTCTGAGGCTTAGAAAGGACAAATGCCAAAAATTATACAAGTGATACATGTTGAAACTGGGATTCAAACCAGGTCTACTAGACTCCTTGTGTCAGGCACTGTTGCAAAATGTTCTTCCTTTTAAAGGGAAAGTTGTCAAAACTCCCAACAGGGACTTCAGACTTAGCCGTGAACAGAGCATGTTTGCTCCAATAACCCCCTGCCCTCAAGAGAATGATACGACCATTACCAGCCAGGAAGCTGGGAATTAGCCTTAACCCCCTTGAAAGTGAAAGCCTCTCAGTCATGTCCAACTCGGGGTCTCCTGCATTGCAGGCGGATTCTTTATCCACTGAGCTATCAAGGAAGCCCATATGGTCTCCCTTAAACTCCCCTTAAGCCCATATGGTTAACCCCGTTGGTCTCCCCTTAACTTCAGGTCGTGCTGATTTAGGACCTAAACATCTCTCATACTTCATCTCCCTGTCCTTTTCCGACTTAATGTGGCCCACTGCTATCACTTCTCATCAGGACCACCAAAAATGACTTCCAAACCATTCTCTGCCCTTCTAATCTCTCTCTCTCTCCAAGCCATTGCACAAGCCCTGTGTATTATTTCCTGTTGTTTAGTCACTAAGGCATGCACTACTCTTTGCGACCCCATGGTCTGTAGCCTGCCCTTCTCCTCTGTCCATGGGATTTCCCAGGCAAGAATACTGGAGTGGGTTGCCATTTCCTTCTCCAGAGGATCTTCCTGACCCAGCGATCACACACATGTCTCTTGCATTGACAGGTGTATTTTTTATCACTGAGCCACGTGGGAAGCCCCCTGTATATTATACATGTGTTTAAAAGCACAAATCTCACCCTGTCTCCTCCTGTCTGAGCCCTCCTGGGCTCTGTATTCCCCAGGACAAAATGCAGTCTCACCTGGAAAGCAAAGTCTTGATGCTATAACCCCTGCTGCTTCCTTCTGGTGCCTTCCAGGCTTTATCCCTGCCTCACATGTGTCAAATATTAGAGCCACTTGGACTCCCTTCTAGTCCCCAACTTTATCAGAATAGCCCAAAATGCCAATCTTTTTCTGAGCTTGAAATGCTTTTCTGCACCTGCCTGTCAGGAGTGCACTAAATGTTTTGGTTAATCCTGCAGACCCAGGGCCAGTCAGCCTGAGTTTCCCAGCTTGGAAAGCTCATGTTACTTTTCATGCCTAGTTTTTCCTTCTATCAGTCAACAGGAAATAATAAAGTGCTGTTTCTCTAGGACCCTTGTGAGGAGTTATGGACTAAATCTGCCTAAATCACTTAAGAGATAGACACTACGTCAATGGTGCTCAGAGGATGGTCCCTGGATCAGCAGCATCATATCCCTTGAGAACTCGTTAGACAAGCAGGTTCTTTGGCCCCACCCCAGACCTACAAAATCAGAAACCACGGGAATGGGGACCAGAGGCTATTTTAACAAGTTCTCCACATGACTATGCCTGCATCTAAAATTTTAAAATCACGGTATCATACAAGTTATTTTTGTTGTTTAGTCGCTAGGTCATGTCTGACTGTTTGTGAGCCCATGGATTGTAGCCTGCCAGTCTCCTCTAGCCACAGGATTTCCTAGGCAAGAATACTGGAGTGGATTGTCGTTTCCTTCTCCAGGGGGCCTTCCCCACCCAGAAATCAAACCTGCATCTCCCACATTGGCAGGTGGATTCTTTACCACCAGGCCACCATGAAAGCCCCACCATGAAGGTTAGGTGAAGTTATTAATATTAGTATTAGTATTGGTATTCATATTGCTATGAATGGTGTCTCTATACATCAGGATGCACGTGTTCTCTGGGATATACTCCTACTAGTTAAGCTTCTGGCTTGTAGACTGTGGTGTAAGTGGAAGTTTAAGTCAATGCCCAATTGTGTACCAAAGGACCGTAAAAAGGAAAAAAATAATGCGTGTTCCTTCCAAGCATGGGGTATGTAAGACCTCTTGCTGTTTCACACTTTCATTAACACTTCATAATGAAAGATTTCGCTACGATTTTAACTTCAAGTCTCATTTTCCTTGTGTATAAATTGGAGATAGATTCTAACTCACAGTATTATACTACTAAAAGAAACAAATGATACAGATTTTTTTGGCACCATGAAATAATACTAAAAAATCAGAAACTTAATATACAATTCAGAGTATCTGACTCCAAAGGGAGGGGGTATAACTCAGGGGTAGAGCATTTGACTGCAAAATGTCTGACTCCAAATCCACTTATAATAATCACAACATTACATTACCTTTTAGCTCCATTTAGCACTCTAATATGCTAAGGATTAACAAGTGAAATGCTTTTTCCTTAGTTCATCCACAGTGTAAATCGTTAGATTAGAATTAGGACTAACTTTGGGAACTCCAATTGACATTGTTTTTTCACTATATGAGAGTCTTTCAAAACCATAAAGCAAACAAACAAAATATTTTAAAAAATGAAAAAAGGGAAGGAGGCATGGGGGGAAAGATATTGGCCAGGAAAATGGTCAGAATCAGAATCATAACGTGGATGGGAAAAAGCAGGAAGTGGAAGATAATAAAGGAGACTGGGTTCCTTGCCATTTGAGCTTCCCCATATCAACTGTCACAGGAACCCTACTCAGATGATTCCCAGTGACCCATCCCCTGGAATTCAATCTCATATACATCCTTCTTCAGCTGAGTGTGGGATGGATCTACAGACTTTTTCCTGACAAGTAGAATCTGACAAAAGTGATAAATGGTGCTACAATGATTAGGTTGTAAGGACTTCTATTTTACTGGTATTCTCTCCCCTTTGCTAAATCTCTCTCTTACCCTCTCACTTACTGATTTTAATGAAAAATCAGTCATGATTTGTAATGATTTAATGATTAACCATGTCACAAAATGCAGTATGGAGGGGACCATGAGGCAGGGAATTGAGGGATATTGTTGACCAACTGCTGGTGAGAAATTGGATGTTGCCGACCACCCTGGAGTGAGCTTGGAAGCTTCATTCTCAGGTGAGCCTTCTGACAGGGTTACACCCTCAGCCAACACCTCGATTGCAGCCTATGAGACCCAGAAGTAAAGGACGTAGCTAAACCATGCTTAGATTCCTGTCCCACAGAAACTGTGAGATAATAAACGTGTGCCATTTGAAGCTACTACATATTAGAGCCATTTGTTATGCATAAAAGGTAGCTAATAGTTCAAAGATGTCCAGGAGCAAGCCGTGATGGAGTGCTCTCTCTGTGCTCCCATCAATAGTTCTCAACCTTTGTGAGGAAGGTGGAGTGCTGTCAGCTGCTAGACTTTTGTTGCTGAATGTGCAGATATGAAAACACTCAACAGTTATCAATCGTTGGAGAACCTGAGTGGTGAGCACCCGACTCTTGTTTAGTTTACTCAACCACTGAGTGCTGTCAGAAATGAAATCTTTGCACTGTTCTGACTTTGTCCTCATTTACTTGTTAGGTGAAGCCCTTGCACTTCCCAGTACCAGTGATTCATCATGCTTTACTTTCCACCTCTTACTTGAAGCATGTTGAACCCATACTTCTTTGTATTATTTAACCAGCTCAGCTCTGTGGTCTACCTAGCGGGTATCATCCTAAAGTTATTATACACTACTTTAACCGCATTTAATTTTTGCACACGGATGCATATTGACTGAAATCTCTTGGGTAAGTTTTATATTATGTCAGATGAGAGTTACTGTCCCCGAAAAGTGAAAGTCACTCAGATGTGTCCAACTCTTTGTGATCCCCTGGACTGTAGCCCACCAGGCTTCTCTGTCTATGAAATTCTCTAGGCAAGAATACTGGAGTGGGTAGTTCTTTCCTTTTCCCGGGGATATTCCCAATCCAGGGATCCAACCTGGGTCTCCTGAATTGCAAGCATATTCTCTACCATCTGAGCCACCAGGGAAGCCCAGATATCCCCACTAATTCAGTGGAGGCTCTCCATGAAATCTGCTTGGCTGTCTGAGGTATCCCAAGATATATCTGCTCAAAACAGTTGTAGACGGAACCTGTTCACAAACTCTAGGAAGACACAAGTTGGCTTGTAAAGTTCCACACTTTCTGTAACTCTTCTCAGTTCCACAAGGGCTTCCTAAGGTCCGTGGTTATATTTACATGCTCTAGTTACTACTGTTCCTAATGAAAGCATTAAAGGCTCACTCTGTGGTTTTCTCTTGGGCCATTATCTCATACACTTATTCTAGATTCCTCATCTCTTAATCCAATTCATAATCACATGCCAGTGTAGCTTGCAATGAGATTTCTTGACAAGCCTCATTTAAAATGAGCAGCACAGATTATATTTTTTAAAGTATTACTTATCATCATCATCATTATCCTTATGGATATTATTTACTAAAGGTTTTTTATTGGTCATTGACTCTGCAGTTTTTTTCTTAAGCACTAATTATTCTGTAATTATCTTTTTTTTTTTTTTTTTTTTACAAATGAGGAGACTGAGAATGATTCTGACTTGCTCAAGAGCACATCATTTATTAAAGATGAAGCTCAGATTCAAACCTGACTCTCTGCCTGGTGCTCCTTTTGTTCCAGGGTTAGCAAAAGGAAAGAATAAACACCTTCACACATGATTAAAACACTATAAACTCACTTCTAATTATTTTACCCTTTCTAAAAATAATCTTATCAATTTCCCCCCTAAATTTTCCCAGAGAAAATGTCGCTGTTAATGATCTTATTCTTCCTTTTGATTCCTTCCAAAATGATATCTGATGACACCAAAGTGCTTCATCCTGACAGCAGACGTGACACTTCTTCCAGAGAAGTGACCCTAGGAGTGTTCCCATGCATACAAAATGCAAAATAGCCTTCATAGCGTAATAATTTCACTGAAACAATGGAAACCAAGAAAAGTGAAACATCCGATAATTAACACTGTTAGTTGACCTAGTACATTGTCTTAGTGGAAACTACCATGAAATATAAATTGGAGCCATTTTCATCATGAAAATACCTGACATTTGAGCTCATTTTCAGCCTCTTCTAAAATATCACTCAATGCGGTAACTAGGTATCAGTGAGAAATGGAGGCTCATGTTTCTTTCTATCCTCCCTCTGAAGGTGCTTTCCTTGCACTTTGTAAGCATTCCTATCTTCAGGATCTACCAAAGGCTTACAACGGATGGCTTGTCTGTCCCACACTTTAGCACGATGTGAGCTCCTTAAGGACAGAAGTCATGCATTCTTTAAACTCTGACATGCAGCAGTCACTCCAGAAATACTTCTTTAATAAATGCTCAAGTCAACAGTAAATTTACCGGCATGTGAATGAACAGGTAAATAGCAGCTTAGAACTGAAAGAGAGAATTCAGTCGCTCAGCTGTGTCTGACTCTTTTCAACCCCAGGGACTGCAGCACGCTAGGCTTCCCTGTCCATCACCAACTCCCAGAGCTTACTCATACTTATGTCCATCGAGTCAGTGAGGCTTGAAATTTAGAACTGAAATTTTCCTTAAATAAAACAAATTTTTCAATGCAGTCATTAGCATATAGAGTGCATGTTTCAGACACTATTTTTAAAATGTATTTTAATGAAATATAGTTGATTTACAATATTGTGTTAACTTCTCCTGTACATCAAAGTCATTCTTGTATATATATATATGTATATATCCTTTTTTATATTCTTTTAATTTATGTTTTATCACAGGATATTGAATATGATTCCTCATTCTATACAGTAAGACCTTGTTTATCTATTCTATAGTTTGCATCTGCTAATTCAAAATTCTCAATCCATCCCTCCCCCACAAATATCATATGATAGCAATTATATGACCAACCTAGATAGCATATTAAAAAGCAGAGACATTACCTTGCCAACAAAGGTCCATCTAGTCAAGGCTTTGGTTTTTCCATTGCTCATATATGGATGTGAGAGTTGGACTGTGAAGAAAGCTGAGTGTCAAAGAACTGATGCTTTTGAACTGTGGTTCTGGAAAAGATTCTTGAGAGTCCCTTGGACTGCAAGGAGATCCAACCAGTCCATTCTAAAGGAGATCAGTCCTGGGTGTTCATTGGAAGGACTGATGCTAAAGCTGAAACTCCAATATTTTGGCCACCTCACGCGAAGAGTTGACTCATTGGAAAAGACTCTGATGCTGGGAGGGATTAGGGGCAGGAGGAGAAGGGGATGACAGAGGATGAGATGGCTGGATGGCATCACCGACTTGATGGACGTGAGTTTGAGTGAACTCCGGAAGTTGGTGATAGACAGGGAGGCCTGGTGTGCTGCAATTCATGGGGTTGCAGAGTCGGACATGACTGAGTGACTGAACTGAACTGATGTGTGGACTCTAAAATATGACACAAATACGAAACTCTGCTCTTTTAATCCTATGTCACTTAGTACTCACCACTGTCTCTGACATAGGCACTATTACAAACGCCATTTTATAAGCAATTATGCAATATTCAGCGATGTCACACTCTTGTCCAAGATCACAAGGAAATTGAGTGTCTGAGTTGACTTTGGAACCCAGACCCTAAGCTCTCTTGTTGCATGCCAGATGACACGATGATTCCTTATTCTTCACACAAGTGGGACACGAGCAGATGAAGAGGTGGCCCAAGATTCTAAGAGATCAAAATAAGTTTCCTTTGTTCTTTCAGTGCCTTGTACCATGTTGTATCATGCTAACAACACATGGCCAGAAACGTGGATAGGGAGCTCAGATTTTCTGCCTCTAAGTTCATCACCTTTTCCAAAATAAAGCCCGTCAAGTTATGGTTAAACTGAGAAAGGACAGGGAATAAATGAGGGGAATCAATATTCATTTTCTCTCACACTGAGATTCAGAAACTCCAATGAGATTTTTTCTTTTCATTAAGCTGTCATGATAACCCTGCAAAATACACTTTATCCCCTTTAACCTAGGCCAAAGTTGAGGTTCAAAGAGGTTAGGGAATGGGTTTAAGGTCACACAGACACTAAGTGGAAGTGTGGGAATTGGGAGATGATTGGATGGCATCACTGACTTAATGGACATGAATTTGAGGAAACTCTGGGAGATGGTGAAGGACAGGGAAGCCTGGCGTGCTGTAGTCCATGGAGTCACAAGAGTCAGATACAATTGAGTGACTGAACAACAAATTTGACTCCCAAATTCATATTTTGCAAGACATGTTTTTTCCAAAATGTACCTTAAAATTGGCCGTTTATTAATGTGTGTCTCTGAGCTAAAAGGATCTACTGTTACCAAGCCAAAAGCAAGCTGTAAAAATAAACCCTTGGTGAGTTTATTTGACTCATATTCCAGGATGAGTCACAAAAGATAAAGGCAGAAGCAGAAAGAGAAACTGACCTGACTCCCCGATGTTCCCTCCACCAGTCTCAGATGCTGAGGGACCCTTGTGGAATTTCCCCCTTTGGAGTTCAGCGTTTTGTAAGTCCTACAATCACAAGGAGGGTACCTGTCTCTGAAAGTGTTTCTTTCTTTCTTTCTTTTTGTTTTTTTTTTTTTTTTTTAATAAGCTCTTGCTACATGGTTCAGTTATTTCAAGTTATGTGATAGCTTAGGGACCAAAATTTAGGCTATTCTGAAAGACAGTGAGAGCAGTGGCTAACTGGGACATATGGCAGTTACGTCTCTGATATGTCTCCAGGTCTGAATGTTACTTTAGGTGTCCCTATTCTTGATCAGAGTTCAGAGTGCAGCTGTCTTTCTTGTTCTAAGACTTGCATATGGTCCCTTTGTTAAGAATAAAGCATAGTAAATAGCATCTATCAATCTGATTTGAGGGAGATACTCTTTCTGTCATGTACTGAAGGCATGACCTTGTGCAAGTGATTCAAGCTCGGTGTGCCTTAGTGCCTCACCTGTGAATTAGGATCAATGGTGAGAAGTCAGAGGGTGGTTCTGGGCAGTAATGAGACAATGCCAGCACAGCACATGGTGCAGAGCTGGCACTCAATCAGTGACTTTCCTCTGCATGCTATATTATATTATGGATGAGTCCCAATTGTAGAGCCAATAAATCCTAGAAAGCACTTTTTACTGGTGACCCTCATCATAGAACACACAAATTGCAAATGCCATCTTCCCTTTGTCGGTTGGGTCAGGTTTGCCATGTTTGGTAAAAATGAATTATTAAGCTGGCCAAAGTTAATGAAAATGAAACTCCCAAATTTAATTGGGTCATGATATTTAACACAAAGTAAAGTGAGCTCTCTGTCCTTGAAATAGTATTTTAGATTCCATGGACACAGTACTGATCAGTTCAGTTCAGTCACTCAGTCGTATCCAACTCTTTGGGACCTCATGGACTGCAGCACACCAGGCTTCTCTGTCTATCACTGGCTCCCAGAGGCTGCTCAAACTCATGTCCATGGAGTCGGTGATGTCATCCAACCATCTCATCCTCTGTCATCCCCTTCTCCTGCCTTCAATATTTCTCAGTATCAGGGTCTTTTCAAATGAGTCAGTTCTTTACATCAAGTGGCCAAAGTATTGGAGTTTCAGTTTCAGCATCAGTCCTTCCAATAAATATTCAGGACTGATTTCCTTTAGGATTGACTGGTTTGATCTCCTTGCAGTGCAAGCGACTCTCAAGAGTCTTCTCCAACACCACTGTTCAAAAGAATCAGTTCTTTTGCTCTCAGCTTTCTTCACAGTCCAACTCCCATATCCATACATGACCACTGGAAGAACCATAGCTTTGACTAGATGGACGTTTGTTGGCAAAGTAATGCCTCTGCTTTTTAATATGCTCTCTAGGTTGGTCATAGCTTTTCTTCCAATGAGTAAGTGTCAGGAGCCCCCCAAAATGAAGTCTCTCACTTTTTTCATTGTTTCCCATCTATTTGCTGTGAAATGATGGGGCCAGATGCCGTGATCTTTGTTTGTTTGTTTGTTTGTTTATTTTGATGTTGATCTTTAAGCCAACTTTTTCACTCTCCTCTTTCACTTTCATCAAGAGGCTTTTTAGTTCCTCTTCACTTTCTGCCATAAGGGTGCTGTCATCTGCATATCTGAGGTTACTGACATTTCTCCCAGCAATCTCAATTCCAGATTATGCTTCATCCATTCCATCGTTTCTCATGATGTACTCTGCATATAAGTTAAATAAGCAGGGTGACAATATACAGCCTTGACATACGCCTTTCCCAATTTAGGACTGGTCTGTTGTTCCATGTCCAGTTCTAACTGTTTATTCTTGACCTGCATATAGATTTTTCAGGAGACAGGTAAGGTGGTCTGGTAATCCCATCTCTTTCAGAATTTTCCACAGTTGTGATCCACACAGTCAAGGGCTTTGTTGTAGTCAACAAAGCAGAAGTAGATGTTTGTTTGGAACTCTCTTGCTTTTTTGATGATCCAGTGGATGTTGGCAATTTGATCTCTGGTTCCTCTGCCTTTTCTAAAACTGGCTTTAACATCTGGAAGTTCATGATTCATGTACTGTTGAAGCCTGGTTTGGAGAAATTTGAGCATTACTTTGCTAGAGTGTGAGATGAGTGCAATTGTGTGGTAGTTTGAACATTCTTTGGCATTGCCTTTTTTTGGAATTGGAGTGAAAACTGACCTTTTCCAGTCCTGTGGACGCTGCTGAGTTTTCAATTTTCCTGGCATATTGAGTGCAGCACTTTCACAGCATCATATTTTAGGATTTGCAATAGCTCAACTGGAATTCCATCACCCCCACTAGCTTTGTTCATAGCAATGCTTCCTCAGCAATCACATTATTGGTAATAGCAACCATAATAGATGACAGCAATCGAAGGTAAAATAAGCAGTATAGGAAATATACCATATGTTAGACCCTGTTTTAATCATTCTTATGTTAATTTCAAAATAACCTTGAAAGTGAGAATTTTAAACATTAGTTGATAGCAATTTCTTTTTTCTATAAAGATCTTTGAAATAAGAGAGAAATAAACTAACTGGAAACAATAGAAGAGAACAGTACTTTTAAACTGAACACAATAAACACTAGATAAGTTAATGAAATAATAATGATGATAGTAACCATCATTGCATGTAGAATGCATTGAATGTTTAAATTGTACTAGGCAATATTCTTGCTTGGAGAATCCCATGGACAGAGGAGCCCGGAGGGCTACAGTCCATAGGATTGCGAAGATTCGGACACAACTGAAGTGAATTAGCACAGGCACAGAGTTGCATGGTTTACATAAATTGAGCTACTTAAAACTTAAGGTGGTTGTTGTTTTTATTTTAGTTGATAAGTCGTGTCTGACTCTTTTGGGACCTCATGGACTGTAACGCACCAGGCTCTTCTCTCCGTGGGATTTCCCAGGCAAGAATACTGGAATGGGTTGCCATTTCCATCTCCAGAGGATTCTCCCAACCCAGGGGTCAGTGCTGCATCTCCTGTACCTCCTGCACTTCTGGTAAAGGCAGATTCTTTACCACTGAGCAATCAGGGAAGTCCTAAAACTTAAATTCGGGATATGTTGGTTATGCAGAAGTTGTACCTAAGTATAGTCTAAGAGGGAGAGTTGAAGTGTGGGATTCCCATGAATTTATACAGGAGGGGTGTGTTTACACATCTGGGCTATAATTAGGCATGTGATCTTGCTTTGTACTCACCAAGCAGCAACACAGTAATTATCTCAGCCTCTATACTCTCTTAGTTAGAGTTTCCCTTCAAAGAGAGCCTGAGACAAGGATTTGGTGCAAAGCGTTTCTTTAGAGAAGTGATTCCAGAATTTAGCAGTGAGGAAGTGTTGAGAGTGAAATTATGAAAGTGAATAGAGTGTGCACTATTGAATCAGAACTGATTCAGAACCAAAATCAGAACTGATCTTCAGTTGTACTGTAGGTAACATAGAACCCTCTCAGAATCGTCCATTCTAGGATAGGAGTCTGCACAATTTATCTATCAACTCTCAAGCTCCATTGGTTAAAAGATTCCATGAGAGCAACGTATTTTCATACTTCAAGATTTTCTTGCATGAGGACTAAAATGGCATCAGAAAAACCCCAAGGCAGAAAAGCAAGAGAGGCTGAAGCTCCTGCGTAGGTGGGACATAGTCATTGTACTTGGAGCATCCTAGGGCCCCATAGGACATAGAGCATCATAATTGTCTGCTCCCTCTTACATGCTTAGTTCTAATCATGCCTTCAGGAAGTTCATTTTGTCCCTGACTCTTCCAGCTGGTGGCTAGAAATAGTCTCTGAAGAATAATATCTAAAAACTGTCATGAGTGTTAGTGGGACAACCCATGGTACCCATCACTGAAGAGACTCCAGAGGCTGCAATTGAGATTCATCATCCCTCTCTTCCATTGTTCAACTGATACTTTCCTCACCCTCAGCCAGCAGTACTTCAGATAATCTATAATATTTTCATGTTGGTGGGATCCAGAACATTATCCCATCAGACCTTCCATTATTGGGCAAGTTTGCTGTGACCCACTCATCTCTGTGATCACCAAGCACAAAGGCACCAAAATATGATTCTGTGAATTCTGAGTTAATCTCTCTGCATTCATTATATAACATTGTATAACTTCCCCATGAAAGATATGGTTGAGCAATCTGTATGATAACATTTTTTCTTGATGATCCAGCAGCATGAGGATTCCAAAGTGAGCATATAGCAGTTTCTACTGCAGGTTCGGGAACATTCTTACTGGGTTCCTGGTTGTGAGAGGAAGCATAATGTCATTAGAGATAATGAGAGTAGTCAGTCCTATTTTTCCCTTACAACATGAACCTACAAATTCTGTTTGTTAAGAACAAACAACCATATATTAATCATTGTTTCCAAGCATGTATCACTTCCTGAAGGACAGCGCTCTGACATGCAAGGCATTTGTTATCAAATGGTGCTTTAGCTTAGGTTTTTAAGATCATTTCAACATTCCATCAGGCTGTTGCTTCTCGGTGATGAAGACTGTGGTAGGGTCAGTAGATGCCTTTTATGTGTGTTTATTGTTGTTGTTCAGTCACTCAGTTGTGTCCAACTCTTTGGACCCCATGGACTGCACCACACCAGGCTTCCCTGCCCTTCACCGTCTCTCAGAGTTTGCCTGAACTCATGTCCATTGAGTCAGTGATGTCATCCAACCATCTCATCCTCTGTCATCCCCTTCTCCTCCTTCTTCTCCCCTTCTCCTTCGATCTTTCCCAGCCTTAGGGTCTTTTCCAATGAGTCTGCTCTTCGCATAAGGTGGCCAAAGTATTGGAGCTTCCACTTCAACATCAATCTATTGTTGTACTTGTTTTCAGTAAAATGAATCCCATGATGTGAGCCAAAGTAATGCAGGATTGCATGTTTATTAATCAAGTCCCATCTTTGAAAACTGCTTCTGGCAGAGATACAGAAGTTGGGAAAGGCAAATGTATAGCCATTTGCTGTTCCATTTATGGCAAATTGCTGTCCTATCAATGATTGGCCCAACATAACCAAGTAGCACTATTCTCCTCCAGGGATAGAGTCATATAGAGGATTTGGTTTGGAGTTCATCTGTTCTGCTAAAAGTTTGGGTATATAGTAGCAGAAGAGACTATGTTAAGTTTGGATAAGAATCTATACTATTAGGCTCACCAATAGTAGCCTGCACCCCTACCACCATGACTATTCTAATCATGGGTCCATTATCCAAACACTGGATATCTGAGGACACAGGGGCTGGTTGTAATGCAGTGGATGAATCCTTATACTTAACTGGTTATTCAGTGGTTCTTCTGATGTGGATTTTTTCTGATGGGCATTATCATGAGACACAAACATGCATACCCTATGTTCCCACTTCTATGTGCCCATCTAGAGAAGACATGGGTCTTCTCTAGAATCCCTTGTCTATGATTCTAATTTTTTCTCCTTCCTGACTTCTACCAACTAGTCAAACCATTTTTAATTATTCAGAAATTCACTTAAAAATTATTGGAGTATAATTGGCTTACAATGTTGGGTTAGTTTCTGCTGTAAAACCAATTATATGTATACATATATTCTCTCTCTCTTGGACCTCCTTCCCACACTCCCCATTTTAATTTTATAGCTGGGCAATGTCCCTCTCCACATAAATTTGAGAAATTTCACTTTCTGAGTCTGCCTATTTAGGATTAAAACTACATCTCCAAGCCACAATAAATTCACCATGCCGTCTTGACAGGCGCCATGGTGACCACACTTCTCATTTACATTGCTCTATGCTCTATGACTTTCTTCCATTCTCATATCAGCACATAATAAGGGCACTATGGTTTGTCTCTATCCACCCCAGCTTTTAACAATGACAATGTCAAGCAACATTTGTTTGCATTTTTTTTCAGTTTTGTCACCAAGCTTCCAAATTCCATTAATATTTTGGGATGAGTTTGTCACTGGGAATTACATTTGTGGGAGATAATTTCCCGTCTCTTACTATGGAAGTTGAGACAAAGTAAGATTCCTGTAATATACCCACAGCAGCAGGATTCAGTCTTGACCAAGAAGATGGTTCTATTGACTTTTTATTTATTACAGTGCATCCTTGTTGGTTATCTAGTTTAAATATAGTAGTGTGTACATGTCAGTCCCAAACGCTCAATCTATCCCTCCCCTATCTAGTTATCATATGTTCATTCTCTAAGTCTGTGAATCTATTTTTGTATTGTAAATAATTTCATTTGTATCATTGTTTTAGATTCAGCATATGAGTTATACCGTGGTATTTGTCTTTCTCTGCCTGACTTACTACTGTCCTTGTTGCTGCACATGACATTATTTTATTCTTTTTGATGGCTGGGTAATACTTCATTGTACCATATCTCCTTTATTCATTCGTCTGTCAATGAGCATTTATGTTGCTTTCAGGTCTTCACTATTGCAAAGAGCTCTGCAGTGAATGTAAGGGCGCAAGCATACTTTCAAACCATGCTTTTCTCTGGATATAGGCCCAGGAGAGGGGCTTCTGGAACATATGGTAGCTCTATTTTTAGCTTTTTAAGGAACCTCTATACTCTTCTCCATAGTGACTGTACCAATTTACATTCCCTCTAACAGGGTAGGAGGGAAGGTAATTATTCCCTCTCCAGCAATTATTGTTTGCAGATTTTTTGATGATGGCCATTCTGTTGTGAGGTGATATCTCATTCTAATTTTGATTTGTGTTTCTCTAATAACTAGCAGCATTGACCATCGTTTTGTATGTGACTCTTGGCCATCTATATGTCTTCTTTGGAGAAATGTCTATTTAGGTCTGCTCATTTTTTGATTGGCTTGTTTGTATGTTAGATATTGAGCAGTTTGTAAATTTTTGAGACTGATTCCTTGTTAGTTGCATCATCGGCAAATATTGTCTCCCATTCTGTGAGTTGTATTTTCATTTTCTTTATAGTTTCCTTTGCTATGCCAAAGCTCCTGAGTGTAATTAGGTCCCATTTTGTTTATTTTTGTTTCTGTTTCCCTTGTGGAGACATATCAAAAAAGACCGTGATGCAATTTACATCAAACAGTGTCCCACTTATGTCTTCCTCTATAAGTTTTATGGTACCCAGCCTTACACTTAGGCCTCATAAGCTGATACAAGCACACATAGGTGGACACCAGCACACTTCTCCATATTACTCTGATGTAACAGCTTAATTTCCTCCCATTCAGTTTCTATACCTTCAATACCAGGAATGAATAGGCAATCTCCTCATTTCACTCCCAGAATAAATTAATAAAATTTTGTCTGAGAGTAGAAGGTTGTGCCAAAGAGGAATTAAGCATAACACCAGCCTTTTGATCAAACTGTTTGGTGAGATTTGTGGATTCACTGTAAATAGTATCAGCAGTAAATATTTTTGAACGGTTGTATCATGACAAGAAATGCACTGTGATTAAATTTCCATTTTTAAACAGAAAAAAATGAAATATGTTTCTACTTCAGAAACCCCACTGCCAGCTTGTTGGAAATTTGTGGAAACAGTATTTTCAGTTGACGATGTGCATCAGTGTAGTGGGCAAGATACCAGGAAGGAAGGCCGAGAACTGGAGATGCTATACAAAGCGAAAAACTAGAAATGCAAGCTTAAAACCTTATGCTTGACTCGGTTGATATCAGAAGGTTTGTCTCACACTCTGACAAATATTTGAATCTGTTGAAAGAGATTCTAGGGGAACGAAAAGAATTTAAATGTTTGAATTGCATGTGCGTGCATACAAATTTGCTTCAGTCATGTCTGACTCTTTGTGACCCCATGGACTGTAGCCCTCCAGGCTCCTCTGTCTATGGGATTCTCCAGGCATGAATAGTGAAGTGGATTTCCCTGCCCTTCTCCAGGGAATCTTCCAGACCCAGGTATTGGGCTTGTGTTTCTCACGTCTCCTACCTTGGCAGGTGGGTTCTTTACCATTACTGCCCCTGGGAAGACCCCTTCTGATAAAATAATCTGTGGCAGCCTCCATAAGTTAATATTTTCCATCTTTCTTTCTACTAGAACTCTATTCTTAACAGCTTCAAACATCAAGTTTCTGGCAGAGGTGGGGAAAGAAATTTCCTTAAACCCAAGACTGAGTAGGAGAGGTCTGGGATGAAAATGTTCCTTGATTAGTTTGAGCCAGTATTCGTAATTTTCTTTCCCATTGTTATCAACTAATTTGGGAATGGCACAAACATCTGGCCAAAGAGATGTAAAGAGAGGTTGTTGGAAAGATTCTGGGAAATTTTTTTCTACCTTTAGAACAAGATGAAGAAAAACACTTTTCCTCTACAATCTAAAATCTAATTTCAAGTACTACTTGAAACTCTGGTAGCCACCTTGGGGAAATAAGGTGAAGCTGGGTAAAGATGACAATCTAATACATTACAGGTGACAAGCAGAAAGGTGGAAAGAAATTGGACCCTTGATGATGTCACAGATTTTTGCCACTGAATTAACTTCTCTTGGAACTACCCTCGTGTTCGCATTCAGGTGTCTTACTCTTTGTGACCCCATGGACTACATACCACCAGACTCTCTGTCCAAGGAATTTTCCAGGCAAGAATACTGGAGTGGGTTTCCATTTCCTTCTCTAAGAGATCTTCCAGACCCAGGGATTGGACCCATGTCTTCTGAGTCTCCTGCATTGGCAGGTGAAAGTTTTCTTTTTACCACTGAGCCATCTGGGAAGCCCTGAAACTGTCCTACCTTGGTTCATTTTTTTTATGTGAAATAAACAAGTTTCCTTCTAAGTCATTTCTAGATGGTCTAATCTTCTACATGCACGTATTATAAACCTACTTTCAATTATTCTTTGAATATTTGACATGACTTCATTCAATATATATTTATTATAAACAAGTCAATTTGATACATGTGGATGATGACTAGTGTTATGAACAAATAAAGCATGACTTTAAATAGAGATAACTTAGAGATGGGAATGGTCTACTTCAGTAGTATGACCAAAAAAAGTTTCCCAAAGGAGTTGGCATTAGAGCTAATACCTAAATAATTAGAAGCTGTCAACTTGTAGAGATCTTGGGGAAAGAATTCCAAACAGAGGGAAAAAAAGAGGTCAGCAAGTTTTAGAGACTTGGCATGTGAAGGAGCATGGTATGGGTAAAGGATAGAAAGAAAAGGTAACTTAGTGAATATGATTATAAATGGAAATAAGCTAGGTCCCGACTGAAACAGCCAAAAAAAAAAAAAAAAAAGAATGGACTAAGGGGCTTCCCTTCTTGTTCCGATGGTATAGAATCCGTATGCAATGTGGGAGACCTGGGTTCAATCCCTCAGTTGGAAAGATCCCCTGGAGGAGAGCATGGCACCCCACTCCAATATTCTTGCCTGGAGCATCCCCATGGTCAGAGGAGCCTGGCAAGCTACAGTCCATGAGGCTGCAAAAAGTCTGAGCAACTAAGCACAGCACAATACTTGAAACAGCCAATAAAATGGACAGAATGTATGAAATAATTCTTTACAAGATTTTGAAAAGCAACAAAGGAAAATGTCCCTGAATGACAAATAACAAACAAGGACAGCTCTGATATTGTCCCAATTTACTTCCTGGAGAAAATTTCCAAGACATGGTGTAGGGAGTAGAAATTGAGGCAGAACCCAGTGGACTTCACGAGTGGAAGAGACAGAGATTGCAGTTGAGGGAGACCAAAGAATTAAGAGTTGACAAGATGGGAGATAACTGCACAGAAAGATAACTTGGGACATCTGCAGAGATTCCTGTTAGATATTCAGATGAATACTGATCAGCACATGTATATGAAGAAACAATCAGAAGCTAAGAAAAACCACTTTAAAGTACTAGGACCTGGCATTCACACAGTGTTGGAACTAATGAACAAATGCTTAATTCCAACAGCCACACTGGGGACACCTCAAGATTCATAGGATATAAAATTGAGTACACAGTGCTTTGTATCCATAATAAGGTACCAACTCTAATCCCTAATAAAATATCATAAATGAAAAACTTAAAGGGTTAAACTATTTCTAAGAATTTACTCACATCCCCAAAAAGACTAAAGAATATTTCTAGGAATACAAAAATATCCTGTGCCTATCAAAGCAAAAAAAAAAAAAAAAAAAAAAAAATCCAGCCTCTGGTGTCCTAAAAAACATACCAGGCATGCAAAGAAGTAAGGAAATTTGAAAATCAATCAATCAATTCAAATTGACCCAGAACAAATACATATTATTATAGATAAAGCAAACAAGAACATTAAAAGAGCAATAACTGTCTCCTATCCAGTTAAAAAGTAAAGTGGAGACATAGAAGCCATATAAAAGAGGTAAGTCAATCCCTAGATATAAAAATTCAATGAATAAGAATAAAAGAAAATTAATTATTACATTTAAAAAGGAGTATAATTGAAGATAGAGCAGTAAATGCTACCAAAACAAAGCACAGAGAGAAAAATAGAATTAAAAACAAAGATCAAAACTTCAGTGAGTGAGCTGTTGGAAGCATTTACTGGCCTCGTGTGTGTCACATTAGAGTCTTCAAAGAGTGCATGTTTATGTGTGTGTGTATTTGAGAGAATAGCCTTTTTTTTTTCCTATTTTGATGAATGCTATAAACACATGGATTCAAGAAATGCAATGAAATTCAAACATGAGTAGCATAAAGAAAGCTATACCAAGGTGCATATATAAATTGCTCAAAATCAGTGATAAAGGAAAATTATTTAAGAGCAGACAGAGAAAAAAGACACATTATATAGAGAGGAATGAAGTTGAGGGTGACAGCAGATTTCTCATGGAAAACAATGTGTGTGGGAAGGAGTTAAGTAATATTTTTGAAATATTGACAAAGGAAGCAAATAAATAAAACTCTCAACCTAGAATTCTATGTACAAACCAAAATACCTTTCAAAAAGAAGGTAAAAGAAACACTTTTAAAGATATACAAAATCTGAAAGATTTTCTCACCAAGAGATCTAGTCTACAAGTGATGCTAAAATTTTTCATGTAGAAAGATGATGAAAATCTGCATCTACATGAAGGAATTGACCTTAATCTGATAAAAAAAGCATCTTCAAAAAACATTTACCTCACATCATGCTTTGAAAGCCTGAATGTCTTTTTCTCCCTACAGTTGGGGGATCTCATTCTCTTGCCCAATATTATCATTTCTATTCAACATTGTACTAAATAAATGTTTTAACGCTTGCTACTACATAAAGAAATAAAGGATTTACATTGAGAAAAAGGTAATGTCTTTAATTTGCTGATGAGATGATTATCTATGTAGAAATTCTAATGTATCTATTTTGAAAATCTACCAAAATTAATAAATGAGTTTAGCAAGTTTTCAGGACATAAGATCAGCTTATATAAATTAATTGTATTTCTTTATTCTTGTAAAGAATAATGCAGATGTGTTACTAAAAGCTACAAAATATGGCTACACAAAATTAAAGAGCTAGCTAAATGATGAGAGAAGCCATGTTTATATGCAAGGAAATTCATATTATAAATTGTCCTATGGATTTATTTTAATCCTAATCAACATCCCAACTGGCTTTATTTTTTGTAGAAATGGACAGATTCCAAAATTTATACAGAAATGTAAACAAACTAAAGTAGGAAAATAGTTTTGAAAAAGAACAAAGTTGGAAGACAGGCAATATTTTATTTCAGAATTTATTCCATTCCTAATGTAAAGCTAAAGTATTAAACAAGTTTGGATGTGATATAAAATTTGACAAATATATGGGTAGAACAGAGTAAATCATTCAGAAATAGATCTATACATACATTATATATATACATATACACATATATATATGTATATAACGTTGCCAAAGCAGTTCAATGGAAAGAGAGTTTTCAACAAAGATTACTGGAAAATTTAAATACATGTAAACAAACAAAAAAGATCTTCAATCAGTACTTATATGCAAAATTAAATCTAAACATAAAACGCCTGATCATAAAATTTCTAAAAGAAAGGATGCAATAAATTCTTTATAACTTTAGGTTATGCAGAGACTTCCCCATATACTTTGTTAAAGTTACACCACCTGCTTTTGAACAACACAGCCTCAAACTGCATGGGTCCGTTAATACACCGATGTTTTTCAATAAATACACAGTCAGCTTTCAGAATCTCAAGTTGCAGAATCCTCAGACCAGGAGAGCAGACTAGGAGAAAGGACCATAGATATTTTGCCATCAGCTGCGAGCCCTGGAATCAATCTCCTGCTGATCAGAAGAATGACCGAATTCCATAAAACAACAATTTGATTAATTGGAATTAACCGAAAGTATAATCTTCTCTTTAAAAGACACTGGTAAAGAAATAAGCAAGCCACAGACTGGGGAAAATATTTGCAAAGCAAATAATTGATAAAAACTTGTGTCTTGTGAACACAAAAAACTTTTGATATTCAGTAGTATTAAAACAAATAAAATAATTTTTAAAAATTGACAAAAGATTTGACAGACATATTACCAAAGAAGACATAGGCAGAGCACATAAACATATGAAAAGATGCTCAGTATGAGTAGCCCCTAGAGCAAAGCCAATAAAGCTGCTATTAGGTAAATATCACTATTTACATTTCAAATTTTTAAAGGTTGAAAGACTGATAATCCTGTGTTGACTTGGAACTCTCACATAGAACTGATAGAAATGCAAAAAAAATGTACAACCACTTTGGAAATAGTTTTCCAGTTTCTTAAACAGTTAAACCTGTATTATCAGTTGATGTAGTCACCCTCCTACTAGATATTTAGCCCAAAGAAATGAAACTATATGTCTGCATAAACACGTGGACAAGAATATCCAAAGCAGCTATATTTGTAATAGTTAAAAACTGGAAACAACCAGAAGTACATTAAGAGACCAGTATATCTATACAAAGGAATCATACACAATAATAAAAAGTGATGAACTATTGCTATACTCAAATGGAGATACATTTCAAAATGAACATGTCAAAGTAGAAAGTACACAGCAAAATAATACATACCAAATAATTATTTATATATAATTCTAGAAAATACAAATTAGTAAGTAACAGGCAAATTTGGCCTTGGAATGCGGAATGAAGCAGGGAAAAGACTAATAGAGTTTTGCCAAGAAAATGCACTGGTCATAGCAAACACCCTCCCTCTTCCAATAACATAAGAGAAGACTCTACACATGGATATCACCAGATGGTCAACACTGAAATCAGATTGATTATATTCTTTGCAGCCAAAAATGGAGAAGCTCTATACAGTCAACAAAAACAAGACCAGGAGCTGACTGTGGCTCAGATCATGAACTCCTTATTGCCAAATTCAGACTCAAATTGAAGAAAGTAGGGAAAACCACTAGACCATTCAGGTATGACCTAAATCAAATCCCTTATGATTATACAATGGAAGTGAGAAATAGATATAAGGGACTAGATCTGATAGATAATCTGATGAACTATGGAATGAGGTTCGTGACACTGAACAGGAGACAGGGATCAAGACCATCCCCATGGAAAAGAAATGCAAAAAAGCAAAATGACTGTCTGGGGAGGCCTTACAAATAGTTGTGAAAATAAAAGAAGCGAAAAGCAAAGGAGAAAAGGAAAGATATAAGCATCTGAATGCAGAGTTCCAAAGAATAGCAAGAAGAGGTAAGAAAGCTTTCTTCAGTATACAATGCAAAGAACTAGAGGAAAACAACAGAATGGGAAAGACTAGAGATCTCTTCAAGAAAATTAGAGATACCAAGGGAACATTTCATGCAAAGATGGGCTCGATAAAGGACAGAAACGGTCTGGATCTAATAGAAGCAGAAGATATTAAGAAGAGGCGGCAAGAATACACAGAATGGCACAAAACAGATCTTCAAGCCTGGATAATCACAATGGTGTGATCACTCATCTAGAGCCAGACATCTTGGAATGTGAAGTCAAATGGGCTTTAGAAAGCATCACTATGAACAAAGCTAGTGGAGGTGATGCAATTCCAGTTGAGCTGTTTCAAAACCTGAAAGATGATGCTGTGAAAGTGCTGCACTCAATATGCCAGCAAATTTGGAAAACTCATCAGTGGCCACAGGACTGGAAAAGGTCAGTTTTCATTCCAATCCCAAAGAAAGGCAATGCCAAAGAATGCTCAAACTACCACACAATTGCAGTCATCTCATATGCTAGTAAAGTAATGCTCAAAATTCTCCAAGCCAGGCTTCAGCAATACGTGAACCATGAACTCCCTGATGTTCAAGCTGGTTTTAGAAAAGGCAGAGGAACCAGAGATCAAATTGCCAACATCCATTGGATCATGGAAAAAGCGAGAGTTCCAGAAAAACATGTATTTCTGCTTTATTAACTATGTCAAAGCCTTTGGCTGTGTGGATCACAATAAACTGTGGAAAAATCTGAAAAAAGATGGGAATACCAGACCACCTGACCTGCCTCTTGAGAAATCTGTATGCAGGTCAGGAAGCAACAGTTAGAACTGGACATGGAACAACAGACTGTTTCCAAATAGGAAAAGGAGTATGTCAAGGCTGTATATTGTCACCCTGTTTATTTAACTGATATGTAGAGTACATCATGAGAAATGCTGGACTGGAAGAAACACAAGCTGGAATCAAGATTGCCAGGAGAAATATCAATAACCTCAGATATGCAGATGACAGCAACCCTATGTCAGAAAGTGAAGAGGAACTTGATGAAAGCCTCTTGATGAAAGTGAAAGAGGAGAGTGAAAAAGTTGGCTTAAAGCTCAACATTCAGAAAACGGAGATCATGGCATCCGGTCCCATCACTTCATGGGAAATAGATGGGGAAGCAGTGGAAACAGTGTCAGACTTTATTTTTGTGGGGCTCCAAAATCACTGCAGATGATGACTGCAGCCATCAAATTAAAAGACGCTTACTCCTTGGAAGAAAAGTTATGACCAACCTAGATAGCATATTCAAAAGCAGAGACATTACTTTGCCAACTAAGGTTCGTCTAGTCAAGGCTATGGTTTTTCCAGTGGTCATGTATGGATGTGAGAGTTGGACTGTGAAGAATGCTGAGCGCCGAAGAATTGATGCTTTTGAACTGTGGTGTTGGAGAAGACTCTTGAGAGTCCCTTGGACTGCAAGGAGACCCAACCAGTGCATTCTGAAGGAGATCAGCCCTGGGATTTCTTTGCAGGGAATGAGGCTAAAGCTGAAACTCCAATACTTTGGCCACCTCATGCAAAGAGTTAACTCATTGGAAAAGACTCTGATGCTGGGAGGGATTGGGGGCAGGAGGAGAAGGGGACGACCGAGGATGAGATGGCTGGATGGCATCACAGACTCAATGGACGTGAGTCTGAGTGAACCCCAGGAGATGGTGATGGACAGGGAGGCCTGGCGTGCTGCGATTCATGGGGTCGCAAATAGTCGGATACGACTGAGCGACTGAACTGAAACTGATGTAGGGAGATAAAGCCGATTAATGGCTACCTAACTATGGGACAGAAGGCATAGTAGGGAAGGTATTGGAAAAAAAGTTACAGAGGAGCAAAAGGAAGCTGGAGGGCATAAATACTTCACTATTATGATTGTGGTGAGCAATTCATGTACATATGTGAACTAAATAAATTATACAGTTCAATATGTGCAATTTATTGTCTGTGTGCTATTTATTGTGTGCATGCTCAACCACTTCAGTCCTGTCTGACCCATTCCAGCCCTGTGTACTGTACTTCACCAGTCTCCTCTGTCCATGGGATTCTCCAGACAAGACTACAGAGTAGGTTGCCATGTCCTCCTCCAGGGGATCTTCCTCATCCAAGGATCGAACCTATGTCTCCTGAGTTTCCTGCATTGCAGTCAGATTCTTCACTGCTGAGTCACTGGGGAAGCAATTTGTTGTATGTCAGCTTTATTCCAATAAAGCTAGTAAAATAATAAATCTACAATGAAACAAATGAAGTCAAATAGGAGAAGTAGTAGGCAGATTATGTCCAGCCTTGTAAGCCCTATTGAGGAATTTGAAATGAATTCAAAATGTGGTAGAGGCAGGGTTTTAACAGCTCTGATGAGTGCTCAGTTAATGCAAGTGAAGAAAAAAAGAAAGAAACTTGCTCCATATTCAAAGCACAATACTAAGCACTTTCACTTAAATGATCTCATTTTGTCTTTCCTACACCCCAGTAGTTATTATTTCCACTGATAAAGAATCTCATGATCATGGATATTAAATGATTTCCCAAAGGACTAGGTGGAGAGCTGAGATTTGATTATGGCTTGTCCTGCTTCAAAATCCATTCATGCTCAACTACACAGACCATCCTATCTTAGTGGGAAGGTGCTTGCATCCCAGGGGGAAAGATGAGATAAATACCCAAATAACTGTAACGCAAAGTAGAACATGGTCACCGTTATTCAAATACATAAAGAGCTCAGCGGAAAAGAGTGAGAAACATTCTGAAGGAAGGAGGTGAGTTGGAAAATAGGAAAATTTTACAGAGCAGGCAGTCTTCCTTGGACCTTCTTGGATGTGTAGAATATAAACAGATAAAGTGGAGAAGGGGACTCTCTTGGTGGAAGAAGCTGCATAAGTAAAGCTACACTAGAAAAAAATAAAGTTCTCAGAGAGGAATGCATCAGCTTTTGGGGGAGGGGCATACAAGCTTACGGAAACAGTAAAACATAATGTTTAGAAATTTAACGGAAGTCAGGTCACTTGGTCCATCCCAAAGCACAAAGCAAAGTTATGTGTTCACTGGATGGATGATGAATGATGGATGTGTCTGGGTGCTAGTGGTTTAGATGGAGACTTGGTCATTCAAATATTGGTTTTATTATAAGAACCTTCCATGGATGTATAGAGAATTAATGCTGAAAGACACCAAGCATTAGTCATTCATTCATGTCTGACTCTTTGTGACCTCATGGACTGTAGTTGGCCAGGCTCCACTGTCCATAGAATTCTCCAGGCAAGAATATTGGAGTGGGTAGCCATTCCCTTCTCCAGGGGATCTTCCTGACTCGGATTGAACCTAAGTCTCCTGCATACAGTCTGAGCCACTAGGGAAAACCCAATAAATCATCTAAGCTCTTCTCTTTTATAGACAAACTAATGGTGGACTGGTGAAGTAACATGTCTAAGGTGAGTTGGTAGCAAATATACAGTTAAAGCCATGTATAACTTTCCCAGACATGTCTTTCTATAGTATCATGTTGCCAGCTCCCCTCAGCCCATAGCCTTATCTTTCCTGAGCTTCCTCTACACGATTTTAATAACAAGGAGTTAAAGATAGGAACATTTGATGGAGGTGAGATTATCACAGCAAACAACACTTTGCAGGAAACAGATTGAGGCCTGTGCTTGTGGGCAGACATCTAAAAGTAGCCCATCTGGATTGCTGGATTGAGAATCTCTTAATATAAACAAAATTTTATGTTGGAAACTGAACACAGTATTTTGTGAGCTTGAAGAGTATCTAGGACTTGAACAAAGAAATGAACTTGCAATCATGAAATACACAGAGTCAGATTCTTTCTATGGAATCAGAGAAGCCACAGATGGGATGAGAAAAAAAAATGTAAAACTGTGCTTTTGCATATTCATTCAGTAAGTGGACATGTACTAAATACTCACTATGTGTCACACTAGTCAGTCTAATCATACGGATCAAAGTCTTGTTTAACTCAATGAAACTAGGCCATGCCATGTGGGGCCCCACAAGATGGGTGGGTCATGGTGGAGAGGTCTGACAGAATGTAGTCCACTGGAGAAGGGAATGGCAAACCACTTCAGTATTCTTGCTTTGAGAACACCATGAACAGTATGAAAAGGTAGGATGATAGGATACTGAAAGAGGAACTCCCCGAGTAGGTAGGTACCCAATATGTTACTGGAGATCAGTGGAGAAATAACTCCAGAAAGAATGAAGGGATGGAGCCAAAGCAAAAACAATACCCAGCTGTGGATGTGACTGGTGATAAAAGCAAGGTCTGATGCTGTAAAGAGCAATATTGCATAGGAACCTGGATGCTAGGTCCATGAATCAAGGCAAATTGGAAGTGATCGAACAATAGATGGCAAGAGTGAACATCGACATTCTAGGAATCAGTGAACTAAAATGGACTGGATTGGGTAAATTTAACTCAGATGGCCATTATAGCTACTATTGCCAGCAGGAATCCCTTAGAAGAAATGGACTAGCCATCATGGTCAACAAAAGAGTCTGAAATGCAGTACTTGGATGCAATCTTAAAAACGACAGAATGATCTCTGTTCATTTCCAAGGCAAACAATTCAATATCACAGTAATCCAAGTCTATGCCCCAACCAGTAATGCTGAAGAAACTGAAGTTGAATGGTTCTATGAAGACCTACAAGACGTTTTAGAACTAACACCCAAAAAAGATGTCCTTTTTCATTATAGGGGACTGGAATGCAAAAGTAGGAAGTCAAGAAACACCTTAGGTAACAGGAAAATTTGGCCTTGGAATATGGAATGAAGCAGGGCAAAGGCTAATAGAGTTTTGCCAAGAGAACGCACTGGTCATAGCAAACACCCTCTTCCAACAACACAAGGGAATACTCTACACATGGACATCACCAGAGGGTCAACACCGAAAGCAGAATGATTATATTCTTTGCAGCCAAAGATGGAGAAGCTCTATACAGTCAGTAAAAACAAGTTGGGGAGCTGACTGTGGCTCAGATCATGAACTCTTTATTGCCAAATTCAGACTTAAATTGAAGAAAGTGGGAAAACCACTAAACCATTCAGGTATGACCTAAATCAAATTCCTTATGATTATGCAGTGAAAGTGAGAAATAGATTTAAGGGACTAGATCTGATAGATAGAATGCCTGATGAACTATGGACGGAGGTTCATTGACATTGTACAGGAGACAGGGATCAAGAACATCCCAAGAAAAAGAAATGCAAAAAAGCAAAATGGCTGTCTGGGGAGGCCTTACAAATAGCTGTGAAAAGAGGAGAAGCAAAAAGCAAAGGAGGAAAGGAAAGATATAAGCATCTGAATGCAGAGTTTCAAAGAATAGCAAGAAGAGATAAGAATGCCTTCCTCAGCGATCAATGCAAAGAAATAGAGGAAAACAAGAGAATGGGAAAGACTAGCGATCTCTTCAGGAAAATTAGAGATACCAAGGGTGCCGGGAGCCAGTGTGAGGAATCCCGCCCGTGACAAGGTCATGAGGCAGGAAGCTGACATACGCAAGGCGTGCTCAGACTTCAGGGACCCCTCTGGAAATTCCTAAGCATGTACCCCAACAAAAATCTGCCGGCTTTTGTGCTCTGCTTTTCCACTCTTCTGACATTTTCTGGAAAAAGTCAATTCAGGGCTTTAGTCTTCTGCATTTGAAAGAGTGTTTCAATCCAAAAACCCTCTGATGGCTTTCTAGCCTGCCTGCAGGACTCATACAGCTGCGCATGTGATTGTTTGAGGCCTCCTGACCGCAGGAGGCACAGGAAGCTTAAAACATCCTAGGAATGTAGGGGCTTCCGAAGAGTCAAAATCTTTAGAATAGGACTGATTAAAAGTTTCATTTGTTGAGTCAATGCTTGCTGCCAAATTTTCATATCCTTTATTTTTAGATATAGTTGGTATATAGAAAAACAAGTAGTAGACCTGGTATTAGCAACATTAGATCTTTGAGTTAAGTACCTTCTTTGTTATATCCCACTGCACCTTTGTTCTATAGAGTTGTAACTTTAAATGCTTTAAGGAGATGCAGATTAAAGAAAAACACTTCAGGGGAAACAAAATTAACATTCATTAAGGAAGAGAGCCAAAAAGTGTTAACAAGCTTCTTGGCCAGAAGATAATGTAAATCACCTGAGACCTTTTGTATACAAAATGATGTATAGAAAGAGTCTGGGCTGCGAACGCTACATAATTTTGTGTTACCCATTGATCTCCATGTTTTATCAAAAGTATAAAAGGCCTTCTGAACAATAAAGGATGGGGGCCAGGGGCCGGGGGCCAGTTTCTCGGACCAGTTTCTCGAACTAGTCTCTCGGCCTGGTTTCTTGGGACTCTGGCTCCCCCCATGTCTCTCTCTCTCCTCTTCTCTCCCCTTCCCTCTCTCTGCTCTTTACTTTAACTTCAGGCTGAATCTCCATCTGGGGCGCGGAGGCTCGCCAGGTCTACTTACTTGCCCCGGCTGTTAAGACCCGCACGAAAGGGAGCTTAAGGCGAGGCACCCTTAGATATTCAAGTGGGCGCCGGTGGCCCAACGTAGATGGTGCAAATTCCTTGTCTGGAATTTTATTGGCCTTCCGCGTAAACCAAGCTATTCAGCCCTCTTCCTCCACTTAATCTTCTTACTACACTATAGTTTCCTAATCTAATCTTATATTAATAAATAAACAAGTCTTTCCACGCCAACGCCGTCCACCCTTCGAATTCCCTGGATCCACCGGGGCTGGACCCCGGCACAAGGGAATATTTCATGCAAAGATGGGCTCAATAAAGGACAGAAATGGTATGGACCTAACAGAAGCAGAAGATATTAAGAAGAGGTGGCAAGAATACACGGAAGAACTGTACAAAAAAGATCTTCATGACCCAGATAATCATGATGGTGTGACCACTAATCTAGAGCCAGGCATTCTGGAATTTGAAGTCAAGTGGGCCTTAGAAAGCATCATTACGAACAAAGCTAGTGGAGGTGATGCAATTCCAGTTGAGCTGTTTCAAAACCTGAAAGATGATGCTGTGAAAGTGCTGCACTCAATATGCCAGCAAATTTGGAAAACTCATCAGTGGCTACAGGGCTGGAAAAGGTCAGTTTTCATTCCAATCCCAAAGAAAGGCAATGCCAAAGAATGCTCAAACTACCACACAATTGCAGTCATCTCATATGCTAGTAAAGTAATGCTCAAAATTCTCCAAGCCAGGCTTCAGCAATACGTGAACTGTGAACTTCCAGATGTTCAAGCTGGTTTTAGAAAAAGCAGAGAAACCAGAGCTCAAATTGCCAACATCTGCTGGATCATTGAAAAAGCAAGAGAGTTTCAGAAAAACATTGATTTCTGCTTTATTGACTATGCCAAATCCTTTGACTGTGTGGATCACAATAAACTGGACAATTCTGAAAGAGATGGGAATACCAGACCACCTGATCTGCCTCTTGAGAAACCTATATGCAAGTCAGGAAGCAACAGTAAGAACTGGACATGGAACAACAGACTGTTTCCAAATAGGAAAAGGAATATGCCAAGGCTGTATATTGTCACCCTGCTTATTTAACTTCTATGCAGAGTACATCAGGAGAAACGCTGGGCTGGAAGAAACAAGCTGGAATCAAGATTTCTGGGAGAAATATCAATAACCTCAGATATGCAGATGACAGCACTCTTATGGCAGAAAGTGAAGAAGAACTCAAAAGCCTCTTGATGAAAGTGAAAGATGAGAACAAAAAAGTTGGCTTAAAGTTCAACATTCAGAAAACGAAGATTATGGCATCCGGTCCCATCATTTCATGGGAAATAGATGGGGATCCAGTGGAAACAGTGTCAGACACTATTTTGGGGGCTCCAAAATCACTGCAGATAGCGATTGCAGCCATGAAATTAAAAGACACTTACTCCTTGGAAGGAAAGCTATGACCAACCTAGATAGCATATTGAAAAGCAGATACATTACTTTGCCAACAAAGTTCCGTCTAGTCAAGGCTATGATTTTTCCAGTGGTCATGTACGGAAGTGAGAGTTAGACTATAAAGAAAGCTGAGCACTGAAGAATCGATGTTTTTGAACTGTGGTGTTGGAGAAGACTCTTGAGAGTGTCTCTTGGACTGCAAGGAGATCCAACCAGTCCTTTCTAAAGGAGATCAGTCTTGGGTGTTCTTTGGAAGGACTGATGCTAAAGCTGAAACTTGAATACTTTGGCCACCTCATGGGAAGAGTTGACTCATTAGAAAAGACTGATGCTGGGAGGGATTGGGGGCAGGAGAAGGGGATGACAGAGGTTGAGATGGCTGGATGGGATCACCGACTCAATGGACCTGAGTCTGAGTGAACTCCGGAGTTGGTCATGGACAGGGAGGCCTGGCGTGCTGCGATTCATGGGGTCACAAAGAGTTGGACACATCTGAGCGACTGAACTGAACTTACCGAACCTGTGTCTCACACTCTGCTCAGGGCACTTAGAACAAGCAGTTAGTAAACCATTGTTGCTTCTCTGTGTTGAAGTTTTGTTCTCTACTTTTTTGACCCCTGTCTCTATCTTTCTTTTGTGCCCCTCTCCCATCTTGTGTGGTTTTGGAGTGAATGACAATCATGTTATCCTATAGCCATTGGCGTGATCTGGTCACTCACTCCAACCTGCCTCCAACAACATTACTCTATCCGCCCAGCCTCAGCAAGTTTCACAAAGATGAGCCTGAGATCCAGTCCTGGGCAATCAGAATTCTTTCCTGGGAATTTATAGTTGGCCACTAGAGAAAGATGGTTTCTCTTTCCTTGTAGTTTATAAAGTCAAGAATGTAATCCTTGAACATCAGTTGGTCATTACATGGCAAAAGCCCATTTGAATTGTGGGTGAATAAAGTCACTTCCAGGGTCTTGAAAAAGATCCTGATGGTGGGAAAGATTGAAGGCAAAAAGAGAAGGGAGCAGCGGAGGATGAGATGGTTAGATAGCATCACTGACTCAATGGACATGAATTTGAGTGAACTCTGGGAGATAAAGGAGGACAGTGGAGCCTGGCGTGCTGTAGTCCATGGGGTCACAAAGAGTCAGACATGACTTATCAATTGAACAACAACAAAGCCAGTTCTGAGGATGAAGAAGAACCAGAGTCAAAAAATGTCAAGTGCTGACAACGTGAGTTCCCAAATATAGTTATGCCCGAATACATCACCACCCCAGTGTTTTCCACTTGTGTGAACCAATGTTCTCTTTTTGGTGTTCAAGCTAGCTTGAACTCTGCTGTTTCAAAGGGAAGCATTCAGACTGATGCAGTAATACAAAGGACAAGTGGTGAGTGCCCATTGTGTGGCAAGGTCTGTTCTGAGGAGAAACTTCAGAGATGAGTGTTGCATGCTCCTACCCTTGCAGAGGTCACAGCTAATTTGGGAATCAGGCATGCAAACTTTAGTGACAATTCTGTAATGTACTAATAATAACAAAAGTAAATACCAGGCACCCTGTAAAGATGAAGAAGTGGTCAAGAAAGTCATCCAAGATCTGGAGACACCATAGAATGTTTAATAATAATGGACAGTTCATTGCTCTAGGTTGGACTTTCAGGAAGGCTGAGCACTGAAGAATTGATGCTTTTGAACTTTGGTGCTGGAGAAGACTCTTGAGAGGCCCCTGGACTGAAAGGAGATCAAACTAGTCAATCCTAAAGGAAATCTAGCCTGAACATTCATTGGAAAGATTGATGCTGAATCTGAAACTCCAATACTTTGGCCACCTGATGTGAAGAGCTAACTCATTGGAAAAGACCCTGATGCTGGGAAAGATTGAAGGCAGGAGAAGAGGGTGACAGAGGATGAGATGGTTGGATGGCATCTCCAACTCAATGGACATGAGTTTGAGGAAACTCTGGGAGACAGTGATTGACAGGGAAGTCTGACATGCTGCAGTCCATGGGATCACAAAGAGTTGACTTATTGACTGAAGAACAACAACATTGCTCTGAAGCAAAACTTGGGAGCTGATGCTGCTCAGATAGAATGTTATCAGCAAAATATGGATTTTAAAGTAGTTTGGCACATTTGAGGACCTCTCAGAAGGCAAGTATTGTCAGAGGGAAGTCAGTAGAGATGAGAATGTAGGTGCAGGGAGAAGCCAGATGGTAGAGGGCTTTGACAGAATCCAGACTACCAGCAAAGGCAAATGCTATGGTGTGTCAAGCCATGGTTTGGTTTGATTTGGTGGAGTCACTAAGTCATGTCTGATTCTTGCAACCCCATGGACTGTAGCCTGCCAGGCTCCTATGTCCATAGGATTCTCCAAGCAAGAATACTGGAATGGGTTGCCATTTCTTCTCCAGGGGATCTTCTCAATCCAGGAATCAAACATGGGTCTCCCACATTGCAGGCAGATTCTTAGATTCCATGGTTAAGCCATGGAAGAGTGATATGATCACTAAGTTATAGAAGACTTGCATACTTAGGGTACAGGGCTCTAGTGCTTCTCAAAATTTACCAACAGATCCAGAGAAATGATACAAGTCCAGAAAAGAATGTCAGCTGTAACTACAAATAGATTGTTGTCAAAGTGGGAGCCTCAGCTATAGTCACTTATTGAAGTGCAAACTTCCTTGGGTCTCAGGTCCCAACAAAAGTACCTCATTGCCCAAGACACCTATTTATCTTGAAGGAGATTGCATCAGAATTTTTATGAACCTCCTGTCATCATTCTTAAGGCTTTTCAAAGGACAATTTTCCTGGAAACACTTTGCTCATGTAAGCCCAGGCAATCCTTAAGCTAGTCTAAAGTTTACACTGGAAACTTCTTCCCAATCAGAGGGAAACTTTTCCATGAAGTCGATGAAATCTATCAGCTTTTTTGACATGATGTTTATGAGATTTAAGCTGCCAAAGAGCTGGAGCTGTGTCATACTTATCTGAATCCCAAAACTTACATCCTGAATCAGGTAAACATGTTTACTGAGTGTGTTTGTTGGGCACATACTTTTCCCACTATAAGAATATCCAGAGTGAAAATTGCGCACTTTTAATTTCTTGAGTTAAGCTATCAGAGCTTCCTTGATAGCTTAGCTGGTAAAGAAGCTGCCTGCAATGAAGGAGACCCTGGTTCTATTCCTGGGTCAGGAAGATCTGCTTGGAGAAGGGATAGGCTACCCAGGCTAGCATTCTTGGGCTTCCCTTGTGGCTCCGCTGGTAAAGAATCCACCTGCAAACCAGGAGACCTGGATTTGATCCCTGGGTTGGGAAGATCCCCTGGAGAAGGGAAAGGCTACCCATTCTAGTGTTCTGGCCTGGAGAATTTCCATGGGGTTGCAAAGAGTCAGACACAGTTGAGAGACTTTCACTTTCATTTCCTGAAAGTCTTGATGCATTATTTTGTCATTAATTATCCAGCAATCAGAGGTTCGGGTTTAATATTTTAAGAAGCAAAATTTTAATGAGAAATGCAGTGTAAATATTTATGTGCAAAAACAGCATAACTGCAATTAATGGGAGCTCCAGTGTCTAAGTGTCAGAGTTTCTAGGCATTGTGTTCTCTAATTATATTCTCTAGGCAGTGTCTGTAGGCACGGTCTATTTCTAGTTCCTCTTTTTGTATGACCCCATTTTTGAAAGTACAAAGGTTCAAGAATAAATATAGGGTTGAAATCAGTCCTGAAGAACCACTCTAGGATAAACATGCTGAATCTATATATGAAATCCTACTGTATTATCCTTTTTTGAAAGACTGACTCTTTATGCAGACCTGCTGTCAATTTCTATGTATGATTGTCTAAGCAGGTACATGTCTTCTCAAACATCTGCTAACATCGACAGGCCCTAAAATAAACCTCCGCATTAGCAACTTGCGCTTTAAAAAAAAAAAGAAAAAAACATTTATCCGGAAACATCTGCTGAGCTATTTTCTGTTTTCTCCATCCCTCCCTGCTCCCTCCCAGGTCTGTTGAAACAGTGAGGTGAGCATGCATCTTGAGATTTCCAACTCAAGCAAGAGAGGCTCAGAAAGGAGACAGTGACTGGGAAGAGGGAAGATAAAAGCCAGCAAGAGCTTGGGGAAGGAAGTGGTGTAGGGAGTGGGATGACAGATATGGACAAGCAGGCACAGCTCTACAAGTGTAGGTGGAACCCTGGGTTTACACCTCCACCCTGTCTCTTCCCAGCAGCTTCACTCTGAACTTCCTGGGTCCCCTTTTAAATGCTGATAATAATACCAGTCTCAGAAATTCATCTTGAGGCTTCTATAGCTTGATATATGTAAATATGTTTAGCATATTGGCACAGTGGTAAAGAATCCATCTGCCAGTGCACAAGCCGCAGGAGGTGCAGGTTTGATCCCTGGGTTGGGAAGATACCCAGGGATGGCAACCCACTCCAGTGTGCTTGCCTGGGTAATCCCAGGGACAGAGGGACCTGGTGGGCTGCACTCCATGGGGTCACAAAGAGTCAGACATGACTGAGCATACCCGCACACTCATGGCATTCGGCACAAAGTGACTGAATCTATTCTTGACCCACAAGTTGCAATTTCAGGGGAAGTAATCAATGAAGTGATCAATTGAGGTTCTCTTTCTAAAATCATTCTGTTAGCTGACATGTTGTTGGTTATTGTTTAGTCACTAAGTTGTCCCCAACTCTTTTGCCACCCCATGGACTGCAGCCCACCAGGCTCCTCTGTCTATGAGATTCTCCAGGCAAGACTACTGGAATGGGTTGACATTTTCTTCTGCAGGGGATCTTCCCGACTCAGGGATAGAACCCGCTTCTTCTGCATTGGCAGCTGGATTCTTTACCACTGGGCCACCTGGAAAGCTAGGTGGCTGATATACAGATACTTAAAGTGCTATTTGGCACTCATTCATACCAATTACATTCCAATGCATGAGAGAATTGGAGAAAGAAATGGCAACTCACTCCAGTACTCTTGCCTAGAGAATCCTGTGGACAGAGGAGCCTGGTGAGCTGCTGTCTATAGGGTTGCACGGAGTTGGGCACAACTGAAGTGACTTAGCATGCATGCATGCATTGGAGAAGGAAATGGCAACCCACTCAGGTATTCTTGCCTGGAGAATCCCAGGGACAGAGGAGCCTGGTGGGCTGCCGTCTATTGTGTCGCAGTCGGAGACTATTGAAGCGACTTAGCAGCAGCAGCAGCAGCAGCAGGAGAGAATGGCCAGCAAATAAGCACTTGAAACCACCCCCAAACAGCATCACTCATTACCTGACTCAAGACCAAGACCATTTTTCCCATCCATAGATTGAAAACTCCTCCAGAGTGGGGAATAACTGTGAATTTTACTTTTTTTGTTCTGTTTGTCTGTTTTCCATTGTCTTTTAACACAGAATCCCGAGCAGCGTGGTGCCCAGGAAAGCATATTGAATTGAACCCAGTTGGATCAGAATAGAATCCAGCAGATGGAGGAAGCGTCTTACTTCCAGCATTGCTCTTTTCCATAGGTGCATGCATTCTGGATATCCTGGGAAATTCCAGCCCTTCAGAGTTCTTGAATAAACACGACATCCTTGAACTTCAAACTAGGTTCTTTCTAAAATACAGCTAGCTTTGAGAGACATTTTGAAGAAGTCTTCAGTTGTTTTCCTTTTTTAATTTTAGATATCACATCCACCAGGAAGATATTTTCAGACATCCAGTCTCCCCTCTGTACTTTCCTAGTGTATTTTATACATCTAGGCTTCCCTGTTGGCTCAGAGGTAAAGAATCCACCTGCCATTTCAGAAGACCTGGATTCGATTTCTGGTCCAAGAAGATCCCCTGGAGAAGGAAATGGCATCCCACTCCAGTATCCTTGCCTGGGAAATCCCACGGACAGAGGCGCCTGGTAGGCTATAGTCCATGGGGCTACAAAGACTCAGGCATGATCTATTGACTAAACAACAATGATTTGTATTAGTTATGATAATTTTTATAATAGATGCATTTTGAAATAGTGATTTATTTTGGAAAAAAATGTTTTAATATAGATGTGGGATGGGGGAGGGGCTGTGCTCCACACAGCCACCTAAGGATCCAAGCTAGTAGAAGTGCTGGTTGTCAATATATAGCTTCCAAGGTCATCCAGGGAACTGATGTCCTCCAAGCAGTGGGGGAAGAAAGATCATTAAAGATCATGCATAACGTTTTGAAGGATAAGCTCTGGAAGTAGCATCTATCACCTTTTTTGTCTGATTAACTGAACAGAGGACACAAGAAGGGCTAAAATATGTGATCACAGCTGAGACACCCCGTAGCAACTCTACACAGGCTTTGCTGACCCCCTGGACTGTAGTTCTCCAAGCTGCTCTGTCCATGGAATTCTCCAGGCAAGAATACTGGAGCGGGCAGCCATTCCCTTCTCCAGAGGATCTTCCCGACCGAGGAATTAAACCCAAGTCTCCTGCATTGCACATAGTTTCTTTACTGTCTAAGCCATATAGCTTCCCTAATAAAGGCAGAATCTCATGACAATTAAAAATGTGGTCTTTATAATCTGACTGCTTGACCTGACTCCCAATTCTATGTCTTATTCACTGATGGTTTCTTGATCTGTAAAATGGATATAATAACAATTGTCGGGAGGAAATAAATGAGTGAATATATACAAAAGGCTTAGTATAGCATCGAGAATATTGCAAGAAACTCAATACATGTGAATTATTTCTATAGCTTCGTAAAGTTAGCATCTAATACGTGTACCAACTTCTGTAGCACAGTTACCTGGATCCTATGTAAGTTCTTGCCCTGAGTTTGACTTTCCAGTTTTTCTTGTCCTCTTGTGAGCCACTTTAATCTATTGTTCTTTTTGCTTTTCTTTTTAAATATTAATTTATCCTTTAATTGGAGGATGATTACAACGTTGTGATGGTTTCTATCATACATCAACATGAATCAGCCGCAGGTATACACATGTGCCCTTCCTCTTGAACCTCCCTCCACCCCATCCCATCTCCCTCAGTTTCACAGAGCACTGGCTTTGCGTTCCCTGCGTCACACAGTAAATGCCCACTGGGTACCTGTTCTACATATGGTGATGCATGTTTCCGTGCTACTCTCTCAAATGGCCCCACCCTCTCCTGCCCACTCTGCTCACGAGCCTGTTCTCTATGTCCATGTCTCTTTTGCTACCCTGCAAATAGGTTCATCAGTACCATCTTTCTAGAGTCCACATAGATGCATTAACATATGATCTTTTCTTTCTCTTTATGACCTACTTCACTCCGTGTTAAACAGAGCTGGTTACTGTTGCTTGCAACCAAAATTTCCTTAGTTTATGCTCTGGTGTATTATTTATTTATCCGTGAAATTGTTTATACAAAGTAGATAGAGTCTGTCTTAGCATTAAGGTTCTAGCATGCCAGTTCCATTATTTACTTTTTAAACAACTGTCATCTTGGATAGAGAGATAAAGAGATTCCTATAATTTTTACAAATGTGATAGGCCTCCAGGATATTGCAGCTTGAGCTAGCCAGATGGCTGTTATTATTTTTTTAAGTTTTTTTGAAAATGCTATTTCATACTCCATGTTCAGAAACAGGTTTTATGCACATGTAACATTTGCTTTCCTTTGTTCTTTTTCACTTCTCTAATAACATGTCCTAAGATTAACATTTTAAATCAATCAATTTGATGCTAATGCAAGTGACTATTAGAAGTGTCCCGTAAGAACTGTAAGCAAGAATGCATATCCTTGTCCCACCAACATATTTGTACACTTGTTTCTTTCTTTAAATTATGC
Organism: Capra hircus; assembly: GCF_001704415.2. Classification (NCBI taxonomy): domain Eukaryota; kingdom Metazoa; phylum Chordata; class Mammalia; order Artiodactyla; family Bovidae; genus Capra; species Capra hircus. Next base: position 106,479,368 of record NC_030813.1, read on the forward strand.
AGCTTCCCAGTCTTCTGTAATATATCCAGTTCAGACTGAATTCCATTCCAAACAAAATGAGATCTCTCCTCAACCCCTAGTCTCAGGTCCCTCCTCAGATAATTGCAATGACCTGTCCACAGGTAATCACAAGCTATGCTGTAGATGCAGTGCCTCTTATCTGTCTAGCCTGGCTAAATCTTTTTATGTATAGAGTGTTGATTTTTCCTGGAGAGTTTTTTTGATCCTGATTTTTGTTACCAATTGAAATCATACTGTCTTTCTTACTTAACAATATGCCTTGAGGAGCCTTACATGTTAATATAGATTGCTCTTGTTAGTTTAGAGGCCATGTGGTATTCTATGCAACAACCCAAACTATTAGCCATTTTTCATTAATAGATGGAGAGTTTCCTGACTTTTGCTATTCCAAGCAATGGTACAATGATGATGTTTATGTCTGGTTTGCCAGATCCCAGAAAAAGTGTGTCTCCAGGATAGAGACATAAAATCATCAGTAATGCCAGTCTACCCTCTGCATTGGCCCTGCAAATGTACATTCCCACCGAAATGTAAGAGACGTGGTGTTCCCCAACACCTTGCTAAAAAATACCTATTATCAATCCTTCCATTTTTTTGTCAAACCATTGAGTGAGGAATAATATCTCCCTGTTGTTTCAAGATATGCTTCCGACTAGGATAGAATAGCTTTCAGCATATCCATTGATCTTTTGTATCCTTCCTTGTGTAAATTTCATGTTCAATTTTCTATTGGACTATTTGTCTTTACCTTTCTGATTTGTGGGAGTTATTTATGTATCTCTAACATAGCGTCTTGCTTGCTACATACATTGTGAAAGTTTCTTCTTTACAACTTTCTACCCACCTTTGATTCCATTCATCCCCTCCTCTGAATTCTTCATTTATCGTTAGGCTCTTTGACTACTTGATCTTCTGTTGACATCTGTATTTGGTTGTACTTGCCTCTGATGCCTGTGAACTTTCACAGTTGCTTAGCTTTTGTTCTTAGAAGTGTCCTTTTATAGTCTCTAGGCAGTAGGTCATGGGCCTGGCTGGCCTTGTGCTGACTGTATGTTTTGGGTCAAATAGTAGGCATCTTGAATTGAAGACTTCATTCTTCCCAGAATCTATGCTATTCTGAACAGTATGGATGGGTAACACGGTCTGTGCATGCACTTCCCCTAGGCTACCTCCTTCTCTCTCTACTTCAGGCTGTGAATGAGAAGCTGATATTTATGAGCAAATCACAATTAAAACATACTCAGTCATTATTATGACATAATTATGATTGCTCTCTAAACAGACATAAGTCTTCATCATTGTTTCCAGTTTTCTAGAACAGAGTTAATACTCTTGTTTAAGTGAAGAACAAAAAAGTAGAAATACTATATTTCAGTCAGCTTTTTGTCTCCCTCCTACATTCTGATCATCCCAGCTACTAAACTCTATAAACCTAGGTGTACAAATTACAAAGCTACAAGAGTCCAGGCAAGAATAGAAATAGGATAATAGAGGAAAAGTATAGAAGAATATTTGTATAGTGAAGGTAGGCAGAGAAGGTAATCAGAGCTTTCTAGGTTAGAGCAATGACTCTGAATTTAATTCCAAATGAAATGGGAGCCACAGGAGGACTTTTAATTGGGGAGGGGGAATATGCTTAATGTTTTTTTATTTTTTTCCAAGAGATTATCATGGTTCTTGAGTGAAGAAAGGATAATGGTGGGGCAAACGTTCTGAAAGACGTAAGTGGACAAGGTGTATTAAATGGCAAAAGAGTGAGGATGTAAGGGATATTTTCATGTTTGGTCCCCCAATACATCAATTAATAAATATTTTCAGTATAACAATGCGAATCAGTCACACAACATGTATGCTCTTCCTCTTGGACCTCCCTCCCACCCCACTCCCATCGCACTTCTCTAGGTTTTCACAGAGCACAGGGTCAAGCTCGCTGTGTCACACAGCAACTTTCCACTAGCTATCTAATCTACATATGGTAACGTATATGTTTTAGTGCTACTCTCTCAATTAATTACATCCTCTCTTTCTCCCACTGTGTTCCCAATTCCTTTCTCTACGTCTGGGTTTCTATTACTGCCCTGCAAATTGGTTCATCAGCACCATTTTCTTAGATTCCATATATATGTGTTATTATACAATACTTATTTTTCTCTGATTTACTCACCAAGTCAATATTATAAAGCTATTATCCTCCAACTAAAAGTTTTAAAATATCTCAAAAAATAAATTCTTGAGTCATTTTATCTTTAATTTTCTCTTTTCAACCATCAGTTAGAAACCTAGATTTTGCCTTTTGCAGACAATGTCCAAGAGGGTGGGGGTTTACAAAAACAAGCAAAAAGATCAATATTTTTAAAAATTAGAACTGTCTCTTAGGTTAATACCAAGCTATTTAGACTTACTACTACTATTCTGACACAGAAATAATCAATCCTGTCAAGTTAATGGCAGTGATTCATGAGCAGAAGGGATTCTGGTTAATACAGCCCAGGTCAAAGAATGATTAATTCATCTATACCCTACATCATGGTCTTCCCTGATAACTCAGATGGTAAAGAATCCACCTGCAATGGAGACCCTGGTTCATTTCCTGTGTCAGGAAGATCTACTGGAGAAGGGATAGGCTACCCACTCCAGTATTCCTGAGTTTCCATTGTGGCTCAGCTGGTAAAGAATCTGCCTGCAGTGTTGGAGACCTGGGTTCAGACTCCATTGGGAAGATCCCCTGAAGAAGGGAAAGGCTACCCTCTTCAGTGTTCTGGCCTGAAGAATTCCATAATCATGGGGTCGCAAAGAGTTGGGCACAATTGACTGACTTTCACTACATCATGTGTTTTCATTTAAAAAATAAACTTATTTCAGAGAAAATGAACTAGAGCAAAGTGAATTTTTATAGTGTTCTTAGAACACTTTACTATGAGATATCTAATTGTGATCAGTTTAGACTATCCTTCTTTCAAAGGCACAGTATACCAATTTTGTTTTGTTTTTGTTTGTATTTTAGTTTTTTAAAGTTTAGCCTGGTGGAGTGACCTTATACTTGGTGTTTAAAAGCTTAATTACCCCTACACATACACACAGAAACATATACTCACACATCACTTACATAAGATTCAATGCCATACAAATTTCTTGCTTTGTCTAAGCATCATTTTCTTCATTTTATCTTTAAAATGAGGATAATTATCACTTATTTTGTTCAGTCATAGGGTCTTGAGATGATCAATTAATTTCATGGTAAAAAGATAACAAGGCATTATTATTGTTGATGTTATTATTATGCAATGAGATTAAACATGACTCAGCCTCATGATACAAACATGTAGTCCATAAAGTACGTTTCAAAAACACTACTTTGACAGGGCATTTTCCAAAGTATTTTCTACAGTAACCTAACATGACTGGTGAACTTAATGTATGTCAAGTTTTCCTTTCACTCAACTAATGTTAGTTGAGTGAGTGACTGATGCCACCAAATCATGCCAGTGTGACTTTAATCCTGAAAAAACTTTCTTCATTTTATCCACTTCTTTTCTTCACACAACCTTGGCTCTCCATCTCCTACTCTAACTGACTCTGTGCCCGCCCTACCAGGATTCTCTTTCATCCATTATTCTTTCATTCTCTCTTCCAAAAACATCTTACACAGAGCGGCCCCCCAAAGTGTATCGCCTATGCGTCATCTGTCACTTCTCCACTCATGAGTCTCCCATGGGCCCCATCACCTTCAGCGTGACACAAGACCAGCTCCCCACCCTGGCCTGCAAAACCTCCATTGCTCTAATGGGTCTGATTGGCCAGTTGCTAAGACATATCAAGTTGTTTTAACCTCCAGGGCAGTTACACATGCTGCTTCTCCTTGTTTGCAACACCTTTCCTCCTCCCTTTAGCCTAGCTGAATCTTATTCCTTAATAGCCCAGCTCTGAAATAACCTCAATGATGTCTTTCACAACCTCTCACCCTTCAGTCATCAACATCTCCCTCCACCTAGTTAATTGCGTACTCTGTTCATAACTCTGGCATTTCACTTACGCTGTGTCACAACTCTCCAAGGAGAACGTGAGATTTGGGATCTCAGAGTCCATGTCCTCTTCTCCTTGAACTTTGCCAGTTGCTTGACATCAGGCATTCAGAAATTTTGGTAAACTGATTTCCATCAGTTTGAATGGCATCAATATATCCTTTACCTTTCAATTTGACTAATATTGATTTTACACTTACTATATGACACAACTGGGGGGCGGGAGACCTACTAGATCAATTATGAACAGATGGGTCTCCGCCTTGGTTGGCGCCTTTTATCCAGAAAGAGAGATCAGACTTTTATAAGTGATCACAATTGAGATTGTTAATTCAACTGCATGTTCCATGAAAGCCGAGCTGTGTCTCTATTTTTTTATTTATTTTTTATTTTTATTTTTTTTTTAAATCTTTAATTCTTACATGCATTCTCAAACATGAACCCCCCTCCCACCTCCCTCCCCATAACATCTCTCTGGGTCATCCCCATGCACCAGCCCCAAGCATGCTGTATCCTGCGTCAGACATAGACTGGTGATTCAATTCTTACATGATAGTATACATGTTTTAATTGGAGGCTAGTTACTTTACAATATTGTATTGGTTTTGCCATACAGCAACATGAATCCGCCACAGGTATACACGTGTTCCCCATCCTGAACCCTCCTCCCTCCTCCCTCCCCGTACCATCCCTCTGGGTCATCTCAGTGCACCAGCCCCAAGCATCCAGTATCATGCATCGAACCTGGACTGGCGATTCGTTTCATATATGATATTATACAGGTTTCAATGCCATTCTCCCAAATCATCCCACCCTCTCCCCCTCTCACATAGAAAAACACCAGTACAGTATACTAACACATATATATGGAATTTAGAAAGACGGTAACGATAACCCTGTATGCGAGACAGCAAAAGAGACACAGATGTATAGAACAGACTTTTGGACTATGTGTCTCTCTTCTAAAGCACCCTGCACACAGCTTGAGCTCACTGTATGCCCTCAGTAAGTATCAATGAATACACTATTGGGCTGATCGGCTCCACCCCAGCTCCCACAGATTAGGCTAATGCTTTGTAATAATGTCTATTTACATTTTAAAATCTGGGAATCTATTTCATGTAATGGATCACAGTAGAGTCTCTGGTTCTAATTTTGGGAGACAGAATGTTACAGGGCTACCAGCCATCTGTTTCCTTTGAGCAAATTTGCAACTGGAAAGTGTGAATCCAGATTTGTAGAGCATTTAGTGGATTTTTATTATAAATGTTTTACCTTATTTACTGAAGGAAATTTAGAAAATAAAATAAGATCAAGAAGAAAATGAAAATTACCTAGCGGTAATATATGTGAGCATTTTGATATTTTTCCTTTCAGTTTTTATGTGTTTGTGTAAAATGTGTATGTATGTATGTGTGTGTGTGTGTATATATACACACACATGCAGGGTGATCAATAAGTATAGGCAAATATATAATATAGGCAACTACATAATAAGCAGCTGATTTATTGTACATTGCAATGTTTGATAAAATAATATTGCCTGTATTTCCAGAATTTGTGGTATAGCTGAAGAATTGATGCTTTTGAACTGTGGTGTTGGAGAAGACTCTTGAGAGTCCCTTGGACTGCAAGGAGATCCAACCAGTCCATTCTGAAGGAGATCAACCCTGGGATTTCTTTGGAAGGAATGATGCTAAAGCTGAAACTCCAGTACTTTGGCCACCTCATGCAAAGAGTTGACTCATTGGAAAAGACTCTGATGCTGGGAGGGATTGGGGGCAGGAGGAGAAGGGGCCAACCGAGGGTGAGATGGCTGGATGACATCACGGACTCGATGGACATGAGTCTGAGTGAACTCTGGGAGATGGTGATGAACAGGGAGGCCTGGCGCGCTGTGATTCATGTGGTCGCAAAGAGTCAGACACGACTGAGCGACTGAAATGAACTGAACTGAACTGATGCCATATGTTAATTGAAATGTTTGGTGGGTATATATTGACAGCACTCTTCTGATAGAGCTTAGAAGAGCTATGTTGCATCCCTTTCCATTTCACTATTGGGCGGTTTGTTATACTGAAGCAAGGGGTCTACACAGTTCTGTCAAATGCAGAGCAAGTATTTGTGAAGAGGCACAACGACAATCTCACTACATTTTCTGTGGTTGGAGGAATATCCCCTCCTACTCTCACTCCCCCAGAGCAGTCAGACTGACACTGAAACCATGGAAGGTGGAAATGGATATTTAAACACAGGACCCACTGGACTTATGATTGGATTTAGTGAGAACCCTCCATGCCTTGCACATTTAGGATGAATGTTACTCTGGACATCAACTATTAGTGACATTAGATGACAGGTTTTGCCATACTGATGCCACAGTAGTAGATCTCCTATAATATTCTTAATCACCTTGACTGTTACTGTTTTCACCAATAACATAAATTTCTAGTAACATTTATGCTAATTAACACATGCTCTGGTGTAAATGTTAACAATATTATAAGTGTCATGTAACTACTCCAAAGGGAATGATTCTTGATAAGCATCTTCTAAGTGCTAAATAATAGCCTGGAATTAAATTTTACCATCAAACGTCACACTATACAGAAGTATTTTTAAAGTAAATTACCTTGCAGACGTTATAAGCAATTAATTTGTGCATCTGTATGTAAACTTTGTTATATAAGAATACACCTGTGGATTATCTATGTGATCATACAGCCATAAATACAGATATGCCTGAATATAACAAGTTTATGCTATTAAATGTTAGCTTCAAATGTGCTTTTAAAAAGTTAGTGTTGCACAATTTTCACACCTAGCTACTGTTTCACATCCTGCCTCCTCTAATTAACAATATATCTTGAGCACTGCTTCCTTGCCATGAATGTTCTTCAAATATAAGATTAAAACAAACAAAAAAGCTATTCTCTGGGGATTTTCTTTTTTAGGTATTATATTATACAGTCCACTTCTTAAAATTTAAAAAAAAAAAGACTACCATTTATTGCATGATTCACGTGTGTCAGAAATAGTGTTGGGAATTTTTAAACATTCTCTCATTTAGTTTTCACATATGCAGCTCAGAAGTTTTATAAACCATTCTTAAGCTCAAATTCTAATAGTACGCAAATGTTTTCAAATATGAGATAAACTCTTATTTTACTAAACTGTCTTAAAGAGTTTTTGGAAAATTGACACTTAAACAACAACCATCAAATGCCTATTCTAGGCAGCATGTGGGGCCTTTTTAAATGATAACTTATTTAATATTTATTCTCTTCTATCACTGAGAGCTTGTCAAAGCTTCTTTGTAACCACTCTGTCCTTTGATCCTTTAATCAGACACCTGAGGAGGTTTCATGGAATCAAAGACTCTCAGAGCTCTGGGGTCAGCTGTCCAAGTGTTCATCTTGTGTCCGGTCCATGTCCAGAAGCAAGGACCTCCCTTCCTGCTGAGATAGCAAATTCCCCTGCTGGTTTGGCTCTGACTGCATTGTGGTTAGAAAAGGAAGTGATAACAATGTGAGGGGATCTACACTCTGGAGATCAGAGTGCTTTTTCCTGATGAAATCCAAAGATTCTACTTTTGATGAAAAAGTTTGGCTTTTAACTCTGTGATGCCCCAAAGTGACCAAATACCCTTTCTTCTTAGAGTAACTCCTTCCGCTAATCAGATAGGGTCCATTGTACGGTAGAAGCTAGAACACTGGCTTTGGAATGATGCACTTGTGCTGTGTCCCACCTACCATTAGCTAATTGATAACTCCTTTTTCCTCTGAGTCTTCTATGAGCACCTGTTCATTTCCAATTCTGTAATATCTGTCCAAAGGTCACCCAGTAGATTAAAAAATCTGAGTTAAGCAAAGAAATAAGCATCAGAAATAAGATGAATCCTCCCTTCCTCCATCGTGCAGGGAAGAACATCTGCTTTAGTAATGCCCCTCCCTGGTGGCTCAGTGGTAAAGATTCGGCCTGCCACTGCAGGAGACGTTGGTTTGATCCCTGGGTCAGGAAGTGTCCCCTGGAGGCAAGCATGATAATCCACTCCAGTATTCTTGTCTGGAAAACTCAATGGACAGAGAAGCCTGGTGGGCTACAGTCCATGGGGTCGCAAAGAGTCAGACACAACTTAGCGACTAAACAACAAATTCTTGCTTTTGTTTTCTAGGGCTGCTGTAACTACTAAACACTTGGTGGCTGAAAACACCAGCAATTTATTCTCTCACGGCTCTGGAGGCTGGAATCTGACATCAAGAAGGCAGCAAGGCCACACTTCCTCTGGAAGTTCTGCAAGAATCCTTCCTCTTTTCCTCCAGTGTTTCCTGGTCCTGGTAATTTCATTCTCGGTCCTCATCGTCACGTGACCTTTTTTCTAGGTCTTTTTTTCTGTTACCTCCTTTTGTGACTTTAATAAGGACATGGGTCATTGGATTTAGGGCCCAGCTTAATTCAGGAAGATTTTCCCTCAAGATTCTTACCTTATTTACATCTGTAAAGATGCTTATCTCAAATACGGTCACCTTCTGTGAGTTTAGATGGACATGCCTGTTCAACTCACTGCACTGTGGATTTCACATCTTTGCCTTCTGGAAAGCGCCATAACATTCTGCCAAGTCCAAGCATTTGTGTGTGTTGAAAAGGGAAGCAAAGAAATGGGATAGACTCTCACTATTATAATATAGTCATGCTTACTAAGCTATTCTTTCAAATAATTTTATTTGTTTATTTACTTATCTGTATGTTCGACTGTGCTGGGTCCTGGTTGCTGTGTGATATTTTCTCTAGCTGCTGCAACCAAAGCTACCTCTAGTTGTGAGGCTTGGGCTCGTGTACCATCTGAGCCACCAGGGAAGCCCCACGGGCTTCTCATTGCAGTGGATTCTCTTGTAGACCATGGGCTCTAGGGCACACAGGCTTCAGTAGTCACAACTTGTGATGTCAATAGTTGCGACTCCAACGCTCTCGAGCGTGAGCTCACAGCTTGTGGTTCACACACTTAGTTACTTGGCTGCTTGTGAGATCTTCCCATGTCTTCTGCATTTGGCAGATGGGTTCTTTACCAAAGAAGCCCTCATTAAGCCACTTTTTTATGAAACTGCAGTGGCCTTTCAGCTCTATCTCCCTGAGTTATGCTTTGAATCCAGAAAGACCTGCATTTAATGGGCTTTTCTATTCCTTAACTTGATGTGAAAGTTTGGGCAAATGATTTAACCTCTTTGGGATGGTGATACCTTGTATATAAAAGAGGACAATGAAACTGATGGCCAGAGTTGCCATGGAAATTAAATGACACCACATGTGAAAAGTATCAAGTCTCCTGATGGACACCACACAACATAACACGGAGGTGTTTTGGCTTCCTACCTTAAATGGTTTGTATTTCCAGCCTGGCTTTCGACCACAGACCACCAAGAGAAGATGACATCCGTTGAGTGTAGATGGGCTTCCTGGTGGCTCGGCTAGTAAAGAATCCACCTGCAATGCAGGAGACCTGGGTTCCATCCCTGGGTTGGGAAGATCCCCAGCTTGGGAAGATCCCCTGGGAGAGGGAACAGCTACCCACTCCAGTATTCTGGTCAGGAGAATTCCACAAACTGTACAGTCCAACGGGTCGCAAAGAGTTGGCTATGACTGAGTGATTTTAACTTTCACTTTGCATGTAGATATAACTCTCAGTGTCAATTCATTTCCTCTGTTGCAAAGTTCTCGTGAGACACCAAACTCTTGTGCCATGTCCTGCCAGAAAATATAAGGAAATTCTCCTAGCTTGTCTGGAATTAAACATTCATCCATGTAGCAGCTCCAAAGGGACAGAGAACCAATTCCTTCTGTGTATCTCAGGCCCCTCTGTGTACCTGAAATGCGGTGGGGCTCTGCAAGTTCTTATCGCCAGTTTAGAATCTCAAGTGACTAAAAGATGTCCATCTCACAGGTTCATGTCCTCATTTATACTCAAGGTTGAAAACTTGTATTTCCTTCTCTGTTCTTTAGATTATGTGTCTTAAATCCCAGACAACCTTCTCCCTCTACCTTTTCCATCTACTTGTCACAGAACAAAGCCCAGAATTAATACTGGACTGGGCTGGACATCGGGAGTTCTGTGTCTTGAGTGGCCACTGGGAATGCCCTGTATCCCTGTGCAGCCTATTCCCCAACCCCATACCCAGTGTTTGTGGTTGTGTCTGATTCTTGGGTGGAGGTGGGAAGGCAGCAATGGGAAGGCATTGGAAACACCAAGAGTGAAGTTGGACGCTTTGTTTTCTTGACTTCTTAGGTGCCGGGTTCCTCTCTACCAAAGCCCCAGCTCCTCTCAGGTGGTCCTTCCCATGCAATCCTTCTATGTAATTCTCTCCTCTATCAAAGAGAAGGCAGTACCACTCCTCCCCCTTCTAGACTCCTGGGTGGCAAGAGCTCCTCACTCTTGCCAGCACCTGAGCCCTACTTTGTTGTCCTCCTTAAACCCAGACCACATCATTGGACTGAGTCTCCCCTTTCCTCAAACTTGTCGACTGGAGTAGTCCATCTTTTTGCCATTTGGACTCTGAAAACACAGACATTAATGCTGCAGGTGGCACCAGAATAAAGACTTTCTAGTGAGATGCTGGGATGAAAATGCTCTAGTATTGAGAAACGCACAGACATCCTCTTCTCAGTGGGGAAGTGGTACAGGGGGCATCTGTGTCCTGTAGAGACCTTGTGATTATAAAATGATCGTTGATACGGGCATGGGGTGAAATGAATGTGCAGGGTACAGTACTGATATAAGCCAGGAAATTGGGAACCATGGAGACGTGGCTTAGAGCTCTTCATTCATTCCCGTGGAAACTTGCCCTCTGGACTTTTCACTAACATGATCAAAATCAAGTAGAGGAAGTCCTCTACATATGAACGGGTTCCATTCCAAGAGAATGTTCGTGAGTCCAATCTGTTTGTAAGTCGAACAAAGTTAGCTTAGGTACCCAACTAACATGATCAGCTATACAGTACTGCACTGTAATAGGTTTATAATACTTTTCACACAAATGAAATGTAAAAAAATAAATAAATAAACTATTTTAAATCTTATGGTACAGTACCTTGAAAAGTACAGAGTACAGAACAGCAGCTGGCATACAGGAGCAGGCATTGTGTAAACAGGCAGAAAGAGTTACTAACAAGAGGGGGGGAGGAGATGGGAGATGGTAGAGCTGAAGGATTGTCAGCAACAAGAGAGAGAAGGAAAGCTGCAATTTCACTCATGCTTGAGACTGATGGAATGTACATTCACATCTTTGAAAGTTTACAGCTTAGAGATTCGTAGGTAGGGGACTTACTGTACTTTATTACTTTATTCACTGGGATTTCTGTTATTTGCTCCCTTAGCCCCACACTCACACATGGGCTTCCCTGGTGGCTCGGGTGGTAAAGACTCCACCTGCAATGCCCTGGGTAAGATCCCTGATCAGAAAGATCCCCTGGAGAAGAGAATGGAGACCCCTTCCAGTATTCTTGACTCCAGAATTCCATGGACAGAGAAGCCTGGGGTCACAAAGAATCAGGCATAGCTAATGCTTTCTCTTGGGCTTCCCAGGTGACTCAGTAGGTTAAGAATCCACTTACAATGCAGGAGACACAGAAGACGTGGCTTCCATTCCTGGGTTGGAAAGACCTCTTGGAGGAGGGCATGACAACGCACTTCAGTATTCCTGCCCACAGAATCCCATGGACAGAGAAGCCTGGCAGGTTAAAGTCCATAGGGTTGCAAAGAATTGGACAAAACTGAAACGACTGAGCGTGCACGTAAGCAAACACAACATTTTAAAATGACCTAGAAAGAGATCAGAGGGATGGAAGATGGGAAGGAAGGGATGAGGAACAAAAAGATGTGAGAGATTTAAAGACCTGTCCAAGTTTCCAGAGCCTCTAAGTGGCACCAGACACCTAACCCCACATCTGCGGTTCTTTTTCACTTTGCACACCTTGTCGTTTCTGTGAGTGTAGCTTGCCCCTGTGGAAACTATCAAGTCAATCTTGACTGAAAACTTTCTTAGAGTTCTTAAATTTTTAAACAAGTAGTAGTACACAGATCAGAATCCAAACTGATCTTTCCCATTTGCAACTTTTAAAAGGGACAGCTAAGTTTAATATAATTTCTCTATTTGGGTAGGATCCTCCCCAGTGGAGCACATCAAACATTTAATCTCTGAATGTGGCTCTGTATCCCTGGCTCTCTCTGCAAATATCCTTCTTACCTTTGAAGGAGCACAGCAAGTACTTAAGATCCTTTGATGAAAGGTCCCTTAATTGAATCCTTTGAATAATGAGTAATTACTATCCTTTCATGAGGACTATCCTGGCAGTATCCCATAATGGGAATTGACAAGATCTGAGAAGAGTCTAAAGTCAGGTCTTCTAAACCATCACTGCTCATAATTAGTAATATGATCATTAACAAGCTTCATTTTCGCTACTGGAGAAAAGCACATGTTGGATTTTCTCAGGAAATCATGTCCACAAGTCATGCAGAGAAACTCCAAGCCAGTCAGAGATGACAGAAAGCAGGTGCTGAAATGCAGAAGGCATTCCATAGGAGTCAGGAGACCCTCATTCAAATCTCACAACTGCCCATGATCTTGGGAAAGTCATAGGGCTTCTGTGCCCCAGCCCCCTGAAAGGGAAATAAACTGGATTTTGACAACCACACGGGGAGCTTGTTCAATTTGAAAAATGCTATGTGGTTGCAAATTATCTTCATCAGCATCATCCTTGCCAGCATGATAATTGTAAGTAGTAGTCACATGGCTGTGGTTTTCTCTTTATCTTTTCACTTGATTATTTGGTCTTGATGTTTGCTTTTATTATATAATGAAATTCCAGCCATCTTAGGCATAGGAATTCAGTAAAAAGGCAGTTCACCATGATTTTCTCTTCTTTCCTCTCTCTCTTTCCTCCCCCTAGTTTTTATTGTTTTTCTTTCTTTCCCCTTCTTTGCTCCATGATTCTAAATTACTCCACTAAAAGTGGCCAAAATAGCGTTTCTACATATTCACCAGTATCTAGACATTGTTTCAGTTAGCTTTAGCTAAATTGATCCAGTGCAATACACCACCCTGAACTCAGAGGCATACTTGACAATGTAAAATCTATTTCTTGCTTTCATGTCTATGGGATGACTGGAGTTTGACCAATCTAGACTGGGCTTAGTTCAGCTGGTCTCCAAGATATGAGTCAGTTTTAATCTGCTTCACCATATTTCAACGTCTTGGGTGTTTGAATCATAAGTTACTCAAGTCACTTTCTTCTCATATTAAAAGCAGGTGTTGCTGTTGCTCTTTAGTCATTAAGTCATACCGACCCTTTTGTGACTCCATGGACTGTGGCCCACCAGGCTCCTCTGTCCATGGGATTTCCCAGGCAAGAATACTGGAGTGGGTTGCTGTTTCCTTCTCCCGGATCTTCCTGACCCAGGGATCAAACCCACATCTCCTGTGTCTTGTCTCCTGCATTGGCAAGTGGATTCTTTACCACTGAGCCGCAAGAAAAGCTCCTATCTTATGAACACGGGCTCTGTTGTCCCTCAAATATGATCTGTTAACATCTCATTAGTTAAATCAGGTAATAAACCAAGCCCCACTCAAAGGGCTGCCCGGGTGGCACTAGTAGTAAAGAACCTACCTGCCAATGCAGGATACAGAAGACAGCCATCGATCCCTGTCACGTGGGTTCGATCCCTGGGCAGAGAAGATCCCCTAGAAGAGGGCATGGCAACCCACTCCAGTATTCTTACCTGGAGAGTCTTATGGACAGACGAGCTTGGAAGGCTACAGTCTATAGGGTCACACAGAGTAAAGCATGACTGAAGTGACCTAGCACTCACACACACACAAGTCAAGGGGTGAGGAAGCATATTTAACCTCCCTAATCACACACCAGACACAAAATCAATGAAATAAAAACAATAAATATATGCTGCGCAACAGTCTACTGTATCACAGACAATATCATTTAAAAATCTTTTCCAAACTGATTAGTACATTTCATTTGCATTTCTTCCATGCCTTCCAAGAAAGAAAAACTTTTCATATGATTTTTTAAACATGTATTGCATATCTTCTTTTGTGGATTACTCTTTCATGTGGTTTCTGTGGGGGCATTTCTCCTAATGAGTTGCCAGAGAACTTAAAAACTGAGGATATTCATCTTTTCATGTATCAGAGAAAATTATTATACGCTATCCTCTGCTTTTAATTTTGTATGAAATGCTTTAATATGAAAATTAAATTTTTTCTTGTGTTCAAATCTGTGAAATGTTTAGTTTATAATTTCTGCCTTAGATATCTTACTTAGAAGACTTTCCTTATCACAAGATTAGAAACCTATGTTTTCTCCTCCTTCTATTTGACTTTCATGCTTTTACAATGAATATATATATATGTATGTATATATTTCTGTCTAGTGCAGTTTTGAGAGCTTTTTTTAATTGTATAATTGCTTTATACCGTTGTGTTAGAGAGAGAAAATGATTCTCTTATATGCCCAAAAGACTAACCGTGTTTTATGTTTAAGATGAGCCCTAAAGCAGGAAAGCTGAGTTGGGAGTGCTATGGGAGATGGTCAAGGGACATTAGGTCACCCAGAGCACGGGGGACCATGCGAGCAAGACAGGTCCACTACGGAAGTGTTCCCAGGGGCAGCTTTACATGTTCACAACCACCAAGGATGTGGAGAAGGAAATGGCAACCCACTCCAGTATTCTTGCCTGGGAAATCCCATGGAAAGAGAGGAGCCTGGTAAACTACAGCCCACGGAGTCTCAAAGAGCTGGACACAACTTAGCAACTAAATAGCAACAACCAAGGCATGGTGAAAGGTCAAGGATCGAATAGCAGTGGACTCAAGGTCATGGAGAGGACTCCAGAGTTTACTGCGAGGACAATGGGCAGTGTCCTGAGCACCATGTTTATGCTGATCACTTCTGCCTCCAAGGGCCCCTCAGCAGGGAGCAGGGCAGAGACTCGGCTCCAGGAGCCTACAATCTGTTCTCAGCACCCATCTTCTCACTTTCTTCTAAGAGAGAAAGAAAGAGCCCTCTCTTTCCTGCTGGGCCACTTACCAGACCAAGACTTGACTCAGAGGAACAGAGAACTGCCGGGGTGTGGGGTAGGGAGAAACATACATTTGCTGGGGGAACCACTCGAGGCAAGGTGGTCCATCCCCCATCCCCAGGCAGGGACAGCCAATGAAATCTGCATATCATCTTGATGGCCTGAGATCAAAAGGCCACATCAGTATGTTGAAGAAAATCTTATGAAATAAAGCAGTGTTCTGATGTTTCTAAGGTGTTAGATTGAATTCAATCAAAGTGCGACATTCAGGGTAAACCCCTGAAGAGAAACTCACTTGGGATGAGCAGTTCTCAAAGAGACTAATGATTCAATTTGGGGAACATTAATTGAAGACTGGTCTCTGCTGTCAGCCAGGCTGAGAGCTCTGGGTCTGCAGGGAAACAAGATTTGCAACTCCAAGGAGTTCACCGTGTAATTGACGAGACAGGAACATACTGCAGTCACAATGGGGCTTGAGCTAAAAGAGAAAAGTAAAAAAATTGTTACAGGATTAAGAGAGAGAGAGAGAGATTTAGACCAAGTAATTAGGGCAGCCTTCCTGGAAGAAGTGGTATTTAGGCAGGCTTAGATTAGTTCCTGGGTGAAATAATAGTAATAACACAGACAGAGTCAATGACATAATTTACAGTGTGTGAATGTTAGTTGCTCATTCATATCCAACTCTTTGCAATCCCAAGGACTGTAGCCCACCAGACTCCTCTGCCCTTGCAATTCTCTAGCCAAGAATACTGGAGTGGGGTGCCATTCTCTTCTCCAGGGGATCTTTCTGACCCAGGGATTGAACCTAGGTCTCTTGTATTGCAAGCAGATTCTTTACCATCTGAGTTACATAATTTGCAGAGCCACTCCAAAATAAAAATAGGAGTCCCTTGTTCAAAAGACAGAAGTGCCAAAAACAAATATTAAAGCTTTTCCCCCACCCCCCGCAGTGGTGTCTCTCTTAACTTGTCTTGATGTGTATTATTTGTATTTAATGGCATTCTCAGTAAATAAAAATAAATATTTTAGATTATTAGATGATATTTACCATTCATCTTCATGTTGTGCAATACCAGTCTTAAACATAAGTATAAGAGCCTTTATCTGGCATTCAGGATTGCTGGAATTGCACGATCCATATTTTATAATTGCTATGTACATATTCATTTTTGTTCTTACCATGACAGTGGATATGATGCACACAAGTAGCTCAACTGTTCTTTCACTTCTTTACATGTGCAGATTCAACCCACTCTCCTCTTTACTGATGAGAAAGGAAGGCCTGAAAGGAAAGGCACTACGGGTTGTCCTATCTTTCTCTTTTCTTCTGCGTCATTACTTCCAGCATAATTGGTTGGCTAATACAGGAAGTAACAGAAACAGGAAAGGATACGACATGCCTTCTTGGTCTTTTGTGTTTCTTTGGGTGGCATTGCCTTATTTCTGTGTTTGAAGCATGTTCTAGTTCAAACGGAAAGCATGGCCTTTCTGAGCTGTTAGCACCTTTACTTAATCAAAAATAGCATGCCCACCTTGTATTGGCTTTGAGTTATGTTGAACTTTCATGCAATATGAATCTACTAGAATTTTGTACTCATGGAGATTTGCAGGGCCATGTGCAAAGGAGAAAGCTCCCCAGTGGCTCAGTGGTAAATAATCCACTTTCAATGCAGGAATTGCAGGAGATTCAGTTTTGATCCCTGGGTCGGGGAGATCCCCTGAAGGAGGGCATGGCAACCCACTCCAGTATTTGTCTGGAGGATCACCATGGACAGAGGAGCCTGGCGGGCTATAGTCCATAGGGTAGCAAAGAGTTGTACGTGACTGAGTGACTTAGCTTGTATGCACTTGCAAATGGAAAGCCTCTACTCATGGGTATGCTCTGCTGTGCTATTGAACTTCACTTATAAAACACAAAACTGGAGCCGATTTTACAGAGTGAAGTAAGCCAGAAAGAAAAACACCAGTACAGTATACTAACACATATATATGGAATTTAGAAAGATGATAATGATAACCCTGTATGTGAGACAGCAAAAGAGATACAGATGTATAGAACAGTCTTTTGGACTCTGTGGGAGAGGGAGAGGGTGTGATGATTTGGGAGAATGGCATTGAAACATGTATAATATCATATATGAAACGAATCATCAATCCAGGTTCGATGCATGATACTGGATGCTTGGGGCTGGTGCACTGAGATGACCCAGAGGGATGGTACGGGGAGGGAGGGGGAAGGGGGGTTCAGGATGGCGTGTGGCAGATTCATGTTGATGTATGGCAAAACCAATACAATATTATAAAGTAATTAACCTCCAATTAAAATAAATAAATTTATATTAAAAAATAAAATAAAATTAAGAATTTCAAGAGGTGACAGGGAATCATTAAACCAAGTGAGATATTCTTCCGAGAACATGGCCCCCTATAATCTCACAGGTTGTAATTCCTGAAGCTGGCTCTAACAACAGCCATCATTTTTTGAACAAGCATTTAGACTTGGCCCTGTGGTGAATACTCTCTCTATACAGTATTCAATTTAGTTTTCACAGTAACCTTAGAAGTATATTCATTTTATGGATAAAGGGACTGAGTTCTAGGAGATTAAATATTTTGACCAAGATCCTCAGCTGGCAAATGGCACAACTGGACTGGTCTGTTATCAGTCCACACACCTGCTATCTGATCCCTAACCCAAGCCTTGGACCTCTGCCCTCTCTCCGTGGGGGTAGAAGAGCATCAGGGGGATCTTCCGGTCAGAGTGGGGAGGATGTGAGCTAGGTGTGTGTGCTCCTGAATTAATCATAAGGAGATTCACCCACCTGTCATTTCATCAGCACCTTCTAGAATATCCAGAATCAGCCAGCACTTGAGTAACTTCTTGGGGGTAGAGTGGAACTTATTTTTTCTGCCTAGAATACCTTCCTTTGGAAATCTTTCTACTCCCACTCTGAGAGAATCCCCTTCATTCTGTGAAGTTCAGATGCAACAATATTTGGCATATAATATTCCTGGGATTCAAAGGACAGAAGCTTTAAGAAAGATCTTAAGACAATTCTTCACACAAAGTGCTATGTAAATAGTAGGTAACACTTTAAAAAAAAAATTACCATTTTAAGAAAAAAAAAATTATTCAAGCCAAGTAATCAAAGCCATCCTTGGAACTACGTGAAACTCTTCATATAAATGGTCTCTCTTCTTTTTGGGTAATAAACTATAACAATCAAGGAAGCCTATCATTTCTAGGGCCATCTTGATTCTATATGGAAAGTTTGTCTAAAAATTAGGTCAAGCAGAGAGAAGAGATAGAGAGAGAGAGAGTGAGATCACGTTATTTGAACTACCATAACTAGCCATATCTAATGCGGTATGTGTTTAGTTGCTCAGTGGTATCTGACTCTTTGTGACCCCAGGGATTGACTGTAGCTTGCCAGGCTTCTCTGTCCGTGGGGTTATCCGGCAGGAATGCTGGAGTGGCTTGCCATTTCCTCCTCCAGGGGATCTTCCCAACCCAGGAATCCAACCTATGTCTCCTGCATTGCAAGCGGACTCTTTACCGCTGAATCATCAGGAAGAGCATATCTACTGCTTTCCCCTGGATTTCCAGGCGCATTTCTTTTTCTCCCTTAATTTAACTTGTGCTGTGTTTTTGTCACTTGTAACCTATAAAAGGGTTCTGGTTACTTACTGTAGGAACACACTAATGTCCACACGTGAAAAGTTAAATAGAGAGCTGTGATTATTTGTTCATTCTTTATTCTCCTATTAAATAAATCAAAGCACATTAAACAAATTGACTTTTTTTTCTTTTCTTTTTTTTTTGCTTGTCAACCAAGTCCCTGGTAGGTGCTGGGTGTTATGCATACAATTTTTTTTTTTTTTCCTGGAAGTCTGAGATGTTAACAAGCAGTGATACTTTTTATAATCTAACATCCCAGCTTGCCACAGCTAATGCTGGTTTATACCTGTTGTCCTGTAATAATTATTAACAACATCCCTCTTACTCTTGAAAGAACTTGAGCTTGGAAGACAAGTCCCATTGTCTCAATGTATGAGGGAATTATACTTAAGCTGCAGTGGCCGCTCGGTGAAAGATCATGGAGCAATGTAAGTTCTATATAAGCAGATGTTCCGGGTCGGTTTTCTACTCTATCTTTATGTTCCAACCGTATATCTGGCATACAGCGGAGACTCAATAAACATTTGTTGAAAGAATAAGTGAACTATAGCCTGAGGAGTTAGTGCAAAGAAGGTTGCATTAGGTTAAAGAGGAGAAGACTTGCGAGGGGTTTTTCATGAGAAACTAGACTGAAAACAGTGTTTGCAAAGGTGAAAGGTTAGAATGAGCATACCTGAACGTATGTGTGTCTACTGCTGGACCACTCACGGTGTAAGCTGGGAAGTGACCACACTTGAAGGCATCGGAAGATGAAACCCCAGAACCTAGAGAGCTGTCTATCTTAGGAAAACATACAAACTATTCTGAGGATAGCGGTGAACAAGTGTGGGTTGTAAGTAAGTGACTAGTTTGCATATTAAGATCATTTTGGCTGAAGCAGCAAGAACTCAAAGTAAGAAAAATAGGAAGGCTTGCTGGGAGACTACATGAGAATCTAAGTCTTTGATTAACTCTCTTGCTCCTTAGGGAAATGGTCTCAGATCTCTAGCAAAATGAGAACAGTAAAGACAAGGCAGAATTCACGGATTTAGTGAAATCCAATGCATTCGAATGAAAAGAATACACTTTGAAACTGTCACTTTACCAGAATTCCCTGGTGGTCCAGTGGTTTGGACTTGGCACTTTCACTGCCAGGACCCAGGTTCAATTCCTAATTGGGGAATTAAGATTCCGTAAATTGTGCAATGTGACTTAAAAAAGAAAAGAAAAAAAAATTATCACTTTACTTTTTTCTTCCAAAATTAAATCCTTCATTTGTTTTGCAAAATGTCAAGGATAATGGATGGTGTGCTTTTAAAATATTCTTATCTGGCAAGATAGAATGAGGCCAATCCCAGGTAACTAGTGACCTGTGCAATTGTACAATCCTTACAATTTGGGAAGGGGGAGTTTTTATACATCTGTTAAAATGCTAAGTGTATCCCCTCTGCTCTAAGGAAGAATTGATAACATTTCTGAGCTCAGGAATTGGCAGCAGGGTTGCAAATAGGAGAATAAGTTTGAGTGGTATTTATTTATTTAATTTTTAAATTTTACTTCATTTTGCTTTACAATGCTGTATTGGTTTTGCCATACATCAACATGAATCCCCCATGGGTGTACATGAGTTCCCAATACTGAACCCCCTCCCACCTCCCTCCCCATACCATCTCTGTGGGTCATCCTAATGCACCAGCACCAAGCATCCTGTATCCTGCATCGAACCTAGACTGGCGATTCATTTCTTACATGATATACATGTTACAATGCCATTCTCCCAAATCATCCCACCCTCTCTCTCTCCCACAGAGTCCAAAAGTCTGTTCTATACATCTGTGTCTCTTTTGCTGTCTCGCATACAGGGTTATCATTACCATCTTTCTAAATTCCATATATATGTGTTAGTATACTGTATTGGTGTTTTTCTTTCTGGCTTACTTCACCCTGTATAATCGGCTCCTGTTTCATCCACCTCATTACAACTGATTCAAATGCATTCTTTTTAATGGCTGAGTAATACTCTATTGTGCATATGTACCACAGCTTTCTTATCCATTCATCTGCTGATGGACATCTAGGTTGCTTCCATGTCCTGGCTGTTATAAACAGTGCTGCGATGAACATTGGGTACACGTGTCTCTTTCAATTCTGGTTTTGAGTGGTATTTAGAATAAAACATGAAAAGCCAATGATTGATTCTACATCAGGGGCAGCCCATTCCTATTTTAATTATCTGAGTTCTTCAATTACAGGTTGAGTTTTTTATTTCTAGTCCAAATAATCTTCTCATGCATCCTTTTATATTTTCCTGTGTAAATATTTCCCACATTGAAAGGACCATATTGTTTTTTCCTTGTTAACTATAAATATCTCCATCTCTTGGATGAGTAAGCAAAAAAGTGCTAATGTAAAGCCATTCCTATACATATCACCTGGCACACATATTCCAGAAACAAGACACACTCCTTTTTAAAAATAGTAGCATTCATGTCATTAGATATATATTGATTTATGGAAACACTTGGGAGAGCAGAGCTGGGTTTACGTTTTTAAATAATTGCTTCATTTTTTAAAGAAACTATCTTTCAAAGATACATGGCCCAGGGACTTCCCTGGTGGTCCCGTGGTGAAGACCTCACATTCCCAATGCAAGGGGCCTAGGTTTGACCTCTGGTCAGGAAACTAGATCCAGAATGCTTCAACGAAGAACCCACATGCTGCAACTAAGAAGTCCAAAGTACCCAAGCTGAAACTAAGACCCAGTGCTGTTAAAAAAAAAAAAAAAAAAAAAAAGATACATGCCCAAGGACAAATATTCATCTTTCAGATTTCAGTTTTAGTCAGCAGAGAGAAAGGTTGCAGCTGCTAAATCATCAGCTTTTGTGAGCTCTTTATTGGGATCTTGATGCTTTCCTGGAGCACAGAGGCAAGTCTCTGCTCCTGGCACCCCTCTGCTGACCCCCTCCCCCAGCTTTCTAACCTAGTCCTCTGCAGTGTCTTTGTTACAGCAAAGAGGGACTTATACTCGAGCTGTCATTACAATTACTAACTGGAAGATCCACTTTGACATAAATTAATCCTCCATCTTAGAATCCCCCCACACTTACCAATCTTCTTTGGGGGTGGGATATAGATGCCAAGTGTTTTTCTTTCCTTGTTTTTGCAGTATGGTTGATGTACAGTATTAGGTGAGTTTCAGGTATGTAACATAGTGACTCAATATTTTTATAGATTACATTCCATTTAAACTGATATAAAAATACTGGCAATATTCCCTGGACTGTAAAATATATCCTTATAGCTTAATTACTATGACTCAGCGGCTACACAACAACAACCTCACTCATAGTAATTTTTACCTCTTAATCTCATACCCCTATCTTGCTCCTCCCTCCATCCTTTCCCCCACTGGTAATGACTAGCTTGTTCTCTATATCTGCGATATAGCTGTATCTCTGTTTCTGTCTTGATATATTCATTTGTTAGTTTTATTTTTTAGGTTCCACATAAGGTGACAACATAATTATTTCATTTTGTTTTGTTTTTCTTGATTAATGGAAAAAAGGGAGCTAAATCTTACAATTTATTGTCCTGAAGACTCCTGTCCAGAAGGTTTTTGCAAAAAGTGCAAAACAATCTATAAAATGTTTAAAAAAAAAAAAAAACTTAGAGGGTTTTTTTTTTTTTTTTTTCCTTCTAAGTCAAATGAGATAAAACAACAAACTGTGTAGCTGCAGTTACCAAAATGATGGGAAAGTGAAGTTAATGTTTGGACTAACACTTGTGGGCTGAGACAGAAAGAAAGGATCGTGGTCAGAGACTATGTTCACATCCTCAAGCAAGGAGATGATTACAGGGACAGAGACCAAGCAGAGAGATGAGATAAAGTCCCAGTCAAGAAGGCAGAATCAATGAGCTGTGGAAAGTAGCGACAGCTACATGGTTCCTGGCCACCAGTGAGACCTAAGATGAAAACGTAGGGTGAGAAGGAGACACCTTAGTCTGGAGACCAGGAAGGATGCTGCTTTAAAGGTTCAGGATTCAGGAAGCTCAGTCATCAATAAAGGAATAGAAGGTGTGAAATGGAGTTTAGGAGATGGATCTGAAGTCATGGGGGTAAGGCCAGCAGGGAATCTAGTGGAGGGGAATTGGAAGCACAAGGTCAGCTTCTAATATGAGTGTTTGGACCCACTATTCACTTCTAATGGCTTCTTCAAATGGGTTCTCTGGCAGAGCTACCAAAAAGGACCCTTCTTCCTGTCTGCTGGTGCCTCAGGGCACCTCTGCCCATATCTCCTAAGTCTGTCCTTCACACCAAACCACTCCCCCTTGATGTCAATGATTTGGATCTTCCTCTTGGGAGCCATTCTTATCTACAGCCTGATTCTTTTGACTTGGTTCTTTCCTACCATACTGCCTTACTTGGCCCCACTTCCACCTGTGATGGCAGTTTAGACATAGGGCCAAGATAACAGAGAGCCAGATAGGAATCATATAAGTAGATCAGAGATCCAAGACACCAAACAGCAACCAGGTCCTAAAAGGAGGTCCAGGACAATAGCTGGACCACAGGCAGGCCAACTGGATTCTACTTTTCGGCCAGAATATCCTAAATCTTTCTGAATTTAGTAGGATCCAGGGACAATAATGAGATCAGTGTCTCTGATTTGTACTTTCTCCAGCTCTGGGAAAGAGAACAAGTAAGATAGGAAATACTTATAACTGAATTGGTGTTTTTGTTTGACTACCCTTACTTTGGTAATGGGAGAAAGGGTGTAAATGAAAGGAAATGACTATATATCCTCTGTTATACAGCCACCCATCCTCTGTCTCCAGAACTCCATACACCTAAGGACTTTCAATACAATGAGAAAACTGAGCTTAAGACTCCAATGCTCTTCTTACAAAGACAATGTCGGATGAGGGCCCATCTTACTCCAACAGTATGTATGTAGGCGTACTAAGTCGCTTCAGTTGTGTCTGACTCTTTGTGACCCTGTGGATTGTAGCCCTTCAAGTTACTCCACTAGTATAACCTCATTTTAATTACACCTGCAATGAGGTACTGGGGGTTAGGATTGTAGTATAAATTTTTAGGGGATGATTCAAGCCGTAGCAAACACTAACTTTTACAGCACCTTATAGGTTACATATGCCTCCCTCAACATCTATTATATTGTCTAGTTTCCCCAACTAACCTTCTCATTATGCAACCCCCCAACCCAGTTTACAAATAAGGAAACACAGAGATAAAGAAACTTCCAGTGATCCAACCTGCTGAATGGTGCAGAATAAGTTTCTTCAGGAAACTCTTCAGTTTCTTCAGGAAACTCTGTTCCTTGACTGTGCCTTCTGAAGATTCCACTTCCTGTTCCTGCCAAGCCTGTTAACTAGGTCAGTATATGCAGAAATAGACATTGAGTTTGAATTCAGTGTCAGGTACCACTGCGAGGAGATCAAACCAGTCAATCCTAAAGGAAATCAATCCTGAAGATTCATTGGAAGGACTGATGCTAAAGCTGAAGCTCTAATACTTTGGCCACCTGATGCAAAGAGCTAACTCATTAGAAAAGACCCTGATGCTGGGAAAGATTGAAGGAAGGAGAAAGGGACAATAGAAGATGAGATGGTTGGATGGCATCACCAACTGAATGGACATGAGTTTGAGCAAGGTCCGGGTGATGGTGAAGGACAGGGAAGCCTGGTGTGCTGCAGTCCACGGAGTCACAGAGGTGGACACGACTGAGTACACAACAACAACCCCATTGTCTGCTGTGAGGCCTTCAGGGAATACCCTGAATGCTAGGCTTTTAAATAATGGCAGATCTATTAAGTCAGACAGGATTCCAGGGTTAGGGAAAAGCCAGCCACTGTATGTGAGTGACAACTATTAATACATACCATGGTAAGAAACAGCATCCCAGAGAAGTGGCTGAGTTCCACTCCCCTCCTTCTTTCTGTTTACTGTTCTTTTTCTTCCCTTTCTTTTTCTTCTTCTCTCACTCATCTAACTCTTCTTTCCCCTCTACCCTTCCCTGACACACTTCTTCCTTGTATTCTCCCCTTTATATACACATTTTGAAATGATTGGCATATATCCTATATCTAATTATCTTCAATAAGCATTCCTTATGAAACTACCACATGAATACTTTTCTGGAATTTTCCATTTGTTCTCCCCCCTATCACCCATTTAATTGGATTTACATTTCAAGAGTGACCTTGTTTTATAGATAAAGAAATGTAACTCAAAGGATTGTCTGCACTGCTTATGTCAGAGTAGCTAGCTCATTGTTTTGCAACATTTTAAGCAAACCCAGTTCTCCCTCTCAGTGCACCGGTGCTGGTAAGAAAGGAATATATGTCATGTGACCCCAAAGGCAAAGGCAACAAAAGCAACAATAAACAAGTGGTGCTATATCAAACTAAGAAGCTTCTACACAGCAAAGAAAGTTACAAACAAAATAAAAAGGCAACCTGCAGAACAGGAGAAAATATCTGTAAACTACATATCTGATGAGAATTTATACAAATTATATACAGAACCAAATTATATACAACTCAATAGCAAAACAACAACAATAAAACAAAAAACCACAACATTCTGAAAAATGATCAGAGGGCCTGAATAGACAAGCTTCCAAAGAAGATGTACAAATAGTCAACAGGTACATGAGAAGATGCTCACCATTACTAATGATCAGGGAAGTGCAAATCAAAACCATAATGAGATATCATCTGCAGTTCAGTTCAGTTCAGTCGCTCAGTCGTGTCCGACTCTTTGCGACCCCATGAATCGCAGCACGCCAGGACTCCCTGTCCATCACCATCTCCCAGAGTTCACTCAGACTTGCATCCATTGAGTCAGTGATGCCATCCAGCCATCTCATCCTCTGTCGTCCCCTTCTCCTTCTGCCCCCAATCCCTCCCAGCATCAGAGTCTTTTCCAATGAGTCAGCTCTTCACATGAGGTGGCCAAAGTACTGGAGTTTCAGCTTCAGCATCAGTCCTTCCAAAGAAATCCCAGGGCTGATCTCCTTCAGAATGGACTGGTTGGATCTCCTTGCAGTCCAAGGGACTCTCAAGAGTCTTCTCCAACACCACAGTTCAAAAACATCAATTCTTCGACACTCAGCTTTCTTCACAGTCCAACTCTCACATCCATACATTACTACTGGAAAAACCAGAGCCTTGACTAGATGGACCTTTGTTGGCAAAGCAATGTCTCTGCTTTTCAATATGCTATTTATATGATGTCATCTTACATGCCTTAAAATGGCTCTCGTAAAAAAAGACAAGAGACAACAAGGGTTAGTGAGAATGCGGAGAAAAGGGAAAAATCAAAGTGCCCATCAGTAGATAAATGGGTAAAGAAATGTAATATCACACACACACACACATAAATATATACATATACATATTTTTTTCAGCCATGAGAAAGAAGGAAATCCTGCCATGTGGCTGGATAACATGGATGGACTTTGAGGACATTATACTAAATGAAATATTTCAAATAGAAAGACAAATACCACGTGGTATCACTTACAGGTGGAATCAAAAAAATAAGTCAAACTTAGAGAGAAACAGAATGTTAGTCACTAAGTCATGTCCAGTTCTTCGTGACCTCACAGAGTGCAGCCCACCAAGCTCTTCTGTCCATGGAATTCTTCAGGCAATAATACTAGAGTTGATTGCCATTCCCTTCTCCAAGGGATCTTCCTGACCCAGGGATCAAACTTGTGTATCCTTCACTGCAGGCATATTCTTTACTGACTGAGTCACCGGAGAGAAATAGAAAGTAAGCAAATTGTTATCAGGGACTGGGGTGTGCAGGAAATAGGGAAATGCTGATAAAAGGGATACAAACTGTAAGCTAGAAGGTGAATAAGTTCTAAAGACAATGAAAAACATGATGATTTTAGTTGATAACACTGTATCAGAAAGAAGAAAAAAAGATTAAGACTGGGAATCATAAAGCTACACGATACACATTTTAGCATCATTTCTGAGATTACTTCCTTTCAGGAGACAGAAGGACCTGTAGAGAAAAGATGTGGAGTTGTCTCAATATCTTCCTTCCTTGCCCCCAGGCACCAGAATACATTCCTAGCAGTTTATGTGTACCATTAAGAGCAAGTGACACCACCTGAAAGCTAGTCCCAAAGGAATTAATTCGCCAGACACTGCTGACACCTCAGTGGGGACGAAACTCCCTGCCTGCCATCATGAACGCGACCCCACCGCCTCCGGGGAGAAGTTTGTGCTGCAGTGTTTTCTCCAGGAGAGAACAAGAAAATGGGCAGTGGTCTCTAGTCCTCAGCGATTTCCCTCTGCAGCCGATAAAGCTGCTTTGAAACTCAGTGAAAACTGACTGGAAACACTGTAAGGAAGAATGAACTCTTCTTGTAAAATAAAAAGACGCATCTTCTGCTATTACCGGAAGTACACTAAAAGCATCACTTTTCCCCCCCACTGTCTTGGAAATTTATTGAATACAATCATTGTAGTGAACAGAACATAATCAGCCTCACCTCATTTATTAAGAACAATGCGATTATCCTTCCTATTTTAGCGTTTCAATGGCTCTTCAACATTTAAAGTGATGTATAATCAGCTGTGAAATCAACTATAGACTTTCAGCACATAATAAACAAAAGAAAATGCTGGGACAATTCATCATTTCAAGTATTTATATGATACAATTTACTTCAGGGTGTACTATTGCTTTCCAATATTTCATCTTTTGCTATCAGAATATAGGCTAGTCTTAAGCATAATTCTAGCTAGATGCTATAGTTTATCATGAAGAATTATTTTATTTTTAGTGTGATTTAGCATTGAGATAATCTTATTTTTTCAAGCCAGCTATATTTCATTTGGGAGATTAGTTTTTTTCTTTATCTTGCTCAGGAATATACTTTTCAGGAATGTGGTTCTTTAAAATGTGGAAAGTGTAATATAATTGCAATAGAGTCTGAAAGTATACAGCTAAGAGATATGGAAAAAGACAGGAAGGATTATTAGATTGATTGTGTTTCTAAAATTTTAGATCTGGAAGCAACTTGTGACTTATTTAGTTGGAAGAAATAGTTTTGTTAATGAGGTTACAGTCTCAGATTAAGGATGATTCTTTGGTTCCATGGCTGGTCAATGGCCAAGGGATTCATCCAAGACTTGAATCCATCCAGATAACCTAAATGGTCCAAATATGCCCTTCTGATAAATAATACACCTTAGAAGTGTAACCTCTCTCTGCCTCCTCCCAGCATCTCATAAGTCAGTTCATTCATCTGATAGCCAACCCTGACTGTCGGAGTTCTCCCTAAGAAAGTCTGATTCTCATCTCATGTAAATCACCCACTGGTCCAAGTTATGGAGAAACACAGAGAAAGTGTCATCCACATACCCCATTGACACTGTTCCCATATTTAAAGAGAGAGAACTTGTCCCACATTCTCAAAGAAACTACTTATTCATCACTTATGTGATTATTTTCAGCAGGAGTTGGCTGAAACACTCCTGGCTTCTGATCCCCTCCCACATTCTAGGCACCAAAAGTCACCAAAAGTGAGTAAGAATGAATAATACCCAATTGCTTCAATCCTGCCTTCTCTTTTGAACTTCCCTAACTCAGAAGAGAGAGGCTGCAGTCTTTTCTCATCCAGAAAAATAAAATTAAATAATATTTTAAAGTTTCCATATCTGAGTAGGTCAAAGATTGAGTTTCCACGGTGCTCTCTATTGTTGGGGATGGAGAGGGGAGCAATTGCAAGATTTCAGTATTGTGAAGCCTAGGGATCTAAAATAACTTTTGCATGTACTCCAACAAATCTCGTTTCTATTTGAGCCATTATAGCATCAGCAAATTCTGTCCCTGATTCTGATGAACTTCTCACATCATTCCCAGTAATTTAATCAATCCACCAATTAGAGAAGGAACGATCAGAATTTCAGGACCGAAAGATCATTAAACACATGAACATGAGACTCTGGACAGTCACCCTTGCTGGCATCTCCATAGAAGATGAGAATAAAAACTACCATTTATGAAACACTTCATAAATTATCTCCTTTGGGCTTCACAACAACCTACATTTGGGGAATAAATAGGCTGGAAGAGCTTAAATAACTCACAGAAGGTAAAATATGGCAGAATCGTGATTCCAAACAGGGTTTCAGATGCCAGGTCTTCTGTTTTAATGGCTACCAAGAAAGAGCAAATAAAGCAGAGCCCCAGCTGGGGAAACAGAACATGGTCAAAAGTGGGTTGATATAGAAGAGAAGTTTATGAAGAAGCAAAGGACAGTAGAAGGGGCTACGAGAGCAACATCTAAGTCAAGTATTAAGACAATTTACCCTAGCCTCAGCTCAGCTTTTCAGCAGAGCATCATGGCAAGCATGTGAATTCCAGGGTCAAGTTTGTCTTGATCCCTAGCTTGATTCTATCTTCTTTTGGATGAAGAATCTTGGATAAGTTGAAGTTTTTTCCTCACCTGTGAAGTGAGGGCATAAAAGTATCATGTCTAATGAAATAAACTATGTTAAATATTTAATACATAGCTAGTGCAACATAGATTGGAGGCAAATGTTAGCATTTAATTTTACTTACTGGTTCTTTACTCACCTAGGCATAAAATATTTTCCCTCCCTTTATTTCTCCTTCTGTCTCAGAAACTCTATCTTCTTTCCCTGCCTTCATTTCTTCCACTAATTTCTAAGTACTTGTTATGTACAATGAGCTGTACAGATATTGGAGATGCAGATAATGATATTTAAAAATAGTCTCTGATCTTAAGATGCTCTCAATGTAACTGGGAGGGTAGTCAGCAGAAAAATGGCAACAGTTTATAGTAAATTTCAAGTAGAAGTTTTAATGATAAGAACGTTTTCAATTTGCTTTAGAAATATTAAGTGTATGATCAGTTGCTCAGTCATGTCTGACTCTTTGAGACCCCATGGGCTGTAGCCCACCAGGTTCCTCTGTCCATGGAATTCTCAGGCAAGACTACTGGAAGGGGTTGCCCTTTCCTTCTCCAGGGGATCTTTCCAACCCAGGGATCAAACCTGCATCTTCTATGCCTCCTGCACTGGCCAGCAGATTCTTTACTACCACCCTACCTGGGAAGCTCTAAGAAAGCTTTCAAAGGAAAAAAAAAAACAAAACAAACAAACACTCTTGAGCTGGTGTTGAAAGAATGAATAGGAGCTTTCCCTGTAGACAAAGGTGTTTACAACAAAGACAGAGCTTTGTTCAAAGTCAGAGACTCAGCACAACATAACAGTTTCCAGCAGACCAGAGTGATTAGATAAAGCTGAATAAAACAAACCAGAAGAGCACAGAACAAAACAGCACAGAACGAAAGTAGTGGGGAGTGGCAAGAGATGAAGCAAGACTGCAGGTTGTGCCAAGACCAGCGTTTGTTATAGGATGATAAGTTGGGATAATAATTAAGGCTCCCCCACCTCCTTCCTATGGGTCTGCACAGACATCACACCCATGAGTGTCCCTGCCCAACACAACACACACACACACACACACACACACACACACACACACACACACACACATATTCAAAGTCAGTGCCCACTTTTGATTTTCCAAATAGTCTTTTGATGAAATCCATGGCATAACCAAGTTTTGGAAGCCAGGGTTTTATTTTCAAGAAATTTTTACAATTTGGGGGTTTCATGAACACTGAAAGACTCTTGGACATAAAATACTCACTTCATCTAACAGACAGTGAAGAACACTTGATGGAAAAGAGTTGCTCTTCTCATCTTAAATTATATAAAGCTCTCATAGGCAAGAGAAAGGGAAAAAAATATGAAAAGATGCAAAAGCTTAGATACGGGTCTCTAAAAGAGACCTGAGCCCAAATCCTTCTTTCTACGTTTTGACCTATGGAATGAGCAAGATGGTAGAACTGCAAATTATAGAATATAGAAATGGATTTGAGGTTGTAATGAGCAAAGCTCACTTGGCTCGTAGGGGTTAGGGTTGGCCACAAATCTGGCAAAATTTCTTTGCAGAGATGGGAGTCAATAATGTGCTATGGCATATGGCTGAAAAGAGGGTCTAAACTAGACTCTTAAATGTACAGGAGGTTGGAGAAGAGAATGCTCGAGTGCCCAAGTCCTTAGGAAGGGTGCAGAAGCTAGCTGAGAGAGAGACAGCAAGTAGGCTGAGTGTCCTCAGGGTGAAGAGAGATGGGTTAAGGAAAAGCACTATGGACCAATAGTTGGGGACCAAGAAGGACATAAATAAAATTAGCAGATAGCAAAGTGGATAGACGTCAACAAAGCAAGACCACAAGCCCCGACACGTGTATGACTGGCCCGGCTGAAACCCTGAAGTTTGAAGTTTAGATTAATCAAGAGACATGATTAAGAGCAGAAAAAAAACCCCAACTTGACTGACAAAACTCTACAATGCTTGGGTTTTCCTAAACTGATTGAGGCTAAATTTTCCTAAGTAAATTAGATTCACTTATTAACAATAAATCTTGAATTTATGTTTGCCCACTCTCTCCTCCTACTAGGAGTCACAGAAGAAGAATGCCTATAGCAAAAGTGTAAAGAAAGACTTAAATGATGTAGATAAGGTTTGGGTGGATGAAGAGATAAATGGATTGGTGGGTGGATGAGTGGATGTATGGATAAGTAGATGGGGAATCAGAAAAGAAGACTTCACACTAGGTTGAAAGCTATTTTCCCCATTTTTCCTGAGCATTTATGCAGAAATACCTGGTGTGTACAAAACATATTTGCCTAAAACCTTTTTTATTATGTGCACACAATCAAACTTTATCATCCCTCTTGACAGAATCTGAGCTTCTGATGGCAGAATAGTTATTCTGGGTAAATTTACATCTTTCTCTTTTGGCATGTTGCTTTTCCCCAGTCGTCTTTGTTTGAACCTCTGTTGCAGGTTAATGGATGCTAAGCCCATTTCAGAACATAAAATCTGCCATGTCTTCATAACTTATCATGTGTAACTGGGCACACCCCTTCTTAAAAAGATTAAGCAGTCTGCATTATGCTCATATCAAGGACAATTACTTTTTCAAACTTTCAGTTTTATACCTCCAAACACCATTAGATTAGAAATAACAGCCCTCACACAGACAAATAAAATGAGGAGCAGGAGACAGGTGTAACTTGGGCATTTGTACCGTGATTGACAGATTCTGGACAAGAGGTTGTTATTGTTCAGTGGCGCAGTCTGACTCTTTGCAAGCTCATGGACTGTAGCACACCAAGCTTTCCTATCCTTCGCTATCTCTCAAAGTGAACATGAACGTGAAAGTCCCTCAGTCGTGTCTGACTCTTTGTGACCCCATGGACTGTACAGTCCCATGGGATTCTCCAGGCCTGAATACTGAAGTGGGTAGCCTTTCCCTTCTCCAGGAGATCTTCCTAACCCAGGGATCGAACCCAGGTGTCCCGCATTGCAGGTGGATTCTTTGCCAGCTGAGCTAATCAGGGCAGCCCAAACAGTCTCTCAGAGTTCTATCTGAGAACTCTCTCTCAAAGTTCACTCAAATTCATGTCCATTGAGTCAGTGATGCTATCTAACCATCTCATCCTCTGCCACTCCTTTCTTCTCCTGCCCTCGATCTTTCCCAGCATTAGGGTCTCTTCCGATGAGTTGCCTCTTTGCATCAGAAGTGAGTTCAGGTATAGACAAGGATAGAGCTTGCTCTGTGGACTAGACAATGTCTATCTTTGGGAAAACTCTTATTTGTAAACATCTTGGACTCCAGCCTCTTTCCCTGGGTTTATTTATCTTCCAGAAGAAGAACTTCTACTGGTGTCATCCCCTGACTACATATTCTCTTGGGCTTTGACCTACTTATTTTTGTCAGAATTTGATCTCTTACATTTTTGAAAAGCATGTCTTTTCAACCTACTGAATTGTA
The DNA here is from genome assembly GCF_001704415.2 of Capra hircus. Lineage (NCBI taxonomy): Eukaryota > Metazoa > Chordata > Mammalia > Artiodactyla > Bovidae > Capra > Capra hircus. The sequence goes on from NC_030813.1 coordinate 106,512,077, forward strand.
GTCATCATTATTTCTCCCATCATTCTTGAACTCACCTCAGGCCCTGTTCCAAACCATCCCCTGCCCTTCAGGCAGGATTTGCATTAGTGCTGATTTGGCAGAAGCTTTCTTGCCCTCTCTTGGAGCCCAAAACAACAGCCATGAGACAGACGTATGATGAGAATTTTTAAGTGAGTTTCACCAGGGTAAACTCAACAAGCAAAGGGGTATTGAGTACTGAGTACTGTGGGCAGGGGAAGGGATCCTTCTCTGAGAACAATCAAAGCTAAAAATATCAGAGGAAGATAAATCAAAATGTAGAGTAGAAATACACATTGTTGATCTTCCAATGTATCTCCATCTCACCCTGAGCTTGGTTCTTTTTCTGTGCATGTAAACAGAGTTTGCAAAATACCTGCAGCATTTTGAAGGCATTGCATTGCATTTGTGGTACAATGTCCATATCCAAGTAAATTAAGGCATAGAAAAGCCTTTAAAGGAGAGAGTTTTCAAATATTGAAAAGGAAACCCATTTTGTGGTTATCTAATATTTAAAAGTCTCTTAGAGGAGAATTGAGGTGTGGTAGAGCATTACCTCATCAACTATCTATGGGAGAGTACCAGTTTTATTTAGTTATTTCTCCAGTTTTATGTTTGGAAAATACAATCAAAGTCAGGGAATTTCTCTCATAACAATCATGGCCATCAGAGCCCTCTCCCTTTATTCTAAATGTTTCTAAACACATTCTTCTCAAATGAGAGAAGTTTCTACTTGTCTCATTGCTGATAAGAAACAGATGCCCAGGAACGGGTAGAAGTCCATGGAACCTCTCTGCTCTCATTTGTTTCCTGATTCTACATCCTTACCAGCTCATGAAAGATGAGGCTGCCTCCGCCCCTAGCACTCACCCTGGACATATAAGCATCCTCCATCCTCCAGCGGAGGGAGATCAACAATCATGGCTGGGAGTAGTCTTCCCATTTTACAGATGGGGATATGAAAAGTCAGAAAGGTTGAGTCATTTAAATGATAATCATATAGACAGTGAGCCACAGATACAGGACTCCCTGATTCAATGTTAAGTGTTGCTCCATGAAAGAAAGTCATTATCGGAAAATACATTTGTTTAATGCTGCTTACTCTCTTTACAATGCGCATTAAAGAAGCAAATGGGAGTTCCAAGAAACCCTGCAGAAAAAACACCTGATTGAATTTTGTTCCCCAGATATGTTTCATCAGGAGCCACTTAACAATATCCAAACTGTGGAGAAGACGCTGTTACCCTACTTGTCTGACTGATAAGTGAAAAATACTACCTCTGTAGATTTTCCACCTAGATCTATGTCCTCTTGAAGAGTCAGATAGACTAAAGCATATTACTTTGGAAATAAACCTTGACTATTCATTGGAAAGACTTATCCTGAAGGTGAAGCTCCAATACTGTGGTCACCTCATTAGAAGAGCTGGCTCACCGGAAAAGACCTTGATTCTGGAAAAGATCAGAGGTAAAAGGAAAAGAGGGTGGCAGAGGATGAGATGGTTGGATAGCATCACCAACTCAATACACATGAATTTGAGTAAACTCTAAGAGATAGTAAAGGACAGAGGAGAATGGTGTGCTGCAGTCCATGGGATCACAAAGAGTCAGACAAGACTTAGTAACTGAACAATAAAACATTACTTTTCACTAGTCTCTCTTCTGACCCCATCATATTTAGAAACAAAAATGTGTGATGATTGGATATTGCCCCAAATTGCTTTATTTCTTTTTTTCTTCATTACTTTTATTTTTTTTTTATTAGTTTAACTGGATTTTGTTTTAATATGTCTTCTTTTTTTAAATTTATTTTTTTATTTTTTAAATTTTAAAATCTTTAATTCTTACATGCGTTCCCAAACATGAACCCCCCTCCCACCTCCCTCCCCATAACATCTCTCTGGGTCATCCCCATGCACCAGCCCCAAGCATGCTGTATCCTGCATCAGACATAGACTGGCAATTCAATTCTTACATGATAGTATACATGTTAGAATGTCATTCTCCCAAATCATCCCACCCTCTCCCTCCCTCTGAGTCCAAAAGTCCATTATACACATCTGTGTCTCTTTCCCTGTCTTGCATACAGGGTCGTCATTGCCATCTTCCTAAATTCCATATATATGTGTTAGTATACTGTATTGGTGTTTTTCTTTCTGGCTTACTTCACTCTGTATAATCGGCTCCAGTTTCATCCATCTCATCAGAACTGATTCAAATGAATTCTTTTTATGGCTGAGTAATACTCCATTGTGTATATGTACCACAGCTTTCTTATCCATTCATCTGATGATGGACATCTAGGTTGTTTCCATATCCTAGCTATTATAAACAATGCTGCGATGAACATTGGGGTACATGTGTCTCTTTCAATTCTGGTTTCCTTGGTGTGTATGCCCAGAAGTGGGATTGCTGGGTCATAAGGTAGTTCTATTTGCAATTTTTTAAGGAATCTCCACACTGTTCTCCATAGTGGCTGTACTAGTTTGCATTCCTACCAACAGTGTAGGAGGGTTCCCTTTTCTCCACACCCTCTCCAGCATTTATTGCTTGCAGATATTTGGATCACAGCCATTCTGACTGGTGTGAAGTGGTACCTCATTGTGGTTTTGATTTGCATTTCTCTAATAATGAGTGATGTTGAGCATCTTTTCATGTGTTTGTTAGCCATCCGTATGTCTTCTTTGGAGAAATGTCTATTTAGTTCTTTGGCCCATTTTTTGATTGGGTCATTTATTTTTCTGGAATTGAGCTGCAGAAGTTGTTTGTATATTTTTGAGATTAGTTGTTTGTCAGTTGCTTCATTTGCTATTATTTTCTCCCATTCAGAAGGCTGTCTTTTCACCTTGCTTATATTTTCCTTTGTTGTGCAGAAGCTTTTAATTTTAATTAGATCCCATTTGTTTATTTTTGCTTTTATTTCCAGAATTCTGGGAGGTGGATCATAGAGGATCCTGCTGTGATTTATGTCTGAGAATGTTTTGCCTATGTTCTCCTCTAGGAGTTTTATAGTTTCTGGTCTTACATTTAGATCTTTAATCCATTTTGAGTTTATTTTTGTGTACGGTGTTAGAAAGTGATCTAGTTTCATTCTTTTACAAGTGGTTGGCCAGTTTTCCCAGCACCACTTGTTAAAGAGATTGTCTTTACTCCATTGTATATTCTTGCCTCCTTTGTCAAAGATAAGGTGTCCATATGTGTGTGGATTTATCTCTGGGCTTTCTATTTTGTTCCATTGATCTATATGTCTGTCTTTGTGCCAGTACCATACTGTCTTGATGACTGTGGCTTTGTAGTAGAGCCTGAATTCAGGCAAGTTGATTCCTCCAGTTCCATTCTTCTTTCTCAAGATTGCTTTGGCTATTCGAGGTTTTTTGTATTTCCATACAAATCTTGAAATTATTTGTTCTAGTTCTGTGAAAAATGTGGCTGGTAGCTTGATAGGGATTGCATTGAATTTGTAAATTGCTTTGGGTAGTATACTCATTTTCACTATATTGATTCTTTCGATCCATGAACATAGTATATTTCTCCATCTATTAGTGTCCTCTTTGATTTCTTTAATCAGTGTTTTATAGTTTTCTATATATAGGTCTTTAGTTTCTAACAAATCCTGAAACTAAAAAGACTACTAGAGTCTGACACCATGCACTGATCACTGCATTGAGGTGTCCTCTATCTGTTACCCAGTTCTGAAGGTTCACCCACGTTTTAGTTATTTGTTACAGCGGCACCACAGGTCGTGCTAGTGGTCAAGAACCCGCCTGCCACTGCAGGAGATATAAGAGACTCAGGTTAGACTCCTGGGTCAGGAAGATCCCCAGGAGGAGGGCATGGCAACCAACTTCAGTATTCTTGCCTGGACAATCCCATGGACAACACCAAAGCCCTCGGTACCAATTACGATCTTAGTCTGTTTGGGCTGCTTTACCAGATACCATAGATTGGCTAGTTTAAACAACAGAAATTTATTTCTCACAGTCCTGGCAGCTGAAAGTCAATGATCAGAGTGCGGGCATAGTGAAAGCCTTCTTCCTGACTATATTCTGTTGTGTCCTTACATGGTGGAGAAAAAGAGGTTCACTCCCTTCAATTTCCTATAAAGGCAGCAATCCCATCACGGTGGCTCCACCCTCACACACTTGTTTTGCTGTTGCTGTTCAGTCACTAAGTCTTCTCCAACTTTTTGTGACCCCATGGACTACAGCACACCAGGCTCACCTGTCCTTCACCATCTCCTGGAGCTTGCTCAGATTCATGTCCATTGATTTGATGATGCTATCTAACCATCTCATCCTCTGATGCACCCTTCTCCTTTTGCCAGCCTTAGGGCATTTTTCAATGAGCCAGCTCTTTGCATGAGGTGGCCAGAGTATTGGGGCTTTAACATCAGTTCTTCCAATGAATACTCAGAGTTGATTTCCTTTAGGATTGACTCATTTGATTTCCAAGGGTTTCCCTGTGGCTCAGGGATAAAGCATCCACCTGCAATGCAGGAGACATAAGAGATGCAGGTTGATCTCTGGGTCAGGAAGATCCCCTGGAGAATGTAATGACAACCCACTCAATATTCTTGACTGGAAAACCCCATGGGCAGGGGAACCTGCGGGCTACAGTCCATGTGGTTACAAAACAGTCAGACATGACTGAGCACACATACCTCTTTATCACCTTATCTAAACCTAATTAGCTCCCGAAGACTCCACCTCCAAATACCACAATATTGGGATTTAGTGTTTTGAAGAGACATAAACATTTAGTCCATAGAAATGGCCTATTAAAAGAATTAAAAACTATCAATAAGCAGTTAAAAGATAAGCATGAGAAGCAGAGGGTTTCTTTACAGTTTAAGAAGTCCTTATCGTCTCAGTGGAAGAACAGACACAGCCCAGAAGAAAATATAGGAGTTGATAGTCATCGCAAAGTGCTCCAGGGACATAGGCTGAATCAAGACAGGTCAGTTTTACTAACATAAAGATCCTGATAAAATCTGGGCCTTGAGAAATGGAATGGGAAGCCATCTCTACAGATGATCTTAAGGATTTCAGCTTTCTGACCTCACCTGGTCGATCAGTGTCTCCAGAGTTGACACAGCCCTCCCTGGTAAGAGCAAGAATTTCCCCTGTGCATGAAGATATTGCAAAAGCTTTTCCCCAGTAAAGCAATAAGATCCCCTCTCTGGAGCTGCCTGTCTGCTCTTTTGGATCATAGACCAATAACTGAGAATAACTCCCACAATATCAGGCTCAGCTGGGGATTTGCTAGGTCTGATAGAAACAAAAGATGCTATACCTTCCTTACAAAAGCTGCAAACGTCACCTAGCATACACCGAGGAGCCAAGGATGCAATCCTGGAACTGGAGTTTAAGAGTGCTTGATCGCGTGTTGGCATGTGACCCTATGGACTGGGCAAACATAAATTCATCGTCTTGAAGCATTTTTTATGACATGTGGTTTAACACTTTGGTGAAAAGTAAAAGTGAAAGGATTAGTCGCTCAGTCATGTCTGACTCTTTGTGACCCTATGGGCTATAGCCTGCAAGGCTCTTCTGTTCATAGAATTCTTTAGGCAAGAATACAGGAGTGGGTAGCCTTTCCTTCTCTAAGGGATCTTCCCCACCCAGGAACTGAACCAGGTTTCCTGCATTGCAGGCAGATTCTTTACCGTAAGAATTAGAGTAAGAATTCCTGTATCCCAATATCATAACATAGGGCAAACTCACTATTGTACATCTCTGAAGCCTAGAAGTGATGGCCTATCCTGAACAAAATAGGATGACCTGAGTTACTGTGACCAACAGTAGAGGAACAGAGAAGCTGAGAGAAGTGGGCATAGCAAAATGATCATGTCAAGTGAAGGCAGAAGGTCCACCAGAAAAGTATACTCCATGAAAGGCTGCTTCAGATCCTTTCATCAAGACAATCAGGACTGTGCTTGTGAGAGAGGCCATAGCATCTCTAAGAGTTTTCTTGGTAGCTCTCCTCTAAAGAGCAGAGTGGGTATTCAAAGAGTCATGGCAGAACAGGGTTTATCAATATTCATGGAGATGGTGGCCTCACTATCTTAGGCTTTAGCATTAGGGGCTGTAGTTTCCATTACAACCCATGAGGATGGAGGAAGGTAGCCTGACATAGAGGGAATCTTAAACAGTTGGAGGTGATGATAGTGGGAAAGGCTGCAGTATGGAATGTGGCAAGTCATTGTGCATGATTCCAGATGCCGACCCCTAAAGTTCTAAGGCAAGGACACGCCATCTGCAGCAATTCAATCAAGAAAGTACTCTTGACCCATTACAGGATGCCAAAGGAGATGAAGCACGTGGTTATGAGACACTAGTAATCACACACCCAGGCTGCCTATTATGAGCAGATTCTATCAGTCCTATTTATATAAAAGTTGGGAAATCCATAACCTTAGGATCTAGCAGCAGTTCATTGTATGATGAAACTACATCTAGGACTAAGACCAAGTGGAATCAAATGCCATGAAAAAGCTTCATGGCCATGTGAGCCAGACCCATTGATACATAGCACAATAGCATCGTTACTGCACCCAGCTCACACCTGTAATTTTGTGTGGCTGGGCGGTGAGGCGGGGGGCGGGGGGTGTTCTTCCTTGGTGGCTCAGATAACAAAGAATCTGTCTGCAGTGCAGGAGACCTTGATTCAACCCCTGGGTGGCGAGGATCCCCTGAGAAAGGAATGGCTACACATTCTAGCATTCTTGCCTGGAGAATTTCATGGACAGAAGAGTCTGGCTACTGTCCATGGGGTTAGAAAGATTCAGACATGATTGATTGAGTGTGTGTGTGTGTGTGAGAGAGAGAAGAGAGAGAGAGAGGGAGCAGGTATCATATGACCACCAGAAAGAAGAGGAAACTGCTCAAACTTGGTTGAAGTATATGTCAGTTTGGGATGTTCATGCAAATCAAAAACAGATGGCGGTTGCCTTAAACATTAAGACATGGCACTGGAAGACAAGAGAGAGATATATTTTCCCAGTGGATAGAAGTAAGATAGCTGAACTTGCTTATCCCTTGTGTGAGAGCAGAAATAGCCTAAGGTGAGAATACATATATAGATTTATGGGTGGAAGTCAGTGGCCTCCCAGCTGGATAGAAATCTAAAAGGAAAGACAATTGACTTGATAGAATGTTAAAGTAGCTTAGTGAAGACACAGTTGTGACACCTGCTTAGAGATGTTGCTCTGGAAGTTTGGGATGCCATTACTCAAAACAGAGTGCTGGCACAGAGAAATTTGTAAGTGTTGCTAAGTCTTGTTTTCCTAGTCAGAAAGGAAGGTGGGTCCAAGAACCAAGGAATGAAAGCAGCAATGTTCACACATATCTTCACTCTCAGGATTCCCAGGGCTCATTTGGGCTCCTTGTCCCCCAGGTGCTATACACTCTGGAGTTAGCATTCCCAGTCCCCAAAGGAGCCACATTTTTACCATGGACCACCAGCTAAAACGACAGAATGATCTCTGTTCATCTCAAAGGCAAACGATTCAATATCACGGTAATCCAAGTCTATGCCCCAACCAGTAACACTGAAGAAGCTGAAGTTGAATGGTTCTATGAAGACCTACAAGACCTTTTAGAACTAACACCCAAAAAAGATGTCCTTTTCATTATAGGGGACTGGAATGCAAAAGTAGGAAGTCAAGAAACACCTGGACTAACAGGCAAATTTGGCCTTGGAATGTGGAATGAAGCAGGGCAAAGACTAATAGAGTTTTGCCAAGAAAATACACTGGTCATAGCAAACACCCTCTTCCAACAACACAAGAGAAGACTCCACACATGGACATCACCAGATGGTCAACATCGAAATCAGATTGATTATATTCTTTGCAGCCAAAGATGGAGAAGCTCTATATAGTCAACAAAAACAAGACCAGGAGCTGACTGTGGCTCAGATCATGAACTCCTTATTACCAAATTCAGACTCAACTTGAAGAAAGTAGGGAAAACCACTAACCATTCAGGTATGACCTAAATCAAATCCCTTATGATTATACAGTGGAAGTGAGAAATAGATTTAAGGGACTAGATCTGATAGACAGAGTGCCTGATGAACTATGGAATGAGGTTCGTGACATTGTACAGGAGACAGGGATCAAGACCATCCCCATGGAAAAGAAATGCAAAAAAGCAAAATGGCTGTCTGGGGAGGCCTTACAAATAGCTGAGAAAAGAAGAGAAGTGAAAAGCAAAGGAGAAAAGGAAAGATATAAGCATCTGAATGCAGAGTTCTAAAGAATAGCAAAGAGAGATAAGAAAGCCTTCTTCAGCGATCAATGCAAAAAATAGAGGAAAACAACAGAATGGGAAAGACTAGAGATCTCTTCAAGAAAATTAGAAATACCAAGGGAAGATTTCATGCAAAGATGGGCTTGATAAAGGACAGAAATGGTATGGACCTAAAAGAGGCAGAAGATATTAAGAAAAGGTGGCAAGAATACACAAAAGAACTGTACAAAAAAGATCTTCACGACTCTGATAATCACGATGGTGTGATCACTCATCTAGAACCAGACATCCTGGAATGTCAAGTCAAGTGGGCCTTAGAACACATCACTATGAACAAAGCTAGTGGAGGTGATGGACTTCCAGTTGAGCTATTTCAAATCCTGAAAGATGATGCTGTGAAAGTGCTGCACTCAATATGCCAGCAAATTTGGAAAACTCAGCAGTGGCCACAGGACTGGAAAAGGTCAGTTTTCATTCCAATCCCAAAGAAAGGCAATGTGAAAGAATGTGCAGACTACCGCACAATTGCACTCATCTCACATGCTAGTAAAGTAATGCCCAAAATTCTCCAAGTCAGGCTTCAGCAATACGTGAACTGTGAACTCCCTGATGTTCAAGCTGGTTTTAGAAAAGGCAGAGGAACCAGAGATCAAAATGCCAACATCCGCTGGATCATGGAAAAGCAAGAGAGCTCCAGAAAAACATCTATTTCTGTTTTATTGACTATGCCAAAGACTTTGACTGTGTGGATCACAATAAACTGTGGAAAATTCTGAGAGAGATGGGAATACCAGACCACCTGACCTGCCTCTTGAGAAATCTGTGGGCAGGTCAGGAAGCAACAGTGAGACCTGGACATGGAATAACAGACTGGCTCCAAATAGGAAAAGGAGTACATCAAGGCATTTTATTGTCACCCTGCTTATTTAACTGATATGCAGAGTACATCATGAGAAATGCTGGACTGGAAGAAACACAAGCTGGAATCAAGACTGGGAGAAATATCAATAACCTCAGATATGCAGATGACACTACCCTTATGGTAGAAAGTGAAGAGGAACTAAAAAGCTTCTTGATGAAAGTGAAAGAGGAGAGTGAAAAAGTTGGCTTAAAGCTTAACATTCAGAAAACGAAGATCATGGCATCCGGTCCCATCACTTCATGGGAAATAGATAGGGAAACAGTGGAAACATTGTCAGACTTTATTTTTGGGAGCACCAAAATCACTGCAGATGGTGACTCCAGCCATGAAATTAAAAGATGCTTACTTCTTGGAAGAAAAGTTATGACCAACCTAGATAGCATATGCAAAAGCAGAGACATTACTTTGCCGACTAAGGTCCGTCTAGTCAAGACTATGGTTTTTCCAGTAGTCATGTATGGATGTGAGAGTTAGACTGTGAAGAAGGTTGAGTGCCGAAGAATTGATGCTTTTGAACTGTGGTGTTGGAGAAGACTCTTGAGAATCCCCTGGACTGCAAAGAGATCCAACCAGTCCATTCTGAAGGAGATCAGCCCTGGGATTTCTTTGGAAGGAATTATGCTAAAGCTGAAACTCCAGTATTTTGGCCACCTCATGCAAAGAGTTGACTCATTGGAAAAGACTTTGATGCTGGGAGGGATTGCGGAAAGGAGGAGAAGGGGAAGGCAGAGGATGAGATGGCTGGATGACATCACGGACTCGATGGAGGTGAGTCTGAGTGAACTCTGGGAGTTGGTGATGGACAGGGAGGCCTGGCGTGCTGCAATTCATTGGGTCGCAAAGAGTCGGACACGACTGAGTGACTGAACTGAATTGAACAGGCTTTGGTGATTGTCTGGGAACTTTAGCATTCCTTAGGCCCAAAGTGACCTACTGGCAGGAAGATGAATCATCATCTTCCCAGTGTTCATTGACTCAGATCAGTAAGAAGAGGTGTTTTTGCTTTCCAACTATGTGTAAAGGAAGAATATACGGAAAGCATCTTGCTACTCCTTGCTTTTATATATGTGCATGGACGCTTGGGGCAACCCTGACCTAATGACCCCTGGTGGCTAAGGTGGTAAAGAATCTGCCTGCAGTGCAGGAGACCTGGGTTTGATCCTTGGGTTAAGGAAGCATCCCAGGAGAAAGGAATAGCTATCCACTCCAGTATTTTTGCCTGGAGAATTCCTTGGACAAAGGAGCCTGGCAGACTACAGTCCATGGGATTGCAAAAAGTAGGACATGACTGATAGACTTTCACTTTTGGCCTGATGAAGAGTTTCCCTCCTTGAGGAATGATTGTCTCAGTTACACCACGGGGTAAGCCAGCAAGACCTGCAGAGGTGATTACTGAGGGTGAGGGGCATTTAGAATGGATAACACAAGAAGACAAAGAGTACCGGTTGCAACCTCGTGACCAACTGTAGCAATGGTGACTGCCATTCATCCCACTCACGTTCCTCTTCTTAGTATCTGTGTGCCGTGGGGGAGTTGTTCCCCATACGCGGATGAGGAAGTCAATCTGTGCAGCATGAGGGATGGACTAGAGCTGACACTTAACATGCTGCTCAACTCCATTTTCACAGGAAGACTCATAGCAAGGGGTCTAGTGAGCTGATAGCCTTTAATAGTTGCCACAGCTTCAGGATCCATTGCTGAATTCACTCTGAGGCTACCCTATCAGAGGAGAGCTCCAGCCATGATGGTGTGTGGCAGGACCATGATTGTGGACATTTCCAGCCCAATATGGGGCTCATCCAATAAGTAATCTTTACTCTGTGACTTCCCTCACCCTAGACAAGGCTTTCTGCTCTGACATCTAAGGGTGTACCTACCCACCTTCCTTCCTTCCCTCCCTTCTTTCCCAGACAACGGACTTACATCACCATCAGGATTCCTGCTCCACCAGTTCCTGCTCCATTGCCCACTTTATTTTCAATGTATCTCTTGCTTTGATTAATTTTTAAAATATATCTTTCTTTTTTTTCCTAAATATTTTATCATGCAGGCATATCTGGTTTTATTCTGTTCTGCCTTATTGCACTTAGCAGGTATCGTGTCTTTTACAAATTGGAACCTTGTGGCAACATGCATCAAGCAAGAGTATTGGTATTATTTTCCCCATATAAAATTTTATCGAGTATATCAAAAGTGTTAAAAAAAAAAACAAGTGTTAGTCACTCAGCCATGTCTGACTCTTTGCAACCCTGTGGACTGTAGTCTGCCAGGTTCCTCTTTTCATGCACTTCTCGTGACAAGAATATTAGAGTGGGTTACCATTTCCTACTCCAAAGGATCTTCCCAACCCAGGGATCGAACCCAGTTCTCCTGCATTGCAAACAGTTTCTTTACCGTCTGATCCACCAGGGAAGCCCTGGTACACCAAAACTCTCCATTAAAGCATAATGTACTATAATATCATACTATAATATCGACTTTATATTATAGATTAGATTATAGTATAGATTAGCACTATAATATAAACTTTTAGATTAGATTTATAGATTAGATTATAGTGTAGATTAGTACTATAATAGAGACGTATATTGGAGAAGGCAATGGCACCCCACTCTAGTACTCTTGCCTGGAAAATCCCATGGACAGATGAGCCTGGTAGGCTGCAGTCCATGGGGTTGCTGAGAGTTGGACACGACTCAGTGACTTCAATTTCACTTTTCACTTTCATGCATTGGAGAAGGAAATGGCAACCCACTCCAGTGTTCTTGCCTGGAGAATCCCAGGGACAGGGGAGCCTGGTGGGCTGCCGTCTATGGGGTAGCACAGAGTCGGACAGGACTGAAGCGACTTAGCAGCAGCAGCAGCAGAGACTTATATTATAGATTAGATTATAGTGTAGATTAGCACTATAATAGAGACTTATAGATTAGATTAGGCTTATATTATAGATTAGATTATAGTATAGATTAGTACTATAATAGAGACTTTATATTATAGAGTGCAGCCCACACTGTTCTAGTCGATGGGAAGTTAGGAATGGCTTCCTGGAGGAAGTGAGCTTTTTTCTCAAGTCAGCCACTATACTTTTGCAACTACAGAAATCTGGTTTCAATATTTTGATATGCTGTGGTGCAGAAACCTTTTTGGTGGTCTTGGGTGTTTTGAACACCCTCTGTTCTGAATGACTGCTTGTCTTGTGTATTTCCACCATGCCCTGCACTTCCCCTGCCAGAGTACGTTTTAGGAGAGAATGACTGCTTGTTTTGCTCATTTACTTGTCCCTCCCTATCCCTAGAAGGAAAAGAAATTTGCTTATTCACTAATCCAAACATGGAAAATATTTCTCCTATCGTCCCAGCGAAAGACAGTCTATTATACTATCATCCTAAAGGGAGCTTCTCAGGTAGCATAGTGGTAAAGAATCCACCTTCCAATGCAGGAGACCCAAGAGACATGGATTTGATTCCTGGTTCAGGAAGATTCCCTGGAGGAGGGCATGGCAATCTGCTTTGGTATTCTTGCCTGGAAAATTCCATGGACAGAGAAGCACAGTTCATAAAGTTGCACAGAGTCATACAAGACTGAGCAACTGAGCAAGCACACACACACACGCACACACACACACACATCCTCCTAAGGAAAAAGATATGGGATGACGTTCACTGTCTGTAGGGTTGTCCCCTTAAAAGGCAAGCAATATGGGAATTTGGCAGATTCCAGTCAATTACTTTGAAAGAGCCAACTGATCCAAACTCTGCACGACTACAACTTTATTCCTCCAGCCCCAAACAGGCAATTCTAAAATGTTTAAGTACATGACAGAGTAATGGTTACTGTCTCTCCTCTCTCCTTGCTCTAGTACAAGGGACAGCATCTGAATCAATTACTCAAAAAAGGGGGTAATGCATTTAATGATGTCCAATTAAATTTCCAGCATGATGTTAGACTCTTAAATAATATTTCCCTATTTTATAAGTGAGACACTATGACAAGTTCAAGGATTTCAGGATTAATCTAGAAAGAGACAAAGCCACCAAAGGCAGCAGCACAGCATTCTGGGGCTGTGTTTGGACAGAGTGGTATGGGAGGAGTCTCTCACAGCAAAGACTGTCCACAGACCATGGCACAAAGCTTTTGGGGAAATAGGACCTCCTTCCCAAAGGTCTCTGAAGGATCTCCCAAGGGAGAAGAGCAAATCATAGAGGGTGCTTCCGTGTCTAGGTGATGCATCCTATCTCTCAGCAGCAAATGAGGAGTATCTGGATCATGAACTCCTAAGGGAGGCAGCAGGTGAGATCTAGTTATAAGATTGCCATGTCAGTGGTTAGCAGATGATGGTTGCAGCGTTGCAGGAAATGTGAAGCACATAGGCTCTAGGTGGTTAAAATATATGTTTATTTGAACTCTGTCGTTTCTCTCTGTAAAGAGAGAAAGACAGACAGATAGATAGCTATAGATGCATCTCTGCATATTGTATATATGTAAGATTTTGATTTTAATGTCAGCAGGCTTTAGGCTAATGGTCCAATGCTGCTTTGAAATCAGAAACACAGCAGGGACCATTTTAGGTTAATAAACAGGGACTGTCTTTGGCCCATTTATATAACAGATTCAAAGTGGCTTTTCCAAGATGATACAGCAAGGGAAAGATAAAACTGGAACATGAACCTGGATTAACATTTGTCATTCCATCAGACAATGGTATCTATACCGTGCCTTACAATAGTACATTTTCCTGGCATACCAATTTTGCATTTTCAAGTAGTAAAGGGACAACTTTATCTCCAAAGTGCCATAAAGGAAGACAGTAAAACCAATTTTCAAAGAGGAGTCACTCACCTTGCTCTCTGAAACATCATTGTTAAAACTCTGTATTGATGACAGGAAGAGAGAGAGAAAAAAGGGCTAAGGAAGCAGGGAGGATGGGAATAGAGGGTGGGGAGAGAAGAAAAAAGACATGAAGAAGGGGTGGGAAAAGAGCGGAAGGAGAAAAAGAAAAGAGACCTATGAGGTTCACCAATCTGAAACGGTATGCCAGTGGAAGTCAGAGATATGTTTTGAAATGAAATTTTAAAATAATTTCAAAAAAGATCTCATTCTATTCTATAAGATGCATCCACTTCGCTTACCCGCACATTCAATTTATCCCTCTTACTTTTGTATTTAACCTTTAATTTGACCTTCACTTGTGCATGAAGATAGCAGAAAATAAAGTCTAGTTTTCTTCTCTCCCAGAACAATGTGAGGAAATTCATCTGGTTGGTAACTTGCAAAGGAAGAAGGTAAGCACTTAGCTCTGCTTAGTGGAGATGGATTCTTAAAATTAAGGTTGTCATTAGCTGGTAAATTAGCCAGCGATCATCATACTTTGACCTCACATACCCTATTTTCTTCATTTCAGTGCCTGAATTTTCCTTCTTGTTCTCTCCCACACAGGATGCAAGACTGTTCACCTCTCATAGGAGGTTACTCTTTTGAGAATATAGCAAAATATGTCACCTATATCAGAAGTAAAGAGTCTGCCTGCAGTGCAAGAGACACAGGAGACATGGGTTTGATCCCATGGTCGGGAAGATCCCCTGGAGAAGGAAATGGCAACCCACTCCAGTATCTTGCTTGGGAAATCTCGCAGACGGAGGAACCTGGTGGACTACAGTCCATGGGGTCACAATGAGTCAGACACAACTGAGCACCTGATCACCTATTATTATCTACCAGTTTGAGGGTGTAACTACAAAAAAGAGATCTTGAAAAAAATTAATTGGAATTGGAATCAATAGCGGATTTTTCCTTCACCCATACTCCCAGTTGTATAACATCTAATGGACACCATTGCTTCACTTGGTTCTCTCATCATAAACTATGGAAGGGAAAGAGCCTCATTAGTATTTAAGTACCTAAAATGTGCCAAGAATGTAAAATATACACATAATATTTAAACCTTATGATGACCTTTGAGGATGAGGAAAACAAACAAAGCTCATAAAGGGAGAGTGTCATAGTGTTACGGCCATGGCTAGAATGCAAGTGGCAAAAATCTGCCTTAAATGTTCATCCAACTGATTCAAATCCTGTAGTCTATAATACCCCCAAGTTATTGAGCTGACTAAAAGTTTGTTCAGGTTTTTCTATAATAAAAACAAGCTTTTTGGCCAACCTAATAAGTTTCTTGTCTATTAACCAACAACAGAAATAGTTCTACTGTGAGTGAGGTGAGTTGAGTGAAAGTTGCTTAGTCATGTCTGACTCTTTGTGACTCCATGGACTGTATCCTGCCAGGCTCCTCTGTCCATGGAATTCTCCAGGCCAGAATACTGGAGAGGGTAGCCATTCTCTTCTCTAGGAGATCTTGCCAACCCAGGGATCGAACCCAGGTCTCCTGCAATGCAGGCAGATTCTTTACCATTTGAGCCACCAGGGAAGCCCAAGAATACTGGAGTGGGTAGCCTATCCCTTCTCCAGGGGGTAGTTCTAAAGAGCAGGTCAACTCTTACCAGTCCAAAACAAAACTCTAGATTCTCCTCTCTAACACTTGCCCCAGAATTTCCCATCTATTCAACTGGCACCAGCATAACCCTGCTGCTGCTGCTGCTGCTGCTAAGTCGTTTCAGTCGTGTCTGACTCTGTGCAACCCCATAGAAGGCAGCCCACCAGACTCCCAAGTCCCTGGGATTCTCCAGGCAAGAACACTGGAGTGGGTTGCCATTTCCTTCTCGAATGCATGAAAGTGAAAAGTGAAAGTGAAGCATAACCCTACTTAATTTTAATTCTGGAAAACATATCTGCTTCTTTTCCCTCATCATTTTCACCCCCTGTTTACTCCATCAGCTGGGTTCAAGCTTCATAACAGTGTCTACATCACCATTTCCTCTGCTCCTCCCTGCATGAAGTCACACTTTAACCTGACAAGTAACTTCCCACTGTTCTTAGGCAATGCCCCTTCAGCCTTTGACAATGATCACAGGGATCTTTTAAAAAGTTACAACAATCCGCATTATCTCCCTCTTTGGAATGCTTCACTGGCTTCCAATTGTACCTTCAGTTAAGTCCAAAATCCTTATAAACTCCCAGATCTTTACATGGTACAGGTTGCTTTCCTTCCATTTACTTTGCCCCTCACTTCCTCTCATTGATTTAGACAAATTGGCTTTCTTTCTCTTTTTAAACACTACACTCAAAGGTTACTTTATCCTATCACCTTTATGCCAACTTTCTTCTCTTCTTGAGATAATTTTGCCTATTTTTTTAGTATTCCACAGAGTATTTATATATTCCTCTTACAAATACTTAGACTTGTGTTACAAATATCTTCTTCAGTTTTGATTGGTCCTGTCATCCTTTCATTCTTTATGAATTTATGTGTATCACCTTTTGCTTAGTGATTAGTTTGGTTTAAAAAATCTTTTTTTTTTTTTTTGCCCCAAAGTCATCAAGATATTCTGCATTTGTACTGTCTTATAAAGTAATTAATTTAACAACACTTGAGTTTTCTGAATGTTGTGAGATAGAGATCCAAATTCATGTTTTCCTGTATAGATACTGTGAACAAAGACAAACAAAGGAGCATTGTTCACCACTCAGTTCTACAAAGGTTAAGGCATAACTCAATGTAGTTGCCCACCAACTGTGCAACTTGAGAACTCAGGATTAAAATAAATAAACAAATAAAAACGGGAAGAAGGGCTCTAGCTGGGAAATAACTGGCTTGCATGTGTGCTAAGTTGCTTCAGTCATGTCCCACTCATTGTGACCCTATTGTCTATACCCTGAAAGTCTCCTCTGTCCATGGGATTCTACAAGAAAGCATGCTAGAGTGCTTTCTTGGGGATCTTACTGACCAGGGGCCAAACCCACATTTCTTATGTCTCCTGCATTGACAGGGGGGTTCTTTATCACTAGCACCACCTAAGAAGCCCTAAACAAGCCTTAAATCAATGCATATCTCAGGAAGAATATCAGAGAATCCAGATTCTTACATATCCCCCTTAGGAAAGCACTAATATCATTAGCTGATAATATCTATTTATGATTAACAGTAATCTTTTACAAAGATATATGGAAAAGCAGAGACATTACTTTGCCAACAAAGGTCCATCTAGTCAAGGCAATGGTTTTTCCAGTGGTCATGTATGGATGTGAGAGTTGGACTATAAAGAAAGCTGAGCACTGAAGAACAGATGCTTTTGAACTGTGGTGTTGGAGAAGACTCTTGAGAGTCCCTTGGACTGCAAGGAGATCCAACCAGTCCATCCTAAAGGAAATCAGTCTTGAATCTTCATTGAAAGGACTGATGTTAATGCTGAAACTCCAATACTTTGGTCACCTGATATGAAGAGCTGACTCATTTGAAAAGACCCTGATGCTGGGAAAGATTGAAGGCAGGAGGAGTAGGGAACGACAGAGGATGAGATGGTTGGATGGCATCACCGGCTCAATGGACATGGGTTTGGGTGGACTCTGGGATTTGGTGATGGACTGGGAGGCCTGGTGTGCCGCGGTTCATGTGGTCGTGAAGAGTTGGACACGACTGAGTGACTGAACTGAACTGAACTGAACTGATGCTTCACTGCATATATATACTAGCCAAAAAAACAAAAAAAAGACATACATATTTGGCTTTTCCCCTACCTCTTCATAACAATTCTGTAGCACAGAGTGGTTGTCTTCCAGGCTGTAGTCCTCAGTAAGACTCTAAGTAAAACTTAAGCTCACAACTATTATATTGTGTATTTTTCTTTAAGTCAACAATATAGAGCCTTCACAGTATATGAGGTTATCTTATCCAATATCCAATATCTTATCCAATATACAAATAAACATATTTAGCCATTTCATGTTGATGTATGGCAAAACCAATACAATATTATAAAGTAATTAACCTCCAATTAAAATAAATAAATTTATATTAAAATACATATTTAGCCATTTCAATAAAAATTTTTAATTTCTTCTTTTAAAACTTGAAAGATATTTTATTTATTTTTTATTTTAATTTTTGTTTATTGTTTATTCAATTTATTTTTTATTTTTTTACTTTATTTTACTTTACAATACTATATTGGTTTTGCCATACATCAACATGAATCCACCACAGGTGTACATGAGTTCCCAATCCTGAACCCCCCTCCCACCTCCCTCCCTATACCATCTCTCTGGGTCATCCCCGTGCACCAGCCCCAAGCATCCTGTATCCTATATCGAACTTAGACTGGCGATTCATTTCTTATATGATATTATACATGTTTCAATGCCATTCTCCCAAATCGTCCCACCCTCTCCCTCTCCCACAGAGTCCAAAACTGTTCTATACCTCTGTGTCTCTTTTGCTGTCTCATGTACAGGGTTATCATTATCATCTTTTTAAATTCCATATATATGTGTTAGCATGCTGTATTGGTGTTTTTCTTTCTGGCTTACTTCACTCTGTATAATCGGCTCCAGTTTCATTCACCTCATTAGAACTGATTCAAATGCATTCTTTTTAATGGCTGAGTAATACTCCATTGTGTATATGTACCAGAGCTTTCTTATCCATCCATTTTATTTCTAGGCATTTTTTTTCTTTCTATTGTACATAGTTTCTTTTGTTATTACATTTTTAGCTGGTTGTTTTATGTATAGAGAAACACACTTGAAACCTGTATAGTGATTTTATAGCAGTCAGTTCAGTTCAGCCCAGTCGCTCATTCATGTCTGACTGTAATCCCATGGACTGCAGCATGCCAGGCTTCCCTGTCTATCTCCAGCTCCTAGAGCTTGCTCAAACTTATGTGCAAGTTTATACCAGTGACTCCAATAAATTCCATATTTATGGTTATTTTTCATAGATAACCTAGTATCTGAAGATAATGGCAGTTTTAATTTCTATTCCAGTGCCTCTGTCTTTTGCTTCTATTTCTGGACTTACTGCCTTACCCAGGATTTTGAATACAATATTGAATAGGTATATTCTCAGCTTTAAAAATAAAATCTTGATTTTTTTCCCCACCTTAAAAATGAGTTACATTTGCTATTAAATTTAATAATTTTTAAAATATATTACTTCTCAGGCATGAAAATTCCTTTTTACCCTTAATTGACTAAAATACTTTATGTTTTTTAGTTCATGAGTGGATGGTGTGCTGAATCTAACACTTTTTTTTTTTTATTCAGTAAGGTATAGTGATTGATGTTTTAGTGCGAAGCCAATCTTGTATTCCTGAAATAAACCAACTTTTTCATTAGTTTTTGTCTATTTTTGCATTTGCTTTTACTAATGAGTTTAGCTTTTCTGGTTTCATGCTTAAACATATGTTAGTGCCACAAAACTATTAAAAGAGTTTTATTTCTCAGTTCTCTGAGCTTGTATAGTTTTAATTGATTTATTCTTTGGCTGTTTGATAAAACCATCCATAAACTGTCTAGATATGACTTCTTTTATATTTGGGCATACTGCATGTCATGAAGGAACTTAGTTCCCTGACCAGATATCAGACTTGCACCCCTGCTTTGGGAGGTGGAGTCTTAACCACCAGACCACTGGGGAAGTCCCCAGATCTTTAGACATTATTGTCATGGAAAGTCAATGTCTATATCTTGCTTCTCCAAATACTTACTAATTTTTCTCATCCTTCCTTCTAGCAACTCAGACCTTCTCTTTAGAATCATATTCTTTCTATTAAAGTACAACTGTTACTATATTGTTGGTGAACTCCTGTTGGTGGTAAATTCTCTCAGTTATTATTTGGTTAAAATATCTTTATTTCACTTATAAATTAAGAAAGATCTTTGCTCAGGATAGAGCTGAAGTTGAATACTAAACTTCTTGAGCAGTCTGGGTGTTCATTGTCATGTCCTTTAACCGCTGGTCTATAGACATGCTGCTAAGTCAATTATTATACTCCCACGTTCTGAAGGTGATATTTAAAGTCTTCTCATTTTAGATAGTTTTCTCTAGCCTTAATATAATGTCTCTGAGGGTCAATTTATGTTCATTTACTTTGTTTGAGTTATTTGGGATCTGGGATCTAAAATTCATGTTTCAACAATCCTTGAGTGTCTTCAGCTTTTGTCTCATGAAAATTGTCTTGAATCTATTATCTCCTTCTGATGCTGATTAGAATATTCTAGATATTCATACTTTGTTCTCCCTTTTGTATCTTTCTTTGGCTTCTTGTGCTGAATACTGCAATTTTTCTTTTCTTTTATTTGCATTTTATCATCCAGTTCATTAACTCTTTCTCTGGCTCTTACTAAATCTTTTGCTTAAAATGTTTATTTTGCTTATAAATTTTAATTACTGTATTGCTAAGTTATTTCAGTTGTGTCTGACTCTTTGCAACCCCTCGGACTGCAGCCCAGCAGGCTCCTCTGTCCATGGGATTCTCCAGGCAACAGTGCTGGAGTAGGTTGCCATTTCCTACTGATTACTAAAAGTTCTATTTAAATGACTTGAAGGTCTACTTTGTCACGATTATAGTCTCTTGCTCCTGATTTATATTTTCAAACACCTCTTTCATTTCTTATTTAGTAAAACATATTTTTAAATTCTGCATTTCATAATTCTGAAAACTGAAATCTTTGTGCTTTTGCTTATCTTATTTTTTTATTCTCACTGTTTCTCATTCTGTTTTGTTATGATGGAGTTTGCCTGTTTGGCTGGCTTTTTATGATATGTGCATATGTATATGAGAGAGAGATAGATAAAGAGGGAGACATGGAGACAGAGAGAGAGAGAATGATGGAGAGTGAGTGTTTTGGGGGTCTTTAGCCTCTTTGGAGACTCTGCACTGCTTCACTAAGATTTCAAATTAGTCTAAGTTAGCCATCTGGGGGACATCAATGATAGGTCCCTTTGAATGAAAAGAGGTTTTATTTTTCATGACAGACAGTTAAATATCTAACCAAATCCCATATAAAGTATGTTTATGATCATGAATTCTTAAAGACAATTTTTCCCTCTTCCTGTTCAAGGTTAAGGGAAACATGCCTTCAGTGTGGGATTTAACATTCATCTTTCCACTGAGGGTTTAGTTCTTTGGTATCTCATCTTTATGAAGGTCTCCTATTAGAATTCCCATGTTGGGGAGGTTTTAGGCTATATTCCCTTTCTCCTTGGCAAGCATCAAACTTCAAGTTCAAGGTCACCAGAGGACTTCAGACACGCTCATGGGGCAATTGACTTTAGCACTCCTTCACCCTCTGTTTTAACACCTTCATCTGGTTTGAGGTCTCTGGATAATTATTCAACCCATGAAACTCAGCACCGTTTTCACCAAATCAGCTTCTTTTTAAAATACTTCTTAAAAAAATTACATGAAAAGTTTTGCATTACAGTTGTCTCCTGTTAATAAGAAAATGAGAAAGGAAGAAGAGAGAGAGAGGGAAGAATGAAAAACACTCATTTACTGTTGGTAGGAAAGTAAATTGGTTCAACTGCTATGAAGAACACTGTGGAAGTTTCTTCAAAAACTAAAAATTGAGTTACCGTATGATCCAGCAATCCCACTGTGGGGCATATATCCAGAGGAAACCCTAATTCAACAGGATGCACATACCCCAGTGTTCACAGTAGCACTCTTTACAGTAGCCCAGACATGGAAGCAGCCTAAATGTACATTGACAGATGAATGGATAAATAAGATGTGGTATATGTATACAATTAAATATTACTCAAAAAAGAAAAAGAATGAAATAATGCCATTTGCAGCAACTTGGGTAGGCATAGACGTTATTATAGAGTGGAATAAGTCAGAGGAAGAAAAGTATCACATGATATCGCTTATACGTGAAATCTAAAAAATGGTACAAATGAACTTATTTACAAACAAAAATAGATTCACAGACGTAAAAAACAAATTTTGGGGCTTCCCTGATAGCTCAGTTGGTAAAGAATCAGCCTGCATGGAGGAGACCCCTGGTTCAGTTGCTGGTTGGGAAGATCCCCTGGAAAAGGGGAAGACTACCAACTTCAGTATCGTGGCCTGGAGAATTCCATGGACTGTATAGTCCGTGGGGTCACAAAGAGTCAGACACGACTGAGTGACTTTCACTTCACTTCACTCAAAGGGGAAAAGATGGGGAGGGGGATAAACTAGAAATTTGGATTAACAAATATACACTGCTGTATATAAAATAGTTAAACAACAAAGTCCTACTGTATAGCTTAGAGACATATATTGTGATATCTTGTAATAACCCACAATGGAAAAGAATTTTAAAAAGAATACACATACACACACACACATATATATATATGTATAAGTAAAGCACTTTGTTATAGAAGGAAATGGCAACCCACTCCAGTGTTCTTGCCTGGGGAATCCCAGGGATGGGGGAGCCTGCTGGGCTGCCGTTTATGGGGTCGCACAGGGTCGGACACGACTGAAGCAACTTAGCAGCATTAGCAGCAGCAGCAGCATATGCCTTAAAGATGGTAAATCAACTATACTTCAATTAAAAAATAAAAAATAATAAAAGATTTGAAAAGCTGATTTGGGATGGAGGAGCCTGATGGGATGCAGTCCATGGGGTCACTAAGAGTCGGACACGACTGAGCAACGTAACTTTCACTTTTTACTTTCATGCATTGGAGAAGGAAATGGCAACCCACTCCACTGTTCTTGCCGGGAGAATCCCAGGGATGGGGGAGCCTGGTGGGCTGCCCTCTATGGGGTCGCACAGAGTCGGACATGACTGAAGTGACTTAGCAGCAGCAGCAGGCGCTTATATTCTGAATTTTAAAATTAAAATATTAATCTAAGCATTTCTGTCTTTAAACACAATTTTATGAGCATCCTGGTCAATGACTCAATAGTCTTTGACCTTAAGACAGGCATGTTGCATGTGGTCATTTAATTGCCCAGTATTTGAGTTATTTCCATTTTTCTAATATTGTAAATATTTCAATGGTCATATTTCTTTCCAGAAAACACACTTGTCTAATTATTAAGACTACATTGTTAATAATGTATTAAAATTACTGCTATTTTTGCAGAAAACACACATGTCTAATTATTAAGACTACATTGTAAATAATGTATTAAAATTACTGTTATTTTGTAATTGTACCTACTGTGTGCTTTATTATTGATAATAAATACATTGATTCAATGGAGAAATATTAAAAATTGAGCCCCTATGAATGGGTGAATTGATCAACAAATTGATAAAGATTGTTATATACTCAAATGCATATGTATGTTAATATGCACAAAATATTTGATCAATAGCATAATGATATGTGAGGGAAGTGTGAGTGTGCACATCTATGTGTGAGTACGTAAGAGTGTGAGTATGTGTGAGTGTGTGTAGGTAGTTGTATTTAGGGCTATATAGTGGTGAATGTAAGTGTGTGTAGGTAGATGTATCTAGGGCTATAAGGTGGTGAATTTATGTGGGTGAGAATAAGAAAGTGTGTTCAAGCTAAGAATTTTCCATAGCTGGAGACACAGACTTAGATGGGAGGAGTATTTGTATAGCCAACTGTGAAAAATGCATATTATTTTCTCTCCTAGATGTGAGGAAATGAATAATCACTTTTTTTAAAAAAACTACAGCTTCTCTCTAAGCCTTCTTACCAGAAATTTGGATGTTGTACCACTGGTTTGGAGCTTGATTGTTGTTCAACGGCTAAGTTGTGTCCAACTCTTTGCGACCCCATGGACTGCAGCTTACCAGGCTTCCCTGTCCTCCGCTATCTCTGCAGTTTGTTCAAATTCATGTCTACTAAGTTGGTGATGCTATCTAACCAACTCATCCTCTGTTGCCCCCTTCTCCTCCTGCCCTCAACCCTTCCTAGCACCAGGGTCTTTTCCAATGAGTAGAGTCTTGCCTGGAGAATCCCAGGGATGGGGGAGCCTGATGGGCTGCCGTCTATGGGGTCGCACAGAGTTGGACACAACTGAAGCGACTTAGCAACAGCAGCAGAGTCTTCACATTGAGTGGCCAGAGTATTGGGGCTTCAGCTTTAGCATCAGTCCTTCCAAAGAATATTCAGGGTTTATTTTAAAGAACTCTTCAGGTGACTTGGAGGATGATAGATTGGTGACAGGCTGAATTATTTCAAATATCTTTTTATATCCATCAAGATGTACTCGGAAAATAACAAGTGATAGATTCTGGATTGGAACTCAGTTTCCTGCCTTATGGAGCAGTATTAGAAACCACAATTACATCCAAACTTTAGAATTTACGCTTTTTCTATATAGTCAGTCTATTCACTGTTCATCAGACAGAAAGCAGGTTTTGAACAGTGTCTTGCTACATGGACCAAAAATTGCAAAAAGAAGCCCGATGAATGTCCCAAGTCTTATGAAACAATAAAAAATACATATGAAAGGAGACTTAATTTTCCATTCTCCTAAACACAAGGCTTCCATCCTCCACCCCAGAGAAAAAAATAATTTCCATTTAAAAGGTGTTTTGACACTGATTAGTTGAGACTAAAGTCTCATGTAACTCAACTGCTTGAAAATAAAGTCATAGCTAATGGCTCTTCCTGGATTCAGCCAAAGAACTGGTGAGCAGTGACTAAAGAAACATCTGTCTTTTCATATGTATGAACAGTTCTTGTTATAAGTCCTATAGGATTCATGAGATTCATTATGAAAGAAAATCTGTATGATCATTTTAAAGACCATCTGCTTGGGGCTTAAGATCATCACCTAGCTGGGCTTCCTGGAACACTGTGTCCAAAAGGAAATAACAAACACACTGTGAAAATTCATACACTGCTGCTTTTTTCCCCATGGTTAATAATGGAGATACCTTCTTTTCCCTCAATTGAAGTGTGGTTCAGAAAAAGCTGAAGCTCTTCCACTCCATTTGGATGATTTTCATCTCTTTGAAGTAATGCTACCTTGTAGCTACGAACAATTTTTACAGATCTAAAACTCTGGCCATCAACAGTGGGAAATTTATTTTTATCAGCTCTTCCCCCCTTCCATTTGATATATTATTGGACTCTTGAAAATATCAGTTGAACACCATGCAAAGGAATATTTGTCAAGTTGTCAGCACCTTGTGATTAATACGAATGTAGATCAGTTATATATATAAAAAAATAAAAGTCTAGGAAATCCAGTTGATGTTATTTGAATTTTGAAACCACAGGGACATCAAAGTCCTTCTTGATGTAGCTGCAAAATGTTACCAAAGCAATTACATTTTACACTCTGTCTTCTAAGAGCATCCTCACATGGAAAACTTTGCAACTTTACAAGGTACAAAGATGCCACTGAAGAAACTGATTGAAAACTCAGAAAGCAATTTTCTAATAGAGTTGAAGTGAATTCTTTGTCTATGTTAAAAAACATCACATGAAGTAAACTAGGGAAAATCTATTTTTCCCTACATTCTAGTTAAGCTGTTTCCAATTGACTTGCCAGTTCTACATATTTGCCATTCTCCTGCCAAATGCCTACAGGCATTGCAACAACATTTTTTTTTTTTTCAGGTGAGAGCTGACACAGGGAAATATTCTCCTGCTCACACACACACACACACACACACACAAATCACTCTCGTCCTGTGCCCTGTCTCTATTTTTCCTTTCTGTTTTCTTCCCTGAGCCAACACTCCCATTCCTCCAAGATATAAACAAAGCTAGGGTAATAAGGGTATATTATTACTGCAATTAAAAAAAAAAAAAACAGAAATTTTTTTAAAAGATCCAAATAGTCAAAGCCGTGGTTTTCCCAGTAGCCATGTGTGGATGTGAGAGTTGGACCACACCACACATAGAGATAGAACTGTGGGCTCAGTCTGTCATCAACTGGCCCAGAAGATGGGGACTTGGTCAGTGACTGCCAGTTTCTCTCATTTGGGCCCCTATTTCCAACTCAGGACCAACCAGAGGAAGGCAGATACATATGCTCCCAAAACCAATCGCATAGATCTTCTGCCAGGAAAGCTACAGATCAGTTTCCCTAATCTCCAATCAGGGTGCCTCTGAAGCTTTGTCTTTTTCCTCTATAAAGCTTTTCTACTCTTCTGACTGCCTTCGAATCTCTGTCAAATGCAAGTGAAGGTGGCGGATGTGCTTGCAAAGGCTAAATTAATAACCACTGCCGGTTCTCATCTGGGGTATCTTTATTAATTTCTCCACCAGGCATTGCCTCCAACAGATCCTCATCAACAAACAAACGAAAAACCAACAAGTACATTTTAAAGTCTCTCATCTCACCCTCACTTTCTTCCTGTCCATTAATTTCTGCAAAAGAACTGACATTGATGGCAAAATGTATTTAATTATATTATATCCTTTCCTTTGAATATCGAGCAAGGATTAGTCATAAGTGCTCTAAATACAGTGTGTGTGTCTGTGAGTCACTCAGTTGTGTCCAACTCTTTGAGACCCCATGGACTATAGCCTGCCAGGCTCCTCTGTCCATGGAGTTCTCCAGGCAAGAACACTGGAGTGGGTTGCCATTCCTTTCTCCAGGGGATCTTCTCGACCCAGGGATAGAAACTGAATCTCCCACATTGCAGGCAGATTCTTTGTTGTCCAAGCATAAATACAGCATATCAACAGGCAAAGTTGCACGGATTTAAGAAAAACAAAAAGATTTAAGTAAATATGTAAGTAGACATAAGTGAATATGGCTACATGCACACACACCCACACCCATGTACATACGATGAAGTGGACCTATTCAAAAATAAGAACCTATGGAAAATATGGACTTATGGAAAATAAGAAATGATGGGTTCATTTTTGCTCTGTGATTAGATTGAATTTAGATTTTAAAAGCAATATGTGGATTTGTTTTTAAAATTCTTGTCACAATACTCTTTGTGAATTTGTTTTTAAAAAAGGAGAAATTTTTACCTAAAAGGATCCAACTACTCCCCCAGTTTTGTTCTCTGATACAAACCTTTGTATCCTTTTCTCTTTTAATGGTCAACAATCATTACACTCTGTAAACCACTGCAATGCTTATCCTACAAGAGTATTTTTAATATCATCATCCCAATTTGTATTAAGTATGCTGATTTTTGAAATTTAGCATTTGTCTGTTTGTCATAGTGTAGCTGATGCTGCCTCTTCTGCTGACAAAGATAGTGCAGAACAGAGCAAGAGAATAAAGCTGAGCTGAGGGTCCATTGTTCTGATGGAAACAAATTACATTGAGATGGAGCTTATAAATGACTAGTAAACCAGCCAATCTGCCTACAAAATAGAATATATTTTGTACATGCAATTAAACCTTGTGTGTGTGTGTGTGTGTGTGTGTGTGTGTCTCACTGGGTAAGAGAATTTGAGATGTGATGATTTCAGACAAGACTTTCAGCTGTGGTGTCTATTCCAGTAAAACTCTAGACACTAAGCTGGACTGCATATTATTTTTATCTGGCCTTGTAGAACACACCATTAATCCTCAATTGCACTGCTATATTGGTAAGAAAGAAGAAACATCAGATCAGAGGGGAAAAAAAAATCTAAGAATGTTAGGAGCTAGGAAGAAAAAAAAAAGCTAATTTGTCTGTTACAGTTCATTTCACATGTAGAGGGAGTTAAGATGGGAAAAGTATATCTCAGAAGGTAATTACATTTTGTCTGCAATCAATAGAACACACTGGGGAGAGAAAAACTACTTGTATTACACTTAGAATTAGGGGCTTCACAATGCGGCTTGAATTATCCTCAGTCACAGCAGCCAGAGCAAGGCTGACAAAGTCTTATCTTATTCCAAAGTTTTCAACTCAATCTCTGTCTTCTCTTCAAATCTCTACACCCTGAGAGTAGAAAGCATCAGGTCACAACTATGATTTTGGTCTTTTTCAAACACTGTGATCAGTCGTGAAGTATGGAATCATACATGAAGTCAGGAATCATTTTGTCACTATTAATATTTAATTAGCTCATGGTAGCAATCAACTCATTTGAAATTTATAAATCAGTGAGGTTGTTGTCAAGAACGCCATCTGTTTCCATGATGAAATACTTCTTGAGTGAGCAAGGGTATGGTAGAATTAGTGTTGGTGGATTAACCACTGTGCCCAGCATGGGGTATACCCATGGGAATGTGAACATCGCCTGTATGGGTGCTGGCATGTGTCAGTGAGAAGAGCATGCTGAACTCTGGGCTGATTGACAGGCCCTCCACTGCGACATTGTCAAACTAAGACGTATGCGGTCATCAGATATTCTCTTCTACTGTGGTCCTCATGGCAGTCACAGCCTCTTATCACCCTTTCCAAGATGCCCAGCTGAGAAGCTCAGAGTCATCTTTAATTTCTCTGCTGCATAGGTCAGTACTCTTTTCGATTGTAAGGGATGGAAGTACAGTTCAAAAAAGCTTTCAAAAAGAGTGAATACAGTGGTCTGTGTAACCTGAATTAGAGCTTTTGACTCAGCAGGATCTGAGGATTCTAACAGTATCTTTAGGGGCTGGCTTCCCTCTCCTTTTCTCGGCTAGAATTTTCTCTGGGAAAACTTCATTCTCTGATACGTGCTCTCCATTTGGGAAAATATGGCAAATGGTAGCTCTGGGGTTAAGTCATTTTTATATTTCCTGTAGAAAAGAGCAGATGACGTTTCTAGTAATTTCAAAAATTCTTTGTCACTCTTCACTAGCTATGCCTCAAGCCATGTGGCTACCCCCCAGCCTCAAGAAGATGAGATGCTATGATTGGCCAACCTAGATTCCATCCCCCCACCTGACCCCTTATTTGTCCAGTGCATGAGAAAGATATTGAGCAACAGAAGGTGACAGATAGCAGGTTCATTCACATTTATTTTACCTAATAGCCAGGGAACTGACAAGTCACATGGCTTTTACATATTAAAAATCTCTTGGTCATTTTCTCCTTCAAATTCTA
Source organism: Capra hircus (assembly GCF_001704415.2). NCBI lineage: Eukaryota > Metazoa > Chordata > Mammalia > Artiodactyla > Bovidae > Capra > Capra hircus. Next base: position 106,541,071 of record NC_030813.1, read on the forward strand.
CCGCCATTGTCTGAGTTGAGATTCTCAGCTGGTTGTTTACCACTGACGCTTGGTTACAGTTGATGCTTTTGAGTTGTGATACTGGAAAAGACTCTTGAGAGTCCTTTGGACAGGAAGGAGATCAAGCTGGCCAACTCTAAAGGAAATAAACCCTAAATGCTCATTGGAAAGACTGATGCTGAAGCTCCAATACTTTGGCCACCTGCTCTGAAGTGTCGACTCATTGGAAAAGATGCTGATGCTGGGAAGATTGAGGGCAGGAGAAGTGGGTGACAGAGGATGATATGGTCAGATAGCATCACTGACTCAGTAAATATAAATTTGAGCAAACTCCTAGGAGGTAGTAAAAATCAGAGGAGCCTGGCATGCTGCAGTCCATGGGGTCACAAACAGTTGAACACAACTAAGTAACTGAACAATAACAACAACAATTAACTGGTCCCCTTGCGTCCTTTCAAGATCTTCTCTTGTAACTGCAACATGTTTCTTCAGAGCTGTTGACTCCTCTCTATGTGCATCATTCTTGACACATATTCATCTATTCACGTCCCTTGATGTCTAACATCTTTTCATAGACTGTTAAAAGCACTTCCCCTCATTCACACTTGAAAACTACTGATTACATTTTAACAAAGTTGGCTGTAAGATTGTATCCAACTCCACATGCTTTTCAATAACCTTGAAACTTAGCCACAACAAGATAAATCTAAACCCTCTCTTCTTGAATCTGGGTGGGCTTTGGACTAATATATAACTAACAAATGGAGAAGGAAGTGGTAACACACTCCAATATTCTTGCCTGGGAAATTCCATAGATAGAAGAGCCTGGTGTTCTACAGTCCATGTGATTGCAAAGAGTCAGACATGTTCAGTTCAGTAAAGTTGCTCAGTCGTGTCCGACTCTGCGACCCCATGAACCACAGCACGCTGGGCCTCCCTGTTAATCACCAACACCCGGAGTCCACCCAAACCCATGTCCATCGAGTCGGTGATGCCATCCAACCATCTCATCCTATGTCATCCCCTTCTCCTCCTGCCCTCAATCTTTCCCAGCATCAGGGTCTTTTCAAATGAGTCAGCTCTTCGCATCAGGTGACCAAAGTATTGCAGCTTAAGCTTCAGCATTAGTCCTTCCAATGAAAACCCAGGACTGATCTCCTTTAGGATGGACTGGTTGGATCTCCTTGAAGTCCAAGGGACTCTCAAGAGTCTTCTCTAACACCACAGTTCAAAAGCATCAATTCTTGGCACTCAGCTTTCTTTATAATACAACTTTCATATCCATACATGACCACTGGAAAAACCATAGACTTGACTAGACGGATCTTTTTGGCAAAGTAATGTCTCTGCTTTTGAATATGCTGTCTATGTTGGTCACAATTTTTCTTCCAAGGAGTAAGTGTCTTTTAATTTCATGGCTGCAATCACCATCTGCAGTGATTTTGGAGGCCAGAAAAATAAAGTCAATATCACAGTTATCCACTCCAAGTCTGTGCCCCAACCAGTAATGCTGAAGAAACTGAAGTTGACAGTTTTATGAAGACCTACAAGACCTTTTAGAACTAACACCCAAAAAAGATGTCCTTTTCATTATAGGGGATGGAATGCAAAAGTAGGAAGTCAAGAAACACCTGGACTAACAGGCAAATTTAGCCTTGGAATGCGGAATGAAGCAGGGCAAAGACTAATAGAGTTTTGCCAAGAAAATGCACTGGTCTTAGAAAACACTCTCTTCCAACAACACAAGAGAAGAATCTACACATGGACATCACCAGATGGTCAACACCAAAATCAGATTGATTATATCCTTTGCAGCCAAAGATGGAGAAGCTCTATACAGTCAACAAAAACAAGACCAGGAGCTGACTGTGGCTCAGATCAGGAACTCCTTATTACCAAATTCAGACTCAAATTGAAGAAAGTAGGGAAAACCACTAGACCATTCAGGTATGACCTAAATCAAATGCCTTATGATTATACAGTGGTAGTGAGAAATAGATTTAAGGGCCTAGATCTGATAGATAGAGCGCCTGATGAAGTATGGAATGAGGTTCGTCACATTGTACAGGAAACAGGGATCAAGACCATCCCCATGGAAAAGAAATGCAAAAAAGCAAAAGGGCTGTCTGGGGAGGCCCTACAAATAGCTGTGAAAAGAAGAGAAGTAAAAAAAAAGAAAAGAGAAAAAAAAAGATATATCCATTTGAATGCAGAGTTCCAAAGAATAGCAAGAAGAGATAAGAAAGCCTTCAGCAATCAATGCAAAGAAATAGAGGAAAACAACAGAATGGGAAAAAACTAGAGATCTCTTCAAGAAAATTAGAGATACCAGGGGCCATTTCATGCAAAGATGGGCTTGATAAAGGACAGAAATGGTATGGACCTACCAGAAGCAGAAGATATTAAGAAGAGGTGGCAAGAATACACAGAAGAACTGTACAAAAAAGATCTTCACGACCCAGATAATCATGATGATGTGATCACTAATCTAGAGCCAGACATCCTGGAATGTGAAGTCAAGTGGGCCTTAGAAAGCATCACAATGAACAAAGCTAGTGGAGGTGATAGAATTCCAGTTGAGCTATTTCAAATCCTAAAAGATGATGCTGTGAAAGTGCTACACTCAATATGCCAGCAAATTTGGAAAACTCAGCAGTGGCCACAGGACTGGAAAAGGTCAGTTTTCATTCCCTAAGAAAGGCAATGCCAAAGAATGCTCAAACTGCCACACAATTGCACTCATCTCACAAGCTAGTAAAGTAATGCTCAAAATTCTCCAAGCCAGGCTTCAGCAATACATGAACCGTGAACTCCCTGATGTTCAAGCTGGATTTAGAAAAGGCAGAGGAACCAGAGATCAATTTGCCAACATCCACTGGATCATCGAAAAAGCAAGAGAGTTCCAGTAAAACATCTATTTCTGCTTTATTGAATATGCCAAAGCCTTTGACTGTGTGGATCACAATAAACTGTGGAAAATTCTGAAAGAGATGGCAATATCAGACCACCTGACCTGCCCCTTGAGAAATCTGTATGCAGGTTAGGAAGCAACAGTTAGAAATGGACATGGAACAACAGACTGGTTCCAAATAGGAAAAGGAGTACGTCAAGGCTGTATATTGTCACCCTGCTTATTTAACTTCTATGCAGAGTACATCATGAGAAACACTGGACTGGAAGAAACACAAGCTGGAATCAAGATTGCCGGGAGAAATATCAATAACCTCAGATATGCAGATGACACCATCCTTCTGGCAGAAAGTGAAGAGGAACTAAAGAGCCTCTTGATGAAAGTGAAAGAGGAGAGTGGAAAAGTTGGCTTAAAGCTCAACATTCAGAACACCAAGATCATGGCATCTGGTCCCATCACTTCATGGGAAATAGATGGGGAAACAGTGGAAACAGTGGCTGACTTTAGTTTTGGGGGCTCCAAAATCACTGCAGATGGTGACTCCAGCCATGAAATTAAAAGACGCTTGTTCCTTGGAAGAAAAATTACGACCAACCTAGATAGTATATTCCAAAGCAGAGACATTACTTTGCCGACTAAGGTCCGTCTAGTCAAGGCTATGGTTATTCCAGTGGTCATGTATGGATGTGAGAGTTGGACTGTGAAGAAGGCTGAGCACCGAAGAATTGATGCTTCTGAACTGTGGTGTTGGAGAAGACTCTTGAGAGTCCCTTGGACTGCAAGGAGTCCATTCTGAAGGAGATCAACCCTGGTATTTCTGTGGAAGGAATGATGCTGAAGCTGAAGCTCCAGTCCTTTGACCACCTCATGTGAGAGTGGACTCATTGGAAATGACTCTGATGCTGGGAGGGATTGGGGGCAGGAGGGAAAGGGGACGACCAAGGATGAGATGGCTGGATGGCATCACGGACTCGATGGTCGTGAGTCTGAGTGAATTCCGGGAGATGGTGATGGACAGGGAGGCCTGACGTCCTGCGATTCATGGGGTCGCAAAGAGTCGAACATGACTGAGTGACTGAACTGAACTGAACTGAACTGAACTGAACTGTTTCTACTGTCCCATCTATTTCCCATGAAGTGATGGGACCAGATGCCATGATCTTGGTGTTCTGAATGTTGAGCTTTAAGCCAACCTTTCCACTCTCCTCTTTCACTTTCATCAAGAGGCTCTTTAGCTCCTCTTCAATTTCTGCCTTAAGGGTGGTGTCATCTGCATATCTGAGGTTATTGATATTTATCCTGGCAATCTTGATTCCAGCTTGTGCTTCCTCCAGCCCAGCGTTTCTCATGATGTACTCTGCATATAATTTAAATAAGCAGAGTGATAATATATAGCCTTGACGTACTCCTTTTCCTATTTGGAACCAGTCTGTTGTTCCATGTCCAGTTCTAACTGTTGTTTCCAGACCTGCATATAAATTTCTCAAGAGACAGGTCTCAAGAGGCAGGCCAGGTGGTCTGGTATTCCCATCTCTTTCAGAATTTTCCACAGTTTATTGTGATCCACACAGTCAAAGACTTTGGCATAGTCAATAAAGAAGAAATAATGTTTTTTCTGAAACTCTCTTGCTTTTTCAACGATCCATCAGATGTTGGCAAATTGATCTCTGGTTCCTCCGCCTTTTCTAAAACCAAGCTTGAGTATCTGGAAGTTCACGGTTCATGTATTGCTGAAGCCTGGCTTGGAGAATTTTGAGCATTACTTTACTAGCATGTGAGATGAGGGCAATTGTGTGGCAGTTTGAGCATTCTTTGGCATTGCCTTTCTTAGGGATTGGAATGAAAACTGACCTTTTCCAGTCCTGTGGCCACTGCTGAGTTTTCCATGTTTGCTGTCATATTGAGTGCAGCACTTTCGCAGGGTCGTCTTTCAGGATTTTAAACAGCTAAGCTGAAATTCCATCACCTCCACTAGCTTTGTTCGTAGTGATGCTTTCTAAGGCCCACTTGACTTCACATTCCAGGATGTCTGGCTCTAGATGAGTGATCACACCATCATGATTATCTGGATCATGAAGGTCTTTTTTGTACAGTTCTTCTATGTATTCTTGCCACATCTTGTTAATATCTTCTGTCTCTGTTAGGTCCATACCATTTCTTTCCTTTTTTGAGCCCATCTTCACATGAAATGTTCCCTGGTATCTCTAATTTTCTTGAAGAAATCACTAGTCTTTCCCAATCTATTATTTTCCTCTACTTCTTTGCATTGATCACTGAGAAACCCTTTCTTATCTCTCCTTGCTCTTGTCTGGAACTCTGCATTCTAATGGGTATATCTTTTTTTTTCTCCTTTGCTTTATACTTCTCTTCTTTTCACAGCTATTTATAAGGCCTCCTCAGACAACCATTTTGCTTTTTTGCATTTCTTTTTCTTAGAGATGGTCTTGATTCCTTTCTCCTGTACAATGTCACAAACCTCCGTCCATAGTTCTTCAGGCACTCTGTCTATCAGATCTAGTTCCTTAAATCTATTTCTCACTTCCTCTGTATAGTCATAAGGCATTTGATTTAGGTCATACCTGAATGGTCTAGTGGCGTCCTCCACTTTCTTCAATTTCAGTCTGAATTTGGCAATAAGGAGTTCATGATCTGAGCCACAGTCAGCTCCCAGTCTTGTTTTTACTGACTGTATAGAGCTTTTCCATCTTTGACTGCAAAGAATATAACCAATCTGATTTCTGGGTTGACCATCTGGTGATATCCATGTGTAGAGTCTTCTCTTGTGTTGTTGGAAGAGGGTGTTTGCTAAGACCAGTGCATTTTCTTGGCAAAACTCTATTAGCCTTTGCCCTGCTTCATTCTGTATTCCAAGGCCAAATTTGCTTGTTACTCCAGGTGTTTCTTGACTTCCTACTTTTGCATTCCAGTCCACTATAATGAAAAGGACATCTTTTTTGGGTGTTAGTTCTAGAAGGTCTTGTAGGTCTTCATAGAACTGTTCAACTTCAGCTTCTTTGGCATTACTGGTTGGGGCATAGACTTGAATAACCATGATTGAGTGGTTTGCCTTGGAAACGAACAAAGATCATTCTGTCGTTTTTGAGATTGCATCCAAGTACTGCATTTCGGACTCTTTATTGACCATGATGGCTACTCCATTTCTTCTAAGGGATTCCTGTCCACAGTAGTAGATATAATGGTCATCTGAGTTAAATTCACCCATTCCAGTCCATTTTAGTTCTCTGATTCCTAAACTGTAAACATTCACTCTTGCCATCTCCTGTTTGCCTTGATTCATGGACCTGACATTCTAGGTTCCTATGCAATATTGCTCTTTACAGCATCAGACCTTGCTTCTATCACCAGTCCCATTCACACCTGAGTGTTGTTTTTGCTTTGGTTCCATCCCTTCATTCTTTGTGGAGTTATTTCTCCACTGATCTCCAGTAGCATATTGGGCACCTACCAACTTGGGGAGTTCATCTTTCATTTTCTTTTTTTTTTTTTTTAATCTTTTTTTTAAAATTATTTTTTAAATTTTAAAATCTTTAATTCTTACATGCGTTCCCAAACATGAACCCCCCTCCCACGTCCCTCCCCACAACATCTCTCTGGGTCATCCCCATGCACCAGCCCCAAGCATGCTGCACCCTACGGGAATTCTAACATGTATACGGTCATGTAAGAATTGAATCGCCAGTCCATCTTTCATTTTCCTTTTTGCCTTTTCATACTGTTCATGGGGTTTTCAAGACAAGAATGCCAAGTGTTTGCCATTCCCTTCTCCAGTGGACCACATTCTGTCAGACCTCTCCACCATGACCTGTTTGTCTTGGGTGGTCCCGTACGGCATGGCTTAGTTTCATATAGTTAGACAAGGCTGTGGTCCATGTGATCAGATTGGCTAGTTGTCTGTGACTGTAGTTTCAGTCTGTCTGCCCCCTGATCCCCTCTCTCTCTGCCTACCATCTTACCTGGGTTTCTCTTACTTTGGACATGGGATCTCTCTTCATGGCTGCTCCAGCAAAGCGCAGCCACTGCTCCTTATCTCACCTTGGTCGGAAATGACTTAGCCACTAAACCACCACCACCATGACTAACAGAATAGGCAGAGATACCCTGAAACTTCTGAGTCCAGGTTATAAAAGGCAATGCAAGTTCTATCCAGTAAGCTGAGACATTTGCCTTCACGGCCTTGAGCTGCCTTTGTAAGAAATTTGACTGCTCTGAGGCTCCCATGCTGTGAGGAAGCTAAGGCTACACAGATAGGCTTTGTGTAGGTATTCCAGCAGTTAGCCCACTTCAACTGCCAGCTACATGAAGAAAGATCCTTCCAGACAATTCCAAGACCAAGGTGTGACATTATACCAACATTCAAAGCTTCCCAGATGGGGCTCCAGACCTTGAGGGACTGAGACAAATCTTTCCACCATGAGACAACCAATTTCCTAACCCACAGAATCTATAAACAGAAGAAAATGTTTGTTCTACTCTACCAAGTTTTGCGATGATTTTTTATGCAACAGTTTAATCTAGAGTCCTATTCTTAGCATTCTCTTCATTTCCATGCTTAGAAAGCTGGTCATTTATTTTTCATCCAATCCACATATGTTGTTTCTTCATGAATGTCAATGTCCTGTGCTCTGCTATGAGCTCCATGAGGTCAAAAGATCATGTCCTATTCACATCTGCTGTCCTAACAACTGGCACATGGTAAATAAGTGCTTATCTGTGAAGGAATAAATCAATGAATGAATAACATAACAAGTGAGATGTCTATAAGGTACTGATAACATGGTACATGGTACATGGTACATGGGCATCTAAGAACGGATATGAAAAGCTGGGAAAATGTCAATAGCATCAAAAAATATCAATAGCAAATACTAGAAATAAATCTGAAGTTCTGGGATTTTAAAACCAGGAACTAGAACTATGGATCAGGAAAACATCAGGACTTAGAATCAGGAAAGTAGTGAACAGATATATGGAAGGCAAGTGGGATTTTAACTTGGAGGGAATCAGAGCAGAACTTGAGGTTCAAGATGGGAGTTTTATATATAAAGAGAGATTTTGAGAACAGGGTCAATGTGGGGGTACCAGTCAGGCTGCTTCATGATTAAGCCAGGAATTTCTTATCTTTAAGCCTCATTCATCTTGGGAATTGGCCTGAAGTTAAACCTACATATGGTGGTCCATTGGTTCCGCTGGGCTGAGAGAATAAACCTTAAAAGGTGAGAAACAAGGATGGTCAGCTTATGTGTTCATCTTTATCACAATGATTAATGGATTTCCTGTCTCCAAAGGAATTTTTGCCTATTTTTCTTTTCTACTTTATTCACTGGTCCAGGGCCCTGGGAAATCACAAAGTGCCTTTTTTATAGCTATACTTTTTTCATTTATTTTTTTCAGGAAAACCAGGGGTTATGTTCATCCAGGCAATGGTTACAAGAGTAATAATGTATAAAGGGTGGGGATGGCTACTCCATTACTATACCTGAGCTTCTTGTGTCTTGACAGGGATAGAATCTAAAGTTCAAAAGTGAAGACAAGAAGAAAGGAAACATCTGTGGTTCCATCAACATAAGGGATCAATATCCATTGATCACAAAGAGTTACCATGTATTTGGTTCCCTGGCATTAATTATTAAAATTAATTAAGAAATCTTCCAAGAGACCATTTAGTTTTCTACCATATTTGGCTTCTAATGACTGTTCAGTGCAGATGGTATGTCCATCATTGACATAGCACTCTGCCTCTAGATTAAACTTCTATTCCCAAGGTTAAAGAATCAACTCAGATTCCTCTCAAATCAATTCACTTCTCTTACACGCTCTACTGCTTCTTCTCACCAAGCATATACTCCCAGTTACTTTCCTTTGGAATGTTTTCCATCCTCCTATCTTGTTAATACTCATCTTCCACAGTGACACCTGGCTAAATATTTGTCATTATTCTAGATTTATGGGATACGTCTTCCAGGAAATCTTTTCAAACTGAGTTAGGAAGCATCTTCAGTTCAATTCAGTTCAGTTCAGTTCATTTCAGTTCATTTCAGTCTCTCAGTCATGTCCAAATCTTTGTGACTCCGTGAATCGCAGCACGCCAGGTCTCCCTGTCCATCACCAACTCCTGGAGATCATTCAAACTCACGTCCATCTAGCTGGTAATGCCATCCAGCCATCACATCCTCTGGCGTTCCCTTCTCCTCCTGCCCCCAATCCCTCCCAGCATCAGGGGTTTTTCCAGTGAGTCAACTCTTCCCATGAGGTGGCCAAAGTATTGGAGTTTCAGCTTCAGCATCAGTCCTTTCAATGAACACCCAGGACTGATCTCCTTTAGAATGGCCTGGTTGGATCTCCTTGCAGCCCAAGGGACTCTCAAGCGTCTTCTCCAACACCACAGTTCAAAAGCATCAATTCTTTGGCACTCAGCTTTCTTCACAGTCCAAATCTCACATCCATACATGACCACTGGAAAAACCATAGCCTTGACTAGACGGACCTTTTTGGCAAAGTAATGTCTCTGCTTTTGAATATGTTATCTAGGTTGGTCATAACTTTCCTTCCAAGGAGTAAGCATCTTTTAATTTCATGGCTACAATCACCATCTGCAGTGATTTTGGAGCCCCCCTCCCCATCCCCCGAAAAAAGTCTGACACTGTTTCCACTGTTTCCCCATCTATTTCCCATGAAGTGATGGGACCAGATGCCATGATCATAGTTTTCTGAATGTTGAGCTTTAAACATCTTTATCTAAAACTATTAGTGTCCTTGGAAATTCATTAAGGTAAAGTGATAATTTCCCCGTTCTGGCAACTTCCCAGGAGCTACTCAGGGAAGCGGAACTGAATATTCTTAGGTGTTGTGCATCTATGATATATCAGATGTACTAGGATCGTGTTAATATTCACTCAGCTGAGAAAAACCTACCACCTTCCCATTCTTTTCAAGTACAGTGTCTTGTTTAACACTTCATAACCACTCTGTAAGATGCCGTGGAGCAAGCTGAGAGGACTTATGTGATAAAACCTGTAATTCCTCCTGAAACCACATGGTCTTCCAGAAACAAAAAGGAGCAGGAGCCCAATGGAGTTATGATTTTGGTTTATGTGGAAAAACGTGGTTATAGTCAGCTCTTCCCTTTTCAGTCCTTTTTGTTTCTTTGGCAACCACTGACTGACACGTTCAACCAATACAAAAACTTCTATGATGCTCTTCACCTAATGTACCAGTTGGTAATGTATTGCTTGCCCACCCAGTAAATTTAAATTATCTAATGAATTAAATAAATGTTAAAACAAGGTGCCCCCTGGTTTGTATATGTAGAAATTAACTCTCTTTCCATGATACTTAAGTGTCAAGTGTTTTAAAAGAGCTGAAAAGTGGACTTTCATAGTGATGTAGCTGTTAGCATTAGCATTTTGACTGGGTCATTGCCACAATCTCATCTTGTTATGCTCAATACCAAGTACCACTTATTAAGGGTTGATTCTGTGCTATACACAGAATTGAGCATCATGCAAACATTTCATCACTTGGTCCTCAGTTGGGAGAATATAATTTATGCCTATTTTTAAGAGGAGAAAACCAATTCTCAGAACAGTTCAATAAAACACTGAGAATGGGTCTGTGAGTGTTACAGTTAGAGTTTTAATAAAAATCTTTCAATTGCTAGAAGCTACATTCAAAACTAGTAAGTTCCTTGAATTTAACTCAAACTTAAATATTTTAATATAATTCTCTAAATATTTTTGAATTATGATTTTATTGTTTCCTAAACACTGTTACATTCGTTGTTCCAGTGGATTTTCATCTCAGTTCCTTAACTGGGCAGTTCAAGAAAAGGCTAAGATAGAAGAGGGTTATTCAGTGACTCAGAGACAGAGCCAGCATTGGAAGCTGGGTTTCCTGACTCATCCCGAGGCTCATTCACTTAAGAGGATCATTGTAACCTAAAAGCTTTATCACCCTGGTGGTCTCTTCAAATGAATGCTTCTTCATCCTCCAACAAATTCCTTCTCTATCTTTTCTCTCTTATTTTATTGAGAAAGAATATCTCCTTTTAATGCCCATTTTCCACTGCATTAAGGATGAGACGTAGCTTTACTGTGAAAAGAAAAATAAAATAGTTACTTCTGTACAGCAAGGATGCCATCAACAAAATAAAAAGGCAAACCAATGAACTGGAAAATATTTTTAAGTCATATGTCTGATAAGGGCTAAGTATCCAAAATATGCAAATAATACAAACAACTCAATATCAAAAAGAAAAAAAAAGTTGATATTAAAAGATGGGTAGAAAAGCTGATAGGTATTTTTTTTTTTTCAAAGATGTAATCATGGAATGGGTAACCTTTCCCTTCTCCAGGGTATTCTCTCAACCCAGGGATTGAATCCAGGTCTCCTGCATTGCAGGCAACTTCTTTACCAGTGAGATATCAGGGAATCCCTAGGCATGGCCAATGGATATATGTAAAGATGCTCAGCAAAATCAATCATCGTAGAAAGATGCAAATTAAAACCACCTGGAGACATCGCTTCATACCTGTTAGAATGGCTATCATCAAAAAAGATGAAAAAATAACAGGATTTGGTAAGGATATGGAGAAAAGAAAATCCTTGTACACTGTTGGTGGGAATTTGAATCGGTGCAACAACTGTGGAAATAGTATGAAGGTTCCTCAAAAAATTGAAAATAGAATTACATTTTCTGAAGAAAATGAAAACAATAACTTGAAAAGATGTCTATATCCCCATGTGCATTGCAGCCTTATTTGCAATAGTTAATATATGAAAATGATCTAAGTGCCCATCAATGGATGAATAGGTAAAGAAATTGTGATATTTATACATAATGGGATATTTAGTTCAGTTCAGTTGCTCAGACATATCCGACTCTTTGCGACCCCATGAATCGCAGCATTCCAGGTCTCCCTGTCCATCACCAACTCCCAGAGTTCACTCAGACTCACATCCATCGAGTCAGTGATGCCATCCAGCCATCTCATCCTCTGTCATCCCCTTCTCCTTCTGCCCCCAATCCCTCCCAGCATCAGAGTCTTTTCCAATGAGTCAACTCTTCACATGAGGTGGCCAAAGTACTAGAGTTTCAGCTATAGCATCATTCTTTCCAAAGAAATCCCAGGGCTGATCTCCTTCAGAATGGACTGGTTCAGCCTTAAAAAAGAATCAAATCTTGCCATTTGTGACAACATAGATGAACTGCAAGGTTATTGCGCTAATTGAAATAATTCAAGCAGAGAAAGAAAAACACTGTACAATCTCACTTATATGTGAACGATGGAATAAACATAAAAACAAAAAACAGACTCACTGATACAGAGAACAGATTGAGAGTTGCCAGAGGTGGTGGAAGAAGGGCTCTGGAATGACAGTTGTGTGGGATAAACAGGCAAATGGGGGCAAAAATTAGAAGCTTTCCATTATAAAGCAAAAATCATGGAATGTAATGTACAAGATGGTGACAGTAGTTAATAATACAGTATTGTGCATTTAATAGTTGCTAGAGAGTTCCAGAAAAACATCTGTTTCTGCTGTATTGAGTACGCCAAAGCCTTTGACTGTGGATCACAATAAACTGTGGAAAATTCTGAAAGAAATGGGAATACCAGACCACCTGACCTACCTCTTGAGAAATCTGTATGCAGGTCAGGAAGCAACAGTTAGAACTGGACATGGAACAATACACTGGTTCCAAATAGGAAAAGGACTACGTCAAGGCTGTATATTGTCACCCTGCTTATTTAACTTCTATGCAGTGTACATCATGAGAAATGCTGGACTGGAAGAAACACAAGCTGGAATCAAGATTGCCAGGTGAAATCTCAATAACCTCAGATATGCAGATGACAACACCCTTATGGCAGAAAGTGAAGAGGAACTAAGAAGCTTCTTGATGAAAGTGAAAGAGGAGAGTGAAAAAGTTGGCTTAAAGCTCAACATTCAGAAAACGAAGATCATGGCATCCAGTCCCATCACTTCATGGGAAATAGATGGGAAAGCAGTGGAAACAGTGTCAAATTTATTTTTTGGGGCTCCAAAATCATGGCAGATGGTGACTGCAGCCATGAAATTAAAAGACGCTTACTCCTTGGAAGGAACGTTATGACCAACCTAGATAGCATATTCAAAAGCAGAGACGTTACTTTGCTGACTAAGGTCCGTCTAGTCAAGGCTATGGTTTTTCCAGTAGTCATGTATGGATATGAGAGTTGGACTGTGAAGAAGGCTGAGCACTGAAGAATTGATGCTTTTGAACTGTGGTATTGGAGAAGACTCTTGAGAGTCCCTTGGACTGCAAGGAGATCCAACCAGTCCATCCTGAAGGAGATTAGCCCTGGATGTTCTTTGGAAGGACTGATGCTGAAGCTGAAACTCCAGTACTTTGGCCACCTCATGGGAAGAGTTGACTGATTGGAAAAGACTTTGATGCTGGGAGGGATTGGGGGCAGGAGGAGAAGGGGATGACAGAGGATGAGATGGCTCGACAGCATCACTGACTCGATAGACGTGAATCTGAGTGAACTCTGGGAGTGGGTGATGGACAGGGAGGCCTGGCGTACTGTGATTCTTGGGGTTGCAAAGAATCGGACACGACTGAGTAACTGAACTGAACTGAACTGAAGGTATGAAGCAAGGCAAAGACTAATAGAGTTTTGCCAAGAGGACACAATAGTAATGGCAAATACCCTCTTCCGACAATACAAGAGAAGACTCTACACATGGACATCACCAGATGGTCAACACTGAAATCAGATTGATTATATTCTTTCCAGTCAAAGATGGAGACGTTCTATACAGTCAACAAAAACAAGATTGGGAGCTGACTGTGGCTCAGATCATGAACTCCTTATTGCCAAATTCAGACGTAAATTGAAAAAGGTAGGGAAAACTACTAGACCATTCATGTATGACTGAAATCAATTTCCTCATGATTATACAGTGGAAGTGAGAAATGGATTTGAGGGACTAGATCTGATAGACAGAGTGCATGTGAACTATGGACAGAGGTTCATGACAGTGTACAGGAGAAAGGGATCAAGACCATCCCCATGCAAAAGAAATACAAAAAAGCAAAATGGCTGTCTTGGGAGGCTATACAAATAGCTGTGCAAAGAATAGAAGCAAAAAGCAAAGGAGAAAAGGAAAGATATAAGCATCTGAATGCAGAGTTCCAGAGGATAGCAAGAAGAGATAACAAAGCCTTCTTCAGTGATCAACGCAAAGAAATACAGGAAAACAACAGAATGGGAAAGACTAGAGATCACTTCAAGAAAATTAGAGATACCAAGGGAACGTTTCATGCAAGGATGGGCTCAATAAAGGACAGAAATTGTATTGACTTAACAAAAGCAGAAGATATTAAGAAGAGGTGGCAAGAATACACAGAAGAACTCTACAAAAAAGATCTTCATGACCAAGATAATCGTGATGGTGTGATCACTCACCTAGAGCCAGACATCTTGGAATGTGAAGTCAAGTGGGCCTTAGAAGCATCACTACGAACAAAGCTAGTAGATGTGATGGAATTCCAGTTGAGCTATTTCAAATCCTGAAAGATGACCCTGTGAAAGTGCTGCACTCAATATGCCGGCAAATATGGAAAACTCAGCAGTGGCCACAGGACTGGAAAAGATCAATTTTCATTCCAATGCCAAAGAAAGGCAATGCCAAAGAATGCTCAAACTACCACACAATTGCACTCATCTCACTTGCTAGTAAAGTAATGCTCAAAATTCTCCAAGCCAGGCCTAAGCAACAGACTCTTTCCAAATAGGTAAAGGACTATGTCAAGGCTGTATATTGTCACAGTGCTTATTTAAACTATATGCAGAGTAAAGTGAAAGTGAAGTAGCTCAGTTGCGTCTGACTCTTTGTGACCCCATGGATTGTAGCCTACCAGGTTTCTCCATCCATGGGATTTCCCAGGCAAGAGTACTGGACGCTGGGCTGGATGAAGCACAAGCTGGAATCAAGATTGCAGGGAGAAATATCAATAACCTCAGATATGCAGATGACACCACCCTTATGGCAGAAAGTGAAGAGGAACTAAAAAGCCTCTTGATGAAAGTGAAAGAGGAGAGTGAAGAAGTTGGCTTAAATCTCAAAATTCAGAAAATGAAGATCATGGCATCTGGTCCCATCACTTCATGGGAAATAGATGGGGAAACAGTGGAAACAGTGGCTGACTTTATTTTTCTGGGCTCCAAAATCACCACAGATGGTGATTGCAGCCATGAAATTAAAAGATGCTTACTCCTTGGAAGGAACGTTATGACCAACCTAGATAGCATATTCAAAAGCAGAGACATTACTTTGCCAACAAAGGTCCGTCTAGTCAAGGCTATGGTTTTTCCAGTGGTCATGTATGGATGTGAGAGTTGAACTGTGAAGAAAGCTGAGTGCTGAAGAATTGATGCTTTTGAAGTGTGATTTAGGAGAAGACTCTTGAGAGTCCCTTGGACTGCAAGGAGATCCAACAAGTCCATTCTAAAGGAGATCTGTGCTGGGTGTTCTTTGGAGGGACTGATGCTAAAGCTGAAACTCCAATACTTTGGCCACCTCATAGGAAGAGTTGACTCATTTGAAAAAACCCTGATGCTGGGAGGGATTGGGGGCAGGAGGAGAAGGGGATGACAGAGGATGAGATGGCTGGATGGCATTACCAGCTAGATGGACGTGAGTTTGAATGATCTCCGGGAGTTGGTGATGGACAGGGAGGCCTGGCATGCTGCAATACATGGGGTCACAAAGAGTCGGACACGACTGAGCGACTGAACTGAACTGAACTGAAGAGAGTAGATCTTAGAAATTTCTTACCACAGGAAAAAATAATTGCAACTATATAAAAGGACTTCCTTGGTGGCTCAGACAGTAAAGCATCTGCCTACAATGTGGGAGACTCGGGTTCAATTCTTGGGTCAGGGAGATCTCCTGGAGAAGTAAATGGCAACCCACCCCAATATTCTTGCCTCGAAAATCCTGTCGATGGAGGAGCCTGGTAGGCTACAGTCCATGGGTTCGCAAAGAGTCGGACACGACTGAGCAACTTCACTTTCACTTTCAAAATGATGAGTGTTAACTAGACTTTTTGTGATGATTGATCATTTCTCAAGTGTGTACAAATATCTAATCATTTGTTGTACACTTGAAACTAATATGATGTTATATATCAATCACACCTCAGTTAGAATAAAGAAAGGAAATAACAGTTGCCCTGGAATGCAAACTGTAGGCTAAACCACTTTAGACTGTTATAATGGCTAACTTTGTATACATTCACAAGTTAATAGAGTTCTCAGGAGTTGATGAGACCTAAACAGACCTGCTTTCGATATTATGAGCACAATCAGTGCCCCTTGAATTATCCGCTAAATGGAAATATTGATCCCTTAAATCATAATCAAGATACAAAATGAGGATAATATATATGTATATTTTATATGTTTAAAAGTTGTATATGGAACATCTAGAACTTTCTTTAATAATCATAAAGTGCAGAACAGGAGTAAAGAATCTGAATTATATACTAGCTTTTCAAAAAAGTCTATATATCTATATATTTTAATGTATATTGGGTTATAAATATGTGGTACATATATATTTTTAGCATTGAAAATGTTAAAATCAGACATGTGTGTATTCATGCTCAGTCATGTCTGACTCTTTGAGACCCCATGGATTCATCAGGATCCTCTATCCATGAATTTTGCAGTCAAGAATACTGGAGTGGGTCGCCATTTCCTTCTCCAGGGAATCTTCCTGACCCAGAGATTGAATGTGCGTCTCCTGCATTATAGACAGATTCTTTACCACTGAGCTACTAGGGAAGCCAGAAATCAGATAATGCTTCCATTAAAAAAAGAAAAAGTAGGTAGAATCATTATTCATGAATTGGAAAAAAAAAAAAGCCTCACCTTTAAGGGCTCTGGTTATATTTGAACACTCAGAGAACAAAACCTTAGAGATGGTGTCAAGAGAAACAAATTAACATGTATTTAGCAAAACTAAGTGCCGAGGTATCTTGCTTAAAGTTAATTTCCTCTAAGTCTCATTACCATTCTATGAGCTAGTATTGCCATTTTCCCAAGTATGGATAAGAAAATTAAAGCTCAGAGATGTTTAACACCCATGATGGTCACACAGCTAGCAAACAATTTCAGATTCATTTGACGCCACTGGTTTGTCCTCTCTGCGTGATAGTCATTTGTGTTTTTTGTTTTTTTTTTAACTGGGAATATGAGTTAAACCACACTCACACCTTGCTTCTCTTTATAAAAAATCAGTTTTGTTTCAAACAAAACCACACAATATTCGGAACATAATGGTACGTGTTTATTTCTTACTCTTGAGCAAAAACCCTATCACTTCTGAAGAATGGTGGATGTGTGGATGTTCTGATCCTGTCAAACCTACTTCCCCATCTTAATGGAAAGTTCCCAAGAAATTTATATGGAATCTCTGGGACACATCATACACAACGTGTAACCACTGATATGATCCAAGAGTTCTACTTGATTTGTTTTTAAGGAGCCGGGATTAGAGACCCAGAAATCCTGTCTGTTGTCCCAGGTCAGCCAGTCTGATCCACACCCTGAGTCTACTGAACTTCATTTTTTACACTTAAACCAGATTCATCTAGAATGGGGATCAGCACCCAGCATGCAATGGGGCCTCAATAGACAGCTACTAAATAAAAGCTATAGGAAAGTGCCTCCTATCTAAGGGCAGGTCTCCTGCATAGCAGGTAGATTCTTTACTAGCTGAGCCACAAGGGAAGCCCAAGAATACTGGAGTGGGTAGCCTACCCTTTCTCCAGAGGATCTTCCAGGCCCAGGAATCGAACCAGGGTCTCCTGCATTGCAGGTGGAAAGGGCAGTCAACAAATACTAATGTATCACTCACCACTATAGCTGGTCACATTAACATTATTTTTTCAAGGAGGGTTTTAGACTGGAGAGATTTAAGATGCTTTTTTTTTGTTTGTTTAGTTGTTCTGACTCTTTGCAACCCCATAAACTATAGCCCACCAGCCTTCTCTGTCTGTGGGATTTCTCAGGCAAAAATACCACAGTTGGCTGCCATTTCCTTCTCCAGGGAAACTTACTGACCCAGGGATCAAACCCACACCTCCTGCAATGGCAGGTTGACTCTACTACTGGAGAGTTACCTTGGAAGAATTTACCGTGGAAGTTCTTTATGATCACAGTGTTGTTAAATAGCTGAACTGAGATTCAAGCAGAACAGATGTAAATCTGGTGTACTTTTGAAAGTCAACTACCTACTCTCTGCAGGTATTGGGAGGCCAAAGGAAAGTGAAGTTGCTCAGTCGTGTCCCACTCTTTGTGACCCCATGGACTGTAGCCTACCAGGCTCCTCTGTCCATGGGATTCTCCAGGCAAGAGTACTGAAGTGGATTGCCATTTCCTTCTCCAGCGGATCTTCCTGACCCGGGATGGAACCCAGGTCTCCCGCATTGTAGACAGACGCTTTACCATCTGAGCCACCAGGGAAGTCCTTGGGAGTCCAAACCATGTGGAAAAATCGATATAGAAGCCTCTTCACAAATGTGTAATTGACTATATAAATGTAAAACATGACAATTGTTTCAATATTGCTTACTATTTTCAAAAGGATTTCATTCTACCTAGTCAATTTGATGATCCGGCCAATTGTGCCAGGCCACCCTAAGTGGTAGGGATTTATCTCTAAACATGAAACCTGCAGAGAACATGGTTGGGATGGGATTTGGGTTGCGGCCATGGCACTTGCTACTTCAGCAACTTCCACCTGAAGCATCACTCTGTCCTGGGAAGACAGCTCTGCTTTTAGACAGTGGTACAACCTTATGCAAATTACAGGTATTCCATAAGAGTCAATTCCCTCATTCTTAAACCAAGAGCAATGACATGCCTTTCAGAGGCTCAGGGTGTGATTAGTAAGGAGGATAAGTGCTAAGCTGGGAGTCTGATTGCTTGGGGGTGCAGCTCAGCTCTCCCACTCATGAATAACAGTATTAAATAATTGTTCCAATAAAAATAGTATTAGAATGTCTAATCTGTACATTTGTGTCTCCATTCCTTCCCCACAAATAGGTTCACCAATATAATTTTTCTAGGTAGTGGGGGAGGGGAGAGGGGAACTACTGGAGAAAGCAACATAAATATATGTACACTGTTGGGTGTAAGATGGGTAGCCGGTGAGAAGTTGATGTGTAACATAAGGAGCTCAGTCTGGTGCTCTGTGATGGCACAGAGGGATGGGACGTGGGGAGTGGAGTGAGCCTAAGGAGAGAGGGGATGTCTGTGTCATTATGGCTGATCTGCATTGTTGTATGACAGAAACCAATGCAACATAGGGAAAGCAAATAATAGTATTTAAATAAAAAATAGAAAAAAAGAGGACACAGAGAACATCAAGAACTTGCCAGCACAGCACAACTCCTGCCGTAACTGCTCACGAACTGCCGGGGGCTGTGGATGTTTCAGACTTATCTCCTGTGCCAGTGGCACCTAGCACAGCGACTGGCACTGCCTAGAGCAGCAGTGGTGTGCCAAGCTGGCATTTTGCAGCTCACAGGAAGCTGTCATGAGCTTCCATTGATTTCACTTTTACAGCCATCCTATCAGACTGGAGCTGGGCATCTTATTCTACTGGGGCTGGTCCTGCTGCTGCTGCCAGATGTCAAGGGACCCCCAGGTCACACAGATGCCTGTTGCCACACTGAGGCGCCCGAGGGAGTGTGGCAAGGACAGCTCAGCAGCATGCTTGAGCTGAACCTGAGCCTTGCTTTGTCTGTGAGGCCTGCAGCTTTCTCATCCTGGGGTGCAGTGCAGACTCTGCAAGGATCCCTTTGCACCTTCTGCTTAGGGTTTTATATTCATTCAAAAATCATTCCCCTGGACACTGAGCTGCAGAGAGACTCACTAATTTCTTTGTTGTTGTTACTATGTTGCTACTGTTGCTTTCAATCTGGTCAAGTGAGATTTATAAATACTGCAAATCATAATGATCTTTAAGCTTCTAAAAAATCTTGCAGAAATCTTGCAGTATTTCCCAAACTTATTTAATTCATAATTTTCAGTTCTTGTCTTGAAACACACCATATATAACCTTAAAAGTGCACAAAGTAATGTAAGGTTGTATATAATGTAGGTACATACAGAGATATCTATATGTGACTGGAAAATAAAAAATTGAGATAGTTGACCCTACCTTAAGGTCTTTGATTATCTTGGTGGAAGAATTAATAGGAGTATGACAGGATAAAGATTAGTTTTAACTGCATATATATTCTTTTTTTTTTAAATGGTTGTTTTATGACATTGGATTGTGCCATCTCAAGCATGTCCTGTGTAAGAGGTTTCTCCGGTTTTCAAAATCATCCCTCAATTTTAACAAGTGCTCTGTCAAAATCCTCTTTTTGCTATGTCTGGTATGTCTGTGGGTGCTGATTTGAAGGGCTCGCAGGTTTGCACAGGGATCCCTCAATGAGAAAAATTGCCTTCATTTTACCATTACATTATCTCTTCACAGGTTCTTCTGAGAAAGGTCCAGTAGAATCCATTCTTGTCAGGTGAAAGCCAAGGCCACATCCTCCCATGAATGATCCATTCAACAGCTTTCAGTAGTCCAATCACCATCCCCTCCTTCTATGTGATCCCTGTCAGGAGACAGGTAGGATGCTGAAAAAACAGGACCAGAGCTTCCATAAGATGGAACAGCTTCAGGGCAGAAGATTCAGGATGAAGGGCTTGGATTTACTGTCTTCCAGACTCTTCTTTCTTGGAAAGTCTTAGAGAATACTGGATTATTCTCCCTTATTCCATAGAACCCTCTTTCAGAAATGCTGCCATGGCAACAAAAGACAGGCTTCTGCTTCCAGCTAATGAAAAGCCAACTCAGCCTGGAAGAAAAGTGGAAAGTGTTAGTTGCTCAGCAGTGTCCGACTCTTTGCAACCCTGTGGATTGTAGCCCTCCCAGCTCCTCTGTCCAAAGGATTTTCCAGGCAAGAATACTGGAGTGGGTTGCCATTTCCTTCTCTAGAGGATCTTCCCAACCCAGGGATTGAACCCGGATCTCCTGCATTGCAGGCAGATTGTCTACCTTCTGAGCCACCAAGGAAGCCTGGAGACACTCTGATATTAGGGAACTAAGAACCAAGCATAAATAGCAAAATAAAATTGATCTCTTTACTCCTTCCACCAGTATTACATCCCCACTATAGAAACCCATTTCAGTGTTTGGGGGCTTTCTGATTACTATTTGATGTATGCCAGTTAATGTATGTTAGTAATCTTAATCAACTTCTAAAAAAAAAAAAAAAAAGAGGAAGCAAGAGGCAGATTAGGACTTAGGACTCAATGCAAAAAGACCAAAGTTCCAAATCTCCCAAACTGTGTCCTCAAAATTAAGGATGAGTGTGAAGACAGTGAAAAGAAGTGAGAGACAGTGACCCGCATTACATGAGTATCCACTTGCTATCAAGATCTGTATTAGATAGAGAGTTTGATTTTCCTCCTGAAGGGCTCCCCTGTAAGATGCTACAGATAAGACTTCTTCCAAAAAAGGCAGACTTTGGATTTTCTTCATCTGTTCATTAATTTATTTGTCAAAAACTATACTATGGTGTCATATTGATGAATGCTTTCTGAGATTAATCATTTGAAAACAGAGAAAGGAGTAGGATGGGGAGGTCTGCCTAGGTGAATCGAGATCAAATTCCCAAACAAAAGACTGAAAATAAATCTGAAAGATGATACAACAATATAAATTACTCATAAATTAAAAGCAGGTACTATGAATGAAGTATTTGCATCTCCTCATCTCTTACATATTAAAGCCTTAATCTTTAATGTAATGGCATTTGGAAGTGGGGACTTTGGGAGGTAATTAGGTCATGGAGGTAGAGCCCTCATGAAGGATTGTGTGTGTGTGTGTGTGTGTGTGTGTGTGAGTGTGTGTGTGTCTGTGTGTGTGCTCAGTCACTTACTTGTGTCTGACTCTTTGAGACCCCATGGACTGTAGCCTGCCAGACTTCTCTGTTCTATCCATGGAATTCTCCAGGCAAGAATACTGGAGCAAGTTGCCATTTTTTCCTCCAGGGGATCTTCTCAACCCAGGGATTGAACCCGTGTCCCCTGTGACTCCTGCTTTGGCAGGTGGATTCTTTACCACTGAGCCCCCTGAGAACTGCCATGAGGGATTAGAGCTCTAACAAGAAGAGACACGAGAGAGGTGATACTTCTCTCTGACATCTGAGGCTACAGAAAGAAGGTAGCTCCCAGGGAAATGGGAATAGTGTCAACAGACACTAGATTGGCCAGCACCTTGACCTTGAACTTCCCAGATTTAAGAACTGTGAGAATAAGTCTATTGTTTAAACCACCAGTCTGTGGCACTTTGCTTTTAAAACGGCCAAACTGATGAAGAGCAAGAATCACATATACATGTTTGTTGAATTCCTAGTCCTGTAAATGCAGGTTATGGAGTTAGAAAAAGTTTAACAAAAATGAATTTAATTCAAAATGAATTCATCATCAGAATATTTCCCAACTTTAATTGTATTGATATCCTACAATCATTTTGCATTACTTCATCAAAACTAATTGCGCATCTATTGCTCCATTTGTGGTTATCAAAAACACTGGGGGCTAAGCTGATACTATTAGTAGCTTTGAATCCATGGGGAAGGGGGTGAAATACTGCCTAAGGTCCCGCCATCCAAGTGGCATGGTCAGAATGAAGTCAAAACACTCGTCTTCTTTTCTTTAAACCATGTTCTTCTTTAATCTAAGTAGGTTATGCGGAATCAAGCCTCAGTCACCAGCAGGACAGTGTACTCATATTAGGTGTGTGAAAATAAACACATAAATCGATTAAGTTGCTTAATTGAGACAGCATTTTGTCTCCTTGAAATGCTACCTTTCCTCCTCTATGGAGACATATCAATGGCAACCTGCTAACTTTCTCATCAGAGCATGACTCCACTGTTTATTTTCATCCCAAAGTGGTACAAGAGTGATTTTTCTACATCTTTTTATATTTTTTTCCTTGGTGGGAAAATCCTCCTGTGAAATGCCCTGGAAAATAGGATTTGGAACTTTGATTAGCAGCAGGTTGATTTTATTTTATGGTGGTGTAAATTAATCTCTCTGTGTTCAGAAAGTCTTGTCCCCATAGGATCTTATCTTTTGTGTACTTCAAAGAGCAGCTCCTATGTCTGGGAAGCTGTGAAGATTCAGTCTTAACACTGAAAAAGTAATAGATATGGTTACACGCAACCAAAGGCAGGTTTAGAGGTCAAATTGGCTTTTTTCATTGTTTCATTTAGAATCAAAGAGAGTCAAAGTACTAAGCACTTATTAGCATTTCACACGGTGTCCTGGGTATGTATCTTCAATCATACCTATGTCTCTTACGTCCCTGCCCTGACCCTCTTTTTATTTGGCTTACTTGTATACATTCATTAAGTCATTGATTAATTTTCACTTCCTCGGAAAAAATATCTTTATTCTTCCATTTCCTTCTCACCACTCAACACAACCAGAATCAGATGCCAAACCGTCCCCTCACCCGCTGATGTTTTGAAGCTTCTATATATACATCCTTTGAGCAGCTATCATGACAACTGTTAGTTGTGCACTTAATGCTCTCCCAATAAATTATGCACTCTTACTCCTTGAGAATAAAAATGAAGGCATTGCAACCTGTATCATTGCCAATAGTTGACAAAACATTTGATATTTTGTAAACCCTCAACACATAGTTACTGAATAGATAATGAATGAATGAGGGAATAAGTGAAGGAATGATTGCCCTTAACATCCAGAAAACTCCAGTTCAGTTCAGTTCAGTCACTCAGTCATGTTTGACGCCACGGACTGCATCACACCAGTCTTCTCTGTCCAGCACCAATTTCTGGAGCCTGCTCACACTCATGTCCATCTAATCAGTGATGCCATCCAACCATCTCATCCTCTGTCATCCTCTTCTCCTGGCTTCAATCATGCCCAGCATCAAGGTCTTTCCCAATGAGTCAGTTCTTCACATTAGGTGGCCAGAGTGTTGGAGTTGCAGCTTCAGCATCAGTCTTTCCAATGAATATTCAGGATTGGTTTCCTTTAGGATTGACTGGTTTGATCTTGCAGTCCAATGGACTCTCAAGAGCCTTCTCCAGCACCACAGTTCAAAAGCATCGATTCTTCGGTGCTTAGCTTTCTTTATCATCCAACTCTCACATCCACACAGGACTCCTGGAAAACCATAGCTTTAACTAGATGAACCTTTGTCAGCAAAGTAATGTCTCTGCTTTTTATTTAATTTTATTTATATATATTTTTTTATTTGTTTATTTATTTATTTTACTTTACAATACTGTATTGGTTTTGCCATACATTGACATGAATCTGCCACAGGTGTACACGTGTTCCCCATCTTGAACCCCCCTCCAACTTCCCTCCCCATACCATCCCTCTGGGTCATCCCAGTGCACCAGCCCCGAGCATCCTGTATCATGTATTGAACCTGGACTGGCGATTCATTTCTCATATGATATTATACATGTTTCAATACCATTCTCCCAAATCATCCAACCCTCGCCCTCTCCCACAGAGTCCAAAAGACTATTCTATACATCTGCGTCTCTTTTGCTGTCTCGCATACAGGGTTATCATTACCATCTTTCTAGATTCCATATATATGCGTTAGTATACTGTATTGGTGTTTTTCTTGCTGGCTTACTTCACTCTGTATAATAATAATGTTGTCTAGGTTGGTCACAACTTTTCTTCCAAGGTCCAAGCATCTTTTAATTTCATGGCTTCAGAAAGCTCAACTCATAACAATGGCTATACACACAATAGCCAAAGGATAAAAGGAAAGACATGCCCATTTGAATGCAGAAGTCCAAAGAATACCAAGGAGAGATAAGAAAGCCTTCCTCAGTGATCAGTGCAAAGAAATAGAGGGAAAAAATAGAATGGGAACACCTAAAGATTTCTTCAAGAAAATAAGAGATAGCAAGGGAAAATTTCATGCAAAGATGGGCACAATAAAAAAGAGAAATCATATGGACCTAACAGAAGCATAAGATATTAAGAAGAGGTGATAAGAATACAGAGAAGAATTATAAAAAAAGATCTTCAGGACCCCAATAATCACGATGTTGTGATCACCAACCTAGAGCCAGACATCCTGGAACATGACGTCAAGTGGGCCTTAGGAACCATCACTACAAACAAAGCTAGTGGAGGACACAGAATTCCAGTTGGGCTATTTCAAATCCTAAAAGATAATGCTGTGAAAGTGCTGCACTCAATAAGCCAGCACATTTGGAAAACTCAGCAGTGACCACTGGAAAAGGTCAGTTTTCATTCCAATCCCAAAGAAAGGCAATGCCAAAGACTGTTCAAACTACTACACAATTGCTCTCATCTCACACGCTAGCAAAGTAATGCTCAAAATTCTCCAAGCCAGGTTTCAGCAATACGTGAACCGTGAACTTCCAGATGTTCAAGCTGGATTTAGAAAAGGGAGAGGAAACAGAGATCAAATTGTCAACATCCACTGGATCATCGAAAAGCAAGAGAGTTCCAGGGAAACATCTACTTCTGCTTTATTGACTATGCCAAAGCCTTTGACTCTGTGGATCACAACAAACTGTGGAAAATTCTTAAAGAGATGGGAATATCAGACCACCTGACCTGCCTCCTGAGAAATCTGTATGCAGGTCAGGAAGGAACAGTTAGAACAGGACATGAAGTAATAGACTGGTTCCAAATAGGGAAAGGGTTATATTGAGGCTGCATATTGTCACACTGCTTATTCAACTTATATTCGGAATACACCATGAGAAATGCTGGGCTGGATGAAGCATAAGCTGGAATCTAGATTGCCAGGAGAAATATAAATAACCTCAGACATGCAGATGACACCACCCTTATGGCAGAAATAGAAGAACTAAAGATCCTCTTGATGAAAGTGAAAGAGGAGAGTGAAAAAGTTGGCTTAAAGCTCAACATTCAGAAAACGAAGATTATGGCATCCGGTCCCATCATTACATGGCAAATAGATGAGGGAACAGTGTAAACAGCGACAGACTTACTTTTTCTGACTTTATTTTCCCAAATAACTGCAGATGGTGATTGCAGCCATGAAATTAAAAGACACTTGCTCCTTGGAAGAAAAGTTATGACCAACCTAGACAGCATATTAAAAAGCAGAGACATTGCTTTGCCCACAAAGGTCTGTCTAGTCAAGGCTATGGTTTTTCCAGTGGTCATGTATGGATGTGAGAGTTGGACTATAAAGAAAGCTGAACACCAAAGAATTGATGCTTTTGAACTGTGGTGTTGGAGACTTTTGAGAGTCCCTTGACAGCAAGGCGATCCAACCAGTCCATCCTAAAGGAGATCAGTCCTGGGTATTCATTGGAAGGACTGATGCTGAAGCTGAAACTCCAATACTTTGGCCCCACCTGATGCAAAGAATTGACTCATTTGAAAAGACCCTGATGCTTGGAAAGATTGAAGGCATGAACAGAAAAGAATGAAACAGGTTGAGATGGTTGGATGGCATCACCAACTCGGAGGACATGAGTTTAGTAAGCTCTGGGAGTTGGTGATGGACATGGAATCTGACATGCTAGACTCCATGAGGTGGCAAAAAGTCAGACATAACTGATTGAACTGAACTGAATTGATACACACAATAAATTGCTAAGCTAAAATTATCAATAAAATCCAAGGTTTTATGACTTCAAATCTGATTCTACCTAAAAGTTGCAGATTAAAGTTGAAAAAATATAATTTAATTGTTGATTCTTGTGTTATGACTGAAGCCTGCTACTGTAGCTTGGGAGATAACTATGTTTTTTACATAGTATAAGATTTGATAACTAAGGAAACTCTGGAAGAGGTGTCTCAGAAATAGCACTTCTATTGAAATTAAGAATTGACCTGAAAATTCTAGCTCCTAAGAAGTCAAATAAAACAAAACAGCAAGACTCAAAGAACAGTGACCTAGTGCTAGAAATAACAGAAAAGAATTACGGATGGTAAGGACTTCCCTGGTGGCTCAGGCAGTAAAGAATCTGTCTACAATGCAGGAGACTCAGGTTCAGTCCCTGGATCTGAGAGATCCCCTGGAATAGGAAATGGCAACCCACTCCAGTATTCTTGCCTGGCAAATTCCATGAATAGAGGAGCCTGTTGGTCTACAGTCCATGGGGTTGCAAAGACTTGGACACAATTGAGTGACTAATATTAATTAGTACCTTTTTATGGATAGTAAAGTCCAAGGACTTCTGAAAATGGATCTAGTGATCTCAAAAGAGCATAGGTTTTTGAGAAGTGAGATGTGTTTGATTGGGTTGTGCCACTTGACAGGAACAGTATCTGACCCACAGGACCACAGACTCCCCTCCAAAGTCCTATGGCCCACGTACCTTCCACATCTTGCCTCCATCTCTGCTGCTTTGCAATATATTCTCGTTCTACCCCCAAGCAATTGGATGTTTAAATAAGGACAAGCTCTTTTACTACTGACTTTTAACAGCTTATTACAAAGAATGAAATCATAATTTAAAAAGCAGAAATGAAATTAGCCTGTATGATAATGGCAAGATGTGTTGGTTTTATCACTGTCCTAATGCAGGCTTAAGAACATAAATGGCTGGTTTTTTAGTATTAAAAAAAAAATCACAGTCCTAATTTGTCTTGTTTAGCAGAAACCTGAGTGTAGTTGAACAGAATGGAATGGGATGTTTAGAACACTTAATGTTGAATGCCAGTTCTGCCAATGAATTTGAGCATGTGCCTTAGTTTCTTTGATTCTTAGCGTATAAAGTATAGGATTCCCAGTATCTGTTTCCCAGGGTAATGAACAGTACAGAATGAGGCTATGTGTGATGAAAATTTCCCAAAATGATTCCTTGTAGGAGGACCACGGAGCTGTTGTCAGTCTCTTTATCTCAACATCATAATTACTAGCTGTGTAACTTTGGGTAACTTATATGATCAATCTGATTCTCATTGATTCTCACCTATGAAACAAACAAACAAAAACATTGGTACTGCTTTATAGGGTTTTGGTGAACAGTGAAGAATATATGCAAAATTCCTAGCATGTCTAACATGAAAAGTGGTTTTTAAAATTTTTTTATTTTTTTATTTTTTAAATTTTTATTTTTACTTTATTTTACTTTACAATACTGTATTGGTTTTGCCATACATTGACATGAATCCACCACGGGTGTATACAAGCTCCCAATCCTGAATCCCTCTCCCACCTCCCACCCCATATCATCTCTCTGGATCATCCCCATGCACCAGCCCCAAGCATCCTGTATCCTGTATCGAACATAGACTGGCACTTCGTTTCTTACTGTATTATTTCTTTTTCTTCTTTGACTGGCACTTTCTTCAACCATGCAAGGGGGGTTGAAAATGCCTGTTACAAAAGGTAATTTTAAGAATTAGAATATTGATTATGCTTTAAAGCTTTACAAATTTTCATGACATAGCACCTCGTTATGTCCATCTTATGCTCTCCATCTTATGCTTTTCTTAAAGCAGGAACAAACAGAAACATTCACATCCAATGACCTTACAGCCAGTGTTTTATCCAGACTGCTTGACAGAGCATTGCTTGAGAGACAACTGGGCACTGTGGACTTAAGCAATCTCAAGTGAAAAACCATGCCTCTTATTCATGCTCACTGGGGCATTCTGCAACCTGCATTCAGAGGCAGACACGTTCTCAGAAATAGACTAGAGAAGCTCTGAAAAGCTGACAACTTCTCCCAGGCTTCTCAGATCCTTCTTAAAAATCCTGATGACTGTACTGTAAATGGAACTGGAGATGAGTAATAAATGCAGGGGCAGCGGCTGCAGGCTCAGTGGATCACAGAACAATAGACAGTTTTACTTTATGTCTTCTACTTACATCTAAATGTATTTATTTTTCTGAGGTGCAACCATTAAGAGTTAGAGGAAAGGATATTAGCCTAGAGCCTGAAGACCTGGATTCTAAGTCTGCCTTTACCAACTGTAATCATTTCATGGTGACAACCCACATGATATTCTCTATCCCCACTACTTTCCTTAATATGTAAAATGAGGGAAATGGCTATCCTCAAAGGTGAACGCTGGGCTTCCCAGATGGTTCAGTGATAAAGAATCCACCTGCCAATGCAAGAGCCACAGGAGATTCAGGTTCGATCCCTGGGTTGGGAAGATCCCCTGGAAGAGGAAACGGCAGCCGTTCCAGTATTTTTGCCTGGAGAATCCCACTGAGTAGCCTGGTGGGCTACAATCCATGGGGTCACAAAGGATCAGACATGACTGAGCAATGAAGCATGCACACAAAGGTAAATGCTGTATGTGCTATCATTTTGCAAATTCTACCAAGCCACACATTTTATTATAATTTTAAGACTTACGTGTTGCCTTTATTTCTGTGAGATACTGCAAGAAACATAATCTAATCCATGTTTCCAAGGGACAAATAAAGTCTATGTGATCTGAGGGATGAAGAGACACAATCTAACTCCATTTAATCCCATCTCAAAAAGCACAACTAGAATTTCTAGTCTCCAAACAAGAGAGGTGACTGTCTTCTTTTGTGTGGTCACATTACCTTGATAGTCAAAGGGTCTTTGATACATGAAACATCCACAAACCTGGTTTTCCAAAATGCTTTGCAGGGCCATCTTCTAGAATACTAAGCTTCAATTCGAAGGAGGAGTTCTTTGAACATGCTTGTGCTTTTACACAAGCCTATGATTGTTCATGTGGCTCATTCTCTCAGGTCAGAATGACCTGCCCGGCCACACGCTGATTAGCTCTGACCATCCTACTCCAGCTTTTTCTCTAGAGCTGGAACTCAATTGTCCTGTATTAAATAAAGTAAGGGCTTTATTTAATAAATTTAATAAATACATTTAATTATTTTTATTTAATTAAAAAAAGCCACCCTTGTGGCTCAGTGATAAAGAATCCACCTGCAATGGAGAAGATGCAGGTTCAGTCCCTGATTTGGGAAGATCCCGTGGGGAAGGAAATGGCAAACAACTCCATTATTCTTGCCTGGAAAATCCCATGGACAGAGGAGGCTGGCAGGCTACAGTCCATGGGGTCTTAGAGGAGTTGGACATGACTGAGCAACTAACCAACAACTAAAGGAAACTTTACACATTGTGATGGGTTTGTTCTCAAATTTTTTCTCTGCTAATAGGAGATCAATCTTATAGATCAGTGATGCATCTTTTAATCTTGATGTTTTACTATCCTGTGAAGCCTCTGTTTCAGAGAAAGAAAACAAACAGACAGACAAACAATGAAGTAGATGAGTCAAGGAGTGTGGATGGTTCCAGAGGAAGCCAGTCAAAACAGAAAGCAATGCTATACCAATATACCTAAGGAGAAGCTGAGTGTCCTTTGCCTGGATGAGAATGTAAGTCCAACAGGTGGAAGAAGAGGAGATACATTTGTCCAGTCTGGCACAGAGGACAGACCTATGACCGATGAAGAGAAAGTTAACCAGCACGATTGACTCCTCTTGGGGTGGTGAGTTTCTCACTTGGCATCAAGATCAAACACGGGTTGGATGACCACAAGGTGGAGATTTTGCATACGGAGACAATTACTATTTGTGAATAGCAGGGGATAGCTTCTCCTTCAGAGAGATCTTTTGATTCCTAATATCCCATTTTTTCTGCAGTTGTACATTCTATGAATCTGAGATAACTGATTTCGGAGCGGGGGGTGGTGTTCAGACAGAGGAAGAGCATACAATGGACAGAGAAAGAGTTTTCAGTATGCACTTCATAAAAAAAAAAAAAAGTACCTTATGGTTACCAGAGTTGTGGGAGAGATATACTGGGAGATTAGGGTTGACATGTAACACTATTACATATAAGTATATAATTAATAAGGATCCACTGTATAACATGGGGAACTCTACTCAATTCTCTGTAATAATCTATATGGGAAAATAACTAAAATGGGCCAGAATGAGTGTGTTTAATTCAGATGATCTTTATATCTACTACTGTGGGCAAGAGTCCCTTAGAAGAAATTGAGTAACCCTCATAGTCAACAAAAAGAGTCCACAATACACTATTTGGATACAATCTCAAAAATGACAGAATGATCTTAGTTCATCCCCAAGGCAAATCTTCAGCATCACAGTAATTCAAGACTATACCCCAACTGCTAATGCCAAAGAAGCTGAAGTTGAAGCTGTAGGTCTACAGAGACTTACAAAATCTTTTAGAACCAACATAAAAAAAAAAAAAAAAGATATCCTTTTCATCATGGGGGATTGGAATGCAAAAGTGGGAAGTCAAGAGATGCCTGGAGTAATAGACAAGTTTGGCCTTGGAGTACACAATGAAGCAGGGCAAAGGTTAACACAGTTTTGCCCAGAGAACACATTGGTCATAACAAGCACTGTCTTCCAGTAACACAAGAGATGACTCTACACATGGGCATCTCCAGATGGTCAATATCGAGATCACTCATTATATTCTTTGCAGGTGAAGATGGAGACACTCTATACAGTCATAGAAAACAAGACCTGGAGCTGACTGTGGCTCAGATCATCAGCTCCTTACTGCAATATTCAGGCTTAAATTGAATACAGTAGGAAAAACCACTAGACCATTCAGGTATGACCTAAATCAAATCCCTTATGATTATGTAGTGGAGGTGATAAATAGATGTAAAAGATAGGATCTGGTAGACAGAATGCGTGAAGAACTATGGCCCGAGGTTCATAACATTGTACAGGCGGCGGTGATGAAAACTATCCCTAAGAAAAACAAATGCAAAAAGGCAAAGTGGTTGTCTGTGGAGGCCTTACAAATAGCTGAGAGTGAAGAGTGGATATTCACTTTACTGTACAGCACGAACTAACGCAACATTGTATATCGATCATACTCCAATAAAAATGAAAAAAGTGAAAGAGCACTTTATGTGGGATGCTGTGATTCTGCTCTGTTTCTTGATTTATCAATTACATTTATGACAAGAATCTACCATCAGGCTTTGTGTACTACTGAGATTAAAGGGGAGTTGATGGAACTCAAAGTTTTGCTCAGGTCTTTCCTCAAATGTCCCTTCTCGAGAGAGTCCTCCCCAAGCATGTGTTCAAAAGTGGCACTTTCTTCACAACTTTCTGATCATTTACCTCGTTTGAATTTTCTTCCTATCATACAATCCCCGTCTGAAGCCTTACCATATACCTATTTGCTTGTTTAATACCAGTCTCTCCCAGTATAATGTTAGCTCCAGCAAAGCATATATTTTTTTCCTTCTGTTCACTTCTAAATTTCCAATGCCTAAATTTGTATCTTGCACATGAATGGCTTTATTTTCTTGGGCTCCAAAATCACTCTAGATGGTGACTGCAGGCATGAAATTAAAGACGCTTGCTCCTTGGAAGGAAAGTTATGACCCGCCTAGACATCATATTAAAAAGCAGGGATATTACTTTGCTGACAAAGGCCCATCTAGTCAAAGCTATGGTTTTTCCAGTAGTCATGTATGGATGTGAGAGATAGACTATAAAGAAATTTGAGCTCTGAAGAATTGATGATTTTGATCTGTGGTATTGGAAAAGACTATTGAGAGTCCCTTGGACTACAGGGAGATCAAACCAGTCAATCCTAAAAAAAATCCGTCCTGAATATTCATTGGGAGGACTGATGCTGAAGCTGAAACTCCAATATTTTGGCCACCTGGTGTGAACAACTGACTCATTTTAAAAGACCCTGATGCTGGGAAAGATTGAAAGCAGGAGAAGAAGGGGACGACAGAGAATGAGACGGTTGGATGGCATCACTGACTTAAAGGACGTTAGTTTGAGCAAAGTCCAGGAGCTGGATGGACAGGGAAGCCTGGTGTGCCGTAATCCATGGGATCTCAAAGAGTCATACATGACTGAGTGAAATGAACTGAACTGAACTGAACATGGATGACATTCAGTAAATATTTGTTCAGTTCAGTTCAGTTCCGTCGCTCAGTCGTGTCCGACTCTTTGCGACCCCATGAATCACAGCACGCTAGGCCTCCCTGTCTATCACCAACTCCCAGAGTTCACTCAGATTCATGTCTATTGAGTCAATGATGCCATCCAGCCATCTCATCCTCTGTCGTCCCCTTCTCCTCCTGCCCCCAATCCCTCCCAGCATCAAAGTCTTTTCCAGTGAGTCAACTCTTCGCATGAGGGGCCAAAATACTGGAGTTTCAGCTCTAACATCATTCCTTCCAAAGAAATCCCAGGGTTGATCTCCTTCAGAATGGACTGGTTGGATTTCCTTACAGTCAAAGGGACTCTCAAGAGTCTTCTTCAACACCACAGTTCAGAAGCATCAATTCTTCGGCGCTCAGCTTTCTTCACAGTCCAACTCTCACATCCATACATGACTACTGGAAAAACCATAGCCTTGACTAGACGGACCTTAGTTGGCAAAGTAATGTCTCTGCTTTTGAATATGCTATCTAGGTTGGTCATAACTTTTCTTCCAAGGAGTAAGCGTCTTTTAATTTCATGGCTGCAGTCACCATCTGCAGTGATTTGGGAGCCCAAGAAGATAAAGTCTGACACTGTTTCCACTGTTTCCCCATCTATTTCCCATGAAGTGATGGGACTGGATGCCATGATCTTCGTTTTCTGAATGTTGAGCTTTAAGCCAACTTTTTCATTCTCCTCTTTCAGGAGGCAATGGCACCCTACTCCAGTACTCTTGCCTGGAAAATCCCATGGATGGAGGAGGCTGGTAGGCTGCAGTCCATGGGGTCGCTAAGAATCGGACACGACTGAGTGACTTCCCTTTCCCTTCCCTTTCACTTTCATCAAGAGGCTTTTTAGCTCCTCTTCACTTTCTGCCATAAGGGTGGTGTCATCTGCATATCTGAGGTTATTGACATTTCTCCTGGCAATCTTGATTCCAGCTTGTGTTTCTTCCAGTCCAGCGTTTCTCATGATGTACTCTGCATAGAAGTTAAATAAGCAGGATGACAATATACAGCCTTGACGTAGTCCCTTTCCTATTTAGAACCAGTCTGTTGTTCCATGTCCAGTTCTAACTGCTGCTTCCTGACCTGCATACAGATTTCTCAAGAGGCAGGTCAGGTGGTCTGGTATTCCTATCTCTCTCAGAATTTTCCACAGTTTATTGTGATCCACACAGTCAAAGGCTTTGGTATAGTCAATAAAGAAGAAGTAGATGTTTTTCTGGAACTCTCTTGCTTTTTCTATGGTCCAGCAGATGTTGGCAATTTGATCTATGGTTCCTCTGCCTTTTCTAAAACTAGTTTGAACATCTGAAAGTTCACAGTTCATGTACGGTTGAAGCCTGGGTTGGAGAATTTTGAGCATTACTTTATTAGTGTGTGAGATGAGATGTTTGCATTCTCCCCAAAAAACATATTTATGTTGACTCTCTAATTTCCTGTATGACTGCATTTGGAGATAGGTCCTCCAGGGAAATAATAAAGGTTAAATGAGGTCAAAAGAAACTTTGATCCCTTAGTATGTGTCTTCATAAGATGAGACACTAGGGAGCTCTCTTCTCTTAGACAGCAGGTACGAGGAAGGCGAGGTAAGGACGAGTGAGAGAACGGCCATTAGCAAGCCAAGAAGAGAACCTTCACCAATGACTGACCCTGGCAGACCAATATCTGGAACTTCTAGTCCCTAAAACTGTGCAATAATACATTTCTGCTGTTTAAGCTACCCAGTGTGTGGCATTTTGTTATGGGAACTCAAACAGAATGATATATTATGAAATCACTGGTCCATCTAACAGTCTGAATCCATCTTCTATTCTTCTGATCCTATCTCCTAAAACACTCTGCTCACTCTGCCAAAGTGAGTGCCCTCTCAATACTCAAAAAGCCCAATACATTCCACCTTTTGTACTTTTGCTCACATATGAAGTAGATCCTACATGTACCTATTTTGCTGAATAAAAGTAAATTGAATCAAGGTGAAAAAAAGAGTTGGACTATAAAGACAGTTGAGCACCAAAGAATTGATGCTTTTGAACTGTGGTGTTGGCAAAGACTCTTGAGAGTGCAAGGAGATCAAACCAGTCCATCCTAAAGGAAGTCAGTCTTGAATATTCATTGGAAGGACTGATGCTGAAGCTGAAGCTCCAATACTTTGGCCACCTGATGCGAAGAACTGACTCACTGGCAAAGACCCTGATGCTGGGAAAGACTGAAGGCAGGAGAAGGGGACGACAGAGGATGAGATGGTTGGATGGCATCACCGACTTGATGGACATGAGTTTGAGCAAGCTCCGGGAGCTTGGTGTACTGCATTCTATGAGGTTGCAAAGAGTCAGACACACCTAAGCAAATGAACTGAACTGAAATTTAATGGAGATGAAACAAGGAGTAATTTTGACTGTATGATTTAGAAAAGATTTGACCAGGACAGTTTAGCAAATGGATTTTATTTGACCAGGACAGTTTAGCAAATGGATTTTAGTGGTCATCAAATGCACCTATCAAGTTAAAGACATCACACAGGGCTACAATGTTGCATGATTACTAGTATGCTTGAGGGAAGTGTGTGTTGATGGGATGTGGCCTCACATGGTACAATGAAAGCCCATTGTATGGTGCCCAAAACTAAGCTGCATGTGAATCTCTGCTCTTCCCCTTACCAGATACTGATGATGAACATATCATTGATTCTCCTTATGCCCTGGCTTTCTTATTTATTCAGTGAGAATAAAAACTTCTATTTGCTTTTGAGCTTATTTCATTTGATAAGCAAATGAGAAATGAATGAGATTATGAGTGGGACAGGTTTCGTAAACCAGAAACTCTTGCAATTATAAGAGTTAGGTACTCTGCCAACCAGCACCGTGCCTGACACATGCTGGATATTTCATACTTGTCTGTGAATAAATGTTCTTTGAGATGCGTATTCTGTTTTGCTCCAATCCCTCCCACTGAGCCCTTCCTTGGCCAGCACTATGCAGTGCTGGCAGCAGCAAAAGGACAAGTACTTGCTCAGTTCTGCTTCTGGTTTCATGCACTGAATATGGAAAAAAGGAGTTTAGCAATTTCCAGGAAAACACTAAATGATGTCATGATTCATTGCTTTATTTTATCGCCTCTAATAGTGCATACTGGCTTCCTTGGTGGCTTAGCTGGTAAAGAATCTGCCTGCAATGCAGGAGACCCGGGTATGATCCCTGGGTTGGGAAGATCCCCTGGAGAAGGGAACCACTACCCATCCCAGTATTCTTGCCTGAAGAATTCCATGGACAGAGGATCCTGGCAAGCTACAGTCTGTCCATGAAAGTGAAAGCTGCTCAATTGTGTCCGACTCTTTGCAACCTCATGGACTATACAGTCTGTGGAATTATCCATGCCAGAATACTAGAATGCGTAGTCATTCCTTTCTCCAGGGGATCTTCCCAACCCAGGAATCGAACCGGGGTCTCCTGCATTGCAGGTGGATTCTTTACCAGCTGTGCTACCAGACAGTCCATGGGATCGCAAAGAGTTGGACACAACTTGGGGAATAACGCTAATATTGCTAATTATTTAAGACGAAAGTCTTCTTAGGCAATTCATTCATAAACTGTGGATACCAGTAAGGGTGTTTCTGCTTTTTAAGAGATTTCCACTAGTATGTGCTATGATGAAGTTCTGAATTTCTCCCACAGAGCATTTAAAAATTGTAATTAAAAAATCTATGCTTTTATTCTGTTCATTATTTGTATTGACTCAATCTTATAAATCAGGTTTGTACATGTACCTTAATGTAAGCTCTATGAGGGCAAGTTCTGAGTCTGACTTGTTCACTCACTATAAAATGATGACAGGAACTCATTAAGTGTACGCTAAATTCAAGTTTTTGGCAGCCTTCTATGCCATAACTGCAATGCGTTAATTACAGTTATATGATTTCTTCAGCAAAATGGGTCCAGTAGGACCAGACCTTGCTTAAACTTCATAAGCAGTTAATTGCTAAATGTTCTTGAAACTAATAACTATCAACAAAAGTGACTACATTATGCCACTTTACAGTTTTCCAATTTACTTCAGTTAATTCCCTTAGAAAGTCCAGAGCCATAAGCAGAATGATTATGTATTAGTTTAGCTACCATAACAAAATAACATAGATTATTCAGCTTAAACAAAAAACTTATTTTTTTCACAATTATGGAGGCTGAAAATCTGAGATCAGGGGACCAGCATGGGTGAGCTCTAGTGAGAACACTGTTCCTGGCTTACAGACAGCTTCCTTCTAGCTGTGTCTTCACATGGCCAATAGGAAGAGAACAAGCTCTCTGATGCTATTCTTATAAGAGTGTTAATCCCATCATAAAGACCTCAACTTTCATGATCTCTAAATCTTAATTACTTCTTGAGGTTCAGTTTCCAAATACCTCATACTGGGACTTCAGAGGTTAGGGCTTCAACGTGTGAATTTTGGAAGGACACCAACATCCAGTCCATGACACCTCATTTACCCCGCTGAAGGTACACAGAATGAGAGTCAGACTGCCTTGTCCACATGGAATTGATCAAGTGCAGGCATCGGGGCAAAGCTAGAGCCCAGCTAAGTTCTTCTAACACTGAATTCTACAATCTTGCCAAGCAGCAAGCTTTCCATAGTCCTTCCTTTGAAGATGCCTTTGTTGTTCTTCTCAGTCACTAAGTCATGTCCAACTCTTTGTAACCCCATGGACTGCAGCACACCAGGCTCCTCTGTCCTTCACTGTCTCCCAGAGTTTGCTCAAATTCGTGCCCATTGAGTCGGTAATGCTATCTAACCGTCTCATCCTCTGCTGCCCACTTCCCCCTTTGCCTTCAATCTTTCCCAGCATCAGGGTCTTTTCCAATGAGTTGGCTCTTCACATCAGATGGCCAAAGTATCAGAGCTTCAGCGTCAGCATCAGAAGATTCTTTTACTCAACAGCATTTTGTCGCTTTTACTCAATGCTACTTTTCACCATTTCCTCCTGGTTTTCCTCCAATTAACTTAGATGAGTCATCCACAACTAAAGGTGAATTTCCTCCATGAGGGATGTTCCGCAATGTCTGGAGAAGTTTGGGTTTTCACAATTCTGGGTAAGTGCTACTGTTGTCTAGTGAGTAATGGTCAAGGCTGCTGCTCAACATCCTACAGTACCCAGGTCAGCCCCAAATGTCATAGTGCCAAGGCTGATAACCCCTGGACCAGATGCAGAAGGGCTCACTGCCCATCTTGGTTTTAGGAGCTGGGCTTTCCTCTCTGGCAGGTGGATGTTACAGAATTTCTGATCACCTCCCATGATCTGGATTCTTAGTCACTGTTCCTTCCTCTGAGAAATCGCAGATCCAAGTTGGGATTTCAAGTGTGTTATTGTACATGAAAAAGAAAAGGAAAGGGGAGCGGGGGTAAGAAGAGAGTGAGAAAGAAAGTGGATTTGTGAATCATGAGATTTATAATTCTTATTCCACCAGTTACTATGAGCTGTGTCACCACGGGGCAATCATTGTATCTTCTCAAATCTCAATTTTCCCATTCATAAAATGAGACTAATTTCATATGCATCATAGGATGGAGCATTCACATAAAATAACATGGATATGAATGTGGTGATAAGTTAAAATAATAATGACAGTAGTTATCAACAATAGCATTAGTCAATGATAATGCATGAATAATTATATTTACAATATTTATAGTTTATAAGTTGTATATCTTAATTTATATAAATATATAGTTATAATAATATAATGTATTATTTACTATTATGCATTTGAAAACATTATTCTATAACTATAAAGTACAACTAACAGTTAATAACAGAAGTAATAGCTAATATTTACTGAGTACTTATGTATAGAAAATGCCCAATACATAGTGGATTTTGTAAATAGTACAGTCAGAAAGTGTCAAGACTCAGAAATAGTCAGGAAGTAAAATGTGTGAAGAGTCAAGACAGGGAGGTCAAGGGGAGTTGCTGAGGTACACAGGGCACCCAGACTATTATTATGTGGCACTGGCTACCTGGGCAGGGACTCGAGGAAGGTGACCTGCTTGGATAAAGGGAACATGGAGGACCGGAAACTTTCAAAAGGACTTGATTGAATGTCCTAGTGGATTAAACAGCTCCTCCCCAAAAGGCCCACAGCAGTGAGAAAGTACAATGCTCTGTACTGTATAAATGCGACATCAGTCACTCTCCATGAAGCCTTCTGCGTGACCAGCTCTTTACAGAACATCCAAGGTTATCCCCTACAGCTTGCTGTAGTCCCACCACTTCCCTTTCATCTTCAGAGGATGCTCTCTGAGTTGGGCTCTCAGGTCTCTGGTTAATTAACCATCTGAGGGATGACACTCCTAATAGGTAGCACACTTCCTTTTATCCATGAGGCCATTGTTCCCTCCCCACCAGGTACAGCTGACCTAGAAATAGACCATATTGTACTGCTGCTGGGACCATTTATTAAGCAACCTATTTTCTGCTCCAGGTCAGCCAACAATGGATGAGCTGGCACA
Source organism: Capra hircus (assembly GCF_001704415.2). NCBI lineage: Eukaryota > Metazoa > Chordata > Mammalia > Artiodactyla > Bovidae > Capra > Capra hircus. The sequence goes on from NC_030813.1 coordinate 106,580,525, forward strand.
GAAACAGGGGTGATACCTATGTTGAGAAGGGAGTTAAGTCAGCAGTGAAGCCATAATGACAAAAAGGGGAGGCAGCTGTGTGAAACTGGTGGAATTCAAGGGCATAGATGCTCACACGCTGAGCAGAGGATGGGTTGTAACACCGTTGTCCTGTTTTCTGAATCTGGAGGAGGCTGTCTGTCTTGATTCTCCTTCCACAGGCCAGCTTGCTCTCTGCTGCCCAGGTCATAGTTAGCACTCAGTATTGATGGCTCTTGTAAAGGTGTAAACCTTGGTGGCACTGAAAGGCAAACTGTAAAGTCTTGGAATCCTCCTAGAACCGCCTCACTAATCCCTGACCCTCTTCTGATCCCTGTCCCACGGTGTTGACTCTGGGCTCCATCTTTCCAAGATGACCCTACCCCTAAGGGTCACCACCCCACCCCCCACCCCACCACCGACTTCCCATCTCCTCTTATCACTTCTGGCACGGAAAATCTCTACCCCCATCTCTCACCCACTATTTACCACCGTTATTCTTCCCATATTAGTCTACCCTTGGGGACAATTCCCTGCTGAGCAATATTTAAGACAGAAAATCAATAGGTAATCAATAAGTATACAGACTATGACTTTAATAATGACAAAGCTCTTAAGTGTTTTTCCTAGTGTGTAGAAGCCAATCACATTTTCTCATATGTGACCAAAAAAATCTTAAAAGGCGCTTCTAGTCATTTAATAGAAGCAAAATCCTACTATAGGTGCGAACCACTAAGCAGTCGCCTGGCCCAAGTCCAGACACTTAGATGGACTGGAGAGGAGGTAGAGGAGGAACTGGTGTTTCATCAAGTACTTCATGCTGCTCTAGGAATGGTTCTTAGACTGTGTGATCTTAAACTATCTTAGATCAGGGGTGAGAGTACAAATGGTAAAGGGGGTACTGTGAAGCCAGTTATCATTACGGAAAACTGGAAATTGGATGTGTTTCAAGGAATCTAGAGCCAGTGTGGAAAAGGCACCTTGGAATTATCCAAACAAGGGTTGAGAAGTGAGAGTATTTTTGCCTGGATGCCTTTATTCATGGGTTAAAAGCAGCTGCCTGGTGGGCATTCCTTCCTCGGTCCATCTGCTTGTCCTTTGGACAGCAAGATAAGCTCCGTGGTGCAAGAAAGCTCTTTGAAGGAAATGTAGGTCATAGACCCTGGGCTGGTGAGTTGCTGAGATAGTCAAGGTCAGGGAACACAGACTGGCCACAGGCAGCAGCAGTTACAAATCCTTAATATACATTATTGAGAGGAAAGAATCAACTGTCAACTTTTGTTGAATCCCTGGTATAAAGCAGACCTTTGTTAGGTGTTTCATGTACTGGCTCACGCACCTTAGTCTTCACAAAAATTCTTGGAAGGCATTGTCAGTAGCTCCAGTTTCATTTTCAGAGTCTGGGAGCCTTTAATGTTCTTGACACAGTCACACAGTGAGGTCAGGGCCAACCAGGAGTTGATTTGGAGAGACCCCAAAACCCTTGTCCTTTCTATGGCCCCTGGTACATCTGAAAGAATTCAAACACTGGTCTCTTTTCCACCCTTATAGTAATCATTTCTGAGCCCATGGGTTGAAAAGAGCCTGGGGAAATGTGTACCAAAAGGGGAGGTGCATGACCAAGTCTACAGCCAGGAGGAGGCTTCAATTTCCAGACAGGCTCATCTCTCTGCTAATGGCCCAGAAAGGGGAGACAATGGCCTCTTCATGAAATCTGTGAATGGCACAAAATTGGAAGATGCTGTAGAGACTCGTTGGACTTCCCAGGTGGTGCTGGTGGGAAAGAACCCACCTGCCAATGCAAGAGATGTAAGAGACTGAGGTCTGATTCATGGGTCCAAAGATCCCCTGGAGAAGCACATGGCAACCCACTCCAGTGTTCTTGCCTGGAGAATACCCACGGATGGAAGAGCCTGGTGGCCTACAGTCCATAGGGTCGTAAAGAGTCAGACATGACTAAAGTGATGTAACGTGCATAGAAATTTGTTAGGACTGAGATACCAGCCTGTGTGGACAACTTCGTGACAGAGAAAAACAGAGAAACAGCCCGTTTTAACTCACTAAAGGCTCAACAACAGAAAAAAGAGGTTTGGTTTTGTTTGAAAGGTGAATTTGGCCAGGACAAGGAGCTGAAATACAACTGTTATTTCAGCTCTAGAGAAAATGAATGAAGCACAGTGCCCAGAGAAGAAGAGGCTGAAAGAGTGAAGCAGAAATTCATCAGACAGGAACTCCAGAGCTGCACAGTGTCAAAAAGTGCCAGAGATATTTCCAGCAGTCAGATAATTGTGGTGACATTTGATCAGCGAGGGTGGAAGAGAAAGATCCTTCCTTCCAGGAGACTGGAGATCCTGCAGCCCCATGCAGGGACTTTTCCCACTCCTCAGACTCAAATGGACTATGTATGAGAGCTAGCAGAGGGCAAAGATCCTAGGAAGAAAGTGAGTACAGACAGAGCACATTCAAAGTATGGGAAGAAATTTTATGTATTTTTCATGGAACTTCCACATAGATCATGGGCATCCTTGAAAGAATGGCAATGTCAGAACTTCACCCTCTCTCTCACTTTTGCTGACCCAGGTAGAGAAAGGCTAGAGAAAGACACAGGAGACAGGAGAGGGAGACTTCCATAATTCATAAATGTGCCCCAAACCATACAACATAGTGCAAACTCCCTCTCCAGCTTCTCCTAAGCTTTATTGTCTTCTAGGCTGTATTTCTTGTCTTCATAAAGTGAGAGAGTTGGGGCAGTTTGTTACCCACCCCCCCCCTTTATTGAGATGTGAAACGCATTATCGACTAATAAAGCACTGCACAGAACATTTTCCCCCAGCCTTACTGAGAGTTCCATGGCAAATAAAAATTGTATACATTTAAGGTCTACAACTTGATGCTTTGATACATGAGTATGCTGCAAAATAATTATCACAACTAAGGCTATTAGCATATCTATCACCTCACATAGCACTCTCCATCAACTTTTTGGAGAGAACACTTAACACCTACCCCCTCAGCGAATGTTAAGTGTTCAATACAATATTATTAACTATATTCATTCTGTTGTACATCATTTGACCCTATATTCATCTGGCATAACTGAAATTTGGAACCCTTTGGCCAATATCTTCTGAACCCTCCATTACCAAGTCCCTTGTAATTACTGTTCTATTCTCTACTTTTATGGGTTTGACCCTCTCCTTCTGCTGCTAAGTCGCTTCAGTCGTGTCCGACTCTGTGCGACCCCATAGACGGCAGCCCACCAGGCTCCCCCGTCCCTGGGGTTCTCCAGGCAAGAACACTGGAGTGGGCTGCCATTTCCTTCTCCAATGCATGAAAGTGAAAAATGAAAGTGAGGTCGTTCAGTTGTGTCCAGCTCTTAGTGACCCCATGGACTGCAGCCTACCAGGTTCCTCCATCCGTGGGATTTTCCAGGCAAGAGTACTGGAGTAGGGTGCCATTGCCTTCTCCGTTGACCCTCTACATTCTACATATAAGTGAGATCATGCAGTATTTGTTTTTCTGAGTCTGGTTTATTTCACTAGTATAAAAGGAACTTAAACAACACAATAGCCGCCACCCCAAACTCAAATAACTTGATTTTAAATCTACAAAGAATCTGAATAGACATTTCTTTAAAGAATACATACAAATAGCTAACCAGTATATGGAAAGGTGCTCACCATCACTGGTCATCAAAGACTGCAGATAAAAGCTACAATGAGATATCATCCCACACAATACTTTACTACATTTTTACCAAATGAAATCAAGGCTATTCCCAGTAAAAATGAAAATGGGAGCTAGAAATCCAAACTGCTCTGTCAAATTCTTACCCTTAACGTCAGACCTTCCAAGGAAGTCTTTGTTCTTCAGGAAAGAGCTGGAAACACTGTCTTCTAGTTGATCTCAAAATGTCCCATCAATTCTAAGGTATCATAGTTTAGTCTTCCCCACCATTAAATATTTAAGAGAGATATTTTTTTCAATTGAATAACCAGTTATTATGGAAAATAATTTTTTTGAGGAGCTGGGATCCATGACACTCACTTCCGGTTACTAATCATTAGTCTCTGGAGGAACTGGACTCTTAGTTCATGCTCATAATCACCCAGGGTTTAAAAATCTCTCTTATCACTCACTGCAGTGTTAACATCTGAATGAATTTTAAGTGCTGGAAAAATAAAAGCGAATTAAGAGATGGAGTTACTAGATGAAGTCTGGTTTTCTTTCAACTGAATTGGAGAATCTGAACAAATGTTTAAAAAGAACTTGGATAGAAGAAGGAAAAAAGAAAAGATGGAGAAAAGGAAAGAAAGAGGGAAGGAAATGTGGAGGGAATGAGGAAGGGAGGAAAGAAAATTCTTTAAGCAAATCTAGACTCTATTTCAGTAGAGCAACCTATTTGTTTTGAGCAACATTCAGAGTGTTAACACTGAAATTTCTGCATCTGGGAATCCCTTCGGTTTGGAGTGAAACATGGTGCTTCACCCTGATTTTAGGATTCAGTTCACTTTGCAAACTCCGTACGATTCCCAGTCAGGCTGACATCAGGAGTAGGCAAAAACTATTTTCAAGCACCATGCTAAGAAACTCCTGAGAATGTCATAGGGAAATGATTGCAGTTTGGCTTCTGACAGTTTAGAATCTCTCCTCAAGGGGTAGCTGGTGAAAGCACACCAGGCTTCCAGCTGAAGACTTGCCAAGGTCACATGGTACAAGCTACAGGTAGGTGATGAGGGCCAAGATGCCTTTTTTCTCCTATTTCATTAGAATGGAAGCTGCTTTTATCTATTAATGACATGAGAGCTAGGCTGCCTACAAGATTTACATTTCACCTAACACCAATTCATCCATTTATCTATTGCTATTCATCCAATAGTAAATTCTCATTCAATCTTCAGTTCAGTTTAGTTCAGTCACCCAGTCATGTCTGACTCTATGCCACCCCATGGACTGCAGCATGCCAGGCCTCCCTGTCCATCACTGACTCCCAGACTTTTCTCAAGCTCATGTCCATTGAGTCAGTGAGGCCATCCAACCATCTCATCCTCTGTCTCCCCCTTCTCCTTTAGCCTTCAATCTTTCCCAGCATCAGGGTCTTTTCAAATGAGTCAGTTCTTTGTATCAGGTGGCCAAAGTATTGGAGTTTCAGCTTCAGCATCAGCCCTTCTATGAACATTCAGGACTGATCTTTAGGATGGACTGATTGTATCTCCTTGTCCAAGGGAGTCTCAAGAGTCTTCTCCAACACCACAGTTCAAAAGCATCAATTCTTCAGCGCTCAGTCTTCACTCTTCAGACTTGACTAAAATGTTACTGGTTATCTCTAGGCTCCTTCTAATACATAATGAAAATATTTACTTCATTGAAAAAAAAAAAGATGAAATTGGATTTTTATTAATTTAACACATAATCACATATATTGGTAATTTTATTCTTATAATCTTATAATTTAATTCTTTTAATCTTCAAAAGTAGATTTTTGTACACTTAATTGCTGGACATTCTACAAATAACTTTGTGTTTTAATTGAATTTTATATTTTGCCTGCTTTTTTAGAGATTAATTTTTAATTGGAAGATCACTGCTTTACAATGGTGTGTTGGCTTCTGCCTTACAATAACGTGAACCAGCCATGAGTATGCAGATATCCCCTCCCTCTGAGCGTCCATCCTCCCGTCCTCATCCCATCCTTCCAGGTCATCACAGAGCACCAGGCTGAACTCGCTGTGTATACAGTAGCTTCCTGCTAGCTGTCTGTTTTACACGTAGGAGTGTACATGTGTCAGTGACACTCTCTCGATTCATTCCACCTTCTCCTTCCCCTGCTGTGTCCGTAAGTCCATCCTTTACATCTGTGCCTCTATTCCCGCCCTGCAAATAGGCTCATCAGCGCCATTTTTTCCTAGATTCCATATATGTATGTTACGTGATATTTGTTTTTATATTTCTGACTTACTTCACTCTGTATAACAGGCTCTAGGTTCATCTACCTCACTTCAGCTAACTCAAATCCATTCCTTTTTATAGCCAAGTAATATTCTATTGCACACAATGTTTTCATCCCTTCATCTGTCAATGGACATCTAGATTATGTCCATGTCTGAGCTATCATAGTGATGCAATAAGCACTGGGGTACATGTGTTTTTTTGAATTATGGGTATATATATACCCAGTAGAGGGATTGCTGGGTCATGTGGTAGTTTCATTCCTAGTTTGCTAAGGAATCTCCATACTCATGCCCATCATGAGTTGGAGAACTCATGTTCTCCATAGTGGCTGTATTGGTTTACATCCCCACCAACAGTGCAAGAGAGTTTCCTTTTCTCCAAAATTTATTGTTGCAGATTTTGGAATCATGACCATTCTGATTGGTGTGAGGTGATACTTCATTGTAGTTTTGATCATCATAAATTAATTTTAAAAATTTTACCGAAATTTTAAGTTAATTTAAAAATTATATTTTTGCAAGAATGTTATCTGGGACAACTCTTCATTGAATAAAATGTACACTATTTAAGACAATAAAAATACTACATTTTTAGCAGAAATTACAGAAAAAGTAATAATGATCTGTTATAACAAACAATTGAAAAAATTAAGGAAAATCCTCAAACTGAGCTTTACGATGAGTACACTTGACTGAGGTCAGGGGCCACTGAGACCTGACCTGGGCTTTCCTTGTGGCTATCTTTGCCATTGGTGGTCACTGCACACATCCAGCTACTGTAATGATAAAGGACACCTGGATGTCTAAATGGAGTCACCTATCAGGAGGGAAGGACTCATTAAGCAAAGTGCTTCTCGGTGTCTCCAGACAATGTCTAAAATTCCATTATTAAAAAGCCACTGAGGGGATTAGGGAAAGATGGCAGAGGAATAGGACGGGATGACCACATTCTCCCTCACAAATTCCTCAAAAGAACATTTCAACACCGAGCAAACTCCACAAAACAACTTCTGTAGGCTGGCAGAGGACATCAGGCAACCAGAAAAGCAGACCATTGTCTTCAAAAACAGGTAGGAAAAAATATAAAAGACGAAAAGGAGACAAAGGAGGTGGGGAGGGAGCTCCGTCCTGGGAAGGGAAGCCCATCCCGGGAAGGGAATTTTAAGAAGAGAGGTTTCCAAACACCAGGAAACACTCTCCCTGCCGAGTCTGTGGCGAGCCTTGGAAACACAGAAGGCAACATAACAGGAAGGAAAAATAGATAAATAATTAAAACCAACAGATTACAAGCCCAACAGTAACTCCCCCAGCGGAAAAGCAGCACAGACACCTGCATCCGCCATTGGGAAGTGGGGTCAGGTCAGGGACGTGCAGGAAGCGCGGGCTGCAGAGCTTTGTAAGAATCGGGCAGGAACGCCCCACGCGCAACCAGAACGATCTAACTTGGGCTAGCAAACCAGACTGTGGGATAGCTACCACGCGAAAAGCTCGAACATAAGACACCGCCAGGACCTGGCACAGAACAAAGGACGGAACGGAAAAAGCCGGCTGCAGACCATCCCTCGCCAGGGACAGGCAGCCAGAGCCATAAGGACTGGAAAGGGGCAATTGCAGACCCGGAGAGACTTTACTTACCTAACTGCAAGCAGGCTCCTTTGCTAAGACTTCTGGGGGTGCTGGACAGTCACAATCTGCCTCACGGTGTGCGCCAGTGGTCCACCCAGAAAGCTGAGCAGCAGCGGCAGAAAAGGTGACAATCCGCGGCGATCGCGCTCGCCAAACTCCTGAGCTACTCGGACCTGGGAAAGGCACAAAGCGCAGTCCCAGCCGAATTTGTGCCTCTGAGGGCTGCCTGAGCGCCGAACCTGAGCGGCTTGGACCCCGGAAGTGCACGCAGCCTAGGGCCGGCCCCAGACGGTTCCCGGCTGAGCATCATAGAGCCGGAGCAGTTTGTGCGCTGTGAGAAGGGACAGGTCAAGCGGGGCTGAGACACTGTGTGCACACGACAGTGCTATTTGTTTGCAGCATCCCCCCTCCCCATAGCGCGATTGAACTAGTGAGCCTAAAAAACCAGCAAACAGAAGAAGTTAAACAGAGGGAACCACCTTGGAAGTGATCCCACACGGCCCATAACACCAGAGAAGGGCTAGATATATTTTCACTATTTTTAAAATCATTCCTTTTTTTTTTTTGCATTTTTGTCTTTTGTTTTTTTTTTTCTTTTTTCTTTTTTTTTCTAACTTTTTTTTAAATTGTTAAGTCTTCTATTTCTCCTCTAATTTTTATTTCTATAACCTATTATTACTATTTAAAAAAAAAGACTTTTTTTTCTTTTAAGGCAAACACCATATATAGTCTTTGGATGGTTGTTGGTGGTTTTTTTTTTTGTTTGTTTGTTTTTTAATAATTCTTTTTTTTCTTTCTTCCTTTTTCCCTCTGCTTTTCTTTAATATTGTATCTTTGAAAACCCAACCTCTACTCTAGATTTTTAATCTTTGCTCTTAGGTTTTTGTTGTCAATTTTGTACATTTAAAAACCCAAACTTCACTACCCAAGTTTACCTGAGAGCGAGATTACTGGCTTGACCACTCTCTCCTCCTCTGGACTCTCCTTTTTCTCCACCAGGTGGCCTCTGTCTCTTTTCTCCCCCATCTCTTCTCTATCCAACTCTGTGAATCTCTGTGTGTCCCAGATGGTGGAGAACACCTAAGGAACTGGTTACTGGCAGGATTTGTTTCTCTCCTACTCATTCCTCCCTCTTATCCTCCTGGTCACCTCTGTCTACTTCCTCCCTCTCCTCTGCCCCGTATAACTCTGTAAATACCTCTGAGTGGTCCAGACTATAGAGCGCACATAAGGAAGTGACTACTGGCTAGCTTGCTCTCTCCTCTTTTGATCTCACCGCATCTCATTCCAGTTACCTCTAACTACCCCTTCCATCTTCTCTTCTCCTTGTAACTCAGTGAACCTCTATTAGTGTCCCTCAATGTGGAGAAACTTTTCATCTTTAACCTAGATGTTTTATCATCAGTGCTGTATAGATGGAGAAGTCTAGAGGCTACTGTAAAAATAAAACTGAAAACCAGAAGCAGGAGGCTTAAATCCAAAGCCTGAAAACATTAGAGAACTCTTGAATTCAGGGAACATTAAGCAATAGGAACTCAGCAAATGCCTTCATACCTACACCAAAACCAAGCTCCACCCAAGGGCCAACAAGTTCCAAAACAAGACATACCACTCAAATTCTCCAGCAACACAGGAACACTCCCCTGATCTTCAATATACAGGCAGCTCAAAATTATCCCAAAACCTTTGATGTCTCATAACCCATTATGGGTCACTCCACTGCACTCCAGAGAGAAGAAACCCAGCTCCACCCACCAAAACTCCAACACAAGCCTCCCTAACCAGGAAACCTTGACAAGCCACTGATAGAACCCCACCCAAAGTGAGGAAGCTCCATAATAAAGAGAACTCCACAAATTACCAGAATATAAAAAGGCCACCCCAAACGCAGCAATATAACCAAGATGAAGAGACAGAGGAATACTCAGCAGGTAAAGGAACAGGAGAGTTGTCCACCAAACCAAACAAAAGAGGAAGAAGTAGGGAATCTACCTGAGAAGGAATTCCGAATATTGATAGTGAAAATAATCCAAAATCTTGAAATCAAAGTGGAATCACAGATAAATAGCCTAGAGACAAGGATTGAGAAGATGCAAGTAAGGTTTAACAAGGACCTAGAAGAAATAAAAAAGAGTCAAAATATAATGAATAACGCAATAAATAAGATCAGAAACACTCTGGAGGCAACAAATAGTAGAATAACGGAGGCAGAAGATAGGATTAGTGAAATAGAAGATAGAATGGTAGAAATAAATGAATCAGAGAGGAAACAAGAAAAACGAATTAAAAGAAACGAGGACAATTTCAGAGACCTCCAGGACAATATGAAATGCTCCAATATTCTAATTATAGGAGTCCCAGAAGAAGAAGACAGAAAGAAAGATCATGAGAAAATCCTTGAGGAGATAATAGTTGAAAACTTCCCTAAAATGGGGAAGGAAATAATCACCCAAGTCCAAGAAACACAGAGAGTTCCAAATAGGATAAACCCAAGGTGAAACACCCCAAGACACATATTAATCAAATTAACAAAGATCAAACACAAAGAACAAATATTAAAAGCAGCAAGGGAAAAACAACAAATAACACACAAGGGGATTCCCATAACGATAACAGCTGATCTTTCAATAGAAACTCTTCAGGCCAGGAGGGAATGGCAAGACATACTTAAAGTGATGAAAGACAATAACCTACAGCCCAGATTACTGTACCCAGCAAGGATCTCATTCAAATACGAAGGAGAAATCAAAAGCTTTACAGACAAGCAAAAGCTGAGAGAATTCAGCACCACCAAACCAGCTCTCCAAAAAATTCTAAAGGATATTCTCTAGACAGGAAACACAAAAAGGGTGTATAAACCCGAACCCAAAACAATAAAGTAAATGGTAACGGGATCATACTTATCAATAATTACCTCAAACGTAAATGGGTTGAACGCCCCAACCAAAAGACAAAGACTGGCCGAATGGATACAAAAACAAGACCCCTCTATATGCTGCTTACAAGAGACCCACCTCAAAACAAGGGACACATACAGACTGAAAGTGAAGGGCTGGAAAAAGATATACCATGCAAATAGAGGCCAAAAGAAAGCAGGAGTGGCAATACTCATATCCGATAAAATAGACTTTAAAACAAAGGCTGTGAAAAGAGACAAAGAAGGCCACTACATAATGATCAAAGGAACAATCCAAGAAGAAGATATAACAATTATAAATATATATGCCCCCAATATAGGAGCACCGCAATATGTAAGACAAATGCTAACAAGTATGAAAGGGGAAATCAACAATAACACAATAATAGCGGGAGACTTTAATACCCCACTCACACCTATGGACAGATCAACTAAACAGAAAATTAACAAAGAAATGCAAACTTTAAATGATACATTAGATCAGTTAGACCTAATTGATATCTATAGGACATTTCACCCCAAAACAATGAATTTCACCTTTTTTTCAAGTGCTCATGGAACCTTCTCCAGGATAGATCACATCCTGGGCCATAAATCTAAACTTGATAAATTCAAAAAAATCAAAATCATTCCAAGCATCTTTTCTGACCATAATGCATTAAGATTAGATCTCAATTACAGGAGAAAAACTATTAAAAATTCCAACATATGGAGGTTGAACAACACACTTCTGAATAACCAACAAATTACAGAAGAAATCAAAAAAGAAATCAAAAAAGAAATCAAAATATGCATAGAAACTAATGAAAATGAAAACACAACAACCCAAAACCTGTGGGACACTATAAAACCAGTGCTAAGAGGAAAGTTCATAGCAATACAGGCATACCTCAAGAAACAAGAAAAAAGTCAAATAAATAACCTAACTCTACAACTAAAGCAACTAGAAAAGGAAGATTTGGAGAACCCCAGAGTTAGTAGAAGGAAAGAAACCTTAAAAATTAGGGCAGAAATAAATGCAAAAGAAACAAAAGAGACCATAGCAAAAATCAACAAAGCCAAAAGCTGGTTCTTCGAAAGGATAAATAAAATTGACAAACCATTAGCCAGACTCATCAAGAAGCAAAGAGAGAAAAATCAAATCAATAAAATTAGAAATGAAAATGGAGAGATCACAACAGACAACACAGAAATACAAAGGATCATAAGAGACTACTATCAGCAGTTGTATGCCAATAAAATGGACAACGTGGAAGAAATGGACAAATTCTTAGAAAAGTACAATTTTCCAAAACTGAACCAGGAAGAAATAGAAAATCTTAACAGACCCATCACAAGCACAGGAAATTAGAAACTGTAATCAGAAATCTTCCAGCAAAGCAAAAGCCCAGGTCCAGACGGCTTCACAGCTGAATTCTACCAAAAATTTCGAGAAGAGCTAACACCTATCCTCCTCAAACTCTTCCAGAAAATTGCAGAGGAAGGTAAACTTCCTGAACTCATTCTATGAGGCCACCATCACCCTAATACCAAAACGCTGACAAAGATGTCACAAAAAAAGAAAACTACAGGCCAATATCACTGATGAACATAGATGCAAAAATCCTCAACAAAATTCTAGCAATCAGAATCCAACAACACATTAAAAAGATCATACACCATGACCAAGTGGGCTTTATCCCAGGGATGCAAGGATTCTTCAATATCCGCAAATCAACCAATGTAATTCACCACATTAACAAATTGAAAAATAAAAGCCATATGACTATCTCAATAGATGCAGAGAAGGCCTTTGACAAAATTCAACATCCATTTATGATAAAAACTCTCCAGAAAGCAGGAATAGAAGGAACATACCTCAACATAATAAAAGCTATATATGACAAACCCACAGCAAACATTATCCTCAATGGTGAAAAATTGAAAGCATTTCCCCTAAAGTCAGGAACAAGACAAGGGTGTCCACTTTCACCGCTACTATTCAAAATAGTTCTGGAAGTTTTAGCCACAGCCATCAGAGCAGAAAAAGAAATAAAAGGAATCCAAATTGGAAAAGAAGAAGTAAAACTCTCACTGTTTGCAGATGACACGATCCTCTACATGGAAAACCCTAAAGACTCCGCCAGAAAATTACTAGAGCTAATCAATGAATATAGTAAAGTTGCAGGATATAAAATCAACACACAGAAATCCCTTGCATTCCTATACACTAATAATGAGAAAGTAGAAAAAGAAATTAAGGAAACAATTCCATTCACCATTTGCAACGAAAAGAATAAAATACTTAGGAATATATCTACCTAAAGAAACTAAAGACCTATATATAGAAAACTATAAAACACTGATGAAAGAAATCAAAGAGGACACTAATAGATGGAGAAATATACCATGTTCATGGATCGGAAGAATCAATATAGTGAACATGAGTATACTACCCAAAGCAATTTACAAATTCAATGCAATCCCTATCAAGCTACCAGCAACATTTTTCACAGAACTAGAACAAATAATTTCAAGATTTGTATGAAAATACAAAAAACCTCGAATAGCCAAAGCAATCTTGAGAAAGAAGAATGGAACTGGAGGAATCAACTTGCCTGATGTAAGGCTCTACTACAAAGCCACAGTCATCAAGACAGTATGGTACTGGCACAAAGACAGACATATAGATCAATGGAACAAAATAGAAAGCCCAGAGATAAAGCCACACACATATGGACACCTTATCTTTGACAAAGGAGGCAAGAATATACAATGGAGTAAAGACAATCTCTTTAACAAGTGGTGCTGGGAAAACTGGTCAACCACTTGTAAAAGAATGAAACTAGATCACTTTCTAACACCGCACACAAAAATAAACTCAAAATGGATTAAAGATCTAAATGTAAGATCAGAAACTATAAAACTCCTAGAGGAGAACATAGGCAAAACACTCTCCGACATAAATCACAGCAGGATCCTCTATGATCCACCTCCCAGAATTCTGGAAATAAAAGCAAAAATAAACAAATGGGATCTAATTAAAATTAAAAGCTTCTGCACAACAAAGGAAAATATAAGCAAGGTGAAAAGACAGCCTTCGGAATGGGAGAAAATAATAGCAAATGAAGCAACTGACAAACAACTAATCTCAAAAATATACAAGCAACTTATGCAGCTCAATTCCAGAAAAATAAATGACCCAATCAAAAAATGGGCCAAAGAACTAAATAGACATTTCTCCAAAGAAGACATACAGATGGCTAACAAACACATGAAAAGATGCTCAACATCACTCATTATTAGAGAAATGCAAATCAAAACCACAATGAGGTACCACTTCACACCAGTCAGAATGGCTGCTATCCAAATATCTGCAAGCAATAAATGCTGGAGAGGGTGTGGAGAAAAGGGAACCCTCCTACACTGTTGGTGGGAATGCAAACTAGTACAGCCACTATGGAGAACAGTGTGGAGATTCCTTAAAAAATTGCAAATAGAACTACCTTATGACCCAGCAATCCCACTTCTGGGCATACACACCGAGGAAACCAGAATTGAAAGAGACACATGTACCCCAATGTTCATGGCAGCACTGTTTATAATAGCCAGGACATGGAAACAACCTAGATGTCCATCAGCAGATGAATGGATAAGAAAGCTGTGGTACATATACACAATGGAGTATTACTCAGCCGTTAAAAAGAATTCATTTGAATCAGTTCTGATGAGATGGATGAAACTGGAGCCGATTATACAGAGTGAAGTAAGCCAGAAAGAAAAACACCAATACAGTATACTAACACATATATATGGAATTTAGGAAGATGGCAATGACGACCCTGTATGCAAGACAGGAAAAAAGACACAGATGTGTATAACGGACTTTTGGACACAGAGGGAGAGGGAGAGGGTGGGATGATTTGGGAGAATGGCATTCTAACATGTATACTATCATGTAAGTATTGAATCGCCAGTCTATGTCTGACGCAGGGTGCAGCATGCTTGGGGCTGGTGCATGGGGATGACCCAGAGAGATGTTGTGGGGAGGTAGGTGGGAGGGGGGTTCATGTTTGGGAATGCATGTAAGAATTAAAGATTTTAAAATTTAAAAAATAAAAAACTAAAAAAAAAAAAAAAAAAGCCACTACTTTGGCTACTTTGAACTACTGTCCTGACTTGTTTAGTACATCATGAGCTGAAACTCCAATACTTTGGCCACCTGATGGGAAGAGCTGATTCATCTGAAAAGACCCTGATGCTGGGAAAGATTGAGGGCAGGAGGAGAAGGGGACGACAGAGGATTAGACGGTTGGATGGCATTACTGACTCGATGGACATGAGTTTGGGTGAACTCCGGGAGTTGGTGATGGGCAGGAAGGCCTGGCATGCTGCGGTTCATGGGGTCGCAAAGAGTCGGACACGACTGAGCGACTAAACTGAACTGCACTGTGCTCTAGTATGCTGAGATTTCACTAGATATCAGTCATCTAGTAATTTACTAGATTACATAATCTTTGTCTGTCCTGAGCTCAAATCAAGTCAAAAATGCACTCATAGGCAGAGAGAAATAAGCATGCTGTGGAATTGCCCCACATTTGGGGTATACCCCACACTTGGGGTACATGCAGAGAAGCAGTGTGTCCGTGTGATCCTCTTATGTTCCCTGTTCTCAGACACCATTTGCCTGAATTCTTGTGGAGGTATGATACAATAAGAGGGACACTGACCACCTGGGTCAATGAGCAGTCAAGAGGATATCATGGGAAATGAACAAACTCTGGACAACTCACTTTCATAATCACACTTTACAGCCAAAATATCAGCTCATCCCTGACACCTCCACTTTTTAAGAATGTTTTACTTTTTTAATATAGATTTATTTATTTTAACTGGAGGCTACTTACTTTACAATATTGTATTGGTTTTGCCCCTCAACTCCATGTTTCCCAAAATCATATATAAGGTCCCAGTTCTGCTTTGTTCAGAAAGATTGTGCTTTTCAAGAATAAATCTCTAGCTTAGCAAGCGGGACTATCTTATGTTTCTGAATGAGCGGTGGGTGGTCCCCTTCTTGTATTCCTAGAAAATACTCTAGAACTAATAAAACAGAAGCAATAGTTAATAAATAAATAAACTCTTGAGCTGAAGAGCAATGAATCTGCAGCTTAGAAAATATATACAGTACCAGGAAGTAAATACTAGAAAAGGAAATGGCAACCCACTCCAGAATTCTTGCCTGGAAAGATCTGTGGACGAGAATCTTGGTGGGCTACAGTCCATAGGGTTGCAATAGTCAGACATGACTGAGCTACTAAACCAACAAAAACAAAACAAACAGCAGAAAGTAAATATCGAAATATCCAATTCTAGAGAAAGTCTTGAACTTCAAGAGAAAACATCCAGAAAAAGAGGGAAAATAAATATTACCAAAACAAACCAACGAAAAAGAGAAATCCAAACCATTTTATGAAAGTGAAAGTGAAAGTGAAGTCGCTCAGTCGTGTCCGACGCTTTGCAACCCTATGGACTGCAGCCCACCAGGCTCCTCCCTCCATGGGGTTCTCCAGGCAAGAGTACTGTTATCCTTCTCTATAAAAGAGACGTGAAAACATTGGGAAAATGTTTGAGTTCAAAGAATAGTGAAAATTACCTGACTTTACTCCTTAGATGAAGTTTCATTTTTAGGTGTGAAATTTAGAGAATATGGATGTTTAAAATAAATGACAGCTTAGAAATTATTTCACACTTCTTAGGAAACACTGCCTACTCATGCGTGCATGCTATGTCACTTCAGTGGTGTCTGACTCTTTGCAACCCTATGGACTGTAGCCCGCCAGGTTCCTCTGTCCATGGAATTCTCCAAGCAGGAATACTGGAGTGGGTTACCATTCCCTTCTTCAGGGGATCTTCCTGACCCAGGGGTCAGACCATGTCTCTTAAGTCTCCTGTCTTGGCAGGCATGTTCTTTACCAAGTAGCACCACTAGAAAAGACGCTACTTACTCAGCTTCAGTTCATTCGTTCAGTTGTGTCAGACTCTTTGTGACCCCATGGATTGTAGCACGCCAGGCTTCCATGTCCATCACCAACTCCCAGAACTTGTTCAAACTCATCTCCATCGAGTTGGTGATGCCATACAACCATCTCATCCTCTGTCATCCCCTTTTCCTCCTACCTTCAGTCTTTCCCAGAATCAGGATCTTTTCAAATGAGTCAGTTTTTTTGCATCAGTTGGCCAAAGTATTAGAGGTTCATCTTCAGCATCAGTCCTTCCAAATTAATATTCAGGACTGATTTCCTTTACCATTGACTGGTTGGGTTTCCTTGCAGTCCAAGGGATTCTCAAGAGTCTTCTCCAACACCATAGTTCAAAAGCATCAATTCTTTGGGGATCAGCTTTCTTTATAGTCCAACTCTCACATCCATACATGACTACTAGAAAAACCATAGCTTTGACTAGATGGACATTTGTCAACAAAGTAATGTCTCTGCTTTTTAATACCCTATCTAGGTTGGCCATGGCTTTGCTTCCCAGGAGCAAGCATCTTTTAATTTCATGGTTGCAGTAATACCTAATAATTTTAGAGAAGAATAAAGACCTTAAGAATGCAAACAAAACTATATACTAGGGTGCAGAATAAATATCATAATCACTTAATTAGAACTGCTGCAGCTGCTGCATTCACTGACCCCAGGGGAACCAGTCACCAAAGTTACAGTGCATAGCTAAATGGTACCTCAAGAAGTAAAGCAATGTTGTGCTTTTACCTATCATGGTGCTTACATCATTGTTATAGAGACAGTTATAGGGAAAGTGCGAGCACCATTGCTTCTACAAAGATGAAACATGCACAATAATGTGATAATGATCAGTGAAGGGATACGATGGCACGGTGGTAAAGAATCTGCCCGCCAGTGCCAGAGACACAAGCGACGCAGTTTCAGTCTCTGGGTCGGGAAGATGCCCTGGAGAAAGAAATGGCAACCCACTCCAGTATTCTTGCTTGGGAAATCCCATGGACACAGAAGCCTGGTGGGCTACAGTCCATGAGGTCACAAAGAGCTGGACATGACTGATCCACTGAGAGCACACCCACACAGTCCAAACTCCAAGACAAGATTTCACTCACAAATGCAACAGAAAGAAGGAAGAAAGGTAGGAAAACAAAACTGCCTCATTTTGCAAGTAGGGAATCAATCATATTTCTTTGGGTAAACGGCTTCCTTTTTTTAAATTAAAAATATATAACCATTTGAAAACACTAGACATTAGAGGGAATTATACAAAATAAGAAATCTGAAAAATAATAAGTTAATCAGCCAACAGTGATCGGGTCTTAAAATCGTTTATGGCCTTTCCATTGCACTCTGGGTAAGATCTAAGTGTCTGAAGAGACCCTTGAAGATTCATTAAGATCAGGTATCAATCTGCCCCAACAGCTGCCTTTGTAAGCTCATTTTACACAGACTCTGGTAACCTGAGTAGCTTGAGTTTTCCCGCTGCACGCTACTTCTCTTTTCTGCCCTTCATCTGTGCTTTTCCTTTTCTCTGCTATTCTTTTCTCCCTCCTTCCTCCACCCCTTTCCTTCCTTCTGCCAGCCTTTCAGGTCCATCTCTGAAGTAACCTGCTCAAAGATTTCCTAGGATCCTCAGACTGGGCTGGTTGCCTCTTGTCTTGAAAATATGTCTGTTACTGCACGTAGCACGTCTGGTGGTAATGGTCTCTTGATGATTTATTAGGTTCTTGAAGAAAAAAATCTGTTTTGTCTTTTCTGGTGACCTTGGTGCTTATCACATTTCTGGATGGCAAGTAATTTGCTGCACAAGAAAACAAACTCTCAAGAGAAGCTCCTTGCCTCTGGCCAGCCAGCTAACCTGTCGTAGTTAGCATTATTACCACCATTTTTCTAGGAAGCTTCATCTGAAACCTAGTGGAAAAACTGCACCTTTCACCTAATTTCAAATATCTATATGGCACTCAGTTTGGTCAGAGTGCACTTACTTTGTGCCAGAAATTGCCATGAGCAAATGGAATCTAAGTCAGGCTGCTGAGAATTCATTTTGTCCTTGATTCAAGTGGAAGGTAAAGTTTGTTTGTTTGTTTGTTTTTCAAAACAAAAGTACAATTGTAGTGCTTTTAGTTTCTATATATTCCTGTGTCCCGTCTGTAATGAAAGTTTTCAAGTCCCTTATCTATCAATCCTTCAGGATTTTATGAATCTAGAATAAAAAATAGATGAAGTTTTCTCTGGAATTGTCATGTTTAGGATAACTAATCATATTCCCCTGATAGCTCAGTTGTTAAGGGAACCACCTGCAATGCAGGACACCATGGTTTGATTCCTGGGTTAGGAAGATCTGCTGGAGAAGGGATAGGCTATCCACTCCATTATTTTTGGGCTTCTCTTGTGGCTCAGCTGGTAAAGAATCCGCCTGTAATGCAGGAGACCTGGGTTTGATCCCTGGGTTGGGAAGATTCCCTGGAGAAGGGAAAGGCTACCCACTCCAGTATTCTGGCCTACAGAATTCCATGAACTATACAGGCACATGCAGCCATGAAATAAAAAGATTCTTGCTCCTTGGAAGAAAAGCTATGATCAACCTTCAGTTCAGTTAAGTTCAGTTGCTCAGTCATGTCAGGCTCTTTGCAACCCCATGAACTGCAGCACACCAAGCCTCCCTGTCCATTACCAAATCCCGGAGCCTACCCAAACTCATGTCCATTGAGTCAGTGATGCCATCCAACCATCGCATCTGCTGTCAAGCCCTTCTCCTGCCCTCAATTTTCCCCAGCGTTAGGGTCTTTTCAAATGAGTCAGTTCTTCGCATTAGGTGGCCAAAGTATTAGAGTTTCAGCTTCAACATCAGTCATTTCAATGAACACCCAGGACCGATCTCCTTTAGGAGATCAGGTGGACTGGCTGGATCTCCTTGCAGTCCAAGGGAGTCTTCTCCAACACCACACTTCAAAAGCATAAATTCTTTGGTGCTCAGCTTTCTTTATGGTCAAACTCTCACATCCATACATGACCACTGGAAAAACCATAGCTTTGACTAGACACAACTTTGTTGGCAAAGTAACGTCTCTGCTTTTGAATATACTATCTAGGTTGGTCATAACTTTCCTTCCAAGGAGAAAGCATCTTTTAATTTCATGGCTGCAATCAACATAGAATATGATAAAGCAAATACACTTATGACCACCTTTCAAGTCCTCTTTCCTTCATCCCCGTTTAAATAAACAATGACACTTATTGTTTCTTTTTCTTTTTTATCAAATTTTCTAAGAACTGATGAAAATGCATTGTCTCATGACTTATTTCATTGCATTGCAGGTTTCATGGACACTGTTGAGTAGGTCTCTGCTGTATTTGGTTTATCACTGTGCAGAATTCTATCTCGTGAATATAGTGTGTTTATTCATTCAACTGTTTGGGGACAGTTGAGTTGTTTCTGGCTTGTGCTACAGATAAAGAAGTCACTCTGAAGTTCTCATATATGTGCTCTGAGACACAAGTATCCTTGATTCTCTGCGATGTGTAATTGGAAGTGCAGTTGCAAGGTCAGAAATTGGACATAGCTGCAACTCCACTAGATAAGAAAAGCCAAGTGTTTTCTGAAGAGTTTGTCCCAATATATACACTTCTTTCAGTGAATGAAACTTTCTTCATGGTAACTTTTTTTAGTCATTTTAACAGGCATATAAAGATATTTCTTTCCAGTTTCAGTTTGCATTTTCTTCAGTAATAATGAAATTGAAAACTGTTTTACATTTTTTAGCATTTAAATTTCTTCTTACATTACTGCTCATTCACATTTTTAATCAATATTTCTATTATGTTTTCTTTTATTTATTTTTCTTTAAATATTTATTGAATTTGTTACAATATCCTTTCTTATGTTTTCATTTTATTTTTTATTTTTTTGGATTCAAGGCCTATAGGATCTTAGCTCCTTGACCAAGGATCGATCCCACATCCCCTGCATTGGAAGACAAAGTCTTAACCACTGGACCACCAGGGAAATCCCTCTCTCTTATTGACTTGTCAGAAATCTTTATTATGGCTTCCAGAATCAAGCTCTTTGGCAGTGTGTATGTTGCAATAATTTTCTCCCTTTTTGTGGCTTACTTCTTTTTTAACTCATTAGTGATATCACTTAATAATATAAATTCTTACTTTTAATGTAGTTTTATTCCAACTATTTTTTATTTTATATAATTTTAAATAAATTATTCTCTGCCCTGAATATATCCTCCAATATTATCTTCTAAAATCATATTAGAAAAAAAATGAATGTCTTTCAGCCTTGCAGGACATTTGGTACTGTCCAAAACATCTGTAAGACATATGACCTACACCAAAAAGTTGTTGAAATTATGGACCTCCAAAATGTCCATAATCATATTTGTGTGCTAAATTTCTCAGTTGTGTCTGACTTTTTGTGACCCTTTGGATCGTAGCCCTCCTGTCCATGGGATTTTTCAGGCATGAATACCCTAGAGGGATGCCATTTCCTCCTCCAGGGGATCCTCCTGACCCAGGAATCAAACCTGCATCTCCCGTGTCTCCTGCATTACAGGCAGATTCTTTGCCTACTGAGCCCTCCAGCTTCATGGCTATAATAATAGTGTCTGACTGTTTGCTACCCCATGGACTGTAGCCTGCCAGGCTCCTCTATCCATGGAATTCTCCAGGCAAGAATACTGGAGTGGATGGCCATTCCCATCTCCAGGGGATCGTCCCAACCCAGGGATTAAACCTGGGTCTCCTGCATTGCAGACATACTCTTTACCACTGAGCCACCAAATGGTTATGGACAGGATCAGATATCAAGGGACATTTGACGTGGACAAAATGTCTCCACTGACAATTCGGACAGGTCCACGTATGACCAAATACCATGAAGCTTTCAGCATGAACCAAATGCCTTATGGATGCTCTGGAAATTTCAAATGGTTCTGCAAATATCAAGGGTCTTTTGGCATGGACCAAATGTCTTATGGATGTTTTGAACAGAACCAAATATCAAAGACATTTTGGACAGGACCAAATGTCTGTTAACCATCTTTCATATTTAGGTGTTAGGATGAACTGGAATATTGTTCAGAAAAGCTTCACTTCCCTGCCACTTGGCCCCTTGGGTGTTTACCCCTGGTACCAACTTACTGTGACCAATAGAATGCAAAAGAGCTTTAGGGGTGGTTACATGGTGCTGCTCAATCTCAACTTTCTCCATGAGAAGAGCATGCCCAGGACAGCAGCTGATGGAAGGAGAATACCAGACTCAGAGAGCACATCTGAAGCTCATCTGCAACCTAGGAACAAGCCCAGAGACCGCAGACGGAAGCAGAGTAGACCCTACGAAAACATTAATGTTCTAAGGCGCTGAATTTTGTGGCTGCCTGTTTTCTACATCACCGTAGCGATATCCAGGTTATGTTGATCCAGGTCCAGCACAGGGTAGGTGCTGGTCTATCAGACGTCACCTGTTTGTAGCCTCTCAAGGTCACCAAAATTGCCAGTGGGATTCTGGTTGCCTTTCCCAAGGTAGCAACATGGTCCAGAACAAAGGAAGCTCACCTGTCTGGGTTCCAGATCTTTGTTTAACCTTGGCTTGATCATGTATTTCTCATTAACTTCCTGGCTCTTTGATGAGATTTACACTCTAATTTCAAGCATTTTTCCTTGTTATCACTGAGGGCATGGCTCCTGTTCCCATCTCTAGCCCATTGCTACAGAATGGACAAGTAAGGCAGACTGACTTATTAGCTTGTCCTGAAAGGTGAACACACCCCTCAAAAATGGTTGCCCATTGATTTGATGAGAGCAGAGTCCTCCCGCCCCACTTCTGAGCATGATGTTCTTTGACAAGGGGTAATGGTGTGAAAGTTCAGCATTGGCGTCTCTCTGTGTTATATTCTCTTCCATCTCTATAGCCTCTAGTCAGGTTCAGGACACACCCTATTCTACCTGGGTATTTCTTATCATTTCCTAATGAGTTGTTCTGCCTCCATTGTTCCCTTTCCACACTTTTCACTCTGCTCATGCCAGAAAAAAATCTGTCTGGCTTGGAAATATGGGTATGACCCCATGCTTTTTACATCCACAACATCTTGGTATGATGTCTTCCAAAAATATCTGGTAGAACTCACCAGCAAAGGCATCCATGTTTGCTTTTTTTTTTTTTTTTTTTAATAAGAAGATTTGAGATAAGAATGCAATTCTTTAATATATAATGCACTCCAGTGGTCTTGCCTGGAGAATCCCAGGGACAGGGGAGCCTGGTGGGCTGCTGTCTATGGGGTCACACAGAGTCGGACACGACTGAAGTGACTTAGCAGCAGCAGCAATTAATATTTTCTATTTCTTTCTCCACATTTTTAATGAATTGCTTTCCAGTGAATTTGTCCCATTTCTTTAGACATTCAAGTACACTGCCATATGACTTTTTACATTGTCTTATTTTAATTGTAATATCCATGAATTAGTTTGATGTGTCTTTTTTATTCTTGATATTAGCAGTTTCTGTTTTCTCTCTTTTATTTTTTTGATGAGTTCTACTCAAGATTTAACAACTATTTATTCCTTTTCAAAGGCAAATTTGTAAAGAATGGCTTGATTTTAGTAAATAAATAATATTTTAAGCTTGAATTTATAAATGGTTAGAGTATCGAATGGGCTTGCAGGTGGCACTAGTGGTAAAGAACCCACTTGCCAATGTAGGAGATGTAAAAAATGTGGGTTCATTCCCTGGATCGGGAAGATTCCCTGAAGAAGGAAATGGCAACCCATTCCAGTATCCTTGCCTGAAGAATCCCATGGATAAAGGAGCCTCACAGGCTACAATACATAGGTTCACACAGAGTCGGACACAACTGAAGCAACTTAGCATGCGTGGATGCATAGAGTATCACATGATTTGAAAATGCAGAGGAGCTTGAGAAACTTCTAAAATCATTTATATGAATTGGAGTTGAAAGGCAAAGATATTGCTCTTATTCTTAATAAAATTATTTATGTTGCTTTATATTTATAAATTATACATATATATCAATTCAAAAAAAATTAAAATTCAATTAAGGATAGATCATAGCAGTATCATCCTTATGGAACGTTGTGAGAATTAAATAAGATAAAACATGTACAGTGCTTAGCATAATATAGACATTTAATAAATGACAGCTATTTTAAATGTGATTTTTTTCTACAGGCATCATTATAAAAGCATTAATGCAACTCTAAATATAACGAGAAAAATTTTGCTTTCCAAATACATTACACAGCGTTCATTTGTCTTTGCTCTCTTCAATTTTTGTTGCTACACACATTTAATTTTACATAGCAGGAATAATAATGAACACATATGTTTGTATTTTTAAACATCATATTAACTAAACCTTTTGTGTTTCAATAGATATTTTAATCAGTGCTTTACACCTCATTTGGCCAGTTTGATACAATGTACTTATAACTGTCTTATTGTTGGTGCTTATTTTTTATCTGGGTATTATATCTGGCTATTATAAATAATGCTAAAATAAACATATCTAACATAAACACAAACATTTCATAAACATCTCTAACATAAAATAAAGATCTCAACAGTCTTTTTGTTGGTGCTTATTTTTTGTCTGGGTATTATAAATAATGCTAAAATAAACGTCTCTAAATTTTATGGTTCTTTTGGCTTTGGATAATTTTCTTCATTTAAATTCTCAAAACTGAGACAGCTACTTCAAGGCACATGACTGCATATATTTTCCTTAATAGTGTACTTTCATATTTCTTTTCAAAACAGCTTGACAATTTGCATCATCGGCAATATCTGACTATACTGATTTCAGCAAAGCTTTGATAGCATTGGCGTCATCAACACTTTAACTCTGCGCTAAATTTAGGAATTAGACAATAAATAATATGCTATTTTCATCCAGAAAATGGACCGATATTGCTCAATGAACAGTGTCATCGTCATTTCAGATCTGTCTTTCTCTTGGAATTTATTTTCTGAACAATAAACAGTTCAACAAGTCACTCCCCAATTGAGCAGCATCTTGGATAAAGCTTGAGCTCCTTCTCCAGGTATCCAAGGCTTTTCAACATGTGATCTAACCAATCTCTTCCCTTCCAACTCATCTTCTATTTGTTTTTCCTGCATCTTGCCCCATATACTGCATGATACTAATCATTCACAGAACAAAGCATGATATGTCATGCTTCCCCCTGACTGTGCTTTTATTACACAATTTCTTTTTCTGAAATGTCATTTCCTATCTTGCTACTTTTGAAAGGGCTCCTCCTATCTCAAGTCTTCCCAGACCAGCATCTTCTAACCAGCACTTGCAGGATTCACTGTTCAGCCACCATGATACTTTTTAAACACCCTTTTTTATAGCCCTTTCTATATTGTGTTTTGATTACTCTGTCCCTGTGTATTTTGCTAGCTAGACTCAGAGCCCCTTGAAGGCAGGAAACCGTGTCTTATTAATCTTGTGATGTTATCTTTGTGACTCACAATAAGCACATATTAATTTATTGATTACAAATAAATAGTATCATTTCATTCATCTTGCTGATCCACTTAGAAAAAATGAACGTAAGGTCCTGTGTGTGTGTCTTTGCATGACCTTTATTTTTACATTGTATAAGAAAAGGAGCTGAAAAAAGAAGTTTCTAGGACAGGTTATTTCAGTTCAGTTCATTTTCATGGAGGATGACAAAAAGTCAATTTCAATCAGCATGTGTCAACGCTCTGTGGATCCAATTTTAGTCCAGAGTTTTACACCTTGCACGCAAATTATGAATTCTAGTTTCCTGACACTCTCTTCCCTTAGTTTATTCTCCCCTGCCTCCATCAGAACTTTCAAAATTGTTTGCTTCAGGTTCATTCATGAATCTGCTGTGTGAGATGCTCAGTGTGTTCAGACCACTCTTTTTATCTTGGACTGATTATCCACGATTGGAAAGAGTGAAGCTGATTCCTTACATGGAAACCTCAGCCTGACTTCAC
Source organism: Capra hircus (assembly GCF_001704415.2). Taxonomy (NCBI): domain Eukaryota; kingdom Metazoa; phylum Chordata; class Mammalia; order Artiodactyla; family Bovidae; genus Capra; species Capra hircus. Next base: position 106,606,031 of record NC_030813.1, read on the forward strand.
TGTTTCTTCTGTTTCCAGTGTCTCAACAACCTCAGTCTATGTTATCCAGGGCATTTCTCTGCTTCTGGAGGTGGACAATGTTTCAGACCGCCTCAAGAGAAGCAACATGGGATAAGAAGAATTTTGACCAGAAGAAAAGAAAACTACTTGCGACATCTAACCCCATGGAATTCTCAATTTAAATGCAATTAATGTGCTTGGAACCATCAGCCCCTCTTGGGTTCTAGGCAGAGCTCTGCCAAGAATGTACTGTACTGAGGGTTTATTGTACATTTCAGAAACGCTCAAGTCCCCCATAAATAAAAGAAGGGTGCTGAATTCAGGCTCCTAGGAGCCTTTCAGGTCTGAAATTCTCCTACTTTAAGATTAGCACCTTAATTAGGATTAATATACACACACTGCTATATATAAAATAGGGCTTGCTGATGGCTCAGCAGGTAAAGAACCCACTTGCCAATGCAGGAGACATAAGAGATGTGGGTTCGATCCCTGGGTCAGGAAGATCCCCTGGAGGAGGGCATGGCACCCCACTCCAGTATTCTTACCTGGAGTGTCCCATGGAGAGAGGAGCCTGGTGAGTTACAGTCCAATGGGTCACAAAGAGTCACACACAGCTGAGTGACTAAGAATACATGTGTGCATATATGAAACAAATAATTAATAAAGACCTACTGCCGAACACAGTACTACTACTCAGTACTCTGTAATGACCTCTATGGGAAAAGAATCTAAAAAAGATTGAGGTGAAAGTCATTCAGTCATATCCGACTCTTTGTGAGCCCAGGGACTATACAGTCCATGGAATTCTCCAGGCCAGAATATTGGAGTAGATAGCATTTCCCTTCTCCAGGGGATCTTCCCAACCCGAGAATCGAACAGATGTCCCCTGCATTGAAGGCAGATTCTTTACCAACTGAGCTATAGGGGAAGCCCAAAAAATGTATCTATGTTTGTGATATTAGCAATTATATAGCTTATCCAGAAATGCTAGTAACTATACAGTCCATGGAATTCTCCAGGCCAGAATACTGGAGTGGTAAATTTTTCCCTTCTTCAGGGAATCTTCCCAACCCAGGAACTGAACCCAAGTCTTCCACATTGCAGGCAGGTTCTTTACCAGCTGAGCTACAAGGGAAGCCGCAGAATACTGAAGTAGGTAGCCTATCCCTTCTCCAGGGGATCTTCCTGACCCAGGAATCAAACTGGAATCTCCTGCATTGCAGGCAGATTCTTTACCAACTGAGCTATCAGAAAGACCCTCCTCCAAAAAAAAAAAAAAGAGTGGATATACGTATATGTATAATTGATTCACTTTGCTGTACAAAACTAACACAACATTGTAAATCAACTATACTCCAATAAAAAAAATTAAGATTTACATCTTAGATGTGTGATTATATAAAATGTTCACACAGTTCGTGACAAAGGCAACTGGGTGGATGCAAGAAAACAGGAGATCCGCTACCTCAGGGATCTGGGTTTGGATCATGCTCTGTTAACCTCAAGTTATAGAACCCAGACGAGGGCACATGAACTTTCATGTAAAAGACATAATATTTCTAGTCCTGCCTGTCACATGGGATGTACTTGGGGTTAAAAGGAGGAGGGCTTACTGGGTAAGCCAGGCTGTGTTGCACATGCCTACAGAAATAACCTGGACTCTTGACCTAAAACTGTCAGCTCCTATCAATCTGAGCCTGGAGAGCAGGGCTGCTCTTGTTTCTGGCTGTTTGTGCAGCATCTTGTGTGGCATCCAGGGCAGCTGGGCCCTTAATAAATACTGTGGTTGATGCTGCAGTGTCTGTGCCAACAACCCAAATGGGCAATGTACAAGCTTGGAGGCTTCCCTAGTGCTTGGCATCTATTTGGAAAATCCATCCTTCCCATTTCAGGACTTAGGATACTTTTATAGCAGTTCCCGGCAGGAGGGTAATTTTGAAAAAAAAAAAAAGAAATATACAGCATCTCATTTCTCAAAAAACTACTTTAGCATTGCACCCTGCAATCCATACAATGCGTGGGATGAACAGTCAGCTGTGACTTGATGTTGCTGTAAATCTGGAACTTACAAATGCTTTCTTTTTTTGTCCCTTTGTCAACCTGCATTGGAGTCAGATTAAGATTAACCCAGGCCAGATCACATTCTTGAATCATACAAATACATTATTTGTAAATAAATTCAAAAGGTCTTGCCTCTCACAGGTTGAATTCTGTCTTATTGAACAGGTCTTATTCTGAGGCCTAAGTTATCATCAGAACCTCTAACTGCATCTCACCCACAGACACCATCCCTGGGAACTTTGTGAAACATGAGGAAAGTGATCCAGGGCCATAAGAAGATAATCTGATACAGTACATCTGAACCATATTTATTTTATTCAGAATCTGCACAATTGTGGGAAAATATTACACATATTTTAAAATCCGCTTGTGGGTCAAATTCTATTTCTGGTATTTACTCGCTGTGTCACCTTAGGAAAGGGATAATATCAGAGAGATGTTTCCTGTAAAACACCCAGTGTCTAGGATGCTCCCAATAATTATTGGTTTTCTTTTTTCTTTTGTGAACAGAATTAACCTTGAACATGAGACTGTTGAGTCTGTGAAGTATTACATGAGAATGCAAAATGCAAAATGAAGAATTTCTTAAGAGACTGAAAACAGCATATAAAGGCCCTACTAATAAAATGTGTGCGTGTGTGTGTGTGTGTGTGCAAGTATGCACAAATGTGTATATCAAAGACCAGAATGATAGGGAGAGAAAATCAATGAATTTCTAAAAAGATAGATTAATGTAATGAGGGTTGCAGATTAAATAAATGAGGAAGAAGCAAAAATAGAAAAAAATAAGCAAAATATACATAAAAATGGTTTGTGAACATAGAGAGGTGATCACTCCACATGGATTCTTGGAGAACCGATTATTTCTAATGAAAATCTTTCCTATTTTTAGCAGAACTATTGATGAGATAGATCAGAAATGTGCCTAAAGGGAAAGTACGTTTGAATTCAACAAAGTATTTGGAAAATTTTATATAGTACCTTTTTAAACAAAAAGGTAGGTACAAGTATGATCCCATTTTTCATTAGGTAAAGTTGAGGCACATAGTGAGTTAGTCACTTGCCCATAACAAGCTGTTGATAAGGGCCATGGGCAGTATTTGAACACAGGCCACTCAACCCCAAGGCCTGTGCAGCTCCCCACTGGAACCACTGTCTCTCAAATAACCTCCCATGGGGCTTCCCTGGTGGCTCAAAGATTAGAGCATCTGTCTCCAATGCAGGAGACCCAGGTTCGATCCCTGGGTCAGGAAGATCCCCTGGAGAAGGAAATGGTAACCCACTCCAGTATTCTTGCCTGGAGAATCCCATGGACAGAGAAGCCTGGTAGGCTACAGTCCATGGGGTTGCAAAGAGTCAGACACGACTGATCAACTTCACTCACTCACTCATTCACATGTCCTGTTTAATAGACCATGTTATATCAAGGAAGGTGCTATAGGTTGAGTCGTGTCCCCATCCAAATTCAGATGTTGAAGACCTAACCCCCAGTCCCTCAAAATATGAACTTAGCTGTAGATGGAGTCTTTAAAAAGGCAGTCAAGTTAAAATTGAGTCATTAGGGTGAGCCCAAATATATATGACTGATCTCTTTATTAAAAAGGGACTCGGAGACCAACACACATACAAGGAGAAAGCCATGTGAAGATGAAATGAGAAATCAAAGTTATGCTTTTATGGACCAAGGAATACCATATGTATCTAGAAAAGCACCAGAAAGTAGAAAAGAGACAAGGAACAGATTCTGTCAGAGCCTCAGAGCTGTCAATCCTGCCCAAACCTTGATCTCACACTTCTGGCCTCAAAAACTGCAAAAGAATAAATTTCTGTTATTTTAAGCCATCCAGCTTGCTGTTCTTTGTTTGGATAACCCTAGGAAATTAAGACAGACTGGCCCTTCAATTTCTTTCCTCATTCACCTTCCTGAATATGACTTCAATGAAGATAGGGACATGTCATTCCTCCTTGGAGATGCAATGAAGGTCAGTGAAACTGATGAAATAAAATTGTTCAAGCAAAGCCAACAATAGGATGAGATCTGGAAAAAATAATATGTATACATAGTGTCTTTCCAGGCATCTTCCCAGGGGGTATGGTGGTAAAGAATCTGCCTGCCAACACAGGAAATGCAAAGAGACACAGTTTCAGTCCCTAGGTGGGAAAGATTTCCTGGAGAAGGAAATGGCAATCCCCTCCAGTATTCTTGCCTGGAAAATTCCATGGACAGAGGAGCCTGGCAGACTACAGCCCATGGGCTTGTAAAGAGCTGGACATAACTGAACAACTGTACGCATACACATGCATAAAATATATAGGCATTTCCCCTGTAAATGAGTGTAATGAGCTTCATTTACATGGATTAATCACAGAAATGATTCAAACACCTGATAGAAATTTAGCAATATATCTATTTTAATGAATTCTTCATAGTTGGCTAGAGGATTAGGTCGTTGGAAGTTTCTAAGAACTAGTTTTGTATTCCTGAAAGAGAATTGCACTAATCTCATAAGATATACAATCTTCACCTATCAGTATCAGACCTTCAGTGAGAAAGCTTAAAAGTAATGCATTTGATGCTCAGATGTTAGAGCATGACATTGTTCTGTTGCAGATAGCTCAAACTTCTGCTCACTGTTCAGCAGTGTCTCAATGCAACTAGGTATGTAAAGGGGTGAGAGGTTGTTCAAGTCTGCTGTTACTACTACTGCTGCTAAGTCACTTCAGTCGTGTCCAAATCTGTGTGACCCCATGGACTGCAGCCTGCAAGGCTCCTCTGTCCATGGGATTCTCCAGGCAAGAATACTGGAGTGGGTTGCCATTGCTTTCTCTAGGGGATCTTCCCGACCCAAGGATCAAACTCAGGTCTCTTACGTCTACCCGCATTGGCAGGCAGGTTCTTTACCACTAGCACTACCTGGGAAGCCCTGTTCAAGCTTATGATCACAATGTGGCATATGATGGTCATAAAGCTTTTAAATGATTTTATTTGAACTAAAGGAAGCAGTGGGTTAAAATACATTTTTAAGACTTTTTCATGGCATAGGACTATCCCTCTGAAGATTTCTACTACAGAACATTTTTATACAAGGAGCTGAGAGTTGATAGGCATAAACAAGTTACCTTTGAAAAAGAAAAAAAAAATGAACTTCCAAATCAATAAGAGTATCTCTCATGAGAATATATCTACTTTGGTTTTTCATGTCGCTTTTCATGTAATCCTGTAGCTATTGATGTGAATTTATGCCATGATTAGAAGGAGTTTATGCCACTCTTTTCAGGCACCTGGTCACTAGAAACTGGACTTTGAATAAACTCATGAATACATGAACTGGGAATATTTACATCTGGCATGACGCTCATCAGAAGCACCTGCCAACCTCATTCTGCTTATCTATAAATTATACATACATTGTACCTGTGTGGCATTGAATTTTCTGCAGTTTAGCACTCCTAGAAACACGTTTGACACTTGAATAAACTACCTTTGATCAGCTCAGAATACATGGCTGGCAAAAAAGGAAAATAGGAAAAAGATGAAGAGATGTGTCTCTGATTATTCTAGGCAAAGGGAAGAAAGAGGTGCTATCTTTCTAATTATTAACAGAACAGGGCAGACGGACTGATCACAAAGGAAGGGGCAAAGAATGTCATGAATGTGAGCTTTTCAGCCACTTAGGAAGGAAAAAAATTACACTGCGCCTTTGTTGAAAAACCAGGTTGTCTCTCAGTAAAAATGAAAACTAGGAAAGAAGACCAAGAGCATTAACAGGGAGTCAAAAATTGTATTCAGAGCATTGCAAAGCACTGCACAGTAACATGAACCATAGAAAATTGGTGAATTGTGATAAAAGTGGAAAAGGATTCTGTGCCAAAAATATGCTTTTAGATGCAGTGACTTCTGTAATGATAGCACATAGTAGCAGCCAGTTACTGCATTGACTGTTCTGTAGAAGAATGATGAAAACTCTGACATCAGATCCACAGTCTGGGATAGAGTGTATTTTTTTACGAAGATGCTAAATGCAAAAACATTGAATTCAGACGTATATTCAAGCTGAAGTTCTGTTGCCAACTAACTGTGGGGCCACTAACACATCTTTTAATCTCTATAATCCTTGTTCCCTCATCTGTAATACGAGGGGAATAATTTCTCCTTTATGTCAGCGCATGAGATAACATGTTTTAACTTCTAGGTATAAAGTAGATGTCAGTAACTATTCCTTTCTTTCTTTTTTATTAGAAATTCTGTGTTTAGCATCCTAACTATCAATATGGGTTTCATCCATTATTTGATTAAATCTATAGGGATGCACATTTTTATCAACAGTATCTGTGACTCATCCTGTCACTGCATTGGAGCAAAATTCCAACACTTGGGCAAATTATGCTGTGTGACTTTATGCAACTAACGTAACCTCTCCATGCCTCCATTTTCTCAACTATAGAATGAGTATAATGAGTTGTTACCTCATGGGAATATTAGGAGGATTAAATGCTTTAATATTTGTAAAGTTCTTCTAGTAGAGACTTGAAAAGAGTAAGCTTTATATAAGTATCTGTTCAATAAGTACCTTTTGTGATTTAAATAAGAAGTATCCTTTTCTCATTGACAAAACATTTACCTAACTGCCCCCCTCCAGCTCCCAAACAAATGTGACACTAACTCTTCTCCCTTCTGCAACTAAGAACCCACTTGGGTGACCCTTCAGGTCTTTGTCCTGCTAAACTATAATGTGGCTTATAAATCCACACAGTATCCGTGTTCTAAATGAATGCGACACACCTGGTTATCCAGTAAGAAAAAGGTCAAGACGGAGGGGACATATGTACACCTATGGCTGATTCATGCTGAAGTTTGACAGAATACAACAAAATTCTGTAAAGCAATTATCCTTCAATTAAAAAATAAATTTTTTAAAAGAGGAAAAGGTCAAATCTGCATATTATAATTCAATGCACAACAGAACAGCCTTAGCAAGGTTGTGTGAGAATTACCAAGGATCCTTCCAAGAAGGTAGCATGTATGGGAACGCCTGGGGTGTCCCGGCTCTTCCTCCCAGCAGCTGCTTCTAAACCTGCTCTCGGCTGAGAGAAGGTTTTCCAGGACAAAGCTCCTAGTCTCAGCGAGGGTGCAGATCCCATTAAATCCTTTATGTGGACAATAAACAAGAAGAAATTGCCCATTATTCCATCTCTACGAGGAGAACAAAGAATGCTTTATTAAGTTTACCTTGCTCTCCTCTCATTATGTTTCCCGTCTTAATGCTCACTCAGCTGAATAACGACCAGAGGTTATAGAACAGATAGTAAAGCTTATTAGCCTAATAGCCTGTGAAGAGCCTGCAGAAGAAAAAGGTCTGATGCTAAATGCTCTGCCGGAATTCCTGGGATTTTCATTTCATAATTAAGTCATTGAAGGTGGGAGGGGGATTCTATTCTGTTTTGATTGGTATACTATTTCGCCTTAAGCCAGGAACAAATATGAGAGGAACAACCGACTCCAGTATGCCGCAGGATTTGATAAAAATACAAAGTCAAGAACATATTCCTAAATATATCATTCCATATGAAATTCAGGCGTGTCTGTTGGAGGCAAACGAAGGGTGTGGCTACAGACCTACCAGAAGGAAGGCATGAATGTTTCCAAGGAGGCTATTACATGACAGGCATGGGAGACCCTGAGACTGAGGAGGTAAAAATAATCTTTATAATTATGCATAATGTGATCATTGCTCTAACTAGGGAAGGATGTCTAAGGCATGAATTTTTAGTCCAAGGTTTCAAGCTGAAAATTCATCAGGAGCTCCATGCATGAGCTTCAAATGGTGGACATGTCTAAGCAGCTGGTAGGAATAGTACTCTACAAAGTCAGGTTTGCAAAAATTAGTGCATTCTTTATTTTTTTTCCTAAAATCAAATGAAATCTGATGCTAAGCACCAACCTGTCAGGCTGGTGGAAAATTTAATGGAAATCACTCTGGTCTGTTCCTCATGGGGCAGCATGAAATGCCCGGCTAACTAAATCCTGGGTATCTCTCTGCCCTGGGTCTTTGGGTCACTATAGATGTGCTCATTGTCCAAAGCCTGAACTTCTCTTTTTTGCATTGGTTACACACTTTATTTTTTCTTAATTTTTATTTCAATATATTAATTTATAATATTGTTTTAGTTTCTTCTGTACAACCAAGTGAATCATTTATGCATACACATATATCTACCCTTTTTTAGATTGTTTTCCCTTATAGGTTGTTACAGAGTACTGAGTACAACTCCCTGCGCTGTATAGTGGGTCCTTATTAGTCATCGACTTTATAGATCCTTGTTTAGTCACAAAGTCATGTCTGATTCTTTTGTGACCCCACGGACTTTCATCTACCAGGCTTCTCTGTCAGTGGGATTTCCCAGGTAAGAATTCTGGACTGAGTTGTCCTTTCCTTCTCCAGGGAATCTCCCTGACCCAAGGATCAAATCCCATATCTCCTGCAGCTCCTGCATTGGCAGGGAGAATCTTTACCACTGAGCCAACAGGGAAGCCCTATTTTAAATATAGCAGTGTGTATATGTCAATTCCAATTTCTTAATTTATCCCTCCCTCACTTTCCCCTCTGGTAACCATAAGACTGTGTTCTACATCTGTGACTCTATTTCTGTTTAAGGCTGTCATTCAAATTCACTGGAAGAATCAAAAGCTTTAAAGACAAGCAAAAGCTCAGAGAATTCAGCACCACCAAACCAGCTTGACTACAAATGCTAAAGGAACTTCTCTAGGCAGAAAAAAGACCAGGTTAAAACAACCTTGTACACATGTAGACTGCTATATCAAAACCTCATGGGAAGAGCAAGGCAAAAAACTACAATAGACACACACACAAAATAAACTTATTTTCAAAGTTATGTCTTGCTGCTTCCATGTCAAGCCAAGGACACTGCTCACGGTCCAGTCTCCTTCATGAGAAAGGTCTCCAGTGCCCTCTGAAGTCCCCATGTCCTCCCAAGGACCTGTCCTTCATGGGACCATAAGATTATTTTCAATTGCTGGCTTGTAAATCTCCCCAACCTGTGAATGAACTCTTTCTGCCTCCAGCTCTCTACATGAATTTCTTGTGTATGTCAGGTGTGCACAGGTTCAAAAACTTAAGATTTTTATCTAGGTAGGCACTTATTGGGTTAATCAAAACCACATCTTCAACTTTATTGGATATTACCACAATGCACTCAGAAACATACAAAAATCCTTCATCCTTCAAGGATTATGTTCTTCCCAACTCCCAACATACTTGACAGAAGGAGAAACTCAGAATTGTATAAATTTCCGCCAATTTGAGTCATGAATATTACCAATATTTTATTTTATTTCAGGCCACACTGCATGGTTGGTGGATCTTAGTTCCCTGAACAAGGATCCAGCCCTGGGCCCCAGCAGTTAGAGCACCGAGGCCTAAACACTGGACCAACACTGAATTCCCCCTTGGTGCGATTTTGATCTTCATTTTCCCCATTAGCAGAAAGGCTAAACATTGTTGTCGTTTTACTTCATGATCATTCATATGTATTTTCTGTGTGTCATCTATTTACATCTAGTATACACTTTCCATTCGTTTTTTAAAATTACTTTTTACGGATTTGTAAGAGTGTTTCTTAAATGTAGGAAATGAATCATTTGATAGTTATGTTCAGTTCAGTCCAGTCGCTCAGTCGTGTCCGACTCTTTGAGACCCCATGAGTCGCAGCACGCCAGGCCTCACTGTCCATCACCAACTCCCGGAGTTCACTCAGACTCATGTCCATCGAGTCCGTGATGCCATCCAGCCATCTCATCTTCAGTCGTCCCCTTCTTCTCCTGCCCCCAATCCCTCCCAGCAGCAGAGTATTTTCCAATGAGTCAACTCTTTGCATGAGGTGGCCAAAGCACTGGAGTTTCAGCTTTAGCATCATTCCTTCCAAAGAAATCCCAGGGCTGATCTCCTTCAGAATCGACTGGTTGGATCTCCTTGCAGTCCAAGGGACCCTCAAGAGTCTTCTCCAACACCACAGATCATGAGCATCAATTCTTCGGTGCTCAGCCTTCTTCACAGTCCAACTCTCACATCCATACATGACCACAGGAAAAACCATAGCCTTGACTAGACGGACCTTAGTCGGCAAAGTAATGTCTCTGCTTTTGAATATACCATCTAGGTTGGTCATAGCTTTTCTTCCAAGGAGTAAGTGTCTTTTAATTTGATGGCTGCAGTCACCATCTGCAGTGATTTTGGAGCCCCATAAAATAAAGTCTGACACTGTTTCCACTGATATGGTCAATTTCTTCTCTCAGTCTTTTAATTAAACTGAAAATTTTAACTTTGAAGTAGGCAAATTATTGTTCACATTTTTTGTCAATTTTTAAATAAATACTTTCCTGTCCCAAAGCCTTAAAGGCTTTCTCCTGTATTTTCTTTTAAACATATTAACAAGTCCCTTGGACTGCAAGGAGATCTAACCAGTCCATCCTAAAGGAAATCAACTCTGAATATTCATTGGAAGGACTGAGGCTGAAGCTGAAGCTGAAGCTCCAGTAATTTGGCCACCTGATGCAAAGAACTGACTCACTGGAAAAGACTCTCACGCTGGGAAAGATTGAAGGCAAGAGGAGAAGGGGATGACAGAGGATAAGATGGTTGGATGGCATTACCAATTCAATGGACATGAATTTGAGTATGCTCCGGGACTTGGTGATGGATAGGGAAGCCTGGGGTGCTACAGTTCATAGGATCGCAAAGAGTCAGACATCACTGAACAACTGAATTGAATTGAACTGAAGGAGCTGAACCTTTAAAAATATGTCTGGTTTTGATTTTTATTTATGCTGTGAGATGAGGATTTAATGAACTTCCCTCGACTGGCCAGCACAATCTATTGACTATGCCATCTACATTGCATATCACATTATCATTGGAGTATAGGACTGTTAAGATTCTCTATTTCTTTCTATCATCTGTGTCAATTACCATTTTGCCATAAATATGATAATTTTGCAAGTCATATCTTATAGGTCACTTCTTTTTTTTGCTTCAAACTTATTTTAAGTGATTAATTTATTATAAAATTTATATGGAAGAATAAAAGTACATGAGTAGTAAGGTTAATTTTGAAATAGTTGAGCAAAAATAGGGACTTGTTCTACTAGATACTAATATATACTAAAAAGCAAAAGAATTTAAACATATTTAAGTATGAGGCACATGAACAGATAAAGAGACCAATGACGCAAACAGCAAAGAAGCAGACACACATACACACAAACAACACACACACAGAAACCAACAACAGCAACAAAAATTTTAGATGTTTTGATCCAATGTTCTCACATATAAATAATAGTAATAGTTTGATAATGCCCATCAAAAACAGTTGAGATTGCATTGAATTAATATTTAACAATTAACTGGAGAGAACTTATCCTGTTTGCAGTATTAAATCTTACACTGATGAGTATTTTGTATCTTTGCACTTAGCAACATATTCTTTAATAATTCCTCAGAAATGTTTTGTAATCCTTTCTCCAAAAGTACTGTACATTTTTTGTTACATTTATTGCTAAGGATCTTATAATTTGTTTTTATAGTGAATGGATTCTTTTCATTACGGTCTATAATTATTTTGAAGTATATACATGCCATTGATTTTCATATGCTAATATTATTTACAGCAACTTACATGCAGTATCTTAATAGTTTGAATAGTCTGTAGATTTGCTTACATTTCTTTGTATGTAATCCTGTCATTTCCACTTTTAATTGTTTATATATTTTCTTTTCTTTTTAGAGTTCCTGTGCTAAGTATAAGTGATGACTTCAAGCATTTTTGTTTCATTAATTGCAATACTTCTAAAGGTCAGGGATTTCCTTGTGGTCCAGTGGTTAAAGAATTGCCTTGCAATGCAGGGGTCTCGTGTTCAGTCCATGGAAGGGGAAATAAGACCCCATATGCCTCATAGCAAGGCTTCTGCTCCAGAGCCCATGCACTTCATCTGTGCTTTGCAGGTGACTCAGTGTTAAGGAAACTGCCTGCCAATGCAGGAGACACAGCAGACAAGGGTTCAAACCCTGAGCCAGAGAGATCCCCTGGGGAAGGAAATGGCAACCCCTTCCAGTTTTCTTGCCTGGAAAATCCAATGGGCATAGGAGTCTGGAGGGCTGCAGTCCTTGGAGTTGCATAGAGTCAGATGCAAATCAGCACACAAGGGTCATCCCTATGTGTTTTTGTTAATTTGTCGTTTTTCAGTCTGGAAGTCCTGTCCAGCTCTTTGTGACATCATGGACAGCAGCATGCCAGGCTTTCCTGTCCTTCATGATCTCCTGGCTGCTACTGCTAAGTCACTTCAGTAGTGTCTGACTCTGTGCGACCCCATAGACGGCAGCCCACCAGGCTCCTCCGTCCCTGGGGTTCTCCAGGCAAGAACACTGGAGTGGGTTGCCATTTCCTTCTCCAATGCATGAAAGTGAAAAGTGAAAGTGAAGTCGCTCAGTCATGTTTGACTCTTAGTGACCCCATGGACCGCAGCCTACCAGGCTCCTCCACCCATGGGATTTTCCAGGCAAGAGTACTGGAGTGGGGTGCCTCAAATTCATGTCCACTGTGTTGGTGATGTTGTCTAATCATCTCATCCTCTGCCTCCCTCTTCTCCTCCAGCCTTCAATCTTTCCCAGCATCAAGGTCTTTTCCAATGAGCCAGCTCTTCACAACAGGTGGCCAAAGTATTGGAGCTTCAGCTTCAGCATCAGTCCTTCCAATGGATATTCAGGATCGATTTCCTTTAAAACTGACTGGTTTGATCTCCCTGCCATCCAAGGGACTCACAAGAATCTAACACCACAATTTGAAACCATCAATTCTTTGGTGTTCAGCCTTCTTTATGGTCCAACTCTCACATCCATATGTGCTAACTGGAAAAAGCATAGCCTTTGTTAGCAAAGTGATGTCTCTGCTTTTTAATATGTTATCTAGGTTTTTCATAGTTTTCCTTCCAAGGAGCAAGCATATTTTAATCTCATGGCTGCAGTCACCATCTGCAGTGATGTTGGAGCCCAAGAAAATAAAATCTGTCACTCTTTCCATTTCTTCCCAATTTATTTGTCATAAAATGATGGGACCAGATGGCATGATCTTTTTTTTTTTTTTTAATGTTGAATTTTAAGCCAGATTTTTTCACTCTCCTCTTTTACCTTCCTCAAGAGGCTTTTTAGTTCCTCTTCATTTTCTTCCATTAGAGTGGTATTCTCTGCATATCTGAGGTTGCTGATAATTCTCCCAGCAATCTTGATTCTAATTTGTGAGAGTCTTCCAGTCTGGCATTTCACATAATGTACTCTGCATATAACTTAAATAAGCAGGGTGATGTACTCCTCTCCCAGTTTTGAACCAATCAGTTATTCCATGACCAGGTCTGTTGCTTCTTGACCTGCATACAGGTTTCTTAGGAGACAGGTAAGGTGGTCTGGTATTCCCATCCATTTAAGAATTTTCCATAGTTTACTGTGATCCACACAGTCAAAAGTTTCTGCTTAGCCAATGAGTCAGAAGTAGATGCTTTTCTGGAATTCTCTTGCTTTCTCTATGATCCAGTGAATGTTGGCAATTTGCTCTTTAGTTCCTCCACCTTTTCTAAACCCACCTTGTACATCTGGAAGCTCTCAGTTCACCGACTAGCTTGAAAGATTATGAAAATGCCCTTGCTAGAATGTGAAATGAGCATGATTGTATGGTAGCTTGAACAATCTTTGGCATTACCCTTCTTTTTTTTTTTTTTTTTCCTTCTTTTGGATTAGAATGAAAACTGACCTGTCCCTGTCCTGTGGCCACTGCTGTTTTCCAAATTTGTTGACATATTGAGTGCAGCTTTTTAACAGCATCATCTTTTGGAATTTGAAATAGTTCAGCTGGACTTCCACCACCTCCACTACCTTTTCCAGTAGTCATGTGTGTATGTAAGAGTTGATCCATAAAGTAGTCTGAGCACTGAAGAATTGATGTTTTTGAAGTGTGGTGCTTGAGAAGACTCTTGAGAGTCCCTTGGACGAGAGGATATCAAACCAGTCAATCCTAAAGGAAATCAGTCGTGAATATTCATTGGAAGGACTGATGCTGAAGCTGAAGCTCCAGGATGTTGGCCACCTGATATGAATAGTCAACTCATTGGAAAAGACCCTGATGTTGGGAACGATTGAAGGCAGGAGGAGAAGGGGATGACAGAGGATGAGATGGTTGGATGTCATCATCGACTCAATGGACACGAGTTTGAGCAAGCTCCAAGAGATGGTGAGGGACAGGAAAGCCTAGCATGCTCAGTCCAGGGGGTTGCAGTCAGACACTACTTAGCAACTGAGCAACAACAATCACTAGCTTTGTTCACAGTAATGCCTCCTAAGGCTCACTTGACCCCATACTCCAGGATGTCTGGCTCTAGGTGACTGAACCACACCATCGTGGCCTTTACTAAATATTTTTAGTAGATGTCAATTTAAATAATTTCCTTATATTCTTAAGATTTAAAAATTTTAGTTTTCATAAATGAGAATTGAAGTTTTTCAGATATTTCTCTGTGCCTATTTATGGTTTATCTCATAATCTATTGATGTGATACATTACATGAACTGATGTTACGATGCTGAACCATCTTTGAATTTCTGAGACAAACTCTACTTAGTCAGATTATCTGTATTTGCTGGATTTAATGTGCCACAATTTTTCAAGATTTTCACATCTTATCTCATTGAGTAAATGAGCTGATAATTTTCTTTTTTGAAAATGCCCTTGTGTGATTCAGGAATCGAGATTGTCACAGCCTCATGGAGTGAGTTGGAAATTTCTTTTAAGGCTTGTCTGTAACACCTTGCTATCTTTTTATTTTTTTTATCTTTTATTTGACGAGGAAAATAGGCAGGGGATAATTTTGACTGTAGATTAAAATTATAAAATATTGAATGTATTACTCAGAGTTTTACTTCTTTAGTCTCTTGCAGGGTTTCTCAGTCTTGGTGCTATTGACATTTTGGGCTGGATAATTTTTATCACTGAAGGCTGTCCTGTGCTTTGTAGGATGTTTAGCAGCATCCTTGGGGCTCTACCTACTGGATGATAGCGGCACCATCCTATCCCTACCCCCAGTTATGACAACCAAAAATGTCTCCAAAAATTGAAAAGTCTTTGGGGGGTGGTGGGGGGAGTTGGGAATTGACTCTGATTAAGGACCATGAGAAGCGCTGGGCTGGAAGAAGCACAAGCTGGAATCAAGATTTCCAGGAGAAATATTAATAACCTCAGATATGCAGATGACATCACCCTTATGGCAGAAAGTGAAGAGGAACTAAAAAGCCTCTTGAGGAAAGTGAAAGAGGAGAGTGAAAAAGTTGGCTTAAAGCTCAACATTCAGAAAACGAAGATCATGGCATCTGGCCCCATCAGTTCAGTTCAGTTCAGTTGCTCAGCCGTGTCTGACTCTTTGTGACCCCATGAATCGCAGCATGCCAGGCCTCCCTGTCCATCACCATCACCCAGAGTCCACTCACACTCACGTCCATCGAGTCAGTGATGCCATTCAGCCATCTCATCCTGGGTTGTCCCCTTCTCCTTCGGCCCCCAATCCCTCCTAGCATCAGAGTCTTTTCCAATGAGTCAACCCTTCGCATGAGGTGGCCAAAGTACTGGAGTTTCAGCTCTAGCATCATTCCTTACAAAGAAATTCCAGGGCTGATCTCCTTCAGAATGGACTGGTTGGATCTCCTTGCAGTCCAAGGGACCCTCAAGAGTCTTCTCCAACACCACAGTTCAAAAGCATCAATTCTTCGGCGCTCAGCCTTCTTCACAGTCCAACTCTCCCATCCATACATGACCACAGGAAAAACCATAGCCTTGACTAGATGGACCTTAGTCGGCAAAGTAATGTGTCTGCTTTTGAATATGCTATCTAGGTTGGTCATAACTTTTCTTCCAAGGAGTAAGCCTCTTTTAATTTGATGGCTGCAGTCACCATCTGCAGTGATTTTGGAGCCCCCCAAAATAAAGTCTCACACTGTTTCCACTTCATGGGAAATAGATGGGATTTGGGGCAGGAGGAGAAGGGGGCGACAGAGGATGAGACGGTTGGATGACATCACTGACTCGATGGACATGAGTCTGAGTGAACTCTGGGAGATGGTGATGGACAAGGAGGCCTGGTGTTCTGAGATTCATGGGGTCACAAAGAGTTGGACATGACTGAGTGACTGAACTGAACTGAATTGAACTGAAGGACCTTGGATATGACCAATGTAATTATAACACTTTCCTGACAGTGCTAATGTGAAAATTCAAAGAATGCTAACTGCTCAGATTATTGTTCTGGTTAAGAGAAAATTGTTGATAAATGTTGGTTCTTCCTATTCATTTTCTAAAATTAAGTCATCAAGCCTTGTCTTTCCAGATGAGAAGAATGTTTGTGTGTGCTCCCCCACCTCCCACTCAGAAGTAACTTCATGAAAAATTTATTAACACTTTTTTTTTTGGTCTGGCAGATGATAAAATGAGAAGTCAGTTTGTGTTTTATCAGTCTTTCTTTATATTTTTAGGTATGGAATATATAAAGTTCTCAATTCAAAATGATCAGGGCTATAACCATGCAGCATCCCTGTGAATGCTAAGTCCCTTCAGTCTTGTCTGACTCTTTTTGACCCCATGGACTGTAGCCCACAGGGCTCCTCCTCTTTCCATGGGATTCCTCAGGCAAAAATACTAGGAATGCGTCTTCCTAACCCAGGGATCAAACCCGTGTCTTCCATCTTCTGCATTGGTAGGCAGGGTAATTACCACTAACATCACCTGGGAAGCCATGCAGAGTATAGTCAATTGACCCTGGAAAGGATTCTTCCAAAGAGAGATGCTTGCCATGAAAGCTGACTTTTTACAAGTTTAAACTGTGCTGTATGATCCATAGAGCATGCCCTATTTTCTTGGAAGGTCAAAGGCTAAAATTAAATGTCATTTAAATCCTTGGCTGCTAAGGTAATGTCAATTGCATCTTTGCCCATTTTCTCATTGTGATGAATTTTTGACTTTCATAGATCTCATGAAAAACAGCCTCTTTCCAACATAAGGTGAGCTTAGAAAAACTGTGCCATGGCCAGGACCTCCTGGACTGAAAAGTTACTGTTCTTGAATGGACGTATAATAGAGGAGAAGCAATGTGGTTTTTCAATTTACTGCTCTGACACTACCCTGGAACTCTGAGGAAGGTTCTATTTTCTATTTTTATTTTTGAAAACTCTGCCTTAGAGGTTAAAGGAAAAGGGTAAGGATGTGTTGGCCCAAGAGGTAGAATAAGATAACTGCAAGAGTGTTTCCTAGAGCTAGTGTCTTTCACCTCATCAAGTGAGGAGTAAGAGGTTTTGAAGATGAATGGCCTGAATATCATGCATGTCGTCTGTTTGCTGCATCTTGGCTGTGTGATTTGGTCACCTTAGCGTCTCTGTGTGTTCACTTCTGCTCTGTCCAGTGGAGTCCCTCTTAGTTACTCTCTTTCAGTGCTCTGTGAAGACCCAGTAGCTATGCTGGACCAGTTACGGGAGTCCTTAGAACACTGTCTAACAAACCTCAATGCTCAATAAACTAGCTTCTATCATTATAGCTATTATTGCTCTTATTACTGTGATCAACCATGAGTCCTTTCTGCTTCCACCTCCACAGCCTTGCCAGTGGAGAAGGATATAAATGCCTAACAATTACAAATTGCTTACGCTCTTTGAAAGCATTCCACACACTAAGGACACTTATTCTGGTTTCAAATTGGAGCAAATTTCTTTCCCAGGGGTCAATGGCCATTGTATAGCATCATTTGGGAAAAAAAGACAAAACAAAAACAAAAAAACTAGCTGACATTGCCAGCCTCAGAGATCCAGGAAAGCAGAAAAGGACTGTAGGGTCCCATTTCCATGAAACTCCATGGGTGAGCCAGGAATGGCTAGGCAGTTCCCATTCTGTCCTCTGTACTCTTCCCCACCAGGATTTGGGAAAACTGCAGGAGTGGAGCCAATGGAGCTGTACAGGCTAGCTCCCTGGAAGATTGATGGGTTTCTATTCAGGGTCCCAAAGCTCAGGCTGTCTCCCTCCCAGATGGGCTAAGTAGCCCCTGCCAGCTTCCAGGGGTTAAAAACAATGCCAGTCTGCATATCACTCAGGAGGAACCTTAGAGAGTAGTTAAAATGGAAACCAGAGATCTATAGCCCCCCAGGAGGAATTCAGACTGGAAGCCTCAGCTAAGCCAAGGGAGAGCCAGCGCCAACTAAGCCCTGCTGGGAATCCATGAAAAAGGCTGCTTCATCCTCCTGCTTGTGATGCTGGGGGCTGCAGAGCACACAGCTCTAAGTACACAGCATCATCCTAAATAGAACTTGCTGCAATGTCAAAGGCTTTGTCAGATTTCCATAGGTCTTTTTAGGGTAATGGCCTAGCAAAAATACATTCTTAGCTTGCTGAGGTGGTGGATGCTACATAAGTTGGAGAAGGCAATGGCAAACCATTCCAGCACTCTTGCCTGGAAAATCCCATGGATAGAGGAGCCTGGTGGGCTGCAGTCCATCGTTTCTAAGTAAAAGTCATCATGAAGTGAAAATGGCTTTGTATGCACATAACAAGGAAACAAAAAGGGTCTTTTTTTTCCTCCTTACCTTCAACGAGAATGATGACTAAATTTATCACAATAGTAATCATTAAATGCAAATTACTTAGATACTTCCTGGATGGAGCAGTGGTAAAGAATCACACAGGAGGTGGTGGTTTGATCCCTGGCTTAGGAAGATTCTCTGGGATGTCAAATGGAAACCCACTCCAGCACTCTTGTCTGGAGAATTCCATGAACAGAGGAGCCTGGAGGGTTACAGCCTATGGGGATGCAAAGAGTGACTGAGCACGCATGCAGGGAAACAATGTGTGTGTGTGTGTGTGTGTGTGTGTGTGTGTGTGTGTGTGTATGTGTGTGTGATGAAACAGTGGTATAAATATTTGGTGGCAGTAACAGTCCAGGACGAAACATCAGGATGTCTGTGAAAATAGTGGTGCCTCCTATTCTCTACCACTAAGTTTTTCCTTACTCTGGTATCCCTCACTGTATGAATCGGAGAAGATATCCCTATAAGGTCTCTTGAGACCCAAACCAGGGAATGGATCTGAGATGCTTAAAAGCACTTGTTAAGTCACCAAGTCATGTCTGACTTTTTGCGACCCCATGGACTGCAGCCTGCCAAGCTCATCTCTTCTCTTCTATTTCCCAGAGTTTGCTCAAATTCATGTCCACTGAATCAATGATACTATCTAACCATCTCATCTTCTGCCACCCTCTTCTCCGTTTGCTTTCAATCTTTCCCAGCAACAGGGTCTTTTTGAGTGAGTTGACGCTTTGCACCATGTGGCTTAAGTATTGAAGCTTCAGTTTCAGCATCAATCCTTCCAGTGAAAATTCAGGGTTGATTTTCTTTGGGATTGACCACTTTGATCTCCTTGTAGTCCAGTCAGTTCCAGTTGCTCAGCCATGTCCAACTCTTTGCAAACACATGGACTACAGCACGCCAGACTTCTCTGTCTATCTCCAACTCCTGGAGCTTACACTGACTCCTATCCATCTAGTTGGTGATGTCATCCAACCAACTCATCCTCTGTCAACCCCTTCTCCTTCTGCCTTCAATCTTTCCCAGCATCATGGTCTTTTCTAATGAGTCAGTTATTCACATCAACTGGCCAAAGTATAGGAGCTTCAGCTTCAGCATCAGTCCTTCCAATGAATATTCAGGACTTATTTCTTTTCCATTCAGTTCAGTTGCTCAATCATGTCTGACTCTTTGTGTCCCCATGGACTACAGCAAGCCAGGCTTCTGTGTCCATCACCAACTCCTGGAGATTACCAGACACATGTCCTTTGAGTCGGTGGTGCCATCCAACCATCTCATCCTCTGTCATCCCCTTCTCCTCCAGAAGAGGATTTAATTTAGGATTTCCTTTAGGATTGACTGGGTTCATCTCCTTGCAGTCCGTGGGATTCTAGAGAGTCTTCTCCAACACCACAGTTCAAAAATATCCATTCTTTGGCACTCAGCTTTGTTTATAGTCCAACTCTCATGTCCATACATGACTACTGGAAAAACTATAGACTAGACGGACCTTTTTGGCAAAGTAGCGTCTCTGCTTTTTAATATGCTGTCTAGGCTGGTTACAGTTTTCCTTCCATGGAGCAAGTGTCTTAATTTCATGGCTGCAGTCACCATCTGCAGTGGTTTTTAAGCCCAAGAAAATAAAGTCTGTCACTGCTTCCATTGTTTCCCCACCTATTTGCCATGAAGTGATGGGACCGTATGCCATGATCTTTGTTTTTTGAGTGTGGAGCTTTAAACCATCTTTTTCACTCTCTTCTTTCACTGATATCAAGAGGATCTTCAGTTCCTCTTCGCTTTCTGCCATAAAAATGGTGTCACCTGCATGTGTGAGGTTATTGATATTTCTCCCAGCAATCTTGATTCCAGCCTATTCTTCATCAGCCTAGTATTTCACATGACATACTTTGCATGGATGTTAAATAAGCAGGGTGACATATACAGCTTTGTTGTACTCTTTCTCAATTTTGAATCAGACTGTTGTTCCATGTCCCTTTTTAACTGTTGCTTTTTGACCTGCATACAGATTTCTCAGGAGGCATGTAAGGAGGTCTGGTATTCCAAACCCCTTATGAATTTTCCACAGTTTGTTGTAATCCACACAGTCAAATGCTTTGGTGTAGTCAATAAAGCAGAAGTATATGTTTTTCTGGAATTCTATTGCTTTTTCTATAATCCAAAGAATGTTGGCAATTTGATCTCTGGTTCCTCTGCCTTTTCTAAATTCAGCTTAAACATCTGGAAGTCCTCCATACATGCACTGTTGAAGGCTGGCTTGGAGAATTCTGAGCATTACTTTGCCAGAGTGTGAAATGAGTGCAATTGTGCAGTAGTTTGATATTACCTTTCTTTGGGATTGGAATAAAACTGACCTTTTCCATTCCTGTGGCCACTGCTGAGTTTTCCAAATGTGCTGGCATATTGAGGGCGGCAATCATCTGACAACATCATCTTTTAGGATCTGAAGTAGCTCAACTGGAATTCCGTCAGCTCCACTAGCTCTGTTCCTAGTGATGCTTCCTAATGAACTCTTGACTTCGCATTTCACGATGTCTGCGTCTGGATGAGTGATCACACTCTCATGATTATCTATGTCATGAAGATCTTTTTATATACATATATATATATATATAGTTCTTCTGTGTCTTCTTGCCACATCTTTTAGATATCTTCTGCTTCTTTTAGGTCCAGACCATTTCTGTCCTTTATTGAGCCCATCTTTGCATGAAATGTTCCTTGGCATCTCTGATTTTCTTGAAGAGATCTCTAGTCTTCCCCATTGTATTGCTTTCCTCTATTTCTTTGCATTGGTCACTGAGGAAGGCGTTCTTATCTCTCCTTGCTATTCTTTGGAACTCTGCATTCAAATGGGTATATCTTTCCTTTTCTCCTTTGCCTTTCACTTCTCTTCTTTTCATAGCTATTTCTAAGGTCTCCTCAGACAACCATTTTGCTTTTTTGGGTTTCTTTTTCTTGGGGATGGTCCTGATTACTGCCTCCTGTACAATGTCAAGAACCTCTGTCCATAGTTATTCAGACACTCTATCAGATCTAATCCCTTGAATCTATTTCTCACTTCCACCATATAATCAAAAGGGATTTGATTTAGGTCCTACCTGCATGGTCTAGTGGTTTTCCCTACTTTCTTCCATTTAAGTCTGAATTTTGCAATAAGGAGTTCATGATCTGATCTAACATCAGCTCCTGGTCTTGTTTTTGCTGACTGCATAGAGCTTCTCCATCTTCAGCTGCAAAGAATATAATCAATCTGATTTCAGTATTGACCATCTGGTGATGTCCATATGTAGACTTGTCTATTATTTTGTTGGAAGAGGGTATTTGCTGTGACTAGTGCATTCTCTTGGGAAAACTCTGTTAGCCTTTGCTCTGCTTCATTTTGTACTTCAAAGTCAAACTTGCCTGTTACTCCATGTATCTCTTGACTTCCTACTTTTGCATTCCAGCTCCCTATGATGAAAAGGACAATTTTTTCGCTGTTACTTCTAGGTCTTGTAGGTCATCATAGAATTGTTCAACTTAAGCTTCTTCGGCATTTATGGTTGGGGCCTAGGCTTGTGTTACTGTGGTATTGAATGGTTTGCTTTGACATGAACAGAGATCATTCTGTCATTTTTGAGATTGCACCCAAGTACTTCATTTTGAACTCTTTTGTTGCCTATGAGGGCTACTCCATTTCTCCTAAGGGATTCTTGCCCTCATTAGTAGATATAATGCTTATCTGAATTAAATTCACCCATTCCGATCCATTTTAGTTCACTGATTCCTAATATGTCGATGTTCACTCTTGCCACCTCCTGATTGACCACTTCCAATTTACCCCGTAGTCCAAAGGACTCTCAAAAGTCTTCTCCAGCACCACCATTCGAAATTATGATATTAATTCTTTTAATATCATAAAGAAGGCTGAGTGCCAAAGAATAAATGCTTTTGAATGGTGGTGCTGGAGAAGACTTTTGAGAGTCCATATTAAAAGTATATTAGCCCCTTAAATGTGCCATTTTCTATGATTATTCCTGGACAGCAATTTGCTTGATGCTTAATACTTACATTTGAAACCAATGAGGAAGCAGATGACCTGCTTCCCAGCTGTTTGGCATCCCACCCCATGAGATTTATATTATGGTCTTTAACATCACATGTGATCGCACTAACATCAGGAAATGGGCTTATTTCTTTACTGTGCACAATGGATTCAACACATTCATAAGTTCATTTTGTTATTCCTGTAGAATTTTTATGCATTCTCAGAATTTTCAACATTTTATCCCTTGGCAAATTCACCCAGGTTCCCTCCTCTCTTTACACTTTGGCTTGATATCTGCACATTTATTTCTGTTTATTCAGGTGACGGATGCTAACTTTCAAAAGGCTTGGTAAAAAGGTTTTGCCAGAATTAAAATCTTTGCTCATCACAAGGAAATCTGAGGCAATGCCCAACCAAATTCCCCTAAATGCTAATACCTTTCCTAGTGTGACTGTATTAAACTTGAGCCTTCACATTTAGAATTTCACCAAACTCCGAAGTTTGTGCCTTGCCTTCTAACTTGTTCCATAGAGAACAGGTCAACTCTTCTTTCTGTATCCCCTTGGGTTTTGTCACTACTTTTGTTAGTGTGGATCTATTTCTCCACTAAATTCCTGCTACTGAGACCATGTGTGCTTGTCACGTAGACTAGATCAGAGAATGGTTACTTAACTGTTTTCACTGAAGGGACAGACACTAGTTTATTTAACTTAATATCATTAGGACAATATCCAGCACACAAAGAAGATCTATGAATATTTGTTGAATGAATTAATGACTGAATACATGATTGCTAGCTCCATTTTTCTGATTATTCCTATGGTCAGTTGAGTCTGCGGAGATGCAGATGCCAAGATGAAATTACATATACAAGGGATTTCTTGGGGAAATTGTGAATGATAAAGGTGAGACATCCTAGCAGATGGGGAGAGCGTCAGACCACAGTGATACTCATATACCTGTGCAAGGAAAGAGGGGAAAGATTGGGTAGGAAGAACCTCCAGACCCAAGACAGTGGTCTGAGAAAGTTTTCTAAACTGGTGGGTGTTCCTGAGTTGATGGTACCCTTGAGAATGTCCCATATCAGGAAAAAAGGGCCAGAAACACTGTCACTACCAGATTCAGGCACTGGGTGGGATCAGCCTGTGGCAAGGCGGTCTCAGCATTCATGGTGGCTGCAGCTGGTGGCCCATCAGTCAAGATCACTCCCTGCAGATGATGCTCCTGGACACAGATCCGAGCAGAAGAGTCCCATGGCCACCAAGGGACATCCCTGTGCCACACAGATCCACTACTCCGTAGGGGTTCAGCACCTGTTTTCTCAGGCACTTCCTGGTCTACTTGGCCTAGTTCGGTCCTCTATGAAGCAAGCATCAAGCTCTAGGGGAGTCATTGGTGGAAAGACCTGCAAAGAGTAAAGCTGAGAAGGCAGAAGCGGGCAGGGAGAGCTTTCAGACCTGACATCTACTAAGAGAAAGGGAGACGGGAGGAAATGGTGTAGGCGGAATCTCAGACTGTAGCATCAGTCTAGGAAGCTTCACCCAGGCTAATGGGGACTCTTGCAGTTTTAATGTCCCCAGTGTCCAGTCATTGGCTGTGAGCCACCCTGGGGAAGCACAGCCTCAGCACGTTCCTGGGGGTGGATCAGAGAGGCACATGCTGGAGCTGCCAATCAACTATTTCTCCCCTAAAGCAAATGACACGGGCAGCATATTTTCATGGATGCCTCATCTATTCCTGAGATGGCCATTCTATCTTAAACACTACACTTACTTCTAAAGTGTGGTGGGAAGATTCTCACTCCAGGATTGCATAGGATATAACACAGATACGATCAGATACTAAGCTGCTGTTTTCCTTTTATGACAGCTCCGGTCCTACTGATGCATGTCTGTGTGATTATCGTCCTACACACTCCAGGGCAATGCTTGCCCCCAATAATCTTACCCTTCACAGAGCCTTTAATTATGTAAGCAGACTGCATTTACTGCCTTCATGCATGAAAAGATGGAGTAATGGGAGAGGAGGAGGGAAAGCAAATACAAAGCTATTGCATGTATTATATCGATGCTGAAGCCAAGTTTGACTTGGACTATTGGTACTGAAGTGGTGAGAGTTCATCTCAAGACTTGTTAAATGAGAGAGAATTTTTGTTCTCTTCTTAGTGTTCTTGCCTGGAGAATCCCAGGGACAGGGGAGCCTGGTGGGCCGCCGTCTGTAGGGTTGCACAAAGTCGGACACGACTGAAGCGACTAAGCAGCAGCAGCTATAGATAGATTATTATAAAATGACTGAGAAGATTCAGGGAAAGAAAAGTAACATGTGTTAAATACTTGCCACATGCTAGACATGAGTTTGGGTACTTCTGCAAGCATTTTTTTTTTTAAGATTTTATTTTATTTATTTACTTTTTGTCTGCACTTCATGGCATATGAGATCTCAGTGCCCCCACCAGGGATTGAACTCACTCCCCAGGGTTAGAAGTGTGGAGTCTTAGCCACTAGACTCCCAGGGAAGTCCTCTCTAGAAGTATTTTTATCTTTAAATCTCACAACAACCCTAAGAGGTAAGTGCTAGCATCATTTAAAAAGTAAGGAAATTTAAACTTAGAGATGAAGTGACCTGAATTCCCTTTGCATGCAAATCATAATATACAATGGGATAAACAGCTTAATTTTCCACTGGTGTTTATATATGTATATATGTGTATATATATATATATATATATGATTTAAGCAATTATAAATATAGTTAGCTATAATCATAAAATGTAAGAGCTTGTAAACTTCAGAGATCACACTATAGATCAGGATTTGGGAAACTTATTCTGCAAAGGAGCAGATTGGAAATATTTTAGGCTTTGCAGAACAAACAGTTTCTGTCACAGCTACTCAGCCATGCAGTTATAGAACAAAACCAGCTATAGACCATATGTAAATGAACCAACATGGCTATGTTCCAATAAAACTGATTACAAAGCTAGGCAGTGTGCTAGATTTGGCCACTGGGCCATAATTTGCTGACCTAGGCTTTAGATTAAATATATATA
This sequence comes from Capra hircus, assembly GCF_001704415.2. Taxonomy (NCBI): domain Eukaryota; kingdom Metazoa; phylum Chordata; class Mammalia; order Artiodactyla; family Bovidae; genus Capra; species Capra hircus. Next base: position 106,631,841 of record NC_030813.1, read on the forward strand.
TATATCTCATAGTTCAGTGAGTTGATGTTACTTGCCCATGGTCACATCAAACTGACAAGCAGAGATGATACAAAAATAAAGGTCTTTTCTTTCCAGTGTACAATGAATCCACTGCACCAAGCTTCTCTTCTAGGATATTCACTAATTTCAAGATAGGAAAACATGATACCTACTGAAGAGGAGAAAGAAAAAAGTGACAGGCAGGCTATGGAGGGCCCGGGATGCTATAGCCTGCAGGCACTTGGGAGGTCTGTTAAGTTAAAGGAAAGTTGGATCCGGGATACTAGAGAACAGCTCTCAGAGAATACATTTAATGCAGTGGTCCTTACGGTGACCTTGAATAGTGGGAGATTTAAAAAGGGCTGATATGGGGGTGTTCATGCAAAATACAGACAGCACAGCAGAGGGCTTGAGATCTGCTGGCTCTTTGGGGGCAGAGACATGGTGTATTTGGGGTGCTGAGAAGGCAGGAGCACATGGTAGAATCGTGGCTGCATGTCTGCATGACTGATATCAGGATGGCTCTGTAAACAAAACAGGAAACTAAAAGTTACTGAGCTGGAGGAAAGATGCATTGTGTATATTGTACATCTGGTGTATCTTAGGCGATCGCAGAGATCTTCTTCTAAATGTTCAACAAACTGAAATGAATGCAGGGGGGAGTCACAGAAAAAAGTGAATACCCCCAAGTGCAGTGAGATTTGAGAGCATATATGGGATCTTAATAAGAGAAGGGGTAGTAGTCCAATGATTAAGTGAAACCACTCAGTTGTGTCTGACTCTTTGTGACAGCCTGGATTGTAGCCCACCAGGCTCCTCTCTCCATGGAATTCTCTAGACAAGAATACTGGAGTGGATAGCCATTTTCTTCTCCAGGGGATTTTCTCGACCCAGGGATCATACCTGGGTCTCCTGCATTGCAGGCAGATTCTCTACCGTCTGAGCCACAAGAGAAGACAATAGCAGGAGAGTAAATAATTTTTAGGGAAGACACATTGGCCCTCAGGAGAACAGATGAGAGGTGTGCTAGTGTGTGACAAACTCCGTCTGACTGCAGTGAGGTTGAAGCTACAGGAGAGGGTGATGTTAGAAATGTGGCTGGGGAATCAGGGAGGGGATGGGCCAGTGACCCAGAGACACACCAGACAAGCTGGGAGAGGGCAGGAGAAGCAAAAGAAGACGTCTAGCTTCCATCCAGAGTTCGGTGGAAATCCAGAGGGAGCGGCATAGAGGAGGCTGGAGGCAGGTCTGCTTGGCACTCTCGGTGCCCTGCATGGAGAGCTAACTCCCACCACACCCCATCCCCCAGATCATCCCCCTGGTCTTCCTGGAAGCATCGCCTCCTCACCAGGAGACCCACCTTCTCCTGCTCCACCTCTTCTGTGCTTAGGAGAGTGGAAGGCACATGTCTCTGCACCTGAAGGTGTTTTAAGTCAGGCCACCCCAGAATATGCCTCTTTGTATGTTGATTATCTTCAACTGACACAGTTTGTAAAACAGCAAATTCAAGGAGAAGCTTTCTCTGAACTTCTCTTACCTGCTTAAAGACAGATGCTCCAAAAGGAGCTAAATTGTCATAAATTCTCTCCTGGGGAGTTTCATCAGCCAGAGAAGATGGACTCATTCAGGAAATGAGACTAGAATTTGACACCGCAGCCAAACAAACTTGGTCACAGACTATCACACCTCCCATCTATTCTTATAAGGGCCCATACATCTTTCCTAATAATTATTTACTCTCCTTTAAGTGTACTAGAGGGCTTCCCTGGTGGTACTAGTGGTCAAGAACCTGTCTGCCAGTGCAGGAGACAGAAGAGACATAGGTTTGATCCCTGGGTCGAGCCCTTGGAGAAGGAAATGGGAACCCACTCCAGTACTCTTGCCTGGGAAATCCCATGGACAGAGGAGCCTGGCGGGCTACAGTCCACGGGGCTGCAGTGAGTCTGACATGACTTAGTGACTAAACAACAAGCGAACTGCAACTATTTCTCTTCTTAAGATTGTTTATAAGCTCTCAAATCTCACTGCACTCGGGGTATTCAGTTTTTTTCTGTGATGCCCCCACGCATGCATATTAAACATTAATAAACCTTAGTGTCTCTTCTGGTAATCTGTCTGTCGTCAGTTTATTGCAGACTCCCAGTGACCAAGCCAAGCAGGGTGAAAGTATTGCCTCTCCTGTACAGCTGTCCAAGTCCCCAGATACCTTATAGCTGCACTCTAGCCTTCTCCTCCAGACCCACACCTGCATGGGAGAGAGGGTTCTGAGACATTCACAGGTATGAGGGTCTGTGATTTTCAACCATACTCCCTGGGGCTTGGGATAGGAACAAACTATCTCCTGTGAGTCTTCAGATGGAAATTAGTTCAGACACTGCATTGCAGGACTGCAATATAAATGCCTGTTTCTTTGTCAAGTCCAGAGAGGAAAGAAGATTAACCCAGTGAGAATAGCATCAAGGTTCAAGCCAGGCTTCAACAGTGAACCATAAACTTCCAGATGTTCAAGCTGGATTTAGAAAATACACAGAAAGCAGAGATTAAACTGTAAACATCCGTTGGATCATCGAAAAAGCAAGAGAGTTCCAGAAAAACATCTACTTCTTTCTGCTTTATTGACTATGCCAAAGCCTTTGACTGTGTGGATCACAATAAACTGTGGAAAATTCTTCAAGAGATGGGCATACCAGACCACCTGACCTGCCTGTTGAGAAACATATATGCAGGTCAGGAAGCGGCAGTTAGAACTGGACATGGAACAACAGACTGGTTCCAAATAGGAAAAGGAGTATGTCAAGGCTGTATATTGTCACCCTGCCTATTTAACTTACATGTAGAGCACATCATGAGAAACGCTGGGCTGGAAGAAGCACAAGCTGGAATCAAGATTGCCAGGAGAAATATCAATAACCTCAGATATGCAGATGACACCACCCTTATGGCAGAAAGTGAAGAGGAACTAAAAAGCCTCTTAATGAAAGTGAAAGCGGAGAGTGAAAAGTTGGCTTAAAGCTCAACATTCAGAAAACAAAGATCATGGCATCTGGTCCAATCACTTCATGGGAAATAGATGGGGAAACAATGGAAACAGTGTCAGACTTCATTTTTTTGGGCTCCAAAATCAGAGATGATTTTGCAGATGGTGATTGCAGCCATGGAATTAAAAGACACTTACTCCTTGGAAGAAAAGTTATGACCAACCTAGATAGCATATTCAAAAGCAGAGACATTCCTTTGCCAACAAAGGTCCGTCTAGTCAAGGGTATGATTTTTCCAGTGGTCATGTGTGAATATGAGAGTTGAACTGTTAAGAATGCTGTGTGCCAAAGAATTGATGCTTTTGAACTGTGGTATTGGAGAAGACTCTAGAGAGTCCTGTGGGCTGCAAGGAGGTCCAACCAGTCCATCCTAAAGGAGATCATTCCTGGGTATTCATTGGAAGGACTGATGCTGAAGCTGAAACACCAGTACTTCGCCCACCTCATGCAAAGAGTTGACTCATTGGAAAAGACTCTGATGCTGGGAGGGACTGGGGGCAGGAGGAGGAGGGGATGACAGAGGATGAGATAGCTGGATGATATCACCGACTCAATGCACATGAGTTTGAGTGAACTCCAGGAGTTGGTGATGGACAGGGAGGCCTGGCGTGCTGCGATTCATGGAGTCGCAAAGACTTGAACATGACTGAGCGACTCAACTGAACATCTAGTTCTCACAGTATCCCTGTTGACTAGCATAGTACACATGTCCTGGGATATAAGAAATGGAGAATAAATCATTGTTAAATAAATGAGCATATAAATGAATAGTAGTTATCAATGGCAAGATGAGTATTCTAACAGAGACATCAATTACAATCAAAGCAGAAAAGAGGCAAGAATTCAGGGAAAAGTTAGGAAAGAACTACTGAAATCAGGTAAATTTTGAGCTTAATCTTGAAGAACAGATATGTGTCAGTGGCATGAGAATCACATTGTAGTGTTTCTTTATAATTTTTTTTTAACAGGGTTTACATCCTGGAACTAGAATGTGAGAAAATAAAAGGTCCAGGAGTGGTGAACATTGATTCAGGATGGGCATTTGCAGGCATGTAATCTCTTTTAACCCTCATAAATTGCCTTGTCAAGAGAGTTTTATATTCATTTCATTTTTCACAATAGGGAAAATTAGGCTGACAGAAAATAAAGCTGCTTTCCAAGACTGTACCATTAACAAAGATCAGAGTTAACATCCAAATCTCGGTGGGTCTGACTCAAGAGGGATGATAGTTAAGTGATCGCACCAAAGGTCAGTGTTGGGACCTAAGCGGAGATGACAGGAGGCAGAAGATCATCATCACCCTATAGAAGATCGCAAATGCTCTCTTCCTTGAGCATTTCTTCTGATACACTCGCAAAATGGAAGATTCTGTCCAGAATCATTGCAGCAAACAAGTCCAGCGCTTTACAAAAGCTTTTTCAAGACCAGAGTTATTTGCATCCAGTGTCAGCAAGTTGGTTGGTCTTCAAGTCCCAGGAAACTACCAGAATTTCCATAGCAACGGTCAGCAGCTGGTTTGAGCAAAGTGCATGGTGCCTTGGCCACAATTTTCCCTTAACGATCGGTGGCTGGAGGCAGATTAGAGAATGGCATGCTGGTCCTCCAAACACAGCCAGCCCACTGCCTCTCTGATAAGCAGTGACCAGACTGCAAGACCTTAATCTGCTTTTTAAAATGTTTTGGCCTAAATAGGCACGACTGAGGGCATTTGCCTTCAAAAAATGGGAAAGGAATGGTTATGTTTACCTCTCCCTTGCAACCACAGTGACTGGAGAAACTATGATTTTCTTCCCTTTTTTTTTTTTTTTTTCATCTATGTAAATTCTCAAGTCTCATGACTAATGCAGGAAGTGATTGAAAAGCCAGTCTTATATTGTGGAGAGGCTCTCACAGGTCCCTTTCTGGGGTTCTGAACCTCCATGCTTTGATCTTGGCATCCTGTCTCATCTGCTCACATCCTATACTTTCCCCATTCATTTCCGTTGGTAGGTTGATGCTAACAGGACACCTGTAAGAAGCAAGCATCCCACAACTCTCTTGCCCTGGCTCTCATTCCTGCTGCTGCCCCTGGACGTCCTTTGCACTTGGGAACAGAGTGAAATACCCCCGACTGTTGTACAACACCGGGTAAGGACTGGGGGGCTCAGGGCCCAGGGGTGTTAATGGGCCAAAGCTGTCCTAAAATAGCCCCTTGAATCCCATGAAAGTAGTGAATCACACTCCTTTTTTTTTTTTTGATTGAAGTATAATTGACATAACATGATATTAGTTTCAGATGTTAATAATCTATGTTTATATATGTTGCAAAATCATCACCACAATAATTCCAGATAATGTCCATCACCATACATAGTTACAAATTATTTTCCCCTTTATTTTTTTAAAATTTATTTTATATTGAACTATAGCTGATTTCCACAGTTTATTGTGATCCACACAGTCAAAGGCTTTGGCATAGTCAATAAAGCAGAAATAGATGTTTTACCGGAACTCTCTTGCTTTTTCCATGATCCAGCGTATGTTGGCAATTTGATCTCTGGTTCCTCTGCCTTTTCTAAAACCAGCTTGAACATCTGGAAGTTCACGGTTCACATATTGCTGTAGCCTGGCTTGGAGAATTTTGAGCATTACTTTACCAGCATGTGAGATGAGTGCAATTGTGCAGTAGTTTGAGCATTCTTTGGAATTGCTTTTTTTGGGGATTGGAATGAAAACTGACATTTTCCAGTCCTGTGGCCACTGCTGAGTTTTCCAAATTTGCTGGCGTATTGAGTGCAGCACTTTCACAGCATCATCTTTCAGCATTTGAAATAGCTCACCTGGAATTCCATCACCTCCACTAGCTTTGTTCCTAGTAATGCTTCCTAAGGCCCACTTGACTTCGGACTCCAGGATGTCTGGCTCTAGATGAGTGATCACACCATCATGATTATCTTGGTCATGAAGATCTTTTTTGTATAGTTTTTCTGTGTATTCTTGCCACCTCTCCTTAATATCTTCTGCTTCTCTTAGGTCGATACCATTTCTGTCCTTTATCGAACCCATCTTTGCATGAAATGTTCCCTTGGTGTCTCTAATTTTCTTGAAGAGATCTCTAGTCTTTCCCATTCTGTTCTTTTCCTCTATTTCTTTGCATTGATTGCTGAGGAAGGCTTTCTTATCTCCTCTTGCTATCCTTTGGAACTCTGCATTCAGATGCTTGTATCTTTCCTTTACTGTGGAAAATTCTGAAAGAGATGGGAATACCAGAACACCTGACCTGCCTCTTGAGAAACCTATATGCGAGTCAGGAAGCAACAGTTAGAACTGGACATGGAACAACAGACTGGCTTCAAATAGGAAAAGGAGTACGTCAAGGCTGTATATTGTCACCCTGCTTATTTAACTTCTATGCAGAGTACATCATGAGAAACGCTGGGCTGGAAGAAGAACAGCTGGAATCAAGATTGCCAGGAGAAATATCAATCACCTCAGATATGCAGATAACACCACCGTTACGGCAGAAAGTGAAAAGGAACTAAAAAGCCTCTTGATGAAAGTGAAAGAGGAGAGGGAAAAAGTTGGCTTAAAGCTCAACATTCAGAAAACGAAGATCATGGCATCCGGTCCCATCACTTCATGGGAAATAGATGGGGAAAGAGTGGAAATGGTGTCACATTTTTTTTGGGGGGGGGGCTCCAAAATCACTACAGATGGTGACTGCAGCCATCAAATTAAAAGACGCTTACTCCTTGGAAGAAAAGTTATGAACAACCTAGACAGCGTAGTGAAAAGCAGAGACATTACTTTGCTAACAAAGGTCCAGCTAGCCAAGGGTATGGTTTTTCCAGTGGTCATGTATGGATGTGAGAGTTGGACTGTGAAGAAAGCTGAGTGCTGCAGAATTGATGCTTTTGAACTGTGGTGTTGGAAAAGACTCTTGAGAGTCCCTTGGACTGCAAGGAGATCCAACCAGTCCATTCTGAAGGAGATCAGCCCTGGGATTTCTTTTGGAGGGAATGATGCTAAAGCTGAAATTCCAGTACTCTGGCCACCTCATACGAAGCGCTGACTCATTGGAAAAGACTCTGATGCTGGGAGGGATTGGGGGCAGGAGGAGAAGGGGATTACAGAAGATGAGATGGCTGGATGGCATCACTGACTTGATGGACACGAGTCTGAGTGAACTCCGGGAGTTGGTGATGGACAGGGAGTCCTGGCGTGCTGTGATTCATGGGGTCGCAAAGAGTCGGACATGACTGAGCGACTGAACTGAACTGAACTGATAGCTGATTAACAATATTGTGTTAGTTTCAAGTGTACAGCAAAGTGATTGAGTTATACATATATCTATTCTTTTCCAATTGTTTTCCCATTAGGTTCTCACAGAATATTCAGCAGAGTTCCCTGTGCTATACAGTAGATACTTACTGGTTATCTATTTTAAATGTAATAATGTGTACATGTCAATCCCAAATTCCCAATTTTTCTGATGAAGAAAACTTTCAAGATCTACTCTCCGAGCTCTTGTACGTCCATGTATATAGTTCAGTCGCTTAATCTTGTCCAACTCTTCATGATCCCATGGACTGCAGCACGCCACACTTCCGTGTCCATCACCAACTCCTGGAGCTTGCTCATCCATTGAGTTGGTGATATCATCCAACCATGTCATCCTCTGCTGTCCCCTTCTCCTCCTGCTTTCAGTCTTTTGCAGCATCAGAGTCTTTCATAAGAAGTCAGTCCTCCACATCAGGTAGCCAAAGTATTGGCGTTTCAGCTTCAGCACGTATACATCGCTGGACTATTAACTATAGTCACTCTGCTGCGTGTTCCCTAGGACTTCATTTTATAAGTGAAAATGTGTGCTTCTCCTCCTCGTGACCCTGCAGCCCACTCTGCACCTCATCCTCCTCTGATGCTATCACCAACCTGCTCTCTATGTCCATGAACTCGGTCTTCCTTCCTTCCTTCCTTCCTCTCTGATTCCACGTATAAGTGAGACCACATGGTATTCCGCCACATTCCGCCTGACTTGTTTTGTTTAGCCTACTGTTTACAAGGTCCATCTCTGTTGTCACAAATGGCAGTTTCATTCTTTTTCATGCCTGAGGAACATCATGTATACACATCACATTCTATTCACCCACTGATGGACATTTAGGATGTTAGCTTTTTTGTTTTTTTAAATATTCATCTGCTTAATTTGGTCTGAAATCTGACCTTGCCCCTCATTTTTTTCCTATCTAATTTCCATCCAGTCTAGCGTTGCACATTCCCAAAGGTGCCTTGCCACATATGAATGGTGTGCCTACAAATGCTAAACTCTTGGTTATGTTTATTGTCTTAACACTAGCGTCCTATGAAAGTCTTTGCTGGGTGGTGTCTCTGCATCTCTAGAGTGTAGCAGTCTCACACTTAGTCGGAATGAATGTCTCCTCCTCGCCCCACTGCACAGGAAAGATTGCCTGAGACTATGAAATAAATGCATGACATAGATGGAAAAATCATGTCTACTCCCAGCAGGGTTGAGAAGTGACCTGTTTTTTCGTTGGATTGATAGTCTTGGCAGCCTTAAACTCAACCTTAAATTGGCTTATCTTGATTTCTAGCAATCACAAACCTTTACTAGCTGCAACACCTAGCCTCTGCATTTCTAAATGTTTTCCATTCTATTACACCAGTAAACACATCCCTAAGTCTTCATATTCATCCAAACTGGGTCAGTCACCTATTCCTTTTTCTACATCTTGTAGGCTCATATTTTTCTACCTTGAGGACTCCAAAAATTTTAAGGAGTGAAAAGAGGCAGTGAGAAAACGAAACAAAACAGAAACAACTTTTGGCTATCAGTATCAGGCGCACGGGGCCTTGAGTCCCAGCTCTGTCATTTCCCAGGTCTGTGACCTTAGAAAAATCACTCCAATACATAGCGATGCTTTTTCTTTATATGAAAATGATCATGCTAATCTCCATGAAATAATGTATGTTAAGTACTTAAATTCATATTCAGACCATGATGGGTGTTTGATATATTTCTTGGCCTCCATTCTGACTTTTAAAAGACTGGACAGAAATCCGCCTATTGAAGGTATATTCATGCTTGCATGCATTCACTCAGCATGCATTTCTGAGTACCTATGATATCATAGGTGCCTTCCTGGTTAGGAACAGGGACATGGTGAAGCACCAATGGAGCCAGCCCCTGCCCTCCTAGAGACCAAAGATAGTAATCAATCAAGCATCAACTAAATGGAAACCAAGTGCCCTATGTGTCAGCACAGTGGGAGAGGACAGACCTTCAGCCTCCCTTCCCGCCGGAGTCTTTCCTTCCAGAGTCTCTTAATGAGGAGTGATGGATTCCAGGCCAAGTGAGTACCACTCACTGTGAGTCAAAGATGCTTCATCTAAAACCCTGCTGTGTGTTAGGATCAAGGAACTTGCCTAAGAGACTTTCCTGTCCATAGCCAGCCCCGACTCTGCTTCCTCAGAAGAGGGATGGACAAGAGCCAGGTAGTCAGTTCCTTGACCATTGACTAATATAAATATTATCCTGTTGCTGCCATGAAAATAAAGGTCTCTACTTAATCAACTTCCTTCAAGATAATCACTCAGACTGAGGCCTGGTGTATGCACAAGTTCACAAAGACAGAGAGGTATGGTCAGCTTTAGTGAAGAGGCTGGCAAGGAATTTTATCTGCCAGGAAATAAGCTTCATGTGTTTCCAGAACAGTCCTGATTTCTTTGTGCACAATCTCTGGGGAACTCTGAGGTCATCTATTTCAGATGCTCATCCAAGGGACCCTTTTCAGACATCCATTCCATGCAAAGGGGAGCAAATGCGGATGAGACTAAGAAATCCTGTGAAATACACCCACCCACGCATTTGACGTCATTTTCTGAATTACTTTCCTGTCTTCTAACGGAATACCACCCTCCTCCAACCTTTGATTACTTTTCTCGCACATTTGGAGATCCTTAACTACCAGGCAATGTGTTCTGAACGAAACAGTAGTCCCTAGGCCCTGGAAATGGAAGCTGGCTTATAAGTGCAAGTGAAGTGATAATTAATGTTTGCATGCAGACAGGGGAGACCTATGTAAGAAGAGAAAGTGAGCTAACAGTTGCCGCATCTCAGTGGAAAGAAGCATATGTTACAAAACAAGCATGGGCTTTGAGGTCAGGTATACTGGAGTTGATTTTGCCTTCTGTGGTGTTGACTTGGTCAACTGTTTATATTCTCTAAACCTTGGGTGCTAGTTTAGAGGACAATGATGCAACTCTACCTGAGACTCCACCTACGAGGTTCGAGGAGATCCCACCAAAGTAAAGGAAGCGCATAAACAGAGTAGCTGCTTCCAATGCGCTGTCTTTTTTCTCTTCCCTCTATGGTTTTACTTCCTTTTTTATAAAAGTATTTTATTTTAACATAGTTGATTTACAATGTCGTGTTCATTTCTGCTTTACAGCAATGTGATTCATGTACCCATGGACATATACATTCATTTTCATCTTCTTTTCCATTATAGTTCATCACTCATGGACTTAGACAGCAGACACATTTTGTTTCCTTGACTCTGAGGATGTGCATATACAAGTTTTTCCATTCCCTCATAAAACCAGCACTTTTGAAGGAAAGGGTGCTCCTTTAGGCACAAGCCACTTTACTTTGTGCATAAAAGTCCCCACGATGCAGCCCCTGCAGAGTAAATCATACCTCTGAGTTTGAGAATGGCTTTATGTGACTGGTGGGGATAATGTGCCTTTTAGAAATCTGAGGGCTGCGAGGTGGGAAATGGCCAGTTTCATCGCTCCAGCTCCCAGGCTGCCGTCAGTGTGTCCCCCTTCCGATTCCTCAGCATCTGCAATTAGCAATGGGCAGCCTTTAAAAGCAGCTTGCCATGCTGAGCTTTTTACCTGTCTCTCATGGGAGACCTAAAGGCACCTCGATTCTAATAAACCTGAAATTATTCCATTTTATCAAGTTGTAGGCTGACAGCCAGGATGAGAAATCATGAAAACCCAACCACCATGTTATCCGTTATCTTTGGGACCAGCTTGAAGTGTCTGACAGATGCCTCAGCCACAGCTTGCTAACACAAATATCCAGTTGACTTTAGTTTTAGCTTGTGTGTGTGTATATGTGTGTGAGTTTCTTGTTTTATGTTGCTATTCGGTTTACTCATTGTATCTGTCATTATGAAAATCTCTGTCTTTGATGGGTATGTTACACTCATTTTAGTATTTTATTATGTCCTCCCTAACTTAATTCCAGGTTGCTGGAGTCTAGTACCTGAAATTAAACTGTACATTTTGAATTTAAAGTAGACATTTGGGATATATTTGTATGATTTCAACACATCCCTAATATTTCAACATCAGCAATGTTATAGTATGTGAACAAACCTTTATCTAGACCCAATATGATTATACATGATTATTCACATGAACAATGATCCATAAATGTGTGTGTGTGTGTGTGTGTGTGTGTGTGTGTGTGTGGTGGTGGTGGTGGTGGTGTTTAGTTACTAAGTCTAGTCTGACTTTTACCACCCCATGGATTGTGGCCCACCAGGCTTCTCTGCCCATGGGATTTCTCAGGCAAGAATGCTAGAGTAGGTTGTCATTTCCTTCTGCAGGGGATCTTCCTGACCCAGAGATCAAACCTGAGTCTCCTGAATTGGCAGGTGGATTCTTTACCATTGAGCCATCAGGAAAGCACATAGATATGCATATAAACAGGTTAATACTGTTTATTAAGTGTATTAAGGCCTCCGTTTAATAAGCTCCATCTCCCTACAAGCTGTCTTCCCATCACTAGCATCTGAATATCATCAAATGCCAAATTAGGAAGGAGAGCTTCAGAAATTGTTACTGCAATTCTTAAACAGTATCATGATTGGGAATAGCAGCTCTGGTCCTAGACTGCCTGCATTGACCTTGACTGCCAACCCTAACTGGCCGTGGGACATAATGGGCCAGGTATTGAATCTTGTTTTGCTTCCATTTCATCATTTGTAATATGAAGAAAACTGTATCTACTTCAAAAGGTTGTTGTGAAGATTGAAGATACGTACTTCCAACATAATAGCGTCTGGTTCAGAAGAGTCACTCCATACATGTTAACAGTCATGTCTTGTATTGCATACAAGAAAACTGAGACCCAGCAAGGGGAGGCTCTTCCTTCATCACCATCAAGTTTCCAGTACAAGTCAGGGGATGAACCCAGTCTAAGAAATTAGCTTCCAAAGAGTCACTTTTTAGACAGGTTTTGCTAAGTCTGTGACACTTCACTCACAGACTGAAACATCCTTTGCCCTTATGAGCTCTACAAAAGAATCCTTTAACCAGAAATTAAATACATCCCTTCCTGAGTTAGAAATGAGTAGGTGGTCTCTGACTGAAAAGAACAATCCGATGGTGGACATAGATAAATAAATAGACTGTTTCTATAAGGTGTGATTAGTGTTATTAGAAAATACAGAAAGGGCTGCAGCGGGTCCTTCTGCTGCACGAGTTAGTGTGAGATGATAGAGTCATGGCAGAGGCAGCCCCTACGTAGTCATGAGAAGTGTGTCAGAAAGGGGTCAGGAAAGGGTATGGTGAGTCTCCTCACCACTCACGCATGCATATACACATGCAACACATATTTATGAGCTTTACAATTATCCCTCCAGTCCAAACCACCTCCATCTTTTATCTGGATTATTGCAGTCTCTCTTCATGCAAATCTATGTATATACATAGCTGTGTATTGCAACACAGTCATGTTTGCTTATCACCTGTAATTACGTTCATACAAGACAGAATAAGTAGTTCTGATGGAGACTGTGGTCATCTCATTGCTTCACACTCTTGCTCAATACACAGTTAGTTGCAGTGACAAAGTTATACCTCAACAGAGTTTTGAGTTCCATATATATAGTACTCTTTTATTAATTCGCCATGCATATCCATCTTGTCAAAGCAAGAAAAGAAGAGAAAAGTAGACTTCAAATGCTGCACTTCTCGTTGCATTGTGGAGTGCAAATTATTTTATTATCATATTAGATGTCAAAATACTGCATTTATTATTTAATGACATGATAGCTGTGCTAAATAATAATATGATCTTCATCATTATCTGGCCAAGCACGCACCATGTTCTTAATTCACAGAAAGACAACCATCAGAAAAAATTAGACCATTTGAAATTGAATATCTCATCGCAACAAAACTTCTTCACAAAAGAAATGAAAATGAAGTTTTTAAAAAAGTAAAATTTTGAGTGCATATTTGCTGGCCAATAATAAAAATCTGTAATGTCCTGAATTTGCAGTAGTTCACTGGTTTTAAGTTTCACTATAATTGCTTCAGTTCTTGAACAAGATCTAAATCTATCCTTAACTATTATTATATAACACTGAATGGATTTGGAAATTAAATTTTGCAACAGCCTTGAAAATGTTGGGAAGTGAATTCAACTTGAACTTACTAGGTGAAACAGTGATTTGTAAAACTTAGACTGTGGTCAGTTCATTTCAGTGACAACTAATGGTTGCATCACAAGTAATAACTGAATCACTTTGCTGTATACCTGAAACTAACATGACTGCAAATTATACTCCAATATAAAATAAAGATTTTTTTAAAAAGATAGGTAATGTCGACCTGCTTTATAATTTCCAGTGCTGTCAGAATTTAAAACAAGATATCTGAAAGTTGCTCAGTTGTGTCTGACTTTTTGTCACCCCATGGATATACAGTCCATGGAATTCTCCAGGGCAGAATACTGGAGTGGGTAGCCTTTCCCTTCTCCAGGGGATCTTCCCAACCCAGGGATCGAACCCAGGTCTCCCACATTGCAGGTAGATTCTTTACCAATTGAGCCACCAGGGAACCCCAAGAATACTGGAGTGGGTAGCCTATACCTTTCTCCAAGGGATCCCAATCCAGGGATCGGACCCAGGTCTTCCGCACTGCAGGTGGATTCTTTACCAGCTGAGCCACTAGGGAAGCCCAAGAATACTGGAGAAGGTAGACTGTCCCCTCTCCAGCAGATCTTCCTGACCCAGGAATCGAACCATGGCCTCTGTCATTGCAGATAGATTCTTTACCAGCTATTCCTACACAAATTTGCAGCAGAGATTTCCTGAGCTCTAGTTATAATTGCAGAAATATTTCATAGCATTTAGTGCAAATGTGAAGGAAACTTATGCATTTAAAATCCTAATTAAATGTGCAATTGAGAAGCATCTACCTAACCTTCAATTGAAACTGATTAATCTATAATTTGGTGATACTTTAAAGGACAAATGTAGAAAAGAAGTTAATAAAATCTTATAAGTTAAAATGTTGAATATGCTCAATCATATACTGGTAGATTGATCCCACTATTTGGCAGTATCTAACTGTAAAAAAGAAAGTGCTTAAAATGTGAAATAGTTAAAATCTTATTACTTATTATCATTAACAGATGAATATTTAAAATTGATTAGATGAAAGGGAATAGAAAACTCTGAATGCCAAACTAAGTAAAGTGTTACTTTAAGCTCCATTATTCTCATCATTAGACCTTTAATACCAAAAGTATATACTCAATTATTACTGCATTTTGGAGTTCAACAAGATAAAATTTTGGTAATTTGTTTTTCCTTTTGTTATATGGGAATCTAATAATATTCTCAACTGAAAAATTTTGACACATAAAACATAAATGCCCTCAAAGTCTAAAGTCTATTACTACCTAATATTGTTAAATTTTTAATTTCTTGGTTGTGATAATAGCATTGACATATACAAAATTAGCACTTTGTTCTTCTAAACTAAATGTTAAAATATTTAGGAATAAAGTAGCACGATGCCTGCAATTTAATTTTGATGGACTCAGCAAAGAAAAACTAAGGTGAGTATGGCAAAAATGTAAGTATGACAAAAATGTGAGTATGACTGGTTTGTGAATCCATATAAGTGGTACTCACAGGTTCCAATCTTTCAATCTCTGCAATTTTGAAATTTTCAAAATAAAATCTGGGAAGAAAAAGGCCTTCTCTATGATACCATCTAAAGTAACTCCCAGAGAGTGATTAAATGATTTTCCCAATTTATTTTCATGTTAGTTATTACACTAGCTTTTGAAAATTTCTTTTTTGAAGTACTTAACTTCTGTGCCTTTGAGATCACATACAGTTGACTACACCAAAGCCTTTGACTGTGTGGTTCACAACAAACTGTGGAAAATTCTTAAAGAGATGGGAATACCAGACCACCTGACCTGCCTCTTGAGAAACATGTATGCAGGTCAAGAAGCAACAGTTAGAACTGGACATTGAACAATGGACTGATTCCAAATTGGGAAAGGAGTATGTCAAGGCTGTATATTGTCACCCTGCTTATTTAACTTATGTCCAGTGTACATCATGTGAAATGCCAGGCTGGATGAAGCACAAGCTGGAATCTAGACTGCAGAGAGAAATATCAATAACCTCAGATATGCAGATGGTACCACCCTTATGGCAGAAAGCAAAGAGGAACTGAAGAACCTCTTAAAACTCAACAACCAAAAAACTAAGATCATGGCATCTGGTCCCATCACTTCATGGCAAATAGATGGGGAAACAATGGAAACAGCGACAAAACTTTATTTTCTTGGGCTCCAAAATCACTGCAGATGACGAGACACATGTACCCCAATGTTCATGGCAGCACTGTTTATAATAGCCAGGACATGGAAACAACCTAGATGTCCATCATCAGATGAATGGATAAGAAAGCTGTGGTACATATACACAATGGAGTATTACTCAGCCGTTAAAAAGAATTCATTTGAATCAGTTCTGATGAGATGGATGAAACTGGAGCCGATTATACAGAGTGAAGTAAGCCAGAAAGAAAAACACCAATACAGTATACTAACACATATATATGGAATTTAGGAAGATGGCAATGACGACCCTGTATGCAAGACAGGAAAAAAGACACAGATGTGTATAATGGACTTTTGGACTCAGAGGGAGAGGGAGAGGGTGGGATGATTTGGGAGAATGGCATTCTAACATGTATACTCTCATGTAAGAATTGAATCGCCAGTCTATGTCTGATGCAGGATACAGCATGCTTGGGGCTGGTGCATGGGGATGACCCAGAGAGATGTTATGGGGAGGGAGGTGGGAGGGGGGTTCATGTTTGGGAATGCATGTAAGAATTAAAGATTTTAAAATTTAAAAAATAAAAAACCAAAAAAAAAAATAAAAATAAGAAATGAAGCTACCTGAAAAAAAAAAAAAAAAAAAGACCACAATCATGAAAGTAAAAGATGCTTGCTCCTTGGAAGAGAAGCTATGACCAACCTAGACAGTGTATTAAAAAGCAGAGAACTGACTCATTTGAAAAGACCCTGATGCTGGGAAAGATTGAAGACAGAAAGAGAAGGGAATGACAGAGGATGAGATGATCGGATGGCATCACCAACTCTATAGACATGAGTTGGAGCAAGCTCTGGGCGTTGGTGATGGACAGAGAGGCCTGGCATGCTGCAGTCCATGAGGTCGCAAAGAATCAGACACAACTGAGCAACTGAATTGAACTGAACTGATGGTTGATGAGAGTGAAGACTAGGCTTGTTTTTCCCTTTGTCTCATCCCCAGTAGCTAGAACAGCACTGGTGCATTAAAAAAAATTTTTTTCCTACTAATTTTTTATTGATGAAATTCAAATATATATAAACACTTGAGTACATTTATTTTGTAATACAGGTCTAATGATAAGAATTATTTTGACAGGATAGATAACATTTCACTTAATTGGAGTTTGAAGGCAATTGCTAATGTTCACCTGTTATGCAGATTTGTAATGTGGTTTTACATATTTCATCTGCAAGAATGTCTTCATGCAGAGACATACTACATATACTGTTATCAGTCCACAAGTGTAAAATTTGAATTGAGCATATTCACCATTTGGAAGATGATAAAGAATCTGCCTGCAATGCAAGAGATGTGCATTGGACTTCTGGGTCAGGAAGATTCCCTGGAAAAGGAAATGGGAACCCATTCCAATATTCTTGCCTGGAGAATCCCCTGGACAGGGGAGTCTGGCAGCCTATAGTCCATGGGGTCATGCAGCGTCAAACAGGACTGAGATACTTTCACTTTAAACATGTTAGATGATCAACAGCTTTTGCTGAGTAAGTGAAAGAAAAGAAAATGAGAAATGTAGAAAACAAATGAGTAAATGGATCTCAGAACCTAGCTCTCAGAGCCTCAGAAGCTCTAAGACAGCCCAGTCACCTGTGCTATGCATGCCCCCAGCCACCGCACAGACTAGTTTCGCACAAGGTCCTGAGCTTTGGGCTAAGTTTTGGCTCTGTTCCCACTCTGTAGTCTTGGTTCTTCTAAAAGGCTCTCATTCCCATTCCTGACCCCAGAGTTGATTTATGGGTCTGAGCCACTTTGATTTGATGCTTATACTTAAGATTTTTGATGTGTGAAGTTATAATTTATCCTATAATTGGCCTCCTGCCCTTCCTACAATACCTGATAACTTCTCAGTTCCAAGTCCTCAGAATCAGGCCCCTATCAGGGGTCAGTCTCACCCCCGTTCCCATCCCTGGAATGGTAAGAATGTCACCTTTCAGTCCCCTGGATCAGTCACACGAATAATGATCATGTCTTTCAGTCTCCTTTATTGCTCCCTCAAATCCTTTGAGGTAGGTATTATCTCTATCTGGTACTCGAGAAAACTGAAATGCATGAAGACAACATACCTCCATGGAAATTAGAGTAAGTTGGACAGAGGAGCCTGGTGGGCTACAGTCCACGGGGGTCGCAGAGTTGGACCCGACTGAGTGATTAACCACCTAACCCCCACACACACAGTGATAGAGGAGGGCTTCCCAGTGGTAAACAAACAAACAAACAAACAAACAAACAAAAACAAAAAAACCCGCCTGACCATGCAGGAGACATAAGAGACTCAGGTTCGATCCTTTGGGTCATGAAGATTTCCTGGAGAAGGTCATGGCAACCTACTCCAGTATTCTTGCCTGGAGAATCCCCGTGGACAGAGGAGGCTGGTGGGTTACAGTTTGTAGGGTCACAAAAAGTCAGACATGCCCACCCAAAGTAACTCAGAACCCGCAGTGATGGAGGCAGGGTTAAAAACCAAGTCCTCTTAAGACACCGTTTCTGAGTCTGCTGTTTCACCTACTGCATTTTCCGTACTTGTTCCGCTTTGGCCTGTAGTGGAAGCAGTGGCAAGATTACCCACTCCTATACCATGTCAATATTTTTAACAACAGTGCTTGGATCTCACTGGGATCAGTACCAGGTCTTGCTGGGAAGCTGTACTAAGTCACAATTGATCCCTATTCCCCTCCACTAAGGGCTTGTTGAAGTAATATGACTCAATAGCCCAAACCTTAAATATTTCACTTCTGTAAAATGCCATTATTGATTTGTGCCAGAGCAGTAATTAGTAAATTAATCTCTCAGCAGCCCAAAGGGCATACAGATGGACAAAGTCCACACACAGCCAACCCATAAAGCTTTAAGCCCTACAAAGTAAAGCAACTCTGTAGCTATTCATTTTCCTGGGATCCTGCCTTTTTATTGTAAAAATTGTTTACGATGGCATGGTAATGCAGTGATTATAAGAACAGACTTGGGACCCCCCTACACACACTGTCTCCTCTTAAATCCAGTTCCTTTGTTCACCAGCTAAAAGATCTTGAGCCAATTCTGATTGCTCATCCAGGAAGCAGGGCTGTTCGGAGAATGCAGTGAGGCTTTCCATGACAATTGCTTAGAATATTGCCCGGCATGTAACTGTTTGCTGTGACTGTTACTTACTTCTCTGTAGGTTTATTATTCAGAGTCCTTCCCAGGATCTGAAGGACCTTGCATGGCCTGGCTCCTGCTGAGCCCCTTAGTGACCAGCAGCCACTCTGTCCCTGCCATCCATGGACCATGCCAGCGCCATCTCTCACAGCCTTTCTCTGCAAAGCATCTCTGTCACTTCACTTAGGTCTTGACTCCAGTATCACTTCCTCAAGTGTCCACCATGCCCATCTTATGTCAGCCCAGCCCATCCACCCTGTGGAATCCGCATCTTCATCCCCACAGTCATTTTTATCTCCCTCCTCTGCTTCATATTTTTCCTCACAGCACTTATTTCCTGTCATTATGGTTTAATGGCTTTTCATCTCTTCCCCAGTCGAAGGTAACTGAGGAAGGGACTCCACCTCAAGGACTATGCCCAGCACATAATAGTTGCTCGATAAAGAGTAAATAGGGCTTCCCAGGTGGCACTAGCGGTAAAGAACCTGTCTGCCAATGCAGGAGACATAAAAGATGCAGGTTTCAATTCCTGGGTCAGGAAGATTCCCTAGAGGAGGGCATGGCAACCCACTTCAGCATTCTTGTTTGGAAAATCCTATGAACAGAGGCACCTGTGAGCTATAGTTCATGGGAGTTGCAAAGAGTCGGATTTGACCAAACAGACTTGGCACGCATGAACACAGAGTAAATGGCTTTATGTTTCATTGATGTTTGATAAATGTATTCCAGTCATTGTGATGCAAGGGTACATCATGTGGGGCAGTGTTTCTGAGACTCTTCTAAGCCAGGCACCAGTTTGGTAAATTGCAACACCTTGGGGACCTCACGAGATTCTGTTTATGTCTGTTCTGAGACAGAATTCATGCAGAGGTACCTTCTGTCCCTCAGTCAACTCTAATGCAACACACACAAAATTTATCTTCAGCTAATCCTGCAGGATGTGCAGATTGGGTCCAGATTTGCTGTCTTCTATTCGTGTTGAATCATTTTCTTAGTTTGCAAACTACCATATCATGCTGTAATCATGAATATGTCTCTTCAAGCTTAGCATGTCCTTCCCCGAAAAGTCTAAAATACCCATTTCCTTCCTGACACGTCCACCGCAGCAAGTTTCTACTAAACTTCCCAGGTGGCGCTAGTGATAAAGCATCCACCTGCCACTGCAGGAGACACAGGTTTGATCCCTGAGTCTGGGAGATCCCCTGGAGGAGGAAATGGCAACCTGCTGCAGTATTCTTGCCTGGAAAATTACATGGATAAAAGGAACCTGGTGAGCTACAGTCCACGGGGTCGCAAAGAGTGGGAGCCATGGGGTCGCTCACACACACACACACACACACACACACACAAACTTCTCAAGTCTTAATTTTTCAAGCCAGTAATGAGGAGTATAGACCCACTGGCAGGATTATTGTGAGACTTCCCAGCACTGTTCATACAGTTCTTGGCACAGAGCAAACTTCAACAAATGGCTCCTGGCTGTCTCTTTTGCCAAATGATTAGTGTTGCCCTTGGACCTACATCTGTTACACTAACCTGGCTTGGAAATACAACACGTTTCTCTTAAGGCGATGTTTTAACAGAAAAGCAAAGGGAGCTGTGGCAAAAAGCTCCACTCTCCCATTTCCAAGGTTGCTTAACCAGGTTTGCAGTCGTTAGGGACTCCAGCGGATCTCAGGTCAATGTGTGCATTTTGCCACCTGCTGAGGCTTCATCTCTGCAGACTGTGAAACAAGACACCCTAATTTGCTTGATTTTGCATTGCATC
This sequence comes from Capra hircus, assembly GCF_001704415.2. Classification (NCBI taxonomy): domain Eukaryota; kingdom Metazoa; phylum Chordata; class Mammalia; order Artiodactyla; family Bovidae; genus Capra; species Capra hircus. Next base: position 106,652,442 of record NC_030813.1, read on the forward strand.
CAGGTACTCCTTCAATATTGAGACTGCTCATAATTGAATGTTTTGCTACCCAGGCTTGAGTTATCAAATAGTAAAAAAAGATGCAGGTCCTGGGTGAGATTGCAGCAAGTTATAGGAGGCATCTTCCTGCGTTGATTGCTTTTATATTTGTGTATGCTAATTATTATTTCTGCAAGACAGTTTACCCAAAGAAATAGCAAAGTAACAGCAGAAAAGAAAGACACCATATGAGTATATGTGTCAGTCTCACGGGGAAATTTAGTAAATTAAAAGATGTAAAAACAAACTGTACATGAATACTTTCAAGGGACATAGTTGTCATGGCTGCCTAGAAATGAAAGCGTGGAAATGCAGAATTTATTTGATTGGAAATAAGTTCCTACCATGGCTTCCCAGCCCAGTGGGTAGAATGAAAGAAGGAAGTTCACACTGTGCTGGTGGGAGTAAGGCTGATGATTATCTTCTTTGTCACCATTGTTGTCAACCACTTGCTTAAGATGAACTGATCCTAACATTTCTGCTATTAGGATCCATTGATGCAGGCATCAAGCAGGTACTTAGGAAACAGCTCCATGATAACAGACCTGCGCTGGACCGCAGAGACAACCAGAGGAAACTCAGCTGATCTTCCTCCCCAATCCCAATCCGTCTTCCCATACTCTTATCTCAAAAGGAAAAGGCAAGAGAAATTCAAGAGCTTTGATTCCCTCGCTGGCAGGTCTGTCTTGTTTAGTAGGATGAATGTCTTTCTATCTATAAGTTTGTCTACATCATCTCCACCTGCACACCTGGCCACAAGGGTCTGTTCTTCCTTTCCTCCCAGGTACTTTCCCACTTCTGGGCCCTCAATCCTGTTGATTGCTCCGCCTAGAATGTTGTCTACCAACTTCTCTGCTTGAGTTAGCTGTTCAGTTTGGCTCTGCTCGAAAGCATCTGCTTGAAGTAAGGGGCTCCATAAGTCGATCCTGACATGAAGATTTTTTTTGGAAGTGATTTATTAAGGAGAATATCCAGGCACAAAACTGTAGGGAGTAGGGGAAGCAGCTGTCATCAAAGAAAATTGTTCTATATGTAGTTGAAGTTTTAGTGTATCCATAGAAGGAGGTGAGTTCAGGATCTTCCTATTCTGCCATCCTGATTCTTACCCCTTATAAATATTAATGTCAACTTAAAAAATGCCTTCACAGACACCTCTAGAATATTTTTGACAGAATATCTGAGCATCAAGGCTTAGGTAAGTGAATACGTAAAGTTAACCATCACATAAATTTACATATATATGTAAAGCAAAGTTTTATCCACTTAGATTGAATTGTTAAACACCTCTAAGGAGTATGGAAACCATCTGAGTAAATGTGGACATCTCATCACCACTACCAACCTGGGCACACTGAGACCTGACCTGTGCCATGCACCCAAAAGGCACGAATCAATTGTGTTTGAGAGAATGCCTGGATAAATGAGATGAACACGTCCAAAAAAGTGACAAACAGTCAGGTGGGAGAACACTTAGACACAAGAATTCAAACAAGCAGCTCAGCCCAGTGGTAAAACTAAGAACTCTCGGTCAAGATGAATCAGTGTCTAGTACTACCACTTACAAGGGCTTCCCTGATAGCTCAATTGGTAAAGAATCTGCCTGCAATGCAGGAGACCCCAGTTCAATTACTGGGTCGGGAAGATCTGCAGGAGAATGGATATACTACCCACCCCAGTATTCTTGAGCTTCTCTTGTGGTTCAGCTGATAAAGAATCCACCTGCAATGAGGGAGACCTGGGTTTGATCCCTGGGTTGGGAAAATGCCCTGGAGAAGTGTTGTGGCCTAGAGAATTCCATGGACTGTATAGTCCATGGTGTCACAAAGAGTCAGACACAACTGAGTGACTTTTACTTTCACCACTTACAAGCTGTGTAACCTAGAGTGAATCATCTAATCCCTCTGTACCTCAGTTTCCTCTTATGTAAAATGGGAATAATAAAAGCACCTTCTATATAGGGTTGCTGTGTGTAAACTTTTAGAACATAGTGTATTTTGGGCATTAGTAGACACTGTGTGACTGTTGCTATCATTTTATTTACACTGTTAAAGAAGTTTAATAATCATCATCAATGTCATTTATAGAAGATATCATCTAATATCTATCTAGAGAAGATATCATCTAATTTGCCCCTTTACAGTGGGCAAATTGTCTGCACAAGTCTTAAGAAGGAGAGCTATGCCCATCAGTAGAAATTGGATATGATCCAAGCATCCCATCCCATCTGTAGAACGGTTTCATCCATATCCCCCCCAGTCTGGACCAAACCTTAAATGTCAAGTCCAGATTGTGCACAACAGGTCTGGGGATGGAGCCAAGAGAGCAGTTATAAAGGGTGCTAATTAAAGAACATCTCCCCAGGGCTGGTTGAATGCTAAGAATGGACTTTGGCACCCCAGTATTTCAATCAAAATCTGTTGAAACATAGCCCTTCCCTCCATTACCCAACCCTCTTTGCATCCTCAGACCCAGCAAAAAAACAAATCTACACATTGGTCTGACTCAAATAGCATTTGCATATGTGGCCTGATGATGCAAAAGTGAGACATATTTAGTAGAAATCTGTATTTCAAACTTTCAATGTCAGTCTGGCTAATGATCTTCTCTTGTGATATTGGGCAGTGCAGCAGGTTGTCACAGCTCTAAGTTGGCCTTGTGATTGTGAAAGCAAACACTGATAAGCTTACTAACCATTCTGCTTTCCACTTCCAATAGAGTCAATAGATTACATGAGATATTCAACACTGTGATAGATAGTTTTCCCAACTGTAAGCTAAGTGTTCTGACTTAGGCAGGTTAGGGTCAGCTAGGTAAGATGTGTTAAAAGCATTTTAAAACTTATGTTGATTTCAACTTATTATGAGTTTATTGGGAGGTAACCTCACTGTGGCTTCCCCAGTGGCTCAGTAGTAAGGAATTCTCCTGCAATGCAGGAGACGCAGGAGATATGAGTTAGATCTCTGGGTCAGGAAGATCCCTTGGCAGATGGAATGGCAATCCACTCCAGTATTCTTGCCAGGAAAATTCCATGGACAGAGGAGCCTGGCAAACTACAGTCTGTGGGATTGCAGAGTCAGACCTGACCAAAGTAACTGAATATGCAACACACAAAATCCCACTGTAAGTTAAGGAAGATCTGTGGTCCTACAATTAACTCAGTCCTTCCAAGAACCTGTTGTCTCTGGGCTGTCATCTTCAAAAATGCTTCTCAGATCCCCTCTCCCCATAGGTGAGAAAGGAAAGCTAGAGGGGCCTGGAGCTGGGTGGGTCCCTTCTCCTGGAGATAAAAATCTCAGAATGCCAAGGATGTTGTGACTTGAGCTGATGTGTACTCTGCTGCTGCTGCTACTGCTAACTCACTTCAGTTGTGTCCAACTCTGTGCGACCCCTTAGACGGCAGCCCACCAGGCTCCTCCGTCCATGGGATTTTCCAGGCAAGAGTACTCGAGTGGGGTGCCATTGCCTTCAGTGTCTAACAATTACTCAGTTAGTCTACCATGTTCTTACTGGGAGTTCCTGGTGACTCAGATGGTAAAGAACGTGCCTGCAACATGGGAGACCTGGGTTTGATCCCTGGGTTGAGAAGATCACCTGGAGAAGGACATGGCAAGTCACTCCACATTCTTGCCTGGAGAATCCCCATAGATAGAGAAGGGCTACACGGTGGGCTACAGTCCATGGGGTTGCAAAGAGTCAGACATGACTGGGTGACTAAGCACATGTTCCTACAAAGGTATAGTAGCAGCTTCGGCTCTGGAAAGCTGAGAGTCTGCATGTGCTTATCTCTCCAGCTTCTGGTGTGGCAGCTTGTCCTTTTATCTTGGTTATCTGCTGGATTTAAGCAGAGGCGTAGACTTTCACTTGTTCAGGTGCTCAATCATCTCCAATTCTTCGTGACCCCATGAACTGCAGCACATCAGACTTCTCTGTCCTTCATTACTTCTGAAGTTTGCTCAAACTCATTGAGTCAATGATGCCATCCAACTGTCTCATCCTCTGTCACCCTCTTCTGCTCCTGCCCTCAGTGTCCAGCATCAGGGTCTTTTCCAATGAGTCAGCTCTTCGCATCAGGTGGCCAAAGTATTGGAGTTTCAGCTTTAGTAAGTCCTTCCAGTGAATGTTCAAGGTTGATTTCCTCTAAAATTGACTGGTTTGATCTCCCTGCTGTCCAAGGGACTCTCAAGAGTCTAGCCTTATTTATTTATTATTTGTCATTGTTAAAAGGAGAGGATTTAAAACTTACAAGTCATATCAAGCCAAAAGCTAGAAGACTTTCACTTTATTTCCATGATTATTCCCATGGTTATCATTATTGGCCTTCCCTACTGGATTGGAGGGTCCACGAAAGCAGAGATTTGGAGAAAGCTATATCCCCAAGGCTTGTAGAGTGCTTGGCACATCTTAGAAGCTTAATATGTGTTAAACATATGTATACCGGAGTCACTTCGCTGTACACCTGAAACTAACATAACATTGTAAATCAACTCTACTGCAACATGAAATAAGAAATTAAATAAAAAAGAAAATGAATTCTCACTCTTAAAAACTACTACGCTTGTGTGTGTGTGTGTGTGTGTGTGTGTGTACACATGTGTGCTAGAGTGGAAGAATAATGAACTTCAGGTCAGCCTGAGCTTGATTTCTAACTCTTTGGCTAGGTAATATTCTTACATTATTTTTTAAAATAAAAATTGCATCTGGTTAAGATATTACTACTGTCAATCTAACATATAGTCAAGCTAGCTAAAATATAACTAACATATATCTCATCTCATAGTTACTATTTGTGTGTAGGTGTGTAGATAGTGAGAGGACCTGAAATCTACTTGGCAAATTTCCAGGCTGGGTAACTTTGAGCTTCTTGGTTAACTTCTCCCAGTCCCTCTCCTCATCTATAATTACGATTTTTAGCCTTTGCTTCTCTAAGTGACTATGGAGATTCAAAGAGAAACCAAGAACATACCTAAGATGACTGACTTATAATAGGTTTCTAATACACGCTAACCCCCTCATGTGTTCCTTTGTTTGAAGCATCTCTAATGGTTCAATGGTAAAGAAACAGCTTGCCAAACAGGACACTGAAGAGACAAGGGTTTGATCCTTGGGTCAGGAAGATCCCTTGGAAGAGAAAATGGCGATTCACTCCAGTACTTTTGCCTGAAAACTCCCATGGACAGATGAGCCTGGAGGGCTACAGTCCATGATGTCGCAAAGAATCGGACATGACTGAGCACAGGGACATAGTTGCCATATATTATGAATGACATAGGTCTTCACATAGGCGGACATAGGTGTGAATTCATAGGTGTGAATCATATAGTGATTCACAATCTTTAAAGGTTATACACCATTACAGCTATAAAATATTGGCTATATTCCCAATGTTATACATTATATCCTTATCGTGTATTTTATGCCTCATTGTTTGTACCTCTAAATCCCCTCCCCCTAGACTGCCACTCCCTTAGGGTCCTCTTCTTGGTCTTTTCCCAGTTAATCCTCTTTACTGACAAACTGGCCTTATGCAGGTTTATTCTGGAGATAATGAGCAGTGATTTACTTATGTCACAGCACATTTTCTCAGTTTGGGGAAGAAAAGGCCATCGTGGGATTTGCAAGGCTAAATAAAGGCATTGGAGGATTAGCAATTATCTTGCATTTCTTATTTCAATGAGGGTACTGAGTCCAGGCCAGTTAGGTAAAGCAGTTTATGTTGCTCACTAACCTGGCAAACATATGGTCTATGGCCAAGTAAATTTGGGTTGCAGATAATGAGCCTATTTAGCAGAGTTTTTGGTAACTTGAGCTTACCCTGGCCCTTTCATTATTTCACCCTCCTCGTTACTTGGAAAACAGTGGATAATTGGGAAACGGCATCAACATTCTGTAATTTGCAGCTCATCCACCACGTGGAGCTGCTGAGGGGTGAGTTGACTGTTGATGAGGCAGAAGAGGAGCAACGGCCAGGCAACCAGGACCCTGATTAAATATCTCCTGAGGGCCCTGGAGAGCCTGTGAAACCATCTCCCAGCCCCAGAAGGAGATCCTGGCACCAACAGGACCTGAGCTGAAAAATCAAAAGGTGCAGCATCTAATCCAATAACAGATCCAGCTTAGAAATCTCAACAGGTAATGAGACACTCACATCGACAAGGTGAGCAGATGGCCTCCTTCAGGGGACACAGCACAATTGTCATTGAAAACAGGCCCTCAGGCTGTGTGAAAAGGAGCCAGTTTCTCCAATCTCGGTGCCCTGGGAAGACACGATGGGCCACATTTGAGTGGAAGGGAGGGGAAATTTGAGAAGGAGAGACGGTGTAAAGTGGATAGCTGGGGAGATAACTGCCTTTGGTCTAGGATGTCTCAGAAGTGATGCCATTGTGTGTTCATTGCTGAAATAAAAAGCACTGTCACACCTGGCAAAAAATACAGGGATTTAAAGGTTTGAAGAAAGAGCATCAAGATAATTTGTTTGTTTTCTTCCTACCATTTGAAGGATCCAAACTCTTTCTGGGTATTGACACATACAGGAGTCTCTGGATATTTTTTCCTATCCAATGACTACAAATGTAATTGACTCTATGTTTTGTCTTAACCTTCTCCGGAGCTGAGTTCTATCCCAACAGAATGCTGTGTGCATAATGTATGATGTTTTCAGAAAACAATCTTGAACAGACAAGTCATCTGACCTTGGATAAAACAGTGATGAAAGGTGCTACAACTCCCATTTGGTAGAATTCCAGCCTCTGGAGTACCCCAGACATGGCATCTTTATCCATCTGTAGGGTTCCTCACACTTCTCTCCTCAGTGAGGCAGACTAGCTATGTCTTCCTGGTGAGTTAGATGCTCTGCATTAACTCTCCCAACCTCAGGAGGGGTGAACAGGTCTGGCCCACCTTAACCCTGTCATTGTGTTGTGTCCCTGAGCTGTGTCCAGCCCTTTGCAGCTCCATGGACCCTCTGTCCATAGAATTCTCCAGGCAAGAACAGTGGAGTGGGCAGCCATGCCCCTCTCCAGGGGATCTTCCTGACCCAGGGATCAAACCTGGGTCTCCTGCATTGCAGGCAGATTCTTTACCATCTGAGCCACCTGGGAAGCTCCATCCCAACAAATTTGTTGATAACTGCCAGAGTGTGGAAAGTTGGCCCCCACATCAGTATCCCTGTAGAGTGTTTTTTCCTCCTAAGTAAATACTACCGTTGCCTCCAGCCTTTCCTTTCCCAGTTCTCCAGGGGGAGAGGGGAAGGGGTAGTGGACTAAAATGCCCAGCTGGTGAATTTGGGAAGAACTGGTGGCTGTGTCTGGCCCTGACATCTGCTTTTCTCTTGGGAACCAGCTGCCCATGGAAGTACTTGATCCATTCTGCTCCTTAAACTGCAAGTCTTACCTGGCCCCGGGACTCACGCCCCTGTGCTTCAGGGACTGATGATGCTAAAACCGCCTCCCTTTCCTGGAACTCAATCATAGGTGAGATTGACTCCTCCTTAGAATTACACACTTTAAGTTGGCTTCGACAGTTATAAGAGGTGATCAACTCATCTCCATTTTAAAATTAGTATTTCTCAAACAGTTCAGAACTCAGACAAGAAAGGGATAGTATTGCAAATCTCTTCCAAAAGGTCCTCCCCAAAAATCAGTAAAGGAAATGAATATCCTCTGAAGGAAAACTCAAAGGAAAGAACTTAAGGTTCAGAGACTTAACTACCTACCTGAGGCTTGGTGCACACAGGTCATCCATATACTTGTCCTTACTGTGTTCCACTGAGGTAGGTTAGGGAAAGCCAGGAATTAACCTGTGCCCTAGAATGAGTAGTCTCAATTTGCAAGGGTTAGAGAGACTATGTCTAGAACCAGGGGGCATTCTTGGGGACTCCCCTTCATACTTCTATGTCCAGTAGTAAAAAGCTAGTGGAAAACTGTAGGAATCAAAAAATAATAATAATAAATAAAAAAGAGCAGGATACTGAAGACTGAGATCCTTCAGGATTGAAGGTTTCAGTCACTCTACAAGATTAAAAAAAGCTGCTTGGCTAAAGTCAAGGGAAACTCAGAATTTGTAGTGGGAAAAAAAAAGTTAATTATAAATATTAACCAGGACTCTGTGACCAGTTACAGAAACAAGGGTTTTAGAAGTTAAGTCTATTTATTCTTTGCTGATGTGTGTACATGACACTGTGTATACAAGTTTAAGTGTGTATATACACACAAATGCATATAGATATTAACCTAATTTTTTCTTCTCTCTCCTCTTTTACCTTATTACTTTATATATATTTTATTGGAGGTTAGTTTTATTAATTTATCTGTTAACCAATTATTAGAGCCTAACAAAACTGACTCTCCAGGTAACAAAATATTTAGGTGAGAACATGACTAAATCTGTGACATAAATAACATAGTCCAAAAGGAACAGCTGTGACCACTCCCTAGACATGGGAGGACTTCCTGTTTCCTCATTTAGGGTAGCAAGTGGGAAGGTCTTTGTATGAAAAAGAATACCATCTGGTCAGCAGAACTGCAATGCTGTTTCTGTTGTCTTATACATTATTTGTTGTTCCTGTTCCGTCACTAACTCATGTCTGACTCTTTTTGACCCCCATAAATTGCAGCACACCAGGCTCCCTGTATGTCACTATCTCCCAGAGTCTGCTCAAACTCATGTCCATGGAGTTAGTGATGCTATGTAATCATCTCATCCTCTGTGGCTCCCTTCTCCTTTTGCCTCCAATACACATGTGTATATACGTGTCTTTGGATGCTGGATTAACCAAAGGGCCTAATTGGGTCAATGATTAAGCTGATGTCTTTCAGCTTCTAACTGGTCCCTCCTGGTATGTGACTTCATGGTCTGGACAGGGGGGCTGGGACTCTGCAGGCCACATTCCCGTTTTACTAATGGGAGGTGATAAACACGGGGAGATGAAAGGAGGGATGAACTCCTCCACGGGGTTTCCTGTTCCGGTCAGTGTCACCCTGGCACAAGTTCTTTGCTTTGATAGCATTCGTTTGTTCCAACAGTCTGTTCTCATAGCGGCTTGCTCTTGTTTGCTAGTTTCTAGTTCTTTGACGCTAGCAAAAGCCTCTCCCTTGCCTCCTCCCCACACTCCTCCACCTACACGCACACAGAAACAAGCCTGGGTATTAGATCAGACCCTCCCCTGAGCTCCAAAGATGCTGGCTGCAGACAGTGCCCCTTCCATGCATGTGTCTGATTCTTTGTGACCTTATGAACCACAGTCTGCCAGGTTCCTCTGTCTGTGGGATTTTCCTGGCAAGAATACTGGAGTGGGTTGCCATTTCTTTCTCCAGGGGATCTTCCTGAATCAGGGGTCGAACTCGTGACTCCTGCATTGTAGACAGATTCTTTATCATTGAGCCACTGGAAAAGCTCCACCTCTTCCACAGGAACCAAGGCGCTTTCATTCTACAACAGCCCTCCTGCAAGCGTAATATAACTTCAACATGTTGCATTACATAATTCCAATCTCTTCGTTCTGTTCCTCCACCTTGATAATTCAGTGTTTTCCTTTTTGCATTTCACTTGCTTTATAGCTAGTCAATAACTTTTTACATTAGCATTACTAATGTGAAAAAAGACAGTAAAGTATATCATTGTTTGAGATGTAATTAAAGTTGCATTTAGAGTTAAATTCATGTCCTATTTCAGTATAAATGGATAAAATAATTTAAAACAATGATAACTGAATTCAGTTAAAGCTATGGTTTTTCCAGTAGTCATGTATGGATGTGAGAGTTGGACCATAAAGAAAGCTGAGCACCTAGGATTTGATGCTTTTGAACTCTTGTGTTGCAGAAAACTCTTAATAGTCCCTTGAACTGCAAGGAGATCAAGCCAGTCAATCCTAAAGGAAATCAGTCCTGAATATTCACTGGAAGGACTGATGCTAGAGCTCCAATACTTTGGCCACTTGATGGGAAGTACTGACTCCTTAGAAAAGACCCAATGACGGGAAAGATCGAAGGCAAGAAGAGAAGGAGACAACAGAGAATAAGAGGGTTGAATGGCATCACCAACTCGATGGGCGTGAGTGTGAGTAAGCTCTGGGAGTGCTCTGGGAGTTGGTGATGGACAGGGAAGCCTGGCATGCTGCAGTCCATGGGAAAGCAAAGAGTCGGGCATGACTGAGCAACTGAGCGACCTGAACTGAACTGAATAAATTAATTATATCAATTAATAAATAATTGTAGATAAATCACTCAATGAAACTAAGAAATTTAGGAAAATAAGAAATAGAGTAAAACAACTGAAATATATTTTATTTTTATAGTAAATATATAGAATTTATATAATGACAATGAAACTCTACCTCTGTGAACTTCTTTCTCAAAATGAATAACACCAATATAATCATGATAACAATACCAGATCAACTACAACTGGCAGACATTCCACAAAATACCTGACCAGTGTGTTTCAAAACTGTGAAAGTCAACAAAAACAAGAAAAATCTGAGAAATTGTCACAGAGCAGAGGAGTCTAAGGAGACGTGATAGCTAAATGTAATGTCATGTCCTGAAGAGGATCCTGGAATAGAAAAAGACATTAGGTTAAAAAGTAAGGAAACCTGAATAAAAGTTGGTGCTTAGTCAATAATAATTATCTATCAGTTCTCTTCTCTTAATTGTAACAAAGGTGCTTTACTAGGTAAGATGTTGATAGCAGGGGAATTACGTGATGTGTAGGGTATATTGGAACACTTGGTGCTCTGTTTACGATTTCTCTGTATATTTCAAACAGTTGTGAAAAGTCAATTTTACTTGAAAATTATGATAAGGACTATCTCAGAACATCATTTTGTAACTATTTGGTCACTAGCCTCTATAAGCGAAGTGATTAAAATTTGAATATACATAAATTTTATTAGGAAAAATACACCAAACAGTGTCATTTAATCTGTTTTATTTTAAATTAGTTAAAATTTATCTCTAAGGGAAGTAATGTGCAATTAACAAATAGTTTAATCTTGCTCACTTTTGTAAGTATTGCATGCATGCTCAGTCATGTCCGACTGTTTTTCAACCCTGTGGACTGTAGCCTGCCAGGCTCCTCTGACCACGGGGATTCTCCAGGCAAGAATACTGGAGTGGGTTGCCATGTACTCTTCCTGCATCGGCAGGCAAATTCTTTACCACTGAGCACCTCGAAGCCCTTTGTAAGTACACGTATGGCTTAACAGAACAGTTAAGTAACAGCACCTTGATTCTAAAAAAGAATAGCAATAATTTTATATTAACTTTTGTCTGTTCAGTTTACTAGTGTGGTTTCTGCCTTCCACCTGAACCCTCATGAACACTTTTAAGACTTTATTATCCTAGCTTCATGATGAGGAAATGGAGGTCCACTAGCCCCAAAACACAGTGTCCTTACAAACATCAGGATTTGAACTTAGATCTGCATGACTCCAAATTATGCAGGAGGAGAAGGAGGCAGCAAGGGATGAGATTGTTCCGTGGCATCACTGACTCGATGGACATGAGTTTAAGCAAGCTCCTGGGAGTTGGTGATGGACAGGGAGGCCTGGCGTGCTGCAGTCCATGGGGTCTCAGAGTCAGACACGACTGAGCAACTGAACTGAACTGAACTGAGTAACTCCAAGAACCAATCCTTTCATCAGCTTCCCCTTCCAGAACTTACTAATATACATGGCTGCCCTTCTCCACTGGAAGAAAAAATCATTCAGAGCTCAGCACTGCTTTCCCCATAGTGCCCAGGAGTGTTAGGTATTCAAGGAACATGGGAAGGAAGGAAGGAAGAAGAGAGGGAGGGATGGAGGAAGAAAAGTGATTATAAACAGAAAATTATAATAGAAAATAAAAATTGTAACAGCATTCGAATGCACAGAATGCTGTAGACTTATCAGCTCAGAGAAGAAATGTCAGAGCTTATTCCTAACATGAACCTTCATAAATTCCGAAAAACAATCAACACCCCATCGATTCTTTCCCATTGTCTCTTTCTCATTATTTCTGCGATAGTTGAAGCTTCTCCTTATCTTTTCTGAATTTCAGCCTTTCTTAGTTTTCTCATATTTTTGTCTTTACTGCACTCTCAGTAAGTTTTTTTCATACTTATCTGTCAATTCATTAATTTTCCAGCTGTATGAAATCAGCTGTTCAAGCCAAGGGTTGAGGGTTTTTTGTTGTTGTTTTGTCTTTGTTTTGTTTTGTTTTTCCTTAGTGACGGTATTTTTCATTTTGGTTTCTGTTTAGTTATTTTGTTACATGACCCTGGTGTTCTCCTAATTTTAGCCATAATAACTTAATGATATTTGCATTCTAGAGGCTACTCAATTGTTCTACTTTTTGAATTTTGGGAAACTTTTGTGCTGGGGGCTTTGGTGGGTTTTCACTTTGTCTGTTTGCTTCACTTGAATGAGGATTTCTTTGGGAGAAATTTTTTTTTTTTCTTGCTGTATCTCCAGTGCCTAGATCAATGCCTGGCACACAGCCGATCTTGAGAAATAGATATTGAATGACTAAATATTGGATTGTTTCATTGTGGGTTTTTCATTTTGGTCTGTGAGCTCATATTCAGCTGGGTTTTTTAAATGGATCTCTTGAGTGGTGCAGTTAAGGATGTGCTTTGTGTTTGCTTCATCCAAGCACCCAAGGATGTCACCAGCCCAGGACCACATTTTATTAATAGTTTAATTTACCAGCTTAAGGGGATAGTATGAGTGTAACCCTCAAAGCTGAATGAGAGCTGTAGTAATAACATTTCAGGAGATTTCTTTCTCATGCCCTAGTTTTCTGTCAGACAGACAAGCTTTGTAAATATCCTGTGTTGAGAAGAATAGAAATAGATATAGACATAGGTGTGTGTGTGTGTGTGTGTGTGTGTGTGTATACGCAGTCATGTTTGACTCTGCGACCCTATGGATTGTAGCCTGCCAGACTCCTCTGACAATGGGATTTTCCAGGCAAGAATACTGGAGTGAGTTGCTCTTTCCTCCTCTGGGGATCCTTGTGGTCCATGGATCAAACCCAAGTCTCCTGTGTCTCCTGCATTACAGGTGGATTCTTTACTGCTGAGTCAACAGGGAAGCCCAGTGATATATAGATACAGATAACATAGATAGAGATAATTGTGGATAGAGCCAGTTGAGTGTCTGGGCTTTATGTGTGGGTCTGATCTCAACGTCTCCACTTACTGAGACCACTGAGCACCTCTTCACCTCCCTCAGGAGCTCTCATCTGCCACCTTGATTTTTAATTCCTCATCTACTTTTAGCCCCTGGTTTGCTTTCTTAAGTATGAAACTACATGTTCAAAGGCTGCTTCTTATAATGTACCCAGTATTTCTGAGTGACATATAATAAGAGAATGTAACTTTATCTAATGTGTTATACCAGCTCCTCTGTCCATGGGATTTTCCAGGCAAGAATACTGGAGTGGGTTGCCATTTCCTTCTCCAGCGGATTTTTCCCAACCCGGGGATCAAGCCTGTGTCTCCCACATTGCAGCCAGATTCTTTACCATCTGAGCCACCAGGGAAACTTTATAACTTGTTTAACATAAAGCTAATCTCTTATAGTGCTTTAGACATATCAATTTGCTTAAATCTTTTCATTGAAAATTATTAAAAACTTTATCAGTGTTATATACAGTCGGTTTATAAAGAAAAAAAGAACACCCCTGCTCTCATAATTCCCTCAACTGCTGCACTGCAAAGGTAATGAGTTCACCCATTTTAACAGTTTCTTTTGGCATTTGTCTCCACTGTTCTAAGTATACACATTTCTGCTATAATGTTAAATGTGTTACTAAAAAAGCCTAACAGATTTGTGAGAAAATTAGGATTGGTAAACCATTCAAATTCTAAGGATGTCAAAATATAGAGCATCAGCTAAAACAATAGCAATCCTATATAGAAGAGTTGCCCCGTTAAATTTCTAGTGGCCTTTGCACCCAGGGTGGTATTCTTGGATCCCCAAAGTTTCATACCCTGGGGCTCATATTCTTTCCTCTAAAATGTCAATACTCAAGGGTATCTGCATCTAAAAGAGATCAGTTTCATTAAGATTAAAGATCTTTCCCAAGGCATAGGCTTCATCATCAATCTTTTCCTTTCTTCACAAAGAGATGTCTTTGCAGCCTCTTCATCAAAACCCTCTCAGTGTATCCATATACCTTAAGTTGATGGAAATTGTAATGCTTCTTAGAGCCACTAAAATCTCACAATTTGTTCCAAAAGAAGACATCTCTGTAGGATTTTCTACCTTTATTTTTGCCAGTCTTTGTAAGATGCTAATACGATCCTCTGAAAATTTGAGAGAGCTTGCCTTTGATAGCTCCAAACTAGCTACCTAAGGGAATCACCCGTGAACCAAAAAGATCTCCACATACATGGGCTTCCCTGGTGGGTCAGATGGTAAAGAACCTACCTACAATCAGGAGATCGGAGTTCAATTCCTAGGGCGGGAAGATCCCCTTGAGAAGGGAATGGAAAATCACTCCAATATTCTTGCCTGGATTAAACCCTGAACACTGTGTGGGAAAGAAAGACGCCTGTGTTTCTCTTTTGCTGCTATTCCACTACTCAGCATTTCCCTTCGAACACAGCATCAAGCAATTCTCCAGCCCTCCAGATGTTATCTGGACTTTACCTGCAATTTAACTCACTTCTGAGGCCATCTACATGGAGTTAGCATCAGGACACCAGATCACACAGGCTGAGGGCTCAGTCCCTCGAGACTGCCTTCTCCCCAACTTCAGGACCCACTTCAAAGGATCTTTTATCACCTGTGCTTTTGAATGACTGGCTCAGACCACTGGAGTAAATTCTTTCACGCTCACACATTCATCTCTCTTTCCTCCTCTCACAAGCCACCAAGTTCTAGAACACACATCATCCATACTTCTAATATCAATATTTTATTTATTTTACCTTCTAGACTTCTATTTTTCTTATCTAATGATTATTAAGTATCTAAAATATGCCAGGTACCACACAGCCATATATGTTAGTGAAAAGTGAAAGTGAGAGTCACTCAGTCATGTCTGACTATTTGCAACCCCCTATACAGTCCATGGAATTCTCCAGGCCAGAACACGTGTGCGTAGCCTTTCCCTTCTCCAGAATTTTCCCCAACCCAGGGATCAAACCCAGGTCTCCTGCACTGCAGATGGATTCTTTACCAGCTGAGCCAAAAGGAAAGCCGAGAATAAGTGGCAGAGGTAATGAAAGGGAAATTGCTCAGGCGTGTCTGACTCTTTGAGACCCCTACAGTCTCTGGACTGTAGCCTGCCAGGCTCCTCTGTCTATGGAATTCTCTAGGCCTGAATATTGGAGTGGGTATCCTATCCCTTCTCCAGGGGATCTTACTGACCCAGGAATCCAACTGGGGTCTCCTGCATTGCAGACAGATTCTTTACCAGCTGAGTTCTATCATTTAATTTTAAAAACTATCCAACAAAAAAGAACAACAACAACAACAACAACAACAAAAACCTGAGAATTTCTCTAAGGCACATCAGAAAGGGAAAATTCATACAAGGGCTAGTAAGTAGTATTATAAAACCTTGATCTATCTGCTACCCCTTTCCCCTTTATATGGAGTACTAAAATGAGACATTTTTTAAGGTTCTATTCACACATCTATAAGCTGAGAAGCAGGGGTTAGAATGAGATTAAAATAAGTCTTGATGTTTGTCTACCAGAAAAAAAATAGGTAGCATTTATTGATACTATTATGGTTTTTTACACGTTCCCTCCAACTTTCATAACGATGCTTCATGGAAGATACTGTCTTTCCTCTTTTACAGAAGACAGGGCAGAGTTTATTTCTGAGCTCTCCCTGGAGTTTCAAAGACACCTGAGTTATTACAAGAAGTATGGAATGAATGTTTAGAACACTATAGGATGCATAGACCACTACAGAGCATAACAAAGGTAAGTCCTACATTTGGCTCAGAAGGGCAGAAGATTGATGCTGGTTGTGAAACCTTTCATAAGGACAGGAGACTAGGGATGGGAAAGAGATGCAAGACTTGAATACACAAGAATGTATGGGATAAGCCATCAAAACACAATTTCTTACCATCTACATATGACTATAATGAAAAGGACATCTGTTTGGGGTGTTAGTTCTACAAGGTCTTATAGGTCTTCACAGAACCATTCAGCTTCAGCTTCTTCAGCATTACTGGTTGGGGCATAGGCTTGGATCACCATAATATCAAATGGTTTGTCTTGGAAACGAATAGAGATCATTCTGTTATTTTTGAGATTGCATCCAAGTACTGCATTTCAGACTCTTTTGTTGACCATGATGACTACTCCATTTCTTCTAAGGGATTCCTGTCCACCATAGTAGATATAATGGTCATCTGAGTTAAATTCATCCATTCCAGTCCATTTTAGTTCACTAATTCCTAGAAAGTCGACTTTCACCCTTGCCAACTCCTGTTTGACCACTTCCAATTTGCCTTGATTCATGGACCTAATATTCCAGGTTCCTATGCAGTATTGCTCTTTACAGCATCGGACATTGCTTCTATCACCAGTCACATCCACAGCTGGGTATTTTTGCTTTGGCTCCATCCATTCATTCTTTTTTTTTTTTTTTTTTTTTTTTACTTTATTTTACTTTACAATACTGTGTTGGTTTTGCAATACATTGACATGAATCCACCACCGGTGTACATGCGATCCCAAACATGAACCCCTCTCCCACCTCCCTCCCCACAACATCCCTCTGGGTCATCCATTCATTCTTTCTGGAGTTATTTCTCCATTGATCTCCTGTAGCATATTGGGTACCTACTGACCTGGGGAGTTCTTCTCTCAGTATATTATCTGGACATGGAACAACAGACTGGTTCCAAATAGGAAAAGGAGTAGGTCAAGGCTGTATATTGTCACCCTGCCTATTTAACTTATGTGCAGAGTACATCATGAGAAACACTGGGCTGGATGGAGCGCAAGCTGGAATCAAGGTTGCCGGGAGAAATACCAATAACCTCAGATATGTAGATGACACCACCCTTATGGCAGAAAGTGAAGAGGAACTAAAAAGCCTCTTGATGAAAGAGAAAGAGGAGAGTGAAAAAGTTGGCTTAAAGCTCAACATTCAGAAAACGAAGATCATGGCACCTGGTCCCATCAGTTCATGGGAAATAGATGGGGAAACAGTGGAAACAGTGTCAGACTTTATTTTGGGGGGCTCCAAAATCACTGCAGATGGTGATTTCTGCCATGAAATTAAAAGACGCTTACTCCTTGGAAGGAAAGTTATGAGCAACCTAGATAGCATATTCAAAAGCAGAGACATTACTTTGCCAACAAAGGTCTGTCTAGTCAAGGCTATGGTTTTTCCAGTGGTTATGTATGGATGTGAGATTTGGACTGTGAAGAAAGCTGAGCATCCAAGAATTGATGCTTTTGAACTATGGTATTGGAGAAGACTCTTGAGAGTCCCTTGGACTGCAAGGAGATCCAATCAGTCCATCCTAAAGGAAACCAAGTTCATTGGAAGGACTGATGCTGAGGCTGAAACTCCAATACTTTGGCCACCTCATGGGGAGAGTTGACTCATTGGAAGAGACTCTGATGCTGGAAGGGCTTGGGGGCAGGAGGAGAAGGGGACGACTGAGGATGAGATGGTTGGATGGCATCACCGACTCAATGCACATGAGTTTGGGTGAACTCCGGGAGTTGGTGATGGACAGGGAGACCTGGCGTGCTGCAATTCATGGGGTCCCAAAGAGTCAGACAAGACTGAGTAACTGAACTGAACTAAACATATGACTAATTAATGTATGCTCAGGGGAAAAGATTCTCAAAATTAGCATCATTTTAAAATTAGTTGAGCTATGTCCTTCCACTACCATCTCTCCTCATTTGGATTTCCTTTAAAAGAATTCAGTACATGCAATTTTTAATGTCTATTCTTTCCTAGAAGTCCCCTGCTGATTCTGTATTCCTTTGTATCTTGTGATCCATTCTGTGATTAGTCTGGTAGTTAATGATACCATCTGAAAGTGCTGGTATGGGACATGAGATTTCTTTTCATAACACCTCATCAGGAGTTGAGGACAAGTCTACAGGGAAGAAATTAATTATCTCTGCAGCCAATGCCACTTAAAAAAAAAAGGAAGAAAGAAAGAAAAGCCTTCAGGAAGAGTATTTAATTTCTTCTCTTGGTAAATTATGTGAACCCTTCACAGGTAGTGAATCAGCTGAACTGGATGGTAGAAATGAATGATAACTTCTTTTTTCCTTTCTTTTTTTTTGAAATTAATGTATATTGGATTGTAGTTGATTTATAATGCTGTTAGTTTCTGCCATACAGCAAAGTGAATCAGTTATACATATACACATATCCACCCTATCTTGGATTCTATTCCCGTATACGTCATTATGGAGTATTGAATGGAGTGTTCTGTGCTGTACAATAGTGCGTGCCTGCTCAGTCAATGAATCGTGTCCTACTCTTTGCGACCCCGTGGACCATAACCTGACAGGCTCCTCTGTCCATGGGATGCCACGGGAAAATACTGGAGTGGTGTGTCCTTCCTTCCTCCAGGGGATCTTCCCAACCCAGGGATCAAACTCGAGTCTCTTGCATTGGCAGGCAAATTCTTTAACACCGAGCCACCTGGGAAGCCCTGCTGTACATTAAGTTCTTATTGATCATCTATTTTATATAATAGTGTGTATCAGTGCAGGCACTATGGAAAACAGTGTGGAAGTTCCTTAAAAAACTAAAACTAGAGCTACCATATGATCGACAATCCCACTCCTGGGCACAGGCTAAGTGTGTGTTAGTCATTCAGTCATATCTGACTCTTTGTGACCCTATGGGCTGTAGCCCGCCACGCCCCTCTGTCCCTGTGATTCTCCAGGCAAGAACACTGGAGTGGGTTGCCCTGCCCTCCTCCAGGGAATCTTCCCAACCCAGGGGTTGAACCCTCATCTCATGCACCTCCTGCATTGGCAGGTGGGTGCTTTACCACTAGCACCACCTAGCAAGCCCATGAAAGGCCACGTATTCTGTGTATTATTCATAGTTTCCTATAGCTGCATGGCTGAATACTACAGACTGAGCTGCTTCAACAAGAATGTGTGCGCTCAGTCCTGCAAGCTGAACGTCTGAGAGCTGGTGTGGGCAGGTTGTTTCCTTCTGTGGCCTGTCTCCTTGGTTTATCAGTGGGTGGTTCCTCCCCCGTCCTCATATAGTCTTTATTCTGTGTGTGTCTCTGTCCTAATCTACTCTTCTTATAGGCACACTAGTAAAATTGGATTAGGACTCACCCGTAAGACCTTGTTTTAACTTAATCACCTCTTTTCCAAACCTGTTTCCAAATATAGTCACATTTAAAGAAATTGGAGCTTAGGACTTCAGCATATGGACCTGGAGGAAGTCACAGTTCCATCTGGAACATTCTTGTGATACTGTGACCTTGAAGACTCATAGCACACTGGAATATATTAGAGGTTCTGATCAATCTGGTTGCAAATATATTATTTATCTTTGTCTCTAGCAAACTTATTTGACTATTTTTCATAACATTCATTAAAATTTAATGGGAAAGATGTTGCAAGGAATAAAATGTTTGAGAAATAACTGCCATCCTATCCAGACATGCTAGACTCAGATCACTTGGAGTCATGTTATATTCATTCTGATTTTCGATTGAGGAATTTAGTTTACAACAGTTTTATAGCAAGTAAAATCAAAAGCTAACATCTTTGAAAGGAAAAGTAAATATGTCTTTATCACCAAATGAGAGCTTATGTAAGGGACCTAGAGATTATCATATTAAGTGAAGGAAGTCAGACAGAGAAAGATAAATATCATGTGATATCACTTATATTTGGAATCAAAAAAATGATACAAATGAACTTATTTACAAAACAGAAATAGACTAAGACAGAAAACAACCTTATGGTTACCAAAGGGAATATCAGGAGTGGTAAGGAGAAATAATTTATGAGTTTGGGATTAACATGTATATATTACTGTATATAAAATGGGCTTCCAGGTGGCTCAGTGGTAAAGAATTCGCCTGCAATGGAGGAGACGCAGGAGACATGGGTTCAACCTCTGGGTCAGGAAGATCTGCTGGAAAAGGGAATGGCAATTCACTCCAGTATTCTTGCTTGGAAAGTCCCATGGGCAGAGGAGCCTGGAGGGCTACAATCATGGGGCTTGCAAAGAATTGAACATGACTGAGTGAACGAGCATGTACATATATAAAATAAATATACCCACTGTACAGAACAGGGAATTGTATTCAATATCTTGCAATACCCTATAATGGAAAAGAATCTGAAAAATATATGTGTATGTATACACACACACACACATATATATAACACATATATATAATTGAATCACTGTTGTACACTCGAAACTAACACAGCATTGTAACTTAACTCTACTTCAATTAAAAAAAAAAAAAGATAGCTACAAATTAAATGTGACTTTTTACCCTGGAATTTTCTTGAGCTTATCTCTTTCTCTTAAAATCACATCCCATCTGCCAGACAATTCTAAACATGACCACTTTTTGCCACTGTCCTTGCTCTTATCCTGGTCTAAATCTTTCTAATTGGTGTGTCTGCTTCCACCCTTCTATCCCTTCCATTGGTTCTCAACAGAGAACCCAGGGTGTGTCTACTAAAGGCAGCCAGATTCTGTACCCCCACTAGTCACCCATCCAAGGATTTCCTGCTTGCCTGCAATAGGAGCCAAGTCCTTACTATGGTCCTGGTGGTCCTACATTCTCTGTCCACATTGACCTCTCTGCTCTGTTTCCTTGTGGTGGTTATTGCTCAGTAACTTAGTCTTGTCCAACTCTTCGTGATACCACGGGCTGCAGAATACCAGGCTTCCCTGTCCATCACCAACTCCCAGAGCTTACTCACACTCATGTCCATCGAGTCAGTAATGCCATCAATCATCTCATCCTCTGTTGCCCCTTTTTCCTCTTGCCCTCAATCTTTTTCAGCATCAGGGTCTTTTCCAAAGAGTCGGCTCTTCACACCAGGTGACCAGTGTATTGGTTTGGCTTCAGCCCTTGCTCCAGTATCCCAAGTAGCAGACTTCTGTCTGTGCACTTGGACCTCAGGACTGAGCATGTGCTTCCTCTCTGGCAGGAACAGTGCTCTCCAGACACCTGAACGGCTGGGTTTCTCACTTCCTACAGGTACAGTAAGTCCCCAACACGGGATCCCTCATGTTGCGAACTTTCAAAGGTGCGAACCTGCAGCTTGTTTCAGCAAGGAACCAGAGCCTGTGCCTTCCACCTCAGGCGTGAGTGAAATTGTCACCTGCCCTCCACCTCCTATTCCTGACGATCGTTCAGCTCTACCATCTCCCATCTCCTCACCCTCCTTCTTGCTGGTTCACTCCATCCCATCTGCCATGTGCCAGCTGTTGTACTGTACTTCAGTGCTTTGCAAGGGATTGTACTGTAAAATTCAAAATCTTTCTTGTATTTTTTGTGTTTATTTGGTTTTCATGTATTATCTGTGTGAAATGTGTTATCAACAGTATTATATAGTTGATTGTGTTAGTTGGGCACTTAGGCTAACTGTGCTGAACTTATGAACAAACTGGACTTACGATTGTGCTGTCAGAAAGGAACTTGTTGGTATGTTGCTGCTGCTGCTGCTGCTGCTGCTGCTGCTGCTGCTAAGTCGTTTCAATTGTGTCCGACTCTGTGCGACCCCATAGATGGCAGCCCACCAGGCTCTGCCATCCCTGGGATTCTCCAGGCAAGAACACTGGAGTGGGTTGCCATTTTCTTCTCCAATGCATGAAAGTGAAAAGTGAAAGTGAAGTCGCTCAGTCATGTCCGACTCTTAGCGACACTATGGACTGCAGCCCACCGGGCTCTTCCGACCATGAGATTTTCTAGGCAAGAGTACTGGAGTAGGGTGCCATCACCTTACTGTATTCAAATATCACCTCAATGATGCCTCTGGTGGCACAGCTGTAAAACTGCAGTTGTATCCCTTTTTCCTGAATTGCTTTTTTTCAGTGTAAGTTCACAAAGCCTTGCTTGTTTTCTCCATGGCTGTCTCCACATGACCTAGAACAGTCATCAGCATGCAGCTAGCATTCAAATATCTCTTGAGTGCACATATTAGTTTGGTTTGCATTACAAAGCTCCTTTCCATTCTGTTTGTTACACTGTTTATATCTCCATTGAGCTTCCCTGGTGGCTTAGAGGGCAAAGCATCTGCCTCCAATGCAGGAGACCTGGGTTCGCTCCCTGGGTCAGGAAGCTCCCTTGGAGAATGAAATGGCAACCCACTCTAGTATTGTTCCGTGGAGAATCCCATGGATGATGGAAGAGCCTGGTAGGCTACAGTCCATGGGGTCGCAAAGAGTCAGACACTACTGACTGGCTGCACTTTGACTTTCTTTCACTTTATCAGTCTGTTTTACTACCCACTCATTCATTCATTTGCAACAAATGAGCATTTATTATCACATCTATTATCACAAGTGAGTATCATATACTCCAGTTCTACAGTGCTAAATAAAACAGACAAATCCTAAATGGAGTTTATTGCCAAATAAATGGAAATATATAGAGCATTCTTAGTTTCTCTTTGTAAATTGTTTCCTACACAACTAACACTTACTTTTTGTCTCAAATAAAATAGAGCTAATATTGAGAGGGTATAACCTCCTTGCCCTGCAATTTTCTGGGTACATTACCTGCATTCTTCAATTTAATTGTCTCAAAAACCTGTGAAAACTGTAATATTGTGATCTCCATTAACAGATGAAAAGTCTGAGGCAAGAAAACATAGAAGTCTCCCCGTAGTTTGTCAGATCTCATATGTGGTCAGTTCACTTCAGTAGCTCAGTCATGCCCAACTCCTTGCGACCCCATGGACTGCAGTACACCAGGCTTCCCTGTCCATCACTAACTCCCAGAGCCTGTCCAAACTCATGTCCAATGAGTGAGTGATGCCATTGCACCATCTCATCCTCTGTCATCCCCTTCTCCTGCCTTCAATCCGAGTGATAAGAAACAATGGTAAAAAGACAGCGGGGACCACGATACAGATCTTTGTAATCATGGACAAGGAGTGTGGGTTTTACTCTAAGTGTCAGTAATGCATTATAGCAGAGAAGTAGCAAAAGCCAGGGAACAATTAGAAAACCATTGGAATTATCCAGTAGAGACATAAAAATGTCCTGGTCTAGAATGGAAGCTGTAGAGATGGGGACAAGATGTAAGGGATGTGTTTGAAAAGTTAATCTATAGGATTTGCTGAGAGGATGCACGTTGGGGCTTAGGGAATCAGGGGAACTCAAGAGAAGCTCCTTGGCTTGAGGTTTGGGTTTACTGGGTAACTGGTGGTGTCTTTCCTATGATGAGGAAGATTGGAATAGTAGAGGTTTGGTGGGAGGGTAGAGAGAAACCTGGGATTCCCAAGTAGTGATAGTGGTAAAGAACCTGCCTGCCAATGCAGGAGACATAAGAGATACAGGTTTGATCCCTGGGTTGGGCAGATCCCCTGGAGGAGGGCATGGCAACCCTTTCTAGTGATCTTGCCTGGAGAATCCCATGGACAGAGGAGCTTGGTGGGCCATAGTCTATAGAGTCAAAAAGAGTCAGACACGACTGAAGTGACTTAGCACTCACGCATACAGAGAGAGACATCTAGAGTTCATTCTGCGGCTTCAGTTCAGTTCAGTCTCTCAGTCATGTCTGACTCTTTGGAACCCCATGGCTTGGCACAGCAGTCTTCCCTGTCCATCACCAACTCCTGGAGCTTCTCACGTGCACCGAGTCGGTGATGCCATCCAATCATCTCATCCTCTGTTGTCCCTTCTCCTCCTGCCTTCAATTTCCCATCATCAAGACATTATCTAAATAGTCAGTTCTTCGCAAAAGGTAGCCAAAGCACTGGATCTTCAGCTTCAGCATCAGTCCTTTCAATGAATATTCAGGACTGACTGTGAAATACCCACTAGCGAGCTGTGTTGAATAGAGCCGTCTGACCCTCCCAATGAGCCTCCTTTATTTCCATCAGACTCTGCCTCCTGACTGACAGTGGCTCAACAGGACATTCTGTCTTGTCCTCTGTCTTCCAGTTGTTTTTATCCAATAGAAAGCTCCAGAATCAGACAGCGGAAGGAGAGTGAAAGCAGGGTATGCATGGCCCGGCTTCTTGCTGACACATCCTGAAGGGGCAGGCTCTGTCCCTCTTCCAAAGGCCTCAGCTCCTGCCAGTGATCCCATCCCCAACCACTCCCTCCATCACTGCATGGAGCCTCTCAGTTCGCCTCTTAATTTCTCAGGCCTGTATTGTACATCTGGCCAAGTCCTTTGGTGGTTTTCCTGAACCCTGCCTATACTTTTGTCTTTTATTAAAAAAAAGCTTAAGTAACCCGAACTGTAACTTGCTTGGTAATCATACACCACCTCTTTGCTGCCAGGCACCTAAGTGACGTGAATGAACTGGAAAGGCCAACAGACACTCAGAGGATGGGGAGTTAGAGCAAGAGGGGTGGCTTGGAATTCAAGGTTGGAGGGTCATGTGTCTATAAAGGTTGCTATAGGGCTTCGCTCAACCTGGAAAATTTGTCCTGAACTCTTACCAGCCCCTTGTAACAGAGTTCAGTGCTTTTTATCTGGCCAGGCACACGGGCTTCCTCCCTCTCTTGTCTCTCCCTCAGTTCCTCTTACAAAGGCAGTGCCCAGCTGTTAGCAGCATTCCCCTTCCAAACTGCCATTTCACGTCGAGTTTTCTCAAAGTCATTATCTCCATAATTTGCTCCCCAGGATGCTAGCTGACAAACAAGTAGCACTCAGCAAACTGGGATGGAGCCACGCTTTTGTCTGCTTTCTCCTTTAAAATGTATTTTTCTTCTTGAGGGCAATGGTTGTATTGACAAATATTGCATTTGGGATGGAGAATGTGCATCCGAATCATCAGGGATTCTGTTAGGATTCTGTTACAGCTCCATGGGTGAGGTCAGTTACCCAGCAAAGCACAATGATGGATTTCGTTTCAACAGACCAAGTGTTCAGATTCAAGTGGGAGCTGGCAGGCAGGCAATTAACGTTTTACACAGAGGTATTGGGGGTATTAATAACACACTGAATAATAAAAGGCAACCAGAAATCACTGGTGTTCCTTCCATTGGAAAGAGTGGCTGAGAGCTGATTTCCAAAGGGGGAAAGCCGCTTCTGGGGGCTTTGGATTAATTACATGTGATCTATCTCCCTAATTACCACAGGAAGTGGTAGCTGCTATTATTTAATTGGAGCTGTTGTTACTTAATTTATTTTATATTCTGAAAAGCAATTAATGGAGTGAAAAGAGGTAGGCTTGAACTTTTAAAAGCTTTCTCTAGGTTTCCCAGTCCTATATAGTGTTCAAGGCATGATTTATACATTATCTCCTCCAGGATGGATGCCTGGATCCTTGTAGCAGAAGCAAACTGCTTCCTCCTCTCTGAGTTTCTGTAGAACTTTTCCTTAGAACCATAGTGTCTCATCCAGAATTTTCAAACTTTTGTATGTCCCTCTTCTCACAATTGCAGGGTTGTTTGGATCCATAGTTTAAAATCAAAATAAAATAAAACCACCAGTGTCGAAATTTGCCTGGTTTCTACAATGTGGTGATGGTGGTAGTGGTGGTTTAGTCGTTCAGACGTGTCCGACTCTTTGCAGACCCATGGACTGTAGCCTGCCAGGCCCTTCCGTCCATGGGATTTCCCAGGTAAGAATACTGGAGTGCGTTGTCATTTCTTTCTCCAGGGGATCTTTCCAACTCAGGGATGGAATCAGCATCTCAAACCCAATTCCCCTGCATTCCAGGCATATTCTTTACACTGGAGAATCTAAATTTTGTATGCCAAAGATTTCTTCTGAATGCATCTTTCTTCTCTGACAGTTGCAGAAAACCCTTAGTATAGCTGGTAGAATGTCCAGATTAACTCCTCTTTTTTAGTTCAGTCGCTGAGTCATGTCCGACTCTCTGTGACCCCATGAACCATAGCACGCCAGGCCTCCCTGTCCATCACCAACTCTGAGACTTCTACCAGCTTCCAACCTTTCAAAAATTCTGGATTTGCTAAGTAGCAAATAAAAAAAAAGTTGGCATAAAACTCAACATTCAGAAAATGAAGATCATGGCATCCGGTCCCATCACTTCATGGCAAATAGATGGGGAAACAGTGGAAACAGTGGCTGACTTTATTTTAGGGGGCTCCAAAATCACTGCAGATGGTGATTGCAGCCATGAAATTAAAAGACGCTTACTCCTTGGAAGGAAAGTTATGACCAACCTAGATAGCATATTCAAAAGCAGAGACATTACTTTGTCAACAAAGGTCTGTCTAGTCAAGGCTATGGTTTTTCCAGTGGTCATGTATGGATGTGAGAATTGGACTATAAAGAAAGCTGAGTGCCAAAAACATTGATGCTTTTGAACTGTGGTGTTGGAGAATACAAACTGGTGAGACCCGTGACTCTTCATTTACACCAAGCTCACAGGTGATGCTGACACCACTGGTCTTCTGACCAGTCTTTGAATAACTAAGACTTAGAAAAGGTTCATGTAGGTTTGAACAATGTGACTCCAACATAAGGCAACAATGCCTCAACCCATCTTTTGTGCTTTTCTCCATAATCCCTTCCTCCATCTTCCAACAGAAGCACATAATTGTCATCTGGCCAATCTCTCATTCCTCACCACACCCCATCAGTCCAGTGTTATGATGTCTATCCAAGTCTTCCCTACATCTCAGCTCTAGGCATGTGTTTGTGGTCCAGGAATGGTCTTGTGATTCAGGAGTAAGCTTCTAGCTCAGGTGTAGGCTTCTGATTCCAGGTGTGGGCTTATGATCCAGAAGTGGACTTAGGATCAAGGCATAGATTTGTGGTCCAGGAATGGTCTTATGTTCTGTGATGAGCTTGTGTAATTCAGGTATGAGCTTGTGGTCCATATGTGAATTTGTGATCTCAAATGCAGACTTGTGTTTCAAGCTGGGCCAGAGAGTAAGCTCTATCCACCTAGCCCTGGGCCATGTTGATTATGTTAACAATGGGCCTATGACAGAAGCCAGGCAAATCATAGACTTTCCCAAGTTTGCTAGTATTTTTGAGACACAGATAATCTCTTTTTGCTGGACTCACTGAGAAGGCAAACCTGGAGACTCAGAATCCATTATATTTTTTTAAAAAATAGCTGCCTGAAAGGGAAACTGATGTCTAGGAAGATTGATCTAGAGAGAAAGAGTAACGTCTGCCTCTGAATGGATGTGCCAGCTGGATGTGAAGCTAGGGCAACCACCTGGCCTTTTCTATTTCATGAGCCAATGAAGTTCCTAGTTTTGCTTCTGTTATGTGCAACCAGAAAAGTCTTGGTTAATCCAGTTCCTACTGGGGAGGATATGAAAGCAGTGACAAATTTTATTTTCTTGGGTTCCAAAATCACTGTGGACAGTGACTGCAGCCATGAAATCAAAAGATACTTGTCCTTTGGAAGTAAATCTATGACAAACCTAGACAGTGTATTAAAGAGCAGAGATATTCTTTGCCTACAAAGGTACATGTTGTCAAAGCAATGGTTTTTCCAGTAGTCATGTATAGATATGAGAGTTGGACCTTAAAGAAGGATGGCCACCAAGGAATCGATGTTTTTGAATTATGGTGCTAGAGAAGACTCTTGAGAGTCCCTTGGATCATAGGGAGATCAAACCAGTTAATCCTAAAGGAAATCAACCCTGAGTATTCACTGGAAGGACTGATACTGAAGCTCCAATTTTTTGGCCACCTGATACAAAGAGCCAACTCATTAAAAAAGACCCTGATGCTGGGAAATACTGAAGACAAAAGGAGAAGGGAGAAGTAGAGGTTGAAATGGTTAAATAGCAACACCGGCTCAACGGACATGAATTTGAGAAAACTCCTGGAAGTAGTGAAGGACAGAGGAGCCCGGCATGCTTATGTTTAACACACACATGCAAACACATGGAAATTTTGGAGGTGATGGATCTATCTATCACCTTAATACACTGGTGATGTTCTCGCTGGTGAATGCATATGTCCAAATTAAATTGTGTTCTTTAAATATGTGTGATTTTTTTGTATATAAAATGTACCTCAACAAAGTTGTTAAAAAGAATAATGGAATGCTTTCCCAATCAATGTCTGTTTTATTTTCCTTTCTAGTTCATTTTTCACCCAGCTGCCAGAGGACTATTATAAAATGTAAATTATGGAGAAGGAAATGGCAACCCACTCCAGTATTCTTGCCTGGGAAATCCCAAGGACAGAGGAGCCTGTCAGGTTACAATCCATGGGGTCACAGAAGAGTTGGAAATGATTTAACAACTGAACAACAATAGCCATGGGTAAGCTTGGTGCAAATTAATCCACATAGAATACTCTCAAAGTTACAATATGGGAGACATGTTACAAACCTTAAACATATATTGTCCTTATCAATAGCATATTTTAAAAATTATTCTCTGTAGTGTGGAGTTCTTATTTTTGCAAGTAAATATTTTGATAATTTATACTTACTCTTTAGGCAATCATTCTTAAGTTTAATAGGTAATTTTGTCTTTTACTCAGTACAATTTTTATGGTTTTATTTTGAAGACTCTTTGATCCATGGGTAATAGAAGTATATTTCTGCTATGTTAAATATGTTTAATTTTTACATAATTTTGTAATTTTTCTGTAAATAAGGGAACACTGATAAATGACATTTACTAGTTGCTTATTATGCTGGACTTCCACGGCAAATATTCAACATCCCTAAAACATTATATATATATATATATATATATATATATATATATATATATATATATATATATATTCTACCTTTATTTCTTAAGGAAAAGCTGTTTATTGGCCTGAAGAGATTTATTCCATTTCCTTGCTAACAAAGAGTTGGCATATATTTGTAAGTATACAAAATTCATCATATAGTCTCATGTGAATTATTATTCTGATCTTTGGTCTTTTGTAATTTGTCATTCTTTTGCTTGGGGTTTGGACTATGGAATTTGCTTTAATAGAGACCTGTGAGATGGCAATAAAAGCTAGAGTTGGCAATGAATATATATATATATGGAAATGGCAACCCACTCCAGTACTCTTGCCTAGAGAATTCCATGGACAGAGGAGCCTGGTGGGCTGCTGTCCATGTGTTGCACAGAGTCGGACATGACTGAAGTGACTTAGCATGCATGCATATAAAATATACATATATATATTTATATATAAATTAGACTTTATATATAAAATTGTGGCTTCTGGATCTAAAACACTCAAGCGCTTTCCCTTTACACTGTTGTCAAACTCTAACCTTCCCACACCCCAGCCTCAGTGCCTGCCCTCCATTCCATATGAACTGAAGCATCGTTTGCATCACAGACCTTTGTGTTTGCTGTGTGAAGTGTTTGGCCCCTCCCTGGTGGCTCAGATGGTAATGAATCCTCCTGCAGTGCTAGGCACCTGGGTTCGATACCTGGGTTAGGAAGATCCCCTGCAGCAGAACTTTACATCTGTTTCTCTCAGTTGGGTCTTCGTGCCGCTATTGTTTTCTTCAATATGCGGTCTGTGACCCCCTCTGTATCACTCCACCATCCCCATTCTCTTTCACATCTGTCTCCTGTTCCCCGCGCCCCGCCCCCCCGAGCATATTGTCACTCTGAGAAATGACCTGTATATACACTCATTTATTTTAATTCTACCTATTTTCCCCCATGGTGCTTGGCATATAATAAATACTCAACAAATAATATCTATGAATGGATATGCTAGTTGTGTGGCCTTGCTAGAGTTATTTAATTTCTCTGGATCTCAGCATCTGCCTTTATAAATGGAAACCATTAGATGAGGAGTCCCCTAGATACATGCAATCTCTTACCTATGGCTTGAGTTTATGATTTGGGATTAGAATAGATGAAAACTAGGTTCAAGCATGTGACAAGGGATTGGTCTCTGAGATACTAAATATTTTATTGATGATTTAAAACTAAGAAAAAGGAGTTTTAGATGATAATTCTAAGTCCATATTTCCAAGCTGTCAGTGCATTTTGACTGGAGAAAGCAAAGGCCATTCTAAGCAGATGGTTGTCTAGAAGAACTCACAAAGACTGAGTGTCGTCTGGAACAGAAAGCATGAGTTGGGTCATGAAGGGTGAGCCCGACACAGATAAACACGCCCACACTGTTTATTTATTTTAAGACAATCTCATTCATCCCCAGACTCAGGGTGCTAGAGCGTAATGTCATGTTAGATTTTGGCAGCTGGCCAGATGAGATTAAGTGCCAACCTCTGCTTCACAGCAGCTTTGTGACCTGGAGTGATCAGATGATCTCCTTGAACCTGCGTCCTCCTTGGCAAATTGGGATTAATAGTATCAATTATATAGGATTGGAAGAACTTCATTAAGTTATGTTATATGAGGCCTGTGAGTGTAAAGAAGAGTGACTCACTCCTAATAAGCCTTCAGAAAACATTAAAGAAAAAACCAAACTAGCAACATATACAACCACACTTTTCAAGTTCATTAGGCTGCTGTAGAATATTAAAGTCAAGACAGTATGGAAGAATATAAGACTGAAAGTTTTAAGTTTAGAATCCATCATTGACTCTGGGCTATTCACTTTTTATGAGACTGTATGAGTCATCTCACATTCCTTGACTGCTTCTCAATACCAGCTTAGATGCTGGTCACTGGATGACTCTTATAAGCTCATAATTATGGGGGAAACTATATACCATCCTTTTATCTCCCCCAAATTAAAAATATAAGGAGAAGTGCAAAAAGAGAAGGATGGCTAATGTTTGAAACTACTGACAAGCTCTGAGACTTTCAGAAATAGGCCATGTTTGGTAACAGTGTTACGCAAATATCACTTTTCTCATAAACTGTGGTAAAGATAGCCAAACATTTGTGCCTGTGAATTTCTCTCCAAAAAGAGAAGACATTTTGTGGCAGGTTATATTCTAACCAAGAGCCATCCGTCTTTCAAACTTTTTACTCACTTTATTCCCACCACCAGTAACAGAAGAACCGTCTCTTTTCTAGATCATTTTTAGAAAGAAAATACAGTCACTTCATTAAAGTGATAAGCAGGACCAGGAATAGGATTAATGAAATGTATCTAGGGTCTGCAAATATAAAGTCTGTATTTGAACGCTTGTCTGTATTTGAAAAAAAAAATACTACATTTGTTCAGAATGGATATTTTTGAATTAATTTTTACTTTTAACCTTTCATCAAATATATTAAAATAACACATAAAGATATTCTTTCTCTTATTACTGAGTTGTGGCACTGCTTTCATTTTGTTCTAAAGATGAGTGTCTTACCCTCATCTTGGGGTGACAGAGAATAAAGAGACAAAGCTGGGCTCTTCAGGAATCAGAAGTGGTTAGTTGGACTCACGTGCTGATACAGCAAACGGCCAGCATCACCTGAAGAAACTTTGCACCAGACATATTGGATACGATGCCTCATTTAATCCAGACAGAGAGTCCTCAAGGAAACAATACTTACATCTCCGTTTGAGAGATGAGGCACATAAACAGGCCCTTGAAAATATGTGTTCAATGGATAATAGAAGAATACTAGTGCCTGGCTTTCCTTGTTTGTATCAGGGAATTTACTAAGACAGTTACATCTATGAGTTCATGACAACCTCAAGATCACAGCTGAAGAAATGGATGTATCTGTTTAGGGTCATATAATGAAGGAATGTAGAAACTAGGGTTTGAGCTCAGGTAGAATTGCCAGAAAAAATATAGAATATTCAGTTAAGATGCAAACTGCAAAGAAACAATGATTATTTTTAATATAAGTATACATACTTATTGGAGGAGGGCATGGTAACCCACTCCAATATTCTTGCCTGGAGAATCCCATGGACAGAGGAGCCTGGCAGGCTGCAGTCACAAAAAGTTGGATGTGACTGAAGTGACATAGCGTGCTCACATACATACTTATACTAAAACAATTTTTGTTTACTTGGAATTCAAAGTTACTGAGCACTCTGCTTTTTTTTTCTTTTTTTTTAATATTCAGGTTTTCATTTTTTGGATCAGTTTTAGACTACCAGGAAAATTGAGGGAAGGTACAGAGCTTTCCTAGGTGGCTCCGTGGCAAAGAATCCTCCTGCAATGTAGGATGAGCAGGAGACACGGGTTCAGTCTCTCAGTTCGGAAGATCCCCTGAAGGAGGGCTTGGCAACCCACTCCAGTATTCTTGCCTGGAGAATCCCAAGGACAAGGGAGCTGAAGCACTACAGTCTGCGGGTTGCAAACAGTTGGACATGACTGAGCGACTGAGCATTACAGGCCAGAGCTTTCCATACACCACCTGCCACAAGTATGCAGCCCCCTCCCCCCATTATCAACATCCCCCACCGTGGAGGTACATTTGTTACAATTAATGAACCTACCCTGACATATCGCAATCCCCCGAAGTCCATAGTGTACCTTCCAGTTCATTTTTTGTTCTACATTTTATGGGTTTGGACAAATGTATCAATATAATGCCATGTATCCACCATCACGGAACCCTCTGGAGTATTACCAAGGCCCTAAAAGTCCTCTGTGCTCTGCATATTCATCTTTCCCCACTCAACCCCTCGCACCCTCCTATAGTTTTACTGTCTTCATAATTTTGCCTTTCCCAGAATGCCATATATTTGGAATTACACTGTAGTCTTTTCAGACCAGCTTATTTCACTTAGTAATATGCATTTAAGTTCCCTCTATGTCTTTCACGACTTGAGAGCTCATTTCTTTTTAGGACAAATAATAGTCCGTTGTCCGGATGGACCACAGGTATTTATCCATTCACTTGCTGAAGGACATCTTGGCTGCTTCTAAGTTTTGATGGTGGTGAATTAAACTGCTATACACGTCCACGTGCAGGTTTTTGCGTGAATAGGTGCTTTCAGAACTTTTAGGTAAATACTAAGGCATGTGATTACTGGCTCATGTGGTAGGGGCATGTTCAGTTTTGTAAGACATTGCAAAACTATCTTTCAAAGTAGCCGGACCAGACTGCATCCCCATCAGCAGTGAATGAAACATACTGTTGTTTCACATCCTCACCAGCATTAGATGTTGTCTAGTGGCCGGATTCTGGCCATCTAACAGGTGTACAATGGTACCACATTGTTGTTTAAATTTGCATTTTCCTGATGACCTATGATATGGGACATCTTTTCATATGCTTATTTGCCATTTGTATGCCTTCTTTGGAAAGATGTTTGTTCAAGTCTTTCTCCCATTTTTCTTTTTAAATCAGGTTGTTTCTTTTCTTATTGTTGAGTTTAAAATGTCCTTTGTGTATTTTTGAGTGCCTTGTATTTTTCTTTACTAAATCTGGCAACCTGAAACCCAGGATATTTGATGCCAATCATGCACATGCTTCTAAGAATCACGTTCTCCTGAGATTTAGAGTCCAATCCTGCAAGGTCATGCACAGTTCGTGGAAAATGTGTTTTTGGACTCGTTTGCCAGGTTGCCTACCTCCTGCTACTAACTATTAAACAGATGGCTACAGTGTCTGCTTCCTGGCTTCCGCTATTTCCTCCATCCATTATGTGAGAGTGAAAAAGTTGGCTTAAAATTCAACATTTAGAAAACTCATATCATGGCATTGAGTCCCATCACTTCATGGCATATAGATCGGAAAACAATGGAAACAGTGACAGACTTTATTATTTGGGGCTCCAAAATCACTGCAGATGGTGACCACAGCCATGAAATTGAAAGAAGCTTGCTCCTTGGAAGAAAAGATATGACCAACCTAGACAGCGTATTAAAAAGCAGAGAGATCAGTTTGCCTGCAAAGGTCCATCTAATCAAAGCTATAGTTTTTCCAATGGTCATGTACGGATGTAAGAGTTGGACTATAAAGAAAGCTGAGCACCAAAGAATTGATGCTTTTGAACTGTGGTGTTGGAGAAGACTCTTGAGAGTCCCTTGGACTGCAAGGAGATCCAACCAGTCCATCCTAAAGGAGATCAGCCATGAATATTCATAGGACGGGCTGATGCTGAAGCTGAAGTTCTAATAGTATAGCCACCTGATACGAAAAACTGACTCATTGGAAAAGACCCTGATGCTGGGAAAGATTGAGGGCAGGAGGAGAAGGGGAAGGCAGAGAATGAGATAGTTGGATGGCATCACTGACTCAATGGATATGAGTTTGAGCAAGCTCTGGGAGTTGGTGATGGACAGGGAAGCCTGTCGTGCTGCAGTCCATGAGGTCGCAAAGTGTTAGACAGGACTGAGCGACTGAACTGGACTGATTATGTGAGGAGGTAACATCCAAGCCTTCCATCTATGGTGCTGCGGCATCTGGTGTCTTGAGTGGATAGTTGTACCTAACCCCATCCCCTTCTACCTTCTCCAGGAAGCCTTTTCCCAGCTGATTGTACACTCCTCATCTGTGTTTCCCCAGCCCTCCCTCTGCAGTTACAACTGCCTTCCTACGCTGCTCTGTAATTGTCTCTGTGTTGTTCTAATTTCCCTGAGGGTGATGCTTTTTGCCTGTCTACTATGGTAGTCCAGTACCTGGCAGGTTGCGGTTACCAACAAATGTCTGTCAAATGAATCAACATGGGACCACGTGGATACATAATAAAGAAGGCCTCCAAGAAGAGAAAGAATGCCTGGGAAAGTCGATCGGCACTTAGGACCCCACGGTGTCACCCTCATAGCAAACTGGGGGAGGCAGCTTGCAGGCGCTGTGCCCCCCCTGGCCTGTATCACCACCTCCACAGGGCCAGTCTCCCAAGATCCGCAAGGGTTCTGCTGTGAACACTGAAAGAGACACAGCAATAACAGTCACAAACAAAATAACACAATGTCTCCCTTCTGCTGGCCATGCCCTGGGACTCCTTCAAGGGCTGGTGTCTCAGGGAGAGCACAACTATTTTGTCTTGTCTCCCAGTCCCACAAACAGAGTGTCAGGCAGAAAAATGATGTAACTTCTCCTGGGATAGACCAGCCTCCGGTATGCTGTGTCATTTTATGGTTAAGTCCCATGCTCAGTGATCAAAGAGCCCAATTGATCAGAGTCACGTCTAAAATAGTCCAGAAGCTCCTTCCTTTCCTAGTGTCAGTCAATACCTCCTGAATATTTTGATGTGGCAAGTCCGGTTCATTTGCCTTGAGAGAAAGAGATGTGGGGGGTGGGTGTTTAAAAACTACATTTTCACTTTCATTACAATCATGTGAAGCAGATGTGATTATTGTAATCCCCATTTTATAGATGAGAAAGCTGAGGCACAGAGAGGTTAAGTAACTTGACTAAGGTCACCCAGGTACTGAGGGACAGAGCAGAGATCTGAATGTAACCGCTTCCCGGCTGGCTCAGACAGCAAAGCGTCTGTCTGCAATGCAGGAGACTCAGGTTTGATCCGTGGGTCAAGGAGATCCCTTGGAGAAGGAAATGGTAACCCACTTCAGTACTCTTGCCTGGAAAATTCCTTAGATGGAGGAGGCTGGTGGGCTATAGTCCATGGGGTCACAAACAGTCAGACAGGACTGAGTGACTTCACTTCAGGCTGGTAGCCAGACCAAGCCTGCACTGTACTGGAAGTTTCCAGGACTTCTAGCAGCTGTCTCTAAAGTGATGCTTTCATTTCATATTTCCCACCACACCCTGGTGAGTTACTTATTTGAGCCCACTTTTTATTTGAGATGATAATATTGAGATTCAAGTTGAAAAAATTCTGCAAGGCAATGAAACTAGTTTGTGGCAGAATCAGAGTTCAAGCCCAGAAATATATAATGGGTGACACCAAAGCCTATGATATTCTGTGCGTGTGTAAGAGTGTGTGTGAGTGTGTATGTGTGTGAGAGAGTGTATATGTGTGTGAGTCTGTGTGAGAGTGTCTGAGTGTGTATGTGTCTGAGTGTGAGAGTGTGTGGGTGTATGAGTGTGTGTGTGTGAGTGTATTGTGTGTGTATGTGTGTATGAGTGTGTATACCCAACTTTTATAAACAGATTAATCAATTCAACAAGCTTATGTCTCCATTCTCCTGACTATGAACAGAGGTATTTATACTCAATGATTGTGAATAATTACTTCAAGTGTAATATTCTCTGATTCAATTATAAGCCTTTATTCACTGAACATCAGTTCTGTGAGACTGTGGAAGGAAATGGAAAGGGTTCCTAGGCACCAGAAAAGTAACTCGCAAAAACCTGTGCAAACAGTACTGTCAGGGCCCATGATTCAAGGGAGGTGTCACCTCAGGATTCAGGGACATGCCCAGGAGGGAAAGCAACAGTGGGTCCATTTCCTCCAGGACCTAGGAAGTGTCTGCTAGCTGCTAGGAGGAAGTTGGCAAGCAAAACTGCAGGACTTGCTTTCCCGTGTCTTTCTCCTGCTTCTTACATGGCCTACATTTCAGGGGGCCTGAAACTAACGCTTTCACTTTCCCTTTGCCCCAAAGAAACAGAGGGGCCACAACTTCTCATGGAATAAAACCTCTCTAAATCCCTTCCTGTAATTTCTGCCTCACTCATCAAATTCTAAAGCCATCACTTGAAATATAAACAAGCAAATAGAATTCCTTTCCCATAAACAGGTGTCTGAAGACAGACCCTGGAGGCTAGATCGGCCTCGCCTCTACACTGTGTTTATCCTTCTAGAAAGAGTGAGCTTCTGGTCGGCCAGCTCAACATTCAAATTCTCCATTGGTGAACAACTGTGTCACCTCTGGAAAGTTGCATGAACTCCCAGAGTCCTAGATTTTTTTCTTGTATAAAATGAAGATAAAAATAGTTACCATCTAGTGGCAACCCACTCCAGTGTTCTTGCCTGGAGAATCCCAGGGACGGGGGAGCCTGGTGGGCTGCTGTCTATGGGGTTGCACAGAGTCGGACACGACTGAAGTGACTTAGCAGCAGCAGCAGCAGTGTTTTTGTGAGAATATAAATCTCCCTGCACAGTTCCTGGCATAAATAGATGCTCAGTAAATTATTAATTTTGCTTTTACTACTTCGGCTCTCACCTGCATGTTTTTGCATACGGCAGTCTCTCTTGCTGGCATTCCCACCCTTTTAACTGCCACCCCTTGCAAAGTTTCTTCCATTTCAAGACCTGGATCAAAAGTCACCTACTTAAGCCTTTAAGGGCACCCTTGTTGTAAGGTTAAGCACGATCCTTAAATTGTAATAAGGAAAGAGCACGCACCTCTGTCCTGAGGGTGCTGTCATTGATCCACAGAGGGTCTGATCAGTGGCTTGCTTTGCCAAAGGCACATCATTTTGAAGTGATTTTCTGTGAGAGATCATGCTGTATCGATCTGGTTGGAGGCAAGAGGGCCTGAATGTTAAAAAGTAAGAGTTGGGATGTTGGGGCCAGGAAGGCAGGAGGTTTCCTTTTTTATTGTCCCTTGGAGGCTATAACAGGAAGGGAGGCTCCCGGCAACATCATGAAGTAGTGAAGTTTCAGCTTTGTCTGAAGCTGCAGAGGGGTCCCCTGTTGGCTGGGCGAGGTGCCTCTGGATTGTAGCTGGTGGGTCCTGTAATTTCTGATGTGGGGGCCACATCCACTCCAGATGGTCCAGCAGGGATCCGTGGTCAACCCTTCATGCCCCTGAGAAAACACATGGAATCAAAGGCGAGAACACTCACATCATTAATGTGCTTATTTACTCTGCCATTTAAAAACTAATTTTCTTTGTCCAGGTGCTAGTCATAATCATGGTTAGAATGGGAGCGATGCACAAAACAAATATAGCTCCAGGCCAAATGGGGCTAGGGGGGTTGACTGGGAAACAGGAAGGAGTCTAACAGGAAATGTAATTCCAGTCAGAATTCTGGTGTTGTGGATGGAAGGGGAGCTTGGGAGAGAATGGATACACGTATATGTATGGCTGAGACCCTTGGCTATTCACCTGAAACTATCCCAATATTGTTAATCAGCTATACCCCAATACAAAATTAAAAAAACAAAACAAACAAACACAGAATTCAGGCTTTGGCCTAAAATTACCATGGACAATCTTTCCCTTTGTCAGGGATTTTCTGTGATGTTAGCGAGTTGTTGAACCTCTCTGAGTTTCCGTTTTTTGAACTGTAAAATGGGGAGAGTTACAAAAGCCATCCTGGCCATCTTCACAGGATTGAAAATAGCACACACAAAACACCTGGCAGGTAGAAGGCATCCAATATAAGGCAAGTGTTATCATCAATACCTTTTGCAGATCTTCTCTTACAAATTTCACATCCCTATTCCTATCAATTATCTCGTGGAAAAGAAACAGAGTGGCATTTGAATCTTCTGTATGTTCCACATACCCTAGTAAGGACTTTACCCAGATACTGTCTTCTAATGCACCTAAGATTTCAATGAGTTAAGTACTATTATTTCAGCTTCACAGATGAGAATGCTGAAGATCAGAGAATGTGTGCTTAATACCTAAGGTCACACAGCTAGTAACCAGGATCTCCTGCATTGCAGGCAAATTCTTTATCAACTGAGCTATCAAGGATAGCCCATAAGGATCAATTAGTTAGATAAGTAATTAGTTTCTGGATGTATTCCACTCTGAGAAGTAGGCTCGTTCTACTCTCCCATGGGAGACACCACACTTATAGCAGAAAATGAAGAACTGAAGAGCCTCTTGATGAAAGCGAAAGAGGAGAGTAAAAAAGCTGGCTTAAAACTCAACATTCAGAAAACCTAAGATCATGGCATCCAGTCCCATCACTTCATGGCAAATAGATGGGGAAACAATGGAAACAGTGAGAGACTTTATTTTGGTGGGGCTCCAAAATCATTGCAGATGGTGATTGCAGCCATGAAATTCAGAGACACTTGCTCCTTGGAAGAAAACAACCTAGACAGCATTTTAAAAAGCAGAGACAGTATTTGCTGACAAAGATCCATCTAGTCAAAGCTACGGTTTTTCCAGTAGTTATGCATGGATGTGAGAGTTGGACTATAAAAACAGCACGGTGCCGAAGAATTGATGCTTTTGCACTGTGGTGTGAGAGAAGTCTCTTGAGAATCCCTTGGACTGCAAGGAGATCCAACCAGTCAATCCTAATGTAAATCAGTCCTAAATATTTATTGAAAAGACTGATGCTGAAGTTGAAACTCCAATACTTTGGCCACCTCATGCGAAGAACTGACTCATTTGAAAAGACCCTGATGCTGGGAAAGATTGAAGGCAAGAGGAGAAGGGGAAAACAGAGGATGAGATGGTTGGATGGCATCACTGACTCTATGGACATGAGTTTGAGTAGGCTCCTGGAGTTGGCGATGGACAGAGAAGCCTGGCATGCGGCAGTTAATGAGGTTGCAAAGAGTCAGATACAACTGAATGACTGAACTGAACTGAACTGACGGGCTTCCCAGGTGACAAGCCCTGGGTAAAGAGCTCTGGGAAAGAGCTTTATTTTTTCCCAGGTAAAGAGCCTACCTGCCAATGCAGGAAACCATAAGAAATGCAGGTTTGATCCCTGGGTTGGGAAGATTCCCAGAGGATGCCATGGCAACCCACTCTGGTAATCTTGCCTGGAGAATTCCATGGACAGACAGACATGGTTGGCCACGTTCCATAGAGTTGCAGAGTCAGACATGACTGAAGCAACTTGGCACACAGACACACACGCACTCTCCCGTATTTGGGTACTATGGTGGTGTATTAGGCCACGAAGTCATGTCTGACTCCCGTGACCCTATGGGCTGCAGCCCGCCAGGCTTCTGTGTGCATGGAATTCTCCAGGAGAGAATATTGGAATGGGTAGCTATTTCCTTCTCCAGGGGATCTTCCTGACCCAGGAATCAAACTCAGGTCTCTTGCATTGCAGATGGATTATTTACCAACTGAATCATCAGGGAACCCTATATTTGGGTAATATGGGATGGTGTATTTGTATCCTTGAGAAAAAGCAGAAAACTATGGTTAAATTAACGTAAGATCAATCGAGTAATACCTATGTGATTTGGGGTCGGTATCTTAGCCTTCTAGGACAGCTACAACAAAAGAACACAGACTGGGCAGCTTAAACAACAGAAATTTATGATCTCACACTTCTAGATCCTGAATGTCCAAGATCAAGATGTGGAAAGCTTTGGCTTCCTCGAGACTGTCCTGTCTCTCTAATTACAGTAACATGGTGGCCTAGATGGTAAAGATTCTGCCTGCAATGAAGGAGACTTGGGTTCAGTTCCTGGGTTGGGCAGATCCCTTGGAGAAGGGCCTGACTACCCACTTCAGTATTCTTTCCTGGAGAATTCCGTGGACAGAGGAGCCTGGCGGGCTACAGCCCATAAGGTTGCAAAGAGTTGGTGTGTCTGACACAGCAACTAACTCTTCCACTTTTCTAGGGGTGAAGGCTTCAGCACATGAATTTGGGAGAGACAAAATTCAGCCCATAGCACCGAGTTATCGAACCCTCCTTTTCTCAGTTTACTTATCTGTAAAATGAAGAGAATATGTTGTTTATAAAGTACTTTGAATAGTGCCTGATACCTAGTAGATGTGATAGAAATGTTTTCTAAGTGAATAAAGTAGAAAGTGATGATAGTGAAAGTGTGAGGCACTCAGTCCTGTCCGACTCTTTGCAACCCCATAGACTATAGCCCATTCACGGAATTCTCCAGGCAAGAATACTGGAGTGGGTTGTCATGCCCTCCTTCGGGGGATCTTCCTGACCCAGGGATCAAACCTGCATCTCCTGCACTGCAGGTGGACTCCTTACCGTCTGAGCTACCAGGAAAGCTAAAATGAGGACTACAGCCCAGAAGACAGCACCTGAGAGAGCTCTGAGAGCCTGCTCCCAAGAGGTAGTGGGGGAAAGTCAGCATACAGGATTTCTAGTAAAGGGGGAAGAGGAAGAATGCTTCGTTTCAGTCATGTCTGAGTCTTTGCGACCCTGTGGACTGTAGGTTTCCAGCAGGCTCCTCTGTCTATGGGTTTCTCCAGGCAAGAATACTGGAGTGGGTTGCCATTTCCTTCTCTAGATCTTCCTGACCCATGGATCAAATGCACATCTCTTATGTCTCCTGTGTAGGCAGGTGGGTTCTTTACTGCTAGCACCACCTAGGAATTCTGCCCCCATAAAGTAGAAATGTAGGGAAATGAATTATCTGACCTGACCTAGCTGTTAACCAATAGAACTGCACTGGATTCCAAGTCTCTCTGAGCTTTGGGTCTTATAAACAGGTGCTCCAATAATATCTGCTGAGCAAATGAATGGATAAAAGGGACTCAGTTAAGAAGCAGGGGTCAGGTCTGGAGGAAAGAGCAGAGCTAGAAGGCAGATTAGAGATCATCTCTCATCTTAAAAGAGGAGACAGTGGATTGTCAGGGGGTTAAGTCACCAAAATGTCCTAGCAAGGAAGATGCAGAACTGTGGCAGGATGTCAAGAGTCCTTTCTCTCAGGTCACTATTCTGCCTTGGACCAAGCAGCCTCCCAGGAGGCCGAGTTGCTTAAAATAGTTCTGCTTGGGTCCTAAATCACCACAAGTAAGAAGTGTGCTCATGCTTGGGTAAGTTACTTCTGACAATAACCTGGGTAAGTTACTTCTCTTTTGAAAATGTTACATTTGTATCTTTCACCTGGGATGCTCTGATTATTTTTTTAAATAACTTGCTTATACACAATGGAGTATTACTCAGCCATTAA
Organism: Capra hircus; assembly: GCF_001704415.2. NCBI lineage: Eukaryota > Metazoa > Chordata > Mammalia > Artiodactyla > Bovidae > Capra > Capra hircus. Next base: position 106,694,123 of record NC_030813.1, read on the forward strand.
AAAGAATACATTTGAATCAGTTCTAATGAGGTGGATGAAACTGGAGCCGATTATACAGAGTGAAGTAAGCCAGAAAGAAAAATACCAATACAGTATACTAACACATATATATGGAATTTAGAAAGATGGTAATGATAACCCAGTATGTGAGACAGCAAAAGGGACACAGATGTATAGAACGGACTTTTGGACTCTGAGGGAGAGGGAGAGGGTGGGATGATTTGGGAGAATGGCATTGAAACATACTATCATGTAAGAAACGAATTGCCAGTCTATGTTCAATACAGAATACAGGATGCTTGGGGCTGGTGCACGGGGATGATCCAGAGATGATATGGGGTGGGAGGTGGGAGGGGGTTTAGGATTGGGAACTCATGTACACCCATGGCGGATTCATGTCAATGTATGGCAAAAACAATACAGTATTGTAAAGTAAAATAAAGTAAAAAAAAAAAAAAAAACCTTGCTAAAATTCTGGTTCATACAGACAGTGTGTATGTGCCTGGCATAATTATAACAGGGTGAATCACAGCAGGTGGGGCATAGCACAAGTTTGTGCAAAAAATGGATAAACCTAAAAGGGCAAAGAAATAGTGACAAAGTAAATACAGAAACTGTGGCTGAAAATAAGAGGTGTCTGCGAGTGATCGCTAGCTTTGGGACTCATTCTCACACCTGCTTTGTTACTCTTACTACAAATATCCTGGAATTTATTCATCTTTCTTGCATAAATCAGAGGGCTAATTAATCATGTGCTGATAATATTATTTAGAGATATTTATTGTACGTTGTTCTTAAAGCAACAGGATCTTATCTCAAAGGAATGTAAAACTGACATGGAATCTTTGTATATTTTCTGCTCAATTAGAAGTAATAATAGTATAAGTTTCTGTTAAGATATTTGCCAATTATATAAAAGTTTTATAATTCATACAAAGCAAATTATTTCATTCTTTTTCTGTTTATAGTTTAGTCTTTCAGAGAAGGCAATGGCACCCCACTCCAGTACTCTTGCCGGGAAAATCCCATGGATGGAGGAGCCTGGTAGGCTGCAGTCCATGGGGTCACACAGAGTCGGACATGACTAAGTGACTTCACTTTCACTTTTCACTTTCATGCATTGGAGAAGGAAATGGCCACCTACTCCAGTGTTCTTGCCTGGAGAATCCCAGGGACGGGGGAGCCTGGTAGGCTTCCATCTATGGGGTCACACAGAGTTGGACACGACTGAAGCGACTTAGCAGCAGCAGCAGCAGCAGCAGCAGCAGTTTAGTCTTTGAACACAATATTTTTATTTGCTACTTAGTACTTCAAAGGAGTAGTATATCATAATTTACCAGATTTCCTTATGGTAAATTTTGAAAGTTTCTAGCTTTTGAAGGGTACATGTTAGGTAGCTTTGTTTCATTTTGAATTTCTTGTTTTTTTCCCTAAAAAACTAAGATTCTGGAAATCCAATATTATAAGTTGAGCAAACTATGATTTCATTGGCAGACATATTGTCCAAGTTCATTGTTAGGCAACTCACTCCAGTATTCTTGCCTGGACAACCCCATGGACAGAGGAGCCTGGCAAGCTACAGTCCACAGGGTCACACAGAGTCAGACAAAATTGAAGCAACTTAGCACATGCAGGCAAACTACCTGAAACAAGCAAAAAATGATTAATACATTTTCAGATGTTAGCATTTGAATCCAGCTATGACTATACCTTGAAATCATGAAAAACTCAAATAATAAGTTTAAAAGTTGAGGAAAGAAGGAAGGGTAAACTTAGGAGTCAGAGCAAGTCGAGCATGATCCAGGCTGGTCAGGCACTGGCCGTGCAAATTTAAATATCTGACTTCACTTTGTGGGTCTTGATTTGTTGAGCTGTTTCAAATCCTGAAAGACGATGCTGTGAAAGTGCTGCACTCAATATGCCAGCAAATTTGGAAAACTCAGCAGTGGCCACAGGACTGGAAAAGGTCAGTTTTTATTCCAATCCCAAAGAAAGGCAATGCAAAAGAATGCTAAAACTACTGCACAATTGCACTCATCTCACATGCTAGTAAAGTAATGCTCAAAATTCTCCAAGCCAGGCTTCAGCAATACGTGAACCGTGAACTCCCTGATGTTCAAGCTGATTTTAGAAAAGGAAGAGGAACCAGAGATCAAATTGCCAACATCTGCTGGATCATGGAAAAAGCAAGAGAGTTCCAGAAAAACATCTATTTCTGCTTTCTTGACTATGCCAAAGCCTTTGACTGTGTGGATCACAATAAACTATGGAAAATTCTGAAAGAGATGGGAATACCAGAACACCTGACCTGCCTCCTGAGAAATCTGTATGCAGGTCAGGAAGCAACAGTTAGAACCGGACATGGAACAACAGACTGGTCCAAATAGGAAAAGGAGTACGTCAAGGCTGTATATTGTCACCCTGCTTATTTAACTTCTATGCAGAGTACATCATGAGAAATGCTGGACTGGAAGAAACACAAGCTGGAATCAAGATTGCCAGAAGAAATATCAGTAACCTCAGATATGCAGATGACACCACCCTTATGACAGAAAGTGAAAAGGAACTGAAAAGCCTCCTGATGAAAGTGAAAGAGGAGAGCGAAAAAGTTGGCTTAAAGCTCAACATTCAGAAAACGATGATCATGGCATCCAGTCCGATCACTTCATGGGAAATAGATGGGGAAACAGTGGAAACAGTGTCAGACTTCATTTTTGGAGGCTCCAAAATCACTGCAGATGGTGACTGCAGCCATGAAGTTAAAAGATGCTTACTCCTTGGAAGGAAAGTTATGACCAACCTAGATAGCATATTCAAAAGCAGAGACATTACTTTGCCGACTAAGGTCCGTCTAGTCAAGGCTATGGTTTTTCCTGTGGTCATGTATGGATGTGAGAGTTGGACTGTGAAGAAGGCTGAGTGCCGAAGAATTGATGCTTTTGAACTGTGGTGTTGGAGAAGACTCTTGAGGGTCCCTTGGACTGCAAGGAGATCCAACCAGTCCATTCTGAAGGAGATCAGCCCCGGGATTTCTTTGAAAGGAATGATGCTAAAGCTGAAACTCCAGTACTTTGGCCACCTCATGTGAAGAGTTAACTCATTGGAAAAGACTCTGATGCTGGGAGGGATTGGGGGCAGGAGGAGAAGGGGACGACCGAGGATGAGATGGCTGGATGGCATCACGGACTCAATGCACATGAGTTTGAGTGAACTCTGGGAGTTGGTGATGGACAGGGAGGCCTGGCGTGCTGCGATTCATGGGGTTGCAAAGAGTCGGACACCACTGAGCGACTGAACTGAACTGAACTGAACTGCAACTGAGGATAACATGACCTTCTCAATGTCATGGTCAGAGCAGTTAATTAAAAATAGCCCAGCAGGGACTTTCCTGGTGGTTAAGATTTGGTGGTTCCAATTCAAGGTGCAGAGGTTCAGTCCCTGGTAAGAGAACTAGAAGTCCATGTGCCTCATGGCAGAAAGTAAAGATCAAATTAGATCACTCATATTAAACAGAAAAAAGGAAAAAGTGTACCCATATTAAATTTTAAAAATAGCCCAGCAGCTGACACACAGTTCTTCCTTCCTCTTACTCCATAACTGCAGACTCTAAACCACCTTTCTCCAGGAATGTGCAGATAATTACAGCCCAAACTGGTACTTATTAACCTCTGTTTTCTACATAATTATCTCAAGTCTCCTCTCTAATTCACATATATGAACACAATGTAAAATAGTTAATTATATTTCTTTCTTTTCTTTTTTTTTACTAATTGCATTTTTAATTTGCTATCAGAAAAAAATCTGTCTGAGCCAAGACAACAGAAGTGCTATTATGGAGCAATTAACACCTCCAGCGTGTTAGGACCCAGAAAGATAAAGCGCTCCAGCCATGGGAGCCCAAAGTATCTTTAATGTGCTGGATGTGGCCTTGTCCCTGAGTCCTCGGGGTTCATGCCGCTCTCTCAAGTTTGTCTGGTGACAGGGCGACAGTCTCTCTTTCATCATAGCTCAGCTCAAGTTTAAGTGCCTTAGTGTACAGTTTCCTGAACAGAAATTGTCACACTGATAAACTAATACCTACTCAAAGCTGCTGGTCCTACCATCAAACTCACTCTTCGAATTTGTCCACTTTTCCATCCATAGCCTCCACTCACCTGTGCGCTCCTTGAAAGCAAAGACCAGTGCCCCATTCCTTGTTCTTTCACAAGTGCCAGGCACAGTGCCCTGGATCAAGTGGGTATGATGCCTTGTGAATGGAGGCCACCAACGAAGGCTGGGTTTCAATAGAGTGGTGGCCTCAGAACTTTCATGTAGATGAGCCTAGGGTGGAAAATCTGGGGGACATTTCTTGAAGCTAGATTAAACTTTGTGGTTCTACGAATTGTGTTGTAACAGGTCAGAAACATCACAACACCTTCTAAGAATGTTTTTATTTACTTTCTGCAAGATGAGAAAAAATGATGCTGTTTACATGAAATGACTGTGGCAACAGCAATGTTTGGAGGCAACTGCTAGGCAGGGGTGATCATGAAGTTTATAAAAGGACTCCATCTACCCACCTATGGCACTGCCACTTGGCATCTTTCAAAACGCAGTGTAACCCCAGACATCAGAGGAAATTCTCTTAACATAGAATCTGAAGCTGGGATGCTGCATGATCCCAAATTTAAAAAAAAAATTAAGAAAGAAAGCTGAAGTGACTATCACATTCTAAATTAATTGTTTAATACCACTGTGTTTTATTTAGGGCTGCCATAAAATTCCCAGTAAGATTTATAAAGTCTGAATTAATTACCAAGTCTTCCCCTACAATTTCCTAATTAATTCTATATGAGACCCTGCTTTGATCAATTTACAGACTTCATTGTATTTAGTTAATTAAGAAATTGAAGGCATGGATTTTGTCATTAGTACAGGCAGCTCCAATTGACCCGGGGTGATGTTTGACGAGCTGCTGTGAACCTAGCAAAATGGGGTCCTGACCACTGCTCCATTAGAAAACCGTGGATGATCTGCGAGATGGAGTTGAACTTGGTTGAGAAAGGCAAGTGTTCAATGTTACTTTAAAGTAAGAGGCAGAAAATGGAAAAGTGTCGTACCTAAACAAGAGGAGGGAACCACCACCGCTGAATATTTTTAACTGTGTGTAGTCTGTAATCTATTATGGCGAAGAGCAGGAGCTTTGCAATGAAAATGGTTTGTCTTTGAATTCTATTCCACCATTACACTAGTTGTGTATGTGTGTATGTTTGTGTGTGTGTGTATGTTTGTGTGTGTGTTTGTGTGTGTGTGCATGTTTGTGTGTGTGTGTTTGTGTGTGTGTGCATGTTTGTGTGTGTGTGTTTGTGTGTGTGTTTGTGTGTGTGTGCATGTTTGTGTGTGTGCATGTTTGTGTGTGTGTATGTTTGTGTGTGTGTTTGTGTGTGTGTGCATGTTTGTGTGTGTGTATGTTTGTGTGTGTGTTTGTGTGTGTGTGCATGTTTGTGTGTGTGTGTATGTTTGTGTGTGTGTGTATGTTTGTGTGTGTGTGTATGCTCTCACACTCAGTCGCTTAGTCATATCCCAGTCTTTGTGATCCCATGCACTGTAGCCCACCATGCTCCTCTGTCCATGGGATTTTCCAGGCAAGAATATTTGCCATTTCCCTTTCTAGGGGATCTTCCTGACCCAGGGATTGAATCCACGTCTCTGTGTGTCCTGCTTTGGCAGGTGATTCTTTACCACTGTGCCACCTGAGAATCCATTACACTAGTCGAGTGACCTCACGTTACCCAAACTCTCCAAAGGAGTTTCTCAAATGGGAAAAAAAAGAGGTGGTGGTTAAGACTCCAAGGCCCCAGTGCAGGGGACACAGGTTTAATCCCTAGTCGGGGAACTAATATCCCGCATATCACGTACCACGGCCTAAAAAAAGAAAAAAGGTATAATAAGGCTTCTGGGGTATAAATCACTTAACACAGAGCTTCATACACCATTAGGGATAAACAGTGGCAATTATCATCATCATCATCACTTGGTACTTTCACTTATATTGAATTTTTAATCCTAAAATAATTCTTAGAAGATAGAGACAAACTTCCTATTGTATAGATAAAGAGTGGGCTTCCCCTAAGGCTCAGCGGGTAGACATGGGTTCTATTCCTGTGTTGGGAAGACCCCCTGGAGAAATAAATGGTAACCCCCTAACTAGTCTGATCTTAGTTTTCTAAATGTTGAGCTTTAAGCCAACTTTTTCACTCTCCTCTTTCACTTTCATCAAGAGGCTCATTAGTTCTTCACTTTCTGCCATAAGGGTGGTGTCATCTGCATATCTGAGGTTATTGATATTTCTCCCGGCAATCTTGATTCCAGCTTGTGCTTCTTCCAGCCCAGCGTTTCCCATGATGTACTCTGCATAGAAGTTAAATAAGCAGGGTGACAATATACAGCCTTGATGTACTCCTTTTCCTATTTGGAACCAGTCTGTTGTTCCATGTCCAGTTCTAACTGTTGCTTCCTGACCTGCAAATAGGTTTCTCAAGAGGCAGGTCAGGTGTTCTGGTATTCCCATCTCTTTCAGAATTTTCCATAGTTTATTGTGATCCACACAGTCAAAGGCTTTGGCATAGTCAATAAAACAGAAATAGATGATTTTATGGAACTCTCTTGCTTTCTCCATGATCCAGCAGATATTGACAATTTGATCTCTGGTTCCTCTGCCTTTTCTAAAACCAGCTTGAACATCTGGAAGTTCACAGTTCACATATTGCTCAGGCCTGGCTTGGAGAAGTTTAAGCATTACTTTACTAGCATGTGAGATGAGTGCAATTGTGTGGTAGTTTGAGCATTCTTTGGCATTGCCTTTCTTTGGGATAGGAATGAAAACTGACCTTTTCCAGTCCTGTGGCCACTGCTGAGTTTTCCAAATTTGCTGGCATATTGAGTGCAGCACTTTCACAGCATCATCTTGCAGGATTTGAAATAGCTCCACTGGAATTCCATCACCTCCACTAGCTTTGTTCGAAGTGATGCTTCCTAAGGCCCATTTAACTTCACATTCCAGGATGTCTGGCTCTACGTGAGTGATCACACCTTGGTGATTATTTTGGTCATGAAGATCTTTTTTGTACAGTTCTTCTGTGTATTCTTGCCACCTCTTCTTAATATCTTCTGTTTCTGTTAGATCCGTACCATTTCTGTCCTTTATTGAGCCCATCTTTGCATGAAATGTTCCCTTGATATCTCTAATTTTCTTAAAGAGATCTCTAGGCTTTTCCACTCTATTGTTTTCCTCTATTTCTTTGCTCTGATCACCGAGGATGGCTTTCTTATCTCTCCTTGCTATTCTTTGGAACTCTGCATTCAAATGGGTATATCTTTGATTTTCCCCTTAGCTTTTTGCTTCCCTTCTTTTCACAGCTGTTTGTAAGGCCTCGTTAGACAGCCATTTTGCTTTTTTGTATTTCTTTTTCTTGGGGATGGTCTTGATCCCTGTCTCCTGTACAATGTCACAAACCTCCATCCATAGATCATCAGGCATTCTGTCTATCAGATCTAATTCCTTAAATCTATTTCTCACTTCCACTGTAGGAAGATTTGATTTAGGTCATACTTGAATATTCTAGTGGATTTCTCCACTTTCTTCAATTTTAGTCTGAATTTGGCAATAAGATGAAAGTGAATGGGGAGAGTGAAAAAATTAGCTTAAAGCTCAACATTCAGAAAACTAAGATCATGGCATCCGGTCCCATCGCTTCATGGCAAACAGATGGGGAAACAGTGGAAAGAGTGGCTGACTTTATTTTTCTGGGCTCCGAAATCATTGCAGATGGTAATTGCAGCCATGAAATTAAAAGACACCTACTCCTTGGAAGGAAAGTTATGAGCAACCTAGACAGCATATTAAAAAGCAGAGAGATTACTTTGCCAACAAATGTCCATCTAGTCAAAGCTATTGTTTTTCCAGTGGTCATGTATGGATGTGAGAGTTGGACTATAAAGAAAGCTGAGCACCGAAAAATTGATGCTTTGGACTGTGGTGTTGGAGAAGACTCTTGAGAGTCCCTTGGACTGCAAGGAGATCCAACCAGTCCATCCTAAAGGAGATTGGTCCTGGGTGTTCATTGGAGAGACTGATGTTGAAGCTGAAACTCCAATATTTTGGCTACCTGATGCAAAGAGCTGACTCATTGGGAAAGACTCTGATGCTGGGAAAGACTGAGGGCAGGGGGAGAAGGTGAGGACTGAGGATGAGATGGTTGGATGGCATCACCGACTCAATGGACATGGATTTGGGTGGACTCTGGGAGTTGGTGGTGGACAGAGAGGCCTGGCGTGCTGCAGTTCATGGGGTCACAAAGATTTGGACACGACTGAGCGACTAAACTGAACTAACTAGTCTGATGGATTGATACGATCATTTCCCTGCCTGAAAAAAGCTTGACTTTGCTGGAGAAACAGGACCTTATGTTGTACTTGGGCTTCCTTGAGATTTCATTTGCTAAAGAATCGACCTGGAATGCTGGAGACCCTGGTTGGATTCCTGCATGAAGAAGATCCCCTGGAGAAGGGATAGGCTGCCCTCTCCAGTATTCATGGGCTTCCTTGGTGGTTCAGCTGGTAAAGAATCTGCCTGCAATGTGGGAGACCTGGGTTGGATCCCTGGATTCGGAAGATCCCCTGGTGGAGGGTGTGACAACCCACTCCAGTATTCTTGCCTAGAGAATCCCATGGACAGAGGAGCTTGATGGGCTACAGTCCATGGGGTCGCAAAGAGACAGACACAACTGAGTAACTAAGCACAGCACAGATAAAGAGACTATATCATGGAGCATTAAAAATCCTTCCTAGTATCACACAACTGAAAAGAAGTGAACATGGAATTCGAGTCAGGGCTTCTCTCACAAAGCTCTGTTCTCCCAATTAGCTAGTTTTCTCTCAAAGTGTGTAAAAATGGGATGCTTTCAAACTCTACTTATGAAAGTTGATACCACTATCTTACACTTATAAAGTTTTCTATTTAAATAAATCTAGGAGAAGGCAATGGCACCCCACTCCAATACTCTTGCCTGGGAAATCCCATGGACAGAGGAGCCTCATAGGCTATAGTCCATGGGGTCGCTAAAAGTCGGACATGACTGAGCAACTTCACTTTCACTTTTCACTTTCATGCTTTGGAGAAGGAAATGGCAACCCACTCCAGTGCTCTTGCCTGGAGAATCCCAGGGACAGAGGAGCCTGGTGGGCTTCCGTCTATGGGGTCGTGCAGAGTCGGAAACGACTGACACAACTTAGCAGTCATGTAAAAAAAGTAAGTTGATTTCAAAACATATGTGCTAAACAGATCCTTGTATGGGTAATGCATGTATTCATTATCTATTGCTGTGGAACAACTTATCCCCAAATGTAGCAGCTGCAGATAACACACATTTGTTGCTGCACAGTTTCCCTGGGTCAGGAGTCTAGGTGTGGCTTAGTTAATGCTTCTATTCAGAGTCTCTCCCAGGGATGGAATCAAGGTGGCCAGTGGGAGGGACCATCATCCCTTGGAGGCTCCCTGGGCAAGCTCCACTCTACCTCTTTCACATAACTGTTTGCAGACCTCAAGTTTTCACTGCTGACTGCCTGAGACTTTGGTTTCTCATTTGGTTTCTCCATAGCGCAGCTCACAAATGGCAGCCTGGTCTCTTCACTAGAGGTCAATCATTGTCAGACTCAACCGACAAGGTTGAACTTTGTAGAATTCTGTGTCAATATCAAGTCTCCTCATTCCTTATTCTTATGTTTTTTTTGACCAAATACAAATATTTACAAACACCAAAGACCATCTTGATCTCCAGTCTTCCCTTCCCTTTCCCTTTATTCTCAGGTTTTATTAAATTATTTTTGTTAACTCGAGTTTACATTGATTCAGCAATAACAGTCTGTACTATCTTATCATGGGTCCACTTAGGGCTTCCACTGGGCAAGTGTAAAAAGTTGACAAGAGTCCAAATTGCTATCTTTTGGGGGCTACAATGTACTCTAGCTCAAGGTTGAGAATATTCACCTTAATACTAATAACTTTGGCATCCTGTTGGATTTTCTGCCTCAGCATTTGATACTCTGATTCTTTTGTTGTTGTTGTTGTTTGTTTTTTCTTCTTTCTTGTCTACACTTCTCCTTAATTCTCAGTCCCCTGGCCTGGAATCACTTGTATAATTCAGGGTTCTGTCCTTAACCCCTTGCTCTTCCCAGTCAAGCCCAAAGGGTTTCTTTTTTGAATCGTCATTGAGACATCATCAAAATAGACAATGCACTTCCTCTGGAGAGCATTTTCTTACAGCTTCCTCCAGAGTAAAGGGTCTAAGGCTTTGTGTTAACTCTTTATCATTGACTTTCTCCTAGCAAGGTGTTTATCACATTCAGAAGTTATCTGCTGCTCTGCCTGTCTCTTCTATTAAAATTTCAGCTATTTCAGGCTAGGTCCTGGTCTTATTTATCTTGGAATCAACAATGCTTAGCCTGGAGCCTAAAATCAAGCAAGCACTCAATAAACACAAGATGAATGGAGCTGAACCAATCATTAACACGGAAACATCCAGTCCAGGCACTCTACTGTGCCCTTTAAATAGCTACAGCTTTTGTTTTCCCAGCTCATCTCTACCGGCTGAGACAACTTCTCAAGAAGCACTAGTACTTATATCCCAAGTGGACTCTGTTAAAACTATTGTTATTTTTGTCATTTAATCACTACATCATTTCAGACTCTTTTGAGAGCCCCCCCTGGACTGTAGCCCACCAGACTTTTCTGTCCAAGAGATTTCCCAGGCCAGAATACTGGAGTGGGTTGGTATATCCTCCTCCAGGGGATCTTCCCAACCCAGGGATCAAACTCATGTCTCCCTCATTGGCAGGTGGATTCTTTACTGCTGAGCCATTAGAGAAGCTGGAGCAGGCATGTAATTAGGTCTAAAAGCTGAACGGGAAAAAGAATTCTACCTGAGGGATGGTCACTAGGGAAATTACAGCTCACTCCTTTTGGGAAGAGAGAAGAGAGGAAGAGGAATTTATAGCCTCTCAAAGACTCCTAAATGCAGTCCAAGAAACTCCATTAGCATAATTGGTGGAGGAGAACATATTGGTTAGTATGTATTTCCACCAAGAGGGGGAGATAATTAGCCCTGGACAGTGTTCTCCCAAGTATACTCTATAGAACCTTAAGGCTAAAAGCAGGGGAGGGACATGTTTCTGTGGACAAATAAGTTTCTTTTCTGGTCCACAAATCACATTTGCATGTAAAAGCCTTTGAGGAGTCTCACAGCTAAAGAAACCTAGAAAAGTGTGTTTAGGTGATCTTTTTTTTTTTTTTTTGTAACTCACGGAACTAGAGGCTTTTGTTTTTCTTATATCAACTTTCAACACCCAACGGAGCTAACTTTTGGTGGAAAAACATGATGGGAAATACTAGCCTCACTCTAGACTACTTAGTCTTGATATACATATCATGTTCAAGGTGGGTACTTCTGAGATGTTTGTGCAACCCACAGCCTCTTTTCTTTAAGCAGACTCAAGCAGATGGGTATTTATAATCTCTTTGTTAGTCTTCACAGTCCTGCCTGCCCCTCTGATGAGGCTTGCTTGGAAAAGTGGAAAGACTCATTTCCTTCCTTGATCAAATCAGAACTCACAAGTTTTTGGTCCAGCTCAGATGGGACATTGAGCCAGGGCTCTAGTGATTATTTTCCTCCATACGTGCTCAGAAGCAGAGAAAAGTGATCCACAGAAAGAAGAATTCATCAGATCCTCAGAAAGAAGCAGTGATGACAGAGCTTGAGGCCCCAGAGAGGTGGAGGAACAGACTTTATTCCCCTAGCATTCCAACATTAATAAAGCCCCACTGAAATTCACACCCTAGGATGTTATTGATTAACCCTGCTTATGCCTACTTAATCTCCCTTTTAGTTTAAATTTGTAGAAAAAAAATTTTTTTCTGTCGACCAAAGAGCATTAACTGGTACATGGAGTCAGAAATAGAGACATTTACATTCAAGAGGTGTTTATTGAGCACTTTTTGTGTCAGGTGCTATGGGGATTCAGAAAGTATAATGCAAGTTCTGCCTTAGGAAGCTTCCTTCACTAATGAAAGATAAAGTCACATGTGCAGATTTCAGTGGAATCAGGCAATTGCTAGATAAAGGTGTGTTATAAAAATTTATTTTTTTTAGTACTTGATGGGGATAGACAAAAAAAAAAAAAATAGAAGATTCCAAATATAAGCAATTCTTGGAGGAGGAAATGGCAACCCACTCCATATTCTCACCTGGGAAATCCCATGGACAGAGGAGCCTGGCAAGCTATAGTCCATGGGGTCACAAGAGTCAGACACACCTGAACAACTGTGCACACATACCGCAAGCAATTCTTAGAGTAAATCTGGAAGCTTCAGCTTTCCAGGTACAGAAGTACCACAAGGGTATTCCGGATAGAAGAGACTGAGCGTACCTAGGGGTCCATGTGAGAAGTGGTGATGAGTGTGTGAAGAAAAATTTAAGAGTTATGGTTGGAACTTGTAGAACAAGGATATTAGCTGTGGGAGATGAAGCCAGAGAAATAATAGGTGGGCAGAAGAGGGGTAGAACCAACCATTCTACAGTAGAGTTGCTAGAATGTCATCAGGTCAAAGAAGCAGATTCCCAGGAGGAAAGTAACATGATCAAGTTGGCATATTACAAAGATATGTTTTAGTGATTGTGCATAAGACAGACTTGATGTAGGCAGATGAGGAGGCAGAGACACTTGTTGGAATAGGATGCTACATAGTGGGAGTAGAAGGAAGGCATGGACATTAATCATAGAATGAACTGTGGTGTGGGAGAAGACTTTTGAGAATCACTTGGACTGCAAGGAGATCAAACAAGTCAATCCTAAAGGAAATTAGTCCTGAATATTCATTGGAAGGACTGATGCTGAAGCTGAAGCTCCAATACTTTGGCCACCTGTTGCAAAGAACTGACTCATTGGAAAACACCCTTTATGATGGGAAAGATTGAAGGCAGGAGCAGAAGGGGACAACAGAGGATAAGATGGTTGGATGGCATCACTGACTCGATGGACATGAGTTGGAGCAAGCTCTGGGAGTTGGTGATGGACAGGGAAGCCTGGTGTGCTGCAACCTGTGGGGTTACAAAAATTTGGACATGACTGAGGGACTGAACTGAATCATCTAAAGTGAATTAATAATAAAATGTTAGTGAAGAAAAAAGACCTTTGAGATTTAACAGATACTCAGACATTCCTCCATACTACTCCAAAATTCTCAGTTCTTCATAGTTCATATATTTCACAGCAACCCTATATCCCTAGCCTCCAAATATGGTCTGTGGTGTGGGTCAAATATGAGTCCAAACATTATTAAAAAACAGTATAGAGGTATGGGGTCTTCCTGTTGATTGACCCTGCCAGCAACGGTCCACAGAACTGGGAACAGATGATGGGATGTAGCTTGGGTTTCTGAAAGATGAAGATACCTCCTGGATGCATGGCCTCTATAAGCCTGGCTTCCTACACCTTCAGAAAGAGAGTGCACTGGATTAGACCAGTTATTTCAAACATTGTGTAACTTCTTACCAAAAGAAAGTGTTCATGAAAGTCCTATATTTAAACATTTTGTCTGAGGCAGTGGGTAGAAAGCTTTAAACTCTTTTCTTGGTCCCTGCAGTGGGCTCTGAGATACCTGTACAGAATCTTAGAAGTTGTGGGAAACAGAATTGCAAAACCAGAGCATCACAGATATCCTTTTTAGCCTTTTATATGAACCTTGATGTCTCATTGGTGGCTTTCTCATGTCTGCCTGAGCTGGGCTCTCTTTTCCAGGGTATATAATGCAACCCCTAGATCTTACAGCATGGGCAGGGGGGCATTCACTCATTGAATACACATATGTTTCCCCAGTAGGTTGGGAGAGGACATGAATATGTCACAACAGGAACCCTATAAAGGAACTCTATTAAAGGAAAGCCAGTGTCCTTGCCTGGAAATAGCATGTCACTGAAACAATTTGGACTGAACCCTCACCTTCCAGTTATCATTGGCTTGACCTTGGGACAAGTTAGTAACTTCTCAGCCTCAGTCAGTCTTTCTATATGCAGGACTCAATCACTTTCTTATGAAAGTTCAAACAGTGTGGGATTTATAAAAGTGGATTTTATTGTACAAATATCAACAAATTTTACTTAAAAACCTGTCAGTTCTCATACATTCTATGAGAGAAACAAAGCACCAAAATGAAATTTTTATTAACAAAACAAGCAAAAATCTACACCACATATTAAATTAACATCATGGCAAAATGATCAATGACTAGCCATATGGTGAGGCAATACTAACATGCCATAATTGTATGAAAATTGCTGCAATGCTAGCTCTGGGTTGATAAAACTGATCCAATGGCTGTTTTCTCATTTTGTTGGGCGTGCTTGCCTATTCTCACAGTAACACACCATCACATTTTCTCTGTTGCACTTGATAAGGGCAAATTGGCACTGTGGGATGGAGCAGAGCTTTGTTCAGTCCCACAGTTCAGCCTCCAATTGACTGGAAGAGTTGTACAAATTGTTTTCCCTTCGTTTAGAGACACTTATCAAGGCCAAACAATGAAGGTAATTCGGGCCACTTGCCAGGCAGACAAATCTCTCAAAAGAGAGAGCACCAAGACCCCCTCAGCTTAATGAAATTGTAAGACTTCACCAGTCCTAAGAAAAGCGGAAAGAAAGAAAGAAGAAAAAGAACTTTCTAAAGCAGATTGCTTAATAAGAGTTGCCCAACAGAGCAATTTAGTGGAGTATCTCAAAGAGCTATTCAGTATGTGGCATTGTGAACTCCCAACATCATGGGAAGAGAGGCTCACTGCACAAATATTTGCTTTGATTTGTAGATGATTTTCATCTATTTGATACATGTACTCAGTGCTTCACAGACAATTCGTTAGAATTATGATTTTGTTAATCGTTAACCTCAAGATTGGAAATAACCTTAAAAAAAAAAAAGTCTAAACCCAACCATCAATCAGATAATACAAATTCCAACAGTAGGTGGGTTATGTTTTATCATGTCCGCCATTGGCAAAAGAGGCTTTCTACCTCTTGAGGAAAAAGAATTCTATTAATTTCACTACACTGCCGTCTATGGGGTCGCACAGAGTCAGACATGACTGAAGCGACTTAGCAGCAGCAGGAGCAGCCGCAGACTTACACCTAATCTAAGTGTAGTGGACACTTACACCTAGACAGCATGTTAAAAAGCAGAGACGTTATTTTGCCAGCGAAGATCCATTTAGTCAAAACCATAAGGTTTTTCCAATTGTCATATATGGATGTGAGAATTGGACTATAAAGAAAGCTGACCACCAAAGAATCGATGCTTCTGAACTGTGGTGTTAGAGAAGACACTTGAGAGTCACTTGGGCTGCAAGGAGATCAAACCAGTCCATCCCAAAGGAAATTAGTCCTGAATGTTCATTGGAAGAACTTATGCTGAAGCTGAAGCTCTAGTAGTCTGGCCACTTGATGTGAAAAACTGACTCATTGGAAAAGACCCTGATGCTGGGAAAGATTGAAGGCAGGAAGAGAAGGGGATGACGGAGGATGAGATGGTTGGATGGCATCACGGACTCAATGCACATGAGTTTGAGCAAGCTCTGGGAGTCGACGATGGACAGGGAAGCCTGACGTGCTGTGATCCATGGAGTTTCAAAGATTCAGACATGACTGAGGGACTGAACTGAACTGAGGCTTTTCACCCCTACATGCTTTTATCCCCTCTTTGCCTCTTAGAATCACAGACAGTTATAACCAAAAGGGACTTTATGTCCATATAACACAATCCTCATGTTTTGGAGCAGAGATAATTGAGGCACAGAGAACATAAGTCATTTCTTAAGGCCCAATGGCTAGGAAATAGAAGATATGGATGATTAAAAACCACCACAACATCGGCAGTGAGAGTGGGTTTTGATCTATTGTTTTCCTGCACTTTATCTGACCTTATTTCATTTCCCACATAATATGATAAATTAGAAATTGTGCTGGAGAGAGAGTCAGTAGTATAGGAATAATCCCCACTCTCTCCAAGAAACTTGAGATGCAACTTAATCTTTCTGCCTGAACTTCTACTGTCTCAAATGCAGAATGAAGGAATATACGTAGATGAATAAATGTCAGTACACACACACACACATACACACACACACACACACACTCCTATAGTGAACCAGATATCGAGGTGTTATTTAGATCTAAGAGGTAAGTTTTTCTGGCTGCACTTTAAAGAAGGAACTGAGGAATAAGGACATTAGGTGATTTGTCTAGGCTTTTCCAGCCAAAAGAAGTAAACCAGAGAAGAGAAACCAAGTCTGGCAGAAGCCAGAGTCTGTTGAATAACTACAGAAGTCAACTGGATACCAGGTTATGTATTTAGGGGAAAGTTTTCTCCACTTGTTCTTTAAAAGTAGTCAAATGAAACCAAACCATGGTAAAACTTTTTTCTAAAGAAAGCCTCTGTTAAATGACTCTCAGAGTTAACATAGGCGTTGAGAGACCATTTTTCCTGGTCAGCCTCGGCTTGTATCCCCTCAGAAATGGGATGTTACTGCAGACAAAGCTTAGCGGATGATGTCAGGGTTTCACCTGTAGTCCTTCAGATCCTTGTTTGTGTCCACCAGCTTGCGTTTGCTTCTGCTACCAACAGCAGCCATTGGAGGGCTGCCTTCAGACTGCTAGAGCCTTTACTGCCTAGTAAAACACAAAGCACAAAGACCCAGAAGTATCTGAGAATGTAGATCATCCCCAGGGGTTAGCTAATGATGAGTGTAGGAGCAGAAATGCTCCAGATCCCTTGCTGCTGAGTCAGGTACTCTGGAATAACCCCTTCACAGTGCCCAAGTCTCCCCATGGGATTGAGTCAAAGCCACCCTCCAAGGTGGGTGTACCTTACACATGATATAATCTACTTCCTTGGTCTCTCCTTTCTCATCTTACTTCCCATGTCTCTGACTCACTTTCTTGTACATCATCATCATCTCAGAGACCGCTTCCGGAAAATCAACTTGAAACTTAAGAGCAGCCCATCTATTGTTTGACACCATGATTATCTTTCCTTACGCTTAGTAAATTGCTCTTCTTTATCTTCAATAAAACTTAGACTACCAGTAACTCCAATCCAAAGATCTATTCTGCGCTGCAATGCGACAGAGCACTCATCCAACTCCCTCCCACTTCAATGGCTTTCTGATGGTTGATAGTGCCTGCGGGTTCCTTTCATCTCTTTTCTGCAGCTTACCAAAGACTTCAATGAAAATTGTTGCGCTGACTTAGCACTCACATTATCAGAAGCTAATAATAAAGATACGGCACTGCCACTCCATATGTTACCCAAGAAAGAGCTGTAAAAAAAAAAAAAAAAACATAAAACAAAGTCCTGTCACCTTAACAAAGGATGTAGAACCTATGTGTGTCCCCCTCCCAAGTTTTAACTGTTATTTATTGAGCTATTACCATATTCTGGAGCGTTCATAGTCATTTTACATATATTATCTCATTGACTCTTCCCAAAAACACTATTAAAAATTACTTTTGCTCTGATTCTTTTAAAAAATATTTACATATCCATTTAATTATTGGGCTGTGTTGGGTCTTAGTTGCCACACAAAGGATCTTTGCTGTGACATGCGGGATCTTTTGTTGTGGGGCGTGGATTCTCTAGTTGTGGTGAACGTGCTCTCCAGTTGTGGATCACAGGCTCCAGAGCTGTGGGATCAGTTGTTTGCGGCACATAGGCTTAGTTGCCCTGTGGCATGAGGAATCCTGGCCTCCAAATCAGGGATCGAATCGATGTCCCCTGCATTGCAAGGAAGATTCTTAACCACTGGACCCCCAGGGAAGTCCTCATGGTTATTATTTTTGATTTACAGGGAATAAACAGAAGTATAGAGACATTTTCTACTAGCCCTATGTTTAATAGGAAGTGACAGAGCTGGGATTTCAATCCAAGCAATTTAATAACAGTGTTCGTTGGAAGGACTGATGTTGAAGCTGAAACTGCAATACTTTGGCCACCTGATCCGAAGAGCTGACTCATTTGAAAAGACCCTGATGCTGGGAAAGATTGGAGGCAGGAGAAGAAGGGGACGACAGAAGATGAGATGGTTGGATGGCATCACCGACTCAATGGACATGAGTTTGAGTGAACTCCGGGAGTAGGTGATGGACAGGGAGGCCTGGCGTACTGCAGTCCGTGGGGCCACAAAGAGTCAGACACAACTGAGTGACTCAACTGAACTGAACTGAATTTAATAACACAGCCCACAATATGAACCATTACAAATCACTGTGAATATTCTGTATGGAAAAGGAAACTCATAAATACATATTGTTGTAATGTATTAAATTATCACAAGTATTTCTTAAACAGAGTGTGAGAGTACAGACTAGGAGCTCAACTGAAATTTCACACCAGAACTTTGCTGTAGGTTGCAAAAATAGTCACATTTTCAGCTCTTCCCCTTGAGAGATAAAATGATTTGTCCAACAAGAAATTAGGAAACTGTCCCACTCAGGGGGTTAACAGTGCTTATGTATTGGAACATGCTATCTCTTGGTGCTCTTTAAAACCCTAAGATTGTCATGTAAAGAAGTCTTTTCCACCTTACTGGATGCTAGGAGATCACAAGGAAAAGAATTAATCCATCTCAGTTAAGTTCTCCTTAAACTGAACAGCCTACATCTTGTAAGTCATGTCAGTTCAGTTCAGTTCAGTTGCTCAGTCGTGTCCGACTCTTTGTGACCCCATGAATCGCAGCACGCCAGGCCTCCCTGTCTATCACCAACTCCCGGAGTTCACTCAGACTCATGTCCATCGAGTCTGTGATGCCATCCAGCCATCTCATCCTCTGCCGTCCCCTTCTCCTCCTGCCCTCAATCGCTCGCAGCATCAGAGTCTTTTCCAATGAGTCAACTCTTCGCATGAGGTGGCCAAAGTACTGGAGTTTCAGCTTCAGCATCATTCCCTCCAAAGAAATCCCAGGGCTGATCTCCTTCAGAATGGACTGGTTGGATCTCCTTGCAGTCCAAGGGACTCTCAAGAGTCTTCTTCAACACCACACTTCAAAAGCATCAATTCTTTCATGCTCAGCCTTCTTCCCAGTCCAACTCTCACATCCAAACATGACCACTGGAAAAACCAGAGCCTTGACTAGATGGACCTTAGTCAGCAAAGTAACGTCTCTGCTTTTGAATATGCTATATAGGCATTGCCAAATATCCTGCAGTGGAGATGGTAGTTTGTACAAGTCATCTGCAGTTAAGAAACACCAAGTTCCACCTGATGCATCCCTGACCTGAAAGATACCCCCCTGACTCACATAACTGGAACACAAACATAATGATCATTTCAAGTCATTAGGTTTTGAGATTGTTACTAATCTAAAGCTAATAGAGTCTCTGTAGCAGAGACAATAGCTATTTGCCACAAGCACTAGTCTCTCTAGATTGCACAGAAGGGCTACATTTTCTAGTCCTCTTTGGAATTTAGGTGAAAAATATGTAATTAAGTGCTTTCCTGTAGGGATGTGAGAAGATACTGTGTGTCATTCAATCTCAAACAATTAAAAATAGCATCTTCTCCACAGCTGCTTTCTCCTGATTGCCTAGAAGGAAAGAACCCCAGTACTGCAAAATTATAAGACAGAATTCTGAATACCTGAGTCAGCATTGGAGGACACCTGCTCAGGAGAGCTGCCTAATCTGCACTGGACTGTGATAGAAGCATGGGACAAATCTTTCCTATTTAACCTACTGAGGTTTAGGGTGTACTTGTTTTCACTGCAAAGCCTAGCCTCAGTCTTCATTCCTGACATATATGTTGGAAATAAGCTAACTATATTTATCCTTGCTTTCCTGGTGGCTCAGATAGTAAAGGATATGCTTGCAATACAGGAGACTCGAGTTCCATCCCTGGGTCAGGAAGATTCCCCTAGAGAAGGGAAAGCACCCCACTCCAGTATTCTTGCCTGGAGAATTCCATGGACAGAGGAATGTGGCAGGCAGTCCATAGGGTCACAAAGAGTTGGACACGACTGAGTGACTAACACTTGGGATGAATGATAAGAAAATTTGAATTAGATTTGTCAGTAAAAGAACAGATTCTCGGTGCACCAGCCCCAAGCATCCTGTATCCTGCATCGAACTTGGACTGGCGATTCATTTCTTATCTGGGCTGACCCAGAGGGATGGTATGGGTAGGGAAGTGGGAGGGGGGTTCAGGATTGGGAACATGTGTACACCTGTTGCGGATTCATGTTGATGTATGGCAAAACCAATACAATATTGTAAAGTAAAAAAAAAAAAAGAACAGATTCTCTTCAATATCTTTTTTTTTCAGTTTTATTGAGATATAATTGACCTACAGCACCGTATGAGTTTATGGTGATCAGCGTAATGGATTTGGCTTCTGTGCATCATGAAATGATCATCATAACAAGTTTAGTGAAGAGCCATCACTTCAAATGGACCATAAAGAAAGCTGAGCACTGAAGAATTGATGCTTTTGAACTGTGGTGTTGGAGAAGACTCTTGAGAGTCACTTGGACTGCAAGGAGATCAAACCAGCAATCCTAAAGGAAATCAGTCATGAATATTCATTGGAAGGACTGATGCTAAAGCTGAAAGTACAATAATTTGGCCATTTGATGTAAACAAATGGCTCATTGGAAAAGACCCTGATGCTAGGAAAGATTGAAGGCCGGAGGAGAAGGGATGGCAGAGGGTGAGATGGTTGGATGGCATTACCGACTTGATGGACATGAGTTTGAGAAAGCTCCAGGAGTTGGTGATGGATAGGGAAGCCTGTTGTGCTGCAGTCCATGGGGTTGCAAAGAGTTGGACATGCCCAAAGAAACACAATGCCAAAGAATGCTCAAACTACCACACAACTGCACTCATTTCACATGCTAGTAAAGTAACGCTCAAGATTCTCCAAGCCAGGCTTCAGCAATATGTGAACCGTGAACTTCCAGATGTTCAAGCTGGTTTTAGAAAAGGCAGAGGAACCAGAGATCAAATTGCCAACATCCGCTGGATCATGGAAAAAGCAAGAGTGTTCCAGAAAAACATCTATTTCTGCTTTATTGACTATGCCAAAGCCTTTGACTGTGTGGATCACAATAAACTATGGAAAATTCTGAAAGAGATGGGAATACCAGAACACCTGACCTGTCTCTTAAGGAACCTATATGCAGATCAGGAAGCAACAGTTAGAAGTGGACATGGAACAACAGACTGGTTCCAAATAGGAAAAGGAGTACGTCAAGGCTGTATATTGTCACCCTGCTTATTTAACTTCTATGCAGAGTACATCATGAGAAACCCTGGGCTGGAAGAAACACAAGCTGGAATCAAGATTGCCGAGAGAAATATCAATAACCTCAGATATGCAGATGACACCACCCTTATGGCAGAAAGTGAAGATGAACTAAAAAGCCTCTTGAAGAAAATGAAAGAGGACAGTGAAAAAGTTGGCTTAAAGCTCAGCATTCAGAAAATGAAGATCAAGGCATCTGGTTCCATCGCTTCATGGGAAATAGATGGGGGAACAGTGGAAACAGTGTCAGACTTTATTTTTGGAGGTTCCAAAATCACTGCAGATGGTGACTGCAGCCATGAAACTAAAAGACGCTTACTTCTTGGAAGAAAAGTTATAACGAACCTAGATGGCATATTGAAGAGCAGAGACATTACTTTTTCAACAAAGGTCCATCTAGTCAAGGCTATGGTTTTTCCAGTAGTCATGTATGGATGTGAGAGTTGAACTGTGAAGAAAGCTGAGCCCTGAAGAATTGACGCTTTTGAACTGTGGTGTTGGAGAAGACTCTTGAGAGTCCCTTGGACTGCAAGGAGATCCAACTAGTCCATTCTAAAGGAGATCAGCCCTGGGTGTTCTTTGGAAGGAATGATGGTAAAGCTGAAACTCCAGTACTTTGGCCACCTCATGTGAAGAGTTGACTTATTGGAAAAAACTCTGATGCTGGGAGGGATTGGGGGAGGAGAAAAAGGGGACGACAGAGGGTGAGATGGCTGGATGGCATCACCGGCCCGATGGACATGAGTCTGAGTGAACTCTGGAAGTTGGTGATGGACAGGGAGGCCTGGCATGCTGCGATTCATGGGTTCGCAAAGAGTCAGACACGACTGAGCAACTGAACTGAACTGAACTGAACTGAGCAAGTGAACTGAACTGAATCATTTCAAACAGATACAAAGTTAAATAAACAGAATAAATGTTTTTTTCTTGTGATGAGAACTTTAAGGATTTACTTTCTTACAAATTTTCATATATTGTAAAGCAGGGGTAGTAATAGCCATGTTGTACATTACATCCCTAGTGCTTATTTACCTCACAACTGGAAGTTTGCACTTTGGGACTGCTTTCGTCCATTTCCTACTATTTCTGGTAACCACAAATCTGATCTCTTTTTCTATGAGTTTGTTTCGAAATATAACTGATCTCCAACACTATGCTAGTTCTTCCTCGGGGGTTTTATCTTTTCCCTTAGGTTTGAATATATTCCTCTTGTTGACTATCAGTTGATCTAAGAAAGAAATGGAAAAAGCCATTCAAGCCACATTTGAGGATTATAACCTGGGTGGTGTTGCTGTTCAGTCTAAGCCACGTCTGACTTTTTGCAACCCCACAGCCCGCAGCATGCCAGGCTTCCCTGTCCTTCACTATCTGCCAGATATAACCTACAGCTATCTCAGAAAGCTCTGAGAACTGCCCCACTCATTAGAGGTTATATAAGTTTTTGAGACAAAGGGCTGTACAGCAAAAGTGAATGTGAAAATCGCTCAGTCGTGTCCAGCTCTTTGCGACCCTGTGGACTATACAGTCCATGGAATTCTCCAGGCCAGAATACTGGAGTGGGTAGCCTTTCCCTTCTCTAGGGAATCTTCCCAACCCAGGGATCCAACCCAGGTTTCCCCCATTGCAGGAAGATTCTTTACAAGCTGAGCCACCAGGGAAGCCCAATGATGTATTATTAACAGTTTACACAACCCAGTGCCATGTGACCATTTACAAGATCAAGAACAAATGTTATCTTTAAGGAGGTGTCTTGCTGACGCTGGGAGAATGTTGCTTTTTATGGCTGAGCAGGTATTTTTGCTGATGGGGGACGGCTGGTCAATGCATCATGCAGATACACGAGGCACAGTGCAGGGAGAAAAGAACAAAAGGGCAGAGAAGAAATTTTTGTTTATATTTTTCTTGTCTTGCCATTAAATATGAATTTTGTTTCACACTCTGTTGCCTCAGTTTGCCTAACTTGCTGCTTTCATTTGTATATACCTGGTAAGTTGTTCTATGTTTCTTGACCTTGGAGAAGTGACCTTGTGTAGAAGCTGTCCTGTGTGTCCCAGCCACTCACTTGTCTCTGGTCCCCAGAGCTCTATGCTCCAGGTGTGCCCACTATGTGTGCTGCATGGGTACTTCTGTTGTGGTGACCTGACTACTACGGGCAGTCTGGTAAGTGTGGCTGACCCCTATCAAGTAGACTGCCTGGTTCTGCCTCATGCCCAGGCTGCTGGCCACTCCTGGGTGGGGCAGATCATGAGACTGCTGATTGAGGGATCTTAGGGTTCCTGGAACTGGTGTCAGCCCACTGGTGATTGGGGCTGTGTTGTCACCTGGCCAGTTGGTTAGCCTGAGGCATAGTACCAGTGTTAAAAGGTTGCTGGGCTGGGTCAGTGTTAATAAGCTAGCAGGAGACCAGCACCAATGTTGAGGTGGTAGAATGAGCTTCCTAAATGGATTCCCCTAGTGTCTGTATCCCCAGGGGTGCTCCAGTTGCCTCATACCTCTCCTGGATCCTCTCCAGATCAATAGGTGGGTCTGATCGAGGTTCCTTTCAAATTATTGCTTCTTCCCTGTATTCTGGAACATATGACATTTTGTATGTGCCCTATAAGAATGGAGTTTCTATTCTCACAGCCATCTGGGTCTTCTGAAAGTAAGGCCTATTGGTCCAAAGCTGAATACTCTGGGGGCTCATCTTCCTAGTGCCAGAGCCCCTAGCTGGGAGCCTGATATGGAGTTAAGACCACTCCTTGGAGAAAGCCTCTGCAATTGTGTTTGAGGGTTGCCCACTATAGGCTTTGGGTCTTGACTATACCATCTTTGTCCATCCTACTGGTCTTGTGGCTCCTTCTTTTTATCATTAGTTGTGTATCTTTTCTGCTCGACTTCATCAATGGTTGCTTTGCCAATTGTTGTAATTTTAGTATGCCTGTGGGAGGAAGTGAGCTCAGAGTCTTCCATCTGTCCTCTTGGTTACTCCTCTCAGATTGCCTTCATCATCTTTAGTCCATTGTACCCACCGCTAGTGTACAAATCCCAGCTCCTGCATTCATTCATTCATTCAATACATGTTTATTAAGTGGCTACTGATTGTCAGCAACCATACCAAGAATAAGGCTCTGTGTAGAAGCACAAGCCATGATTTATGCCTCTGAGGAGGCATAGCCCACTGGAGAAGGCAGCCACATGAAAAGAAAATTCGCAGACAAAATCACTGCAACGAAACTTTTAAATCATGTGCCTGGAGAATGTCAAAACATTAGCGAATACTGCCTGGAGAAATCAGACAAGTCTTCACAGAGGAAGTGACAGTATACATGAACCTTTAAAATATGAAATAAGAATTTTTAATGGCAAAAAGTAAAGAATATAAGGAAGTCCCAGTAGAAAAGCATTCCAGGCAACAGGAACAGTAACTAAAAAACAAATGGGAACATGAAGTCTCTTGTCTTGGAAAAGAGCTGAGGACATTCCCCTTGACAAAAATTGACTGTTCTAGAAGCTTATGTTCTCATTTATCATTCTGTTACAATCTGGCCCCAAACCTAGTGGTTTAAAGAATCAATTGCTTTATCTCATGATGTTATGTGTGAGGAATTTAGGCAGGGTTTGGTTGGACAATTCTTCTGTCCACTGTGATGGTGAAAGAGGTCATATAGAGGCATTTGAATGGACTAGTGTGGGGTTCCAAAATGACTTTATTTACCTATATGATGCCTTAAGAGGCATGATTCATTTCAATTAATGGTATTGACCTGAGCACTAATATGTGGCATCTCCAGGATGATGGCATATGGCTGCTTATGGCTCCCAGAGAGAGAGTGCTCCAAAAAACAGACAGTAGAAGACACCAATCTTTAAAGCCTGGACCTAGATACTGATACAAACTCACATTTGCCACACTGTATGGTCAGTTATCACTATGACTGTCCAGAATCAAAATAAGGGGTCATGGACCCTGGTTCTCAATTTTGTCAAAGCATTTTTAGGCAAAGGCAGAGGTCTTAGGGCCTCAGTCAAAGTGAAAAAAGTTTCTTCCCTACAGAAACCTACAAGTAGTGAAACAGGAGGGAAGGGGGCATGGCACACTCTTTAAAAGAATGACATAGCCATGGGACACCACAAAAACTGGTTAGAACCAACTAGGTCCTAGATGACTGAACATTCAATTTCCAGTGGACCTTGAGCTTCATTCTATGCTCATTGTAATAGATTAGCTAAATGGCACACCCACAGGCACCATTATAATTCAGAGGCTAACTGAAAGCCAAAGGTCAAAAATTGGGCAGTAGCACAATTCCTGGTAATCCCCACACCTCTCCTGAAACAGCTGGAATAATCCTCCCATTTATTAGCCTATAAAATTACTCAGCCCATAAAACTAATCATGTCATATATTGGGGCCTCTCACCTTCAGAGACGCCCAAACTCTGTCTGCAGAGTATGTTTCTCTCTAAATAAATTCACTTCTTAACTATTACTTTGTCTCTCACTGAATTCTTTTAATGATAAGATATCAAAAACCTGAGCTTCATCAAGTACTGAAACCGGGCTATTTCAGTTTCTCAGTCATCTTGAACTCTTCGTGACCCCATGGACTACACCATGCCAGGGAAGCTTGCTCAAACTCATGTCAATGTTGGCATCCAACCATCTCATCCTCTGTCATCCACTTTTCCTCCTGCCTTCAATCTTTCCTAGCATCAGGGTCTTTCCCAATGAGTCTGCAGTGATTTTGGAGCCCAAGAAAATCTCTCACTAATTTCTCCAACTATTTCCCATGAAGTGATGGGACTGGATGCCATGATCTTAGTTTTTTGAATGTTGGGTTTTAAGCTAGCTTTTTCACTCTCCTCTTTCACCTTCATCAAGAGGCTCTTTAGTTCCTCTTCATTTCCTGTCATAAGAATAGTGTAATCTGCATTTCTGAGATTTTTGATATTTCTTCTGGCAATCTTGATTCCAGTTTGTACTTCATCAAGCCTAGAATTTAGCAGGATGTACTCTGCTTATAAGTTAAATGAGCAGGGTGGCAGTATATAGCTTTGATGTACTGCTTTCCTAATTTTGAACTTGTCCATTGCTCTATGTATAGTTCTAACTGTTGTTACTTGACCTACATACAGGTTTTTCAGGAGGCAGGTAAGGTGGTCTTGTATTCCCATCTCTTTAAGAATTTTCCACTGTTGGTTCTGTTGCAAAGACAGAGACTCCCTTCTTCTTCCGTATAGACTGCCACCAGGATGATAATTTCTCTCATTTTCTGCCAGTGCTCCCAGTTTTGAATGTCAAGCTGATGGGAGCACAGCATGTAGGGATGAAGTTGTTTTGGCTCTGACTTCAGGGCCCTTGAGAAGCCAAGTGACTTTCCAGGGGTGAGTTTCTCATCCTGGATCCCTTTTCCAGGGGTGAAGGAGCATCCTTATGACATCTCTAGCCATCTTGCCTTGAAGAACTTTTCCGTAAGGACTTCCTGGGCAGTCCAGTGGTTAAGACTCTGCACTTCCACTGCAGGAAGCACCTGTCTAATCCCTGATTGGATAACTAAAATCAAGCATGCCACACAGCAGGGCCAAAGGGAAAAAGAGCTCTTCTGAGATAGCAACAAATGTTGTTGAGTGTGAAGCCAAATCCATGATTCCAGTCTCTGTACCTTGACATTTAATTAAATCTCAGAGACAGAGTTTTGGGTGAAATAGGACAGAATAGCTTTACTGCTTTGCCAAACAAAAGGGGCCAGAGAGAGCTACTGTTCTCAAAATTATGTTTCAACTTGATGGAGACTAGTGAGTTTTATAGTAATTGTTCAAAGAAGGCATGATAAACTCAGGGACATTCATCTGATTGGTTGGTGGTGAAGTAAGTGGGAGTCAGCATCATCAACCTTTTGGCTCCAACCAGCTTGGAGCCTATGTGCTTATGGGCACCATACTATTAATTTCTTCCATTAGGTAAGGGTTTCAGAATCTGCAAAACAGCTCAAAGATATTGTTGTGTGCATCCATTTAGGGAGGAACAAGACCCTACCCCAGGGCTGAAATATTGTTTCTTTTGATTGTTCCTCATTGTTTCTGCATCCCCTTCCCTATTTATCTGTTTAAACCTGCTCCTTGGAACTCAGGAAAGGTGCTGGAGGCTGAATGAAGCCTATTTTATATAATCAAGAAGGGGGAGACACAGAAAGGTTTCTCTGCCCGGGAACTCCACAGGGTCCTGGTTGGTACCAGTGTGGGAGGAATTTAAATTTATCACACAGATGTTTGGAGGAATTATGGTTAATTAAATGTTTCAACAGTAAAACGTGGCCCCAAACTCCGTTACTCTCTCAAATAGTTTCCTGTAGTTCCTGAAGTCTAACTGGGGGTGGTATTGTTAAAGAAAAGTCTGGGGAAATAAAACTCAACAACAACAACAAAAAAGGCTCAAGAAGTAATACAGTAAAATTACTTTAACAACTTCCTTAGAGGCTTCCTGGGAATCACTGGACTCTGTAGCCAAGGGAGGAATTTACAGAGACAAGAGGGAGGCGGGGCCTATTCTGCCTTCTCTGACAAAGCGGCTCAGTCAATCATTGCTATGGAGGCTGCTTTTGTTTGTTTGCTTTTTAAAATGCTGCACATTGAGATAGCGTGTTCTGGGAGTTTAGAATAGACACACACGCACACAAAGACCTATTAATTTGGCAAAAAGATCACTTTTGGTTTTGCAAGGGTTGGGATTTGTTTACTCTTCCATTTGTTGGTTGACAGTAAGAAGCCCAGTAAGGAGACTGTTGGCACTCCTTCTGCCTTCCCCAGAAGGACACATGGCAGCCTCCTGAAGGATTTGGCCCAACTCACCCCCTCACTCCCTACCACCAACACAGCTAGAAGAGCCTAATCCTCTTGCGCTGGGAGCCAGCATGAGGGACTCCACCCACAGCAAAGGTCATGAGGAAGGAGGCTCGACATTACGCAAAGGCGGAATCGAGCCTCAGGAGACCCCCTGTTTCCGAGCATCTACCCCCAAAACCAGATTCTGCCTACTTTACTGCTTTATGCTCTCACCTACACCTCTGACTTTACAGGGGGCTGTTCCCCACCACCTCTCTCGGAGAAGGAGTTAACTTGCAGCTCCAGCCAATAAAAATTCCTGGGTGTGACAGTAGTGTTTCAACTTACAAACTCCTCTGAAGGTTCTCTAGCTTGCCTGAGCAGGTTTATCCAGCCACATGTGATTGTTTACAGCCTCCCAACCGTGAGAGGCACAAGATGCTTTAAACTTTCTAAATACAGATTCTTTTGAGAAGTTAAAAAGTTATTAGTACAGTATAGTGGGTTGATTAAAAATTATATTGGTGAAGGGTTTTTCATTTGTTGAGCCAATATTTGCTGCTAAATCTCCATATTCCCTACCCTTATAATGAATATAACTAGCATATGGGAGAAATAAGTATTAACCTTTGATATTAATCATGTTAAACCTTAAGCTAAGTAAATTCCTTTCTTCATTATAACCCCCTGCATCCTCACCCTATAGGAATGCAACTATATCTGGTGCCTTCAGAGGGTGGTGCCTAGTTTAAGAAAAAATCACCCCTGGAAAAAAGTTTTGTGGTTGACTGAGTGTTATCAGAAAGGGCCATAAAATGTCAGCAGGCCTCATAGCCAGAAGATGATGTAAAACCCCTAAGACCTTTGTATACATTTATATGAAGCAACTGATTTTGATAAAGGTCAGGTCTGCTGACCCCACGTGACTCTATATTCATCCCTTTGCATAACAAAAAGTATATAAGCGAACCTAAAAATAAAGAAAACAGGTCAGTTTCTGGAAAGACTGATTCCCCCGTGTCATTCTTTCTTTCCCCTTCTGGCTGAATTCCCATCTGGAGCATGGATACTCGCCAAGCCTACTAATTTTGCCCTGGCTTCTAAGACCCACACGAGAGGAAGCCCAAGGCGGGGCACCCTCCGCTATTCAAGTGGGTGCAGGTGACCTACGTAGGTGGTGCAAACTCCTTGTCTTGGAGTTTTATTGGTATTTCACATAAACCGAGTTATTCAGCCTCTTTTTCTCCACTAATTTTCCTACTACACTATTCTTTTCTAATCTCTCTTTATATTTCTAATTAAATAGCTTTTTCCTAGGACGCTGATTCCATCTCCCCTTCGAATTACCCGGGATCCACCGGGGCTGGACCCCAGCACTCTTGCTCATATGAAGATCTCCTCCCCCATCACAGAGGTGCCTGGAGAGAGCCCAGGGTCCCTCCACTGGTAGTGCAGGGTTGACCAAGTGTTGGTATCACAGAACAGGGCCCTGTGGTACACCTGCCTTGATGGCCAGTCCAGCTTGTAAGGGTTCCTAGTTCCCTGTCTACACCTTGCTTACTTTGAGTCAGTTGCTTGCTAAGCACTTTACATGCATTATCTCTCCAATTTCTCACTTTGGTCATGAGACAGAGGAGTTGTTATCCTCAATCTGCACTGGCTGAAGCAAAGGGGTTCAATGATTGTCTCAAGTTCATCCACTTTGTAAGTGGTAGCTTCAGGCTTCCCAGGTGCCGCTAGTGGTAAAGAATCTCCCTGAAGATGCAGGGGATTAAGAGACTTGAGTTTGATACCTAGGTCAGGAAGATCCTCTGCAGGAGGGCAGAGCAACTCAATCTAGTATTCTTTCTTGGAGAATGGCATCGACAGAGGAGCCTGGCGGGCTACAGTTCATGGAGTTGTAAAGAATTGGACACAACTGAAGTGACTTAGTAAAACAGTCAGTTCAGTTCAGTTCAGTTCAGTCGCTCTGTCATGTCCGACTCTTTGCGACCCCATGCATCGCAGCATGCCAGGCCTCCCTGTCCATCACCATCTCCCAGAGTTCACTCAGAATCATGTCCATCGATTCCGTGATGCCATCCAGCCATCTCATCCTCTGTCGTCCCTTTCTCCTCCTGCCCCCAATCCCTCCCAGCATCAGAGTCTTTTCCAGTGAGTCAACTCTTTGCATGAGGTGGCCAAAGTACTGGAGCTTCAGCTTTAGCATTATTCCTTCCAAAGAAATCCCAGGGTTGATCTCCTTCAGAATAGATTGGTTGGATCTCCTTGCAGTCCAAGGGGTCCTCAAGAGTCTTCTCCAACACCACATTTCAAAAGCATCAATTCTTTGGCTCTCAGCCTTCTTCACAGTCCAACTCTCACATTCATACATGACCACTGGAAAAACCATAGCCTTGACTAGATGGACCTTAGTCAGCAAAGTAATGTCTCTGCTTTTGAATATACTATCTAGTTTGGTCATAACTTTCCTTTCAAGGAGCAAGCGTCTTTTAATTTCATGGCTGCAATCACCATATGCAGTGATTTTGGAGACCAAGAAAATAAAGTCTGACACTGTTTCCACTGTTTCCCCATCTATTTCCCACGAAGTGATGGGACCAGATGCCTTGATCTTCATTTTCTGAATGTTGAGCTTTAAGCCAACTTTTTCACTCTCCTCTTTGACTTTCTTCAAGAGGCTTTTTAGTTCATCTTCACTTTCTGCCATAAGGGTGGTGTCATCTGCATATATGAGGTTATTGATATTTCTCTCAGCAATCTTGATTCCAGCTTGTGTTTCTTCCAGTCCAGCGTTTCTCATGATGTACTCTGCATAGAAGTTAAATAAGCAGGGTGACAATATACAGCCTTGATGTACTCCTTTTCCTATTTGGAACCAGTCTGTTGTTCCATGTCCACTTCTAACTGTTGCTTCCTGACCTGCATGCAGATTTCTCAAGAGGCAGGTTAGGTGGTCTCTTATTCCCATCCCTTTCAGAATTTTCCACAGTTTACTGTGATCCACACAGTCAAAGGCTTTGGCATAGTCAATAAAGCAGAAATAGATATTTTTATGGAACTCTCTTGCTTTTTCCATGATCCAGTGGATGTTGGCAATTTGGTCTCTGGTTCCTCTGCCTTTTCTAAAACCAGCTTGAACATCTGGAAGTTCACGGTTCACGTATTGCTGAAGCCTGGCTTGGAGAATTTTGAGCATTACTTTACTAGCATGTGAGATGAGTGCAATTGTGCGGTAGTTTGCGCATTCTTTGGCATTGCCTTTCTTTGGTGTTGGAATGAAAACTGACCTTTTCCAGTCCTGTGACCACTGCTGAGTTTTCCAAATTTGCTGGCATATTGAGTGCAACACTTTCACAGCATCATCTTTCAGTATTTGAAACAGCTCAACTGGAATTCCATCACCTCCACTAGCTTTGTTCGTAGTGATGCTTTCTAAGGCCCACTTGACTTCACTTTCCAGGATGTCTGGCTCTAGATTAGTGATCACATCATCATGATTATCTGGGTCATAAAGATCTTTTTTGTACAGTTCTTCTGTGTATTCTTACCACCTCTTCTTAATATCTTCGGATTCTGTTAGGTCCATACCTTTTCTGTCCTTTATCGAGCGCATCTTTGCATGAAATGTTCCCTTGGTGTCTCTAATTTTCTTGAAGAGATCTCTAGTCTTTCCCACTCTGTTATTTTCCTCTATTTCTTTGCATTGATCACTCAAGAAGGCTTTCTTATCTCTTCTTGCTATTCTTTGGAACTCTGCATTCAGATGCTTTTATCTTTCCTTTTCTCCTTTGCTTTTCACTTCTCTTCTTTTCACAGCTATTTGTAAGGCCTCCCCAGACAGCCATTTTGCTTTTTTGCATTTCTTTTCCATGGGGATGGTCTTGATCCCTGTCTCCTGTACAATGTCACGAACCTCATTCCATAGTTCATCAGGCACTCTATCTGTCAGATCTAGGCCCTTAAATCTATTTCTCACTTCTACTGTATAATCATAAGGGATTTGATTTAGGTCATACCTGAATAATCTAGCGATTTTCCCTACTTTCTTCAATTGAAGTCTGAACTTGGCAATAAGTAGTTCATGATCTGAGCCACAGTCAGCTCCTGGTCTTGGTTTTGTTGATTGTATAGAGCTTCTCCATCTTTGGCTGCAAAGAATATAATCAATCTGATTTTGGTGTTGACCATCTGGTGATGTCCATGTGGAGAGTCTTCTCTTGTGTTGTTGGAAGAGGGTGTTTGCTATGACCAGTGCATTTTCTTGGCAAAACTCTATTAGTCTTTGCCCTGCTTCATTCCTCATTCCAAGGCCAAATTTGCCTGTTACTCCAGGTGTTTCTTGACTTCCTACTTTTGCATTCCAGTCCCCTATAATGAAAAGAACATCTTTTTGGGGGTGTTCTAAAAGATCTTGTTGGTCTTTATAAAACCGTTCAACTTCAGTTTCTTCAGTGTTATTGATTGGGGCATAGACTTGGATAACTGATATTGAATGGTTTGCCTTGGAGACGAACAGAGATCATTCTGTCATTTTTGAGCTTGCATCCAAGTACTGCATTTCGGACTCTTTTGTTGACCATGATTGCTACTCCATTTCTTCTGAGGGATTCCTGCCCACAGTAGTAGATGTAATGGTCATCTGAGTTAAATTCATCCATTCCAGTCCATTTCAGTTCGCTGATTCCTAGAATGTCGACGTTCACCCTTGCCATCTCTTGTTTGACCACTTCCAATTTGTCTTGATTCATGGACCTGACATTCCAGGTTCCTATGCAATATTGCTCTTTACAGCATCAGATCTTGCTTCTATCACCAGTCACATCCACAATTGGGTATTGTTTTTGCTTTGGCTCCATCCCTTCATTCTTTCTGGAGTTATTTCTCCACTGATCTCCAGTAGCATATTGGGCACCTAATGACCTGGGGAGTTCCTCTTTTGGTATCCTATCATTTTGCCTAATACAACAGTATTAGGATATAAAGAAGAGCAGTTGAACCCAAAGTCACATTTTTAACTTTCAGTCACTCTGTTCTCCTCCTGGGTTTAATAATCTTTAAGCCCTGGTCTTCAAGTTCCAGTGTTTCCTATCTCTAGAAGTGAAATTTGCTCCTTGGACCTCTGGTAAAAAGCCATGTTGGACTTCTCTGATCTAAAATATAGGTACATGTTAAATCCTGTATTTATTTTTAAGGGTTGGCATAACAAAGTGTCACAAACTTGGGGCTTAAATCATAGAAACTTATTTTCCCACAGTCCTTAACTCAGTGTATCTGCAAGACATTATTTCTACATTAAGCCCAGATTCTGAGATTCTGGGTAGACATGAATTTTAGAGGGACATTATTCTGCCCATAATACAACTTGTTATGATTTAAAGTATTGTTGTTGTTCAATCACTCAGTCGTGTCTGACTTTTCGCGACCCCATGGACTGAAGCATGCCAGGCTGCCCTGTCCTTGATTATCTCCCAAAGTTCACTCTAACTCATATCCATTGAGTCAGTGATGGCATCCAGCCATCTCATCTTCTGTCACCCCATTCTCCTCTTGACCTCAGTCTTTCCCAGCATCATGGTCTTTTCCAATGAGCCAACTCTTCAGTTTAAAGTGTATACCCCTGAAAACTCTGCTCAAGTCTTAACCATTAGTATCCTAGATTGTGATGCTATTTGGAAATAAGGTCATTGCAGATGTGCCAAGGTCCAGTGGGCCCTTAATCCACTGTGACTAGTGTCCTTCTACAAAGGAGAAATTTGGACACAAACAAGTAGAGAGGGAAGACAATGTGAAGTGATGAGGAGAAGATGGCCATTCACAGTCTAGTGAGAGAGACCTGAAACAGATCCTCCCCTCCGACTCTTTAGAAGGAACCAAGATTTTGGACTTCTAGCCTGTGGGACCTTGAGACAATATACCCTTTTGGTAAAGCTACTCAGTCTGTGATGCTTGGTTATGGCAGCCTAGGAAACTAATACAGAAAGAATCAGCCAAAGAGCCAGAAAGGGGCTTGGGGAGGGCCACCAATGAAACAGAGATGTCCAGGTCTTTCTGTACACAGGGATACACCAGCCCTAAAAAGCCCAATACAGGGTCTACTATGGCCCTAGGCTCCCCAGTGGTAAAGAATCCACCTGCCAGTGCAGGAGACACAGGAAATGCAGATTTGATCCCTGGGTCAGGAAGATCCTCTGGAGTAGAAAATGGCAACCCATTCCAGTATTCTTGCCTGGAAAATTACACCGACAGAGGAGCCATGCAGGCTACAGTCTGTGGGATCACAAAGAGTCAGACATGATGAGATCAAAGAAGTTCAACATAGTTCTTGCAGGAGGTCCTTGGATTGCAGTCTAGTGCTAGAGAAAACTAAATGCAGACTCCAAGAACTATAACACAATCATGCTTTTCCCTGAGCTCCTCAGATTCTTAAATTATTGACCAGAGCTAATGATGAGTGTGGTTTCCATTCAATCATTCATCCTTCCATTTATTCAACAAGTATGTGTTTGGTGTCTCACTCTGTGCCAGGCATAGGGCAATGCCCTTGGGGTTCTACAGTGGACTCGGGGGATCTTATTATGGTCTAGTGGGAGAAACAGACAAGGAAAGAGGAAAAAAAAAAAAACCAGTACAAAGGTGCCAAGTGATGCTCAGTGATGGGACTAAACACAGAGCCTAAGGGAAGGGCCTAGAACATAGGTGAGCACCTGGCCTGCTATCAGGGTGGTGACGTCAAACCCAAACCTAAAAGGATGAATAGGTATTATTTTTCAGGTGCATCAAGGGGATAAAGGGAGATTGCAGCAAGAGAAGAATTCACGCAGACACGAGGGGGAATGGTACATACTTGAAGTGGCAGTGAATTCAGTTTGTCCAAACTGACAAGAGAAGCGGTGAGAATACAGGAGCCAGATCATGAGTCTCCTCTTCTCAGGAAGATTTCGGCTTTATCCTGACAGTGAAGAGGAATCACTCAGCAGGGGAATGACAGGTCAGATCTGAGCTTCGTTATGATGACCCGCTGGCCTCAGTGGGGAGAGTGGCTGAGAGGGGTCAGGACTGTGGGTGGAGGACTTCCCATTTCCTCACTCCACTGTCCCCAGCTTACTTCCCCATGCCTCTCACCTTGCTGGCCATTCTCCCTGCCCTGGGCTGGAGCCAGGAAGGCTGTGGGAGTTACCACGACTCCAAGGCTAAGAGGATGAGGTGGTTGGATGGCATCAGCGACTCAATGGCTATGAGTTTGGGTAAACCCTGGGAGCTCGTGATGGACAGGGAGGCTTGGCGTGCTGCAGTCCATGGGGTTACAAAGAGTTGGACACGACTGAGTGACTGAACAGAACTGAAGGATAAGTAAATCCTCCGCTAGGAGTCAGAAGACTTCCAGGCCAGGGTTTCTTTGGTTCCGGAACCGGGAAAGGCTGATCTCACAGATGCCAGGACTTTAATACCTGCAGCTGCCTAGGGCAGAGGCTGATTCATTGATACACAACAGCTCAATTAACTCTGCAGGTGGAGTATTTTGGATGAAAATCAATCTGTATTGCCTCAGCTCAGTCTCTTCTCCTGTCCTTGGTTTCGCCATCTCTAAAGTGTAAGAGTTAGAGGAGGCTAACTTTAAGGCTACTTCTGAAGTCTTACACAAGGTAACAATTATGATGGGAAGGCTAATGTTACTCTTTTGCTGTGCCCTAGCTTAATAAACAGAGTAATGCTGCTGGGAACAAACTGGAATTTGCATTTTTGAGCCCCTACGATGTTTCTTTTCTGACATCTATTACGTTCCTCAGCAAAGCTTTTTCTGGGCTATCATATTAACCTAATTTATCACATATTGCTACCGAGTTCATATAAGCATCTGTTTAAATCTCTTTACTAGGACCTTGGTTGTTTACTGTCATACCTCTTGCATAAAGAATAATGCCTAGCACATAATAGCTTCTCAGTAAATGTGTGTTGAATGAATTCTGAGCAAGGCATTATCATTGCTGGATATGAGGACAGGCTCAGAAAGGCAACATTGCTCAAGGCTGCACAGACAGTGAATTTAGAGCAGAGGACCTGGATTCAAGTCCAGGTCTGGATGGCAAACTCTACAATGTATCCCCTCCATTGCAAGGTCGTTTCTTACCCTATTCAAGTAGCCCTTAGTATTCCTAAACACAACCTCTTAATTTTCAAGAAAAGAAAAGGGACAAATCTGGGGTTAGGTGTGCGCATTTGGTTCCATAAATATGTATCATAGCAGAATGAATATGGTAATAAGGAGAAACATTTTTAAAACTCTGAAGCTCATTATCACCTTCCTTTGACAGTCCGGCGCAAGCACTTGTCAATTCTCACTTAACACTTCTTTCATTTTCTCCTTTCTACTCAGTGCAGGAGAAAGTGTCTATTATTGCAAGAGGGAATCATTGACTCCATTTCTTTCTCCTTGAAGATGGAATAAAGCACTCAGTTTCGAAGAACTCCCTTAAGCGATTAGCATCATTTTGTGTAGTGCTTCTAGAGTCTTGGATGGCAAACTTCTGAAAGCTGGAGGGACCCCTTGAACTTTCGATTCTCTATTTCAAAAGAAATGAAAGAGACTGCAACTTAATTCTTCGCTAATAAAGCACGTTCTAGCTCTGGTTCGGAGATTGTGGAGAAAAATACCATTCTCCACTAAATATACTGCAATTTTATGCATAATTCTTCATCCATATCCCCTGAACTCCATTTTTCCTATCTGTGATTGGGTGAAAGAACAGAATCTTGAATGCCAAGTAGTACCCTCATCCAACTTGGTAACTTGATGGCTAGCCATCCTCTGGGATTGGCATGGTCTGAGGACATTGTGATAGGCCCAGGCTAGAAGCCCTGTGAGACAGTCCAAAGCTCAGACATCAGCTGTAGATTTCCTATGTGGAGAGGCCCAATCTCTGTGGTTTTGGCTGAGAAAATGAAATGCCATTTTAATTAATTGGCAGGAGGTATAGTAGATTAGTTGGAATTATATATGATGGAATATTACTCAGCCATAAAAGGAAATGAAATTGGATCATTTGTACAGACGTGGGTGAACTTAAGACTGTTTTACAGAGTGAAGTAAGTCAGAAAGAGAAAAAGCAAATACTGTATTTTGATGTATATATGTGGAGTCTATAAAAATGGTATAGTTAATCTTATTTGCAAAACAGAAATAGAGACACAGACTAGAGAACAAATGTATGGTCACCAAGGGTGTAAAGGGAGGGGGTAGGATGAACTAGGAGACTGTGACTGACACATACATGCTATTGATACTATGTGCAAAACAGATAACTAATGAGAACCTGCTGTGCAGCTCGGGGAACTTTACCCCATGCTCTCTCGACCTAAATGGGAAGGACATCGGAAAACAAGGGATATGTATACTGCTGTTATTCAGTTGCTCAGTTGTGTCTGACTCTTTGCAACCCCATGGACTGCAGCCCTCTAGGCTTCCCTGTCCTTCACTGTCTCCCAGAGTTTGCTCAAACTCATGTCCACTGAATCAGTGATGCCATCCAACCATCTCATCCTCTGTCATCCCCTTCTCCTCCTGCCTTCAACCTTTCCCAGCTTTAGGGTCTTTTCAAACAAGTTGGCTCTTTGCATCAGGTGGGCAAAGTATATGAGCTTCAGCTTCAGCATTAATCCTTCCAATGAATATTCAGGGTTGATTCCCTTTAGGATTGGCTGGTTTGATCTCCTTGATCAAAAATATACATATACCTGATTCACTTTGCTGCACAGTAGAAACACAACATTATGAAGCAGTTATACTCCAATGAAACTGATTTTAAAAGAAAATAAATAAAATTACAGTTGAACTTATTTATTTGTCAGATCGTTCAAAAGATTCTACAGTAGGCAGCTTCTGAATTGACTCCGAGTGGTTCACAACTTTTTGGGGTTTTGCTGCATGTATAATCCCCTCCCCTTGGGTGTAGTCTGGACCTGACACAGTGACTCACTTCTAACTGACACAATATGGCAAGAATGATGGGATACCACTTTGTTTCGGATGTGGTGACAAAAATTGTGACTTCCAACTTACTGGCTTTCTCCATCCTAATACGTCTGTCTCTCTCTGGCTCTTCTCTTGTGAAGCAAGCTGGCCAAGGAGAGGTCCAGGTTGCAACACAACTGAGGTAGCCACTATTCAAGAGCCAGCAAGTAACTGAGGGCTTCATCTCAATGGCCCACAAAGAACTGAATCCTGACTAAAGCAAAGTGAGTGAGTCTAGAAAAGGTTCATCCTGCTCTCAAGCCTTTAAGATGACTTAGATGGCCTTTCCCAACACCTTGATTGCAGCCTGTGAGTATGACACCTAAAAGAACCAACTAAGCTGTGTGTAGATGCATGACCCTCAGAAAATGTGAGATAATAAATGTTGTTGAGAGTCACTCAGTTTGAGGATAGTCTGTTATGTGGCAAAAGATAGCTAATGCAGGCACTCTTTACCTGAAGGAATCACCCAAGGAACTGTTGGAATCACTGAGAGCTCAGTAAACCCAATGAATGGTAAACATATATTTAGTAAAAATTGGAATTAAAAATACTGAAACTCCAGTACTTTGGCCACCTCATGCGAAGAGTTGACTCATTGGAAAAGACTCTGATGCTGGGAGGGATTGGGGGCAAGAGGAGAAGGGGACGACTGAGGATGAGATGGCTGGACGGCATCACTGACTCGATGGACGTGAGTCTGGGTGAACTCTGCGAGCTGGTGATGGACAGGGAAGCCTGGTGTGCTGCAATTCATGGGGTCGCAAAGAGTCGGACACGACTGAGTGACTGAACTGAACAGAACTGAATCAGAACATATCTGATTAACCATAGCTAAAAGAATAAAATACTTAAATATAATTTCAAGAGGCAATATGCAAAGGTATCTGTAGGAAACAACAGAATACTTTTGGAAATATAAACTAATATGTGAGTCATCAGCACATAAATCATATATCTCTATGAAAAGACTAAAGATCCTAAAGTAGAATTATGTATTAAGTAGCTTTATAGTAGAACATATTTTCTATCAAAGTCATAACAGATTGTCTATTTAAATAAAAAAGATTAATCCAAATTTGCCTTGTAAAAAATAAGTTTGTAAAAATAGCAGAGAAGTTTTTAGAAAACAGAAGTCCATTGTGGAAGAACTAGTCTAATCAGAAATTAAAATTCTATAAAGCTACAGAAATTGAAAGGGTATGATTCTGACCCAGGCCTGAACAACCAAATGAAAGGAACAAAATCTACATATCAGACACGTAATTCCTAAATCAGAACAATTTTGGAGTTATTTGATAAAGTTATCGAAATATTCAGAACAAGGGTTTCCCTAATAGGTCAGTTGGTAAAGAATCCACTTGCAATGCAGGAGACCCCAGTTTGATTCCTGGGTTGAGAAGATCCACTGGAGAAGGGATAGGTTACCCACTCCAGTATTCTGACCTGGAGTATTCCATGGACTGTATAGTCCATGGGGTTGCAAAGAGTCAGACACGACTGAGCACCTTTCACTTTCATTAAGACCAAAGTGCATATAAATTAAAATAATGAACAAATAAAAGACATCTTTTTTAATGTTGTAAATGTGTAGTTAATAAATCATACTTTTAGGAAACATGGAATAGGATTGTTATCAATAAAAGCAGATAGCCTAAACAAATCAATAGGAGATGCATTTGGACATCTATAGATGAATGAGAAAATAATCTCTCTCCTTTAGCAGAAAGGCATTTGCTTAAAAAGCAATACGAAGATGTTCCAACTTGGCAGTCATCTGAGTCATAAAAAATTGAAATCATCACAATGAAATCTCATTGCTTAAATATCAAATTTGCAAAGATTTTTTTTGAAATGTCAGAATGTAATGCTTTCAAGTGTACTAAAAAATGGAAAAAATCTCATGCATTGCTAATGTTTGTGTAAACTGATGTAACCCCTTGGGAAAGCAATCCAGTAAGATGAATCATAAATTTTATAAATATACCTAATATTTGATGTGATAGTTCCATTTCTGAATGTATCCTTAAAAAGAGACTATATATAAACATATTCATCTTAGCATTATTTATAATTGCAAAAAATTTGAAAGACCTTAAATGTCAAGAAAGAAGGTTGATTGCATATATTCTTTAATTTTTAGCCATAAAATGATATTTAAATGTGAATATTATATCGTGAAAATTTTTCTTCATAAATGGGGCTTAAATAAAGTAGAAAATGCAATTGCCCATATGTTAGACATGTATACATTCAGTGCAGTTCAATTCAGTGGCTCAGACGTGTCCGACTCTTTGTGACACCATGAATTGCAGCACCCCAGGCCTCCCTGTCCACCACCAACTCCCGGAGTTCACCTAAACTCATCTCCATCAAGTCAGTGATGTCATCCAACCATCTCATCCTCTGACGTCCCCTTCTCCTCCTGCTGCCAATCCCTCCCAGCATCAGGGTCTTTTCCAGTGAGTCAACTCTTCCCATGAGGTGGCCAAAGTATTGGAGTTTCAGCTTTAGCATCATTCCTTCCAATGAACACCCAGCACTGATCTCCTTCATTATTTTTTTTATTTTTTTTAAAAATTTTTAATTTTTTTTAAATTTTAAAATCTTTAATTCTTACATGCGTTCCCAAACATGAACCCCCCTCCCACCTCCCTCCCCACAACATCTCTCTGGGTCATCCCCATGCACCAGCCCCAAGCAAGCTGCACCCTACGTCAGACATGGACTGGCGATTCAATTCTTACATGACAGTATACATGTTAGAATTCCCATTCTCCCAAATCATCCCACCCTCTCCCTCTCCCTCTGAGTCCAAAAGTCTGGTATACACATCTGTGTCTTTTTTCCTGTCTTGCATACAGGGTCATCATTGCCATCTTCCTAAATTCCATATATATGTGTTAGTATACTGTATTGGTGTTTTTCTTTCTGGCTTACTTCACTCTGTATAATTGGCTCCAGTTTCACCCATCTCATCAGAACTGATTCAAATGAATTCTTTTTAACGGCTGAGTAATACTCCATTGTGTATATGTACCACAGCTTTCTTATCCATTCATCTGCAGCTCAATTCTAGAAAAATAAACGACCCAATCAAAAAATGGGCCAAAGAACTAAATAGACATTTCTCCAAAGAAGACATACGGATGGCTAACAAACACATGAAAAGATGCTCAACATCACTCATTATTAGAGAAATGCAAATCAAAACCACAATGAGGTACCACTTCACACCAGTCAGAATGGCTGCGATCCAAAAATCTGCAAGCAATAAATGCTGGAGAGGGTGTGGAGAAAAGGGAACCCTCCTACACTGTTGGTGGGAATGCAAACTAGTACAGCCACTATGGAGAACAGTGTGGAGATTCCTTAAAAAATTGCAAATAGAACTACCTTATGACCCAGCAATCCCACTTCTGGGCATACACACCGAGGAAACCAGAATTGAAAGAGACACATGTACCCAAATGTTCATGGCAGCACTGTTTATAATAGCCAGGACATGGAAACAACCTAGATGTCCATCAGCAGATGAATGATCTCCTTTAGAATGGACTGGTTGGATCTCCTTGCAGTCCAAGGGACTCTCAAGAGTCTTCTCCAACGCCACACTTCAAAAGCATCAATTCTTTGGTGCTCAGCTTTCTTCACAGTCCAAATCTCACATCCATACATGACCACTGGAAAAACCATAGCCTTGACTAGATGGACTTTTGTTGACAAAGTAATGTCTCTGCTTTTGAATATGCTATCTAGGTTGGTCATAACTTTCCTTCCAAGGAGTAAGCGTCTTTTAATTTCATGGCTGCAGTCACCATCTGCAGTGATTTTGGAGCCCCAAAAAATAAAGTTTGACACTGTTTCCACTGTTTCCCCATCTATATGCCATGAAGTGATGGGACCGGATGCCATGATCTTCATTTTCTGAATGTTGAGCTTTAAGCCAACTTTTTCACTCTCCTCTTTCACTTTCATCAAGAGGCATTTTAGTTCCTCTTCACTTTCTGCCATAAGGGTGGTGTCATCTGCATATCTGAGGTTATTGATATTTCTCCCGGCAATCTTGATTCCAGCTTGTGCTTCTTCCAGCCCAGCGTTTCTCATAATGTACTCTGCACATAAATTAAATAACCAAGATGACAATATACAGCCTTGATGTACTCCTTTTCCTATTTGGAACCAGTCTGTTGTTCCATGTCCAGTTCTAATTGTTACTTCCTGACCTGCATATAGGTTTCGCAAAATGCAGGTCAGGTGTTCTGGTATTCCCATCTCTTTCAGAATTTTCCACAGTTTATTGTGATCCACACAGTCAAAGGCTTTGGCATAGTCAATAAAGCAGAAATAGATGTTTTTCTGGAATTCTCTTGCTTTTTCCATGATCCAGCGGATGTTGGCAATTTGATCTCTGGTTCCTCTGCCTTTTCTAAAACCAGCTTGAACATCTGGAAGTTCATGATTCACGTATTGCTGAAGCCTGGCTTGGAGAATTTTGAGCATTACTTTACTAGCGTGTGAGATGAGTGCAATTGTGCAGTAGTTTGAGCGTTCTTTGACATTGCCTTTCTTTGGGATTGGAATGAAAACTGACCCTTTCCAGTCCTGTGGCCACTGCTGAGTTTTCCAAATTTGCTGGCATATTGCATGTAGCACTTTCACAGCATCATCTTTCAGGATTTGAAATAGCTCAACTGGAATTCCGTCACCTCCACTAGAGTACAGCTATTAGTATTTGCTACATTTCTCAAGCATAGATTGTAAAGTATTTATTAAAATAACAAAAACTAGCAGCTTTTCATGCTTTATTCCTGGAATGGACTAAGGTTTCATAATTAAATATTCACATGCCTATCACGCAGGTGCTGGTAGCATCTGAAGCTCACAGATGAGAAAACCAGCACGACATCAGAACATACATTGAAGGTCAGACATCTGCTGGCAGAAGACTAAGATTTGAAACTTATCTCCCTCTAAGGAAAAGCCACACTCTTAATCTATGTCTTTGAGTCTATGTCTTTAGAAGAAGTTAAAGAAAATATGTACTAAAATAATAATAATGACTATCTTTGAGTGATGTTACCAGATTTGAGAAGAGTCAAGAGGACCTTCCCATAAGGGTCTCAGTTCTTGTTAAGGACACAAAGAAGAATCTGAGGTCTTAACCATGACAAAAATAAATTTATTGGAGAAAGAACTGAAAGAGCACTTCAAGGGAGAGGTGGGTCAGGCTGAGAGAGGCACTGGCACCAGAATGATGAGGTAGGGGATTTGCAAGACAGGGCTTTTACATATTCATCTAGGTGGTCGTGGACTGAGAGTTTTGATTGACAGTTGCAAGTTACCTAACAGCAGGCTCTACTGTGTATGTCTTTCCCAAAATTCAGTCTGTTCTAATCAGATGTAAGTATATATGGAATATTAATGAACACTTAATGGGCCTCCCACTGCCTAAGGTCACTTGAGCTGTGCCCAGAGTTGGAGCCACTCCTGTAGTTAGTTTGTATCTACTGTGCGAATAGCTGGCAGTTAGAAAAGTCTCTGTGGTTATTTTGTAGGATATCTGGGAGCTCCCCTCGGCCAATTAGGGCATGTCTGAGGTTGGATTTAGAAATCAGTTTGAATCCTAAATTCCTACCTAACAGTGATAGGACTATGAATGATTTTTCTATTATTATTAATAACATCATTACTATCATACAATCATCCTCTTTAATATCCTATCTTCTTGTATTTTCTAAGTTGTATTTAATGAAAGTGCATTCTTTGTTAATTATTTTGTATTATGGGAAAATAAGAAAAAGTCAGTCATATGTGATTATTTTTGCAATGGATTTCTTTGCTATAGATTTGAAAAGTAATAAGGGTGTGTAACTTACTCTAATAAGTTGATAGAAGCAGAGAGGTTTACATGGTAATTTGGGGGGTCAGATGTGGCATGACAATTCTCTCTACACGGATTCCTCTCATGCCTCACTTCTCTTGTCCATTTCCATAAATGGAAAATGAAATGGTTGAAATAGATTATTTCTAGGCTACCTTCCAATTCCATTATCCCAGGATTCAAATATTGTCATTTAAATGCTAATATTTATCTTCCCTAATAGAAGTTCATTTTTGTGCCCCAATAATCACATATCTAGTTTTATACAATAAAAGTATACTGTTTTAAAAAATTCTGGAGTTTCCTAGGCAAAAATGCTTTCCTTTATGTTTTCTATAAAGCAAAAATTCCATCACAGGGAATTCCCTGGCAGTCCAGTGTTTAGGACTTGTGCTTTCACTGCCAAGGGCCAGAAT
This sequence comes from Capra hircus, assembly GCF_001704415.2. Taxonomy (NCBI): domain Eukaryota; kingdom Metazoa; phylum Chordata; class Mammalia; order Artiodactyla; family Bovidae; genus Capra; species Capra hircus. The sequence continues at coordinate 106,738,610 of NC_030813.1, forward strand.
TCAATTTCTGATCAGGGAACCAAGATCCCACACGCTGCAGGGCCAAAAAAAAAAAAAAGAAAGAAAGACAATTTCATCACATAAAGAGATGCATCCCAGAGTGTTAACTCATCTTTCCCTCCATTTCAAATGCTAGTCTGGGAGCTACCTGCTGGATTCTCCTTTTCCAGCCTTACTGAGTAGCTGTGCTACCAAGATGGATTTCAGGGACTTCTAGGATGTGGTTGCTCTCTATCTGGTCAATATACAAGCACATAGCTTCTACCAGGGACCACAACCTGTTCTAGGTGCATGGGCTAGAGAGCTTTTTCAAGTATGCGTTAAACATTTCCATGAATTTCCTGTCTCTGAAATTTCCTCACTGTTCAGTTTTGTTTTGCTTTCTGTTTTGATCCTGACACACCTCCCTTGGAATTGAATGGATGGTGCTTCTAATCCCAAGTCTGTTATTTTATCAGTTGTTTGCATCCCTAAATATCACAGAGCAATCTTCATTTATGTAAGATTTTCATGAAAGCTTGCTGTTATTGTTTAGTCACTAAGTCGTGTCACTCTTCGTGACCCTATGGACTGTAGCCCACCAGTCTCCTCTGTCCATAGAATTTTCCAGTCAGGAGTACAGGAGTGGGTTGCTATTTCCTCCTACAGGGGATCTTCCCAACCTAGGGATCGAACCCATGTCTTCTGCTTTGCAGGCAGATTCTTTACCACTGAGCCACGAGGGAAGCCAGTAAAGCTTACAGACTATTTATAAGCAGTTAGGATTTGTGTCTCCTATATTTACTTAACGCTATCAGGCAGCAACTCAGCTTTGAAGAAATAAATCCACGTCAATAACCTTAAATTAACTACCTCTTTGACATTTGATAGGCTCTTTTCCACTACATTATTACTGTGAGTTTAAGGAATTTCCTTTCATCTTTCTAGAATTACTAAAAATGGAGCTTTCAATAAAATAGAAGCCCTAATGCAGTCAGTTATCCTCTGTTATGCCTGTTTCTGGAAAGAGTGTGCATAAAATACCAAGTGGTAGAGTAATGGATCAGAAGCTAGTTCAAAAGGGAAACTTTTAAGTTCTGTTTTGGACATGCTTAGTTCAACATCCTTGTGAGAAAATCCAATGTAAAAGTTGAAGGGACAGTCTGGACCTCTAAATATAAATCTGGAGCCATCAGCAGATGGTTTTTGAAATGTGTAGTTGATGAGATTACCTAGAAGATAATATGTGCATGCTCAGTCACTCAGTTATGTCCAACTCTTTGCAGCCCCGTGGACTCCTCTGTACATGGGATTTCCTATGCAAGAATATTGGAGTGCATTGCTATTTTCTCCTCCAGGGGATCTTCCCAACCCAGGGATCAAACCTGCATCTCCTGTGGCAGACAGATTCTTTACCACTGAGCCAATGGGAAGCCCTTGAAGAAAATATACAAAGAGAAAAATACCCAGAAAAAAAATTTTTTTCAGAAACAAACAGTACTCAACTATGGGACGGTACTGGAAAATACATCAAACACAAGCATAAAAAGGGCAATGAAAAAGTGAGAAATAAGTATGTCATAGTCTCTAAGGAAAGACAATATTTTTAGGGAATTTGGTTAATTGCATTAGCTATAGAGAAATCAAGCAAAATGAAGATTTTAAAATGTTTCTCAGATTTTGCCACATTGTTATTAACAAAGTCTGTGGTGGAAAATAATTGTTCTTTCCCTCAAAGAGTTACTGCTCTTTGCTGGAAACTGTTCACTTCTGCTTTTTTGTGAAAAATCTCCTTTCCTTCCTCCTCAGCCTAGATGGTTACTCTGGGTGATGTTCCCTAGTGTAACGTCATCCCATGTCCTGGCCACAGTTGTTTGAATCAAGGAAGAACACCTGATCCAAAACTTGTCAATAAGAATGCTTAGCTGGCAATTGGAAACTAAAGGAATATATGAGCTAAGCTTGAGCGATACTTTGAATTGAGAAGTGAACCAAGGAAAGTGTTAACTTGTGGCAGTTTTTGCTCTATCCAGACTATAGAAAAGAAAAAAACTGTCCGCAGCAAGAATGCATGATGGTGTATGAGACTGTATGTCCAATTTTTCCAAATTCCTAGCTTCATTCTGGCCTTAGTTTCCACAAACCTGTGCCATTTTCACCTCAGTTATTTCAAGTATAACTGTGTTATTAATACCAATAATATTTCTAAAAATAAATGAATGCATACTATGGTAGTGAAGGAATATTATGAAACAGTTACATACTACTTTATCTGAAAATCCTCATAATAACCCTATTACTAACTCATCACAACAGGGGAAGTGAGACATGTAGAGGTCAAGCAACTTGTCTAAAGCCGTGGAGCCAGTGGGTGTCAGGGTTAGGACTTAACATGCATGTTCTATATGCACATTTCATACTTTGAGCCATCACATCTTACTTTCACCACAAGCAGTATTATAAATAACAGATGCTCAAAACTGGCAGAGAAGTGGGTATTGGAAACAATGACAACATATTTATTCTGGACTAGGAAGCTTGCCATTCTTGTTGTGCTGTAATGAACTAATTGGATAATCTATTATCCGTTGACTTTTGGTTTTGGATGTGAGCATTAAGACTAAAGCTTAAAAGCACTTTATCAGGTCATTATACCATGTGTGTGTGGTTACTGACGATAGTCTATAAGATACCAAAGGAGAAACATTCTCAAATTCAAGCTGTTCTAACTTAAAGCCAAAAGAGAAAAAAAAAAAAAGAGAGAGAGAGAGAGAGAGTATCAGGACAGGAACACAAATTTGTTAATAGTCCTAGAGATCTGAGAGCCCAGGTAACTGTGTATAATAACGGACATATGGATTAGGGATCTCTGGAAGGTGTCAGATGACTTGAGACAATTTGAACCAGCATGCCTCCCCAAAGGACTTCTGCTTATGTCCTTTATCTTGTGGGACTAATGTGTTAAACTCTTTCTAAGGTGGTGAAGTCTTCTTTCCAAAGTACTCAGTTATAATGTGATTCAAAGCAAGGCAATATTCTACAGTAGATGATAAATATTTCCAATAAAGGTTTATACGCAAGAGAAATCCTCCCAGTGAGCAGAATTAGATGTAGCCAAATGGCTGATCACAAATCTCACTCCCTGGTCGAAGAGGTAATTCAGAAAAGTCATCTCCAAGAGCTCCATCCATCCTTTCAATGATTCTTACTATGTTTATCCAACTGAATATGATTTGTGGTCTGGATCAATGATCCACACATGCTTCATCAACTTTCCTCCTTGTTTTTCCTGGTAAAGTTTATTGCCACTATCCTGCTTTTTCTCCAGTATTGTATACTAATATGTTTGAGAATCCACAGAACAGACTAGTTAAAAGTGTTAATTCTGAAGCAAAAATGTACAGATCAAAGTCCAGGATCTATCATGGATTAGCTGCACAAACGTGGGTAAATTAGCTAACATTTTGATGTCTTACTTTGCTCACATGACAATACAGATAATGTGGATCAGAACTTGGTAGCTTATGACATTATTTTTAGATACCAAATCTAAAACATTCCTTGGTGTTCATTGAGGAATTCACATTTATTAAGTTCCTACCATGAACCAGATCCTGAGCTAAACAACAAACTTAACACTGCTTTAATGCAGATGTAAGCTAGTGAGGAAAATAGATATGAATCATATAATTTTACAAAAGATAGGGAGGACGGGGAAGAAAGCTGCAATTCTGAGAGTTGATACTAAGATCCACAGTGGGAAGATTTTTGGTCATTTAAGGTAGGGAAGTTTTGAAAATATATGTATTGATAGAATATATGATTGTAGCCAAGAGGGAAGGACCAGTGAACAACCATTGCTTCATCTGCTGAGTTCTACAACATTCTGGGCCTTTCTTTTCTGAAATCTGAACCCTCCTTCCCTCAGTTCTATCTGCATGATTATCATAAAAGATTCTGTGTAATTACAAAATGTGAGCTCAAACCTTGGACAGGAGAAGTCAGTTCATAAATTGGTGTCTCCCTTAAATGAGGCCAATTGAAAAGATATTCAGGAGATGAAATCCATCCAAGAAATGACATTTAGATCTGGCTACTCTTTTGAGCCGGAGTAATGCAACACAGAGGATATTGATTGCTGCTGTTTTTCTGTTAGTTTGTTTGTCTTCTGTTTTGCACACTTAGGAACAGAGACAATCAGCTTGTAACAAGACGGAAGAAGAAAACTTGTGGAGAGGCCCAAGGGTGAGACCTGAAGAGATCAAGATGTGATTCCAGGGATGGTTCTGTGAGATATGCTATACCCTAATTGTAACTTTCCTTTTGACTCAGTTATTGTGTTATTCAATTTGGGTTTCTACTGCTTGGCCACTAAATTATAGAATCCTAACCAATCCTCAATAAGAGCAATTTCAGTGAAGTGTTAGGATTGGGAATCAGACTATAAAGTGAATCAAGAGTAACCTGAAGCCAAAGAAGAATAGCATGAATAGGGAACATTTTCAAGTAACGTACAACTGAGGCTGTGCAAGTGACACCAGGGCAGAGCTAGTGTCTAAGAAGTATATTAGAGACAGCCCACCAGGCTTCTCTGACCATGGAATTCTTGAGACAAGAAAACAAGTGGATAGCCATTCTCTCCTCCAGGGGATCTTTCTAATTTAGGAATCAAACCCAGATCTCCTACATTGCAGGGAGATTCTTTACCATCTGAGCCACCAGGGAAGTCCAGAGATAGCTAGTGACCCCCAAACAAAGCTGTTCCCCTTCAGTGATGTAGACTTGGTACTGTGCGGCAGCCTCCCTGCAAGGATGAGCTATGGGTCTGTTTCCTTTTGCTTGTATTATTTTGTTATGTTAAATTAATAGTGAAGACCCAAGAGCATGCTTGAATACTGATGAGAAGTATATTAGTTCTGCTTTCCTGCATAACAAGTCGATCTAAAACTTAAATGACTTAAAACAGTATTTTTGTTTGTTTTGTTTTACACTCCTGGTTCTGTAGTTTGGCAATCTGGGTTGTGTTCAGATTCGGCTAGTCTGGGCTGGTCTTCCTCATAGACGAGAGGTCAGCAGGCAAACGCTGATTTTCTTGATCTGGGTATTATAAGGTGGCCACATTTCATGTGTGCAGGTTGGCTTGCCGCCATCTAGGTTGAGAAGACAATTGGACTACATGCCTTTTATCATCTAATAGGCTTGTCCAAGCTTGTCACACTCAGGATTCTAAGAGAGGGAAGAGGGCAAACCCTAATGTGCAAGCACTTTTCAAATCTTGTCTCATATTTGCTATAGTTTTTTGACCAAAGAAGGCAAATGGCCAAGAGTGGAGACAGAGCTAATATTGAAGGGCATTTCCAAACGGTGTGCATTGAGGGAGACCTGCAAAATCAGAACCACTATTGATCAATCCACCACAAGAGAAATAGCAAGTGAATATAAAAGAATGAAATGGGATAAGCGTCTGTGAAGACTACATATAGCTTTCAGGCCCATTATAGCTATATAATTGAAGACAGATTTGCTAGGAGTTCAACAATTTAAAAAGCAGAATTTGGGGGGAATTTTAAATAAAATGCTGGTGGCCAATGCGATATTACATTTTCTTGGACTTCAATTGTGTGTTTCTCATAGAAGGATTATAGAGCTGTAAAAAGAAGACTTTCTTTTCAGAAATTGGGACAGCCCACTGCCAGCAGTGTGCTCTGCTCCACTTGCTAATTACTGTCATGCTAACAGAGGTTAAATATTTATGAAGAATGTGCTTCTGTCTCCCAATCTAATTTTTAAACTCGGATTCTCTAATCTCATTGCGATGTTAATAACCCGTGTTTTCTCCCTCCCCTTTAGGTTTTTGGGCAAGAGTCAAAGATCCCTCAGTTCTCATTTGTTTGGTAAAGAAAGCCATGTTGGTGGGCATGAATACTGCTTAAAGAGTGTTGCCAAGAATTGGGAGTGGAAGAAATTGACAAGAAACTATTTTTAATTCAAGCGAAAAATTGATTTGTGCAGAATAAGTGATGCTGGAAACAGACCTTGCAGTTACCCGTGGCACTAATGCTCCGCCTTTCCTCAGCGCTGTGACCTTGGACAAACTAACGCCTCCGAGACTTGGTTTCCTCATCACTAAAATGAAGATGATTTTTTCTCTTTTTAAATATCTGACTCCATGAATACGCTTCCAAGGCATCTGTGACAAATTACCACTAACTCAATGGCTTAAACAACACAATTTTTTTTTTTTTAAATTTTATGGTTCTGAAGGCCAGAAGTCTAAACTGGATTGACAGCGGGGGTTCCGTCTGGAGGTTCTAGGAGAGGATCCATTCCCCTCCCTTTTCCAGCTTCTAGAGGCTGTCCACATACCTTGGCTCGTCTTCACCATCCCCCTCCAGCCTCTACTTTCATCACCTCGCCTCCTTCTCCATCTCTGACCCTCCTGCCTCTTAAGGACCTTTGAGATTATAGTGGACCCATCTGGGTAATTCAGAAAACATTCCCATTTTAAGATCTTTAACTTAATCACATCAGCCAAATCTCTCTGGCCACGGAGAATAACATTCATAAATTTGTGGGATTAAGACGCAAACATCTTTACAGGGCATTGTTCTGCCTGCTGCTGTTCATGTAGCTGTTGTAAAGATGGCATAACCTTGTAAAGCACTGAACAAATGCTGTCAGATGCCAATGAACAAATGCTGCTGCCTCTGACTTCTCTCCTTTGTCTCGCTGCTGTTGACTGAATCCTCATATACCTCAAGGAAAATGTCCCAGTTCCCTAGCACTGCCTGAAATGTGCCCAGAAACTCATTCTGACCCTAAGTGTTTGAGCTAAAGCTCCAAACACTCAAAATTAACTGTATCCCATCAACCCCCTTTCTATGCTGCATCAGGCCTCCATGCTTTTGTTCAAATTACCTCTCCCTTCCACCCACAGAATAATCTTTGCACCTTTATTAGGGGGTATGTGTGTGTGTGTGTGTGTGTGTGTGTGTGTGTGTGTGTGTGTTAGTCACACAGTCATCTCTGATTCTTTGTGACCCCATGAACTATAGCCCACCAGGTTTCTCTACCCATGGGATTTTCCAGGCAAGAATACTGGAATGGGTTGTCATGCCCTCTTCTGGGGGATCTTCCTGACCCAGGGATTGAATCCAGGTCTCCTGCATTGCAGGCGGTTCCATTAAATTACATTCCCTTTAGAGGATATAGGGGATATGATCCCATTAAATTCTATAAAACTCAATTCAGGCATTTACCTTCTTCAGAAAGTCATCCCTGAGCCCTTGCCTGGCCTGATCCTTCTTCCCCAACCTGGCTAGAAGCTTCCTCTGAACCCTACCTACTCTGGGCTCTTGCCATTCTCTTTATCATGGGGCTTACCACACTGTCTTATGATTATTTCATAGATATCATTTCCTCACTGGACGGCGTCATCGTGATGGTGATGCCATCTCTGCATCCTAAGAGCATTTCAATATGTGGTGCACCATTTTGTCCTTAGATTTGTTATCATAAACACCCTCCAGGAAGTGGATGATCTGCGTTGCTTTCCAAGCTGCTTAGACAAACAGTAACAATGCCAGCTAATGGCAGAGGCCACATTAAGGATCTGTACAGACAAGCTGAGCTCTTTAGTACTGAGATGAAAAACCTGAGCCACTAAAGCCAGCGACATATGACATAGGGAATCTGAAGATGTTGGCTTAGAGGCAAACTCACCTTCAGGGTCATCTGGAGGGTAGATGGTTTTAGACAACAGTTTGAGTGAAACTCTATACACTAACAAGAAGTGTTGTGATTTAGCAAACAATAAGCCCTACTTTCCAGATGGACAATCTTCACTCCAATACTTTGGCCACCTGTTGTGAAGAGACGACTTATTGGAAAATACCCTGATGCTGGGAAAGATTGAAGGCAGGAGGAGAAGGGGGCAACAGAGGATGAGATGATTGGGTGGCATCACCCACCCAATGGACATGAGTTTGAGCAAACTCTGGGAGATGGTGAAGGACAGGGAAGCCTGGCGTGCTGCAGTCCGTGAGGTCACAAAGAGTCAGATGCCACTGAGCTACTGAAAAACCACAACAAAGTCCTGCTGTCCAGATGGGAAAGCTTTGCCTTCCAGGTGCCAATAGCTCAACTGAGGAAGATAAAATTGCACACATTAAAGTGGCAAGGAAGGCAGCTCAAGTGAACAAATTATACAGAATTGATGGTCAGTACCTGAAAACAGTCCAGCAACACTCAGCTTTAGAAGCTTCCAGATCAGAGTTCAAATCCTATTTCTACCACTTGCTCAATATAGGACCATAAAGGACTCTCATCACTCTCTGATCGATGACAGAAAACATTGGAGCTGTTCATTTTCTATGTGGCAGGCGTCCTTCTCACGGCCCTACCTGGGGTGACTGACTTAATCCTTAGTTCCACTCTTCTGTGGACTTCCCTGGTGGCTCAGACGGTAATGTGTCTGCCTACAATGTGGGAGACCCAGGTTCGATCCTTGGCTGGGAAGATGCCCGGGAGAAGGAAATGGCAACCCCCTTGCCTGGAAAATTCCAAGGACGGAGGAGCCCAGTAGGCTACAGTTCGTGGGGTCGTAAAGAATCAGACGTGACTGAGCGACTTCATTCCACTCTACGAGATTCTGTTCCTCTTCATTTACAGAAGAGGGAAACTGAGGCACAAAACGATCCTATTATGTCCCCGAAGCCCTAACGCAAGCATGGGGGGAGCAGGACCATTACCTTAACGCTCTAGGCTCATGCCATCCCTCTGTGTTGTGCGCACCCGACCACTTCTCAGAGATGATGCAGAGGCTGAACAAGTCACTGGATGTGGAAGAGGTCTTGAGTTCTGGGACCCACCCCAATGCAGAGATTGATCCCATTTCCCTCCTGTCACCCCTTCCTCTCAATCTTTCTTTAGATTGATAACGTTCGGATTTGTTCTGATCTGAAATATACATAATGATGTGCATGATTTGCAAGCCTGGTAATGGTTGTGAGAAATCGAGTGAAATCAGAAAGATTGAATGACTCAGTGATAACAGTTGAACACATTTATTTACATAGTTAGCCACTCATGTTTCCAACAGTATTTCTAGCTGCACTTCTTTTCCCAGATTTCCCCAGCCTATTCCAAAGCCTTGTAAATCTGCTAAGTTAGTTCACTCCCTGGCCCGTTCAGTCACTCATTCCTTAGGTGCTTATTTCCTACCTTCCGCATTCCAGGTGCCAGGGATTTGGTCTCAACAAGACAGACAAGGTTCTGGTTCTCACATAACTGGCTTTCATGTAGGGTGTCTGCAGACAGTATACAAGTTGCAGCTAAATCCCCTGGAGAGGGAAATGGCAACCCACTCCAGGATCCTTACTGGGAAGTCCCATGGACAGAGGAGCCTGGTGGGCTATGGTCCATAGGGGTCACAAAAGAGTCAGACACGACTCAGCCACTGAGCACAAACAGGGTAAGTTCAGATAAGGGTCACTGATAGGAAGATAATACAATTTTTAAAAAATGGTACAGCAAATTGCCCGTGTGAGCATCTGTATATTAGAGGCAGAGGTGAGTGAGCCTTTCACAGGAAGTGACTCTGAAGCTGAAATCCACATGGTGAGAAGGATGCCCAAGGTTGGGGTGTTTGAGGCACAGCTGGAAAACCAGGGAGCAAGGGAGAGGGAGGTCACACAGAGGTCAGAGAGGAAGGCAGGACCCAGATTAGTGAGGTCTTGGCAGCCAGGTCAGCAGAGCAGTGTTGTGATCAGAAGAGCAGGTTTAAAATCTCCCTCTGGCTTTTGCATAGATGGTGGATGATGGCAGTGTAATGAGAGGTGAGGGGAGGAGATGCAGGTATCAGCTAGGAGGCTATTCTTACGCCCACATGAGAAACAGAGCTTGGAGTGGGTATGGCAGCAATGTTTCGACACATAGCACCTACCATTTACAAGCAATCTTTTGTTAGAGGGCACGAGCCTCCACTTGGAGTGGTAAATCTGTCCAGTTGGAAACCACATCAGATGCTTCTTTCTATCCTCATAAAAGCATCAGTCAAGAGTGAAAACTAAAAATTTATCCTCAGATCAATTTTCTACTCCAATCTCAAAAGCTCAGCTTTCTACTTCAGCAGACCTTTAGATGCTAGGCTCTGCAAGACGTGGACATTGTGAGCCAAAGCAGAAGCACAAATGAAAACGTCCAGTGTAAAATGCATTGCCACTGTGTTATTTCTCCGTCCTCACCAGAGCAGAGCATGACACACTGACTTTAGAGATTAACTTTTGGTGATCTGACCAAAGCACATTCGTTTCTACCGTTCTCTCTTTCCCATTCATGGGACTGATTTTTTAAAAATTAATTAATTGATTTGTTATTTGTTGGGTTGCTCTGGCTTATCTTTGCTGTACATGGGCTTTCTTTAGTTGAGACAAGCAGGGGCTACTTTTCATTGCAAGGCTCGGGCTTCTCATTGCTGTGGCTTCTCTTGCGCAGAGCACGGGCTCTAGGCACACCAGCTTCAGCAGTTGCAGCACATGGGCTCAGTAGCTGTAGTGCCTGGGTTTAGCTGCTCCATGGCAGGTAGAATATTCCTGGACCAGGGATCGAACTCCATGTCACCTGCATTAACAGGTGGATTCCCATCCACTGTGCCACTGCCACCAGGGAAGACCGGGATTGACTTGTAATGTTACATTTGAGGAGCATCTCCACCCTCTATTCCTAAAGTACCTACTACCCCTCTATGTGTGTCACTGAGGTCTCAGCTTTGGAGACATTGCTCCTTCTGCGGGTTTCATCTCATCATCACAAAATATGTTGGTCATTCTAACCTTTATTCAAGGGGCAAAAAGGCAAATGTCCTTCTGCGACTATTTGAGTGTGTGTGTGTGTGTGTCTGTGTTTGTGTCTGTGTGTGTAGGGAGGAGGCGTAATTTTCAACCCGTAGGCATAGGGATGGGAGACACTGAGCGATGACGAGAGCTCTTGAACCTATGTATACACCATGCTTTGTCTCTACCGCAAATAGAAGGTGCTGCCTTTTATAAGTTCTAACATATTTTTAACGCATAGTAATGATGTTTTGTGGAATAAAATTCAGATGCATTTTGCACTTTTAATAATACATGACAGTCATATTTTTTCAGTTCTTGGATACTAAATTTATAAGTATTTTTCTCTGGAAGTGACAAGAGACTTTTAAGAAGGCCCTTGTGGCTCAGCTGGTAAAGAATCTGCCTGCAATGTGGAAGACCTGGGTTTGATCTCTGGGTTGGGAAGATCCCCTGGAGAAGGAAAAGTTACCCGTTCTAGTATTCTGGCCTGGAGAGTTCCATGGACTGTATAGTCCTTGGGGTCACAAATGGTCAGACATGACTGAGCGACTTTCACTTTTTACACTCAAAAAGGTGAATATTCTCTGAGATGCAGGCTGAAGGTTCAGGCATGGGTTCTTAGGCTACCGGACAGCTGACTCTGTGAGGCAGGGCTGCCCCTGCTGCTGTCTTGTGCTTCTGACGTTGCTGAGCACAAGCTCTGGGACCTCATGGGAGCTAAAGCAAAATCACATTCCTGAGGAGGGTTCACACACTCTGTGCACTAGACTTGGGATATTGACGCAACTTACTCTCCGAATTACCCCAATGAAGGAGGTGTTTACGTGAAGATGATTATAGGAATGATGGGAATCTTCACTTTACAAATGCAGGAACAGGTCCAGAGGAACCTGGAGCTCAGCAAGATTAAGTAACCTTTGCAAGTTCACGGTATCTTAGAGGCAGAGCCCAGTTGTTGCTGTCGTTGTTGTTCAGTTGCTCAGTGGTGTCGGACTCTTTGTGACCCCATGGACAGCAGCAAGCCAGGCTTCCCTGTCCCTCACTATCTCCCAGAGCTTGCTCAAACCCATGTCCATTGAGTCCTTGATGCCATCCAAGCATCTCATCCTCTGTTGTCCTGTTCTCCTCCTGCCTTCAATCTTTCCCAGCATCAGGGTCTTTATTGGCTCATCACATCAGGAGGCCAGAATATTGGAGCTTCAGCATCAGTCCTTCCAGTGAGTATTCAGGGTTAATTTCCTTTAAGACTGACTACACTTAAACTCAAAAATGTGAATCAGAAGATCTCAGTAACACCTCATGCTGTTTCAAATAGAAGTGTGTCAAATAAATGAATGAATGACTCATCTTCCAAAGCTGAGTCCCAGACATCTCAAAAATCTCTAGGTTTGTAGCTGGGACCGGGACCCATATGCGGGGCTTCATGCTAGCCTGAGAAAAGATGGAGATGCAGGCAGAGGAGGGGAGGAGGAAGTGTGGGGTGCTATTTGTTTCTCTAATAGTCCTGTGACACCAATATTTAATTCTCTCACTGAGGACATTTCCCATTGTGTCAGCAGAGCCAAGGAAATTGCTCATTGCAGAGAAGGGCCATATTTATGCTTCTATTAGGGAAAGAGCAGAGTGATGCTGTTCTCTGAGACTGTTGGTGCCCTCTCTCCACAGAGAGCCGACAGCAACACTGTTGCTCACTTATCCATCCCCTCATCCCTCCTCCCCTGCCCTGCATGGCAGGCAGCTGGTACTCCCTTTGTGCTTAGTCGCTCAGTCACAGCTGACTCTGCAATCCCATGGACTGTAGCCCACCAGGCTCCACTGTCCATGGGATTTTCCCATCAAGAACACTGGAGTGGGTAGCCATTCCCTTCTCTAGGGGATTTTCCTGATCTAGGGATTGGACCTGCATCTCCTGCATTGCAGGCAGAGTTTTTACCACTGAGCCACCAGAGGATACTCCCCTTGCCCTGCTTCAAATAAAGAGCACAGTCAGCTGTCCACATCTTCCTGGTATGCCCTGTGCGAGTTACTTTCCATCTCTGAGCTTATTTTGTTTTAATCTGTAAAATAAGAAAATCAATCTTATATAACATTGTGGTTTTTTGAGGATTAAATATGATGAGTGGTAAAATGTCAAGTAGTAAGTTCACTGCGCTACGGAAGCACCTCATAGATCTGATTGATTTTGTCACAGGCACTAGTCAGTAGTGACATGAAGGTAAAAGCATGGGCTTGGAGACAGCTCCACCCAAGACAAAGACTTCAGTTTGTCACTTACCAGATATGTGACAGTGTCACAGCTCTGAAAGTTGTCCTTTGCCCTGAAGGAGCCATATCATGGCCATTTCTTACCAGTAGAACCCTCCACTTTCCTCTGTGAGAAATGCTTGCCCCTTTACCGGTGGGCCCAGGTCCTCGCTATGTCAATACTCAGGGTCCAGCATGGGGTCAGGTGGACCCAGGCCTGCTCCAACCTGTGGGTCATCAGATATTGGAGTTGCTATACTTTCTCTTGTGACTGAAGCCTTATCAAAGCAGCAGCCCCTCTCCCAGAGGCCGAAGCCTTGTCCTGCTCTTACCATCTGGGGATACTTACTGGTTGGCTAGTGGGTGCCCCCCACAGGGATCATTGAGATGGACAATACATAGCACCTGCCCACAAGAAGATCAGATTTTAGAGGAGAGACAAAGAAAGGACAAATAGCAATCATTTGTGTCAATGTTTACTGCAGACCAGGGACACTATGGGCTTCTCTGGTGGCTCAGACAGTAAGAATCTGTTTGCAATGCAGGAGACCTGGCTGGGTTCGATCCCTGGGTCAAGAAGATCCCCTGGAGGAGGACATGGAAACCTACTCCAGTATTCTTGCCTGGAGAATCCCCAAGGACAGAGGAGCCCGGTGACTACAATCCATAGGGGCAGAGAGTCAAACACGACTGAGCATACACACAGGTATACTATAGCACTTTCCTTATTGCCAGTTCGGATACAAGACTTATTTTTATAACACAAATGTTTTCCAGCACAATTGATATGTCAGGGAACAATCTGAGCATAATGCAAATTTTATATTTTCTTAGCGAAATTTTGTCTACAAGAAACTTTGATAAACAAAGAAAACTTCAGCCATGTGAACAGAGACATATGAAGATACATAAAATGAACACACAACAAACCTCAGACACCTGCAAACTGCCCAGCCCATCATGTGTGCCCCAAGCCACACTCTCCATCCACATCCTGTGCTGTGACTTTCCGTTCAGTATTATACCTCCCCTTCCCCACTTCTCCATTACTCACAGTATACAAGCTTCAGTCTTCTTCAAGGTCAAGGGCAATACTTGCTGATGTATTTTATTTTTTATCTTCTTTCCCTGTGTCAAACAGTGCCACCCTTTTTATTAATTTCCCACATTTTCTTTTTACGTGTCAGTCAGTGATGAAGTTTTGGAGTTCTGTGCCAATAATTCCATTTTTCCCTTGAGCCCTGTGGCTTTTATTGCATGAATGTGCATAGGGCAGTGATTTTTAGGGACTTGTAAGTCACATTACAACAAAACTAGCTGTACATAATTTCACTTAATTTAGCCTAATAGTAGCAGGTGGGTGTATGTCAATATTTACTCAGTTCAGTTCAGTCGCTCAGTCTCATTCGACTCTTTGTGACCTCATGGACAGCAGCACACCAGGCCTCCCTGTCCATCACCAACTCCAGAGCTTGCTCCTGGAGTTGCTCATGTCCATTGAGTCAGTGATGCTATCCAACCATCTCATCCTCTGTAGTCCCCTTCTCCTCCCGCCTTCAATCTTTCCCAGCATGTGGGTCTTTTCCAATGAGTTAGTGCTTCATATCAGGTGGCCAAAGTATTGGAGTTTCAGCTTCAACATCAGTCCTTCCAATTAATATTCAGGACTGATTTCCTTTAGGATGGACTGATGGATCTTCTTGCAGTCCAAGGGACTCTCAAGAGTCTTCTCCAACACCACGATTCAAAAGCATCAGTTCTTCAGTGTGCAGCTTTCTTTATAGTCTAACTCTTACATCTATATGTGACTACTGGAAAAACTGTAGCTCTGACTAGACAGACCTTTGTTGGCAAAGTGATGTCTTGGCTTTTTAATATGCTGTCTAGGTCGGTCATAGCTTTTTTTCCAGGGTGCAAGAGTCTTTTATTTTCATGGCTGTAGTCACAATCTACAGTATTTACTAGGTAGACATTATTTTCATCAATAACAGATAATGATTAATCCAGGTTTCCATCTACTATTTCGTAAAGCTGAAATGAAAACTCAGGTTCATCAGATTCCCAAGCGTGGCTCTTAGCCCTAGTGTTTCCAGAATTGAAGAATTCTACTTCCTTATTACTTAAGAGATACTCAGTACCAGAATCAGCTTTCACAGAACATTTGAAGATGTCCAACTAAAATTTTCAGAGCTTGGATGCTATCCAGGGGAATGTAAAGCATGACACAGTCCAGCGCTTCTGTTTAAAAGTTTATCACATCTGAGAGAACAGAAAACAGGTCTCTCACCTGCAAGAACAGAGGTATTCATTAGTTTCCTCCCACAAGGGGGTTCACGGTGATGTGGACACTGCCAGGTTCGCAAATACAGAACGAAGCAGACGTCTTCCCAGCCTCACTCTGCTTAGGGTTCAATGGAGAGAGCAGAGGAGGAGACACGTCCAGGGAGCCAGGTTTCCTGGATGCTGAGAAACAGAGCATTCTAAACTGGAGGGCGTGCTGGGTAAGGTCAAAGACTTCGGGGAACCCCTGTAAAATGGATGTCAAAATGGGAGCTTTGAAGGGCCAGGCTAGGGATAGAAGCCAGGTATAGATTTTTGGATTGAGGAATGAGGGAGATGTGAAAAATAGAGGCAGGCAGTCAAAAGAAACCCTTTGGGAAAGTTTCACTAAAAAGCAAAGAAGTGTTAATAGGTGGGCATGAGACTTGGGGATCTTGTATTAAAATGAGGTGAAATGAGCCTGCATAAATGCCAAAGCAAAGGAGGACATTGATGTCTACATTGAAGGCAGGTGATGAATGGAAGAGACCAGCCCCCACACCCTAAAGTTGTCTTCCCATCCTTCCCCACCCCCTGGGGCAGGGTTGTTCAGACCGTTTTTCCCTGACCACACCCCTGTGCCCCACCCCCAGCAGCCAGCATCCTTTGGAGTCACCAGGCTTGCAGTCCTGTGTCTTGTGTGATTCTGGCAGTCTGGCTGGCTGACCAACCAGGTAGGACAGGTCCACACAAAGCCACTGGCCTCACACTAACTTCTTATCCTTGATCTGCGCTATGGGCACCTGAAACTGTGAGAGGGTGTTAGGGGAGCTGAGGACCACTCCAGGGAGCCCTGTAAGCTGCCCATGAGTGTGACTGCTGAAGGCTGGGCTCCCTAGGTGGGGACCAGTTCTTCTTTCTTCCCCTCTTGCTCCTGCCATCCGCTTCTGCTGTTGCAGAAGCTGATGTCTGCAAATACCTGGCTGAAGCGAAAGCCGGGATTCCATCTCAACGCTTGTAGCAATATCAGGCAAAATGGGGCAGAGCTTTAGAGTAAAAAATAAAAGGCTTGAATCCTGATTACCCTGCTTTGAGAGTGAAGGTCCTGAAGCACATGTTTCCCAAAGTATAAACTTAACGCCTCTGTGGATATACATGGCAATTTTATGGCACATACATGATGATTTTTCAGTTGAAGCTGAAATTCACATGAATACAGTTAAACATATTAAAGTGAATAATTCAGTAGGGGTTTTTTTAGTATATTAATAATGTCACACAACCATCTCTAGTTTCTCTAGTTTCAAACTCTCTCTAGTTTGAAAGCTTTTCATAATCTTATAAAAACATTCTATACCCAGCATTTAACTTACATGCAGAGTGTATCATGTGAAATGCCAGGCTGGATGAAGCACAAGCTGGAAACAAGATTGCCAGGAGAAATATCAGTAATCTCAGATACACGGATGACACCACCCCTATGGCAGAAAGTGAAGAATTAAAGAGCCTCTTGATGAAAGTGAAAGGTGAGAGTGAAACAGTGGGCTTAAAACACAATATTCAAATAACTAAGATGGCAGCTGGTCCCATGACTTCATGGCATATAGATGGGGTAACGATGGAAACAGTGACAAACTTTATTTTGGGGGGCTCCAAAACACTGCAGATGGTGACTGCAGCAATGAAATGAAAAGACGCTTGCTCCTTGGAAGAAAAGCTGTGACCAACCTAGGCAGCATATTAAAGAGCAGAGACATCACTTTGCCAACAAAGGTCCATCTAATCAAGGCCATGGTTTTTCCAGTAGTCATGTATGGATGTGAGAGTTGGACTATAAAAAAGGCCGAGCACTGAAAATTTGATGCTTTTGAACTGTGGTGTTGGAGAAGACTGTTGAGAGACCCTTGGAAAGGAAGGAAATCAAACCAGTCAGTTCTAAAATCCTGAATATTCATTGAAAGGACTGATGCTGAAGCTGAAGCTTCAATACTTTGGCCACTTGATTCAAAGAACTGACTCATTGGAAAAGACCCTGATTCTGGGCAAGATTGAAGGCAGGAGGAAAAGGGGACAACAGAGGATGAGATGGTTAGATGGCATCACCAACTCGATGGACAGGAGTTTGAGCAAACTCAGGGAGTTGGTGATAGGGAAGCCTGGTGTGCTGCAGTCCGTGGGGTCTCAAAGAGTCAGACATGACTAACTGACTGAACTGAACTGATAGCCAGCAAATAATCATTCCTGATTTCTGCCATCCCCTGGTAAATGTTTATCGATTTTCTATCTCTGTGGATTTCCTCATTCTGGATAATTCATATAAAAAGAATCATACAATACGTGGCTTATTGGATCTGCCTTCTTTCACTTAGGGCTTCCCCGGTGGCTCAGAGGTAAAGAATCTTCCTGCCAGTTCAGGAGACTTGGGTTCAATCTCTGGGTTGGGAAGATCCCCTGAAGAAGGAAGTATTCTTGCCTGGGAAATCCCATGGACAGAGGAGCCTGGCAAGCTACAGCCCATGGTGTCGCAAGAGTCAGACACCACTTAGTGACGAAACAACACAATCGTCTTTCACTTAGCATAATGTTTTGAGGTCCACTCAATTTGTAACACATATCAGAACTTCTTTTATTTGTCTGGCCTAACAATATTCCTTTTTATACATATACCAGATTATTTATTCATTTATCATTGATGGACATTTGAGTTGTTTCTATTTGGTGCTATTATGAATAACCCTGAATGTTCATATACAAGTGTCTGTATGGATATGTTTTCATTCTTTTAGCAGGCATATATCTAGGAGTGAAATTGTTGGGTAACAATTTTAATAATTGCATATATATTTATTTTCTGTATATCATATGTATACATGTGTTTATTTATCAGTTCAGTTCAGTCGCTCAGTCATGTCTGATTCTTTGTGACCCCATGGGCTGCAACACGCTAGTCTTCCCTGTCCATCACCAACTTTCAGAGCTTGGTCAAGCTCATGTCCATTGAGTCAGTGATGCCATCCAACCATCTCATTCTCTGTTGTCCCCTTTTCGTCCTGCCTCCAGTCTTTCCCAGCATCAGGGTCTTTTCCAATGAGTCACCTCTTCACATCAAGTAGCCAAAATATTGGAGCTTCAGCTTCAGCATCAGTCCTTCCAATGAATATTCAGGACTGACTTGCTTTAGGATTGACTGATTGGATCTCCTTGGAGTCCAAGGGACCCTCAAAAGTCTTCTCCAATACCACAGATCAAAAGCATCAAATTCTTCAGGGTATATATATAAATATTTCCCAAATAAGTCCTTTATTACCTGCACAGTCTGAAACAAATGTGCCCACCATTTGTACTTTATTTGTACTTGATATTTTTTAAATTTATTTTGATTACTTATTTTATGTGTATCATATATATATATGCATACATGAGTATATATTGTCTGAAGTCAAGGGCTTATTTATATTATACATTCACAAATATAAAAATGCATGTAAATATATATATATTTCACATAAAGTTATAAAAATATATATTTCATATAAAGTTATATAAAATATATACATTTCATATAAAATTATATAAACTATATATATTTCATGTAAAATTATGTAAAAATTTTATATATATATATATATATATATATATAAAAACAGGAAGCCCTTGACTTTAGGGCTTCCTGTTTATCTATGGCAGAGGAACCAGAGATCAAATTGCCAACATCTGCTGGATCATGGAAAAAGCAAGAGAGTTTCAGAAAAACATCTATTTCTGCTTTATTGACTATGCCAAAGCCTTTGACTGTGTGGGTCACAATAAACTGTAGAAAAAACTGAAAGAGATGGGAATAACAGACCACCTGACCTGCCTCTTAAGAAACCTATATGCAGATCAGGAAGCAACAGTTAGAACTGGACATGGAACAACAGACTGGTTCCAAATAGGAAAAGGAGTATGCCAAGGCTGTATATTGTCACCCTGCTTATTTAACTTCTATGCAGAGCACATCATGAGAAACGCTGGACTGGGAGAAGCACAAGCTGGAACCACGATTGCTGGGAGAAAGATCAATAACCTCAGATATGCAGATGACACCACCCTTATGGCAGAAAGTGAAGAGGAACTAAAAAGCCTCTTGATGAAAGTGAAAGAGGAGAGTGAAAAATTTGGCTTAAAGCTCAAGATTCAGAAAACTAAGATCATGACATCCAGTCCCATCACTTCATGGGAAATAGATGGGGAAACAGTGGAACAGTGTCAGACTTTATTTTTCGGGGCTCCAAAATCACTGCAGATGGTGACTGCAGCCATGAAATTAAAAGATGCTTACTCCTTGGAAGAAAAGTTATGACCAACCTAGACATTATATCAAAAGGCGAGACATTACTTTGCCAACAAAGGTCCGTCTAGTCAAGGCTATGGTTTCTCCTGTGTTCATGTATGGATGTGAGAGTTGGACTGTGAAGAAAGCTGAGCGCCAAAGAATTGATGCTTTTGAAGTGTGGTGTTGGAGAAGACTCGTGAGAGTCCCTTGGACTGCAAGGAGATCCAACCAGTCCGTTCTGAAGGAGTTCAGCCCTGGGATTTCTTTGGAAGGAATGATGCTAAAGCTGAAACTCCAGTACTTTGGCCACCTGATGCAAAGAGTTGACTCATTGGAAAAGACTCTGATGCTGGGAGGGATTGGGGGCAGGAGGAGAAGGGGACGACAGAGGATGAGATGGCTGGATGGCATCACCAACTCGATGGACGTGAGTCTGAGTGAACTCTGGGAGTTGGTGATGGACAGGGAGACCTGGCGTGCTGCGATTCATGGGGTCGCAAAGAGTTGGACGCGACTGAGTGACTGAGCTGAACTGAACTGAATATAAGTAAGCCCTTGACTTCAGACATATGTATATTCATAAATACATATTATATATTATACATATAATACACATAAATTAATTAAAGAGATAAACAAATATATATGATAAATAAATATGTAATTATTGAAATCAGTATGCAACCTTATTTTTATATTTGTATAACAGTTCTTCCCTGGTGACTCAGATGGTAAAGAATCTGCCTGTAATGAAAGATCCCTGGATGAGAACAATCCGCTGGAAAAGAGAATGGATACCCACTCCAGTATTCTTGCCTGGAGAATCCCATGGACAGAAGCGTCTGAAATTCTATGGAGTTGCAAAGGGTCCCACACACCTGGGCAACTAACACTTTTGCTTTCGTGGGTAATATATGTATCAGTTCAGTTCAGTAGCTCAGTCATGTCCGACTCTTTGCGACTATATATATATATATATATATATATATATATATATAAAACAGTAAGTCCTTGACTTTATATATGTGAATTGTTTCTCAAGACAACTCTAAGCAATTAAAATCAATTTTAAAAATATCAGGTACAAATAAAGTATGAGTGGTGGGTTCATGCGTTTTAGACTGTGCAGGCAAAATAGGACCTATTTGAGAAGTACCTAGGCTAACAGCTTAAATGAAGAGGCTCATTCTCTTAATTCTTTAAATGGGACATAGTAACAACGTCATGGGTGTTTATAAGGTTGAAATCCAATGACAAATGTGACAGCTCCCCAGTCTTCTCAGCTCAGGGGTACAGGTGGATTTCATAAGTGTATTGATTTAACTTCGCAGCATAATCTTATGACCTCAATTCCCTTCAAAGTGCCCCCTCCATTGCAGTATTATTTCTGGGAACTTTTGAGCCACTCACATCCAGGATCAGGGCCAGCCCTGCCCACTCCTCCTGGTGTGTGTTCCACAGCACCTGCTTTGCTGGCCCAAGAAGTTAGCATGCCCAGCTAAGGATGCTTCCTCCAGGGCATCTCAAACCTACAAAACCCTTGGGATTTCAGCGGGTTGGTGCAGATCCTGGATCCCCAGCATGCTTCCAAAGAAGAGCTGCTTTAGTTTCTCCTCCGAATTTTTCCACGTCTAGCTTCAACCCATAGGCTGTGATTATGTCTGTGACTGTGACTCCTCTGACAACTATTCCTCCTCAGATTTCAGCCAAAAAAGAAATCCCAACAAGCCCAGTTCAAGCAACTTGATGTTTGCAGCCCACTCCCTCAGCTCTTTTTAGACAGAGCCAGGCAAACCTGAGTTCCCCATCAGTAATAATATGACTGGAGTCATATGGGCACATGGTAGAGGCTTATCAAACAGTCTTCACTTTCCTGATTAGGTTTTGAAGCTCATGTACCCTGAGAACTGCCCTAGGCTCTCACTTGCATGTTCTACCACAGTGTGGTGACATCTCCCTGGTCTAACACCCATTGGTAGCACTTTGCCAGTCACCTTTCCGTATGTTACAATATCATCAGAAATTCTCACATACCTCCTGGGACGTGTGCTTCCTCTCACAGATGAGGCAGCTGAGACTGAAGAAAGGTCAAATGACTTGCCTGGCACTAAAGCAAGTCACTGGAAATGCCAGATATTATGAGCTGAATTGCATCCTTCTTCCTCCAAACCTGTTTGTTGAAGTCTTGATCCCAGCACCTCAGAATGTGACTGTATGAAGGTTGACTCATTGGAAAAGACTTGGATGCTGGGAGGGACTGGGGGCAGGAGAAGAAGGGGACGACAGAGGATGAGATGGCTGGATAGCATCACTGACTCGGTGGACGTGAGTCTGGGTGAACTCTGGGATTTGGTGATGGACAGGGAGGCCTGGCGTGCTGTGGTTCATGGGGTTGCAAAGAGTCGGACACGACTGAGTGACTGAACTGACTGACTGACTGAATTGGGTTAAAATGAGGTCTTTGGAATGGGCTTTAATCCAGTTGCACTGGTGTCCTTAAATGCAGAGGGAATTTGGAGGAAAGCACGCATCCAGGGAAAAAGTGAAAGTGTTAGTCACTCAGTAGCGTCTGAGTCTTTTGTGATTCCATGGACTGTATCCTGCCAGGTTCCTCTGTCCATGGAATTCTCCAGACAAGAATACTGGAGAGGATACACATTCCCTTCTTCTGGGCATCTTCCCAACCATGGGATCATACCCACGTCTCTGCATTGCAGGCAGATTCTTTACCATCTGAGCAACCAGACACGCAGGGAGAATGCCATGTGAACATAAAGGGTGATGCTTCTATAAGCCATGGGATGCAAAAGATTGCTAGCAAAGCCCCAGAAGCTGGGAGTGGGGCATGAAACAGATTCTTTCTCACAGTCTACAGAGAGAAGCAACCCTGCTGATATCTTGATCTTCGGCTCTGGACCCTTGAGTTGTGAGATAACATATCTCTGCTTTTTAAGCCCTTAGTTTGTAGTGTTTTGTTATGAAAGTCTTAGCAAACTGATACAAGAAGATTCAATCCCAAATCTATCTTGAAGCACAGCACTCATTACCCACCTACAAGCAGACTGAGAAGCAAGGATACACACACACACACACACACACACACACACACACACACACACACACCCTTCAAAACACCAAGGAACTTCAGAAATTAAAGTTCATGCACAACTTTCACTGGACTACTACTCAGGCCAGCATGTAACACCCATTTTATTTTATTCACAATTCTAACTAGTTTGACATACATTGTCCAATCAGGAAAGAGATGAAGCAACATGTAACATGTACTGGGTTTGCTAGTTACAGTTACTATATACCATTCGTAACTTATAGAACTCCTTTGATTTAAGATGTTTGATCTAACATGCATGATCTCTCCACTTACATAAGCTGCCTTCAAGAAGAAACAGGAATTTCAGAAGAATAGTACCCCAGAGTAAACAAATGGAAAATCTTAACGGATATAAACATACCCTCAGGGGAATACTTGCCTTTCAGTGAAGCTTAAAGATACATATTATGATCCCACAAATATTATGAACATGAAAATAGTTTTCCAGAAAAGAGCTTTCCCATCTGAGGACACAGGAAAATGCTCTTCATTGCCATGAAAGAATCCATCAAGAATAGTATCATTCTAAACTTGAAAGTCTAAAGGACTCAAGTTTTAACAATTTCAAAAAAGTTAGTCACTCCTAGAAAAGATAATTTCTTGAGATTCAAGAAGATAAACATTGCATGAGTTCACAGTACCTTGTTCTCTCCTGCAATATTAGTTAGGTATAATCACCTGGACGACAGGGCAAAAGATCTTAAGTTACAGTGTTATAAACCGTGTTCCAGAAAAGTCTCATCTCCAAGGTCTCTAAGGTAAAACGTCTCCTTCAGTCCACTGTGATATTTGGAAATACAGTGTAATCCTAGTAATCATTTTTTACACATGTTCCCTATTTGATGAATTGTCAGGAACCAAGTGGGCTTCCCAGGTGGCACTAGAGGTAGAGAATCCGCCTGCCACCGCAGGAGACATAGGAGACTGGGGTTCCATCCCTGGGTCGGGGTGATCTGCTGGAGAAGGAAATGGCAACCCACTCCAGTATTCTTGCCTGGGGAATCCCATGGACAGAGGAGTTTGGCGGGGCTACAGTCCGTAGGGTTGCAACGAGTCAGACATGACTGAACCAACTTAGCACACATGCGTGCAGGAACCAAGTGCAAAATAAAACGGCAAGAGTAATACTCCATTGAGTATATGCACCACAGCTTTCTTATCCATTCATCGGCTGATGGACATCTAGGTTGCTTCCATGTCCTGGCTATTATAAACAGTGCTGCGATAAACATTGGGGTACACGTGTCTCTTTCAATTCTGATTTCCTCGGTGTGTATGCCCAGCAGTGGGATTGCTGGGTCATAAGGCAGTTCTATTTGCAATTTTTTAAGGAATCTCCACACTGTTCTCCATAATGGCTGTACTAGTCTGCATTCCCACCAACAGTGTAAGAGGGTTCCCTTTTCCCTTATAAAGCAAAATAAAGTAAAAATAAAAATTTTAAAAAATAAATACATAAAAAATTATATAACAAATAAATAAATAAGATGGCAAAGACCAAGACCATGTTGATCACTTTTCCTGGAGCTGTCTCTTGATACTGTCAGAATGACTGCAGAATTGAAACAGGAGATAAAGAGGTAGGACACAGCCTTTAAAAGAAGGCCATAGCCATAGATACTTTGTTGGAACATGTTGTTAGCCATAGGTACATGTTGACATGAATAGGTGGAACCAATTAGATCCAAGATGGTATATGAGACTTCCTCTAGACCATGAGCCTCGTGATACCTTCACTGTCATGCATCAGGAAGCTAAACGATACAAGTGCCAGCACCAGGACTGTTCAAAAACTGACCACATAAGGTCAACAAGTGGGCAGTGGCCCAATTCTGGAAATCCCATCCCTTCCCCCAAATTGCCCATATTCCTCTCACTGAATTCTTTCTGAGATGAGACATCAAGAGCCTGAGTTTCGCTAGGTCTGGAGACCAGATGTTTGATTTCAGTTAAAAGAACGTGGGTTCAAATCCCAGTCTGAGTTACACAATTTCAGAACGACTCTTTTTCTATTCCCCTATTTAGCAGACACATCCTTCTGGAGGGTGACCTAGGCAGGGCCAGTAGTCCTGAAGATTCTGTGCTCTAATCTGTGCTCTTTGCAAATGAAATCCATTCCCTAGGAATTCATTAAAAGCTTTCTCCAAGGCCAGTGCTGTGCTGGGAGTGGCTGACAGTGGAAGATAAGGACAATGGTGGGATAAACCTGAAGGTTGGGAGGAGAAGAGGCTGGATCAAGGCAGGTAAGGGCAGAGTGGGATAAGACACATGAGCCCTGCAGTATTAGTTTCCTAGAGCTTCTGTAACAAAGTACCACAAGTTGAGTGGTTTAAACAAATGAATTGTTTTGTCCCACAGTTCTGGAGTCTAGAAATCAAGGAGTCAGCAAGACTGGTTCATTCTGAGGACTGTGAGCAAAAGATTGATTCCAGACCTTTCTCTTAAGCTTGTACATGACCATCGTCTATCTATGTCTCTGCACTTAGACTTTTCTCCATGCCTGCCTGACTCCAAATTTTCCCTCTTTATAAGGATACCAATCATACTGGATTAGGCTCCCCCAGTGACCTCACTGCCTTCCTTGGTGGCTCAGTAGTAAAGCATCTGCCAGCCAGTGCTGGAGACACAGCAGAACACAGGTTCGATTCCCGGTTTAGGAAGATCCCCCGGAGAAGGGAATGGCAGCCCATTCCAGTATTCTTGCCTGAAGAATCCCATGGAGAGAGGAGCCTGGTGGGCTACAGTCCCTGTGGTTGCAAAGAGTTGAACATGATGGTGCACAGAATGACTGAGCACACGGTGACCTCACTATAGCTCAGTTTCTTCCATGAAGACCCTGTCTCCAAACAGGGCACCTTCTGGGGTAAAGGGGGTTATATGTGCTTACGTGCCCAGCTGTTTCCAATTTGTCCGACTCTTTGAAACCCTATGAACTGTCTTCCACCAGGCTCTTCTCTCTATGGTATTTTTCAGGCAAAAATACTGGAGTGGGTTGCCGTTTCTTCCTGCACGGGATCTTCCCAACCAGAAGGGACTGAACCTACATCTCCTGTGTCTCCCAGACTGTAAGCAAATTCTTTACCACTGAGCCACTGGAGAAGTCTAAAAGCGGGTTAAGTCTTAAAAACATTAATTTGGAGGGACACAGTTCAACCAGTAGTGAGGCAGGAGACAGATGAGCTGCAGGCTAGGCATTTACAGCTGGCTTCCTGTTTACATTTCTTGGGGCAGGAAAAAGTGGGCTCCAGGCTAGACACTTAAAACTAGCCTCCTGTTCGCATCTTTTGAAACTGGGGCTAGGTGGGCTCCAGGTTAGGTACTTATAACCATCTTCTTGTCTGCTCTCCAAAATGGAAGTAACAATTGAAACAGGGTAAAACAGTCAGACTTTGTCTCCTGTGGAAGCTTTAAAATAACCAGTCTTGGCAGGAGCAGATAAGGGCTAAACCTCATTAGAGTAAAGGATCAAGAGGTCATTTCCTATCCTTGGGGCAAGAGAGATATTTCATGTGCACAGAAAGGCTCCTGGGGGGTCAAAAAAGAGGGGCCACTACCCCATAATATGTGATGCTAATATGTGATCCCATAAAGCTCTGGGCTGCAGTCCATCTCAGGTAAAAAAGCTGTTGGGCACGGTCCTAGGGTACATTAGGTGTGGAAAAAGAAGCAAGATAATTGGTCAAATGTAAACAAAGGAAATCAGTCCTGAATATTCATTGGAACAACTGATGCTGAAGCTGAAGCTCCAATACTCGGGCCACCTGATGCAAAGAACTGGTTCATTAGAAAAGACCCTGATGCTGGGAAAGATTGAAGGCAGGAGGAGAAGGGGATGACAGAGGATGAGATGGTCAGATGGCATCACTGACTCAATGGACATGAGTTTGAGCAAGCTCCGGGAGTTGATGGACAGGGAGGCCTGGTGTGCTACAGTCCATGGGATTGCAAAGAGTCAGACATGACTGAGCGGCTGAACTGAAGCAAAGACTCAGAAGAACTGACCTGTATAAGTGACTAAACTCCTCTTTACTGCACTCCTCGGCACTAGGGGCTGCCCATGTCCTTTCTTTCTCAGTGTGCATACGCCTTGCTTCTATCTTAACTAAAGAAACCATTTCTCTGTGTACTCTCTTCCCACTTGTTGTGGTATGTCTTTAGTAATAAACTTTTTATCTGGAAATGTATTTTTCACTGGGGGCAAAGATCCAGGAGAAAATAGCTCTAGCCTGTAGCCCTTGCTGGTTTGCTGACCAGGATTTCTGGTTTTCATCCAGGCTACAGGTTCAAGTCCTGGGCAGAGAATTACGATCTCACTTGGCACCACTGTTAAGTGCTGCTTCTTTGAGATCAGTGACAGAGCTTGGACTGGACTTGGCAGGGAGGAGTAAGTTGGAGTGCAGTATAACACACCTGTCACTCAGGTGTGAAGGGTCCACTCCTTCATACCCACAGGAGGATGAACAGGGAGACAAGTGAAGAAACTGCTGCCTTGTCTTATGACAAACGTCCAGAGGATGGAGAAAGGGGCCTTCGTTTTGCAGACTTTCTGAGAACACAATTTCAGAATGTTTTCTTGTAAATTTCAAATCCCTACCAAATTTGTCTGGGATACTTATCACCCTAAAATGATACGTCTTGTTTTCTCCCCCAAAACATAAGCCATTTATAAAATACTCCAAACCCAATAGAATGACCTGGTGAGAGACTAGGATGAAACAATACAAGACAGAAACAATTTTCTTATAGGATAGGAATCTGGGTGCAAAAGAGGCAACTTTGTTTTTTTAGAAATCAGCGAAAATCTCTAGACCTATGTAACGGGTGGCTGAAAACTCCAGGCAGGCACTTTGAGAGAAACATCATTGTGTTAGTTTTCTGTGGCTGCCTGTCAAAATATCACAAACTCCTTATATTTTCTCTTAGTTCTGGAGGCTAGAAGTCCAGGAGCAAGGTATCAGCAGGGCTGACTCCTTCTGGTCGTTATAAAAGAGGTAGCTGTCACATGCCTCTCTTTTTGGTTTGTAGATGGATGCTGTTTGGGGGTCCACTGTGTTGCCCCAGATTCAAACATTGAAGCCCTAAACCACTCTCTGCCCCGCCCCCCATATTCCAGAAGGTGACTATAATTGGAGATAAGGGATTCAAAGGGGTGATTCGGTTAAGATGAAGTCCTCTAGGTGAGCCTTGATCTAATAATATGACAGAAAGAGGGTAGTGGGACACAGACACACACAGGGATCTCCCGTGAAGCCACAGCCCTCGACAAGCCAAGGAGAGACGCCTCAGAAGAAATCTCCCCCTGCTGACACTTTGATCTTGGACTTCTAAAACAGAATCGTGACAAAATAGCACATATGTTTTTCAAGTCTCCCAGCCTGTGGCACTTTGTTACGGCAGCCTGAGCAGGCTAATAGGGTCACCTTCTCCCTCTGTCCCCTGACACTGTCTTCCCCCTGCAGGTGTCCATCTCTGGGTCGAGAATCTTTCTGGCTGGAACACAACTCCTATCGTATTAAGTTGGCCAGAAAGTTCATTCGGGTTTCTCTATACACCCTTATGGCAAACCCGAAGAATATTTTGTCCAGCTCAATATTAGGGCCCATGCTGATGGCCTCCCTTTAACCTGATTCCCTCTGTGAAGACTCTGCCTCCACACAAGGTCGTATTTAGGGGTATTGGGCATTAGGACTTCAGCAAGTGCATTTGGGAAGTCACACTTCAACCCATAACAGTTGCTATTTCAGCTTTAAACACTGATGGACTGTTTTTTTTTTTTTTTTCCCAAGCTACACAACTTGGCCAATAAAAGCATAAGAAAGAAGGTTTTAGTTTCCTCATCTATGAGGAAATGAGGGGTGTGAACACAGGACACCCAGCTCTGAATTTCTGTGACCCACAACCACCTTGACTTTCCTTAAATGCTGGCTCTGTTTCTCTTTAAGACAATGAACCTGACTGATTCCAACTAGGTTTAAGGATATGGCCTCTGGGCTTCCCTCAACCTTAAGTTCGAATGATTCCAGTGTGATAAAGCCCCCCGTTCATACCAGGGCTTTGCTGAGGGCTACGGACAGGATACTTGCTCACGAGAGGAGGACAGGAAAATTGCCAAGAATAGTTATCACAGGTGGCAGGTTTGGGCAGCAAGTCTGTGAACAGAGGCAAACGCCTGCAGCAGGGATTTGCTGCAGAGCTTGGCTAACATCCTGCCGTCAGTTAGGGCGGTTACCAGTGTTAACATCTCCACTTGGCAGCTGTGACCGAAGGAGCTCAGCCTGCAGAATCAGACAGCCCTCAGTGACGTCCCTGCTCTGAGACGCTGGTGGCCCCTTAATGCTGTCCAAGCCAACTCCAAGGCGAAATGGCTCCCTATCCCCATGAAGCTGCCTATGAAAATTAAATGAGGAATGCTCATTGACTTTTAGTAAATGTCAGAAACACCAAAACCAGCAAAACAAAAAACCCTGTGTCCTTTCACAGTGATGCAATTAATTTACATGGGTCTTCACCAAAGACTCAGTACACCTTTAGGAGCATTTCAAAGATACAGAAACACCTTAGCTACGCCTTCTCTGCCTCTTTATTTATGTGGCTGCACCAGGTCTGTTGCGGCATGCGATATCTTTAGTTGCAGCATGTGGGATCTAGTTCCCTGACCAGGGATCGAACCCGGGACCCTGCATTTGGAGAGTCTGTGTCTCAGCCTCTGAACCACCAGGGAAGTCCCCTTCCTTGCCTCCTTGTTCACTGTTCCTGTATTAAAAGTCTCCAATGAGGAAAGAGCAGTATAATAAGCCATTCAATTATGAATTCATTTTTAAAGAGAGCTGATTAATTTGTTAATGGACCAGTGTGCTCACTGGTTAATGAGTTTCATAACTTGGTTAAATCCTGTACCTGTTCAATGAGGTTTTGCTTTATGCATATTCACTTAGCACAGATACTCATTTTGTAAATGGCACTTTATGAATATTTATTTAGCTGAGTTTCACTTTTCAGTGTAGCAATGTATTCAGTGTCCCTATATGAATTATGCCATTCTATGGACAGCTGTAAGAACAAGAGCAGTGACACCTGCTCTGTGCCTCCACTCTCAAAAGTGAAGGCTCTGCTCTTCAGAACAATGGTCTGCTTTATAAAAAGAAAAAAACAAACAAACAAGACACAGTGCCAGTTGACTCCTACAGGAGTGAAAGAACGAACATCAGCAAGTAGACACAAACGGGATTCTTGAAAGAGCAACCCCAGTATGTTGTGGGCTCAAAGCTTTATATAACTCAATTGTGCATACATGTTGATATAACGTATTGGGTAGCGGTACTACCAGGTAATTTTATAAATCTTTTAACAGGAATTAGTTCATGTCATCTGTATATCATCCCTAATGATGGGTGGCTCATATGGTAAAGAATCTGCCTGCACTGCAGGAGACCCAGGTTCAATCCCTGGCTCGGGAAGATCCCTGGAGAAGGGAATGGCTGCCCACTCCAGTATTCTTGCTTGGGAAATCCCACGGACAGAGAAGCCTGTGAGATGGTGGTGGACTACAGTCCATGGAGTGACCAAGAGTCGGACACAAATGAGCAACTAACACATACACACAATGATGGTATGATGCCCCATACAGATGAGAAAATTAAGTTGCAGATGAAATAAATTTCCAAAGTCACTAAGAACTGGTGAGACTTAGCATGACTCTGCAGGATCTGACCAGTCTGTTGGTCACTCTTTGTTTACAAACAGGGACAGGCTTAGAGCCAAGTAGATGGATTGTGACTCAATGACTCAGTATCAGAGAACATGTGAAAGGAGAGGGAAAAACAGCAATGATGAGAGGTTACATTTACTGAGGTCCATTACGTATCAGATACTTTGTACGGAATATCCTGCCCTCAAAAAACAGCACTAAAATGGGTATTATATTCTTATTTTATAGAAGAGGAAACTGAGGTACAGAGTTCAGTAGCCCAAGTTCAAAGAGCTAGCAAGTGGTGGTGTCAGGATTCCAGGGTCACTTCCACTCTGCGAGACTCCTCCTGGAGTCCAAGAGTGAGGTTGCCGACACAGTTCAGCCACAGGGACAAGTCTTGTTTTTTAAGGATGTCCTGGGATCCATTCGGGAGGTGGACTGTCACAAAGTCAAAAGCAGGGCTTATGGATTCTTTTCAGGAGCCTAAAATAAATATTTTATTTACTTTTTAGTTTATTTTTCACTGGATGATGCATGAAGGGAGAATGTCTAAAATGGCACAGTAAGAAGAAAACTTAACACAGACATACGGCTCATGAAAGTCACCGATTATCACAAGAGCTCAGAGGCCTTGCACCCCAGCCACGAGCCCATCTCACCGAGATGCAGTCACTTATTCCGGGGCCAAGAATTCCTGTAAGCTAATGTTATGAAAGACTCATGGCACAACACAAGCGTATGCTTTTGCTTGTCAACATCAGAGCTTGCCATGCAGAGAGACACATTAAGAAGTGAGCTAGAGAACAAAAAGCTTTTTAAGCTTTTTAAAAATCATAGCATATGTAACAAAATCCTTTTTAAGAAGATAACACAATAAGGTGCATTATTCTTCAGAGAACAGTATAATTCTTCCAGAACTTATAGGAACAGGAAATAGCTCCTGCCCTAGATGTTTCACAATGCAGGTAATGACCCAACGGTTCATCCAGTGGGACTTTCCAGGTGTTCTAGTATGTTCAAAAGGAGCCTTTTCAAGACCAGTAAGCAAGGAAATAAATACAGCCAAAGGAGTATTGTGTGGGACCTAGGATTTAACTTCTCAACGAAACCTATATGTTTGATGCAGATAAATGAATAATTCTTCTTATTTAAAATAAACAAAGGAACAAAAACCTATAACAGAGTCCATTAGTTATATATTAATTAGTTATATATTATATCGTGAGTGGAACCTCCAAGTTCCAGCAGGCTATCCTAAACTTTCTTGAAACCAAAAACAGTGGAGTTTCTTTATTAGAAGTTCTCAAAGATGCTAAAGAGCTTTGAACACTTAACAATTTAGAAAGAGAAGAGATGGTGTGGATACAAAATTAATGAGAATATCATGTACAATGCAAACAACCGTATATTTAGGTGCGCCTCCCTGTCGGCAAGGAGGCGCTTTGTTCATAGTTTCATTTAATCCTCCGAAGAAGTCATCTTAAGAAAGATAATCTTATACTCCTCCTCCAGTTGCAGGAAATGAACACAGAGAAGTTAAGGAAACTGTATAAGGTGACACAGTTCAACATCAGTAGAGCAGAATTCTCACCTCTGTTTCTCTAAAGGCCATTCCAGTTCCAGGATAACAGGCCGCTTCTCATTTCCAACTTTCAAAATGGCTTTAAAATTGGTTTTGAGCTTTTTTTTTTTAAAAGATGGGTTCAAGTAAAGAATAATTAACAATAGTTGAAAGTAGAGTAATTTCTGTTGAAGATGGAATCCTAGCGAGAAAGAATGACTTTCCTGACTCACTTTTCTTCCTTGGAAAGAACTCACTTCTGCCATAAACTGGCGCAATTACTCAGAAGTTAGTATGAGCTTGACTATCAAGTTCAAAAGAAACTTTGGGAATGAGACAGTCAAGCTGGGAAATCAAAATGTTTTCTCTTGATTCCCAGGAATATAAGGGGAAATGTCAAATCTAGGTACAAAATCTGAGTCAGATGCCATGAGTATATTCATCATAAATTTCAGGAGGGAAGGAATGTTGCAAATGCCAACATTTTATGCACTTGTAGGCAATAGATTCAAGAGCAATACATTTAAATAAATCAAAAAGTGTCTGTAAATAGGAGTAGACCATATTATTTATAAATGGCTTTGTGGATCAGCTAGTGTCCTAGGTCCTTATATGTTCACTCACTGAGTCCTCCAAGGAACCCATGAGTTAGGAATGGATGTTCTCATTTTTTTTTCCTCATATAATTAAACAAAACCTCAGAGCAGTCAGTGTGTCTGAAGTTTTGCAGCTGGAAAATGCTGGAATCGGTTACATTCACATCTGTCTAAATTGCCTCGGGAGACTGAGAGAGAAGAGTCATCTGAATGCAGCTCCATCGTGAGAATGAAAGAAAGTACCAGAGGTGTTTTCCTGAAGTGCCGAAGTCTCAGATAGGATACAACAGATGTCTGCCTTCAAGTCTGACAAAATAGATAAAGAAAGCAGAAATGTCTTGGTTAAATGAAGATAGAAGGGATTCCAAAAAGATGTCCTTAGGCAAGAGAAGTGAGGCCGTAATTCAAGAGGCAGTGTGGGAAACAGGTAGACCCTTGAGTCCAGCTGCCTGTGGCTGAGCTCCATCCCAGGCCTGTGAACTTAGGCAAACACGTGAGAGTCCTGATGGTGTGTGCGTTCATGTGGGTCCACTCAGAACCAGATGTCAAGATGGGACTGCAAGTGTTAGACACTTACTGGGGGTGTGGGTCAGTTGCAGCACAGGCTGCCAGAGCGAAATATTAATACCATGGAGTGGGTGGTTTAAGCCACAGAAAAATATTTTATCAACATTTTGGAGGCTGGGAAGTCCAAGGTACTGGGAATTGGGTTTCTGATGAGGGCTTGCTTCCTGACTTTCAGATGTTCAGTTTCCTTTTATGGGAGAGAGAAAGAGAGGTTACGAGCAGGAGAAGGGGTTAAAACACAGTCTGTAGCATGCAGGGAGCAGGATAAAGCAGGAAGAGCCTTCCCTCCTCTATGTGGTTCTGATATTAGTGGAAGAAGAAAAGGGAGGAAGAAGGTTTGAGAATGAAGGGTCTTTGACTGAAACACACTTTCAAGAAAGTTCTGGCCAGGCTAATGTGTGTTCTTTCCTTTTATTTTAATTCTCTTTTTCAACTTTATTGAGTTATAATTGACAAAATCTGTGAGATGTCCAGACTGTACAATGCGATGATTTGAAATAAATGGACATTGTGGCAGTGCCCCCTGTTAAATTAATTCATACACTCATCACCTCATGTATTTATCTTTAAAAAAATTTTTATTTATAGCAGAGTAGAGTTGATTTACAATATTGTGTTAGTTTCAGGTATATAGCAAAGTGATTCAGTTATGCATATACATGTATCTACCCTTTTTCAGATTCTTTTCCCATATAGGTCATTGCAGAGTACTGAGTAGAGTTCGTTGTGATATGCAGAAGGTCCTAGTTGGTTATTTTATATAGTGTATTGTGTATATGTTAATCCCAACCTCCTAATTTATCACATCCCCCAACTTTCCCCTTTGGTAACTGTAAGTTTGTTTTCCATGTCTGTGAGTTTCTTTCTGTTTTGTAAATAAGTTCATTTGTATTATTTTTTTAGATTCTACATAGAAGTGATATCATATGATATTTGTATTTCTCTAGCAGACTTACTGCACTTAGTACAATGATCTCTAGGTCCATCCATGTTGCTAAAAATGGTATCATTTCACATTATTTAATCATTTCTCATGGTGACATAATATTCCTACATATACATATATATATATATATATGTCATATATATCCTAAGTCATGTCTGACTTTGCAACTCCATAGACTGTAGTCTGCCAGGTTCCTTTATCCTGGAATTTTCCAGGCAAGAATACTGGAGTAGGTTGCCATTCCCTTCTCCAGGGGGTCTTCCTGATGCAGGGATCAAACCCAGGTCTCTTGCATTGCAGGCAAATTCTTTACCACTGAGCCATGAGGGGAGCCCCATGAACACTGGTACACGTGTACCTTTTTGAATTATTGTTTTCTCCAAACAGATGCCCAGGAATGGGATAACTGGATTATATGGAAGCTCTAGTAGGTGTTCTTGAGACAGTCACTCACTGGAGGAGTCTTACACCTCACTGGAAAGACAGGAGTGCCCTGTCACTGGGCTGGGAGCAGCCGGAGGGAAGTGTGGAACTCGTGGTAATGAAGGCAAGGGGGCAGCTGCTAGGACCATCAGCAAAGTGTGCTCCTCCTGCAAGAGATCCGAGGTGTACATTTCCCTGGCTGCTTCTGGGCAAAGATTAGAAGATACTAACAGCAGAACATAGTTCAAACAATCCTTGGCAGGATGAAATGAGTTAATATAAAGTATATGGCTTAAAGGCTTCCCAGATGCTGCAGTGGTAAAGAATCCACCTGTCAGTGCAGGAGATGCAAGAGATAGGGGTTCAATCCTTGGGTCAGGAAAATCCCCTTGAGAAGGAAATGGCAACCCACTCCAGTATTCCTGCCTGGAAAATTTCCTGGACAGAGGAGCCTGGTGAGCTACAGTCCATGGGGATTGCAAAGAGTCAGACATGACTGAGAATGAATACACACACACAGCTTAAAGTCTGCTACATGGTGAGCACTTAATATTCATCAGCTCTTATAAAATGTATTTCTCATACACTCTTGTCTTTGGGCATCAAATGTAAAGAGTGCTCATTACACATTCACCCCAGATCATGTTTGTTGATCGCCAACACCTACACTTCAATTAAACATATCATTGGCTTTATTGCTTTGTAAAACTCTTCTGCAGATAATCATCGTGGATGCTCAAAAAGGTTACTGCTCTGACAAATGAATCAGTCAGTCAGTCAGTTCAGTAAAAGGAATAGGAGCTCAATTTCCCTGACTTGAGGCTGGCGACCATAACACACAATGACGGAGCACTGGTTATGTTTACATTTCTAGCTCAGTGGAGGTACCTCAGAATTACAAAGTCTCAGAATTTGATGGAGAATGTTAAGCCATCTGGTCCAAACTCCATGCTCTGCTTGGATCTTCCAGTGAAACAATCATTGAGCCTTTCTTCACCAACAGCAATGATGAAACACATACTGTCTTATACAGTTGGCCATTCCTTTTTGAATGTGTTCCAGCTATTTTCCATCTGACTCTAGATCTGCCCCCCACTCTCTTCCACCCTTTGCTTTTCTCCATGAAAGGGGATCTCTGTGAACTGTATTCTTTTTTTTTTTTTAATTTTTTAATTTAATTTTATTTTTATTTTGGCCATGTCACAAGCCATGTAGATTCCTAGTTCCCCAACCAGGTATTGAACCCCAAGCCCCAGCAGTGAAAGTGCAGTCTTCACCACTGAACTGCCAAGGAAACTTCTCTATGAACTGTATTCTTCTTTCCAGCTAGATTTCACCAATAGATTTAGCCAACATCTGACAAGATATTGGTGGATGGGAGAGAGAAGTCGGCTCCTTCTTTCCGTGGGTCCTATCTGAAGCATAATGTAGGATAGGCAAGTCCCTGATTGAAGTCACGGCTCCGCTCAAGCTAGTGGGTGCTGATAACCATCTCAACCTGTTTTTATTAGCCCAGGTTATCAGATTATCCTTTGTGATTCTCCGACAGGCCACCCATGCCTTTGTAGCTAGTTCCACCGGTAAGCCCATCTCAAATAACTCCATTTGGTTTTACCATCTGTTTCTCATTGGTATCTGACTACTACTGATGTTGATAACTGATAGAAAGGTCTTCCTTATAGAGGTGATGGAAACCCTTGTTCCATTCCTTGGAATCAAACAGAAAGGGTCCCATCTACCTTTTCAAATAAAAGTCCTTCAAGTATATACAAGGCAGATCTTAATAGAAACCTAAAAATCTGGACATTTTCAGTTTGGGAATTTTGCGATAAAGAATTTGAAAGCATTTCATGAAAAACAAAATTCAGAAGCTAAGTACTTCCCTTAAATATCCTACTGAACTCAAAAATCCTTTGTACACCTTCCATTCAAAAAATATCCAAGACTTTTAATAGTCTACTTATATAACCAGTCTTCACCACCTTTTAGGAAAATGCCTTCTCTTTTCTCATTCCTTTGTGATGCTAGATGCCCTCTCTGTGTTGAATAAAGTATTATAGCCTTTAATTTGCCCTCAATTGACTATGCAAAAACTTCTCCTGAAGACAAACTATACATCTTTTTTAAAAATTTATTGTTTAATTGGAGGAAAACTGCTTTACAATGTCGTGCTGGTTTCTGCCCTACAACAATGGGAATCAGCCATAATGATACGTATACCCCCTCCCTCTTAAGCCTCCCCCCTCACTCCCATTCCACCCCTCTAGGTTGTCACAGAGCACCAGGCTCTGCTCTCTGGGTTACGTAGCAACTTCCCACCAGTAATCTATTTTACACACAATAGTATATACATCTCAATACTACTTTCTCCATCTGTCCCACCCGCTCCTGCCCTCACTGTGTCCACAAATCAGTTCTCTGCATCTATTTTCCTTCCCTGAAAATAGGTTCATCAGTATAATTTTTCTAGATTCCATCGATATGAGTTAATATAGGATATTTATTTTTCCCTTCCTAACTTACTTCACTCTGTATAACAGGCTCTAGCTTCATCTACCTCATTACCACGGACTCAAATCCATCCCTTTAATGTCTGAGTAATATTCCATTACATTTATGTGCCATATCTTCTTTATCCCAGGTATTGTTATTTTCTTAAAAGAGATTTGTTGCCACAGAATTAGTGAGCAGAGGACTCTATTCATTTCAACAACTTTGATATATATTGTTCAGTTGTTTTTCAGAATGTTTTTACCCTTTGAATTTGAGATTTTATGAGCATGCTTTAATCTGTCCATAGATCCCTATCAGTGTTAACCATTTGTTGTTTGGTGTTTAGTCACTAAGTCATGTCCGACTTTTTGATCACATGGACTACAGCACACCGGGCTCCTCTGTCCTCTACTATCTCCCAAAGTTTACTCAAACTCATATCCATTGACTTAGCGATGCTATCTAGCTATCTCATCCTTTGCTACCCACTTCTTCTTTTGCTTTCAATCTTTCTAGCATCAGGGTCTTTTCCACTGCTTTGACCCTTCCCCCTGGGTAGCCAAAATATTGGAGCTTCAGCATCAGTCCTTCCAATGAATATTCAGGGTTGATTTCCTTTAGAATTGACTGATCTGATCTCACTGCAGTCCAAGTGACTCTCAAGAGTCTTCTCCAGCACCACAATTCGAAAGTATCAGATTTTTGGTACTCAGCTCAGTGTTAAATATTATATACAGGTAAACTGTGTATGTATATACATATACTTAATTATTTAATGGGCTTCCCAGGTGGCTCAGTGGTACTTAATAGTTGATTATTCAATTATTTAATGAATAAATAGACCTGAACTTTTATTACAAGTAATTTAAAAATATTCCTGGAGTACTGGAGCAATTATCTATATTTTGTTCAGTAACTAGTTTACCTTTTGGCAGTATACATTTTTTCCTCCTGATCCTGGAATTAAAGGTGGATCTTGATGGAGAGTCTCCTTCCCCTACAGATACATTTCTTAAATTAGGCTACACAGTGTCTCAGTTTCCTATGTTTCAAAATGAAGAGAACAGTTAGTGCAGGAATCCCAGAAGGAGAATGCCCAGCCTGCAACTAGTCGGTGGTTTATAGATGCATGTCCTATTAACATTTCAATTCCACCCTCTCTGGTGCCACTGTGGCTCTGGCTAATGCTTATTCATTTACACAAATGGTTACTGACCCAAGGGCTCAGAGTATCAAGATTTGAAGTGTAGCCCACTGTACCATATTTTATAGAGAGAGGCCTGATGCTTGCAAAATA
The DNA here is from genome assembly GCF_001704415.2 of Capra hircus. NCBI lineage: Eukaryota > Metazoa > Chordata > Mammalia > Artiodactyla > Bovidae > Capra > Capra hircus. Next base: position 106,776,927 of record NC_030813.1, read on the forward strand.
ATATTCAAAGAAAAACTAACATATGTCAATAAGTGTCCCCAGAAGTGTTTATGAAGACTGGGCATGCACATTTCGGCTTTTTTTTTTTTTTTAACCAGAATTTCATTTATTTTTTTTCAAATTGGAGTATAATTGCTTTACAAAGCAAGGCTATAATCCATGGGGTTGCAGAGTTGGGCACGACTGAGTGGCTGAGCACACATACACATACAATGTGCACTTCAGTACACACACTCAGGGAAGACGTCTCTCTCTGCTCTGCCCTTGGGAGGCCCCCAGATTCAAAAGCAAGTCCTTCTCTCAAGTGGAGAAAGAAAATGTTAAATGAAGGCAGCTGGAGGAACACCAATACCTATGAACCATGTATGAACTATTCAAATATTCTTTCACAAACCTTTTTGAGCACTGGCTATGCGGCCATTGCTGTGTGAGGTCCAAGGGAGTCAAGGTGAGACAGATACTCATGGTGTTCTTCTTAGCTGGGGACTTGGGCCCAGGAGTGACAATGACACTGGATGGCTGGGCCTGCCCCACTGAGGACATTCTTAGAAAGTGCTCTGAGGGTGTCATGGAGGGGCTAAGTCCCTCTACCCGTGAGGACCAGGGGAAGTTAAATCCAAGCAGGGCTCTGAAAGCCACGGAGGCCAACAATGGGGAGCAAAGGGAGGGACTTGCTTTGAGCAAGGCATAGAGGCATGGAAAAAGGTGGCCTGTTTGGGAAAACTGGCTAGTGTGTCAGGTACTCTTCTGTCTTAAAATGTGGTCAAATAGTTAGAGAAGAGAAAGAGATCAGGAAGATAAAGTTGGACCAATCTTGCAAAAGGCTTTGAATGCCACTTTTAAGAATCTCAAAGGAAACTTACCTTCCATCAGTGGGTAGCCATCAAGATATGAAACTGGGGAATAACTAACACCCCCCTAAGGGTCACAGTCAACACTGGTAACTTGAACTCCATGCAAATACCAGCCAGCTACCAAAGCGCAGTCCCCAACACCATCCACCTGCTTTCTGCATAGAGTTTCCCTTCTTTTTATTTACTGACTTTTATCTAAATTTCAAAAACCCATTTACGTTTATTAATGACTGTCTAAAGTGATGCCAAGGCTGTATATTGTCACCCTGCTTATTTAACTGTTATGCAGAGTACATCAAGAGAAACGCTGGGCTGGAAGAAGCACAAACTGGAATCAAGATTTCTGGGAGAAATATCAATAACCTCAGATATGCAGATGACACCACCCTTATGGCAGAAAGTGAAGAGGAGCTAAAAAGCCTCTTGATGAAAGTGAAAGAGGAGAGTGAAAAAGTTGGCTTAAAGCTCACCATTCAGAAAACGATGATCATGGCATCTGGTCCCATCACTTCACGGGAAATAGATGGGGAAACAGTGGAAACAGTGTCAGACTTTATTTTTGGGGGCTCCAAAATCACTGCAGATGGTTACTGAAGCCATGAAATTAAAAGACGCTTACTTGTTGAAAGGAAAGTTATGAGCAACCTAGAGAGCATATTCAAAAGCAGAGACATTACTTCGCCAACAAAGGTCTGTCTAGTCAAGGCTATGGTTTTTCCAGTGGTCATGTATGGATGTGAGAGTTGGACTGTGAAGAAAGCTGAGCACCGAAGAATTGATGCTTTTGAACTGTGGTGTTGGAGAAGACTCTTGAGAGTCCCTTGGACTGCAAGGAGATCCAACCAGTCCATTCAAAAGGAGATTGGTCCTGGATGTTCTTTGGAAGGAATGATGCTAAAGCTGAAACTCCAGTACTTTGGCCACCTCATGTGAAGAGTTGACTCATTGGAAAAGACTCTGATCCTGGGAGGGATTGGGGGCAGGAGGAGAAGGGGATGACAGAAGATGAGATGGCTGGATGGCATTACCGACTTGATGAACATGAGTTTGAGTGGACTCTGGGAGTTGGTGATGGACAGGGAGGCCTGGTGTGCTGCGATTCATGGGGTCACAAAGAGTCGGACACGACTGAGCGACTGAACTGAACTGAACTGAACTGACTGATAGTGACTTTCCAGGTGGCGCTAGTGATAAAGAACCCGCCTGCCAATGTAGGAGACACAGGATATATGGGTTTGATCCCTGAGTCAGGAAGATCCTCTGAAGGAGGGCATAGCAATCCACTCCAGTATTCTTGCTTGGAGAAACCCATGGACAGAGAAGCCTGCTGGGCTATGGTCCATAGAGTTGAAAAGAGTCAGACATGATTGAAGTAACTTAGCATGCATATTATATCACAAGTGTACCACTGAAAAACTTGAAGTCGTTTGAATTATGAGATGAGATTGTCAAGGGAACAGCAGATTCCTCTCCATTTAAAACCTTCTCAATTCTATCAGCCCTCCACAGTTCTGGAACAAGAGTTAGTTAAAGTTTTCAAACTCCAAGCATGGTTCATAGGAAGAGGAACCAAGCCTGAAGTACTGCAAACATTAGTTGTTGTTTTGTACACTGTGAATATATCAAGGTCTTCAGTAGGAAGGGTCCATTGTCTCTAGCAGAGTGATAATAAAATACATAGTGTGATATGATTATGCATATATTAAAATGATACACATGCTGGACAGGGACAAGAGCAGAGTGAAAGAGAAGATATTGTCAGTGTTGTGTGATGGGGAGAGCTGTCTGTGAGGTGAGACAGTCCTGGCTCAGACCACAGCCTCAAGGTCCTCTCCTCTAAGGAGTCATATTCAAGGTTCAAGGACATGAAGTATACCAAAGACATGAATGCTGAATCCAAGCAAGGTCTCATCTACAAGCAGTCCAAAATCATGGTGCTATTGAACCCTCCTGGCTTGATTATAGGATCTTATCTCCTCTCATCAGCATCTTCCAATTCTTTCTTGGATCCCCAAAAGGAGTATAACATGCTCACAGTTATCAACTCATTGTTATAGCTCTGCGGGTTATTTGTCTGGTTAAGCTTTAGGTTGTATCATGCAATGTATGACATAATAGCAACAGTCCTGAATCTCAAAGGCTTGACAACCACCATCTGTATGGCTGGGGAGGAAAGGGCAGGGATGTGGACAGTGGACCCCCTCCTATTCAGAGGCACTTTTTCATTGATCCTAAGGAAACCCTACTCTACCCAGAATTTCACAAAGTCTCCCATGAAATTAGCACCTTCAGCTACCCTCTTCCATGGCCCTTCTCCTGTATGCAAGTCTCAAAAAGCAAACATTAAAACATCACCTCCATTTCTATAGCAATAAGGTACAGTTTGCAGAACATTCAAGGCTCCACCTCTAGACCAAGACAACCTGACTTAGCCATTCACACCCCACCAGCAACTGATCAACAAGACATGAAATGAAAATGGGTTTGCACCTCCAAACCCATGCTGAAATCCTGTCTCCATATCTTTTCAGGATGGAGGAGTGATTGACTCTCCAAAAATGTGTAAATAGAGGTTCTCAGGATACAAGCAACAAAGGAGCCCTTCAGTTCCCTCCTCTAAGAGCAAAACAAAATGGTAGCAGTTTTTAAGAGCTTATTTTTCCTGGCTTCTACCCAAAACAGTTTCAAAAATTTAAGGTACTAATTTCAGCCAGAGCAGACTGTGACTTAAAATCTTGGCATAAAGAAGAAGAAAAGAAAGAAAAAGGAGTAAGAAAGGGAAAAGAAAGAAGGGAGGGAGTGAAGACAAAACGTTCTTCTTTTTCTTACCTAGGAGAAGTTACAACATTCTAGAACTTTCCAGGGACTTAAAGATCAGCTAGTTCTACAACCCTTTTCAAAGAAGGAAAACTCAGGCTTCAAAGAGATGACAATGTGTGTCTAAAACCACAGAGCCAGTGAATGGATGGACCGAAACTTTGTGCAGCACTTCCCATAGTCCCCTGTTGTCTAGATAAACAACAGATTAGATGAGGGGACGGCGTGCTTAGTGATTTTCTGGTCCAGATTTGAACTGCAGAGTCTAGCCACCCACTTGTATAAATGTACTTCATTTTTATGCGTGTTTGAATTCCTGGCCAGTGGCCAGGGGAGCTGGGCTCTGGACAGGCATCGAGGGACTGCAGTGAATGGGAGGGAGCCACCCAACTGGGAGGAGAATCTTGGCTCTCAACTAAAGAGTGCGTAAGAATCGGGCCTAAGAAACCAGTGAGAAATCCCTCTAGGATGGTAAACACCATCAAGTGCAGAATTGCAGGCCAGGATGAAATACTGATGTGAGCAAACAGTCCATTAAATGTCCCAACTCGGTTAGTCTCTTCTTTCTCTTCTTCCTTTTCCTTGTCTCCCCGAATCCCTCCTCCTTCATCTTTTTCTCCTTCTTTTATGAGATGATTTATACTTTCAGGTGTCTAAGCCCTAGCTGTTCACCCCCACGTCTGCTGTACATGGAGTGCGGTGGTGGTACTGAGAGTGTAGAGACACTGCGTGCGTCACTGAGGTCCTCGCCTGTCCTTCAGTGTTTCTTTCAGTCACCAGTCAGCAAGCTTGTGCTGTTCTGCACAGATACAGTACGTAGAGTATTGAGCTGGGGGGTCAAATAGACTCTGCTTCTGTCCAGCTGTGTGTCCTTGAGGAAGCTACTGGATGTCTCTGGTTCTCACTGTCCATAGCCAAACATAGGGACAAACACAGACCCCAAGGAATCATGAGAGTGAAATAGGAGAAGAATTCAATTTCCGTTCTCTGTTAAGAGATCCTCAGGTTTCTCTGTCAGAGACTCTTTCCTCCCTGGTGTCAATTTCTATGTGCCGGATGAAAGATCATTTGTTCATTCATTCACTAAATATTAACAGTAGGGCTCAGACGCTCTGCTGGCTCTGAGGGTTCAGGAAGGAACGGAAGATGCAAAATCCCTACTCTCATGGTGTTGGAATTCTAGAAGGGAAGGGCAGTAAGCCAACACCAGAGGACAGCTTCTTGATGGAAAAAAACTTTGCTTTTTATCCACTGTTGCATTCCTTACCCTGTGAACAGTGTCTGGCCCACAAGGTACTCAGTTAATATCCATGGAATGATTGAATAAATTCCATCTGGCACAAAAAGTTAAATAAGAGAGACTAGTAATATATTACTATTATAAATATTATGATATAGTAATGTGTTATTATTGCAAATATATTTATTCAATTGAACAAATTAAACATCTGTATATATATTTATATAAACAGTCTCTCTTATTTCAATTACATATGTATATAATCTAAAACAAATGTATATCATCTCCAGTAATGATCAGTTCTATGAAGATAAATAAAACGGAGTGGGAAAAAAAAAAAGCTGCAGAATAGAGGAAGCCCTTATAGGGAGGTGATATCTGAGCAGAGATCTAATTTCAAGTGAAGTAATAATCATGGCTAACATTTATGAATCATGTAGTCCAGGAAACACTGTTCTTAACAGCTTTCTACATGTTAAATTAGTCAGCTCTCATATAGCCAAGTGAGGAGGTGTCTAACATTGGCCATATTGATGCCGATGACATGAAGCAACAGGAATCAAGTAACTTGTCCAGGGTACTACAGCTGGAAAGAGAAGAGCTTGAGATTTGAGACCAACAGCTTGACTCTGGGGCTGTGCCTTCAATCATTATGGGGGCTCTGCCTCATTTCTATCAAGTAGGGATACATTCTCAAACTTTGGAACCACCCCTTCTCAGATCCAACTGATAGAACAAAGAGTCAGTCATGCCCTGTTTCATAATCTGTGATGCCTCAAAACTAACCACCCAGCCAACCAATCAACAAAACTCAGAATCCAAAGGACCCTACCCACCCCTCGCTGTGAATCAGGATCTGTTGGAAGTGGAGATGGTAGAGTCATGCTTCTCAAAAAGCTACCTTGGTGACTTGTACATCTAGCGATGATTGACAACATTGGTTGGGGTGGGATGGAATGAAATTCAAGAAAACCTTGTGTATTTATTCAAGAATCCACTGAAGAATGGGGGCTTCAGTCAGTGGTGGATGGAGACAAACTCAGGACCATCCTCAAGACCTGGAGCAAATGTTCTATGATGCCTTCCCCCATCCCGGTGACTGCCATGTCCCCTCTTACCTCCTCTCTGTCCAATTTTCTATCACAGATGGCAGGATATGCAGTCACATCCCTTTTCCTGGGCCATAGGCTCCTCCAGGACGGATGCCGTGTTCCCATTTTGCAAACATTAGAGACCTCTTGCAATGCACTGCATGAATTAAAAAGAATGCTCATGGGCACCTACACTTGGATTTCAGCATGCAGACCCAGAGACACAAACTATGAAAAGAGGCAACAGGACAGGATGGTCTGGGGAGAAAAGAAACTGAGTGAAAACAAGTCTGCCTTCTCTGGTCCCACTTCTCAACCTGCCCAGGGCTGGGAGGCAGAAACAAGCTCCAGGCCAAAACTCAGAGCTGTTAAAATAAAAAATCCCATCCACCACCTCCATTTTGTAAAGAGCTACACTCCTTTCTGGGCTTCCCAGGTGGCTCAGTGGTAAAGAAATCACCTGCCAATGCAAGAGAGGCAGTTGAGAAGATGCCCTGGAGAAGGAAACAGCAACCCACTCCACTATTCTTGCCTGGGGAATCCCATGGACAAAGGAGCCTGACAGGCTACAGTCCATGGGGTCCCAGAGTCAGATACGATTGAGTGGCTGAGCATGTAATTTGTTACAACATCCTTAGGAAGAAAATACAAGCACATTGATGGGTCTTCTGGGTTGACCTTAACCAACATGTTGGTGAACAACCCATTCCTATACAAGGCAGACTCTCTAAATATGTATATAATTTGTTTTTTTTCCTTATAAGGAGGTAATCTTTTTTATCATTTATTTCCAACAGTTTGATCAGTTAGTCCCAACTCATGATGATAAATTATTGTCAAACAGAACTGACAGTGTCATGGGTTAATTTTCACCCTGGATGATGCAGACACCCTAAGGCTGTGATGTTGAATATTTCACAGGAAGGTTGGGAAGAGCACCATTTGGAGAGGAAATAATGCATTTCTCATGGGAGGGATTGGAAAACTGTGTTCAGATCAGTCATTCAGTTCTTGTCCAACTCTTTGTGACCCCATGGACTGCAGCACGCCAGGCTTCCCTGTCCATCACCAACTCCTGAAGCTTGCTCAAACTCATGTACATCAAGTTGGTGACGCCATCCAACTATGTCATCCTCTGTCATCCCCTTCTCCTCCTGCCTTCAGTCTTTCCCAGCATCAGGGTCTTTTCCAGTGAGTCAGTTCTTCCCATCAATTGACCAAAGTTTTGGAGCTTCAGCTTCAGCATCAGTCTTTCCAATGAATATTCAGGACTGATTTCCTTTAGGATGGACTGGCTTGATCTGCTTGCAGTCCTAGGGACTTTCAAGAGTCTTCTTCTATACCACAGTGTAAAACTGTGTACAGTAGCTTAAATTATAACTGTAAATGAAGTATTTGGTCTCAAGATAAGTCACCAGTTAGGCACATGAACAGTGGATCCAATTAGATCTGCTTTACAATAAGTATCATGTTTATTTTCCATCTATAAATTGATATATAATGCAGCAATTATAAACTAGAATTGTTACGCAATGATTGGTGATACATGGAGTTAATACTTTTATGAAAGTCCACCTGCATAAATTGCAGATGAATTAAGAATGGTTGACTTGCTTGCAATTAAGTAAAAAGCTAATATAGACCCTAAGGTTGAATTTGTGTCCATATATATATAATATAAAGTGATAAGAAATATAACATAAATGTTAACCCTTTTTAAGCATACATTTTGCTTATATCAGTCATCACTATTTCCAAAAAAAATGTACGTTGGTCACCACTGTCTATTTCCAAAACTTTGTCATCTCAGCATCAACTGCGCTGTTGTTGCTGTTTAGTTACTCAGCTGTGTCTCACTCTCTTGCAACTCCATGGACTGTAGCCCACCAGGTCCTCTATCCATGAGATTTCCCAGGCAAGAATACTGGAGTGGGTTTCCACTTCTCCAAAGGATCTTCCTGACCTAGGGATAGAACTCCCATCTCTTGTGTTGACGGGCGGATTCTTTACTACTGAGCCACCCAGGAAGCCTTGTAGCAGAAACTTTCTTCTTATTAAATAATAGCTCTTCATTTCTCCTTCCTCTCCAGCCCCTGATCACCTCTAATTGTCTTTCTGTCTTTATGAATTTGATCAATTATTTATTTCCTATAATTGGAATCATACAGTGTTTGTTCTTCCGTGTTTGGTTTAGTTCCATTAGCATAAAGCTTTCCGGGTTCATCTATGCTGTAGCATATATAAGAATTCATTCTTTTCCACAGCTGAATAGCTTTTTATTGTATGGAGAGAACATATTGGTTTACTGGGTCACCTGTGTGTGGACGCTTGAGTTGTTTCTACCAGTGCAAGTGAAGATGAAGTTGCTCAGTTGTGTCTGACTCTTTGCGACCCCATATAATGTAGCCTACCATGCTCCTCTGTCCATGGGATTTTTCAGGTAAGAGTACTGGAGTGGGTTGCCATTTCTTTCTCCAGTTTCTACCAGCAGGTGATTATAAATAAAAGATTGGATTTTAATAGATAGATGACAAGCATGAGTAAAATATCCCTTGAAATTTCAAACTCTTTCAAGTTTCCTTTTCAAAGTTCATACACTGGGAGATGGGAGAACTGAATCTTAAATGAATGATTATGGTACAGATCACACACACACACACACACACACACACACACACAGATGAGAGAAATGGCAGCTAATTGATAAACAGTAATTTTATGTCCTTAGCAAATAGTTAGGAGCCTTCTCTACCAAAACAGTTAAATTTCCAAACTATTTAGTGGAAGAGATTTTCTTTTTAAAATACCTTTAATCTGCATCTGACATGTATAGAAAAGAAAGGAAGAAAGAGGACGTTCAGACTTATCTTCTTCAATACTCAAATACTTCAGAAAAACAAATAGACCTTTATCATTTAGATACATGTCTCAAAAATTGTGTTTGCTTGTCAATGGCCTGGATTTATGTGGATGCTTATATTTAGAGGCACAACAAAATTTCACTGATTTTTTGAAGTGTTGGCCTTGATGTTCAAAATGGGCAGTGATACCAAGGGGCTCTTCTGTTTCCAATAGCCAGTTCTTTATTACAGACCTTTTGAAGGGATCCACATAGAGTCAGTTAAAGAACAATGAATGCATGTGTGTTGAGTGTCTACCAAGTGCCTGTCTGTGCTTGTGGCCTTTTATATGCACGAGAATTCCTTAAAGAGTATCTTTCCTATTTAACATATGAACAAATTGATCTTCTGAAATAATCACATTTGTCCAGTATTATCCCCAATTAATGTCAAGTTTAAGACCTAGTTTTTTTTTTTTCTTTTAAACTGGGAAACAGATAAATAGAGGAAAAAATGTAAATCACAGCTGAATTGGATACTTCAAGTGCAAATCAGAACTAGGTAGAGTCTTTAATTGTGTGGAAAATGTAAATCGCTACTAAAGATAGAACTTCCAAATTAAAGAAAGTAGAAATGGAATCTGCCATGCATTTTTAGAATGCTGTACACAGCTTCTAATATGCAGTGTTAAATGTCTCAGTAACTTTCTTTTGTGTTTGACAGATTATCTGAGAGGTCCTGTAGCTCTGCCTACACAGAGGACAAAATTTCCCTGCTGACCCAGTCCACAATTTGTTCTAAGTGTATCTTTTCTCCTCATAAGGTTTGGTTGGGCTATAATAAAAACACAGTGTAAGTATCAGGGAACAAATGATTCATGCAAAATCACTTAATCACCATCACACACAATCAAAAGCTTGGACTGAAAATAGGCAAATGCTTTAGGTCAAAATAGTTGAAATTACATAGTTGGCCTGAGGACTTTTAATAATGATAACCTTGCATTTGTATAATGGATTCTAAGATTCATGAAAGCTCATACCTATATTAATCTCTCTTTTAAATATGACCAAAAGTCCATTAAGTAGGTGTTCTGTCCATTTTATTGTCAAGGAACAGCCAAGCATGGCAGCTAGTCTCCAAAGAGGTCCCCCCAGTGAAACACGCCTTCTAATATTCAGCTCCTTAAATAGTCCTTTCCTACTGAATCTGGGCTGGCCCCACTGTAACAATACCACGTAGCAGTAGTTTCTCTAGGTAACACTTGCAACTTTTGCTTTGCTCTTTTAGAACACTCATTCTGGGGAAAGTCAGGTACCATAGAAAAGTTTCCACCTTAAGTCGGCTACGGTAAGGAACCGCAAGTAGGTCACATGGAGGGCAGAGGGAGGGAGACCCAGTCAGCCCCCAGGCAGAGCAGTCATTCAACTGAGGCATCAAGTCAGTCAGTCAGTCAGTTCAGTCGCCCATTCATGTCCCATACTTTGTGACTCCATGGACTACAGCATACCAGGCTTCCCTGTCCATTACCACCTCCCAGAGCTTGCTCAAACTCAAGTCCATTGAGTCAGTGATGCCATCCAACCATCTCATCTTCTGTCGCTCCCTTCTCCTCCCACCTTCAATCTTTCCCAGCATCAGGTTCTTTCCCAATGACTCAGTTCTTCCCATCAGGTGGCCAAAGTTTTGGAGTTTCAGCGTCAACATCAGTCCTTCCAATGAATATTCAGGACTGATTTCCTTTAGGATGGACTGGTTGGATCTCCTTTCAGTCCAAGGGACTCTCAAGGGTCTTCTCCAGCACCACAGTTCAAAAGCATTAATTCGTCAGCGCTCAGCTTTCTTTATAGTCCAACTCTCACATCCATACATGACTACTGGAAAAACCATAGTTTTGGCTAGACAGACCTTTATTAGCAAAGTGATGTCTCTGCTTTTTAATATGCTGTCTAGGTTGGTCATAACTTTTCTTCCAAGGAGCAAGTATCTTTTAATTTCATGCCTGCAGTCACCATCTGCACTGATTTTGGAGCCCCAAAATATAAAGGCATCAAACATGTCATTAACAAAGCTGTCTTGGATCTCCAACGCAGCTCAACCTTCAGGCAGCTTCAATCCTAGCCACCATCTGAATGCAACTGGGTGGACACCCGAGGAAGACCTGACCAGAATTTCCTAGCCCACCCTCAGTACTACCAGAGATAATAAACGTTGCATGACTCTAAGTTTTAGAGTAATTTGTAACATCGCAATGGGTAATTATAATACGAGGTCTGTGTGTGTGTGTGCACGCGCGTCAGTCATTCAGTCATATCCTGCTCTTTGTGGCCCCAGATACTGCAGCTTGCCAGGCTCCTCAGTCCATGGAATTTTCCAGGCAAGAATACTGGATTGGCTTACCATTTCCTACTCCAAGGTATCTTCCCGACCCAGGGATTGAAACTGAATCTGCTACTTCTCCGGCATTGGCAGGTGGATTCCTTTACCGCTGCACCATCAGTTAAGCCCAGAATACCAAGTCTACCTAGCTTTTCTTGTTTTTCCCATTGCACCAAAACAACTACTAGATGAAGACTTCAACTTTACTCAGCCGCTGTCACCTAGTTATTGGCTTCCTGCAAAACTCTGTGAGGCAGTGGCTTCGTAGGAAGCAACAGGACTTCCTCTGGGGACCAAACTCTCTGGAGGAGAGTTACACAAGTGATATGACATCAAACATACAGTGTGGAAGGTATTAAGGGGTAGTTCTGAGTTCTCATCCATTATAAATTCAGCATTAACAGAGACTTGACTCCTCTAGAACTCACACCTTTCTTCCATAAAACAAGAAGATTAGCTTAAATTATTTCTAAGTTCTCTTTCAAGTTTATCAGTGGATAGGTATCAGCTGATGTTTACCCTCAGGTTGTTGAGTGAGTTATCAAAAATATGTAATTTATTTTTAATACACACAGATATGTGTTGGAAAAATCTGAAGCAAGACAAAATATTGGCAGTGATTATTTATAATCTTACTTAAAGGATTCAGTTTTCATACAAAGAACATGTATTCCTTGGGTAGCAAAAAAGTCACGCATTTTGTTTGTTTTCAATAGAGAGTATATAAAAGTGAGTATAAATTGAGAAGAATGGCTAAAAAGCAGATTTAAGACTTTGTAGTGTGCGCGTGTGTGTGTGTGTGTGTGTGTGTGTGTGTGTGTGTTAGTTGCACAGTATCTTCTGACTCTTTGAAATCCATGGGCTGTAGCCCACCAGGCTCCTCTGCCCATGGAATCCTCCAGGCAAGAATAATGGAGTGAGTAGTCATTCTTTTCCCCAGGGGATCTTCTGCACCCAGGGATCTTATACATTGCAGGCAGATACCTTACCATCTGAGAAACCAGGGAATTTTCTATTATTCAGTTCAGTTCAGTCTCTTAGTCGTGTCCGACTCTTTGCGACCCCACGAATCGCAGCACGCCAGGCCTCCCTGTCCATCACCAACTCCTGGAGTTCACTCAAACTCACGTCCATTGAGTCGGTGATGCCATCCAGCCATCTCATCCTCTGTCGTCGCCTTCTCCTGCCCCCAATCCCTCCCAGCATCAGAGTCAATGATGAGTCAGCTCTTGCAATGACTCTTCCAATGAGTCAACTCTTCGCATAAGGTGGCCGAAGTACTGGAGTTTCAGCTTTAGCATCATCCCTTCCAAAGAAGACTCAGGACTGGTCTCCTTTAGAATGGACTGGTTGGATCTCCTTGCAGTCCAAGGGACTCTCAAGAGTCTTCTCCAACACCACAGTTCAAAAGCACCAGTTCTTCCGCACTCAGCTTTCTTCACAGTCCAACTCTCACATTCATACATGACTACTGGAAAAACCATAGCCTTGACTAGATAGACCTTTGTTGGCAAAGTAATGACTCTGCTTTTCAATATGCTATCTAGGTTGGTCATAACTTTTCTTCCAAGGAGTAAGTGTCTTTTAATTTCATAACAGCAATCACCATCTGCAGTGATTTTCAATTCAGTTCAGTTCAGTTCAGTCTCTCAGTCGTGTCCGACTGTTTGCGACCCCATGAATCGCAGCACGCCAGGCCTCCCTGTCCATCACCAACTCCCGGAGTTCACTCAGACTTGCGTCCATCGAGTCAGTGATGCCATCCAGCCATCTCATCCTCTGTCGTCCCCTTCTTCTCCTGCCCCCAGTCCCTCCCAGCATCAGTCTTTTCCAATGAATCAACTCTTCCCATGAGGTGGCCAAAGTACTGGAGTTTCAGCTTTAGCATCATTCCTTCCAAAGAAATTCCAGGATTGATCTCCTTCAGAATGGACTGGTTGGATCTCCTTGCAGTCCAAGGGACAAAGAGTCTACTCCAACACCACACTTCAAAAGCATCAATTCTTCGGTGCTCAGCCTTCTTCACAGACCGACTCTCATATCCATACATGATTACTGGAAAAACCGTAGCCTTGACTAGACGGACTTTAGTTGGCAAAGTAATGTCTCTGCTTTTGAATATGCTGTCTAGGTTGGTCATAACTTTTCTTCCAAGGAGTAAGCGTCTTTTAATTTCATGGCTGCAATCACCATCTGCAGTGATTTTTAGAGCCCCCCAAAATAAAGTCTGCCACTGTTTCCACTGTTTCCCCGTCTATTTCCCATGAAGTGATGGGACTAGATGCCTGATCTTCATTTTCTGAATGTTGAGCTTTAAGCCAACTTTTTCACTGTCCTCTTTCACTTTCATCAAGAGGCTTTTTACCTCCTCTTCACTTTCTGCCATAAGGCTGGTGTCATCTGCATATATAAGGTTATTGATATTTCTCTCGGTAATCTTGATTCCAGCTTGTGTTTCTTCCAGTCCAGCGTTTCTCATGATGTACTCTGCATAGAAGTTAAATAAGCAGGGTGACAATATACAGCCTTGATGTATTCCTTTTCCTTTTGGAACCAGTCTGTTGCTCCATGTCCAGTTCTAACTGTTGCTTCCTGACCTGCATACAGATTTCTCAAGAGGCAGGTCAGGTGGTCTGATATTCCCCTCTCTCTCAGAATTTTCCACAGTTTATTGTGATCCACACAGTCAAAGGCTTTGGCATAGTCAATAAAACAGAAATAGATGTTTTTCTGGAACTCTCTTGCTTTTTCCATGATCCAGCGGATGTTGGCAATTTGATCTCTGGTTCCTCTGCCTTTTCTAAAACCAGCTTGAACATCAGGAAGTTCACGGTTCCTGTATTGCTGAAGCCTGGCTTGGAGAATTTTGAGCATTACTTTACTAGCATGTGCGATGAGTGCAATTGTGTGGTAGTTTGAGCATTCTTTGGCATTGCCTTTCTTTGGGATTGGAATGAAAACTGACCTTTTCCAGTCCTGTGGCCACTGCTGCGTTTTCAAATTTGCTGGCATATTGAGTGCAGCTCTTTCACAGCATCATCTTTCAGGATTTGAAATAGCTACACTGAAATAGTAGAAGTATATTGGTTTAAGCTGGTATTTCAGTTTCCTTGAGACAGGAGTCCAAGCAGGCCCTCACTGGTGGCAGTCAAATTCTCAGCCAGAGTGTTCTCATCTGGAGCTTGGGGCCCTCTTCCAAGTTGACATCTTGTTCAGAAACTTGAATTCTTTGCACCTGTAGGACCATGGCTTTTGTTTCCTTGCTGGATACTGGCTGAGGGACACTTCCAGTATTGCTGACCACTGCTGTCCCTTGCTAAGCCTCTTACATGGCATGTGACTTCAAAACTAGTAGGAGAATCTTTCTCCCTCCTCAGTACGCTAAGTTGACTTGGAGTCTCAGAAAACCTGATAACGTCACATGCGATTATCCTTACCAGATAATGTAACCCAATCAAGAGGGTAAATATCCCATCTCATTTACAAGTCCAGCTTACATTCAAGAGGAGAAAATTACATAGAGCATGTACACCAGAGAGGAGGAATCTTGGGAGGACATTCTTGAATTCTACCTACTACATCTCCTTGCTGATGTTTATCTTAAGTTCCTAATCTCCATGTTTGCTTTCTTTGTGCTCTAGCTCTTTTCATGAGCAAGTATGTTAAAGAAAGGACTCCCGTCTACACTGAAAGGTGGGGTAACCTGAAGATACTAGGCTACCTTACTAGTACTAGCTAGTACTACATCCTTATGCTAGCCAAGAAGACAGTTCAGGGAACAAATCTAGCTCTATTTACTAGTCATGTGACTTTGAGAAATTACTTAATGTCTCCTGCCTTCGATGTCCCATCCATAGAATGAGGTTAATAGTAATGTCTGCCTCAGAGGCTGACCTGAAAATTAACTGAGATAATACATACCCAGCTTTTCATTAATACTCAGTATTATTCCATTACCCTCTAAATGGGGTGACACCAGTCACGAGAGCTAAGCTACTTTTCAATGTTGATGAGTTTTTGTAGAATTATGATCTCTTATATTTGTACATTGGCCACTAGCCATGCAAGACTCATAGAATCTATGTGAAGAAGGCATCATTTATCTTGCTTTGCAGAGAGGCACCAGAAGTTGAGAGAAGCTACGGAAATTGCCCAAGGTCACATTGCTGTGAAAAGCTAGGTTCAGGACTAGCTCTCTAAATTCAGGACTTCAGAATCCAAGGTCAGTGTTCTTTTCCAGTGTGCCAACATGAAAACAGTAGAATGAGATTTGTTATTCATAAGACCTGGTGTAGAACTCATATCCACTGGAGGAAGCTAGGGGAATAGAGATGTAGTTAGAGGAAACATGTATTTTAGTGGCCAATTTGGAGATGCAATGGCTTGCCTTAGGGAATACTGGATTCTCTACTGGTGCAATATTCGGGAAGAGGTTGTGTCATACGGCATAGTGGAGAAAGCTCGGATGCTGGAATGATTCATTTAGTTAATAAATGTTTGTAACTCTTAGGTCAAACATTGTTCTATTTGCTTGGGTTATGATGGTCAGAAAAAAACAATGAGCTTGGATTTCCCCTGGGTTTTGAAAGGATTAAGTAAAACAGTATACTGTGAACTGCTAACAGTGCCTGGCCCAGAGAAGGTGTTCCTAGGACGTCAGCTCACAAAGCTAGGATTTGGTGAAGGGGGTTTTCACATCAGATTGACATCTGGGCTAGAATTACAATTCAATCCACAAACAAGTATTTGCTATCTACCATGTGCCAGGCACAGTGCTGAGTGCCAGAGTGTTGTAACCAAGAGGAAAGGACATTCATTCAGGAGCTCTAAATTAATTACTAACCAAACAATAGAGATACGATCTCTTGTAACATAAGTAAGATGGAGTGATGCCCTCATATTGGTGAGAACCAGAAAGCTTTTATGTAGCTGGAGGTTGATGGTAATGCATGGACACTGTTGATACTCTGAGAAGCCAAAAGAAGAGACTACTCCTTGATAATAAGTCTATCATTGTATTTAGTGCTTCTGTGTGTCAGAGAACAAAGTGGTCTCATTCCTCACAGGAAAAATTAGAATAGCCCTGTTGTATTACTGGTTGGTCCTATTACTTGTATGAAATACAGAAAGACTAAGACCTGTATGCAAGTTTACTATCTTAGAGTGGATGCTCTAGAAGCGAAGCCCAGGATGGGGATCCCTGTATTCTTGCTGCTGCTGCTGCTGCTGCTAAATCACTTCAGCTGTGTCCGACCCTCTGCGACCTCCTAGACAGCAGCCCACCAGGCTCCTCCGTCCCTGGGATTCTCCAGGCAAGAACACTGGAGTGGGTTGCCATTTCCTTCTCCGCTTGTATTCTTAAGCAAGTCATTTACTAAGAACAGGATTGTGGAAGAAATAGATAACCAGGGACGCACAATAAAACAGGAGCAAAAGCTAGGCAGAAGTGTGGCTTCAGGAGAAGTCTGCGTGCATGTGTGTGTGCTGTCGGCTCAGTCGTATCTGACTCTGTGCAACCCTATGGACCATAGCCTGCCAGGCTCCTCCGTCCCTGGGATTCCCCAGGCAAGAACACTGGAGTGGGTTGCCATGCCCTCCTCCAGCAGGATCTTCCGGGCCCAGGGATTGAACCCATGTCTCTTGCGTCTCCTGCACTGGCAGGCGTGGCTTTACCACTACTGCCACCTGGGAAGCCCTCAGGAGAAGTCTAGCTTCCACTTGATCCCATGAATTCTGGAACGTGAGTTGTACCATAGAGGTTGTCCTGCCCAGAGACCAGGAGGCTGGGACGCCTCCCCACGATCTTATGCCTCATGCCACATCAGTCAATCGTTAGTCACAGGCAACCCCCTGGAGAGTAGAGAAGAAGGGTGGGCATTACTTCCCAGGCACCTCCAGGGAAGGCAGAAACCGGCAATTAAGAGAAATGCCCAGAACATAGTACATAGGCTGAGCTTTTAGCCACCAGATGGGGGTGGGGAACGGGTGATGGGGAATCAGAGTATTTTTCTGGTGAATGGAGTCCAGACTGGACACCAACTGCAAAGGCCATGGTCCTGAAGCTGGGAAATGATGGGAAACCAAGGCCTTGGTGCCTGCTGTTTCAAAACCAGTCTTGATCTACTTCCCAGAGGTCTCGATGCTTTTAACCACTAAACCACATACCCACAAAGTTAACAGTTTTTACTATATCTCACTGAATTCTCCCCAAAATAGAGTTAAGTAAATGTCAGTCCATTTATATTCAGAAACAAAAAAATTGAGTTTCTGGGAATTTGAACCTAATAACTAGTGGAATTGGGATTCAGATTGATTCAGGTCTCCTAGCTCTCCTTGCTTTTTCTCTCAGGTCGCCTGACTTGGAAATTTGAGGAAAGTGGAGTGAGGATCTTGATTTCAGGGTGAATGGAAGAGGCAGGGTCATTCCTTCCACCAAAATATTTCAGTTAAACGCCTCAGTCAAGCATCTCAGCATCTTGGTCTTCATCCCTTGCTTGCCATTTGGAGAGCGCCTTTGTGCTGCTCTGGTCTTTAGCTCAAGCTCAGACTTTCTAAATGAACGTCTACCTGCAAGGAACCTGCGCTATCACGTCCCTTTTGTATCAGGATCCAGCCACTGTTAGCTTGAAGATACTCCAATAGCACTAGAGAGTGCCTCCTGAGATTCTGGATGCCTCTTATGTTTCTAGGAGCTTCTCTGGTGGCTCAGTGGTAAAGAATCTGCCTGTCAATGCAGGAGACCTAGTTCAATCCCTGGGTCAGGAAGATCCCCTGGGGAAGGAAATGGCCACCCACTCCAGTATTGCCTGGAATAGCCCACAGGCAGAGGAGCCTGAGGCATATGCTTTACTTCTTCCTCTGCTGACTCACAATTGCATAGACTTTTAGTAGCAGGGCGTGGACACTAGACCCTAAATTCCAGTTACAGCCATCAGTGGCTCTGGCAACGTGGTCAAGCCCTTCAGCGTCTGAGTTTCCTTCCCTGTAAAATTAGGGCTATGTCATTTCCTACTTCTCAGAATTACCACATGGGTTAAAAACAACATATTTAAAATACCAAGCACATAGCACGTATGCAAAAATGGTAGTTATTTTTATATGACAGATATACACCTGCACAGGAGAGAGAGAGACGCGTGGATGCCTACTAAGCAAGCTTCCGCCACTTGAGAAGCAGATGTCAAGGCCACAGAGTGAGCTCCCAGTGTGCTGAACCCACTCCCATGCCCAGGAGACCTTCTCCTGCTTGCGTCTCTACTTCCTCCATCTCCACACCCCCACTGCCTTGATTCCTTAACCTGCTCTTGTCCAGAACATCCTGCTCTGTTTACCTCCATTGCCTCCTGCGCGCCGGCTCTATGGCAATTCTCCCAAGAAGCTTTCCTGTGGTAAGGACAGGGTCCCGTGGCCCACAGGATAAGCGATCTGGGTCACAGCTTTGCCACACCACCCTTCCCATCTCTTCCTACTCTGAGCAATGGTGTGGCTAAATGATACCTCTGTCATCCCTCACTTTATATGATCCTCGATGCCAACATTCCCCGTCTCTGGGACCACCATCCCCATAGCCGGAGTAGTATTCCTCTCTTTATTATTATAATTTAAAAATATGTATATTTATTTATCTGGTTGCTCCAGGTCCCAGTTGTGGCATGTGGGATCCCCAGTCACATCACGTGAACCCCCAGCTGAGGAAGGCAAATTCCTGACTGCAGCATGCAACCTCTTAATTATGGTCTGTTGGATCCAGTTACTCGACCAGGGACCAACTTGGGCGACCTGCATTGGGAATGCAGAGACTTAACCGCTGGACCACCAGGGAAGCTCCCTCTATTTTCTTTTAAAACAATGGGGGTAGGTCCATGTCTTATGCCTCAGTTAGTCCACTCTATCCTGGGGCTAACTGACTTCTCTCAGGGATGTTCTTGAATTCATATTGAAAGCCCTAAGCACACTACACTGGCTGATCTGTACACAGTCTAAGCTGCCTGCTTTCCTTGCCTTTTCTTTTTTTTTAATTTAAACACAGAATAGCCTTCCTAGCACTTCTATGTTTTGTTGTTTATATTTTAAACACAGAACAGTTAATGACATTTTCATTCTCCTGAGAGCTTAGTGCCATGCGAAGCACATAGTAGGGTCTCAAAAGAAAAACACAATTGTAATGAATACTCAAACTCTCAGCAGTGATCTCTGACTCTACCGCTGCGGGTAGCAGGCACTCTGAATGCTGGCCTCTTCTGCCCCACATCTCCTTTCTGCTGTGTACTGTCTCCCAAGATAGAAAGAGCAAGGCACTCTGCTCAGAGGTGCACCAGCAGTTTTGCTAAAACAGCAAATTTCCAGGCTGAGAGTTGATAATCAAAATTGTGTTATCAGGGTTTCAGCACTATCTAATTCCTGGAGGATGGGAGGGGGCTGTCTGATGCCTCAGAAGCATCAAGTAAAGTGAGTATTCCAAACGTCCCGAACACAATAGCTGAGGCTCTGCTCAGCTGCTCTCTTTCGCCCTGCGAGGAGGTCATCACCCAGGCTGACCTTGAGCCTAGACCAATCCAGGTAGCAACCTCACTCCCTAGGCTTTTCTCTGTTAATAGACTTCAGTTATGCAGATGACACCACCCTTATGGCAGAAAGTGAAGAGGAACTAAAAAGCCTCTTGATGAAAGTGAAAGAGGAGAGTGAAAAAGTTGGCTTAAAGCTCAACATTCAGAAAACGAAGATCATTGGCATCTGGTCCCATCACTTCATGGGAAATAGATGGGGAAACAGTAGAAACAGTGTCAGACTTTGTTTTGGGGGGCTCTAAAATCACTACAGCTGGTGACTGCAGTTATGAAATTAAAAGACGCTTACTCCTTGGAAGGAAAGTTATGACCAACCTAGACAGCATATTCAAAAGCAGAGACATTACTGTGCCAACAAGGGTCTGTCTAGTCAAGGCTATGGTTTTTCCAGTAGTCATGTATGGATGTGAGAGTTGGACTGTGAAGAAAGCTGAGCGCCAAAGAATTGATGCTTTTGAAGTGTTTAGGAGAAGACTCTTGAGAGTCCCTTGGACTGCAAGGAGATCCAACCAGTCCATCCTAAAGGAGACCAGTCCTGGGTGTTCTTTAGAAGGAATGATGCTAAAGCTGAAACTCCAATACTTTGGCCACCTCATGGGAAGAGTTGACTCATTGGAAAAGACTCTGATCCTGGGAGGGATTAGGGACAGGAGGAAAAGGGGACTACAGAGGATGAGATGGCTGGATGGCAGCACTGACTCGATGGACATGAGTTTGGGTGAACTCTGGGAGTTGGTGATAGACATGGAGGCCTGGCGTGCTGCAATTCATGGGGTCGCAGAGTCAGACACGACTGAGTGACTGAACTGAACTGAACTGATGAGGCATTTGGAGACGGATCAGGTGTCCATCTGACTCCTAAGTCGCTGCATTTGGGCCTCTGAGTAGGCCCACCCTGGGCAGGACCCCTCTGAATCTGACCATGCTCAGATGAGAGCTAAGGGCCTTGAACAGGTCTGGAGCAATGGCCTCATACTGCTTATCCCTTACAAATGGCTAGCTCAGGAGGTACCAAAAACAGACGAATAGAAATAGCTACTAGGGCCCCTGACCCTTGCCTGTGGTAGACCTCCATGACAGCATTTTTAGTCAACAACACCCCCATTGGGCTTCCCAGGTGGCTCAGTGGGGAAGAATCCACCTGCCAATTCAGGAGATGCCAGAGATATGGGTTCGATCCCTGGGTTGGGAAGATCCCCTGGAGCATAAAATGGCAACCTGCTCCAGTATTCTTGCCTGGAAAAATCCCATGCAGAGAGGAGCCTGGCAGGCTGTAGTCCCTGAGGTTGCAGAGTCAGATGTAACTGAGCACACAAGCACACATCCAAACCAACAATTATTGAACTTATACCCATTGATCATCTTAAATTCAGTCACCCCCAGATCAGCTGTGTCAGCCACAAAAGGTAGACCATGTCTCCAGTGCTTGGTCCTTCCCTCCTTCATCCCTACCCACCACCTTCTTGCCCCAACAGCGCAAGTTTCAAGTACACCATCCCGAGGGTGCTGGCATGCTTAGGTATTTTGCAAAAAGCATCCTCTTTGGAGTCAGAAAACACATACCAGGGTCTCTACTTAAGTAGTCACCCAATTCCTGGGCAACCTTGATAACTTGATTTCACCTTTGTCTCTCATTTTTTCAGCCTTCACCTATTACAGTGTCTTCCCTGGTGGCTCAGATGGTAAAGTGTCTGTCTACAATGCGGGAGACCTGGGTTTGATCCCTGGGTTGGGAAGATTCCCTGGAGAAGGAAATGGCAATCCACTCCAGGACTATTGCCTGGAAAATCCCATGGACAGAGGAGCCTGGTAGGCTACAATCCATGGGGTCACAAAGATTCAGACACGAATGAGCGACTTCACTCACTCATAATAGAAGTAAGATCCAGTGATGCACTACAGGGGGAAACACTCTGCAGATGGCAAAGTTCCATGTCAACAGGAAGCCCAGTCTATTTCTGCCCCACCCTTTGGGGAGCTGTTTTTTTTTTTTTTTTTTTAATGACAACCTTGACTTCCCTGGTGGCTCAGATGGTAAAGGATTTTCCTACAATGTGGGAGACCCGGGTTCAATCCCTGGGTTGAGAAGATTTCCTGGAGAAGGAAATGGCAACCCACTCCAGTATTTTTGCCTGGAAAATCCCATGGATGGAGGAACCTGGTAGAGATGGGTTCACAAAGAGTCGGACACGACTGAGAGACTTCAATTTCACTTAATGAAGGTGCAGAGAAGGCATTTTTTGTTGTCTGTGCAGGGCCCAGGGTGGGGTGAAGGCAATGCTAAGGTCAAGCCAGACTGAAGCTGCTGAAGCATAACTAAGGTGACTCACTTCCCTGATAGCACGCCTGAGAAAACCTCAGGCTCCTTCTTGCTCTTCCCTCTGGCTCAGTCTCACCTCTTGGGATGGAAGACATTTGGCACCAGAAAAGGAATATGTCAGGAAGAACTGTCTCTAGGTCTTTCCATTTGCATTTAGGGAAAAAATGGGTATAGAAAAAAAACAAAAATACACACACACACACACACACACACACACACACAGACAAACCCTTGGGCTTTGACTGTAAGTGGACTCTGAGCTCTGTTTTATAGTCAACGTGAACTTGGGCGAGTTCCTTATCTTCACTGTGCTTGTTTCTTCCACTTTGAACTTGCCATAATAATTCCTGCTTCCTGGGGTTGCTTGAGGGAAATCTCAATGAGTTCCTCTACAAAATGTCTATTTCACTCCTCTGCCTTAAGTGAGAACTATGTCAGGAGACGCATTTGTGTCCTTGTATTGTTTTTGTTTTACTGTAACGAACATATTTGTATTCATAATAAGAAAAAAAAGTCTGATTTATTTAACTCTGTATGAGGCTGACTGAACGAAGAATGCATGAGAAAACTGAGGCTCAGAGGGGCTTATCTGATCATTGCTAACAACCCAGTTGTTCAGGGCAGAAGTGAAACTGAAGTTGGGCTCCTCGTCTCTGAGGCAGGTGCAAGGGGTTCCAAACCTATATCCGCCGCTGCTTTGAGCGTTCTTCTCTTTTCAATTTCAACTCTTGGGAATTTAAATTTCCTTTCACATTCAGGACTCCAAATTTGGAGCTGATGTTTAAACAGGTACACACCCAGATCTCAAAGCATATGGAATATATGTCTATATGTGCGTATTGATCTTTCAGGAAATAGATTATCAGACTCCCAGCCCAAGCAAACGGTTATCCTTTTGGTCAGCCTTTCACAGATGGGGACATGCATAGATTCTGCAATTCCTCTTTTCTATTCTAAGTGACTTTCTGGAGACCCACTGCCACATGGGGCAAAGTACACAGCCCCAAGATCATTCTGAAAGCCAGGTTTAATTTCCTTTATTGTTGTTTCATCTATTGCTGCAATCAGAAGGAAGTGTAAGCACTCTTTGAAGCAAGTCTCTCGCTGGTTAGCAACTAACTTCTCCAGCTTAATTGCTTTGTCCTCTTGGAGTTTACGTGGAGTTAGAATCCACACTCAGGGACCTGCTAAAGCTGGAAATGGGTGAAACTGTCCCCTCCAAGAATAACGGGCATCTCAATGAAGAGAAATCTCACAATGCAAGTAAAAAATAAATCTGATGACCTCAGGGAGACATTAAAACTTTAAAATGACAATGAAGAAAGGAGAGAAGGGGAGAGGAAGGTAATAATTATGAAAAACATTGTTTTTTTAAAGAGTAACAAAGAAATATATGCAATGAATGAACACACACAGCTATTTGGAGTTGGGGGCAAGTTAACTATATTCAAAAAAGACTGCATCTCTAGAATTTCATTTTTTTTTGCAGTTAAATATTTTAGTTCCTTCATATAGAGACATATTACACATGTTAACAACCATGAAAAACAATACAAAATGCCCTCAATTTAACAAGTAGAAAAATATAACTAGTATATATGGCAATTGCGAATCTAATACTGTACAGAAGTAATTTATGGATCTTACAAATAAATTATACTTAAATGCCCTTTTAAAATTCTTTCCCCCACCCCAGATGTACACCAGAACTTACAATAGGAAAGGTTCCGAGCCTAGCTTATCGCCAAAAAAAAAAAAAAAAAAAAAAAAAAAAATCAGTGCCAGTCAAATGTTCTGCCGACAAGCTCAAAGAATTTCTTATTTGGCTCATGAAAATATTCGTGCAGTTTATTGAGGAGTCTGGGGTCCACTTGGGGGTGCGCCCGGCCTTTGGACTCGTGTAAGCAGCGGTCCCGGCCGCCGTCCCTCAGGCAGTAGAACCCCTTGGTTTTGTTAAAGTAGAAATTGGAGGCGTTGATCTGCGGCGACAGCCTCAGGAACCGCTCCACCTTCTGGATCTCGGGGAAGGGGTCCCTGATGAGGCGGTCGCCGTCCACGATGTGGATGCGGCGCAGCGGGAAGAAACGCAGCCAGTTTTCCATGTGCAGGTGGTACAGGCTGCGGTTGAGAGCCTTGTAGTCCACGTTGAGGCGGCCGTCGCGCACCAGGAACTCCTCGATGGATGGGTAGGGCTTGCGCTTCTGCACGTGGTTGTAGAACACTTGGGTGTAGTCGGATAGCACGCGCTCCGACGGGTCCCGCAGGATAAGCAGCAGCCGGATGGCCGGGTTCATGCTGTGCACGCGCTCAGGCACTTTGGGCGACGTGAAGTACGCGGGGGTCTTTTCCACCGTGAGCTGGTGTGGGGCGGAGAAGGGCATCTGGCTGAGGTACCAGCCCAGGCCTTGGCTGTAGTGCTCCTCCCAGTCGAAGAAATGCACCTCGTTCTCGGCAGCCGCCACGTCTGGATGCAGGCTGAGCATCTCCAACAGCGCGCGGGTACCGCCCTTGCGCACGCCGATGATGATGGTCTGCGGCAGCTGCTGGGCAGAGCCATTGGGGGCTGCGCCGTCGGGGATCTCCTCCTGGAGGGTCGCCGCTTTCCGCACCAGCTCCGGCTGGCCCGGCTCGTTCCCTGGCACCACCGCTGGGCGGGAAGGCACTAGCTGGAGCTGGGCCACCAGCATCACCGCGCCCAGGAGCAGCGGGGCCATGCCGGACACCACGGTGGCTTTACTGGGCCGGGCGCCACTGGGTCATGAAGTGCTGCCCGCGAGGGGACGTCTCCAGATCAGTGACACATGGGTATCGCAGGCTTCTGATTACTAGGAAAAAAAGGGGGGAAAGTATTAACCCCACGTAAATACTTGGCTTAATCAAGCTGACAACTCTGTCATCTTTGGCAAGGCATTCACCTCCTAGGGGTTTTCTCAGTTTCTTTATCAGATGGTAAAAAATCTGCCTGCAATGCTGGAGACCCGGTTTGATCCCTGGATGGGGAAGATCCCCTGGAGAAGGAAATGGCAACCCTCTCCAGTATTCTTGCCTGGAGAATCCCATGGGCAGAGAAACCGTAGCAAAGAGTGTGACATGGCTGAGTGACTTTCACTTTCACTTATCCTATCAAGCAGGGGTGGCAAACAGTTTCTGTACCAGGCAAGAGAGTAAATGGTTAGGCTTTGGGGGACATATAGTCTCCATGGAAACTCCTCCAGCTATGTTGTTTTGCTCTAAAGTGTCCACAGACAAGGCACAGAGGCCTGGGTGTGGTTGTGTTCCAATAAAGCCTTATTTATGGGCACTGGCATTTGAATTTCATATCATTTTCATGGGGCATTAAAAATTATTATTCTTTTACTTTTTTTCCCCAAACATTTATATGTTTAGTGCTCTATTGACACAAAAACCAGGCCAGATTTGGCCTGTAGTCCTATTCTGCCAACCTTTGCTACAAAGGAAAAAGATTGGGAAGGTCTATTGGACCTCAAGAGACATCAGTGAATAGCAACTAGCTTCGAGCCCCAGGCACAGGGGCTAGTGACAGTGAAGCAGGCATGGTTTCTGCTCCCCTACCCATGAGGGGCTTCTGATTTAATAGGACCGACGAACCTGCTTGAAAAATGGAATGGTTAGCTCCTATTGTTCACTTGTCCCTGGATCCAGTTCTTGCTGTGGCCTCAGTGCAGGGGGGTGTACTTCCCAGTGATTTTAGATTTGGCCAGTGGCACGTGGGCAGACTGACTGGTCTGAGCTCCTTGCAGTCCAAAGGACTCTCAAGAGTCTTCTCCAGCACCAAAATCCAAAAGCATCAGTTCCTTGGCGCTCAGCCCAAACCAGTCAATCCTAAAGGAAATCAACTCTGAATATTCATTGGAAGAACTGATGCTGAAACTGAAGCTCCAATACTTTGGCCCCTGGATGCAAAGAGCTCACTCATTGGAAAAACCCCGATGCTGGGAAAGATTGAGGGCTGAAGGAGAAGGGGGCTGCAGAGGATGAGATGGTTAGATAGCATCACTGGCTCAATGAACATGAGTTTGAGCAAACTCAGGGAGATAGTGGAAGAGAAAGGAGCCTGGCGTGCTACAGTCCATGGCATTGAAAAGAGTTGGACATGACTTAGTGAATGCCCAACAAGGTGGGCAGAAACGACAGTGTGCCAGTGCCCAACATAGCCCTTAAGAGGACTGTATGTTTTCACATGCCCTCGTCCCTTACACCACTGTGATAAACAAACAAACAAAAAAATGTGCCCTGGTCCCAGGAGAAAGATGAAACACACTTGGCATACAGCCATCCCATCTGTCCCGTGTGCAGCCTAGCTATCTCCCTCATGTGTGAGAATGTGTGCTTGTGGTTTTAAGCTGTTGAGTTTTGGGCTGGTTTGTATTGCAGTACAAATTTGGCAAAAGTTAACTGACACAACCTGACTGCAAGCATCAGTGTGGTATCCGTTATGATCACAGTTTAGGTACTTTGAGGACCTGTGTTCCTTCCTTTTGCCTGAAACAATTAGGGATGTCTTCCTAGTAGAGCAAGTGTGTGCAGTGGGCCTAGAGGGATGAACAGGTGAGGTTAGTGGAAGGAACAAAAAGCTTTCACACAAGCAAAGGTTAACTGTTTATAAAGAGCGGGCCTTGCAGTCTGCTCAGTGGAATGTCACCCCAACACGACAGTGGAAGGTAGAAAGGCAGGACAGTTATAGATGAGGGTCTTGCCCAGGGACACAAAAATTTATTCCATTTCAGAATTCATGGTCCAAATTTAAAGCTCTAAACGCAGGGCTCTTCCCATGAACTGCCTCCTTTGTGCCTTCTCCTCTTTTAACTCTCTGAGATTTATCACATTTGGGCATGAAAGTCCCTAAGGAACGCAGGAGCTGCTGAGCTGCAGCGCATGGGCCCCCAAGACACATGAGCTGCGCTTGATGTTTTTACGGGGCTGATAAGCAGCAATCCGTGTTTGACCCTCTCCAGGAAAGAGGCGATTGGAAGCTCTGTTTTAAATAATCTCTGTCTAAACACAGCTCAGGGAGAGTTGGAGACAGGCCCAGTTTGGGGACTGTAGGACTTACAAAGCCAGAAAACACAATTTCTATCAAGAAGGCCCATCATCTTCATTATGCCAGGTTTAAAATTCACTTTATTAGTTTAAAACTTGTCTGATGGTGGCGGTTTAGTTGCTAGTCGTGTTCGACTCTTTTGATTCCATGAACTATATAGCCCACCAGGCTCCACTGTCGGTGCGGCTTCCCAGGCAAGACTTCTGGGTTGCCACTCCCTTCTCCAGGGTATCCTCCCGACCCAGGGACTGAACCCAGACTTCCTGCACTGCAGGCAGATTCGTTACTGGCTGATCCACTAGAGAAGTACTAACACTTGTCTTGAATGTGTAAATGAAAAACAATATACAGGGCTTCCTTGTTTATGATCAAATTGATTTGATATCCTTCAGATATCAACTGTATTAACCACTTTGAAAAATGTATATTCAAGATCAAACAATTAAAAAGTTGAAAAATAATAGAATACTGGAAAAGGAAACTCCAAATTCACCACATGCTCATTTAGGGGGAAAAAAAAAAAGTTTTGGAGAGATGGCCAAACCAGATGGGGTTCAAGGTTGGTCTTACTGATTGGATGAGCTCAATTTAATGGGTCATTTGCTTTAGTCAAATGCATGTTTTAGCATGACTCAGTGAAATTCTGTTTCCTTTTCCACTTCGGGTGTGGGTCAGCCAAGCTGTGCTTGCCTTTCACACGTTTGGGGTATGTGAGCAGGTGTACGTGTGTGCTTATGTGTCTGCACGTTTATGTGTACGTGTGTACACGTGTGTGCGTGTGCAGGGTGTGGGGTGGGTAATGTGAGGGAGAGAGCAGCTCTTCCACTCTGAGCAGCAACACTCCCCCCATCTCACAGCCTCACATCCCAGAAAACAGCCCGACCCTGGGGCACCAAAGGAACAGAGCCAGAGGCCAGACCTGAGATGCACACCCTTTTGACTATCCATGCTCTTTTCACTTTATTATGAGGCATGTGGGTTAGCACAGGGAGCATCTGAGATCACTTTCCTAAAGGGGAGTTACCAGCAGACAGCAAAAAGAAGAAAGTTTTTTTTGTTTGTTTGTTTGTTTTCTGGTTGAACCAGGAGGCTTGTGGGATCTTAGTTCCCCTACCGGGGATTAAATCTGGGCCCTCAGCAGTGATAGCCTGAAGTCCTAACCACTGAACCACCAGGGAATTCCTGAGAAGAAACTAAATATAGTTTGTCCTTTACAAAAACAAAACAAAAACACCACCACTCCAAAACAACTCCCTCTCCAAAACAAAAGACTAGTATGTAGTTTATTTTATTTTATTTTATTTTTTTAGTATGTAGTTTAAAAACTCCTTGTTGCTGTTCAGTCACTCAATCATGTCCAACTCTTTGCAAGCCCACGGACTGCAGCACTCCAGGCTTCCCTGTCCTTCACTATCTCCCAGCGCTTGTTCACACTCATGGCCATTGGGTCTCTGATGCCATCCAACCATCTCATCCTCTGTCGCCCCCTTTTCCTCCTGCCTTCAATCTTTCCCAGCATCAGGGTCCTTTCTAATGAGTCTGCTCTTTGCATCAGGTGGCCAAAATAATTGAGCTTCAGCTTCAGCATCAGTCCTTCCAAGGAATATTCAGGACTAATTTCCTTTAGGATTGACTGGTTGGATCTCCTTGGAGTCCAAGGGACTCTCAAAACTCTTCTCAGTTCAAAAGCATCACAGTTCAAAAGCATCAATTCTTCGGTGCTCAGCTTTCCTTATGGTCCAACTCTCACATCCATACATGACTACTGGAAAAACCATAGCTTTGACTAGATGGACCTTTGTGGGCAAAGTGATGTCTCTGACTTTTTAATGTTCTGTCTGGTTTGGTCATAGCTTTTCTTGCAAGGAGCAAGCGTCTTTTAATTTTATGCCTGCAGTCACCATCCACAGTGATGTTGGAGCCCAAGAAAATAAAGTCTGACACTGTTTCCTTTGTTTCCCCATCTATTTGCGATGAAGTGATGGGTGGATGTCATGATCTTAGTTTTGTGAATGTTGAATTTTAAGCCAGATTTTTCACTCTCCTCTTTCACCTTCATCAAGAGGCTCTTTAGTTCCTCTTCGCTTTCTGCCATAAGGGCAGTATCATCTGCTTATCTGAGGTTATTGATATTTCTCCTGGCAATCTTGATTCCAGCTTGTGCTTCATCCAGCCCAGCATTTCACATGATGTACTCTGCATATAAACTAAATAAGCAGGGTGACAATATACAGCCTTGATCTATTCTTTCCCAATCTGCAACCAGTCCCCTGTTCCATGTCTGGTTCTAACTGTTGATTCTTGACCAGCATACAGGTTTCCCAGGAGGCAGGTAAAGTAATCTGATATTCCCTACTTTTACCAATACCTTCTCCCCTCCACTCTTCCAACCACACTGCCTTCCCAAAAGGAGTCATGTAAGTAAAAGTGTAACACACTGTTTTACAAGATATTCAGAAAACCTCAAATCACCACAGGTCATTAAGAGCTGCTCAGGAAGGTAACAGCTGCTACTGTTGCTGTTAAATCCCTTCAGTCCTGTCCGACTCTGTGTGACCCCATAGATGGCAGCCCACCAGGCTCCCCCGTCCCTGGGATTCTCCAGGCAAGAACACTGGAGTGGGTTGCCATTTCCTTCTCCAATGCATGAAAGTGAAAAGTGAAACTGAAGTTGCTCAGTCATGTCCGACTCTTAGCGACCCCATGAATTACAGTCTACTAGGCTCCTCCATCCATGGGATTTTCCAGGCAAGAGTACTGGAGTGGGGTGCCATTGCCTTCTCCAGAAGGTAAGAGCAACCCCTCTGAAAGCTGACAGTAACCACTGTTCATTTGTGCCTCCAACACTTAGTCACAGCTTGCCCTAAGATGGATTTTTATTATCGATATTAAAATGATCCACATATGCACTTGCACATTTTCCAGGAGCCCTGTTTTAAAAACAATATTTTCTGTAACCCTATCCAAAATGTTATTACTTAACTACAAAATGAAGGAGATATTTTGCAGTTTTTTGTCTCACGTCTTCAAAAGCCAGTGTGTATACATTTGTAGGACATCTCACGCTGCTTCTTGTCGCTGTTGTTCAGTCACTAAGTCATGTCTGAGTCTTTGCAACCCCTTTGCAAAGCCAGGCTTGCTTTTTAATATGCTGTTTAGGTTTGTCATAACTCTACTTCCAAGGAGCAAGCATCCTTTAATTCCGTGGCTGAAATCACCATCTGAGGTGATTCTGGGGCGCAAGGCCACTTGTGGCTTCTGACAACTGGAGTGGATAGCCCAGAGATCCACAACACTGAGCAGTGTTGCAATTCTTACTCTGAAAGCTCGTTAACTGTGGAACGTGCTCTCTTCAAAAGTAAGATCCTTGACCCCACTCACAAATCAGGAGTGTCTCAAACAGGACAAGAACCAGGAAGGCAAGTTTGAAATTGCAAGCAGTACAAAAATAAACAGATTATTCTCTCTTCAGAAGTAAACTAGGTACTATCAAAGGGAATCTTCTGGAAGCCTGGAGCCTGAGCTGGCATCAGCACAAAGACTGTTCAACAGCACCTGGAGGCCAGTCCACATTCCTCCAAAAAGCAATGTTGGCAGCAGTCATCCGGAGCACTTGCTACTGAGCAGACATTAGGCTAGCCACTTTGCACACAGGACCCGTGTGATGCACACTGCATTGATGTGGGAACTGATATTGTCACAAGAAAGTGAGGTTCAGAGAAACGGAATGGTTTCTTCAGTCATGTCCATCTCTTTGCATCCCTAAGGACTGTAGCCCACCAGGCTCCTCTGTCCATGGGATTCTCCAGGCAAGAACAGCAGACTGGGATGCCATTTCCTACTCGAGGGGATCTTCCCGACCCAGGGGTCGAACCCGCGTCTCCTCTGTTTACCTGCATTGGAAGGCGGGCTCTTTTACCACTAGTACCACCTGAGAAGTCCCATCCTTCCCTGTTGAAAGAGATCTAACTCACTCTCTGTTCACTCCCTTTTACCAGGGAAGCTACTTGCTTCATCCTGCTGTGATAAACCAAGCCCTGAGTTTCAAGAATTCCGAAGCCAAGAGTCTTTCCCATCAGGAGCACTAGGCTTCCTTGGATTCCACATGAAGATACTGACCACACACCAGGCATGGGGGACACATGGGAAACGGCACAGAATTTTCCAGGGGGAGATTCCCCTGTATTAAGAATTAAATCCAAGGGAACTTCTCCGGCAGTCCAGTGGTTAACACTCCTAGCTTCCACTGAAGGAGGCATGGGGTTGGGGAACTGGGAAGCCGCATGCTTCGAGGTGAAAAAAGTACAAGTTAAATCCAAATCCTTTTCAGGTCAGGAATGAACCTAGAATAGGATATGTCTGCCCCTCCCACCTCACTGCCCTTTTAAGCCAAGCTCGGGCCTTCCGGTTATTTGATGGTACCAGGCTCACACCAGCTCTGTGCTTTGGCATTCTCTGCTCCGTCTTTTTAGGATGCTCCACCCTCCACAGGCTTCCTGGGGATGGCTGTCCCCTGTCACGGATTTTATTTCAAATGCTGGCTTTCCTCGGCAACATGAGCCCACCCTCTCGCCTTTAATCACTTTCTTTCCCATCATCTTGTTTTATATTCCTGATATACTATCCAAAATTATGTTTGCTTGTTTACTGCCTGCCTCTCCACCCAACAAAGTCAATTCAGAGCTTCCTTATCAGCATCCTACCTCCCTCCGCTGCATCCTCAGGGGCTGGCGTGATTGCTGGTACCCAGCGGGTGCTAGAGACACTGCTGAATGAACACATCGAATGTAGTGGCAAGTCAGGCAAATGACGGAAGGCACTGACAGAGGCTTTTCATTTAGCAGAAAGAGAAACTTAACCATTTGCCACTTGTGAAAAAGAGAGTGGCAAAAAGTAGTAAGCTTTCCTCCCTAGAGGATCAAACAGAAACTAGATGTTGAGAAGGGGGCTCAAAATTTCTCATGGAGGACAGACAAAATCAATCGCCGGAGAGCCTAGAGTGCATTTTCATTAAAAAAGGATGGGAAGTAGTGAGATAACCCTTCAAAAATATTTTAATTTTCTTCTTAAGTCTTACTACATAATTCACATTATGACCGGGATTTCAAATGTAACCACTACAACACATTTGCTCTCAGCCCCATCACTAGAACATATTCATGGATAAAATTAAAGAACTAGAATATTTCACACGAGGGACATTCAGTACATCAAGCACAGTGATGCTTGTGGTCCTTCTGTCTGCAGGAAAACCTTTTCGCCCCTCAGGAAAAGATGGTGAACCAGTCGGAACAGGCAAGAATCTTCTTGGATAACAGGGATGGTTATCTGGGGAACAAAAGTCATCCAAGGGATTTGACAGAAGGGTTGGAAAGGAAGCAATTACTCTCTCCCTGAGTGGCTACTGTGTGTCAGGCAAGAGGCCCTCATGTAGAAATGATCGTTCTGAATATTTGTAACAGTATCAAGGGGGTGGCTATTCTCCTTTTATCTTATATATTTTTAAGCAATAAAAGGGCAGTGAGTGGCAATAGAAAAGCAATTGGACAGACCCAGGCTAGAATTCTTATAACTAACTGAGCTCAGATTAGTTTCTCATCTCTTTGGGCCTCAGCGTGCCATTCTGCAAAATGGGCTAAAATCTACTTCATAGGGATGCTATCGTGATTCTGAAAGATTACCCACGCCAAAGAGACAAAGCAATGTCTGGCATTTACAGGGCATACTACGAATGCTAATGGCCTGCCTTTCTCCCTAAGGCAGACAGAGAAACATGCTATTAAGGTTAAAATGAAAGTTAACATGTCAGTTGTGTCCGACTCTTTGGGGCACCATGGACTATACAGTCCATGGAATTCTCTAGGCCGAAATACTGGAGTGGGTAGCCTATTCCTTCTCCAGGGGATCTTTCCAAGCCAGGGATCAAACCCAGGTCTCCAGCACAGCAGGCAGTTTCTTTATCCCTGATAGCTCAGTTGGTAAAAATCTGCCTGCAATGCAGGAGATCACGTTTCGATTCCTAGGTCAGGAAGATCCGCTGGAGAAGGCTGGAGAAGGGATAGGCTACCCACTCCAATATTCTTGGGCTTCCCCTGTGGCTCAGCTGAGTAAGGTTTAAAGACTTTCTCAAATAAAGAAGGCTGAGTGCCAAAGAATTGATGCTTTCGAACTGTGGTGCTGGATAAGTTTCTTGAGAGTCGCTTGGACTGCAAAGAGATCAAACCAGTCAATCCTAAAGGAAATCAACCCTGAATATTCATTGGAAGGACTGATGCTGAAGCTGAAACTCCAGTACTTTGGCCACCTGATGCGAAGAGCCGATTCACTGGAAAAGACACTGATGCTGGGAAAGATTGAAAGCAGGAGGAGAAGGGGGTGTCAGAGGATGAGATGGTTGGATGGCATCATCAACTCGATGGACATGAGTTAGGGCGAATTCCGGGAGATGGTGAAGGACAGCGAAACCTGGCTGCATTCCCTGGAGTCACAAAGAGTCAGACAAAACAGGGAACTGAACTAGAACAAAGATGTCACAGGACCAAGAAATGTGCTGCTTTGCCTCTGAGTGGAGATGCCATCCTTGGGCTGCGGTAAAGCACATTCCAGGCAGAGGGCGAGAGCTTACTCCAAGCCTGATAACACAGCAGGAAGGATGAGAGCTCTTGTGTTGCTCTCCAAGAATTGCCTCTCTCCATGCATGCTGGGGTGTCGAGTGATTTTACTTTCTGGCATGCGCTAATACCCGAGTAAAGATGGTTTGATGAGAACTGTCCTTTCTGTATTCAACCAAACTTCTGAGCAATCAATGGTGTATGATTTTTTGTTTGCCTTTAGGAGACCTTTACCTCTGCGTGGCTAATTTAAGACCATGTGGCAGCAGCATCAACTTTCCATCCTTGGCAGGTCATCGTGGAAACCAAAAAGAGGAAACAGATTTAGCTCCTGCCTGTCAGTCTACAGAAGGACAGAGAGATCTCAAGACTCCCATAAATATTTATTTTCTTGAAACTGCCTACACATGACACTCGTCAACAGCTGTTGACATTGACTTTTGCTTGGATTTACTCATGGTAATTGCTGTGAGGTAAGTTGGGGGTAGAAGAGAGCTCAGGGTACAAAAGACCCAAGGTCAGTTCACATAATGTTACTACAGAGAGAAGTAAGTCAGAATGAGAAAATCAAGGATGGAATATTAATGCATATATGTAGAATCGGAAAAAATATTGGTATAGACAATCTTATTTACAAAGCAGAAATAAAGACACAGATGCAGAGAACATGTGGATACCAAGGGGGGTCTGGGGTGAATTGGGAGATTGGAATGACATATGAACGTTGATATATATATGTTTTATACGTATTGGTACTATGTATAAAATAGATAACTAAGGAAGACCTACTGCATAGCAAAGGGAATATCACTCAGTGCTCTGTGGTGACCTAAAAGGGAAGGAAACTCAAAAAAGAGGGGTTACATGTATACGGATAGCTGATTCATTCTGCTGTACAGCAGAAATAAACACAACGTTGTAAAGCAACCATATTCCAATTTAAAGAAAAAAAGTTCCCCTGGGCCACACTGACTGCCTGGGAAAAGGCGGAGTGACCAGCTCTATTTTCCTCTTGAAAAAGACCAGGACTCTTCCAACACTCCCTCCTCCACTTTCTAGGCTCTGTTACCTCCATGACACGGGAGGTTCCATATATAGAGAAGGGTACCTGGATAATGAATGCAACTCCCCGGAACTGAAGGAAGGAGGTGCCTGGGTCAGCCAGGGAGGGCAGCATGGTGGGGCAAGGATTTGGGGCCAGTGGATTTCAATCACCGTGTTATTTCCAAGCTTCTGAGAATTCC
Source organism: Capra hircus (assembly GCF_001704415.2). Lineage (NCBI taxonomy): Eukaryota > Metazoa > Chordata > Mammalia > Artiodactyla > Bovidae > Capra > Capra hircus. The sequence continues at coordinate 106,811,952 of NC_030813.1, forward strand.
CTGATCCAATGATGGATAATAAATGCCAACTGCCCCATTGGTAGCCTGCAGTCAACCCACAGGACATTTCCAAATTAGGTGAGAGTTTAGGTTGAAGGATCTGGACAAGGGGTTGCAAGTCAGAGGCGACTAAAGCTCCCCACATCCCCGCCAGGAGCTCTGGCTGCTCCATCTCCATCGCCAGGCGCTTTCCAGACTTACAAGTGCACATCACTTCCCTGGGGATGTAGTTCAAAATGCAGATTCTAATCCAAGAGTTCTGGGCAGAGGCCTGGAAGTCTGCGTTTCTAACCAGTTGCCTGGAGAAGCCTTTGGAATGGCAAGAACTCAAGAACTCCCTGAGCTTGGAACAACTGCATCCATTCAGATTCGGAGCCTGATGCCCCTGGCCTTGGGCTGGGAAGGCTGCCTTTGGATTCGGTTTCCAATGGTTGTTAGGGTAGTTTGTTTTTAAATCCAAGGCTGGAGACAATTTCAGCAGACAAAATAGAGAGGGATCACTCTGGTCACAGAGGGGGTGTTATCTGTGGAGGGGGGTGGAGGGCCGATGCTGGAATTCAGAGGATTTAGAGCCAAAAACCCAGGCGCAAATCTCAGCTTTATAACTTAAAATCCACGAGAGAGCACTGAAAACCCAGAGCCTTCGATCGAATGCCTTGGCCAACGTACACTATTGTGAGGATTAAACAGAACAGCCTATGAGGGTGCTTACGATGTTGCCATATTGCCTGGCCGATGGCAAGCCCTTCAATCGTGGCAGCTATTTTTGTCTCTTAAAAAAAAAAAAAGGAGGCTGTGTGATATAAATGGGCATCGAGGATGATAATTAGTCAAACGCATTTGTTCATGATCCAAAGTACTGCAGTGACTCAACCAGACAGAGGCTTACAGGAGAAAGGACTGTGGCACACAGGCTCTCTGTCTGGGGAGGGGCTCGCAGAGGGTCCTCTAGAAAGGCCCCCTGCCTGAGTGATGGGCGGCCAGGTGTGCGCAGGAGGGATGAAGAGGACTCCCCACCCCCTTCAGGTTTAATCTGCGGTGCTGTGCACAGGAGGCAGTGGTGACCTAAATAAATCCTTCATTAGAAGCAGAAACACTGGCACAGGCTGAGCTCCGTGACGGGAGGGCAGACGGGGCCTCTCTTATTACTCAGCGCAGCTGAGTGGAAAAGGGGGCCATGCCAGCAGACGGGAGACAGGATCTCGACTGCCTCGGTGCACTCAGATACGCGCGGCTCAGCTCCCGCTCCAGGTGTGAGCCAATCTCCCGACAGGTGCCATCTGACTGTGGGAACGTCCCGGGACGAGGTGGACAGTCCTCATCACCCCATTCATGGCCAGCACCCATGCAATCCATTTCCCCGGAAACGGACAGGAAAGACACACAGAGCATCGGAGGCCAAAGAACCCCCTGTCCTGTCTGCAATCCCTGTTGATGAGGACACAGGTCACAGAGGACCAGAGCCCCAAGGTCAAGGGCGCAGAGGCTGAAATGAATCAGAGAGCAAGGTCTGCTGATACCCATGCACCAAACCCCAAACACACCGAAACCTGTGCTTCTTTTATTTGGTGTCACGGAGCCCTAGAATAGTTGTCACTGAAAATAAATATATACAAGTCAAAGTAAATTCTTCCCCTCAGTATGCAAAGATGGAGGGTGAATTTGTCTCATTTCTTGAGCCAGGCTGGAAAGACTGAATGTTGTTCCCTCTCAAATTTCATAGGTTGAAGCCCTTGTCCCTGGTGTGGTGGATATTTGGAGATGAGGCCTTGGGGAAGTAATTAGAGTTAGATCAAGTCCTGAGGATAAGACTCGTAATGAGATGCGCATCCCTGGGAAAAGAGGAAGAGAGATCCATGCTCTATCTCTGCCACGGAGAGTGCTCTTGCTTGCTTAGTAGCTCAGTCGTGTCTGACTCTTTGTGAACCTGTGGACTGTAGTTCATCAGGTTCCTCTCTTCATGGGATTTTTTCAGACGAGAATACTGGGAGTGGGTTGTCATTTCCTCCTCCAGGGGATCTTCCTAACCCAGGGATCGAACCTGCAACGCCTGTGTCTCCTGCATTGCAGGCAGATTCTTTACCCACTGAGCCATCGGGGAAGCCCAGTGCTAGATGGTAACCATCTGCAACCTGGAGAGAGCTCTCACCAGGAACTGAATCTGTTCGCATCTTGAACTTGAGCTGGGAAGAATAAACACTTGCCGTTGTTTAAGCCGCCCAGCCTCTGGCATTTTGCCACAGCTGCCTGAGCACACTCAGGCGCTATGCTGTGCTTAGTCTCTCAGTTGTTTCTGACTCTGTGAGCCCACGGCCCATGGACGGTAGCCCACCAGGCTCCTTGAGCCCTGGGGACTCTCCAGACAAGAGTACTGGAGTGGGTTGCCATGCCCTTCCTCCAGCGGATCTTTCCAACCCAGAGATCGAGCCCAGGGCTCCCACATTAAAGGCAGATTCTCTACCATCTGAGCCACCAGGGCTGATACACAGCCCTTAGGAGAAAGAAGAAAGAAAAGAGTGTGCCTGGGACTGTTTCCACTGGGTGAGTCTTCCCAGGGTGGCACACCACCGTCTCCTGGATCCAGGCAGGTGACATGAACCTTGGAAACGGGGTGGCAGGGGTCGGGGGACAGCACTAAGCAGCCCCGTGTGTACACAGGAGGTGTAATGAGCAGGCTGCTGCCATAACTCTGGCCGATGTTGTTTGGGAAGAGGGACCAGTGTCACTGGATCTTTGGATTTTTTGAGACTCTATTATGGATACTTATATGAAAGTTCTTGATTTTTATGAATGCTCAAAAAGGTGAAGTTATATTATTTTTTTTTTTTAAAGAAAGGATTAGAAGGCAAGTCTGCAAAGACTGATGCCTCAGGTCTATGCTTGCCCACAGGTGATCACTTCACACTTTTACAAGACACCTATGATGCTCCAGTACTCTTGCCTGGAAAATCCCATGGGTGGAGGAGCCTGGTAGACTGCAGTCCATGGGGTGGCAAAGAGTCAGACACAACTGAGCGACTTCACTTTCATTTTTCACTTTCATGCATTGGAGAAGGAAATGGCAACCCACTCCAGTGTTCTTGCCTGGAGAATTCCAGGGACGGGGGAGCCTGGTAGGCTGCTGTCTATGGGGTCGCACAGAGTCAGACATGACTGAAGCGACTTAGCAGCAGCAGTATGATGCTTCCATCCCCTTCATGGAGCACAGCGTTGTCATGGCGAAGGGGCTTGTGCAGCTCAATGAAGCTATGAATCATGCTGGGCAGGGTCGCCCAATATAGACAGGTCACAGTGAAGAGTTCCAACAAAATGTGATCTGCTGGAGGAGGGAATTCCTGCCCCGAGAGGAGGGAATTCCTGGGGACACAGAAATGACCCAGTCACTGCCCTCAGAGCACCCTGTAATGCAGAAGAAACCCATGGAAGGAACCCTATTACGATGTCCAGGGTAAGCAGGGATTAGGCACCACTGTATCAGAGCGCAGGGAGAGAGGCCACACAGGAAGAAGACAGGGAGGGCCTGGCATCACTGCACTAAAAGGAATCAACATCAATGGCCAGAAATAATCCAGGAGGAGGCTTGGGGTCTGCTTGGCAGGAAGTCCCCAAGGACAATCAGCCCAGAAAGAGTTTGCAGCAGAATCAGGGCTGGGCAGGGGCCAGGGACTCGGCCTGTGCTGGGGTTGGCTGTGGAGGTAAGGTCTTTGGGGAAAAGTGGCAGATGATACGAGACTGCAGGAGCCCATAGGGGCCACAACTTGAGATTCAGAAGCACAGGAGGGGAAAGAGCCCTGGCGATAGAACAAAGGAAAAAGTCCTGAGCCTGAGTCCCAGAAACGCCACTCACAGACTCCAAGTTGGGACATGTTAATGGAAAATCTTGGAAACTACTGCTCACTCTTGGTCCAAGAGCTTGTTTTTGTCTTTCCTCTTGGATGCGCGTGTTCTTGGTTTAACGTGATCATTTAAAAACAGACGTTTGAGTGTGAGCTCAGTACTGACCTTGACAGACACCAGGGTGGGGCAAGGACTGAGATACCCCTGACTGCGAGTTGCTGAGGGGGAAACAGGCGCGGGCAGAATGAAAGCACGGTACCATAGCTGGTTTCGATTTTACATTGTAATTTTTTTTTCTTCCTTTTCCGAATTGAGTTGTTGCTGTTCCTGTAACAGTACTGAATAAAGTAACAGCTGTTTTCTCCCTCCTCCCACACATACACACAGAACTGTGATTTCTGTTCATTCCTTACTTAAAAAAAAATTTAAATACTATTCAAGTTAAATATTTCTTTATTCTTAAAGCTTCAGGTTTTACAAAATGAGTTAGTGTCTCATTTCCTCTGAATCGAGTTTGAACTTATCTACAATAAATTTAAACAGAAAGCATCCGCCTTATTATCTCAGTCATCTTGGAATCTCTTAAATGCTGTTTAATCGGCTCAGAAGAACTACACCTAGATTTTGCACTTGACACAACCCTCTCTGTGATCTCTTGTTATCGCTTGTGATAATTTCAGTATCTTCAGATTAACTACAGTACTATACAGTAAGCTCAACCATCGTCAGCCTGATCATGTATTCTTTCTGAACGCTGTTGCAAAGTGGTTTATAGTTTAAAAATATGTTCAATTTATTATTCCTTAACTAATGTATCTGAAACAATCTGGCATCTTAGGGAGACATTCAGGAATCTTCAAGAATGATGAGCTCGGAGGGGCCAGCTGGTGGTTAAGAGTGTGGGTTTGAACCCCAGCTCCATCCCTTACTCCCACTGTGTGACCAAGGTCATGTGACCACTGTGGGCTCTGTTTTTATACATAACAGGCACGGATGACAGCATTAATACTGTAGGGTTGTTGCGAGGCTTAAAGAAGGTATTACCACATACATGAAGTGCTAAGAAGAGAGCCTGGCATGTAGAAAACCCTCACCAAATGTGATCATCAGCCCTGGCAGAACTCTGTTTTCCATCTTTAATCCAGGTAATCAATTTCTCTAACACCGATCATTTTAGGCACATAAAATGCATCTCCACAAAGTCGTCTTGGCTTGAAAGGACCCATACACAAGAGCGAGCAGGGTGTTGAGCTGGGGTCTAGTCCCAAGTTCTGTCCTGACTTCTGTGTGACCTTGGCCAAGGCCCAGAAATACTCTTAAGCCTCTTGTACAAAAGAAAACAATTGGACCATAAATTCTCAGAACATCTGCCCTCTTATATCCATCTACAATATACAGGCTTTAGAGAATTAAGAAACATTCTTGTCTGTCAAAGCAAGCAAGACACTATTATCCAAGATTCTAAATAAAACAATCACTGTTAAAAATAAATCTTAATAACGTTTTGTCACTTGGCATCAGCCTTCCATTTCATAGGCTAAAGGGAGCAATATATTGAATTTCTACACTTCTGAGGTCCTTTTGCTATTCAGGAAGATCACATAGCTCCTAGCAGGAAGGACTCCCTTTGAGGGTATGTGTGTGCTAAGCCGCTTCAGTCAGGTCCTACTCTTTGCGACTCTGTAGCCTGCCAGACTCCTCTGTCCATGGAATTTCCCAGGCAAGAATACTGGAGTGGGTTGCCATTTCCTACTCCAGAGGAACTTCCCAACCCAGGGATTGAACCCGCGTCTTTTACGTCTCATGTATTGACAGGTGTAGGGTCTCCCAAGCTACCTGTTGCTCTGGTTCTATTCAGATCATATTCAGCATTCAATCAACAAATACTAATGAAACCCAGGACCTGATTAAGAAAGAGGTGGATATACAGGAGAGGGGAACCCTCTCTGAAGGAGGCTTCATCACCCCCAGGGGAAAAAAATGAAGAAAAGTAGCATTATATAAAAGCTTCCCAATGAAAGGAAAATATAGAAAGCAGACCAAGCCCTTCCAGCTGGGGTGGGGGCCGAGGGGTTGTGTGCCATGGGACAAGCCTTCCCCACACCCAGCTGCAATGGGTGAGTCTCAGCACCTTCTGGGCTGGATGGAGACAGTTGAGTTCAGGACTTTCGCTTGGATACGTTTGGGAGGGAAGTTTGGGAGTGAGCAGAATGCCTTAAGACAACAGAAAAGGACTGAGGGCTGCCAGAAGGGTCCCCCTTCTTGGTCCTGATCACACGTAACATCCAGTCTCTTCCTAAATCAATGAAGATGCAACCTTTGAAGAATAGTAGGAAGTGCAAAACACAAATATCAGCTGGCCCAGCATATCCAGAACCCCCCCCAAGACCTAAGCGGATTTGCTGTGTCTCAGGCCCTGGGGAATTAAAAGACACAGCTTGCATCCTTGTTCCTTCCCTCCAATAACTCAGGTATATGCAGGGGTATAGGGTGTTTTGGGGGGCAGATGAGAGAGAGGAGGCAACGTACGTGATAACTGCACTAAGGTTAGGGCTGAGAAATGGCCATGAATACATGGCTTACTAGCATAAAGATTCACAGACAACAGAATGATGGGTATACATGCATCACACATCAAATTATTTTGGTCATATTAATGTGTCAAGAGACAAGAAGAATTGTAACAAAGTTACATTTAGAAACAATTTGTTCTATTTGTCAAAATCGAAGGTGGGAAAATGGAGTGGGAATGAGTTATCATGTCCCAATAACAGGGACATTAGAGTAACAGAATTTCTTCCTCCAAGTCTCAGTGAACAGGAAGGAAAAAGCAAAGGTATTGGGAGGGGAGAGAAGAGATAGGAGTCTGCATGTCAATTTCTCCATTGCTCCTTCTTTTATGGTGTCAACTCGGTTTGACGGGATTTCAGTAGGGTTCAGGCTTCCTAGGTGGTGTCAGTGGTTAAAAAAAAAAAAAAAAAATTCACCTGCCAATGCAGGAGATACAAGAGACGTGGGTTCGATCCCTGGGTTGGGAATATCCCCTGGAGTAGGAAATGGCCACCAGCCTCAGAATCCCTGCCTGGAAAAAGAGAGCACACACACACACAACATGAAGGTCCATCCATGGGAACCCGATGCCAGTTCCTTCTGAAAGGAATTTGTACATAAAATCTGTATGTATGTGTACGCCTGAGTGTTTTTGTGTTAGAGCTCTGATGATAGACCAGGTTTTTAAGACTTTCTGCAACTTTTACATCCTCTCAAGACAATCAAGGCACTAAGGAAGCTAACACATGCCTTCAGGTATTGCCTATGAGATGTTTCTATGACAATGCATTTCCAAAGGGACATTTTCAAAGATGTCAAAGAATAAATCACTATAGCCATCTTGGTCACTGAGCCACACAGATTTCCCATGTTGACAATCACCTTCATTTCCCCATCAGCTGGTGTGAACTTGATGCCCTGGCTTTGTGCTTCAGACTAGGATCAAACTCAAACCAGCATTCACTGTGGTTCAGTCACTCAGTCCTGTCCACTCCTTGCGACTCCATGGACTGCAGCACCGTCTCCTGGAGCTTGCTTAAACTCATGTCTGTAGAGTCGGTGATGCCATCCAGCCGTCTCATCCTCTGTCGTCCCCTTCTCCTCCTGCCCTCAATCTTTCCCAGCATCAGGGTCTTTTCCAGTGGATCAGCTCTTCGCATCAGGTGGAACTTCAGCTTTAGCATCAGTCCTTCCAATGAATATTCATGATTGATTTCCTTTAGGATGGACTGGTTGGATCTTCTTGCAGTCCAAGGGACTCTCAAGAGTCTTCTCCAACACCACAGTTCGAAAGCACCAATTCTTCAGCATTTGGTGTCCTATATGTCAGGGCAAATGAGGGGCTTGGCCCAAGCTCAACAGTTCCCAATAAATGAGGTATTGACGATTATGCTGAAATTTCTGGTTTGGCTGTCCACAAGTGTTTTTCAAGTATTTAGAGTCACAGGAAGAAAGACATTTAATAATGTGGGTCACTAAATTAAGTTTCAAGATTTCTTCTTACACACATTACCCTCCTTCGTCTCTCAGATACCATCCAGGAGACTACATGGTTTGCTCTGGGCACGGATACCAGGTCTCCAGAGCACAGGTCCCTTCTGGACACTGGTCAGGGATACAAGAAGAAGACAGGTCCCTCCACATCCCCCAGAGGCCCACTGTGGACAGAAGATGGGTGTGGAAATAGACACTTTTGGCCCAATCAGTCGGAGGAGGATCTGAGATAAACACTATTTTAGCAAATTAAAGGAAGCCAGGAAGCGGAAGTTTGGGACATACTTCATGGAAAAAACACCTACGGAACACTTACAAGTCTGGTGAGGACAAAGACCAAGTTCAATATGCTTTTAAATGACATCCAAGGTAAAGCATATAAACAGAGAAATAAATAGAATGGTGTGGGAAGATCAAAGCAAGTGAGTTGATATCTGCTGGGGTTTAAATCCTGGCTTAGTTATTTGATCATGAAAAAGTCACACATCTCTCTGGGTCTTATTTTTTCCATCTAAAGAAAGTGGGGGGCTCCCCCGGTATGGCTCAGTGGTAGAGAATCCGCCTGCCAATGCAGGAGATGCGGGTTCGATCTCCGGATTGTGAAGATCCTCTGGAGAAGGAACTGGCAACTCACTCTAGTATTCTTGCCTGGAAAATCCCATGGACAGAGGAGCCTGGCGGGTTGCAGTCCATGGGGTTGGAAAGAGCTAGACACAACTAAGCACCCACATATGCAAAAAACAGGGTGGTTCCTACATTGTTGAGTGACTGTAAGATTCAAATGAGATGCTGAGGAAAAACACTTTAGCTCACCTGATACAAGGTTAAACCCTCAAGACAAAGGAGTTCAAAAATACCAGAGTAACAGTAGCATGATGACATCAGCTTGAAAAGAGAAGTAAAAGGACAATAATAGCAATTAAAATTCAGATTTTTATAACATCTAACCTGCTTAAATAATGGTCCTAAGTAAAGAAAGGAATCTCAACATTCCAAAAACTGACACGTAAGGAAAAGTATTCTTTAGGGAAAGTGGAAAATTTTGAGCATTGAGAGCCATTCACAGAGACAGAGATGACAAAGGAAACTGCAGAATGAAGAGCACAAAGTGGCTGTTAAATCTAATATTTTTAGAGGACAATGTTTATGAGATAATTAGCCTTGGCACCATCTTTGCAGAGGACTGTAAAGAACCCTTCCAGTAAGAAAAGGCGGCAGGTGACTGCAATTCTGAACACGAGATTGTTTCAATCAGCAGGGTCTGGCGGCTTGTGTAACTGGAATCCTCCTAAGTGGCTCCACGCCAACCCTGAGCCCTGCTGCAGCTTCTGTTGGAATCGGTGCCGCCAGGAAGCGTGGCTGGGAGCAGAGGAAGGTCAAGGCAAGCTTGACTTTCAAGACTGTGTGTGTGTGCACATGTGCCCAGTTATGTCCAACTCTTTGCCACATTACGGACTGTAGCCCTCCAGGCTCCTCTGTCCATGGGATTTCCCAGGCAAGAAGACTGGAGTGGGTTGCCATTTCCTCCTCCAGGGGATCTTCCTGACCCAGGGATTGAAACCACGTCTCTTGTGTCTCCTGCACTGGCAGACGGATTCTTTACCAGCTGAGCCACGGTGGAAGCCCACTTTCAAGACTAAATAATGTAAAGCCGTCCTTGGAACAGGGGCTGCCAGGCTTGGGGAAGGCTGGTGCACACAGGGCTGCCTGCAACCACAGGGCTCAGGAGAAAACAGAGCACCAGCTGGCACTGATGCTACCCAGAGACATTGACTCTGCTCACTTTCATTCCCTGGTGGACCACCAACGACAGCTGCCCATCTGAGCTCACAAATCTGGACCAAAACCTCAGGCTTCTCTCAAAGACTCCTGTTTCTGTTTATGGTAACGGTACTTTCACTTCCAGCAGCTGCGACGCGAGGCTTTTTTTTTTTTTCCTGCCTTCTCCCTGCATAGATCCACTTTCTGTTGCGCAATCCTGCACTGAGATCTGGGACCAGGCAGGAGCGGGTGCAGAGCTGACAGCAGAGGTTTATCCTGCTCTCCCGTGGCAGGCGTTTCCTGCGGGAAGCAGCCAAGCCCATGTCAATTACAGCAATGTCCCAGTGCCAGAGGAGCTGGGAACACCAAGAATAGACCCTGCATCTCAGCACCTCCAACCCTCAGCTTCTTGTCCCACTTGGGTTGGTGGCAGGACTCTGCCCACTCGAGGGTCTCAGGGACTTAGAAAGACAGCGCCGGCCATCTGGGGCCAGAGCGGGGAGAACGTGCAAGAACCTCAGCTGCCCCTTCCAGCTCCAGGAAGCGACACAGAGCTTCCTGTCACTTTCACTGCCCTCAGCAAGTCCCAAGGCCATCTGACCTTCAGATGGGGGACAGTGCACCCCTACTCTGAACCTAAAGACAGACAGTAGGATGCTGCCACAGGCATTATTATTTATTGTGGATGGGAGGCGGGAGGCGGAGAGCATTCAAGACAGATCTGGAGGAAAGACAAGAGTCTGGAGCTAAGAAGAAAGGGGAGGGGGCTGGCAAAGGGAGCACAGCCCGGGCACAGGGTGGGGATGTCCATGTTCCTGATTCATCTGGGGAAACAGTGGGCAGTCCTGTGGGTAGACCACGAGGTGGGAGTCAGAACAGAGGATGGCAAGGGACAAGGCTTGAAAGAGTAGTGTGCGAATGCCAGGCTGAGGGACTTGGAATTGTATCATTACTTGCATTATTAACAGCTAGGTCTGGAGCAACCACTACAGGCGTTAAAGCTTCTCTGGTGGCTCAGTGGTAAAGAATCCACCTGCCAATGCAGGAGATAGGGGAGATGATGCTTTGATCCCTGGGTCAGGAAGATCCCCTGGAGTAGGAAATGGCAGCCCACTCCAGTATGCTTGCCTGGAAAATCCCATGGACAGAGAAGGCTGGAGCACTATAGTCCCATGGGGTTGCAACACAATCAGATGTGACTTAGCTACTAAATAACAACATGAACACTAAATGTTCTCTATACACCACTGCCTTTAATCCTGACAAATCAATAAAACAGAATATGTTGGGGTCCTTATTTTTTTGGTCAGTAGCTATTTCTTGGGTGACAACTGTCTACCACACCCTGGTTCAGGATTGATCTAGGGGTTGGGGGGTCCAGACAAAGCCTCCATCCTCCTGTGATTTAATCTACTGGAACAGATTAAATATTAAATAAGTGTATGAAAAAATCATGAAGAGTATGTGAGGTTTGCAGAAATGATAACCTTGCCCAAAGGGATACTGTGATGTAGCAATATAGTTGGGCCCTGGGCCCAGAGCTCATCTGTGTTTAAGTGTCCTGTACTCAGACACCAGTGCTGTAAACCATGGACTCCATGGGACACTGTGCACCGGGGGACAGGGCCGGGACCAGATTATATTTGTGTTCTGCACAGTGGGTCAGAGCTGGAGAAATTAACATAGAGAAACACTGCAGATTGCAAACAGTTTTGAAAGTTATGAAGCTGAGAGGGGAAAGAAAAGCAAAACCAGAAGAATGCAAGATTTCTATTTCGGCTGAAGACAGCAGTCAAAGACGTTTTAGAGAGGAGCAGCATCCATCACCAATTGCACGATACAAACATAAAGGTAACTGTTGCTCAAAGGCTTGTGCATGCTAAATCATGTCAGTTGTGTCTGACTCTGTGCAACCCCATGGACTGTAGCCTGCCAGGTTCCCCTGTCCATGGGGATTCTCCAGGCAAGATACTGGAGTGGGTTGCCATGCCCTCCTCCAGGGGATCTTCCCGACCTAGGGATCGAACCTGAGTCTCCCTCACGTCTCCTGTAGTTGCTCAAAGGCAAAAGGGATCGATTCTGGATGACCCAGATTAATTGGCTTATTGTTTGATTAATTGGCTCTTCCAGTTTCAAATGGCTGTGCCTTAGTCTCTGGTTCCGCAGTTCTAGCCTGTGTGCATGTGACCAAACTTTTGGATAAGAGGACCTACAGGGAAATCTGGCTTCCCTGGTGGCTCAACTGGTAAAGAGTCTGCCCGCAGTGTGGAGACCTGGGTTCAATCCAGTATTCTTGCCTGGAGAATTCCATGGGCAGGGGAGCCTGGTGGCTCTAGTCCTTGGGGTCACAAAGAGTCAGACACGACTGAGTGACTAACTTTCAAACTTCTCTGTTTCACAGGGAAATCTCCTGCAGGCTTTTGAGAAAGATTTCTTCCCTAATTGGGAGTCCCTCAACCTTGCTCCCTTCCTACGTGAGAGCAGAGGGTAAGGGCACCTGCCGGGGTCATTCTGGCCTTCTCCCCACCTGGACAGATCAGTGAAGGACAAGGTGATCTGGGTGGGGATACACAGCTTGAGCCTTAGTAACATTCTTAATCTGCTTTTCACACGAGATCAGGCTTACCAGCAAGAAAAGCTCATAATCACTACTAAGTGCTGCTTTATACACACTTAGTACCAGACTTTCCAATGGGTATTTTACATATATTACCCAATGTTTCTACCAGCAAAAAGTCCAGGATGTTGCTGTTGCTTAGTTGCTCAGTTGTGTCTGACTCTTTGTGACCCCACGGACTGTAGCCCACCAGGCTCCTCTGCCCATGGGATTTCCCAGACAAGAAAACTGGAGTGGGTTGCCATTTCCTTCTCCCGGGGATCTTCCCAACCCAGGAATCAAACCTGCGTTCCCTGCATTGGCAGGTGGATTCTTTACCACCGAGCCACCAGGGAAGCGGAAAAGGTCCATGAGGAAATATAATGCCCTTTAACAGGACAGTCGAGGTTGGGAAAAACAAAAGCATTTTCTCCAACGTCAAAAACCTCAAATAATGCAGTGCTGTCAGGAGCAGGGGTGGTTCTGTGATCTCCAGTAATGCTCTGGCCCCAAGGATGCTCCTGCCTCACTGAACAACTGAGGACCGACTTATTCCCCAGAAAAGGCCAGTTCCTCTGATGTGTGTGTAGATGGGGCTGAGGGGTCAGGAGGGAAGGAACCATTTCACAGGCAGAGAGCAGGGCAGGAGAGATGCCACCCGAAACTCTCTCTAATAAGAGCCCGTGTTTAACAAAGAGACTCACAGACTTAGAGAAGGGGTTTATGGTTGCTGCGGGCAGGGTGAGGGGAAGGGATCGTTAGGGAGTTTAGGACGGATATGTACACGCTGCTATGTTTAAAACAGATAACCAACGGGGATCTGCTGTACAGCACGTGGAACTCTGCTCAATGTTACGCGGCAGCTGGGATGGGAGGGGAGTTTAAGGGAAAATGGATGCATGTATGTGTATGGCTGAGTCCCTTTGCCGTTCACCTGAAACTATCACAACATTGTTAATTGGCTATACCCCAAGAAAAAAAACAAAGTGAAAAGGAGCTCCTGTGTAATGAATGGAAATAAAACCAAATCCAAAGTAACAGACCCACTCCTGGCATCATGCGGAGGACCATGAGGGGCATGGTGGCTGGTGCCTCCACCAGATGGCACTGGGTTCCCTTGCGTTCAGCTGTGACTTCGTGCTGACTCAGAGCAGGGAGAAAGGCCTCAACTTCTCTAGTTTCATCACGTTCCACATTTTTTCCAGTTCCACCATTAGAGTTTGTACGTCCTTCCCTCAAGGTCATAGGTATTAAGCACAGATCCTGAGAAGCCTTGGCACAGGGAGAGGGAGGGACATTTACTTAAATGACTGTATCTGGATAGGATTTAACCAAGGACTTCCTGCTACAGGAGGCCACTGCATTTCCCTGGGCTAGGAATCCTCTGTCTGCTCATAATCCTTTTCTGTCCTGGCTTCTCCTCCCTCTCTTCCCTCCTTCTTTCCTGGGTTCTTCCTCCTTCCCTTCTCTTTCTGTACTTTGTCTTCCCCTGACGGTTACTGCTGTACCCTTTCTGCACTGCTGCTTCTAAGCTTTTGGCCCAGAAAATGAAATAATAAGATTTGCTCACACGATATAAATTAAGACTAAAGAAACAAAGGGCAAAAGACCAGACAGTCTCCCAAGAATGTGAGCTATGAGATCCATGCTCTCTGTGATATAACATTGAGTTTGCAATCTAGAAGTCTACACTGCTTTCTTTTCTTATCTTATTAACAGCATCTTTTTTTTTTTTAATTCTGATGAGTCAGGCATTGTGTAAATGTTTGACATTATTTATTTAGTTTAATTTGCACCAAACAATTATCTGCTATAATTTTAATTATGCCTATTTTGAAGATGTGGAGACTGAGGCTTAGAGATGGGAGATGACTCGTTTCCCGTTGCATGGCCAAGAGGTAGCAAAGTGGATATAACCAGATCTCTCTGGCTGAGTCATTCTACATGCAACCTGGCAAGCCACTTTGCTTTCTTTCTGGTCCATATTCCATATAAACACACTGCTCGTAAGCAGCTCAAGTTAAATGAAGAGTTAGTAATTTCAGATGCAACAGAAACATCATTTTGGCATAAGCAGTATTTTACTATAAACTCTGCTTGGGAAAAGTCCACTGGCAACCAAAGTACTGCTTATTGAGTTTCTGCCAGGTTATTACCTGAAATGGAAACACATTTCCATGGCCATCCTCAGAACAACATAGTCCAGCAGTCCTGGGGAGATCTCGGACTCAGTTCATAACCTGAGATCATCTGCTTGGGAGGAGCCAGTCTGAAAGGCCCTCTCACTGTTTTATTAGCTTTGGATTCATCCGAGGAGGGAGCAATTGCAAGCATGAGTTTTCAAAGCACAAAGCACTCCTTCACTGTACTCGGTGGAGCCCTTGTGCGCATCTCATGGTTCCAACTCTGGTCCTGCAGTAATGAGCTCAGAGCAATGTTTGTGTTGAATAATGTGCTGCGTTGGTGGACTGGCTGCTCCCCTGGTGGCCTCAAGGGTTGAAATGCCTTCTTCCCAAAGGGTGCTGGGAATAATGTGCTGCATAGATGGGAGAGATCTGACTTGTCCACAATTCTTCTGCTTCTTTTTGCAAACAAGTAAGTTTGCCTCGGTTTGATCTGTTGCTAAGCTCATCAGAGAAAACAGCCCTTCCTTCTCTCCTTGGATCATACGGTGGCTAAATTATTTCACCTCTAAATGACTGTATTTTTCCCTCTCTCACTGCCTACAGCTCTGGAAGTTTCACCAAACGCATCACCTACAACTGTCACTGCAAGAATAGAGATGCTTAATAAAATATAGGACTTCCAGTTAAATTTAAATTCCAGATAAACAATCAATCATGTCTTAATATGAAGTATCCGGGATATGCCTATACTAAAAGAATACATGTTCTTTATTCAAAGTTCAAATTTCACTGATCATCCTGTATTTTTACTTGTGAAATCAGGCAACCCTGCATAAGAAGAACGTGCATTTTCTTGAGCGTTAGGCTAGGCATTTGACAAGGGCAATCTCCTTTAATCCTCATTAGAATACTGAAAAATCTGAGAGCCAGAAAAACTGTCTATTTCTCCGGGTGATACCATCAGTAAGGAGGAGATCAGAAATTCAAACAGACAGGACTTCAAAAGTCACACTCTTCGAGAATAACTCCTATACCTAATTCCAGAAACTTGTAATTGACACCTTCTCTGACCTTCCTATCAGGGACACTGGGAAAAATCTGGCTGAAGATGGAATTTATATCAAGTGAAACTGAGTTTTTCAGAGGTGGTGTTGTGCCAGCCTGCTTTCACTCTGTGCCACTCAAGTGTGTATTTCTCTGAGCACAGCTAGAAGAGCAAGCCTTTTCATTTCAGCTGCATCTGCAATCACCTTTCTCCCACTGTATGTTAACTGCTGATACAGGCCTCTGATTTACTCTCCTTAAAGAGTGAAGATATTTACACAAAAACAACCTTACTGCAGGGTGTACCTAATCTGTAGGAATTCTAGGGGAAATTCATCAAGACACAAAATGCATCTCGGAAAGTGCTGAAGTGGAAGTTCTCAACAAATCAAAGGAGACATGAATGTTTCAAATCTAAATACATTCCTTTGCTTATAGAAAATGTGGGCTACTCAGCCCCCCAGGGATTTAACCTGTCTCCACCTTGAGCAGTCTGCTCACTGCAAGTGGAGAACTGTGGTCCTGGACTGGGCTCTGCTGTCTTCATTCTGAGGATCTAAGAAAAGCCACTTTTCTGAATCTTGGTTTCCTAAAACATAAAATAAAATTGTTAAGAGATCCCTGTCTCCCTTAAAGGACCAGGTACAAGAGAGAAAGGAGACAGTGGGTATGAAAGTTCTAGATGGAAGTTAAGAGTTATCATTTTCACTCTTTTCTGTTATTTTGTTATTTATTTTTTCCATTTTTTTTCATTCTTTTAAAATCATTTTCATGCTTTTCATGCCAGAGTGCTTTTGTGCTGCCAGAGTCTACTCAGGGAAGGGTTTGTCTTTAACATGCCAGGTATTTACCTGGACTGACCACACTGAAGATCTCTAAAATGGACAAATGGGATGGCTTGGCGCCATATTTGGATTATCTTGTATCATCACCCTTCATTGGCTTTTCTCTGCAAGCCTCTCCCTTTCCTTAAATATTTATTTCCCCCATGAAGCCTTTCCCAGTTCCCGCAGGCAGAAATGTTGCCTCTTGCTTCCTTTCTGAGCAACTACTTGGAACCAGACACACTGTTCTGCAACCTAGTGGCAGAAACAAACTTGAGGCTCCAGATGCCTGCTCGGACCGGGTGTATATTCTTACAGGGGCGTGATAGGTGGGGAGGACGAGAACCAAGGAAGTAACAGGACGACTCCAGATAAACATTATGGCTGCAAAAGTATGCTGTGGGAAGGAGGATTGCCATGAAAGAAAGAAACAGAGTGATTGGAAAGAAGTTGTTCTCAAAGGCAGGCCTACCTGATGCCACAAGCAAAGGCCCAAACAGGATGCATTTCTCGGTTCATACACAAAAAGACTGCTCATTTATCTGACTGCCATACTAAACTGTAAGTTCCTCAAGAACAATAACTTTTTTTTTTTTTTTTTTTCCGTTTCTGTGCAGCTACCCTGGCAACAACAGTCGCCATCAATGGCAGAGTCGACTGGAGAGGAAGATGTACTGGAGTCTCAAAGGGCCAAAGCACATTTCACACTTAGAAAATATTTTTTTAAAGACTCAATTTTCTTGATACAAAATGAAATTTGGTTAAGAATACAAAATGCCATGGCCATGTTTAAAAGGAAAAAAAAAAAAGCTTCAAAAAATTTTTATTGATAATGGGGAGGTTGAAAAGCACAGGTCTAAACTGTTCCTGGTACATCTCAGATGGTCCATTAAAAAGATGCTAAATGGGGGGCTTCCCTGGCAGACTAGTGGTTACGACTTTGCCTTCCAATGCTAGGCACCTGGGTTTGATCCCTGGTCAGGGAGTTAAGATCCCATATGCCTCACAGGCAACAGGTCAAACCATAAAACAGAAGCAACACTGCAACAAATTCAATAAAGACTTTAAAAAAAGTAAAAAAAATCTTTAAAAAAAGTCAAAAAGTAATCTCCTCTTTTGTGATCATTTGTTCATGCCTTCCACACTGGCCTACAATTTCCTGGAGGACTGGAAATTTTGTATTAATGGATTCTAGCACCTAATGTAGCACCTACCACCTGCTGGACACTCAATGAATGGGCTCAAGAGGTGATCTCATTAAAACTAACAGAAGAGTCTGCTCTTAGGGGTTTGCCCACAATAGTAATTCCCAGAATATAATACTAGGTCCAAACTCCCAAATCCTCAAATCCTTTATGTCAGACCTGACTTTGGTTATGTTGGATCAGAGACTGAACCTGGAGATTCCTGGCCCCCTGCCAAAGGTGTTACCCCGGTACCCTGACATTTCCCCTAATTCATCTTTATTCTTAGCACCTAAGAGTCTGACCTAAGATGGACTGTCCTTCCCCATCTTGCTTTTACCTGTCTCTTCCACTGAAGACAAGCAGAAGAGCAGAGCTTTCCATCTGTTTTATCCCCTATTGTGTCACCAGTGAGAAGAACAGTGCTTGGTACACGACTGGAACTCAATAAACATGTGTTAAGGGCATAAATGTGATCGGTGTAGCTGCTTTGCTTACAGGACAAGGAAAAAGTAACACCGCAAACAGAAATCCTGCAAACGCAAAATTTAACTCACAGGAACACTGTTAAAACTCCACTCCTGATGCACTCTTGCTTCAAGCTTACGAATAACTGATTATACTGAGCCTCTGTAGTCCCACCAATTTCTTTTCTATGCCTGGAACCAAGAGGCCATAAACTGGAGGCCTGTGGGTGCAGGTACAGATGAGGAAGGAGGTGTACCTATAGACGTGCTTTGTTTGGACCACATAGTATTATTTTAAAAATACGGAATTAGCTGCTGATAGGAGACTGGAGTTTGATCCCTGGGTCGGGAAGATCCCCTGGAGTAGGAAATTTCAATCCACACCAGCATTTTGTCCATGGAAAATTCCATGGACAGAGGATCCTGGCAGGCCACAGTCCATGGGGTCATAAAGAATCCAATATGACTGATCACACACACAGACACAATTAAAAGTCAAGGGTTTCCCTGGTGGCTCAGCAATAAAGAATCCACCTGCCAGTGCAGGAGATGTCGGTTCCATCCCTGGGTCGGGATGATCCCCTGGAGAAGGAAATGGCAACCCGCTCCAGTTTTCTTTGCCTGAAAAACCCCATGGATAAAAGAGCCTACAGGTGGGCTGCAGTCCATGGGCTCACAAAGTGTTGGACACACTGAACAACTAACACAACAACTTACCTCAGTTAATTCTACATAAAATTGTAAACTCACAGCCTATCTTGGAAAATAAAATCATACTCATCAAGACAGAGCCTGAGGTCCCAGCTTGTGTGCTGAGTCAGAGCCAAGACATCCCCCTTACCCAGCCTGTGCCCAGGCCTGTTTCACTCAGGCTATTTACTTGCCGGGTTGCTGAAGGCATTTGAGTGAGCGACCCCTGCTGGAAAGTTACCAAAAAACACACAGCATTAAAAAAAAAGAAAGGAAAAGAAAAAATGCCCACTGGGACCTATTTCCGTTATGTTCAGGCTATTTCTCGGAAGAATAATGTATTCATTTTTCTAGAACTCTGGTAGTATCACATAACTGTTGACATACTATGGCCCAGTAAATATTCCTCTAAGGGCCTGAAAAAGCTATGAAACTTAATTCCCTGTGGGTAGAAGAAGCTAAGAAAGCTTCATGCCGGAGGCAGGCCTAAAGATGCATTGTGAGAGGCTGACATCAGCTGGTTACAAGACTGACTGAATCCGAGAGAGAAGGAAATTACTTGAAGACTATTAGTTACCTCGAGAAAATCATGAGAAGCTGGAAAGCGGGTCTTGGAAATGAGAAGGAATGAAGAGACCCTGGAGGCATCAGGATCATGCCCCTGGAATAGCATCCCTGGGACATCCTAAAACACTGAGGCTGCAGCTGACGCCTCTTGATTCATGACTCATACTGGTAAATAAACGCTGGATTGTCCTTTTGTCCTTTAGTCAGTCCTTTGAGATTCCAAGCCTCAGGTGGGATCACCAGGCTGAGCCCCAGTTCAGAGCTCAGAGATATGGATACAGAAAAAGAGCCCCCCGCCCCGCCCTGTGTTAAAGTCCCTCCACGAGGGGAGGTTGCTGTTGCTGTTGTGTAGTGGCTAAGTCTGGAGAAGGCAATGGCAACCCACTCCAGTACTCTTGCTTGGAAAATCCCATGGACGGAGAAGCCTGGTGGGCTGCAGGCCGTGGGGCCGTGAAAAGTCAGACACAACTGAGCGACTTCACTTTCACTTTTCACTTTCATGCATTGGAGAAGGAAATGGCAACCCACTCCAGTGTTCTTGCCTGGAGAATCCCAGGGTCAGGGGAGCCTGGTGAGCTGCTGTCTATGGGGTCGCACAGAGTCAGACACGACTGAAGCGACTTAGCAGCAGCAGCAACAGCAGCAGTGGCTAAGTCATGTTCAACTCTCTGCGACCCCATGAACTGTAGCCTGCCAGGCTCCTCCATCCATGGGATTTTCCGAAGAACACTGGAGTGGGTTGTTTTCTTCTCTAGGAGATCTTCCTCAACTAGGAACGGAACCCATGTCACCTGGCAGGTGGATTCTTTACTGTGAAACCAACCTGAGGGAAGGTTGGTACCTCTCTGAAGAAGAAGGGTATTTGATTGCTGGAAACCTTACAAAATGCAAAAGTCCACCATGGATTAGGAGAATTTTAAGTGGTGATGGGAGAGAGGGCAACAAAGGCTGAAGAGCGGAATGGAATGAGAACAGGCAGACCTCAACTCCAATCTGGAATCTGTTGTACCTTTAGAAAATTAATTAACTTTCTAATCGGCAGATTCCAAATCTTTAAAATAGAAATGTTGCCATCTGCCCATGAGCTTTCTGTGAAGATTCAGTTCAAGCATTAATTCACTTATTTTGAAATTACTATTTTAGCATCTACTAAGCCACTTAAGTAGCACCTGGGGACTTTAAACACCAAAAATGCAACAGAGAGACAGTGCTTTATGCTAGATGACAGAGGTAGACAATGGAGACCCAGGTCATCTTCTAAAACTGATCAAGTATCCCTTTTCCCCAACTGCTAACACCAATCTGCAACATTCTTCCTTTTTCGGTTAATCAATACCAAGGCCCTTCCTGAAACATAACATTTCCTTCTGATATACAAAATGCATTAAGCTAAAAAAAAAAAAAAAAGGGCACCAAAAAACTTTAACTCTGATTCTACAAATAAGAAACTAATGGTTCTTAGAAGTAGTGAGGCCTGATGCTGGTGAATTTCAGGTGGAATAATCAGGAGATATTGGCCCATTACATGAAATCCTCTCCCTTATTGAATATTTAGAGTATGTAATTCACACAGACATTCACAAACTAAAATGAAAATCAGCATTAAAATAGATCAAATGAAATTTGCAGGAAAAGGAAATTAAGTAACCCAGTACGTTTTTCACCAGTGTTTTAGACCTGCCCAAATGTTCTCCACATGTATCTTCCCACTTTCTCATAATAATCTTTCAAGCTCTATTTTTTAGAAGATGAATCTGAGGCTCAGAGAGGAAAAAGCATTTGCTTAGGGTCCTGAGGCAAGAAGCTGGTTCCAAATCCAGCTAGCAGTCTTGCCATTCCCCACTGGAAAAGGCTGGCCTGATTGGGAAGCACTGAGCCATTAGTGGGGTTGAAGGAAGATACTTACATCAAAGTGATGGGGAAAAACGCAGATCTTTTCCAACACCAGCTGGAAAGTTACAGCTTTCAACAACAGCCAGAAAGTCACTTCATTTTCCAGAGAGCAGCAAGAAGGCTGCTGCTACTCACCAACTTGGAGCCTGAATTCTCAGCCCTGATCCTGAATACAGACTCAGTTCCACCAGGACATCAGTACCTTTTACTATGCCTTTCTCCAAACTGCCTTGTATAGCCAGAACGTGGCTCAGGACTCACTGTGGGTTTGGACCACCCTGGGCAGAAGCTCTGTTCTGGAAAAGCCACTGTGTGCCAGTCAAGCACATTACATCAGCCAGTCCCTCTCCCTAGCCTCTTTCTGCTGCTGCTGCTGCTAAGTCGCTTCAGTCGTGTCCAACTCTGTGCGGCTCCATAGACGGCAGCCCACCAGGCTCCTCCGTCCATGGGATTTTCCAGGCAAGAGTACTGGAGTGGGTTGCCATTGCCTTCTCCGAGCCTCTTTCTAGCCATCATCAAATTTTAATTCAAGATAAGGAAAGCTTCCACATTGCATTTCCCTTCAAGGAGCTCTCTGGACATTTCCAGTAAGAGAACGGTCTTCTTTTCAGAATAAAAGCACATCCCCAATTACATGGGAAAATACAAGTAAAGGACTCCTGAACAACAACGTGGAAGACTTGAAATTTCACACCACCAACACAACTAGAACCGTGGGCTTTTCCTGTTCTCCCCTGTAGAGTTCAAGGTATCACTTTCTCACCAGTTTCCCAAGCGAAGAATCTCCCATCTTAAAGCTACAGTGCGCTGTACAGCAGGCAGCTTTGGCCTGAATCAGAAGCCCCCAAAGCAAGGTTCAGGATGCCTCAGAAAGGGATCCTCAGTGTATGCTGCCATGCTAATGAACTGTTTCGACTTAAGAGTGCTTAGTCACGAAGTTGCTGATCCCAGGCAAACTCAGCCGAGTTAGAGGGACCCGCTGAAGCCCTGAGATGCTCCATGAGAAGTTGATTTTGCTCTGCCGAGCGCTGGAGAAAATCTTATGTAACGCAATGGGCCATTTCAATATGTTATTTCTGCAATCCTATGGGAGGAAAGGGGGGGAAAAATCTAAGCGCTAGAAATACAAAGAGTAACGCGGGCATCTGCAGCTGAAGCGTTCATCTCCTGGAATTTCACTCGGTCAGGCTTATTCGAGTCGCACCCAATCAGTACCGAGGAAGCAGAAAGGAAGAATAATTCAGAACGCCAAAGGATGGGGTTTAGAAATGCAAGGAGGCAGAAGCTGGGTTATCTTTTCTTTTTCTTTTTTTTTTTTTAATTTTTAACATAACATTCCTGAAATTAACCCTTGAACGGTAGTGGGCAATTGCATTTTAACAAAATAGGGTAAGATGTGGCTGCAGAGCAATAACGCCCAAGTAGGGCCCAAAGGATCCTGAGTGTAAACGGGTTGCGGCCACAAAAGCCAGCTAAGCACCGGCCCCCGGGCGCTATGGGACCCTCGAGGATCCGCGCCCGCACCTAGCGGCAGGCGGAGAAGCGGGGCAGGTGAAACCGGGGTTTCCAGAGCTCCGTCTTCATCCCTCGGCCGCTCCTCGCGGCTGCTCCCTGCTAGGAGGGGACCGCTTCTGGGAGCGGAGCGAAAAGACACCAGATTTGGAGTCGCCTCCCAAGAATCCCTCCCGAAAGCATCTCTGTACAAGTAGTGGATAAAAATAGCCAGCGGAGCGCGCCGGGGGGGAGGGAGGAGCGAGACTCACGCAAGGCTAAGCAAGGATCCGACTGGTCCTGCAAAGTGGAGGGCGGAGGAAGAGGGGTGCGATCCCCTCCCGAGAGAGGGGCCTGGATGCGCGAAGAAGCGTGGACGCTCGCCTCGCCGAGGGGAGGAGATGGAAGACTCGCGGAGCTCGCAAACCGCCGCGGAGCAGAGCACACCTCACACTCCCCGCACCCGCCCCGCGCCCTGCATCCCAGCTCTCGCTCCCTCTAGCCTCTCCATCTCTCCCTCTCTCTCTCTTTTTTTTCTTTTTTTTTTTTTTTTTTTTGCCTGCGTCCGGGACAGGTTGGGGTCAGCAGCGCGAGCCGCGCGCGGTCGGCCGCCTGGCCCAGAGGTCGCACCTGGAGACTTCAGGCTCCGCGAGTGTGCCCGGTTCTGAGTCCGGGTCTACGCGCTTCCACCGCGAGTTGGCGCCCCTCCTCCCCTCACCTTCATCTGCCGTCACCACCCAAGGTGCTCGAAATAGAAACAGACGCAGGATTAAAAAAAAAAAAAAAAGTAAAAAGTAACACGAAAAGCCAGAACCGTGCATGTTCGGCATTGGCGGGGGCGGCGGGGGCTAGGCTACTTACTGTCTGTCCGCCGCTTCCATCTCTCTCCTCCCGAGCTTTCCCCGCCCCTCGGGAGATGTCCCATCTCTGCTTGGTTCCCAAAGCTAACCGCACTGAGGTTTCCCCACCCTGGATGCTCCCTGAAGACGGACTTTTTGCTGTTATCACCGCCCCAGTTGCCAGCCAGAGTGGTACCCAAGCTCCGCGGCGCTTTGGGCTCCTATTGCCCCTCGCGGTCGGTCCTAGAGAGACGCGTCGGGCAGAAGCAAACCTCCTGACTCTTCTAGGGGGTAAGGGAAAAAAAGAGAAAAATCCACTAAGTCAGAAACCTGCTTGAAAAAAACCAGTCCCTGAAGACTTGCCTAGCTGAGGGACGAAGTCAGGAGGCTAGTAGGATGGGGAAAGCTCTGGGCTCTCCTTCCTTCCTCCACCTACGTGCACCCCGCTTGCTCCAGCCTCCACTCACCTTGGGCTCTGCTCTCGCACTGAAGTCCAGGATGGCAGGTCGGGGCACCTCGATGGCCCCAGGTCCTGCCGCTCCCCACACTAGCGACCCCCGCCGCCGCAAGCGCGCGCCGCACTCACCTGAGCCGCGCCTCGGCGGTCCAGCCGGTCCGGCGCCCGAAGTCGGCTCCTGGGCTTGGCCATGGGCAGCGCCGTGGAGCCCCGGCGGCCAGCGGAGCGAGTTTTTTCAGGACTATCCGGGCCGGCGGGCGATACGCCGGCGCAGGCGCCCGCGGAGACCCGGCGGTAGCGGCGGTTCGCGGCTGCCCTCGCGCCGGGGACTTTGCAGGCGGGGAGGCGAGGTTATCACCGCCGCCGAGGGGAGGAGCAGAGGGAGGAGCGGGAGCGGGAGGAGGGGACAGAGGAGGCCGGGCCCGCAGGGAGAGCGTGTCGGGCCGAGGAGGATCGCGAGCGCCCACTGCTGCCCGGTCCGCTCCGGTGCTGCCCCGGGGTCGGGTCGGGTCGGCTCGGAGTCCGGCTCGCCACGCCGCTCCCGGGGCAGCCGGGCAGGGCTCGGGAAATCCCGCCGACAGGTACGGCTCGAGTCAGTCCCGCCCCTTGCCTGGCGCGGCAGTTCCCGGGGTTTCAGCCCTGGGAAGCTGGGGGTGGGGATGGAACTTGGGGAGGGGACCAGCGCTCCCTCCCGGGAGGGTGGGGCCGGTTGTGGGTTGGGTGATGGCCGTCGCTGCGAACCTGGGACATCCTGTCTCCACTGTCTCTCTTGTTTGGGAAGGCGAGGTCCTTCCTAACCCTGAGCCCACGTCTTCCTCCACTCCCCGGCCTCGCCGGGTCCTCCCACGTGCGTCAGCACGGCCCATCTCCGTCAGGGCAGGTGCCCACCTTAGGCATCGGTTGCTCCCTGCGCCGCCCAGGAAGCGAGGGGAGCCATCCACTCGCACCGCAGCCGGACCCGGACGCCGGCGGCCGGGCAGCTGGAGCGAGGATCCGCGCGAGGACCCGGCTCCCCAGCGCTCGGTGTCGCCATTCAACACTCCCTCCCTCTTCGGTTTCGCGTCCCCGGAGCGATGCGGATTCACCCGGAGAACGCAGAGCTTTTTCAGCTCTGCCTTTGCTGTTGCATCGGGATTGCAAACGTCAGCTCTGAAATTAAGCCGGTCCCCCTGCCCCGTTCCCCCGCGTTCCTGTACCTGGGAAGTTTTGTGTCAGAACTGGACCAGGCTTCACTCTCATTTCAGATGTAAGGTTTCCAGGGACCCAGGGTAGGAATCCCCTTGGAGAAGCTAGGCTGTCTCTCTATCCGAGCCCAAACTAGTGGCCCTAAAAGGCAGATCAGCCAATACGTTAAGAAATTAAATAAAATAAAAAGAAAACGTGCCAGATGAGTGTCAAAGTAATTTATTTTAGATGACATTTCAGTCGCTCTTCCATATCTTAAGTACTGGAAAATAAATGTTTGGAAGAAATCAAATTTGCCCTTCAAGTGTAAAAAACCTCTCATTAACTTTGCTCAGATTAAAAATAAGTAATAAATCCTGTAGGAAATTGACCTCTTTCTCGTGTAGTGTTACACACTGTCCTTTTAGAAAGCAAAACGATGATCAGCATTTTCTGGCTGTCTAATAAAACCAGTAGCATCTGGGAAGCCAAGGCCAAGTCTTATTTTGGAAAATAAGATTATAGAAGTTTTAATGATCCTGATCGCTTCTTTGAGCCAGACTAATATTGACATAATATTTTAGAACTTTTAAAATACATTTGGAGTACCTTTGTGTTAAGTTGCTTCTGTCATGATCCACTCTTTGTGACCCATGGACTGTAAACCACCAGGCTTCTCTGTCCATGGGGATTCTCCAGGCAAGAATACTGCAGTGGGTTGCCATTTCCTCCTGGAGGGAATCTTCCTGGCCCAGAGATCTAACAGTCCTCTCTTACATCTCCTGCTTTGGTAGGTGGGTTCTTTACCACCAGTGCCACCTGGGAAGCCCAAGGAAATGGCAACCTACTCCAATAGTCTTGCCTGGGAAATTCTATGGACAGAAGAGCCTGGTGGCTCTAGTCCATGGGATTGCAGAGAGTCAAACACAACTGAGCCGCTGAACACACACACACGTATGTATTTTAAAAAGTCACTTTAATCAAACTTGTGGTTGGGGGCTGGGTGTGGAGGAAGGTAGTCAAAAAGTACAAATCCAGTTAAAAGATAGATAAATATCAGAGGTATAATGTACAGCATACTGACTATAGCTGACACTGTTGTATGATATGTAGGAAAGTTGCTAACAGAGTAAATCCCAAGAGTTCTCATCACAAAGAGCCTTTTTTCTGTTCTTTTCTTCCCTTATATTGGGTTTATGTGAGAATGTGTCTGTTGGCTGAACTCACTGTCATAATCATATCACAATAGACGTAAATCAAACCAGAAGGCTGTATGCCTTAAAATGATGTATGCCAATTACATCTCAGTAAACCTGGAAAAAAAAAAAAAAACAAAGTCAGTTTAAAGCCTCTCTTTGAAAAGCCTTAACATTCAAATTTGCATTAGCTTCTAAAAAAAAGTACTTTTCCTGCCTCATTCGATGAAGCTCTGTAAAATCATGTATGATGAGGCTGTGCAGGTCAAATGGTAGTTTCAAATGTACCCTTGCCAAGTACTGGAGTCCTTAAGCTCCTACCAGCAGCTAAGCCCAGTGCAGATCACAAGTTCTTCAAAATAGGGAGCCACTTTGATGTCCTAAGTTGGTATGATTGCTTTTCCTTAGGAGTTCAAAGTGCCTTTGGGCCCACAGTCTGGATTTCACAACTCATTTGTGAGATGCAAAGTGAGACTGGCAGTGATTCCATTTGCACCCTGGGAGCCAAAGTCCGGTTAACTGATCTACTTATTTCCCCACTACAAGCCCTAAAAGGGAACTAAAACCTCAGGCCACAGCCCTGAGACTCTGTCACAAGCTTCTCTTGCCCCAAATGACTCCAGACAGATCTGGCCGCTGGCAAGGATTGGTGTTGTAGCTTCTCTCTCTTTTTTGATTTTGGCCAGCATTCATCAATCAGTGATCAATATTCTTATGCTTAGGTAAATAAGAAAGTATTCACTGGTTATTTTGTTCTTATTTAGCATCTTTGTTGCTGTTATTGTTGTTCATTGACTAAGTCCTGTCTGACTCTTTGCAACCCCATGGACTGCAGCATTCCAGGCTTCCCTGTCCTTCACATCTCCCAGAGTTTGCTCAAACTCATGTCCACTGAGTTGGTGACATCATCCAACTATCTCATCCTCTGTCACCCCCTTCTCCTCTTGCCCTTAGTCCCAGCATTAGTCTTTTCCAATCAGTTGGCTCTTTATATCAAGTGACCAAAGATTGGAGTTTCTGCTTTAACATCAGTCCATCCAATGAATATTCAGGGTTGATTTCCTGGCTTCCCTGATGGATCAGATGGTAAGGAATCTGCCTGCAATATGGGAGATCCAGGTTTGATCCCTAGATCAAGATGATCCCCTGGAGAAGGGAATATCTACCCACTTCAGTATCCTTGCCTACAGAATTCCATGAACAGAGGAACCTGGTGGGCTACAGTCCATGGGCTCACAAAGAATTGGACATGACTCAGCAACTAACACTTCCTTTTGGATTAACTAGCTTGATCTCCTTGAAGTCTAAGGCACTCTCAAGAGTCTTCTCCACCACCATAGTTCCAAAGCATCGGTTCTTTGGCGCTCAGCTTTCTTTGTGGTCCAACTCTCACATCCATACATGATTACTTGAAAAATCATGGATCTTTGTCAGCAAAGTGATATCTCTGTTTTTTTAATACGTTATCTAGTATTGTCATAGCTTTTTTTCCCAAGGAGCAAGCATCTTTTAATTTCATGACGGCAGTCACCATCTACAGTGATTTTGGAGCCCAAGAAAATTAAATCTGCCGATTTCCATTTTGTCCCATCTATTTGCCATGAAAAAGATTCCTAGCGTAGTGCTTTCTGTATTTGAATAGTTAATGTTTGCTTTTGTTATCTCTTTTGTTTCTACTCTTCCTCAAATGTATGATGGAAGAGAGGCCAGGAGGAGGAGAATTAGAGAGAGAGAGAGAAAGAGAGGGCTTGCTTCCTCGGAAAACGTCGAGGACTCAGAGTCACCCTACCTTCCTGAGCTCAACCTGATTTTATCTGTAAGGCTCCCCTGTACAGCCTCAGCCTTTCCTCCCTTAATGGCCATTTGAAACTTTCAGGTTAATAGCATGAATATTAAGGAGTCCAATGGGATTCTTTATAAGCAGAGGAAATTGGGATCAGGTTAAAAATCCAATTTTAATAAACTTTCCAAGTCTTGATTTAGATGATGCACTAATGGCTTTCAGTGCTGAATCACCTTAACAATCAATGTATTTTTAAAAGGTCCTTGTTGTAGAGAAAGCTGGATGGGTGTTGTTTAATTGTAGACTGTGCGTCCCTGTCTTCATAGAAAAGATCACGTGTATAATGGATGAGAGCAGATATGAAATGCTGCTGTGCACAGAGCTGGTTGGGAGAGGAGAGGGCGTTCGGTTTGAAAGATAGTTTTCACTCATTTGACCAAAACAAAGGGAGTGTGATTGCACTGTGTGAAAATGGTATCCTCAAATAACTCCTCTAATTTGATTGTGCTGAGGTCTAGAATTGTTTCCATTTCTTTTGACTTGCTAATTAGCTGGAGCAGAAGGCTTGTGAGAATAGAAAAATGATGGTCATATCCAGAAAATACGTAGGATTGTGATTCCTCCCAGCCAGCACACCTGTCACCTGCCTACCCCACCAGCCTGTCCAACTCCCAACCTTATCTGTGTGTCCTTGAAAATGACTCATGCCTCTGTGATTAATAGACTATGGGATGTTTTTCTGAAAAAAGGACTTTCATCCCCTTAGTAACACTGGACATACTCACGGCACATGTGGTGACAAGTTTCAGCTCTAACTTTTGCCTTTACAGGACCTATCCTTCTCCCATATTGCTTATGCAATTAATTAAACATTAAAGTTATATGGCATGTCTACATCGCCATAAAGAAGCATGTGTGTGCATGTTCAGTGAAACAGTTGTGATCTGACTCCCCATGACCCCATGGACTGTGTAGCCCACCAAGCTCCCTTGTCCATGGAATCCTCCAGGCAAGAGCACTAGAAGGGGTTGTCATTTCCTTCTCCAGAATATATTGATATTATTTTTACTTATTTAAATATTTTCTGAGGCCCCCCAAATCAGTATTTCTTGGGAGTTTAAAAGAAATTACAATATTTTTGAAAGGCCCTGAAAGTACCTTGGGCTCTCAAGATTTCTGACGGAGTGGTTACCCCTGTGTTGGTGGTGATGGTGCTTAATTGATTTTGGTAAAGAGGTGCAGTGGTAAAGAATCTGCCTGCCAATACAGGAGACAGAGACATGGGTTCAACCCCTGAGTCAGGAAGAATCCCTGGAAATGGCAACCCACTCTAGTACTCCTGCCTGGAAAATCCCAGGAACAGAGGAACCTGGAGGGCTACAGTCCATGGGGTCACCGAGAGTCGGACATGACTGAGAGATTGATCACACAGAGTATGTATGAAACCGCAATTCCAGACTCATACTTCAAGGTCCATTTGTTATGTTGGATAAACAACCATAGAAAACATGCTGCTTTTATTTTGGGTCCTGTGTCAAGCTTTGCCCCAAATTACACACATCAGTGCTGCAAAAATTGCAATATTGCAGCCCTGAAGTGGTCCTTTTGTTCAAATTGTTGGACCCTGCTGAGTGCCAGAAAACCTTCCGGGCCATAGGAAATTGCGGCACTCTTTTTGATTTCAGGTTTGCAGGGACCAAAACTGATGATGCTTTGACAAGCGAGTCTTGCTGATTCTCTCTTTTAGACCTCATTCAAGGATCCTGAGAGGTTCAAACTCTTCAGGAAAAAGAAAAAAAAAATGGCTCTTTACCTCTCTCTCTAGCCCTGTCAGTTCAGTGGAAACATTTACTGGGTACGTCCTAGACAGCAGCCGTGGTAAGTACCTGGGTGGAGATGTACAGAGAAGAATAAAGTGTAAGCCCTAACCCAAAGGGGCTCACAGATGTGCAGAACAGAAAAATTCCAATTCAGCCTGAGGATTCTCACACGCTCAGGTTCCTGGTGCACTAGGAAGGTCGATGGAACATTTGGAATATGATTCTCACGCCCTTACATTCTACCCTGAACTTGCAGCTTCAAGCAGCACTTGCTATTTCTAGCAGCTCTCTCCTCTCGGAGTCCCTGCTGAAGTCCTCCAGAGTGTGGCCTTATTGTCCCTGAAAACCAGCAGGGCTGCCTTCTCACTTCTGAGCCTTGTTTTGATTCCAGATTTAAAATAGAATCAAAACGATAAGAAAAGTCTTGAAAGGTGCTCGTGAGTTCTCTTTCTGACTTTTATAATACTTTTCTTATAAAAGAGTTTGTTATGACACTCCAAAAGAGCTCGCTATATATATATATATATATATATATATATATATATATATATTTTTTCTCCTTTATGGTAGTAATGTGTATTTTATAGAACACTTTGAAGCTCAGACAACTTAGCTCTAAAAGAAAAAAAAAGGATTTGATATTTAAAATGATCAAGTTGACATATCTAAATATATTGGTAATAAAATTTATTATGAAAAGCTAAAATGGCTAGCTTGCAAATATGATACCTCAGTTCCTTTTTGTGTCTATCCTGTGACCATGAGAGACCTCAGTGTGAAAACAAGGTCTGACCTCTGGGACACAGAAGATGTCAAAACAAATGGATCAAAGACTGATTAGGACGGAGACTCAATGAAAGCCAGTAAAGGGTTTGCCTGCAATGTGGGAGACCTGAGTTCAATCCCTGGGTTGGGAGGATACCCTGAATAAGGGAAATGCTACCCACTCCAGTATTCTGGCTTGGAGAATTATATAGTCCATGGGGTCATAAAGAGTTGGACATGACTGAGTGACTTTGAGCAGATGAAACCATGCTTGAATTCCATGTTAAAAAATGGCTAACTTGCACAAAGTTGGGAAAATATATTAGACAGCATGGGAAATAATGTGGAGGTATGAAGAGGTAAATAAAAATCATGGCGTTTATTGATAAACTTTGTGCTAGGAGATCTGAATATCTTATCTTTGTTTTGTACACAGACATAGATCAGTTAAGGAAGTTCCTAAAGGACATACAACCAGCAATGCTGGATTTAGGACCAGGTGAGCATCAAGTCCTTCTATGTTTTTGTCCCCCCTGTCTCATGATATAATTTCTCTTTTCTTGCTTAATTTCACATATTCACTTCATAAGAAAGAAGAGTCCAGTGGAGTTTATGGTCTATCTCTTCCAAATGAAGAAGAGATTAGGGGTTCTCTTCAGGCCTTGAAAAGATACTTACATTCTAGGAATTATCCATAAGGTATTTAAATCCCATATTCATGATACTGTTATAATTGCATTTAGTAAACTAACTCCAGGCTTAAAAGCTCAGTTCTCAGTGTAATTGTTTTTCTCTCCCTGCATACATTTATGATGAAGATGTATCGCTGGCAAGCTTTATCTCACACTGTGGCCCTTGATTTCAGGCGGGCTTGAGATCTCAGCTCTGGTGTCTGTGGTCATTCATTCATTTATTCCAGCATCATGTAGTTTTTAGTTCTTAGTCTGTGTCAGGTACAAGGTGGGCCCTGGAGATACAGGAATGGACTGCAGACAGCGCTCCCTGTTGTCTTAGAGCTGAAAATCAGGAAGGTGTCCAAACATCCTTTGGAGGATTGAATGCCCTTCCCAGCTCTTGTTCAGGAGTCAGCCTGCCTTTCTGGATTCACTCTACCTGGAAGCTGTTCTGATTGGTAGAGACACTCTGCCTTCATAGGGAAGTGGATGAACTTGTGTGTCAGTGTGTATGTGTGTGCTCAGTTGATCAGTCGTGTCTGAGTTTTTGCAATCCCATGGACTGTAGCCCACCAAGCTTCTCTGTCCATGGGATTTTCCAGACAAGAATACTGGAGCAGGTTGCCATTTCCTCCTCCAAGGGAATCTTCCCAACCCAGGAACTGAACCCACATCTCCTGCATTGTCAGGCAGATTCTTTACCACTGAGCCACCTGGGAAGCTCAATGAATGGACTTACTTATGAATGAACTGAGAAGTGTATCTTCAGATTATCCGTTAGCTCGTCCTTTCTTCCTCTTGGGAGCAAGATGCCTGTAGGAAGTGTCCAACCTGCTTGATTCCTTTGCTGCCTCTTTGGGATCCACCTCTATGGGAGAGAGGTCTGTTCTAGCCTGGGACTGTTTCTTTCCCCCTGCGTAGGTGCCCAGTTCTGGGGTTCAGCTATGCAGCCCTCTTAGCTCTCACATGGTAAGTTTCTGCAATCTCTTTTCCCTCAGTAAAAAAGACTTACTTAGCTGATGTCCATCTTGGTCATTATGGCATGGCATGGAATAGGGGTGCCACGTACAGAAGTTGATTTAAAAGCTCCCAACTGATGAACTCTTTCCCCTTTGTCTTAATTCACTTACTGTTCATGGTGTTCTCACAAGGCAAGGATACTGAAGCGGTTCGCCATTCCCTTCTCCAGTGGACCACATTTTGTCCACTGGAGTGGACCCGTCCATCTTGGGTGGCTCTACACAGCATGGCTCATAGTTCATTGAGCTGAACTGCCCGTAATTAGCACTCATTAGGTACCATCCTGTGCTCTAATTGTTAACCATGGCCAAGGTCAATTCCTGGGGTTACTGTAAGTCTGTTGGGTTCATAGTTTATACCTTTTAGGCCCTACTCATTCTTGGAAAGAGAATGTGAAGTGAATTCTTCCAAAATAAACATTTAGGACAGATGAGACACCTCAAGGGGGCAGATTCCAGATCCAGGTTGCCAGGGTTCAGATCCTAGATCTGCAGAATGAGCTCTGTGATGTCACCTGAGTTACTTAGCCTCAGCTTCTTCTTCTGTAAAATCGTGAAAATGGCCCCCTTCTCTTCTTATTACATGGAAAGCACCTGGTATATAGTACACACTAAATGCAGCTACAGGCAAGTCCGTCCACAAGCAGCAGCAACATCAGCCTCATGACAACTTCCTGGCTGACCACAATGGTGACATGCTATCAATTCTGGTGTAATCTCAGTTTCTTAAATATTAAGATGTAAAAACCTTAAAGTCAGTTAAATGCAATGTTATTTCTTAGAATCTTTGAAATGGCATCCCTACATGATGTATCATAAATTTTTTCTTGTAATTTTCACATTACCTTTGCAGTTACGTGTTATAATAGAGAATAAGGAAAGCCAAAACCATGGAATCAAATGTTGAGGTACTTAATTAATAAATCATTTAATCAGTCAAAAAGAGATGGATACCACTAAGTTCGACGCATATGACAGCTGCTTCATGCATGATCAGTCATGTCCAACTTCTTGCAACCCCATGGACTATAGCCCACCAGGCTCCTCTGTCAGTGGGATTTCCCAGGCAAGAATACTGGAGTGAACTGCCATTTCCTCCTCCACAGAATCTTACTGACCCAGGGATGGAACCCGAGACTGGAACCCCTGCACTGGTAGGTGGGTTCTTCACCACTGCACTGCTCGGGAAGCCCCTATGCATGTGAAAATGTGTCAGCCCCTCAGCCGTGTCTGACTTTTTGCCGCCCCGTAGACCGTAGCCAGCCAAACTCCTCTGTGCATAGGATTTTCCAGGCCAGAATACTGGAGTGGGTTGCCATTCCTTTCTCCAGGGAATCTTCCCCACCCAGGGATCAAACCATGTGTCCTGCATTACAGGCAGATTCTTTACCAACTGAGCCACCAGGAAAGACCTACCCTCAAAGTGTTTGATGGATTCAGAGGAAAAGATCAGCTGATCAGCGATCAGAATCCTTCACAAAGAGGTGGGATCTGGGCCACATCCATGTAATATAATGCTTGGTTTCAGCAGAAGTGTCAAATAGCAAAATTCTCTACTGAATTTACTGAACAGGTCAGAGGAGAAAAAAGCATACAGGCCACCAATGACACACAAGCGAGGACTAAATACTGTTTTTAAACTTCCACATCCCAGTATTAAGGGTTAAGCTAGATTTTAAAGTTTACTTTGGCATTTGTTTTGTTATAAAGTAAAACTTGTTCATTATAGCTAATTTGGAAAAAAAATCACAGAAAATTAGACAGAGAAAAAAAGAAAACAATAATACCACTACCTGAAGGCAATTCCTGGATTAAGACTGGGTAGATAATAACTGAAATGAAAAACAAAATTGAAATCACCAGTTTGTTGTACTAGAGTATTTCTAAGTCTATAGCATTTAAAGTTGTTTATGTTTAACTTTATTAAACATAACATTATTGTATATTTGGATTTCTGATTTCTTAGGAAAGGGTGCAAACCGGGGCCTGGTTTCTGATTTTTAAAAAATCAGTTTTAGTAATACTTCAATATTGACTTTATATAGAAAATGAACAAATACATTCTTGTCTGATGACGCATGGAAGTCTGAAGAAGGACAACTCGTCAAGCAATTCACTCACACCCAGTTCTTGAGACAGGAATGAAGAAGTGGGTTTAGATGGAGGAGTAGGTCTTTACCTCCACAAGACTTTCCGGCCTCTTCCTCATCAAACATCCTCCCT
Organism: Capra hircus; assembly: GCF_001704415.2. Taxonomy (NCBI): domain Eukaryota; kingdom Metazoa; phylum Chordata; class Mammalia; order Artiodactyla; family Bovidae; genus Capra; species Capra hircus. The sequence goes on from NC_030813.1 coordinate 106,846,416, forward strand.
CTCTTCCTTCCCCAAAGTCACCCCTTCTCCTGAATTTTAAAGTTAGAGATTAAATTTGCAAACTGGAATGTGATTTAAATACCAGCACGCATCTCTATTCTGAGTCCCAGACCTTGCTTTCTACATTGCTTATACAATTCATCCATGCCATTGCTTGCAGATGGAATTCTTTGTTACTGCTGCATATTGTGTGAATGTTGGAAGAATCTTAGTCCTACTGTTGATGACGTTCAGGTTGTTTCCAGTTTAGGACTTTCCCAAATCTTGCATCTGTGAACATTCCAGTGTGTGTCCTTTCGGTGCAAAAATGTAAACTTTTATATTTTTTTGTAAACTTAGGAGTAGGGTTTCTGCATAGTGAATCAGTATTTTTGCAGTTATACTCAATTATAGGCTATGAGATGATGATTGCTATAATTTCCTGCGTTGTGCAACATAACCTTGTTGCTTGTCTATTTTATATGTAGTAGGAGCAGGCAACGGCACCCCACTCCAGTACTCCTGCCTGGAGAATCCCATGGATGGAGGAGCCTGGTGGGCTGTAGTCCATGGGGTCGCTGAGGGTTGGACACGACTGAGCGACTTTACTTTCATTTTTTTCACTTTCATGCATTGGAGAAGGAAATGGCAACCCACTCCAGTGTTCTTGCCTGGAGAATCCCAGGGACGGGGGAGACTGCTGGGCTGCCATCTATGGGGTCGCACAGAGTCGGACACGACTGAAGTGACTTTGCAGCAGCAGCAGCAGCAGGTTGTATCTGTTAATCCCATACCCCTAATTTGTCCGTCTTTTATAAAATACATATTCATGACTTTTGCCCATTTTTCTATTGTCTTGTGTTTATTGATTTATAGAAAATCTTTATATGTTTGGGGCAAGTTACTGTGCTTCTGTTTTCCTGCCTACAAATGTGAATAATAATAATGCCTACTTTACATCTTGTTGTTGCTAGGACTATATGAGTTAATGCATGTAAACAGTTAGAACCATATGCGGCACATAGTAAGTGCTCCGTAAGTGTTTCCTTTTGTTACTGGTCAGGTTCCCATGGCTAGCACATTGTGGACACAGAACTCCAAAGAGGCTTCAAACTCCCATTTACCAACATTGCCTTGCAAACAGTTACTTTACAGAGCCAGAAAGATTGGAACTAACCTTGCTGCTGCTGCTGCTAAGTCACTTCAGTCATGTCTGACTCTGAGACCCCATAGAAGGCAGCTCACCAGGCTCCCCCATCCCTGGGATTCTCCACGCAAGAACACTGGGGTGGGTTGCCATTTCCTTCTCCAATGCATGAAAGTGAAAGTGAAAGTGAAGTCACTCAGTCATGTCTGACTCTTAGCGACCCCATGGACTGCAGCCTACCAGGCTCCTCCGTCCATGGGATTCTTCAGGCAAGAGTACTGGAGTGGGTTGCCATTGCCTTCTCCAGGAATTCACCTTTGTCACCCCTAATTGGGCCAACTAGGGCCCTGATGGCTTAGTGGTTAAGAACCTACTTACAGTGCAGGAGGTGTGGGTTCAATCCTGGATTGGGGATATCCCCTGGGGAAGGGACACACTTTGGTATTCTTACCTGGAGAGTCCCTTAGACAGAGGAACCAGACAAGCTACAGTCCATGGGACTGAAAGCGTCAGACTTGACTGAGTGACATACATAAGGCCCTAGTCATAGCTTTAGAGGAAAATGCTGGTTGTGATTTTATTATAATCACCACACTGCTTTTAAAATATTAGAACTGTGATTTTCCTCTGAAGAGAACAAAGGGTTTTTGACAGAAAATCACTGAACTAGCGGTTAACTCGCTGCCATTGCATGGTGCATTTGGCGTGTTGATTCCAAGATTCCAAAAGTTTCTATAGCATGACTTTGCACTAGGAGGTGATACACACACACACACACACACACACGCAAACAAAAAAACCTCCCCAAACACAGGAATTAAATGTATTTGAAGTTACGCAGTGTGAGCAATGAAGTGTTTTAGGCTCAGTGCCCATCTCTGCCTCAAACAAATTCTCCTGGTTCACCAACCACACTTAGGAAAAAAGGACATTTCTTTTCTCCCCATTTGGGAATTACTTTGCCTCTAGTAGCCAAGGCAGTAGAATTTCTTATAAACAAACAAGTCAACAAACTGTAGTCAGCCTGCCTTGGCTCCTTCCATTTGTGAGATTTTTACAGATAAATTAAATTCATTCTTTTTTGAGGAGGGAAGCACATAGAAGACCATAATTTAGGCCTTTACAACCAAAAATGACAATCTTTCATTTATTATTCCTCACAGAGAACAGCTACTAATATCTTCCTTCTTGGTCCCTTAATTAAATTCAGCTTCTTATATTTTTTTCCTGATTCACTCTGTTTCATTCCTGGATTAACCTAGTTCTTCATAGTTGTAATTTCTCAACTGTTAAATTTCATTTACCTCATTTAAATTTCTGGAGATTTCTTTCCTGAATGGAAAGTTTGTTTATTTTTTCATTTCTCTCCCCAGGCAAGAAAACCATCTCCTTTAGACCAGGGTTAACTAAATTATAAACATCCACACTGTATTATTCTATATAAGTATATGTGTGAATATAGAATGATTTTGGAAAGGAACAGTGATTGGCCTAAGACTGTCAAGAAAACAGTCTTCTTCATCCTTGAAGTCCCTTTAAAGAGTTACATAGTCCACAAAATCTTGTTCTCTCAACTTCTACAGACTGAATTCAAGGATAAAGTGTGTTTTTCTTCCTGATATTGTTCCCACCTTGGAAGAAAAGTTATGACCAACCTAGACAGCATGTTAAACAGCAGAGACATTACTTTGCGAACAAAGGTCCATCTGGTCAAAGCTATGGTTTTTCCAGTAGTCATGTATAGATGTGAGAGTTGGACTATAAAGAAAGCTGAGCCCCAAGGGATTGATGCTTTTGAACTTTGGTGTTGGAGAAGACTCTGGAGAATCCCTTGGACTGCAAGGAGATCCAACCAGTCCATCCTAAAGGAGATCAGTCCTGAATGTTCACTGAAAGGACTAATGCTGGAGTTGAAACTCCAATACTTTGGCCACCTGATGCGAATAACTGACTCATTTAAAAAGATCTGATGCTGGGAAAGATTGAAGGCAGGAGGAGAAGGGGACAACAGAGGATGAGATGGCTCAGTGGGATCACGGACTCAACGGACATGAGTTTGAGTAAACTCAGGCAGTTGGCAATGGACAGGGAAGCCTGGCGTGCTATAGTCCATGGGGTCGCAAAAAGTGGGACACAACTGAGCGACTGAACTGAACTGAACTGATTGCTCCCACCTTCCTGTATAGAGTTATACATACTTGACTGTTTCTGTGTCATTATAGCGCCCCTTGTGACAAGATGGTACTTTTTGGTACAGTCCATGGACATTGGCCTTGGCCATGTAACATGCTTTAACCAATGAGATGTGAGTAGATAAGCCTCATCTAAGGGAAAGCTTTCAATGACATCACTCTTGTTCTTCTCTTGTCCTAAGTTCCTTCATTCTGGTTCCAGAATGAGCATGCACGTGGCATGTCAGGAACCAAGCTATGGTGTCCTACATGGGCCATCAGCAAGAACTGACTATCTAAGGCTTCGAGGGTGTTGAATACTTCTTGTCACTGAAACTGGTTATTAGTTTGTCTTATTCAAGGTACCTTCCTTGAAGACAGGGAATGCATTTGCTTTGCTGGTTGTGTGCACAGTTTGGTGCTTGGCTGTCGGCAGAAACTAATAAACATTTGTTGAGTAAGTGAATGACTTGATGAAGCTCTCCAGTGACAAACATCTAACCTCTTCTATGAAAAATGTTTCTCATTCTGAGCAGAACTCTGATCCTCCACGATTTCCACTAAGGGTATCAGTGTTCTTCTTTGGACTCACATAAAACCATTTCATACCTGTCCATAAGACAGCCCTCTAGGGTTTGAAAACAGTGCTGTCCACTCTTCAGTTTGTTCCCTTTGGTTTATTGTCTTTCATGCCTTCAACTCCTCAACCTCCTGCGGGGTTCTACTCTTTTGGTGCAGAGATGCACTCCTGGGCTTCCCAGGTGGCTCAGTGGTAAAGAATCTGTGTGCCAATGCAGGATATGCAGGTTTGGCCCCTGGGTTGGGAAGATCCCCTGGAGAAGGAAATGGCAACCCACTCCAGTATTCTTGCTGGGATAATCTCATGAACAGAGGAGCCTGGCAGGCTACAGTCGATGGGGTCGCCAAGAGTTGGATACAACTGAGCGACTAAGCACGATGTAACCATGTCCCCTCCAGAATGTGAGATTTGGCATCAGCACCAGTCTTAGTGTGTGGTCAGAGCAGCCCAGAGTGAGGAAGGGTCATCTCCTCTGGAGTAACCACCCATCTGGACTAATTATATTGCGTCTAACACAGCCTTTGCTGTTCTTGGCAGCTTCATCACACTGCTGACTCAGACTGAGTCAGTCAAATCCCTTAAGCTTTATTCACAAGTCTTTATGACCACATCATGCCCCGACTTGTGAGGTAGGTTTAAGGGACCCAGATGTCAACCCTAATACTTTTCCTTGTTAAATTCTTTATCTCTTTTCATCTGGTTCGTGGTTTCTCTCTACTTGGGAAAAGGAAAGCTTAGATTTCTGGGAATGGAAACTCAGCTATTAGCCAAGAGAAAGGAGAAGCAACCTTGTGTCGTCAACAAAGGAATGATTAGGGAGCTCCATTGTCTGGTCCAGCAGCCTGCACTTAACTGTGTGATGTCGTTCATTGCCAAGCATGTGGTGTCATCTCTGAATCTGTCAAAGAGAATGGAAGAATACTGAGGTCCAGCAACAAACAGCACCTCTATTTACGGGTGACAGACTCGAAGGGGCTTCCATGATCCCTGCCTTCTAATAGTGCCTCTGCATAATTCCCTCTGCTTGAGTGCCTGTGTGTCTTCTAACTTGCTTAGATCACTAGAATATGGCAAAGGTGATAGAACATATGTGCGTGCAAATGGCAACATTACATGCGACTGTAACCTTGTCTTTCTAGAAGGTTCTCCTAACTGGCTCTGAAGAAGCCAGGCATGTCATGAGCTGCCCTGTGGAGGAAGCCACATGAAGAGGAACTGAGAAGAGCTTCTAACTGTGCAAGAAACTGAAGTCTGTCTCACAGCCTCAGTTGTGATGCTGCTAACAGTCACGTGACCCTGGAAGAGGATTTTTTTTCCCCAGCCGAAACTCCAAGTGAGACTGCAGCCCAGGCCAACACCTTGGTTGAAGCTTTCAAATGAGACTCTGAAGTGGAGAACCCAGCAAAGTAAGGCCTCGACTGCTGGTCCAGAGAATAATGGTGTGTGTGCTCAATCGTGTCCCACTCTTTGCGACCCCACCTGGCTCCTCTGTCCATGAAATTTTCCAGGCAAGAATACTGGAGCAAAACTGTGATACAATAAAGATATGCTGTTTTAAGCTGCTAAGTTTCTTGCTAATTGTTACTCAAGGATATGTGGCAGGATATATGCTAATATATCATGAAACCAAATTTAGTTGGAAGCCAAAGCCATCATGAAACTCAGAAAACACACATCCTTTGTCTTTTGTTGGTGGGTTGGATTGACTTGTAGAACCTTTGGTGAATCCTCTGTACGTATAACAAGGACATTAGAAGATCACCTTAATATCCAACCTCAGACAATATAGATTTTTTTTCTGGTATTTGTCCAAATGATCTTCTGCTAATTCATTTTATTCAATGATCCTCTCTTCTGTTTTCCTGCCTATGAATTCCTTGCTTCTGCACCCAAGTCTGATTTTTCTTTCTGCACTCTGATCTCTTAACTTTGTTTCTTCACTGGATCGGGGTTCCTGGTTTTGCTGCCTCCTAGACTTTTATCGAGAGGTGTCTCCATCTTGGCTCTATTATAACTATGTCTTCCAGGTCTGGTTCTCCCAGGTCTCCTGCCAAAGAGAAGCATCTAATATTCTAGATCCTTTCTGGTAAAAAGCCGTCAGGCAATAGTGTGAATTTCCACACAATCTTAGATATTGCTGATAGCAATGGGGTCACCTCAAACATTTTATTATTTTCACTTGAGTTCTTTTACTCTTTGAACGTGAATCTTGTCATTATCATCATCATAGTAAAACTCTGTGTACGTCTTCACATATGAAAAGGAAACCGTGACTACCAGTGTTTAGCTCAGAATTGTTTGTATGTATATCCTGATGGCCCATTGGCATGTCCCAGCCATACCAATTTGTTTGTTCCTGCAAAAGTGCTTGTTATCATGAATCAAGCTTGAATCCTGCTTATAATATCAGAGACTGGATACTGGGGCCTGAGGAGGAAGCTGATGATTGGGCTTTTGTGTTTGTATCAGCCATGCTGTTTTTACATGCAGTTGAGCTTGCCAGAGATAGGAAGGGCTCCGGATTTCTTTAGACCTAGTGCACTCTTTTTTGTTTTTTTGGCTGCACTGGGTCTTAGCACATGGGATCTCTAATTACAGCATTTCAGGGTCTGGTTTTGGACATGCATTGAGAGCACAGTCTTTACCACTGGACTATTAAGGAAGTCCCCTTCATGTACTTTAAATACCATATCTATGGAGATAGAGAATCTAGGAGCCCAGATTCTACTCAGCCAGGCTTGTTCTTTAAAAGCAATGGGATCTTAAACATGACTTTTCAGGTTCAGGCAATTTCCCCCAATGTATCTCTGTAGAAGAAAAGCAGGCTACGAGAAATTTGAGTCCTGCCTGTTAGATGGCCTTAGAATAAAAGAGAGATCAGAAAGGAGACTGAGCTAACCACTCATTCCAGCCCTTCATTTTGCCAGTGGAAAAACAGAAACACAGAAAGGTCAAACGCCTGGATCCAATTTCTGCAGTTAATTCATGGCTCCATCCAGACTTGATTTCAGACAAGGTAGCCATGGTGTTCTTTAAAAGGCTGTAAAGAAATTAAAGTCCAGAGGAGAAAGTCAATCACTTCTAATTACTCAGAGGGGAGGTGGGAGAGAACGCACGAGGCCAGACCTGAAAGGACAAGCACACAGATCCAGGGAATACCATTGTCCATCTCCTGTCTAGACTTTGAGGAGTCCTGATAGCAGGCGAGGATGAAAATAGTATCCCCTAAGTGGAGGGAGACCAGGGTCTAGGAAAGGAAGGCGTCAGCCGTGATGCTCTTACCCCAGGGATCCCATGTAGAAGGAGCAGACCTCTTAGACAAAGTTTTGATATGATAAGACTGTTTATTTCCTTGTTTCTGCTCCTGAGCATTCAGCAAAAGACATATTGATTTTCATTATTTTTCATTCCAGCCCGGCCTCAGCTGTATGGTGGGGAGTTAATACAGAGGTCTTTTCTGTCTGGGCCAGGGTATCTGAAGAAGATTACTACCCTCTGAGGCCAGCAGGATGGTGATAGCAGGAACCAGAGAGGGATGCAGAACAAAGGAGAATCTGAAAAACGAGGTCAGAAGCTCAGCATCAGGTGCTTCTCCCACTAAGATATTCTCTTTTAAGTGTCCACTTTGGAAGGACTTTTCTTTCTTGCTTATAATCCACTTAGGGCCTAGATTGAAGGTCGCTTCTCTCAACCAGATCTCCAGAATTGACCACCTACTCCCTCCGTCCCCTCTTCTGCATCCTCACAGCCTTTAGCTGGACTTAGGTGCCTCTACCTGTCATCTGTCTTGTTAACTGTAGAGGGTCTGTCTGTCCTACTAGATGACCATCTTTCTCCAGGAAAAGTATCTTTTTTCTTTTACATACTGTACCTCCAGACCCCACAGAAGGTGGCTAAAACGGGCACTTAAAGGTGGTAGATAATTGTGAAATAAGGCTTCCCTGGTGGTTCAGTGGTAAAGAATTCACCTGCCAATGCAGGAGACACAGGTTCCATTCCTGTGTTGGGAAGATCCCCTGGAGAAGGAAATGGCTACCCACTTCAGTATTCTTGCCTGGAAAATCCCAATGAACAGAGAGGCCTGGTGTCCCATAGTCTATGAGGTCATGGAGTTGAACATGACTTAGTGACTAAACAAGAATAAATCCTGAACTACATAGTCTCTTAAGGAGAAGTAGCGGCACACTGAGGTAAGCCAAGAGCCTCTGAAGTCACATGACCTGGATTTGATATGAAGCTCCACTGAGTGCTTGCCTTGTGTCTTCCACCAGCATCCTTGGCTTTTATGTGCCCCTATTTCCTTAATCAGTATAGGTCAATGTTATTAATACCTGCTAATTGGGGCTGGGGTGTGTTAAGGGAGTTGTTTCACGAAAGGCTGTTTGAACAGTGCATCAGGCATTTGCAAAGCATTCCAATAATAGGGTGTCCAAGATGGTGCTAGTGGTAAAGAAGTTGCCTGACAATGTAGGAGATACAAGAGACGCAGGTTGGATCCCTGGATCAGGAAGATCCCTTGGAGTAGGGAATGGCAAGCCACTCTAGTATTCTTGCCTGGAAAATTCCATGGACAAAGGAGACTGACAGGCTATAGTCCATGGGGCCACAAAGAACTGGACACAACTGAATGAATTCCCATCCACCCAACAGTAGACCATATGCACTGGGTTCTATAGTCCAACTCTGTGCCTAGTGGCATCCCACCAGAGCATGGCAGAGCAAACTGGATGCTCCAGCCTGGCTTTGTCAACTCTCCCCAGTTGTCCCTTCCCTCCCAGAATGACCTCCCCTACTGTCAGCTGTCCTCTTCCTGACACTAGGGATGTGTCCAAAGCCCAGGTGTCCTTGTCTCAGTTTCTGTGTTTTGACTCTGCCTTGGATTTCCCAAGGCTGGACTGTAGAAACATCAACCACTGTATAGGCACCCACGTCCCAACAACCTACTTTATTCAGTTTAAAGAGGGTTAGGATTTGCGTTGCATCTCAGAGTCTGCATGATGACCACACTGGGGATTCTAGATCTTATTGTCTGATATATTATGATGGAGGGAGAATCTTGGCCTCTAGTGCCTCAGGGTATGAAATTCTTAACTGAGAATCTCCTGTCTTTTTCTACCAGTTTATTGATTGGGTGAGCGATTTCCTTTGGTGATATAGGTGAGTGATAATTACCATGATAATTACTTCAACGTGAATACCTATGGACTTCTGGGTCAGTCATTCTCAAAATGTGGTCCAAGATCAGCAGCTTCAGCTTCACCTAAGAATGTCACAAATACAAATTCTAAGACCCCAACCAAGATCTTCTGAGTAAGATACACTGGGAGTCCCCCAGGAGACTCCAGGAGATGCTGGCATGTATCAAGAACCACTAGTCTCACCCTTGAAACCACCTTAATCTGTGATGATACCACAAATGACCAAGGAAATCCCTGCTAGGAATCTACTTCATACCTTTACCAGGTACGAGATGTTAAAATGGTGTTTCACAAACTTCCATGATAACAAGCGTCATAAAGCATAACATGGTAAAAATCAGTCTCAGCTTTCACCTCTACTCTCTGAGTCATGCCCTCTGGGGGCAGAGTTAGGGAAGCTGGGTTTTTAACCAGAGTTTCATGTTAAAATCTTATCTGTGAAGTTTAGGAAACTATTCTTTTTTTAATTTATTTTTTTAATTGAAGAATAATTGCTTTACAGAATTTTGTTGTTTTCTGTCAAATCTCAGCATGAATCAGCCATAAATATATATGTTTGAACCTCCCTCCCATTTCCCTCTCCATCCTACCCCTCTAGGTTGAAACAGAGCCCCTATTTGAGTTAGGAAACTATTCTTGAAGATGGAGGTGGGGGCTGTAGGCTGGGTGGAATTTTCCCACCTGACATGTTGGAGATGAGCATTGAGGAGTCAGGAGCTGTTAGAAGAACCAATAATTATCCATTTTTCATTCTTTTTGGCTCAATGAAGTGGAAAAATCACAGCTCCAGAGTCTACACAGGAGCCTTATGGAATGCCTATACTGGCATCTTCATTTATCCCTGGAAGTCTCAGACAGGTGCAGTCACAGCCTCTGTGTCTCGTGTCTTCATTTCCCTGATGTCCTGAGCCTTTGCATGGTGGGAAAATGAGAAGGTCCTTGCTCCCAGGGTGTCAGCCACTCTGAGCAGCCTTCTTTCGGCTCCTTACAATCTGGGGGCATTCACTCCTGTGTGTCCTTTTGTTCTGACTGCCACTCTTTTTCAAGGAGGTCTCCAGCCTCCCTGGATAATAGTCCTGTGATGAAATAGCTTTTATCCGCTAGAAACTTTCCATCACTCTAAAGTCCAAAATCCTGATGCAGCCTGGTCTTGCCCACTGGGCTCAGGTAGAGACCTCTTTACAAACACTAAAGACTGAATTCAGAAAACTAAGATCATGGCATCCAGTCCCATCACTTCATGGCAAATAGGTGGGGAAACAGTGGAAACAGTGAGAGGTTTTAATTTTGGGGGCTCCAAAATCGCTGCAGATGGTGATTGCAGCCATGAAATTGAAAGACGCTTACTCCTTGGAAGGAATGTTATGACCAACCTAGACAGCATATTGAAAAGCAGAGATGTTACTTTGAGAACAAAGGTCCATCTAGTCAAAACTATGGTTTTTCCAGTAGTCATGTATGGATGTGAGAGTTGGACTACAAAGAAAGCCGAGTGCCGAAAAATTGATGCTTTTGAAGTGTGGTGTTGGAGAAGACTCTTGAGAGTCCCTTGGACTGAAAGGAGATCCAACCAGTCCATCCTAAAGATCAGTCCTGGGTGTTCATTGGAAGGACTGATGTTGAAGCTGAAACTCCAATACTTTGGCCACCTGGTGGGAAGAACTGACTCATTTGAAAAGACCCTGATGCTGGGAAAGATTGAAGGCGGGAGGAGAAGGGGATGACAGAGGATGAGAGGGTTGAATGGCATCACTGACTCAATGGACATGAGTTTGAGTAAACTCCAAGAGTTGGTGATGGACAGGGAGGCCTGGTGTGCTGCGGTCCATGGGATCACAAAGAATTCGACATGACTGAGTGGCTGAACTGAACTAAATTGTGGCAACTTGGGTGGCAAGGGTGATTATTGAAGGGTTTTTAGGGGTCATAGAAATTACAAGAGGAGGAAGAGCAGATGTAGAAACAAGTGATAGCCAGGGACAGATGACCACCAAAGACTGCAGCACAAGGTACTATAGATGTGTGTGGGCTGGCCTGCTCAGGCTGCAACAGTGATGACTATGACTTCTATTCCCACATGTGCATCATTCTCTCAAGATCCAAATTGATTGCTGAAATTGAGTACCAACTTGCAGAGCCCAGTCCATGTGTCAGTGTCCTACTGACAGAACAAGAACTGTTTTGTTTCTCCTTGCCTAGTGAGGGATGGGTATTTCTCCCCAGGACTCCACTCAATAGGAGTTTCTCAAATACCAGACTGAGGGTGACAGGAAAAGGAGGCTGGTTGTCCCAGAAGCAGAAACAGTATCTACTATGTGGATGCTCCTGCTTTGGACAACACAAATATTTGGGGAGAAAAAAAATGTGTAAAGGCTTTCTTGAAATCAATGGTAGCAAATGGGCTTCCCTTCTCTTTTCTTTCCTTCCTTTCCTGCCCTGTTTTTCTCTCTCCTCTGACCCATTTGTGTCTTCTTGTACTGGCAGCAATATTCTATTGCTCAGTATTAGACAAGTTCTAAATCCTTGGAGGTAAAGATAAGGTAAGGTGAAGTCGCTCAGTCCTGTCCGACTCTTTGCAACCCCACGGACTGTAGCCTACCAGGCTCTTCCATCCATGGGATTTTCCAGGCAAGAGTACTGGAGTTGGTTGCCGTTTCCTTCTCCAGAGCATCTTCCTGACCCAGGGATCGAACCCAGGTCTCCCGCATTGTAGGCAGAAACTTTACTGTCTGAGCTACCAGGGAAGGTAAAGGTAGAAAAGTAATATTCTGAATGGTGAGAAAGGAAATTAGAAATTATGTTCATGGAAGTTGCTGAATTAAAACTAGCAAGAGTTTATTATCTCGTTTATGGATCAATTTGTGGTCCTTTTTGCCATTCCACAGCATACAAATATTCATTTTAAAAATAAGTCCTTAGCAAACACACTGTATAATACAATACTAACAGTAGAGTCTAGGTTTGCATGTATGGGTGCTTACTGTAACATTCTTTCAAATTTGTTGTGTGTTTGAAATTTTCATTAAAAAGTTACAGATAACCAACAAGGACCTACTGTTTAGCACAGACTGTGTGTGTTCAGTTGCTCAGTTGTGTCTGACTCTTTATGACCCTATGGACTGTAGCCCACCAGGCTTCCCTGCTGGCTCAGCTGGTAAAGAACTTGCCTGCCAATGCAGAAGACCTGGGTTTGATCCCTGGGTCAGTATAGAGCTGAGTCACTGAAACTAACACAATGTTGTAAGTCAGCTATACAAATACAATGCAAACACAAAAGTAGCTCAGTCACGTCCAACTCTTTGCAACCCCATGGACTGTAGAGTCCATGGAATTCTCCAGGCCAGAATACTGGAGTGAGTAGCCTTTCCCTTCTCCAGGGGATCTTCCCATCCTAGGGATCAAACCCAGGTCTCCCACACGGCAGGCAGATTCTTTACCAGCTGAGCCACCAGGGAAGCCCAAATCAGCTATATTTCCATTTAACCTAAAATTTTCCCTATGAATATTTCTGTTTTTTATTTAATCCAGAATAATTGTGGAGAAGGCTTATATAGAAATACATTCGTTTCAGCTCTATTTGTAATAGCTTTCAAATTAGAAGCAATCTAAATGGGATGAATATATGATGTGCACACTTTGCGGTATACTATGCTTACAAAGCATTTAAAGTTTGTTTGTTAGAAACTGAAGTGAAAAAAGAACAGTGTATAAAATCTAATCATAATTACATGGAGTAAATTAAAGGAACAGAATCTACCAACAGAAAACAGAGGAATTGGACACACAACATTCTTCCAGGGCTTTATTTTAGGCGAGGATTATTGATGATTAAATTTAAAACACATTTTTGTTGGTCTTCTCATGCATTTCTTTAATTCCCTTAATTTTCAGTCAGAACGTGCATATATTTCTCTATACCAAAATAAAATATGCTTCTGTTAACAATAACAAGAAAATGCCCTTCCTGGGGCATGGGCTTTGTATGCTTCACTTTGCATCGGAGTCTTCTGAAATGGCCACCTTCTTGCTGAGATCACCATGAGGTCACCAAACATCCTGGGAGTCAAATCCAGTAGGCATGTCCCTCTAATCTTACTAAACCCTCCAGCAAAATGTAATATGGTTCATCAGTCTTTCTTGACGCCCTTGTCTACCATTTTCTGAAACACCACTCTCTCCTGGGAACAAGCTTGCTACTCTGCACACTCTTTACACTTGCCTTCTCTGTTTTCTTCAATTGCTTTCCCTCTCCTGCTGAAGCTCTAAATCTTAGTATGCATACATGCTCAGATGCCAAGGCCTGTCTGACCCTTTGTGATGCTGTGGACGGTAGCCCACGAGGCTCCTCTGTCCATGTATTCTCCAGGCAAGAATACTGGAGTGAGTTACCAATTCCTCCTCCAGGGGATCTTCTCAACGTAGGAGACTGAACCCATGTTGCCTGTGTCTCCTGTCATGGCAGGCAGATTCTTTACACAGAACCACCTGGGATGCGCAAATGCCAGCATTCCCTTCTATTTAAAAGCCTGTTACTAAAGGACCCCATCAACTCCCCTCTCTGTCCTGACACCTTGTTGGTTTATGGCTCCAGCTCACCTTTTCTTGTGATTGCTAGTCTAACTGTATACTTGACAGCTCCATTCAAATCTCTCTCAGATATTAGAAACTTATGTCCCAAATGGAATTCTTTATTTGCCATTCTAACGTGGGAATGAAGATCAATATGCCAACTGATATAGTCATGCATGCGTGCACGCTAAGTCACTTCAGTCCTGTCTGACTCTTTGAGACCCTGTGGAGAATAGCCCTCCAGGCTCCTCTGTCCATGGGATTCTCCAAGCAAGAATACTGGGGTGGGTTGCTGTGCTCTCCTCCAGGGGATCTTCCTGACTCCGGGATCAAACCCAGGTCTCCTGCCTTGCAGGAAACTAGCACAACCTGTAAATCAACTATACTTTGATAATAAAAGAGTATACTTTAGAGTCTGTATATTAAAAACAAATTTACATAAGTGACAGGTTGTTTACAATGCATGTGCCTCACTTTTCAGCCAAGCTGAAGGGACATGGTTTAACCAAAGTCATCTCACAAGTTAAGCATATTGAATGGTGTCACATGATGGGAATTGGGAGAGCAAGTTTGTGACCCTTTATCCCTCACCATCCTCACAAGCACATTGTTCTGGAGGAGGGCAGATTGCTTCCTTTTTTTTCCCCCTTTTTTAAATTTTTCTGATCATCCCCACCACTTATCTGAGCTGCATTCTCTTCTCCTGTAAATAAGGCACAACTGGTAACACACAGGAGAGAAATGGAAACATAGCGATTTGCATTCTCTAATTAAACTGCTGTATCAAGAGCCTGCTTTCTTAGGTTACACTGGGATGGAAACAAAAGTGTGCCTCTCATTCAGAGTTTGGAACACTATGCCTGTTGGAGTGAATAAAATAGGCCAGGAAGGCTTGTGTGCCTTGCAACTTTGATGCAGCTGGTGTGCTATGGGGCTCAAGGGCAGGGCACCCGCGTCACGGTCCTTAGTGGACTGGCCTTTATCTCAGGTAAGTGGGGCCTTTCCGGTTGGCTCTCTTCCCAACAGGTGTGCAGAGAAAGATGAGAGCTTGGCCCGTGGGTGAATGATTGCTTTTCATCCATGGAGTTCATTTTCATATTTGAAATGCTGCATGACCTGGTGGATGGAGCCCTGAATTGGAAATCCAGGGTCCGTGGACTTTGGAAGATCTTTGCTGCTGACACCGAGGTGAGGGCTTTAACAGCTTAATGCCTGTGTTAACTCAGTCATTATTGTGATTGCTAATTCATAATAAAAGTGCAGAAAATTTACCCAGGGTTTAAGCTTAGAAAGTGCTTTCACACACAGGTTAACCCTTTTCATCTTCGGGTTCGCATCAGCAAAGAATGGCTGAGTGGCTTTCAGGGCCTGGTTTTATAGGAACTGGGAGAGCTCTTAGGTGTTTTGTTCTTCCTTCCCTCCATATTCATTCTGTAAAGATACTTTAGTTAATGAAGCAGATTTGATCCTGGACCGGATGCCTTCCTGAATCATAGAATTTGAGACCTGGCCTTTTCTTTTCCGTCTTTTCTTTTTTCAGTGAAAAAGAAAAAAAAAAAAAAAAAACAGTATAAATGAGTTAGTGAGGTCCAAAGAGGGGAAGAGAGTAGGTAAAGGTCACTCAGCCTGTAAATTACATCCTTAGAAAATGAGGCCTGAAGCCCGTGAAATATCACCTTCTGGGACCTAAATGCGATCACATGTGTGAAAGGAGCTGGATTACTTTGCATCTGTCCCAAGAGTGAGGGAGGAGATATAGAGGCAGCTTTCAATTCTTTGGGGTCAGTAAAGTGATTGCTAAATGGTGGTTGATGAGACATAAAAAGAAAGTAAAAATAGAGACACGATTACAAGTGGGGTGATAGGTTAAATTTTAAGTTAAGCACATTGAAATGGAAATAAATTAAAGTATTGATCTTTTAAAAATAACTTCCCAGGTGGTGCAAGTGGTGAAAGAATGCTTTCCTTTAGTGTATCTGACTCACTGCTACCCCATGGACTGTAGCCCAACAGGCTCCTCTGTCCATGGGTTTCTCCAGGCAGGCATACTGGAGTGGGGTGCCACGCTTTACTCCAGAGGGTCTTCTAGATGCAGGGATCCAACCCACATCTTTCGCTGTCTCCAGCATTGGCAAATGGGTTCTTTTCCAATAGCTGCTGCTGCTACTGCTACTGCTGCTATGTCACTTCAGTCGAGTCCGACTTTGTGCGACCCCATAGATGGCAGCCCACCAGGCTCCCCTGTCCCTGGGATTCTCCAGGCAAGAACACTGGAGTAGGTTGCCATTTCCTTCTCCAATGCATGAAAGTGAAAAGTGAAAGTGAAGTCACGCAGTCGTGTCTGACTCTTAGCAACCCCATGGACTACAGCCTACCAGGCTCCTCCGTCCATGGGATTTTCCAGGCAAGAGTACTGGAGTGGGGGTGACATTTCCACTAGCACCACATGGTAAAGAATCCACCAGCAAGGCAGGAGACGCAGGAGACTTGAGGTTGATTCCTGGGTTGGGAAGATTCCCTGGAGGAGGGTGTGGCAACTCACTCTAGGATTCTTGCCTGAAGTATCCCATGGACAGAGGGGCCTGACGGGCTACAGTCCATAGGGTCACAAAGAGTCAAGCACGACTGAAGTGACTTAACACATGCTAATCTTACAGCTAAATTAGAGCTTGTGAGCCTCATGACCTTGGTGACAAATATATGTTTTCAGTTTTATCCCCAGGTTGGTCCAGCTTTGGTGTCTTCCTATCCCCCATCACTCAGTTGGAAAACATAGCTATGAATACCAAGTGGCTACATCGCATCTTCCAATACTAGGTAAGAGAGAACCAAGACTCCAGGGAGATCAACTGGCTCCATGGGATGGAGGAAAATTAGGATGGAGTTTCAGCTACAGTGAGTGCCAGAAGATAAGGAAACTTTTTAAAAATGCAAGGATCATACTGCAAGGACAAAGGAGATAGTTTTAAGAAACTCCTACTTGTCAAGTTATAACAGTTTAAGCATCAAACAAGAATATTAACTTAGCTAATTGGAATGAATTGAGTCTATAAGAAAGCTATGACATTCAAAGATGAAATAAGTTCATTAAAATGTATAAGATGATAATTGTAATACAAAAGAAAGGGTGAATGAAATTTTTAAATGAGCTAAGATTGGTAAGGAACTATTGCTATAGATGACATTCTGCTTTTGCAAGTAAATACAAGTTTTACATTTTGTCTTTTTGTGTCTTTACCTAGGAAATAGAAATTACACCCAGAGGAGCACAGATCTGTGAGTACAAGCGACCACAGGCAAAAATGAGAGTAGAAAGCATGCCAGTTGGTTTCTATGAAAAGAAAGTGAAAGTGAAGTCTCTCAGTTGTATCCCACTCTTTGCGACCCCATGGGCTGTAGCCTACCGGTCTCCTCCATCCATCGAATTTTCCAGGCAAGAGCACTGGAGTGGGTTGCTATTTCCTTCTTCAGAGGATCTTCCTGACCCAGGGATTGAGCCCAGGTCTCCCAAACTGCAGGCAGATGCTTTACCATCTGAGCCACCAGGGAAGCCCTATGGTTTCCATGTAATGGGTCAAATTCAAGAAGAGTAACTGATATGTTAACTCAGCCTCTTATCTCCTAGAGAATGAAATGTCTGCATGACTCCATCAATTTTCCTGAGATGCAAAACATGTAGGTTGTGTTAAATTGTTAACTGGAGTTAACTGTCTTATATTAGTTTGCTAGGACTGTTGGAACAAAATCCCACAGATTGAGTGGCTTAAACAGAAGCTTACTTTCTCATAGTTCTGGAGGCTAGAAATTCGAGATCAAGGTATCAGCAGGCTTGGCTCCTTCTCAGAGTCATGAGGGAGGAATCTGTCCTAGGCAACTTTATTTGACTTATGGTGGTGGTGAAGTCGCTCAGTCGTGTCCGACTCTTTGTGACCCCATGGACTATAGCCTACCAGGCTTCTCCGTGCATGGGATTCTCCAGGCAAGAATACTGGAGTGGGTTGCCATTTCCTTCTCTAGGGGATCTTCCTGACCCAGGGATCAAACCCAGGTCTCCCGCATTGGAGGCAGATGCTTTAACCTCTGAGCCGCCAGGGAAGCCCCAGTTGACTTATAGGTGGCTGTTTTGCTCTGTTTTTATATTGTCTTCCTTCTGCATATGCCTATGTCCCAATTTACTTTCCTTATAAGGACATCGGTCATGTTGGATTAGAGTCTACCCATATGACCTCAGTTTAATTAAATTATCTCTTTAAAGATGCCATATCCAATTATGGTTTCATTCTGAGATACTGGGGGTTAGGACTTCATAAAAGGAATTTGGGGAGGACATAAGTCAGCTCAATGCCTCCATGACACAGAAATAATGAAGGGAGAGAGCAGAGACAGCAAGTTGCAGGAAAAGCCATGACTGTGGACATTCTGATTGACAAAATGAAACAACCTTGATAAGAAATACCTGCTAGGGTTTCGCTCACTTTAGAAGTTCAAACTGTGGCCTTTGGTGTGACTACTAGTGAATTCACTGATAACTCAACGATCTCAGCTGATCAACCATAATCTGTTTGCTTTATGTTCAATACATCTCTGTAACCTGGAAAGATGCAGTAAAATATATTAAAGTATGTGAGTAATGGAGAAATTAGCTAAACCTGTATGATCACTAATTTTCTGCTAGGCTGAGTATGAATATAACAATATATTTTATAAGCATTTGGATACTTTGTGAATATCACGTATTTGTGAATACGTTTCTAAGGTGTTTGAAGCACTAAAGGAATGTTATACATTAGGTTTATGCTTTTGCTGAGATAGAGAATTTGACTAAGGTTTGCAATCAACCTTTCAAGGTGTCAGATGATTTATAGTTTACATTTTGATTTACAAATAGAGTAAGTCTGTTTAAATATTTAGAGAAAATTTACCTGGTATACCTCTAAGTATAATTACATCAAACATTAAAGAAATAGCAAGTAGTAAATTTGATTGTTTGTACATACAAAAACTCCTTCAAAGTCAACTCCCAAGAAGGTTTCCAAAGTTGGTTGGAGTTGGGAACAGGTGTGATGTGTGGCATGAACTAACAGCACCCACATTCAGCCCTCCACTTCCTACGTCCCAGGACTCTTGACTATTAGTTCCAGTATAAATGAGGGAGGCTGACTTTCACTCAAAAAATTTTTTGAGTGATATTGTATTTATATCACTAACTCTATATCACTAATATTTATAGTTATATTACTAACTTTATTTATTTATATCACTAACTTTAAAGTTATGTTTATATTTATCTCACTAACTTTTTTTTAATTTAATTTTTTTTATTTTTATTCTTTTTTATTTTTTAAATTTTAAAATCTTTAATTCTTACATGCGTTCCCAAACATGAACCCCCCTCCCACCTGCCTCCCCACAACATCTCTCTGGGTCATCCCCATGCAACAGCCCCAAGCATGCTGCACCCTACGTCAGACATGGACTGGCGATTCAATTCTTACATGATAGTATACATGTTAGAATTCCCATTCTCCCAAATCATCCCACCCTCTCCCTCTCCCTCTGAGTCCAAAAGTCCGTTATACACATCTGTGTCAAGGTGAAAAGACAGCCTTCTGAATGGGAGAAAATAATAGCAAATGAAGCAACTGACAAACAACTAATCTCAAAAATATACAAGCAACTTATGCAGCTCAATTCCAGAAAAATAAATGACCCAATCAAAAAATGGGCCAAAGAACTAAATAGACATTTCTCCAAAGAAGACATACGGATGGCTAACAAACACATGAAAAGATGCTCAACATCACTCATTATTAGAGAAATGCAAATCAAAACCACAATGAGGTACCACTTCACACCAGTCAGAATGGCTGCGATCCAAAAATCTGCAAGCAATAAATGCTGGAGAGGGTGTGGAGAAAAGGGAACCCTCCTACACTGTTGGTGGGAATGCAAACTAGTACAGCCACTATGGAGAACAGTGTGGAGATTCCTTAAAAAATTGCAAATAGAACTACCTTATGACCCAGCAATCCCACTTCTGGGCATACACACGGAGGAAACCAGAATTGAAAGAGACACATGTACCCCAATGTTCATCGCAGCACTGTTTATAATAGCCAGGACATGGAAACAACCTAGATGTCCATCAGCAGATGAATGGATAAGAAAGCTGTGGTACATATACACAATGGAGTATTACTCGGCCATTAAAAAGAATTCATTTGAATCAGTTCTGATGAGATGGGTGAAACTGGAGCCAATTATACAGAGTGAAGTAAGCCAGAAAGAAAAACACCAATACAGTATACTAACACATATATATGGAATTTAGGAAGATGGCAATGACGACCCTGTATGCAAGACAGGAAAAAGTCACTAACTTTAAATATTTATAATATTTATATCACTAAGTTTAAAGTTAATGATATAATGATTAGTAAAATTAAATTACTAACTTTATCCTTTTGCAAGATTACGATCCCTGGTGGCAAATAACAATGATTTTGCCTCATTAGAAAATGCTATGGCTGTTTTATTTCTTAAAGAGATGGGGATTGTGGAAGATATCTGTCATCAAAGAGATTTGCATCAAAAGAGTTCCTATAAACACTCACTGACCTTCACTTTCCCTACTTGTGTTCCAGATTTCCCCACCACCTTATCTTTGCCTGTTGATACCCTCTCTTCAATTTCTCAGAGATGAGCAAAGAATGGGTCTATTCTCCATGAAGAACTTTATAGTCAGGACATGTCACTGGCCAGAGTCTGCTGTTAATAAGAAAATTGACTTGATAAATTGAATTCATTAAACATGTGTGTGATTCAAGATATTACTAAAGTATCACATTATAATTTACATTTAAAAATAGGGTTATAGGGGAGGCCAGTGCTTAATTTGAAGAAATTATCTGAATACTAGGCATGAATTTAAATCTGCTTTATTAAATAACTCCATGTCCCCATGACTGCTACATACCAGGTCCCTGATTTTAGTCACAGCATCACTGTTCATGGGAAACTTACTCTATAGAAATTAACACCAGTAGTTATCAGTTTTGGGATACCTCTTTCAGTACAAGTTTTTATTTTGCATTCATCAAATATGAAATATTCCCTCTTCCCTGTGGTCTGTGTGTTATTTGCCACAAGGTGATAATCGGAGACTAAAAAATGTTAAGCTATTTCTGGTAGTAATATCTGCATAGAGCTGAAATTAAAAATTTAGCCTTCTGGGTATACATCTAGTGGCTTCCCTCGTAGCTTAGTTGGTAAAGAATCCACCTTCATTGTGGGAGACCTGGGTTCGATCCCTGGGTTTGAAAGATCCTCTGGAGAAGGGAAAGGCTACCCACTCCAATATTCTGGCCTGGAGAATTCCATGGACTGTATATAGTTCATGGGGTCGCAAAGAGTCAGACACGGCTGAGCGACTTTCACTCACAGGGTGTACATCCAGTTCACTTCTGACTAAGATTCAATGTTGCTTTACTCCTTGACTTTTAGTTTCCCATTTGTGAAATACACATAATGATGCTTGTCTGTGAGAGCTTCGTGAGGTCCAATAATATTGATAAAAAATTGACATAAAGAGAAGGCCTCCTTCCTTGGTGAGGTCCAGGGTGGTTGGGTACTTTCAACCTTCCATTGCACTCTTCCCCAGAAACTTCAGTTTTGAAGATACTTCTGTTTAAAGTTATATTTGTATTGTATTAATATTTATACATTCATGAATACTAGAGGTGAGGTCTTTCCTGTCTCTCAGTCTAGATGGGGCACAGTGTGGATGGATGATTATATGGGTACCCTCTTCCCCTTCAACTTGGTTTTGGATCAGAATCTAGGTTTGCCATTGTTCAGAGTAGGGTTACCAGATTAAGGATATGGACTGTCCTGTTACATTTAAATATCAGGTAGACAATAATTCATTTTGTTATAAGTATGTCCTATTATTTGTATGTAACATTTGGGATTTTATACTTTTACAAGAACTAATTTGTTATTTATTTGAAATTCAAATGTGACTGGGCATCCTGTATTTTATCTACCAGCCTTAATCATAAATTCAGCTTTTACCAAAGTCAGGCCCTTCCCAGGCAGAGAACTGACACGTCCGCAATTAACAGGCTGATAGACAGAATTTGGGGCAGGCACTGAGGGTGAGTCTCAAAGGTAAAGAGAAAGAAAAGGCAGGCACAAAGGATGAGGTCAGACATCCCCATGCCCCCTGGAGGACTTGGCCCTCTTACAGGAGGACGCTTTCTTCCCCCACACGATACTGACCTGTTTTCCTTCTTTCATTTCTCTAAAACAAACAGGTTTGCTTTTGTGCTCACCTTACATTTGGGGAACTTCTAGACTGATCTCAATTTTTTTCTCTTATGTTGCCACACATATTCATAGTACACTGAAAGGCCTTCCCTGCTGGCTCAGTGGTAAGGAAACTGCCTGCAATGCAGGAGATGGGGGTTTGATCCCTGGGTCGGGAAGATCCCTTGAAGAAGGGAATG
This sequence comes from Capra hircus, assembly GCF_001704415.2. Taxonomy (NCBI): domain Eukaryota; kingdom Metazoa; phylum Chordata; class Mammalia; order Artiodactyla; family Bovidae; genus Capra; species Capra hircus. Next base: position 106,868,567 of record NC_030813.1, read on the forward strand.
GCTACCCACTCCAGTGTTCTTGCCTGGAAAATCCCATGGACAGAGGAGCCTGGCAGGTTACAGTCCACGGGGTCACAAAAGAGTCAGATACAACTTAGAGACCAAACCCTCAAAGTGTGCAAAGAAATGTTTATATTTCTTATTTAGTCTTTCTATTCTACTGGGTTATGGAAGATAATCTAAATTTAGATAACCTGGAAAATTAAATCTTATCCAATAATTTAGATTATCTGGAATCCTCCCTTTTGGGGATAATGATTTCCATGGAGTTAAATGTGCATTCTTCTGTATTATTTCCCTCTTTCCCCTGTGTGCTTAGGACATAGTGGGTATTCATTAGTATCTGTAGAAAAAATGGAAAGTACCTCATTTATCCACACCCTCATCCATAAATGATACATCAACTGTAATAATAAGTGTATTTGTAGCTGCTGTGAATGGTGCATTGTTATATTATTTCCAACTTTTGAAGTGTCCTGTTACAATTCATAAATAGAGAAACCAGGGTTCAGATGAGTTAATTTTGTCTGAGGTCATACAGATGAAATGTTAATAATAGCAGAGCTGAGAATAGACCCAGTTATGTCAAACCTGAAAGTTTTCTATTCTATTCTACTGCCTTTCAAACAACAAAAACAGTGCGTGAGTTTCACAAGGTGCTTTGATGTACTTTGGGAAATGTAACGCGAATTGAAAAGAACTCTTGATTTGGTGTCAAAATACATGGATCTAAGCCAGGGTTTCTTAACCTTGGCACTACTAACATTTTAGTCTGGACAGTTCTTTTCTGTAGGGGGTTGTATTTGTGTATGGCAGGATGTTTAATAGCATCCCTGGCCTCTGCCCACTAGATTCCAGTGGCATAATCCCTCTAATGTGACAATTCCCAGTCTCTGAATATCACTAAATGTCCCCTGGAGGCAAAATTACCCTTGGTTGAGAACTAGTGGTTTAAAGTGATAGTTAACCACTTGTGAGATTCTGGTCAGTTCATTTTATTTCTCTGAGCTCAGTTGCCTCCATGTGGGACACAAATTATATTTTTCACCTGCACCATCAACCTCATCAGGTCAGTGCATAGCTCCAGTGAAATTAGAGGAAACTGCATTGAGAAAGGATCTATTATATGTGGGACATCCCACTAAGCTTCGTCTTTACTTGCTCAGTCTAGCCACAACCTGTGAAAACTGGTCTTATCTCCATTTTACATATGCAGAAAGAGACTTGCAGAGAAGTATGGTAACATGTTCAACTTTACAGATTCAGCAAACGTGAGAGAGTAGAATTAAATGCAGGTTAATCCTTTTTTAAAAAAAAGTGTATTGAAAAATTTTGAAGCCGTTTGGTCAACTCTAACCTATGGGACATGCGGAAAATTTGACAGGTCATTTCACTTGTTTATTGGTCAATATTATTGCTTTGTAATACAGCAAACAACCACAAAATGATTTCTCTTTTGCTTAGCCAGGCAATAAGAGTGAGGAGGAAACTGGTAATATTAGTGCATGCCCCAATCTGTAAAAGTTGAATAGACATTCCTTAATTTCCTTTGGGACTATGGAAATGAAAGTTCTTTCTTCACAGAGAGGAAACAACGCAGACATCATAAAAGAAATACTGATATAACCACTTCTTTTAAGATGAAAAGATAACATTTTATTCACATGACAGAAGTAGGCAAGGTTCAACCCTTGAATCTATCAAATCAGTATAATTTCATGGAGGGTCAGCACTTTCAAGCTTTTAGGATTTAACTGCTTTTAATGGTTTTTGGTAATTACACTGTTATCATCATTTTAAAATAAGTGTAATTGGTACACTCTTCAGGGATTGAACAGGGAAGCATGGTACTGTTTTGTCAGAGAGAGAGAGAGAGAGAGAGAGAGATTGATTACTGGAGGAAGGAAGAAAGGAATGAAGGAAAAAAGGAAGAAAGAGACAGTATAAAAACCACTGGAAGAAATTGCAGGTAAGGAAGCTATAAACCAACATCTTTTTCTTTGCAGAAGGAAAAAGTGTGCAGAAAGTGATGAAAATTTGTAAATAACTGTCCTTTGGCCCCCCTGGAGATACTAATTCAGCTGCAGCCACTGCCTTGGTCTCCCCTACTTTCCCAGAGCCTTTGGGGGACAAAGTGTGGCCGTGTCCCCAAGGATCATCTCCAGGGCTGCCATTCACTCACAGGAAGAGGCTAAAATAGATCTGAGTGTGCCTTCTCAAAGGAACTTCATGCAGCTTGGGGACCTTCTCCCTTCTGTGGTTTTTGAAAGCTATGGTGGAGGCTTGATTCCCTTGTTGTTTAGTCGCTGAGTTGTGTCTCTTTTGAGGCCCCATGGACTGTAGCCTCTGTCCATGGGATTTCCTAGGCAAGAATACTGGAGTCAGTCTTCTTCTAGGGGACCTTCCTGACCCAGGGATGGAACCCTTATCTCCTGCATTGGCAGGGTGATTCTTTTCTGCTGAACCACCAGTGAAGTCCTTGATTTCGTGGAGTGAGTGCGTGAGGGAAGTTGCTCAGTCATGTCTGACTCTTTGTGATCCCATGGACTATAGCCTACCAGGCTCTTCCATCCATGGAATTTTCCAGTGAAGAGTACTGGAGTGAGTTGCCATTTCCTTCTTCAGGGGATCTTCCCAACCCAGGATCGAACACAGGTCTCCCTCATTGCAGGCAGATGCTTTACCATCTGAGCCACCAAGGAAGAAGCTCTGGTGATTCCATTACCTAAAGCTGATTGCCTTTCTCTGCTGCTGCAAGGCAGCTTGAACATGATAAAGTCCTATTGTTTTACATTAGAAAGAAAGTTTCCCCTTCCATTATTTCATTCAAGCCTCTAATCCAGTCTTTTACTTAGTCAGGATGGGGGTGAGTTATTTCTTACCTGGAAGAACATTCTGGAGCCAGAAGAGATGGTGGTGAGTTTCTGGATGGAATGTATGGCTCCTAGTGGGAGAGGTGGCTTCACCTGGCCTTTTGGAACCTCTCAAGAGTCAGAGAATCAGACCTACCAGGGACACAGAAACTTCAGTTTTCAAGATCTTTTTAAAAAATTATTGTGTTTCTTTCCCTTCTTGGTCCAGATCACTTGTGCTTTTCATTCACTGTGATTGGTTTAGCCAGATGCGGCAGTCACGTGTTCTGTAGGAGAAATCAGAATGATACCGAGGATGAGGACTTAGTTTCTGCTCCCTCGCTAATTAGCTTTGTGATTTTAGGTGAACAGTTTCCCTTTCTGGGCCTATATTTCTTTACAAACACTATGAAGAAGATATTGTAACTTTGCCACTGATTACTAGTCTCCAACTGATATTTTTTTTTTTCCCCTGCTATGAGATCTATGTATCAAATGAAATGTATGTTACCTAGAACTGGTGGTGGTCGTTTAGTCACTAAGTCATGTCTGACTCTTGCAATCCCATGCACGGTAGCCCTGCCAGGCTCCTCTGTCCATGGGATTCTCCAGGCAAGAGTACTGGAGTGGATTGCCATTGTGGACTTCAATATATGGAATATGTATAGATCTTCCCTGCAGCTCAGATGGTAAAGAATCTGCCTAAAATGCCTGGGTTGGATCCCGAGGTCAGGAAGATCCTCTGGAGAAGAGAATGGCAACCCATTCCAGTATTCTTGCCTGGAGAATCCCATGGACAGAGGAGCCTGGCAGGCTACAGTTTGCGGGGTCGCAAAGAGTCAGACACAACTGAGCGACTAACGCTGCTACTGCTACTGCAGGAGCAAGCAGCTGAGTTGGCTGGTGTGGTTGGCTGAGCAAAGGGCAGAGAAATAAGTGAGCTCTGCCCTAAGGGGGCCCTTTCCCACCAAGAGCAGGCCCCTGAGGCTTCCAAATAGGTTTCTGCAGCACAATCAAAAGGAATGTGGAAATCCCTAAGCAGTATATCCACACATGTTGTACTCATTCTTTAAAAGTACTCTGTACATGAAAAAAGATACGGAAAAGCCCCTAGCAAAGCTGGAAGGATGTAGTTGTGTTACTGTGATGGTTATGGTCTTTGGATGGAGCGAAAGGACCCTTGTTTCTGACCTACAAAGGCCTGTGGGCTGCTGGCTTTGCCCAACATTGACTAAGACAAAACCAGAGGTAGAGCTTCAGAAAGGTGGCTTGATTTTCTTTGGTGAAAATAAGAGTTTGAAAAAGTATTGAGCGACTCGAGGAAAGAGAGGAGAAGGCAATGGCAACCTACTCCAGTACTCTTGCCTGGAAAATCCAATGGACAGAAGAGCCTGATGGGCTACAGTCCATGGGGTCACGAAGAGCTGAACAGGACTGAGTGACTTCACTTTCACTTTCCTGCATTGGAGAAGGAAATAGCAGCCCACTCCAGTGTTCTTGCCTGGAGAATCCCAGGGACAGAGGAGCCTGGTGGGCTGCCGTCTATGGGGTCGCACAGAGTCGGACACGACTGACGTGACTTAGCAGCAGCAGCAGCAAGGAAAGAGACTGTGAGAGAAAGAGAGATCTGAATGGCTTTTCTTAGTAAAGCATTTCCTCCAATTGAAAGGAAAACACAGAAGCCAGGGTAACCAGGAACCACCCTGACGGGTTAATCATCAGCTGCCTCCCCCAAAATTCCTCTAAATGCTAGACCAGTGCGGGAAAGACTTGCTAACCCTGGTGGCGTGGAAGGATGACAGGGAAGCTTGCCTGATGGCAGAGCTCGTCTCACTATGCTCCTTGCAGGTGAGGATTTATTCACTTGCTCATGCATTCACTAATTCACTCAATTAGGAATACTGCCGTCTGTACACAAGATGTATGTGTGTGTGTGTGTGTTAGTTGCTCAGTCGTGTCCAACTCTTTGCAACCCCATCGACTGTAGCCCACCAGGCCCCTCTGTCCATGGGCCTCTCCAGGCAAGAACACTGGAGTGGGTTGCCATTTCCTTCTCCAAAAGGAACAATAGAAAGAAAGAGAAGTCGCTCAGTCGTGTCCGACTCTTTGTGACTCCATGGACTGTAGCCTACCAGGCTCTTCCATCCATGGAATTTTCCAGGCAAGAGTACTGGAGTGGGTTGCCATTGCCTTCTCCAGGTACACAAGATAGAACACCTCTATTTTCAAGTTCACAAGTTAGTGAGTTCCCTCCATGCTAGGCTTGAGAACATAGAGGTGAGCCAGATTTTACAGGTTCATCCATCTCTAGGAATCTGAAGGCAGCAGGCGTGTCCTCTCTGAGAAGCCCCCAGTCTGGATGAGATGCCCGTCCATCATAGGTGCTCTTGAGGTACTTTGCCCTCAAGCCTCACCACACATCCTGCAATGGGAGCTCTGGGCTCTGCTTCCCACAGCTCTGGTCCCGGAGAGCTTAGCATAACACCCGGCACCTAGTAGGTGCGCAGTGAATAATGATTGGAAGGCTCTAACAGTACTTCTCACAGCACTTCTCACAGCTATGCCATCCAGTTACTTTTCTTCCTTTTTTCTAGTTTAATTTTTTAAATCTTTATTTATGTGTTTTTTTTAATTGAAGTATAGTTGATTTAAAATGTGTTAGATTCAGGTGTACAGCAAAACGATTCAATTATGCATATACATACATCTGTTCTTTTTCAGATTCTTTTCCTTTGTAGGTCATTATAAAATATCGAGTGCAGCTTCTTGTGCTGTGAGTGGATACTTAGAGTCTATGTATTTTATATACAGTATTGCTTGCCTATGCTCTGTTGCTCAGTCACGTTGGACTCTTTGCGAATAGCTGAGCAGAGTCCTCTGTCCATGGAATTCTCCAGGCAAGAATAGTGGAATGGGTTGCCATTTCCTCCTCTAGGGGATCTTCCTGACCCAGGGATCAAACTCCTGTCTGCTGAGGCTGCTGCGTTGGTAGGCTTATTCTTTACCGCAGAGTGACCTGGGAAGCCCCTATACAGCAGTGTGTATATGGTAATCCTGGTTTCCTAATTCATCCCTCTCCCTCAACCAGGAGCTTGTTTACTATGTCTGTAGGACTATTTCTGTTTTGTAAATAAGGTATTGTATATTTTTAAATAGATTTCACATGTAAGGGTTATCATATGGTATTTGTCTTTTCTATCTATTTTCCTTCCCTAGCCTCGCAAGGCCTGTGAGCTCTGGAAAGGCAAAGCCCCACCTCTTTCTGCCTGACCACAAATGAATGATCCCTTCTAGTGATATACAATGACCCCGGCCTGAGCTCAGATCCAGGACCCTGCCACATCTGGCAGTGAGTGTATCCTGTTTCCATTTCCTCATATCAAAGTATGAAAATGATTTCCACATCCAGAGCTACTGAAAAAAAATTAGAAAGAATGCCTGTGACCTGCCTAGGACACACCATAGCAAATGATGGGCACACAGTAATTACTCACTATTAATAGAAACTTCAATTTGTTTAAACTTCTTAAGCTCGTTGAATTGGCAGAAAAACAGTCTCTCTCTCTAGAGAACTTGTAGTTACACGTCTGCCAGGTTCACCAGTCTGTAACATTTTGCCACATTTGGTTTATCGTCCTCCATACATACATACAGCTATATATCCATACACACATGTATCTGCATATACGTGGACCTATGTATGTGTAAATTTTAAAGTCTAAACTATTGTTTTTCTGAGCCATTTGAAAGTAGGTTACATATTTTCTACCCTTTTACTTATTAATATTTTGGTGTATAATTCCTAAGAATAAGAATATTTTCTTAAGCAGCCACACTACTGTTCCATTGAGAGCTCAGTTGGTAAAGAATCTGGCTGCAATGCAGGAGACCCTGGTTCGATTCCTGGGTCAGGGAGATCCACTGGAGAAGGGATACACTACCCACTCCAGTATTCTTGGGCTTCCCTTGTGGCTCAGCTGGTAAAGTATCCACCTGCAATTCAGGACACCTGGGTTCAGTCCCTGGGTTGGGAAGATCCCCTGGAGAAGGGAAAGGCTACTCACTCCATTCTCTCCTGGCCTGGAGAATTCTATGGACTGTATGGTCCATGGGATCACAGAGAGTTGGACACGACTGAATGACTTTCACTTCACTTTCACTGTTCCATTTAGGAAATTTAACATTATTACAATACTTTCATTAAATCTACCTTCCAATATCGCATACTTGTGAATTGTCCCATGATGTCCTTTAAGCCCTTTCTCTTTCAGTACAGAGTCTCTTCCTTTTTCAGCTAAGAAGCAACTGTGGGGAGACCCTTTGACATCATGCCAGCATTCTGCTCCTCACCACATCTTCCCCTAGATTTGGATCAGCATTGATGATCCCTGCCTACTAGATCTTCCATAAGATGGATCAGCATTGTGATTCCAGTACTCTAGCTCTCTCCACTTTTCTGAAAAAAAAAAAAAATTATTTTTGGCTGCACTGGCTCTTCATTGCTGCGCGTGGGCTTTCTCTAACTGTGGTCCATGGGCTTCTCATTGCAGTGGCTTCTCTTGTTGTGGAAATTGGGCTCAGTAGTTGTGGCCCATGGGCTTAGTTGCCCCACGACCTGTGGAATCTTCCCAGGGATCAGACTCATGTCTTCTGCCTTGGCAGATGGATTCTTAATCCCTGGGCCACCAGGGGAGGCCCCTCTCTCCACTTTTATCACAGGCATTCCACAATAAGAAAGAACTCTTTCTGAGTTGGCAAGGTGATGCATCTAAGGATATTTATCTTATTGCCAGAAGAGAATGGGACAAGTGTGTGAGTAAGAGAGCAAGCTGGAGATGAAGATTTGTATGTTAACCCCTGAGAAGCCCTGAGAGTGTCTCGGAACAAAGGGAAATAAAGCCAAGGGATCATGGGAAATTCAGCACGGGCATCAGAAAGAAGTTGCAGTTGCAAGAGATTCAGTGGTTCAGGGAGAACCTGGGCAGGAGCTGCAGGCAAAGGGATGGGTCAGATCCTACTGGGGCCACATTCCAAATGGTTGAGGAAACTCTCCTTACCTTTAACCCTGTTTGTTCTTCCATAAAACTGTGATCATCATACTGACGTCATAGCATTCCCCCACGTTCTAGACAGAAATTGGATCTAAAGCACGCTACGTAACATCATGTAGGTGCTCATTAAATGAGCATCCCTTTCCTTCTCTTCCCTGTGTATTGTTAAGACGTTGCCATGGAAACACACCTCTCTGCTTACTCCAAGGTCTCTTTAAAATTGTTGAGATTACCTCAAAAGTTTGGTGTTTAAAAAAAAATCTGAAATGAGAAATTCTGAAGGTAATAATATGCTACATTTCCTGCTAATAGTAAGTTAAATGCTCAAAAGCCACTTGTGAGCTTAACTAGGAAGTCTCAGAGATGCTTACATTTAAAAATTGTCTTAATTATTTTTGGTCAATTAAATATGACAAACATGATTTTGCATGATGATAATGATATCACTATTTTATTAGTATCAATAAATACAATCATAATAATGACTGCTTTTCAAATTGAATATGTAGTATTTTTGCTACCTCCTTTTCTATTTTGTCAGTATTCTTTCCATTTTACAGATGAAGACACTGAGACTCAGAGTGTCCATGAGACCTGCCAAAAGTCTTATTGCTGGAAAGGGGCAATAAGTATACTTTTTCTCCAGAATGTATGTACTTTGCATTCCAGGTTACTTCTGGACAGAGATTTCATTTCAACGTGTTGAAAAGAATATGTTTTCCATTTGCTTCTTCTGAGCTTGATTTAGGATAACCAAGTGCAATCAGTCATCTGACTAAGGCAGAGATGGTTATTTCTCAACAAATATTCTGGGCATCTCCCTTCATTTCTCACTTGCGCTTGCCATTAGGTTGAGGCCAGTGAGTCCTTCTGTCCAAAGAATCTGAAACAGAATGATACATTACTTCCAGGTGAAGACAGTTAACAAGCCAGTGTGCTTCTCCTCCATTTATCTTCCCCATGCTAAAGTGACCTTAGAAGGAACATGCTAAAGAGGCTAAATTATAAGCTGAAGAAACCCTGGATCTCTGAATCACAGGATGGAGGAGCATCCCAGGCAAGCCACATCAGACTTTGTGGGCGGAAGAAATCAACTTCCATTTTTCTAAGCCCCCATGATCATAAAGTATAGTTGTTACTGCAGTGCAATCTAGCCTACCCTGACTGACACACTAGGGGATCATTTTTTGGTGGCCAGTTATCATGGAAGGCATAAGAATCTCATAATTTGGGGTTCCAAAGTGGCTAGGGGACTCCACTTACCACCATCAAAATAAAAAATGAATGACCTAACCTCTGAGTCTGAGTGAACTCCAGGAGTTGGTGATGGACAGGGAGGCCTGGCATGCTGCAATTCATGGGGTCGCAAAGAGTCGGACACGACTGAGCAACTGAACTGAACTGAACCTCTCTCTCTCTCTCTCTCTATATATATATATATATATATACATATAGGCAAATCTACCATGATCTTGTTCTTTAGAGCTGGAGGTGGAGGTGTAAAGAAATAGAAACTCCTTCCTTTTCTGTACTGAGATATACGTTAAGCTAAATAGAAAAAAAAAAAAAAATCTTTCTCCTCCAACCCAGAAGGACAGAGAAAGAAGGATCTGTAGGAAGAGGCAGGCATATACTTGGGAGAACATTTTAAATATTGTTACCACAAAAAGCATCTGCAAACATCAGAATCTAAAAGAAAGGAATCATAACTAATGAGATGTAACCTGATTAGAGAAAATCATTTCAAAATCACTGTGGGTTTTCACTTCTGCACTGGAAGGCGAAGCCTCGCCTGAATCTTATTAATAGGAGAATGATGCCAAGATAACTAGGACTGATAAGGAATAAATACAATTTGGCTTGATTCAACTGCAAACATCACATGTTTTGAAAGATTATTATAAGTGACTCTCAAATTTGGATAGTTTTTTTCTAAAGTAAGTTTTGTTGGCCTATAAAAATATTTTTCAATTTCCCTAAATGAGAAATGGGAGAAAGAGGTTAATTAAAAGTCAACTGAAGACTACTTAGGCACTTAAACATGTAATTTCTTGAGCTTCAAACTTAAATAGCTCAAACTATAAAATAGCTGACTTATGATTCATGACTTTACTCTTTAAACATTGGTTTTTATTTCCTTGGTTTGATTTAAATCCTATCCTAAAACTTTGCAGAATCTTAGGTTTTGAGTAACCAGCCACGTCCGCATTTAGATGGGTGAATGAGTCTAAGTTTGCAAGCAGAGAGATCACTAAGATCGACAGAGTCATCACTAAGATCGACAGAGTCTGTTTAATACCTCAGAACGCTGATTGCAGGTCTCTACAAATCTTCTAACTTATGCTCTCTCCGCTGCCTCTCTGCCTCCCACTCTCACACCTTCCCTCTCCCTGTGTGAATTATCCAGCTGATAACCGTCTTTCAGAATCCCACTCATTCCTCATGATCCAGTTCAAACTGCTATTGCTTTGAGATATCTTTCCTGATCATGACGGTCTTTCCTTTCCTTGATTTTCTATTACATTATCTGGGGAAACCACTGGTCGGTCTACAAAGCTCTTATTGTGTTGTTAAGTGTCTTTTTTGCGTTTACATGCCCTATCTCCTTATTTACCCTGTAGATTTCATGGGCTCTGCCACTCCCTCCAGTGCCCTGTAGAACATCTGTAGTTTTGGCCTGATAGTTGATGGAATTGGCAAAGCGCTCATGTGGTGCCTGCATTCAGGATTAATGTTCAGCTCTGTTTCCAGATGGACAGGGAGGCCTGGTGTGCTGCAGTTCATGGGGTCACAAAGAGTCAGACAGGACTGAGAGACTAAACTGATCTGTCTCCAGTACTAAGCTGGAAGAGCTACAGTAGTCATATACTCCAGCCCGGAAAGAAGGTCAATGTCCAAAGCCCAGGGCCTGTTGTTATTTAGTCTCTCAGTCATGTCTGATTCTTTGTGAGCCCATGGACTGTAGCCCGCCTGGCTGCTCTGTCCATGGGATTTCTCAGGCAAGAATCCTGGAGTGGGTTGCTGTTTCCTTCTCCAGGGGATCTTCCTGACCCAGGGATTGAACCTGTGTTTCCTGCATTGGCTGGCAGTTTCTTTACCCCTGTGCCAGCAGGGAAGGCCAGCTGTAGACTCTTGCTGTTGAGTGAGACCGATTGCAGGGCCGTGATAACAGACAGGAAATCCTGGCCAGAGTTTAAAAGTGTTCAGGAGACATATTTGGAGTGTGCCATATTAAAAATGAAATCTTGTTTATTAATATTTAATGACAACTTTGAACATGCATTAAAGGAAGATTAAGAATTTTCTGTACTTGCTAATAGAGTCTGAGAAACTCAACTCATTATGGGCAAGTCATTCATGTGACACAGCAGGTAAGCCTTGTTTTACCTTGAAGAACACCTTCCAGAACTTTTAAGACTGGGAGATCTGATGTTCTCGCCAGGCTTCAAGCCATTGTACATATTTCCCATCTGTCTACAAGTATCCTTTGCTTTACCGGGATAACTTCTTTGTAAGGAGGGTTTTTGTTTCATTTTGTTTTGCATTTTAATCTTTATAAGGACAACTTCACACACCTTAAATATCTTCTTTTTGGAGAAGCAAAGAGTTCTTTTTTCCCATCTTTGTTCCTCACGCTGAGTTAAGTTACTTGTTTCTGTCGTATGCATCCTGTCCTTCCAATACCCTAGCAGTTTTCTACTGTGATTTCTTTATTTAATTAGCCCCTTTCTTGATAGCCTAAGCATGTGAGTGCATGAGCGCTGAATCATGTCCAACTCTTTGAGACCCTTTGGACTGTAACCCGCTAGGCTCCTCTGTCCAGGGGATTTCCAAGGCAAGAATATTGGAGTGAGTTGCCATTTCCTTCTCCAGTGGAGTCTCCCAACTCGGGGATCGCATCCCTGTCTCTTGCATCTCCTGCATTGGCAGGTGAATTCTTTACCAGCTGAGCCACCAGGGAAGTCCCCCGATAGCATAAGCTCTATGAAGGCAGAAACCAAGCCTGTCTTGTTAACTGCTGAATCATTTCCCCCTTACACAGTGCCTTGATATATCAGGCACTCCAAAAATGTTTGTTGAAAAAAAAAATAGTTTCCAAACTTCAGAGATGAAAGAGGAAAAAATTCAGGCAAACTAGAGTTGTGCCTTTCAGTTCAACCTAGCTAAAAATCCTTCACATTATTGAAGAAGAAATTGACATTTACACTAGAAATCTAACTGTGCAGTATTTATACAATGTATTTATTAGGAAGACAGTAAGCTGGAGTTCTCATTGTGTGGGTGAATTTTACATTCTTAGCTACATGGGATGTGTTGTCCCAAATTTTCCTGAACAAACCGTTTTATAGATATGTCTAGATTCTGTAGCCCCTACCTGATTATTTTGTTAAACATTGTCCCCAGAATGGAGACTGCATTTATGTGCTCCCTTTATACAAGGGAGACATGACTAATACTTGTTAATGCTTATATTAGTAGCACAAACACAGCTGTTGAGTACTTATTATGTATTAGTTACTGTTCTAAAGTATATCAATCATTGGAGACCACAACCCCTGTATGAGGTCAGCATTATTATTATCTTAATTCATTGATTTATACACCAGACACATATTGGGTTCTTGCCACATACAACGCATTGAAATGAAAGTGAAAGCCGCTCAGTTGTGTCTGACTCTTTGCAACCCCATGGACTATACAGTTCATGGAATTCTCCAAGCCAGAATATTGGAGTGGGTAGCCTTTCCCTTCTCCAGGGGATCTTCAAAACCCAGGGATCAAACCCAGGTCTCCCACATTACAGGCGGATTCTTTACCAGCTGAGCCACAAGGGAAGCCCGATGCATTGAGATAGGCATTAGGAAATATGATAGGGATTAAAATAAGTGTAACATTTTGGCCCTTTGGAATTTACATCCTAGCAGAGCATAAGAGAGCAGTAAGACAAACATCAATTAAGCTAAATGTTAAGAGTGTTACAAACAAGTGTAGCAAGGGAGGGAAAAGGGAGTTTTGGGTTATGCAATTTTTCAGAGGGAGTTCAGCGAGGGCTTTACTGATAAGGGACATATAAGCAGAAATGGGGAGAAGGGAAGAGAAGGAGCCATTCAGATATCTGGGGGAAAGAGCATGAAGAAAATCTCAAGCTAGGGACATGTTTGGCTTCCCTGGTGGCTCAGAGGGTAAAGCATCTGCCTGCAATGCAGGAGACCCAGGTTCGATCCCTGGGTTGGGAAGATCCCCTGGAGAAGGGAATGCCAACCCACTCGAATATTATTGCCTGCAGAATCCCATGGACAGAGGAACCTGGTGGGCTACAGTTCACGGGGTTGCAAAGAGTCGTACATGATTGAGCAACTTCACTTTCACTTTCACTTTCAGGGACATGTTGGAATATTTGGGATCAGGAGTAAATTTCATGTAGTTAGAGTACAGGAGCTTCCCCATTGGCTCAGCAAGTAAAGAGTCCACGTGCAATGCAAGAGACACAGGAGATGCATGTTTGATCCCTGGATTGGGAAGATCCCCTGGAGAAGGAAATGGTAAAGCACTCCAGTATTCTTGCCTGGAAAATCCCATGGGCAGAGGAGCCTTGTGGGCTACAGTCAAATAAATGGGTTCAAAGAGTTGGACATGACTGAGCAACTAAACACATCATGCATAAATACATAGAGAACAAGAAATGAGTGAACAAGGGGAACACTGTGAAGGAGGGAACAACTAACATGGGTCTTACAGATTATTTTGTGAAAGGCTTATTCTGAATGGCAGGGGATATTATTGGGGGCTTTGAGATGAAAATGACATGAGCTGGTTTGCATTTTAAAAGGGTATTCTGGTTTCAGTAGTAAAGAATTCACCTGCCAATGCATGAGACTCAAGAGACTCAGGTTCGATCTCTGGGTAGGGAAACGCCCCTGAAGTAGGAAATGGCAACCCACTCCAGTATTCTTGCCTGAAGAATTCCATGGACAGAGGAGCCTGGTGGGCTACAGTCCATGGGATGACAAAGAATCTGACGCCACTGAGTGACTGAGCACAGCAGAGCACCCAGCAGAGAATAGATTGGATGGTTCAAGGGCAGGGCTAGGAAGCCCAAGTAGGGGACCATGGCAGTAATCCAGAGAGGTGGACAGTGGCTGAGACAGGATTGTACTGGTGCAGGGGATGAGAACTGCTTGGGTTCAGTGGTTTGTTTTTTGATTGTTGTTCTTTTGGTTTATTTATTTTTTGAGGGGTAAAGCCCATGGGATTTGCTGATGAATGGGATATGGACTATGAGAGAATAAGAGAAATCAAAGATGACTCTAAAGCATTTGTGCAACGGTAAATGTTGAGTTGCTATTTACCAAGATGGGAAAGAAAGAAGAAAGGCCAGCTTTAGGATAAAACATGGTGGGTTTAAACTTGGACAGTTTTGTCTTAGGTTCCTGTTGGAGAGCCAGTAGAGATGTTAAAGAGGGATTGGATATATCTGGAGTTCAGGAGACAGTTTGGGGCCGAGTCACAAATTTGAGAGACTTCAACATAGGAATGGCATTCAGTTCAGTTCAGTTCAGTCACTCAGTCGTGTCCGACTCTTTGCGACCCCATGAATCACAGCACACCAGGCCTCCCTGTCCATCACCAACTCCCGGAGTTCAATCAGACTCATGTCCATCGAGTCCATGATGCCATCCAGCCATCTCATCCTCTGTCGTCCCCTTCTCCTCATGCACCCAATGTCTCCCAGCATCAGAGTATTTTCCAATGAGTCAACTCTTCACATGAGGTGGCCAAAGTACTGGAGCTTCAGCTTTAGCATCATTCCTTCCAAAGAAATCCCAGGGTTGATCTCCTTCAGAATGGACTGGTTGGATCTCCTTGCAGCCCAAGGGACCCTCAAGAGTCTTCTCCAACACCACAGTTCAAAAGCATCAATTCTTTGGCACTCACCCTTCTTCACAGTCCAACTCTCACATCCATACATGACCACAGGAAAAACCATAGCCTTGACTAGAAGGACCTTAGTTGGCAAAGTAATGTCTCTGCTTTTGAATATACTATCTAGGTTGGTCATAACTTTTCTTCCAAGGAGTAAGCGTCTTTTAATTTCATGGCTGCAGTCACCATCTGCAGTGATTTTGGAGCCCCCAAAAATAAAGTCTGACACTGTTCCACTGTTTCCCCATCTATTTCCCATGAAGTGATGGGACCAGATGCCATGATCTTTGTTTTCTGAATGTTGAGCTTTAAGCCAACTTTTTCACTCTCCTCTTTCATTTTCATCAAGAGGCTTTATAGCTTCTCTTCACTTTCTGCCATAAGGGTGGTGTCATCTGCATATCTGAGGTTATTGATATTTCTCCCTGCAGTCTTGATTCCAGCTTGTGCTTCTTCCAGCCAAGCGTTTATCATGCTGTACTCTGCATAGAAGTTAAATAAGCAGGGTGACAATATACAGCCTTGATGTACTCCTTTTCCTATTTGGAAGCAGTCTGTTGTTCCATGTCCAGTTCTAACTGTTGCTTCTTGACCTGCATACAGATTTCTCAAGAGGCAGGTTTGGTGGTCTGGTATTCCCATCTCTTGAAGAATTTTGCACAGTTTATCCACTGTGTGATCCACACAGTCAAAGGCTTTGGCATAGTCAATAAAGCAGAAATGGATGTTTTCCTGGAACTCTCTTGCTTTTTCCATGATCCAGTGGATGTTGGCAATTTGATCTCTGGTTCCTCTGCCTTTTCTAAAACCAGCTTGAACATCAGGGAGTTCATGGTTCACGTATTGCTGAAGTCTGGCTTGGAGAATTTTGAGCATTACTTTACTAGCATGTGAGATGAGTGCAATTGTGCGGTAGTTTGAGCATTCTTTTGCATTGCCTTTCTTTGTGATTGGAATGAAAACTGACCTTTTCCAGTCCTGTGGCCACTGCTGAGTTTTCCAAATTTACTGGCATATTGAGTGTAGCACTTTCACAGCATCATCTTTCAGGATTTGAAACAGCTCAACTGAATTCCATCACCTCCATTAGCTTTGTTCATAGTGATGCTTTCTAAGGCCCACTTGACTTCACATACCAGGAAGTCTGGCTCTAGATTAGTGATCACATCATCATGATTATCTGGGTGGTGAAGATCTTTTTTGTACAGTTCTTCTGTGCATTCTTGCCACTTCTTCTTAATATCTTCTGCTTCTGTTAGGTCCAGACCATTTCTGTCCTTAATCAAGCCCATCTTTGCATGAAATGTTTCCTTGGTATCTCTAATTTTCTTGAAGAGATCTCTAGTGTTTCCCATTCTGTTGTTTTCCTCTATTTCTTTGCATTGATTGCTGAAGAAGGCTTTCTTATCTCTTCTTGCTATTCTTTGGAGCTCTTCATTCAGATGCTTATATCTTTCCTTTTCTCTTTTGCTTTTTGCCTCTCTTCTTTTCACAGCTATTTGTAAGGCCTCCCCAGACAGCCATTTTGCTTTGTTGCATTTCTTTTCCATGGGGATGGTCTTGATCCCTGTCTCCTATACAATGTCACAAACCTCATTCCATAGTTCATCAGGCACTCTATCTATCAGATCTAGTCCCTTAAATCTATTTCTCACTTCCACTGTATAATCATAAGGGATTTGATTTAGGTCATGCCTGAATGGTCTAGCGGTTTTCCCTACTTTCTTCAATTTGAGTCTGAATTTGGCAATAAGGACTTCATGATCTGAGCCACAGTCAGCTCCTGGTCTTGTTTTTGTTGACTGTATAAGTGCCTCCCTAAAAAATGAAATGGGCTTATCTGGGAAATAAGAAGGAAGAGCAATTCAAGAACTGAGACCTGGAGCAGTCAGTATTTGGGTGTTGTGTCCATTCAGGGAAATAGATGCTTGGGCAGGATAAGGGGCTCATTAGCCATTTTGCCAGTGAAAGATAAAGAGGGAAGATGCAGGAGAGGGTGGCAAAGCCTTCAGGCCACAGAGCAGCCCTGACACCTCTGAATGGGCAGAGTCTGGAGGAAGCAGAATCAATAATAGGCAGAGTGAGACTCTGACTATGATGCAGTTTTGACAATGTCTTGGCAGTTCCAAGGAGGAGATCCACAATGAAGCTTGCCCTTTAACAAAGCCCCAGGTTGATCAAATGGCGTGTGTATCCATGTTCTGTCATTGACTAGGGCCATTGACGGGCATAGGGCTTCCTTCACAGCTCAGTTGGTAAAGAATCCGCCTGTAGTGCAGGAGACCCTGGTTTGATTCCTGGGTCGGGAAGATCCACTGGAGAAGGGATAGGCTACCCACTCCAGTCTTCTTGGGCTTCCCTGGTGGCTCAGCTGGTAAAAAATCCACCTGCAATGTGGGAGGCCTGGGTTTGATCCCTGGGTTGGGAAGATCCCCTGGAGAAGGGAAAGGCTACCCACTCTAGCATTCTGGCCTGGAGAATTCCATGGACTATACAATCCATGGTGTTGCAAAAGAGTTGGACATGACTGAGTGACTTTCACTTTCATTTTCTTCATTGAAGGGCGTGGCCTCAGCTTGAATTCTGCAGTGGAAACCAGTGGCTGTGCTGCGCGGATAGCTAGTGACACTGCTGTTAGCTTTTTATCGAGTTCTTTCTTCAAGATCTGAGCAGCATACCTCCATGGTGGCCACAGTTATGAATTCACCCATGAGAACTCTGAAGCCCAGAAAGACAAGGTAATTAGTCCAACATCACACAGCAAGTAAGTGGCAGCCTGTCTGCAGATCTCATTTTTAACCGAAATGCAGGGTTGATTCCCTCCAATGAGCATATATGTGAGTGTCAAATAATGAATTGGATTTTATTTGCCATTGTACAAAGAACAACCACCATTGGTTTGAGGCAGCCTCAAGGGAAGAGGTGGACCTACTCAAAGTCTCCTTTTTCTCTTTGGTGCTGAAATTTTCTTGGAATGTTTTCTCCATCTTCCTCCCCACCCAGCTCCCCACAGTCAGGCATATAAACCCTGCATGTTTGATCCCTGTGCCAAGTTTGTGAAATATTCATAGATAACTAAAAAAAAAAAACAAAACCGCTTCCTCCTTCATGAAGCTTTCTTGGGTTCTTAAGCAAAAGCAACATTTAACACTTCTAAAGTTTTGTAATACTTTAATCTGATTGTCATTCATGACTTCATGCCTGCAGTGATAAACATGTTCTTCCCATCTCTTTATCATCACCTCTTGGTCCTCGGGTGCCCTTGAGGGATCAAGGCACAAGGCATGACCCATCGTAGGTCAACAACTGCTACTGTACAGTCACAAGACTTCTTCAGTCTGTCCTGCTTCCTGAATGAACTCTCTGTGCCCTTTTCAGAAGCTGACATTTCTATTAGGTGGTGCAGTGGTTAAGAATCCACCTCACTATGCAGGAGATGCAGGAAGCACGGGTTCAATCTCTGGGTCAGGAAGATCCCCTGGAGAAGGAAATGGCAACCCACTCCAGTATTCTTGCCTGGAAAATCCCATAGACAAAGGAGCCTGGTAGGCTATTGTACATGAGGTTGCAAATAGTCAGACGTGACTGAGCCATTTCTCTTTAAATCACTGCCTTTTCTCCAAAGTTCAGCCAAAGAGCTCCCTTCTTCAGAAAACTTCCTCTACCATCTCCTGGGACTCTCATCTAGATATCTCTACTCTGCGTTCCCACTCACACCATATTAGCATCTTTCAAAGACTCTTGACAGTGACCTCAAGTTAGAAATATATTTTACATCATGACTTGGTGCACAAGCCGACACATAGACAGCTTCCCACGCAATTGAAATGCAATTGTCTCAACAAAATTCTTTCATCTTTACTGCTGTGCAATGCCCACTGATATATTCTGGTCCGTTTTATTTCTTTTTTAAAAAAAATGCTGTCTGCAGCCTACTAAATTGATTTAATGACCTGCCAATGGGTCTCAACACACAGCGTGAAAAACACTGCCCTCTATGGACCTTCATTAATACACTCTGCTCACAATACTGACATCATTAGTATATTTGTCTGTTTCCCCCGGCAGGCAGTAAACTCTGAGGGTAGGGATCATATCTTATTCTTATTTTCTCTTCTATTTTAGCACAAGTAAATGTCTGAGGAATGAATAAGTGAGTGCAGGAAGGCTCTAAACTCTTGACAACCGCCTACTCCGAGTTTGAAAATGTAACAGAGTTTCCAGGATGCTGAAATGTTTACCTTAGACTTAGTAGAAACTTCTCTCTTGCCCCATAGATGTTTGCCTCCATTATGTCCTGGGTGCCAGTGGTGCAGTTAGCCCAGTAGGCTTACTATTTTGGAAAGTTCTCTTTTTCCTCTTTATTTGTGTTGTCAGAACAGGAGCTACCATGAACATACAGAGCTACTTCTCTGGCCTTAGTTGATGGTCCAAGGGTGGACAGCCAACATGAGGTGAGCTTCTTTCTTTCTTTTTTTAAAAACATTTTTTTATTGATATATAGATGCTTCACAATGTTGTGTTAGTTTCTGCTCTACAGCAAGGTGAGTCAGCTGCGTCTATGCGTGTGTGCCCTCTTTTTTGGATTTCCTCCCCATTTAGGTCTTCACAGAGCACTGAGCAGAGTTTTCTGCTGTAGAGAAGGTTCTCACCAGTTATCTATTTTATGCATAGTATCTATAGTGTATATATGTCAGTCCCAATTTCCTAATTCATCCCATTCCTCCCTTTCCTCCTTGGTATCCATATGTTTGTTCCTTCTATTTTGTAAATACGATGATCTGTACCAATATTTTTTTCAGATTCTATATATATGTGTTAATATAAGGTATTTGCTTTTTTCTTTCTAACTTACTTCGTTCTGCATGACAGACTCCAGGTCTATCTATGTCTCTACAAAATACCCAACTTCGTTTCTTTTTATTGCTAAATAGTATACCATCGGGGGCTTCTCTGATGACTCATTTTGGTAAAGAATCTGCCTCCAGTCTGGGAGACCTGGGTTTGATCCCTGGGTTGGGAAGATCCTCTGGAGAAGAGAATTGGCTACCCACTCCAGTATTCTTGCCTAGAGAATTCTGTGGACAGAGGAGGCTGGTGGGCTACAGCCCATGGGGTCACAAAGGATTGGACACGACTGAGCAACTAGCGCTTTCAATTTCACTTTCAGGGTTCCATTGTATATATGTAAGTTCCTTAAAAAACTAAAGATAGAACTACTCCGTGACTCACCAATCCCACTACTGGGCATATACCCAGAGAAAACCACAATTCAGAAAGATACACGCACCCCAACGCTCACCGCAGCCGGTTTGCAATAGCCAGGACATGGAAGTAACCTAAATGCCCATCCACAGAGGAAAGGATAAAGAAGATGAAAGGATGAAGAAGAGGAGGTAAGCTAATTTCTAAATCTGTGACCAGAATGAATTTAAGTCAGTCCCTTTCAGAAGGTGAGAGATGTTTCCTACTACATGGAGTAAATCCATCTCTAGCAAGATATTGAGGGTCATGTGGGACTATAGGTACAAACCAAGATAGGGCTAAAAAGAGAATGTCTTCTGGCAGCCTTCTGTGCTCCTGGTTTCAGTTTCCTTGAAAACCAATAGGTCCTACATTTATCCCCTCGCCTTATTTAGCCCCTTTGTTCAAATGCACCAATATTTGGTCCATACCAAATTCTTGTTTTACTTTTGCCAATTGATGCTGGTTTCTGTCACTGGGAAACAAAATTCTAAAATTACACGAGTGACTTGTCAAGAAGTCCCAGATAAGCATCTGATCAGGTGCGCAGTGACTGGTGGGTATTAATAAGGCCCTGTTCTAGGCACCACCATCACCTTAACTCCTCCAGGAAGTGAGTCCTGGAATATTTTGCATGAGAGGGCAAAGAGTCTTCAGTTCAAACCAAGAGAAGCATCTAGGTTGTGTGAGAAAGGGCAGAAGGGGAGATTTCTCTTCCCACATATACCCCAGTACAATACATTCTGGTGTTTTGTTCCTCAATGTTTTCATCTATAGAATCAGCACAGTTCTAAATTTGGTTGTGAAGATTAAATAAGGTTGTGAACAGGAAGGAAGGAACACAGTTTTTGACCTACAGTAAATCATTCCATATAGGTCTTTGGACTCCTCGTTTTCTTGTAAAAGGCATTGATGTAGTCTTCTCATTTTAAATCATGGCTTCTTAACATATATATGTGGAATCTAGAAAAATGGTACAGACGACCCTATTTCCAGGGCAGGAATAGAAATGCGACAAAGAGAATGGACATGTAGATGCAGGAGATGAAGGGGATGGTGAAATGAATTGGGAGCTTGAGATTGACACATGTACACTACCATGCGTAAGTTAGGCAGCTAGTGGGAACCCACTATAAAGAGCAGGACACGCAGCTAGGTGCTCTGTGATGACTTAGATGTGTGGGATGGGGCTGGGGTGGGAGGGAGGTCCAAGAGGGAGGGGATATATTTATACATACAGGTGATTCACTTCATTGCACAGCAGAAACTAACACAATATTGTAAAGCCATTATATTCTAATTTTTAAAGCCTTGTTGTCTTTGATAAAGCAGAGATGTCCTATCCCAGTGGTTCTTTTTATTTAGCTTTCTAGTCTCTTCTCATTTGCTGAATTGCTTTATCTCCTCATGATTTGAATGTTTGCTCTGAGTCGTAAATAGTGATAATGACTCCACATTAGATAAAGACGTTCTTATTTTTTTAGACCAGTCCTAGAAAGACTTGTAAATGGTCCAACATAGCATGGGTCTTGATGACAGACACTTCCCTGGATAGAGCATCTACCCCCATTGACCAGGACAAAATTGTTTGTCCCTCTTTGCTAGAAAGATCTTGAAGTAGCTTGTCTTGCAGAGCCTGATACTGAACTGTCAGGGAAAATTGAGTTTCTGAACCTGCCATGTTGTGTAGTGGCCAGAAGCCCTCTGTGGGGGACAGCCTGTGTGTGTTAGCCACTTTTGAGTTCTGACCTGTGTGCATTTGTCTGGGAAACTCAAAATTCTACCTTTGAGTCCTGGGGGAACCTCTGCCACCTAAGCCTGTCAGATGGAGGTCACTTTGGGCTGGGTTACTGCTCTGCGCTCTGGACATGGCTGGCATAAAGCTCTGTCTGTACCTTGGCCCAGGAAGTTATCGGGTGGGAAATAAGGTGATGGGGATAGTTCCATGTCTTTCTTCAGTGTGTATTGAGTTCCTACACTGGAGGAAGCAGTGCATAGAGGGTAAATCCAAATTAAGACAGAAAATGCAAAAGATGTTACATATAATTTAGACCCAATGGGGGTGGGCAGCTGGGGTAGACTGGGGAGTGAAGATGTGCCAAAATCACTTGTGAGACTCTGATCACATTGCTCAAGACCCTCCACCTTGAATCCTGACATTTAAAGACACTATCAGAATAAACTTGGCTGAGGGGCATTTTTCTGTGATTACATCATTGACAATTTAAAAAAAAAAAAGTCTCCCAGATGATTTCAGTATACTGCTGCCACTCTCAGAAAAGTAATTTTTCCCTGTCCATTTCCTCGCTCACTAATAGCCTCCTCTACTATCCTGGCTGTGGACTCAGTACATTGTTCTTATAGTTACATAAGAACTTTCAGGGGTACAGGTGTAAAGAACCTCCCTGCCAATGCAGGAGACACAGAGATGAGGATTCATGAGGGTTCGTGATCCCTGGGTCCGGGAGATCTCCTGGAGGGGGCAATGAACTCACTCCAGTGTTCTTGCCTGGAGAATCCCATGGACAGAGGAGCCTGGTGGGCTACAGTCCATGGGGCCACAAAGAGTCGGACCTGATGGGCACAGGCGTAATAGTACGTAAGAGAGAAAACTGGGTGATGCTGGATTTGGCCCTGGAATTGAGTGTTTCTGGCCTCTTGTCAACTTTATTTTGACTATTATCCCAACATTTCCAAACTCAGAACTGTTTGCTCCCCACACCCCAAAATCTCTGTGCACCAGAGGCTGTGATTCCCTTGCAATGGATGCCACTAATATGGAGTGACAGAGGCATAAACTCAGAAGATGGCTCTGAGATCACTTTGTTCATTCAGCTCCCACTTATCTGTAGACGGAAATGGCAACTCACTCCAGTGTTCTTGCTTGGGAAATCCCATGGACAGAGGAGCCTGGCGGGCTACAGTCCATGTGGTCGAAAAAGAGTCAGACATGACTGAACGACTGAACACACACAGAACACACACAATCTGCAGATCGTGAATCAGGACCCAAAGAGGGAAAGCGGGATCTTTAAGATGAACAAACCTGTTAGGGAAAGAAGAAGGCGTAGCACTTAAGTTGCCAGAACTGACTTTGTTTTTCGATTGTCTGATCATGGTTATAACTATGATGGTCATGTGATCTTGTCCAGTGATCAACACTAATAGGAATATAACCTGTCAACTGACTGCACAGATCACCTTTGCTGTTATCTCAACATCATGCATGTCCAGGATGAACAGAGAAAAATACCTTGTTAAAGGATCCAACTTAGAAGTATAGAAGATGAAGTAAATAAGCTATAGAGAGCTACTCAAAGATATAGTCAACAATGGTAGTGATTTTTATGCAGACTTTTAAAAAAAGAATAACAACAGCAAAAGGCTACAGCAACAAAGCCAACATTGATATGCAGACGTGAATTTTACCCCAATATTCATTCTATTCTGATGGCAGAATCTCTGTTTTCCTTCTTGAGAATTATTCCTCCTCCATTTTCCTGCATGTGATCTGAATACACAGGGAAGTGAAGATCGTGACCCAAGACTGAAATCTTTGTTCTCTTGGTGTGACTGTAACAAATGATCGTAAACATAGAGGTTTACCATTCTGGAGGTCAGAGGTCAAACATGGTTCTCTTGGGGCTAACCTCATGGTCTCAGCAGGCAGGCTGTTTCCTTTCAGAGGCCCCAGGAAGAGAATATGTTCCCTGTCTCTTTCAGATTGCACAGCCTGCTGGCCTTTCTTGGCTTGTGGTTATTTTATTCTAATTTCTGATTCCGTTGTCATGCTGCCTGACCTCTGACCCTTCTGCATCCCTCCTATAAGAATGCTTGTGATTCCGCTGGGGCACGCAGATCATCCAGGGTAATCTTTTTCTCTCACAATCCTTAATCAAACGATATCTGAAAAGTTCCTTTTGCTTTGTAAGGTATCCAATTCACAAGTTCCTCAGATCACTGAACATTTGTGGGGGGCTACTAATTGGCCTCCCATAATTAGTCATTCAAAGCATCAAATTCCCTAAGCAATTGTCATTGCTTTGGGTGAGCAAGTGACCCAGGTTGAGCCAGTTGGAAGGACTACTGGGAGTTGTGCATGTGATAACAGGAAGAGGCTCTCTCTGCTGGCATTAGGGTTGTGGGGGATTGGACCAATACTGCTCCACTGCGGTGTCCTGCCACCTGGTGGGCATGGCTTGTCTCTGAGTAGGAACCACCCCACTGATTGGTTCTGTCCAGGTCTACATTCAGGCTTGACATTTTGGAAATAAATGTGCTTCCATATGCTGAAGTCAATTGAATTTTTTGTTGTTGTCATTATTTGTAATAAAAAAAGTCCTCCTAGTTATAAACAATAATAATTTTATTGAGTTCTTACTTTTTACCCAGGATTCTCCTAAGAGTTTTACATGGATCATCTCACTTTACCCTCACAGGGCCCTGTAATAAGTTGGTGGCTTTCATTATCCTCACTTTGCATGTAAAAGTTTGAGGTTTACAGACTTTGAGTCCCTAGCTCAGGGACACAGAGCAGGTAAAGGGAATGTCCTGGATATCACAGTTTGTTTTCAGAGATTTAGTTAAGTTCAGTTGCTCAGTCCTGTTTGACTGTGCAACCCATGGACTCCAATATGCCAGGCTTCCCTGTCCATCATAAACTTCTGGAGTTTACTCAAACCCATGTCGTTTGAATCAGTGAGACCATCCAACCATTTCATCCTCTGTCATCCCCTTCTCTTTCTGCCTAAGCAGTCAGTTCTTTGCATCAGGTGGTCAAAGGATTGGAGTTTCAACTTCAGCGTCAGTCCTTGCAATTAATATCCATGGCTGATTTACTTTAGGATTGACTGGTTGAGTCTCCTTTCAGTCCAAGGACTGTCAAGAGTTTCTCTAACACCACAGTTCAAAAGCATCAATTCTTCAGTGCTCAGCTTTCTTTATGGTCCAACTCTCAAACCGATACATGACTGCTGGTCATGTACAAAAACATACCTTTGACTAGATGAACTTTTGTTGCCAAAGTAATGTCTCTGCATTTTAATATACTGTCTAGGTTAGTCATAGTTTTTCTTCCAAGGAGCAAGTGTCTTTTAATTTCATGGCTGCAGTCACTATCTGCAGTGATTTTGGAGCATCCCTAAAATAAAATCTGTCACTGTTTCCATTGTTTCTGCATCTATTTACCATGAAGTGATGGAACCAGATGCCAGGATCTTAGTGTTTTGAATGTTGAGTTTTAAGCCAAATTTTTTACCCTCCTCTTTCACGTTCATCCAGAGGCTCTTTAGTTCTTCACTTTCTGCCATGAGGGTGGTATCATCTGCATATCTGAGGTTATTGATATTTCTGCATCCAATCTTGATTCCAGCTTGTGCTTCATCCAGCCTGGCATTTCCCATGATATACTCTGCATATAAGTTAAATAAGCAGGGTGACAATATACAGCCTTGACATACTCCTTTCCAAATTTGGAACCAGTCTGTTGTTCCATGTCCAGTTCTAGCTGTTGCTTCTTGACCTGCATACAGATTTCTCAGGAGGCAGGTCAGGTGGTCTGGTACTCCCATCTCTTTCAGAATTTTCCACAGTTTATTGTGATCCACACAGTCAAAGGCTTTTGCATAGTCAAAAAATCAGAAGTAGATGTTTTTCTGCAACTCTCTTGCATTTTTGATGATCCAGCAGATGTTAGCAATTTGATCTCTGGTTCCACCATCTTTTCTAAATCCAACTTGAACATCTCGAAGTTCACACTTCATGTACTGTTGAAGTTCGGCTTGGAGAAATTTGAGCATTACTTTGCTAGCGTGTGAGATGAGTGCAATTGTGCGATAGTTTGAACACTCTTTGGCATTGCCTTTCTTTGGGATTGGAATGAAAACTGACCTTTTCCAATCCTGCAGCCACCACTGAGTTTTCCAAATTTGCTGGCATATTGAGTGCAGCACTTTCACAGCATCATCTTTCAGGATTTAAAATAGCTCAACTGGAATTCCATCACCTCCACTAGCTTTGCTTGTAATGATGCTTCCTAAGGCTCACTTGACTTCCCATTCTAGGATGTCTGGCTCTTGGTGAGTGATGAGTGAGTGATGAGTGATGAGTGGTTATCTGGGCCATGAAGGTCTTTTTTGTATTGTGCTTCTGTGTATTCTTGCCACCTCTTCTTGATATCTTTTGCTTCTGTTAGGTCCATACCATTTCTGTCCTTAATTTTGCCCATCTTTGCATGAAATGTTCCCTCAGTACCTCTAATTTTCATGAAGAGATCTCTAGTCTTTCCCATTCTATTATTTTCCTTTATATTATTTTCTTTGTATTGATCATCAAGGAAGGCTTTCTTATCTCTCCTTGCTATTCTTTGGAACTCTGCATTCAAAGGTATCTTTGGGTATCTTTCCTTTTCTCCTTTGCCTTTAGTTTCTCTTCTTTTCTCAGCAATTTGTAAGGCCTCCTCAGACAACCATTTTGACTTTTCACATTTCTTTTTCTTGGGAATGGTCTTGATCCCTGCCTCCTATACACTGGCATGAGCCCCTGTCCATAGTTCTTCAGGCGCTCAGTCTATCAGATCTTATCCCTTGAATCTATTTATCACTTCTACTGTATAATTGTAAGGGATTTGATTTAGGTCATACCTGAATGGTCTAGTGGTTTTCCTACATTCTTCAATTTCAGTCTGAATTTGGCAATAAGGAGCTCATGATCTGAGCCACAGTCAGCCCCTAGTCTTGTTTTTGCTGACTATATAGAGCTTCTCCATCTTTGGCTGCAAAGAATATAATCAATCTGATTTCTATATTGACCATCTGGTGATGTCCATGTGTAGAATCTTCTCTTGTGTTGTTGGAAGAGAATGTTTCAGAGATTTAACCACTCTGCTAAAAATAAGCTTTGCGATATTGAAGGAAAAGCCTGGGTAAAATGGTAGAGTATCTATAATAAAACTGTAAGAATGTAAGCAAACTCTGCTAACAACCATTACAGGAAGAGGCAGTATCTCTTGGGAGCACTAAGAGACATTTTTAAGGGAGGAGTATATTCTATTTTTTTGTATAATTGGAGTTATCATTTTTAAAATGGAAAACAGTGTTTATTTAGCCAGAGAGAAACTCTTTCCTTGCCAAACTGTGCTCGAGTGTCAAGTTTGTGATCCTAAGTATAGCAGACAAGGTTTTGAAGTTTAGTATAACAGTGTGCTAATTGCTGCATTTATACTCATTCTTCCTGGGAGTTGGGCTGGAAATGTACAAGTGTGCATCACCCATCATGCTGGTGACACGAATAGGAAATTTACATTTTTTTTTTTCTGGCAGAGAACTGGAGTAACATGTCTCAGATAGATAGAATAATGGCAGAGTTTTGAAATGACCTTGTTTTCTAGCTATATAAAACTTAAAGGTACATATATATGTGCATTCATGTACAAACACATACAGAAGTCTACCCATAATTTTACCATAAGTGCTTTTTCAGCTTGCCTTGTAGATAGTATCTTGGTTCATGAATTCCTCTTTGATTTTCCTTTCTCAGTGTCACTAGCTTGAGGTGACATGAAGTTGACATTTGGAAGGTAGGTACTGTGGACCAGGCATCAGTCAGTTCAGTCACTCAGTCGTGTCCGAGTCTTTGCAACTCCATGAATCACAACACGCCAAGCCTCTCTCTCCATCACCAACCCCCGGAGTTCACTCAAACTCATGTCCATCGAGTCGGTGATGCCATCCAGCCATCTCATCCTGGTTGGCCCCTTCTCCTCCGGCCCCCAATTCCTCCCAGCATCAGAGTCTTTTCCAATGAGTCAACTCTTCGCATGAGGTGGCCAAAGTACTGGAGTTTCAGCTTTAGCATCAGTCCTTCCAAAGTACACTCAGGACTGATCTCCTTTAGGATGACCTGGTTGGACCAGGCATACTGTCAAGTAATTTAATCACATCATCTCATTTAATTCTCACAAAAACTCTATGATATGGGGAACTTTTATTTTTTAGATGATGAACCTGAAGCTGTGAGGTTATGCAGTTTGCTCCAGGTCACAGGGAATGTAAGGGTGAGAGCTGAGACTCAAAGTGTCACAGAACACAAATTTGTGTGACCATACATGGTGAAGGCAAACAATTCTGAAACGTTGGCATATAGAGCAGAAAAAGGTTTACTTCAGGGCCATACAAGGAGAGAGGTGGCGTGTGTGTCTGCATGTGTGTGCACTCAGTTGCTTAGTCATGTCTGACTCTCTGTGGCCCCATGGACTGCAGCCTGCTAGGCTCCTCTGTCCATCAAATTTTCCAGGAAAGAATATTGGAAAATATTTGTATGTGTAAGGAAAGAGGTTGTTCATGACCACCCGCCAAACTTTGAACTCCCTAAAGGCTTTCAGTAAAATATTTTTAAAGACAATGTGGGGAGGGGCAAGATTGGTTGTTGCAAACTTCTTGATCCAGGAATCTTTGGTTGGGGTAGGTCAGGTCACAATGTTTCTGTAAACTTCCAACAAAACCAGTGCCATTCTCCATTCTGAAACTTTTTCAGCTCAGTTCATTTGTTCAGTCATGTCTGACTCTTTGCAACCCCGTGGACTGTAACATGCCAGGCTTCCCCATTCATCACCAACTCCCAGAGCTTTCTCAAACTCATGTCCATTGAGTCAGTGATGCCACCCAACCATCTCATCCTCTGTTGTCCCCTTCTCCTCCTGCTGTCAGTCTTTCCCAGCATCAGGGTCTTTTCTAAGGAGTCAGCTCTTCACATCAGGTGGCCAAAGATTGGAGTTTCAATTTCAGCATCAGTCCTGCTAATGAATCTTCCTTTAGGTTGGACTGGTTGGATCTCCTTGCAGTCTAAGGGACTCTCAAGAATCTTCTCCAACACCACAGTTCAAAAGCATCAGTTCTTCAACACTCAGCTTTTTTTATAGTCCAACTCTCACATCCATACATGATTACTGGAAAAACCATAGCTTTGACTAGATGGACCTTTGTTGGCAAAGTAATGTCTCTGCTTTTTAATATGTTGTCTAGGTTGGTCATAGTTTTTCTTCCAAGGAGCAAGCATCTTTTAATTTTGCGGCTGCAGTTACCATCTGCAGTGATTTTGGAGCCTCCCCCGAAATAAAGTCTGTCACTGTTTCCGTTGTTTCCCCACCTATTTGCCATGAAGTGATGGGACCAGATGCCATGATCTTAGTTTTCTGAATGTTGAGTTTTTATATATAAATGGAAAAGTGCTGTACTCTTACAGGTAAGAGCATTGAGAATAGGCTATCTTATGTATTTCAGGCTAGAGGCAACTTTTTTAATTTTTATTTTTAATTGGAGGATAATTGCTTTGCAATGTTGTGTTGGTTTCTGCCATAGGACAAAGAGAACCATCTGTAAGTATACATGTATCTACTCCCTTTAGAGTCTTCCATCCACCCCACCCTCCCCATCCCACCCCTCTAGCTCATCACAGAGCACCAGGCTGAGTGCCCTGTATTATACAGCAGCTTCCCACTAGCTGTCCATTTTATGCATATAATGTATATATTTCAGTGCTACTCTCTCAGTTCGTCTGACCCTCTCTTTCCCTCAGTGTGTCCATAAGTCCACCCTCTGCGTCTGTATCTCTATCACTGCCCTGCAAATAGGTTCATCAGTTGACCTCTCTCCCCTTCCCTCTCTCTTTCCTCCCCTTAACCCTTCCTATCTGTCCCTGTTTTTCTAGTCCCCCGGTCCTGGATGCAGGAATCTGGTCGAAGGGCCCTCAGCCTGAGCTGAGGATTGGAGACTGATCACCTCCTCTTGGCAGATAACTCGAATTCTGGTCTGGTTCTGGTCTGGTCTGACTTCTGGTAGGGCTGAGTTCCAGTTCTCCCTTCTCTGGAGGCCCAGGGAAAAGTCCCACAACGCCTGGGTATCTGTAGGTGGCAGGAGACGTCTTTAAGGCCATCCCTTTTGCCCCCCTCTCCTGCCTCCTCCCCCTTCTTCTTTCAACCTGGCTTCCTTTCCTCTCTTGAAATCTTTGATGTTAGTACTTGGAGCTGAAGTTTTATGTCTCTATAGGAGGTATTCTTGTATTTAAGGGCTTCTCTGGTGGTGCAGAGGTTAAAATGTCTGCCTGTAATATGGGAGACCTGGGTTCGATCCCTGGGTTGGGAAGATCCCCTGGAGAAGGAAATGGCAACCCACTCCAGTACTCTTCCCTGGAGAATCCCATGGACTGAGGAGCTTGGTGGACTACAGTCCGCGGGTCACAAAGAGTCGGAAACGACTGAGCGACTTCACTTTCACTACCATTTTCCTAGATTCCATACTGTTTTTCATTGTTCAGTTGCTAAGTCATGTCTTTATGACCCCATGGACTGCAGCATACCAGGGTTCCATATATATGTATAATATATTATATATATGTTATTACACGGTACTTGTTTTTCTCTTTCTATCTTATTTCACTCTGTGTAACAGGCTCTAGGTTCACCCACCAACATTCTTAACTGGAAGCAAAAGCAATACAAAGATCAAAGTAAAAGACACCGATCTACTATGGAGTCAGATTAGTTCTTCCCTATTACAGAACTAGGGTCTCTTTGATCTCAAAGATCATATTCCTTTCATTATACATTTCTGTGGAAATCCTGTAGCTTTGCACTAAGCATCACATGACTTAGTATTCAAATGTGAGCCATCTTCAATCATTCTTGCGTTGTTTTATTTATATTTATTACAACCACACAGCCTGTATTTTACACAGCATCTACCACTGAGAAGTGAGACTTAGGTGACCATGTGAGCTTTAGAATTAGATTTGAATTTGTTCCTGGCCATACTAAAGCCTGATTAGTTGATGTTGGGCAAGCTGTGTAACTTTGCTAGACTTTGGTTTCATCATCTGAAATTAGGGAAAATAATTGCATCCTCACAAGATTGCTGAGTACATTAGTAAAGACATGCATTCAAAGTTTATGACATTAGAAGCTGGGTAATTGTTTATTTTTCTTTATCCTTTCAGAATGTTGGAACAGCTCATGAATATGGCCTAATATATTAGCTAAATTAAACTTAAACCCTTCTTTTCTATTTGCTGATTCCATCCCTCTTTCTCTCTCTCTCTCTCTCTCTCTCTCACACACACACACACACACACACACACACACACACCCCCAAAGCATACCAGAACCAGAATTAACTGGCCTTCTGATAAAAATACTCCATCTTTCAGGGGTACCCTGGTAGCTCAGCTGGTAAAGAATCTGCCTGCAATGCAAGAGACCCTGCTTCTATGCCTGGGTCAGGAAGTTTTCCCTGGAGAATGCATAGGCTACACATTGTAATATTCATGGGCTTCCCTGGTGGCTCAGATGGTAAAGAATCCACCTGCAATGCAGAAGACCTGGGTTCGATCCCTGGGTTGGTAAGATCTCCTGCAGGAGGGCATGGCAATCCACTCCAGTATTCTTGCCTGGAGAATCCCCATGGACAGAGGAGCCTGGCGGGCTACAGTCCATGGGATCACAAAGAGTTGGACATGACTGAGTGACTAAGTGGTATGCTCTTTCACAAAAGTGTGTTCCAGAACCAGGAATAACTGGCTTTCTGATGAAAATACTCTTTTAGGCAAAGACAGAATTCATGCACTGGATCAGAGTCGTGTGGCAATTTCATTTTTATAGTCTGGTGAGTGGCATGTTTTGCTTCTCTTGTTTGCTTTTATTTTGAGGTCACAGAAATGATACCATACATTATTACAAGTGCCCACCCCCATCTCCCAAACATCTGTGCTCAGAGCATATGTCTGCTGAGACAAGTGGCTTCATCTCGCTGCTATCTGGCCTCTCACGTGCTGGCTGCTTTGAAGCATGGTACATTTATTTTGACCAGCTCTGCCAAATACTGACAAGTTTAAGGGGGAATTAGGAAGAGAAAATCTTTGTTTTCCATCTGGAAAGAACTCCAACATGTTTATTAGCCATCATCATCCCCCTTAAATCATCAAGGTTTAAGTATGTTCAAGAGTCCCTGGGCCTGAGGTTAAGTTATTACCACTGGTTTATCTTGAGCAAATTTTGTCTTGTAGACACACACCCATGTGGTTTGAAATTCTTCCATCATAGGCTTAAAATATAAGAATGTAATTAGCGAGTCTTGAAGTTGAATGAATTTATGAGCATGCAAACTCTTGAGATAAGCCAAGTGCCTGTGGCAACATACCACCCTAACGGGAGGCTTCTCAGGGATTTCCTGAAAAAGGATTTCCTTCTATAGCCCAGCAGGATAGTTGTTAGAGGTTCTCCTTAGAACATTATCTGGGTAAGAAGTTTGACCCCTAGGAGGTGACCTCGATACATCCTTCTTTCTCTCCCCCAACATCAGGTCTTGTGGGTTATCTGTCACTCAAGCATCCAGTCTCCTTCCACTCTCAGCTCTTTCTCACTCTTTAACCTGTTTACCCTGCAGCCAACTTTTTTTTTTTTCCAAACACAAATCTTATTACATAACAATCTACTCCTCATCATACCCCCATAATACAGCATGCCTGCCAGTATTAGAGGGTCAGTAACTAATCATCCCAGGCATCTCTGCTGGGTCAGTCATAGAGAATCCACCTGCCAATGCAGTAGACACAGGTTCGATCCCTGGGCTGGGAAGATCCCCCAGAGAAGGAAATGGCCAGCCATTCCAGTATTCTGTGAGAAATCCCATGGACAGAGGGGCCTGGCAGGCTACAGTCCATGGGGTTGCCGAGGAGTCAGACATTGTTTAGTGACTAAACAGCAACAGCACCACAACTCATCGGCACACGACTGATGAATGGCTGAATAAGTGGACTATGAACTATGGCCTTTTAGGTAAGTCTCACCTTCGTTTTCCTTACTTGAGATAACGCTCAATACTATTCAAGGCGATCAAAGGAACATAACATGTGATTTAGGTACTTGTGAACAGTACCATAGACTGGCAAGGCTGCTTGATTCAGTAAGAATTTTATTTTCCAGTAGAATAGATCTCTTTGAAAGAAGTTAATAAAGGAAAAGAACCTTCCTCTAATGTTAAGAAAATCTTCATTCTGGTGAGCCAATATGATACCTTGAGACTCAGCTAGAGATGTTTGAAAAGAGAGCATATGTACTCACAGTATTAGTGCCAGTTGGCAATGATTGAAGTCAGTAGATGAAAATCATGTTAAGACAAGTTCTAAAACTCTGTTACACTAAGAGGCAAGTTCTGTGTGCTGGTGGAGCAGGGAAGGGGGGGCAGGGAAGATGATATACGAGGTTAACTGATAAACTTGGCACTCCTCTGTATAACGATTTAACTTGAGTGGTGGTGGAAGTAGGGAAACATGTAATGTTTATGCTTCCCAAAGTTTATGTCGTATCCACCAAATCCTTGTTTTAATTTTGCACAGTTTCATATTTAATTTATTTTATATGCCTTGTTTATGTTTTGATAATAAAAGAAAAAAAATTAATTCCCACACATCAGATCAATTTTCTACAGCAGTTTATTCAAATTAGATTTTTGTTGTACAAACATGTAATTCTGCTGTTTCGTTTTCTATCTCAGTGAGTTTTTTTGAGTCACTTTGGGCATTTGTTTTATGTGATTTTAGCACTAAACTCTTTAAATCAACGCATCTTCAGTCTTGCCTTGTTTTCTCATATTGTGTATTAAATTTGTGAGGAGGGGTGCTTGGAATCCTCGTGAAAGATCTCAAAGCCTACTGTCTGTTTCAAAATTCTAGGGCTGCTTCAAATAAAGATTATGACTCCATGATGCCATTTTGTTTTCTGGAAGTTTCCAGTAGCTTTCCTTTTCTTTTTAAACTTTTTTTTTTCTTGAAAACTCTGCCCTTGTCATATGATCATTCTCTCTCAGTCTCTGCAGTGCAGAGGGTGCCTCAACCTCACCACCAAATTCTAGAATTTTCTCATTGGTGTCTTGTCCATGAATAATTGTTGGTTGTTCTTCTTGTTGGGTGCGTGTGTGGTGGGGGGAAGCAAAGTTGGAAATAAACTGTCACCATCTTGGTGATATCACTCTTGCCAATCTACATTTTCAAGCATTATTTTTATTCTGTTTAATTCTTTTTTTTCTCATAGCATCCTTCTTTCCATGACCTGGTTGAATCTAAACTGTATGTTCTCTAAAATGGCTTCACAGCACCCTGTTCTCTGGGCTTACATTTATTGCTGTCTTGATTTAAATTTACTATCTTTATTTTTTAAGCCACGTCTTTCTCTTAGTATTTATTTTCAATTTTGCCGGAGTATATTCTCAAGTAACTTCCTAGGAGTGAATGTTTGGAGTATATACTTCATACATTCTTGTCTGTCCTGACAATTGGCCTTCATATACAATTCTGAATTTGAAAATTATTTCTCCCTTATTACTTTGGAATCCTCTCTCTATTGTTTCGTGGCATCCTGTGTTCTTAATGTATCTGAAGATACTCTGTCTTTTCTTTCTAAGTCTTTTGGCCATGCCACATGGGCATGTGGGAACTTAATTTCCTGACCAGGGATGGAACCTGTGCCCACTGCATTTGCAGCACAAAGTCTTAGCCATTGGATTACCAGGGAAGTCCCCTGTCCTTCACTTCTTTGTAGGTAACCTATTTTTCTCTCTGTGATGGTTAAAACTTTGTTTACTCTTCAGTATACTGAAATTTCTTCTTTTTTTCTTAATTTTATTTTATTGTGAGAAGAACCAAGATAAGACCCAGCCTATTAACAAAGTTCTGAATGTGTAATGCATCGCTGTTGACTATAGTTACAATGTTTTAGAGCATGTTTCTAAAGCTTATTCATCTCATTTGACTGATACTTTATGCCTGCTGATGACTGCCTCTCCGTTTACCCCTGCCCCCAGTCCTGGGCAGCCACCACTACACACTCTGATCTATGACCTTGAACAGTTTAGGGCCCTCCTGCAAGTGGAATAATGCACTGATTGCTTTTCTGTGACTGGCTGTTTTAAATGAAGCACAATGTTCTCATGATTCAGGCATACTATTGAATATTGCAAAGTATCCTTCTTTGTAAAGGCTGAGTAATGTTCCATTGTGTGTATAAACCACAGTTTCTTCATCTATTTATCTATAAATGTGTCTTCAGGTTGTATTGCCTATGGTAAGTAGCGCTGCAGTGATCATGGGGGCGCTAATATCTCTTCAAGATCCTTATCTCTATTCTTTTGGATAAACATCAAATGTGTGACTGTGGGATCATATGATAGTTCTATTTTTATTTTTTTGAAGAACTTCCATACTCTTTTCCATAGAGGCTGCACCATTTTGCATTTCCATCAACTGTTTAAAAGGGTTGCAGTTTCTCCACATTTCACCAATACTTGCTGCCTTTTTATTTTTTATTTATTTTTGATAATAGCCATTCTGACAGGTATGAGGTGATATCTCATGGTGGTTTTTATTTGCAATTAGCAACATTGACCATTTTTTTTTTCCATGTACCTACTGACCATTTGTATATCTTCTTTGGATAAATGTTCATTTAAGTCCTTATTTTAAACTCAAGTTAAATGTTTGTTTGTTTTTCACCACTGAACTTTTCCTTATATATTTTGGAGTTTAATTTGTTATGAGTATGTGATATGGTCCAATTGTTGGTAATCCCTTAAAATTCATATTTTGAAATCCTAATCCTCAATATGATGATATGAGGAAGTGAGATTTGGGGAGGTACTAAGTTATAACAGTGGGCCCTGCATGAATGAAATTAGTGCTCTTATAAGTTCTAGAGTTTGTGTTGTTGTTTTCAATGGAGGCTTCATGGTTTTCCATATATAAGATCAAATGTGGAGGTGAAGTCGCTCAGTCGTGTCCGACTCTTTGCGACCCCGTGGACTGTAGCCTACCAGGCTCCTCCTTCCAGGGGATTCTCCAGGCAAGAATACTAGAGTGGGTTGTCATTTCCTTCTCCAGGGGATCTTCCCAACCCAGGAATTGAACCTGGGTCTCCTGCATTGCAGGCAAACACTTTAACCTCTGAGCCACCCTTGTAAATGGGAACAATTCTACTTTTTTTTCTAATTTATATGCCTTTTATTTCTTCTTCTTGTCTAAACACTCTAAGACGTACAGTTAAGTGTTGAATAGAAGTGGTGAGAGTCAGCAGGCATCCTTGCTTCATTCCTGTTCTTAGAAGAAAGACTTTCAATCTTCTGCTGTTGATTATGACATTACCTTGTCATGTATGGCCTATATTACGTTGAAGTAATGTCCTTTTATTTCTAGCTTGTTTATGGTGTTTATTATGAAAGGTTAAATTGTGTCAAACAAAATTTTGATAAATGTTTTCTGCATCTATAGGCACAATAATGTGTTTTTTGCCTTTTGTTTTGTTTAATGTACTGTGTCACATTAATTAACTTTTTTTATGTTAAACTATCCTTGCACCCCAGTGATAAATTTCACTTAGTCATGGTGTATAATTTTTTAAATGTGCTGTTGGTTTCAGTGTGCTGGTATTTTGTTGAGAAATTCTGTATCTGTGTTCATTATGGATGTTGGCCTGTAGTCTTCTTTTCTAACTGTATTTTTGTTTGGTTTTGGTACCAAAATATTACTGGGCCCATAAAACAATTTTAGAAATGCTTCATCCTCTTCAGTTTTTTGGAAGAATTTGAAAAGGATTAACAGTAATTCTTCTTTATATATTTGGTAGAATTCTCCTGCGAAGTCATCAGATCCTGAGCTTTTTGTTGTTGTTGGGAGGTTTTGATTACTGATTCAATTTCATATGAGTGATATGTTTGCTCAGACTTTCTATTTCTTCATGATTTTGTTTCACCAAGATATGTTTCTAGGGATTTATCCATTTCTTATAGGTGATACCATGTGTTGGCTTATAATTGTTCATAGTAGTTTCCTGTGATCCATTTTATTTCTGTGGTATTAGATATAATGTCTCCTCTTTCATTTCTGATTTTATATATTTGAGTATTTTCCTATGTTTCTTAGTTAAACTACTGAATTATCAATGCTGTTCATCTTTTTTGAAAACCAGCTCTTACTTTTGTTGATTATTTTTCTATTCTTTATTTATTTTTGCTCTAATATTTGCTATTTCTTTCCTTCTGCTAACTATAGGTTTCATCTTTCTCTCACTTTCTTAGATGGAAATTTAGGTAGTTTATTTCAGATCTTTCTTCTTTATTAATAGAGCTATTTATTGCTGTGAACTTTTCTCAACCCACTTCAGTATTCTCACCTGGAAAATTCCATGGATAGAGGAGCATGGCAGGCTACAATCCAGGGAGTTGCAAAGAGTTGGACATGACTGAGCAACTGAGTGCATGCACACGCGCGCGCACACACACACACACACATTTCTCTTAACACTGTTTTTACTGTATCCCCTAAGGTTTTGGTAAGTTGTGTTTTCATTTTCCCTGGTCTCAAAGTATGTTCTGTTTCTTGTTGTATTTCTTCCTTGACTCAGTGGTCATTCAAGAGTGTGCTGTTTAATTCGCACACATTTATGAATGTTTCAGTTTTCCTTCTGCTATTGCTGTGTTGTTGTTCAGTTGCTGCTGCTGCTGCTGCTGCTGCTGCTGCTGCTGCTGCTAAGTCACGTCAGTCGTGTCCAACGACTCTGTGCAACCCCATAGACGGCAGCCCACCAGGCTCTGCAGCCCCTGGGATTCTCCAGGCAAGAACACTGGAGTGGGTTGCCATTTCCTTCTCCAATGCATGAAAGTAAAAAGTCAAAGTGAAGTCATTCAGTCATGTTGGACTCTTCGTGACCCCATGGACTGCAGCCTACCAGGCTCCTCCGTCCCTGGGATTTTCCAGGCAAGAGTACTGGAGTGGGTGCCACTGCCTTCTCCAGTTCAGTTGCTAAGTTGTGTCCTATCTTTACATCTTTGCAACTCCAGGACTGCAGCACGCCAGGCTTCCCTGTCCTTCTCTATCTCCCTGTGTTTGCTCAAACTCATGTCCACTGAATTGGTGGTGTCATCCCACCATCTCATCCTCTGTAGTCCCCTTCTCCTCCTGCCCTCAATCCTTTCCAGCATAAGGGTCTTTTCCAATGAGTCGGCTCTTCTCTTCCAGTGGCCAAAGTATTACAGATTCAGCATCCTTTATTAATTTTTATTTTTAATCCATTGTGGTCAGAAAAAAATACTTGGTGTGATTTCAATCTTAAATGTTCTAAGACTTGTTTTGTGATCTAACATATTATGTATCCTGGCAAAATACCTGATAATTTGATGCTGTGTCAGAGGCAGGTCCAGAGGTGAGAAGGTAACCTGAATCTCCCTACTGGCTTCTGTGAGCCTGGCTTCACATTCTCTTGGGTTGTAAGAGTCTTTCATCTAATTTCTGAATTTCTCACAAAGATAATTTGCCCATGAATTATTGCTGAATTGGTGTTTGTACAGGCAAGGAGATTCCAAAGCTTCTGACTCTATCATCTTGCTGGCATCATTCCTGAAATTTCTTAATGACATATGCAATGTGAGTCTTAACAAATTATCTCCTTTTTATTCAGTAAACCTTTTATCTTTTTATTTAATCCAGGTTTATTAAAGGCAAATTCACAAGCAATTTTACCCATTTTTTGAAGTTCATTTTGACAAGTTTTCATAAAACATATCATTATAAATTTACCACTCTATCAAGAAACAGAACCTTTCCAGAGCTTCAAGCTTCTTCTTAACCCCCAATGCTCCATCTCCCATCCCTGAAAAACATTCATCTTATTTCTGTCTTTATTGTTTTGCCTTTTTCAGAATGTCATACAGATGCAATCAAACACTATGTAGGCTTTCATGTCTCACTTCTTGAATTTATTAAAATACTTTTCAGACTTATTCATGTTGTTGAATATATCAGTAATGTGTTCCTTTTGGTTTCCATAGTATTCCATTATTTGGATGTACCATAATTCGTTTATCCAATCACCAGTTGATGAATTGATCACTTGGGTTGCTTTTTTAAATATCATATTAATAAAGCTACCATGGGCACTTCTTTACAGACTTTTGTGTGGTCATTTGTTTTCACTTCTCTGTGTGAATAATTGAAAGCCACATATCTTGGGTCACAGCATAATTCCATGTTTAAGTTTATATGATCTCGCCAATTTGTTTTCTGAGGTTGGATGCAGCTTTCTGTTTTCCTACCAGCAGTGAATGAGAATACTTGTTGTTCCTCATTGTTCCCATCACTTAGTATTTTCTCTTCTAATTTTATTTATTTTCTAATCTTAGACATTTTGATGTATGTGTAGTTGTATCTTTGATTTGGACTTTCCTTTGGAGTATTCATACTTCGGTTCAGGAAACTTTTCTTGTATTATTTATTTATTTAACAATATCCCTCTGCCTGTCTCCCCAATCAATGCCATTACTCCTTCTGAGAATTCATTTGATTCCAATGCTGGGCCTATTGACTTATTTCTCATCTTTTCTCTCAAATTCATCTTTATCTTTTTAGCTCTCGGATATATGTCATTTATTTGACATTATCTTCAACCTATGTATATGTTTTTCCTTTAATTTTATCATATATATATATATATACATCAGTTCAGTTCAGTCACTCAGTCATGTCCGACTCTTTGCAGCCCCATGGATTGCAGCACGCCAGGCTTCCTTGTCCATCACCAGCTCTCGGAGTTTACCCAAACTCATGTCCATCGAGTCGGTGATGCCATCCAACCATCTCATCCTCTGTCATCCCCTTCTCCTCCCACTTCAATCTTTCCCAGCATCAGGGTCTTTTCAAATGAGTC
Organism: Capra hircus; assembly: GCF_001704415.2. Taxonomy (NCBI): domain Eukaryota; kingdom Metazoa; phylum Chordata; class Mammalia; order Artiodactyla; family Bovidae; genus Capra; species Capra hircus. The sequence goes on from NC_030813.1 coordinate 106,908,376, forward strand.
AGTTTTTTTGCATCAGGTGGCCAAAGTATTGGAGCTTCAGCTTCAGCATCAGTCCTTCCAGTTATACATACATATATGTGTGTGTGTGTGTGTGTGTGTGTAAACTCCAAAGAAACTCTTCCTTGTAGTTTCATGGTTTGCTTCTCATGGCAAATTATTCTTTTTTGATAGCAGCGTGCCCTTAGTTTTCTGTAGGTACTAGTTACAATCTGCTTCCTGGTCTTCATTTCTCAACTAGTTCATCTTAGTCTTTCTCCATCACAGTTTCTTCACATTTCAGGTTTTTCTGGGTTGTCTAGTCATATTTAGGAATTAGACAAAAAGATGCTATCTGGAAGCTCTGTAGACAAGTGGGTAAAGCACGCAGACCAAGATTCTTTCCTTCTATTTGCCTCCTTACCTTCTCATTGCTGCACAGAAAGAAAAAGCCAGCCTCCCAGCTACTGAATTACTGTAGAGAGGAAAAGGATGTAGTTAATATTTGTTCAGAATAAACTCTGTGTCTGAATACTTTCAAATTATAGCAATAAAAACTATTGATGGTTGTATCATGATTATAATCTGCCTGGCTCTCTTTTAAAAATATATGTATTTTTAATTTTAATTCTACACTAACCCTGTCATGAATGCCTATTACTATTATACCTCTTTAAAAAGATGAGGAACAGAGAGGTTAACTAATATGTCCAAGTTTGCACAGCTAAAAAGTGGCAAAGCTGTGCTTGAAACACAGAAGTTGAATCCAGTGTATGCTCCTAAACAGTATGCTGTACTGACTCTCTAACACTGACTTTCTCCCAGAATCCTTTCAACAAATCTGTGTGGTGGGTATTATCAATGTCACTTTGCAAAAGAGTATTGAAACCCAGATAGTGGCCTTTCATTTAAAGATGAAAAACCTCATTCCACAGATGTCAGGCATAGAAACTGACTGCAAAGCTCAGATTTGTCCAAATGGTGATCACTTTAAACACTTGCAAGTAAAGATTGCTTGACAATTAAATCAATGTTTATTTCAACCGGGGTAACATTTGAACTCCATGTCTCAGTTTAAATGGTAAAAACCACACACACAAAAAGACTCTGTGTTACTAATGATCTGTACAGACTGTCTCTTTTACTTTGGAACCAACAACTAAGATCTGAAATATCAATTATGTTGTTTCTCAATAACACAATGGATCAATAACCTTCATTTGGTGCTCTTCTTAATTACTGCGTAGGGGTTTCTACAGAAACATTCTGAAACACATGTAGCGTATTAATCTCTGCACACAGTTCTTGTTCCTCACAATGGAGCAATCAGACCCTGATTAATGTTAGCATTAAATTAACTGCTATCTAATCGGTTGACAAAATGCTGGTTTGACTCTAGTTTCTCGGGTCTGTTTGTTTCAGATGCTTCTGATTGGTGTTTACTATGGGGAAGAATGAAGAAATAACACATACATTATTCATTGATGTGAATAGGATTTGGGGGATATTTCCTCTGACTTTGACAGAATGACAGAACCGTAACTCAAGGCCTAAATGTAAACCACCATGCTCCTCATCCTCTTATTTTCTGAGGCCTTGAGAATTTAAACCAAAAAGTAAACCATCCCTTTAGAATTCCACATCATGAAAAATGATACCACCAGCCACCAAATTGCTCAAGGGGGATACATGGAAATGAGTCTGCTCCTCTTCCTTACAGTCTAGATTCCTTCAAATCCTGAGACCATTCTTTCTGCTCCAGTCAAAGTGTCATTTACCATCTTTTCTTCATCTATTTCCATGCCTTTTGCGTTTATCAATCCAGGCTTCCATTTTATGTCCCCACCACCATTTCTCCAAACTGGACAGAGGGATAATCCTGACACAGTGTCTGATCATCCACCTCGTGTTCAAAATCATCAGTGGGTCTCTGATGTGCCCACTAGCTCTTCAGAGCCCCAGGGTTCAGTAAGGATGTCTCAGGATCCAGGTATGCCCGAGAGAAAAGCCCTCCAGTTCTATTTTTAGCTGCCTTCCGTCAAAGGATTTTCAATAGTATTTTATTTGAAAAGTTAAAAAGCCTATCAGTTCCGTTCTGTTCAGTTCAGCCGCTCAGTGTCCGACTCTTTGCGGCCCCATGGACTGCAGCACTCCAGGCCTCCCTGTCCATCACCAAATCCTGGAGTTTGCTCAGACTCATGTCCATTGAGTTGATGATGCCATCCAACCATCTCATCCTCTGTCGTCCCCTTCTCCCACCCTCAATCTTGCCTCAAGGTCTTTTCAAATGAGTCAGTTTTTCACATTAGGTGGCCAAAGTATTGGAGTTTCAATACTTCAACACTTTCAAAAGTATTGGAATTTCAGAAAACCTGTCACAGAAATATCTGCACACTTGCACAAGAGGAGCCTCGCATGCCATCCCACAACATGTATGCACAACATACATGTACAACATACCTCCTGCCACATGCCTCCCCTCCTCCTCTATTTCATATTATGTCATATAATATCATAGAAGGTGATCACTGAGGCAGCCCCTACCTTCCAGGCAATCCATGTTATGCTCCCAATTCCAGGACATCTTTTAAACACTTGGGGTTATTCTAATTAACTTTCATTTCACTAGAAAATCCGTGTCTTCTTACGTTGGTTCCATGCATTGGCACATTCTGTGTCCTCTGCCTGGAATCTGTCCCCTCTGCTGGTTTGCCTGAAGGATTCTATTGCGTCTTCAGGCCTCAGCTCAAGAGCTACTTGAAGGTGTAGGTGAAGCCTTTCTGATTCTCTAGTCTAATGCTGTCCAATAGAAAGGAGTACGATGATGGGTGTGTTCTATTCTGTGTACTGTCCATTTTGGTAGACATTGCCTATGTGTGTCTATCAAGCTCTTGAAAGGAAGTGAATCCCTAACTTTACATACAAACTCATTTTAATCATTTAAATAACCGTACATGAGTAGTGACTACTTCTTTGGAGGAGTGGCTCTACATAAACCTACTTTGAGACTTATTTCTGTTACAGAACTAATAAAAACTGCATCATAACTGTTTACATGAACATTTACTCAGCTGAGCCATCAACATCTGTGGGACACTACTGGGTGTTTGCCTCTACAAACCTTTGTTGTTAGCACCATAGTAGGGACTCTTCATATGTTGAGGAACTAGACATAAGGGATCAGTGTTACCAAGTAGAAAATGCAGCATACAATGTGAAAATTACAAGGGCTTTAAATCAGACACTCCTTACAAGGAGTTCAGGATCTTTTAGCTAATTGGTGAATGATTCAGACATGCTGCTCCTCCTGGGTCTAACTTTCTCATCTATTTATTGAAAATAATGTGCAATTTCTCTTCACTGGATTTGTTGGGAGAATTAAAGGAGCTATGGTAGATGAACTAAATACAAGTTAATTAGGTAACATTGATCCTCTTTTGAGATTATCCGCTATGTGTTTAACTACTTACATATTTTGTCCTGAAGCATATTTACATCATCTGAAATTCAAGATTCTAATGATAGAAATGTTTGAAAAATCCATTCCAAGAAACAGCAGATTCTAATATATACAAACAGCCAAAAATAAAAAAAAAACTTTTCAAAGGACTACAGCTTGTGCGTTGAGGGCTCAAGTCAGCACAGGTGTGTTCCCAACTTCAATGAACCCAAATCTGCCTCTACGTGGGTAAAAGTATTTGCAGAAGCTTGCCAAGTGACAGGTGGTGAGTTGGACCAGCATGACTAATGGTGGAAGAAAAGAGAAAGGCAGAGGGAGAGAGGCTGCTGGTGGAAACAGTGATTTATTATTCACTGGGAAAAATGCAATGTCAAGAAGCATAGGGTCTTGGCTGACATCAGTGCTCTGCATCAACTGAAACAGTTTTATTTGGGTGAGCTGCAGCCAGAAACAACTGTCCACGTTTGCCATCACTTTGTATGCCTGACACAAAATGAAGAGAAGGCTTCAATAAGCAGAAGGGAAGGAGGCTAGAGAAAGGCGTCAGTCTTGGCATGTGTATATGTAGAGAGACAGCAACTCTGAACACACGGCAGTGGTGGAGATAAACACACACATAAGTACATGCATGGAAATAACCTCATCTCCAAATCAAAATCATTAATCCATCACAGCACACTCTAGGGGCAGTCTACTGATTCTTATTTTCCTACACCTCCAATCTGGATTTTAATTTAAGCAGATTCAGGATTAGAAAATCTTCTGTCATTAATTGAATCAAGGCATTAACAGTAAAGCAACTTTGGTAACTGATAACTACCATTTGCTTACTGAGCTTGGAAGTTGATGGACTCATCTGTAAAATATACCAAACTACAAAATTACATGTTCGTATCTCAGGAGGCTTTTCTTTCTTTCCATCTTTTGACATTTCCATTTTTTGATCTCTTCTATGCATCAAATGTTCATCATGAAAAAACTGGAATTCATTTTCAAATTATTTTAATTCCCCATTTGAGGTATTTTACTCACTATGCATGCAACTAAAACAGAACATTTAAAAGCATAATAGTCATTGAAATTGAAGTCAGTTCGACCTAAAAATTAATACAAGCATCAATTATCTTTAATATCAGAAGCTCTGCAAAGTGCTGAGAAGCATAATCTGTGAATAAGATTCCCTTTCCATCTGCAGTAGGCAGAATTTCTACATAAGGCTACCAGAATCCATGCCCTCTCTAATTTTTAGTCCCTGAGAATGTGAGATATCACATCTATGATTGTTATAAGGCAAAGTTCACCATGAAAGTTTGAAAGTGAAGTCGCTCAGTCATGTCCAACTCTTTGCAACCCCATGAACTGTAGCCTACCAGGCTCCTCTGTCCTTGTGATTCTCCAGGCAAGAATACTGGAGTGGGTTGCCATTTCCTTCTCCAGGGAAACTTCCCGACCCAGGGATTGAACCCAGGTCTCCCACATTGTGGGCAGACACTTTAACCTCTGAGCCATCACAGAAGCCCAAAGTTCACCATAAATAGGGATAATATCTAGGTAGGCCTGATCTAATCACACAAGTCCTTAAAGGCATAAAGGGTTTTGGCTAGTGGTAGAAGACAAAGGTTGAAACCACAGAGTTTCAGATCATAAGAAGACGTTGAATTGATGCACCATTGCTGGCTTTGAAGATGGAGAGGTCCATGTAAGGAGGCACGAGGACAGCTTCTAGAAGCAGAGTTGCCTTGAGGGGACAGCCAGCAGGGAAACAGGGAACCCAGTCCTACAACCACAAGGAACTGGGTTCTACCAACCTGAATAGTTGGAAAAGGATTCTCCTCAAAGCCTCCAAGGAAGAGCCAGGCTGGTTGACATCCTGATTTCAGTCTTTTGAGATCCTAAATGGAGAATCTAATTGAGCTTTTCTTGATTACCAACCTACAGACCAGCCTGATAATAAGGAAGTATTATATCCCTGATGCCTCAGCAGTCAAGAATTCACCTGTCAATGCAGGAGATTTAAGTTTGATCCCTGGATCAGGAAGATCCTCTTGAAAAAGAAATGGCAACACACTCCGATATTCTTGCCTGGGAAGTCCCATGGACAGAGGAGCCTTGCAGGCTACAGTCCATGGGGTTGCAAAAGAATTGGACATGACTTAGCAACTAAGCAACAACAACATTTCAAGCCATTAAACTTATGCCATTTTTACACAGAAGTAGCTAATTACTACAGTATCCTTGCATAACACAGTTATTTTAGCAAGAAAGAAAAATGTCTGAGTAATAATTATAGGACAGTGCAATATGTGTTGATATAGAGAAAATTTGAAATGTGCATCTAGATGACATTTGATTTGGGATATGAAGAATACATAGATTGGCAGGTTAACATAAAACAGAAATACTATCCAGGCAGAGGATATAGCATCTGTAAATAATATCACAGACTGATTTCTTGAGAAGACACTTGGAGATGGAGATTAGCTTTCAGGAATCATTTTTTCCAGGAGTGTCTTGAGATCTACAGCTGTGGAAGGGAGAAAGAGTTACAGCCTTGGAAAGGAGACAGAGGAAGCAGGAATCTGCAGAGGAAGAAACTGAGCTGATCCAAACCCAACAAAGTCTTCAGACATCCCCAGGAGGAGATGGCTCATCAGAGATGTCCTGACTTGTGAGAAGGGAGCTGGGCCTCTATACCCTTTTGTTGATTAGCAGTGCTCACATGCAGCTGCCTTGTGGAAGGAGGTGTGACCTTGTGTAAGGCAGTTTTCTCTAGCTGAGACCATTCCCAGTGGAGGTGGTCATTTGCACGTGTTCAGCATCTTCTAGCTGGCAGGAGTGGAGGCTGCACTCTCCTTATAGAATGAACAGAAGCTGCCCCCATGTAGCTTCAAGATTTTTCAGGAAGCCACATTTGTATAAGAAAATACACTAGGGACTTTCCTAGTGGCCCAGTGGTTAAGAATCTGCCTGCACACACAGGCTTGATCCCTGATCTGGGAAGATCCCATAGGCTGGGGGGCAACTAAGACCATGCAGCACAACTACTGAGCCCAGCACTCTAGATCTCATGCACTGCAACAAGGGCAGCCATCTCAGTGAGAAGTCTGTGCACTGCGACTAGAGAGTAGCCCTGCTCACTGCAACTAGAGAAAACCCACACACAGAAACAAAGACCCAGCACTGTTAAAAATTAGAAATAAATAAAAATAATATAAGAGAAAATACACTAACAATTAATTATTGATGGGTTGCGTCTTTTGAAGGAAAAATATGTTATGTAAGCATGGAATCTAAATTCTTCAAGAGACAGGAATACCAGACCACCTTACCTGCCTCCTGAGGAATCTGTATGCAGGTCAAGAAGCAACAGTTAGAACCAGACATGGAACAATGGACTGGTTCCAAATTAGGGAAGAAGTACGTCAAGGCTGTATACTGTTACCCTGCTTATTTAACTTGTATGCAGATTATATCATGTGAAATGCTGGGCTGGCTTAAGCACAAACTGGAATCAACATTGCCAGGAGAAATATTGATAACCTCAGATATGCAGATGACTGGATATGACTGAGGAAGTCATCTTCCCCAGTGGCTCAACTGGTAAAGAACCTGCCTGCCAAAGCAGGAGGTGTAAGAGACATGGGCTCAATCCCTGGGTTGGGACTATCCCCTGGAAAAGGAAATGGCAACCCACTCCAATATTCTTGCCTGGAAAATTCCATGGACAAAGGAACCTAGTGGGCTACAGTCCGTGGGGTCACAAAGCATTGGACACAACTGAATAACTGCACACGTGCATAATACCACCACCCTTATGGCAGAAAGTGAAGAGGAAATCAAGCACCTCTTGATGAAGGCTAAAGAGGAGAGTGGAAAAACTGGCTTAAAACTCAACATTCAAAAAACTAACATCATGGCATCTGGTCCTATCACTTCATGGTAAATAGATGGGGACACAATGCAAATAGTGAGAGACTTTATTTTCTTGGGCTCCAAAATCACTGCAGATGGTGACTGAGGCCATGAAACTAAAAGACTCTTGCTTCTTGGGAGAAAAGCTATGAACAACCTAGACAGTATATTAAAAAGCAGAGACATTACTTTGCCAACAAAGGTCCGTCTAGTCAAAGCTATGTTTTTTCCAGTAGTCATGTATGGATGTGAGAGTTGGACTATAAAGAAAACTGAGCGCTGATGAATTGATGCTTTTGAACTGTGGTGTTGGAGAAGACTCTTGAGAGTCCCTTGAACTGCAAGGAGGTTAAACCAGTCAATCCTAAAGGAAATCAGTCATGAATATATTCATTGGAAGGACTGATGCTGAAGCTGAAACTCCAATCCTTTGGCCACCTGATTGGAAGAACTGACTTCTTGGAAGAGACCCTGATGCTGGGAAAGATTGACAGTAGGACTGACTCAATGGACATGAGTTTGAGTAAGCTCTGGGAGTTGGTGATGGACAGGGAAGCCTGGCATGCTGCAGTCCATGGGGTTGCAAAGAGTCAGACACAATTGAACAACTGAACTGAACTGAAGCATGTAACCATTCAGCTAAGTAGATTGGGCTATAGTTTCAGTGGTCTTTATTATTAATGCAGGGATTTTAGGATGGGGACAAATTTAATGATTGTGATCAAGGGAAGAGGAAAAATCAGTAGGTGATGTCAGGGTGGCAATGGGAGGGGGCATGTGTAACCATGAATCCACCATGTCTAATGTCTGGGGAAAGGAAGGTCATTTGAGCAGGCAGCAAGAGCCCTGTGTTTGCCCCATGGAGCCCAGCACATACAGTCTGCTCTGACTCCCTGAGTGGTGTGCACAGCACCACTCGACACTGTTTGTCTGAGGACAGCCATGCAATCCTACTGGGCTGCTCCTGCCAGGGACCTGGCTTCCTGTGGATCTTCCATAATGGGAGAGGCAATGAGATGCTCAGACAGAAACTGCAGTTCTCAGGGTTGCAGGGGCACCACTTACCAAGGCTTTGGGATCAGAGAGGGAATGTCATAAAATGACAGCATTTATTAGCTCAAAATTGTATTTAATGAAAGCCTGTTAAGGCAAAGGTGCTATTCTGGGCTCAGGGACTCAGGTGGTCCCCAAGAGAGAGAAGGTGTTTGCTCTCTGTAGTAAGTTATATTATGCTCCTCCCTCAAAAGAGGATGTCCAAGTTCTAATTCCTGGTACCATGAAGATGAAGTTATTTATAGATCACATCTTTGCAGATGCAATTCAACTCAAAATCTTGGAATGAGGTCTTGGATTTAGGGTGGGTTGTAAATTCAGTGACTACCGTACCTACAAGAAAAAAGGAGAGGGGCGCTTGAGACACAGACACAGAGAAGAAGGTCATTTGAGGCAGAGATTGGTGTGATGTATCTACAAGCTGGGGACCCCCAAGGACTGTCTGGAGCCACCAGATGCTAGAGAGAGGCTGGGGACAGAAAATCCCTCGGAATCTCCAGAAGAACCAACACTGTTGCTTGGTTCCAACGGTGTTGGAGAAGTTCAGACTGCTCTCAGAACTGGGAGAAAATATGCTTCTGTTGTTTGAAGTCACTCTGTGTTACTTTGTTATAGCAGCCCTGCTGCTGCTGCTGCTGCTAAGTCGCTTCAGTCGTGTCCGACTCTGTGCGACCCCAAAGACGGCAGCCCACCAGGCTCCGCCATTCCTGGGATTCTCCAGGCAAGAACACTGGAGTGGGTTGCCATTTTCTTCTCCAATGGATGAAAGTGAAAAGTGAAAGTGAAGTCACTCAGTCGTGTCCGACTCTGTGCGACCCCATGGACTGCAGCCTACCAGGCTCCTCCGTCCATGGGATTTTCCAGGCAAGAGTACTGGAGTGGGGTGCCATCGCCTTCTCTGATAGCAGCCCTAGGAATGTAATACACCCTGTAAGCTCACATTAGTGGAGGCAACAAAAGTACAGGCCAATAAATGTCAACACAGGTACAGAACTTTGATACTTTGTATTTACAAGTTAGCCCAAGGAATGTGGAAGAGGACCAGGTGGAAGGGAAGCATACTTAGAATGAGATACTCAGGAAAGTGTCACCTCAAAGGAGGTGACATCCGAGCAGGCAGTTGCAAAGTGAAAGTAGCAGTTCTGGAAAGTCATTTTAGGAGGATGTGAAAGTGTGGAAAAACATCCTGAGTGTGAGAGGGCTGATGAGTTCAAGGGGCAGAAAGGAGGGGCCGGAGACTATGAGGAGAGGAGACAGGTGCCAAGCACTCAAAGGCCACGGTACAGAGTTTGCATTTTATGCTTAAGAACAAAGGGAGTAGTCCTTTTAAGAGAGGGACAGTAGAAAGTCTCCAGAATAGGTTTGGGAAAAGTCCAGACAACACAGAATCAGCAGTGGTAGAGCTAACAGGAATCACAGAGACGTGGCAGTTTCATGTTCTCAGATGTGCTCATGACTAGGGAAGGTTTCCATCTGCCTGGGATGTCATGTTTTTCCAGTCACTTCCTCCAGTCCCTGAATAACCACCATGCCTCATGCCAGGACACTAATTAAACTGCGTTCGGTGAAAGTGGAGGCTTCCCCGGTGGCTCAGTGGTAAAGAATTCACCTGCCAATGCAGGAGACACAAGAGACCTAATCCCTGGGTCAGGAAGAGCCCCTGGGGAAGGAAATTGCAACCCACTCCAGTATGCTTGCCTGGGAAATCCCATGAATAGGGTGACCTGGCAAGCTATGGTCCATGGGGTGGCAAAGGAGTCGGACATGACTTAGCAATTCAACAGCAACAGCCACAATGAAAGTGAAGACAAATAGAGCAATGATGGCCAAAACAATCACAGTGAGAAAGTGAACATTCAGCACCCTTAATTTTGGACAATTTAGGACAGAATCTTGGGGCTTAAGTATTTACAAACACATTGTACAGTGATTAGATGACTTCGTGCTTTTCCTATGAGGTCAATAACAATCTTACAATTTCTTTGGTGAGGAGTAGAGTCGGAGAGAGAATTAGGAAAGATCTGATGTGATCTTCCATGGGGACAACAATAACTAGGCAGAGGAAGAAAGCCTCTTCCATGAATGTTTTTGTTTTGAAACTAGTGCATGCTAGGCATTTGCTGGAAATTTTACATAGAATAAGCTGCTTACCTTGTATAATCTTAGGAACTTGGCATTATTATTCATACTCTTCAGCCAAAGAGTCTGACACTCAGAAGGGTTAGGTGATTTGTCCCAAGACACCCAGAATGGAGACAGTGAACTGAGGCCAGAACCCCAGAGTACATGTCCTTCCCTGACACCAAGCTTTATTTCCATCCCTGCCAAGGGGAAGATCTTGTCTCAGTGAATCCCGAATCAGACACCCCCACATATGACTCAGTTTCTTCCCGTTAAGTGAGGAGGTCGAGCTAGACAACTGAAGTGAGTTTGCCCTGCAAACTCTACATTTTGTGCATTCGGTATGCAAAGTCAAGCATGTTCATTGCCTCGCTACGTGCTCTTGGGGTTGTAATTCTTATCTTTATTGCTACCCCTGCCAGGAGGAGTAAATCATTATGGGGTTATTTTCCTTGGCTTTTTCTCTCTTTCAAAGTTAATCGAGTTCCTTCCACGTAATTTTTTTACAGAGTAAATTTCCAACTACTTTTAACTACAAATTAGTCATCACATTGGGCTTTTCGGGGTTGTATTAAGTCATTTGTCATAGATGCTGCCGATAATAGTTAGCTTAGGCTAAACGTTTCCTTGTTCAGGGTGTTTATCACATCCTGTACTTGCCATGCCTGTGAAAATAAAAGGTAGCGAGGAGGGTGTGAACCTGTTTCATAGGAGGCACAAGATAATAAATGTGAAAGAGCTGGGAACACTGCAAACACTTCTGTACTTGGGAAGTGGTTATTATTGGCATTGAATCACTTTGGCATGCTGTATCTCTGGATGATGACGGGGCCAGGAGGCATGCACACGGTTCATGGATACAAAGGGGGCTGTGTAGGAAGAAGATGGGCTTTCATGCCTGGAAAGCAAGCTAACCTTTGGCCTTGGGCAGATCACTTGCGCTCCCCGCTGTCAAGCTCCTCACTTGCAGAGTGTGAATTGGAACCTCTACCTCATAGGGCTGCTGTGAAATTTAAATGGAATTGTGTTTGTGAAGTGCTAGTCTGATGCCTGGTCACTGGCATTCTGTGGGTTTTGTCTTCCTCTTCTTACTCAAGGCACCTGCCTAGAAAGGAATCTCAGAAGTCATAGCTGGATTCATCTCCAGCGGTCATGTCACACCTCACATTATAAGCATAAGGCCGTGGCAACCCACTCCAGCACTCTTGCCTGGAAAATTCCATGGACAGAGGAGCCTGGTAGGCTACAGTCCATGGGGTTGCAAAGAGTCGGACACGACTGAACGACTTCACTTTCAGTTTTTCTTTCAAGCATCTATTTAATGAGTATGTGGGTCCATGTATGGAAAATATTCAATGAATAAAAAAATACATGAACACCCGGGTGTTTATAAAGAACTCTGTCTTGACACTGGGACTAAAGGGGATTTGACATTTCGTTTATCCCTTCAGTGCATTTTTCTCTTTGAATGATAATTACTTCATTCTATCATGGGCTACCCAGGTGGTGCTAGTGGTATAGAATTTGCCTGCCAATGCAGGAGATTCAAGAGACATGGGTTCGATCCCTGGGTTGGGAATATTCTCTGGAGAAGGAAATAGCAACCCATTCCAGTATTCTTGCCTGGAAAATTCCATGGACAGAGGGAATTTGGCGGGCAGCGGTCCACAAGGTCACAAAGAGTCAGACATGACTGAGCACACACACACACATACACACACACCCACACACACATACACACACACACAGACGCACAAGCACACACACACACCACTCCGTCAGGTTGGGTCTGTTATTCCCAGTTTAGAGATGAGAGAGAAAAGAGCCTCAGAGAGTAGGAATTTTAGGAAAAATGTCGGTAATAAACTGCCTCAGATTCCCTGACAAAGAACAAATCCTCAGTAACGGCTTTTTGAAACATGAAAGTGAAAGTCGTTCAGTTGTGCCTGGCTCTTTGCGACCCCATGGACTGCAGCCTGCCAGGCTCCTCTGTCCATGATATCTCTCAGGCAAGAATACTGGAGTGGGTAGCCCTTCCCTTCTCCGGGGGAAAGAGGCACTTAATTGGTTATATAATCTACGTTAGAAAAATACGTTTAATTTTCTGATTGTTTTGTTTGCTATTATTTTTATTACCACAATTATTATAATCATCCTTGTCACCAGTGTAGCACTCAAATTCTTATTTAAGCAAATGAATTTGGATTTCTCCAGCACCTGACTTCTTGTAGAACGGATCCCACTCAGATTCCTTGAACCAGAGGCAAGTGATCACGCCCCACCTGAGTTTCTCCATGACTATCTGGTCCCTCACTTTGTCTAGACTCCAGGGAAAGTCAGAGGGGGAACAGAGCACATGCGATGATTGTCTCTAACAGGGAGGGACCACGAGTCCCAGAGTAAAAATCCTATTGGGCACATGGTAACCACGTAAGGCTAGGACTGTCCCCAGTCCTTGTGAGTTGGAGAGCTCAAGGCCTAGGCTTTGTAGTCAGGAAGAGCTGGATTCAATCCCAGACTCCTTGAACTTGAGACACTGGGCAAATATCATAAGCTCCCCAAGGCTAAATTAATAATGAGGATATAACTCACAACTTGGATCAATGATGAGGATTGAGTTAAATCACACACGTAGAGAACTCACCAGAGAAGGCAATGGCACCCCACTCCAGTACTCTTGCCTGGAAAATCCCAGGGACGGAGGAGCCTGATAGGCTTAAGTCTATGGGGTCGCTGAGTCAGAATGACTGAGCGACTTCACTTTCACTTTTCACTTTCACGCATTGGAGAAGGAAATGGCAACCCACTCCAGTGTTCTTGCCTGGAGAATCCCAGGGACAGGGGTCCTGGTGGGTTGCCGTCTATGGGGTCGCACAGAGTCAGACACGACTGACGTGACTTAGCAGCAGCTTAGCAGCAGAGAACTCACTGAAGTGTCAGACTCACGGCTCATCCTGAGTTGTTGCTGTTGTTATTCCGTTACTAAGTCGTGTTTGACTTTGGGACCCCATGTACCGTAGGCAAGCCGGGCTCCTCTGTCCTCCACTAGCTCCCTAAGTTTGCTCAAGCTCATCTCCATTGAGTCGGTGATGCCATCCAACCATCTCATTCTCTGTTGCCCTCCCTCTCCTTATGCCTTCATTTTTTTCCCAGCATCAGATCAGTTTAGTTCAGTTCAGTTCAGTCACTCAGCCATATCTGACTCTTTGTGACCCTATGGACTCCAGCATGCCAGGCTTCCCTGTCCATCACCAGCTCCTGGAGCTTGCTCAAACTCATGTCCATTGAGTCACTGATGCCATCCAATCATCTCATCTTCTGTCGTCCCCTTCTCCTCTTGCCCTCAGTCTTTCCCAGCATCAGGGTCTATTCTAATGAGTCAGTTCTTTGCATCAGTTGACCAAAGTATTAGAGCTTCAGTTTCAGCATCAGTCCCTCCAATGAATATTCAGGATTGATTTCCTTTAGGAAAGTACAGTTGATTTACAATATTGTGTTAGTTTCAGGTGTAAGCAAAGTGGTTCAGTTGTATTCTTTTCAGATTCTTTTCCTTTATAGGTTATTACAAAGTATTGAGTATAATTCTCTGTGCCATAGAGTAGGTCCTTGTTGCTTATCTGTTTTATATATAGTAGTACATCGATGTTAACCCCAAACTTCTGTTGGTGAATTTAATGTATGAGAGGAAGAATTAAAGCAAGGGAAGAGAAAAACAAGTGACCCAAAATGTCAGTTATTTAAACCAAAGAAGATATGTAAATCAAAGGCACTTGGTGGTAGGGCAGGGGCACTGGATCTTTATCTAGTCCTGTGACCTGTAGTCTGATTTTGTGTGTTTTTTTAGATAGCCTTCTTTGAAATGGATACTTAAGTATACGCCTCAACAGTCAAAGCGGAAGTCAAGGCTTACATTACAAGGGGTCATGGAACTTGTCCAAAGTTACACAGAGGCAGAACTCACATCAGAGACACGGTCTGCAGAGTTTCTCACATTCTCTGTCCATCATCATAAGATGCTCTTTAATGCTTTCTTTATCACTAGCCACTGACACAGCACTTGGGATGTAGCAGGGGCCTGTGAAATAGATGATTCCTTGATCATAGAGCTGACAGTACACTTTATTAAGGGGTCCCTCTTTATCCCGGCTTTCCAGGTGGCACAGTGGTAAAGAATCCACCTGCCAGTGCGGGAGTCACAAGAGATTGGGATTTGACCTCTGGGTCTGGAAGGTCGCCTGGAGAAGGAAATGGCAACCCACTCCGGTATTCTTGCCTGGAAAGTTCCATGAACAAAGGAGCCTGGCGTTCACAGTCCATGGGATTGTAAAGAGTCGGACACGGCCGATCACAAGCAGAAGTCCACTTTGCTCATTCAGTAACAATTGCTCAGACTCTGTTTCCCAGGTCCCGAGCTGTAGCCATGGGATAAACTGATGGTGAATATAGAAAGGTTTCCTTGCCTTCATGCAGCTTACACTCTATTCTCAGATCTGTACGATACAGATTGTTTCAGAGGCATTGTTTCTCTGTAGTTTGTCTATTCCATCTCTGAGAAATAAAAAATGAGATTGTTCTTATTTGACATTTTTTGATTTAATAAATACACATTTTTGTTTACTATTTTTCTCTTCACCACTTTTATTCCAAGAACAATTTTCATCCCAATTCTCTGGCCTTTTCAGTGTCACTGAGCAGAGATAATTCTTAAGCATGCAACAAGATGACACACGTGGTTGCTCTCTTTTGGTGAATACATAACAATGTAAAATTTTATTTTTGAATGTAACATCTTTTTTGTGCAACACATTTTTTTATATAATGGTTTAAAGAAAAGAATAGCTGTGACATGTAAACAAGAAACTTTATCTTATTTCAAATGGTTTATAGAAATAGTAACTCTCTTTTGAAAAGCCACAGAGCTCCCTGCTGCTGCTGCTGCTGCTGCTGCTGCTAAGTCGCTTCAGTCATGTCTGACTCTGTGTGACCCCATAGACAGCAGCCCACTAGGCTCCTCTGTCCCTGGGATTCTCCAGGCAAGAATGCTGGAGTGGGTTGCCATTTCCTTCTCCAATGCAGGAAAGTGAAAAGTGAAAGTGAAGTCACTCAGTTGTGTCCGACTCTTAGGGACCCCATGGACTGCAGCCCACCAGGCTCCTCAGTCCATGGGATTTTCCAGGCAAGAGTACTGGAATGGGTTGCCTTTGCCTTCTCCAACAGAGCTCCCTAATTATCATGAAATCTGATTTCTTAAGCTCACCATACAGGGTAGCTGCTTGAAGGTATAAAGCAGTTTACATGTAGTAGGCTGAACCTGCATATTCAGAAAGAAATCAATTGGTCAACAGGTATATAGTACCTACTATGGGCTAGACATTGTTCTAGGTATTGGTGGAAACGAAAGAGACCTAGTCCTTGCCTTTAAGGAACTTACATTCTAGAGAAAAAAGCAGAAAAAGAACATGTAAACAAAAATGTAATGAAGATAATGTTAGGTCCTGGTAAGAGCTATTAAAAAGGGGAAATTGATGTGGTGGCTCAGAAAGTAAAGAATCTGCCTGCAATGCAAGAGACCTGGGTTCAATACCTTGGTTGGGAATATTCCCCTGAAGAAGGAAATGGCAACCCACTCAAGTTTTCTTGCCTGAAAAATCCCATGGATGGAGGAGCCTGGTGGGCTACAGTCTATGGGGGTCACAAAGAGTCAGACACGACTAAGTGACTAACACACACACACACACACACACACACACACAAGAGTAGCTGAGGAAAGGACTTCCCTGGTGGCTCCCTGGGAAAGAATCTACCTACCAATGCAGGAGACACTGGGCCAATCCCTGATTCTGGAATATCCCATATGCCATAGAGAAATGAACCCTGTTTAGCCCAAATACTGAGCCTGTGCTCTAGAGGTCAGAGGTCAGACCACTGAGCCCACATGCTGCATGGCTAGAGGCTGTGCTTTGCAACAAGAGGAGCCGCCTCAATAAGAAGCCTGCACACTGCAACTAGAGAGTATGCCGCCTGCTCTTCCCAACTGGAGAAAAGTCTGCACACAGCAACAAAGATGCAGCATAGGCATAAGTAAGCAAATAAAATTCCCTTAAAGAAAGTGTAGCTGAGAGTCTGCCACCGCTGGAGGAGGGAAGCTCTGAGATGACTTTTGTGCTGAAACACAATGATGAGAAGATCATCATGGGAAGATCTGAGGGGGAATATTCCAAACAGAAGGAAAGGCAAATACGGTCTTAAGTCAATTGCGTCCTGTCTGACTCTTTGTGACCCCATGGACTGTAACTCACCAGGCTTCTCTGTCCATAGGAGCCCAAGAGAATAAAGCCTTTCACTATTTCCATGTTTTCCCCATCTATTTGTCATGCAGTGATGGGATCAGATGCCATGATCTTCATTTTTGGAATGTTGAGTTTTAAGCCAGCTTTTTCACTCTCCTCTTTCACTTTCATCAAGAGGCTCTTTAATTCCTCTTCATTTTCTGCCTTTCGGATGGTGTCATCTGCATATCTGAGGTTACTAATATTTCTCCTGGCGATCTTGATTCCAACTTGTGCTTCATCCAGCCTGACATTTTGCATGATGTACTCTGTATATAAGTTAAATAAACAGCGTGACAATATACAGCCTTGACGTACTCCTTTTCGAATTTGGAAGCAGTCCATTATTCCATGTCTGGTTCTAACTGTTGCTTCTTGACCTGCATACAGGTTTCTCAGCATACAAGGCAGGTCATGTGGTATTCCAGACCACCATATCTGTTTAAGAATTTTCCACAGTTTGTTGTGATCCACATGGTCAAAGGCTTTAGCATAGTCATTTAAGCAGAAGTAGATTTTTTTTCTGGAATTCTCTTGCTTTTTCTATGATCCAGTGGATGTTGGCAATTTGATCTCTGGTTCCTCTGCCTTTTCTAAATCCAGTTTTTACATCTGGAAGTTCTTGGTTAAACTGTTGAAATTTATCTAGAAGAATTTTGAGCATTACCTTGCTAGCACGTGAAATGAGTGCAATTATATGGTAGTTTGAACATTCTTTGGCATTGGAATAAAAGCTGATCTTTTCCAATCCTGTGGTCACTGTTGAGTTTTTCAAATTTGCTGGCATACTGAGTGCAGCATGTTAACCGCATCACCTTTTAGGATTTGAAATCGCTTAGCTGGAATTCTGTCACTTCCACTAGCTTTGTTTGTAGTAATGCTTCCTAAGGCTCAGTTGAGTTCACGCTCCAGGATGTCTGGCTCTAGGTGAGTGATCACACCATCATGGTTATCTGGGTCATTAAGACCTTCTTTGTACAGTTTTGTATAGTTTTGAGCTGTTCTAGGAACACTAAGGGAGAAGGCAATGGCACCCTACTCCAGTACTCTTGCCTGGAAAATCCCATGGACAGAGGAGCCTGGTAGGCTGCAGTCCATGGGGTCTCAAAGAGTCAGACGCGACTGAATCCCTTCACTTTCACTTTTCACTTTCCTGCATTGGAGAAGGAAATGGCAACCCACTCCAGCATTCTTACCTGGAGAATCCCAGGGATGGCAGAGCCTGGTAGGCTGCCGTCTATCGGACTTGACTGAAGCGACTTAGCAGCAGCAGCAGCAACAAGGACACTAAGAAAGTCAGTGTGATTGGAGCCTAGAAATGAAGAAGAATCTGACCAGAGAGATGATTTTATGATAAGGGGAGAGACTACACTGTGAAAGACATTGAAGGTCAGAGTTAAGAACTTGGGGCATGGCTTTATGCAGGGAGATTACATCAACTGTTTATAAAGATCCCTCTGGCTTCTGCCTGGAGAGCATCCTCCAGGGCACAGGCATGGGTGGGGATACCAGGGAAAGGGATGAGTCAGGAGCTGGGTGATGAGCAATGCTGACCTGGATTCAGATTTCTGTGGGACAGATAATGAGAAGACAGGGTTTGGGAAGCATTAAGAGGGCTTCCCTAGTGGCTCAGATGGCAAAGAATCTGCCTGCAACGCAAGAGACCTGGGTTCAATCCCTGGATCAGGAAGGTCCCCTGGCAAAGGGAACTGTTAATCACTCCACTATTCTTGCTTGGGAAATCCCATGGACAGAGGAGATTGGTGGGCTACAGTCCACTGGGTTGCAATGATTCCGACACATCAGAGTGACTAACACTCTCAAAACTAGGAAAAAATCTCATATAACTTGTTGATGAATCAGAGTTAGGTAAGTTACCTGCTAAGTTGCTTCAGTCAATTCAGACTCTTTGAGACCATGTGGACTTTTGCCTGCCAGGCTCCTCTGTCCATGGGATTTCCCAGACAAGACTACTGGAGCAGGTTGCCATTTTCTCTGCCAGGGGATCTTCCAGACTCAGGAATCGAACCTGCATCTCCTACATTGGCAGAAGGTTTCTTTACCACGGAACTACCTGGAAAGCACTGTATCTATGGTATTCAAATATAGGAGACTGCTTGCAATCACCCAACAAACAGTATAGCTAGCATAGATAAGCTTTTGGGGGACAGAACACGAAGCACTCCAAAATTTAAGGGTCTGGAAGAGCGGTAAGAGACAGCTTAGAAGGCTAAAAGGAAGGGAAGGGGACAATGTTAGGGTCGTCCTCTATTTGTCCTGCTCTACCCTCAGCCACTTCAATTAAGCATATCCGGATCCTCTGGTTCTGGAACTTCCCTCCTTGATTGATGGGCCTGTAGGCTTCTGGGTCCAGTTCTGGTTCGGGATCTCTATCCTAAGTACCCACTCTGAAGATCCATGAGGATGTATTTTCAGGCCCAGAATCATAAGCTTTCCAATATAGAATAGGAAACAAACCAAACAGCACCAAAGCCTGAAAGTTCTCCAGTTGTATTCTCTATGTTTGTCATCAAAAAGAGAGCATCTATGTATATTTTGGGGTTAAGTAGGGACTGGTTTTAATCTTAGGGGACGTCCCTCATAGCTCAGCTGGTAAAGAATCCTCCTGCAATGCAGGAGGTCCCGGTTCGATTCCTGGGTTGGGAAGATCCGCTGGAGAAGGGATAGGCAACCCACTCCAGTATTCTTGGGCTTCCCATGTGGCTTAACTGGTAAAGAACCTACCTGCAATGCGGGAGACCTGGGTTCAATCCCTGGGATGGGAAGATCCCCTGGAGAAGGGAAAGGCTACCCACTCCAGTATTCTGGCCTGGAGAATTCCATGGACTGTATATCTGCTCCAATTCTGATGATCAGATAAGAGAGGTGATGTCTCATAGGTGAGAGGCCGTGGGTCTCTGGGAGAAAGATCGGAAGAAAGTGTCTTATGGTACCTGGAATAGATTGGTGTGCTTACTTGTTCATGTGTATCTCCATAGTCTAGGTTATTTATTTCTCACAGAAGAGGAGCAATTGGCTAATAATAATAATAGTAACACATTGATAAAGCAACTAATATTAATTGAGAGTTATCTCTATGCTAGGTTTCATGCAACAGAGATCTCTCTTTCATCCTCAAAACAAATCTAAGAGGTAGGTGTTATTATCGTTTCCTTTCTTCAGATGAGTAAACATAGGCTCATGAGTCTTTATAAGCTCTTCTCAAAATCATACAGCAAGGAAGTAGCCACATTGCAAACTGAATTTAAATTTCTTGACTCCAAGCTTCCAGGTGACTTAAGCACTGGCTTATAATACAGGCTTAGAGTGAAACACACCTTGAGATCTTGTTGAAAACACACATTCTGATTCAGCAGGTCTAAGCTGGTGCCTGAGAGTCTACATTTCCACCTACTGCCCGGGTACCAGCTTTGGCTGATGCTGCTGATCTGTAGGCTGCTCTCTGAGGAGTCGCTTCAAGAGTCTGCTGTGCTTCTCCCTCACGGCATGTTTGCCAGTTTATGGGTGTTGAGCAAATGGATATGGAGCATATGGAGAAAATGGACACAGAGAGGCAAGAGAAGAGGTAAGCCCTCTGTTCTGCTTAGGGAAGCTCAGATCTAAAGGTGCAACCTGACTTTTACATTTCTTAACTTCCAAGTAAGGAAAGAGAGATTTCAGTTCTCCAGTTTTTGTGATTGAGTTATTATATAAGACTGAGTCAAAATACATTTCAATCACATTTTGGCTAAAACTTAAAGGAAGAAATGAAAGAAATCCTGAATTGGGTCAAGCGTCTTCCCAGTTTTTACCTTTGTGTATAAGATCAAGGAGAACTTCACCCAGCTTTCTCAGGCTTAGCCATAAATTACATTTTGTGTGTCTGCATGGTAAATTTTTTTTTTTTCCTGCAGTATTTTTCTCCCTGCTAAATCCGAAGTCCTTACAACCTTATCTCCCTTTTGCTTCATGCTGCTCACAACCCAGGTTAAGTTTTCTCTGCTTTGCAAAGGAAAGTATCTGCCCAAAGTCACACTGCAAACCAGGGGTGAAAGAAGGAAATAGACCCCATGCTCCTGGCTATTGGGCCTCGACATTATCTCCTTTACCACCCTGTTCTGTGCAATGTGCATCCTTCTCAAGGAAATAGAATGCTGATTAGAGAGATGGACTTAACAACCTTAAAAACTTAAAAAAAAAAAATATTTCTGAAAACTAGGTGCTGGGAACACTCTACTAGACTCTTCTCATGAATTCACATGAGATACTCAACTCTACCCTGTCATTGTGGCTGGACTTCAAAGTGATCTTTCAGCTTTTACCTGCCCATTGACCTATGGATAGGTTCCCATCCTTTTAAGCACTCCTATGAAGTTTAAAAATGGCTGAACAAACAGTATGGCAAATACATTATGGCTGGTTTAAGAGGACACACTGTCTAAGTTGGAGATGTGCATTTGACCCTTTAAAGATGGTCCAGAAACACTTAGACTATTTGTCAAAGAAGTTAGAATATGCTATGCTCTGTGTTGAGTCCTTCTCTCTTACTTTCTCCTTTGCCTTTGTTTTTCAGTTTGCAGGGCCCATCTAATTTGTTGTTTTTATTATATGTACTATATATTATATAATAAACTATATATATATACATATATATATATATAGAGAGAGAGAGAGAGAGGGAGAGGGAGAGAGACTAAAAAGTGTAGTCACAAGCTGAAAGTAGAGAGTTATTTTATCTGGTGGGAATGTTTAGAACTCTAAGCCTGGGAGACAGCATCTCAGTAACTCTGAGAAAACTGCTCCAAGGAGACAGGAAGGGACATCAGGCTATATACAAGTTTGCAACAAGGGGAGCAGAGAGTTTGAACATCAAAGATCAGGCATCAAGTTAAGGAATCTAGCATTCATTCTATGTTTGGGAAGAGGTAAGCCTCTGGGTTTACTGAATTCATTCCTTTCATATGCACCTCAGCTATCTGGGGCCAATCCTGTTTCCTTCTTCACCTTGTTTCTCAAATTCCCTTAGATCCTCAGCAATCACTGTGGGAGGTGGCAGCACCCTCTGCATCAAAGTTTGAGAGCTCTCATTCACATTTGGAGGCCAGGATTCACTGATGGCTGTGACATTACTTGTTTATTAATATGGCAAGAGATACTTTCATTTCACATATATATAGTTTACTATACTATCTGTACTATACTATCATATATTTTAGCAACAATCCCCAACCTTTTTGCCACCAGAGACCAGTTCTGCGGAAGACAGTTTTTCCATGGACTGAGGGGAGAGTCACCCTGCTTATTTTACTTATATACAGAGTACATCATGCAAAATGCTGGGCCCGATGAAGCACAAGCTGGAATCAAGATTGCTGGGAGAAATATCAATAACCTCAGATATGCAGACGACACCACCCTTATGGCAGAAAGTGAAGAATTAAAGAGCCTCTTGATGAAAGTGAAAGAAGAGAGTGAAAAAGCAAAAGTTGGCTTAAAACTCCACATTCAGAAAACTAAGATAATGGCATCCAGTCTCATCACTTCATGGCAAATGGATGGGGAAACAATGGAAAAGGTGAGAAACTTTATTTCTGGGGGCTCCAAAACACTGCAGATGGCGACTGCAGCCATGAAATTAAAGATACTTGCTCCTTGAAATAAAAGTTATGACCAACCTAGATAGCATATTAACAATCAGAGACATTACTTTCCCAACAAAGGTCCATCTAGTCAAAGCTATGGTTTTTCCAGTAGTTACGTATGGATGTGAGAGTTGGACTGTGAAGAAGGCTGAGCACCAAAGAACTGATGCTTTTGAACTGTGGTGCTGGAGAAGACTCTTGAGAGACCCTTGGACTGCAAGGAGATTAAACCACTCAATCCTGAAGGAAATCAAGCCTGAATATTCATTGGAAAGACTGATGCTGAAGCTGAAACTCCAATCCTTTGGCCACCCAATGCAAAGAACTGACTCATTGGAAAAGACCCTGAAGCTGGTAAAGATTGAGGAAAGGAGGAGAATGGGGTGACAGAGGATGAGCTGGTTGATGGCAGTAGTGACTCAATGGTCGTGAGTTTGAGCAAGCTCCGGGGGATGGTGAAGGACACGGAAGCCTGGTCTGCCGCCATCCATGGTGCCAGAGAGTCAGACATGACTGAGTGACTAAATGACAATGACAATCTGCCACATAATTTACATTTCCTAGAACACAGAGGGTGTTCAATGTACGCTCACTGCCCGCATTTTGTAATCTCTCACATACAGATTCTGCTTCTCCGGTGAAACCTACTTTTCTTTTCAAGAAAGATTACAAGGCAGGGTGCTCTGCAGAAAGATGGGTTCTATTAGGCACCTTGTCATGAGATGATTTCAGGTAGCAGTTACTGTGTGGTCTTGAGTTCACCTTCCTGGGTTTGAATTCAGCCCAGCCACTTGGTAGCTGTGTGACTTGGGAAAATTATGTAACCTCTCTGTTCTTCTTTTCCTTGTGGCGAAATGGGGAAAATGACAGTTCCTGCGCCTCTGGGCTATGATGAGGTGTAGATGGTTGTAAAACACTCAGAGTATTGCCCAGTGCGTAGGAGATGGCCCAACAAATGTTAACTCAGGGTTGGCCCTAGAACAACATGGTTTTGAATTTGGTGGATCCACTGTACTTAAATTTTTTTTTTTTAATTGATATGAACCATTTTTAAAGTGTTTATTGAATTTGTTAAAATATTATTCCTGTTTTGATTTTTTGGCCATGAGGCATATGGGATGTTAGCTCCCGGACCAAGGATTAAACCCAGCTCCTTGCACTGGAAGGAGAAGTCTTAACAACTGGACTGCCAGTGAAGTCCCTGGGTAGGTCCACTTACACTCAGATTTGCTATAGTAAATACTGCAGTAATATAGTACTGCATGATCTGGTCAGTTGAATCCACAGAAGCTGATTGGGAAGATTTTTGGAGTGAGGGACAAGGAACACTGTTCTCTCTCTCTCTGTCTTCCACTCTCTTTCTGAATACAGACAGAAAGAGGAAGAGAGATACACACAGAGAGGATATGATAAATGAAATGTAGTAAAATTGGTGAATTTGGAAAAAGATATACGTAACTTTCCTATACATGTCTTGGAAACATTCTGTAATGAATGGTTTGAAATTATTTCAAAATAAAAGGGATTTCCCAGGTGGCTCAGTGGCAAAGAATCTGCCTTCCAAGCAGGAGACAGGGGTTCAATCCCTGTGCTGGGAAGATCCCCTGGAGAAGGAAATGGCAACCTACGCCAGTATTCTTGCCTGGGAAATCCCATGGGCAGAGGAGCCTGATGGGCTATATAAAGTTCAGTTCAGTTCAGTTGCTCAGTCATGTCCGACTCTTTGCGACCCCATGAATCATAGCATGCCAGGCCTCCCTGTCCATCACCAACTTCCAGAGTCCACCTAAACCCGTGTCCATTGAGTCAGTGATGCCATCCAGCCATCTCATCCTCTGTCGTCCCCTTCTCCTCCTGCTCCAAATCCCTCCCAGCATCAGGGTATTTTCCTGTGAGTCAACTCTTCGCATGAGCTGGCCAAAGTATTGGAGTTTCAGCTTTAGCATCAGTCCTTCCAAAGAACACCCAGGACAGATCTCCTTTAGAATGGACTTGTTGGACCTCCTTGCAGTCCAAGGGACTCTCAAGAGTCTTCTCCAACACCACAGTTTAAAAGCTTCAATTCTTCAGTGCTGAGCTTTCTTCACAGTCCAACTCTCACATCCATACATAACCACTGGAAAAACCATAGCCTTGACTAGACAGACCTTTATTGGCAAAGTAATATCCCTGCTTTTGAATATGCTGTTTAGGTTGGTCATAACTTTCCTTCCAAGGAGTAAGCATTTTTTAATTTCATGGCTGCAATCACCACCTGCAATCATTCTGGAGCCCCCCAAAATAAATTCTGACACCATTTCCACTGTTTCCCCATCTATTTCCCATGAAGTGATGGGACCTGTTGCCATGATCTTCATTTTCTGAATGTTGAGTTTTAAGCTAACTTTGTCACTCTCCTCTTTCACGTTCATCAAGAGGCTTTTTAGTTCTTCACTTTCCTTTTCCTATTTCACTCCTTTTCCTATTTGGAACCAGTCTGTTGTTTGATGTCCAGTTTTAACTGCTGCTTCCTGACTTGCATATAGGTTTCTCAAGAGGCATGTCAGATGGTCTGGTATTCCCATCTCTTGAAGAATTTTCCACAGTTTATTGTGATCTACACAGTCAAAGGCTTTGGCATAGTCAATAAAGCAGAAATGGATGTCTTCCTAGAACTCTCTTTCTTTTTTGATGATCCAGCAGATGGGATGGCGAAAGAGTCAGACACAACTTAGCAACTAAATAGCAACAGCAACAAAATAAAAAGTAAAGAGAGGGAGAGATATCATATGTAACTGTGCATCTTGTTAAGGAGCACCTGCCAGGCCATCTCCACATCTGATGCTGAAGTGTGAAGTTTGTAGGGAGAATGGGCAGGAAGGAAAGATCACTAGCAATTTAGGGATGGATCCCACAGATTCATGTTGGGGTCAGGAGGCCATGAATTTATCTTGTATTTCTCTCCCTTCTTCTTGTACGAAGGCAAATAAAACTGTTTTCTGAGCACCCCAGGGCTTTTGCGGCTGCTCAATGGATTCATGAAGGATCCAGACTTATCTAGTTTCTGTTTATTCCACCATCTTAGCACATAGTTCTCATCATCGGGGTTACAAGATGACTGTTCTGTCCTCAGGGACATGGATTCTATCTTCTAGTCGAAAGGAGGTAATAAGGAAGAATGGAATTTTCTATGGCTGAAAGAAGAAGATTTTCTTAGAAATCAACAGGAGACCGCAGTTTATGTCTCATTGCTCAAAACAGTATCAAATATCTATGTTTACCATCAAGGAAGACAGTAGGACTGGGGCTTTGGAATTCCTTTTTTCCTTTCAACGTATCACTGCTTCAAACAAAATTAGGGTCCTGTTAGTAAAGAAGAAAAGGAGGGCATGGTAACCCACTCCAGTATTTTTTCCAGGAGAATCTCCATGGACAGAAGAAGGCTGAAAAGCTGGAAGGCTGAAAGAATGAGATCACACTTAGTTGGTTGTCCTGGTTGTGAAATGGATGAAGAATGTTATGAAACTAAAAATGTGGGAAAAACAGGTTTGGGTAAATACCTAGCATTTGCTCTTAACCACCTGTATATGCAAATAACCTACCTTCTCTAAGCCTAGGCTTCCTCGTATGCAAAAGTAGATTATCATTTTAGGATTGTTCAGAGAATTTCTTGGGATCTTACATAAAAGTGATTTAGCTTTCTTCCTTGGTATCTGACCTGGGAAAGTTTCTCGAAGCCCCAGGCAACTCTGATATCAGGCTGTGTTTTATAGATAATCTGATGTTGTGGAAACAGCCAGCCCTCTGCACTGGACAGATACCGACTCAAAATTTGCTTCTTATCAGCAATGTGACTATGGGTAACTTAATGTTTCCCAACCAGAATCTAACAGATACAAAACAGGGAGAATGATATTGACATCTTGAGATTACTGAGAACTTGCTCGGAGAATTATGACACTTAAATATAGCTTCAATTACTTAAAGTACAACTTAATATAAAATTATCCTGTGCTGTGTGCTGTACTTAATCTCTCAGTCATGTCCAACTCTTTGCGGCGCCATGGACTGTAGCCTGCCAGCTCCTCTATCCATGGGGATTCTTCAGGCAAGAGTGCTGGAGTGGGTTGCCATGCCCTCCTCCAGGGAATCTTTTCAACACAGGGATCCAACACAGGTCTCCCACATTGCAGGCAGATTCTATATGACCTGCACCACCAGGGAAGCCCAGGAACACTGAAGTGGGTAGTCTATCCCTTCTCCAGGAGATCTTCCTGACTCAGGGACCAAACTGGGGTCTCCTGCATTGCAGGCAGATTCTTTACCAGTTGAGCTACCTGACAAGTTCAATATAAAATAATAATCACATACAATAAACAATAGAGTGAATAAATAACATGAATATAACTTTTTATAAAATAAGAATACAGATACTTAAATTAATAAATATAAAATATAGCACTTAACATTTGTAGTCCAAACCTGGCACATAGTGGGTATGTTCTTATTCAGTGTTCCTTCTCCTCTATCAAGATAAATAGGGAGACATAAGCAGAGATACCAGGGCTTTCCCAGTGGCTCAGTGGTAAAGAATCTGCCTGCCAATGCAGGAGATGCAGGTTTGATTCCCCTTCGGAAGATCCCTTGGAAGAGGAAATGGTAACCCACACCAATATTCTTGCTGGGAAAATCCCTTGGACAGAGGAGCTTGGAGGGCTGCAGACCATGGGGTCAAAAAGAGTCGGGCACAACTGAAGTGACTGAGCGCTCAGAAGCAGAGATAGATTATTCAGCTTCAAAATATTAGGTTTTCTGGATATTGAATTCTTAAACAAGGCCTAGTTGAGAAGTCTTTACTAATTCTATTGTTATTTTTTATTTTGAGAAACCATGTATCTCTTTCTGGAAGCTGTCCTTACTATTGCCATGAAAGCGGAAGTGTTAGTTACTCAGTCATGTCCAGCTGTTTTTGACCCCAAAGATTATAACCTCTGTCCATGGGATTCTTCAGGCAAGCATACTGGAGTGGATTGCCATTCACTTCTCCAGGGGATCTTCCTGACCCAGAGGTTGAACTCAAGTCTCCCACATTGCAGCCAGATTCTTTACCATCTGAGCCACCAGGGATGCCTCGGTGGAGAATAACTCAGAGTGTGATGCAGTTAATGCGTCCTACAGCACCCCACAAATATAAAAAGTCCTGCAATGATGCAAGCAGGGGACTCTTTAAAATTAACAACAACAAAAAAGATACAGGGCTTAGCTAGAAGGGAAATGATGGGTTTCCTTTGAGTCAAATTTCAGTGGTGAAATAATGAATCATGAAAATAAAGACCTTGTATTGTAAATGATGCACAAGGGACACCTCCCCATTCAACCTGCTTCCCACTTAGGACTGTCAGCAACAATCAGACCTGAGATGATCTGCCAAGGCAATAGGCTGACTTCAGCATCTGATGGGAAGACTGTCAGGGACTTGGGTCGTGCCTTACATGTAGAAAACCTCTTGTCATCAGACTAATCACAGAGCCTTTTCCTTGTGACTAATGGGTAGTTTTCTTTAATCTCTAGAAACCTCTGATCAATTAACTGCTATTTAAGCCAATCAAGGAAATTGAGGTGTGAGGTTTAATTAGCTTTTCTGAGGGTTACACGCAGTCTCAGTCAGCAGAGAAGCCTGAAGGGGAACTCGGGGTAGAACAGGTAGATGTGGACAGTGTGAAAATAAGGTGACACCCAGGTGGTGATGGGAGATGTGAGCGGGCACTGGGAGCTGAGGCATTCAACTCACCACCTCCCTCCAGCAACCCGAGGGTCCTCTGCTGGGGTCCCTTCAGGAAACTGACTTCTCCTTTGAACAGTTCAGTATGTGTTCATGTTCTGAAAGCACGTTCGATTTCACACTTACGTCTTCCTAAGTGTCAGTCCATCAGCCCTTAGCCTCACTGAGTGCTTGTGAGGAATTAATGGAACAGCATGTGATTTGATGCTGTTCCATTTATTGGTTTGATGGTGAAGTTTTAAGGCCATAATACTCATGAAGATTTTAGCAAGAGCTAAGCACACATAAGGGCCAATGATTAGCCGTGATCATCACTGTCTTCTGCCCCTAAGTTCGATCAGAACAAACTCGCTGAAATACTCTCTTTTCTTTCTTCCTCATATCCTGGCTAACTGCTTTCTCCTTTTTCAGTTTTTGGTGACTTTACCACATGTTCAGTGTGCGGCCCTGTCTGTTCTATCTCACCAGGGTCTCTCAAATCACCCTGATTTGGTGTCTATTTCCCAGAGTTGTTCTTTTTTGGGGGTGGGAGTGGGGGCTGGGGGGAGGGTTCTGTCAAGCTCCTGGCTCAAGTTATCTTCGTACAATTTGTTTTCCTGTAATGAGGGATGACTTTTACTCAAAGGGATGCCTGGCCATGTTTCTTGGTGAATCTCACTATTTTCCCTCTCTCCCGCCCTCTGTCTCTCCCCCTGTCATATATGCTTTCTTTCTAAGAGCTCTCACAGACAAAGGATTATAATTTAGATAGGGGCCATAGAACAAACATTTATGAAAAGCTGTATAATTTCAACAATTTCATTGCATTTGTTATCCCAACAGATTCTTACAAGTCCCCATGGAGGTGTTTATATTATTGCCCTTGTTTGCAGATGAAAAGACTAAAGCTTTGCATCCTTTGGTATGAGTATGAAGACACATACTCATTCAGTGAAATCACATCCCTGTTCTTCCAGCCCTTCTCTTTGCATGAGGCCATTTACATCTTCCTGGTTCTCATTCCATCCTTTATACAGTTTCCTTTGGAAATGCCCGGTACATTGCTTTATCTCTGAAAACATTGTTGGAAGCTTTAAGCTTTTGTCTGGAAGATTAACAGGCAAAACGCACTTTCTTGAAACTATTATTGATGGAATTTCCATAACACAGGGTCATAGGCTGATGCTATTTATTACTGAAAGTGTGCAGTCTGTTTTTCTTCTTTGAAATAATGAATGGAGCAAAAGGAAGGTGGATGATCTGATCTGTGAGAGTGCACACTCTAAACCCAGGAGTCCAATTTCCAACCTGCAGACCATATGAGAACCACTCGAACTGGACATGAGCTCCACCTTAGATTCTTAAGACAATAAGCATTTTTCTTAATTAGCCAAAGACACAAACTCAGAGGACAGCAGGCCTTAACCACCGGCCCATATGCCACGTCTCGCTGACACCTCAGTCAAGAGGCCATGGCTCAATGACTAATTTTTGTTGGAGCTGAATCGTGCATGTGTGCTAAGTTACTTCAGTTGTGTCAGATTCTGTGTGACCCTGTGGACAGTAGCCCGCCAGGCTCCTCTGTCTATGGGATTTCCAGGTAAGAACAATGGAGCGGGTTGCCATGCCCTCCTCCAGGGGATCTTCCCAAGTCAGGCATAGAACCTGCATCTCTTATGTCTCTTAAATTGGCAGGCGGATCCTTTACAGCTAGCTCCACTTGAAGATGAATTCAGTTCAGTTCAGTCACTCAGTTGTGTCTGACTCTTTGTGACCCCATGGACTGCAACACGCCAGGCTTCCCTGTCCTTCACCATCTCCCAGAACTTGCTCAAACTCATGTCCATTGAGTTGGTGATGCCATCCAACCATCTCATTCTCTGTCGTCCCCTTCTCCTCCCACCTTCAATCTTTCCCAGCATCAGACTCTTTTCAAAAGAGTCAATTCTTCACATCAGGTGGCCAAAGTATTGGAGTTTCAGCTTCAGCATCAGTCCTTCCAATGAATATTCAGGACTGATTTCCTTTAGGATGGACTGGTCGGATCTCCATGCAGTCCAAGAGACTCTCAAGAGTCTTCTCCAGCACCACAGTTCAAAAGCATCAACTCTTTGGTGCTCAGCTTTCTTTACTACTCAAACTGATTTCCATTACAATGAAAAGTCTTGAGGCTATAAAAGAGACACTGACAAGAGAAAGTCAGGGGGGTGGAGGAGAAAGAGTATAGGTTCTGTGTTAGAAGTAGATGGTGCATGGCTTTTGTCCTAATTGCAGCGTCCTCTGAAAACTTGGCTGCAGATGATTATTTTTACTTGCTATTCCCAAGCTTTGTGTCATTTAATTTTGCCAAACAAACACTCAGTGTCCTACTTGTCTCCTTTGCTTTTCTCATGCCAAATATTCTTCTCCTAAGTCTTCCCTTCAAGATAGTATATGCAGAATTTGATTATTTTCCATTGCTTTTACCATATTAACCAGGCCTGGGTCACCATTAGCTATTGCTTTTGCTACCTACACTCAACACATCTTTCTGCTTCCATCTTCAGCCTCCTAGCATCCATTTCTAACTCAAGAGTCAGAGTGATCTTGTTATAAAATAAATCTGATCAAGTCATATTTCTGCTTTAAAAACTTTCTTAAATTAGCCCCACTGTTAAGTCTCTAATCTCAACTTACCCACATGTAATATGCAGGTCAGGAAGCAACAGTTAGAACTGGACATGGAACAACAGACTGGTTCCAAATAAGATAAGGAGTATGTCAAGGCTGTATATTGTCACCCTGCTTATTTAACTTAGATGCAAAGTATATCATGAGAAACGCTGGGCTGGAAGAAGCACGAGCTGGAATCAAGATTGCCAGTAGAAATATCAATAACCTCAGATATGCAGATGACACCACCCTTATGGCAGAAAGTGAAGAGGAACTAAAAAGCCTCCTGATGAAAGTGAAAGAGGAAAGTGAAAAAGTTGGCTTAAAGCTCAACATTCAAAAAACGAAGATCATCGCATCTGGTCCCATAACTTAATGGCAAATAGACAGGGAAACAGTGGAAACAGTGGCTGACTTTATTTTTCTGGGCTCCAAAATCACTGCAGATGGTGACTGCAGCCATGAAATTAAAAGACGCTTGCTCCTTGGAAGGAAAGTTATGACCAACCTAGATAGAATATTAAAAAGCAGAAACATTACTTTGCAAACAAAGGTCTGTCTAGTCAAGGCTATGGTTTTTCCAGTGGTCATGTTTGGATGTGAGTTGGACTGTGAAGAAGGCTGAGCATCGAAGAATTGATTTTTTTGAACTGTGGTGTTGTAGAAGACTCTTGAGAGTCCCTTGGACAGCAAGGAGATCCAACCAACCCATCCCAAAGGAGATCAGTCCTGGGTGTTCATTGGAGGGACTGATGTTGAAGCTGAAACTCCAATACTTTGGTCACCTGTTGAGAAGAGCTGACTCATTGGAAAAGACCCTGATGCTGGTAAAGATTGAGGGCAGGAGGAGAAGGGGATGACAGAGGATGAGATGGTTGGATGGCATCATCGACTCGATGGGCATGGGTTTGGGTGTACTGTGGTAGTTGGTGATGGACAGGGAGGCCTGGCATGCTGCAGTTCATGCGGTTGCAAAGAGTTGACACCACTGAGCGACTGAACTGAACTGAACTGAACTGAACTGAACTGATTTGCAGGGGGCGCTCTGCAGAAAGAGAGAGGCAGTGGAACTTCCCTCAGCAAAGCCAAGGGGTCTCGAGGAGAGGTGAGCCTGCTGTCGGCCAACCCAGCCCCTCAGAGAGAGAGAGACAATCATAGGCAACACGGGTTCCATCTAAGCAGTTCTGCTTTATTGCCACAAACTCTTGGTTTATATAGGCAAGCAAGGGGGTTTTGCGAGGGACTTTCCATAGTTGCACCAATCACGTTAAAGGTCAAATCGTCATGTGCCTTCATTATAACAGGAGTCTATGGTGATCACGTGCTGTCCATGTGCACGGAAATCAAGAAAGCCAATCAAAAACTTTAACATAGACCACGCCCCTATCTCTTCCACCAGGCGCCATCTTAGTTTCTGACTGTAAAGCTACCCATCTTTTTTAAGGTTTCCCATTTAGGGCCCCACACTGATTATTATCTTCTAGTATACTATATAGGTCATTTATGATTTTATTTATGTCTACCTTTCCAATCTAGAATATAAGGTTTTTGAAATGAGGCTTTTTGTCATTTTTGTTTGTTGATACAATCATAGGAGCTAAAATATTGCCTAAAGCTTAGTGAGCACACATTAGCTATCTTCAGATTAAAGGGAATTAGTGAATAAATGAACAAAATAAACTCAGTAAATATAAAGAGTAACTTTTCATGAACACTGTTCTTATTCCTGAATAAAATGGCATATGATAAGACATGATTTATGATACATGATAAGAAAATTTGGTTATGATCAAGGTGACATCACAACCCATCCAGAGATACATCAGAAAAAAAAAATGTGAATTGACGTGTATGCAAGATTATTTGTTGAAGCATTATTTGTAATGGCAAAATATAATAATAAATAAATAAATTTTCCAAATGTCCAACAATAAGATATCAGTTGAATAAACTTTGCTACATATACACAATGGAACACTCATAATGAATTGCTAAAATTTGATGAAGGTAGACACTCATATGAGACAATCTCCATGATATATTATAAAGCAAAAGAGCTAACTGCAGAAAATGGCACACACAGTATGCTGTTTTGAACCTGCTTAAGAAAGATGAATAATATGAAATGCCAAGCATTATATGTGCATATGTGTGTGTGGACAATGTTATATTTGTTCAGTTAAACACTAAAAAGATAAGTGAAAACTAATAAAGCATGTATGTGTGTTAGTCACTCAGTCATATGTGACTTTTTGCAACCCCATGGACTGTAGCCCACTAGGTTCTGCTGTCCATGGAATTTTCCAGGCAAGAATACTGGAGTGGGTGGCCTTTTCCTACTCCAGGGAATCTTCCCGACTCAGGGGACGATCTCTGCTTCTCCTGTCTCTCCTGCGTTGGCAGGCAAGATTCTTTACCACTGAGCCACCTGGGAAGCAATAAAGCATGGCTGTCTATAATAGGAGTAGAAAGTAAAAATTCTCTGCATCTACCTCATACAGTTTTAGAAATATAAAGAATTTGGCTTTGGAAATATAAAATATTTTATGATCAAAAAATTAAAGCCAAATAAATAAATAATGGTAATTCTTAAAAATTCAAAACAAAGACAAATGAAACTATTATCAAATTGCTGATATAATTTCACCCAGAAAAATGATTATTTCAAATTACTTTAAGAAACTATATTTTAATTTTGCATACCAATGACATATAATTCAAAGACATGGTCCAAGAAATCTCAAAATATATCAGTTCAGTTAAGTTCAGTCGCTCAGTCGTGTCCGACTCTTTGCGACCCTATGAATCGCAGCACGCCAGGCCTCCCTATCCATCACCAACTCCTGGAGTTCACTGGGACTCACGTCCATTGAGTCAGTGATGCCATCCAACCATCTCATCCTCTGTCATCCCCTTCTCCTCCTGCCCCCAATCCCTCCCAGCATCAAAGACTTTTCCAATGAGTCAACTCTTCCCATGAGGTGGCCAAAGTACTGGAGTTTCAGCTTTAGCATCATTCCTTCCAAAGAAATCCCAGGGCTGATTTCCTTCAGAATGGACTGGTTGGATCTCCTTGCAGTCCAAGGGACTCTCAAGAGTTTTCTACAACACCACACTTCAAAAGCATCATTTCTTTGGTGTTCAGCCTTCTTCACAGTCCAACTCTCACATCCATACATGACCACTGGAAAAACCATAACCTTGACTAGATGGACCTTAGTCGGCAAAGTAATGTCTCTGCTTTTGAATATGCTATCTAGGTTGGTCATAACTTTTCTTCCAAGGAGTAGGTGTCTTTTAATTTCATGGCTGCAGTCACCATCTGCAGTGATTTTGGAGCCTCCCTCCCAAAAATATATATATGTATCTAATTGTCAGCAGTGATACTGGTATTGTTATGTAAAAAAAATATAGTAGGGTAATGTGTAAGCAATTGTTTAATGTTGTTGGTTACCAATATTTTCCATAGAAGAGAAAAGAAACATGAATTTAAAATAAAAAATAAATAAAGTAAATTTTTTAGGGAAATAAAAGAAAACAAAAACTTCAAATATTACATTGGGAATGGAATAAAGAATAAAATTGTTAATTTTATTTATTTGTTAAAAGTCTTGAGAACCAAGAAGTCTGAGGAATGCTATCCCAATATCAATGAGTACTCTTATTGTCCAAATTGTGATCCATGCCACCTTTTCTATTAGAAGTAACCAGTTGTCCTTGGAGAAATGGTTGATAAATATAAGACAAGCATTGGATATTTTATTGTTCCAGGAGCTCTCAGCAGGACCAAGAACTCAACCTGAAAGAGTTCCCACTGGTAAAAGATGAACAATTTGAGCATTAGTCTTTACTAAATGCAATCAATCAGTTGAGATATCTGAAGTATCTACAACACTTGCATTCATTTTAGTTTTTCCCATTCAAAATTGGGAATTTTAGCATTTAGAAATTTGTCAACTTGACTGTAGCCCACTAGGTTCTTCTGTCCATGGAATTTTCCAGGCAAGAATTCTGGAGTGAGTTGCCATTTCCTTCTCCAGAGGATCTTCCTGACCCAGGGGTCAAACCTGCATTTCCTGCATTGGCAGGGGGATTCTTTGCCACTGAGCCACCAGGGAAGTCCCCTTCACAGATAAATGTAATGAATTTTTTGTTTTGTGGAGGCATTTTGTGAAAAAGACATTTTGGAGACAAGCAAAAAAGAAATTTGTTTACACTCTGAGTATTTGCTCATAATAAGGAATTACTGATAATTAGGTGCTATAATGGCACTATAGTTTGTAAACTTTATCCATATTACTAGCAATGTATACTAAAAGCCATGTAGGGATGAAATGGAATCTTGATATGTTCACTACAGTAACACATTTTTTAAAAGAATGTTTATGAAGGATAGTTGACAACTGTTGAATCTGAGTAATAGATGTGTAGATTTATCAGACCATTCACTTTACTTTGGTATACGTTTACATATTTTCCAACATGTCTTAAAATAATGAGTAATGTTAAACCTCCAGTGTTGCTCCTATGTTCTAAAAGATGATGAACCATTATTCTCTTGCCATGAGCCTGGGAATTACTATACTCTTAGAAGTGATGGACCTTGAGGGACTATATCTGGCACTTTTTTGGAATCTCTATGTGTCCTTCTCACTAGCTCCCAATGTAGGAAATTGTGGACCATACGTCCCTTTCAACTAGTAAGAGTGTCCCGAATCTGAGTCTAGTTCTATCCATTCCTATGTGAACATTGGCAAGTTTCTTTAAATTTAGGACTCCTATAATATAAAATAATAAAATAAGCATAGGATAGGACTGCTGGGAAAATCTTGGGTAATGTGTGTGGAGCACTCATGCAGGGCTTGGCATATATCTTGTCATCATTCCTTGCTTCATTTCCAGTGGAGTCGTGCCCAGCACGTAGATTCTTCTGAGTCACACTAGTTATTGAAAAAAGCAACATGACAGATGATTGCCATTGTATTTGCATCACATTATTTTTATTGAAAATGTATGTATTTACCCTGGCTAGAGTCCAATAAAAGTCATTGAGAGAACAAACTTGGTTCCTAGAAAATTGAAAAAAAAATTACAAACTAAAAAACCAGTGCTCTTTTTGGAGTGGATTAAACACACACACACACACACACACACACACACACACACATATGTGAAGAGTTTCAATGTTAACCGTGTAGCAGTGTAAAAATATAAAAAGCATAAAATATATTTCATGGGATTTTTATAATATTATAAATATTATTCTTTCTTAATCAAACTGAATTTTTTAAAAATCTCAGAAACAGAGAGAACACACATTTTATTTCTATTTAAGTTTAAAATGGACCCTTGGAGGAAAGTATAAATTCAATTTCTCCTGATTTATCAGAGATTTTGGTTGTATTTGCCTGATGGTCTTCTTTCTCTTTTACCTAGGAACTGAAAGCTGTTTCTTTTTAACTTGGCATCACCAATAGAGATGCTATTCTCAAATTTGGCTCTGAAAGCATCTTTTTCTGTAACACTGTATTATTTCTATAGCTGTTGTTATTGCTGAGACCAAACAGCCCCATTTCTTAAGAAACATCCCAGTGAGAGCTATTTGGATGAGGTAGGTATTTACATGCAATAGATTTCCCCTTCTTCCCCACGCTCCATTATATAGTTAGGGGCTATTTGTTCTCTTTTCAAGGAGAAACATTGGGCTCTTCTTACTTCTTCAGAAAGGACTGGGTTTGTGAATTTCTCATCCTTTGTTAAATGAGCGTGCTCAAACACCATATGTTTAGAATAAACTTCAAACTCAGTATTCTGTAATAACCTTTGTGGGAAAAGAATCTTAAAAAGAGTGAATATATCTATATGTATTACTGAATAACTTGGCTGTATACCACCTGAAACTAATACAACATTGGAAACCAACTATACCTTGATATAAAATAAAAGTTAAATTAAAAAATAAACTCAGATGAAGCACTCAAGGATTTTGATCATGCTTTTTTTACTTCTTCTCTAGCCTCATCTCAGCAGCTCTTCTAGAGATAATTTTCATTGCAGCTTTACAGAGCTCAGAGCTTCTTCAAAGTCTTCCCTTTTATGTACTAATCCTCTCCTCTCCTACTTGCCCAGCTAATTTTTACTCACCCTGTAGTATACATTTCAAACATCTCCTATTCCAGGAAGTCTTCTGTATTAGTTTCCTGTGACTTCTCTAACAAATACCACAAACTCGGTGGCTTAAAATAACACATTGATTCTCTTTACAGTTCTGGAGGTCTCACATCTGAAATGGGTATCACCAAGCTGAGGTCAGGTATTAGCAAAGCCACCCCCCCCCCAGAGACTCTGCAGGAGAATCTGTTCCTTGTCTCTTTCAGCTTCTAGTGGCTGCCAGCATCCCTTGGCTTGTGATCACATGGCTTCAACCTTTAAGGTCAGCGTCTTCAACGCTCCTTCTCTTTCCCATCTTCACAATGCCTTTTCTTCTGTGTATCTTCGTGTCAAATCTCCCCCTCGGACTATCTCTTATAAGGATACTTGTGATTATATTTAGGGCATATCTGGATAATAGAGAATAATTTCTGCTTCTAAAGATCTTAATCACATCTGTAGAACCCCTTTATCCAAATAAAGTGGCATTTAAAGTTTCCAGGGATTAGACTCTGAAATGTTTTGGGGAAAATTAGTCAGCCTGATATATCTTCCTTGTTCTTTACCTCCAACTCTAGCTCTGCTTTCCAGATGGATTATAACATTTTCTCTAAATATTGATTTAAAACCCTGTATTTAACATTATCAGGCTTCCCGTGTGGCTCAGTGATAAAGAATCCACCTGCCAATGTGGGAGACGCAGGAGACACAAGTGCAATCCCTGGGTTGGAAAGATCTCCTGGAGGAGGAAATGGCAACCCTACTCCAGTGTTCTTGCTTGAAAAATCCCATGGACAGAAGAGCCTGGCAGGTGACAGTCCATGGGGTCTCAAAGAGTCGGACACAACTGAGTACACATACATACATTTATTTTTGTTTAATTAAAATTTATTTATTTTAATTGGAGGCTAATTACTTTACAATATTGTGTTCATTTTGCAATATTACCATGGTACTTGAGAGTCCCCTGGACTGCAAGGAGATCCAACCAGTCCATTCTAAGGAGATCAGCCCTGGGATTTCTTTGGAAGGAATGATGCTAAAGCTGAAACTCCAGTACTTTGGCCACCTCATGGGAAGAGTTGACTCATTGGAAAAGACTCTAATGCTGGAAGGGATTGGGGGCAGGAGGAGAAGGGGACGACAGAGGATGAGATAGCTGGATGGCATCACTGACTCGATGGACGTGAGTCTGAGTGCACTCTGGGAGTTGGTGATGGACAGGGAGGCCTGGCGTGCTGTGATTCATGGGGTCGCAAAGAGTCGGACACGACTGAGCGACTGAACTGAACTGATGATGACAGTGATGGCAATGTTGATGCTGATGGCTGAGATATATCAAGTGCTTATAGCACACTGGGCACTACTCAAAGAATTTCACAGATATTATATAAATGAGCTCATATAGCAATTATAAAACGTAGGTGCAATATTCATCCCATTTTTCAGATGATGAAACTCAGCTACTGTGTCTAGCAAGTGGACCTGCTGAGGTTTGAACCCAGACAGTCCAATCCAGAGCCTGTGTAGCATTGTACCGTGAATATCTATTCACCTGCTATCTCCCCAGTTCATATAGGGTCCTGGAAATCAGCCAATATTCCCAGCTTCTAGCACACAGTTGATACTCAGTGATGTTTAGGAAATAAATTTATAAGCAGATTCTAAACTGAATCTGCTCTTAAATGGATATGGGGTCTCAGGTATGTATGTAAACCTTTCTGGACCTCAATGTTTAATTAAGATGTTGGACTTTGGATGACCTCCATGATTCCTAATGCCTGAACAGATTATCTAAGAAGTCCATTTGAGCTCTAAAATTTGACCATTGGATTAAGGTGACTGATTCCCTTGGCCTGGGTTATTGAGAATAGTCAGCCCAGGATGCTGTTAATGATTTACCACACGAGGGAAGTTAACTTTGGAAGTAGAAGTCATTATGGAATGTCCATGTTCCAAAAGCTTTGAAGGAATGCCAGGAGCATTAATCATGTCTGCTTTCCCAAAATAGGCACATCACTTTTACTTCTGATGGGAAAGACTAGCCTTTTTGGGTTCTCTCAAATGACGGTGTTTTATTCATTTATTACCCGTCATCTCTGCACCCTAATGACACAGACTTATTCCACACAGGTGACCTACCCACATAATAAATGAATACTAATATCTCAGTCTTAGGTTGGAGGATCCAGGTCACATACCTATGTAACATTCTGGCAATAGGTTAATGAAATGTGAATCAAATAAATTCAGAAATTAACCACAGATGTAAAAGTTGCATGCATGCACACACATTTAGTGCTTCCTACACAAGTCACTTCATAAAGCATTTCTCAAATACTAGAATGTGAACCTTCTAGACACTCATAAATATTAATTGGCAATGAAGAGAAATGTTGAAAAAGTTATCAAGTATACTGTGTAGTGCTGACTTGGTGTTTGAGAGTTCTCAGAAGCCCTCTTCAGTTGGAATAATAATCATGGAAACCTGAACTAAATAAAAGACTTCAGGCTAAACTCTGAACGAAGTTGCATATGATTAACTTTCATTATCATTGATGTGTATTATGGTCATATCCCCGGTGACACGTGACTGGCAAAATGCTGCTTTAGTAGCAAAACTGTTACCTTGCTGCTGTTGCTGCTATTTCAGGCTGGGCTCTTGGTATGAGGTGATGATTGCATGGCCCAAAAGCTGCTTCCTTTAGTGGAAATAGCATAGACTCTGAAGCCAGACAAGAATGGATTCAAATCCCAGACACTGCTGTTAAGTTGTGTGGCTATGGGCAGACTGGCTGACTGCTCTTCCTGTGAAATAAGGGAAACAGTGCCAGGTTTAATGGAGTCAGAGGTGGAAAAGATGAGATGTTGACCAGTAGGGAGAGTCCATTTGACCACCATTCCCACACTGAGTTTCTCTAATAGGTTCCTGAGGGAGAAATGCTTTGACAAAATTCCCTTCTCAAATCCATACAGAAAGTCACGTTCCATATGGATGACTTAGGCTTTGGTTCCAAATCAGCATCTGTAATTTTTAAATCTTATTTTTTGTTACATCTTTGTTGAGACAGAAATCATATACATGAAATTCACTTTTTTATAGTGTACA
Source organism: Capra hircus (assembly GCF_001704415.2). Taxonomy (NCBI): domain Eukaryota; kingdom Metazoa; phylum Chordata; class Mammalia; order Artiodactyla; family Bovidae; genus Capra; species Capra hircus. The sequence continues at coordinate 106,948,520 of NC_030813.1, forward strand.
ACGAATGACTTTTAATATATTCACAAAGCTGTACATTGATCACCACTAATTTCATAGTATTAAATAATTCCATTATCCTCCCAAAGAAACCCCATACCCATTAGCAACCACTCCCAGTGTTCCCTCCTCTCATACCCTAGCAACAACCAAGTTGTTTTCCATCTCTATCCACTTGCCTGTTCTGGATATTTCATATAAATGGGATTATACTATAAGTTGTCTTTTGCATCTGCCTTCTTTTATTAAAACAATGTTTTCAAGCTTCATTTCAGATTGTACCATGTATTTTATGCTTAAATAATATTCTGCTTAACGTATATATCACTTTTAATTGATCCATTTATCAGTTAATGGACATTTAATTAATGTTTGCTCTTTGGCTATTATACATAATCCTGCTATGAGCATTTCTGTACACCTACTTTTTACAGACATATGCTTTCAATTATCTTGGATAGACCTAGGAATGGAACTGCTAGATTATATGGTATGATTTGTTTTCTGTTATTGTTGTTGTTGTTCAGTTACTAGGTCGTGTCTGACTCTTTGCAACTCCATGGAAAGTAAGAATAATTTCCCTACAAAATGAACATAGTCTAATTCTTGGAACTTGTAAATAGGCTATGTTCCATGGCAAATGGAATTTAAGTTTGCATATGGAAATAAGGTTGCTCATCAGCTGAGTTTAAGAAAAGGAGATTATCTTGATTAATGGAGAAGGACCATGACATTGAAAGGGTCCTTAAAAATGGAAGAGGGAGGCAGAGTCAGAGTTTCTGAGGAAGTTGCTGTGGGTTGAGTTGTTCAGTCGTGTCTGATGCTTTGCGACCCAGCAGACTGCAGCATGTCAGGCTTTCCTGCCTTTCACCATCTCCCAGAGCTTGCTCAAACTCATGTCCATTGAGTTGGTGATGCCATCCAATCATCTCATCCTCTGTTGTCCCTTTCTCCTCCTGCCTTCTATGTTTCCTAGCATCAGGGTCTTTTCCAAAGAGTCAGCTCTTCATATCAGGTGGCCAAAGTATTGGAGCAGCTTCAGCATAGTCCTTCCAATGAATATGCAGGACTGATCTCCTTCAGGATGGACTGGTTTGATCTCCTTGCAGTCCAAGGGACACTCAAGAGGCTTCTCCGGTGTCACAGTTCAAAAGCATCAATTCTTTGGAGCTCAGCCTAGTTTATGTTCCAACTCTCCCACCCATACATGGCTACTAGAAAAACCATAGCTTTAATTAGATGGACTTTTGTTAGGAAAGTAATGTCTCTGCTTTTTAATACACTTTCTAGGTTTGTCATAGCTTTCCTGCCAAGGAAAAAGACTCTTTTAATTTCATGGCTGCAGTCACCATTTGCAGTGAGATGTGACTGCAAAAAGCTGGTCAAAGAGAGGCAGATTAGCTGCTTCTGAAGATGAAGGAGACAGGCCATAAGCCCACAATGGAGGCCACCTCCAGGAGCATGAAAAAAGGAAATGCATTCTCCCTTAATGCCTCTAGACGGGTTTCATTGCCATTTATATCTTGATTTTGACTCAAGGAGAGCTGTCAGACTTTTAACCTCCAGAACCTCAAGATAATAAATGTGTGATGTTTAGGTCATTAAGTTTTAAATATTTTGGTAGCCTCTTATGAACACTAACTGGCAATACCACTGTAGCAGCTGTGATGTCGAATGATTGTGGTTGATCCTTTTTGTCAAATACCTTGAGAGTAAGGGGTGTGAGTACAGAGCAAGCATTGAGTCAGTCAATAAATGATGGATTCTGAGAATGGAGTGTTTCAGTGAGCTTCCAGACAGAGCAAATCATGCAGTTCACCAGGGAAAGTCTTTTAGGATGGTCCAAATCTGGTTTTTCCTGCTCCTGTTGCTTATATGTTGCTAGTTTTCATAGCTAGTGTAGTTGCAAGTATAGTGCAGTTGCTAATATGGTTTCAATACTTTGGCCACCTGGTGCTAACAGCCAACTCATCAGACACTGATGCTGAGAAAGATTAAGGGCAGGAGGAGAAGGGGGCAACAGAGGATGAGATGTTGGATGGCATCACTGAGCCAGTGAACATGAGTTTAAGCAAATTTGGGGAGATAGTGCAGGACAGGGAAGCCTGGTATGCTGCACTCCAGGGGGTTGCAAAGAGTTGGACATGACTTAGTAAATGAACAACAGCAACAATAGTGGCAAAGCTGTTAGATTTCAAGAGCTGGAAGAAGGTGATGGTGTTACTGTCATTTAAATGCCAGAGGCTCTCTGTTCTTCCTTGATTCATCCATTTTTTTCTGAATAAACACTCCTTGGGTTACAATCCCAAGTTCTGAAAAAGTAGCTTTTGATATTTTTTTGCCATCATTGTCTTATTTTATAAAGGAGTGGATTTTCAAAGACCCTCCCTTCTGAAATTGAGCCCCTTTCTTTTGGATGTCTACTCTGGAGACATGGGTAGATCAAGAAATTCGGAGATTGGGATTTATACATACATACTACTATATATAAAATATCAATAGATAGCTAGTAGAGGCCTGCTGTATAGCATAGGGAGCTCAGTAATTACCTAAAAATATATGTATAACGGATTCACTTTGCTGTACAGGCGAAACTAACACAACATTGTAAATCAACTAGACTCCAATAAAAGTTAATTAAAAATAAAAGAATGGCTTACACTGTTGGTGGGAATGCAAACTAGTACAACCATTATGGAGAACAGTGTGGAGAATCCTTAAAAAATTGCAAATAGAACTGCCTTATGACCCAGCAATCCCACTGCTGGGCATGCACACCGAGGAAACCAGAATTGAAAGAGACACATGTACCCCAATGTTCATTGCAGCACTGTTTATAATAGCCAGGACATGGAAACAACCTAGATGTCCATCAGCAGATGAATGGATAAGAAAGCTGTGGTACATATACACAATGGAGTATTACTCAATCATTAAAAAGAATACATTTGAGTCAGTTCTAATGAGAGATGGGTGAAACTGGAGCCAATTATACAGAGTGAAGAAAGCCAGAAAGAAAAACACCAATACAGTATACTAACACATATATATGGAATTTAGAAAGATGGTAATGATGACCCTGTATGCGAGACAGCAAAAGAGACACAGATCTATAGAACGGACTTTTGGACTCTGAGGGAGAGGGAGAAGGTGGGATGATTTGGGAGAATGGCATTGAAACATGTATACTGTCATGTAAGAAACTAAGCACCAGTCAATGTTAGATGCAGGATACAGTTTGGTTGGGGCTGATGCACAGAGATGATCCAGAGAGATGATAGGGGGTGGGAGGTGGGAGAGGGGTTCAGGATTGGGAGCTCGTATACACCCGTGGCAGATTCATGTCGATGTGTGGCAAAACCAATACGGTATTGTAAAGTAAATTAAAGTAAAAATAAAAGTTATTAAAAGAGAAAAAGAAACTGTTACATAAATGGAATGTATAGTACAAATAAATAAATAAATAAAAGAATGGGACTCAAGTCATGCCATTTTAAGCTTATATTATTCTCAATCAAGGTGAATCTGAGGTGCCTACTTTACATGCTCTGTTCCCAGGAGTCCCATCCAGGCTGTACTTACCCCTCTGGATCTTCCTGCCTTACTATTTTGTCCTTCTTCTAGACCTATAGCCCACCTGGCTTAATTGGCTGTTATGAAGCCTCCTCCCCTGGACTTATTAGAATCTCACTGGCCTTTGAGGATGATGGAGTCTTGGGAAGGTGCAAGTATCTTGCAAGTATCTAGTCTCTAGACATATGTGGGGTCTATGAGTTCCAGGAATATCTTATCTGCCAAGTCCCTTTCCAGGTCTGTTAAACTGTTCCTTCTGACATCTGATGCTCTCCCCTACTGTGCACTCTGTTCTTGGAGCCATAAAAATAGGCTCTAATCCTAGATCTGATGTCTGCTGGCTTCTTAGTATTAGACGTGTTATCGTGTGTCTCAGAAATGGATAGCCAAATGGTGATAAAACAGCTATGCCACAAGGCTATTTGGATACCACAAGTGATAATTTACTGGAAAGTGCCTTCTGCAGCCTCTTATCTCATTTGACCAATTTGTCTCAGGCTGCAGGAATCTACACACTTCAATCTTCAGTTTGCTATAGCTGGTTTTTTTTTCTTTTTTTTTTCAGCTTTTACTCTTGGGTTCTCTCTGAAGATTCTTATCAATGTTAAACAATATCTTTCTGTTAATTTGAAGTTAATTTTCAAAATTGACTTTAGTCTACTCTAGATTGCTTATATAGTGATGAGGTTACTACCTCATCATTATATACTCCAGGCAAATTTTTTCTCTCATATTTCTCTGTTTGTTATTCTGTTGCCATCAATTAGTATTCTTTTCATTGTGGAAAAAGTAGCAAAATAGAATTTAACATGAAAATGATGAATATATTTCAAATAAAAACTGATGTCACCAATCATAATAATAAGTTGAATAGAGACACATTTTGGAAGAATAGATTTATTAGATTACATGAAATTTATAAAGATAGAATACAGACACACACACACACACATACATACACAACTTTTCCCAAGCAGTCATTACAATATTCACATTTCAAACAGCACTGTTAGCACTTTTAGTTTCATCAAAATGATATCAACCAACATGTAAATCTGATGTTGATCCCTTGGAGCATAATGTTCTATAGTTTTGTTTGTGATGACTTGGTGAATATTTTCAGGTTTTATACTCATATAAAAGCTATAAACATAAGGTGATTATAATGAGTTTATATGTGTGCATATATGTTATATTATAATAAAATTATGCAGACAGCACTAGGGGGTCCATGAGAGTGATTTCCTTGCAGATGGAATGTAGACGTTATTCAGCTTGAGAGGTATGGCTCTGCCTACAGAAACCAGGCAAAACTCTCAGGGATCCTTCAATGGGAGTTTATACACAGGCTAAAGGCACATCTTTAGGCAACAATGACAAAATAAAGAGATAAGAGAGACTTTCTCACCATGAAGGACAGAAAATTGCACGTCACCAAAAAGACACGTAAAAGTCTTGTGTGGAAACTAATTTAAAATAATCAGGAGTAAAGTAATTAGCCTCCAATTAAAATAAATACATTTATTAAAAAAATAATCAGGAGAGTTTGTCTTACTGGAAAGGGATCAAGTAAACCATGAGAATATTTGGGTGGCCCACTTTTAAGAATGTAGACCTGGAAGATAGAAGGTCTGATTTGAAATTCTATTTCTACTCCATATCTTCCAAGATGTCCCATTGGCTGCAAAGTTTAATGCTCCTAAATCTCATTTCCTTCAACTTTAAAATGTTGCCTTCATAGATTTGCTATGTGGGTCAAATTATATTGTAGAAGTGAGAATACTTTGTCAGCTACAAAATCCTGTGTGTATGATGGTGATGCTACTATATTTCATTTTGTTAGATGTTCATAAAGGGTCCCTGGAAATTTTTCTAATTCTTTGCAATGGAACATCTCGGCAAGAAGATAAAAAGTCCTAGAATGCTCAAGGTCAGTGAAATAAGCAACTCTTGCATCTAATCGAGGCTGAGATCTCAGCAAATCCAGAGTGGATGTGTTATACAAAACCTTAGGGAGATGGGTTTAGACCATATTTCTAACTGATGGGAAATTTGATTTTTTAAATAGATTTTCATTATGTTAATCACAAAGTTTCTTTTATAGGTTAAAATGACAAAAAAATAACTTGCATTTTTCATGTCTGTGCACACATATATTCCTGCACAAAATTATCCACAGAAACATCCAGACCCATCCATGTATTCATGTTTCTGTAGAGGCACACACAGTAGCATGCTTACATGTGCCCAAACCGCCTGCACACACATACCCTGCTCACTCTTGAGTGGCCCTAATTCTACTAACCACTGCTGTTGTTTAGTCATGCCTGACTCTTTGTGACCCCATGGACTATAGCACACCAGGCTCATCTGTCCTCCACTGTTTCCAGGAGTTTCCTCAAATTCATGTCTATTGAGTTGGTGATGCTATCTAACCTCTCATCCTCTGCTTCTCTCTTGCCTTCAATCTTTTCCAGCATCAGGGTCTTTGCCAGTGAGTCAGTTCTTTGCATCAGGTGGCCAAAGCACTGGATCTTCAGCATCAGTCCTTTCAGTGAATATTCAGGATTAATTTCCTTTAGGATTGACTGGTTTGATCTCCTTGCAGTCCAAGGGACTCTCATGAGTCTTCTCCAGCATCAATTGTCCATAGTGACCCAAAGTCTGTTTTGATTAACTACCGATCCTCTTTATAAGGACAGGACAAAATGTCCTGATCTTTCCATCTCACAGTATTTATCTCAACCAGGAATTCCTTGAATCCTATCATTCAAAGCAGTCTTAGAAAGCATTTGGGGAGCCACAAAATTAGGTTTGAGAGACTGTCAGACCTATATTTGAATTATGACTTTGGGCAAGTGCTTGATCTTTTTGAGTCTCAGTTCCATTGTTTATAATTTGGTGATAGTGAACACTGCCTCATGGACATGAAGGTGTTAAATGCGATGATGTATAAGTTTGTTCTATGCCATTTTGATTCTATTTGAAGGTGGTGTTTTTTTGGAATGATACATATATGTGGATAGGAAGGAACACAGAAATTTTAGATGAAGTCAGTCAAGAAGCATTCTCAACCAAAATAACCCCAAGGTCCTTAGTAGGAGAAACTCATGGATCTTTTTAGTGTTGACTTGTTACCAGTTTGGCTATCTTTCCTGCCCATCTTTTAAATTCTTATCATTTTAGTATTAAACTTTCTTTGATAAGAAAGAAAGTGTTAGTTGCTCAGTTGTGTCCAATTCTCTGCAACCCCATGAGCTGTAGCTTGCCAGGCTCCTCTGTTCATGGAATTTTCCAAGCAAGAACACTGGAGTGGGTTGCCATCCTGTTCTCCAGACAGTCGTTCTGACCCAGGGTTGGAATCTGGATCTCCTGCATTGCAGGAGGATTCTGTACCATCTGAGCCACCAAGAAAGTGAACCAAACTTCCTTTGCTTGCTCGGATTCACTAATCTCTCCTGATTTCCCATGGTTTCACTAGACATACTATACCTCAAGGCATGCTTTCAGCTTCTGACTCCATCATAATAGTTATGGTCTCACCATGTTGCTCAATGAACATTTGTAAAAGAAGAACTTGATGTCAAGACTCATCTTTTTCACATCAGGCCACACACATTTAACTTTGAAGTCCCACAGATCCAAGAGAAAAATCTAACTACAACATGTATTAACTCTGAGGCCTTAAGCAACTTGCTAAACACTCAGAATCTCAGTTTTCCCATAGTCATATGGAGAAAATTATGGTTCTTATTTCCACTGGATGGTTGTTTGGATTAAATCCAATAATGTATGGTAATAGATTTTGTCTTGCACATCGTGTATATTGAACCATCAGTTCAGTCCAGTTCAGTCGCTCAGTCGTGTCCGACTCATAAAGAAGTGCTATTCTTTCGTCTCAGTTCTGGTCGTAGACCAGAGGTCAGTCTCAAGTGTAGGTTGCCTTTTTGCCAAGTGCCCAGCCATAGTCCATCAGTTACAGCCACTGACCAACAGAGCCTGCAACTTGTTCCCTTAGACAAGAATGTCTGCAGGTGCAGCTTTCTGTAACCATATCTACTCAAGAGACTATGGCATGTGGTTTCCTTTAATTCTTATAAAGTTAGAAAATAATGCAATAAAATTAAGATGTGTATGTATATCTATAAATAGCTTTGTATAAGACCATTAATATTCAACAAATTAAAACTTTACTCCCTTTCCATATAGCTGCCAAAAAAAAAAAAAAAAGGGCCCTCTGAGAAATATTCAGAAGGAGGTATTCTCATGGTGTTGTGATGAATACTTCTACTAAATCTAGGGACTGAGTAGGAGCGGGTGAGGCTTTCAGAGGTGACCGTATAAGCTCTGAAAAGAGTACAAGATAGGTTAGCGAGCATGAGTGTGGGGACAGTGGTTCCCATTCCCCCATACTATTGGCAGATACATGTTCAAAATGGGAATCCCCATCCCACAACCTAGTTTTCTGCAAAAAAGTGAAATGATAGCCTAATGATTTTAGTTTCCCAACAAATATATCCCCCTTACCAAGTAATCTGGGTTCAGAATCAGGGAAATCTGGGTATCATTAATAATTACTAGTTCAAAGAATTTACTAAGTACTTGCCAAGAGTCCAACCCTTGTGTTGGACCAACCTTTACTTGTTAGTCTCTAGATTCTACAAAGGGAAACTTCCAGAAAAGCTGTCATTAATGAGCAGTGACCACAGGAGCCCGGTGAAAGTAGTTCAGTCGTGTCTGACTCTTGAGACCCCGTGGACTGTAGCCCATCAGGCTCCTCTGTCCCTGGGATTCTCCAGGCAAGAATCCTGGAGTGGTTGTCATTTCCTTCTTCACACAGGAGCCCAGATTGCTTCATATTTTCCTGAATTATTTCTGGGCTCCTCAGTGAAGAATCAGACAAAGGTTCAGAAAACTACCACTTCCACCGAGTTCCCCTCACACTTCCAGGCACCAAGGTCCCCTCTGGGACTGCTATGGACCTGAGAATGCCAAGTCATGTAGCTTGCAGCAGGTAGAGAAGGCCTCATTGATCTGGGGTTTATAGTGTCACAAAGGTCCCAGAGCAGCTATGTTTGGCTCTCCATAGAAACTTGTCAAATAGGTATGCTTTTAGTCTCTGGAAAGGCAAAAACTGAAAGATATGGAAGCAAAAAGAGAATAATATAACAGCCATCTGTATACCTGCCGCTTGCAATTAAGAAGTATTAACATTTACAATATTTCCTTCACACATTGTCGTTAATATAATAATATTACTGTAAATTTGGAGCTCAGTGCTTTGTCCCACTCCAAATCACCCCCTCCTTCCCAAGAGACAACTATGAGGATTAATTTGATGTACAAGTCAAATATTTATATCTTATGAGTCCAATATTTATATCTTGAATTCATAAACCATATGCTGAAGTTTTAAAAATTTTGTACAACTCTTGTTGTTCAATATATTCATCTTTATGTAATTAGATTAGGTTTCATTTAACATGCTGTTTTCTAAAGTCCCTGTCGGCCTGTTTAAAACTAGTTCATTTGTTTAAATTGCTGAATTGTATTCCACTGATAGATGTATTGTTGCTGTTGTTGTTTAGTCAGTAAGTTGTGTCCAAGTCTTTGTGACCCCATGGGCTGTAGCCTTTCAGGTGCCTTTGTCCATGGGATTTCCCAGGCAAGAATACTGTAGTGGGTTACCATTTCCTTCTCCAGGAATCTTCCTGACCCAGGGATCAAATCTATGTCTCTTGCATTGGTAGGCAGATTCTTTACCACTGAGTCAACAGGAAAGCCTGATAGCTGTATATGTTGGAATCTTATGCAGATTTGGATTTAGGAAGAAATAGCCAACATGTTGTACTGAGAAATCCATGGTTATCTCTGAATTAAGGCTATTTACTTGTTTATTTTTCCTTTCTGAGTTAAATTTGCCATTCCGTATACTTTTTCTTAGGATGAATCTTTATTTCACTTAATTTTCTATATTGAATTTTATCGTGCCATGGAATAACTTCTTTGATATTTTCATGTATTTCTGAACCTCAGGGAATATTATTGATTCTGATTTCCATGATCTATCACTGCAATTTACCAAACATTTTCATATATGCCTAAACTCAGCAGTAGAGTTGAGAAAATTATTCAAATTCACTAGCAGAGCTTCAGACCTGCCATCTCTTTCATTATGCATTTAATTATTCTCTATCTTCTATAGGAATTCTCAGGTACAAAATTGGTTTTATCAAACACTCAATACCTCTTTCCTTTCTAGAAATGAGAATCACATAACTGATTGTGATTTATTTTTGTCTTGACCACTGGGAAGCTCAGAACCAGATTCATTGCTGAGATAGAATTGTGGCTTTTCCTTGGAGCTGAAGGTTTACTTCAGCTTCATTTAGCTATTTCATAGGATATTCCAAAATGATGCAGTTCATTTGTAAAAAGAGGCTATAATTTATGTAACCATAAAATTATTGTGTAAACTGGAGACTTTTAAAAATGAAAGGTGACAAAAAAGTAGTCAATATTACTTACTTTTTTGAGCCAACATGTTTTTATATGGAGTGATATCTAAATGAACTTTCTAAATTTCCATGAGAAAAATATTCATATTCAGATGTAGTCTTATTTAAATGACTTCCACTTTTTGCAAAAGATGAAAGCTTTTTTTTTTTTAATGTTCTTTGTGCTGAGACTCTGACTGACCCCTTCCTGACTCATGTGGTGGGTTAGGCCTGTCTGACTCTTTGTGATCCCAGGGACTGTAACCTACCAGTCTCCACTGTCCATGAGATTTCCCAGGCAAGAATACTTATGTAGGTTGCCATTTCCTCCTCTAGGGGATCTTCCTGACCCAGGGATGGAACCCACATTTCATGCATTACAGGTTCCTGACTCATGGTAAGCACTATGTATGATTTTACCATTTTTTTTCTGCTCTGGGATACAGTTTTGTTCCAATTATGCACTGAATGAAACAAACAAAGAAAACACCATCATCAATAACAACTACAACAATAAGAAAGTGCCTTTAGGGTATTTTCAAGACTTGCCTTATAATATCAAGGCCTCTGATCACTTATTCAAGGTTTAATATGTCAGACACTATGCTAAGTACTATATATCTTATATATTTTACTCTTCAACACAGGTATCTGATATAGGTACTTTCTCCTAGTCTTAAAGAGGTAGAATCTTGGGCTCAGAGAGAAACATTTAGTTTCCCAGGATCATACAGTATGTGCATGACTGAATGGGAATTTATTACAGGCTCATTTTCTTTCGGAGCCAGTGCTTGTAACTGCTAAGTTGCATCATATTAATAATGCAAGCAACTTTTTCTAAACGAATGATATTTCTTATCTGCGTGGCTATTCACTCAATCATAGAGTTGGGGAGGGTACTTTATTTTTTCAGTAATTATTAACTTAGAAATTGTAGCTTGCCAAAAGGCTTGCTCAGGTCAGAGCCATCATTAACAAAACTTTACCAGTTCTTATCAAGAACCGACTCAATGGACCGATGCAACCCGCATGAATTTGAATAAACTCCGGGAGATGATGAAGGACAGAGGAACATGGAGTGCTGCAGTCCATGGGACTGCAGAGTCAGACAGGACTCAGCGACTGAACACCACCACCAACTTATCAAGGATTATAAGTCCTCTTGTGTGCAAGTTCCTCTTCTTTGTCAAACCAAAAGAGGAAGGGTGTTTGGCTGTATGTGGCAAAAACTATCAGATGATAGGGGGAGAAAAAATGACTTGTTCTGCTGTAGGAGAAACCTTGTGTCAGCAGGGCTGAGGCTCTTAGCTTCTTTAGGCGGTTAAGGCCGTTGAGGGCTTAGCTCCTGGTAGTCAGCAGTCAGTTTTCTAAGTAGCAGGAGAATAGTTCTGATCAAACCCATCTCTCTCTTACTTTTTTCTCCCTGTTTAATGTTTCCCCTTCTTTTCACCCATCTCTTTCCTCCAGGATCACTCAAAGCTGTGTCACTCTCAAGAGAGTTGCTAAGATGGCTTCTGCCCCTATTGGCATAAGCTGAATTTCCCCCAGTGTCAGGCAGTCCCTCACCAAAGACAAAGTATGCAAGCCTATCATGTGTCTTTGGTACTTTAAAAATATATGTATTTATTTGTTTTTGGCTGTGTTGAATCTTAGTTGACATGAAGTGTGTGAGATCTCAGATCTTAGTTCCTTGACCAGGTATCAAACCCATGTTTCCTGCATTAGAAGGTGAGTTCTTAACTGCTGGACCAGCAAGGAAGTCCCACCCTTGGTACTTTTTGAATGATTAAGCTTCACAGGTTGAATTCAGCCCTGTCTGTGGTTCCCAAAGAAATCTCCATATTCAATCGCCTGTTTTGAATCATCCTTTTGAACATTCATATCCTTTTTCTTCCTGCCCTACTATCTTTTCTCTGATTATCTCTTTGGTATTCCTCCTTGGCCTTATAATATTTTGTATTCAAATTTTGTTCTTATTAAAATGTTTAACTTAAAAAAATAAGATTTAATTTTTCTACATTTTAAGTTTTTTACTTTTCCAAAAAAAAATGAAATTTTGCCCTTTCTTTCCTCATATTTGTTCCATGATGTTTGTCTTTGTCTCTCTCAGTCCTGATTTTGGCTTTACTCTTCTGGACAAGATTTATTTGAATAGGTCTACTGGTAACATCTCCTCCATTTGGCAAGCTCAAAGGTGATCCTGATTTAGATTCTTTTCTTTGAGGCATCTCTCTCGCTTGCATATTTTCTAGGATAGCCCTAGATAATCTAGATAATAAGAGGAAATTGTCATAAGTGGTGAGCTTCCCGGGTAACACTAGTGGTAAAGTTCTTGCCTTCCAATGCAGGAGACATAAGAGACATGGGTTTGATCCCTGGGTCAAGAAGATCCCCTGGAGGAGGGCATGGCAACCCACTCCAGTATTCATGCCTGGAGAAACCCTTGGACAGAGGAGCCAGGCACACCACAGTCCATAGGGGTGCAAAGAGTAGGACACGACTGAAATGACTTAGCACGCATGCCTGCATGCATCATAAGGGGTAAAAAACAGAACCTTCATAATTTGATTTGATATCAATAAGAACTTAAGAATATGCACATCATTCGTAGAGCAAACAAAGAGCAAAACATACAGTCAATAGGTTATACAAAGACTCTTTTAGAATAACTCCTTATTTGCTATAGTCCCAAACTCATACATATATAGCAAAATAACTGAGGCAAGAGAAGACTTTATGAAAATTAATAAAATCCCTCACACCGTACAACAATTCTGCCTTCTATTCTCCTTCCAAAGAGACCATTGTTTCCACGCAGCTTTTGTTCAGAGTTGTATTTCATTTAGCCGTCTTACATGCAAAAGCAATAATGGACATACATACATTTATTTTTTTATGACATAATTGTTTTTTCTCCAGAGAAACGGCTCCTTTGATGTCCAGGAAGAAAAGAGGCAAATGTTGCCTTGAACTAGTTTCTTTGTTCTATTGAGCTAGTTATATTGCACATAGGGAATTCTGGGAGAAGCGCAGCATCATAAAAGACAGTCTGGGTACTGGAGTCAGCCACCTGGGTTTGAATTCTGGCTGTGCAACTTTCCAACTGTGTGATATTTGCTGTTACTTCAGCAATATGTCCCCCACCATCACCTTTTCTCAAATAATATGAACTCCTTCAGAGGGTTTTGTGAGGATGGTATTCAGATCAAGAGCTTAGCACATTGCTGTGAAACAGCTGGTGAATGTGTTAGTTGCTCAGTCATATCTAACTTTTTGTAACCTCTGTGGACTGCAGCCTGCCAGACTCCTCTGTCCATGGAATTCTCCAGGCAAGAATACTGGAATGGGTTGCCATTCTCTTCTCCAGGGGATCTAACCGACCCAGGGAATGAACCTGGGTCTCCAACATTGCAGGCAGATCCATCACTGTCTGAGCCACCAGAGTAGCCCCAAACAGTCAGTACTCAATCAACTCTAGCCATTCTTACCTTGTAAGAAAGAAAGCAGCTTTTACAAATTGTAAAAGGAAGATCACAGGTTCTACAGTCATTTAATTGTGCGACATTAAGAAACTGTGATTCCTGTCCAGTTACTTCTTGGAATCGCAGTTCCTCTATCACAAACATGTGGAAAATCATACAAATCCCTAAACGTTCTTCAGAGAGTTCATATATGTAAAGGCACAAGATAGGGGCTTCCCTGGTGGCTCAGAGGTTAAAGCGTCTGCCTCCAATGCGGGAGACCCGGGTTCGATCCCTGGGTCGGGAAGATCCCCTGGAGAAGGAAATGGCAATCCACTCCAGTATTCTTGCCTGGAGAATCCCATGGACGGAGAAGCCCTAGTAGGTTACCGTCCATGGGGTCGCAAAGAGTCGGACACGACTGAGCGACTTCACCTTACTTTACCTTAGATGTCCAACAAATGCTAGTTCCTCTTCACTAGAAAAGCAGTAGAATAAACGGGAAAGAGAGAAAATGGGGACACAGATCTGAAATGGCTTATAGGATGCTGTGCACATTATAGATTAGATGAGAAGTGGCTTGGAGCCGACACCCAAGGAAGACTTCCATCGTTGTTTGATGGTGCTCTCCCTTCGCCACTGTGCCTCCAGGTGTCCCTAAGCTGGCCATCTTCTGGGAATGAGACATGGGATTTGAGCCAGTGAGTCTTCTTCCCTGATCTGTGGGACCCCCAGAATTCTGCCCAGACAACCCCCAAGGACTGAATTCTGGGTGGATCTCTCCACCAGCGTCTGTGTGTTTGTTTCTTTGCAATTGGATAAGTCTCCAGGAGATGGTATCCAGCTTCCAGGTTACCATCTCCCCTCTAGAGTCAGACAGATCTGGATTGAAGTTCCTGTCTGGACACTTTTATGTGTGACCCAAAGGGAGTTATTTAACTGGAACAAAGCCTAGAGCACTCTTCAGAGAGGACGGAGATGAAAGACAAACTGAGACAAAGGACAGAATCATCAGGGTTGGCATGCACTCAATGCTAAATCCAAGCTGACTACAGCAATCATCAATCTCTCTGTCAATGAACACGTATAGAAGCAGTGCCTGTGAGGCTCACATGGAGGCCTTCACATGTGTGGGAGGCAATCACAGCAGGGCAGGGGTGCTTTCTTGTAAAAAAGCAGAAAGAGGACTTACAGGCCCTTCTTTTGTTTCCCTGTGTTCAGTCATCTTAGGGATTTACCCACAATGAATGATTTCATTAGCACAGAGTCCTTCTCCTGGGCATTAGCCATGACTTCATGATAACTGAATAAGCAATAGGATGCTATTTACAGAGTGAGAGAGACCTGGGCCCATTCCCAACTCTATTCCTTACTATCTATGGAACTTTGGCCCAATTATTCCATCTCTGTGAATCCCCATTTTCTTATTTGCAGAAAAGAATGATAATATGTATCTATGAAAATATTTATCTGGTTAATCCTGGATTGGAGAAGGCAATGGCACCCCACTCCAGTACTCTTGCCTGGAAAATCCCATGGACGGAGGAGCCTGGTGGGCTGCAGTCCATGGGGTCGCTAAGAGTTGGACACGACTAAGCAACTTCACTTTCACTTTTCACTTTCCTGCATTGGAGAAGGAAATGGCAACCCACTCCAGTGTTCTTGCCTGGAGAATCCCAGGGATGCGGGAGACTGCGGGCTGCCGTCTGTGGGGTCATATAGAGTCAGACAGGACTGAAGAGACTTAGTTAGCTACAGCAGCAGCAATCCTAGATAGATATGACTGTGCATTTCTAGAACCAAAGGCAAAGACCAGGGTTCATTTCAATCATTTAACAAATATGTATTATGGAGCGAAGTGGGAGGGAGGTTCGAGGAGGAGGGGACATATGTATACCTATGGTTGATTAATGTTGATGTTTGACAGAAACCAACACAATACTGTGAAGCAATTACCCTTCAGTTAAAAATAAATAAAAATTTAAGAAAAGAAAGTGAAAAGTGAAAAAAATGTATTTTTCTCCTACTGTGTGCTAGGCATTGTGCTAGGCTCTTGGGGTGGCAGTAGGGAAGAGGTGTCCTATTCTCTTGGAATTTGGAATTATTGAAATATAATAAATATGTTCAGAGAATTGGAAAATTTTCCCTTTCATCACTTTGTATGGGAATGCTTTATAATTCTAGTGGCTTTGGCCTTTTGCTGTCTGTGCTCTGCCCCACAGGTGAGTTTCAAGTTCAGTGTGCCTTAGGCAAGTCCTTATTTTAAAGCCAAGAAGTTGACAATGGTAGTTTCAAGCTTGAGGGGCTCCTGAGGTGGGGGGGAGCACAGAGAACCTCACAAGGAGGGTTCTTTTGTGGGAGCACTTGGGGACCTGCCAAGTCTCTGTAATAAGAAATGGATTTGCCTTTATTTAAAGGAGGAAATGGTACTTTCCCAGACAAAGGAGGAAGAAGAGGCTGTCTCCTCTGGCTTTGGTTACAGCACTGGCTCTCTGGCTGGAGGGTAGCTAGAGTGAGGAACAAAAGTGACCAATGCAAGCCTAGTCTCGGAGACGTTCCTAGAGAAGTGAAAACAGAAGGTGGAAAAGTGCGTGCTATTGGAAAGGATGAGCCAGAATTCAAAAAGTGCCTTGCGAGGTAGCACTGTGCATGCTGTGTGCAGTATGGGTCTGGAGGTTACAGAGGCGCTGTGGTAGTACTGCTTATACTTATATCCTGGACCTGGCAGACATTGGTAGAGTTCAGAACCTCCCTCTGCCCCTCTGTGTTTCTGAGTCCCCTGCAGTTAGGTCTGGGGTCATATAACTGAGGGCTGACCAATGGGATTTGTTCAGTTCAGTACAGTTGCTCAGTCGTGTTCGACTCTTTGTGACCCTGTGGACTGCAGCACACCAGGCTTCCCTGTTCATCACCAACTCCCAGAGCTTACTCAAACTCATGTCCACCAAGTTGATGATGCCATCCAACCATCTCATCCTCTGTCATCCCATTCTCTTCCCACCTTCAATCTTTCCCAGCATCAGGGTCTTTTCCAATGAGTCGATTCTTTGAATCAGGTGGTCAAAGTATTGGAGTTTCAGCTTCAACATCAGTCCTTCCAATGAATATTCAAGACTGCTTTCTTTTAGGAAGGACTGGTTTGCTCTCCTTGCAATCCAAGGGAATCTCAAGAGTCTTCTCCAACACCACAGTTCAAAAACAAATTCTTTGGTGCTCAGCTTTCTTTATAGTCCAACTCTCACATCCATACTCGACTACTGGAAAAACCATAGCTTTGACCTTGGTCAGCAAAGTAATGGCGTTTGTACAGAGTGACTTATTCCATTCCTCGAGGACCTTCTTCGGTGCCAGTTCCTCTTCTCAGTTTTGGGAATTCAGCAGGAAACACAGCCAATGTACATTTCTGCCCTAATGGTGCTTATATATTCTGGGAGGGTGGAAAAGACAATGGGCATGGAGAAGAAATAAAATGTATAGTAAAATATATAAGTAAGTAAAATATATAAAATGCATTCATATATAATGCATATAGTGTAATAAATATACATAAAAATGCAAATTTTTATCTATAATTTCCTAAATAGAAGTGTGTGTGTGTGTGTGTGTGCTTAGTTGTGTCTGATTCATTGTGCCCCCATGGACTGTAGCCAGCTAGATTCCTCTGTCCCTGGAATTTTCCTGACAAGAATACTGGAGTGGTTTGCCATTTTCTTCTCCTGGGAATAAAGCCATATCTCTTTCATCCTCTCACTGACAGGTAGATTTTTTGCCACTAGTATCACCTGGAAAGACCAAATAGAAATAAAACTATGCATATATATGTATACTTATGATATGGGCTTCCCCAGGTGGCTCAATAGTAAAGAGTCTGCCTGCCAAGCAGGAGACACAGGTTCAATCCCTGGGTTGGGAAGATCCCCTGGAGAAGAAAATGGCAACCCATTCCAGGATTCTTGCCTGGAAAATTCCATGAACAGAGGAGCCTGGCGGAGTACAGTCACAAACGTGGACACGACTTAGTGAGTAAACAACAATAATACAAACACACACACACACATATATAATGTATGTTTGTATGTGGCATGTGTGCCTATATGTTTCAAAACAGAGACAATGATACCACTAAGCCAAAAGAAAACAAAAACAACAACAAAAACACTACTTACAAAGGATCAGAGGTAGTGGGAGAAAAATTTTAAAAAGGGTGGAATTTAAAAGAGGCCTCATAGAGAATGTGAAACCTGAAAAAAGAGGCAAAGGAAGAGAAGGTCCCAGCCAAGCAGATATCTAAGGAAAGGAAAGAATATGTCATGGTTTTCATGGAATGCACGGAGGCCAGTGGTGGAGGGTACAATAAAACAAGGGATGAGACCATGGAGGGGACAGAGCTCTGGGTCATCTGTGGTCTTAAGGCCACTTCAGGGTGGCTGGCTTGTCATTTGAAGGAAGCAGGGAAGCCAGCACAGGACTGAGATGTGATGTATTTCATGTAACCTGAGAATCGCTCAGGTGGCCGTTCTGACACACTGAAAGGGACTTGGGGGACAGTGGCAGGGACAGCAGCTCAAAATCCAGTGCTAGGGTTTTTCCAAAGTTTCATCTAATAGATAAGGCCGCCTTGAGCCAGGAGGTGGGAGTGGAAACAGGTGATGAGGTCAGACCTGGACATCTTTTGAAGGTAAAGCCAATAAGGTTTGTGGATGAACAAAATCTGTGGAGCGAGAAAAAGGGAGGAGTCAAGGGTGGCTCCAAGGTTTTGCCCGAGCAGTGAAAGAACCGAGCTGCTATTAGTGAGACGGTAAAGGCTACAGGAGGAGTCTGCTTGAGGAGAATATCAAGAACTCAAGTTCAAGATGTGCAATGGATCCCAAACTTGGGGAGGAGGGCCAGGTGAAAAATGCACACTTAGTGGGTTGCTAGTGACTGAAGTCATCACGTCGTATGCTACTTGAAGCCTTAAGACTGAATGAGATCACTATTTATTTTTATTGTTTAATTAAAGTATAGTTGATTTACAATGCATTAATTACTCATGCACAGGGGTCACTTAGTTATATATATATACATATCTCTCTATATATGTGAATTCTTTTATTTAGATTCTCTTCCATTATGGATTACTATATGATATTGATATATGATATAGTTCCTATGCTATACAGTAGGGCCTTGTTATTTATCCATTCTCTCTCTCTCTGTCTCTCTCTGTCTGTCTCTCTCTCTCTACATATATATATATATATATATACATATATATATATATATATATACACACACACTCACAGAAGCTTGCATCTGTTAATCCCAACATCCCATTCCACCCCTCCCCCAACGTCCTCTGTGCCTTGGCAACCGCCAGTCTGTTCTCTGTGTCCATGATTCTGTTTCATAGACAGGCTCATTTGTGCTTCATTTTAGATTCCACATATAAGTGAAATCATGCGATACTTTTCCCTGTCTGACTTACTTCGCTTAGTATGATAATCATTAGTTGCATCTGTGTTGCTGCATCTGTGTTGCTGCAGATGACATCCCTTCAATCTTTTTTATGGCTGAGTAGTATTCCATGTTGTATATACACCGCATCTTCATCCACTCATCTGTTGATGGACGTTTAGCTTGCTTCCAGCTTTTGGCTATTATGAATTGTGTTGCTGTGAACACAGGGGTATGCATTTCTTTTTGAATTACAGTTTTGTCTGGTTATATGCCCAGGAATAAGATTGCTGGATCTTAGGGCAGCTCTATTTGTTAGCTTTTTGAGGCATCTCCATGCTGCTTTCCACAGTGGCTGCACCAGCCTACATTCCCAGCAACAATGTATAGGGGTTCTTTTTCCTCCACACCCTCTCCAGCATTTGTTATTTGTAGACTTTTTAATGATGGCTGTTCTGACTGGTGTAAGGTGGTACCTCATTGTAGTTTTGATTTGCATTTCTCTAATAATTAATGATGCTGAGCATCTTTTCATGTGACTATTGGCCATCTGAATTTGGAGACATGTCTGTTGAAGCCTTCTGCCCATTTTTTGATAGGCTTGTTGATTTCTTTGGTGTTGAGTTGTATGAGCTGTTTGTATATTTTAGGAAGTAAGCGCTTGTCAGTCACATCATTTGCACCTATTTTCTTCCATTCTGTATGTCGTGATTTAATTTTGTTTATGGCTTTCTATGCTTTGCAAAAGCTTCTACATATGAATGGGTCTCATTTGTTTATTTTTATTTCTATTGCCTTGGGAGACTGAACTAAGGACATCAATTTTCTCATCTTTCTTCATCCAAGGTGGTTGAATCACAGGTGTAGGGGCAGAGAGGGAATGAGTCATCTTGAAGAACAGGAACTCCTGAACGAAGAATGACCTTAGAGGAAGCCCACCTCCTGGGGAAACTTTTCTGGACTTCCCAGCAGAACCTACAGAGCATTAAAACAAACACACACAAACCAAAACCAAATACCTAAACAGAAGCACTTTACAGGAATTTTACTAAGGTGAAGGAAAAAAAAAAAAAAAGATTTGCTAGGTTGTTCAGTAACCACAGGTGGGAGGTACACCCTTCTGCCTTGATATCAGCATGTGTAAGAGAAGGTATAAATGTTCTGATGAGTCATCTGCTTAATCCAGCCATAGGTCATCCTGGAACTCTGGGGCCGTTCTAATGCCAGTCTTATTTCTGAGTTCATTTCAATAAAATAAAACAAAACTCCTTCTCCATTGAAAGCTGAATGATACTTGATAGGTTAACATAGAAATTGCTTAATTAAATGCAATCCTAGGCCAGGCAGGAAATATAAATACATTTATATGGCCTGGTGTGTAGACAAGAGTGGAGGGGTCAAGACCTAGTGGAGATAAGGGTGAACACCCAGTTGAGTGTTAACATGCACAAATAGAGGCCCAATTTTCTGCAAATTTTTAAGAGTCTAGGAATCTGAATTTTATGCAGAAATGATTTCGGGAACAACATGTAGTTTTTTTATTAAGTACTGTGTATATGAAGCAAAGTGTAACTTCTGTCTAGTTGTAGCTCATTTGACATATATTTTCTACCACTAGTTGTCTGATTTTTGCACAGCAATTTACTGAGAAAGTATTATGTTCCTGGTGGATATAAGTTGCCGGAGGCCAGCGTGAGGAACTCCGCCCATGGCAAAGGTCATGAGGAAGGAGGCTTGGCATACGCAAAGGAGTGATCAAGCCTCAGGAAACCCCTTGTTCCAGAGCATCTAACCCCAAAACCAGAGTCTGTTTTATGCTCTCACCTACACCTCTGACTTTACGGGGGGCTCTCCCCCATAACCGTTTCTCTTGGAGAAGGAGTAAACGTACAGCTCCAAGGCAATAAAAACTCTTGGGCGTGACAAGAGTGTTTCAGCTTACGGACTCCTCTGAAGGTTATCTAGCCCACTTGTATAGGTTTGTCCGGCCACATGTGATTGCTTACAGCCTCCCAACCTGAGAGGCACGAGATGTTTTAGACTTACTAAAGGCAAATTCTTTTGGGGAGTTAGAAATTGTTAGTATAGTTGGTTAGGAATTATATTGGTGAAGGGTTTCTTCATTTGTTGTGTCAATAATTGCTGCTAATTCCCTGCTCTGGGTGGGACAAGGATGTCTCAGGTCAAACCTCTCTGCTGACAGACTAGCTTGTGTGACAGGATTATCCTTACTGCTGCCACTAGGCACATGATTGTTTACTACCTCTCAACCATAAACAGCACAGAGAGTTTTGGAGTATTTTGAGAGTCTTAATTAGCATAGGACTTTTTCTTCTTGTTGAGTCAATGATCGCCGCCAGGCCTCCATATCCTTAGGCACTTGGGAATATATTACTCAATGTATTTGGAATATAGCAAAGGAGATATAGTAGTTTTTAAGGTTAGCAATACTAGACTTTTTGAGTTAATGGATTTTCTCTTTTGTAATAGATCACTGTACTTTGTTATATATCATTGTGTCCTTGCTATGTAAAAATGTAACTTTATCATATCTTAAGACTAAACAGATCTTAAGGGGAGCATTGGTGAAAGGATTTTCATTTGTTGGGCTGATGTTTGCTGCTCAATCTCCATGTTCCCTACAGTTATAATGAATATAACTAGCATATAGGAAGAAATAAGTATTAACCTTTAAGCATATAGGAAGAAATAAGTATTAACCTTTAAGACTAATCATGTTAACCTTGGGTTAAATAAATTCCTTTCTTGATTGTAACTCACTACACCCTCACCCTATAGGAATGTAACTTTATTTGGAGGGTGGTGCCTGGTTTAAGAAAAGACACCCTTGGAAGAAATAAGTTTTTTGGTTATCAGAAAGAAAGGATCATAAAATGTCAGCAGGTCTCACTCATGGCCAGAAGATGATGTAATATCCCTAAGACCTTTTTTATACATTTATGTGAAGCACCTGATTTTGACAAAGGTCAGGACTGCTGACTCCCACGTGACTCTGTATTCATCCCTATGTGTAACAAAAGGTATATAAGCAAACCCCAAAATAAAGAAATCGGATCAGTTTCCGGGAAGACTGATTCCCCCATGTCGCTTCTTTCTTGCTCCCGTTTTTCTGGCTGAATTCCCATCTGCAGCATGATGCTATTCCACGTAATCCGAGTTATTCAGCCTCCTTTTCTCCACTGATCTTCCTACTACACTATCCATTTCTAATCTCTCTATATCTGTAATTAAATATGTATGTTTCCAAAGACGCCGACTCCGTCCCCACCTTCAAATCACCCTGGATCCAGCGGGGCTGGACCCCGGCAATAAGTGAACCAGAACTGCATGTGAAATTACCGAGTCCCACCTAGTGGAGAAGTCAACATGGGGTACAATGCTTTGTGTCTATAAAAGATGGGTCTTAGGCAACATGGGGAAAAAAATATCTAAAGCCACTGAAGAGTTCAGTGGGGAAGTAGAATTTGGATTAAACCAAACTTGAGGGAGGAAACAGTATCAGACTTTATTTTGGGGGGGCTCCAAAATCACTGCAGATGGTGATTGCAGCCATGAAATTAAAAGACACTTACTCCTTGGAAGAAAAGTTATGACCAACCTAGATAACATATTCAAAAGCAGAGACATTACTTTGCTGACTAAGGTCCATCTAGTCAAGGCTATGGTTTTTCCTGTGGTCATGTATGGGTGTGAGAGTTGGACTGTGAAGAAGGCTGAGTGCCGAAGAATTGATGCTTTTGAACTGTGGTGTTGGAGAAGACTCTTGAGAGTCCTTTGGACTGCAAGGAGATTCAACTAGTCCATTCTGAAGGAGATCAACCCCAGGACTTCTTTGGAAGGAATGATTTTAAAGCTGAAACTCCAATACTTTGTCCACCTCATGCGAAGAGTTGACTCATTGGAAAAGACTCTGATGCTGGGAGGGATTGGGAGCAGGAGGAGAAGGGGACGACAGAGGATGAGATGGTTGGATGGCATCACTGACTCGATGGACGTGAGTCTGAGTGAACTCCGGGTATTGCTGATGGACAGGGAGGCCTGGCGTGCTGCGATTCATGGGGTCGCAAAGAATCAGACACGACTGAGCGACTGAACTGAACTGACTGAGGGAGGACGCAATGGCAAGGCACTAGAAGTTTGCCGAACTGTTACACTTATTTTTTTCTTAGTGACTAAAACTATACAAATCTATTGTTTATGAGAGTAAACTGCTTATATGTCATTTCCCATTAAGACCTATATTCCATTTCAGCCTCTCACTACAGCTTTTTAAAAACAATTTTATCGAAATATAGTTTACATGTTATACAATTCACCTGTTTAAAATATATCATTCAATACGTGTTAGTATATTCACAGCACTCTGCAACCATTCAGTTCAGTTCAGTCCAGTTGCTCAGTCATGTCTGACTCTTTGCGACCCCATGGACTTCAGCACACCAGGCCTCCCTGTTCATCACCAACTCCTGGAGTTCACTCAAACTCATGTCCACTGAGTCAGTGATGCCATCCAAACATCTCATCCTCTGTTGTCCCCTTCTCCTCATGCCTTCAATTTTCCCAGCATCAGGATCTTTTCAAATGAGTCAATTCTTCACATCAGTTGGCCAAAGTATTGGAGTTTCAGCTTCAACATCAGTCCTTTCAATGAACACCCAGGACTGATTTCCTTTAGGATTGACTAGTTGGATCTCCTTGCAGTGAGTCTTCTCCAACACCACAGTTCAAAAGCATCAATTCTTTGATGATTTTGGTGCTCAGCTTTCTTCACAGTCCAACTCTCACATCCATACATGACTACTGGAAAAGCTATAGCCTTGACTAGTTGGCAAAGTTATATCTCTGCTTTTTAATATGCTGTCTAGGTTGGTCATAACTCTCCTTCTAAGGAGCAAGCGTCTTTTAATTTCATGGCTGCAACCATTACCACAATTTAATTCTGGAATGTTTTTGTCCTTTTTAAAACAAGTTTCACACAATTTACATCGTTTCCCATTTTCTCTTCCTCAGCCCTAGGTTAACCATTCATCTACTTTCTGTCTTTATAGATTTGGACCTTTTGTAGAAATGGAATAATCCAATTATGTAACATTTTGTAGCTGTTTTCACTTAGCATAGTTTTTTCAAGATTCATCTATGTTGCAGCAGGTATTAGTGCAGTGTTTCTTGTTATTGCTAAATAATATTTCACTAAATGAATATACCACATTTTATTTACTCATTCATCAGTTGTTTGACACTTGGGTTGGTTCTACTTTTTGATTACTCTGAATAGTAATCAAAAAAGAGTTGTGTACAAGCTTTTATGTAGACATTTGTCTTCTTCTCTCGGGTCAGTATCTAGAAGGGAATTGCTGGGGTCTGTGGGAACTGCTTAACATTTTGAGGAGCTTCCAAATGTTTTTCCAAGTGGCTGGACCATTTTATATTCCCTGTAGCAATGCAAGAGTGTTTCACTTCTTCCATGTCCTTGCCAACACACGTGAACATATCTTTCTGACTGTAGTTAACCAATTGGTGTGAAGTGGCACCGTTTTGGTTTGTGTTTACAGTAGCTGTTAACCTAGAACAAAAAAAGACTGCCAATTATTTCTCAAGCAAAAATAGGTTTATTCAGGATAAGCAAAGAATTGCTATGTGGAATCAATGTCTAATGACGGCTAACCACAAGCAAGTCCTCTGCAACAAGGAGAGGAATACTCATTTAAAGAGGGAAAAAGAAGGTTGTGAGGGCTGTAGCAAACAGAGCCCTTTGGAGAAACTGAGAATTTGGACTATAGCGGCTTTTCATTGCCTGAGCTGTAACAGTCTCCTTACAGAGAGCTGTAACAGCTCTCCAGCTGAGCTCTTGCCAGACAAGAGAAGGAAATCTTACTTCCTCCTGTTGTGTTGTTACCCTTGTAGCTCATGAGAGCTCCCCCTGCTGGCCTCTTGACCCTGTTTTAACTGTGTGTGCTCAGTCATGGACGGCTGCAGCCCCATGGACTCCAGCCTGCCAGGCTCCCCCAATTTCCAGGCAAGAATACTGGAGTGGGTTGCCATTTCCTACTTCAGTTTATTCATTTCTACATAACATAATGCAAATAATATTTTTGTGTAGTTATTGGATAGTCAATATATTCTTTGGGAAAAGAACTATTCATATTCATTCCCATTTTGAAATTCTTTTATTTGCCTTTTTCTTTTTGAGCTGTAGAAATACGTATATTTTTATATATTCTACTTAAGTCCTTTATCAGACATAGTTTGTAAACAGTTTCTCCCATTCTGTGGGCTGCCTTTTCACTTCTTGATGGTATATATTTACATCACAAAAGTTTTTTATTTTGATAATATGCAATTTTTTTCATTTACTGTTTTTTCTTTTGATGTAGTATCTAAAAATAGCTTAGAGTCATGACCTACAATTTTGTTTTAATAATTTTAGGGCTTGCTGTTTCATTCAGGCTTATACTGTTTTGCATTACTTTTGTGTCTGTTGTGAGGTAGGAGTCTAACTTTACTCCTTTGTATGTGTCCTAGAATCATCTGCTGAAAAGACTGTTTTTTCTCTATTAAAATTGTATGTACCTTTGTTGAAATTTACTAAATATTACCAGATTATTCTCAAAAGTGTGTGTACTCATTTCCCCTTTGAACGAAACTGTCCCTTCCATATACCTTTACATGCAGCTGGGATGGCAGGACTGACATCTTAAAAGATGCGTCTTTGAAGTGCTCATAATCTAGAACAGCTCTGGCCATTAGAAGCTTTACAATGACAGAGCTATTCTTAGTCTGCACCAGCCAAGATCTTCGACTGTATTTACACATTTTATGTGCATCTTCAACACTCAGTGACTGCCTCTGCAACCCCATGGATTATAGCCTGCCAGGCTCCTCTGTCCATGGAATTTTCCAGGCAAGAGTACTAGAGCAAGTTGCCATATCCCCTTCTCCAGAGGATCTTCCCAACCCAGGGATTGAACCTGAGTCTCCTGTAGCTCTCGCAGTGGCAGGCAGATTCTTTACCCCTGAGCCACCTGGGAAGTCCCACATAGGATATGGAGCAGAGGAAATGTGGTGACTAATTGAGGAACAGCCTTTTAACCTTCCTTTAAATTTAATTTCAAAACGTATACAGCCATAGCCATATGACGTTAGGAAGAAGCAGATTGGATGGCAGAGCTCTAGATGAAGAGAAGAACTCCAAACATCAATAATATCTGACAAGAGTCAACTGAGAGAGACACATTAAATGTTGCAAATGTTTAGAGGAGGGAGAGACAGCCTTAGGGAAGTTGGAAGTAATTTGGGAAGAAGTTTGAGTAAGCTTTATGTTAGGAAAGAAATATGGACAAACCTGTCTGTACAGGGCTTCCCAGGTGGCACTAGGGGTAAAGAATCCGCTTTCCAGTGCAGGAGACATAAGAGATGCAGATACTATCCCTGGGTTGGGAAGATCCCCTGAAGGAGAGCATTGGCAATCCACTCCAGTATTCTTGGCTGGAGAATCCCAAGGACAGAGGAGCCTGGTGACCTACAGTCCATAGCGTTACACAGAATCTGACACGACTGAGGTGACTTAGCATGCATGCATGTTTGTAGTGGAGAAATGAATTATTGCTAAAACTGATGGCTATGGAAACTATGTACAATATGGATAATAGTGATACAACATTAAGCGAAAAAATTTAAAAGTGCTATGATACTCTACAACTCCTAAGATGTTTAATGCAGGCAAGAATTGAAAAGCTATTGTGTTGGAATGGAAACTTGAAAAATCAGTATTTATCTTTTTAAAACTGTCTTTGATTTTTTTGTACTATTTTTCAAAGATTAGTAAATTTTGTGGCATTATAAGAATAATTAAATGAACCAGACCCATCCACAGTAATAAGCTAATTTTCTTGAGTTTGAAAAAAATCTAAGCATAATCTTGACTTGAACAGCAGAACTTCTAAATAGGGAATCACACAAATAGGTTGCTGAAATTTCCTGACTCTGCGTGTATCCTTCAGCGAAATGTTATTATGGCACATTGTGGATTGATTATTCGAAACTACCTGCTGTGATCTTAGTCAATACCAAGCATGAGTTATTTAGAAATCAAGTTTTGTTGTTTCTTTTAGGAGTACAAGATAGTCACCAGTTCTCTTTCAAGTAAAAAGGCACACAAACAAACAAACAAACAAACAACCTAAAAAACAAACACGTAAATCTGATAGAAAACATACTCATTAAGGTTTTAATTTAATTTTCCTCTTTTCCTTTGCATATTCAAAAGGAAGTGGAGATTTGGTATATATTTCCAGCTGGTCTGAGGGAAAAATAGACTCAAATTCCTTGATGATTTTGGTGAAAATGGCTTTGGGCATCCAGCTGTTGTTTCAGTTAATCAAAAAAAGTAGAATGAATTTTTTAATAAAAAAATCTCAAACTTGCAGAAGAATTATAAATGTAAAAGAAAGACCTTTGAGAAAATGCTATTGACCTGAGGCACTATTCCCCTTAATACTGTAGTATTTACTTCCTTTCAACAAAATAATCTTCTACATAATCTTAACAATGCCATCAAAAGGGCCCTGACCCATTATTCCCATCTAATTTCCATTTCCATTAAAATTTCCAAAGGTCCCAATAATGCCTTTTCTATCAAGAGGGGGTAATCCAGAATCACATGTTACTCTGGAACAATTTATTTTTCCTGAAAGCTCATGCTCTGGGCACTTTTGGAGATTGCATGCCAGTTTTTTTGACAATTGGCTCCATTTGGCTTTGTCTCATATGGCCTCGTATTTAGTGTCACATTATACGTTTTTTAGCAGGAGCATCTCAGAATTGATGTTGTGGGTTTCTCACTGCATCTGTGATAGTTTGCATCCTACAAGATGGTTACAGAGATCTTCTATCTCGTGCGCTGTCGTTTTTCTTTTTTTTTACATGCAGTGCTATGGTTTTTTCTTTGTTTGCTTGTTGAATTGAAGTATGGCGGTGGTTTAATCGCTCAATTGTGTCTGTTTGTGAAAATTGAAGTATAGTCAATGTATAATTTTGTGTTAGTTTCAAGTGTACAACAAAATGATTCAGTTATACATATCTTTATAGACATGTATCTATATATTCTTTATGTTTATATATGTCTTCTTTTTCAGTTTCTCTCTACTTATAGGTTAATACAAAATATGAGTATAGTTCCCTGGGTTTTATTGTTGTTGTTGCTATTCAGTTGCTCAGTTGTGTCTGACTCTTTGTGACCCCATGGATTACAGCACACCAGGCTTCCCAATATGTTACTAGAGATCAGTGGAGAAATAATTCCAGAAAGAATGAAGAGATGGAACCAAAGCAAAAACAACACCCAGTTGTGGATGCGACCATTGATGGAAGTAAAGTCTGATGCTGTAAAAAGCAATATTGCAAAGGAACCTGCAATGTTAGGTCCATGAATCAAGGCAAATTGAAAGTGGTCAAACAGGAGATGGCAAGAATGAACATCAACATTTTAGGAATCAGCAAACTAAAATTGACTGGGGTGGGTGAATTGAACTCAGATGACCATTATATATACTCTTGTGGGCAAGAATCCCTTAGAAGAAACGGAGTAGCTGTTGCAGTAAACAAGAGTCTAAAATGCAGTACTTGGATGCAATCTCAAAAACTACAGAATTATCTCTGCTTGTTTCCAAGGCAAGCCATTCGATATCATGGTAATCTAAGTCTATGTCCCAACCAGTAACGCTGAAGAAGCTGAATAGTTCTATGAAGACTTACAAGGCCTTCTAGAACTAACACCCCAAACAGATGTCCTTTTCATTATAGGGGACTGGAATGCAAAAATAGGAAGTCAAGAAATACCTGGAGTAACAGGCAAATTTGGCCTTGGAGTAAGAATGAAGCAGGGCAAAGGCTAATAGAGATTTGCCAAGAGAATGCACTGGTCATAGCAAACACCCTCTTCCAACAACACAAGAGAAGACTTGATACATGGAAATCACCAGATGGTCAAAACCAAAATCAGAATGATTATGTGCTTGTAGCCAAAGATGGAGAAGTTCTATATAGTCAGCAAAAACAAGACTGGGAGCTGACTGGTGCAGACCATGAACTCTGTGCCAAATTCAGGCTTAAATTAAAGAAAGTAGGGAAAACCACTAGACCATTCAGATACGACCTAAATCAAATCCCTTATGATTATACAGTGGAAGTGAGAAATAGATTTAAGGGATTAGATCTGTCAGAGTGCCTGAAGAACTATGGATGGAGGTTTGTGACGTTGTACAGGAGGCAGGGATAAAGACCATTCCCAAGGAAAAGAAATACAAAAAGGCAAAATGACTGAAGAGGCCTTACAAATAGCTGTGAATAGAAGAGAAGTGAAAGGCAAAGGAGAAAAGGAAAAATATACTCATTTGAATGCAGAGTTCCAAAGAACAGCAAGGAAAGATATGAAAGCCTTCCTCAGTGATCAATGCAAAGAAATAAAGGCAAACAATAGAATGGGAAAGACTGCAGATCTCCTTAAAAAAATTAGAGACACCAAGGGAACATTTCATTCAAAAATGGGCACAATAAAGGACAGAAATGGTATGGACCTAACAGAAGCAGAAGATATTAAGAGGAGGTGGCAAGAATACACAGAAGAACTATACAAAAAAGATCTTCATGACCCAGATAATCATGATGGTGTAATCACTCACCTAGAGCCAGATATCCTGGAATACAAAGTCAAGTGGGCCGTAGGAAGCATCACTACAAACAAAGCTAGTGGAGGTGATGGAATTCCAACTGAGCTTTCAAATATTAAAAGATGATGCTGCGAAAGTGCTACACTCAATATGCCAGCAAATTTGGAAAACTCAGCAATGGCCACAGGACTGGAAAAGATCAGTTTTCATTTCAATCCTAAACAAAGGCAATGCCGAAGAATGCTCAAACTACCACACAATTGCACTCATCTCACATGCTAGCAAAGTAATGCTCAAAATTCTCCAAGCCAGGCTTCAACAGTACTTGAACTGTGAACTTCCAGATGTTCAATCTGGATTTAGAAAAGGCAGAGGAACCAGAGATAAAATAGCCAACATCTGTTGGATCATCAAAAAAGCAAGAGAGTTTCAGAAAAACATCCATTTCTGCTTTATTGACTATGCCAAGGCCTTTGACTGTGTGGACCGAAACAAACTCTGTAAAATTCTTAAAGACATGGAAATATCAGACTACCTGACCTGCCTCCTAAGAAATCTGTATGCAGGTTAGGAAAGAGCAGTTAGAACTGGACATGGAATAACAGACGGGTTCCAATTTGGGACAGGAGAATGTCAAGGCTGTATATTGTTCAGTTCAGTTCAGTTTAGTTCATTTCCGTTGCTCAGTTGTGTCCAACTCTTTGTGACCCCATGGATTGCAGCACACCAGTACTCCCTGTCCATCGCCCTCTCCAGGAGTCCACCCAAACTCAGGTCCATCAAGTCGGTGATGCCATCCAGCCATCTCATCCTCTGTCATCCCCTTCTCCTCCTGCCCCCAATCCCTCCCATCATCAGAGTCTTTTCCAATGAGTCAACTCTTCACACGAAGTGGCCAAAGTACTGGAGTTTCAGCTTTAGCATCAGCCCTTCCAAAGAATAGCCAGGACTGACCTCCTTTAGGATGGACTGGTTGGATCTCCTTGCAGTCCAAGGGACTCTCAAGAGTCCCTTCTTCTTCAACACCACAGTTCAAAAGCATCAATTCTTTGGTGCTCAGCTTTTTTACAGTCTAACTTTCACATCCATACATGACCACAGGAAAAACCATAGGCTTGACTAGATGGACGTTTGTTGGCAAAGTAATGTCTCTGCTTTTGAATATGCTATCTAGGTTGGTCATAATTTTCCTTCCAAGGAGTAAGCATCTTTTAATTTTATGGCTGCAATCACCATCTGCAGTGATCTTGGAGCCCCCCAAAATAAAGTCAGCCACTGTTTCCACTGTTTCCCCATCTATTTGCCATGAAGTGATGGGACCAGATGCCATGATCTTTGTTTTCTGAATGTTGAGCTTCAAGCCAAATTTTTCACTCTTCTCTTTCACTTTCAGCAAGAGGCTCTTTAGTTCTTCTTCACTTTCTGCCATAAGGGTGGTGTCATCTGCATATCTGAGGTTATTAATATTTCTCCCAGCAATCTTGATTCCAGCTTGTGCTTCATCCAGTCCAACATTTCTCATGATGTACTCTGCATATAAGTTAAAAAAGCAGGGTGACAATATACAGCCTTGACATACTCCTTTCCCTAATTGGAACCAGTCCATTGTTCCATGTCCAGTTCTAACTGCTGTTTCCTAACCTGCATACAGACTTCTCAGGCGGCAGGTCAGGTGGTCTGGTATTCCCATCTCTTTCAGAATTTTTCAGAGTTTGTTTTGGTCCACACAGTCAAAGGCCTTGGCATAGGCAATAAAGCAGAAATCAATGTTTTTCTGGAACTCTCTTGCTTTTTTGATGATCCAGCAGATGTTGGCAATTTGATCTCTGGTTCCTCTTCCCTTTCTAAATCCAGATTTGATGTCTGGAAGTTCTTGGTTCATATATTGTTGAAGCCTAGCCTGGAGAATTTTGAGCATTACCTTGCTAGCATGTGAAATGAGAGCAGTTGTGTGGTAGTTTGGACATACTTTGGCATTCCCTTTCTTTGAGATTAGAATGAAAACTGACATTTTCCAGTCCTGTGGCCACTGCTGAGTTTTCCAAATTTGCTGGCATATTGAGTGCAGCACTTTCACAGCATCATCTTTTAAGATTTGAAATAGCTCATCTGGAATTCCATCACCTCCACTAACTTTATCATTTTGCTTCCTAAGGCCCACTTGACTTCGTGTTCCAGGATGTCTGGCTCTAGGTATGTGATCATACCATTGTGGTTGTCTGGGTCATTATGATATGTTTCACATAGTTCTTCTGTGTATTCTTGCCACCTCTTCTTAATATCTTCAACTTCTGTTAGGTTCAGTCAGTCAGTCAGTCATTTCAGTTGCTCAGTCATGTCTGACTCTTTGCGATCCATGAACCACAGCGTGCCAGGCCTCCCTGTCCATCACCAACTCCCGGAGTCCACCCAAACCCATGTCCATTGAGTTGGTGATGCCATCCAACCATCTCACCCTCTGTCGTCCCCTTCTCCTCCTGCTTTCAATCTTTCCCAGCATCAGAGTCTTTTCAAATGAGTCAGTTCTTCACATCAAATGGCCAAAATATTGAAGTTTCAGCTTCAACATCAGTCCTTCCAATGAACACCCAGGACTGATCTTTAGGAAGGACTGGTCGGATCTCCTTGCAGTCCAAAGTTAGGTTCATACCATTTCTATTCTTCATTGTGCCCATCTTTGCATGAAATGTTCCCTTGGTATCTTTGATTTTCTTGAAGAGATCTCTAGTTTTTCCCATTCTATTGTTTTCCTCTATTTCTTTTCATTGTTCATTTGGGAAGACTTTCTTAACTCTCTTTACTGTTCTTTGGAGCTCTGTGTTCAGATGGGTATATTCTTTCTCCTTTGCTATATGGTAGGTCCTTATTGTCTATCTATTTTATATATAGCAGTTTGCATTAATAGATGCTAAATCCCAAACTCCTAATTTATCCTCCCCACCACCTTTTCCATTTGATAGTATATTTGTTTTCCATGTCTGTTGGTCTATTTAATTTGTAAATAAGTTATTTTTTTTTTTAAGATTCTACTTTTAAGTGATATCATATGATATTTGGCTTTGTCTGGTTGTGTTTACAATGTGCTGTTGACTCTTTTCCTCCTGAGAGTCAGAGTCCGTTTTCCCTTTCCTTTGTTTGAATGGGCCTGTGATTATGAAGACACTGATATTAGTACAGTGTATTTTCCAAAGTCAGGTCACAAAAACAAAATGTAGCTTCCTGCTGGCCTGTTTGTGGTGCTCACTCTTGGACCGTGAGTTCCCTGCCCTGGGAAGCAGAGAAACCATACCAAGTGGTCGTGTGTAGGTGTTCTGTCTGAAAGCCATGGGTGAGATGACAGCTGACAGTGAGCATTCACTTCAGTGTCTCAATAATGCCCTTTCTAGGTGAGTAACTCTTCAGCTTCCCAGGTGGTGCTAGTGGTAAAGTACCTGCCTGTCAGTGCAGGAGACATAAAAGATAGGGTTTGATCCCTGGGTTGGGTAGGTCTCCTGGAGGAGGAAATGGCAACTCGCTCCAGTATTCTTGCCTTTAGCATCCCATGGACAGAGGATCCTGGCAGGCTACAGTCTATGGTGTTGCCAAGAGTCAGACATGACTTAGCCGACTTAGCACACATTATTCTTCAGCTGATTTCAGCCTTCAGCTAGTGAATCATCTCCATCTTCTTTGCGGAGACTTCAGATCTCATGGAACAGAGACAAGTCATAGCTCCAAAGCACTGTTCTGGGCAATCATGGCTCTCCCCAACTGAATCTAAATGCCCGGGCTGATCTGCCCCATCTCATAATTTTGAAAGAAAGGGAAGGGAAGTAAAAGAGGAGTAAGATTTGGGAGTTGATAAATCATGTTCGTATTCTGGTATTGCCATCTTTGACTTCCTGCTAAACCAGATTCACAGTTTCCTCCTCTGTAAAGAGTGGATGATGGTGAAGGTAGCTCCCACCTGAGGCTGTTGTGAGTGCTGCACAACATGTCTGTCCTTTCCTTGTCCTATGCTCCCCCTACCCCTACACCGAACAGATTCACCTGCTGCTGGAAAGCAGGAGGTTTTTATGCATCTTTATATATCTAGTGCTTAGCTCATAGTAAGCATTCCAGAATTTCATATAATTTTCATTTAAAGATCTTCATAAATTTTAAAATGCCATTTGAGTGATGGCTATGACTAATGAATAAAGATTTCCAGCTCTCTGAAATATTCACCTGTTTATTAATATATCTCAGTTCAGTTCAGTTCAGTTCAGTTGCTCAGTCGTATTCGACTCTTTGCAACCCCATTGACTGCAGCACACCTGGCTTCCCTGTCCATCACCAGCTCCCAGAGCTTGCTCAGACTTATGTCCATTGAGCCAATGATGCCATCAAACCATCTCAACCTCTGTTGTCCCCTTCTCCTCCACTATATATTATATTAATATATATATAATTATATATAAACTTATTTTTGAAACTCAACATGACTTCTACCATAATTCCTGGCTTATAATAGGTGCTGAATAAATATGAATAATCCAATAAAAGGATATAGGGATGGACTAATCAATGAATGAGTAAATGATAAGTAGAGGTTTTATGTGAGAGAGTATTCTGGATCGATTTAATTTTTTAGACTTGGTACAGATGGAAACCCCTGAGAATTTCATGGGAATTAAATGAGGGAACCACTTGGCTAGCCACACAGCAGAAAACTGATGAGCAATTTGCCAGTTCTTCAGTTGAGTGGATGGTTTAGATGTCATATATGGAGGGTTTAGACTCACAACTGTTACATAGTATACAAAAATGGATGTGATTATTATACTGTGGTTTGCACAACTGTTTTGCAATATATTACAGGATATAGTCCAAATTTCCAGTCATGGTGTTCCAAGCACTTACCCATCTGGCTTCAACCTGTATCTCCAGCTTCATCTGGCATTTCCAATTCTCTCTCTTTCTCTCTACTTTATATATGGTTGCAAGTTGAACATTTCTCTTTTCTTAGTATTTGTCTTCTGTTTGTAAAATGGAAATAATAACTTCCCTGAACTTCTCATTGCTGAGACTCAAATGATACAAGATATAACAATCAGTAAATGTAATTTCACCTATTAAAAATTTACTGTTATCTAATTCATGCCATAAACTGCCAAAGGCACTGGGGATAAATAACTTATAACCCCCATGCTCACAGTAAAATGAGGAAAAAAAAAACAAAACATTAGAATGGTCATGCCTGATAAAATGTCATTAGCATTGTCAATTTGCATTGTAGATATTGTTGACGCACAGGTTGTTATTGTTGTTTTTATTCAACAAATATTTATTGAGCACACACTATGAGCTAATTTAGTTGCTAATGTTCAGTTCAGTTCAGTTCAGTTCAGTCTCTTTGTGACCCCATGGACTGCAGCATGCCAGACTTCCCTGTCCATCACCAACTCCTGCAGCTTGCTCAGCCTCATGTCCATTGAATCGGTGATGCCATCCAACCATCTCATCCTCTGTCATCCCCTTCTCCTCCTGCCTTCAATCTTGCCCAGTGTCAGGGTTTTTTTTTTTTTTTTTCCCAGTGATCCAGTTCTTTGCATCAGGTGGCCAAAGTATTGGAGTTTCAGTTTCAGCATCAGTCCTTCCAATGAATATTCAGGACTGATACTGATCAATTTAGGATTAACTGGCTTGATCTCCTTGAAGTCCAGGGGACTCACAAGAGTCTTCTCCAACACCACAGATCAAAAACATCAGTTCTTCAGCACTCACCTTTCCTTATGGTCCAACTCTCACATCCATACTGGAAAAACTGACTTTGACTAGGTGGACCTTTGTCAGTAAAGTGGTGTCTCTGATTTTTAATATTCTGTCTTGGTTTGTCATAGCTTTTCCTCTAAGGAGCAAGCATTTTTTAATTTCATGGCTGCAGTCACCATACACAATGATTTTGAAGCCCAAGAAAATAAAAGCTGTCACTGTTTCCATCATGTCCCCATCTATTTGCCATGAAGTGATGGGACCATATGACATGATCTTAGTTTTTGAATATTGAGTTTTAAACCAGCTTTTTCATTCTCCTCTTTCACCTTCCTCAAGAGTCTCTTTAGTTCCTCTTCACTCTCTGCCGTAAGAGTGGTGTCAACCGCATATCTGAGGTTATTGATATCTCTCCCTGCTGTCTTGATTCCAGCTTGTGGTTCATCCAGTACAGCATTTTGCATGATGTACTCTGTGTATAAGTTGAACAAGCAGGGTAACAAGATACAGCCTTAAGATACTCCTTTCTCAATTCGGAACCAGTCCATTGTTCCATGTCTGATTCTAACTGTTGCTTCTTAACCTACGTACAGATTTCACAGGAGGCAGGTAAGGTGGTCTTATATTCCTATCTCTTTAAGAATTTTCCAGTTTGTTGTGATCCACACAGTCAAGGGCTTTAGCATAGTCAACAAAGCAGAAGTAGATGTTTTCATGGCATTCTCCTGCTTTTTCTAATGCTATGTTGTTAATGCTAACATATTTCAAATGCTGCAGTCTCTGTTTTTCATAGAACTTATTTATTTTAGTACAGTGAATAGGCAATAAAACTGAAATGAATAAATAATGTTATTATACTTGGAGATAAATGCTGTGAAGAAACTTAAAGAAGGGAGATGATATAGAGACTTATGGGAGGTGAGGACCAGTCTCTTGTCTTAGGGAAGAAAGGGTTTTTTGAGGAGGAAATTTTGAGAATCAGGGACTTGTAAATAATGAGGAGAGACAAAGAGAATGAGGAGTGATAAGGTCCTGAGGCAGAAATGTTTTAGTGAATTTTACAGGAACAGCATTAATTCCAGTACTCATAATAGACTGGGTGGGGTATGTGGTTTGAAATGAAGTTGAAGATAATGGTAGGATCCTAACCATATAAGACCTTGTGCATATTAATAGAGCTTAAATATTGTTTATAGTGTGCTTGAATGTTGTTTATTAGAGTTTTGAGTAGGAAAGTGACATGATCTAATTTATGTATTAAGATGAAAATGCAAAGTATATTCAATTTACAATGTGTTAGTATTTCAGATTCGTTTCCATTATAAGTTGTTACAAGATATTGAGTAGAGTTCCTTGTGCTCTATAGCAGGTCCTTGTTGTTTATCTATTATATACATAGTTGTGTGTATCCACTAATCCCAGACTCCTAACTTATCCTTCCATTTTTTTGGTGACCATTATTATTTTTTCCTATGTCTGTGAGTATGATTCTGTTTTGCAAATAAGCTCATCTGTATAATTCCACATATAAGTAATATCGTATGATATTTGTCTTTTTCTGTCTGACTTACTTCACTTTAGTATGATAACCTCTAGGTCCACTCATCTTGTTGCAAATGGCATTGTTCTGTTCTTTTTTATGCAGAATAATATTCCATTGTGCTATGTACCACATCTCTTTATTCAACTGTTGATGAACATTTTGTTTCTTTTCACACAACATTGTAAGCCAACTATACTTCATTTTTCTGAAAAAGTAAAAATAAATAAATAAAAATGATAAAAAGGAAAGTATAAACAAAAGGGTAGTAAGAACATAGGACGTTGCTGTGTCCAGTGAGAGCTTCAGCTGATGGCGTAATGGTGGAGCTGTTGGAAAGTGGTCAAGTTCACAATGTAGTAACTGGAGAGACTTGTGAATTGATTGAAAATATCTGTATGCAGGTAAGGAAGCAACAGTTAGAACTGGCCATGGAACAACAGACTGGTTCCAAATAGGAAAAGGAGTACATCAAGGCTGTATATTGTCACCCTGCTTGTTTAACTTCTATGCAGAGTACATCATGAGAAACGCTGGGCTGGAAGAAACATAAGCTGGAATCAAGATTGTCGGGAGAAATATCAATAACCTCAGATATGCAGATGACACCACCTTTATGGAAGAAAGTGAAGAGGAACTCAAAAGCCTCTTGATGAACGTGGAAGATGAATAGGTGAAGTCGCTCAGTCGTGTCCAACTCTTTGCGACCCTGTGGACTGTAACCTACTAGGCTTCTCTGTCCATGGGATTCTCCAGGCAAGAATACTGGAGTGGATTGCCATTTCTTTCTCCAGGGATCGAACCTGGGTCTCCCGCATTGGAGGCAGACGCTTTAACCTCTGAGCCACCAGGGAAGTCAAGAGGAGAGTGAAAAAGTTGGCTTAAAGCTCAACATTCAGAAAATGAAGATCATGGCATCTGGTCCCATCACTTCATGGCAAATAGATGGGGAAACAGTGGAAACAGTGTCAGACTTTATTTTTTTGGGCTCCAAAATCACTGCAAATGGTGACTGCAGCCATGAAATTAAAAGACGCTTGCTCCTTGGAAGAAAAGTTCTGACCAACCTAGATAGCATATTAAAAAACAGAGACAGTACTTTGCCGACCAAGGTCCGTCTAGTCAAGGCTATGGTTTTTCCAGTGGTCGTGTATGGATGTGAGAGTTGGACTGTGAAGAAGGCTGAGTGCCAAAGAATTGATGCTTTTGAACTGTGGTGTTGGAGAAGGCTCTTGAGAGTCCCTTGGACTGCAAGGAGATCCAACCAGTCCATTCTGAAGGAGATCAGCCCTGGGATCTCTTTGGAAGGACTGATGCTAAAGCTGAAACTCCAGTACTTTGGCCACCTCATGCAAAGAGTTGACTCATTGGAAAAGACTTTGATGTTGGGAGGGATTGAGGGCAGGAGGAGAAGGGGACTACAGAGGATGAGATGGCTGGATGGTATCACGGACTCGATGGACGTGAAAATGAGTGAACTCCAGGAGTAATGGACAGGGAGGCCTGGCGTGCTGCGATTCATGGGGTCACAAAGAGTCGGACACGATTGAGCAACTGACCTGAACTGAACTGACTGAAGAATTAAAAAGTAATCAAGAATTTTGGCCTGATCAATGAGTTTTTAGGTAAGTAGTTGGGTATACCAGTCTGGAACTTGGGTGAGAAGTCAAGACAGAAGATATAAATATGGAAGTTATAGGCACATGCATGGTATTTAAAATTATGGGACTGCCCACTTAGCAAGAGTCTGTGGTTAGAGAAGGACCATGGGGAAAGGGTTGAGCTCAGAAAACAAGAGGAGGAGCAGACAACAAGGGAGTCTGAAGAGAACAGACTGCTTTCTCAGAAGATGGGAGAAAATCAAGGGACCACGGTCTCTGGGCACCATCCCCACATCCACCTGTTGTGCAGGCAGAGCCACTAGGGGTCCTAGCACAGAAAGAGCCACCTGGCCCCCAGAAACCACCTCCATCTCTGAGCCTTCGGGAGCGTCAGCTTCTCTATATTGCCGTACTCCACCGAGACCACAGTCAAGGGTCAGGGCAAGTTCCCAGATTCCTGGGCACAGGGTCTTTCTTCACTTACTGGTGGAGAACAATCGTGGAGTGAAGGGGGCAGCCTGCTTGCTTGAAGCCAGATGGGATCAAGGGATGGTGGACAGGTCCTCACTCAAGAGTAGGGAGTGTAGGCTGGCCAGATCCTAGGGCTTGTCCACCAAATGTCTTCCCCACCAACCCCCAAGGCCCTCAGAGCAACACCCACCCATGTCAGTTTTAGCTGAGCCTAGACCAAAGCCAGCCCAAGCCTGGGGGAAGGGATGGGAGTCCAGGTCAGAATGTGAGGTCTTGGTGTGTGATTTAAGGTGCTACGTGTGGAATCTTGAACTTTAAGTGTAGTTTCTAGTGGAGAAATCAGAGCTCTGATTAATATTTTTAGCATGAAAATGTGATTTCTTTTTTGTTTGTAACTCATCATAGAAACATTGCGGTGGGAGGAGAGGGAATAGTCTGAATACTACTTGGGGAAAAACCAGAGATGTACATCATTAAAATGTTAATGTCTGTGCTAAGTTGCTTTAGTCATGTCTGACTCTTGGTGACACTATGGACTATAGCCCCCAAGCCTCCTCTGCCATGTGATTCTCCACGCAAGAATACTGGAGTGAGTTGCCACGCCCTCCTCCAGGGCATCTTCCTGATCGAGAGATTGAACCCACATCTCTTATGTCTCCTTCATTAGAAGGTGGATTCTTTACCACTAGTGTCACCTGGGAAGCCCAAATGATAACATGCCCCTCAAAAAAAAAAAAAAAAAAAAAAAGAAAAGAAAAAAGAAAAACAAGGAAGAATATGTTTCAAGAAGATGAGCGATCAATCATGTCTTGAGATTCTAGGATGAGGGCTGAATATGAGCCATTGGCTCAGCTAGCCTTGGGGTAATGTTATGCCCAAGTCGCAAAATCTCACAATGACCACCAGGGAGCTGATATCCAATGCAAAAGCAAGAGAGTTTTTATTACCAAGCTCAAGCTGGGGCTCCCACCGATACCGACACAGCGGCTATAGGGAGGAGCCCCGGGTTTTGGATTACATTGCTTATATAGGGAGTATACATGGGAAAAAAAAAAAAGGATTTCTAGGCAGGGGAACGTCTGATTGGTTACTTTCTTTCGAAGGGTTGTGTGTTGGTTCTTGATTGGTCCCTAATTGTCTAGGTAGACCACAAGTTCCTGAGCGTTAAGTCAGGAGATTTTGGTCTGGGGTCTGATTGGCTCGTGGGCGCTGGGGTGAGGTCAGGGGATTTCCAAAGGCTCTCAAATTTCCAAAGGCTCTTTTCCTGGAACCTTACAAAATGGAGTTTTTCTGTTAACAAAATGGAGTAGCTTAGATTCTTCAGTAGCTGGTCACTCTAACAACCACAGTATCATTG
The DNA here is from genome assembly GCF_001704415.2 of Capra hircus. Lineage (NCBI taxonomy): Eukaryota > Metazoa > Chordata > Mammalia > Artiodactyla > Bovidae > Capra > Capra hircus. The sequence goes on from NC_030813.1 coordinate 106,988,874, forward strand.
TAGTGGTGGGAACAAAAATCCTCACTGAAGGGGACTCAAAATAAAGTAGAAGGTGAGTAAGAGGTAAAAGTGAGGCTAGCCATGTAATTCCAAGGTTCAGGTCATTGGGCCCCTCTTCAGCTGGATTGAAGTCAACAACAACAACAAAAAGTGATGATCAGGAGGAATGATGGAGAGAAAGATGGTGAGCAAGTGTCAAATTATTTAGCAACTGAAGAAGAATGACTGGACTGTGGTTGATCAATTCCACAAAGAGAGGTAGGGGGTGATTAATCTGATGATATGTATTTTAGTGGAGCTCTACTCTTTTTTTTTTTTTTAACAGAGAGGAGGAGTAGTGTCTCAAAGCAGCAAGAAAAGCAGGGAGACTATCTCCTCTACATCTGTGCCCTGCAGTACATGGACTGTGGGAGGGAGCAAATAAAGCAGTAACTTTTGTGACCTGCAAGGAAGCTCAAGACAATGGGCAAAAGAGCCCATGAATCAGGGGCAGCCAGGGAGGGCTTCATGGAGGAAGTGATGCTTGAAGTCATCACTGAAGGGTGAATAGGGGATTGTTAGGGAGGTGAGAGGGGAAGGGCACTTTATGCAAAGGAAAGCGTATGTCTCTCAACTTCAGGGCTGAGAGACAGCAGGTAGTATTTCTAACCATCAGCAGTTAAATCTGTGAAGAATTAACTAAGACAAAACCATACAGAAGGAATGGAATAGATGATATACAACCTCTCAGGTAGGGAAGAGGCCTTTAAACACACTTTGAGGAATATTCAAATTATAAAGTGTTATTTTTGTATGTCAGTTCAGTTCAGTTGCTCAGTCATGTCCCACTCTTTGTGACCCTGTGGACTGCAGCACGCCATGCTTCCCTGTCCATCACCAACTCCTGGAGCTTGCTCACACTCATATCCATTGAGTCAGTGATGCCATCCATCCATCTCATCTTCTGTCCTCCCCTTCTCCTCCTGCCTTCAATCTTTCCCAGCATCAGGGTGGTTTCCAATGAGTAATTTCTTCGCATCTGGTGGCCAAAATTATTGGAGTTTCAGCTTCAGCATCAGTCCTTCCAATGAATATTCATGACTGATTTCCTTTAGGATGGACTGGTTTGATCTTCTTGCAGTCCCAGGGACTCTCAAGAGCCTTCTCCAACACCACAGTTCAAAAGCATCAATTCTTTGGCACTCAGCTTTCTTTGTAGTCCAACTTTCATATCCATACATGACTACTGGAAAAATCATAGTTTTGACTAGTGGACCTTTGTTGGCAAAGTAATGTCTCTGCTTTTTAATATGCTGTCTAGATTGATCATAGCTTTTCTTCCAAGGAGTAAGCGTCTTTTAATTTCATGGCTGCAGTCACCATCTGCAGTGATTTTGGAGCCCAAGAAAATCAAGGGGGAGATATATTAATAATTGCTTGCAAGTAATTATTATGTATCAGACACCTTGACTTCCCTGATAGTTTAACAGGTACAGAATTAGCCTGCAATGCAACAGACTCATGTTTGATCTCTAGGTTGGGAAGATCCCCTGAAGGAGGAAATAGTAACTGGCTCCAGTATACTTGTCTAGAGAACCCCATGGACAGTGGAGCCTGGCAGGCTACAATCCATGGGCCACAAAGAGTCAGACATGACTGAGCAAATGAGCAGACACTCAGACACACATTAGACAGCTTAAAAATGTAGTCTTACTTCATCCACATGTTAAATCAGTTGATGTGTGTGCTTCTCCTCTTTTAGAAGCAAGTTCAGAGAGGTCAAAGAACGTATCTGAAGTGATCTGTCTCCCATAGTGGTAGAAAGGGCATTGTGACCTAAGCCTATTGGCTCCAAAATCCATGCTTGGACCACTATATCATGGTGTCTCTCCAGACGTAGTCATGAAAACAATATTCATCATTATAATAATACCTCACCTTTATATAAAGCAGGGATCAACGATCTTTTTCAACAAAGTGCCAGATGGCAAGTATTTTAGACACCAGGTCTCTGTTACAGCTACTTAATTCTGCCCTGGTGGTACTAAAGCAGCCATAGGTAAAATGTAAATGAATGAGTTTGGCTGTGTTCCAAACTTTTCTTTATGAAAACAGGTGGCTGCCCAATTTGCCCTGTGGGTTGTAGTTTGCTGACCTGTAATATAATGTTTGCAGTTTCTAATGTTCCTGGGCCATTCATTTATGTAGTTTTCCCAGCTGCTGTGTAAAAAAGGCTTTGTTATTCCATTTTACAGATCAAGTCACCAAGGGGGCACTAGAATCTATCCAGGTCACAGCATCTCAGTCTGATCGATGGAATATTAATTGGTAAATGAGGATAAAGAAAGTCACTCAAGGTTAAGGCACAAGAGTGTTGTACAATTCATAACTATTGTATGAATTTTCTTGACTGTGACAGCTTTAGTAATGTGCACAAATGATATGCTGAAACCCTCAGAGGAGGACTAAATACCTCCATGGGTATTTTATTTCTAAAATATACTTTCTAAATATCCCCAGGACTTTTTGTATTCAAAAGTTGATACTTTGAGAAATAATTAAATCAGTATTAGCCAAATGACTTTTTAGTAGCATAGGTGTTTTGCATAGATTTTTAGACCACAGTCAGTATTTTTAAATACGATGCATAATTATAAGCAAACGATGTAATCCATTAATACAGTAATTCTTGAAAAAAGATCTTATGTGTCTTCCAGCTGCCAGGATCTTGAAGTCAGTTGATAGACAGAGGTTAACAAAAGCATTTTTATTCATGAGAGAATATTCCAGTCACTTCCTCCAAGAATATATCACTATTACTTTGATTTGCACATTTAACACATATAGTAATGCTTTCTCTACGGGTATAAGTTTATGTGTGTGTGGGGGGTGGGGGTTTCTGAGTAAGGAGTGTGACTATATGACCATAAGTTAAGGATACATAAGGGCCTGATATTTATGGAGAAAGTAGAAAATAAAAATTCTAAGCACCAAAGATAGGAACCAAAAATCCTAGCAATACAGAATTGTGCAGGGTAAGTATAAATGATCTGTCTATTCAAGTCTAAATTGACTTATTTAGGCAGGACTGAAGAGACCTACCCTTTTTAATGTTCATAACCACTGCTTTCCTTCAAGAATCTTATTGCTGTTCAGTGGCTAAGTCATGTCCAACTCTTTGCAACCCCATGGACAGCAGCACACCAGTCTTCCCTGTCCTTCACTATCTCCTAAATTTTTCTCAAATTCAAGTCCATTGAGTGGGTGATGCTCTCTAACCATCTCATCCTCTGCCAACCTCTTCTTTTGCCTTTGATCTTTCCCAGCATCTACCCTTTTTAATGTTTATATCCACTGCTTTCCTCCAAGATTTACATTATGCTTAATTTATGCTGTTTGCTGCTGCTGCTGCTAAGTCACTTCAGTTGTGTCCGACTGTGGGACCCCATAGACAGCAGCCCACCAGGCTCCCCCATCCCTGGGATTCTCCAGGCAAGAACACTGGACTGGGTTGCCATTTCCTTCTCCATTATGCTGTTTAGGGAGAGACTAAGGCTGAGCACCGAAGAATTGATGCATTTGAACTGTGGTGTTGGAGAAGACTCTTGAGAGTCCCTTGACTGCAAGGAGATCCAACCAGTCTATTCTGAAGGAGATAAGCCCTGGGATTTCTTTGGAAGGAATGATGCTAAAGCTGAAAGTCCAGTACTTTGGCTACCTCATGCGAAGAGTTGACTCATTGGAAAAGACTCTGATGCTGGGAGGGATTGGAGGTAGGAGGAGAAGGGGATGACAGAGGATGAGATGGCTGGATGGCATCAATGACTCGATGGACATGAGTCTGAATGAACTCTAGGAGTTGATGAGGGACAGGGAGGCCTGGCGTGCTGCGATTCACGACTGAGTGACTGAACTGGAATGAACTGAAGAAATGTAGAAAAAATTCCATTGAATGTGTTTGTTAGTATCAATGCCCATGATGAAAATAAACTCAGTCGCACATGTTTGTTAATGAGTTCCTCCTGGGAGGTATTCTTGGACTTGCAGCTAAAGCTCTAGAGTCTGTAACTGTGCTGTCAAGATGGTGGCCACTAGTCACACTGGCTATTGAACACTTGAAAAGTAGTACTGAGTGAGATGGGCTGTGGGGCTTCCCTGATGGTCCACTGGTTAAGAATCCGTCTTGCAATACAGGGGACACCAGTTCGATTCCTGGTCTGGGAAGATCCCACAAGCCAAGGAGCAACAAAGCTCATGAGCCACAACTGCTGGGCCTGTGCTCTGAAGTCTGTGCTCTCCAAGAAGAGGAGCAACTGCAAGGAGAAGCCTGTGCATGACATAGAGAAACCCCTGCTCACCACAACATAGAGAGTCTGCGTGGAACAACAAAGACCCAGCACAGCCAAAAATAGCTAACAAAACAAAATTATTAAAAAAAAAAAAAAAGAATGAGATGAGCTGCAACTATAAAAACCACATTGGATTTTGAAAACTTACCACAAAGAATATAAAATATTTTATTTCAAATTTTTATATTGATTAGGGAACGGTGATATTTTGAGCCAGATTTTTTAAATTCACCTGTTTCTTTTCATTTTTAAATACGATGACTAATAAATTTAAAACCACATGGGTGGCTTGCGTTATAATCCTACTGGATGGTTCTGGTCTAGAACAATTGCTGCTTTAGTGGTGATTGTAGTCTTCCTGGGGTAAGGATATTTAACATGTGGGAAAGATGGTGAATATGGCCGTGCATTACCATAACCAAGCTACTTGTGTCTTTTGAGACAGGACAATGCTTTTTCGGTCTTGTTCTGTTTTTAACTAAAAGACGTCTTCAGCCTAATGAAGATCAAGAAAACAGAGCGCCAGGGGATATGTTTTTTTTTTTTTTTGCCAAAGCTTTCAGGTTTCTTCTTCCTTTCCAAGAAGAAAGCCATTATCATTTGCTTTTCTTTCCAATATACTCATAGGATAACCATACATGCAATTGTGATGATATAAAATGCTTTCTAAAAATACTTACTGTACCATATTAAGTAATTCAGTCTTGTCCAACTTTATGAGACACTATGGACAGTAGCCTGCCAGACTTGTCTGTCCATGGGATTCTCCAGGCAAGAATACTGGAGTGGGTAACCATGCCTTCTTCCAGGGGATCTTCCTGACTCAGGGATTGAACCCAAGTCTCTTAAGTCTCCTTCACTGGCAGATGGGTTCTTTAACACCAGTGCCACGTGGGAAAAAAATACCTACTAAAAATATTTATAACTGGAAAAGGCATTTGACATTCAGGGTCTCAATTATAAGTGAAAACTGTAGAGTCCTCTATTAGAAGTCATAACGACTTCGATGAGGTTTTATGACTTAGTCGTGCAAACAGTTATGGTGCTTAGTTAATATTTGTTGGATGGATAGATGAATGAATATTGCATATAAACTGAGCTTGCTAAATCTGGGGGTGTGTACAATGGAATGGCCTTGGGGAAAAGGGTGGCGGTTACTCAGCAACCTGCCTGGGAAATTCAAGTTCAAGGGCAAAGCATACCACATCTTCCCAGAAAGCATAAATTTTACTTAATGGTAGGTAATTTAAACTCCATTTTATATCAAAGTAAAAATGGAAATATCATAGGGGAGACTTAAAATTTCATGAATTTTAAAGACAGAACAAATAAGGGACTTCAAAGGAATGCCATCCTCATTGCATACTTTTTCAAGACAAAATTCTCAGCCTCTGACACCTTCGCTCCTCACCCACCAGCTGGTTACCATTTATGCTTTGGTGGAAAAGTTTGCTCAGAAGTGCTCAAAGGGAGATATCACCATCCTTAACAGGGAACCCATTGGCAACAGGTACTGCATGGGGGCCCTGGGTTCCTGCTATGCCACTCCACCCTCCAGGGGACTTATCAAAACTGCAGTGACAATCAATAAGGACCTACTGTACTGCACGGGGAACTCTTCTTAATACTAGGTAATAACCTATATGGGAAAAGAAATGGAAAAAGTATGGAAATATGCATATGTATAACTGAATCACTTTGCTGTACACCTGAAGCTAATGCAACACTGTAAATCGACCATAATTAAAAAAAAAAAAAAAAAGAAAAACCAGGATTCTGGGGGAGAATGGATACGTGGGTATTATGGCTGGCTCCTTTGCCGTTCACATGAAACTATCACAACATTGTTTCTTGATTGGTTATACCCCAATACAGCTTTCCAGATAGCACAAGTAGTAAAGAACCCGCCTGCCAATGCAGGACATAAGTTTGATTCCTGGGTTGGGAAGATCCCCTGGAGGAGGAAATGGCAACTCACTCCAATATTCATGCCTGGAGAATCTCATAGACAGAGGAACCTGGTGGACTGAGGCTATAGTCCACAGTGTCACAAAGAATTGGACATGGCTTAAGCTACTTAGCATGCATGCTTGCATGCACACCCCAATATAAAATTAAAAAAAGAAAAAACCATAAAACCCCCCAAACAAAAAAATAACCCCAGCAGAAACCAAAATCTCCTCCTTAAGGGTGTGGTGAGGTAGAGAGTGATTTCTACCTCTACTGATTTTAGTGAAGACACTAATAATCACCATCAAGTCACAATGTAAAAACCTGAATCTCCAAGATGGACAATTATATTCTCAATATTCTCACATTCTCTTTGAGGGCCTTACTGTTTCCCTTGGTACTTCAAAGCTGCCCTCTGGAGGTCATATTTTCCTTTTATTTCAAGCGTCCTCTTGTGTGTGTCTTGCCTTACAAACCTAGACTCAGCTGGTTGGTTCAGCAAGAGGAAATGTACATTAATTTCCTTCACAGAGTGGTAGCCATGGGTGACTTCAGCTTCAAGAGTTTGTTTGCTTCTTTTCTTTCCCTCACTCCTTCTCTTTCCTTAGGAGGAGAAATTGCCCATCTGACTGGTGAGTTTGGTGGAAGGAGGTAAGCATCCTTGTCCAGCCCACACTCTACATGCATTCTCGCCTGCTCTCCACCATACCCTACAGGTGAGGCCTTGACTGGTATCTGGGGGAGTTTATCTAATTCAGAAAAAAAAAAAAAAAAGTTAACAAACTCACCTGGCTGCAGACGAGTCTATGTCTTCCAACCCTGGCTTAAAAAACTGTACAGCAGAAGTTGAGACAACATTGCAAATAAACTATATTTAAATCTTTATTAAAAAACAACATTATTATATAAGTTAAATTTTTAAAAAGAAGCAATAAAGTTGATTATTTGGATATTGATCTGATTCTTGTGTCTTTATTATGTTTGTTCCCAAACTTAGGAGGGAGAGAGGCATTGTTATTGGCAGGCTCTTAAGTCTAGAGTGGACCTTGATTATGGCATCAGATCGCATCAGAGTGAACCAAGTATAATGAAGCCAGAAAATTGAGTTTATAACAAACACCTACTTTGCTCCTTCTTGGGATCTTAGGTTACTGCTTTGCTAGCCTCTTTTGTGATAGAGATACCCTTTTTTTCTGTTATTTTTTTTAATTTATGAACTTATTTATTTTTTTAATATAAATTTATTTATTTTAATTGGAGGCTAATTACTTTACAATATTGTATTGGTTTTGCCATACATTGACATGAATCCACCACGGGTGTACATGTGTTCCCCACCCTGAATCCCCCTCCCACCTCCCTCCCCATCCTGAGGTACCATTTCATGCCAGTCTGCCAGGGTCCTTCCCCAGTGGATCCAGGGTAATTCGAAGGTGGGGACGGAATCGGCATCCTAGGAAAAAACTTACTTAATTACAGATAGAGAGAGATTAGAAAATTAGCGGAGAAAAAGAGGCTGAATAACTTGGTTTACATGGAATACCAATCACCACCTATGTAGGCCACAGGTTTCTTTCCATTCTCCCAAAGGAGAGGAGGCACTGAGGCCTCCCTGGTCCGATCTTAGAAGCCCAGGCAAAATTAGTAGGCTTGGTGAGTACCCACATACCAGATGGGAATTCGAACAGAAAAGAGTAGGAAAGAAAAAGAGGCTGAATAACTTGGTTTACGTGGGATACCAATAAAATTCCAAGACAAGGAATTTGTACCATTTACGTTGGGCCACCGGCACCACTTGAATATCGGAAGGTGCCCCTCCTTGGGCTCCTTTTTGCATGGAACTTAAAAGCGGGGGCAAGTAAGTAGATGTGGTGGGCACCCATGCTCCAAATGGGAATTCAGCCAGAAAAACAGAGAGCAAGAAAGAAGCAACATGGGGGAATCAGTCTTTCCAGAAACTGATCCCCTTTCTTTATTTTTTAGGTTTGGTTATATACCTTTTGTTATACATAAGGATGAATACAGAGTCATGCGGGGGTCAGCAGTAATGACCTTTATCAAAATCAGGTGCTTCACATAAATGTATAAAAAAAGGTCTTAGGGGTTTTACATCATCAGGCCATGAGGCCTGTTGACATTTTATGATCCTTTCTTTCTGATAACCAAAAAACTTATTTTTTCCAAGGGTGTTTTTTTTAAACCAGGCATCACCCTCCAAATAAAGTTGCATTGCTATAGGGTGAGGGTGTAGTGAGTTACAATCAAGAAAGGAATTTATTTAACCCAAGGTTAACATGATTAATCTTAAAGGTTAATACTTATTTCTCCTATATGCTAGTTATATTCATTATAAGGGCAGGGAATATGGAGATTTAGCAGCAAAACATCAGCCCAACAAATGAAAATCCTTTCACCAATGTTCCCCTTAAGATCTATTTAGTCTTAAGATAGTGATAAAGTTACATTTTTGCATAGCAAGGACACAGTGATTTATAACAAAGTACAGTGATCTATTATAAAAGAGAAAATTCATTAACTCAAAAAGTCTAGTATTGATAACATCAAAAACTACTATATTTCCTTTTCTATATTCCAAATATATTGATTAATATATTCCCAGGTGCCTAAGGATATGGAGGCCTGGCGGCAATCATTGACTCAACAATGAGACAAGCCCTATGCTAATTAAGACTTTCAAGATACTCCAAACTCTCTGTGCTGTTTATGGTTGAGAGGTTGTCACACAAGCTAGTCTGTCAGCAGAGAGGTTTGACCTGAGACACCCTTGTCACACCCAGGGCAGGGAATTAGCAGCAATTATTGGCACAACAAATGAAAAAGCCTTCACCAATATAATTCCTAACCAACCCACTATACCAATAATTTCTAACTTCCCAAAAGAATCTGCCTTTAGTAAGTCTAAAACATCTCATTCCTCTCACGGTTGGGAGGCTGTAAAGAATCACATGTGGCTGGATGAACCTGTACAGGCAGGCTAGATAATCTTCAGAGGAGTTCGTAAGTGGAAACACTCTTGTCACGCCCAGGAATTTTTATTGACTTGGAGCTGTAGGCTAACTCCTTCTCCGAGGGAGGTAATGGGGGTCAGCCCCCCATAAAGTCAGAGGTGTAGGTGACAGCACGAAACAGTAAAGTAGACAGACTCTGGTTTGGGGGGTAGATGCTCGGGAACAGGGGGTTTCCTGAGGCTTGATCATGCCTTTGCGAATGCTGAAGCCTCCTTCCTCATGACCTTTGCTATGGGCGGAGTTCCTCACACTGGCTCCCGGGACCAGTCAGAATGGTTGCTATCCAAAAGTCTACAAGCAATAAATGCTGAAAAGGGTGTGGAGAAAAGGGAACCCTCTTACACGGTTGGTGGGAATGAACACTAGTACAGACACTACGGAGAACAGTGTGGAGATTCTTTAAAAAACTGGAAATGGAACTGCCATATGACCCAGCAATTCCACTCCTGGGCATACACACTGAGGAAACCAGAACTGAAAGAGACACGTGTACCCCAATGTTCGTCGCAGCACTGTTTATGATATCCTTAAGATGAATAGTTAGAACACAATGTTCCAAGCGGTCTCCACCTCTAGGTCAGATCTAATAGAGACTGGTCTTCATGAGTCAGTATTCTGTTTTGGACTTGTCTTTGTCCACACGATTCCCATCAGGGATGAACACTCTTCCTGGAGAAATCATATCAACGTGGCAGAAGGAGGTGGGGGAGATCCTTAGGACGATTGCTGCAATATGGTAGGGGCTTGGACCAAGGCAGAGATAGAGACAGAGACAAATGGCATACGGGTCTTTCTACCTCTTAAAAGATCACCTTGACTCTAACTTGAAATTGTAGTCTTGCTACTGTCCTCATCTTTCTTCTTCACCCACCCACCAAACAAATCACTGATCAGACAGTACTTCTCAAGTGTGTAAAGTGAAAAAAAAAAAGAAAGAAAAGTTAGCACGAGGAGGACAGGGAGGCAGAATCCAGGGACATACATCTTAAATGGAGTGGCTTGAAGGGAGCCCTACCATCTACCTATTGTAAATCTTAAGAGCCATGAGTATCCGTTTTATTATCTTACAGATCCCCAAATCCTCAGAAGTTAGAAACAATCTCAAAGATTCTTTGCCCATAGATGGAGAGATACGTGCACACATGAACAGGAACACAGACCTACTGGCTAGCAGCTCTCATCTGATAACAGATGAGGACCATTTTTATGGGAAATCAGCGTTTAGCAGGTTGCTAGAGACCATCGTCATTGGCTCAGTCACTGTGCAGAAGCCTCACCGGGGGTCTCCCCAAGAGGATGACTGGGATCACTGAAGGAACAGTATATCGCCTTGTTCCAAACCAAGGTCGCTTTGACTTTCCATCTCTGTTGATAATACTTATAAAAGGAAATAAGGAGAGATCATATTATGCATTAGATAACTCAAATTTCAACTGAGTTTCCATCTTTTTTAACATGGCACTGAAATTCCTTATGCAGTTCTTGATGACTGTATCTTTGGATGATTTAACACTTAGCTAAAAGATTTCATCTAAGTAGGAATGTAGAAAAGTTAAGCAAATGAATGTGGCCAATTTAAATAAATCACTTGAAAATAATCAAAGTTAAAAGATTGATCTCTTTATTGGTACAGTTTGTTCACTTACCAGAAGTTTTTATAAAGTGAAATCATAATTTCTATTTGGCATTATTCTACTTATTGCATAAATGACTGTAGAAACCACCATTGCCTTTAAATCTAAGGATTCAGACAGAAGATTCAAAATGCGTAGTGCTCCAAAGTGAAGTAGCTCAGTTATGTCCGACTCTTGGCAACCCATGGACTGTAGCCCACCAAGCTCTTCTGTCCATGGGACTCTCCAGGCAAGAATATTGGAGTGGGTTGCCATTTCTTTCTCCATTTCCCGACCCAGGGATCGAACCCAGGTCTCCCACATTGCAGGCAGACGCTTTAACCTCTGCACCACCAGGGAAGTGTAGTGCTCCAAATTATAGCATTAAACTAACAGAAGAACACACGTCTTTATCTTTCTTCAAAAATCCCCCCATGACCCCTTTCTCTTCTTATCTATCACTCCACATTTCCTTATTTTAAAAATTGTCATGCAGTAAAATGGACTTATTTTGGTGCGTGTGTGCTCAGTTGCTCAGTCGTATCTGACTCTTTGAAACCCCAGCAACTATAGGCTGCCAGGCTCCTTTGTCCTTGGAATTGTTCAGGCAAGAATACTGGAGTGGGTTGTCATTTTCTACTCCAGGGAAGCTTCCTGATCCAAGGATGGAACCTGTCTCTTGTGACTCCTGGGTTGGCAGGCGGATTTTTTTAACACTAGAACCAACTGGGAAGTCCTGTACTTCCCTAGACTCGGTTAATCACCAGAAAATCAGAGTTCAAAACAGTTCTATCACCTGGAAAACTCCTTTGCTACACTTTTATAGTGACACCCTTACCTGACCTTAATATCCAGCAACCATTAATCTGTCCCTTTGTCTAATTATCTAGATTTTTAACAACATAAATTGTGCCCCAAAAGTCTGTTAATGAAATTCTGGAAAAAAAAGGATATAAGCTAGAAACTCACACCAACAAGCTTTTAAAAGAAACAGGCTATTTTTCAAATATTCCATCAACTTATCTCGACTGGACATTTCCTACCCTAATCTCTCCCAAAGTAACTCCTAGTTCCATTCTAGCTGTATTGGAAAGAGGTTCATTCACTATGTATGATGGACGCTTTAGAGGCCCAGGGCTTTCTTATCTTGTAGAACCAATTGCAAGAACCTGCCAGATTCATTATTACACAGTTAGGAACTTATCCTAAAATAATTACCATGTTAGCCTTTTATGCAGTCAAAGATTTATACCCAAGGATATTCATGAAAAAAAAAATTAAAAAATGGAAAGAACTCACATTTCCAACAAAAGGGCATAAATATGATACTTCTATATAATAATAATACTTTGCAGCTATTAAAGTCTTAAAACTATTACATGGGATTAAATGTGCTCATTGGGGGGTTTCCCAGGTGGTACTAGTGGTAAAGAATCCACCTGCCAATGCAGAAAACGTAAGAGACTTGGATTTGATCCCTGGATCAGGAAGAGCCCCTGAAGGAGGGCATGGCAGCCCACTCCAGTATTCTTACCTGGAGAACTCCATGGTCGGAAGAGCCTGGTGGCTACAGACCAAAGGGTTGCAAAGAGTCGGGCATGACTGAAGCAACTTAGCACAACTGTGCTCATATGCTCTGAAGTGAAGGATGCATGCAGTTTAATGGAGTAAAAGCAGAGGCGTTGCTTTTCTCTTTCTGACTTACTTCACTCTGTGTGATAGACTCTAGGTCCATCTACATCTCCTCAAGTGATCCAATTCTGTTTCTTTTATGGCTGAGTAATATTCCATTGTATGTACACATCGCATCTTCTTTAACTGTTCGTCTATCGATGTATGCTCAGGTTGTTTCCACGTCCCCGCTGTTGTAAGTAATGCTGCAGTCAACATTGGGCTTCACGTGACTGTTTGAATGATGGTTTTCTCAGTGTATATGCCCAGGAGTGGGGTTGCTGGGTCATATGGTAGTTCTATTTTTAACTTTTTAAGGAACCTCCACACTGTTCTCCATAGTGGCTATATCAATTTATATTCCCATTAACAGTGTGTGTGGGGGGTGTCCTTTTCTCCACACTTTCTCCAGCATTTATTGTTTGTATTTTTTTTTATTATGGCAAATCTGACTGGTGTTAGCCGATACTTCATTGTAATTTTGATCTGTATTTCTCTATTGCCTATTAACGCATGTATGTGGAGTCTAGGAAAATAGTACAGATGAGCCTAGTTCTAGGGCAGAAATAGAGACACTGAGAACAGACATGTGGGCACAGTGGGTTGAAGGAACGTGTGGGATGAATTGGGAGATTAGTTTTTACGTAAATACACTACCGTGTGTAAAACAGATAGCTGGTGGGAACCTGCAGTATAACACAGGAAGCTCAGCTTGGTGCTCTGTGATGAGCTGGATGGTGGGAGGGAGGACCAAGAGGGAAGGAATATATGTGTACATAGAGCAGAGTCACCTCATTGTACAGCAGAAATTAACAGAGCATTGTAAAGCAATTATACTCCAATTAAAAAAAAAAAAGCAGAGACATTGTGTGTGTGAAAAGTATGGTAATTTTTCAGAGAAGACTTATAAATGAGTATTATTATATTCTTTATAGCACTGTTTTGTTCATAAATATATAATAAGCCACTGTTATCTATTATCAGGTATACATTAATAACTACTATTCTGTCATTTCCAGAAAAAAACGTCTATTTCTACTTTATTGAACAAGCCAAAGCCTTTGATTCTGTGGATCACAATAAACTGTGGAAAATTCTGGAAGAGATGGGAATGCCAGACCACCTGACCTGCCTCTTGACAAACCTATATGCAGGTCAGGAAGCAACAGTTAGAACTGGACATGGAACAACAGACTGGTTCCAAATAGGAAAAGGAGTACGTCAAGGCTGTATATTGTCACCCTGCTTATTTAACTTCTATGCAGAGTACATCATGAGAAATGCTGGGCTGGAAGAAGTACAAGCTGGAATCAAGATTGCCAGAAGAAATATCAATAACCTCAGATATGCAGATGACACCACCCTTATGGCAGAAAGTGAAGAAGAACTGAAAAGTCTCTTGATGAAAATGAAAAAGGAGAGTGAAAAAGTTGGCTTAAAGCTGAACATTCAGAAAACAAAGATCATGGCATCTGGCCCCATCACTTCATGGGAAATAGATGGGGAAATAGTAGAAACAGTGTCAGACTTTATTTTTTGGGCTCCAAAATCACTGCAGGTGGTGATTGCAGCCATGAAATCAAAAGACACTTACTCTTTGGAAGAAAAGTTATGACCAACCTAGATAGCATATTGAAAAGCAGAGACATTACTTTGCCAACTAAGGTCTGCCTAGTCTAGGCTGTGGTTTTTCCAGTGGTCATATATGGATGTGAGAGATGGACTGTGAAGAAGGCTGAGAGCTGAAGAATTGATGCTTTTGAAGTGTGGTGTTGGAGAAGACTCTTGAGAGTCCCTTGGACTGCAAGGAGATCCAACCAGTCCATTCTGAAGGAGATCAACCCTGGGATTTCTTTGGAGGGAATGATGCTGATGCTGAAACTCCAGTACTTTGGCCACCTCATGAGAAGTGTTGACTCATTGGAAAAGACTCTGATGCTGGGAGGGATTCGGGGCAGGAGGAGAAGGGGATGACAGAGGATGAGATGGCTGGATGGCATCACGGACTCGATGGACATGAGTCTGAGTGAACTCCAGGAGTTGGTGATGGACAGGGAGGCCTGGCGTGCTGTGATTCATGGGGTTGCAAATAGTAGGACACGACTGAGCGACTGAACTGATCTGAACTGAACTGATTGTGTCATTTTTGAGCTGTTACCATGAGTGTGAGATGGTCTTTTTAATGTGCCAACTTGTCTAGTCATCAGCCACCACTTACTCATTTGAACACTGATTTAGATGTTGCTGTGAAGGTATTTCAAAGATACGATTGAAGTCCATAATCAGTTGACTTTAAGTAAGAGAGATTTCTCCTAGGTTATCTGGGTGAGTCTCACTAAATCAGTTACCAAGTCTTAACGGCAGAGCTGACGCTTCTCTTAAGAAGAAATTCTACTTGCAGGGTATTTCTAGCTCCTGTCTGAGAGTTCCAGCCTGCCCTAGCCACTTGTCCTACAGATCTGGGGCTTGCTTACCCAGCCACCACAATCCTATAAGCCAATTCCTTGCCATAAGTCATCTCCTAGTATATATGTCTCCTATTGCTTTAATTGTCTGACTGAACTCAGACTGATATAATGGGCTAGGAAGTGTGCCAAGGCCTCAATATGTAATCACTTGGGTGTTACACACTATTATTCTCTGCTGTTTGGAGTCCCCCCAGAAGCTGACCCTGAGAAGACAAATCATTTATTCAAAAGGTGGTCCCAAGAAGTACAAGTAGGGAAGAGAGGGAAAAAGACAAGGAAATGAGGTCAGTATAGAAATGATATGCCATCAAGCAAGTTAACCCTGTGGACAGCTGGAGGATGCAGTTGAGGAATTGTGGAATATAGGCTAAATTGATTCAGGGTTATCTCAACCAAAGGGTGAGTATGAATGATGCTTACCCATCAACTCTCCAGCTGTTGTTGGGTAAGGAGGCTCCTGGGGGCATTCACTCTCCTGCACTCAGGACTTGCTTTGCCCTTGAGCTCATGGACTGCTGTCTCAGAATAAAAATCTAGAAGGCAGTTTCAGTGATGGTCTCTACCTATCTTCTTTAAAGGCAGAGTCTGAACAGCAGTGTCAGGAGGAGAATTAATGGTATCTCTTGAATTTTCCTCATTTTTGCAGATTAGGAAATTGATGCTGGGAGGTTAATTAATTTGTATACCGTAAAATAGCTAATCCTTTTCATGGATCACAACCTTGTCACAAACTTAGTGTATTAAAAAGCAGAGACATCACTTTGCTGACAAAGCTTCATGTAGTCAAAGCTATGGTTTTTCCAGTGGCCATGTATGGCAGTGCGACTTGGACCATAAAGAAAGCTGAGCACTGAAGGATTGATGCTTTTGAAGTGTGGTGCTGCAGAAGACTCTTGAGAATCCCTTGGAGTACCAGAAGATCAAACCAGCCAATCCTAAAAGAAGTCAACCCTGAGTATTCATTGGAAGGGCTGATGTTGAAGCTGAAGCTCCAGTACTTTGCCCACCTGATGTGAAGAGCTGACTCATTGGAAAAAATCCTGATACTGGGAAAGACTGAGGGCAGGGGAAGGGAATGACAGAGGATGCGATGGTTGAATAGCATCACCAACTCAATGAACATGAGTTTGAGCTGACTCCGGGAGATAGCAAAGGACAGAGGAGTCTGGTGTGCTGGAGTCCATGGAGACACAAAGAGTCAGAGATGACTCAGCCACTACACAACAAAAATAACAAAAATAGCTAATAAGACTCAACATAGATCTGTCATCAAAACCCTCTTAAATATTTAGAATATATAACTAATGATAAGAAAAGAAGCCAATGCCAATGATAACATCCGTGGCAACAGCTTGGGCATTAAGGCTCCGTTTTGGGGTCACATTGAGTTTTAGGAGTGCAGGAAATGCCTGTTTTCCCCCTTCAAATTAACTAAGTTTCTTACACTTTTGAGCCTCCAGCTTTTCTCTTCCCTCTAGGTACACACCTTGGGATGTGCCTTGAGCATCTTAGCAGAGGTGGGAGAAGTTTGCAGTTGGCAGCGTGGGTGTCTGGGTGATGTCTCCCAGTGAGGACCTGAAAAGATGGCTCACTCTGTCTGTTCGCTTACCAGAAGTTTATTTTAAGGCTCAAGGGGGAGGGGATGTATGTATACTTTTGGCTGACTCACATTGCTATACGGCAGACACCAACACAACATTGTAAAGCAATTATCCTCTAGTTAAAAATAAATTTTAAAAAATTGGTAACACTGATTACAGCCAAAAAAAAAAAAAAAGCTTATTTTGCCATTATTTTCTCTAACAGTGAACTCTTCTTCATCATTATGGTAGCATCTAAGCAAATCCTTCATCACTTCTTGAGACATTTTCAGGACCTTTCTGAGTAACGTGCAAGTGGCTAACTAAAAGGAAAATGTTGAGAAAGTAATTGACATTTATTGAGGACCTACTGTGTGCATTACAGTGAATAATGCACCTCGAATATTTAGTCTTTTTTAATAACTTGAGTTCTTTATAGGCAGGAAATGAGAGATCAAGGAGCCTGGGTATCTTCTTTAGAACTTGCAGATAACAACTGGCTGAGTTGAGATTCAAACCCATGACATTCATCTTCACTGCAAATATTCCTTCTGTCAAATGACAGATAGTAACTGACCCAAAGGGTTTGATGACTGATGACAAAGTTGTAGAAGAGACACGGAACAATGAAGAAGATGCCAGAAAAGTGAACTGGGTCACTTCCAGAGGAATAATTCAAGCAAAATGTGTTATGAGTTTTCTATTAAGAAGTCTCAGGAACATCTCTGCGGATAAAGAGAAACATAGTGCAGACAAAAGAGATAGGTGAACAGGATGCATTCAGCCCAAGAATGAGTGTGCAACTAAGCCATGGTGGGGTTTTCAGCTGGTTCCAGGTACTGAGTGTGTGTAGAGCCTTCTTGGTTGTTGGAGGTGTAATACCAGGTCACATGGTTCTTCCATGAAGTCTTCTCTGATCTCCTATCAGAGTTAGTCTTGTGTTATCTGTGTTCTCAGAACATTCTCCTATAACTTGCAGCACAATAGTTTAGAGTGAAACTGGGACAAATTTTCTGAGTTAAAATCCAGGCTCTACCTTTTCATAGCTGTGACCTTGCATGACTTAATGAATCCATGCATCATTTTTCTCATATGAAAAACAGATAATAATGGTACTTGCTTCATAGAAATGTTATAAAGTTAAAATATATATATGTATATATATGTACATATATATGCATATGTGTGTATTTGTATGGGCTTCCCAGGTGACATTAGTGGTAAAGAACCTGCCTGCCAATGCAGGAGACATAAGAGAAAAGGGTTTGATCCCTGGGTTGGGAAGATTCCCTGGAGGAGGAAATGGAAACCTACTCTAGTATACTTGCTTGGAGAATCTCCCTGGACAGAGGAGCCTGGCATGCTACAGTCTACAGGGTAGCAGAGTCAGACACAACCAGTGACTTAGCATGCACATGTATCTGTATCTATGTGTGATAAATTGCTTCAGTCGTGTCCAAGTCTTTGCGACCCCTGGACTGTATCACACCAGGCTCTTCTGTCCATGGGATTCGCCAGGCAAGAATACTGGAGTGGGCTGTTATGCCCTTCTCCACAGTGTCTTCCCCACCCAGGGATCAAACCTGCATTGCTGGCAAGAAGATTATATATCTTTATGTATCTATATCTATATATCTATATCTATCTATATCAATCAATAACCTCAGATATGCACATGACACCACCCTTATGGCAGAAAGTGAAGAGGAACTAAAGAGCCTCTTGATGAAAGTGAAAGAGGAGAGTGAAAAAGTTGGCTTAAAGCTCAACATTCAGAAAACGAAGATCATGGCATCCAGTCCCATCACTTCATGGGAAATAGATGGGGAAATAGTAGAAACAGTGTCAGACTTTATTTCTTTGGGCTCCAAAATCACTGCAGATGGTGACTGCAGCCATGAAACTAAAAGACGCTTGCTCCTTGGAAGGAAAGTTATGACCAACCTAGATAGCATATTCAAAAGCAGAGACATTGCTTTGCCATCATAGGTCCATCTAGTCAAGGCTATGGTTTTTCCAGTGGTCATGTATGGATGTGAGAGTTGGACTGCGAAGACAGCTGAGCGCCAAAGTATTGATGCTTTTGAAGTGTGGTGTTGGAGCAGACTCTTGAGAGTCCCTTGGACTGCAAGGAGATCCAACCAGTCCATTGTAAAGGAGATCAGTCCTGGGTGTTCTTTGGAAGGAATGATGCTGATGCTGAAACTCCAATACTTTGGCCACCTCATGGGAAGAGTTGACTCATTGGAAAAGACTCTGGTGCTGGGAGGGATTGGGGGCAGGAGGAGAAGGGGATGACAGTAGATGAGATGGCTGGCTGGCATCACCGACTCAATGGACATAAGTTTGAGTGAACTCCGGGAGTTGGTGATGAAGAGGGAGGCCTTTCATGCTCCAATTCATGGGGCTGCAAAGAGTCAGACACAACAGAGGGACTGAACTGAACTGAACTATATCTCTACTCTCTATATCTTGAATTCCTACATCTCCATATCTATATAACTTAAGCCTGGGCTTGGCATGATCTTCTAGACCTGTGTGTCTCCAGTTGGTTATAATTTTGTCCATCAGCATACACTTGACAATATCTAGAGAGAATTTTGGTTGTCACACTGGGGGAGGGAATTGCTATTGGCATCTAGTGGGTAGAGGCCAAAGATGCTGCTAAAGTAAACCTCCTGCAATGCACATGACAGCTTCCTCCCCACTCCTTCAACAAAGAATCATTTGGTCCATGTATTAATGATGCTGAGTTTGAGAGATACTGCTATTACCTGATGGCTCAGCAATGAAGAATCTGCTTGCAATGCAGAATCCTCAGGAGATGCAATTTCGATCCTGGGTTGGGAAGATCCCCTGGAAGAGGAAATGGCAACTTGCTCCAATATTCATCCTGGAGAATCCCATGGGCAGAGAAGCCTGGAGGGCTACAGTATACGGGGTCCCAAAGAGTTGGATAGAACTGAGCATGAACGCACACATACCCTAGGCTGTGGACTTTGTGTGAACCAAGAGTCTGCTAACCATATAGGTATCTTTATATTCATAATACCTCCTAGCAGGACTTCAGTGATGCTTCTTAAATACATTTTTAGGAACTTAGCTATCAGTTGCCAGAGTGGCTGATTAAGCAGCAAGCCCCAGTGGGAGTAACAATCAACCTGTAATCACTCACTGAAATGATAGCAAGCACCCAAATCAAGGCAGATGCTGGCTCCTCCTTTCTGTTTCTGCTCCCCATCACCCCCCCGCCCCATGAAACAGCACACCAGGCCAGGTCAGTTGGGTCAGCATAGATGCGAAGTTATCTCACTCAGAGGAGAGCCCAAACAAAAGGCTCCTACAGTTTATGGACCAGGAGGTCAGGGAGGAGGTAAAAAAGGGAAGGGCTAAGAGTGGAAAACAGTCAGAGTGGGGAAAAGTGTCTTCAAGCTTCCCCTTCCTTCTCCATGAAGGAGGCTTTGACTGAAGAGCTTGAAAAGAAGAACCATAGTCAAGGCCTCAGATAAAGACCCATAAGTTAGGGCTCCTGGGCTAAGAATGCAAATGTGCAAAGAGCATCACTGACCAGAGGGATCTGATTCTTTGGCTGAAACACTCACATTGCGCTAACTGTGTTGCATGTCTGGTGTAGGGAAGGCAGATTTCCTCTGTAAGGTCTGCTGGGTAAAACCTTTATAATTAAATTAATTTTTATATTTCCAGCATTATTTGGATAAATTGACAAATAAGAGTTGAGTATATTTAAGGTGTGCGATAAGTTTTTTGAAATACACATATATTGTGAAAGAATACCACAAGCAAACTAATTAACATACCCTTTCCCCATATAAGGAATAAGTGTACCCCCTCACCAGTTGCACTAGGGACCTCAATAAAGCCTTGCCTGGAAACAAGCAAACAAACTAACGACACATATCTATCACATAAATCGGCTCTTTTTCTATGAGATCAATCAAGATCTACTTTTGTAGCAGATTTAAAGTTTTTAATACACTATGATGAACAATGGATATATAGACTTTAGATATCCAGACCTGTTCATGCTGCATATCTGAAACCTGATACCCTTTGACCAAGCTTTCCTCATTTTGCCCTGGTAACCACCATTCTACTATCTTCTATAAGTTCGACCTTTGTACGTTCCACGTGTAAGTCAGATCATGCACTATTTATCTTCTGGCATTTGGCGTATTTCACTTAGCATCATGCCCTCCATGTTCATCCACACTGTTGCAAATGATAGGTTTTCTTCCCTAGCTGGCCCATCCATAGGGCCCTTACTCATGAAGGAATTAATTAATGAGTAGAATTATATATCTTAAGGAAAAATAAACCTAACCAAAGTATATATGAATGGGTATATACTTCCACTCAACCATCACAAATGCTAGTAACCAGTACTTGTGGACTTTTTAAGTTATTTTAGATAATAATAAGGAAAAAGCAATCCGCATACATTTCTATCATTACTATAAAAATTTTCAGCCAAACACATTTTATGCTTTAATCTGACCTAAGGTAGCATGGGAAATAAATGGGGAAACAGTGGAAACAGTGGCTGACTTTATTTTTTTGGGTTCCAAAATCACTACAGATGGTGACTGCAGCCATGAAATTAAAAAATGCTTACTCCTTGGAAGGAAAGTTATGACCAACCTAGACAGCATATTCAAAAGCAGAGACATTACTTTGCCAACAAAGGTCCATCTAGTCAAGGCTATGGTTTTTCCAGTAGTCATGTATGGATGTGAGAGTTGGACTGTGAAGAAAGCTGAGCACTGAAGAATTGATGCTTTTGAACTGTAGTGTTGGAGAAGACTCTTGAGAGTCCCTTGGACTGCAAGGAGATCCAACCAGTCCATTGTAAAGGAGATCAGCCCTGGTGTTCAGTGGAAGGACTGGTGCTAAAGCCGAAACTCCAGTACTTTGGCCACCTCATGGGAAGAGTTGACTCATTGGAAAAGACTCTGATGCTGGGGGGCATTGGGGGCAGGAGGAGAAGAGGACGACAGAGAATGAGATGGCTGGATGGCATCATTGACTCGATGGACATGAGTCTGAGTGAACTCCGGGAGTTGGTGATGGAGAGGGAGGCCTTTCATGCTCCAATTCATGGGGTTGCAGAGTCAGACACAACAAAGCGACTGAACTGAACTGAACTGAACTGAACTGAAGGTATCATGGGAGGCCAGTGGAGATTGACCCTAGCAAACAGATCATACATGCCCACTTTTAGTGGGTAACATTTAATTGTTTTGGCTTCCCAAGTAGCTCAGTAGATGAAGAACCTGCCTACCAATGTAAGAGACACGTGAGATGTGTGTTCCATCCCTGGGTCAGGAATACCTCCTGGAGGGGGAAGTGGCAACCCACTCCAGTATTCTTGTCTGGAGAATCCCATGGACAGGGGAACGTGGCAGGCTGGGGTCTATGGAGTCATGAAGAGTCAGACATGACTGAGTGATTGAGCATGCACAGATATTTAATTGTTTATTACTAAACTCAAGCCCAGTGAGAATGCTGTGTTAATGTGAGAACACTAAAGTAAAATAAAAATTTTGAAAACAATAACTTAAACACCCTTTCACAAGAGACAGTCTAGAGTGGAGCTCTGGGGTTAGACTGGCTAAATGTGAGTCTGACATCCACAAGCTGTGTGACTTTGGAAGCACGTGCTTAGAACCCAAGGTGAGGAGATATAATGCACAGGTTGACTGCAGTTTTCAAGGACACTGTGATGGGAGGAGAAAGCGGGTGATGAATCTCCTGTGTCAGAGGAGGGTTTAGAATTTTACCCTAAATTAGCAGACCATTACCGAAGGAGACTGAGAAGGTCACAATTTCCCGGACTTTCTCACCTGCTCCTGATGCCCCAGGCTCCATCAGTGCAGCAGTGCACTCCCATTTGGCATGCGCTCTGGTTTCTCTGATATCATTTGCAGCTCCTCTCCTCTGACAAGACTCAGATTTGTGCCACCGGTTACTTCTGCCCCTAGCTACAAAAATGCGCCTTTTTCCTGTGCTGTTTTTAGGCTGCTGCCCTGGCAATGGAACATGCAGCCCTGGGGCAGGGGAAAATGAACTCTTCCTGAGTTTCTCTGCACTAAAAAATATATGGTACTTCTCTTCTTATATGCAATTCAAAATGCAATTTTATTACCTTGAATTTCTGGGCTAAAAATTACTCTTCTAAAAATAAAGGTCCTTGACGCACAATTCTAGAGTTTTAATTTATTTTTATTTATTTATTTACTCTTATTAAGATATAGTTGACATTTAATATGGTACCTTTAAGGTGTATCTGTCGACTTGATATGTATTAATACTATCATGGTGTCAGCTAACACCTCTATCAAGTCACATGATTATCATTTCTCTTTTGTGGTCAGATCAATTAAGTCCTAGTCTCTTAGACACTTTGAAGTTTAGAGTGCAATAATATTAACTAAAATCACTATGCAGTATGTTAGATCTTCAGATCTTTTTCATCTTCTAGTTGTAAATTTGTAGCCTTTAAAGACATCCCCCCAACCCCCAGCCCCTGGTGATTACCTTCTGTGTGTTCTCTGTTTCTGTCAATTTGACTTTTTTGGATTTTACATGTAAGTGATACCTTTCAGAATTTGACACCCTCTGATTTCTCTCATTTAGCACAATGCCCTCAAGGCCTACTACAGAAAAAACATAAACCAATGGAAAGATATCTAGTGTTCATGGATCTAAAAGTTTATTGACCTTAAATTCCTTCCTCTTCTCTCCTGTCTGCTTTGCTTGCGTCTTGAAGTGAAAAGAGAAAGTTGCTCAGTTAAGTCTGACTCTTGGTGAGACTTGGACAGTAGACTCTTGGTAGTCTTGGACTGTGACCCCATGGACAGTCGCCTGCCAGGCTCCTCTGTCCATGAGGTTTCCCCAGAGAAGAATACTGGAGTGGGTTGCCTTTCCCTTCTCCAGGGGATCTTCCCAACCCAGGGATTGAACCCAGGTCTCCCGCATTGCAGGTGGATTCTTTACCATCTGAGCCGTTTGTGTCTTAGGCATATGCCTTAACCAATGGAAAAGTCCAGTCAGACTTTAAGGATTCATTTATTTATTTTGGTACAAGTCACATTTAGAAAGAAATAGTACAGATAAACCTATTTGCAAAGCAGAAATAGAGACACAGACCTAGAGAATGAACATGGACATCAAGAGGGAAAGGAAGGAATAAGTTGGGAGATGTATATACACTATGTATAAAATAGATACCTAATGAGAACCTACTATACAGCAGTAGGGGAAAAAAGAAGGGACAGTGTCTTTGTAGGATACAAGTTATGTTAACTTTAAAAATGCATTAAAATATACAGGAGGTCCAGACAAATATTTTAAGGACATTTTTAATCCTTAAAATTGGACAAAAGGTAATTGGACACTCCAGGCTCCAATAAAATAGTCTGTGGGTGGTACCTTGCAAAACCAGTGGGAGAATAGTAGCAGAGAGTGTAAAGCAAAGTGAAATATGACTAAGTAATTTAACTTATATGCAGAGTACATCATGAGAAATGCAGGGCTGGAAGAAGCACAAGCTGGAATCAAGATTGCCAGGAGAAATATCAGTAACCTCATATATGCAGATGATACCACCCTTATGGCAGAAAGTGAAGAGGAACTAAAGAGCCTCTTGATGAAAGTGAAAGAGGAGAGTGAAAAAGTTGGCTTAAAGCTCAATATTCAGAAAACTAAGATCAAGGCATCTGGTCCCATCACTTCATGGGAAATAGATGGGGAAACAGTGGAAACAGTGGCTGACTTTATTTTTGGGGGCTCCAAAATCACTGCAGATGGTGACTGCAGCCATGAAATTAAAAGATTACTCCTTGGAAGGAAAGTTATGACCAACCTAGATAGTATATTAAAAAGCAGAGACATTACTTTGCCAACAAAGGTCCATCTATCTAGTCAAGGCTATGGTTTTTCCAGTGGTCATGTATGAATGTGAGAATTGGACTATAAAGAAAGCTGAGCACTGAAGAATTGATGCTTTTGAACTGTGGTGTTGGAGAGACTCTTGAGAGTCCTTTGGACTGCAAGGAGATCCAACTAGTCCATCCCAAAGGAGATCAATCTTGGAAGGACTGTTCATTGGAAGAACTGATGCTAAAGCTGAAACTCCAATATTTTAGCCACCTCATGTGAAGAGTCGACTCACTGGAAAAGACTCTGATGCTGGGAGGGATTGAGGGCAGGAGGAGAAGGGGATGACAGTGGATGAGATGGCTGGATGGCATCACCGATTCGATGGACATGCGTTTGAGTGAACTCCGGGAGTTGGTGATGGACAGGGAGGCCTGGTGTGCTGCGATTCATGGGATAGCAAAGAGTCAGACAGGAGCGAGCAATGGAAATGAACTGAACTGAACTGAACTGAACTGAACATGATAAAGAATATCAGCCAGTGGTCCCCACATCCATGCAGCTGGCAGTCTCCGCATTCATGCATCCTCACTTCCTGGGTATTGCCACAGATGTCATCCATGGCCAGTCTTTCCACATGTGATCAATGTCCCATCACCAAGTCAAGGGCATTGCTCCAGCCAGTCTCCCTTTTCCCTTCTGCATAGTTAAATGTGTTCTCTAAGCCCATCAGTCCCATCAGCATAGACACCTTCTATTACTATCTCATCTTAAAAATGATCAAAAATCAAAACAAAACAAAACACCTTCTTGACCTTATTCTCTCTAATAGATACCAGTTCTTTCTTTGCAGTAAAATTACTTGAAAAAAAAATTGTCTTTACTTTGTAGGTCTGATTCTTTCTCCTCTTTCTCTCTTATGCAGGTTTTGGCCCATCTCTCCTTCCTCCCAATGCATTCAGCACTAAAACTGATCCAGCTATTGATTGGAAAAAAAAAAAAAAATTCACAACCTAAAATTTAAGAGCTAGGTTGTATATGACAAGCAAAACTGAGGACTTTAGCCTGGGGCACAGCATCTCACAAAGTTCTGAGAGCTGCTCTTAAGAGGCAAGGAAGGGGACGGGGGACCAGGATATACGAGTTTTCACAACAAAGAACAGGTAGCCAGAACATCAAAAGATTAGTAGTGGTTTAGTTGCTAAGTCGTGTCCTACTCTTGCGACCCCGTGGACTGTAGCCCTCAAGGCTCTTCTGTCCGTGGGATTTCCCAGGCAAGAATATTTGAGTAGGTTATCACTACTTCTCCAGGGGATCTTTTGGATCCAGGAATCAAATCTGGGGCTCCTGTACTGCAGGCAGATTCGTTACCAACTGAGCTACAAGGGAAGCCCATCAAAAGATTACTGTTACTTAAAGAAAAACAGATATTTCAAGGTAATGAATTTAGTGCTTTTCTGTATATGGGAAGATGGAAGAACCTGGGTCCACTGAAATCATTCCTTTGATATATGCCTCGCTTATCTGGGGCCAGTATCCTGGGCTTCTCATAAGTCTCCTCACAGTCCACCACTGGGGGTTGCTGCAGCAGCTGACTGCTAAATGGGAGGCATCCGGCCTCCATCCTGAGTTCCCCCAGGGCTCACCATCTGGCAGTTGTAATGTGATGACTTGCTGGCTGCGGCAGGCTTTGTTTACTGACATGGCAGGCAATATTTTTCATTCACGCAGCGATCACTTCTCAGTATGCATCCAGTTGACCTCTCAGCACCATTGGACATAGTCAGTCTCCCCCTCTTCCTTGAAAACCTCACCACACATGGCCTCCTATAGCCCTTTCCTGATTTCACCTGTCTCCAGGGGCTGCTCTTCCTCACTGTACTTTGCTGGGGTCTCCTCCCCAATCTGTTGACCCTGCTCATGATTCCAGTCTTGAGCTTGGTCCTTCTCTTCCACACTTAGCGCCCTTGTTTCTCTCATCCATTCTGATGGCTTAAATCCCTCTTAGGCATTTATAGTGATGAATTCTTTAAACTTAACCCCAAATTCTGAACTTACACATCCAACTGTTTACTGGAAATTTCTGCTTGGATGTCAGTGTTGTTGTTGTTCAGTTGCTAAGTCATGTCCGACTCTTGAGATCTCATGGATTACAGCATGCCAGGCTCCTTTGTCCTCCACTGTCTCCTGGAGTTTGCTCAAATTCATGTCCATTGAGTTGGTGATGCTATCTAACCACCTTATCCTTTGCCACCCTCTTCTCTTTTGGCCTTTAATCTTTCCCAGCATCAGAGTCTTTTCTAATGAGTCAAGTCTTTGCATCAGGTGGCCAAAGTATTGGAGCTTCAGCTTCAGTATCAATCCTTCCAATGACTATTCAGGGTTCATTTCCTTTAGGATTGTCAACCCATGCTATCATTGCCACACCAGACCCTTGATCTCTCCTCCATGACTTACAGTTTATCCATCTCAGTTTATGGTAATTCTATCCTTCTGATGCTCAGGCCAATTTTCTTGGAATCATTTAGATTCTTTCTCTCACATCCCAGATTTAAACCATTAGGGAAACCTTTTGATTCTGCCTTCAAAATATACCCCTAGAATCTGTTCCTCCCCTGGTCCAGCCATTTCGAGCCATCATGCCCTCTTGCCAGAAATCTTATAATCACCTCCTAATTTGTCTCCTTGCTTTTTCATTCATTTTATTTCATAGCCAGTCCCCCTACAGGTTGTCCTCAACACTGCACTGCCAGAGTTTTAGTTGTTCAGTCCAACTCTTTGTGACCCCATGGACTGTCCAGCCCTACAAGCTCCTCTGTGCATGGGATTCTCCAGGCAAGAATACTGGAATGGGTTGCCATTTCCTTCTCCAGGGGATCTTCTCCACCCAGGGATGGAACTTGGATCTCTTGCATTGCAGGCAGACCCTTTACTGTCTGAGCCACCAGGAAAAACGCACTGCCAGAGGGATGCTGTGAAACATGCCGTCATTCACTGTTGAAAGCCCTCCAGTGGCTCCTCTACTTAAACAGAGCAAAAGCCAACACATTTACAGTGTCCAAGATTCTAAGTGATCTGACTTCCCTAATACTTTTCTGATCTTACTTTTCTACTATTTTTTACTTCCCTCCTCCAGCCTCCCTGGCCGTGATGTTCCCAGACTTTCCAGGCAAGTTTCTATCTTTGCCTTAAGTGTTCCCACTGCTTACAGGCACTTGGTGAAGGTATGCTACATTCCCCTCCCCTCCAAGACTTTTCACAAATGCCAACTCCGAATGACCGTCTTCATCCACCTACTTAGAATGGCATGTCCTGGGGGCTTCCCTGGTGGCTCAGTGATAAAGAATCCACCTGCCAATGCAAAAGACATAGTTGTTTTCTTTTTGATTTATTTATTATAATTAGAGGATAACTACTTTACAATATTGTGATGGTTTTGCCATACATCAGTATGAATTGGCCATAGGTATATATGTGTCCCCACCATCCTGAATCCCCCTCCAACCTCTCTCCCCACCCTGATCTGGGAAGCTCCCACATGCCAGGAGCAACTAAACTCATGTGCTACAACCCTTGAGCCTACACTCTAGAGCTCGGGAACCACAACTGCTGAAGCCCTCGCACCAAGACCCTGTGCTCCCTAACAAGAGAAGTCACTGCAAAGAGAATCCCGTGCACTGCAACTAGAGAGTAGTCCCTGCTCACTGCAACTAGAGAAAAGCCCGTGTGCCAATGAAGATCCAGTGCAGCCAAAACTAAGTAAGTAAATAAATAAATAACGAAGCATTAAGAAATAAAGACTCCTAGGGTAGGCTGAATAAAATCTCCCCCGGGAGTTCTTATTTTTCAGGGAGTTACAAGGAAGTGCTTCTTACACAATGATTTTGCAGCGAAATGTTTGCTGTCTTCCAACACACTTTGCAGCATAGGATGACAAATTCAACAGCTTTTAGCTCATATAAAAGTAATGAGATGATTGGGGAGCACTTTGTACCTGTGAAGTGCTATCCAAATGCTGCATAATAACGACATTCGGAGCCTGGCATCCTTTTAAGGGCAGCTACATTCTCTTCTGTCTCTCCCATCACATTACTCTTGTGAAAAAGGAAACATTAACTATCTACTGAGGAACAGGGTGTGCAGCCCACTGGTTGACCAGATAGAGTGCTTTTTGAGAGAGTGGTACAAGGCAGCCCCACTCTGTAATATGCAGGCCTGGAAGATTCAGATTCTTTTCTACCAGATTTCATCCTGGTAAAGTTTTTAACACTTTTCCACAACCAAACTGCTTCCAAATAATGTTAATGCAAACTCCATTATCTATAGTCTTTGTTCTTTCTTACATGTATATGAAACTATACATCATTTGAGATATCCAAAATGTGTGTGTATATTTGTGTGTGTGTGTCTACCGACACTGAATGGCTTTTCTATTAATTAGCATACCTCTTTATATAGAGTCGCCATCTTTGGAAGCCTTTGGGGTCTTTAGCAGCTATTTCATTCAGTCCCCTCATTACAAAAGTGAAAAAAACTTCCCAGAGATGTTAAATGACTTGCCTGAAGTTATACAACAAGTTAAAGGCAGTGTTGATGGGTAATCACCAACTGTCTCATCAACCTGAAAACTTTTAAGGTCCTTTCATATCAAGTCTTTTGAAAATGATACAAATTAACTGATTCACAAAACAGAAAGAGACTCAAAGACTTAGAGAACCAGGGATGAAGAGTAGGGGAGAAAGGATACTTAGTGATTTGGGGATTGACAGGTACACACAGCTATATTTAAAAAGGATAACCAACAAGGACCTACTGTACAGAGATGGAACTCTGTTCAACATTATGTAGCAACCTAAATGAAAAAAAAAATAATTGAAGTAGAATAGATACATGTTTGTGAAAGTGAACGTCTCTCAGTCCTGTCAGATTCTGCAACCTGATGGACTATGCAGGCCATGGAATTCTCTAGGCCAGAATACTGGGGTGAGTAGCCTTTCCTTTCCAGAAGATACATGCATATGTATAACTGAATCACTTTCTTGAACATCTGAAACTAATACAACATTGTTAATCAACTATACCCCAATATAAAATACAAAGTTAAAAAAGAAAAAATTCTGGCAGGGCAACCCTTGAGAGTCTATTTGAAACAATGATCATGTTAAAATAATAAGTTGATGGTAGAAATTGGCTTGTGTTCAGATGTAGCCAAATGATGCGGGAGAGGACTGAGCATCCCACGCTCAGTAGACATTGATCACTGGAGCTCTCTTAGGTGGGCACTTTCTAACGTTCTTTCCAACCGTCTCATTATAAAAACTTAACTGTTGTTCTCAGATTGCATATTTGCATACGTTGGCTCCGTAGGATCTTGTTCCTGATTAAAGGGCTTGTTGCTGCCAATTCTCAGGGAAGGCGGCTGCGACTGAAGGCTTGATAATCATTTTTTATGCATCAAGGAAGGCACAAGAAGCTTCAAACCATAATCATTTCTATAAACATAGACAAGCCGTAAATTGCGACTGATACAAATTAAACTATGTTCCTCAGTAATTATATTTTAGAGATTGTGCACCACATACCCAAACACAATTTTAAACTCAGAAAACTGTAATTGCATGTTTAGTGCCTAGCACTCTTTGTAGGTTTCGCTCTGCATGAGTTATTCCAAGGAAATTGATTTCCTGGGCACATCATCAGAAGGTTCATTAGGCCATTGGCACGACTTTTCCTACATTATTATTATTATTCTCATCATGCCAATCATATTGTTTCAGGTGGGGGAGGTAGGTCTTCCAGCCATCATGATGAGGAGTAACCAAATTCTCCTAAATGTCTCTCTAATCTCTTGTCTTTATCATCACTTGTCAATATCAGTGTTGAGCTTTCATATCTTCTTGCTGGGAGACTTTTACCATCTCTGGTTGGTCCCCAGGTCTCCAGTCTCATCCTCTAAGTGTGCTTTGTCACTTGTGTCTAACTCCTTGTGATGCCGTGGACTGTAGCCCACCAGGCACCTCTGCCCATGGAATTCTTCAGGCAAGAGTCCTGGAGTGGGTTGCCATTTCATACTCCAGGGACTGAACCCGAGTCTCTCCTGTTTTGGCAGGCAGATTCTTTACCACTGCAGCACCTGGGAAGACTTCCTCCTCTATAGCAGTTTTATAGTAATGTCTACTGACCATGACCTTGAGTAAACAAATTATATCACAGCCACCCTCCCCACCCTCCAGCCCTCCACCACACACCAGACAAGGCAGTACTTAAAACTAGTCTTATCATCCTTATGGACATTGAAGCCTTTTTAAAAGTTGGTAAGAGCATCAGGAACTTACACAGAGATGTCTGTGGTAGGTTCTGTGATAGAATCCAAGGATGTATAGCATAGTTTGGGTTTCCTTAAAATCAAACCCCTAGACAAGGGTTAGGAGACTGGGGGTTTATTTGGAAAATGGTCTCAGAAAACAAAAATGAAAAAATGAGAAAGTCAGAAAGAGAAAGGAGGAAAGCCATATGGGGTATAGTAATGATTAGGTTATGGGCTGTGGGCCAGTGGGGCCCAGGCTTGCTGGTAGCACTCTGAGAACTTGGAACCCAAAGCCTGACCTGTGATGGCACTGGGACATTCGTCCCTAAATCTCACCTTCCATGGATTAAGACATTTTCCTGGCAATGTTACCATCACCCCTTTTCCCTACTTCTCGGTAGCTTGCTCCTTGGTTCTCTAAAGAAAATCACCTTGGTTACAGAAAAAGCTCTCAGGCTAAAAGTTACAGACTGGGAGCCATACAATTACAGGTCCTTGACTTGGGAGGCTGCTCCCTAGAGGAAAGCTCATCTTAGGGCTGCAGGTGAGCTCAGGTGGGCTAAGCTTTGTGGGACAGGACACCAGCAGTGTTTGTTACAACAAGGAAACCATATTATTACAGCATCTGTCTTTCAGTCTTTGGTGAGCTCCCACTCATAACCTACTTGGGAAAAGTTGATGAAAATTCTCTCCTGATGCTTGATCCCAGTCCTCCCCAGTGAGCTCTTGCTTGGTCATCCTTTTTTGCCAAACACACAGTGAGCTAAGGACCATTTCAGACTTAGCACATAACCTGACTTTAGCTGCCTCACTGTTGCCCGGTATCATCAACTCCATCTGCTTCGCTTTTTTTTATAAGGTCTCCACTCTCCTCTGCACGACATGCTCTAGCCGTATTGAACAGCTCTATCGCCTAATTGTTTTGTCATCTCTCTTGTTGTTGTTTAGTCACTCAGTCATATCTGAGTCTATTGTGACACCATGGACTATAGCCCACCAGGCTTTGTCCATGGAGATTCTCCAGGAAAGAATACTAGAGTGGGTTCCCGTGCCCTCCTGCAGGGGATCATCCCAACTGAGGGGTCAAACCCAGGTCTCCTGTATTGTAAGCAGATTCTTTACCATCTGAGCCACCAGAGAAGCCCGAGAATACTAGAGTGGGTAACCTATCCCTTCTCCAGGGATCTTCCCAACCCAAGAATCAAATCAGGGTCTCCTGCGTTGCAGATGGATTCTTTATCAGCTGAGTTACCAGCGAAGCCCCAAACATATCTAGAAATGGCCATTTGGCAAAAGATGTTTTCATACAGTTTGGGGTTAAAGGAAGCCATCCAACAGAACCATGCCATAAACCACACTGATACATGCAGACTTCCAGGCTAGAATCCTTCCCAAGCCCACAGCTTCTGCTTGACGCTGTCTGGTCCAGGACCCTGGCCACAAGGGAAACAATCCCTGAGAGGTTTGATTTTCCAGGTAGGCTGGAAACACATTATAGAGAGCCTTAAATACTGGGCAAAGGCATTTGGATTGTGTTCTGTAGACTAGGATGAGTCATCAGGAAGAATGGCTACTTGTCTCCACGACATGGTCCAAACTCATGAAGAGGTTGTGATGAGTCTTCCGTGAGCTGGCACTTGGTTTTATCTCCTTCTCTGCTTGTAGCACTTGATCAAAACCACTTTCCCTCTTGTTCACACCCACAAACCCACCTACTCCTTGGATGAGCTGGTGACTCACATGTAATTACTTGAACTGCTTTTGCCCTCTCTGGAGAATCTGGCGATTCCAGGTCAACCCTAGAATGGGGTGAGGGACAAAAAGAACACATGGATACAAGAGACATGAAGAAAGTGTTAAAAAGTTGGTAGTGGC
Organism: Capra hircus; assembly: GCF_001704415.2. Taxonomy (NCBI): domain Eukaryota; kingdom Metazoa; phylum Chordata; class Mammalia; order Artiodactyla; family Bovidae; genus Capra; species Capra hircus. Next base: position 107,021,591 of record NC_030813.1, read on the forward strand.
TCAGCGGTAAAAAATTCACCAGCAATGCATGAAAGAGATGGGGGTTTGATCCTTGGGTCGGGAAGACCCCCTGAAGAAGGAAATGGCAACCCACTCCTGTATTCTTGCCTGGAGAATCCCTTGGAATGGTAGGCTACAGTCCACAGGGTCTCAGAGAGTTGGATATGAGGGAAACGACTGAGCATGCACGCAAAACACCAAAGAGGCATGTTGGAAACGCTCTCCTCCTGGGGTGCAGATACTGGGGCTTTGTGATGCACCCCTCTCTTTGCATCCTGAAGCACCCCAACTCAGCGCACGAGGAAACAGGAGGGACTGAAGGGACCCTGGCTCAGCTCTCAGAGGACAGTCCCTGCTGCAAGGCTGTTAGCCGAGCTGGCACTCTCTGTGGAACAGATGAGCTTTTAAAAGATTCAAGTTTGGTTCAAAATTCACAACTCGTGAGTTCCAAATGGTTCTAAATTTGGCTGCCTGCATTTTTTCCCCTGAGCCGTGTGCCACCGAGCAAGACTTGGTGACTTCATCGAGTTAGAAAAACAAAGAGCCGTTACTGCCGTTCAGCAGAAATAAACTTGATGAGGACAAAGGGAGCGCATTGCAAATAAGACAGCAACAGACCCTTAATTTTGTGCATTTTCCACTCAAACAGCTTTCTCTGGCATCAACAACAAAACCGTTCGCTGAAAGAACACCGCCGGTTATGGGCTTACTTACAAGCAAAGTGGCACTAAGTGAGTTATCTTTCAGCTTTGTTGAACAAGCAAATTATATAGTAAATTAAATCACATTTTACTGTTCAGTTGGTGTGGTGCAAATTAAGAAGTGCACTTTGATTCAACCTTGCTTCTCCTGTTTATTTCACAGCCTGGATGTTCCAGCATCAATACATGATCATTTAGCAGAGGACGCATGTCAATTTTGTTTTTTGTTGTTGTTGTCATTGTGGAGTTTGCAAGTTCATGGAGAGCAGCCCACTCAGAATAGTATTGGTCTGGAACCAAAATGGCATGCTTTATTTGAACAGAATCTTTAGCCTCTGGTTAATTATTTAAGTGAATGATGACTTCTTCCCTCTGTGTGTCTTCCAAGAAGTCTAACCAAAGACTTCACACACTCAAATGCACTGTTGCTAAGTCTAAAGGATGGCAAAAAGAGTGAATTCCAAGAGACAAGTAACTGATCTCCAGGGAAGGATGCTAGCTGGATTCCTTCTGGCAACTTGGTAGAAGGAAAAGTGACTGTTCCCTGAGTTTGTCAGACATGGGTTGGAGTCGTGACCAACATATGAAGCCATGTGAAACTGGGTCCACTAATTACCTTGCAGTACCATTCCTTAAAGGAAGTTATGGATGTTGCAATTACTTATGTTCCAAAGTTAGTGCAAAGCAAATACTCAGTAAATCCCTTTTCATTTCTCTTATCAGGTCTTAATAATGACTGCTTGAGGTTTCAGAAATACACTTTGACTATCCTTCCTCTTTTCAGAACAATGTCTGCTTCAGAAGGACAGGGGTAGTTCAGTTGGTGTTATTATGACAAACAGAAAAAAGAAAAAAATAACTGTAATTCCAGGCTTGTCAGCATGAGGCCTAATGACACTCTCTCTATATATTTGCAGTGAAAAGGTCACAAAGGTTAGCCTATATTTTGGCATTTCTGACAAATGGGTCAGCGAAGATGGGAGTGTTAATTTATTTGAATGGATGTGTGGCAATGGTGTTCTGCAAAAAAAAACTGCTGTGCCAGGATGCTCTGTCACAAAAATAAGAACGAGCTGACAAAACCTCAGACACCCGCTAGGTACAGCCGTATCCACACGAGCTCTGTAGTCACTCTGATTCTTCTAAGTGTCCCACTTCTGGCGATCGGGGGAGACATTTAACTCTATCCTTGCCATTCTAAGTTTTGCAAACCATTTTTCTAGAGGTCAGTGTATGCTATTGACATGTGAACTTTTTTCTTTACAAAGACATTCTCTAATAGTCCTAAGTTTATCACTCTGCGTGTGTTAGTTGGTCAGTCATGTCCAACTCTTTGCTATCCCCATGGACTGTAGGCTGCCAGGCTCCTCTGTCCATATAATTCTCCAGGCAAGAATACTGGAGTGGGTTACCATTTCCTTCTCCAGGAGATCGTCCCAACCCAGGGATTGAATCCGGGTCTCCTGCATTGCAGGCAAATTCTTTACTGTCTGAGCCACCAGGGAAGCCCCGGGTTTAGCATTAACTACTGTTAGAGGAAGTTGCTTTTTGCTTTCTGTTATTAATGTATTTTATTATCTTATACATCAATTTTTATCAGGAGGAAAGGTAAATAGAAGGAGAGGGAATCACCACTCTGGAGAACTCAAGAATATTATTATTAAGTTGGCTTCCCCTTTCAGCCTTTTTTGTGATAATTTCTGTCTGCTTTTAACACATGAGGAGGTTTAACCAACAATATAGCAGGAACCAGGACTGAAAACCTCAGTATGAAATACTTCAGGAGAAGCAGAGTTTCTCAAGAATTGCATTCATTAACATCTCATATCTCATAATCAGATACCTTGATGGTTTACCCTGACCTTGTCCTGCAATTCTTTCTGTGGAACACTCACCTCAACATGGTTGGGGTGTTGAGAGTAAATTCCATGAAACTCAATAGCCTGTTAATTCAATAACCTTCTCTGTGGCTCCTTGGAGAAAACGAGAATGACTTGGCCTTAGCAACAGGAAGTTTGTTCAATGACAAGGAAAGTTTTGCTTTGTTTCATCCACAGCAGGTATTAAAAAGGCTGAGAAGTCTTAGTTTCTCTGGTTGTGGTTTGAGGTTTTCTTTTGTTTGGTCTTGCATCAATACGATGTCTTTGTGGACATTAGAAGTCATGGACTTTGACTTTTGTACGTTGCTTTTCTAACAAGCACACACCTAGCCATATTGAGCAATATTGACAATGACAAGGAAGAACTCTGATAGCTGGGGAGTTCAATATCTGAAAACTGTAGTTACTATTGAGTGAATGCTGAGTCACTTCAGTTGCGTCTGACTCTTTGTGACTCTATGAAACGTAGACCTCCAGACTCAGTTCATTGGATTCTCCAGGCAAGAATACTGGAGTGGGATTTTGTGCCCTCCTCCAGGGGATAGTTACTATTACTAATAGCAAATTATTAGAGAGTGAGGATAAGTACCTCAGCTTAAAAATAAGAAAATTGGGGCCAGAGAGGGTAAAATAACAACAACAACAACAACAACCAAAGAAAATTAAATAAAAACACACACCACTGAGAGCTGAGAAGCCATTCAGTGACTGCAAGCACAACTGGAAAGGGAACTCAGAACTTTTGATCCTGGCAGCTTTTCAGTGTGGTCATTGTACCAGTTCCAGATTTCATATATTATTCAGTTTTCTTTAACTCATTTTTGTTTTATTGAATAAATACTGTATGCATGGAGCCCCATGCTCTCACTGGAGGGTATACTACTCTTTGCATTATAGTTAAGAGTACAGGTGGGCTTCCCTGGTGGCTCAGATGGTAAAGAATCTGCCCACAATGCAGGAGACCAGGGTTCAATCCTTGGGTCTGGAAGATCCCCTAGAGAAGGAAATAGCAACCCACTCCAGTATTCCTGCCTGGAGACTTCCATGGACTGGGGAGCCTGGCGGACAACTGTCCATGGCGGTAGCAAAGAGTCCGACACAACTGAGTGACTGACACGCACACTAGGAGTCCAGGACCTGCACACTCTAGCCAGAATGCATTGCTGTTGTTTTAGTTGCTCAGTCATGTCTAACTCTTTGCATCCCCAAGAACAGTAGCCCACAGGCTCCTCTGTCCATAGCATTCTCCAGGCAAGAATACTGAGATGTAGGTTGCTATTCCCTTCTCCAGGGGATCTTACTGAACCAGGGATTGAACCCACGTCTCCTGCATGGCAAGCAGAGTCCTAACTACTGGGCCACCAGGGAAATGCTGGTAACCAGAATATAACTTACTTTTCCCATATTCACCTCTCACAGGTTGAATCACAGTAACATGGCTACAGGACATGGGGTCGCAAAGAGTCGAGAATGATTTAGTGATTGAAAAACAAGAAACAACAGAAAGATGATTCCTCTCCCATCCTCCCTGACCCATACAAGGATTCAGCAAGAAGGCAGACCTCTGCAAACCAGGAAAAGGGCCCTCCCCAGGAGCCAAGTTGACTAGTACCTTGATCTTGGACTTCCCAGCCTCTCGAACTATGAGGAATAACTGGTATTTTTTTAAGCCACCCAGTCTACAGTATTTTTGTCAGAGCATCCTGAGCTAATGACACTGAGTTTGCCATAATTAACACAGAGGCTACACACAAGGGTTTTAAAGGCTGCTAATGAGCTGATGCTTTGGTGTGTTTTCCATTACAAGTCTGTGATATGTCTTTTACCATTCCCTTATCTCCAAACCTCTGTTAATGATAGAACTGAAGCTCAGAGAGGTAAAACACGTGGAATCAATGTCCATAGGAATACATGACTGATCTGATCTTTCAGTCCACATCTCCCTGACGCCAAAACTCTTCTATGTCCAGATGCATATTTGGTGATTAATTTATCCACTTATTCAAACTCTATTCCAGCCACATGCCTGCATAAATAAATTTACACATAACTTTTGTTCTTGTATCTCATTATCAAACAGAAGAAAGTAGAGTAACTAAGGAAAGTGATCCAAAGTCCAAGTTTGCCTGGGTCTGAGGGCTTCCCAGGGACTTAAAAACTGTTTGCTAAAGCCAGGAAAGTCCCAGAAAAACTAGATGATGATTAGGAAAATGAGGAGAAATGAGGGAAGTAGAAAGATCTAAATGTCTCAGACCAGAAGGGACTTAGCGTTTTTTATTATATAATGCAGCATAAAATAAATTTTATCTTAAAGGCCTTAAGAAGACTTCACAATATGATCTGTACTATATTCATAAATGAGAATTCATCAAACTCAGAAAGAGGAAATTGTTTCTTTCTAATTTATTGCCTTGGATGCTCCATGGATGGAGTGCCAAAGAATTGATGCTTTCACATTGTGGTTCTGGAGAAGACTCCTGAGAGTCCCTTGGACTGCAAGGAGATTAAATCAGTTGATCCTAAAGGAAACCAACCCTGAAAATTCATTGGAGGGACTGATGCTAACTAAAGCTGAAGCTCCAATACTTTGGTTACTTGATGGGAAAAGCTGAAAAAGACCCTGAAACTGAGAAGGATTGAAGGCAAAAGGAGAATGGAATGGCAGAGGATGAGGTGGTTAGATAACATCACTGACTCAACAAACATGAATTTGAGCAAACTCCAAGAGACAGTGGAGGACAGAGGAGCCTGGAATGCCACAGTCTATGGGGTTGCAAAGAGTCAGACACGACTGAGCAACTAAACAGCCAACGCTGTTAACAGGGACAGAGGAGGAACTTCGCTTCCTTATTCCAAGTCTGAGTCTACCTGGCAACTCTGAGGAATAAGAATGCAGAAATAGGAGACTTCCCTAGGAGTTCAGAGGTTGAAAATCTCCCTTACAATGCAGGGGACATGGATTAAATCTCTGGTAGGGAACTACGATCCCATGTACCTCGAGGCAGCCGTTGCACCGCAACTACTGAGTGTGTGTGCTCTGGAGCCCAAAAGCCACAATAAAAGATCTTGTATGCTGCAACTAAGACCTGACACTGCCAAAATAAAATAAAATACGCCTGGAAGAATCTTACATACAGAATGCCAAGATGAATGGAACGTGCCATTGCTGAGGAACACTAGAGATTACAAAATGAGAGGAGAGTTGATTAATAACAATATTTCAAGACATTTAAAAAGAATTTCTACTATTCTTTTGTTCAATCCACATTGCTTTTCTAAATCTTATGAGCTTAGTGTTTTAAACATATCCCATCTCAAGAGCAGACTGAGAGATACCAGAATAAAATGAATAATCGTGAAGTAAAGTGGTAGTTGGACTTCCCAGGTGGCACTATTAGTAAAGAACCTACCTGCCAATGCAGGAGATGAAGGAGATGTACGTTTGATCCCGGGGTCAGGAAGATCCCCTGGAGAAGGACATGGCAATCCCCTCCAGTATTTCCACCTGGAGAGTCCCATGGGCAGAGGAGCCTGGCGGGCTACAGTCCATAGAGTTGCAAAGACTCGAACATGGATGAAGCGACTTAGCACGCAATGCACGCAAAGTGGTGGGTACTGAGACAAAATCAGTGTGTGTGGAGTCACCACCATATTCACAGCTTTGCACATTGCATAATATGCGGTCTAACACTGATGCTCAAGGAATTAAAGTTGGTAGCAAAAAAACTCTTAATTTTCTTGTATAAAAGAGTGTATAAAACAGAAAACGACACAGTGGCATGCGAACACGAATTAAGAGTGTATCAAAGTCCAGGTCCTGCTTGTGAAAAAGAAAACATGTCACATCACGTGTGTACGAGTGTGTGTGTCTCTTCTATTGAATGCATATTCTGTTATATAATAGAAATATCACTCAAACTGGCTTGTCCAGTAATGAGGCAAATCATTTCATACAGGAAGCCTAGAAGTTGAGAAGATTCCAGGCTTGAAATCACGGGACTCACTCAGGATGATCTCAGGATTCATCCTGCTCTTATATCTCTTTGGTCCTCAAGTTTGCTTCCAGAAAAGAAACCTTGGGATTGGAAAAACATCAGTTTTATATAAAGGAGTTTCTGGAAAGCCTGCTCAATCTTTACCATAGAAAAAGACATTATATTTTATTCCACTGGCCAGTTAAACAAAGCTGCTCCAGATGGAGACACTATTTCTCTTCCAAGGTTGTTTTTATACAATATCCTTGAAAAGATAATCTGGAACAGAAATACCATTCATGTCTTTGTTCAGAAATGTGAGAAACCCAGGGACAATGCCAGATCCAATAAATTAGATCTTCCTGCACCATGACTGGTGACTCATGTATATTTACTTGTAGAAATCTAATAACCCAAAGGCAAGTTCATGTCCTCCAACCCTGTGTAGTGCAACCAATAGGTAGCTTGGTTTTGGTTAGTGATCAGAAACATTTTCCCAGGGCCCTTGAGATGTAGCTATTTAAATTTTTTCACAAAGATACAAATGAATTTCTTTACAAAATGGAAGCATTACTGCAGACATAGAAAACAGATGTGTGGTTACCAAAGGAGGAAGGAGGGGAGGGATATATTAATGTATTAATATTAGGAGATTGGGATTAATGTAAACATACTGCTACATCTAAAATAGATAACCAACAGGGAACTGTACTCAATAGTTTATAATAACCTACCAGGGAAAAGAATATGTAAAAGAATATATATATATACATGTATATATATATATATATATCTCATACATATATATCTATCTTAGCTATAGCCCAGGGAGCTATAACTCAATATATATCATACATATATATCTATCTAACTATAGCACAGGGAACTGTACTCAATAGTTTATAATAACCTACCAGGGAAAAGAATATGTAAAAGATATACATGTCATACATATATGTCTATCTTAATCACTGTGCTATATACCTGAAACTAACACAACATAGTAAATCAACTATACTTCAGTAAAAGAAATATGTTTTTCCTTTTTATTTTTTCTATACAATGTATTTATTAAAACATTGAAGCATGAATTTAAGATGTTATCCTCAATGTACTGTATTCAAAGAGCTAAAGACTCACCATGATGAATGTGCTGATGCTCGTCTTGGCACACAATTGATGTCTGCTGGATGAATGAATGAACAAATGAATAAAAGGGTGACTAGCTCACAACTGAATCTAATTCGGTGTTTTGCTTCAGACTGAACTTTTTCCAGCTACCTTTAGCCATTATATCATGGATTTTAAAATCAATTGATTTTAGTACATTTAGACATTTTAGCAATTTTAAATTTAGTGAATTTAGTAGTTAAGCAAATTTAGTAATGTGATGTTAGTATAAACAAAGCAATGTATAAATGTACACCTGAATTAACTTTAATCTATACTTAGTGGCAGTTAAATTCCTTTGGAACTGGATCAGGAACCAAGAGTACACAGTAGCTGCTTCCACGTCATTTGGTATCAAAATGTATACAAGAGGATCCATTAATCAGCATGAAATATGTTAGAAATAAGTTTTCATTGGTAAAATGAGTAGTGTTGAAAATATAAAACTGCCTAGAAAAGCATTAATGTTTTTGCATCAGTGAGGGATGGAATTCCAACAATTTCATGGCCAATCATCTTCATAGTGTCTATATCTAGATTCGCCTTTATTTTATTGGGCTCCAAAATCACTACAGATGGTGACTGCAGCCATGAAATTAAAAGATGCTTGTTCCTTGGAGGAAAAGCTATGATAAACCTAGACAGCATAAAAAACAGAGTCATTACTTTACCAACAAAGGTCCATATAGTCAAAGCTATGATTTTACCAGTACTCAAGTATGGATGTGAGAGTTGGACGATAAAGAAAGCTGAGTGCCAAAGAATTGATGCTTTTGAACTGTGTTGTTGGTCCCTTGAACTATAAGAAAATCAAACCAGTCAATCCTAAAGAAAATCAGTCTTGAATTTTCATTGGAAGGACTGATGCTGAAGCTGAAGCTCCAAAACTTTGGCCACCAATGTGAAGAACTGACTCATTGGAAAAGAATCCTGATGCTGGGAAAGATTGAAGGCAGGAGAAGAAGATGACGACAGAGGATGAGATGGTTGGATGGCATCACCGACTCAATGGACAAGAGTTTGAGCAAGTTCCAGGTGTTGGTGATGAACAGGAAGGCCTGGCGTGCTGCAGTCCATGGAACCGCAGAGTCGGGTACCACTGAGTGACTAAACTGAACTGAACTTGCTTGATCTGGCCAGAGAGATGGCTTAATCCTCTTTCAAATTATTGATGCATTAACCTGCAAAGTGAAAGGTGAAAGAATTAGCTGGTCATTTATATCTGACTCTTTGCGACCACATGGACTATAGCCCACCAGGCTACTCTGTCCACGGAATTCTCCAGGCAAGAACACTAAAGTGGGTTGCCATTTCCTTTTCCAGCAGATCTTCCCAGCCCAGGAACTGAACCTATGAATTCTTTATCATTGAGCAACCAGGGAAGCCCACTAATGAATTATTTAATGTTTAAAAGAATTTGACCTAAACTGTTTTTATTGTCGCACACTTTATTGTTTTCAGGTTATTAGGAAGAGGATGTATAGCTGACACCTTTTTCTAACTGCTGAGGGGAGGGGTACTGCTATTTTGAAAATTTAAATATTTAGCAATATTTACCAAAGACTCTCTAGGGCAATCACTAAATGGACCATTTGTAACACATGTATTCAGTCTGTCTCAGTCATTCAAATGACATGTGCCAAAACCTTTCCATGTGCTACTCATCCTGTATTCACAGGCTTAGGGAAGACTGCCCTTTAACCATCCTCATGGATGTGTTTCTATAATGTTCTTCCATGAACATTCTGTTCACTGCTAGGCACCTGAAGAAAGCTTTCTATTTATTCTCCCAAGTTCCTCTCTCTGGGTTGCTTTACTTTTTTGGTCCTTTTATAGATGTGCATCCATTCATTTGTTCTCCAAATATTTTAATGCCCAAAATAAGATATAAATACATGTTAGGTAATAGGATAATTGATGACTCCACAGTGATAAATAAGATGTATTTGAGACTCATGCATGTACATACAGACAGAAAGAGAAACAGAGATTGCACTGGAGAGTTTGAGAGAGAGAGAAATTCAGAAAAGTCAATAATTACCCAACAGTTTGCTTGCAAGAGTTTATGTCCCTGTTCTCAATCAGAAAAAAAAAAAAAAAAATCCCACCTTGAGAAAGTGATTATCCACCTCCACCCCTCAATCTGGCATTGTCCTGAAATTTGTAGAACACGCTAAAGATGACTCAGGAAGCCTCAAGGACTAGCCTATAACTTTAACATACTTGTTCATTATACAGGTGCTGAATCATTTTCCAGTTTTAAAGTTAAGTTCAGCAAACTATTCTTGTTTAGAGAGACACTAAGAGCATAACAAGATTTTAAAATAGAAACAAAACCAGTCCTGGGGGCCTGATTTCCTCTCTCAGTCTTGTTCTGACTCCTGGGCATCCAAAACTGAGCTGGGGAGGAAGGAAGAAAATACGTGTGGGGATTCCATTGGAGGATGTGAATGCAGGAGTCAGCTTTGTTTCCTTCTCTTTTTTGTCTGTACTGGGTCTTCATTGCAGTGTGCACAGGTTTCTCTTATTGAGGCGCATGGTTTCTATTCATCTTATTTTATGTTTTTTACTTGCAAACTAATTTTAGTTTTATTAATTTTTTTTTAATTTTCAATTGGGGGATATTTACTATATGATATTGTGTTGGTTTCTGTCATATATCAACATAAATTAGCAGCTATAGGTATATGTATGTCCCCTCCCTCTTGAACCTCCTTTCTACCTTCCATCCCAACCTATCCCTCTAGGCTATCATGGAGCACCAGATTTGAGCTCCCTGCTTCATATAGTGAATTTTCACTGGCTAATTTTACATATGGTAATGAATACATTTCAGTGCTACTCTCTCAGTTCATCCCACCCTCTCCTCCCCTTCCCAACACACATCCATAAGTCTGTTCCCTGTATCTGCATCTTCACTGATCCTGTACAAATAGGTTCATCAGCTCCACTTTTCTAAATTCCACATATATGTGTTAGTATACAATATCTGTCTTTCTATTGCTGACATTTCACTCTGTGTAATAGGCTCTAGGTTCATCCATGTTACTAAAACTGAGTCAAATGTGTTCCTTTTTTATGGCTGAATAACATTCCATTGTGCATATGTACCACAACTTCTTTATCCATTCATCTGTTGATGGACATCCAATCAAAAAGTGGGCAGAAAACCTAAACAGACATTTTCCACGAGCTCAGAGTTGCAGCGTGTAAGCTCTCTATGTGGCTGTGGGCTTAGTTGTGGCATGTGGAATCTTAGCTCCCTGACCAGGGGTGAAACCCAAGTCCTCTGCATTTGAAGGTGGATTTTTGATCACTAGGGCTTCCCAGGTAGCACTAGTGGTAAGGCACCCTCTTGCCAATGCAGGAGACATAAGAGATGTGGGTTCAATCCCTGGGTTGGGAAGATCCCCTGGAGGAGGGCACAGCAACCCACTCCAGTATTCTTGCCTGGAGAATTCCATGGATAGAGGAGGCTGGCCGGCTACAGTCCATGGAGTCGCAAAGAGTTGGACATGACTGAGTGACTAGCACTTGCCACCACTGGGCCATGAGAAAGGTCCCCAGGAGCCCATTTTCCTCAAGAGCTCCTTGATACATAAGAGTTCAAATGGGTGGCTGGTATTTTTCTGCAGGAGACTCCAAATCTACATCTGTCATTCATCTCTTGCTCTTGTGAAATGATGAGAATCTGTGCATTAATTTATTCTACCAATCTTTGCTGAGAACTCAGATGCTCAATTTTATGGCTTTTAGGCTCAACCAATACACTTGAAAAGATCCAATCATACTATTTTTGGCTTAAGATGGCAGTCTGAGGGAATATTTACTTCTTTTGCTTATTTTGCAATTTGGTATCAACAGCAACATAAGTTGAGAAATCTAACTTCAATAAAAGGAAATGATCCCTACTCCAAAGTACATCTTATGAAGAATATATGCCCAACATAGAAACATATGGACATGCTGTTACTGACATTAGCTTCCTCAGGCTCTGAGCAGAGTATTGATTTCTTTCAATATTCATGTCACAATCCTGAAATGTTTGCCCAATGAATTTTTTATTAGATTAATGAGATGGAGAATCAGGAAACCAAAGGAGAAATCAGGCTTCCTAGATGGCACTAGTGGTAAAGAACCCACCTGCCAATGTAGGAGAGAAGGAAATGGCACCCAACTCCAGTGTTCTTGCCTGGGAAATCCCATGGATGGAGGAACCTGGTAGGCTGCAGTCCGTGGGGTCACTAGGAGTTGGACAGGACTGAGCGAATTCACTTTCACTTCTCACTTTTATGCATTGGAGGAGGAAATGGCAACCCACTCCTGTGTTCTTGCCTGGAGAATCCCAGGGATGGGGGAGCCTGGTGGGCGTCGTCTATGGGGTTGCACAGAGTCGGACACGACTGAAGCGACTTAGCAACCGCAGCAGCAGCCAGTGTAGGAGACTCAGGAGACTCGGGTTTGATCCCTGGGTCAGGAAGAACCCCTGGAGGAGGAAATGGCAACCCCCTCCAGTATTTTTGCCTGGAGAATCTCATGGATGGAGGAGCTTGGCAGGCTAAAGTGCATAGAATCACAAAGAGTCAGACACAACTGAAGTGACTTAGCAAATGAAAAATAGACTTCCAGGATGGGTCATCAGGTAAAGAATCCAACTCCAACACTGGAGATACGGAAGATGTGGGTTTGAGCCCTGGGTTGGGAAGGTCTCCAGGAGAAGAAAATGGCAACCTATGCCAGTATTCTTGCTTGAAAAATCCCATGGACAGAGGAGCCTCGTGGGCTATATTCCAAAGGGTTGTAAAGAGTCAGACAAAACTGAGCGCCTTTACCATACTTTATTTTGGTCTCCCCAGGTCGTGCTAGGACTAAAAATTCCTCCTGCCAAAGCAGGAGACAAAAGAGAGGCAAGTTTGATCACTGGACTGGGGAGATTCCCTAGAGGAAGACATGGTACTCCACTTCACTGTTCTTGCCTGGAAAATTCTATGGGGAGAGGAGCCACTGAGCACAAAGGAGAAATGGAAAAAAAAGTAATTGAAATTGAATCTCATTACATTGGTCTATAAGAAAGACGCTTTGGAAGGTGGAAAACAGACCTATACCCACACCCAAACACAGAGACTGCCATACACCCACACACATACATCCGCATGCACAAATTCACATCATTATTATTTAAGACCTCCAAGTGTAGATGAGTTACTGTCTAGTACACACTCATGTTTATTTAAAGCTCTCTTTCTCACTCTCTCTCTCTTTTGACCTCTCCACTAGGCTTGTGGGATCTTAGTTCCCTGACTAGGGATTGAACCCAGGCCCTTGGCAGTGAGCGCAGAGTCTTAACCACTAGATCACCAGAGAATTTTCAAAACTCTTGAGCTAACAATGGTTTTACATGCTTAAATGATTAACAAAAACAGAATATTGCTATGGTCTGACTGTTTGTGATCCCCCTGCTCTCAGTTCTGATGTTGAAATCCTAATGGCGCCTTTAGGATATGCTTAAGTCATGAATGTAGAGATTAGTGGATGGGAGTAGGGCTCTTGTGAAAGAGGCTGCGCAGAGTTCCCTAGTCTTTGCCACCATGTATGGTTACAAGGAGAAGTCTGGGACCAGGTAGAAGGATCCTGGTCCATCGCGCTGGCTCTCTGATCTCAAACTTCCAGCCTCCAGATTCTGAGAAATAATGTATGTTGTCTATAAGCCTCTTAGTTTATTGTATTTTGTTATGGCAGCCCCAAAGGACTAAAACAAATACAGGACACTATTTGTTGCTGTTCAATTGCTTAGCCATGTCCTAGGTCGTGGCTTGTAAAAGTCAATGCTATTCTGATTGAGGATTATGTTCAATACTAATAATATGTGGTTTATTTCACCACAGAACCACCCTCTGTGGCACAGAGATAAGAGTTGTTTTTGTTGTTGTTCAGTCACCAAGTCCTGACCTACTCTTTGTGACTCCATGGACTGCAGCATGCCAGGGAAGCTGTTCTTCACTATCTTCTGGAGTTTGTTCAAAATCACGTCCATTGAGTTAGTGATCCTATACAACCATCTCATTCCCTGCCTCCTCCTTCTCCTGTTGTCTACAGTCTTTCCCAATATCAGGGTCTTTTCCGATGAGTTGGCTCTTTACATCAGGTGGCCAAAGTATTGGAGCTTCAGCTTCAGCAACAGTCTTTCCAATGAATATTCAGGATAGATTTCCTTTAGGATGGACTAGTTTGATCTCCCTGCAGTCCAAGGGACTCTCAAGTGTCTTCTCCAGCACCACAATTTGAAAACACTAATTCTTCGGTGCTTAGCTTTCTTTATGGTCATCTTTCATATCTGTACATGATGATTGGGAAAACCATAGCTTTGACTGTATAGACGGCATGTCTAATAGCTTCATTGAGTTATGCAAGCCTCTTTGCCACGAGGCTATGATCCATGAAGGGGGAGACAGACTGCTTATATCCCAGAAAGCCTAAAATGTTTACTATCTCTATCTTAAAATGGCTAACTCCTAACCAATTAGCAAAGGCATATGGATGGAGATAAGTTTGGACTTGAAGAAGGCAATGGCACCCCACTCCAGTACTTTTGCCTGGAAAATCCCATGGACGGAGGAGCCTGGTGGGCTGCAGTCCATGGGGTCGCTAGAGTCTGACACACACGACTGAGCGACTTCACATTCACTTTTCACTTTCATGCATTGGAGAAGGAAATGGCAACCCACTCCAGTGTTCTTGCCTGGAGAATCCCAGGGATGGGGAAGCCTGGTGGGAGGCCGTCTATTGGGTCGTGCAGGGTTGGACATGACTGAAGCGACTTAACAGCAACAGCAACAAGTTCGGACTAAATAAAAGGAAAAGAAGCAATGATTGTGAATTCTTAAAACAAAAACTTGTAATTAGGGAATTTTTCTTGGAAGAATGAATATGACTAGGAACTCAAATAGGCTTAAGGAAATCACCTAAAATGAAGTGGAAAACGTCATGTTAAATATTAGTAGAAACATTATAGACAATGAACTTAGAGCAAAGATTAGCATGTACATAATTATAGTAATATTATTAAGCACAATTTTATATTTACTAATTCATAGTTAATACTAATATGTTATTTTATTAATATAATATTATATTTTATAATATCATCAGATGAGAGAAACTGAAGTTAAAAAGTTTTCCAAGGTCATATGCTCAGTAAGTAGGGAAGCATGGGTGTGACCTCATTTCTTGAATCACTCTGGGATACTGCCTTAGGACAACAAAACTATTCAAATATAGACCAGAATGAAAAATCTATTTAAAATGAAAGGTTATAATCTACACATTGGAAAGGACTCCAGTATCCTAGAATTGGATTAAAGGATATTGTGTAAACAGAAAGATTGTATAGCTCAGAAGTTCAGATCATCTGGCTGACCTCAATCTTTTCAACAACTTTAAGACCAGTAGGCTAGGTAGACTAAGTATACAAATGAAGACAAGAGATTGCAACTTCATCATTTTTCAAGTATGAAGGCAACAGACTGCAATCTCAATCAGAAGAAAAAGCCCAGAATATAATACCTGTTACTCCTTGTTGAAAAATACTTGATGGTAAGAACTGGTCCATCAAGAGACATGTTACAATGAAGAACTCTCCAAAGAAGATCACATGGTCTGGTAGTGAAATCAAATTAATCTGAATAGAAAACTCTTCCTGAACAAAGTGAGAACGCTGAATATAAGAAGACATGTAAATAGTTTAGACTTCATTAATGCAAAATTAACACAGATAACAGAATTCAGAAGATTTTGTCCTTATAAGGGGTAGGAGAAATTTTATGTTAAAACAGTAAAAAGTACCATATCTGTTTGCTAGGGCTTCTGTAACAACATATCACACACTATTTGGCCTGAATAGTAGAAATTTATTTTCTCACAGTTCCAGAGGCTGGAAGCTCAAGATTAAGGTGTTGGCAGGTTTGAGTTCTTCTGAGGCCTCTCTCCTGGGCTTACAGATGGCAATCTTCTCACTGTGTTTTCACTTGGTGTCTTCTCTATATATGTATTCCCCCTGGTGTGATCAAATTTGCTCTTCTTAGAAAGACACAGTAAACTTGAATTAGGGCCTACCATAAAGGCTTCATTTGAAAGTAATCACCTCTGTAAGAGCCTTTTCTCCAAATATCATCATATTCTGAGGTACTAGGGGTTAGGGTTTCAATGTATGAATTTTAATTGTTGACACAATTTAGCCCATAACAAACTCTATTTTTTAGAATATGTATTCTAATATATATATATAGTATATAATGTGTATTTGATATTATGCACATAGCATAATTTATGATATGTGTGTGTACATGTGGAGGGAGGGCTTCCCAGGTGGCTCAGTGGTAAAGAATCCTCCTGCTAATGCAGGAAATTCAGGAGATGCAGATTCAAATCCCTGGATTGGCAAGATCCCCTGGAGGAGAAAATGGCAACCTATTCTAGTACTCTTGCCTGGAAAATCCCATAGACAGAGGAACCTGGTGGGCTGCAGCCTGTGGGGTCATAAAGTATAGGATACAATTAAGCAACTGAGTACACACACACAGGTGTATTTAAAAGTGTAATGTTCTAAGAACTGTAAATACTTATTATGCAAAAAATCTTTCTGAAATATAAGAATTCCTTTAGCTTCTTGAATTTATTTATATCTACTAAATACAGATAAATTTAAAACAAAAATTTTTATTAGACTATTACTAGGTGATATATGTACATTTTTTATAAAATAACAAAATTGTTTCTACAAATAAGTAGAGAGAGAAGTAAAATGATATTCAGTAATAGTTGATAGAAATTACTTTTGAGGTTTTCATATGTGTATTAACTGAGCTGTGTCTTGTTTGTCACTTCTATAGCATTTGCTTGAATTTTTATTCTGAGGAATATGGCATTACAACAAAAGCGATGAAGTTAATTAGGAATAATTAGAACATCCTAAGAGGTATATTAAGGGCATAACCTATTGAGAAAGCAAAAATAAAGAAATAACTGTTTTCCTTGGAAAATCAGGAGGGCTTATTTGTGGAAATTAATTTAATTGGATTTTAAAGACTGAGTATGAATTGTCCACATAAACAAGAAAGGATGAAATCAAGCTAAACAATGCCACTTTTCTAGGCAAAAAAAAATCTTAGAGATTCATGCTTTTCAGGATATGGGTGACCTGTTAAGCGATAGTATAAGATGATAGTAGAAAGCTTGCAAATTCTATCTTAATGAGTTTAAATTTTCAAATGATCATAATGGAAACCTCAATGAAGACAGGTTTTAAAGATAGGGATGCCAATTTTTGAAAAAATAATGGACCAGATAATAACTATTTTAAGTCTCCCTTTAATCTCCATTTCAGTTACTTAATTCTGCCACTGTAGCATGTAACAGATACAGACTTCACTGAAATAAATAGATTTGGCTGTGTCATCAGAAACTCTCATCAAACTAAAAGCCACAACAGTGTCATTAGTCTTGGGATCATAGTTTGTCAAGGACTGGGGGCCAAGAAAGGGGTGACATAGTTAAATTGTGTTTTAAATATGTTATGCTGGAAACCAGCGAGGAGGACAAATTCAAGGAGAAACTGGAGGTTCCAAATGTAGAAGATAGTTCAGTTAATTTCTGTTCATTCAGTCCTGTCTGAATCTTTGGAACCCCATAGACTACAGCACACCATGCTTCTGTGTCAGTCACCAACTCGGGGAGACTGCTCAAACTCGCGTCCATTGAGTTGGTGATGCCATCCAACCGTTTCATCCTCTGTCACCCTCTTCTCCTCCTGCCTTCAATCTTTCCCAGCATCAGGGTCTTTTCCAATGAGTCAGTTCTTCTCATCAGGTGGCCAAGTATTGGAACTTCAGCTTCAGCATCAGTCCTTCCAATGAATATTCAGGACTGATTTCCTTTCAAATGGACTGGTTAGATCTCCTTGAACTCCAAGGGACTCTCAAGAGTCTTCTCCAACACCACAGTTCAAAATCATCAATTCTTCGGCACTCAGCATTCTTTATGGTCCAACTCTCACATCCATACATTTCTACTGGAAAAATCATAGCTTTGACTTCATGGACCTTTGTTGGAAAAGTAATGTCTCTGCTTTTTAATATGCTGTCTAGGTTGGTCATAGCTTTTCTTCCAAGGAGCAAGTGTCTTTTAAACTCATGGCTGCTGTCACCATCTGCAGTGATTTTGGACCCCAAGAAAATAGTCTGTCATTTTTTCCATTGTTTCCCCATCTCTTTGCCATGAAACGATGGGACCAGATGCCATGATATTCATTTGTTCAATGTTGATTTTTAAGCCAGTTTTTTCAGTCTCTTCTTTCAACTGCATCAAGAGGCTCTTTAGTTCTTCACTTCCTGCATAAGGGTGATGTCTGTCACCTGCATATCTGAGGTTATTGATATTTCTCCCACCAATCTAGATTCCAGCTTGCGTTTCATCCAGCCTGGCATTTCTCATGATGTACTCTGCATTGGGCTTTCCTGGTGGCTCAGCTGGTGAAGAATCTGCCTGCAGTGCGGGAGACCTGGGTTCAATCCCTGGGTCGGGAAGATACCCTGGAGAAAGGAAAGACTACTCAATCCAGTACTGGGGCCTGGAGAATCGCATGGACTATTTAGTCCATGGAGTTTCAAAGAGTCGGACATGGCTGAGTGATTTTCACTTCATTCTGCCTAGAAGTTGAACAAGCAGGGTCACAATATACAGCCTTGACTTACTCCTTTCCTAATGTGGAACCAGTCCATTGACCCATGTCCTGTTGCAACTGTTGCTTCCTGACCTGCATGCAGATTTTCAGAAGACAGGTAAGGTGGTCTGTTATTTCCATCTCTTTAAGAATTTTCCATAGTTTATTGTGATCCACATAGTCAAAGGCTTAAGCATAGTGAATTAAACAGAAGTAGATGTTTGTATGGAACTCTTTTGCTTTTTTCGTGATCCAACAAATGTTGGCAATTTGATCTCTGGTTCCTCTGCCTTTTCTAAAACCAGCTTGAACATCTGGAAGTTCACTGTTCAAGTACTGTTGAAGCCTGGCTTGGAGAATTTTGAGCATTACTTTGCTAGCATGTGAAATGAGTGCATTTGTGTGGTAGTTCTAGCATTATTTGGCATTGCCTTTCTTTGGGATTGGAATGAAAACTGACCTTTTCCAGTCCTGTGGCCACTGATGAGTTTTCCAAATTTGCTGGCATATTGAGTGCAGCACTTTCACAGCATCGTCTTTTAGGATTTGAAATAGCTCAGCTGGAATTCCATCACCTCCACTAGTTTTGTTCATAGTGATGCTTCTTTAGGCCCACTTGACTTCACATTCCAGAATGTCTGGCTCTAGGTGAGTGATCACACCATCATGGTTATCTGGGTCATTAAGATCTTTTTTGTATAGCTCTTCTGTATATTCTTGCCACTTCTCTCAATATCTTCTGTTCCTGTTAGTTCCATACCATTTCTTTCCTTTATTGTGCCCATCTTTGCATGAAATGTTCCCTTGGTATTTCTAATTTTCTTGAGGAGATCTCTAGTATTTCCCATTCGGTTGTTTTCCTCTATTTCTTTGTGCTGATCACTTAAAAAAATCATGCTTATCTCTCCTTGCTATTCTTTGGATCTCTGCATTCAAATGGGTATATCTTTCCTTTTCTCCTTTGCCTTTGCTTCTCTTCTTTTCTCAGCTCTTTGCAATTTGGTAGGACCAGATATTAATATATATCCCCATTCAAGTTCTCAGCCTAGATCATTGCCATATAAAAGTGTATTTGTCTCCCTGCTTAGACTTGAGGTCTTCCAGGTCATGTACTGTACCACATTCATCATTGTTATCTCAGTGTGCTCTTATTTGGGGGGATGTGCTTGAAAGCTGCTCATGAATATTTATATATTTAATGAATAAGTAAATGAATGAGTAAATTGATTACTGATTGGATAAGTAGAGAAGAGGGCAAGACATTTTGTAGCTCAGTATTCGTATCTAACTTTTATCATTTTAGTCATTTCAAAGTACCACTTATACTTATGTAATACTTTTATTTAAATTGTTCTCTTTTGAACAATTCTAGATTATTTAATTTAAAGCAAATTTTAAGATACTACAATACCTAGAAAACCAATATTGCTTGCTGTACTTGGAAAACAAAAATGTACATATAGATATGAAACGTCTCATACACTCTTAAATTAATCATCTGTATTGTCATCTCAAGATTTATTTTAGGATATATGCACTAGAGTTTTATTACTACGAGTTAACTTTTTATTAGTATTTTATATAAGAGTATAGCTGATTAACAGTGTGATAGTTTCAAGTGCACAGGGAAGCAACTCAGTCATACGTATACTCATGTCAATAATATTGATCTACTACAATACTTTTGCTTTCAGTTCAGTTCAGTTCAGTTCAGTCGCTCAGCTGTGTCTGACTCTTTCCGACCCCATGAATTGCAGCACGCCAGGCCTCCCTGTCCATCACCATCTTCCGGAGTTCACTCAGACTCATGCGCATCTAGTCAGTGATGCCATCCAGCCATCTCATCCTCAGTCGTCCCCTTCTCCTCCTGCCCCCAATCCTTCCCAGCATCAGAGTCTTTTCCAATGAGTCAACTCTTCGCATGAGGTGGCCAAAGTACTGGAGTTTCAGCTTTAGCATCATTCCTTCCAAAGAAATCCCAGGGTTGATCTCCTTCAGAATGGGTTGGTTGGATCTCCTTGCAGTCCAAAGGACTCTCAAGAGTCTTCTCCAACACCACAGTTCAAAAGCATCAATTCTTTGGTGCTCAGCTTTCTTCACAGTCCAACTCTCACATGACCACTGGAAAAACCATAGCCTTGACAAGACAGACCTTTGTTGGCAAAGTAATGTCTCTGCTTTTGAATATGCTATCTAGGTTGGTCATAACTTTTCTTCCAAGGACTAAGCGTCTTTTAATTTGATGGCTGCAGTCACCATCTGAAATTATTTTGGAGCCCCACAAAACAAAGTCTGACACTGTTTCCCTATCTATTTGCCATGAAGTGATGGGACCAGATGCCATGATCTTCGATTTCTGAGTGTTGGGCTTTAAGCCAACGTTTTCATTCTCCTCTTTCACTTTCATCAAGAGGCATTTTAGTTGCTCTTCACTTTTTGCCATAAGGGTGGTGTCATCAGCATATCTGAGGTTATTGATATTTCTCCTGGAAATCTTGATTCCAGCTTGTGCTTCTTCCAGCCCAGCATTTCTCATGATGTACTCTGCATAGAAGTTCAATAAGCAGAGTGACAATATACAGCCTTGATGTACTCCTTTTCCTATTTGGAACCAGTCTGTTGTTCCATGTCCGGTTCTAACTGTTGCCTTCTGACATGCATATAGGTTTCTCAAGAGGCAGGTGAGGTGGTCTCGTATTCCCATCTCTTTCAGAATTTTCCACAGTTTATTGTGATCCACACAGTCAAAGGCTTTGGCATAGTCAATAAAGCAGAAATAGATGTTTTTCTGGAACTCTCTTGCTTTTTCCATGATCCAGAGGATGTTGGCAATTTGATCTCTGGTTCCTCTGCCTTTTCTAAAACCAGGTTGAACATCTGGAAGTTCACGGTTCATGTATTGCTGAAGCCTGGCTTGGAGAATTTTGAGCATTACTTTACTATCGTGTGAGCTGAGTGCAGTTGTGTGGTAGTTTGAGCGTTCTTGGGGCTTCCCTGGTGGCTCAGAGTTTAAAGCGTCTGCCTCCAATGCAGGAAACCCGGGTTCAATCCCTGGGTCAGGAAGATTCCCTGGAGAAGTAAATGGCAACCCACTCCAGTATTCTTGCCTGGAGAATCTCATGGACAGAGGAGCTTGGTAAGCTACAGTCCACGTGGTCACAAAGAGTCAGACACGACTGAGTGACTTCACTTGAACGTTCTTTGGCATTGCCTTTCTTTGGGATTGGAATGAAAACTGACCTTTTCGAGTCCTGTGGCCACTGCTGAGTTTTCCAAATTTGCTGGCAGATTGAGTGCAGCACTTTCACAGCATCATCTTTCAGGATTTGAAATAGCGCCACTGGAATTCCATCACCTCTATTAGCTTTATTCGTAGTGATGCTTTCTAAGGCCCACTTGACTTCACATTCCAGGATGTCTGACTCTAGGTGAATGATCATACCATTGTGATTATCTGGGTCATGAAGATCTGTTTTGTACAGTTCTTCTGTGTATTCTTGCCACCCCTTCTTAATATTTTCTGCTCCTGTTAGGTCCATACCATTTCTGTCCTTTATCGAGCCCATCTTTGCATGAAATGTTCCCTTGGTATCTCTAATTTTCTTGAAGAGATCTCTAATGTTTCCCATTCTGTTGTTTTCCTCTATTTCTTTGCATTGATCGCTGAGGAGGGCTTTCTTATCTGTTCTTGCTATTCTTTGGAACTCTGCATTCAGATGCTTATATCTTTTCTTTTCTCCTTTGCTTTTTGCCTCTCTTCTTTTCACAGCTATTTGTAAGGCCTCTCCAGACAGCCAATTTGCTTTTTTGCATTTCTTTTCCATGGGGATGGTCTTGATCCCTGTCTCCTGTACAATGTCACAAACCTCATTCCATAGTTCATCAGGCACTCTATCTATCAGATCTAGTCCCTTAAATCTATTTCTCACTTCCACTGTATAATCATAAGGGATTTGATTTAGGTCATACCTGAATGGTCTAGTGGTTTTCCCTACTTTCTTCAACTTAAGTCTGAATTTGGCAATAAGGAGTTCATGATATGAGCCACAGTCAGCTCCTGGTCTTGTTTTTGTTGACTGTATAGAGCTTCTCCATCTTTGGCTGCAAAGAATATAATCAGTCTGATTTCAGTGTTGACCATCTGGTGATGTCCATGTGTAGAGTCTTCTCTTGTGTTGTTGGAATAGGGTGTTTGCTATGACCAGTTCGTTTTCTTGGCAAAACTCTATTAGCCTTTGCCTTGCTTCATTCAGCATTCCAAGGCCAAAATTGCCTGTTACTCCAGGTGTTTCTTGACTTCCTACTTTTGCATTCCAGTCCCCTAAAATGAAAAGGACATTTTTTGGAGGTGTTCTTTCTAAAAAGTCTTGTAGGTCTTGAGAGAACCATTCAACTTCTGCTTCTTCAGTGTTACTGGTTGGTGTATAGACTTGGATTACTGTGATATTCAGTGATTTGCCTTGTAAACGAACAGCGATCATTCTGTCATTTTTGAGATTGCATCCAAATACTGCATTTCGGACTCTTTTGTTGACCATGATGGCTACTCCGTTTCTCCTAAGGGATTCCTGCCCGCAGTAGTAGATATAATGGTCATCTGAGTTAAATTCACCCATTCCAGTCCATTTTAGTTCGCTGATTCCTGGAATGTTGACACTCACTCTTGCCATCTCCTGTTTGCCCACTTCCCATTTGCCTTGATTCATGGACCTGACATTCCAGGTTCCTATGCAATATTGCTCTTTACAGCATCGGATCTTGCTTCTATCACCAGTCACATCCACAACTGGGTATTGTTTTTGCTTTCGCTCCGTCCCTTCATTCTTTCTGGAGTTATTTCTCCACTGACCTCCAGTAGCATATTGGGCACCTACTGACCTGGGGAGTTCCTCTTTCAGTATCCTATTATTTTGCCTTTTCATACTGTTCATGGGGTACTTTTGCTTTACAGGTTAGAAATGTTCATCCAGATAATTCTCGTGTCTAACTAAAGGGCACAGAGCAAAGGAGCAATGGAACTGAGCCCAGAAGACCACCTTTCCTGACTTATTGCCCTTCTGAATCAATCAGGCTTCAGACCAAGGAAAGGAAAACACTCTAAGAAGAGAGGGATGTAATGAACAGAAATAGGTTATTCCAAAATCACAGGGTTGTAGACAGTTTTCAGCAATGACCGTGAGCACATTGCAGATAGAGTTGTGTGAGCTTCAGATTGTTGCTATAACAAATTACTACAGATGTTGTGTCTTAAAGCAGCATAAATTTACTACCTTATTGTGCTGGATGTCTGAAGTTTAAAATGGGTCTCCTTGGGCTAAAATCAAGGTGTCGTCAGGTCTGCATTCTCTTAGGAGTCTACAGGGAGAATCTGTTTCCTTGTTTTTTCAAACTTCTAAAAGCTGCTCACATTCCTCACCATGAGCCCCACACGATTGATTCTAACCTCTGCTTCCTTCGTCAAATCTCTTCTGGCCTCTGTCCTGTCTTCCCCCTTTGCCTCAGGAATGCCCTTGTGGTTATATTGGGTCCATCTATAAAATCCAGGATAATCTCTTCATCTCAAAATCCTTCTTTTATCACATCCGCAAATCCCTTTGCAACATAAGGTAACATATTCACAAGTTCCAAGGATTTAAATATGGACATTTAGAATGAGGGGGCGTTGTTTGGCTTAGAACAGTGACTCACCAAGTTAGATCATCTTCTTAAAATGGACTGAGAAGTATTCTTTTCTCCTCTGTTTTCTGAAAGATTTTGTATACAAACTCTTTTCTTCTATAAATGTTTAAGGGAATTCTCAAGTAAAGACCTCTGAGTATGGATTTTTGCTTTGCAATTTCTTCAACATACTTGCGGGCATTTAGATTTTTAATTATTCTTGTAGTCATTTTAGTTATTTGGATTTTTAAAGAAATTTGTCTATTTTTACCCAAGTTGTTGAATTTATTGATTTAAACGTGGTGATAATATTATCTTATTATATTTCAATATTTGAAATCTCCAATGAGATCCATTTTTTCATTAGTGATGTTGGTATTTGTGGATTTCTCTACCCCCACCACCCCCCCCCCCAATTGCTGTGGCTAGTTTTATCAAAATGGGTTTATCAAATTCATTGATTTATTCAAAGAAGCAAATGTGGCTTTCACTGATGTTTTCTGTTTATTTCAAATTTCTATTTTGCTTGTTTCCTCTCGTATTTAATCATTTCCTTTTTTCTACACACTTCAGATTTATTTTACTCTTCATACTTTGACATACGAGAAGTAAGTTAATACATTTGTTTAAGTCTATTATTTTCTGCTGGGAATATTTTTCAAAATCTCTATTTGTTTATTGTTTTTGACTCTGCTGGGTCATCCTTGCTTTGTGCAGCCTTTCACTAGTTGTAGCAAGGCAGGCTGCTCCTTGTTGTAGCACACTGCCTTCTCACTGCTGTGGTTTCTCTTGTTGAGGAACACAGGCTCTAGGCATACAGGCTCTGTTGCTGTTGCTCATGAGCCCTAGAGCACAGACTCAATAACTGTGGTGAATGGACTTAGTCGCTTTGCAGCATGTATGGGATCCTCCCAGACCAGCCATCGAACCCATATCCTTTACATTGGCAGGGAGCTTCTTATCCAGTGCTCCACCAGGGTAGTCCTCTTCTGGGTACTATTATTAAAGCTGACTCTAACATTTTGCTATGTTATATATTCAGAACAACCAATCAATTAATTAACAAGTAATTAACAAGTAATTAACTTAACTTTTAAATATATACAACTATATTCAAACAATGTTCTAAACACTTGGAAAGCATCAATAAGCAAAGCAGATAAAATATTTTCCCTTATTGAAATTATACCTAGTAAATTAATCCAGAGAATTGGAGAAAAGGCGAAATTATTATACGCTAGAAGGCCCTATGGGGGAAAAAAAAAATTAGAAAAGTCTTAGAGTTTCGAGGGTTGGGGAGGTCACTACAGATTACTCTGTTAAGAAAGACATTGTGGTGGTTTTAACTGAGAAGTTAACACTGAAACAAGACTTGAAGGAGATGAAAGCATTAGCTAACATTGCAGATTTTTGTGTAAGGGCATTCCAGGAAGAGGGAAAAAGAAAATAAGTGCAAAAGTGTGTAAGGCTGGAGCATTCCTCTAGTGTGTGAGTAATGGCAGGAGGCCAGTAAGGCTAGAGTAGAATGAGATGCTAGTCTTTCCTACCATCGTCTTAGCTCAGCTCAAACAAGCCACGTTTCCTTGAATTCTCTGGATGACATCGTATTTCCTGGTTACACCTTCTTGTAGATTCCTGTACTTTCCCTTCATGGCACTTATCCAAATTTGTAACTAGATATTCATGTAATTGTTTGACTAAATTCTTTATATTCCACTAGAATGTTTGCACCATGAGAACAACGAGGTTATTTTTATACTGTGTATCCCTGAGCATGTGATAGGGCTTGGACTTTGTACAGACTTGATTAATATTTGTTTTCTCATGGATTCAATGGGTGTATGACTGGAAGGGTTGATGGATACATGCTTTGTTAGAGAAATCCCTCCTACCAACTCCTACCTGAGAGTGGAGTTTTCCATTTATGACCTGTGTATGTAAACAGTCTCTGGGCCCTGACACCATCTATATTGGAATGAAAAAGAAATGAAATATTTTGATGACAGGCAATACAAATCTGTGGAGAAGGAAATGGCAACCCACTCCAGTATTCTTGCCTGGAGAATCCCATGGATAGAGGAACCTGGAAGGCTACAGTCTGTGGAGTCGCAAGAGTCAAACATGACTTGGCAACTAAACTGCTGCTGCTGCTAAGTCGCTTCAGTCGTGTCCGACTCTGTGCGACCCCATAGACAGCAGCCCACCAGGCTCCCTGTCCCTGGGATTCTCCAGGCAAGAACACTGGAGTGGGTTGCCATTTCCTTTTCCAATGAATGAAAGTGAAAAGTGAAAGTGAAGTCGCTCAGTTGTGTCTGACTCTTAGCGACCCCATGGACTGCAGCCCACCAGGCTCCTTCATCCATGGGATTTTCCAGGCAAGAACACTGGAGTCGGATGCCATTCACATTGGAGAAGGAAATGGCAACCCACTCCAGTATTCCTGCCTGCAGAATTCCATAGACAGAGGAACCTGATGGGCTGCAGTCCATGGGGTCACAGAGAGTCAGACATGACTAAGTAACACACACACACACACACACACACACACACACACACACACATATATAATAAAAATCTGATATAGATTGCCCCAATTCTAAGAGACATTGAAAAATCCTAGAAGGAAAAAAAAAAATCATCAATGGTAAAATTTTTTCTTCAAAAATATAGCTTTTTAAAATAAATAAAGAAAAAATACTATATATACAAAGAGTAATTCTTTCTATGTATGACAGTCTGTCTTTGACAAAATTGGCCAGACTTAAGAAAACCCAAAGGTCATATGTGGTTTATTGGTGTATGAATACATAGCATCAATATTGGACATGTTATCAACCCCAGTATATGCAATGGAGCCAAGCGTTTCTGGTCTAAATTGATATCTTACTTTATATTTTCCCTTCACATTTGTTAGTATTATTCAATATCAATTCTAAATTAAACTTTAATATTAAGAAAAGGTGTTTCTTCGTTTCTTAAAGGCAATTTAAATCCAAAATACACATTGTTGTGTGTGTTAGTCACTCAGTCATGTCCAATTCCCCATGACCCCATGGACTGCTGCTCGCAAGGCTCCTCCATCTATGGGATTCTCCAGGCAAGAATACTGGAATGGATTGCCATTCCCTGGCTTTATATAAAATGCTTTTTGTGTTTCATGAATAAAGTGTAATTTTAAAAGGTTTCTAGGGCCATGTATTGTTGGGAAATGCTAGCCATGTTCATGTCTAAGATTTAGAAACTGAAGCCCAGAGAACTTAGTGCGTAACTCCCTCCTCTGATTTCATGTTTTCTTCCTAGCACTTTACATTGTAATTAGTCACACCAGGGCAGGAAGCGGGCAAAGGATTTTCTTGTCTTACAGAGCCTAAAGTTGTCTGAGTCCTTAAGGACTTTGAAATGTAGTTATGTCTGACATAGGATTAAACCCTAGGTAGTATTTATACTAATGTATTCACATTGATTTTATTGTTTGAGCTTTAACTCTTCTGAAAATTATTTTTGGTACTTTTCGCATTGGCCTGTCAAAGTATATTATGGGTATATATACATAGGTAAAACTACTAAAGCTCTACCACATATAAACATATTCAAGGATACACATACACTCTCACAGACAGAATCAACAGTTTTAGAATTGCATGTTATTTAGCCAGAATTATTTTCTCAAGATAAATTTCTAGAAATAAGAATATCAAGTTGAAAGAGAAAAAATTTAAAAATATGAACTTTTGATACAGATCTCCATAGTTATTGGAATACCTGTTT
The DNA here is from genome assembly GCF_001704415.2 of Capra hircus. Lineage (NCBI taxonomy): Eukaryota > Metazoa > Chordata > Mammalia > Artiodactyla > Bovidae > Capra > Capra hircus. Next base: position 107,049,459 of record NC_030813.1, read on the forward strand.
CCTTCAACTTTGTAATATTGGATGGCATCTCTTTTTTTTTTTTTTTTTTAGATCAGTATAGTTTCCTAAGAAAAGACATCTCACTTTGGTATTATTTTGATTCACAAGGAAATTGAAGTTTATCTAGGACCATCACTTTTCTCTTTTTGTGCTCATATTATTTTCCCATTTGTTTACCTGAGAGTGAGGTGGAAGCATTTCTCTATTTAGTTAAATTTGATAACTTTATATTTTATGTTTAAATTTTAAGGATATTTTTCTGTCACATAGTTTTAAACTTTGTTTCCCAAGTAGACACGTAGTACTGCAAAAGGAAATATGATCATATGATTCTCCATGGCAATTGGCAACACATGGATCCTGCCAATAAGAGGAAATGACAATATTAAATAACAGTAAGTGCTAAAAAACATAAAAACCTCCAAAAATCTGTTTACAGCCAAATGATAGTCTAGTTTGGCAATAACATATTGGAAAGTCACTTGATTGCATTTGAAAACATGTTTTCCCATTTGTTATGGCATCTTAGAAAAATTTGTTTCCTCCCCTGAGCCTCTGTTTCTTCAACACAGAGAGTCTAGACTCCGTTGTTCATAAAGTCTGGCCCAGCTTTGACTTTCTACTCATCTTTGTCATTCATCTCCTCATAGAATGGTCTCATTTGCTCCATCAATTAACTAGACTTTTGGTCTGTCCAGCGCATTCAACAAATGTTCATTAAATGCTTTGCTGTGCATTGTTTTAGATGTTGGAGTTGAAGCAGTAAATAGGAAAGAAAAAACTCCCTGCAATATGGTACTTATGGAGGAAAGAACAAACGAGCAATCTGGTGACAGTGACAAGGACCATGACAGAGAGAGTGACAGGGGTGTGACTCAAAGCAGGCGAAGAAGGAAAACCTCTCTGATGGACACATCACTTATTTTTCACCTCTGGCTTTCTTCGTATGCTAATGGAGGAGTCTGCTTTTAGTGGGAAAGGAAATATGCTACACTCATTTTAACTGTTTTACTAAATCCATCTGTGGCTTGTTCAGTGAAATTTCCCTGTATCAAACCCATCCCTCAGGTATATCTAATTTCTATGTATTTTCCGGTCCAAGCACTTCATGGCAAATAGATGCGGAAACAGTGGAAACAGTGACTGACTTTATTTTTTGGGCCTCCAAAATCACTGCAGATGGCAATTGCAGCCATGAAATTAAAAGACACTTACTCCTTGGAAGGAAAGTTATAACCAACCTAGAGAGCATATTTAAAAGCAGAGACATTACTTTGCCAACAAAGGTCCATCGAGTCAAGGCTATGGTTTTTCCAGTAGTCATGTATGGATGTGAGAGGTGGACTATAAAGAAAGCTGAGTACCAAAGAATTGATACTTTTGAACTGTGCTGTTGGAGAAGACTCTTGAGAGTCCCTTAGACTGCAAGGAGATACAACTAATCCATCCAAAAAGAGATCAGTTCTGGGTTTTCATTGGAAGGACTAAGGTTGAAGCTGAAACTCCAGTATTTTGGCCACCTGATGTAAAGAGCTGACTCATTTGAGAAGACCTGGATGCTAGGAAAGATTGAGGGCAGGAAGAGAAGGGGACAACAGAAGATGAGATGATTGGATGGCATCACCGACTCAATGGACATGAGTTTGGGTAGGCTCCAGGAGTTGGTAACGGACAGGGAGGCCTGGTGTGCTGCAGTTCATGGGGTCTCAAAGAGTTGCACATGACTGAGCGACTGAACTGAACTGATATAGTCTATAAAGCATTTCCTTGATTATGTGTGTATGAGTGTGTGTACTGGCTCAGTCAGTTCCAACTCTTTGTGACCCCATCGACAGAGAAGCCCAGTGGGCTACAGTCCATGAGGATTCTCTAGGCAAGAATACCAGAGTGTGTTGCCAAGCCCTCCTCCAGGGGATCTTCCAAACCCAGAGAACGAACCCTAGTCTCTCACATTGAGGCAGATTCTTCAATGTCTGAGCTACCAGGGAAACCTTTCCTTGATTATACTTAGCTGCAAATGAATTATCCCCCACTTCATGTTTGCAGTCCTTTGCTAAAGGTCTCTTGGGTTGGGTGGAAAACACTGAGCCATGAATAAAATGAAATTCACATGCCTGGGTCAGCAACGATGCTGACCTTTAGATCTCTTTCTGCCCTCTGGCACAGTCTGTTAGCTGACCATAATCATTGGCTTCTTCATGGTGGCATAGGTAGGCCAAATGGTTCCACCTTTTTTGCATTTAGGTGTGGCCGCAATACAGACTCTAATGAATCGTGGAGGAAGCCCAGTGTGATGTATCCATGCCTGGTCCACATCTGTGTCCCTTCATTGTTCTTTTCAATTCAGGTAAGCTTCTGGCTGAAGCTGTCAGATGCACTATACTCTTGGGCCTCTGAACCACTGTATGAAGCAAATAAACACCCTAGTTCTTCCACCTCAAATTTGTCTGTTACCTAAAACTATCCTTGAATAATTTTATTCTGCAGAGGCATTGCATTTTGGGTGCATGTAAATATTAGAAACTTGAGTCGACCACCATAGCGAATATCTCCCAGAAGTTGCTATCAAATAGTATACACCACATGAAGTGGACACTGGAAAATTTCATTTGATGACTTAAAATTGGGAGGAACACAATTAGAATTCCATGTATGTTTTTCAGCTCCATGACGCTCATTTTTCTTTTTTTAAACATCATAATGTCTTCGCTAAGAAGATCCCACTGAAGATTGAGAGAATTGTAGGGAAAGTGAAAGTGAAATATGCTTAGGCCATTGAATTCTCCAGGCCAGAATACTGGAGTGGGTAGCCTTCCCTTCTCCAGGGGATCTTCATAACCCAAGGATCAAACTCAGGTCTCCCACATTGCAGGCAGATTCTTTACTAACTGTGTCACAAAGGAAGCCCAAGAATACTGGAGTGGGTAGCCTATCCCTTCTCCAGTGGATCTTCCTGACCCAGGAATCAAATTAGGGTCTTCTGCATTGCAGGGGATTCTTTATCAGCTGAGCTATCAGGGAAGCCTGGAATTGTGGGGAAGCAACCTTGAAAAAAAAATCCATTTCCTGCTGGGCAAGTTGGATTATTTGTTGGTTTCCCTATTATTTTTAATCTCAACTTTTATTTACTTATTTTCTTAGTTAATTCCTTTCAAAGTATTTACTCACATTTCCTCATCCCTTTCCCATATTTAGTCTTAATTAAAGTATTACATTTTCTCCTTTCCTGTTACTGTCTCCTGATTCTATCTTCACCTATTTTCTTAACATCTTGGTATATTATCCAAGCAATTTATCAACACCATTTCTCTCAACCTCCAGAGAACAACTAAAGAGTCAGAAATCACATGTGATGACATGAAATGAAATTTGGACATCCACACAGCACAGAATAACTAGAAGAGCTTTCTCCACCCAGTATGTTTCACATGCAAAAATAGAGATATGTACTGAAATTATACAGTAGTCAGTGTTGGGAGGTAAAAAAGGTGGAGGAAATCATACAATCCTTCTTTTCATTTTTTCTTCTTATAACAAGGGAACCTGAGGCCCAGAAGAGCCTGATGACTTGTCTAAGATCTCATAAAAGTGTTTGAGGAGGAAATCAGGTCAATGTTTTGACAGAATGAATCAGAATTCAGTGAATTTCCATTCTGGAAAGGACTTTGGCAATAGGGTTAAACCTGAGATTTTATTCTAGAGACAGAATGCATAAATGCCTGTCAATTATCTAGATACATCATATATATTATCTCTAATCCTTATTTTCACAGTGGAGGTTTTATTATCTTCATTTGAAAAATGAAGGTAGTGAGGTTGGCACTAACTGATACTAAGAAACTTATACAGACATTTAGCAATTAACTTAGTTGGAATTTCAGATTTTTCTGAACACCAGGTGTCTGTTTTTTTCTGACATGATGTCAGAATCAGTTCTATAAGAACTCATGGCACATTTTCCTAGATATTAGCCACTCTTTTCTTTAACTCCCACACCAAAGAAGGACAATGTTAAAGACTGTTTAAACTACTGCATAACTGTGCATTTTTAACATGCTAGCAAGGAAATGCTCAACATCCCTCAAGATAGGCTTCACCAGTAGGTGAACTAAGAACTTCCAGATGTACAAACTAGATTTGGAAAAGGTAGCAGAACCAGAGATCAAATTGCCAACATCTGTTGGATCACAGAAAAAGCAAGAGAGTTCCAGAAGAACATCTACTTCTGCTTCATTGACTACACTAAAGCCTTTCAGTTCAGTTCAGTTGCTCAGTCGTGTCTGACTCTTTGGGACCCCATGAATCGCAGCACGCCAGGCTTCCCTGTCCATCACCAACTCCCAGAGTTCACTCAGACTCACGTCCATCGAGTCTGTGATGTCATCCAGCCATCTCATCCTCGGTCATCCACTTCTCCTCCTGCCGCCAATCCCTCCCAGCATCAGAGTCTTTTCCAATGAGTCAACTCTTCGCATGAGGTGGCCAAAGTAATGGAGTTTCAGCTTTAGCATTATTCCTTCCATAGAAATCCCAGGGTTGATCTCCTTCAGAATAGACTGGTTGGATCTCCTTGCAGTCCAAGGGACTCTCAAGAGTCTTCTCCAACACCACAATTCAAAAGCATCAATTCTTCGGCACTCAGCCTTCTTCACAGTCCAACTCTCACATCCATACATGACCACTGGAAAAACCATAGCCTTGACTAGACAGACCTTAGTTGGCAAAGTAATGTCTCTGCTTTTGAATAGACTATCTGGGTTGGTCATAACTTTTCTTCCAAGGAGTAAGCATCTTTTAATTTCATGGCTGCAGTCACCATCTGCAGTGATTTTGGAGCCCCAAAAAATAAAGTCTGACACTGTTTCTACTGTTTCCCCATCTATTTCCCATGAAGTGATGGGACCAGATGCCATGATCTTTGTTTTCTGAATGTTGAGCTTTAGGTCAACTTTTTCTCTCTCCTCTTTCACTTTCATCAAGAGGCTTTTTAGCTCCTCTTCACTCTCTGCCATAAGGGTGGTGTCATCTGCATATCTGAGGTTATTGATATTTCTCCTGGCAATCTTGATTCCAGCTTGTGTTTCTTCCAGTCCAGCGTTTCTCATGATGTACTCTGCATATAAGTTAAATAAGCAGGGTGACAATATACAGCCTTGACGTACTCATTTTCCTATTTGGAAGCAGTCTGTTGTTCCATGTCCAGTTCTAACTGTTGCTTCCTGACCTGCATACAGATTTCCAAGAAGCAGGTTAGGTGGTCTGGTATTCCCATCTCTTTCAGAATTAAAAGTAAAAGTGAAAGTCGTTCAGTTGTGTCAGACTTTTTGTGACCCTAGGGACTATACAGTCCATGGAATTCTCCAGGCGAGAAAACTGAAGTGGGTAGCCTTTCCCTTCTCCAGGGGATCTTCCCAGCCCAGAAATTGAACCCAGGTCTCCCATATTGCAGGCAGATTCTTTACCAGCTGAACTACAAGGGAAGCCCAAGAATAGTGGAGTGGGTAGCCTATCATTTCTCCAGCTGATCTTCCAACCCAGAAATTGAACCAGAGTCTCCTGCATTGCAGGTGGATTCTTTGACTGTGTGGATTGCAATAAAATGTGGAAAATTCTTGGAGAGATGGGATTACCAGATCTCCTTACCTGCCTTCTGAGAAACCAGTATGCAGGTCAAGAGAAAACAGTTAGAACCAGACAGGGAACAAAATACTGCTTCAAAATTGACATAGGAGTATGTCAAGGCTGTCTATTGTTACCCTGTATATTTAACTTGTATGCAGAGTACATCACAGGAAATGCCAGGCTGGATGAAGCTCAAGCTGGAATCAAAATTGCAGGGAGAAATATCAATAACCTCAGATTTGCAAATGACACCACCCTAATGGCAGAAAGCAAAGAGAAACTAAAAAGCCTCTTGATGAAGGTGAAAAAGGAGAGTGAAAAAGCTAACATAAAACTCAACATTCGAAAAGCAAAGATTATGGCACCTGGTCTCATCATGTCATGGTAAACAGATGTGGAAACACTGGAAACAGTGACAGGCTTTACTTTTTTGAGTTCCAGAATCACTGTGGAAGGTGACTGTAACTATGAAATTTAAAGATGTCTACTCCTTGAAAGAAAAGTTATGACAAACCTAGACAGTGTATTGCAAAGCAGAAACATCTCTTTGCTGACAGAGGTCCATTTAGTCAAAACTATAATTTCTCTAGTAGTCATGTATGGATGTGAGAGTTAAACCATAAAGAAGTCTGAGGGCTAATGAATTGATGTTTTCAAATCGTGGTGCTGGGGAAGACTCTTGAGAGTCCCTTGGACAGCAAGGAGATCAAACCAGTTAATCCTAGAGGAAATCAGTCCTGAATATTCATTGGAAGGACTGATGCTGAAGCTAAAGCTCCAATACTTTGGCCACCTGATAAACTCTGAAAAAGACCCTGATGCTGGGAAAGTAGAGAGCAGGCACAGAAATGGGTGACAGAGAATGAGATTGTTGGATGGCATCATTGACTCAATGGACATGAGTTTGAGCAAATAATAGTAGAGAGTGAAGGACAGCTTCCCTGTAGCTTAGACGGTAAAGAATCTGCCTGCAATGCAAGAGACTTGGATTCGATTCCTAGGTCTTGAAGATCCTCTGGAGAAGAGAATGACAACCCACTCCAGTATTCTTGCCTGGAGAATCCTATGGACAGAGGAGCCTGGCAGGCTGTAGCCCATGGTTCACAAAGAGTCAGACATGACTGAGCAAACTACACTCCAAAGTGAAGGACAGGGAAGCTGGGTATACTGCAGTCCATGGAGTCACAAAGAGTTGGACAGGACTGAGCGACTGAACAATAACAAATATAGCCTCAAAATACTAAGGTATTTCTCTATTCTAAATAATCCCCTAATTTATTCTATGTAGTGGGGCAGAGCTATACACATTACTAGAACCATCTTTTATGTCAGACACTCATGACTTGAATGAGAAGAAAGGCACAAAGAATATTAATTACATTATTAAATGTTCAGCTCACACTAACTTTGGATTTTGTATTCTATCCTTTTCAATTCCAGTTCATTGGAATTTTGTCAAGTTGAAATGAGATGTATAGCTATTTTTGTTTTTAAAAAGATTATCTAAATAGTAGTTCTTGAATTTATTTTCATTTACTAATTTATTTATTTGCTGATTTAGTTCTTTATTCCAAATAATCTGAAGTGTATTGTATAGCATGGGTTCACTATCTGAAGTCCTGTGTTACAGCCTGTGTGTCTTTGCACTGAGACATGTGGACTTGAGAAAATAACTGAGAAATTTGCTGTAGTGGTAAAGAACTCGCCTGCCAATGCAGGAGACATGAGATACAAGTTCCATCCCTGGGTCAGGAAGATCCCCTGGTAAGGAAGGAAATGGTAACCCATTCCAGTACTCCTGTCTGGAGAATCCAGTGGACAGGAAAGCCTGGCAAGCCCATAGGATCACAAAGAGATGGACCTGACTGAAGTAACTTAGCACAGGCATCAATTTCTTAGGTCATTTAGAAATTCTGGGTTTCCATTGCCTCCTAAGGAAGCTGTGTACCATTTTCTGTTTGTTGATTCTAAAACTATTGAGAGACTGAAGTGAAATAAAGGATCAAAATGCAACTTAGGAACTTTAAATTGCCAATAGAAGTTTCACATTTTAGTAAGTGCAGCTTTCCAGGTGGCACTAGTGGTAAAGAATCTACCTGTAATGCAAGAGACAAGAGACTTGGATTTGATCCCTGGGTCAGGAAGACCACCTGGAGAGGGAATAACAACCCACTCCAGAATTTTTGGCTGTAAAATCCCATGGACAGAGGAGGCTGATGGGCTATTGTCCATAGGGTCACAAAAAGTCAGACACAACTGAGCACTTGAGTACATACACGTTTATTAAAAAAAAACAACAACAACAACAACAAAAAAAAAACAAAACAAAAAAAAACAGAGATATAGTCCAGGACAAGCAACTGATCGTAACCCATGACTTGTAGAAAATTATAATGATAGGATCATGTTTTCTTTTCTTAAAAAATAGAAAAACTTGCAAAATTTCTAGCGGAGAATTTATCTAAATTTTTTGTTATAAATGTGGATAGTGGAAATAGAAGACATAAGAAATAGATGGCATACAGTAAAAATGTGTTTGGATGAATATCTAACCACTATTGTTGGGAAAGGATGAAGAAGAAAGTGAAACTTAATGGAAGAAATTAAAATATTCTTAGAATCATAATGAACAAACCTTCTAAGATTCAGTATGATGTCTTTACTAAGGACATGCCACACATGTAGTTTTGTTAAATTAATTAATTTACTTTAATTGGAGGCTAACTACTTTACAATATTGTGGAGGTTTTCACCATATATTCACATGAATCAGCCATGGGTGTACCTGTGTCCCCCCTCCTGTGCCCCCCTCCTCCCTCCTCCCTCCCCATCCCATCCCTCAGGGTCATCCCAGTGCACCAGCCCTGAGTGCCCTGTCTCATGCATGGAACCTGGAATGGCGATCTGTTTCACACATGATAATATGCATGTTTTAATGCTATTCTCTCAAATCATCCCACCCTCGCCTTCTCCCACTGAGTCCAAAAGTCTGTTCTTTACCTCTGTGTCTCTTTTGCTGTCTCACATATAGGTTTTTTACTACCATCAAGTAATCTTTATTTTCTGAAAAATGTAAATGGTTGTCCTTTCACTCAGTGTCAGGAAAAGTTATGTAGAGAGTTGCCTCACATTCGTTGGGTTTCTCAAATTCTCCCAGGGATCCAGCTCTGAGAAACTGAAAAGCTAGAATCTGGTTCAGAGAGGTCAGGGAGGGAAAGAAACGCAGGATTCTCTGACCCTCCCCAGGCAAGAGTACATTTTGTACAAACCCTCTGCTCAGTAGGAGAGACCCAAGCCATGGGGCTTTGCCTTCTCTGAGGTCATAAACTTTGTCATCTGTTCTAGGAAACAAGTGTCTTCCTTTTCAAACCTTTTCCTTGAGTGCAACTCCCTTCCCAGTTTCTGTTTACTGCTGACATTATTCATGGAGCAAATCCATCCATCTCCCTAGAAGTCAAATTCATGACTTGTAAAGGTCAAGGCTGAGTCTTCTCTTGTTTCTGTTCATCTTCTTGGATGAGAAACATTTAAGCATGATATGGCATTGCTCAATTTGGAGAAATGACCCTTCTGACTCAGCTAACCTGTATTTCGAGAAATTCAGTGAGTCTGTTGGACTTCATAAAATGCCATTCCTAAAATTCCAGCACAACTGGCTCACTCATCCCACTGGGTAGGTCAATTAACCCTATAGCTCAAAGAGCTATCATCTTTGAGGATCTGGGATGGAAGTGTGTGTGCCCCAATGTAACTCTGGCTTTTAAAATTTTCTAAAGATGATGCCCATTGAGGAAGTTTCTACCATTTTTCTTCTATTTCTCTAATCTGAAGTGAGTTATTGGAAAAGACCCTGATGCAGAGAAAGATTGAGGGCAGGAGGAAAAGGGGGCAACAGAGGATACAATGGCTGGACGGCATCATTGACTCAATGGACATGTGTCTGAGCAAACTCCAGGAGATACTGAAGGACAGGGAAGCCTGGTGTGCTGCAATCCATGGGATCGTAAAGAGTTGGACATGACTTAGTGACTGAAAAACAACAATCTTTTCCAACTCTGATTTCAGAGTCCTAGGACTTGATGGATGCTTCTAGCTTTGCCTTGTGTGTTTCCTGAGGAGTCTAGCTGATCCTTTCCCTGGTGGCTCAGATGGTAAAGTGTCTGCCTGTGATGCAGGAGACCTAGGTTTGATTGCTGGGTCAGGAAGATCCCCTGGAGAAGGAAATGACAACACACTCCAGTACTCTTGCTCGGAAAATTCCATGGATGGAGGAGCCTGGTAGACTACAGTCCATGGGATCCCAAAGAGTCAGACACGACTGGGTGACTTCACTTTCACTGATGATCATTACCTATGGTTTCATTTAACTTGTTCTGAGCAAGTACTTCTCTATAGACTGAGTGGCTGGTAGGACTTTCAATGTCAGGGTCAACTAAGAGATATATTTTTCTCATCCCCTTTTTATAAATGTAGAATGAAACCTAGAAAGAGATTGCCTTTCCTTCAAAACACTTAATATGGTATAATACATTTTAAAAATAGTTTTTTAATATTTGCCTTCACCAAGGGTCTCTGAGAACTACAAAAAACACTCTACTTGTTTTGTCAATAGTGTCTCTGTGATCAACGTCTAGAATGTTCCTGGCCCTCCGTAAATATTCATTAAATTAGTAAATAGATGGAATATTATAATTACACCTTTAGGCCTGAGTCTTAAAATAACCAAGATCTTCAAATTTAGATCTTTATTATTGTCTCCAAGTGAAATTACACACGGAGTAACATAAAAACTTAGAGAATTGGGGGCAATAAATTTCCCATAGAAATTTAAAGTTATGTTCCATTTTCTGTCTATTCCTAATGAATCATTTTTATAAACTCAGTGTTAAGATAATTATAACAGCAGTGTTTTCTTTTGTAAGATAGGTCAGTATTAAGTGGAAATATTTTGAAAATTTGTCTCATTTTTAATACATCAGGGACATCCAAAAATTAAGGTTGCTCACCTGTATTTCAATCTTGGAGAGAGTATATAAATGAATAAAGAATGAGTGATGTGACTTAGTATCTTGCTCAGAGCTGGGCTTCATAGCTGGACTTCCTGACTCTTCAGATTCTAAACGTCTTGAGGGCATGTGCTAAGACACTCTCATCTTGGAACTTCTGTGCTAGGCTTTCTCTGCATGACTCACTCCCTCACCCTTCTTAACTTGGATGGCATCCTAGTCTTTTCATAGGTTTCAGCTGCGATGTCACCTTTTCCAGAAACTCCTTCTTAACATACCATTCCTTCATTCTGGCTTATGTGCTTCCAAAGGGCAGGGAATCTGTTTTGTTCATTGCTTTATCACAATATATAACACAGTGAATATGTGCAGCAAGAATTCTCAAGGTTTTCAATGAATTCTGTGCAACCAATTAGCCACACCGAAAAACTGATGCTTTCAAATTGTGGTGCTGGAGAAGATTCTTGAGAGTCCCTTAGACTGCAAGGAGATCAAACCAGTCAATCTAAAGAAAACCAACCTTAAATATTCAGTGGAGGCACTGATTGATGCTGAAGGTCCAATACTTTGGCCACCTGATGTGAAGAATTGACTCATTGGAAAAGACCCTGATGCTGGGAAAGACTGATGGCAGGAGAAGAGAATGAGATGATTGGATGGCATCACCGACTCACTGTACCTGAGTTTAAGCAAACCGCAGGAGACAGTGAAGGACAGGGAAGCCTGGTGTGTTAAGTTCATGGGCTTACAAAGAGTTGGGCACGACTTAGAGACTGAACAAACAGCAACGACACTTGTTGAAAGTGGTCTATTCTTCAATTATATCTCTCCTGGGGTTGGTGGGGGAAGTCTCTTGCTTTTCTCCTAGGCTGCTGAAAGTGAAAGTGTTAGCCTCTCAGTCATGTCCAACTCTTTGCGACCCCACGGATTGTGTAGCCCACAAAGCTCCCGTCCTTATGGAATTCTCCAGACAAGAATACTGAAGTGGGTAGCCATTCCCATCTTCATGGAATCTTCCCAACTCAGGGACCAAACCCAGGTCTCCTGTCTTGCAGCTGGGTTCTTATCAATTGAGCCACCGCCAGGATATAAAGTGAGAATAGAGGTTAAAAACTCTTAATAAATTTACCCTACTTCCAGGCCAACTCTATTATTCTGGACACAGGGACAAAAGAGGGAAAACCAGACCTCACTTAATGCATTTGTATGGAGTTGAGCTCCAGGATCACACAGCTTGATCATCAGTTTCATCCTGTAAAACTTATTTTTGCCTGTGTTCACTTTTCTCAGTTCAATTCAGTTCAGTTGCTCAGTTGTGTCTGACTCTTTGCAATCCCACAGACTGCAGCACACCAGGCTTCCCTGTCCATCATTAACTCCTGGAAATTGCTCAAACTCATGTCCACTGAGTCAGTGATGCCTTCCAACCATCTCATCCTCTGTCATCCCCTTCTCCTCCTGCCTCCAATCTTTTCCAGCATCAGGGTCTCTTCTAATGAGTTAGTTCTTTGCATCAGGTGGTCAAAATATTGGAGCTCTAGCTTCAGCATCAGTCCTTCCAATAAACATTCAGGATTTACTTCCTTTAGGATTGACTGGTTTGATTTCCTTGCAACCTAAGGGATTCTAAATGTCTTCTCCAGCACCACAGTTTGAAAACATAAATTCTTCAGCCCTCAGCTTTTATGTGGTTAACTAGATCACTCAGGCCAAACTGTGATATGGGCACTTTTGCCTTTTCATCATTTAATGACCTTTCATTCAGACTTTTGTTCGTTCTTTACCCAACCCTGCAAAACACGTTCTTATGTTTAATCAATAATTAACTTAAAAATATGTATTGAGTTACTTACTTTACAATATTGGATTGGTTTTGCCATACATCAACCTCCAATTAAAATAAATTAATTTATATTTAAAAAAGGAGCTAACAAAATATGTATCGAGTAACTTTTCTATGCTAAGCACTGTTTTAATGCCGGTACTATAGCACCGAACAAGACAAAAAAGAGAGCCCTTGCCTTCATGAAGCTTATGTTTTAATGTTTCATTTATCTCTCAACCATCTGCCATCCTGGTAAATGTTGTTGGTGATGACACTAATTGCACTAGCACTTGAGTGTGTGTACAGTCGACCTTTAAACAGTGAAGGGGGTAAGGATGCCAACAATCTGAAGCACAGTCAAAAACTGGTGAATGACTTTGGATCAGCCCTCTAGATCCAAATGCATGGTTCTGTATCTGTCAGTCCATCTCCATGGGTTCAATCAACTGATGATCATGAAGTACTGTAATACAGTATGTGTTAAAAAGATATATGTGTATTAGTGGACCTGTGTAGTTCAAACCTGTGTTGTTCAAAGGTTAACTATATATAGGATTTAATTTATATGGCAACAGTGTGTGTGTGTATATATATGTATATATGCCATGGAGACCAGGGACAATTTTGTGATTTTTGTATTGCACACACTGCCTGAAATTTAATGAGCACCTGCCAGGGTGCTGTTTATTTTCCCACTTAGTGATGGGTCAACACATTTACTTAACTTACAAAATCAAAAGGTAAGTCACTGTTTATAATAGCCAGGACATGGAAACAACCCAGATGTCCATCAGCAGATGAATGGATAAGAAAGCTGTGGTACGTATACACAATGGAGTATTACTCAGCCGTTAAAAAGAATACATTTGAATCAGTTCTAATGAGATGGATGAAACTGGAGCCGATTATACAGAGTGAACTAAGCCAGAAAGAAAAACACCAATACAGTATACTAACACATATATATGAAATTTAGAAAGATGGCAGTGATAACCCTGTATGTGAGACAGCAAAAGAGACACAGATGTACAGAACGGACTTTTGGACTCTGAGGGAGAGGGAGAGGGAGAGGGAGAGGGTGGGATGATTTGGGAGAATGACACTGAAACATGTATACTATCATGTAAGAAATAAATCACCAGTCTATGTTCGATACAGGATACAGGATGCTTGGGGCTGGTACACGGGGATGATCCAGAGAGCTGATATGGGGTAGGAGGTGGGAGAGGGGTTCATGATTGGGAACTCATGTACACCCGTGGCGGATTCATGTCAATGTATGGCAAAACCAATACAGTATTGTAAAGTAAAATAAAGTAAAATAAAGTAAAATAAAGTAAAATAAATAAATAAATAAAATAAAGCACTGGGATGACCCAGAGGGATGGTACGGGGAGGGAAATGGGAGGGGGGTTTCAGGATGGGGAACGTGTGTACATCCATGGTGGATTCATGTTGATGTATGGCAAAACCAATGCAATATTGTAATTAGCCTCCAGTTAAAATAAATAAATTTAAAGAAAAGATAAGTTCGAAAGAAAGAAACCTTAATTGAGCACTTACTATGAGCCCAGACATCTGGACAATTTTAGCCTATCACAGTCTCCTCCTGATGGATGCTGGTTAGTGGTCTTTTCCCCATAGAGTGATGGGTGCTTATGGAAGTTAAGTCCTTTATATACAGGCCATAGAAGTGGAACCAGTATCCAGACTGGTCTTTCCTTTATGGCATGAGTTCTTTGCAGAAAAATATACTCAGTAATTAACCAAGTTAACTTTGTGAGACCTGGGTTTCAAGGGAGGGGACTTATAAAAACTGGTTTCTTATGCTTCTCTTCTCGCTCCTCTCTTTACTCAGGGGATTGTAGAATACCTCATTTATTTCCAGATAGTCATTTCATGGTGATTCTCATCAGACCTTTGATAGACAGACCTCAAATGGGAGGCAGGATTGACAAACTTCCATCATCATTATTATTTTTTTAATGAGTACAAAAGGCCAAACAGGAAGCTTACCAAGATAAAGTATATCTGGTACAGAAAAAGAACTTATGAAAAACTCTTTTTTAGAGCAATGCAAGGTCATATGTTTCTAAGTACTAATTCTTGGTTATAGGACAGTTTCTAATCCTACCCCTATCTTGTGAGTTCTGAGGACAGAAAGAGACAAACATTCATGAGGTTCTACTTATACCTAGACAATGAGAGGAAAATGACAGAGTATGGTACCCATGCATTTGTAGGCATGGGAGGAAGAGTCAATTCAAATAAAGTCACCCACATTTTCATCCTGGCCTGAGCCAACCCTGATCCTATCAGAGATCAGGCCTATGGTTTGTACACAGTGTCAACTAAAAGAGATGCACAATGTGAGAGTTGTGTTGTTGTTCAATAGCTCAGGCATGTACAACTCTTTGTGATCCCATTGACTTTAGCACACCAGGCTCCCCTGTACTTCACCATCTCCTGGAGCTTGCTCAAATTCACATCCACTGAGTCGGTGATGCCATCCAACCATCTCATCCTCTGTTGTCCCCTTCTTCTCCTGCCTTTAATCTTTCTCAGCATCAAGGTCTTTTCTAATGAGTCAGCTTTTCACATCAGGTGACTAAAGTATTGGAGCCTCAGCTTCAGCATCAGTCCTTCCAATGAATATTCAAGATTGATTTCCTTTAGGATTCTTTGGTTTTATCTTGCAGCCCAAGGGACTCTCAAGAATCTTCTCCAACACCAGAGTAAAAAAGCATCAATTCTTTGGTGCTCAGCCTTCTTTATGGTACAACTCTCACATCCTTACATGACTACTGGAAAAGCCATATCTTTGACTTTATAGACTTTTTAGACAAAGTAATGCCTCTGCTTTTTAACATGCTGTCTAGATTTTGCCAAGAGAATCAATTCTTCATAGCAAACACCCTCTTACAGCAATAAAAGAGATGATTCTACACATGGAAATCACAAGATGGTCAATACTGAAATCAGATTAATTATATTCTTTGCAACCAAAGGTGGAGAAGCTCTTTACAGCCAGCAAAAAACAAGACTGGGAGCTGACTGTGGCTCAGATCATGAACTCCTTACTGGAAAATTCGGACTTAAACTGAAGAAAGTAGGGAAAACCACTAGACATTCAGGTATGACCTAAATCAAATCCCTTACGATTATACACTGGAAGTGACAAACCAATTCAAGGGATAAGATCTGTTAGTGCCTGAGGATCTATGGATGGAGGTTCATGATATTTACAGAAGGCAGTGATCAAGATCATCCAAAGTAAAAAGAAATTCAAAAAGGCAAAATGATTGTCTGAAGAGGCCTTACAAATAGCTGAGAAAAGAAAAGACAATGAAGTCAAAAGACAAAAGGCAAGATATACCAATCTGAATGCAGAGCTCTAAAGAATAGCAAAAAGAGATAACAAAGCCTTCCTCCGTGATCAATGCAAAGATATAGCAGAAAACAATAGAATGGGAAAGACTAGAGATCTCTTCAAGAAAATTAAAGATACCAAGATGCAAAGATGGGCACAATAATGGACAGAAACATTATGGACCTAATGGAAGCAGAAAATATTAAGAAGAGGTGGAAAAGAATACAGAGAAGCATTATACAAAAAAGATCTTCATGACCCACATAACCACGATGGTGTGATCACTTACCTAGAGCTAGACATCCTGAAATGCAAAGTCAAGTGGGACTTAGGAAGTATCATTATGAACAAAGCTAATGGAGGTGATGAAATTCCAGCTGAGCTATTTCAAATCCTAAAAGACGATGCCGTGAAAGTGCTGCTCTCAATAGGCTAGCAAATTTGGAAAACTCAGCAGTGGCCACAGGACTGGAAAATATCAGTTTTCATTCCAATCCCAAAGAAAGGAAATGTCAAAAATGTTCAAAGTACCACACATTTGCACTCATCTCACACACTAGCAAAGAAATGCTCAAAATTCTCCAAGAGCGGCTTCAACAGTACTTGAACCAAGAACTGCCAGATGCCCAAGCTGGATTTAGAAAAAGCAGAGGAACCAGACATCAAGATGCCAACATCCACTGAATCATTTAAAAAGCAAGAGAGTTCCAGAAAAACATCTACTTCTGCTTTATTGACTACACCAAAACTTTTGACTGTGGATCACAGCAAACTGTGACAAATTCTTCAAGAGATGGGAATACCAGACCACCTGACCTGCCTCCTGAGAAATCTGTACGCATGTCAGGAAGCAACAGTTAGAACTGGACATGGAACAACAGACTGGTTTCAAAACAGGGAAGATGAACATCAAGGCTGTATATTGTCACCCTGCTTATTTAACTTGTATGCAGAGTACATCATGCTAAATGCTGGGCTGGATGAAGCACAAGCTGGAATCAAGATTGCTGGGAGAATATGCAGATTCTCAGATATGCAGATAACACCACTCTTATGGCAGAAAGCAAAGAAACCGAAGAGCCTCTTGATAAAAGTGAAAGAAGAGAGTGAAAAAGCTGGCTTAAAACTCAGCATTCAGCAAACTAAGATCATGGCATCTGGTCCCCACACTTCATGGCAAATAGATGGGGAAACAATGGAAATGGTGACAGACTTCATTTTCTTTGGCTCCAAAATCACTGCAGATGTTGTCTGCAGCCATGAAATTAAAAGACGCTTGCTCCTTGGAAGAAAAGTTATGACCCACCTAGACAGTATATTAAAAAGCAGAGGTATTACTTTGCCAACAAATGTCCACCTAGTCAAGGCTACGGTTTTTATAGTAGTCATTTATGGATGAGAGAGTTGGACTGCAAAGGAAGCTGAGTGCAGAAGCATTGACGCTTTTGCACTGTGGGCTTGGAGAGTCCCTTGGACTGCAAAGAGATCAACCTAGGCAATCCTAAAGGAAATCAGTCCTGAATATTCATTTTAAGGTCTAATGATAAAGCTTAAGCTCCAATATTTGGCCACTTGATGCAAAGAACTGACTCATTTGAAAAGACCCTGATGCTAGGAAAGCTTGAAGGTGGGAGGAGAGGGGGATGACTGAGGATGAGATGGTTGGATGGCATCACTGACTTGATGGGCATGAGTTTGAGCAAGCTCCAGGAGCTGGTGATGGACAGGGAAGCCTGGCATGCTGCAGTCCATGGGATTGCAAAGAGTGGTACAGAAATGAATAACTTAACTCAACTGAACTGAAATTGGCCATAGCTTTTCTTCCAAGGAGAAAGCGGATTTAATTTCAAGGCTGCAGTCACCAACTGCAGTGATTTGGGAGCCCAGGAAAATAAAGTCTGTCACTGTTTTCATTGTTTCCCCATCTATTTACCATGAAGTAATGGGACCAGATGCTGTGACCTTAATTTTCTAATGTTGAATTTTAAGTCAGCTTTTTCACTGTCATTTGGGGAAAAATCAGGACTGCAGCCCAGGAGAAAGCACCTCAGATATCTCTCAGTAAACTGTGCTAAATAGGCATCGGGGAAAGGTCAATATATGTGATTTTGAAAATGGGGAGTTCACAGAATCATACCCTTATCTTACAAAGGGTTTTGTCCTAATCAAAAGAAGCTGATGTCACCATGAAGGGATTAAGCACTTTCCAAGGCTGCGCAGGCACAGGAGGGCCTAGAGGAGCTATGCCACATTGAAGGTCAGGAATGGCGGTGGTAAAGAGATACCCCTCATCCAAGGTAAGGAGCAGTGGCTGTGCTTTACTGGAGCAGCCGTGAAGTGATACCCCACGCCGAAGGTAAGAGAAACCCAAGTAAGATGGTAGGTATTGCAAGAGGGCATCAGAGGGCAGACACGCTGAAACCATACTCACAGAAAACTAGTCAATCTAATCACACTAGAACCACAGCCTTGTCTAACTCAATGAAACCAAGCCATGCCCCTGGGGCAACCCAAGATGGGCGGGTCATGGTGGAGAGGTCTAACAGAATGTGGTCCACTGGAGAAGGGAATGGCAAACCACTTCAGTATTCTTGCCTTGAGAACCCCATGAACAGTATGAAAAGGCAAAATGATAGGATAACAAAAGAGGAACTCCCCAGGTCATTAGGTGCCCAATATGCTACTGGAGATCAGTGGAGAAATAACTCCAGAAAGAATGAAGGGATGGAGCCAAAGCAAAAACAATACCCAGTTGTGGATGTGACTGGTGATAGAAGCAATATCCAATGCTGTAAAGAGCAATATTGCATAGGAACCTGGAATGTCAGGCCCATGAATCGAGGCAAATTGGAAGTGGTCATACAAGAGATGGCAAGGGTGAACGTTGACATTCCAGGAATCAGCAAACTAAAATGGACTGGAATGGGTGAATTTAACTCAGATGACCATTATATCTACTACTGCGGGCAGGAATCCCTCAGAAGAAATGGAGTAGCCATCATGGTCAACAAAAGAGTCTGAAATGTAGTACTTGGATGTGGTCTCAAAAATGACAGAATGATCTCTGCTCGTCTCCAAGGCAAACCATTCAATATCACGGTTATCCAAATCTATGCCCCAGCCAGTAATGCTGAAGAAACTGAAGTTGAACGGTTTTATGAAGATCTGCAAGACCTTTTAGAACTAACACCCAAAAAAGACGTTCTCTTCATTATAGGGGACTGGAATGCAAAAGTAGGAAGTCAAGAAACACCTGGAGTAACCGGCAATTTTGGCCTTGGAATGAGGAATGAAGCAGGGCAAAGACTAATAGAGTTTTGTGAAGAAAATGCACTAGTCATAGCAAACACCCTCTTCCAACAACACAAGAGAAGACTCTACACATGGACATCACCAGATGATCAACACCAAAATCAGATTGATTATATTCTTTGCAGCCAAAGATGGAGAAGCTCTATACAGTCAACAAAAACAAGACCAGGAGCTGACTGTGGCTCAGATCATGAACTCCTTATTACCAAATTCAGACTCAAATTGAAGAAAGTAGGGAAAATCTCTAGACCATTCAGGTATGACCTAAATCAAATCCCTTATGATTATACAGTGGAAGTGAGAAATAGATTTAAGGGCCTAGGTCTGATAGACAGAGTGCCTGATGAACTATGGAATGATGTTCGTGACATTGTACAGGAGACAGGGATCAAGACCATCTCCATGGACAAAAAGTGCAAAAAAGCAAAATGGCTGTCTGGGGAGGCCTTACAAATAGCTGTGAAAAGAAGAGAGGTGAAAAGCAAAGGAGAAAAGGAAAGATATAAGCATCTGAATGCAGAGTTCCAGAGAATATCAAGAAGAGATAAGAAAGCCTTCCTTAGCGATCAATGCAAAGAAATAGAGGAAAACAACAGAATGGGAAAGACTAGAGGTCACTTCAAGAAAATTAGAGATACCAAGGGAATATTTCATGCAAAGATGGGCTCGATAAAGGACAGGAATGGTATGGACCTAACAGAAGCAGAAGATATTAAGAAGAGGTGGCCAGAATACACGGAAGAACTGTACAAAAAATATCTTCACGATTCAGATAATCATGATGGTGTGATCACTAATCTAGAGCCAGACATCGTGGAACGTGAATTCAAGTGGGCCTTAGAAAGCATCACTACGAACAAAGCTAGTGGAGATGATGGACTTCCAGTTGAGCTGCTTCAAATCCTGAAAGATGATGCTGTTAAAGTGCTGCACTCAATATGCCAGTAAATTTGGAAAGCTCAGCAGTGGCCACAGGACTGGAAAAGGTCAGTTTTCATTCCATTCCCAAAGAAAGGCAATGCCAAAGAATGTTCAAACTACCGCACAATTGCACTCATCTCACATGCTAGTAAAGTAATGCTCAAAATTCTCCAAGCCAGACTTCAGCAATACGTGAACTATGAACTCCCTGACGTTCAAGCTGGTTTTAGAAAAGGCAGAGGAACCAGAGGTCAAATTGCCAACATGTGCTGGATCAAGGAAAAAGCAAGAGAGTTACAGAAAAACATCTATTTCTTCTTTATTGACTACGCCAAAGTCTTTGACTGTGTGGATCACAATAAACTGTGGAAAATTCTGAAAGAGATGGGAATACCAGACCACCTGACCTGCCTCTTGAGAAATCTGTATGCAGGTCAGGAAGCAACAGTTAGAACTGGACATGGAACAACAGACTGCTTCCAAATAGGAAAAGGAGTACATCAAGGCTGTATATTGTCACCCTGCTTATTTAACTTATATGCAGAGTACATCATGAGAAACACTGGGCTGGAAGAAACACAAGCTGGAATCAAGATTGCCAGGAGAAATATCAATAACCTCAGATATGCAGATGACACCACCCTTATGGCAGAAAGTGAAGAGGAACTAAAAAGCCTGTTGATGAAAGTGAAAGAGGAGAGCGAAAAAGTTGACTTAAAGCTCAACATTCAGAAAACAAAGATCATGGCATCTAGTCCCATCACTTTATGGGAAATAGATGGGGAAACAGTAGAAACGGTGTCAGACTTTATTTTTTTGGGCTCCAAAATCACTGCAGATGGTGACTGCAGCCACTAAATTAAAAGATGCTTACTCCTTGGAAAAAAAGTTATGACCGACCTAGATAGCATATTTTTTTTTAAATTATTTATTTTTTTTAAATTTTAAAATCTTTAATTCTTACATGCATTCCCAAACATGAACCCCCCTCCCACCTCCCTCCCCACAACATCTCTCTGGGTCATCCCCATGCACCAGCCCCAAGCATGCTGCACCCTACGTCAGACATGGACTGGCGATTCAATTCTTACATGACAGTATACATGTTAGAATTCCCATTCTCCCAAATCATCCCACCCTCTCCCTCTCCCTCTGAGTCCAAAAGTCCGGTATACACATCTGTGTCTTTTTTCCTGTCTTGCATACAGGGTCGTCATTGCCATCTTCCTAAATTCCATATATATGTGTTAGTATACTGTATTGGTGTTTTTCTTTCTGGCTTACTTCACTCTGTATAATTGGCTCCAGTTTCATCCATCTCATCAGAACTGATTCAAATGAATTCTTTTTAACGGCTGAGTAATACTCCATTGTGTATATGTACCACAGCTTTCTTACCCATTCATCTGCTGAGGGACATCTAGGTTGTTTCCATGTCCTGGCTATTATAAACAGTGCTGCGATGAACATTGGGGTAAATGTGTCTCTTTCAATTCTGGTTTCCTTGGTGTGTATGCGCAGCAGTGGGATTGCTGGGTCATAAGGTAGTTCTATTTGCAATTTTTTAAGGAATCTCCACACTGTTCTCCATAGTGGCTGTACTAGTTTGCATTCCCACCAACAGTGTAGGAGGGTTCCCTTTTCTCCACACCCTCTCCAGCATTTATTTCTTGCAGATTTTTGGATCGCAGCCATTCTGACTGGTGTGAAGTGGTACCTCATTGTGGTTTTGATTTGCATTTCTCTAATAATGAGTGATGTTGAGCCACTTGTAAAATAATGAAACTAGATCACTTTCTAACACCGTACACAAAAATAAACTCAAAATGGATTAAAGATCTAAATGTAAGATCAGAAACTATAAAACTCCTAGAGGAGAACATAGGCAAAACACTGTCAGACATAAATCACAGCAGGATCCTCTATGATCCACCTCCCAGAATTCTGGAAATAAAAGCAAAAATAAACAAATGGGATCTAATTAAAATTAAAAGCTTCTGTACAACAAAGGAAAATATAAGCAAGGTGAAAAGACAGCCTTCTGAATGGGAGAAAATAATAGCAAATGAAACAACTGACAAACAACTAATCTCAAAAATATACAAGCAACTTCTGCAGCTCAATTCCAGAAAGATAAACGACCCAATCAAAAAATGGGCCAAAGAACTAAATAGACATTTCTCCAAAGAAGACATACGGATGGCTAACAAACACCTAGATAGCATATTCAAAAGCAGAGACATTACTTTGCTGACTAAGGTCTACCGGGGTCCAGCCCCGGTGGATCCAGGGTGATTCGAAGGTGGGGACGGAGTCGGCATCCTGGAAAAAACTTATTTAATTACAGATATAGAGGGAGATTAGAAACAGATAGTGTAGTAGGAGAATTAGTGGAGAAAAGAGGCTGAATAACTGGTTTGCATGGAATGCCAATCACCACCTACATAGGCCACAGGCGTCTTTCCATTCTCCCAAAGGAGAGGAGGCACTGAGGCCTCCCCAGTCCGATCTCAGAAGCCCAGGCAGAATTAGCAGGCTTGGTGAGTACCCACATTTCAGATGGGAATTCAGCCAGGAACACGGGGAGCGAGAAAGAAACGACACGGAGGAATCAGTCTTTCCAGAAACTGATCCGATTTCTTTATTTTTCAGGTTTGTTTATATACCTTTTTGTTATACATAGGGATGAAAACAGAGTCACTTGGGGGTCAGCAGACCTGACCCTTGTCACAATCAGGTGCTTCATATAAAATTATACAAAGGTCTTATGAGTTTCATCATCTTTTAGCCATGAGGTCTGCTGACATTTTATGGCCCTTTCTGATACTGATCAGTTAACCAGAGGGGTGATTTTTTCCTAAATCAGGCGCCAGCCTCCAAATAAAGTTGCATTCCTATAGGGTGAGGGTGTAGTGAGTTACAATCAAGAAAGGAATTTACTTAACCTAAGGTTTAACATGATTACTCTTAAAGGTTAATACTTATTTCTCCTATATGCTAGTTATATTCATTATAAAGGTAGGAATATGAAGTTTTAGCAGCAAATATTGGCTCAACAATGTAAACCCTTCACCAATGTTCCCCTTAAGATCTATTTTGTCTTAAGATAGTGATAAAGTTACATAGCATAGTGATTTATAGTGATTTATAACAAAGTACAGTGATCTATAACAAAAGAGAAGATTCATTAACTCAAAAGTCTAGTATTGCTAACATCAAAAACTACTATATTTCCTTTTCTATATTCCAAATACATTGATTAATATATTCCCAGGTGCCTAAGGATATGGAGGCCTGATGGCAATCATTGACTCATCAATGAGAAAAGCCCTATGCTAATACTCCAAATTCTCTGTGCTGTTTATGGCTGAGAGGCTGTCACACAAGCTAGTCTGTCAGCAGAGGGGTTTGACCTGAGACATCCTTGTCACACCCAGGGCAGGGAATTAGCAGTAATTATTGGCAGGACGAATGAAGAAACCCTTCACGAATATAATTCCTAATCATCCTACTAATACTATACTAATGATCTTCTAACTTCTCAAAAGAGTCTGTATTTAGAAAGTTTTAAAACATCCCATGTCTCTCACAGTTGGGAGGCTGTAAACAATCACATGCGGCCGGACGAGCCTGATCAGGCAGGCCAGAGAACCTCCAGAGTTCGTAAGTTGAAACAATCTTGTCACGCCCAGGAATTTTTATTAACTGGAGCTGCAAGTTAACTCCTTCTCTGAGAGAAATGGTTATGGGGGAGAGCTCCCCGTAAACTACTCTGGTTTTGGGGGTAGATGCTCGGGAACAGGGGGTTCCCTGAGGCTTGATCACGCCTTTGTGTATGCCAAGCTTCCTTCCTCATGGCCTTTGCCATGGGCGGAGTTCCTCACACTGGCTCCCAACAAAGGTCCGTCTAGTCAAGGCTATGGTTTTTCCTGTGGTCATGTATGGATGTGAGAGTTGGACTGTGAATAAGGCTGAGCACCGAAGAATTGATGCTTTTGAACTGTGGTGTTGGAGAAGACTCTTGAGAGTCCCTTGGACGGCAAGGAGATCCAACCAGTCCATTCTGAAGGAGATCAACCCTGGGATTTCTTTGGAAGGAATAATGCTGAAGCTGAAGCTTCAGTACTTTGGCCACCTCATGCAAAGAGTTGACTCATTGGAAAAGACCCTGATGCTGGGAGAGATTGGGAGCAGGAGGATAAGGGGACGACCGAGGATGAGATGGCTGGATGGCATCACAGACTCGATGGACATGAGTCTGAGTGAACTCCGGGAGTTGATGATGGACAGGGAGGCCTGGCATGCTGTAATTCATGGGGTCGCAAATAGTCGGACATGACTGAGCGACTGAACTGAACTGAATTGAAGATATGAGAAGATGCAAGAATTGGGATCATGAAATCGGTTCTGGAACATTGCTATCTAAAACCTATTCGCTAGTTGTTCTGGAGCACAAAGTTCCTCATTCTCCATGCTGAACTTCCTTCAGGGTGTGTCGATGGTCAACAGCTACAGCACCACAGTATTCAGTCTCCACAGAGGCAGAAAGCAAACGCCCTTGGCAAGTGTCAACTTGTAGTCCACACTTGTTTACTTTTTACTTGTTTACTTTTTCTTTTCACGGGCTTTTATTTTCCCCATTGAAATTGTCTCCGTCATGATTTATTCTTGTGTACTGAATTATTAATATATTCTCTATCTCTCACCTCAAAAAGCCACATAGTCCCTAAACAATCTTTGCCTCTCACTAGTTCCTCCATTTCCTGAACCACTGCTATTTTTCTGCTTTTTCATGTAGCAAAACTCTTCAGCACATTTATTTGCTGAGTTCATTCTCTCACTTCTGGTCCCTTCTTATCTCACTACCACTGTTGTCTGAAGCTACTCTTGTAAAGGTCATTAACAATCTCCTTTCTGCCAATGATGCAAAGGTCAGTTCTCCAGTTCTCTTTGTATTCAGCTTCTCAGCAGCATAGGGCACACTTAGCCAATCTCTCTTTAAAATATTCTTCACTTGGCCATCAGGATCCCAACTTCTCTTATCTCTCCTCCTCCTTCAGTGGCCATTTTTCTGTCTCCTTTGCTTAGCCAGCTCACTTTTATCTAGATTTTCTGCCTGGGAGATCTTATCTAAGCCTTTGCAGACCAGGGGAGGTGTGTGTGCTCAGTCCTGTCTAGCTCTTTGCAACCCCATGGACTGTAGCCCACCAGGTTCCTCTGTCTGTGGATTTTTCCAGGGAAGAATGCTGGAGTGGGTTGCCATTTTCTACCCCAGGGGATCTTTCTGACCCAGGGACTGGACCTGCATCACTTGAGTCTCCTTTACTGGCAGGCCGATTCGTGCTTCCCTAGTGGCTCAGAGGGTAAAGAATCTGCCTACAATGCAGGAGATCCAGATTTGAGCCCTGGGTTGGGAAGATCCCCTTGAGAAGAGAAGGCCGATCCACTCCAGTATTCTTGCCTGGAGAATTCCATGGAAAGAGAAGTCTGGCAGGCTACACAAAGAGCAATTGTGCAACTAACACTTTCACCTGGGAAACCCCTGAATGCTGATCCCTTCCTTGAGACTCACTCTCAACATCTCACCTTGACCTCTAGTATCGTGTCACCGTTACCCTGTATGGCATAAATACAGGTCCAAAATAAAACTATGGACTCTTACATATCACAAATTTTCCTCTTCTCATCTTCCTCATCTTGGTAAATAACAACATCATTTACTCAATTTCTCTTCTCTTTTCCTCATATGTTATTACCAATCTATTTGCAATTTTTGTTGGTTCTGCTGCCAAAATCTTGGCTTTCTGTGCACCAATGCAGAAAAAATAAAGGAACAGAGCTATGGAGGAGAAGGAAAGATGGCTTGATTTCTTTGCCAGGCAGAAGAGGAACACAGTAGGCTAGTACCTCAAGAGCTGTGCCCCCCTCTTTGGTGAATAATGAATAGTGAAAGCCACTCAGTCGTGTACAACTCTTTGCAACTCTATGGGGTATATTTTGCCAGGATCCTCCGTCCATGGGATTCTCCAGGCAAGAATACTCGAGTGGGTTGCTATTTCCTTCTCCAGGGGGTCTTTCCTGACCCAGGAATCAAACCCAGGTCTCCTGCATTCCAAGCAGTTTCTTCACCATCTGAGCCACCAGCGAAGCCTCCTTAGTGAACAGGGAGAAGTTAGTCAGGCTTCCCTGGTGGCTCAGTTGGTAAAGAAACTGCTTGCCAGTGCTGGAGATCTAAGAGACATGGATTCAGTTGAGGACAGTGAAAAAGTTGGCTTAAAACTCAACATTCAGAAAACTAACATCATGGCATCCAGTCCCATTACTTCATAGCAAATAGATGGGGAAACAATGGAAACAGTGACAGACTATTTTCCTGGGCTCCAAAATCACTGCAGATGGTGACTACAGCCATGAAATTAAAAGATGCTTGCTCCTTGGAAGAAAAGCTATGACCAACCTAGACAGCATATTAAAAGGCAGAGACATTACTTGGCCAAAAGAGGTCCATCTAGTTAATGGTATGTTTTTACAGTAGTTGTGTATGGATGTGAGAGTTGGACTCTCAGTAAATCCTAAAGGAAATCAGTCCTGAATATTCTTTGGAAGGACTGATGATGAAGCTGAAACTCCAATACTTTGGTCACCTGGTGAGAAGAACTAACTCATTTGAAAAGACCCTGATGCTGGGAAAGACTGAAGGTTGGAGAAGGGGATGAGATGGTTGGATGGCATCATTGACTCAATGGATATGAGTTTGAGCAAGCTCTGGGAGCTGATGATGGGCAGGGAAGTCTGGTGTGCTGCAGTCCATGGGGTAGAAAAGAGTTGGACACCACTGAGCGAATGAACTGAACTGAGGGTCTCCTAATCTTGATGACCTTCTCCAGTCCCTTTTATCTTGCCTCAGGTGGCTTTGTGGCTGCTCCTTCCTTATTAGCTTTTTTTTTTGAATCTGTCCTCTGAATCTCAGGGAATGTCATGCAGGCTGGAGCCTTGTCTACAAGAAGTGGGGGACTGTAAGGCCTCTGTGCCCAGGAGTCCCACAGGGATCTACACAGCATCAGTTCCAAACTCAGAATATGGTACCAATTTGGACATTTTATCACTTCTTCTGCTAACATTCAAGTCCCTCAAGTCTGTCAAGACTTATCCCAGCCTCCAGGACTTTGCATTTTCTCATGGTCCTTGAATTCTAATCACGCTGACCTCCATAGAGCCTGTGCCCTTGTCTCCTTCAAAGATTCCATGTCCTCAGAGATCTCCTTTGACAGTCATTTCAAAAACAATTTTCACCAATGTGACCTCCTGTCACTCTGGTTAATTTTTCCCCAGAGCACTTCTGTCCATCAGGAATTATATTTTTTTATTTGCTTTTTGTTGTCTGTCTCTTCTAGAAGGAGATAAGGGCTGTAACAATAGGGACATTGTTTTTGTGGGATTATTTATTCTTTCCATTTACATGGAATCTTATATAATTGTACGTACTGGCACCCCACTCCAGTGCTCTTGCCTGGAAACTCCCATGGACGGAGGAGCCTGGTAGGCTGCAGTCCATGGGGTCGCTGAGAGTTGGACATGACCCAGTGACTTCACTTTCACTTTTCACTTTTCCTGCATTGGAGAAGGAAATGACAACCCACTCCAGTGTTCTTGCCTGGAGAATCCCAGGGACGGGGCACCCTGGTAGGAGGCCATCTATGGGGTCATACAGAGTTGGACATGACTGAAGCGACTTAGCAGCAGCAGCAGCACAACTATTTTACCCCATGGGTGTCTCAGAGAGTCAGACATGACTTTGCAACTGAACAACAACAACCACCATTTTGCCAGTGCCTCAAAATGGACCTGCCTTAAGTTAGATAGCCAGTAAATACTAGTTGAACTAATGTATTTTTGGCACTGAGCCCTTATATTTGCATGTTGCAAAAGTATTCTTTCATCTAATTGTCAATGACATAGTGGTAATATTAACCTTTATTATTTGCTTACAGTATGACAGGATTGTACCTTGAACTTTAATCAGCATTATCTAATAGTAGGATAGACTGTTTTACTCTGGTAGGCTGTAACTCCATCTGGTTAAAGGAGATGGGAATGTTATGCTGTGTTACTTCTTCCACCTGTTGTTGTTGATACAGGAAAGCCCTTTGGAGCCTTCTGTGGCCTGTCTGGCACTATAAGCTCTATCTGTTTTCCTCATGAAACTGAGTGACTAACACGCCTCTTCTTTCTGATGCTAGGCTGTTGGTCTGCAGCCCACATTGCCTGCTGTATGGCCTAAGTCAGGTGCTCTCAGCTCAGATGCTGTTTATCTTAGGACACTTGACCTCCTGCCCAGGGTCTCTCCCATTGAGAGGAGTCAGCTCACAGAGCTGGGGCCCACAGTCAAGGGCATCTTCTTCCCATTTCTAGATAATTTGGCAATAAATGCAGATGGTAGCTTTGGAGGGGGTTCAGATTCTCTGTTTAACCGTTTTTCCAGTAGTCCTATGTGGCTATGAGAGTTGGACCATAAAGAAGGCTGAGTGCTGAAAAATTGATGCTTTCGAGAAGACTCTTGAAGAGTCCCTTGGGCAGCAAAGAGATCAAACCAGTCAATCCTAAAGGAAATCAACCCTGAATATTTGTGGGAAAGACTGATGCTGAAGCTCCAATACTTTGGCCACCTGATGTGAAAAGTCTATTCACTGGAAAAGACCCCGATGCTAGGAAAAATTGAGGGCAGGAGAAGAAGAGGGCAGCATAGGATGAGATGGTTGGATGGCATCACCGACTCAATGGTCATGAGTTTGAGCAAACTCAAGACAGTCAGCGAAGGACAGGGAAGCCTGGTGTGCTGTAGTTCATGGGGTCGCAGAGTCAGACATGATGTAAAAACTGATAACGATAGCAAGTGAGCAAGTGCTTTCACATGCATTCCCTTAGTAATCATATTTAAACCTCACATCATCCCTGTGAATTAGGTATGAGTATTTCTGATTCACAGATGAAAGAAACTGTGACATGTTGCAGGCCATAAAGTAACAGGGGTGGAGGCCAATCCCCATGAATCATCCCTGGCTTCACGTTTCTCTCTCCACGTTCCCCCCCACCCCAGTAGACACACACGTACATGAACACAGTGCAAACAACATATGCACATTTTTCCTAGACACAACGACAGGTTGTAAGGTCTTTAAACTCTCCATGCCTGCCTCAGATCTGGGTCTTCACCATTCTCTCATTTCTTCTCTTGGGAAATTAGCCCTCTTCCTAAGCTTTCTGTTTCTGGCACCTTCTCTGACCCCCAGATTCTCTGTGTTCCCACAGAAGTTTTCATTTTCACTATGACTACTCTGTCTGATCTCATTTCCTTACAAAAGATGGAAACCCAGTCCCAACTATTTTAGGAGAAATGTTCCGGGATTCCTTTGGCTTCCGGCATGGCTTGATTCAGGAGCTCAAATTATAATATAAGGTTCTTCCTTTCTCCCTCTCTATATCTGCTTCCTTAATCAGACAGACTGTGTGGAAGAAAAGAAGGCAAGTGGCTGTAGCAACTTATAGTCCTAGAGGAATCTCAATAGATTCAGGAGAAAAGCAATATATAGATGCATAAACCAAATATAATCCAGTTCTTCCTCTTCATGGATGAACTCTGGAAGTAGCAGGTAGGCCAGACCCATCCAAACTTAATGCAATGATAAAAGTTACAGGAAAGAAATTCTGCGCAACAACATATGCCCTCAATAAACACTTATCTCACATTTGTATTATTTCCTGTTTTTTTAATGTCTGTCTTACTAACATTTTCTATGTTAGTTCTACAAAGGAAAGAAAAGGATATTGCTTACCCTTGTATTGTAAATCCCCAGCACATGGCCTGACACACATTGGAAGCTTACTAAATGTTGCAAAATGAACAAAGTAAATGAAATATGACAGTGTACCACACTGATTTCTCTTAATTACGAGACTCCTGTAGTGTGATGACATAACAGAAACTGGGGGCCTGATTCCTGTGACCCGGTTTCCAGCCCAGCCCTCCCTCTTCTGCTTTGGGGAAGTTACCTGATGCTTCAACATCAGACCCACCTGTTGAGACTTGTTTCAGTTACCTAACGCTGATTCTAATTAGCTATATCACCTGCCTGATCAGGCTTCCTCTTTGTGTTTCTGAAAGTTAGACCCATTGCCTTTTTTGATCTACTGTGCATGTCCTAGTCTCTAGATGTTAGGATAGAAGACAAGGAAGAAAAAAAAAAAGAAAAAGAAAACAGCAACACACACGATTCCTTTGTAGTTTACAATATAGTTTTCCACAACCATTAAAAAAAAAAATTGAACTACAGTTGATTTACTATATTGTGTTGGTTTCAGGTGTACAGCTTCAGATTCTCTTCCATTACCAGTGTCTTTTCACAATTTACTGTAAACATTGAGATTTCATTACCATTTTAGAGATGAGGAAACTGAAACTAAACCCTTAGTGCCAATCTAGTTCATGTCTTGGCAGGTAATTCTGCCTCTGTTCATAAGCAGGCTATGATCTGCCTAGAGTAGAAAGCTTTAAATGAAACTTTAATGATTAGAGGCAAATATCCTACCCCCTTTTGTAACAGCCACTGGTGAGGCAAATACTTTTCATTTATTCAAAGTAATGAAATTGCGAGCTGTGGAAAAGAGACTTGCTCTAGGGGTAGGCCAGGGCTTTCCAGATGGCTCAGTGATAAAAAATCTGCCTACCAATGCAGGAGATGAGGGTTCAGTGCCAGCGTCAGGAAAATCCCCTGGAGTAGGAAAAGGCAACCCACTCCAGTGTTCTTGCCTAGGAAATCCCATGGACAGAAAAACCTGGTGGGCTATGGTCCATGGGGTCACAAAGAGCCAGAGATGACAAAGCATGCATGCACACTAAGAGTATGCCAGACTTCATACCCCTACTATACTATATTATACTGTACCATACTATAATTTAGCTTTACATTATCACCCTTCGATAGACAGCCTCCCTGGTCCTGGTCACTACCTCCAGTGTATTCAGGTCAGGGGTGTGTTCTGATGACACAGAGGTGACCACAGATATAGGTGAGGTGTAACTGACACTCTCCAGATATCTCAGGGTGACTTAGCTGGTGGCTCATGAAAACGAAGCCTGCTGGTTAGGTGTGTCATAAGAGCTTGTCGCTGTGCCAACAAACCTTAGCTTGCCAAAGTTGGCACTGTAGTTGTCCTCATGTATCTTAGACCTGTAGGCCTTTTGTCAGTGGTGGGCTCTTCTCCATCACAGTCCTGGGGGAAGACCACTGGAGCTTCTTCATCGTGAGCAATAGAAACAGACTTCTCAGAATTACAGTTTCTAGGTAGGACTAAAGACCAGTCAATGCATTCTCTGAAGCATATCCTGATTACAGAACGCTCAAGAAAGTCTGAGACATTTACCCATATGCCACACCTATGAAGTGCCAGAGAAGGGCTTTGAATCCTGGATCTTTCTAACCCCAAATCTCTATTTTTGTTCATACATAATGCATATGAACCTGAGAACTTTGGAGAAACGAAAACCACACATAGAATCCAAGGGGAATCACTTATTAAAAACTCCTTATATCAACTGAAAAACTTGAGTAAGTTGCTTACACTGTGCAAAACCTCATTTTTAGTACAGTGAGGGAAGGGGGTGATAAGGTCAGCTATTGTTTCTCCAGGCACCCTTCGAGTAAGTGTAGATATTATTCTCTGGTCAGAACAATGTTAACTGTTTTTTTCTCAAAAGGACCTGGTTGACCTGCAGCTTGTAATTTCCTGACTTGCAAACCCAGTGGGGATGGGCCATTCATACAAACCCCAGGTGGCCCCAGGGTAGAAAGACAGAGGCCTCCCTGCTTGGATTCATGTCCTTCCAGGCAGGAATCCTGAAAGTGCAGGCGCCAAAAATCAAGGAAGAGGAGGAAAGAGTCCTTCTTCCGGGTTCAGTATGTTTGCCGTATCCTGTCGGTTATTCAGTCTATGGGAATGGGCTGTTGGCCTGGAATGTGTACTGAGAGGCCCTAGGGTGAGGGGAAGGGCACCAAGGTTTAGAGAAACAGGATCTGCCTTGGGCTTGTGTTCAGAAGAGGCAGAGTGGCTTTCAGAAAGCCTGTCTGGCCTGGAGTCAGAAAGTCATGGAGTTTCATGTGTTTGCCTCTTCCATGAAAACTCTGAGCTTTCAAGACCTGGTGGGACTGACATGGAGACGTGGCATTGTCTTAAAAAAATGAAGATAAAAATACCAGGCTTTCAGGCTTATTGGGTGATGAAACAAAAGAACAATATAGGTGACCCTTGTCACCTCTACCAATAAATAGAAAACTCAGGACCCATCGGGAAGACAGGCTGGACTTCCCTGAAATCAGAAAGAACAGTTTAAGATGATGTTTAATTTGAACAAAGCTACATAATATCAACACATGGGCCTACGGGAACACAGAGATAAAAGATGGGACTCAAAAAAGCTAAAGAAATCAAGAAAAACTTCAGGGCAGTGGTGAAACTTAAGAGAGAAGAGAAGGAATTAGATGACTCTATTTTCAGTAATTTGTGTTTAGTAATTTCTACAGTATGAATGCATAAATCATATAATTCTCATAAAACTTGCACAGTGAGTTTCGCTGTACTTAACCTTGTGGGCACAGGTTCAGAGAGGAAAAGTCTGTTTTTTTTTTACAGTGTGAGTCACAGATCTTTCATCGAGTCACAGAAATTACCCTGGATGCTTGTTGACAGAAAATCTTGAATCCTCCTGCAATGTTACTGAGTCAGAATCTCTTGGGATGAAACCAGGAATTTGCTTCTTTATAAGTTCCCTGGGTGATTCCTACACACGAGATAGTTAGAGAACTATTGTTTGAATTATTACCTGCACATTGAGAATCACTTGAGTGCCTTGAAACATTCATGTCTGTCTCCTACCCTCAGAGATAATGATTAAAGTATCATTAAATCATTGAGTTTGGACATTGGGATTTAAAAGGACATCCCAATAGTCAGCCTGATTTCAAATGCACACTGAGAGTTCACTTATATTTGTGATAGTTATTGCTGCGATACAGTTAATGTTGCCAGATAAAGTACAGTGCATGTGTGCTGCTGCTAAGTCGCTTCAGTCCTGTCCGACTCCATGTGACCCCATAGACAGCAGCCCACCAGGCTCCCCATCCCTGGGACTCTCCAGGCAAGAACACTGGAGTGGGCTGCCATTTCCTTCTCCAATGCATGAAAGTGAAAAGTGAAAGTGAAGTCGCTCAGTCATGTCTGACTCTTAGACCACTTGGACTGCAGCCTACCAGGCTCCTCCATCCATGGGATTTGCCAGGCAAGAGTACTGGAGTGGGGTGCCATTGCCTTCCCTGCATGTGTGCTTACTCACTTTGGTTGTTTCCAAGTCTTTGTGACTCTATGGACCATAGCCAGCCAGACTCCTCTGTCCATGGGATTTTCCAGGCAAGAATGCTGGAGTGCATTGCTATGCCCTCCTCCAGGTGAAATATGGTACACTCAGTTAAATTTGAATTTCAGATTAAAAATGAGTTTTCGTATGTTTGTTTGTTTACTGTTTATCTGTTTCCATGATTGCACTGAACGTATTCATACTCAAAAATTATTTGGCAAGTCTGGCAACTGTAAGTCCAGGATTGATGTCTTTAATGTCAAACCTCATTGCCTTTAAACTGTATTGTGGTGCTTCGCTTTCTTAGTTCTGAAGGATAGAGCACATTCATTACTAAAACCATCATCCACAGACATCTCCCAGGAAGAGCAAATTGGTATCAGAACACAAATACTGTGTGTACATTACATGATGTGAGAATTCCTTAATTCCTGGTGGTTCAGATGGTAAAAGCGTCTGCTTACAACTCAGGAGACCTGGGTTTGATCCCTGGGTAGGGAAGATCCCCTGGAGAAGGAAATGGCAACCCACTCCAGTACTCTTGCCTTGAAAATCCCATGGACGGAGAAGCCTGGTAGGCTACAGTCCATGGGGTTGCAAAGAGTCAGATATGACTAAGCAAGTTAACTTTCACTTTTTTCACTTATCTCCCATATTGATCTTCCCTAGTGGCTCGGTGGTAAAGAATCCTCCTACCAATGCAGAGATGCAGGTTTGATCCCTGCATTGAGAAGACTCCCCTGGAGAAGGAAATGGCAACCCACTCAGTATTCCTGCCTGGGAAATCCCATGGGCAGAGGAGCCTTGCAGGCTACAGTCCATGGGCCTTCAGAAGAGTCAGACAAGACTTAACAACCAAACAACATCTCCCGTATTGCTTTTCTATTTGCTTCTAGAACAAATCATTATAAACTTTGTATTACATGTATATCATCTTACAGTGGTGCTTCAGAAGTCTGACACAGGTCTCAGGGAACTAAAATCAAGACATCTGGAACTCCTAGGGGAGAATCTGTTTCCTTGCCTTTTCCATCTTTTACAGACCACTCACATTCCTGGGTTCATGGTCCTGTTTGTCTTTCTTCGAAGGTAGCAGTGTTACATCTTTCTAACTATTCTTGTATAGTTAAGGCTTCCTTGGACCATAGCTGGGAAAGGTTCTCCCCTTGTAAGCATTAGGTTTGGTTTGCTGGGAATAAATTCCAGGCTACCCTCTTTACTTCAATATTCAATGTATTCATATCTTCAAAGGACTTTTTGCCATGTAAAGAAACAGATTCATAGATTATGTGTATTAGGACATGAATAACTTTGGGGGTCCACATTACCCTGCCTATTGGGCCTCCTAATTTCTTTCTTTTATAAATTGGATTTAAAAAAATGATTCTCTGAAAGCAATGCAGTCTTATAGAATAGAATAGAATGTAACATAAATACTCTTGTATAACATAATTTATCATTCCCAAAAGCTGCTGTTAAACATTTTTTTAATTTATTTTTTAGCTGAATTAGTGGGAAAAAGGTGTAAAATGAAAGTTGCAAAGACGGCTATTTATTCTAGTCAACAAATACTTATATAGTGCTTACTTTGCGCCAAGTGCTATTCTAAGCACTTCAAAGATGTTAACTCATTTAATCCTTAAGGAACAGCGCAATAAACTAAATGCTAGTATTTACTATTCCCATTTTACAGAGGAGAAATAAGGTGCAGAGAAATTTATTAACTAAATCCAAATTTTGGATTTACCAGCAAAAGTGATAGAACTGAATCCCAAAAGGGCATTTCAGACATTCTTCTCTCCTTTAAGCTTTTTCCATGCTTACTGCATCCAGCAACAAGGTGAAAGGAATCAACAAATACCCTACTACAGTATGGCATTTAAAAATTCCCTACAACTTTAATATGAAAAACGGGGGCTTGAGTAAATAATAATTGACAATAACATTTCTTAATAACTATTTAGTAAGAGGAATGTCGAATCTGAAGAAATGTTGTGTGTTAATTTAGTCTAAACATTTAATTTACATATAGAATCTGTTTTTGGTAATCAGACTGTTATTAAGTGGGATTTAGTGAGTCTCAGCTATAAATATGGGTTTCCCTGATAACTCAGTTGGTAAAGAATCTTCCTGTAATGCAGGAGACCCCAGTTGGATTCCTGGGTCAGGAAGATCCAAAAAGAAGGGATAGGCTACCCACTCCGATATTCTCAGGCTTCCTTTGTGGCTCAGCTGGTAAAGAATCTACCTGCAATGAGGGAGACCTGGGTTCAATTTCTGGGTTGGGAATATTCCCTGGAGAAGGGAAAGGCTATCCACTCCAGTACTCTGGCCTGTAGAATTCACAAAAGGTTGGACATGACTGAGTGACTTTCACTTTCAGCTACAAATAAGTCAAGAATGTGGAAGATGCCACTGTGACCCAGCCTCAGATAGTTAGCGAGGAGGTCCCAAGTGATTGCAACTTTGGTAAAAATTGTAGGTTTGTGAGATTCCTTTTCAGAGGGATTGATGTTGATTGAAAAGACAGTAAAGCTAAAATCTAAATATTAACTCAAGTTTTGCCCTCCAGAAACACCCAGTAGAAGTCCAGTAAAGGACTGCCATGCTTGGCACTTCTCTATTTAAGCACAATGTATATCTCCAATGTCTATTTATGTTCCTACTTATTGTGCTGTGTGCATTTAAGCAACTCATCAAAAATTCCTTCTAGAACAGGTGTTTCAAGTCAAATGCATACTCTCCAATGTCATTTTTGTTGGAAAGACAATGATGTTAAAAAAATGAAGGCAGAAAAACAAGCATCCCCTGGGTCAATGTCCCCTTGCCAAATCCTCTTCACCATCACAGAAGCACCTGAAATTCATTTAGGTAAAAACAACACTGAGTAATGAGTTTTACAATTCAAATTAAGGCATCACTTCTTTTTCTGCTGTGCTGCCATTGTTTGATTGTTAGAGGTGCCTTCTATTCACCACCCCTGGTTTCACTCTTCATTCTTGTCCATTCCCTAGGAATCCTGGGAAATAATCTTGAGTGGACTGCTCAGACTGACTCCTTATCTTCTGGCTTCTTGTTGAACTTGATCAATGGTATGCACTAGGAAAAAGAAAAAAAAAAATAGAGGTAAGATAAAGAGAGGGGCTTCCCATGGTGCAGTGGAACCCACCTGCCAATGCAAGAGACATGAGACACAGGTTTGATCCCTGAGTTGGGAAGATTCCCTGAAGTAGGCAACCCACTCCAGTATTCTTGCCTGGAAAATCCCATGGACAGAGGAGCCTGGTGTGTTGCAGTCTCTGGGGCTGCAAAGAGTTGTGCATGACTGACTGACTGACTGAGCACACAGCAAACGAAAGGAGGTGAAGAGTATTTATCCCTGTGGTTCCTTCTCTGCCCAGTAGCAGCTTGATAACGACCTTGTTCCTCTCTGGAATTCAGCAGCTTCTGTGGGAAGTCCTTCCTTATAGCTTTGGCTTTCACTGGGTTCCCATGACTGCCCTTTCCCTTCCCCTACGTGTACCTATCCTAATCTAGACTTATTCTAGGTCCAAGAGATGGAGTAGGGGACCAAAGAGGGGAAAAAAATAATTACTGAGTTTATAATCTAATGAGAAAGACACAGAAGATAAAAAACTAACAAAGAATATATGCCAGATGGTGGCCAATGCTGTGAATAGAAGCAAAGCAAGGGAAGTGGGCTAGTGCACTGCTGGGGCAGGAGAGATGTGACTATTTTTAAAAGATTTTCCAGGAGGGCATGGATGACATTGGAGTACAGCCTTTAAGAAGGCAACAAGCAGCCATGAAAATATGGGAAAGAACAATTATCCTGGTAAAAGGAAAAATATAGGTAAAACCCAAAATGAGAGCACTCTTGGTGTCCATAAAATATCAAAGAGAGAGTGAGGATGGAGGAAAGTGACAGAGCAGACACTGGAGGTTCATGATTCATGGAGATCATTCAGACTATTCTAAGGAATCTGTCCTTTTTTTTTTTTTTTTTGTAATTCCTATTTTCTGATGAGTTTTGCTTTTGTTTTTTTTTTTTTTTCAGATTTTTTGGGGTCACTTTTATTTTTTATTTTTTACTTATTTTAATTGGAAGATAATTACTTTAAAATATTGTGATGGCTTTGTTTTACATAAACATGAATTAGCCATAGGTATGCATATGTACCCCTCATCCTGAGCAGCCCTCCACCTCCCTCCTCACCCCGTCCCTCCAGGTTGTCACAGAGCACCAGGCCTGATTGCCCTGCATCATGTCTCCAACTCACACTGGCCATCCATTCTACATATGGGAATGTACATGTTTCAGTGCTATTCTCTCAAATCACCCCACCTTCTCCTTTCCCTACTCAGTCCAGAAGTCTGTTCTTTACTACTGTCTCTGTTGCTGCCCTGTACATAGGATTCATCAGTACTATCCTTCTAGATTCCACATATCTGCATTAATATACAGTATTTGTCTTCCTCATTCTGACTTACTTCACTCTGTATAAATAGGCTCTAGGTTCATCTACCTCATTAGAACTGACTCAAATGTGTTCCTTTTTATCTGACAAGGCAATGGCAACCCACTCCAGTACTCTTGCCTGGAAAATCCCTTGGATGGAGGAGCCTGGAGGGCTGCAGTCCATGGGGTTGCGAAGAGTCGGACACAACTGAGCCACTTCACTTTAAATTTTCACTTTCATGCATTGGAGAAGGAAATGGCAACCCACTTCAGTGTTCTTGCCTGGAGAATCCCAGGGGCGGTGGAGCCTGGTGGGCTGCTGTCTGTGGGGTCGCAGAGTCGGACACGAGTGAAGTGACTTAGCAGCAGCAGCAGCAGCAGTAGCAGTATTCCATTGTGTATATGTACCACAACTTCATTATCCATTCATCTGCCAATGGATGTCTAGGTTGCTTCCAGGTCCTAGCTATTGTAGATAGTGCTCTGGCTTTTATTTTGAATGATGAGAACCTCATGGAGGATTTGTGCTGAGGAATTATGTGATTTGGTTTACATTTCTAAACATTTACTCTCACTTTTATCTATAGGACATTCTAGGTTCTTGGGTGGGGAAAGGAGAAAGATTAGGAGTTATTGCAATAATCCAGAAAGAGAGTATGATGGCTTGAGTCAAGAGTCTGGATTTATGAAGAGGGAAGAGCCAACTGAATTTGTATATATGTGTCTCATGTGGCGCTAGTGGTAAAAAATCAACCTGCCAATACAGGAGATGCAGGAGACCCGAGTTTCCTCAATGGGTCAGGAAGGTCTCCTGGAGAAGGAAACAGCAACCCACCCCACTATTCTTGGCTGGGAAATCCCATGAACAGAAGAGCCTAGCAAGCTACAGTCCATGGGGCTGCAGAAAGTCGGACACGACTGAGCACACAAACACGCATATATGCATATGAGATGTGTGTGTATATATATGCATATACGTATGTGTGTGTGTGTTAATCAGGGTTCTCCAGGAAAATAGAACCAGTAGGATCTGTTATCTTATCTATATATCAAGACGTTTAGTTTGAGGAATTGGCTCACCATTGATTATGGATCTTGATAAGTCCCACGAGTTGATTGCAAGTTGGAGACCCAGGATGAACAATGGCCCACTTGAGTCTGAAGGCCTGAGAATTAGGAGGACCAATGGTGAAAACTCCAGTCCAAGACTGAAGGTACGAAAGCCAGAAGAATAGATGCTTTAAGTTCCAGTCCGAGTAGAGAAGACTGATGTCCCAGCTTAAAACAGTCTGGCAGAGAGTTTCTGAAGGAGGAGAGAAAATAGTTCAGAATGACTCTGCCAATTGGAAAAACTACATCTCTATTCATTGAAATTGAGAAGTTTTTGTGGGCACAGATGAGGGTGGGCTGGGAAATAGCAGAAAGTAAGTTTTAGACATGTCAGGTAAGAAATGTCTCGTTAGCCTCCAAGTGGTGATGCCAAGTAGGTAGGCACTTGGACCTACAAGTCAAGGATTAGAGACAGAGATTTTGGCTAGCTGTATACATTTGAGATTTTCCAGAGCAGGGATGGTATATGAAGGCCTGCAACTGGATAGTATCCTCTAGAATGCAAGCACAAAAGAAGAAAGCGCAAGATCTGAGGCTTGTTTAGATGTCTTGAGGATGAGGTAGAATGAGCCAAGTTAACTTTGAAGAGACTACCCAGAAGAAAACCAAGGGAGTGTGATGTCCTGGAAGACAAACAGAGAACGTATGACCAGAAGGAGGGAAGAATGTAATATTTTAAGTGCTGATAAGTCAAAACCAGATGGACTAAACCTTGTGCATTAAATTAGCAAAATGGAGCAACTTGGAGAAAGAAACAGAACTCATGTCTATGGAGAAGAGGAAAAGTCAGATAATGGATTGTGTTCAAGAGATAACAGGAGGGAAGAATCTGGAGCATATGAATATTAACCACTCATTGAAAATTTAACTGTAGATGAGGACAAAGAAATGGGGTGATGAATGGAGGTTAAGATGTAGAACCGAGTGAGGGTTTTATTTTTTGAATGGAAAGAATAGATCATATATAATTTTAATCAGACTGATCTGGAATAGAGGGAAAATTGATGATGCACAAAAGAAAGGGAACAATAGCTGGTTACATTCTTGAGTAGACAAAATGAGGAGACATTGACAGTTGGGCAGTAAAGCACCTTGGCTCTTGAATGTGGTCCTGGGAAAAATCAGGGTTGAATTATTTAGAGCCTTCTCAGCAGATTAATGTAGGTCAATGATAAAAGATGATTCATAACCACTTTTGATGTATATACAGCTATTCAGGAATATTCTTGCTGAGTAAAAAAGTAAAATATGCAGATGCATAACTCAATAGTACAAGAGAAATTCTTGATCTAGGAGGCTTTATTCTGTTGACAAGGATCATAAAATCAGGAAACTCCTTTTATATTTTGAGCTGTAATCTGTTCTTCTGTATTTGTTACCCACTGAGTTCAGTTCTTCTTTTGGAGTCCTTGTGGGGGCATTTTCTGTACTCTATGACAATTTCCCGTGCTCCCAATTTCTGTCTATTTCTGGTTAACCATCTGAGTTTTTTCAAACATTATTTCATTTCTAGACCCTCCGCAATCTTGGTCATTCTCTTCTAAGCATTTTTCTGCTTGCCAACATTTTTGATGTAATTCTTGAAGGTCACACTAGGATCTGAGATTGATCTAACCAGCTTGCGTTAGATATAGCTCTCATTGTTTTTTTCCAGGTCACCTCATTTCCATACGTGCCCTAATGTTGCATTTTAGTTCTCTTGCTATTATTTTAGAATAAAAGCACATATTACTCATCTCAGAGTCATAGTCATATGTTGAAACATTACCCTAAGGGTTATACCAGCATTATCTCATCTAACACTGCCAATAACCCTGTGGAATGTGTATAGTTAATATTTTAGAAAGAGAAAATGGAGACTTAGCAAGCCTAAGGGATGTGTCCAAAGTCTACAGCAGCTAGTAATCAACCTAAACAAATTCCTGGTCTGTTCAGAAACCTGGCTTACCTATGGCTCTCAGTTCAGTTCAGCTCAGATCAGATGCTTAGTAATGTCCAACTCTTTGCAACTCCATGGACTGCAGCACCCCAGGCCTCTGTCCATCCCAACTCCCAGAGTTAGTTCAAACTCATGTCCATTGAGTTGGTGACGCCATCCAACCATCTCATCCTCTGTCATCCCCTTCTCCTGCCTCTTTTCTGGCAGCAGGGTCTTCTCCAGTGAGTCAGTTTTTCTCATCACATGGCCAAAGTATTGGAGCTTCAGCTTCAGCATAAGTGCTTCCAGTGAATATTCAGGATTGATTTCCTTTAGGATTGATGGGTTTGATCTCCTTGCAGTCCAAGGCACTCTCAAGAGTCTTCTCCAGCACCACAGTTCAAAAGCATCAGTTCTTCAGTGCTCAGCTTTCTTTATGGTCCAACTCTCACATCCATACCTGACTACTGGAAAAACCATAGTTTTGACTAAATGGCCCATGGCTCTGGGCTCCCTAATACCAATGACTGCCATGCAGATATGGGTGAGGCAAGAAAAAGTACAAAATTGGTTATAGACTAGTTGGAACAAAGCCAATTCTGCCTTACAGGATTCTGATTATTTCAGAAATCCTTGGGGGCAAGGAGCTCATGGCTTCCCATTGGTGGATGTAGTGTCAGTATGAGGACAGGAACAAACCAGGAAATGGCCTCACTAGAAGGAAGTGTCTGGTTAGTTAGTTAGTTAGTTACTCATGGCTTTCCTCCTGAAGCCCAAGGGCAACACCCTGGTACTGATGAGCCACCTTCCTGCCAAGGGTGTGTGTGAGAAACAGAACTCCAGAGCTGCAAGTCACCAAACATGGGAATAATTTTGGCCTCAGATCTCTATTAAAAGTCAGTCTTTAAAATGGCATTTTCTAGGCAGAGTTTCCTAAGTTGATAGGTGAACTCAATGGTACTATAACTAAAATAAGAGTAAAAAATTAGAGTTATATAAGCAAGTGGTTACAGGATGCCCAGAGGTAATAGATAGTACAAATAAAGCCATCGTAATGGAAGAACACTGTGGTTTAGCCTAAAAAGAAACCCCTAAACACTAAGAATTTCAAAGACAATAATAGCTGCTATACCCAGTGGACTTCCTAGTAGCCATTCCATCCTAACCCATCTTTCCCTCCTAGCCTACCTCTGGCAGCTCCCCTCACTTTCTCATTCTTAATCCCATCTGAGAGCCTCACCAGGGCTACAGTGTAGCTGAAAGCAACATTATAAAGATCACACCAAATTTTCTATTGTATCAAAAGAGCCTTGTCAAAATGACACTAGGACTATGTTCTGCTCTGGGAGAGGGGTATAGTTCAATTCAGATCCGTGGTCTGGAGCACTGGGAGGTGGGTAGAGACCCCAGCAGGATGTAAGATGCTCCTCGGTCACAGATTCCCAGGTAAATGCCAGGAGTGCAAAAGCTACAAGCAAATTCACTTGGCAGGTAAGGGGGAATTGCTGCTGTTGTTCAGTTGCTCAGTCAGGTATGATTTTTTTGTCACCCCATGGACTGCAGCATGTCAGGCTTCCCTGTCTTTCTCCATCACCTGGAGCTTGCTCAAACTCATGTCCATTGAGTCAGTGATGCCATCCAACCAACTCATCCTCTGTCATCCTTGGGCCTAAACCCTGCTCAGCCTGATGACAAGACAAATGAAAAAGCAGACATTCAGGAGAGGAGCTGAATCCATTTCAGATCCCTCAAGGCAAAACTTCGACTTTACTACAGCCACTTGTACAGAACTCTCCATCTATCATGTGCTTTAAAGAAAGCCTCAAGTTGTGGCCAAAACTGGATTTGTGAATGGACCTGAGATGTCACTGTGCATGTATTACTTCCCACACTAGCTATATAAGTCTTTTACACTTGTTGAGTTTCAGGTTCTTTGTCTTTAAAATAAGAGCTCAATGAGATGATACGTGTTGAGTGCTTGGAGCAAAGAGCACAGATGTGACTTCCACAAAATGTTAGCCTTTTGTCCCCACCTCCTTTGTGTGCCTTGGTCCACTCTCAGGTCAGGGGGCCTCCCTGTACTTTTATGTGTTCCCTTGCAGCTATGCCACGACCTGTATAAAATGGTTACATATGTTTCAGTTGAACTGAGCATAAGATGCCTCCACAATTTCATCTGAACAGACTAACTCTGTTGTTTCAAGGAATCTGATGAGTTTGGGTGACTCAGGCTGCATTAGCCAGGTCTGCCATAACAAAGAAACTGAATGGCTTGATCAACAGAAAGTTCTGAAGGCCAAATGTTCAAGATCATGATATCAATAGGGTTGGTTTCTCCTGAGGCTTCTCTCTTTGCCTTATACACAGCTATCTTTTCCTTGATTCTTAACATGATTTCTTTTCTGTGTGTCTGTGTCCTAATCTCCTTTTCTTATAAGAACACCAGTTATATTAGACTAAGTCTGACCCATATAACCTCATTTTAACTTAATTAACTGTTTAATGACCTTATCTTATTATACAGTGGTATCCTGAAGTATTATAGGTTACGACTTTAATTGATGAATTTGGGGAGATACAGTTCAGCCCATGGCACAGACTGTTGTCAAAACTTACAAAGCTGCTTTTTGTTTGCTTGCTTGTTTATTTGTTTGTTTGTTTCTGGAGCCTCAATAACAATAGAGCATCAATGACTACTCAAATTTTCTGCAGCTCCATGAGCTATGGCAGGGGATGGTGGGAGGAAGAGGGGATGGACATCTCTGCAGGAGACCAGGTGTGCCTGGGAAACTCAGTAGCTGAGGGAGTTGTAGAAAGAAGGAGATGCAGGAAACAAGGAGACAGCAGTCCTACCAGTTCAGTAGACTGGATAGCAGGCGGCTGAGTCACAGGAGGTGTTCCAACCTGAGGGAGGCACTGAGCTCGGTGGGCACACTGAGGGCTCCAGACTCAGACAAAACTAAGTTTCTCCTCTGACTGTGCCATGAGCTGAATACAACATCAGTTCCTTAACCTTAGGAAGTTTATTTATTTTTTTTTCTTCCATAAAATGAGCTAATGATAATATCACCTAACATACTTATCGTGAAGTTAAATAACATAATGTATTGGAAGCATGTTTATAGCACTAGACACATTCTAAATACTTAGTGAATGATAATTACTGTTAGTAATATTCTTATTACTATAACACTATACTTATTGCTATAATTAATACAATTGTTATTATTATACCAAATAGCAATGGGAAGCTTGCTTTATTCCCCATCATATGAACCTGTATTTTGGTTCAGACTTTTTCATTAAGGCTCTCTTAGGGAACCATTGTCTTTGGAAATGATGGCACAAACTAGTGGGTGGAAACTGATAGTCATAGAGAAAATCTTTACATCCGAAAATTAGCATGTGCTACTAATCAAGGCTTTTTTTCTTTTTTTCTCTTTCCCTTTGCTGTTAAAGATTATCAGCACTTCACTGAGATGGGAAACACACCCAAGAGCCCTCATCTTAACCACTCCCAGCGCTGTAGGGATTCCTCTGAACTCTAGAGCAAGCACCATCTTATCTTCCAAAAATTCTGCCAAGCTCTACTGAA
The DNA here is from genome assembly GCF_001704415.2 of Capra hircus. Classification (NCBI taxonomy): domain Eukaryota; kingdom Metazoa; phylum Chordata; class Mammalia; order Artiodactyla; family Bovidae; genus Capra; species Capra hircus. The sequence continues at coordinate 107,094,005 of NC_030813.1, forward strand.
ATCTTATTGTTTGTCTTTCTGACTCCTAGTTTTTTCTTGGTTTCTGACTGTCTGTGAACTCTTTGGAATCAATGATTTTTTTACCAAGCCCAAGATCGCTCTGCTCACCACAGAACAGGCCAGTGAATCCAAGAGATGAGGGGTTGAGGCAAGGAAGATACTTTATTATTTGGGGAGCTGACAGAGAAGATGGTAGGCTAGTGCCCCCAAATAACCATCTTATTGGGGTCTGGATGCAAGTTTCTTTTATAGAATAGAGACGTGGGAAGGTGAGGAAGCAAAGTAAAACGGCCATTAATCCTGCACCCTTCTGCTAGAATGGCAAGCCTCAGGCAGAGGATGTGTTCATTTTGTTTCCTTCCTGCCATCTGTAGGTGGACAGGGTTCTGAACGAAAGCATTTTACTTTAACAGTCAGGCAGAGGGGCAGGATTCTTTGAGGCAGGCCATTCTGTATGGTTATAATAAACAAAAGCTATGAAAAGCATGTCAAAGAAACCATTCCAATTTGGAATCAATTACCTTCTTTCCTGCAACAATTTCACTGGATGAAGAGATAGTCTTGAATATTTGTTCTCTTCAGGAACCTGCTTTGTGGCTTGTTCTTCTCAACTGCCTGTGAGAAAGTGATTGTTATGAACTGAATGTCTGTGTTCCTCTCAAATTCATGGATTAAAGCCTTAACACCCAATGTCATCAACTCACCTTTGGAGACAGAACCTTTGGGAGGTGGTGAGGTGTAGATGAGGACATAAGGATGGGTGCTTCATGATAAACTAGTGTCCTCATAAGAGAAACAGGACACTGGTGCTATCTCCCTCCTTAGCTTCTGAGAACTCCTGGAGAAAGGGACTGTCTGTAAGCCAGGGTGAGTATACTCACCAAAAGTCCAAACAAGATGGCACCTTGATCTTGAACTTCCAAGCTTTCACAAGTGAGAGAAAATACATTTGCATAGGTTAAGCTGCCCAGTCTGTGGTATTTTGTTATAACAGCCAAAGCTGTGAAGACAGCCAAAGCTGATAAGACAGCAACCCTCAGTTCCAGAGTGCATTGAGGAGTCTGGGCCTCCAGTTGTGTTGGCTAGGGATCTTAGTTTTTTGAGAAACAACTCAGTAAACAGTTGCTCAAGTCCACAGAAAACATGGTAGTTTGTTGTTTGGAATTGATGGTGAAGAAACTGCCTGCAGAACAGAAGATCCAGGTTTGATCCCTGGGTTGGGAAGATTCCTAGAGAAGGGAAAGGCAACCCACTCCAGTATTCTTGCCTGGGGAATTCCATGGACAGAGGACTCTGGCAGGCTACAGTCCAGGGGGTTGTAAAGAGCTGGACATGACTGAGTGACTAACATTTTCACTTTCACTTTAGTTTGCAATTTAGGATATATTTTGAGGTTAGAATAGACAACCATTGCTGATGGGTTAGATACAGTCTGAGAGAAGAGTCAAAACCCCAAGCTTTGGCCCGAGTAAGTTTTTTGTTTGGTTGTTTGTTTACTTTAATGTTATTGCCATTTACCAAGTGAGGAAAAATGGGAGGATGTTCAAGTTTCAAAGAGAAAAGTCTAGACATCTGTTTGAAGTGGAGAGAGTAGAGAAGAGAGATAAGACATTAAGGAGAAAAGTCAAATAAGGTAGCTGGATGTCTGAATGTTCAAACCCTCAAAACCTGCCAAGGACAGCAAACAAGCATGGAGAACCTTCCTCTCACCAATGAGTTGATTTGAAAGGGGCTTAGAGATGTGTGTGTTTCCCAAGAGAAGGAAAAAGGAAATAGGTTCAGAGGTGCACTGAGCGCGGGCGGCTGCGTAGAGCCGGCTCACTGAGCACGGGTGGAGTGCGGCCGAGAGAAACTACCCACGTCCGAGGTCGGGGCAGCGGCCTAGAGTGACAGGCTGCGACAGTGCAGGAATGGCCGAGAGGAGCTACCCTGTGTCTGAGGTCAGGGGCGGAGGCCGAGAGGAGCTACCCCGCATCCGAGGCCAGTGGCAGCAGGGAGGAGACACCCCGCGTCCGAGGTCAGGGGCGGCCAGCAGAAGCCACCTCACGCCCGAGGCCAGGGGCGGTGACCTTGAAGAGCCACCCCGAGCCCGAGGCCAGGGGCAGCAGCTGGGAGGAGCCACCTCACACCCGAGGCCAGGGGCGGTGACCCTGAGGAGCCATGCAGAGCCTGAGGCCAGGGATGGCAGCTGGAAGGAGCCAACCTCACGCCCGAGGACAGGGCCGGCAGCCGGGAGGAGGAACCCGAGGAGCAGTGGTCTGTGCAGGTGCAGGAGGGCCTAGAGGACCTATTCCACATTTAAGGTCAGGAATAAAAGGAGATACTCCTCATCCAAGGTAAGGAGCAGCTGTGAAGAGATACCCCCACGTCCAAGGTAAGAGAAACACAAGTAAGATGGTAGGTATTGCAAGAGGGCATCAGAGGGCAGACACACTGAAACCATACTCACAGAAAACTAGTCAATCTAATCACACTAGGACCACAGCCTTGTCTAACTCAGTGAAACCAAGCCATGCCTCTGGGGCAACCCAAGATGGGCAGGTCATGGTGGAGAGGTCTGACAGAACGTGGTCCACTGGAGAAGGGAATGGCAAGCCACTTCAGTATTCTTGCCTTGAGAATCCCATGAACAGTATGAAAAGGCAAAATGATAGGATAACAAAAGAGGAACTCCCCAGGTCATTAGGTACCCAATATGCTACTGGAGATCAGTGGAGAAATAACTCCAGAAAGAATGAAGGGATGGAGCCAAAGCAAAAACAATACCCAGTTGTGGATGTGACTGGTGATAGAAGCAAGATCCAACGCTGTAAAGAGCAATATTGCATAGGAACCTGGAATGTCAGGTCCATGAATCAAGGCAAATTGGAAGTGGTCAAACAAGAGATGGCTAGGGTGAATGTCGACATTCCAAGAATCAGCAAACTAAAATGGACTGGAATGGGTGAATTTAACTCAGATGACCATTATATCTACTACTGCGGGCAGGAATCCCTCAAAAGAAATGGAGTAGCCATCACGGTCAACAAAATAGTCTGAAATGCAGTACCTGGATGCAATCTCAAAAACGACAGAATGATGTCTGTTCGTCTCCAAGGCAAACCATTCCATATCACAGTTATCCAAGTTTAAGCCCCAACCAGTAATGCTGAAGAAGCTGAAGTTGAATGGTTTTATGAAGACCTACAAGACCTTCTAGAACTAACACCCAAAAAAGATGTCCCTTTCATTATAGGGGACTGGAATGCAAAAGTAGGAAGTCAAGAAACACCTGGAGTAACAGGCAAATTTGGCCTTGGAATGAGGAATGAAGCAGGGCAAAGACTAATAGAGTTTGCCAAGAAAATGCACTAGTCATAGCAAACATCCTCTTCCAACAACACAAGAGAAGACTCTACACATGGACATCACCAGATGGTCAACATCGAAATCAGATTGATTATATTCTTTGCAGCCAAAGATGGAGAAGCTCTAGAACGGTCAACAAAAACAGTGATAAAAGTTATAGCATACCTGAACTTGGATCATCCCTGTCTTTTATTAAAATCATACCATTAATTAATTGATTAATTCAACAAGTATTTATTGAGTGCTTATGGCATGTCAAGTCCTAAAGACATAGATTTAATTTAGGTAAGTTCTAAAATCTCATATACTATCTAGAATTCTTCCATAACAAAAGGTATAACTTATACACTATTTCTAATTTTTATCATAGAATGAAAATTAAAGAATATTGATATCAAGGATAAATCCAGTCAATCTTGAAGTAATTCCTGAATACTCATAGGAAGAACTGATGCTGAAGCAGAAGCTCCAATATTTTGCTCACTTGATTCGAACACATGATTCATTAGAAAAGACCCTGATGCTGGGAAGATTGAAGGCAGAAAGAGATGAGGGTGTCAGGGGACGATATGGCTGGATGGCATCACCAACGCAATGGACATGAACTTGGGCAAACTCCGGGAGATGATGAGAGACAGGGAGGTCTGGTGTGCTGCAGTCCATAGGGTTACAAAGAGTTGGACATGACTGGGCAACTGAACAAGAACAATTTGAATCTATCATTCTACACAAAATGATCACAGCTGTCCATCCTAACGTTGAATAACTCCAGTGTCAAAGAAAGCACTATTTTTGAAGACATTGTTTAGAACAGTATTATTTATTGAGGTCCATTCAGCTTGGCCCATTGAACAACTAGTGTTTTCCAGAATCTCATGCACTATTTTACAGATGTTCCTGTCCCTATCCGTCACACTGTACTGTGAATGTCAGTATTCTCTCTTGTTGGAGGTATTCAGGCTTACCTGGGCTGGGTACCCTGCTGTAGGGGTCTATGATAATATGGCATAAACATTGGAAATCAGAATGACCCCATGGTATTATGATAAGGGAAATAAACCAGACAGAGAAAGACAAATATTGTATGATATCCCTTCTATGTGAAATCTAAAAAATACAACAAACTAGTTAGTAAAACAAAAACATAAACAGACTCACAGATAAAGAGGATAAATAAGTGATTACCAAGGAGAATGGGGAGAAGAAGCAATATAGAGGTAAGGGGGAAAAAATGTTATGGGATTTATATGAAATCATGTGTGTGAAACTCTTAAAAATTGTAAAGTATGACAGATTTTAAAGATTCTATCATTCAACGAATATAAATAAGAAGAAATTTATTGTGATTCAGTTCAGTTCAGTTGCTCAGTTGTGTCTCTTTGTGACCCCATAGACTGCAGCATGCCAGGCTTCCCTGTCCATCACCAACTCCCAGAGCTTACTCAAACTTATGTCCATTGAGTTGGTGATGTCATCCAACCATCTCATCCCTTGTTGTCCCCTTCTCCTTCTGCCTTTAATCTTTCCCAGCATTAGGGTAAACAAATGCAGAATAACACCATGATTCTAGCATCAGAATTGGACTGATGGTTTTGCTGTTCCTGAGCTCTGAGGGTAGACAAAGGAAGCATGAGAATGATGTGTTTGCATAATGACAATTTCAAGCTTGAGGCCCTTTGAGGTAACCAAATGGAAAAACCTCATTGGCATTTGGATGTGCACATCTCAGCTTCAAGGTTGGAGATAAGGAATACCAGAAAGAAACAGAACCACTTAGAGACATCTTGTGAGGACTGGAATTCTGGAAAATACCAACTCTTCAAGACCAGCCAGAGTAGAAGCCTCCCGAGGATGATGAAGGAGGACTTCCGTGCCTTCTCCATGCCTCATATATTTACAAAAGCATTTTGAAATAAGCATCATGAACCAACTTAAAGATGACTAAATGTTGGCTCAGAAATCTTTTGCGTCTTCCCATGGTCAAAAAGCTAGTGAACAGTGGACCCAGCATTTACCTCTGCCCTCTAGAAAACAGTAACGTCACCTTGTGTTTCCATTTATCAACTCTGACTGTCACAAAGACCCTTTTTCTATCCATCTAAAAGCTGAATTTGTCTCCCTTCTAGGAAGTTCCCCCCCCCTTTTTTTTTCCCTCCCTAGACAGGAGGTGACTTTTCAAATGAGTAGAGAATTTCTGAAGGTATAGAATGGGCTGGTGGTGTGAGGGGTTAATATATGCAAAGTACACATGCTGCCATGCTCCTTTCTGCATAGCCAGGGACCAGCTCTTATTTGGACATCAATATTTTATATTGTTAAATTCAGGTAGGCACCAGGTCCCTTCCAGAAAAGAGCAGCTGTCTTATATCTCCCAATTATAGAACAGAATGCCTTACAGTTCAAAATCATGGATTTTTAGTGGACAAAAGTGAAAGTCTCTCAGTTGTGTCCAACTCTTTGCAACCCCATGGACTTATACAGTCCATGGCATTCTCCAGGCCAGACTACTGGAGTGGGTAGCCTTTCTCTGCTCCAGATGATCTTCCCAACCCAGGGATCAAATCCAGGTCTCCCACATTACAGGCACATTCTTATCAGCTGAGCCAAAGGGAAGCCCAAGAATACTGGAATGGGTAGCCTATCCCTTCTCCGTCAGATCTTCCTGGCCCAATAATCGAACTGAGGTCTCCTGCATTTGCAGGCAGATTCTTTCAGGGTACAAACCAGGCTCAAACTTGGATTCACAACTAGAATCTGGTATCCTTGGGAAATTTTTGCAAACCTCACCAAAAATTATTTTTCTGATCTTGGAAATGAGGAAATAATCTACAATCAAAATGTTATTATATTAGCAATAATGTTTAGAAAGCTACTGGCACAGTGTCTGGTTCAGAGCAGGTACTGAGGAAATATAATCTATACTTTTTAAAAAGACAGTTGACTACATACAAGAATCAGCAGTTCTGGAGGTGAAATGATCGATTTACAGGTTTTCTTCCTAGGACTGAGAATACAAGCAGGTTAATGATAGAATTGAAAGCCCAAATGAATCTTGGATAAATGTCGCTACATTTCTCCCAGTTCTAATAGTTCTGGGTCCAACCTGTGAGGAGGTTTTGATGTAGGAGAATGAAGGAAAGGTTATAGGAAGTGAGGCTGCATAATACTTTCTGGAAAAAACATACTTAAAGGAGAAAAGATCTGTGCCCTTTGATATAAGTCAAGTATAAAATTTCAAGGCTAATTAGAGTTATATATAATATGAAAATCAGACTACTGCAAAACTCAAAACTGTATCTAAACACAAATTTATTAAGCACCTATTACTTCCATTAGCTGTTTGCTGCTGCTGCTAAGTCGCTTCCATTTTGTCCGACTCTGTGCGACCCCATAGACGGCAGCCCACCAGGCTCCCCCGTCCCTGGGATTCTCCAGGCAAGAACACTGGAGTGGGTTGCCATTTCCTTCTCCAGTGGATGAAAGTGAAAAGTGAAAGTGAAATCGCTCAGTCGTGTCTGACTCTTAGCGACCCCATGGACTGCAGCCCACCAGGCTCTTCGGTCCATGGGATTTTGCAGGCAAGAGTACTGGGACGGGTTGCCATTGCTTTCTCCGTCCATTAGCTGTTTAAAAAATGTTAAATATGGAATATTCTAATGTGCATGCATGCTCATTTGTATCCAACTCTTTGTGACCCAGTGGACTGCAGCCCGCCAGCTCCTCAGTCCACAGAATTTACTAGGCAAGAATACTGGAGTGTGTTGCTATTTCCTCCTCCAGGGAATCTTCTCAACCCAGGGATTGAACCCACATCTCTTGTGTCTCCTGCATTGGCAGGTGGACTCTTTACCGCTGAGTCACCTGGAAAGCCCCAGAATATTCTAATAGAGATCATTTGAACATTGCTAAGGTGGCCTCAGTTGAAACACTCCTATTCATCTGGGTTGGATAATTCTTCATTATCCCAAAGTGTTGCTTGCATTGTAGAATGGTTTCCATCCTCTGCCTCACTTACTAAATGCCAATGTGACGTAAAAATATCTCCCCACTTTCTACATGCCCCCTGGGGTTCAATTATGCTGTTACATGAAATTCCTGCTCTCCCTGATCCTTATTTTTCAGATGAGGTAAGAAGATTCAGAAAAAAAAAGTGTCTTATTCAAGGTCAAGCAGGTCTTTCCTCTTGCTCTTAAATCTTGGACCAGAAAGCTTTTCAATTTCACTGCTATCGCAAGTATGAGCAAATGCATTAAATTATTAAATCCTTTGATCAAATTGAATTTCTCTTTGAAAATCAGGAGCTTGAATTGGAAAGAAACTTGGAATCCCTAAGATCTGACTTCCTCATTTGGCCAGTAAAAATTGAAGCACAGCGAATAGGGTAACTGAACAGATTAAATTCAGGCTCTGGGAGAATGGTAATAACTTCAGCCATTGCTGACAAATGGATGCCTCAGTGAAGCTGTCTATGACAAGGTGTTAACGCTGGAGTTGACATTGAGGCAGGAGAAACACAAGGTCCTGGGTAACCATATGATTCTCTTCTGGAGGACAGGATTGGTAATAGCTCCATAAATAGAAATGCAGCCAGGAAGGGGACAGCATTTTGTAAAGAAAGGCGTATAGTTGACACCAAATTGATATACAAAGGTCAAAAAGGTCTATTAGAGGGCAACACCTCTGGTATCCAAACATTCATTCACTGATTTAATATTAGCAGGAGTAATTATGGCAACTGTCATTTTTTGATACCTTACCAGATACGTAGCACACTCTCTTTCTAATTAATGTAATATTCACTCTGGCCATGTTACAGTTCTGGTGTTTTGTTTTTTTTTTCCTGTTTTTTCGTCTTTAAATATGAGTAAAATGTGTCAGGGGCTCAGATGGTAAGGAATCTGCCTGCCATGCTGGAGATATGGGTTCAAAGCCTGGGTTGGGGAGATCCCCTGGAGAAGGGAATGGCAACTCATTCTGGTATTCTTGCCTGGAGAATCCCTTGGACAGAGGAGCCTGGTGGGCTGCAATCCATGGGGTCACAAAGAGTCTGACATGGCTGAGTGACTAACACTTTCACTTTCAAACTGAGGTTCAGAGAAGCTCAGTATTTGTCTGAAGTCATGCAGGTGGTGTCAGCAGAATTGAGACTCAACAAATATGCATAGGATTCTTTCTATACTCCACTCTCTGTCACACCAGTTGTGGATAACAAGAAAAGATCCTTGCTTTTGAGGACTGAGCCCAGAGGGAAGGCTGCAGCAAGGCAAACCTTCTGGTTGTGGATTGAGAGGACTCACTGAATGACGGAGGCTGAGGCAAGAGAGGTGTCATCACCTGGTTGGTGATGGAAAGAGAATTCAGGCAAGTTTCCATCTGGGACTCCTGCATTAGTTTAGTTTTGAAGAGTAAGTACACACTCATTAGACAAGGTGGGGGTCAGAGTAAGGAGTTGGTGCAGGGAGAGAGCCAGACGATTTAGTATGGACAGAGAGTCAGCAGCCAGAAACCCGGCTCCTCTGTGGGATTGCAGCTGATACCTACAGGGTGAGCCACTTGTTTTCAGAGTGGGCTTAGAGATACTTCCCCCTGCCCAGGTGGCTGCAGGATAAACAGCCTTCTGGAACAAAGGAGACAGGAGCAGCATGGTTGAATAGAAGGAACCAGGGTTCTGGGTCAGACACCTGGGTTGTGAGACACCACAGGCTTCTGCTGGAGTGCCATGCAGAGAGTCAGAGATGAGAAGCAGGCAAAGTAGTGCATACTTGTCCAAGAGTTTACCTGGCCCCTTCTTTTCTGAGTATTTTCTGCCCTTTTAAAAATGGTTCTTTCTCTCCCTCTACCCTCTCTCATTTTCACTTTCTTTCTGGTTACCTTATTCCCATCCTTGAGTCTGTCTGGGTGCCCAAGTTTATCCATTCAGTCCTCTTATCCATGTTTAAGCCACTTCCTGCTCACAGAGATCACACCTGAACCTGTGTGATCCTGAGACATTGCTTAAATTATCTGGGCTTTAGCTTCTTCTGATGTAAAATGGAAGTCTCTCTCCTGGAGCACGGAGAGTTTCACCTGAGATGTGAGAGCTTGCTGCAAACTGTAACGGGCTCTGCAAACCGCTTTTGTGATCAAGACCGTCATCCTGAATTGACAGTGGAGGATAACCATACATCTTAGAGTGCCTAAGCTGTGCGGCTTCCTGTGTGTAGCTGTGAAAAAATACAGTTATTTGCATTTAAATACAAGTTTAAATCCCTCCCGACCAAAAGCGGTAATAACCACCCCAAATGAATTATACATTTTCTAATTTTAAAAGGCCGTTTTATGGAAATGAGGTTATTTGCGCTGCATGGTATGTTCTTGTTGTATCAATGCAAATGCCAAAGGGTGTGATTTATCCAGATGACACCACCGATGGGGGGAAAATCTAGCGGCCTGATTTGTATCACATTCTAAACGCTCTGTAAATGTATAACCTGCAAAGCACCTCAGAAGGAGGGAGGAGAAATAACCATCGTGGACATTTTACAATTTTTCTGCTGAGCTTGGTAACAACAGTTCGCTCTAGTTAACCAGCATGGAATGCGTGGTAAATGTGGAAGAAATGTGATCTCATTTTCAAAGATTCAATGGGAGCTGATTTGTATGTACAGTCCAATATAATTTGTGAATGTGAGTCTTAGGCTGTGTTTATAGTCACTGTTGCCCAAACCTGAGTGTGTAAATCCAATTTGCATGTTCAATTACATACACTTGAAGAGCACTCTTTAGTGAAAGCTGCCATGTTAGTTTTTGGAGCCTGTAACAATGACCATCTCTGTAGTCAAGGGTGGCAAGAATGGCTCTCATTACCAAGGTGTATGTGACTTCAAGTCGAGTAAGAAAATGCCTACAAAGCCTGAAGTTTCTCCTTGGCCTCAATCACCCAGTCAGCATCTGTGTGTTGGGGGGAAGTGGACAGGGTGGGAGCAGGGCTGTAGTAGAAAGCTTTCCTGAAAAGTTTCTCATTATTCATTGATGAATAATGCCCTTTCAGATGTAAAATAATCCCCAGGGAAGAAAAAAGCCTACAGAAAAATACAAAATGCTAATGATGCTTTTCCCATGAAGTGTAAATAAGCACAGATTTTTTTTTTTTCCCTTTCAAAAAATAAAGGAAAAGGGGGAAAAACAAAAACAACTTCCTCTGGGAACCAACTTATAATATATCTTGTGTGACATTTAGGGGTTGCTTCAGCTCTTGGAGTTTTGCATTTTTTAATAGGAAAATGAGATTTTACCACTGATGCTCAAAGCATAGCAAGGGATCTCCCCCACCTCTTATTTCTGAGTGAGACATGGAACCCCTAGAATAAAATGAAGAGAAGTAGTATTTCACTAGTAAAATTTATTTAACAACATTGATTATGTTTGCTTACTTTAATGCTTATCAATAGGAGGAAGGAGATAATTTTAATAAATGCAACAGCTAGAAATGTGCACCCTTTTCGACAAATTGTGATAAAAACCAGACAGGAAGCCATGACCCATGACTGAGGTCAAAAACTTGCTCTTGCTTTCCAGCCTGAATATGAATCTTTGGACCTGCACATTTGTTACTATTTAAAACACAGTGGTCCTTTAGGTTGCCACTTGGCCATGTGTCTCTAGCTCTGACATTTGACTCCCTTCTCGCCCACAATTCATTTCCATCACTTGGCTGGACTTCTTTCTACCTTTATAGAGAACTTTAGATTACTAGCTTACCCTTCTCGGTCAGGCCCGTCTGTTCTTTATACCATAATTGACTTACTCTCACAATCCATCTACAAACCTGGATACCTTTCTGAGTCAACCCAGTACACCCTAGCCTAGAAGAGAAACATTAACAATGGTTTCTCCAGGCACAGTTAACTTAAATGAGCTTTAAAACCTCACTCAAATAATATCTTCTCCCGGGGCTTAACGAGATTGCTTGCGTGCATGCATGCTTAGTCACTCAGTTGTGTTCGATTCTTTGAGACCCCACGGACTGTAGCCTGCCAGGTTCCTCTGTCCATGGGATTCTCCAGGCAAGAATACTGGAGTGGATAGCTATTCCCTTCTCCAGGGAATCTTCCTAACTCAGGGATCGAACTTGGATCTCCTGTGTTGCAGGCAGACTCTTTACTGCCTGAGCCATCAGGGAAGCTGCTAGTATTTACTGTCTTCTAATATATGACTTAATTTTATGTATTTATTGTGACAGTTGTGTATTGTCTGTCCTATCCTGCTGTAATGTGATGCCATGAGGTCAAGATTCACTCTTGTATTGCAAGAACATAGAATAATGCCTGCTACATAACAGGCAGAAAATACACACTTGTGCTATGATTGAAGGGTATATCTAGGGTTCTGGTCCACCTCTTTCACTGTGAATTAAATGATGGCTTCTCTTTCTTCTGTGAAATTTGTGAGTCTCCTTGTAGAAACTGATGATCCAGAAGATGAATAAAAATCATGAGATAAAGGTTTATATTGAACTTCTCTGCTATATTGAGTGAAATAATGAATGCCTGCAATTCTCAAAGCCTACTGAAAGGACCTTAAATTAAATAGTAGAAGATTAATCAGACATGACTTGTGTAGACTTGCCTATAAATGAGCAAGAAAATGCTACTCTGTACAAATGGTGTCTTTGCCACCCTGAGATTTCACCAGCCATAAAATAGCGCCTGTAGATTAGAAAATTTCAGGTTCATATTAATATAGTTCTATCATAAATTATTACCTTTCTTTCTTCCCTTCTTTCAAGTACATACTTCATTTTTATTTAGTTTGAATGAAGATTTCTTAAAGCAATGCAGGAGAATATAACCAAAATAAAGGACTAGCAGAATGTTGGCAAGCGCCGGGGTCCAGCCCTGGTGGATCCAGGGTGATTCGAAGATGGGGACGGAGTCGGCATCCTGGAAAAAACTTATTTAATTACAGATATAGAGGGAGATTAGAAACAGATAGTGTAGTAGGAGAATTAGTGGAGAAAAGAGGCTGAATAACTGGTTTGCATGGAATACCAATCACCACCTACGTAGGCCACAGGCGTCTTTCCATTCTCCCAAAGGAGAGGAGGCACTGAGGCCTCCCTGGTCCGATCTCAGAAGCCCAGGCAGAATTAGCAGGCTTGGTGAGTACCCACATTTCAGATGGGAATTCAGCCAGGAAAACAGGGAGTGAGAAAGAAACGACACGGGGGAATCAGTCTTTCCAGAAACTGATCCGATTTCTTTATTTTTCAGGTTTGTTTATATACCTTTTTGTTATACAGAGTCACGCGGCGGTCAGCAGACCTGACTCTTGTCACAATCAGGTGCTTCATATAAAATTATACAAAGGTCTTATGAGTTTCATCATCTTTTAGCCATGAGTTCTGCTGACATTTTATGGCCCTTTCTGATACTGGTCAGTTAACCAGAAAACTTATTTTTCCAGGGGTGATTTTTTTTTTTTTTTTAAATCAGGCGCCAGCCTCCAAATAAAGTTGCATTCCTATAGGGTGAGGGTGTAGTGAGTTACAATCAAGAAAGGAATTTACTTAACCTAAGGTTTAACATGATTAATCTTAAAGGTTAATACTTATTTCTCCTATATGCTAGTTATATTCATTATAAGGACAGGAATATGGAGATTTAGCATCAAGTATTGGCTCAACAAATGTAAACCCTTCATCAATGTTCCCCTTAAGATCTATTTTGTCTTAAGATAGTGATAAAGTTACATAGCATAGTGATTTATAACAAAGTACAGTGATCTATAACAAAAGAGAAGATTCATTAACTCAAAAGTCTAGTATTGCTAACATAAGAAACTACTATATTTCCTTTTCTATATTCCAAATACATTGATTAATATATTCCCAGGTGCCTAAGGATATGGAGGCCTGATGGCAATCATTGACTCATCAATGAGAAAAGCCCTATGCTAATACTCCAAATTCTCTGTGCTGTTTATGGCTGAGCGGCTGTCACACAAGCTAGTCTGTCAGCAGAGAGGTTTGACCTGAGACATCCTTGTTACACCCAGGGCAGGGAATCAGCAGTAATTATTGGCAGGATAAATGAAAAAACCCTTCACCGATATAATTCCTAATCAACCTACTAATACTATACTAATGATCTTCTAACTTCTCAAAAGAGTCTGTATTTAAAAAGTTTTAAAACATCCCATGCCTCTCACAGTTGGGAGGCTGTAAACAATCACATGCGGCCGGACGAGCCTGATCAGGCAGGCCAGAGAACCTTCAGAGTTCGTAAGTTGAAACACTCTTATCATCCCCAGGAATTTTTATTAACTGGAGCTGCAAGTTAACTCCTTCTCTGAGAGAAATGGTTATGGGGGAGAGCTCCCCATAAAGTACTCTGGTTTCGGGGGTAGATGCTCGGGAACAGGGGGTTTCCTGAGGCTTGATCACACCTTTGCATATGCCAAGCTTCCTTCCTCATGGCCTTTGCCATGGGCGGAGTTTCTCATGCTGGCTCCGCACAGGCAAGAGTATTAGCAACATAATTATAAGAAACTAAGAGAATGTGTACTTACCTGTTGACAGTCTCCACTGTCCTCCAGGGCATTTTATTCACTTATGATTTGGGCAAAGTAACTAAAGCAGAGACAATTACTTTGCCAACTAAGGTCCGTCTAGGACCACGTCCGTCCTGTGATCATGTATGGATGTGAGAGTTGGACTGTGAAGAAGGCTGAAGTGAAGAAGTGAAGTCGCTCAGTTGTGTCCGACTCTTTGCGACCCCATAGACTGCAGCGTACTAGGCTCCTCTGTCCATGGGATTTTCCAGGCAACAGTACTGGAGTGGATTGCCATTTCCTTCTCCAGGGGATCTTCCCAACCCAGGGCTCGAACCCAGGTCTCCCGCATTGTAGACAGACGCTTTACCATCTGAGCCACCAGGGAAGTCCATGAAGAAGGCTGAGCACCGAAGAATTGATGGTTTTGAACTGTGGTGTTGGAGAAGATTCTTGAGAGTCCCTTGGACCACAGGGAGATCCAACCAGTCCATCCTAATGGAGACCAGTCCTGGGTGTTCATTGGAAGGACTGATGCTGAGGTTGAAACTCCAATACCTTGGCCACCTCATGTGAAGAGTTGACTCATTGGAAAAGACTCTGGTGCTGGGAGGGATTGAGGGCAGAAGGAGAAGGGGATGATCAAGGATGAGATGGCTGGATGGCATCGCTGACTCGATGGACGTGAGTCTGAGTGAACTCTGGGAGTTGGTGATGGACGCAGAGGCCTGGCGTGCTGCGATTCATGGGGTCACAAAGAGTTGGACACAACTGAGCGACTGAACTGAACTGAACTGAATGTTCTACAAAAATAATGCTCACATTGGTCATCTTAACCCCCATGTCTACCCTCACCATTCTTTTTCTTTTTTCTTTATGCCAAATTAAAGTCTCTTATTTTTTGAAGACACTGTTTAGAAGATTATTATTTATTGAGGTCAGTTGAGCTTAGCCTGGGCTTCCCTGGTGGCTCAGTGGTAAAGAATCTCCCTGTAATGCAGGAGACCCGGGTTTGATCCCTAGGTTGGGAACATCTCCTGGAGGAGGGCATGGCAACCCACTCCAGTACTCTTGCCTGGAGAATTCCATGGGCAGAAGAGCCTGGTGGGCTACAGTTCATAGAGTCACATAGAGCTGGACACTACTGAAGTGAGTAAGCAGCAGCAGCAGCTTAACTCATTGAACAACTAGCATTTTCCAGAATTCCAAGAACCTTTTCTTTAGATATTCCTGTCCTTATCAGTTGCACTGTACTGTAGATGTCAGTGTTCTCTATCCTTGGAGGTATTTGGGCTTACCTAGGCTGGATAACTGGAGAAGGAAATGGCAACCCACTCCAGTACTCTTGCCGGGAACATCCCATGGATGGAGGAGCCTGCTGGGCTGCGGTCCATGGGGTTGCTAAGAGTTGGATGGACACGACTGAGCGACTTCACTTTCACTTTTCACTTTCACACATTGGAGAAGGCAATGGCAACCCACTCCAGTGTTCTTGCCTGGAGAATCCCAGGGACAGGGGAGCCTGGTGGGCTGCCGTCTATGGGGTCGCACAGAGTCGGACACGACTGAAGCGACTTAGCAGCAGCAGCAGCAGTTTGGATAACCCACCCCACTCCAGTGCTCTTGCCTGGAAAATCCCATGGATGGAGGAGCCTAGTGGGCTGCAGTCCATGGGGTGGTTAGGAGTTGGACACGACTGAGCGACTTCATTTTCACTTCTCACTTTCATGCATTGGAGAAGGAAATGGCAACCCAGTCCGGTGTTTTTGCCTGGAGAATCCCATGGATGGGGGAGCCTGGTGGGCTGCCTTCTGTGGGGTCGCACAGAGTCGGACATGACTGAAGCGACTCTAGCAGCAGCAGCAGCAGCAGCAGCAGCAGCAGCAGCAGCAGCAGCAAGGGGTCTATGGCTATTCAGTATTGGAAATCCAGAAAGACTAAGACATTATGCTAAATGAAACAAACCAGACAGAGAAAGACAAAGAAAGAAAAATATCATACGATATCACTTCTTTGTGGAATCTAAAAAAACTACAACAAGCTAGTGAATATAACAAAAAAGAAGCAGACTCATAGACAATAAAGAAGTGTGCTTCTCTGGTGGCTTGGATGATAAAGAATCTGCCTGCGATGCAGGAGAGCTGGGTTTGATCCCTGAGTTGTAAGGATCCCCTGGAGAAGGGAATGGCTATCCAACTCCAATATTCTTGCCTGGAGAATTCCATGGATAGAGGAACCTGCTAGATTACAGTCCATGGGGTCCCAAAGAGTCTGACACGACTGAGCAACTTCACTCTCACTTTTCACTTTCATGCATTGCAGAAGGAAATGGCAACCCACTCTAGTATTCTTTCCTGGAGAATCCCAGGGATGGAGGAGCCTGGTGGGCTGCCGTCTATGGGGTCACACAGAGTCGGACACGACTGAAGCGACTTAGCAGCAGCAGAGCAATTAACATACGTACACAGCAGTGTGTGTGTGGGTGGGGGAGAGGCATTGTAACATAGGGATAAAGGAGAAAAATGGTTATTATGAGATTATATGAAATTACATGTGTGAAACTTTTGAAAATGTAAAGCACAACAGAATTTTAGAGAATTTTCATTCAATAGAAATGAATTTATAAGTGATTTCCAATAAACAAAATAAAATAAATAATGCAGAATGACCCCATGATTCTTGCATCAAAATTGGGCTTTTTTTTTTTTTTTCTTTTCTTTTCTTTTTGGAGATTTGTGTTCATGAACAAAAAAGGTCCTGTAGGCACCCATCCAAGCTTAGCAGAATAGAATGCTGTGATCCCTTGGTCTTGTCTGTTACTGGCTTGCAGTAGAGCTGAGCATGTGTAGGATATTGGTCAACCTGGACTAGGATGAAACAGATATAAAGGGATGAGGAGAGAGATGTCACAAAGAGTACTTTCGATTGAGAAAAAGTTAAAAGTGAGTGTGAAAAATCAAGAAAGCACATTGGATTCAGAGTGATGATTTGATTTGATTTGATTAGGGAGAGGCCCTATACTGGGGAGAAATTGATTGTACATTGGGAAGAGTGGGGAACGGGTAGATTTATGTGGCTTGTGAATATTAGTTAAAGAGCTTGATATTTGCTGAAAATAGAAAGGTCCATTTTTAAATCACTCTGAACAGAATAAGAAGATGGAGACAAGCTCATCTTTTACTTAAGACAGTCTATAAAGCTCAGAGCAGGGAATGGGTATTGACAAAATTAATGAGTTTCTCTCCCCATCAGCCCCGTAGCTCTTTGACTCAGACAAGGAACCTCATGTGGCCCAGGGAACTGAGGCCTGAGGAATAAGAGAGACTCTGACCTTGTCAAAATGCATTTCTGTCTGAATCGGGACACAGCTATTTATCTTGTGAGATAATCTCTGTTCAGGGTATGAACATTTCTTTCTTTGTGAGTGTTGGTGACTACATCCTTTCAGGGACAACTCCCTGAAGATGTCATCCTCTGAACTGAGAAAGAGTTGTTTTCACATACAGGACCGTAAGTTCTGAGACTGTCCAGAAGAATTTAAATAAATCCTCTTGACAGAGTTTCAGAATCCTCTGTCAATTAAAATGACAACCTATTCTCTTAAATCCACAGGCCAGTAAACAAGGATTGGTTTGTTTTAACTCAACAAAAGCTTAGCTATCCTTTTTCAGTGTAAAAGTCACCTGGGTTTTAGAATGCAATGAGAACCATTCTTTCTAGCTTCAGACAGTAGCTTGTTTTCAATTTTTGGCAGCACACCACAGACATCTATTAAGATGTTAGCATATAAACTTCACCATACATTGTTCATACGCTTAAAATTAACAAACAAACAAACAACAACAACAAAGCAATGAAACAAGCCAACTCCCTGTGATATTTAAGTTAGTATTTCAATTTTACAGACTAAGACCAGACCTTCAGTTCAGTTCAGTTAAGTCACTCAGTCATGTCCGACTCTTCGCGACCCCATGAATCGCAGCATGCCAGGCCTCCCTGTACATCACCAACTCCCGGAGTTCACTCAAACTCACGTCCATCGAGTCAGTGATGCCATCCAGCCATCTCATCCTCTGTCATCCCTTTCTCTTCCTACCTCCAGTCCCTCCCAGCATCAGAGTCTTTTCCAATGAGTTAACTCTTCGCATGAGGTGGCCAAAATACTGGAGTTTCAGCTTTCGCATCATTCCTTCCAAAGAAATTCTAGGGCTTATTTCCTTCAGAATGGACTGGTTGGATCTCCTTGCAATCCAAGGGACTCTCAAGAGTCTTCTCCAACACCGCAGTTCAAAAGCATCAATTCTTCGGCGCTCAGCCTTCTTCACAGTCCAACTCTCACATCCATATATGACCCAGGAAAAGCCATAGCCTTGACTAGACAGACATTTGTTGGCAAAGTAATGTCTCTGCTTTTGAATATGCTATCTAGATTGGTCATAACTTTTCTTCCAAAGAGTAAGTGTCTTTTAATTTCATGGCTGCAGTCACCATCTACAGTGATTTTGGAGTTACTTAATTTTTATCTCCAGAAAAAAACATAAAATCAATGTTATTTAATTCTACTCTGATTTTCTTATTTTATAGTTTAGAATAACTTTACTTTCTCTTCTCAGAACACATTTGGGGACTGACTTCTCTTCTTTTCTTAACAAACACTGAACTTGATGTCTGGAATGTTCTTTACTTCCCTATCTAAATCTCACTCCTACTCCAAGGATAACATGGGCTGCCAACTTATAGCAATTGTCTTGGTTTACCTAGACAG
The DNA here is from genome assembly GCF_001704415.2 of Capra hircus. NCBI lineage: Eukaryota > Metazoa > Chordata > Mammalia > Artiodactyla > Bovidae > Capra > Capra hircus. The sequence goes on from NC_030813.1 coordinate 107,112,648, forward strand.
GAAAACAGGGTCTCTTTCATCTCAGGACTCATCAGGTCTCATTGGGAATCCTTCTTTTTCCTACCTTTTATATAGAATCATTTGGATTTGTATGTAGTTGCCAAAATAGATTATAAGCAACTCTTAAACAGATACCAGGCAACACCAACTGTTATAGGTTGAGCTGTATTCCACTCTTCAAATTCTAAGTGAAATCTTAACCTCCAGTACCTAAAATTGCAATGTTATTTGTAAATAGGATCACTGAAGCTGTAACTAGCTAAGTTAAGGTGAGGTCCTGCAGATGAAATTAAAAGACACTTGCTCCTTAGAAGGAAAGTTATGACCAACCTAGACAACATATTAATAGGCAGAGACATTACCTTGCCAACAAAGGTCTGTCTAGTCAAATCTATGGTTTTTCCAGTAGTCTTGTACGGATGTGAGAATTGGACTATAAAGAAAGCTGAGTGCCAAAGAATTGATGCTTTTGAACTGCGGTGTTGGAGAAGACACTTGAGAGTCCCTTGGACTGTAAGGAGATCCAACCAGTCCATCCTAAAGGAAATCAGTCCTGAATATTCATTGGAAGGACTGATGCTGAAGCTGAAACTCCAATACTCTGGCCACCTGATGTGAAGAACTGACTCATTGGAAAAGACCCTGATGCTGGGAAAGATTGAAGGCAGGGTGAGAAGGGGATGACAGAGGATGAGATGGTTGGAAGCCATCACTGCCTGGATGGACATGAGTTTGAACAAGCTCCAGGAGTTGGTTAAAGACAGGGAAGCCTGACAAAGACAGATATATAGATCAATGGAACAAAATAGAAAGCCCAGAGATAAATCCACACACATATGGACACCTTATCTTTGACAAAGGAGGCAAGAATATACAATGGAATAAAGACAATCTCTTTAACAAGTGGTGCTGGGAAAACTGGTCAACCACTTGTAAAAGAATGAAACTAGATCACTTTCTAACACCGTACACAAAAATAAACTCAAAATGGATTAAAGATCTAAATGTAAGACCAGGAACTATAAAACTCCTAGAGGAGAACATAGGCAAAACACTCGCAGACATAAATCACAGCAGGATCCTCTATGATCCACCTCCCAGAATTCTGGAAATAAAAGCAAAAATAAACAAATGGGATCTAATTAAAATTAAAAGCTTCTGCACAACAAAGGAAAATATAAGCAAGGTGAAAAGACAGCCTTCTGAATGGGAGAAAATAATAGCAAATGAAGCAACTGACAAACAACTAATCTCAAAAATATACAAGCAACTTATGCAGCTCAATTCCAGAAAAATAAACGACCCAATCAAAAAATGGGCCAAAGAACTAAATAGACATTTCTCCATAAAGACATACGGATGGCTAACAAACACATGAAAAGATGCTCAACATCACTCATTAGTAGAGAAATGCAAATCAAAACCACAATGAGGTACCACTTCACACAAGTCAGAATGGCTGTGATCCAAAAATCTGCAAGCAATAAATGCTGGAGAGGGTGTGGAGAAAAGGGAACCCTCCTACACTGTTGGTGGGAATGCAAACTAGTACAGCCACTATGGAGAACAGTGTGGAGATTCCTTAAAAAATTGCAAATAGAACTACCTTATGACCCAGCAATCCCACTGCTGGGCATACACACCGAAGAAACCAGAATTGAAAGAGACACATGTACCCCAATGTTCATCACAGCACTGTTTATAATAGCCAGGACATGGAAACAACCTAGATGTCCATCAGCAGATGAATGGGTAAGAAAGCTGTGGTACATATACACAATGGAGTATTACTCAGCCATTAAAAAGAATTCATTTGAATCAGTTCTGATGAGATGGATGAAACTGGAGCCGATTATACAGAGTGAAGTAAGCCAGAAAGAGAAACATCAATACAGTATACTAACACATATATATGGAATTTAGGAAGATGGCAATGACGACCCTGTATGCAAGACAGGAAAAAAGACACAGATGTGTATAACGGACTTTTGGACTCAGATGGAGAGGGAGAGGGTGGGATGATTTGGGAGAATGGCATTCTAACATGTATACTATCATGTAAAAATCGAATCGCCAGTCTATGTCTGATGCAGGATACAGCATGTTTGGGGCTGGTGCATGGGGATGACCCAGAGAGATGTTATGGGGAGGGAGGTGGGAGGAGGGTTCATGTTTGGGAACGCATGTAAGAATTAAAGATTTTAAAATTTAAAAAAAAAAAAAAAGACAGGGAAGCCTGGCATGGTGCAGAACATGGGGTCGCAAAGAAACGGACAGAACTGAACGACTGAACTGAACTGAACTGACTGAAGATGAGGTCCTGCTGAGGTAGGGTGAGCCCTTAATCCAACAAAATAATTGGTTTCCTTCCAAAAGGGGGGAATTTGGAAACAGACAGGCACCCAAGAAAAATATCGTTAGAAAGCAAAGAAAAACATTAGAATCACGAGTCTATAAGCTAAGTGACACTGAAGATCACCAGCAGACCACCAGAAACCAGGAGAGAGGGATGAACAAACAATTCTCAAAAGGAATCAACCCTGAAAGCTCCTTGATCTTAGACTTCTGCCATCTAGAACTGAAAAATACTAAATTTCTACTTTTTAAGCCACTCGTATATGGTACTTTGTAACAGGAGCCATAGCAAAAGTCTTGCAAATTATGACTTTGAGATTATGATATGGAGATTCAGAAAAACTGAATATTTTAATAAAATCTGTGACACAGGTCCAATACACATCACCTTCTTTCTCCGAATCTTAATACTATCAGTTTAAAATCACGTCAATAACAATGTTTATTTTGTTTTCTTTTTGTGAGCATTGAGTATGATCACACATAAAGACATTTTCTAAGTTGTAAAGCACCCGGAAAAAAAAAAAAATCAGATGTAACTAACTTTGCAGATGGCCAGTGCATCTCTGTTGATGGTTTGAATAAAGGTAAATTAAATGTGTCTGGTATGAAAACACATTTAGACACTATCATTAATGATGACCCCCCCCCAAAAAAAAAACACCAATCCCATGAATTTTCACATAGTGAAAGCTATTTTACGCAATACCCTCAAATATTGAGTTTAAAAGGGCTTAAGGTCTTATTCATTTAGTTTACATGCTCTGAACATTGATCTCCCAAGTATGGTCCTTCGATCAGCACCGTGCATGTCAATCCTAGGTCCACCTCAGACTTTCTGAGTCAGAATCTGTATCTAACAAGATCTCCAGGTGATTTGTATGCAAGTTGAACTTTGAAATCTGCTCTGAAATGCATTTCCTAAATAACTCATATTCCTAGAACATAAAGAAAAGCAGTAATCAGTAAGCATTCTTTCAATCATGACATGCAATATTGGGAAAAGCCCATGCTTCAGCATTTGATAGATATGATTTTTAATCTCACATCCATCATGCAGTTACTTAACACGTCATGGCCTCAAATAAGTTGATTTACTTGGTGACCCCACAGTCTCCTAGTCTGTAAAAAGGACTAACATTACTTAGCTTGTGTGGTTCTAGAAGATTAGAGATAACGTGTGTAAACCAATAGGCATATATCAGAAACTATATATATATATATAATGTGTGTGTATATATATATATATATATATATCTCCCTGGAATTCTACATTGCTGACAAATGTCTATTCTGACATTTTATTTCTGATTAATTAGTCACTTTAGAGGAAAAACAAATCAGATTTTCTGGGAGATCAGGGATCTCAAATGAAACCAAGGATTTTTATTTGTGGATTTCCTCCTAGAGGAGGTACTTAATTACATCCACAAGGAAGTCTACACTAAGATTGTTATGGTTTAGCTACTAAGTCAAGTCCGACTCTTGTGACCCCAAGGACTGTAGCCTGCCAGGCTCCTCTGTCTATGGGATTTTCCCTCAAGGATCCTGGAGTGGGTTGCCATTCCTTCTCCAGGGGATCTTTCCAACCCAGGGATTGAAACCAGGTCTCCTGCATTGGCAGGCAGATGCTTTACCACTGAGCCACCTCAGATAGATGTTTCCCTAAGAGGAAAAAAAATCAAGATTTTCTGGATGGTCAGGGATCTCAAAGAGAACCAGGGATTTCCATTTGTGGATTTCCTCTTGGAGGAGATACATTATGACTTAAAGAGCTAAAGATATCTGATGCTCAATGTGACTGTGTCAGTGTCCTCCGGAGGAAGTCTCTGAGTTTTTCTGCACCACTAGGCTTCCTTGGAGACACAGCATATGCTGCACCAACACCTCCTCTGTCTCAGATGTCACAGAGCTGCCAGCAAAAGGTGACATTAGCACAGAGCTCTCCATGGGAAATACCTCTTGGAGCTGCAACCAGGTCAGGAGTCACTGAGCAGAAGCATTTCATTCCTGCAGAGACTGTTGTCACTTGATTTTATTATTTTGATCTTTTGAGCATCTTTTCAATGCCAACAAAAGGCAATTCATTCTTCTGGGAGAAGCCATCAGAGCATTGGTAATGAGCTGTGCAAGGAGGCTCCAGCATCAGCAGAAGCTTGGGGGAAATAGAGGCACTTTGTTCCCAAAACTCACATGGTGTGACCTGCTCGCTGTGTGAAATGTTAATATTTTGCTTCATGCTTGTCTCCTGGTGCCACTGCCAGCACTCAGAAAGCTTTTGGGGAGGTTGCTGTCTTTTTGTGAAAACTGCATGGAGGCAAGCCAGATGTCAATGTGTGAATCAGAGCACTTCTCTAGAATTCGTGACTGCTCACTTCACTCTTCAGCAGCTCCATAGAAACTAAAATATGTATGCTTGGACAGAATAAGCTTTGCTTTCTTGTCCTCGGTCAGATGATAATACCATGTGGCACGTGGAAGATGATGGCAGTCAGTAACTGCTTTCTCTCCCATCATGTCAGTTACCTCCTGGAAGCCCACTAGCTCCCCCTCAGCCTTCCAGAGGTTAGTAGTTTTAATATTCCCAATGAATCCAGAGGCATCAGTCTACTGTATGCTGATATCAAGATTTGTCAATTGTTTTTTTTTTTTCTGTTTTCAATATTTCACTGAAATAAAGGTATCTCGAGATTTATGAACTATTGTATAAAGAAATCTTTCAACTATATACAAATTAAATGCAAATAGATATATTTTAAACGTATTTAGTATCTTAATAATATAATTATGAATTGTATAATATACAATGTCACATATAATACTGATATTTTATAGTACAGACGCAATATATAAGTACATATGACCATACATATTCTATAATATATAGAGCTGGTTGCCATTTCTTTCTCCAGAGGCTCTTCCTGACCCAGAGTTCAAACCCACATCTCCTGCATTGGCAGGTGGATTCTTTACGATTGAGTCACCTGAAAAGCCATACAAATACATAAATGGCCGTAAAAGTATATTACATATTATGTATAAGATATTTATATAAATGTATTATGTAATTATAGAGAAAAATATAAAGCAACTGATGCCATATTTGGCAAATACTTGGTTCTCTCCTTGCCTATTCCCTTTATAGGGATGTTTTAACAAATTTCCTACGTAGGGTACATATTATTTTCAACATTGTGGAGAAACAGTCAGATATAGAACAATGATCTGGAGTAAAGGGGAGGCAGACTGGAAAACAAAAAGTAGGTCAGTCCTCCAAGAGAAAGAGAACTGATCCATGAGCAGATGAACAGGAGAAAAACAGCAGGAATAGTATCTCTTTTTTTGTTTGTTTGCTCAACTATTGAGAAATGCCATTCAGTCACAAAGCAGAATAGCCAAATGCTAGCACAACTGGTAACAGGCACTTACCCCACTAATTGTGACAAAGACGATGGGAGGAAGCTATTGCCATGACAGAAAGTGAGAGGAATTAAAGAGCCTCTTGATGAGGGTAAAAAAGGAGAGTGAAAAAGTTGGCTTAAAACTCAATATTCAGAAAACTAAGATCATGGCATCTGGTCCCATCACTTAATGGCAAATAGATGGGGAAGCAATGGAAACAGTGACAGACTTTATTTTGGGGGCTTCAAAGTCACTGTAGTTGGTGACTGCTGCCATGAAATTAAAAGAAGGTTGCTCCTTGGAAGAAACGCTATGACCAACCTAGACAGCATATTAAAAGCAAAGACATTACTTTGCCAACAAAAGTATGTCTCTTCAAAGCTATGGTTTTTCCAATAGTCATGTATGGATGTGACAGTTGAACTATAAATATATCTGAGTGCCAAAGAATTGATGCTTTTGAACTGTAGTGTTCGAGAAGACTCTTGAGAGTCCCTTGGACTGCAAGGAGATCCAACCAATGCATCCTAAAGGAGATCTGTCCTGAATATTCATTGGAAGGACTGATTCTGAAGCTGAAGCTCCAGTACTTTGGCCACCTGATGTAAAGAACTGACTCATTGGAAAAGACCCTGATGCTGGAAAAGATTGAAGGCAGGATGAGAAGGGGACGACAGAGGATGAGATGGTTGGATGACATCACCAACTCAGTGGGCATGAGTTTGAGTAAACTCCGGGAGTTGGTGATGGACAGGGAGGTCCGGTGTTTTGCAGTACATGGGGTCATAGATAATCAGACACGACTGAGTGACTGAACTGAACTGAACTGATGGCAAACCTAGACAGCATATTAAAAAGCAGAGACATCACTTTGCCAATAAAGGTCCATATAGTCAAAGCTACTGTTTTTCAAGTAGTCATGTACAGATGTAAGAGTTAGACAATAAAGAAGGCCAAGTGCAGAAGAATTGATGCTTTTGAACTGTTGTGTTACAGAAGACTCTTGAGAGTCCCTTGGATAGCAAGGAAATCAAATTAGTTGATCTTAAAGAAATCAACTCTGAATATTCATTGGAAGGACTGATACTGAAGCTGAAACTCCAATACTTTGGCCACCTGATGTGAAGAGCTGACTCACTGGAAAAGCCCCTGATGCTGAGAGAAGGGGGCAACAGTGAATGAGATTGCTGAATGGAATCATCGACTCAATGAATATGAGTTTGATTAAACTCTGGGAGTTAGTGAAGGACAGGGAAGCCTGGTGTGCTACAGTCCATGTGGTCACAAAGAGTGAGACATGACTTAGCAACTGAACAACAAAACAACAATGTGTTTCTCATAAGGTTGTTGTGAACATTAAATAAGGTAATCTAGGATGTGAATCTGGTCCTTCAATTCCAGTCAAGGTAGCTGAAGGTAAAGCAAGAAGAAATGAAGATTATTTAGTAGAAGTTACCTGAGAAGCTAACAATCTTAAATTTTGTATTTCTAGGACAAATATTGATTACTTTAATTTAGGGTCTTTAACTCTACAGATATTTGACCTCTTTTGATTTTTGCTGTTTGATGGAGTGACAAATGATGACTTTTTTTTTGCAATTCTACTTGTTTTTCCTTATTTGCATTATTTCTGCTCTCCTAATCTACTCACATAGCACTTTAAGCATCAGTAGCAGGTTTTACTTCTTTCATTTTCATTTTTGTTTAATCTCCTTATGATTTTTTAATAAAAATGGTAATTAAAATCCAACCCCAAACTGATCTCCCATTGCTTTATTACTTATCCTCTAGGTTTGTTTCTTCCTTACCTGCCCCTCCAACCACCACTGCTTGCAGCCAAATGTGATATAAAGTCCAGTTTCTTACCAAGAGTTTTGTTTCACTTCTTCATCAAGTCTCAGTTCCAATGGCTTGAATTCCATTTATAGTAAATGGGAAAAGAAATCTGTCCTAAACTTGCAACACCAGCTCAAATTGCTCATTTAATCTAAAACTGCGTCATCTGTGAAATTGCCTTCATCTGCTAAACACACAGGCTATCTCTATTTCTCTCTTCACAATGTGTTTCCCTCTTCACTCCTCAGTCAACAGTATCTTTGGCTCCACAACTCATCCTCTCTGCTCCTTTATCACCTTCAGGTCACACTCAGAGAGTTTCAGCATGGTCAGAATCATTTGGAGAGCTGAAGGAATGGTTTTAAGTTCCAGGGTGGGTGGGGTGGGGTGGGGTGGGGGGGTGGTCTCCATCTGGGCTGCACATTAGAATATTCTGAGAAGATACATAAACTGGAACCATCCAACTACCAGATATTCTGATTGAATTTATCTGGGTGGTGGTCATATTTTGATCATTTTATTTATTTTATATATTTTTTAATTTTTATTTTTACTTTATTTTACTTTACAATACTTTGCCATAAATTGACATGAATCCACCACAGGTGTACATGAGTTCAAAAACAGGAACCACCCTCCCACCTCTCACCCCATATCATCTCTTTGGATCATCCCCATGCACCAGCCCCAAGCATCCTGTATCCTGCATCAAACATAGACTGGCGATTCGTTTCTTACATGTTAGTATACATGCTTCAATGCCATTCTCCCAAATCATCCCACCCTCTCCCTCTCCCTATGCAAGATAGCAAAAGAGACACAGATGTGTAGAGTGGACTATTTTAATCATTTTAAAAGTTTTCCAGAAGATTTGAATGAACAGGCAAGATGGATAAGCACCAAATAGGTAAATCAAATTTCCCAGAAGTGGGGGGCGTCTGTGATACAGCATTTCTAACACGCATCCTTCCCCTAAACATTTCATTTACCTAAAAATGAGATAAACTGTCCTTGATTATTTCTAAGTTGGAGAAAATAAGAAAATCTACTTGAGTACGGTTGGGAGGATCAACTGGCTTAAAAATCCATGCCAGTAACCTGGAACACACTTCAGTAGTACCCTTCCCATTGTCATTATTGCTTATGATTTACAACTTCTTTCTTTATCTGGGGAGAAAGATCCAAAAGAGTCTAACTAATCCAAGGTTCAGTTCAGTTCAGTTCAGTCGCTCAGTCATATCCGACTCTTTGCGACCGCATGAATCACAGCACGCCAGGCCTCCCTGTCCATCACCAACACCTGGAGTTCACTCAGACTCATGTCCATCAAGTCCATGATGCCATCCAGCCATCTCATCCTCGGTCGTCCCCTTCTCCTCCTGCCCTCAATCCCTCCCAGCATCAGAGTCTTTTCCAGTGAGTCAACTCTTCGCATGAGGTGGCCAAAGTAATGGAGTTTCAGCTTTAGCATCATTCTCTCCAAAGAAATCCTAGGGCTGATCTCCTTTAGAATGGATTGGTTGGATCTCCTTGCAGTCCACGGGACTCTTAGGAGTCTTCTCCAACACCACAGTTCAAAAGCATCAACTCTTCTGTGCTCAGCTTTCTTCACAGTCCAACTCTCACATCCATACATGATCACATGAAAAACCATAGCCTTGACTAGACGGACCTTTGTTGGCAAAGTAATGTCTCTGCTTTTCAATATGCTATCTAGGTTGGTCATAACTTTTCTTCCAAGGAGTAAGAGTCTTTTAATTTCATGGCTGCAGTCACCATCAGCAGTGATTTTGGAGCCCCTCAAAATAAAGTCTGACACTGTTTCTACTGTTTCCCCATCTATTTCCCATGAAGTGATGGGACCAGAGGCCATGATCTTTGCTTTCTGAATGTTGAGCTTTAAGCCAACTTTTTCACTCTCCTCTTTCACTTTCATCAAGAGGCTTTTTAGTGTCATCTGCATATCTGAGGTTATTGATATTTCTCTAGCCATCTTGATTCCAGCTTGTGCTTCTTCTAGCCCAGCATTTCTCATGATGGACTCTGCATAGAAGTTAAATAAGTGGGGTGACAATATACAGCCTGATGTACTCCTTTTCCTGTTTGGAACCAGTCTGTTGTTCCATGTCCAGTTCTAACTGTTGCTTCCTGACCTGCATATAGGTTTCTCAAGAGGCAGGTCAGGTAGTGTGGTATTCCCACCTCTTTTAGATGATGCTGTGAAAGTGCTTCACTCAATATGCCAGCAAATTGGAAAACTCAGCAGTGGCTAAGGACTGGAAAAGGTCAGTTTTCATTCCAATCCCAAAGAAAGGCAATGCCAAAGAATGCTCAAACTACAGCACAATTGCACTCATCTCACACGCTATTAAAATAATGCTCAAAATTTTCCAAGCGAGGTGTCAGCAATACATGAATCGTGAACTTTCAGATGTTCAAGCTGGTTTTAGAAAAGGCAGAGGAACCAGAGATCAAATTGCCAACATCCGCTGGATCATGGCAAAAGCAAGAGAGTTCCAGAAAAACATCTATTTCTGCTTTATTGACTATGCTAAAGCCTTTGACTGTGTGGATCCAAGGTTATAACTAGCCAATTACATAACAAACACTTGAACTCAGAACTTCTGTCACAGAATCCACTTTTTATTTTCATTTCTTATTTCTACCACACTATGTCATTTATTTGCTTTAAATAGGAAGTTACTATATAAAGCAACCCACTGACTTTTGCTATTATGAGAAGCTGAAAGCAAGGAATAAGGACATTTCGATACAAATACAAAGCGCCACATCTTTTTGTCTCTGTCCTTGAGTTCACTCTGTGGCTGATATGACTTTTTGTGTTTTGTATAACTTTTCTTTCAGGTTCATTTCAGATGCTGCTTCTGTATGGCCCCTTTTCTGTTGTTCCAGCTGACATGTCTCTTTTTCTGAGATTCCACAGCACCTTCTAAATTACTAATAGCACTTACAAGCATGCATTGCATATTCTATCTCCCTTACTTCCCTTTCTTAGAATGGACCTTGCTTTATAAAATTTATGTTTTAAGAATGCAAACCATTTACTGGCACTGTACACAAAACTAGTAGCTGGGTAACTGACACATTTTTGTTGAATGAATGAATGAAAAGATGAATGGCTGCGAGGATGAACTTATGAGTAGATTATGGAATGCATTTTTGTTCCTGGGTTTGGTCTTGGGTTTACAAACACAGTTCCTTAAAATCAAAAGGAAGAGACTTTCAGAGACCCAAGCTACTCTTAAAAATCGTGTTGGTCTATGGTTTACCCAACCACAAATTCTAACTATTTCCATGACTATCTACTTCAGGGCATGGAAAGTGAGTGCCCCTTAGAATTACTGAGAGGCACAGTTGCTAAGACACAGAGTTCAGACTTTATACAAGTCACACGGTTTCTCTTTGTGGTTCATTTTTGAAATGATATTATTGGAGTAGACCAGTGTCCTTCAAATTATAATAATGTAGATTTTGAAATTTCATGAGATGAAATACAGTTTTTCACTGAAAATGAATAATGATAAACTTTCTCAACCATAGAAAAAGTGCTAATACATGTGATGTTTAAATTTGAACTTCCTTTTCTTATTTCATAACGAGGACAGAGGAGACTTGGGAAAAGAAGTAAATTAGCTGCCTGAGTCCTTCTTTTTCTCCCATCCACTGGTAATAAGGAATGTAAATAGTTAAAGATTTTAAATTCCAAATCAGTATGAAAAAGCCAGACAACAAAGGGGCTGATGGCATGCCTCATCTGAAATAGGCATGGCAGACCACAGACAGCAGGGAGAAGATCTGCTTATAGCTACCACAGCTTCATGCTGGCTGATGCTGTGTGATAACACAAGTCTTTGGTGGCAGCATCAGAGTGGAACAGCTGGGCAGTGAGTAAGTGACAGCATCCTTGTTTTCCAATGGTCTGCAGCAGATCCTGAAACTTTACTGTGCCTCAGAGGAGATTTGATGTTTCTGAGAGCAAGAGATCAAAGCTTATGAGACTCTAAGGATGGGCGCACCAGGAACATGGACTCATGAGGATGTTCACATAGTATTTCCCTGAAAGTGATCACTCCATGGAGAAGCTGTTGGGAAAAGTGTTTGCCAAGAGATGAAGCTCACCAGGTATGAGACTTTAGCTGTTGCCCAGGTGAGAGGTGATAATGGCTTGGACTTTATTCTTTTACTGGGCTGCTCTGTGAAAGGAGAAGCATGGTTGAGAGGTGTCACCACTAGCTTCCTCCAGGCTGTATGAAGAATAAGGATGAGAAGAAAACAAGCACAACACTAAAATAAGATAAGAACGAAAGAAGCACTGCAGTGTCAGTTTGCAATGATCTTGCGGCACTGACAGTCAGGCAGTTGGAAAGGCAGTGTCACATTTTCAGTAGATAAACTGGGATGCTGAGAATTTAGGTACTTTAGTCAAAGTTACTCATCTGTCATGTAGATGACCTCAAACTTGAACCGAGTGTGAACTCTTTTTAAGACCTCAGGCACAAACGTGTAGCCCACCAGCTTAATTATTCCAGAAAATAGAGGGTATATTAAAAAAAAAATGGGGGGGGGTCCCAGCATGTTTTCTGGACTTCGATTGGTCCAACTTGGGTCACATGTCTGTCCCTGAACCAATCGCAACGGTCAAGGAGTTGGAATACTTTGGACTCTCCATGCCTAGGTCAAATTCCCTGCTACAGAACTGGGAGGTGTAGCATGCCCTGAACCCCCAGGACTGAGATGCCAGAATGGTTGTTCCCCAGAGGGACATAACATATTGTAGGTCAATGAGGCTAGTCTTTTAAAAATTCTTAAAGATTAATCCCACTCAGTGATCCCTCCAAAGGCCAGTGGTGAGTATTTCTACGGGTTTGTCACCAGAGCAAGTGAATTCAAATGTCACCTGTAGTCTGTCCACCGCGTCTCTTCTTGTAACCACAGCGTGAAAAGTGAAAGTCGTTCAGTCGTGCCCGACTCTTTGCAACCTCATGGACTATACAGTCCATGGAATTCTCCAGGCCAGAATACTGGAGTGGGTAGCCTTTCCCTTCTCCAGGGGATCTTCTCAACCCAGGGATTGAATCCAGGTCTCCCTCATTGCAGGTGGATTCTTTACCAGCTGAGCCACAAAGGAAGCTCAAGAATACGGGAGTGGGTAGCCCATCACTTCTCCAAGGGATCTTCCCAAGCCAGGAATTGAACTGGGGTCTCCTGTATTGTAGGTCGATTCTTTACCAACTGAGCAACATAGTGTACATTATTTAATTAAGGAAAGAGAAGATTGTCAGTGCATAGTGGGTGTTCAGTTTGGAAGAGGAAAAATGATAAATTTCCAAAGTTCTGGCTTTCCTTGTCTCAACAAATGATAATGTTTAATTAAAACAAAAAAAAACAAACAAAAAAAACTACTTTATTTGGTGAGTTTATCAACTCACTAAGCAATTGGCTGACCTAATCTAATGTAACATTTTTGTTTTCAGATGCTCTAAAACATCAAGTATCTAAAGTGGAGAGTAGAGATAGCATTGCTACTCTCTGGGAAATTGTTATAAATGTGCGCAGAGATTCCAAGCAGTTTTTGCTGAGAATTAGAATGATCTCTTTAACAGTTCTTATGATTTTGAGTCTGTCTAAAGCCAAATTCAATCTTGAGCATTCTAGGTCTGTCTTCTATATAGAAGACTATGTGTTTATCTGGCATATGTATTAACATCCTGAAATGTGAGCTTTTAAAAGTATCATGTCATACTATTATTGAAGATGTTCTTTTGGAAAAAAAATATGATATTGTTTCTGTTAGCCATGGTTGTAGTGTAGTACAAAATAAATCAGAAATTTGTTATGAAATATCCAGTTTAAGCCTCTTAAATTATTCTATGTCTGGTGATGGAGGCGCACACAAAGTGGTGAATGTCATAATGACATTATCCAGGTTAGTAAACATGACCTAGAATATTTTTCAAGCTCAAGAAGAGTATTGCACATAGAGATAATTCTACTTTAAGGGAAAAAATATACTACAACAAACATTTCACTACTCAGAATATACCAAATACACACACACACACACACACACATAAATACCATATATTTTATATTTTTCATAACATTTTTATATCTTACATTGTTATGACAACACCTGAACTTGCTCCTGGATAAAGACACAATTAGGGAGAAATACTGGTAGGCAGCAAGTTAAAATACAAGTAAGTCATGTCTTGTTCCTGAAACTACCACACATACAACTAATAAAGCTAAATAAAGTTTTTCACAAACTTCTTAAAACCATCTAAAAGTTGACAAGATATTACTGGATTATTAGGATCAGTTCAAGGACAGCTGGGAATCCAACAAGCTAAGACATCTCCTAAGCTACTTTGCTCCTGAATTTTGCAGTCCTCTCTTGCGATTCATAGACGAGCACCCTCTTCTGTGGCCTGTGGAGTGTGAGGCACAGAATTCAAAACCGGAGTCTGCACAAAGAGGGGGCTGAGCAGGAACCCTGAGGCCCAGGACTATGTCCCAAAGTGAGGTTGATCGGACAGTGTGCCACAGGATGGGATCCAGCTGATAAAATGGATTCGCAAATTAATGAAACATGTGAATAGCATGCATTAGAAGATCAGTAAAGGTGAAAGCCAGCAAAGACATAAGAAATCATCTAAGCAATGGTGAGACTGATTAAGAAAACAGATGGCACAAATAATCAATTATTAGGGAGTAGATAAGTTACTTTGATTATATTCTTTGCAGCCAAAGATGGAGAAGCTCTATACAGTCAGCAAAAACAAGACCAGGAGCTGACTGTGGCTTGGATCATGAACTCCTTATTGCCAAATTCAGACTGAAATAGAAGAATGTGTAGAAAACCACTAGACCATTCAGGTATGACCTAAATCAAGTCCCTTATGACTATACAGTGGAAGTGAGAAATAGGTTGAAGGGACTACATCTGATAGATAGAATGCCTGATGAACTATGGATGGAGGTTCATGACATTTTACCAGAGACAGGAATCAAGACCATTCCAAGAAAAATAAATGCAAAAAAGCAAAATAGCTGTCTAAGGCAGCCTTACAAATAGCTGTGTAAAGAAGGGAAGTGAAACACAAAGGAGAAAAGGAAAGATATACCCATTTGAATGCAGAATTCCAAAGAATAGCAAGGAGAGATAAGAAAGCCTTCCTCAGTAATCAATGCAAAGAGATAGAGGAAAACAGTAGAATGGGAAAGACTAGAGATCTCTTCAAGAAAATTAGAGATACCAAGGGAACACTTCATGCAAAGATGGGCACAATAAAGGACAAAAATGAAGGGAACCTAACAGAAGCTGAAGATATTAAGAAGAGGTGGCAAGAATACACAGAAGAACTGTACAAAAAAAATCTTCAGGACCCAGATAATCATGATGGTGTGATCACTAACCTAGAGCCAGACATTCTAGAATGTGAAGTCAAATGGGACTTAGGAAGCATCACTACAAACAAAGATAGTGGAGGTGATGGAATTCCAGTTGAGCTATTTCAAATCCTGAAAGAGGATGCATTTGCACTCAATATGCCAGCAAATTTGGAAAACTCATCAGTGGCCACAGGACTGGAAAATGTCAATTTTCATTCCAGTCCCAAAGAAAGGCAATGCCAAAGAATGCTCAAACTGCTGCACAATTGCACTCATCTCACATGTTAGCAAAGTAATGCTTAAAATTCTCCAAGCTAGGCTTCAGCAATACATGAACCGTGAACTTCCAGAGGTTCAAGCTGGTTTTAGAAAAGGCAGAGGAACCAAAGATTAATGTAAATCTGAAAAGAGTTAGTCCCCTGTATCAACTTTCAGCAATTTGGCAGTGAATTCTGTGGGTGAAGACTTCAACATACAGACATTGAAAACACTTTTGGAAGGTTTTTAGGTATCGCATAGGTCCAGGTAGACTCAAGCCTCAATGGCTGAAGCAATCATTGATAAAAACATCAATTATTACTTGTCCTTATTCTTTTCTCACTCTGTCTACTCCCTCTCTTCCCCTTCCTGGATCTTTTCTCAAATACACTCCCCACACCCTCATCCTTATCTCAGCCTCTTCTTTAATGGAAATCCTGAAACATCTGGGTACCAGGGATGCAAGCAAGGAAGTGTATATCAACACTGTTCATAATAGATTGAAATGGAAACCAAACCAATACTTTCCAGTAGTGGGATGCATATATACCCTGGAGTACATTTATTTAACGCAGTGCTGCACAGCAAAGAAAAAAGAGTGTTCCAACCATGTGAATCTTGTGAACATTATTTTGAGAAATAAAGGCAGGGCATTAAGGAAAGAATACATATGGTGCTACTTCACTTGTATAAAATTAGATAAAAGGTAAAACTATGCTGTATTTTTAGGAATGTTTATAGGTAGTAAGGGCTTCATGGTAGCTCAGATGGTCATCTATCTGCAGGAGACCCCATTTTGATTCCCAGTTGGGAAGAGCCGCTGGAGAAGTGATAGGCTACCCACTCCAGTATTCCTGGGTTTCCCTGGTGGCCCAGATAGTAAAGAATTCACCTGCAATGAGGGAGACCTGGGTTCAATCCCTGGGTTGGGAAGATCCCCCGGAGGAGGGCATGACAACCGACTCCAGTATTCTTACCTGGAGAATCCCCATGGACAGAGGAGCCTGGTGGGCTACAGTCCATGGGGTCGCAAAGAGTCAGAAACAACTGAGTGACTAAGCACAGCACATAGGTAAAGAAACTATAAAGGGCATCAGAAAGTGATTATCAGAGACGCTAGAATAGGACTCACTTCTGGGGAGAGAAAGAAAATGACAGGAAAGAAAAGACCTTGGGGCCATATGGCAATTCACTTCAGAATTATTGATCCGATTGAAAAAATTGTTTTATGGCACTGTTTTCTACACACATTATATTTTACAATATAATGTATTAACAAACACAATAAATCAGGAGAACCAAGGCCAGGAAAAAGAAATTATAAATTGTCTTAGCTGCTCTAGGTTAAAGCTAAATTTGGAATTATTTTTTTCAGTTGAGCAAATAAGGATTTTCTTTTTGAAAATGATTGCCATGGCTTTGAAATTTTTCAGCTGGAATCCACGTCAGATTTCCAGTAATCTTGGCAATGATGCTACTAGGTGAGTGTAATGTTTCCATTTAATGGATGAGGAAACTAAGTCATCATTGAAAGATTATCTAATAGCCCGAAGAACAACTATCTAGCAAATGGGAAAAGTGAAAGTAAAAGTTAGTTGCTCACTCATGTCCGGCTGCTTGGGATCCCATGGACTGTAGCCTACCTGGCTCCTCTGTCCATGGAATTCTCCAGGCAAGAGTACTGGAGTGGGTTGCCATTTCCTCCAGGGGATCTTCCTGACCAAGGGATTGAACTCAGGTTTTCTTCATTGCAGGCAGATTCTTTGCCAACTGAGCCACTAGGGAAGCCCAATCAAAAGGAAAAGAAGGAATTAAAACTGACTCTAATACTTAAAACGTTTCAAGCCTACCTGAGTAGCATTGAATTTGTTTCCTATTCCAAGGATCCCAACAGCCTGCATTAGTTTTTACCAATGGAATTACAGGGTAAATTACAGAGTAAATCTATGGGTATTAAAGTAGAGGAAAAAATTATTATGAAATGCCACCCTGAAAAGGATGCCCATTCTCACTTCCCTATAAATCTAACAATATGCATTATTCCCCAGGATTCAGTCACAGAGGTAAGTCAGTTACCATCCTTCCAGCCTAGAACTGTTCCAAACATACTTTTCCTTAGAGCTTTCTAAGAATGACTATCCTCAGCTATATTGGTTGTGAGACTTTTCAAATAAAATCTTCATTACAAGCTGGGATTCATGATTCAGGTGACCTAGATGCACAGCCTTAGATTTTACAGCAGTCCAGTGACCAGGAGGCTTGGAAGGCTGATTACTTGGACTAATTATTTGCTATTTAGTGGATTTGTCTATAACACACAAACAATTTAAACTGTTTAATAACTTTGTTATAACCACAAATGTATTTAGAAGAGAAGGGAGGGGTTGCTAGATAAAGATAAAACATACTGATGTCTTAAGAACACAAGAAAATATTTTTTAAATAATAGAATCATATAATTGGGGAGAATTCTGTTTGTAACCAGTGTTTTCAACATATTATATGTATATATATATATATATGTATATGTATATGTATATATATATATAGCTCACGTGCTCAGTTATGTCCAACTCTTTGTGACCCCGTGAACTCTCCATGGCTCCACTGTCTGTGGGAATTTCTAGTCAAGCAAATGGAGTGTGTTGCCTTTCCTACTCCAGGGGATCTTCCCAACCTAAGGACTGAACCCATGTCTCTTGTGTTTCCTGGATTGAAGGCAGATTTTTTAACACTGAGCCACCTGTGGAGTTCATGTATATATATATATATATATATATATATATATACACACACAACATATATACATGTGTAATAGATACATGTAACATATATACATGCATTATATATATTGCATATATTTGTTATATATATACTGTAATACTGTGGTACATCATATTTATTATAATTTTTTTAATCCATGTATAAGTGGACCCATGCAGTTGAAATCCAGGACCTGTGAACACCCTAGATTTCAATTGTATAGGTCCACTTTTGCAGAGATTTAAAAAAAAATAAATATGTAGCACAGTACTGTGTGATCTGTGGTTGACTGAACCTCCGGATGTGAAACTGCAGTTGTGGAGGGTGAACTGTGAAGTGACATGTGGTTTTTCACTGGGCATGGTTGGACACCTCTAACCCACTGCATTGTTCAAAGATCAGCTGAATAAATAGCATTCTACCTTTAAATTTGCCAGCAATGTTTTATTCAGTCCTCATAATAATGCTAAGAGCTATTAAATACTGTTATTAATTTAAAACATATAAAACTATGTGTAAAGGATTTGGTAAGTTGCAATGGCCAGAAAGCTGCTTAAACAAAAAACCTCCAAATCTAAGTCTCTCCGAGTCTATGTTTTTTTTTTTTCCAGCAGGGTGAATAAAAGTCACATATATATTCTTCCACTTGAACAACTACATTTTTGGCTTTCTATATTTTAAACTTCGTCAGATTAGCATGCATGATGTCGTTTTGGAAGGTGTACCCTAAATAACAGGAGTAGATAGAGTGATGTTGTGCTGATTTAGTCACTAAGTCGTGTCTGACACTTTTGACCCCATAGACTGTAGCATGTCAGGTTTCTCTGTACATGGGATTTCCCAGGCAAGAATACTGGAGTGAGTTGCCATTTCATTATCCAGGGGACCTTCACAACCCAGGAATTGAACCCGGATCTTTAGCATTGCAGGTGGATTCTTCACTGCCTGAGCGACCAGGGAAGACCAAGTGATGGGTGGTTACATATGCATTATCTAGGTGCTTTATAGAAGTTAGACATGGAGTTCCCACTCCTGTAGATTCTGATCCTGTATAATGGGATGTGAGTTGAGAATCTCTATTTATAAAGACTTTCCAGGAGATTCTGACCGCAGCCAATATTGAGAATTGCCATCACCATGTCATTCTATCACATTTTTCTACCAACACATTTTCTTTTCATTTACACAATTACTATCTCCCCTGCTTTGCTCCTGCTCAACTGTTGGGATTGAGAAAAGAATTTTTTCCCAATTTCTATAGAAATCTACATAGAACCTTTTGGCATCGAGCTTCTAATGACTCTTCCTGCTCCAATCTTGACATATCTATAGAATCTGTCACTAATTAGCCTTATCCACTTTGGCAAGATTGCTGGAAGAAATATCAATAACCTCAAATATGCAGATGCAGATATGCATCCTTATGGCAGAAAGTGAAGAGGAACTAAAAAGCCTCTTGATGAAAGTGAAAGAGGAGAGTGAAAAAGTTGGCTTAAAGCTCAACATTCAGAAAACAAAGATCATGGCATCTGGTCCCATCACTTCATGGGAAATAGATGGGGAAACAGTGGAAACAGTGCCAGACTATTTTTTGGGGCTCCAAAATCACTGAAGACGGTGATTGCAGCCATGAGATTAAAAGATGCTTACTCCTTGGAAGGAAAGTTATGACCAACCTAGATAGCATACTCAAAAGCAGAGACACTACTTTTCCAACAAAGGTCCATCTAGTCAAGGCTATGGTTTTTCCTGTGATCATGTATGGATGTGAGAGTTGGACTGTGAAGAAATCTGAGAGCTGAAGAATTGATGCTTTTGAAGTGTGGTGTTGGAGAAGACTCTTGAGAGTCCCTTGGACTGCAAGGAGATCCATCCAGTCCATTCTGAAGGAGATCAGCCCTGAGTGTTCTTTGGAAGGAATGATACTAAAGCTGAAACTCCAGTACTTTGGCCATCTCATGGGAAGATTTGACTCATTGGAAAAGACTCTAATGCTGGGAGGGATTGGGGGCAGGAGGAGAAGGGGACGACAGAGGATGAGATGGCTGGATGGCATCACTGACTCGATGGACGTATCTGAGTGAACTCCGGGAGTTGGTGATGGACAGGGAGGCCTGGTGTGCTGTGATTCATGGGGTCGCAAAGAGTCAGACATGACTGAGCGACTGAACTGAACTGAATGTTGGCAGGGCCCCTTCTGAGTTTGCCTACAAGCTATCTGAAAAGAAAATCCTATTTTTCTGGAAGAAATATAATCCAGAGGTGGACATCCTATACTGAACCTCTGTTTAAACAGCGTGACATTAAAAATATTTCACTGGAATGAAATGAATTGTGACTGAGCAGAAGAGACACTGGCTGAAAGAGACACTAGGGTTGTGTGGTCCACGCACCCTTACCAGTGTGTACCCTCACTAGGCAGAAGCCATGGATATAAGCCTTTGTCTAAATAAGAAATCATAAAATGTGGGGCAGTTCTTGTAAATGCAAAAAAAAAATGCAATATTAGAAGAATGGATGTTATTAGTTTCTTTCAGTCCTTATTTTTGTCCTCTGTTCTAAAGTTACATAAATTAATTTTCTGCTTGGCTTTTGAAGTTATAGTGTGCACCTTGCTTGATTTGATCATGTGCTTTGGGACTGGAGATCAAAAATCACAGAAGTTATTTATTCTAATGATATTCAATTTGTCTGTTCTTATTTTGAAATTAATTTCATGGATTCATAATCTCTAGATTATCAGCACAAAACGGACATTATTTTAAACATGAAGGGATGGGGCAGAGAAAACAAGGGCTTGAGTTCCCAATTAACTTACTAAATAGTGAGGTGGCCAGGCCTAGAGATCAGATCTGCTGAGTTGTTGCAATTTGCTGCTGGTTTAATACAGAGCTCATGCTTTGTTTTATTTATTTATTTTCCCAGCCTACTCATTAATTTTCAAACTAATCCAGCACACTTTCCCATCACTATTGCTAGACAATGGCAATTTAAAATGTTTGGTTTTTGTTTTCCCTTGGTAAGAGTCTTTTTGCATCTGAAATATGCATACTGAAAAAAAAATAACATAATCAGTTATCTCTGAATTATTCAGATCTTCAACTGCTGGAAAATTCTGCTCACCAAGGGAAATGAAAAAAAAAAGATTCATTAATAGAAAATAAATAATGAATACAATGTAAAACAAATTCACCTACATTAGTGAAAATTTTGGGAAAAAATAGTTTTTAAATTCCAAACACTATTTTTTACGAGTGAAATGAGACAGGGTTCTTCTAGAAAGAACCATCCCTCCATACAGAGAAGTTATCCCAGAGACCTCTTGGATTCAAACAAAACTATGAGTGGCAGGAATGGACCAGGATAACACTATTATAAGATAACAGCAAAGGCTGGTCAGCTTCTGAAGTTTCTTTATCTGTGATTTCAACAGGTCCTTAAGCTTTTCTTGACCTCCTGAAACTTACTTATATGCCCTTGTGTGCATGTGTGCTTAGCCGCTCAGTCATGTCTGACTCTTTGTGACCCCATGGACTGTAGTGTGCCAAACTCCTTCAGTCCATGGAATTATCCAGGCAAGACTACTGGAATGGGTAGCCAGCCATTCCCTTCTCCAGGGGGATCTTCCCTACCCAAAGACTGAACCTGGGTCTCTTGCATCGCTGGTGAAATTTTTCCCCTCTGAGCCACCAGGGAAGCCCACCTTCCTACTCACATAATCCTACACAGTACGTCCAACAATATAGTGAATGTTCTCATATACTTGTTTGCATCACATGATAGACTTCAATATAAGAACTACATGTAACAAGTATTTGTGACAAGGTCTAGTACCTATTAGGTGTGCAATAAATGTGTGTTGAATAAAGAAACAGCAAAATAGATATGCAGTAATTGGTTAACTTGGAGGTATCAGGACTCAATTTCAGATGGACCATCCATTTGAAGGTCCCTTTCAAGGAGAAGGGATAGGCTACCCACTCCAGTATTCTTGGGTTTCCCTGGTGGCTCAGACAGTAAAGAATCCACCTGCAATGCAGGAGACTGAGGTGGGATCCTGAGTTGGGAAGATCCCCTGGAGGAGAGCATGGCAACCCACTTCAGTATTCTTGCCTGGAGATAGATAGAAGAGCCTGGGCAACTACAGTCCGTGGGGTTGCTAAGAGTCGGACACAACTGAGTGACTAAGCAGAGCAGATATACCATCTCAGTGCCTGAAGATATTGAAATAGGTGTTTTCTTCCCTGATTGTAACAATAGTATAAAACTGAAGCTATAGTATTATCATATAAAAAGAGGGTGCATGAGGTCAAAACCGAAACACACAACCAACTTTTTTTTTTAAGCCTGAACCATACAAAGGGAGAAAAGTGATTGCTTCCTATCTGCATCATTGGAGTATTTAGATTCAGCGACTAATGAGCCAAAGTTTCCACTAAACTTTTCAGTTTTCCTTTGTTGTTGTGCCAGTTTGAACCACATTTCTGTTCTGTCACTTACAAACCAAAGAGTTTAAATTGACATGAAGAAATATCAAGAATGGGAACCTGACCAACAGTTGAATACATTCCTCCTTCCCGATTGGAGTTTGTGCAATACAGAACCCACTATTTAATGGACTGTCGAGGTGCCACAGAAAACCACAAAGCAATCTGTACCTTGGGGCTCACTTCCTGGCTGGAAATTCAGCCCTGAGTGTGCCTGTAATATAATGAACTAATGTCATGAGATGATGCTCCACAGACTGGTCACCAGTATTTCATTTGGATGTTTTTGACATATTCACCAGTCACTGTTATAATTATTTGCTTGTTAAATTTTTATACTATTTTAATCATATAGCATTTATGAATAATACATGCTATCATTTATTGGACACGTTATATCATTTCTATTGCATTAAAATAAATGCTCATGAAAATTGAAGGCAGGAAGAGAAGGGGATGACAGAGGATGAGATGGTTGGATGGCATAACTGACTCAATGTCATGAGTTTGAGTAAACTCTAGGAGTTGGTAATGGACAGGGAGGCCTGGCATGCTGCAGTCCATGGGGTTGCAAAGAGTCAGACACAACTGTGTCTAACACACAGACACAGTTCAGTTCTCGACTGAACTGAGCTGAACTGAGTGAAATACAAATGGGGTGATCCATGTGTCAACTAAAATAGCATCACCTAAACCATTGATAGGTGGTTTACAGAAAACTTACAGAAAAGTTAATATTAAGGCTGTACATGTAAGACTCCCTAAGAGTACAAAGAGATGGTGTTGAGGATCCACCATGAGTACATTTGAACTTTCAAACAATCATGCTGGCAGAGAAGAGACAGGCAGTTTGCAGGAATGAGTCTGAGGCTGTGATCCCTCTTAAAAGCTACTGAAGATACTTGTGAGAGCTGAACAGTGACTCTTCTAAGATGGTATTCGTGGGGATGTATCAGAAGGGGCAGATAACAGACAAGTTTAGGTGCTACAATTGCCAAGATTTGGTACCTGCTTAGAGTGATATAAACACACATGAAGAGTTTGGTTAATTAGGCTAATGTCTGTGCGCAATTTACCAGGGCAGGAGATCAGAAAGAAAAGAAAATGTAAAGATGAATCAGGGGAAATTATAAAAACTGTTTCTGGGGACAAAGAACTTGACTGACTTTTGATCTGGCAGGTGGAAACATTATAGGCAATATAATCTGATTCCTGAAACACAGTTTACAAAAACCGAACTTCAAAGGCAATGAGCACATTGTAAAAAACGCTCCAGTACACTCATGCTTTTTAATGCAAATTAAAATAAACGGGCACTTTTAAAATTGGCATTTCTTTAAATTAAATTTCTCCAGTTCAGCAAAAGTGCAAAAATATGAGCACTCTCACAGTTGTTTGGTATGAGTTTAAAGTGGTTTAACCTTTCAGTACTGCATTTTGAGAGCAGGAGAAGAGGGCAATGGAGAATGAGATGGGTGGATGGTATCACCCACTTAGCAGACATAAGTTTGAGCAAACTCTGGGAGACAATGAAGGACAGGAAAGCCTGGCATGCTATAGTCCATGGGGTCGCGAAGAGTCGGATAGGACTTAGCAACTGAACAATAAAACAATGCATTTTGGAAGGTATACTAAGGCCTTACCAGTGAACAAGCTTTTTGACCTGCCATAGACACATTTAGGAATTTATTCTAAGGAAACGGCAAGTGATGTATGCAAACAAAAAGTATGATTAAGGAACCATTTTACAATTGTAAGCATTTATAACTTTCAAATTGATCAAAAAGTGATTAAGCCAACTGTGGTGCATTCTCTAATGAATTAGTGTATAATATTAAAGTAACATTAAATGATGTGAGGAAATGTACACATTATTTAGTAAGTTAAAAGAAAATCCATGTCCTAGAACAATGTCACAATTATGATCTCTATCTTTATAAAAGATTAATGTTTTCACAAAAATCTTAATAGAGTTATTAAGTCTATTAAGACCATTATTATTGTCTATGGGGAATAAACAATAATAATGCTTCTGGCTTATAATCATAAAAATCATGAGAATAGAAAATACCATAAACACATATCTAAGAGAACAAAGTGTTTCTGGGACTGGATTGGAGCCTGGCTTAATCTGATCTTCCCCTGGTTGAGACCAACTCCGACTCTTGAGGGGATCCTCAGGATACCATTTTGCTAAGTCATGTCCAACTCTTTGCTACAGTATGGACTATAGAACATCAGGCTTCCCTGTCCTTCACCATCTCGAGGAGTTTGCTCAAACTCATCTCCATTGAGATAGTGATGCCATCCAACCATCTCATTTTCTGTCTCCCCCTTCTCCTTTTTCCCTCAATCTTTCCCAACATCAGGGTCCTTTCCAGTGAGTTAGCTGTTCACATCAGGTGGCCAAAGTATTGGAGCATCAGTATCAGTCCTTCCAATGAATATTCAGAGTTGATTTCTTTTAAGATTGGCTGATTTGATCTTCTTGCTGTCCAAGGGACTCTCAAGAGTCTACTTCAGCACCATAGTTTGAAAGCATCAATTCTTCAGGGCTTGGCCTTCTTTATGGTTCAACTATCACATCTGTACATGATTATTGGGAAAACCCTAGCTTTAACTAAAATGGCAGACTAGAAATTGTTTTTCCCCACTGTCCTGAACGACAGGACCCTTGCTGGGCATTGGACTTCTGGCAATGATTAAGTACTGAAACTGGGTTCTGAAAAGGTACTTATTTTCACTCTGTTTCATTCTTCAGTCTAGTTATCATCTTAACCCTAGATAATATAAAATAATAGTAATAACATAATTGTTGATAACAATAATTCTGTAACCATTATATTAAAATAACTGTCATTAATGATGGATTGCTTTTATAATCTCTTTTATTTTAAAGCCACATATAGTTCTAAAGCAGCATCATGTGAATCATCTCATTTAGTCCTCATAGAAATACTGCAAATCACATTTATTAGGCAATAATGCAAATCACATTTATTAGGTCAGATCCATAAACTGACAAGTGATAAACTTGCTCAAAGACATCTGCTAATAATTGACACAGAATTTTCTGCCTGTGATCTTCAGACATGGATTCAGGAGCTTCTCCTCTTATCTGCTGTGCAATCCCAGAAAAAGTTCCTTAACCTCTCTGCCTCAGTTTTTCATTTTTAAAATGGATAGAGCCAACAAAGGTCCATCTACTCAGAGAGATGTTTTTCCTAGCAGTCACGTACAGATGAGAGAGTTGGACCATAAAGAAGGCTGAGCATAGAGAAACTGATGGTTTTGAACTGTGATACTGGAGAAGACTCTTGAGAGTCTCTTGGACTGCAAGGAGATTAAACCAGTCCATCCTAAAGGAAATCAATCCTGAGTATTCATTGGAAGGACTAATGCTGAAGCTAAAGCTCTAATACTTTGGCCACCTGATATAAAGAGTAAATTCATTAGAAAAGACCCTGGGATGCTGGGACAGATTGAGGGCAGGAGGTGGAGGGGTTGACAGAGGGTGAGATGGTTGGAAGATATCATTGACTCAATGGACATGAGTTTGAGCAAACTCTGGGAGATTGTGAAGGATGAGGAAACCTGGCATGGTGCATCCATGGGGTTTCAAAGAGTCAGACATGACTGAGTGATTGAACAACAACAATGACCATAATAATACCGGTCAGAAACAGACCAGCATAACAAGGTAGAGACCTATTTTAGTGCAGAGGCTTCTTATTAGAATTCTACTGGGCTTGGGGAATAAGAAAACAGGTGTCCCTTCAGGACATCTTGCTGGATCAAGACTTTAAACCCAGTGTTCCAGTCCTGAAGCAGACTGTCCTGGCATGTGGCAACAAAGGGCCACCCTTGGTTTCAGGGCTCTGCCTTCTGTCTTTGCAATGTTCTTTCTGTCATAGAACTCAGCATGCTGTGTGGTACTGGTCTGTTTGCCATTCTTCCTTCCCACTCCGGGAAAATGGGAGTGCCTGGATGGTTGGGTATACACCTCCACCTCTGTCCCTCTGCTGCTAAGAGGGATGTTGGCATATGGCAGCCTCCAGGTTAATAGTTCTGTTGAGTAGATGTAGATTTTCTGCAGGCTGTTAGAGCGAGTCAAGTGATAAGAATGTGAAAGGGACCCACTTAGTTTAGGTGAAATGTGGAAGTGCTACTCATTCAGTCACGTCCAACTCTTTGCGATCCCATGAACTGTAGCACATCAGGTTCCTCCATCCATAGAATTCTGCAGGGAAGAATACTAGAGTGGGTTGGCATTTTGCTTCTCCAGGGGATCTTCCTGACCCAGGGATAGGACCTGGGTCTCCTGAATCACAGGCAGATTCTTTACTGTCTGCGCCACCAGAGAAGCTACATACAGATATAGATCCATAAGTAGATTCTTGCATTTAGATAATATGTTCACGTATTTGGAAATTTGGTGAAGAAAGAAAAGTACAAAGGGAAAAAAGAACATTTTTCAACCATTCAGATTTATTTTCTTCATGATCATTCCTAACATTTGCTGACAAATTTATATAACATATAAAATATATAATGAAGCAATACATACAATGTATAATCAAATATCGTTATTGTTTACATGCTAAGTCGTGTTGGACTCTTTGTGATCCCATGAACTGTGGCCTGCCAGGCTACTCTGTCCATGTGATTTTCCAGGCAGGAATACTGGAGTGGGTTGCCATTCTCTTCTCTAGGGGATCCTCCTGACCCAGGGATTAAAACCACGATTAAAACCACATCTCCTGCATTGGCAGGCAGATTCTTTACCATCCCCACCAGGGAAGCCCATGATCAAATATTATATGCATGTATATTATATAGACACATTATATTATATATATACATGTATATATATACACAGAACACATACACACTCATATATAAACACAGGCCTGTTCTAAATATTTCTGTATATTAAATTATTTTGATCCTTACCATTCCATGTCAGGGGTTCTATTATTTCTGTTTCATAGATGAAGAAACTGAAGCTCAGAGTAGCTAAATTTATGATGCTAGGCATTTGGGTCACATTGTATTCTGCTTTCTATGTTGTTTCTTGCATATGTAACAGGCAATACAAAGATAAATATCCTTTAAAGGGCATACATTTATGTATTTACTCAAAACTTTGTGAAGTAGCACCATATTCCAAATACAGTTCTAATCAGTGGGGACAGTGAGAAAAATGAGAAAAACGCAAGGGCTGGGTCTTTTTGAACAGAGGGATGAGTGGAGTGGAGCAGTGAAACGGTACCTTCCGGCGCCAGCTGGTCCTAGAGCCAGTCTTGGCTGGAGTGCTCACTCACACTGGCATCCTCCAGCAGGCAACTTGGTCTATCTGTGCCTGGTTTTTTTTTTTTTTTAATAAATCTGAATAGTGGGGATATTAAAAGAAAGTCCTAAAAGAATCCTAAAGGAGATCAGTCCTAAATATTCACTGGAAGGACTGATGCTGAAGCTGAAACTCCAATACTTTGGCCACCTGATGCGAAGAACGGACTCATTGGGGAAGACTCTGATGATGGGAAAGATTGAAGGCAGGAGGAGAAGGGGATGACAGAGGATGAGATGGATGGATGGTATCACCGACTCAATGGACTTGAGTTTCAGCAAGGTCCGGGAGTTGGTGAGGGATAGGGAAGCCTGGTGTGCTGCAGCCCATGGGGTTGCAAAGAATTGGACATGTCTGAGAGACTGAAGTGACTGAATGGGGACAACAGGGGCCCATACTTTTAAGGGCTGTCTTACAAGAGTAAACACAGGTGGAGTTCTTAAACATACAGTCCAGGTGCACTGTCGGAGCTGTATATGTGATTTTACCTTCTAGAGGAAGAGTGAGATAATACTTACACAAATCAATGTAACAATAATAAGCACTGCAGAGAGAGTTAAAGCAAGGCCACACCACAATGCTTGGGTGGCTAATTTAGATGAGTGCCAGACACTTGTGTTCCAGTATGAATGGCAACATGGAAAAGTCATGGATCCCAAGAAAGAAAAACAGGTTGTAACTGTATGGTGACTGATATTAACTAGACTTACTGTCAGGATTATTTCACAATATATACAAATACTGAATTGTTATGTTGTACATCTGAAATGAATGTAATATATCAATTATACCTCAAGATTTTTTTTAAATTTATTTCCCTGATACCCATAAAGAAATACAGTCTCTTTTCCCTTCCTTAGGTTTAATAACTAATATGAATTTGCTATGACTGGTGTGTGCCTTTCAAGTTCATTCTTAAAAAATTGATTATGCAATATTTCATAAGTATGAAACCTTTATGAGGGACAGCATTGTAAATATATGTGTGTATTATCACCTCTTAAGAAATAAAAGCTTCCTATTCAGGAAGGTATAATCCATCAGTGCGAGCTGTCATTTTCTATCTGTTTTTAAAACAATAGAGTGGGGTTTACATTGTTGAGAATTTTAAATATAGTCTTGAATTTACCCTATGGTGGTGGTGGCTTAGTCACTAAGTCATGTCTGACTCTTGCAACCCCATGGACTGTAGCCTACCAGACTCCTCTGTCTTTGGGATTTTCCAAGCAAGAATACTGGAGTGGCTTGCCATTTCCTTCTCTAGAATTTACTCTATAGCTTGCCTTTTAACTCATAATTTGTCTGTGAGATTAATCCACCAGATGCATATCAATCTAATTAGCTATTTTCTGCTATGTAGACCCTTTTGTGTCTATTCCACAATTTTTGTTCTGTTTTCATATTGCTTTTATTACTACAAACAATATAGACAAGGGCATTGTTGACTTAAAAAAATGCACAGTGAGAGCTGAGTTCAGTTCAGTTCAGTCGCTCAGTTGTGTCCCATTCTTTGCGACCCCATGGACTGCAGCAACCAGGCCTCCCTGTTCATCGCCAACTCCTGGAGTTTACTCAAACTCATGGCCATTGAGTCGGTAATGCCATCCAGCCCATTTCATCCTCAGCTGTCCCCTTGTCCTCCTGCCTTCAGTCTTTCCCAGCATCAGGGTCTTTTCCAATGAGTCAGTTCTTCACATCAGGTGGCCAAAGTATTGGAGTTTCAGCTTCAGCATCAGTCCTTCCAATGAATATTCAGGAGTGATTTCCTTTAGGATGGACTGATTGGATCTCTTTGCAGTCCAAGGGACTCTCAAGAGTCTTCTCCAACATCACAGTTCAAAAGCATCAATTCTTCGGCACTCAGGTTTCAGTCCAACTCTCACATCCATGCATGACCACTGGAAAAACCATAGCTTTGACTAGATGGACCTTTGTTGGCAAAGTAATGTCTCTGATTTTTAGTATGCTGTCTAGGTTGCTCATAACTTTTCTTCCAAGGAGCAACCATCTTTTAATTTCATGGCTGTGGTCAGCATCTGCAGTGATTTTAGAGCTCAAAAAAATAAAGTTTGTCACTGTTTCCACTCTCCCCGTCTATTTGCCATGAAGTGATGGGACCTGATGCCGTGATCTTAGTTTTCTGAATGAGAATTGGGTTTTATTTTGTTTGGGGTAAAATGAGGACTGCAGCCAGGGAGATAGCACCTCAGATAGTCCTGAAATACCTCTCCAAAGTGGTAGGGAGGAAGGACAGTATTTATGTGATTTTGGTAGAGGGTGAGTACATGCAATCAAGAGTACATTTTTTTAATAGAAAGTTCCAGCTGGTCTCATGAAACTTCTGCTAGTCACGAGAAAAAAATCATCACCATGAAAGATTTTATTGTTTTTCTAGATATGATGGATATAAGAATTGGGCTCATAAAATCAACTCCTAAGAATATCTGTCTAAAGACCTGTCCTGCCAGTTTTCCCAGAGCAAAGACTGCATCATTTCTGCCTTCCACCCTGGATTCCTTTTAGGCAATGGTGAAGTTCAGCACCTGCAGCAGCACATGATTTAATCCTTATAAAGGTGGATGGCAAGTGCCCATGGCAAATGCCAATTTGTGGTTGACAGCATTCTTGTATATATCACTTCTGACATACCATGCAAAGCTTATCTAGGAGTGAAACGCTGAGTCATGGTATACTTGCCTCTTAAACTTTTATAGATAATACTGAATTGCTTTCCAAAGTAATTGTACCAACTTACACTCATATCACTAGGATATATGGGCTCCCATTGTTCCACAGCAGGGCCAAAACTTGCAATTGTCAGACTTTTAAATGTTTTGCAAATTTAAGAGTGTTAGATGGTATCTCATTATGAATTTTAGCTTCTTTTCCCAGATTATAATGAGGTTGATCATCTTTGCTCTATTTTTTTTTTTTTTTTGGTCTGCTGTGTTTTCATTTTTAGCACAGTGACTTTGATTATTTTTCTAACAGGTAGCTTGTTTTATTTTCCTTACTGATTCTAGGAATTCTGTATAATGGTTGTATGTGTGGTAATTAACCATCCCATATCATTTTTCTTCTCTTTCACTGGTTTTGTGATTGTGTATTTTGATAAAGTAAATTTATATCAATAATTTATGCAATTAAATTCATCAGTCTTTTTCTTACTGTTTCATGTTTCATAGTAGTTATCTATGAAGTCTTACTGGTAGAATAATATTATATAGTCTTTTTCAAGTTTGAAATTTTTTTTTCCTGCATGAGGGATAAAAGAATTATTTTCTCTCTCTCTCTCTCTTTTTTTTTACTCACGCCAAGGGAAGTCATATTTGCATTCAAGTTGAATTTTTTTCTCATTCTAAGTTCACTAAGGATATGGCCCATAAATCCTAGGTTGGTGCAACCTTTTTATTTGATTTGCTCACTTTTTTCAGGCCCAAAGTTTTGCCTTTCTCCCCAGTATATATTGTACTCAATAAGAGTCTCAAAATTACCAGGATTGAACAATGGTTTGGAGTGGCTACTAATTTCCTTGATAATCACTCAGGATTCAAGATTCTGGCTTCATTTTAAGCCTAAAGAATTTCCAAAAATTTCTTGCAGTATAATTTACTCATTTGAACAGGTTTTTAAGACTTTTTTCTCATAATGTTTATATATCTATATATGTATATATAGATTTATTTATTAGCAAAAAATAGTTCTTTTTTCTTTCTTGTGTGTGTGTGTGTTTCCTTTTTGAGATACCTAGCCAGCCTGGGCCCGGTCAGTCAAGGCTAACTCAGTGACCGCATGGACTGTTGCCCCTCAAGACTCCTCTGTCCATGGAATTTTCTAGGTAAGAATACTGAAATGAATTTCCATTTCCTACTCCAGAGAATCTTCCTAATCCAGGGATGGAACCCATGTGTCTTGTGTGTCCTGCATTGGCAAGCAGATTCTTTACTAACTGTGTGACCTGGGAAACCTGAAGATATCTATAACATTAACATTTTTTTCTTAAAGAAGTCTCATAACTAATTGTTTTTTTAAACTTTTAACTATGCATGCGATAGAAAATATGTTGTTGTTGCTGTTCAGTCACTAAGTTGTGTCTGACTCTTTGTGACCCAATAGATTTCAGGCTCCTATGTCTTGACTGTCTCCCTAAGTTTGCTCAGATTCATGTTTGTTGAGTCCGTGATGCTATCTAACCATCTCATCCTCTGGCACCTCCTTCTCCTTTCACCTTTAGTCTTTCCTGGCATCAAGGTCTTCTCCAACTAGTTGGCTATAGGTATCCGGTGGCCAAAGTATTGGAGCTTCAGCTTCAGCATCAGTCCTCCTAATGAACATTTAGGGTTAATTTCCTTTAGGCTTGATGGGTTGGGTCTCCTTGGGACTAGAGTTAGGGTTAAGGTCAGGGTCTCTCAAGAGTCTTCTCCAGCACCACAATTCAAAGCATCGATTCTTCTTCAATGCTCAGCCTTCTTTATGGTCCAACTTTCACATCCATACATGACTACTGGAAAAACCATATCTTTGACTATATGGATCTTTGTTGCCAAAGTAATGTCTCTGCTTTTTATACACTATCTAATTTTACCATAGTTTTCCTTCCAAGGAGCAAACATCTTTTAATTCCATGGCTATAGTCAAGGTCTGCAGTGATTTTGGACTCTGAGAAAATAAAATCTGTTACTGCTTCTGCTTTTCCCTTTCTATCATATTCTCCACAAATTGATGGAACTGATCTTGGGATTTTTTTGTTTTTTTGAATGTTGAGTTTCAAGCCAGCTTTTTCACTTTCTTCTTTAAGCTTCATGAAGAGGCTCTTCAGATACTCTTCACTTTCTACCAATAGAGTGGTGTCATGGGCATTTCAGGTTGCTGATATTTCTGCTGGTAATTTTAATTCCAACTTGTTATTCATCCAGCCCAGAATTTCCCATGATGTATTCTGTATATATGTTAAATAAGTAGGGTGACAATGTACAGCCTTGTTGTACTCCTTTCCCAATTTTGAACCAGTCAGTTGTTCCATGTTAGATTCTGTTGCTTCTTGACCCATATACAGGTTACTCATGAGACAGGTAAGGTGCTCTAGTACTCCCATCTCTTTAAGAATTTTGCAAAGTTTGTTGTGATTCACACAGTCAAAGGTTTTAGCAAAGTCAATGAAGCAGAAGTAGATCTTTTTTCCTGGAATTCCATTGATTTTTCTATGATCCAACAAAGGCAATTTGGTCTCTGGTTCCTCTGCCTTTTCAAAAATTCAGCTTATACTTCTGAAATTTCTCAGTTCATGTAGTACTGAAGCCTTGCTTGAAGGATTTTGATCATAAACTTACTAGCACGTGAAATGAGTGCAATTGTACAGTAGTTTGGACATTTTTGGCATTGTCCTTCTTTGGGATTGGAAAGAAAAATGACCTTTTCCAGTCCTGTGATCACTGCTGAGTTTTCCGAATTTGCTGACATGTTGAATGCATCATTTTAGCAGCATCATCTTTTAGGATACTAAATAGCTCAGCTGGAATTTTGTCACCTCCCCTTGCTTTGCTCATAGTAATGCTTAATATACAGTATTTATTTACTTGTTTACTTAATTGTTAGGAAATGTTTTCTCATTAGAAATAATTTCTACTGATGGATATCTAGCTTACTTCCATGTCCCGGTTATTATAAACAGTGTTGCAATGAACATTGGGGTAAATGTGTCTCTTTCAATTCTGGTTTCCTCGAAACATGTATAATATCATATATGAAACGAATCGCCAGTCCAGGTTCAATGAATGATACTGGATGCTTGGGGCTGGTGCACTGAGACGACCCAGAGTGATGGTATGGGGAGGGAGGAGAGAGGGCGGTTCAGGATGGGGAACACAGGCATACCTGTGGTGGATTCATATTGATGTATGGCAAAACCAATACAATATTGTAAAGTAATTAACCTCCAATTAAAATAAATGAATTTATATTAAAAAAATACAATAAATGAAAAAGTGGAGTGAAAAAAAAGAAATAATTTCTAATGAGAAATGTTTTCTCATCAGAATCTGTTCATGAATGGTTCATTACTTTGATAAATATAATTTTTATATTAAATTAATTCCCTAACATGAAATCTTAGTGGAAACATTTATATGGAAAACTAGAGAGTCCTTTGAAAAGATGTTAGCAAAAATATTAGTATAAAAATGTTTATAGTGTCTGTGGTCTTAAATCTGTATACCTACAAGGAGGAAAGTTTCCACATTCTGAAAACACAAATATTGTTTCAGTGTATTTCTGGTATTAATAACAAGATGAGGTGGTTGGATGGCATCATTATCTCAATGGATGTGAGTCAGCAAATTGCAGGAGATAGTGGAGGTCAGGGAAACCTAGGGTCCATGGGGTTGCAAAGAGTCAGACACATTTGAGTGACTGAACAGCAACAGCAACACCCTCATTAAATCATCAATCATCTTTCCTTATTTTGTTTATTGATTGTTCCCAATCTCTTGCTCCATAGCCCCAGGCTGTCCCAGGCTGGTCCTTGTCACACTCTTTCCCCTATCAGATCAGACAAATATACAGCTGTATCCTGTGGTGGCCTTTGACCATCTCATGCAAGGATGCCTTGTGTGTGGGTTCTATCTGCATTATTGTCACCACCAAAACTAAAACTGCTATTTTACTGAGCACTTACAATGTGTCAGATGGCATATTGAATAATTGATGTCATGAGAAAAAAAGTTTTAAATTCCATATTTAGATTAAAAAAACAAAAACTGAAACAGCAAGGTCAGAGAGCCTCTCTATCCACCAGGCAGAGTTTGGGTTGTATTCAGCCCTTTCTGTCATTCATTGAGATATTGCCCACCATAAGGAGCAATCTGCAGGAGGCAATTGCTACTGTGTGTCCGGGATCAAATACAGTATTTTCCCAATCATTCTGCTTGTGATTTCTCTGAGATATTTTTTAAATATCCAAGACATTCTGCTTTGCGGGCTCAGTCTTTATGGGTTGCACTTTCAGAGCTGTGTCAGTTTAGCTAATGCTGCATTTCAACTACCTCAACACTAGCAAGGTGAAACAAGAGTCATGTTATCAATCTTACAATCCTGTGGGCTGGAGGGATGTTTCTTCTGATCTGATCTCCACTGGACTTTTCATGCATCATTGGTCAGCTGTGAGCCAAGCTGGTTTCAGGGCTTGGGATGGTCTCACTGGTGTTTCTGGTAGCTAGTTGGCTGTCAGTAGGATGCCTTGCTTCTCCTCCACTTGACTCCCACAGGCCAGCTTGGGCTTCTTCATATGGCAGCCCTAGGATTCCAGGAACACCAAGTGAGCAAGCCCTACTCACAAGTGCTTTTAAATGGCTCCTTGAGGTATTTGCTAATACCCCATTTGCCAAAGCAAGCCACATGGCCAACTCAGTTTCACATGATAGAGAAAAGGAGTCTGGCACAGAGGAAAGGGGAGTGCATTCAGGCACAGAGAGATTTTGCAGCCATTTTGCAATCTATCACAATTATGATTCGCTGTTTCTGTTTTACTTGCTATTTCACACATCCTGAAAATAAATAAGTTGTGACAATCCTTTCACGTGGGCATGCCTTCTGCAAAAATTCCATGATTACTTTCTGCAAGATGTCTCCTGTGGGGATTGTTACAAACCCTGTTGCCCTCAGGTGGAACAAGAACACTTTTAGGACTTAGTGCTCATGGAAAATCTCACCCTCACCATTCATAAAGCTTGTTTCCTGAGTCATGTCAAACGTCCCCACCCCTCTGTCCCATTGCTTGCTGGATATCACAATTTGATTCAAAATCTCTCTGCTGTTGCTCTCACTGTGATCCTGTGGTTCAAGTGACATACTCATTTAGGTGGGCATGGCCTTAGGATTGGAGTTAATACCTTCTCTAATTCTCTGGTAATACAGTTTAAGTCATAGCCTCTAAATAAGGTATATACATATTTTAATTGAGATACTTTCTTGATTATTCTGGAATTCTGGTATATGTAGCTACATATTAACCAGATTCTCATTGCTTTTAGAAACATAAACACCCACATACATGCACACACACACCCATCTATGATATATCTTCTAAATGATACCAGAAAATGGGTATATATTTCATCTTACTCATTAGGTAACTGAATCTGAGAATTTATTTATATAAACTGATTTAGAATCAAAGATATTGGTTTCAAATTGAGCTTTACCAGTTAATGACTGGGCAAATTTGTTTAAACTTAATATATTTAATCTAAAAATAATGCGAAGTTAATACATACCTCATGTTACTTGGGCTTCCCTGGTGGCTCAGATGGTAAAGCGTCTGCCTACAATGCGGGAGACCTAGGTTTAATCCCTAGGTCAGGAAGATCCCCTGGAGAAGGAAATGGCAACCCACTCCAGTACTCTTGCCTGGAAAATCACATAAACGGAGGAGTCTGGTAGGCTATAGTCCATGGGGTCACAAAGAGTCGGACATGACTGAACGACTTTACTTTCTTTCATGTTACTATAGCATGATATTAGATAATGTGTGTAAGAAAGCACTGTAAGGTTATCAGTTCAATTCAGTTCAGTTCAGTTGCTCAGTCGTGTCCGACTCTTTGCCACCCCATGAATTGCAACACGCCAGGCCTCCCTGTCCATCACCAGCTCCCTGAGTTCACCCAAACTCATGTGAAAACTCATGCCATTCAGCCATCTCATCCTCTGTTGTCCCCTTCTCCTCCTGCTCCCAATCCTTCCCAGCAACAGGGTCTTTTCCAATGAATTGACTCTTCACATGAGGTGGCCAAAGTATTGGAATTTCAGCCTTAGCATCAGTCCTTAAAGAATATTTATGGAAGTCAGTGTGTTTCAGTTGGAAACTGTAGAGCCCTGGGTTTATGAGCTCAGTCAGTCTTGGACTGGAGTTAAATGGGGTGGGGGGGAATGAAGAAAAAAGGGATGTATCACTAATTTTTAACTCCAAGTTCAACTGCATAAACATCTTTGGACACACACAGCCTGCCAGACACAGCGACCAAGAGCGCTAAGGAAGTTAGATCTTGGATTAACGGCACTTACCAAAAAGAAAATTTAAAAAGTGATTTCCCCAAATAAATTTAAACATCTAATTTTCAGTGCTTGGACTAGAGTTCAGTTCAGTTCAGTCGCTCAGTCGTGTTCAACTCTTTGCGAACCCCATGAATCACAGTACGCCAGGCCTCCCTGTCCATCACCATATCCTGGAGCTCACTCAGACTCATGTCCATCAAGTCCGTGATGCCATCCAGCCATCTCATCCTCTGTCGACCCCTTCTCCTCCTGCCCCCAATCCCTCCCAGCATCAGAGTCTTTTCCAATGAGTCAACTCTTCTCATGAGGTGTCCAAAGTACTGGAGTTTCAGCTTTAGCATCATTCCTTCCAAAGAAATCCCAGGGCTGATCTCCTTCAGAATGGACTGGTTGGATCGCCTTGCAGTCCAAGGGACTCTCAAGAGTCTTCTCCAACACCACACTTCAAAAGCATCAATTCTTCGGTGCTCAGCCTTCTTCACAGTCCAACTCTCACATCCATACATGACCACAGGAAAAACCATAGCCTTGACTAGACGGACTGTAGTCGGCAAAGTAATGTCTCTCCTTTTGAATAGACTATCTAGGTTGGTCATAACTTTTCTTCCAAGGAGTAAGCGTCTTTTAATTTCATGGCTGCAGTCACCATCTGCAGTGATTTTGGAGCCCAACAAAATAAAGTCTGACACTGTTCCTACTGTTTCCTCATCTATTTCCCATGAAGTGATGGGACTGGATGCCATGATCTTCGTTTTCTGAATGTTGAGCTTTAAGTCAACATTTTCACTCTCCTCTTTCACTTTCATCAAGAGGCTTTTTAGCTCCTCTTCACTTTTTGCCATAAGGGTGGTGTCATCTGCATATCTGAGGTTATTGATATTTCTCCCAGCAATCTTGATTCCAGCTTGTGTTTCTTCCAGCCCAGCGTTTCTCATGATGTACTCTGCATATAAGTTAAATAAGCAGGGTGACAATATACAGCCTTGATGTACTCCTTTTCCTATTTGGAACCAGCCTGTTGTTCCAAGTCCCATTCTAACTGTTGCTTCCTGACCTGCACACAGATTTCTCAAGAGGCAGGTCAGGTGGTCTGGTATTCTCATCTCTTTCAGACTAGAATACTTTCTTTCAAGTATCTTTGCTGTAGAATTTCTAATATTGATTTTTTTTAAAACAAAATTTTCATCCAGAGACTTGATAACAGAGGAAAAATTGGGCATGGAAATATTTTTGTTGTTGTTCAGTCACTAAATGGTGTCTGACTCTTTGTGACCCCATGGACTGTAGCACTTCTAGGCTTCCCTATCCTTCACTATCTCCCTGAGTTTGTTCTTTGAGTCTGTGATGCTATCTCACTGTCTCATCCTCTGCCACCCACTTCTCCTTTTGCCTTCAATCTTTCCCAGCATCTTTTTTCCCAGGGTCTTTCCAATGAGTCAGCTCTTTGCTTCAGGTGGTCAAAGTATTGGGGCTTCAGCTTTAGCATCAGTCCTTCCAATGAATGTTCAGAGTTGATTTCCTTTAGGATTTGACTGGCTGGATCTCCTTGTAGTACAAGGGACTCTCAAGAGTCTTCTCCACCACCACAATTTGAAAGTATAAAGTCTTCAAAATCCACATATTCATGTTTAATTGCACGTCTTTACTTTCTTCATTTGTAAACCAAACTGGGTGGTTGGAGAGGATTCCTTCCCAGCTATCCTGTATCAGTTTCTTTACATTGATTTCTGAGTTATCACTGGATTCAAGCCTGTGAATGAACAGATAATCCCCCCTTCAATCCATCTTTCAGATCTACCTCGTGCAAATATTTTCTTGTTCATTAACCATTCATGAGCATTTCTTCAAAGTACATTGAATTATTCATACACAAATAGATGTTCGGGAACTCTGTGACTGCGAATGCTTAGCATGGTCTGATAGTGAAATATGCTTTGATAGTTCAAGAATTTGAAGTTAAAAAATGTCTCCTACCTAAAGAATGATTTGTGGAAGAAGAACAAGGTTTTGGCTTCCCAGTAAACAACCTCAAAATGAAGATGATACCTTTGCCTCAGTTTGGAAAATATAAAATTTAGTAATTCCAGTAATAGTTGTTATATACATATGCATACAAACACACACACACACACACATACACCCACATACATATAGACATGGATGTATATATTTTCATGAATTTTGATAAAATTTGGCCAATTACTTTTTTCTCTGTATGTTTCATCAAAACAAATAATCAAAACAAACAAAAATCTGACTTCGTTATCAAAGCAGCATCCCTGTACTCTTTCTTGAGGAGGATGGCAACAAAAATGGTAAAACTAGTAACAGCAAGAGAAAATATTTTGCCCGTGCACACAACTCAAAAACTACTGCTCAGTCTTTTTGTCCAAAAGCAGGCATTTAATAACTTCAATTAAACTTTCAGTGAACTTCAATTGAAAGCCTTCCTGAAGGCCTTTCCCTAAAGGAATCACTACAGTATCATAAAACAGCTTTGTCTTTCTTTTTATTTTTTTCTTTATTTTCTCTCTCTCTCTTTTTCTTTGACTCTTTCCAGCAAAAGAGCAAATCAAGTGATTGGCATTCAGTGAAAGAGGAACCACCTTACCTGCCACAGGCAACTTCATTTCTCAACACAATTATTTTTGTAATTGCTTTTTTTTAAAGGGGGAAACCTATATTCTCAGTAACAACAATAGCATTGGAAAACTAATTATAGATCCTCTTTCTTTCTGTAATTTAGACTGAGTTGTATTCACAAAATTATCTTCTGCCTGAAAAAAAAAAATAGTGCTTCTAGCTGCATGCTTCATTTTCAGGTCAATGAATAGAGAAAGACTGACTTCTCCTAATTTCTCAAAGAATGCAGTGAATTTAAGTACTCAAAGGAATTGGGCTGGATGCATTCTTATTAAAATTAGGAAATTTAATGAGGAATTTCAACCAGCTATCTGGGTTGACATAAGACTGAGAAGCAGCAAGGAGAAAAGGAATGTCATCTGAGCCTCATTTAAGAAACACGACACAACACTAGGGTCAAGTCTGCAGAGGGATGGACTACATCACCCAGAATTCAGCGTTCTCGAAGGACATCTTATCCTTCGTCAAGTATCTCCACTGACACCATCTGTAAACTACAGTATTATTCCTTTAGCAACTTTAAAAATAAATTTGTGGCACTACAGGCAAACTCTGTCCATTCCTAAAATGTCAAATTAATCACTTTTTTTTTTTGAATGAGACATTCTTCCTTGAATTGAGCCTTCTGCTTCTTTGACAGAATAAAGTTTTTCTACAAGAATAAGTAGTTATCTGTGTGCATTAATAAATTCTGAGCAAAACACTGGCTGTTTTCACAATCCAAGTGTTCCTTCTTCCTTTTAAGCATTTAATGAGGATACTTGGTGTATAGGCAAAAAAAAAAAAAAAAAAAAAGAATCTTTTAAAATAACCTTTTTTTAGCAATTTTTAAAAAAGATTTTTTTCTAATTGATCAGTTTTTTTTTTTTTTTTTTTCGGTTGCATTGGGTCTTTGTTACTGTGCTTGGGCTTTCTCTAGTTGCGATGATTGGTGACTACTCCTCATTGTGGTGAACAGGCTTCTCGCTGCAGTGGATTCTTTTGCTGTGGCCCACAGACTATGTATTTGGGCTTCAGTAGTTGTGGCACATGGGCTAAGCTGCTTCATGGCATGCGGAATCTTCCCAGATCAAGGATCAACCCATTGCGCCCTGGACTGGCAGGTGGATTCTTATTCACTGCGCCACCAGGTAAGTCCCGCCCCCCTCCCGAAAGGAACATTTTAATCAACTTATTAAAGAGAGATTTTATTCATTTCTACTAGAATGATTACTGTGTATGATAATGAGGGAGCCGCTACCTATTGGCTATAGTGGTTCATGAATGTGCTATACATCTCATTTTGAGGACATTATTAAAACACCTGTGGCAGATTCAAGTCAATGTATGGCAAAACTAATACAATATTGTAAAGTAAAAATAATAATAATAATAATAATAAATGACATAAATAAAAATAAAAGACAAGTTAAAAAAATCTTTATTCTAAAATAGTTTTAAGTTTATAATAAAACTGAGAGGAAGGTACAGAGATTTCCCATAGATCCCCTGACTCCATACATGAATAGCCATCCCCATTATCAACATTTCTTACAACAGTGTCACTTTTTTTTGTTTTGAATCAAGGATGAACCTACATTGGCTCATAATAACTACCCAATGCCCATGGTCTTCCTTGGGGCTCACTCTTGGTGCTGTACATTTTATGAGTTTTTCCAAGTATATAGTGACAAATATCCATCATTAGAGCATCATGCAGAGGAGTTTCACTGCCTTAAACATCCTTTGTAGTCTGCTTATTCACTTATTTTTCCCTCACCCTGGGAGCCACTGATCTTTTTTGGCTCCAAAGTTTTACCTCTTCCGGAATGTCATATAGTTGGAATCATGCAGTATGGAGTGTTCTTAGATTGGCTTCTTTTCTTAGTTATGTATTTAAGGTTCCTCCATATCTTTTTGGAATTCCCTGCTGGCTCAGTTGATAAAGACTCCACCTGCAGTGTGGGAGACCTGGGTTTGACCCCTGGGTTGGGAAGATTCCCCTGGAGGAAGGTATGACAACCCAGTCTAAAATTCTTGCCTGGAGACTCCCCATGG
This sequence comes from Capra hircus, assembly GCF_001704415.2. Classification (NCBI taxonomy): domain Eukaryota; kingdom Metazoa; phylum Chordata; class Mammalia; order Artiodactyla; family Bovidae; genus Capra; species Capra hircus. The sequence goes on from NC_030813.1 coordinate 107,154,243, forward strand.
ACAGAGGAGCCTGGCAGACTCCAGTCCATGGGGTTCCAAAGAGCCATCTCGATAGCTAATTTCTTTTATTTCTGAACAGCATCCCAGGTCTGGATGTATCACAGTCTCTTTATCCATTCACTACTGAAGAACTTTTTGCAGATGCTGAAATATCGTTGCATATCTGGGATAAACCTGACTTTATCATGGTGCATGATCTTTTTAATGTATTGTTGGACACAGATTGCTAGTCTTTTGTTGAGGATTTTTGCATTTATGTTCATCAGTGACATTGGCCTGTAATTTATTTTCTTTTTTTTTTTTTTAATAATTTTGTGTGGTTTTGGTATCAGAGTGATGGTGGCTTCATAAAATGAGTTTGGAAATTTTCCTTCCTCTGCAGTTCTTTTGGAACAGTTTTGGAAGGATAGGTGTTAAGTTCTCTGAATGCTTTATAAAACACGCCTGTGAAGCCATCAGGTCCTGGACTTTTATTTGTTGCGAGGTTTTCAACCACCGTTTCAATTTCAGTGCTTGTGATTGATGTGTTCATATTTTCTGTTTCTTTCTGGTTCAGTCTAAGGAGACTATACCTTTCTAAGAATCTATCCATTTCTTCCAGGTTGTCCATTTTAATGGCATACAGTTGTTTATAGTAGTCTTTTGTGATCCTTATTGTTTTTGTGGAGTTAGTTGTAGCTTCTCCTTTTATGTGTCTAATTTTATTGATTTGAGTCTTCTCACTTTTTATTTTTTCTTTCTTGGTGAGTCTAGCTAAGGGTTTATCAACTTTGTTAATATTTTCAAAAAACCAGCTTTCAGTCTCATTGATCTTCACAATTGTTTCCTTTGTCTCTCTTTATTTCTGCTCTAATCTTTATAATTTCCTTGAAGGACATCTTATTTACTTCCAAATTTTAGTAATTATGAGTAAAACTGCTATAAACATCTGTGTGAAGGTTTTCTGTGGATATAAGATTTTAGCTCCTGTGTGTAAATGCCAGGAGCATGGTTGCTGGATTACATGGGAAAATTGTGATTTTGTTTTAGCTCTGTAATTAATCACCATATTATCTTCCATAGTGTCTGTACCATTTTGTATTCCCACAAACAATATATGAAAGTTCCAGTTGCTCAACATCCTTGTCAGCATTTGGTATTGTCAGTGTGTTCCAGATTTTAGCCATTTTAATAGATATGTAGTAGTGTCTAACTGTTTTTTGCTTGCATATTTTATTTTGAATTTCTCTGATGACATATGCTGTAGAACATCTCTTTATATGCTAATGTGCCATCTATATATACATATATATATATATTTTTTCCATTTGGTGAGGAAACTATTAAGGTCTTTGGTCCATGTTTAATCAGGTTGTTCAATATCCCATTTTAATTTCTCTCATGGATGTGTCGCAAACTAAGATACTCATTTTGTACCTTAGAAATTCAGGTACAGAGAGGTTAAAAAATGATTTCTGGTTACACATAGCCTGAATTAAAATTCCTTTCTGAGAAGGTTTGTCACCCATGCTCAACGGTTTTTATCACACTGCCTTCTAGAAATAATGCTGAGAGTTATTAGAGACAATTAACACTTGGTACCCCTGCACTGTGCGGCTCACGTCAGCTCATTCCAGTGCTGCTCCTGGATGATCTTACAGATTCTACTCATCCCTTGATCTCCTTACCCCATAATTATTGAATCTATCCTGATTGTAATGGGAGGCACTTATGCTGCTTCTATCCTTCTCATATGGGGGCAAGTACTAATATTATTTCCCCTTCTTGGGAGTAACTAGGTTCAGGCCCTTCTTTTCAAGTCACTACTAGCTTGCTTTCCAAGTGTTCAATGTCTTCCTTAACCTCAACCCAGACACAAAGGTCTTCTTACTTATGAACAGATTTTCAGAAGCTCTGACAACCTGGACTTCTATGTATCACTAATTATCCAGGTTAAGATGATAGCTGATTTTAATATCATGCCTGATAGCACTTCCCACCCCCCAGCTGCTTCCCACGTTCCAGTCACCATTCCCCTGGGAAGACTCGCAAATAAAATAACTATAGAAAGTGTATAACTGCAGATCACAGAAGCTAGAGGCCACATTCTGGTGGAGGAATGGTGGTTTCTCATGACAACATCATGGATAAAGATATGTCGAGAATCCCATTCTTTGATCTCTTCCAGATGCTCTCAGCTTTGAACAAGAGCAGGTAGGAGGACAGTGGCAAGTCCAGTCTTCCTGTTACCTGGGTCCTTTCACACAAGATCTATTTTGTCAGTTCAGTCTGACTCAGGGTCACAGCCTGGAGGCTACTGAGGACAACATTAGCCTTTAACTCTTTGATTCCTGATCTTAGGAAAATCTTCAAGTATTTTCATTTTTTTAGGTTTTATTTCCTTTGATAGAATTGAGGCAAGATTCAATGTTGTCAATAGTATATTAACCCCAGAGAAAAGCAATGAAAAATCAACACCAGATACCATGGGCAATTCACCCTTAAAGATAGAGATATGTGTAGCTTCAAAGGCCTTTTGCAATCTCTCTTCTCCTGAATTTATTTCTAGGGTCCCATGGCAAAGCTGAACCCAGGTTGTCCACAGTGGGTAGGTGTGTCTCAAGTCCCATGGGAAGAAAACACACCTCTTTCCAAAGAGAGCCATTTGCTTCCCTGCCTGATTTATGCACCTGTCCTCTCTTCTACTAGTGCCTTCTGGGGTCACCAGAAAGATGGGTTTTACACTGAGTCCACCCAGAAGTGGCTCCAGATAGGAGACTCTGAGTGAAAGAGTTTATTTGGGAAATTGGGAGGTGACCCCAGAAAGCACTAGGAGAAGAGAGGACAGGTGAGTAAAGCAGGCAGGGAAGGAAATGGATCTCTTTGGGAAGAGAGGTGTGTTTTCTTCCCATGGGACTTGAGACACACCTCCCCACTGTGGACAGCCTGTGTTCAGCTTTGCCATGGGACACTTGGGTACAGTATGGAGTGTGCTGCTGTGTCATCCTGCCTAGGGGCTGAGGAGGCAGTCTTCTTGTCCTCCAATTCCCATTGGTCAGTGGTGGAGGGGCACAACCGGGGCCTTAGCTCTCAGTACTCTGGAGGTGAAGGTATAAAAGCCCCATAGGTAGAGAGGCCTAAATGTTGCAGCAGGAGAATGCTAGAAAGTACTGGAAAGGTGAGTGCCAAGAGGAGGTGCACAGAGCACCAGTCAAACCTAGTGCAATGTGTTGCTTTTCAAGCTCAACTGGAAGCTCAGTGCTGGATGCCCAACCACATTCAGGAAGCAATGTGAGGAGAAGGAAAGACTGAAAGCTTGAAACCATAGATGAGAGACCTGCATTTCAATCCTAATCTGCAAGTAAAGAGGGAAATGACTTGATGCTCGTGAATCTCAGTGAAAAATAACAATAGTTTCATGCAATTTGAGAAATTCAAGGAAATACTGTATGTAAAATTTCTGGCTCTTTGACCTTATTACTAACTTTCCTTCTAAGTGATAGCCAGGGTTGTAAAGCATCTGCCCTAGATCCTGCCTAGGGTTTTCCAACAGTTTCCATTTCCAATAGGAAAAACACTTCTTTCCTTTAGGCAACTGATTTGCAGAATAGCTCCATTCTTCCCATGATACCTTATCCCATCCCCTCCTGAAATGGATGTATTTTTAGCCTTCTATACCAGCCGAAAATCCTCCAATGAATACAACAGTGGCATTTGTACAATACGAATGTCATATCTTGATCCAAATTTCCCACTAAGGTATGAGGAATGGAACCTCAGTAATTGGCATTTGATGGTGCTAAGGATGGAAAAGCATGTTTCATATGTTCTTGAATCAAAACATTAAAACAAGAGCTGAGTTGTGAGGACTTCCCTGGTGGTCCAGTGGTTGAGAATACACCTTCCAATGCAAATGACATAGGTTCAATCCCAGATTCCACATGCTGCAACTAAGACCCGAAGCAACTAAATAAAAATTTTTTTAAAGAAAAAGCAGACTTTTTTTTTTATAAAGAGCAAGGATGAGGTATAGATCAACAAACAAAAAATGAAATATGAATTGCATATTGAAATAAATAATAAGGCCAAAGCATTTAAAGAGACCTACAGTGTGGAGTCAAGTTTGAGGCAGATGGTTGACAAAGCGAGCAATATATAGTGCTTGAATGCTTTATGGAGACACTTTCACAGACTTGTTCACATCTGTATGCTCCAGCATCTAGAAAGAGTATAATATCAGCCACAGTGATTGAATGAATGAGTAGCATAGTGAACTATCCGAGGGTGAGCCTTGTGAGATATTTATGGAGGGACAACAATGCAAACATGGGTCAAGAATAGAGCTATTGCTTGCAAAAGCAGAAGGTATCCTCTCATACTTTTTTTTTTTTTTTTTGCCTTGCCAATTATTGCCTTCCTTCATAGCAGCAAACTCATCTTACCAGTCCTTGTGCAAATCTGACACTTCATTAACTCTGCCTCACCAGTTACCTTGTGTTTCCATTGCTGGAGACTTTCCTTCCTTTAGATTAAAGAAACTCCTTCAAGAAAAGTGATATCTCTATTCTGTAACCAACCCCAATATCTCATGTCTCCAGAATGCCTTTGAATAGCACTTCATCCTGGACACACACACACGCACACATACTTGGTCTATAAAAGTCCTCTGATAATTTTCTAGTTAATGAAATTCTCATATACCTTCATCTTGCAGAAGCTGGTGTTACTTCCATCAGCTCCTCACAGAATTTGGTCTGACTCATTATTATTATATCTAAGTATTACTATATATATATAAAATATATTATACTCTATAGTATATCCATTATACTCTATGGCTTTTTATTAGAACTTATATCTTGTTGTGTATTTACATTTGCTTTTTAATAATTACAACAAGGATCATGTATGTGTGTTTGTGTTCTGTACATTTAAAATGCAATCTATAGATGCAACATTCATCTTTAGATCTGAGAAATTATGTCAAGAAAGATCTAACTATATGGAGAGATAGTCCATATATATGGGTTGGAAGACTCAATATTTTCAAAATGTTCATTTTCCCCAACTTGACCTATAAATTCAACATAATCTCAGTTTAAAAAAAAAAATAGCAAGTTACCTTGTAGATGTCAATAAGCTGATTTTTAAGTTTATATAGAGAAACAAAGACCCAGAATAGTCAGCACAACATTGAAGGAGAAGAACAAAGTGGTAACACAGACATCACCCAACTTCAAGACTCCCCATAAAGCTATAGTGATCAAGGCAGAGTGACACTGGCAAAAGACTAGATGAATAAATCAATGGAACAAAATGAAAAGCCCCAAACAGACCCAGACAAGTATAGTCAACTGCTCACTGACGCAGGAGCAAAGGCTATTTAATGGAGAAAGGATGGTCTTTACAACACATGGCACCAGAACAATTGGGCATCTATATACCAAGCAATACTTTAAATATATACATCCAATACTTTGGCCACCTGATGCAGAACTGATTTATTGGAAAAGACTCTGAGGCTGGGAAAGTTTGAAGTCAGGAGGAGAAGGGGATGACAGAGGATGAGATGGTTGGATAGCATCACTGGCTTGATGGACATGAGTTTGAGCAAACTCTGGGAGTTGGTGATGGACAGGGAAGCCTGGTGGCTTCAGTCCATGGGATTGCAAAAAGTTGGACATGACTGAGTGACTGAACTGAACTGACACCAAGCAATGAATCTAGATACAAACTTAATTAAAAATGGGTCATACACAAAAATATAAAAGGCAAAACTATAGAGCTCCTAGAAGACAGCATAGGAAAAATACAGAGAAACTTGGGTTTGGAGATGATATTTTAGCTGCAATATCAAAACTATGAGCCAGTGATTTAATTAACCTTAGTTAGTTAGTTAGTTCAGTTGCTCAGTGCTGTCTGACTCTTTGCGACCCCATGAACTGCAGCATTCCAGGCCTCCCTGTCCATCACCAACTCCCAGAGTTCACTCAAACTCATGTCCATTAAGTTGGTGATGCCACCCAACCACCTCATCCTCTGTTGTCCCCTTGTCCTCCTGCCCTCAATCTTTCCCAGCATCAGGGTCTTTTCAAATGAGTCAGCTCTTCACTTTAGGTGGCCAAAGTATTGGAGCTTCAGCTTCAACATCAGCCCTTCCAATGAACACCCAGGTCTAATCTCCTTTAGGATAGACTGGTTGGATCTCCAGTCCTTTATAAAATATGTGTTTCAAAGATGCTTCCTCAGTTTGTAGATCATCTAATTCTGTCAAAGATACTTTTAAGAGAATGAAAAGATGATCTACAAATTGAGGATGCATCTTTGAAACATGTATTTTATAAAGAACTACATCCGTACTATACAAAGAACTCTTAAAATTCAACAATAAGAAAACAGACAACCCATTAAAATAGGGAAAAAATCTGGAAGCCTCACTAAGAAAGATATACAGATGGAAAAAAGCACATGAAAATATGTTCAACATCAAATGTCTTCAGGAAGTTGCAAATTAAAACAATAACATAGCACTACACATCCATCAGAAGGGCTAAAATCCAAAACATTGGCAGCATAAAATGCTGGCAAGAATCTGGTGTAAAAGGAGCTTTCATGCACTCTTGGTAAGAATACAAAACAGGCTGTCCTGATGACTCAGTGGTAAAGAATCCACCTGCTGATGCAAGAGACACGGGTTCTGTTCCTGGGTCAGGAAGATCCCCTGGAGAAGGAAATGGCAATGCACTTCAGTATTCTTGCATGGGAAATTTCATGGACAGAGGGACCTGGCAGGCTACAGTCGATGGGGTCACAAAGAGTCAGGCATGAATTAACGACTAAACAGCAACAAGAATATAAAATGATACAGCCACTTTGGAAGACAGTTTGGAGATGTTTAAAAAAAAAAACTAAATATAGTCTTACTAAACAATTATGTAACTGTGCTTCATGGTACTTACCCAAATGAACTGAAGTTTTGTGTCCACACAAAAGCCTGCATACAAATGTTTGCAGCAGCTTAGTTCACAATTGTCAAAACTCAGATGCAACTAAGATGCGGTTCAACAGGTAAATAGATAAACTGTGGTACATCCAGACCATGGGATATTATTCAGAAATAAAAAGCAATAAGCTATCAAGCCATGAAAAGACCCAAAGGAAACAAGGGCCTGTTGCTAAGTGAAAGAAGCCGATCTGACAAAGGCTCCATACTGTGTGATTACAATTACATGAAGTTTTGGAAAAGGCAAAATTAAAGTGACAATAAAAAGTGGCCAGTAGGGTCTGGTGTGGGGAGAAGGTAAGATGGATAAATAGGTGGAACACAGGGTCTTTTTTATGGCAGTGAAACTATCTTGTATGTTAGTATGTTGGTAAATATACACCAGTATGTATTTATCAAAACCTATGGAATGTATAACACAAGGAGTGAACCCTAATGTCAACAATGGACTTCAGCTAACAGTTCAGTATTGGCTCACCAATTGTAACAAATGTTCCACATCATTGCAAAACATTATACATTATTAGGAAAATTTGGGGAGTGGTAGTCGTAAGGAGGTATATGAGAAATCTTTGTACTTTCCGTCATTGTTCTGTAAACTTAAAATTGTTCTAAGAAAACAAAGCTGGATAAAAAATACTACTAAATAATTCACAATAAATAAATGGATCATGCCTTATGTCCTGAATTGAATAAATTTATCCTTGGAAAATTTGCCTTTCATTATTGCCTTACAATGGAGAAAGTGATAGCACCCCACTCCAGTACTCTTGCCTGGAAAATCCCATGGACAGAGGAGCCTGGTAGGCTGCGGCCCATGGGGTCGCTGAGTCGGACACGACTGAGTGACTTCCCGTTCACTTTTCACTTTCATGCATTAGAGAAGGAAATGGCAACCCACTCCAGTGTTCTTGCCTGGAGAATCCCAGGGATGGGGGAGCCTGGTGGGCTGCCATCTATGGGGTCACACAGAGTCGGACACGACTGAAATGACTTAGCAGCATTGCCTTACAAATTTAAAAAAAGCAACAAACAAACTCATGAAATACCACTCCCCAGAAATAAATACCAGTATGTTTGATAAATGTTTAAGAAATGAATGTTATCTATTTCTCTGGTCACTGTTCAGTTCTGACATTTAATTAACTATGATCTTGTCTTACTTACAGGAGTGCAGGTATTTTCGAACCAAGTTCTGTGTTTCTCCTAAGTCCATTTCAGAGTATCCTGTGTATAGTCTTTGCTGAACACATTCTTTTATTCATTGATTCATTGATCAATGTCGTGCCTCTCTCCGAGGCTCCTTCTGCACTTATGGCTCCTCAAATCTCAGTCCCACATGTATGATTACTATCAATTGAGTAAAAGGAAGTGTTTGCATAAACAGAAAGCTTTGTGATTGCCTCAGAATGACTGCAAGAAGCAGGGGAGAAGGAAAGAAACAAAACAAATATTGACAGATTCTGATGCCAGTCTCCCCCTCTGTCTGTGACTTGTGGGCCAGATAGAGATCTCCTCTAAGCCTCACTCTCTTCTCCTATGAAATGGGCCATTATTTAAGCAGACAGATCACCCTGCTCACAGCACATTAGGTAATTCTTAATTCTTTATCTCTGTACCATTCTTTTAGCTGACTCAAGAGCTCTCAATCTTGCACTGGACTCCTGCCAAACCAGTTAAATAGGTTTATTTTGATTCTGCCTCTCAGTTTAAGCTGTTCTTTCTGACCGAACAAGCCCCGGAGTTGAAGGCTTCCTATTTATAAACAACGTGACTCTCCTTTTTTTGTCAGAGACTCTATTTTTAGCTTTAGCAAAATCACCAAGATTTTGTGTCTGTTAAATTCATGCAGCAGAGACTTTTTTTAAACTAAAAAGTGGGATGCAAAATCATTTCCTGAAGAATAAAACTCTGCCCTTTAAGTTTTTCCTTAAGTAATTTAAAGACACATAGATAACGAGACTATCTACTATGATGTTGGAGCTGAGAGGGACTTAAAAAATTATCTGGTCCACCTCCTCTATTAAGGATATGAAAATTGAGTATCAGAAAGAAGCAATGTTCAAGGTCACACAGCTATCAGAAATTAGATTAACAGCAAAGTGCCTTAGTCTGTTTCACAAAAAAAAAAAAAAGCAAATAAAACTGCTTATGAGATTATTATTGATAAGTTATGGATAAATGCTTAAATTCTACTATTCATCTGGAGCCTGTGGGTGGAAGTTTCTTAAAATTAAAATCTCTGAATGAATCTGATATTCCAAAGGGTATAGCTTTAAGGCAGAGATAAGTTAGAAAACATGTAAGTATGGTATTTCCTTGAAATTTTGTTTCCCTGCAGGCAGAGAAGTAATAATACAAGGGTTCTAGCCATGCAAAGTATTTCTTGCTTTACGGACTTCTCTGTTCTTGAAGGTAAATACTGTATGCAGGTTGCTACTAGTAAAATGGGAAGGCGCAGACAAGTCCGGATCTGAACACTGCTATAAATTCACTTTCTCAGGCTGCCTCCCTCTCTGTATCCATTTCTTCCTTTCTCTGCTCAGCAAACTCCAGGAGGTGGTGAAGGACAGGGAAGCTTGGTGTGCTGCAGTCCATGAGGTCTCAAAGAGTCAGACACGACTTAGCGACTGAACAACTGCTCAGCAAAACTTTTCACCATAATTTGAATGGTGAGTTTTAAGACATAGATTTGAGTTTCGGGGAGGAAAAAACCCTCTAGTTTTAAACTAGAAAAGACTAGTTTTTTTTTTTTTTTTTTTTAACTTGAAAAGACTAGGGCTTCCCTGTGGCTCAGTAAAGAATCTGTCTGCAATGCAGGAGACCCAAGTTGAATCCCTGGATTGGGAAGATCCTCTGGAGAAGGAAATGGTAATCCACTGAAATATTTTTTCCCTGGGAAATTCCATAGACAGAGGCGCCTAGTGGGCTACAAGCCAAGGGGTTGCAAAGAGCTGTACGTAAATTAGCAACTAAACAGTAACAAGTTTTATTGAATTTTATTTGTCTTTGTAATCTCCTGATGACCTATCAAAGAGAAGTGGCTAACTAAGGCAGGACAACTATCCCTGAATCTCCAGGATTTATGCTTTCTACTATCTTAACATAATCCAACCTTAATTGCACCCTATTAAATCCTTAGTAAAGAGCACCTGTAATGTATCAGACACTACTTGAGGTACAGTACCTACCTTATTTTTAGTCTTCAACAACCCCTGCAAGAAAACAAAGAATTGAATGCTGACTATCAAGTCTTCTTATTCTCTAACACTAAAATGTGGTGGTGATTTAGTGCCAGTAGGTGTATGGGAAAGCTGTTCATGTACGTACTTAATCCCTAAGTCATGTCCAACTCTTGGGACTCCATGGACTATAGCCCACCAGGCTCCTCTGTCCATGGGATTTCCCAGACAAGCATATTGGAGCAGGTTGCTATTTCCTTCTCTGTATCACTAAAATGGAGGAAACAAATGCTGGCATTGAATAAAATGATACACTGTATTCATCATTCAAGTAACACCACCAAAGGCAACCCCAATCCTGCAGCTTAAAGATGACATTGTTTACAGTTGACCCTCCATATCCACAGATGAGTGACCCACAGATAGGGAGTGCCAACTCTACTATGCCATTTTATATAAGAGATCTGAGCATTCACAGATGTGAGTATCTTCAGGGGTCCTGGAAACAGTTGGATATTAAGGAATGACTCTGTTTTATACTTAGGGAAATTGAGGCTCATGGAAATTGTATTTGGTGCTCCGTTTCTAAGAGCTTAGTTGTAACGTAACAGAGTCTAGCTCAGGGATTGCATTTTCATATATAAATCTTCCCGTAACTGCAAGGATCTATATTTGGCTTGAGAAATGACTGATGTTCCCTTTGAGAAAACGCTTTTTAAAGGATACACGCATTGGTTCATGGGTGTGCCTGAGGTTCTGGGAATGAAGTGGAGCCATGGAGAGCCAGCTCAGGGGTTATGAGGAAGTTATTAAGACTCTCCATCCTGACCTTGCCATGGCTGAAAATAAATAGCAGCCTTCCTTAGAGATTTCTGGGGAAAAAAAAAAAAAAAAAAAACTCAGGAGGAGGGGCTGTGACTAAGGTGTCATGAATCCAGTTTTCCTAACCAGATGGGAAGGTCATGAACAAGGTAAGTAGAGAAAGCCTAATGACAACCAAAGCGTGTGATTTAAGGAAATCACCAACTTCAGTCCATAGAGTGATGTTTTCCAAAGTGCGTTATTTTAAAGTCATGTATGCAATACTCTTTGCTCTACCTAGAGTGTCAGTATTGTCTTTTCTGCCTTGTGAAAATATATTTGTTAATGCAATGATCCGGGTAAAAAGTCACTTCTGTGAAAGTGGTATTCATTCCCTAGTTACTCTTTCCTTCCCATGAAAATACATATTATTCTGTATTATAAATCGGATAATTAAGTTATCATTCTCTGTTTTTATTCATTTGGGTGCTTTCAGGGAAGCAGCTCTGCTACGAGTAATGTGAAAAAAAGGATACAGTTTAAGGATTAAGTCATAGGTAATTGTGGGAAGTGGAAATGAAGTGTAAGGAAGACAGTTGCCTCGATGTCTGGCAGTGAGAACTGAAGTCAGTGAAGGTCAGCAAGGCCAGTAATTAGGGAAAAATGTGGAAGTAAAATTACAAGCCAAATCCTGTAACGAAAACTGGAGTCCATGAGAACAAAAGGGAACCTACATCTGTCACTGCCTCCAACCTCAACAACATGGGTGACCTGCAGAGGAAACTGACATCCTTTGTTACAAGGCTGGAAGTTTACCCTGTCTAAGATTTGAAAAAAATCAAGAAATCCAGCAGGAGGTAGAGCAGCTGCAATTTTAGCACAAAATAAAGGCACTGATTTTGTCCCATGCTGGCAATTAAGTCAGCATATTGGCAACAAAATATAAATGTTGCAGTGATTTTTGTCACCTAAAACCAACATGTGGAAAATAATAACTGTGGTTTCACTTCTGCATTCCAAGGTGCACTCATTTTTTTTTTTTTTTCCCTTATGCTACTTTCTGAATGTGGCTTCACATAGAGAGGAGAATTCTGGAAAGGCCCAGTTTAATTAAATTAATATAATGTGAAGCCATTCTAGATTGTGATCTCCTCATGAAGATGTTGCTGCATGTCATATTCATTTTTGTAAGACCTTAAAGTGCATAAAGAGACATTACTTTGCCAGCAAATGTCCACCTAGTCAAGACTATGGTTTTCCAGTAGTCATGTATGGATGTGAGAGTTGGACTATAAAGAAAGCTGAGCGCCAAAGAATTGATGCTTTTAAACTGTGGTGTTGGAGAAGACTCTTGAGAGTCCCTTGGACTGCAAGGAGATCCAACCAGTCCATCCTAAAGGAGATCAGTCCTGGGTGTTCGTTCACTGGCCAGACTGATGTTGAAGCTGAAACTCCAATACTTTGGCCACCTGATGTGAAGAACTGACTCATTGGAAAAGACCCTGATGCTGGGAAAGATTGACGGCAGGAGGAAAAGGGGATGAGATGATTGGATGGCATCACCAACTCAATGGACATGAGTTTGGGTAGGCTCTGGGAGTTGGTGATGGACAGGGAGGCCTGGTGTGCTGCGGTTCATGGGGTGGCAAAGAGTCGGACATGACTGAGCAATGAAATGAACTGAACTGAACTGAAAGTGCATAACAGGCTTCCCAGATGGTGCTAATAGTAAAGAACTCACCTGCCGAGGCAAGATATACTGATTCAGTCCCTGGGTTGGGAAGATCCCTTGGAAGAGGGCGTGGAAACCTACTCCAGTATTCTTGCCTGGAGAATCTCACAGAGATTGCAGAGTAGGATACAACTAAAGTGACATGCAAAGTGCATGATCCTATATCTAGAACATAGTAGGGACTTGTAAAAAATTTTAAAACTCAGCCCCCAAATTCTTGCAGTTGGGCTTATGTGCCTTCTGCTTCTGAGCCTAACGTAAAGGCCCTTTGCACTTCCTGCTTCTTGGGACCCTGGCTCTTAGATCTCAGTCATGCCACAAGGAAGCCCAAGAGACGTGATAAGACCACGATCTGCCTATCAGCTCCGTCTGAAGTCCCAGCTGACAGGCTATATCAATTGCTAGACACGTGAGTGTGGAAGCCCTTGCAATGACTTGGAATTTAGACAATTACTAATTATACCCATATGAGAGATCCTAGTAAGTACTTCCCAGTCAACATCAGTTCATTTCAGTCGCTTAGTCGTGTCCGACTCTTTGTGACCCCATGAATCGCCGCACGCCAGGCCTCCCTGTCCATCACTAACTCCGGGAGTTCACTCAAACTCATGTCCCTCAAGTCGGTGATGCCATCTGGCCATCTCATCCTCTGTTGTCCCCTTCTCCTCCTGCCCTCAATCCTTCCCATAATCAGAGTCTTTTCCAATGAGTCAACTCTTCGCATGAGGTGGCCAGTCAACATAGAGAATGCTATATAGTGTGTATATAGCTGATTCTAGTCAATATACAGAATTTCTAAGACAATAATAAAAGCATTCTCATTATTTTAAGCCACACATTTTGGGGTTAGTTGTGATAAGTAAATATTGGATTGAACAAAAAGTTCATTTTGTCTTTTCTATCAGATTGTACAGAAAAACCCAAAGGAACTTTTTGTCCAACCCAATAGATACTTGAAATAGATATTAGTATCCAAATAGGGGTGCTGCCATAATAAAAAAGCATGTGACAATTATCATTGGAATTTAACAGTGAGAAGAAGCTGAAGGACCTTGAGAAGACTGCTAGCAAAAGCGTAAAATGTGTCAAAAAATCTTTCATTGGAGAAATGTCTATTTAGGTCTTTGGAGAAATGCGATCCAAAAGTCTACAAGCAATAAATGCTGGAGAGGGTGTGGAGAAAAGGGAACCCTCTTACACTGTTGGTGGGAATGCAAACTAGTACAGCCACTATGGAGAACAGTGTGGAGATTCCTTAGAAAACTGGAAATAGAACTGCCTTATGACCCAGCAATCCCACTTCTGGGCATACACACCTAGGAAACCAGAATTGAAAGAGACACGTGTACCCCAGTGTTCATCACAGCACTGTTTATAATAGCCAGGACATGGAAACAACCTAGATATCCATCAGCAGATGAATGGATAAGAAAGCTGTGGTACATATACACAATGGAGTATTACTCAGTCATTAAAAAAAATACATTTGAATCAGTTCTAATGAGGTAGATGAAACTGGAGCCTATTATACAGAGTAAAGTAAGCCAGAAAGTAAAACACCAATACCGTGTACTAACACATATATATGGAATTTAGAAAGATGGTAATGATAACCCTGTATGTGAGAGAGCAAAAAAGACACAGATGTATAGAACAGGCTTTTGGACTCTGCGGGAGAGGGAGAGGGTGGGATGATTTGGGAGAATGGCATTCAAATATGTATAATACCATATATGAAATGAATCACCAGTCCAGGTTCGATGCATTATACTGGATGCCTGGGGCTGGTGCACTGAGACGACCCAGAGGGATGGTACAGGGAGGGAGGAGAGGGGGTTCAGGATGGGGAACATGTGTATACCTGTGGTGGATTTATGTTGATATATGGCAAAATCAATACAATATTTTAAAGTAATTAACTTCCAATTAAAATAAATAAATTTATATTTTAAAAAATTGAAAAAAATTCTTTCAATGAGGGTTTGGAGAAAAGTAAGAATAATCTTTTTAAAAGCTGGAGGAAGAGAATTTGTACAGTGGCAGAAAAAAATCACACAAGCACCTATATAAAATATTGATTAGGAAATGCAATAACTGATGATCTCAAAGACTTTCATCCAGTGTCTTGATAAAATGGAAGAAGAAATAAATGAGCTTAACAGCAGTTAAATATGAAGACACCAGGGCTTGCTGCTTCAAATTCAAGTTGTTTTCTATCCCCAGCCTCTCCAGACAGCAAATGATTCTAAAGATACTTTGGACATGGACCAAATACAGAATAGGCTGTTCTATGACCTGAGAACAATCAAAGCAGTGTTTCATAAAAATCTTCAAACAAATAAGAGCTCATCTATGGATTTTAAGGTGACACTTTGCAGATTCTCTCCATTAAATGGTTGGATGTCTGATCATCTTCAGATCACTTTTTGACAGCAGCTTCATAGGAAATTGAAGTCAGGAAGCATTCTTCTAATAGAGATGCCTGATTTGCTTTATTCATTAGAAAAGAGGCCGATGTTGTGAAAGACTGAAGGCAGGAGGAGAAGGGGACGACAGAGGATGAGATGATTGGATGGTATCAATGACTCAATGGACATGAGTTTGAAAAAGCTCCCGGAGATGGTGAAGGACAGGGAGGCCTGGCATGCTGCAGTCCATATGGTAACAAAGACTGAGTGATTCAACAACAACAACAATGGAAGAAAATCACATAACATTTATTTGAAAAATCACAACTATTTTATTTCACAATTCCATTGGTATTCTGGTAGGAATTGCATTGAATTTGTAGATTGCTTTGGGTACTATGGTCATTTGAGCAATATTAATTCTCCTAATCCAAGAGCAAGGTATAGGTATGTGTTTTCATCTTTTTTGTGTCATCTCCAGTCTCTTTCATCAGTATCTTATAGTTTTCCAAGTACAGACCTTGTACCAACTTTGGTAGGGTTATTCCTAGATGTTTTATTCTTTTTGATGTGATGATAAATGTGACTGTTTATTTAATTTCTCTTTCTGTTAGTTTGCCATTAGTGTATAGCATTGCAACATATTTCTGTATGTTAATTTCTCATATTTCTGTATATTAATTTGTATCCTGCCACTTTACCAAATTCATTCATTGATGAGTTCTAGTAGTTTTCTCATGGCTTCTTTAGGAGTTTCTAATATAGCAAGTATCATGTCATCTGAAATAAATTTGTCATGGAAGCATCACAATCTGGGTTATAAGGAAATTGAGGCAATGCAAAGCAAAAAGAATGTTAGGACACAGATTGAGAAGACTAATTAATTGTAAAGTCAATTTTCTTATGAAAAATGATACATGCCTCAGAGGAGGGAACTGTAAACCAAGTACTGAAACAAAGCCTGGGAGAATCATTCCCAGAGAGGAGTAAAGTACCAAACTCAAGCATCAAGGAAAACTTCCCTGGCTGAATTTAAAGTTGCTATGGGCCAGTAACTTCTCCGTGTACTCTGTGATCCTCCTTGCTCTAAAGGAACATCAGTACATGTTATTCTGTATTCACCATTGTACATTTAGTGAATGTGAAGATCAGATAAGGTGTCATTTGTAGTTTTTAGGTCTTTAGATTGAAAGAACCCAGAATCCCAAAATCTGTATTTAAAGCACGGTACTCAAGGAACGTGAAGTCAGGTAGGCCTTAGGAAGCGTCACTATGAACAAAACTGGTGGAGGTGATGGATTTCCAGCTGAGCTATTTCAAACCCTAAAAGATGATGCTGTGAAAGTGTTGCACTCAATATGTCATCAAATTTGGAAAACTCAGCAGTGGCCACAGGACAGGAAAAGGTCAGTTTTCATTCCAATCCCAAAGAAAGGCAATGCCAAAGAATGCTAAAACTCCTGCACAATTGCACTCATCTCTCATGCTAGTAAAGTAATGCTCAAAATTCTCCAAGCCAGGCTTCAGTAATACGTGAACCGTGAAATTCCAGATGTTCAAGCTGATTTTAGAAAAGGCAGAGGAACCAGAGATCAATTTGGTGACATCTGCTGGATCATGGAAAAAGCAAGAGAGTTCCAGAAAAACATCTATTTCTGCTTTATTGACTATGCCAAAGCCCTTGACTGTGTGGATCACAATAAGCTGGAAAATTCTGAAAGAGATGGGAACACCAGACCACCTGGCCTGCCTCTTGAGAAACCTGTATACAGGTCAGGAAGCAACAGTTAGAACTGGATATGGAACAACAGACTGGTTCCAAATAGGAAAAGGAGTATGTCAAGGGTGTATGTTGTCACCCTGCTTATTTAACTTATATGAAAAGTACGTCATGAGAAACGGTGGGCTGGAGGAAGCACAAGCTGGAATCAAGATTGCCAGGAGAAATATCAATAACCTCATATATATAGATGACAGCACCCTTATGGCAGAAACTAAAGAAGAACTAAAGAGTCTCTTGATGAAAGTGAAAGAGGAGAGTGAAAAAAAAATTGGCTTAAAGCTCAACATTCAGAAAACTAAGATCATGGCATCTGGTCCCATCACTTCATGGCAGATAGATGGGGAAACAGTGGAAACAGTGGCTGATTTTATCTTTGGTTGCTCCAAAATCACTGTGGATGTTGATTGCAGAATGAAATTAAAAGACACTTGCTCCTTGGAAGGAAAGTTATGACCAATCTAGACAGAATATTAAAAAGCAGAGACATTACTTTGCCAACAAAGGTCTGTCTAGTCAAGGCTATGGTTTTTCCAGTAGTCTTGTATGGATGTAAGAGTTAGACTATAAAGAAAGCTGAGTGCCAAAGAAATGACGCTTTTGAACTGTGGTGTTGGAGAAGACTCTTGAGAGTCCCTTGGACTGCAAGGAGGTCCAACCAGTCCAACCTAAAGGAGATCAGTCTTCAGTATTCACTAGAGGGACTGATGTTGAAGCTGAAACTCCAATACTTTGGCCACCTGATGTGGAGAGCTAACTTATTTGAAAAGACCCTGACGCTGGGAAAGATTGAGGGCAGAAAGAGAAGGGGATGACAGAGGATGAGATGGCTGGATGGCATCACCGACTCGATGGGCATGAGTTTGAGTGAACTCCGGGAGTTGATGATGGACAGGGAGGGCTGGTGTGCTGTGGTTCATGGGGTGGCAAAGAGTCAGACATGACTGATCGACTGAAATGAACTGAACTGAACTCAAGGAGCCAATTGAAATGAAAATATTTGAACCTTGAAGCTGAGCCTAGTGCCATGATGTGATAAAATTGTGTGACCTTAGGAGTGAGTGAATACATTTTGAATTTGGGAATAATGTCCATAATTGAGATTGGATCCTGGACTGTGGAGGTTTTAAATAAAGACTGACATATTTGATTGAACTGGATCCTGTGACTGCTCTTCTAGTAGATTATAGCAAAAAAGACTTCTTGTGCAAGCTATTAGGAACTGGCCACATCCACTTCCTGCTCTTGGGACTGTTGCTCTTAGAATCCATGTGCCACACTGTGAAGAAGCTGAGGCTACAGAGCAAGGCCATGGCAAGGTGTTCCAGCAAAAGCCCTAGTTGTGATTCCAACTAATGATCACCATCAACCACCAGACATCTGAATGAGGAAATCTTTGTATAACTTCTGTCCTGCCCTGGACTAGTCACAACCCTGTGGGAAGCAAATGAGCATAGTCAAACCCTAGAATTCTATAAAATAATTTAAAACATTTTTTCCGGATAGCTGGTATAGTATTCAGTAATTTTTGATGAAGGAATAAAATAAATAATGATGAACTCAAGGTTTGTTATTATTAATCATATTTTGTGGAGTGTTTGGTATTTCAACTAATTTCCTAGAGAAGACTGAATATTTAAGATTTCAAGGAACTGCTTTTCTAGGACACAGAATTACCTTCTTTAATTTTCCATTTCAGTCTTCTTATGACTGTATCACTGAGAAATAGTACTCTTCTTAAAATAGAGCACTGATTAAGAATTTTATCTATCATTATTATCATAGAAATATAGACTGTTTCTCCTTTCTCAATGCTGGTAATGTAATTTGACTGAAGTAGGAAATAATATGCATGAATATCTGGGTTAACCAATAGATTAATATATATATATATAATTTACATTACTCCATTCCCATTTTTTAAAGAAAAGCAAGACAATGAATGTCTATGGTGTGCCTTCCCTTTTTTCCAGGATGCTACATTCAAAAAATCAGTTGTTTCTTCAGAAACAAACTCACGGACAGAAGAGAACAGTGTGATTGCGGAGGAGAAGGGGTTATGGATCGGGAGTTTGGGATTCGCAGATGCAAACTGTTCTATATGGAATGGATAAGTAACAAGGTGGGGAACTATATTCAATATACTGTAATACACCATAATGGAAAAGAAAATGAAAAAGCTGAATAATTTTGCAGTATAGCTGAAACTAACCCAACATTATAAATCAATTATACTTCAATAAAACACATTTTGAAAATAAATTATGTCTCCTTTCTGAAGGACTCAATCAGCTAGTTAAGGGTCAAGATGAACAAACATGAAATAAGTTCAGACAGCACCATATACAGGAAGATAAACCGGATGTAGAATTAGGAAACCTTTATTCTAGATCACAGATTGGCAATTTTTTTTTTCTTTTTTTTTTAGTAGCAAGTCAGATAGTAAATAATTTAGGCTTTGCAGGCCATAGAGTCTCCATTGCAATTACTCAGCTCTGCTATTGGAGCACGAACACAGCCAGAGATAGCATGTAAATGGATGAGTAAGTTGTGTTCCATTAAAACTTTATGAGCAAAAGCAGGGGCCCCACTGGGTTCAGGTTGTCATTTACTGACTCCAGTTCTAGACCTCACCTAGATAAGTCATGGGGCAGATCTAAGCTTCATTTTCCTTATTTATAAAATGCAGATAATACTACCAGCTCCCTGACTTTACCAGTGTGAAGAGGTGTTAATGGAACACCTGTGGACTTTGCTTGAAATCTCTGTTGTGCTACAGAATATTGTTAGTTGTCAATATTGTGATTTTTTTTCCAAAGCTCCTGGCTCTGATATCTTTGCTATCTCTTATACATTTCTTGGGAAATTGCAATCATCCTTTTCCACTTTGGGCTGGAGAGAAGTCTGTTGGGTTCAATCCAGTCCCTCTTAGCCTTGATATCAGGCAGTCATCTTCATTCTGTGACTCATGGTATGCTCTTTTATAAATTGTCTTTCCCTAACACTACTAAGGCTATGGTTTTTCCAGTGGTCATGTATGGATGTGAGAGTTGGACTGTGAAGAAAGCTGAGAGCCAAAGAATTGATGCTGTTGAATGGTGGTGTTGGAGAAGACTCTTGAGAGTCACTTGGACTGCAAGGAGATCCAACCAGTCCATCCTAAAGGGGATCAGTCCTGGGTGTTCATTGGCCAGACTGATGTTGAAGCTGAAACTCCAATACTTTGGCCACCTGATGCGAAGAACTGACTCATTGGAAAAGACCCCCTGATGCTGGGAGGGATTGGGGGCAGGAGCAGAAGGGGACGACTGAGGATGAGATGGCTGGATGGCATCACCAACTCAGTAGACATGAATTTGAGTGCATTTTAGGAGTTGGTAATGGACAGGGAGGCCTGGCATGCTGAGATTCATGGTATTGCAAAGAGTTGGACATGACTGAGAGACTGAGCTGAACTGAACTGAACGCTACTATCTAAGTTAGCTGTTACCACTTTCTTCAACATACCTTGCATCATTCTCTTCATAGTGTTTATCACAATCTGAAATTATCTTATTCTTGTATAACTTGGCCTCATGATTGTTTGTGAGTCCCTTTAGGATACAATTTATTTTCTGATTTGTTTAATAATATCTCCTCAGAACTTAGGGATGTACTTTCCACACAGTATGGATTCAATACACACTTGTTGAACAAACTGAACAAATGAAATGCACAATGTTTACCCTATATGTAAAGGTGGAATTGCTGTTGTTTACCTGGTCGGAACACTGTAATTTCCAAAATCTGGACCAGAAAGTTTACTTTTTATTTCAGTCAGCAAAGTGTAGATACCTATTACAACATGTAAGAGTTTATGAAGACATGGACAGAGATTAATTGAGAAGGCCATAAATGTAGATTGAGAACTATATCCTGTGCACTGAACTTGAACATAATCACATGCAACACATCTTATGTAGTATATTGTGTAATTTTTGCCAAAACTTGGCCTCTGTTCAACAGTACTGAACAGAAACATGGAGGTGAAGCAGAAAAGGGTAGCTTTTATTACTTTGCCAGGCAAAGAGGACCATAGTGGGCTCATCCCCTGAAGACAGTGTGACCCACCCTGGAAAGGGTAGTGAGGAGTTTTGTAGTGTTCAAGAGCATAGTGTGATCAACTTGTGGACCATTCTTGGATTGGTTGCATCAAGGTGAAGTTTCAAGCATCAACAACCTCTGGTTTCAACCCATCTAGGGTTTTGTTCTCGTGGTCAGCAGTTTTAATCTGGAGCAAGGTCTGCTTCCTATAAAAACATCTTAGGAATGTGTGTCAGGCCTTTATCTGCATCTTTCAGGAAACTGGGAGTTTGATGATTCTGTTATGTTGCAGAATTATAGTCTAAATTGTTACCAGTTCCTTAGCCCAACAGCTGTTCTTTGTTTCCACATCTTCATATTCCCCCGTTATTAATCATTGAGTCTGCATCTTACTTCAAAAGACAAGGGCACAGGGGTTTGTACACGGTTTCAGAATTCTGATATTAGCTTGTATTTTTTTCCCCTTAGCTCAGCGTGGTTTCCTGATGTGAGGAGCCAACTCATTAGAAAGGACCCTGATGCTGAGAAAGACTGAAAGCAAAAGGTGAAGGAGGCAGCAGAGGATGAGATGGTTAGAAAGCATGACCTAGTTAGTGGACATGAATGTGAACAAACTCCAAGAGATGGTGGAGTACAGGGAAGTCTGGTGTGCGGCAGTCTACGAGGCTGCAGAGTTGGACACAACGGTAGGCTATAGTCCATGGGTTCGCAAAGAGTCAGACACGACTGAGCAATTTCACGTTCACGTTCACGTTCACGTAGTGACTGAACAGCAGCATTGCTTTGGGAATTGCATTTTCTCTGCTCTGAATTAACATGACTCCTTTTATCATTCCAGGTATGTTTGTTTATTTCTATGTGCTCTGGACTTCTCTGTACTAGAGACAGTCACCTGCCTATTTCAGTGCCCTTCAGTATACCAGTTACAGAAAGTTTCCCATTTCTGCTTGTTTAGTTATTACAGTTCATTTTATAAGAGTGTGCCTTGTCAGCTGCCTGCTTGCAGAGTTAGTCCCTCAATATGCTCTTTGTTAATCCCTTACTATACTGCAGTTGTCAGTTTTCTCTGTTTTGTTCTTACTCTGCTTTTTGATTCTCTTCGGGAATGAAATTGAGGTTCAAGATACTTGTGTGCTCAGTCGTATTCGACTCTTTGCAACCTGCTAGGCTCTTTTGTCTGCGGAACTTTCCAGGCAAGAATACTGGAGTGCTTTGCCATTTCCTCCTCCAGGGGATGTTTCCCATCCAGGTATCAAACCTGCATCTTCTGAGTGTCTTGCATTGCAGGCAGAGTTTTACTGCTTGAGCCATTGAGGTTCAAGGATCACTCTTTTTTATTGGACATGCATTTGCCAAATTGAGTTTAAGTTGAAAACAGACTGCCTAGAAACACAGATACTATCACAAGATGTAACACTCTCAAATACTCACTCTGCTAAAGCAGATCGAGAGTTTACTCAGAATCCATTTCAGCCCCAGTAATACATGGGCACAAACACTCCAGCATTCACTACATGCTTACAGAGAATCACAGAGGTTTCTGAAGAATTCAGAAGAATAGTGACAAGGGGTGGGTTTTGGGTCATTTTAAATTAGATGTCTTAAAAAGAGGAGTTAAGCTGAGTTAGTTAATTAAATCATGTAAACTTTAAAATATCTGTGCATTCTTTTTCTGTAATTGTGTCATGGTATATTTAGAATCAAACACAATATTTTACACTTTTATTTAATAAAAATTAGGCATAAACTCCAGAAGAAAAAAAAATCTGAATTTCTAAAAACTAAGTAGTTGCAGATCTTTCCAAAGAATGAAGGAAATCTACCTCGTGTCTTTTCCACCCTTAAATGTTGATGATTCAGGGACTTCCCTGATGGTCTAGTGGTTTGGACTTTTCCTTCCAATGCAAGAGGTGCAAGTTACATCACTGTAGGGGAGGAACTAAGATCCCACACGTGTCATGGCCAAGGAACCAAAACATAAACCGGAAGCAACGTCATAACAAATTCATCGGAGATTTTGAAAATGGTCCATATCCAAAAAAAAAAAAATCTTTAAAAAATTGTTGATGATTCAGTGCAAAGGCAGAACAGTTAGGGTTTTCTTATTGAATACGATGGTGGTAGAAAGGCAATAAATTTAACACAGATTATATCCAAGCTCCATAGACTCAGATATAGTAAAGAAAGCTATTCTGTATATTTTCTTTGTACCATTTTTCTCCGCCTCTCTGTTCTTAATCTGGCAGCACTCTGTGGAGGTGTGGTAACAGATAAAGCATGGGGGTTTGTTTGGGCTGGCTTGCAAAGTGATTTGAAAGCCTTCTTAAAGGTTTTCGATGCTGGCTTGAAGGCTACCTGGTAGACACTGACAGGTTTTAAGCAGTAAATTACTTTGTCAAATTTGCAGTTTAAAAGCTACCTCTGGCTGTGGTGCGGGGGATGGATTTGCAGTGTGCTGAGACTAAAGGCAAGGAGAAGCTTCTGGAACATGATGCCACTACCTCTAAGAACCTCAGTAACTGAAACAGAAAGCAGGATCCTGTGAAAAGGGTGGGGTGAGGAATCAGGTTCTGGGATGCCTCTTCTTTTTTTAATGTATTTATTCATTTTTAATTGGGGGATAATTGCTTTACAATAGTGTTAGTTTCTGCCATACATGAACATGAATCAGCCATAGATATACATAATTTCCTTCCCTCTTGAACCTCCCTCTCACCCCCACCACATCCCACCCCTCTAGGTTACAGAGCTCCCTGGGTCAAAGAGCAAATTCCCACTAGCTATCTCCCAGGGGGATCAGTGGGTAAAGAATCCATCTGCAATGCAAGAGACACAAGAGCTACTGATTTGATCCCTGGATCAGGAAGATCCCCTAGAGAAGGACAGGGCAACCCATTGCAGAATTCTTGCCTGGAGAATCCCATGGACGGGGTCGCCTGGCGGGCTACAGTCCATGGGGTTGCAGAGTGGTACATGAATGAAGCAACTGAGCATGCACACATCTTTTCTTAGAGAGACTTTCTGAGTGCCTCTCTTGGTCTGGCCTGTGGTCAGTATGCCTGCTCCACCCCTTACCTTGTAACACTCCAATATGGGGAGGAGTATAGAAAATCAACCTAATCATAATCTAGTTCTGATATTAAAAAAAAAAAAAAAAAGTCACCTTGAGTCTTTGCTTGGCCAGAGGTACTCAGTTCAGTATCTGCTGACACTTTATCTTCAGGTTACTAATCAGACTCAGAGTAAGTGTGAGAAACACAAGTGCACACACCCTCTTACCACTCAAGTCCTCTTATATTGTAAGCTAATTATGGAACCGGTGGGCAAGACAGCTGGAGCCAAGCCTGTGGTTTCTGGCTTCTCCTGCCAATTCTCACATTTGACTCTGACCTTCTAGGACTGGGCGCCTCCTTTCCCCTCATAGTCATTGGATATTTGCAACAGAATAGGATGAGGGCAGGGCAGGAACTGAGTCAAGTTTCTCTTGGAAGTGGAAACACGGTAGAATGTATAAAGCTGATATTCAGCTGAGAGATAGGGCTGAGCAGTGAAATCAAATGTGAAAAATGCTGAATCACTTGATTCTAAAAAACGACTGAAAGGCTCACCCCACAAAATGCTGTTTCAATTAGAGCCAAGAAATCAGAGATTTAGACACAAGGGTCTTGCTTGCTATCTGTTTTGTATGACTTAACTGTGCATAAAACAAATTATGACATTATAATATTGATGATGTTGATAATAATGATTATGCAAGAAGGGTGACAATGGAATGTGGCAATAAGAAGAGGGGAATTTTTCCCCCACCTCACCATTTCTCTGCTCCTCTCAATATTTCAATTGCATGTGACCTAGGAGACAAAAAGATGCTGTTGCCTCAGTGGAGTCCAATTCCTACATTAAATATTCCTAACTTTCCTACAACATGTTTCTGAGAAACAAGTCAGCCATGCCTTCTGTGTTCAAGAGAAGAAGTGATCTGTCCTTGCACAAGAGGGAAGTCTGGATGCATTAGATGGGTGAGAACAATAGTGTTAATAGTAATAGCTCTTCAACTTAGGACATATCCAAAGGGCTTTGGAAGATGTCTTAGACAGTTTAAGATTGAGGGTTGACTTCATATGATATTGCTTATATGTGGAATCTAAAAAAATGTTACAAGTGAACTTACATACAAAACACAAATATACCCACAGACATAGAAAACAAACATGGTTATCAAACGGGAAAGGGGTGGGAGAGTGATAAATTGTGAGTTTGAGATTAGCATATACGCAGTGCTCTATATAGAATAAACACCAATGACCTACTGTATATCACTGGAAACTGTACTCAATATTTTGCAATAATTTATGAAGGAAGAGAATCTGAAAAAGAACATATATTTATTTTTTCTGTATACTTTGCTGTACACCTGAAACTAACACAACATGTAAATCAATTGGACTTCAGTTAAAAAGCAATATAAGTATTGACTCCAAAATGCACTCTTATTAAGCCCAGATTAATAGCCTCTGTGTGTCGGCTACAAAGTTTTGGGATATCCTTCATATCTCATATTACATTGGATTGTCATGAGCTCTCAATCACAGCAGATGATATTATTCCCAATTGTAGATGAGAACTATGAGATTTGGGGAGACAAGAGAATTATCAACCAGCTAGTAAATGTTAGAACTAGAATCATGACTAACGTTTCACTGAAGGGTTTTTCACTCCCTGCTTGAGGGTACGTTCTAGGATTTTGCTTCCAGGCCCCATTTGAATGAGTTCTACTTAGGTTATCTGCCAATGGCCTGCTGTTCCCAGGAAAACCAATTGATAAAGCCCATGCCTGGCATCTCTTATGTAAATTCTATCCAGTAACCCTCAATCATTCCTTCCAAATAAATCCCAGTGCTGGTCTCCTTCAGAATGGACTGGTTGGATCTCCTTGCAGTCCAAGGGACTCTCAAGAGTCTTCTCCAGCACCACAGTTCAAAAGCATCCATTCTTCAGCACTCAGCTTTCTTCACAGTCCAACTCTCACATCCATACATGACCACTGGAAAAACCATAGCTTTGACTAGACGGACCTTTGTTGGCAAAGTAATGTCTCTGCTTTTAAATATGTTATCTGGGTTGGTTATAACTTTTCTTCCAAGGAGTAAGTGTCTTTTAATTTCATGGAGGGAATGATGCTGAAGCTGAAACTCCAGTACTTTGGCCACCTCATACGAAGAGTTGACTCATTGGAAAAGACTCTGAAGCTGGGAGGGATTGTGGGCAGGAGGAGAAGGGGATGGCAGAGGATGAGATCACTGGATGGCATCACTGACTTGATGGACGTGAGTTTGAGTGAACTCCGGGAGTTGATGATGGACAGGGAGGCCTGGTGTGCTGCGATTCATGGGGTTGCAAAGAGTCGGACATGACTGAGTGAGTGAACTGAACCCTCAATCAGAAGCCTAACACTTTATGTCAGAAACCAGTTTTGTGAAGTAAGAGTGGCAATGTTTAGTAACACAGAGAGCTAAACACCAGGATATCCAAGACAGTGGTCTTGTCCCAAGTGTGTCTTATATGATACCAAGAAATTCATCTGCTTCAATATTCTCCTTGTTGTTTAATCACTAAGTCATGTCCGAATTTTTTGTAATCCCATCAACTGTAGCCCAACAGGATCCTCTGTCCATGAGATTTCCCAGGCAAGAATACTGGAGTGGATCACTATTTCCTTCTCCAGGGGATCATCCTGACCCAATGGTAGAACCTGTATTTTCTGCATTGGCAGGCAGAATCTTTACTGCTGAGCCACCAGGAAAGCTTTTCCTTCTTATTACATGGGGAAATAAAGTCTTCGTGGCTTAGAAGGCACATGGATGAGAAAGCATGTGTGAGCTTGTTTCCTAAGTGTGGAGTGTTGTAAACGGTGAGATTTTGGTGTAAGTAAGGGGCAGACTGCACAGGGTCTCCTCCATCTCTCTGGCCAGAGTCTTCCCACCCTAGGAGGGTGACGCTCTCCCCACTTTCTTTCCTCAAAGTTCCATGTCCAGGTATCACAAAAAAGCCACATATATGTTCCCACTGTTACCCAGGAAGCTAGAACTCCCTCCTAGAGGTTACTCATCCCAACTCAGTACCTTGTCATTCCTTTATCCATTCATTCATTACATATTTAGTGAAATATTCTTTGAAGAACTAAAGACATGGGATTGAAAAACAAGATCTCCCCCTCAAAGGATGTGGCCCAGCAGGGAAAGTCTGCATGTAAATAAGCTACTTCAGGCCAACTTAATATATGTTTTTGGGTTGGTGCATGTACTTCAGAACAGGCTTTCATGAGATAATCAGCCACAGCTAAACCAAGATGGCAAGCCTTTCCCAAGAAGGCCATCCTTCTGCAAAACATGCTGGAGAAAAAGAATAGTTCAGACATCACAAGGGAAATGATCTCCAGGGAAATCCCTGCTGCTTCTGTAGGAGCAGTAACCATGTCTAGGCAGCACGTATATGTTTTCTGTGCACTGCTGAATTCTCACAGGCTCTCCAGGAAGTAGTATTGTATCCACTGTGTACAGCAGTGGAAAGAGAACAGAAGCACATTCTGATAATATAAGTGTGCATATTGGATCACTCAACTGGTGAAAGGCCAGGACTTGTAACCAAGTCTGTTTCAAGTTCAAGGCCATGCTATTAACCATTGCAATTCAAAACTTACAAGTGGAAGCTCTTATAGTGTACTATTCAGAATTAGATATTAAAAAATGGTTAGTTGCTGCTGCTTAGTCACTCAATCATGCCCGACTCTTACTACCTCATGGACTGTAGCCTGCCAGGCCCCTCTGTCCATGAGACTTCCCAGGCGAGAATACTGGGATGAGTTGCCATTTCCTGCTCCAGGTTATCTTCCTGGCCCACGGATCAAACCCACATCTCTCCTGCCTTGGCAGACAGATTCTTTACCATTGAGCCACCAGAGAAGCCCAGAAAGTGGTTAAGCTGCAAATAAAACCCAGTTCTGTCTGGTTCCAACCCTTGTGCCCTTAACCCTTCACTCTCCTGGAAACACATGTGCAAATAAACGTTTAAGAACAATCACTTTGGAGATCATTCTGTTAGTCTGCTGGGGTTGTCATAACAAAGGACCACAGACTTTGGGTGGCTTTAAACTGTCTCACAGTTCTAGAGGTTGAAAGTCTGAGATTAAGGTGTTGGCTGGGTTGATTCTTTGGAGAGCTCTGAGGAAGAATCCATTCCAGGCCTCATTCCTGGCATCTGGAGGTTGCTGGTGATTATGGCCATTTCCCGTCTGTACATGCATTAGCCTGATCTCTGCCTTCATCTTCACATGGTCCCTGTATGTGCTACTGTGCCCAAATCTCTCCTCTTTATTTTTTTGTAAGGATGCAAGTCATATTGAATTAGATCCCCACCTTACTCCAGAATCAGCTCCTTTTAACTGATTCCTTCAGTGATGACCCCATTTCCAAACACACTGACATTCTGAGATGCTAGCGGTTAGCCTTTTTACACTTGAAGTTTGGCAGGACATAATTCAATCCATCATAGTTCTCCAGCAATGCTGAGGCTCCCAATGCAGGTGAAGAAGTTGCATCTTTCTGTGTTTGGAAAGACAGACAAGGAAGAATCATGGAGACCCCATTCCAGTCTTACTAAAGAGTTTTCTTTTCTCTTTGAAGAGAGACTGAGATGACTATACGAAATGCTGTGGCTGCTGTTTCTACCAGAGTGGTGGGAAGCCTGAGCATGGTTACAGAGAGGAGCCCCCACTCCAGGGGGGGCTCCATGTAGCAAAGAAGGCTGCATGTAACAACAAAGACCCAGGGCAACAACAACAACAAATATATATATATATATATATATATATGCACAGCCTACAGGGCTGTGTGCATATGTGTGTGTGTATGTGAAATTCATCCACCTTCTTGAGTAACTAAATCTGAATACGAGTTTTTCAGAATATTTTCTATGGATTGTTAATTTCATGCCAGAATTCAAATGGAAATTTAAACCAAAAGAAAGTTTCTTAGTTGCATCTGCCTCTTTGTTACCCCGTGGACTATAAAGTCCATGGAAATCTTTAGCCATTCCCTTCTCCAGGGTATCTTCCCCACCTAGGGATCGAACTCAGGTCTCCCACATTGCATGCAGAGTCTTTACCGGCTGAGCCACTAGGGAAGCCCAAAAGAAACCAAAAGAACATAAAGATAAATAGTGGAGCTTGCTTGCTTTTCACCCCATTTATTCTGTTGGTGACTTTTTTTTTTTTCTTACCCTGTATATTTTTATGTCAGACTCTGATTTCTGAAGGTTTATTTTTAGTCCTCATAAGAAACAGCATTGATTTTCATGCCTTGTTCTAACCTCGGGAGCAGTTCTGTAGGTTAGCTCAGTTTCATAGAGACTGGAAAACTGGAGCTCAGAGAAGTGACTTATTTTACCCTCTTGGTAGGAAGGTGTCAGAAACGATGCCAGAATCCATGTTCCTTTGTCTCAAGGCTGGTGCTGGTTCCTCGGTGGCTCCATGATCAGGTACAGTCTGCACTGAGGTCCTTTTGGATAGAGGCTCATGAATGACCCAGGCAGAGTTCAGATTAAATCCATATGGAAACTTCAAGACAACTGTGGAGACAAAAATAGACTCCTCAGCCCAACTTGGCCAAATCAACATTTGTCAGGGAGAACCCTGGGATTGGGAATTTTTTGCACACTCCTTGACATTGTGGTGATTTTAAGGCTTTGATATTATTAGACCTGAAGTCAGAAAGCCGGAATGTTATCTGTGACTGTCATCAGTTGCATATTTTTAAGTAGAACTGTTAGTTCTCTGAGTCTTTAACTACATTTGTAAAATATGGGCAAACATTTCTTAGTTTTAAGGCAAACTAAGATCAACTTTCTGAAAGCATTTTTTGACTTATAATGAAGTAGAGATAATTGCTACTAGTATTTCTGAAAAGTCAGGCTTAGAGTGAACTCATGTTTGCTGGATCGCATGTTTTCCCCCAGTAAGTTCTGCCATTTCAAGGAAGTGGAAAACAAAAAAACAAAATCTTGATTTAAAAATGTGGAATCAAGCCACATCTATGCGTGGCTTGATTCTGTATTCAAAAAGGACATATTTGTTATGGTTCCATAGTTCCTGTCTTTGTTATTTTCCCTCAATACTTTATAAAATAACATCAAATCAAAAATCGATCTACATGTACTTTGGACATATTTTAAATGCTCATCAAAACAAATGGAATCCAGTGAACTTTTTTTTTTTTTCCTGATACTGCTGTTGGTGATAGTTTGATTAACCATGGCAAGTTTAATCTTCAAATCTCAGGCCCAGGGTCTCTTGATTTCTGGAATAATTTTCCCCAAGCCTGAAGTTATAGTAAGAGCTTGGCTAGGCTGGATTCAGGATTATCTGTCCTAAATCAGGGATGTAGTGTTAGTTTTCATGATTATGGCTTCAATTACTCAGAGTAAGTCCTACCTTCCTGACCCCATCTTCCCGCTTCCCTCCAAATGAATTTGCCTTCTCTCAGTCTTCTTCTTTTTCTTTTTTTTCCCCTTAGCTTTATTAGATATAATTTACATAAAACATTGTATTAATTTAAGATATATAACATAATGATCATATATATGCTATATAGTAATATAATGTAATATGTAACAATATACATAATAATGTAATACATTATGTCTAAAAGTATTTATATATAATCATATTACTTATGTAATGGAATGATTACTCAATAGGTTTACTTAACATCCATCACCTTGATATTTACAATTTTCTTTCTCTTGTGATGAGAAGTTTACAAAATTGAGTATCTTAGCAACTTTCAAATATAAAAAACAATATTGTCAACTACAGTCACCATGGTACATTGCATCCCCAGAGCGTATTTATCTTATAACTGGAAGTTTGTAACCTTTGACCACCTTCATCCATGTTCCCTTTTCCAATCCCCAACCTCTGGCAATGACCAATCTTTCCTGTTTCAATACGAGTTTTCTTCATTTTAGAGTCAATATTTACATGAGATCATACAGCGTTTTCTCTCTCTATTAATGTCACTTAGCACAGTGCCCTCGAGGTATATCCATATTGTTGTAAATGGCAAGATTTCCTTCTTCGTATGGCTAAATATCATCCCACTATCTCTATATGCCACATTTATTTGTCCATTCATTTATCAAGGAACAATTTGGTTGTTTCCATGTCTTGGCAATTGTATATAATGCTGTTATGAACATGAGGGTGCAGTTATCCTTTCAAGATAAAGATTTTGTTTCCTTCAGATAAATACCCAGGAGTGTCTTCTCTGGATCATTTGGTAGTTTTACTTTTAGTTGTTTATGCTGATCCTGGCTCATGTTTCAAGTTTGGCCTGAGTATCATCTTGTCTGTGACTTGAACCCCCAATCTATATCTCATCTCCCCTATATCTGGGGCTCCATACCCCTCTTGTAACCTGTAGCTTACCTTTAGATAAGGAATTTTACCAAATTCAATATCTCACTGTGAACAGGAATAAGCCTTATTTTGATAACCAGAATTTCCAGGCAATTCCTTTAATTTCATACTTTTTATTTTTATTTTATTTTTTTTAATTTTACTTTATTTTACTTTACAACACTGTATCGCTTTTGCCATACATTAACATGAATCCGCCACGGGTGTACATGAGTTCCCAATCCTGAACCCCCCCTCCCACCTCCCACCCCATATCATGTCTCTGGGTCATCCCAGTTCACCAGCCCCAAGCATCCTGTATCCTGTATTGAACCTAGACTGGCGATTCATTTCTTACATGATAGTATACATGTTTCAATGTCATTCTCCCAAATCATCCCACCCTCTCCCTCTCCCTCAGAGTCCAAAAGTCTGTGTCTCTTTTGCTGTCACACATACAGGGTTATCATTACCATCTTTCTAAATTCCGTATAGATATGTTAGTATACTGTATTGGTGTTTTTCTTTCTGGCTTACTTCACTCTGTATAATTGGCTCCAGTTTCATCCACCTCATTAGAACTGATTCAAATGTATTCTTTTTAATGGCTGAGTAATACTCCATTGTGTATATGTACCACAACTTTCTTATCCATTCATCTGCTGATGGACATCTAGGTTGTTTCCACGTCCTGGCTATTATAAACAGTGCTGTGATGAACACTGGGGTACACGTGTCTCTTTCAATTCTGGTTTCCTAGGTGTGTATGTCCAGCAGTGGGATTGCTGGGTCATAAGGCAGTCCTATTTCCAGTTTTTTAAGGAATCTCCACACTGTTCTCCTTAGTGGCTGTACTAGTTTGCATTCCCACCAACAGTGTAAGAGGGTTCCCTTTTCTCCACACCCTCTCCAGCATTTATTGCTTATAGACTTTTGGATCACAGCCATTCTGACTGGTGTGAAATGGTACCTCACTGTGGTCTTGGTTTGCATTTCTCTGAAAATGAGCGATGTTGAGCGTCTTTTCATGTGTTTGTTAGCCATCAGTATGTCTTCTTTGGAGAAATGTCTATTTAGTTCTTTGGCCCATTTTTTGATTGGATCGTTTATTTTTCTGTAATTGAGCTGCAGGAGTTGCTTGTGTGAAAACAATAAAATACTTAGGAATATATCTACCTAAAGAAACTAAAGACCTATATATAGAAAACTATAAAACACTGATGAAAGAAATCAAAGAGGACACTAATAGATGGAGAAATATACCATGTTCATAGATCAATCAAGAAGAATCAATATAATGAAAATGAGTATACTACCCAAAGCAATCTACAGATTCAATGCAATCCCTATCAAGCTACCAGCAGTATTTTTCACAGAACTAGAACAAACAATTTCAAGATTTGTATGGAAATACAAAAAACCTCGAATAGCCAAAGCAATTTGGAGAAAGAAGAATGGAATTGGAGGAATCAACCCGCCTGACTTCAGGCTCTACTACAAAGCCACAGTCATCAAGACAGTATGGTACTGGCACAAAGACAGAAATATAGATCAATGGAACAAAATAGAAAGCCCAGAGATAAATCCACACAACTATGGAAACCTTATCTTTGACAAAGGAGGCAAGAATATACAATGGATTAAAGACAATCTCTTTAACAAGTGGTGCTAGGAAAACTGGTCAACCACTTGTAAAAGAATGAAACTAGAACACTTTCTAACACCTCTCACAAAAATAAACTCAAAGTGGATTAAATATCTAAATGTAAGACCAGAAACTATAAAACTCCTAGAGGAGAACATAGGCAAAACACCCTCCGACATAAATCACAGCAGGATCCTCTATGATTCACCCCCCAGAATACTGGAAATAAAAGCAAAAATAAACAAATTGGATCTAATTAAAATTAAAAGCTTCTGCACAACAAAGGAAACTATAAGCAAGGTGAAAAGACAACCTTCGGAATGGGAGAAAACAATAGCAAATGAAGCAACTGACAAACAACTAATCTCATAATTTCAAACTTTTTAAAAATCTTGACTGTTGCCTTGCACTGGATCCCATTGCCTCTTCTTTACTCCAGGATATGGGTTCAGAAATAATCCCCCTTCTTGTGTTTTAAATGCTTTTCCTCTCTCTTAGATCATATACATCAACAACTGTACATGCTTGTTATCTTGTCTTCTGACAAGATAATATTTTTGATCCCATAGGACTTCTGGACTACTGTCTCATTTCACTGTGTTTATAGTAAAACTCTTCAGAGTGTTGCACTTACTCACTCCTCATTTACACTTCTTTTTCCTACAACCCACTGTTAATCCACCATATCAGGAAACTACTCTTATCAGTCTCTACCCAGTGATCCCCCTATTGCTATGTCCATCTGTGAATATTCAGTTTTTCCTCACATTCCCTATGAGCCATGAAATTAAAAGACTCTTGCTCCTTCGAAGAAAATTTATGACCAATCTAGATAGCATATTAAAAAGCAGAGACATTATTTTGCCAACAAAGGTCTGTCTAGTCAAAGTTTTTGTTTTTCCAGTAGTCATGTATGAATGTGAGAGTTGGACTGTAAAGAAAGCTGAGCATTGAAGAATTGATGCTTTTGAACTGTGGTGTTGGAGAAGACTCTTGAGAGTCCCTTGGACTGCAAGGAGATCCAGCCAGTCCATCCTAAAGGAAATCAGTCCTGGATATTCACTGGAAGAACTGATGCTGAAGCTGAAACTCCAATACTTTGGCCACCTGATGTGAAGAACTGACTCATTGGAGAAGACCCTGATGCTGGGAAAGATTGGAAGTGGGAGGAGAAGGGGACAACAGAAGATGAGATAGTTGGATGGCATCACCAACTCGATGGACATGTTGGTGATGGACAGGAAAGCCTGGTGTGCTGCAGTCTGTGGGGTCACAAAGAGTCAAACATGACTAAGTGATTGGACTAAACTGAATTCACTATGAGTAATAATACAAGGGTCTGTCTACCTCACCTTGGACTGTTTTCTTCATTTGACTTCAAAGATTCTACTCCCTCATTTCTCCTACCTCACTCTCTTCTCCTCTTCATTCTTTTCTTATTAGTTCTTCATCTTTCAAGTCTCCAAACATTTAAAGATAGGCACCTCTATCTCTCTGTTTCTCTTCCTTGTCTCTGTTTCACTTCACCAAAGTCAGATTTACTGTGATGTAATTTGAAGCAATAAAGCTCTCCCTTTTATGGTGTTTCATTCTGCAAAATTTGATAGACACAGATACGCATGTAATCACCACCACAATTGAGACCAGAGCATTTCTATCACCCCAAAAGTTCCCTAACTCCTTTGTAGGATAGGGGTGCCTCATGTGCTGCAGTCCATGGGGTCAGAAATGACTTAGCAACTGAACAATAACAACAAATTAGATTGCATAGATTCACCCTAGTTTATCTATTTACCAGTCAAAACACATTGGGCTATTTCCAGTTTCAGGCAATTATGAATATGCATTCACATATAAACATTTGACATATGCTTTCATTATTTGGGGTAAATACCTATGAGTAGAATTACTGTGTCATATTGTAAGTACATGTTTAACTGTATTAGAGACCACTACACTGATTTTCAAAGTCACTGTACCATTTTCATCACCTCATCAACCCAGAACCAGTGTTCAATTTGCTCTATATTTTTTTTCCATCACTTGGTATTGCCAACTTATTTCATACTCTAATTAAGATATGGTGATAACCTAAGGTTGTAAAGACTTTCTCCTATGTTTCTTTCAAAAGTTTTATAGCTTTATGTGATGTATTTATATTTATTATTAATTTTGAGGATTTTTTATATACATATATAGCATGAAGAATTGATGCGTTTGGACTGTGGTGTTGGAGAGGACTCTTGAGGGTCCCTTGGACACAAGGAGATCCAACCAGTACATTCTGAAGGAGATCAGCCCTGGGATTTCTTTGGAAGGAATGGTGCTAAAGCTGAAGCTCCAGTACTTTGGACACCTCATGAGAATAACTGACTCATTGGAAAAGACTCTGATGCTGGGAGAGATTGGGGGCAGGAGGAGAAGGGGACGACCGAGGATGAGATGGCTGGATGGCATCACGGACTCAATGGACGTGAGTCTGAGTGAACTCCGGGAGATGGTGATGGACAGGGAGGCCTGGCGTGCTGTGATTCATGGGGTCACAAAGAGTTGGACATGACTGACTGACTGAATTGAACTGAACTGATAGCATGAGGTATGGATAAATTTTTTTTTTTTCCTGTTTGCACACTGTTTCAAAGTTAGGGAAAAAAAAATTCAGCCTTTCACTATTGAGAATGATATTAGCTGTAGGTTGTTTTTAGGTGACCTTTATCAGATTGATAAAATTGACTTTAATTTCTAATTGGTTTAAAGTTTTCAACATAAATGCATGTTGAATTTTATAAAATATTTTGTCCATATCTCTTGAAACAATTTTATTCTTATTCAGTTCTGTTGATATTGTGAATTGCATTGATGGATTGTTAATTGAAACTAAATTTATATAGGTGGCAGCTCCTTACTGTGGTTCTCTTGCATTTTTGCATAAGTTGGAGTGTATAGAACACACTTTAGGTTTTAGTTATGAGCCTTATACTTTCCAGTGAGTACTTTTGGTGGATTAATTAAAGCGCTTGCCAAATTCCCTTCCAGGACTGAAAGTCTTATTCTTCCATCTGCTGGGAATATTGCAAAAGATGACCATCAGCTATTAGCCTGCACAATAATGTCCAGGATACACAATATCCAGGTGACCTGTAAAAGGTCAATGAAACAACCTGCAGCTAATATTATTCTTAATGGTTGCTATTCCTTGTTTTTCAGTTGCTCAATCATGTCTGACTCTTTGTGATCCCATGGATTGCAGCATGCTGGGCTTCCTGGTCCTTCACCATCTCCTGGAGTTTGCTCATTCTCAATGGTGATGCACAATCTTGCAACAATGCTGAAAGTCCAGTCTAATAAATATCTATTATGCATATTTTCCTGGTGACATAAACTGAAACAAATTGTGGTGATGTTGTAACTTTTCTGCTTTTGGGGCTTCCAGATGCCCACTTTTCTTCCTTCTGCTCTCCACCATTCATATCCATTTTGCAGTTATTGGTAGTTTGTCTCTATCTGCTTATTTCTGGGGTGTGTGAAGATACTTTATCACATGGTTTTTTTGGAGAAATTTTCCATTGTTTTTTAACGTGGTATCCTAGTTTTTCTCTTTGTTTTATTTGGGAATGATAAGAGTTGAAATCTAGGCGATCCAAAAGCTACTGTGCTTCTACTACTATATTTATTCCAACACTATGTCCCAGTGCACAACCCTTTAGAAAATATTTATTTAAAGAGAAGGATAGAGATGAGGTGGTGGCTTGAGAAGGAAGCAGATTCAGAAAAGGCAATTTAAGATAATAGATTCTCATTAATTTTATTTTTTTAAATTTAACACTGAATTGAGGGAATAATCTGAAAGAAGTAATCATAAAACCTGAGTTCAAGTCTTGATTTTAATAGGTGTCTTGTGATCTGAGTAAATTGCTTATTCCAATTAAATATCAGTTTCTGTATCTGAAAAATGAAAATGCAAATGCCTTCCCTAACTATATTACAGGGATATTGTGAGGATAAAAAGTCCACATTTCAAGTGGAACCTCCAAATAAACATGAGGCAAGTTAAGAGTAGCTTCCCATCAGAAAGTCATGTAGGATATGCACAGTCTGACAAATTCAACTACTGATGAAATTGACAGAAAGCCAGTAAGCCAAAAGAAACTAGCTGGCATGCATTAACTCCAGCAGCACTTCTCAAGCAGTTCCAAGTGGGATAAAGGAAGACAGCTTGAATTTTTTTTCAGTTTTACCATCAAAACCTCCAAAGGGTACAAAAAAGGTTTTATGGAGGTTAATCTATGGCAAGCACAATTGACTGGTGCTGTTGACTTCAGAATGCAAATGTGTTTGTTTTGGCAAGGGGAAAGAAGATGAATAAAGAGTAAAAACAAAAGAGCCCATTTCTTCTGTAAATCTTTCAGTGTTCTTGCAACAATGAGGACTTTCTCTCCTGAGGAGACAAGATTTCTAGAAGGGAATGTGAAAAGAAAAAATCAAAGGAAGGGAAAAAAATAACACAAAACAAAATAACCTTAGGGCTCTAAGAAGTGTCCTCATTCTTGGCTTTGTTTTATATCTTAATTGTTGTTGTATTTCTGTTTTTCATAGTAAGTTTTCTGGGAAAAGCCACAGCTTTCTACAATGTAGGCACTTAATCAATATTCACTACAGAGCATGTGGCCCCAAGCATTATTGCATAGTAATTTTGAAAATATATATATATGTATATATATTTTTAAAAAATAAACCACTGTCATATAACCAAATGCTAGATTTGAAAGCAAAACAGATAATTTTACTAAGGACTACTGCCAAAAATCATACAGGGAGTACTCCAAATCATGGAGTTTGACATTATAGAAATTCATATGATTTAGGGTCATTATTTAGACCTATATAAAATTGAATGCCCCAATGATTCTGAAGATTCATATCAAGAGTACTGGAGTGGGTTTCCACTTCCTTCTCCAGGGAATCTTCCCAACCCAGGGATTGAACTCAGGTCCCTCACATTGTAGACAGACACTTTACCGTCTGAGTCACCAGGGAAGTCCAAAGATTAAGCACTTGTGGGTTGGGAAGATCCCCTGGAAAAGGGAAAGGCTACCCACTCCAGTATGTTGGTCTGGAGAACTCCATGGACTGTATAGTCCATGGGGTCACAAAGAGTCAGACATGACTGAGCAACTTTCACACGCACAAAACACTTGTATAATGCTATCATCTTTTACTCCAGCAGTACTATCAATGTATAGCACAATAAATATGAAATACCAAGATGTCACATGTAGCTAAAACAACTGTAACTGGGAGTAAGACACAAGGGTTAAGATATAGAAATATCTATGGCATGTTAGAAATACTATGCCCACATAGGAGTAGCAATCTTCATATCAGATAAAATAAACCTTAAAATAAAGAATATTACAAGAGGTAAAGAAGGACACTACATAATGATCAAGGGATCAATCCAAGTGGAAGACATAAGAATTGTAAATATCTATGCACCCAACATAGAAGCAGCTCAGTACATAAGACAAACACTAACAGACATAAAAGGAGAAATTGACAGTAACACAATAATAGTAGGAGACTTTAACACCCCACTCACACCAATGGACAGATCATAAAAACAGATGGACTAAGGAAGCACAAGTCAATAGTAAAGATTAATAAAACTAAAATCAGGTTTTCTGAGAAGATAAGCAAAATTGACAAGCCTTTAGCCAGAATCATCAAGAAAAAAAGAGAAGAATCAGATCAACAAAAT
Source organism: Capra hircus (assembly GCF_001704415.2). Lineage (NCBI taxonomy): Eukaryota > Metazoa > Chordata > Mammalia > Artiodactyla > Bovidae > Capra > Capra hircus. The sequence goes on from NC_030813.1 coordinate 107,193,067, forward strand.
TAGAAATGAAAAAGGAGAGGTTACAACAGAGAATGCAGAAACACAAAGGATTATAAGAGACTGTTATGAACACATATATGGCAATAAGATGGATAACCTGGAAGAAATGGATAGATTCTTAGAAAAGTCCAATCTCCAAGACTGAACCAGGAAGAAATAGAAATTATGAACAACCCAATTACAAACACTGAAATTGAAGCTGTGATCAAAAATCTCCCAAAAAACAAAATCCCAGGACAGATGGCTTCACAGGAAAATTCTACCAAACATTTAGAGAAGAGCTAATGCCTATCCTTCTAAAACTCTTTCAAAAGATTGCAGAGGAGGGAAAACTTTCAAACTCATTCTATGAGGCCACCATCACCCTGATATCCAAACCAGACAAAGGCAACACACACAAAAGAGAAAACTACAGGCCAATGTCACTGATGAACATAGAAGCAAAAATGCTCAACAAAACTTTAGCAAACAGAATTCAGCAACACATCAAAAAGCTCATACACCATGATCAAAGTTGGGTTTATTCCAGGGATGCAAGGATTCTTCAATATACACAAATCAATCAAAGTGATACACCATATTAACAAATTGAAAGATAAAAATCATATGATAATCTTAATAGATGCAGAAAAAGCCTTTGACAAAATTCAGCATGCATTTATGATTAAAACTCTTTAAAAAATGGCTATAGAGGGAACCTACCTCAACATAGTAAAGGCCACATATGATAAGCCTATAGCAAACATTGTTTTCAATGGTGAAAAACTGAAATCATTCCCCCTAAAATCAGAAGCAAGAAAAGGGTGTCCACTTTCACCACTATTATTCAACATAGTTCTGGAAGTGCTAGCTACAACAATCAGAGAAGAAAAAGAAATAAAAGAAATCCAGATCGGAAAAGAAGTAAAGCTCTCACTGTTTGCAGGTGACATGATATTGTACATAGAAAACCCTAAAGATAGCATCAACAAATTACTAGAGCTAATCAGTGACCTTAGTAAATTCGTAGGATACAAAATCAATACACAGAAATCACTTGCATTTCTATATACTAACAATGAAAAATCAGAAAAAGAAATTAAAGTAACAATCTCATTCACCATTGCAATAAAAAGAATTGAATATTTAAGAATAAACTTAACTAAGGAGACAAAAGAGCTGTACAGAGATAATTATAAAATGCTAATGAAATAAATCAAAGATGACACAAATAGATGAAGAGATATTCCGTGTTCCTGAGTAAGAAGAATCAGTACTGTGAAAATGGCTATACTACCAATAGCAATCTACAGATTCAATGTGATCCTCAGCAAATTATCAATGACATTTTTCACAGAACTAGAACAAAAAATTTCACAATTCATATGGAAACACAAAAGACCTCGAATAGCCAAAGCAGTCTTGATAAAGAAGAATGGAACTGTAGGAAGCAACCTTCCTGACTTCAGATTATACTACAAAGCTACAGTCATCAAGGCAGTATGCTACTGTCACAAAAACAGAAATAAAGACCAACGGAACAAGATGGAAAGCCCAGAAATAAACCCATGCACATATGGGTAGCTTATTTTCAACAAAAGAGCCAAGAATATACAATGGGGCAAAGACAATATATGGTGCTGAGAAAATAGGACAGCTACATGTGAAACAAAGAAATTAGAACACTTCCTAACACCATCAGTTCAGTTCAGTCACTCAGTCGTGTCCAGCTCTTTGTGACCCCATGAACCAGAGCACGCCAAGCCTCCCTGTCCATCACCAGTTCCCAGAGTCCACCTAAATCCATGTCCATTGAGTTGGTACTGCCATTCAACCATCTCATCATTTGTCATCTGCTTCTCCTCCTGCCCTCAATCTTTCCCAGCATCAGGATGTTTTCAAATGGGTCAGCTCTTCACATCAGTGGCCAAAGTATTGGAGTTTCAGCTTCAACATCAGTCCTTCCAATGAACAGCCAGGACTGATTTCCTTTAGGATGAACTGGTTGGATCTCCTGGCAGTTTAAAGGACCCTCAGGAGTCTTCTCCAATACCACAGTTCAAAAGCATCAATTCTTTGGCGCTCAGCCTTCTTCACAGTCCAACTCTCACATCCATACATGACCACAGGAAAAACCATAGCCTTGACTAGACGAACCTTAGTCGGCAAAGTAATGTCTCTGCTTTTGAATATACTATCTAGGTTGGTCATAACTTTTCTTCCAAGGAGTAAGCGTCTTTTAATTCCATGGCTGCAATCACCATCTGCAGTGATTTTGGAGCCCCCAAAAATGAAGTCTGATACTGTTTCCACTGTTTCCCAATCTATTTCCCATGAAGTGATGGGACTGGATGCCATGATCTTCGTTTTCTGAATGTTGAGCTTTAAGCCAACTTTTTCACTGACCTCTTTCACTTTCACCAAGAGGCTTTTTAGCTCCTCTTCAGTTTCTGCCATAAGGGTGGTGTCATCTGCATATCTGAGGTTATTGATATTTCATCCAGCAATCTTGATTCCAGCTTGTGTTTCTTCCAGTCCAGCATTTCTCATAATGTACTCTGCATAGAAGTTAAATAAGCAGGGTGACAATATACAGCCTTGATGTACTCCTTTTCCTATTTGGAACCAGTCCGTTGTTCCATGTCCAGTTCTAACTGTTGCTTCCTGACCTACATACAGATTTCTCAAGAGGCAGGTCAGGTGGTCTGGCATTCCCATCTCTCTCAGAATTTTCCACAGTTTATCGTGATCGACACAGTCAAAGGCTTTGGCATAGTCAATGAAGCAGAAATAGATGTTTTTCTAGAACTCTCTTGTTTTTTCCATGAACCAGAGGATGTTGGCAATTTGATCTCTGGTTCCTCTGCCTTTTCTAAAACCAGCTTGAATATCTGAAAGTTCGTGGTTCACGTTTTGCTGAAGCCTGGCTTGGAGAATTTTGAGCATTACTTTACTAGCATGTGAGATGAATGCAATTGTGCGGTAGTTTGAGCATTCTTTGGCATTGCCTTTCTTTGGGATTGGAATGAAAACTGACCTTTTCCAGTCCTGTGGCCACTGCTGAGTTTTCCAAATTTGTTGGCATATTGAGTGCAACACTTTCACAGCATCATCTTTCAAGATTTGAAACAGCTCAACTGGAATTCCATCACCTCCACTAGCTTTGTTAGTAGTGATGTTTTCTAAGGCCCACTTGACTTCACTTTTCAAGATGTCTGGCTCTAGATTAGTGATCACATCATCATGATTATCTGGGTCGTGAAGATATTTTTTGTACAGTTCTGTGTATTCTTGCCACCTCTTCTTAATATCTTCTGCTTCTGTTAGGTCCCTACTATTTCTGTCCTTTATCGAGCCCATCTTTGCATGAAATGTTCCCTTGGTATCTTTAATTTTCTTGAAGTGATCTCTCGTCTTTCCCATTCTGTTCTTTTCCTCTATTTCTTTGCATTGATTGCTGAAGAAGGCTTTCTTATTTCTTCTTAGTATTCTTTGGAACTCTGCATTCAGATGCTTATATCTTTCCTTTTCTCCTTTGCTTTTTGCCTCTCTTCTTTTCACAGCTATTTGTAAGGCCTCTCCAGACAGCCATTTTGCTTTTCTGCATTTATTTTCCATGGTGATGGTCTTGAGTCCTGTCTCCTGTACAATGTCACAAACCTCATTCCATAGTTCATCAGGCACTCTATCTATCAGATCTAGGCCCTTAAATCTATTTCTCATTTCCACTGTATAATCATAAGGGATTTGATTTAGGTCATACCTGAATGGTCTAGCGGTTTTCCCCACTTTCTTCAATTTAAGTCTAAATTTGGCAATAAGGAGTTCATGATCTGAGCCACAGTCAGCTCCTAGTCTTGTTTTTGTTGGCTGTATAGATTATCTCAATCTTTGGCTGCACAGAATATAATCAATCTGATTTCGGTGTTGACCATCCAGTGATGTTCATGTGTAGAACTTCTCTTGTTTGTTGGAAGAGAGTGTTTGCTATGACCAGTGCATTTTCTTGGCAAAATTCTATGAGTCTTTGCCCTGCTTCATTCCGCATTCCAAGGCCAAATTTGCCTGTTACTCCAGGTATTTCTTGACTTCCTACTTTTGCTTTACCTTCTTTACCTTCCTTCATAAGACAGGTGTCATCTGCATATCTGAGGTCATTGACATTTCTCCCAGCAATCTTGATTCCAACTTGTGCTTCTTCCAGCCCAGCATTTTTCATGATGTACTCTGCTTATAAGTTAAATAAGTAAGGTGACAATATACAGCCTTGACATAATTCTTTTCCTATTTAGAACCAGTTTTTTGTTCCATGTCCAGTTCTAACTATTGCTTTCTGACTTGCATAAATGTTTCTCAAGAGGTAGGTCAGGTGGTCTGGTATTCTTATCTCTTTCAGAATTTTCCAGTTTATTGTGATCCAGACAGTCAAAGGTTTGGCATAGTCATTAAAGCAGAAACAGATGGTTTTCTGGAACTCTTGCTTTTTTGATGATCCAGGTTATGTTGACAATTTGAACTCTGGTTCCTCTGCCTTTTCAAAAACCAACTTGAACATTTATAAGTTCATCATTCATGTACTGCTTAAGCCTGGCTTGGAGAATTTTGAGCATTACTTTACTAGCATGTGAGACGAGTGCAACCGTGCAGTAGTTTGAGTATTCTTTCACATTGCCTTTCTTTGGGATTGGAATGAAGACTGACCTTTTCATTTTCATTTCTGCAGCGGCCACCAGTCCTGAGGCCACTGCTGAGTTTTCCAAATTTTCTGGCATACTGAGTGCAGCACTTTCACAGCATCATCTTCCAGGATTTGAAATAGCTCAACTGGAATTCCATCACCTCCACTAGTTTTGTTCGTAGTGATGCTTCCTAAGGCCCACTTGACTTCACATTCCAGGATGTCTGGCTCTAAGTGAGTGATCACACCATCGTGATTACATGAGTCATGAAGATCTTTTTTGTACAGTTCTTCTGTGTATTCTTGCCATTTCTTCTTAATATCTTCTGCTTCTGTTAGTTCCCTACCATTTCTGTCCCTTATATAGTTCATCTTTGCATGAAATGTTTCCTTGGTATCTCTGATTTTCTTGAAGTGATATCTAGTCCTCCCATTCTATTATTTTCCTCTATTTCTTTGCACTGATCACTGAGGAAGGCTTTCTTATCTCTCCTTGCTATTTGGAACTCTGCATTCAGATGCTTATATCTTTCCTTTTCTCTTTTGCTTTTCACTTGTGTTCTTTTCACAGCTATTTGTAAGGCCTCCTCAGATAGCCTCCTGTACAATGGCACGTAGTTCATCAGGCACTCTAACAGATCTAGTCCCTTAAATCTATTTCTCACTTGTACTGTATAGTCATAAGGGATCTGATTTAGATCATACCTGAATGCTCTAGTGGTTTTCCCTACTTTCTTTAATTTCAGTCTGAATTTGGTAATAAGGCGTTCATGATCCTAACACCATACACAAAGATAAAGTCAAAATGGAATAAAGACCTAAATGTAAGACCAGGAACTATAAAACTCTTACAGGAAAACACAAGCAGAACACTCGGTGACATAAATCAAAGCAAGATCCTCTATGACCCACCTCCTAGAATAAGGGATACAAAAACAAAAGTAAACAAGTGGGACCTGATTAAACTTAAAAGCTTTGCACAGCAAAGTATATTATAAGCAAGGTGAAAAGATAACTCTCAGAATGGGCCCAAATAATAGCAAATGAAACAACTGACAAAGGATTAATTTCCAAAATATACAAGCAGTTCATATAACTCAATGCCAGAAAAACAAACAACCTAATCAAAAAGTGGAAAAAAAGACTTAAACAGACATTTCTCCAAAGAAGACATACTGATTGCTAACAAACACATGAAAAGATGCTCAACATCACTCATTATTAGAGAAATGCAAATCAGAACTACAATGAGATATCACTTTACACCAGTTCAAATGGCCATCATCAAAAAATCTACAAACCATAAATGTTGGAGAGGGTATGGAGAAAAGGGAACAGCCTTGCACTGTTGGTGGGAATATAAATTGATACAGCCACTATGGAAGACACTATAGAGATTCCTTATAAAGCTAGGAATAAAACCCCCATATGACCCAATAATACCACACTTAGGCATATATCCTAAGGAACGTCGCTCAGTCATGTCCGACTCTTTGCGACCCCATGGACTGTAGCTTACCAGGCTCCTCTGTCCATGGGATTTTCCAGGCAATAGTACTGGAGTGGATTGCCATTTCCTTCTCCAGCGGATCTTCCCAACCCAGGGATCGAACCCAGGTCTCCCGCATTGTAGACAGATGCTTTACCGTCTGAGCCACCAGGGAAGTAGGCATATATTCTAAGGAAACCAAAATTGAAAAAGACACATGTATTCCATTGTTCATTGCAGCACCATTTACAGTTCCAATTACCATTTTCATTTCAATCCCAAAGAAAAGCAATGCCAAAGAATGTGCAAACTACCACACAATTGCACTCATCTCACACGCTAGTAAAGTAATGTCAAAATTCTCCAAGCCAGGCTTCAGCAATTTGTGAACCATAAACTTCCAGATGTTCAAGATGGTTTTAGAAAAGGCAGAGGACTAGAGATCAAATTGCCAACATCCTCTGGTTCATGGAAAAAGCAACAGTGTTCCAGAAAAACATCGATTTCTGCTTTATTGACTATGCCAGAGCCTTTGACTGTGTGGATCACAATCAACTGTGGAAAATTCTGAAAGAGATGGGAATACCAGACAACATGATCTGCCTCTTGAGAAACCTATATGCAGGTCAGGAAGCAACAGTTAGAACTGGACATGGAACAACAGGCTGGTTCCAAATAGGAAAAGGAGTACATCAAGGCTGTATACTGTTACTCTGCTTATTTAACTTATATGCAGAGTACACCATGAGAAATGCTGGGCTGGAAGAAGCACAAGCTGGAATCAAGATGCTGGGAGAAATATCAATAACCTCAGATATGCAGATGACACCACCCTTATGGCAGAAAGTGAAGAGGAACTAAAAAGCCTCTTGATGAAAGTGAAAGAGGAGAGTGAAAAAGTTGGCTTAAAGCTCAACATTCAGAAAACGAAGATCATGGCCTCTGGTCCCATCACTTCATGGGAAATAGTGGAAACAGTGTCAGACTTTATTCTTTTGGGCTCCAAAATTACTGCAGGTGGTGATTGCAGCCATGAAATTAAAAGACACTTACTCCTTAGAAGGAAAGTTATGACCAACCTAGATACCATATTGAAAAGCAGAGACATTACTTTGCCAACAAAGGTCCATCTAGTCTAGGCTATGGTTTTTCCAGTGGTCATGTATGGATGTGAAAGTTGGACTGTGATGAAAGCTGAGTGCCAAAGAATTGATGCTCTTGAACTGTGGTGTTGGAGAAGATTCTTGAGAGTCCCTTGGACTGCAAGGAGATCCAACCAGTCCATTCTAAAGGAGATCAGCCCTGGGTATTCACTGGAAGGACTGATGCTAAAGCTGAAACTCCAATACTTTGGCCACCTCATGCAAAGAGTTGACTCACTAGAAGACTCTGATGCTCAGAGGGATTGTGGGCCAAAGGAGAAGGGGACGGCAGAGAATGAGATGGCTGGATGTCATCACCGACTCGATGGACATGAGTTTGGGTGAACTCCTAGAGTTGGTGACAGACAGGGAGGCCTGAAATGCTGCAAATCATGAGGTCGAAAGAGTCAGATACGACTGAGCGACTGAACTGACTAACTGAACTGATGGTTATTCCATCTGTGGTTTTTAACACAGAAGATCCTTCTCTCTCTTCCTTTTACTCCCCAAACACCATTTTCTTCAATGCTTTATCTCATCATATCCATATTATAATTACCTATTACTGTTTCTGATTCCACCCTTATCAATTATGATCTTATGAATGTGAAGAACTTCTTTATTAATTTCACTCTTTCCAGTACAAAGTTAGCATTTGGTTAATGTTAAATATATTAATGAAATAATGAATGAACACATAGGGAAAATGAAATCATATGACTTGATCCAAGTGGAAAACTATTTTGGGATGGCAATCTTGATATGGGATGCTTGTGGTTGGGATATTAAATTTGGATTTTACAATTTCAAAGGAGGAGGTGTATCCAGAGAAAGTGAACAAATAGCTGACTTCTTAAGCTTATTTTCAGCTTTTAATCAAATAAAGAGAAAGGGACTCTCTTCATTTTTCTTAGCAGATACCTAAGAGACCATCTCTTGTCCCTTAGAGTGATAAGTCATCAGTGTGACCCAGAGAACAGCAACTTGTGACAGATCATATTTTACATGTTAATGAGAAGTACACATAGGTAGATCTAAGTGTTGTTTATATTTATGCTGGATTTTTCAGAGATATGAGAAGGTAAATAAGGTGCAGAAGAGTAAATGACCCAACCTCATCTGATGAAATTTTATTTACAATAAAAGACCATTGGTCTTCCCTGGTGGCTCAGTAGTAAAGAGTCTGCCTGCAATGAAGGAGACTTGGGTTCGATTCCTGGGTTGGAAAAACCCCCTAGAGAAGGAAATGGCAACCTACACCAGTATTTTTGCCTGGGAAATCCCAGGGACAGAGGAGCCTGGCAGGCTACAGTCTATGGAGTTGGAAAGAGTCAGACATGGTTTAATGACTAAACAACAACAACATTAAAAAGGCCATTAGACATGAGATTTCCTTCTTTGTTTTTAATTACAAGACACTGTCAGGATTCCACAGTCTTGATTCTATCATTCAGGATAGTTTATACCACTCTCTACTGCATGCCGTCTAAATCTGTCTATATACCTGCAATCATATCAGTGCTTAATTAAAATATTAAACAGAATGGGATTAAAGACAAAATCCTCAGATGCAACACTAGGGACCTCTGCCTAGTTTGACATTGATTCGTTAATTCTTTCCTCATCATTTATTCAATCACCTATGAATTAAATTATTATGCTGTCATGTAACCCACATTTTTACATCTTCAACATGATGGGATCATGAGATTTTTGTCAAATGTTTTCTATAATCAAGGTGAAAATATGTATCTGTTTCTGAGTTTAAAAACCCTGTCAAAATGGTAATACGTTTAGTTTGGCCTGACTCATTTTCCATGAACCCCGTGCTGTTTTTTTAATTGACAAATGCTTTTTACGTAAGTACTGATTCAATTAGTCATTCAACATTTTTTTTTAATTTCTGGTGAATTATCTGTGACAGGAATTATGACAAACAGTGTCTCTAATAACTAAAATCAATGTTTTCTATCTGTCTATGGTACTTTTAAAAATTAAACAATATTTGCATGACCCTAGACTTCAGGAATCTAATCACCCCCAAATTTCAAGCTAATCACTAACAATGGTTCTCTGATTATCAACTTCAAGACTTGAAAACAAAAAATCAGTATCCTAAGTAACCAAGGGAAAAGTGGGGAGTGATAAATTTGGAGATTTAGATATAAACACTACTCTATATGAAATAGGTAACTAATAAGAACCGACTGTAAAGCATAGGGAACTCTGCTTTTTTATAATGGCTTATATCAGAAAGGAATCTAAAAAAAGAGTGATGATATATATTTATAACTGATTCATATAACTGAATCACTTTGCTGTATACCTGAAGCTAACACAACATTGTAAGTCAACTATACTCTAATAAAAATTAATTTTAAAAATCAGTATTATAAATGTTACTTTTCTGGCACAATCTAGACAATGAAGTCAAGGTCATTGAAAGCAATTCTGTTTAATTCCTTTCTGATGCGTTTCTCTCCCTTGGGATCTTGTTTTCCCATACTTTCTCCATTGAGGACCATTTACTAGTTCTTGACAAACTAAGACAGTGTATTAAAAAGCAGAGATGATAAAGGTCCGTCAAAGCTATGGTTTAGCCAGTAGTCATGTATGGATGGAAGAGCTTAACAATAAAAAAAGGCTGAGTGCTGAAGAATTGATGCCTTTGAACTGTAGTGCTGGAAAAGACTCTTGACAGTCCCTTGGACAGCAAGGAGATCCAACTAGTCAATCCGAATGGAAATCAACCTTGAATATGCATTGGAAGGACTGATGCTGAAGCTGAAGCTCCAATACTTTGGCCATCTGATGCAAAGAACCAACATATTGGAAAAGACTCTGATGCTCGGAAAAGTTGAAGGCAGGAGGAGAATGGGATGACAGGATGAGATGGTTGGATGGCATCACCAACTCAATGGACATGAATTTGAGCAAACTCTGGGGTACAGTGAAGGACAGGAAAGCCTGAGTGACTGAACAACACTAGTTTTTTGAACTCTACTATGACCTACCTGCTTATTTAACTTATGTGCAGAGTACATCATGAGAAACGCTTGGCTGGAAGATGCACAAGCTGGAATCAAGATTGCCAGGAGAAATATCAATCACCACAGATATGCAGGTGACACAACCGTTATGGCAGAAAGTGAAGAGGATCTAAAAAGCATCTTGATGAAAGTGAAAGAGGAGAGTGAAAAAGTTGGCTTAAAGCTCAACATTCAGAAAACAAAGATCATGGCCTCTGGTCCCATCACTTCATGGGAAATAGTGGAAACAGTGTCAGACTTTATTTTTGGGGGCTCCAAAATCACTGCAGATGGTGACTGCAGCCATGAAATTAAAAGATACTTACTCCTTGGAAGGAAAGTTATGACCAACCTAGATAGCATATTGAAAGCAGAGACAATGCTTTGCCGAGAAAGGTCCATCTAGTCAAGGCTATGGTTTTTCCAGTGGTCATGTATGGATGTGAGAGTTGGACGGTGAAGAAAGCTGAGCACTGAAGAATTGATGCTTTTGAACTGTGCTGTTGGAGAAGATTCTTGAGAGTTCCTTGGACTGCAAGGAGATCCAACCAGTCTATTCTGAAGGAGATCAGCCCTGAGATTTCTTTGGAGGGAATGATGCTGAAGCTGAGCTCCAGTACTTTGGCCACCTCATGCGAAGAGTTGACTCACTGGAAAAGACTCTGATGCTGGGAGGGATTGGGGGCAGGAGGAGAAGGGGACGACAGAGGATGAGATGGCTGGATGGCATCACTGACTCGATGGACGTGAGGTTGGGTGAACTCCGGGAGATGGTGATGGACAGTGAGGCCTGGCCTGCTGCGATTCATGGGGTCGCAAAGAGTCAGACACAACTGAGCGACTGTCTGACTGATGACCTACCAAGATTTTTCTGTAGCATATCTTGTGTTCTGTGTTCTAAGTTGTTTCTTTCACTCTGTAACCCATGTTTGATATATGACATTGTTGAAAATGAAAAAAAAAAAAGAGGAAAACTGTAGCTTCTTTGGGTATTATCACATTTTTATCAACCTGACTGTCAGTGATATTTTGCCCTTCCCCATAACTTTTTATGAAGTCACTTTGTCCATTATACTATGTGGGAATAGTATTTTTGAATTAATTTTTTTTTTTATTGAAGAATACTTGCTGTACAGAAATTTGCTTTTTTTGCCAAAACTCCACATGAATCAGCCATATGTACATATATCCCCTTCCTTTTGAAACTCCCTCCCATCTCCTGCCCCAACCCACCCCTCTAGATTGATACAGAACCCCTGTTTGAGTTTCCTGAGCCATACAGCAAATTCCCATTTGCTATCTATTTTACATATGGTAATCTAAGTTTTTCCAGTGGTCATGTATGAATGTGAGAGTTGGACTGTGAAGAAGGCTGAGCGCCGAAGAATTGATGCGTTTGAACTGTGGTGTTGGAGAAGACTCTTGAGAGTCCCTTGGACTGCAAGGAGATCCAACCAGTCCATTCTGAAGGAGATCAGCCCTGGGATTTCTTTGGAAGGAATGACGCTAAAGCTGAATCTCCAGTACTTTGGCTACCTTGTGAGAAGAGTTGACTCATTGGAAAAGACTCTGATGCTGGGAGGGATTGGGGGCAGGAGGAGAAGGGGACGACAGAGGATGAGATGGCTGGATGGCATCACGGACTCAATGGACGTGAGTCTGAGTGAACTCTGGGAGTTGGTGATGGACAGGGAGGCTTGGCGTGCTGCGGTTCATGGGGTTGCAAAGAGTCGGACACGACTGAGTGACTGAAATGAACTGAACTGAACTGAATCTAAGTTTTCATATTACTCTTTCCATACATCTCACCCTCTCCTCCCCTCTCCTCATGTCCATAAGTATATTCTCTTTGTCTGTTTCTCTGTGGCTGTCCTGTAAATAGATTACTCGAAACATTTTTCATGATTCCATATATATGCATTCAGTTCAGTTCAGTCACTCAGTCGTGTCTGACTCTTTGTGACCCCAAGAATTGCAGCACGTCACGCCTCCCTGTACATCACCAACTCCTGGAATTCACTCAGACTTGCGTCCATCGAGTCAGTGATGCCATCCAGCCATCTCTTCCTCAGTCTTCCCCATCTCCTCCTTCCCCCAATCCCTCCCAGCATCAGAGTCTTTTCCAGTGAGTCAACTCTTGGCATGAGGTGGCCAAAGTATTGGAGTTTCAGCTTCAGCATCAGACCTTCCAATGAACACCCAGGGCTGATCTCCTTTAGAATGGACTGGTTGGATCTCCTTGTAGTCCAAGGGACTCTCAAGAGTCTTCTCCAACACCACAGTTCAAAAGCATCAATTCTTTGGCACTCAGCTTTCATCACAGTCCAGGTTTCACATCCATACATGACCACTGGGAAATCCACAGCCTTGACTAGATGGACCTTTGTTGGCAAAGTAATGTGTTTGCTTTACAGTATGCTATCTAGGTTGTTCATAAGTTTCCTTCCAAGGAGTAAGAGTCTTTTAATTTCATTGCTGCAATCACCATCTGCAGTGATTTTGGAGCCAAAAGAATAAAGTCTGACACTGTTTCCACTATTTCCCCATCTATTTCCCATGAAATGATGGGTACAGATGCCATGATCTTCATTTTCTGAGTGTTGAGCTTTAAGGCAACTTTTTCACTTTCATCAAGAGGCTTTTTAGTTCCTCTTCACTTTCTGCCATAAGGGTGGTGTCATCTGCATATCTGAGGTTATTGATATTTCTCCTGGCAATCTTGATTCCAGCTTGTGGTTATTCCAGCCCAGCGTTTCTCATGATGTACTCTGCATAGAAGTTAAATAAGCAGGGTGACAATATACAGCCTTGATGTACTCCCTTTCCTATTTGGAACCAGCCTGTTGTTCCATGTCCAGTTCTAACTGTTGCTTCCTGACCTGCATATAGGTTTCTCAAGAGGCAGATCAGGTTGTTTGGTATTCCCATCTCTTTCAGAATTTTCTACAGTTTATGGTGATCCACACAGTCAAAGTCTTTGACATAGTCAATAAAGCAGAAAAAGATGGTTTTCTGGAACTCTCTTGCATTTCCATGATCCAGCAGATGTTGGCGATTTGATCTCTGGTCCCTCTGCCTTTTCTAAAACCAACTTGAATATCTGGAAGATCACAGTTCATGTATTGCTGAAGCCTGACTTGGAGAATTTTGAGCATTACTTTACTAGCCCGTGAGATGAGTGCAATTGTGTGGTAGTTTGAGCATACTTTAGCAGTGCCTTTCTTTGGAATTGGAATGAAAACTGACCTTTTCCAGTCCTGTGGCCACTGCTGAGTTTTCCAATTTTGCTGGCATATTGAGTGCAGCACTTTCACAGCATCATCTTTCAGGATTTGAAATAGCTCAAATGGAATTCCATCACCTCCGCTAGCTTTGTTTGTAGTGATGCTTTCTAAGGCCCACTTGACTTCACATTCCAGAATGTCTGGCTCTAGGTGAGTGATCATACCATCATGATTATCTGGGTCATGAAGGTCTTTTTGTAGAGTTCTTCTGTGTATTCTTGCCACCTCTTCTTAATATCTTCTGCTTCTGTTAGGCACATACCATTTCTGTCCTTTATTGAGCTCATCTTTGCATGAAATATTCCCTTGGTATCTCTAATTTTCTTGAAGAGATCTCTAGACTTTCCCATTCTGTTGTTTTCCTCTATTTCTTTGCATTGATCTCTGAGGAAGGCTTTCATATCTCTCCTTACTATTCTTTGAAACTCTGCATTCAAATGGGAATATCTTTCCTTTTCTCCTTTGCTTTTTAATTTTCTTCTTTTCACAGCTGTTTTAAGGCCTCCCCAGACAGCCATTTTGCTCTTTTGCATTCGTTTTCCATGGGGATGGTATTGATCCCTGTGTCCTGTACAATGTCACAAACCTCATTCCATAGTTCATTAGGCATTCTATCTATCAGATCTAGTCCTTTAAATCTATTTTCATTTTCTCTGTATAATCATATAGGATTTGATTTAGGTCATACCTGAATGGTCTAGTGGTTTTCCCTACTCCCTTCAATTTAAGTCTGAATTTGGCAATTAGGAGTTCATGATCTGAGTCACTGTCAGCTCCTGGTCTTGTTTTTGTTGACTGTATAGAGCTTCTCCATCTTTCGCTGCAAAGAATATAATCAATCTGATTTCAGTGTTGACCATATGGTGATGTCCATGTGTAGAGTCTTCTCTTGAGTTGTTGGAAGAGGGTGTTTACTATGACCAGTGGGCTCTCTTGGCAAAACTATTTTACCCTTTGCCCTGCTTCATTCCATACTCCATGGCCAAATTTGCCTGTTACCCTAGGTGTTTCTTGACTTCCTACTTTTGCATTCCAGTCCCCTATAATGAAAAGGACATCTTTTTTGGGTGTTAGCTCTAAAAGGTCTTGGAGGTCTTTATAGAACCGTTCAACTTCAGTTTCTTCAGCGTTACTGGTTGGGGCATACACTTGGATTACTGTGATATTAAATGGTTTGCCTTGGAAACAAACAGAGATCATTTTGTCGTTTTTGAGATTGCATTCAAGTGCTGCATTTTGGACTCTTTTGTTGATCATGATGGCTACTGCATTTCTTCTAAGGGATTCCTGCCCACAGTAGTAGATATAATGGTCATCTGAGTTAAATTCACCCATTCCAGTCCATTTTGGTTCGCTGATTCCTAGAATGTTGACGTTCACTTTTGCCATCTCCTGTTTGACCACTTCCAATTTGCCTTGATTCATGGACCTGACATTCCAGGTTCCTATCCAATATTTCTCTTTACAGCATCTGACCTTGCTTCTATCACCAGTCACATCCACAACTGGGTATTGGTTTTGTTTTGGCTCCATCCTTTCATTCTTTCTGGAGTTATTTCTCCACTGATCTCCAGTAACATATTTGGCACCTATTGACCTGGGAAGTTCCTCTTTCAGTATCCTATCACTTTGCCTTTTCATACTGTTCATGGGGTTCTCAAGACAAGAATACTGAAGCGGTTTGCCATTCCCTTCTCCAGTGGACTACATTCTGTCAGACATCTCCACCATGACTCGCCCGTCTTGAGTGGCCCCACACAGCATGGCTTAGTTTCATTGAGTTAAACAAGACTGTGGTCAGTGTGACTAGATTGACTAGTTTTCTGTGATTATGGTTTGTGTGTCTCCCCTTTGATACCTCTCACAACACCTACCATCTTACTTGGATATCTCTTATCTTGGATGTGGAGTATCTCTTTACGGTGCTCCAGCAAAGTGCAGCCTTTGTTCCTTGCCTTGAACGAGGGGTATCTCCTCACAGACACCCCTCCTGAACTTGAATGTGGAGTAGCTCCTCTTGGCCCTCTGAGCCCACACAGCCACCAGGTTAATCATATGTTAATATAATAAATTAACATTCATCTTATTAAGGCTTTAACCCCAGAATTTAAATTAGGACTTTGGGATTAACATAAACACCTTTCTCTATATAAAATAGATAACCAAAAAGGCCTATTGTATAGCACAAGGAACTGTATTTATCAGTAATATTTTGTAATAATTTATAACAGAAAAGTATCTGAAAAGGAATATATATCTGACTTTCTGTGCTGTATGTCTCAAACTAACACCATTTTGGAAATCCATTGTACTTTAATTTTAAAAAAAGAAAATTTAAATGTCACAGGTAGAGTAGAAAAATTTCCAATAGGTGTTAAAATTAAAAAAAAAAAAACACCTGAATTATAATAATAATAACAGCAACAACAACAACTAGTAAAATTTAGAGGTAGGAGTGGGATAAAGGATCTTGTCCTATAAAAGAATATCTTATTCTTTTGGAAACTTAAAGGAGCAAATCACCACCCTCTTGTTCCTTCTCAAATCATGGAGCTTCAGCTATAGACCCAAAATCTTGGCCAGCACTCTCTCTAGTGGTGGACCTATGAACTACCCCTCTGCAGATTTCCTAAACTGCAGGAACCTGATGGACATGAAGATACCCAAATGTAAAGAACCAATAATTCTCTGTCATATCTGGATAAGAATAAAAACTTCAAGACTATAGAAATATATCTCCAAGAAAGCACTCTCAACAAATTTAAAATTGTATCCAGGAGATCTCAGCTAGAAATGGCACCGACCAGAAAACAAACATGCAAAGATATTTAAAGACCTAGAAATCTATGACACAGTAAAGGACCTGGTCAAGAAGAGGGCTAATTTTGACTCACAGCTAATGCACTGGCTGATGAGTCATCTCAGCAATCTGTATCTTAGTCTCCTTAATTGATATATTTGGGTTGACCATGTGTCCCAGTTTGCCTGGGGCTGTTCTGGTTTATGTCAGTTGTACCAGGTGATGATTAATAGCATCTTATTTCATTCTTTAATGTGCCCCATTTGGGTCATAAAGTATACGATCACCCTACTTACATGATATAAGGATAATGTTCTTTTACTTTTATGGGGGGGTGGGGATTAAATGAGCATGGATTAATGGAGGTTCAACCATGACTTAGGTTTTTGGTTCTTGCTTAGTGTGTTTTTACACTAAAGCTTGCCCTTTGGAGCTAATCGTCTGAATGATTCTGATTACTGTTTATCTCTGTCTCCAATGTGTCATATTAAGGATGAATGGGGAAAGTGTGAGCTGTGAATCTTCTCATAAAATTAATAAAGTTAATTTCACCCAGAAAATAAGAAAGTTCTTCTGAACCACATGTTCCCTTACAAATTCTGGCCCCTTGAAATTCTCTCTCTTTTTGAAAATATCTTTTACAAATAATTCTGGAGCACTGACATTTTCACTAAACTGTAAAAACCTACGGAAAAGGAAAGAAAACTGGGAAAATGAATGCCCTGTATTTTGGGCTTGGGTTAAGCTGGGCATGCCCACAGCTGCACATTCAACTCTACTAAAAACATAAATAGAAAACAACCTTAATATTCTAATAATAAGTGATTAGTGGAACAAATTATAGAGCATCTGTACAATGGAACACACTGCAGTCTCCAAAAGTGCTGGTATAGAGCTATATTTATTGGCATGGAAAATTGCTCACAGCATATTATCAAGTGAAAAAGGCAGGTGCTGAGAAGCAGGTGCAGGGTTATTGTAAAATTACATAGAGGTATGTAATATATAGTTTATATGTTTATGTGGAAATAGACATATTTGAAATGCTCTTCAAAATATTAATAGTGGTTAACTCTGTGCTGTGTGCTTAGTCTCTTTGCTTAGTCTCTCAGTCATGTCTGACTATTTGCAACCCCATTGACTGCAGCCCAGCAGACTCCTCTGTCCATGGAATTTCCCAGACAAGAATACTGGAGTGGGTTGGCATTTTCTTCTCTAGGAGATCTTCCTGACCCAGGGATCAAACCAGTGTCTGCTGTGTCTCCTGCATTGCAGCCTGATTCTTTATCCACTGAGCCATCAGGGAAGGTTATCTCTAGGTGGGATGATTTAAGAGGACTTTCACTTTCTTTTCCTTGTGACAAGCATATTTGCTTTTAATAATTAAAAAAAATACATGATTTACATGGACTTTCAGAAGAAATACCTTTAACTAGAGCTTCAGAGGTCAGAATAGCCTATGTACAGATGATGAGACTAGATGTTGATATAAATATCTAAATAGTTAGAACCTACACACACTAAAACTCTTTCTTCCAAGAAGATAAAAATGGAAGACCCTCAATACTAACACCACATGTGGATGCTAGGCTTGAGGATGATCCCCAGTGGTTCCTATCTCTTGGTCATATTGTCCTTGTGTAAATCTGTCCCACTGAGTGTGAATTGGACTTGGGGTGTTATTTATAATGAATTGAATAAGGCCAAAATAATGTACGTGATTCAGAGACTAGGTCATTAACAGCATAATAGCATCAACTTTTTCTCTCTGTATTATTCACTTTGGGAGAAGTCAGCTGCCATATCATGAAAATATTTAGTACCCTAAGAAGAGAGTTAATGGGTTAAGAACTTGGATCTCTGGTTAGCAAGCAACCAAAGAGAAACAGAAGCCTGTTAACAACTTATGTGACTGTAACCTTCACCAACACATTAGGGCAGTGTCCTGAGGGACTCTATGGCAGAACCAGTTAGCTAAGCCACTCCTTGGATTCCTGAGCCACAGAAGCAGAGTGAGATAATACATGCTTATTGTCATAAACTGGTAAGTTTTTGGCATCATCTGTTACGAGGCAATGGGTAACTAACACACTTCCAAACACACTTGACAAGATTTCTGGAAGCATGTAGTTAAGGTACCCTAATCTCAGTCAGCTTTTGTTTTCATGTCAGGCACACTTCCTTCTCTACTAATGAAAGATTCCTTGAATTGTCTGTTGTGCTTTTTTTTTTTTCCTCTGTTTTCCAGTACCAATTGTATTTCATGTCCTTGGCACTGAGTTTCTAGTCAGATAACTAAAAAGTGTGTGACAGTTGGTTTGGGGTTCAAAGCTTGCCTGAAATCGAGATTCCAGATGCATTGCTGGTTCTGACCTCTGACCTGTTTTCCCTCAGAGATTCTTCCTCTAAAGCTGGCCCATAATCCAAGTGTCTTTTCCACATCTACTTACTTAGTAGATAACTCAGCATGTAAATCACACCTCTTCCTGGCATAAGAGCCTAAAGATTGTGGAGTATTTGTTAGTCCTTGGAAATGTAGATGATTTATAATTGAATACCAAAACAAAAAAGAAACTATTTTCTTTTTGGTCATGATGGATTATGAATGCTGGACTAATTCTTTGCCTGCAGAAGCAGCAACAATGACAAAAAGTAGACAAAATATAGGAAAATGTTTTTCTGTTTTACCAACAGAGATCACAGGGCTGTTCAGTTCAGTTCAGTCACTCAGTCGTGTCTGACTCTTTACAACCCCATGAATCGCAGCACACCAGGCCTCCCAGTCCATCACCATCTCCCGGAGTTCACTCAGACTCACATCCATCAAGTCCGTGATGCCATCCAGCCATCTCATCCTCTGTCGTCCCCTTCTCCTCATGCCCCCAATCCCTCCCAGCATCAGAGTCTTTTCAAATGAGTCAACTCTTCGCATGAGGTGGCCAAAGTACTGGAGTTTCAGCTTTAGCATCATTCCTTCCAAAGAAATCCCAGGATTGATCTTCAGAATGGACTGGTTGGATCTCCTTGCAGTCCAAGCGACTCTCAAGAGTCTTCTCCAACACCACAGTTCAAAAGCATCAATTCTTCAGCTCTCAGCCTTCTTCACAGTCCAACTCTCACATTCATACGTGATCACAGGAAAAACCATAGCCTTGATTAGACAGACCTTAGTTGGCAAAGTAATGTCTCTGCTTTTGAATATGCTATCTAGGTTGGTCATAACTTTTCTTCCAAGGAGTAAGCGTCTTTTAATGTGATGGCTGCAGTCACCATCTGCAGTGATTTTGGAGCCCCCCAAAAATAAAGACTGACACTGTTTCCACTGTTTCCCCATCTATTTCCCATGAAGTGATGGGACCGGATGCCATGATCTTTGTTTTTTGAATGTTGAGCTTTAAACCAACTTTTTCACTCTCTTCTTTCACTTTCATCAAGAGGCTTTTTAGCTCCTATTCACTTTCTGCCATAAGGGTGATGTAATCTGCATATTGGTCCTGGTGAAATAAAAATATAACACAGAAACTGAAACAGGTGCGACTAACAATAACCAAGAACACAATAGACTTAAATCAGTCATATTAACTTTGAAAATTATTTGTAAATGGACTAAACATTTCAATGAAAGGTAGAAATTAGCAGATGATAAATAAACAAGATATTGTGCACTGTTGACATGAAACACACTTTAAATAAAAGGGCATAAGTGGGTTGAAAGCAAGAGGATATATCTTGCAAACAGTAATCAAAGGAAAGTTGGAGTGGCTGTAGTAATATCAGATAATGTAGACTTTCAAACAAGGAATGTTACCTGGGACAAAAAGAAGAATTTTACAGTGATACAAGTGTCAGTTTTTCAAGGAGATAGATGCTAAAATGCATCCCATAATAGAGCTTTAAAATGCATGGTAAAAGCTAAAGAAACAAAAGCCCTAGATTTTCAAAAAAGTCAACAATTGCAATTTTAGGTTTTATCATTTCTCTCTCAGAAACTGATAGAGCAGACACAATATCACTAAAGAACAGAAAAACGCTATCAGCTAACTAGACATAATCGATATTTATAAAATACCCCCGAATTATAGAATGTGGGGTGATTTCACGTGTTATTAAAATTTACAAAGGTAGTCCATATGCTGGGCTGTAAAACAACTCGACAAATTTTGAATAAATTAAATCATGCACTCTGTCTATATTGAAATTGTAGTATAAAACCATTTAAAAATCTGAAAATAGTCAGATATTTTGGTATTTAAGCAAGAAGTCATCAAAATAACACAGGATCAAAAAATAATTTGTAATATATAGTTCTATTTAGCATGTAATTAATACTAAAAACAAAATGATAAATAAAGATATAATTAAATAATAAATACAAAAATAATTTCTATTATACATATAGCTGAGTACTGGTTAGGGGGATATCTATAGTTTGAAAGAATCTTATCAAAATTAAAATCTTAGTGAAAACTATAAAACTTTGCTGAAATAAATTTAAAAATCTAAAGAAAAGCAGAAATACACATTTTCATGCTTTTGAAGTATCAATATTTTTCTTTTAGTCCTCCCAAATTGATCAATAGACTTTACACAGAATGAAGCAAATTACACCAGGATTTTGCTTCATTAATTTGTAAGCCACATTTTCGTGCCAAAACTTAGAACTGCCAAAACAATTTTGAAAAAGGCCAAAGTATAATTCAACATAAAGCTTCAGTAATCAAGAGTGTGTCAATTTGACATAAAGATAAATAAATCTTTGCAACAGATCCATTTTCCCAAATAGAGTCATAATTGTTAATTCATTTTCAACAAATGTTAACATATCAATTCAATGAAGATAATTATTTTTAATAAATTATGCAAAACAATTGGATATACGCATGCATTTACATGGAATAAAATTAATCTCAGCTTCTGGTTTACACTACATTATCGCTGTTCAGTTGATAAGTCATGTCTGATTCTTTGCAACCCCATGGACTGCAGCACGCCACGCTCCTCTGTCCTTCACTGTATCCCAGAGTTTGCTCAAATTCATGTCCAGTGAGTCAGTGATGCCATCCAACCATCTTATCCTCTGTCGTCACCTTCTCCTCCTGCCTTCTATCTTTCCCAGCATCAGGGTCTTTTCCAGTGAGTTGGCTCTTCGCATTAGTTGGCCAAAGCATTGGAGCTTCAGCTTCAGCATCAGCGCTTCCAATGAATATTCAGGGTTGATTTCCTTTAGGATTGACTGGTTTAAATATATATTAAAAGTCATTTATATGGATCAGACACTTAAGTTTAAAATCTAAAATCATGAGATTTCTAGGAAAAACATCTTTGTGATGGAAGGGCAGGCAAAAATTTATTTGAGGACAATCTCAGATATAATAAAATAAAACAAACTGAACTTTATAAAAATTAAGCTCCTCAGTTCATCAAAGGACTCTCAATAAAATGAAAAGGCAGACCACAGGCTGGTAGATAACATCATTTGCATAGGTCCCTGATAAAAGATTTTTTCCCTAGAATAAAGAATTTCTACAATTAAAAATAAATTAAAAAGGAAGAAACATAAAAGCCAACAGGCACATTTTTCTTTCCTGATATTAAGAGCTAAGCATCAATAATCATAAAAAATTAACATTTAAATCACAAAAGATACCATTTCTAGAAAAAGCTAAAATTACTACACCAAAAGTTTGCTGATGATGAAAGCAGTCAGAGTTCTTATATATTTCTTTTGAGAGTGTAAAATAGTACAGACAGTTGTCAAACTCTTGAAAGTGTCTTACGAAGTTGAATATACAATCATCCAAAGATCAGATTATTCCACTTAGATTTTTACCCATGGGAAATGAAAACACAGGACACAAAGAGATTTTTGTAAGAATATTCAGAGTGACTTTATTTACAATAGAAAAAAAAAAACTAACAACCCTCCAATATCCATAACAGTATAATGGATGAATAATTGTGATATATTTCTATAATGAAATGCCATTCAGCAATGTGCAATTTGTATAAAATATATCTGTATTACATAATATATATGCATATTATATATACATAAATATGGATATACATATATATGTATATAAGTAATACATGGAATGACATGCATAAATCTCAAAACTGTGATATTGAGATAATAACTTCAGATTTTAAGAGTACACTTTGTAAGATTTCATTCTATTACAGGAAAACGTTAATCTATGGTCATAGAAACCAGAACAGGCAGTGATTTCTGGGTGGGAGCTAGAGGTCAGGTTTTTTGGGGAGGTGGTGCCACATGGGAATATTTCTGGGTTGCTGTAAATGCCCTCTATCCTCATTAGGGAGGGGTTACTTGGGCACATGCATATGCTAAGGAATATTGCAATGTCCATTTATGCCGTATTTCATTGCATGGAACTGCTAGTCTGCTCAGGCTACCACAAAAGAATACCACAGATGAGGTGCCTTAAAAAGCAAAAATGCATTTTCTCACATTTGTAGAAGTCCAAGATCAAGGGTGCCTTCAGAGTTGGTTTTTGGTGAAGCCGTTTCCTGGTTTGCCTTCTCTGTGCCCTCATATGAATGTTCCTTTGTGTGCTTATGGAGAGAGAGATCTGGAATCTTCTTTGGACTTCCCCGATAGCCCAGATGGTAAAGAATCTGCCTGCAGTTCAGGAGAACTGCGTCCAGTCTCTGGGTCAGGAAGACCCCTTGGAGATGGAAATGGCTACCCACTGCATTATTCTAGTCTAGAGAATCCCATGGACAAAGGAGCCTGGAGGGCTACAGTCCATGGAGTTGCAAAGAGCGGGATACAACTGAGTGACTAGCCCTTTCACGTGTTCCTTTCTTAGGAGGACAGTGTTTCCACTGAATGAAGGCCCTGCCTTATGACTTCATTTCTTCACCTTCTTTACATTACAGTGTTACGGCTTCACCAAGTGAATTTTGGCAACAGCAAAATTTAGTCTGTAAGAGCAACGTATAGACTTTAAAAAAATGCTAAACCAGAAACAGCTGCTAAACAAGCAAACAAAAAATGCTAAACAAAAACAGAAACACACAAGCCAAAAAAACAAAAAAAACTCAGAAAGATATATTTATATTTTTTGAAAATTCTTATTTCTAGTCTAGTGATAGACTTTATAATATGCATCCACATTTTTTTATAAACAAATATAACAAAAAATGTTCTGAAGTATTAATCATAGGAAGTAGATGGAACAGCCTGAAATTAACATCCCTGGGATATTTTGACTATACTGGCCTCATTGGCAATAATATTTAGTTTGGGAAGGAGTCAGGTATGAGGTAGCCTCTCTTTAAATAAGGCTTTTGATTTGTGTGGGTTATGAAAAGCCACAGTCACTACTATACACAGTGATTATCACTCATCTTTTTATCCTTCTGACATATTAGAGTTATTTTCCAAATTTTTATATCAATCACCTACCTCCATCTATTACACATATGACAAACTACTATTTGGTAAAATCCAGTTCCGACTGAAGGACTAACACACAACACAACACATACGATTCAGTCTCCTAGAGCCAGTTACAAGAAATAAGTTCTCGAGGGCTGGGCAAATTTGAGAAATTTGAAATGTCAGTACCTCCATTTTCCTTCTTTTCCAAAGGAATCATTTTGAGAGACCCATGGGAAATGCCTTCCCAGGCTCCCTGCCATGAATGTCTTCTGTGCTACATCTAGAAAAGGCAAAATCTTTTCTTCCATTTTTGCACCGCACACATAATGAGCATGTCCTCTGTTTCCAAACACTGTGCTGAGTACTGGAGATAAGAGATGAGCATGCTTTTTGCCTTGGGAACACTGACACATAAACAGATCATTCCGTGAGTTGTGATGGGTGCCCGCAGAGACAGGGCTATGAAACGCTGCCTTTGGCTGACAAGGAGAGCAGATATGTGAGCTTCAGATGTTAGAGTGCACTAGAGTTTGCTTGGTAGGGATGCAGTGAAGAATGATAGAGAATGTCAGGCATCAAGAAGAACATAAAATACTGTAAGGCTTGGAGAGAGCATGGCACAGTTCTAGAACTCAACAGATCAGTATGCTTTTGAGGCAGACAAAAAGGAGTAGGGAGATGAAAGTTAGGGAGAAAACAGATTATGCTAAGGGTGTTTAATATCATGCTTAGGCATTTGAGCTTTTTTTTTTTTTTTTTCTTTTTTAGACATTAGATAGCTCAAGGGAATTTTTAAGCAGGATTGTATAATTAGATTTTTGTCTCATAAAGTCTGCTGCTGCTAAGTCGCTTCAGTCGTGTCTGACTCTGTACGACCCCATAGATGGCAGCTCACCAGGCTCTGCCATCCCTGGGATTCTCCAGGCAAGAACTAGACTGTTACCAATGTGGGCAGTGGGGCAAAAGGGATTGTAGCTATGAAACCATTGTCATTGTGCAGTTTGATTGCAAAGAGGCCAGCATTAGAGTTCTTTGTGATTATGTCATTATTGATTCAATATTTAACAGAATACAGGGGAGCAGCTAGGTACACAAAGCATATCAGAAAGTATGTATCTTATAAACATTATGAGCTTCTAGGCATGTCTCCTGTTTACTCAGTCTTCAAAATCTTTGTGTGTTTTAGTTGCTCAGTTGTGTCCAGCTCTTTGAGACCCCATGGACTATATAGCCTGTGAGGCTCCTCTGCCCATGGGATTTCCCAGGCAAGAATAACTGGAGTCAGTTGCCATTTCCTTTTCCAGGGGATCTTCCCAACCCAGGGATAGAACCCACATATCCTGCATTTCATGCAGATTCTTTATTGTCTGAGCCACCAGGGAAGCCAAATAATCAAAATAATAATTTCACCCTTTTATTAGACGTCTTGTAACATCAAAAGCATTTTCTTGTATATTTACTTATGTCTGTCTCACAAAAGCTTCTCTAAAACAGGCAAGAAAAGAAATGGAAAAAGTGACTTGCATTGAAAGCCCAACAGGGGCAGCATTGAAGGTAGTCTTCTAATTTGGTATTTATTCCAGTTCACTGCACAAGCTTCTATTATTAACAGTTCTTTCGCAATGACTAACAAGCATCTTCTTTATTTTCTGTAACTCCTCAAATCCTGTTTACCCAGCATGAGGCCCATCAACTCTCCCTTTCTTTGGGTGACTTGGTGACTACTAGGGTTTTGGAAGATAGGCTTCTGCCTGGCACTGCTCAAGGTCATTTGTGTCATACAGTCCCATAATGTGTGTGTCCTAGACCCTGGGAACCAACTTCTTGAAAGTGTTCCTCTTACCCCTGGACTTGAACAAATTGAAGAGGACTCTAACAAGCAGAAGGTTTCTCTTCAAGGACAATATTCCATTGTAACTCTTAATATAGATAATTGGATTATACTTCAGTGTTTCATTTATTTATTTTTACTTTTAATGGACCTCAAATGCAATTGTATTATCTATTACCTGTGGTCATGAATGTATATTGATCTGTGGATTATTCTGTTTTAAACTTTTTTTTTTTAATGAATAATGTATTCATTTGAAATAGTAAATGATGAACAAAATGAAGCAGGGCAAAGGCAAACAGAGTTGCCAAGAGAAAGCACTGGTCATAGCAAGCACCCTCTTCCAACAACACAAGAGAAGACTCTGCACATGGACATCACCAGATGGTTAATATTGAAATCAGACACTATATTCTTTGAAGCCAAAAATGGAGAAGCTCTATACCTTCAGTAAAAACAAGATCAGGAGGTGACTGTGGCTCAGATCATGACCTCCATATTGCAAAATTAAGACTTAAGTAGACAAAAGTAGGGAAAACCACTAGGCCATTCAGGTATGACCTAAATAAAATTCGTTTTGATTATACAGTGGAAGTGAGCAATAGATTCAAGGGATTAGATCTGATAGACAGAGTGCCTGAATAACTATGGAAGGAGGTTTGTAACATTATACAGGAGGTGGTAATTAAAATGATTCCCAAGGAGGGAAAAAAATGCAAAAAGGCAAAATGGTTGTCTGAGGAGGCCTTACAAATAGCTGAGAAAACAAGAGAAGCTAAAAGCACAGGAGAAAAGGAAAGATACATCCATTTGAATGCAGAGTTTTAAAGAATAGCAAGGGGAGATAAAAAGCCTTCTTAAGTGAACAATGCAAAGAAATAGAGGAAAATAATAGAATGGAAAAGACTAGAGATCTCAAGAAAATTAGAGATACCAAGGGATTATTCCATACAAAGACGGGCACAATAAAGGACAGAAATGATATGGACCTAATAGAAGCAGAAGATATTAAGAAGAAATGGCAAGAATACACAGAAGAACTATACAAAACACATCTTAATGACCCAGGTAACCACGATGGTGTGATCCCTCACAAAGAGCCAGATATCTTGGAGTGTGATATGAAGTGGGCCTTAGGAAGCATCACTATGAACAAAGCTAGTGGAGGTGATGGAATTCTAGCTAAATTATTTCAAATCCTAAAAAATGATGCTGTGAAAGTGCTGCACTCAGTATGCCAGCAAATTTGGAAAACTCAACAGTGGCCACAGGACTGAAAAAGGTCAGTTTTCATTCCAGTCCCTAAGAAAGACAATACCAAAGAATGTTTAAACTACTGCACAATTGCACTCATCTCACATGTCAGCAAAATAATTCTCAAAATTGTCCAAGCTAGGCTTCAACAGTACGCAAACCAAGAAATTGCTGACGTTCAAGCTGGATTTAGAAAACACAGAGGAGCCAGAGATCAAATTCCAACATCTTTTGTATCATAGGATAATCAAGAGAATTCCAGAAAAAGACATCTACTTCATTGACTGCACTAAAGCTTTTGAATGTGATACATAGGATCACAACAAACTCGAAAATTCTTAAAGACATGAGAATACCAGACCACCTTACCTGCCTCCTGAGAAATCTGGATACAAGTCAAGAAGCAACAGTTAGAACCAGGCATGGAACAACAGACTGGTTTCAAATTGGAAAAGGAGTACCTCAAGGCTGTATATTGTCACCTTGCTTATTTAAATTATATGCAGAGTACATCACATGAAATGCCAGGCTGGATGAAGCACAAGCTGTAATCAAGACTGCTGGGAGAAATATCAATAACCTCAGATATGCAGATAACACCACCCTTATCCCAGAAAGCAAAGAGGAACTAAAGAGCCTCTTGATGAAGCTGAAAAAGGAGAGTGAAAAAGCTGGCTTAAAACTCAGCGTTCAAAAAAAAAAAGATCAAGGCATCCAGACCATCACTTCAAGGCCAATAGATGGGGAAAAACAAAACATTGAGAGACTTCATTTTCTTGGGCTCCAAAATCAATGCAGATGGTGACTGCTTCCATGAAATTAAAAGATGCTTGCTCCTTGGAAGAAAAGCTATGACAAACCTAGACAGCATATTAAATAGCAGAGACATTACTTTCCCAACAAAGGTCCATCTAGTCAAAGCTTTGGTTTTTCCAGTAGTCATGTATGGATGTGAGATTTGGGCTATAAAGAAAGCTGAGAACAGAAGAATTGATGCTTTTGAACTTTGGTGTTGGAGAAGACTCTTGAGAGTCCCTTGGACTGCAAGGACATCCAACCATTCAATCATAAAGTAAATCAGTCCTGAATATTCATTGGAATGACTGAGCTGAAGCTGAAACTCCAATACCTTGGCTAATTGATGTAAAGAGCTGACACATTAGAAAAGACCCTGATGCTAGGAAAGATTGAAAGCAGGAGAAAAAGGGATAACAGATGATGAGAAGGTTTGATGGCATCACCAACTCATTGGACATGAGTTTGAGCAAGTTCCATGAGATGATGAAGGACAGGGAAAGTTGGTGGGCTGCAGTCCATGTGGTCACGAGTCAGACAGTACTGAGTGACTGAACAACAACAACAACCAATTTGTTTGAAATGGAGTCATAAACATCTATGAATCCACAGATCAAGGCAGGACTCCGATAGCACTGTGAGGATATCTCTTGACTCGTTTAATCACCTGATGGACTGCAAGGAGTTCCAACCATCCTAAAGGAGATCAGTCCTGAGTGTTCATTGGAAGGACTGATGTTGAAGCTGAAACTGCAATACTTTGGCCACCTGATGTGAAAAACTGACTCATTCTTCAAATGGTCTCTTCAAGACCCTGATGCTCAGAAAGATTGAGGGCAGGGGGAGAAGGGGATGACAAAGGATGAGATGATTGGATGGCATCACCAACTCAGCGGATATGAGTTTTGGTAAACTCCGGGAGTTGATGACGGACAGGGAGGCCTGGTGTGCTGCATTTCATGGGGTTGCAAAGAGTCAGACATGACTGAGTGACTGAATTGAACTGAACTGAACTAACCTCAAAAGTCCACCATTCCAAATATTCTACTGGACAAGTTGCTCTAACAGTTGAGGTAACTGAGTACCCAAAAGGGACAAGAGACTTGTCTTGTTCATGATTAATGGCCTGCGATATAAAAATCAATGATCTTTGGGGATTAGGGGACTTTCTGAAAACAAAGTTATAAATTTTCTGGAAAATGCTGGTTTTTATACTTCCACATTTAAACTTGATAAGAGGGAACGAATTCTCCCCTGAGAATGATTATAAATCTAGTACATTTTGACATGTGCATCTATGTATTTGAGCATGTGTATGTCTGTGTCTGAGTGTGAAATGTATATGTTTGTGTGTGTGTGTGTGTGTGTGCACACGCGCACACAAGAAAGAGAGATTCCAGCTTCAGGAGTTTCACTTTGCAAAACAAAAATGCTCTTCACTGATATTTATTCACACAGACTCACATACTAGTAATATTTGAATTATTTTTTGAAGTTGACAAAGTTTTTAAAAATTCATTTCTTTATGTGGATGCTCTAAGATTAGTAATTGAATTTTCTTCCCATGGATTCTAGGTGCCATTTAAACTGGTGTGTTCTTTTTTCTGTGTCCCAGGGCAGGTGAGTCTGATCTCAGGCCCCTCAGTGATATCCTTTCTTCTAGCAGTTCACTGAGTTGGGAATGTGTTCCCATGGATACTGCATCTCCATCTTTCCTACTGGCTTCTCTGTGGTCCCTCCCTCTATGTGCAGAAACTGATCAGCACTCAGTCTTCAGGAAGGACTTCTCTATAGATTAGGTATAGATTCCATGTGTCAGTAGGAGGAGGTGGGTTCAGTGTCTTCCAAAGCTGCCAGCTTGAACCTCTAATTATTTCATATTATAGACAGAGGTATCTTAATTCTTTTCATTTCAGAAAATGTAACTGAAATGATTATAATGACTCTCATATGGAGTGAGGGATTTTCAATATGCCAGTTTTTGATATGGTGCTTTATAGATTTTTAACTCAGTTAATCTTCACATCAAGTACATAGCATAAATTCGGTTTATACATATCAATAACTTTGGCAATATTAATCAGTAAATATCATCAGCATTAAACAGATGAAGAAACTAAAGCAAAGATTATTTGAGTGACCCTCTCCCCCCCCCCAAAGCTGTGCACTTGACTGCTAAATTATAATTCTGGGGTTTGAACCTAGGCACTCTGGCTCAAGGGATTTCCCAGGTGGCACTGGTGGTAAAGAACCCATCTGCCAATGCAGGAGATGTAAGAGACGTGGGTTTGATCCCTGGCTCAGGAAGATCTGGAGAAGGCCATGGCAACCCACTCAGGTATTTTTGCCTGGAGAATCTCCATGGACAGATAAGTCTGGTGGGCTACAGCCCATGGAGTCAAAAAGAATTGGGTACGAGTGAGCAATATTGCATAGGAACCTGGAATGTCAGGTCCATGAATCAAGGCAAATTGGAAATGGTCAAACAAGAGTTGGCAAGAGTGAACATCGACATTCTAGGAATCAGCAAATTAAAATATACTGGAATGGGTGAATTTAACTCAGATGACCATTATATCTACTACTGTGGGCAGGAAACCCTCAGAAGAAATGGAGTAGCCATCATGATCAATGAAAGAGTCCAAAATGCAGTACTTGGATGTAATCTCCAAAACGACAGAATGATCTCTGTTCATCTCCAAGAGAAACCATTCAATATCACAGTTATCCAAGTCTATGTCCCAACCAGTAACACGGAAGAAGCTGAAGTTGAACGGTTCTATGAAGACCTACAAGACCTTTTAGAACTAACACCCAAAAAAGATGTCCTTTTCAGTATATGGGACTGGAATGCAAAAGTAGCAAGTCAAGAAACACCTGGAGTAACAGGCAAATTTGGCCTTGGAATGCAGAATGAAGCATGGCAAAGACTTATAGAGTTTTGCCAAGAAAATGCAGTGGTCATAGCAAACACCCTCTTCCAACGACACAAGAGAAGACTTTATGCGTGGCCATCACCAGATGATCAACACCGAAATCAGATTGATTATATTCTTTGCAAACAAAGTTGGAGAAGCTCTATACAGCCAACAAAAACAAGACCAGGAGTTGACTGTGGCTCAGGTCATGAACTGCTTATTACCAAATTCAGACTCAAATTGAAGAAAGTGGGGAAAACCGCTAGACCATTTGGGTATGACCTAAATCAAATCCCTTATGATTATACAGTGGAAGTGAGAAATAGATATAAGGGCCTAGATCTGATAGATAAAGTGCCTGATGAACTATGGAATGACATTCATGTCATTGTACAGGAGACAGGGATCAAGCCCATCCCCATGGAAAATAAATGCAAAAGAGCAAAATGTCTGTGAAAAGAAGTGAAAAGCAAAGGAGAAAAGGAAAGATATAAGCATCTGAATGCAGAGTTCCAAAGAATACCAAGAAGAGATAAGAAAGCCTTCTTCAGTGATCAATGCAAAGAAATAGAGGAAAGTAATAGAACGGGAAAGACTAGCGATCTCTTCAAGAAAATTAGAGATATCAAGGGAACATTTCATGCAAAGATGGGCTCGATAAAGGATAGAAATGGTATGGACCTAACAGAAGCAGAAGATATGAAGAAGAGGTGGCAAGAATACACAGAAGAACTGCACAAAAAAGTTCTTCATGACCCGGATAATCACGATGGTGTGATCACTCACCTAGAGCCAGACATTCTAGAATGTGAAGTCAAGTGGGCCTTAGAAAGCATCACTACGAACAAAGCTAGTGGAGGTGATGGCATTCCAGTTGAGCTGTTTCAAATCCTGAAAGATGATGCTGTGAAAGTGCTGCACTCAATATGCCAGCAAATTTGGAAAACTCAGCAGTGGCCACAGGACTGGAAAAGGCCAGTTTTCATTCCAATCCCAAAGAAAGGCAATGTCAAAGAATGCTCAAACTACCGCACAATTGCACTCATCTCACATGCTAGTTAATTAATGCTCAAAATTCTCCAAGCCAGGCTTAAGCAGTACATGAACTGTGAACTTCCTAACATTCAAGCTGGTTTTAGAAAAGGCAGAGGAACCAGAGAGCAAAACACCAGCATACAGTGGATCATAAAAAAAGCAAGAGAGTTCCAGAAAAACATCTATTTCTGCTTTATTGACTATGCCAAAGCCTTTGACTGTGTGGATCACAATAAACTGTGGAAGATTCTGAGAGAGATGGGAATACCAGACCACCTGACCTGCCTCTTGAGAAATCTGTGGGCAGGTCAGGAAGCAACAGTTAGAACTTGACATGGAACAACAGGCTGGTTCCAAATAGGAAAAGGAGTATTTCAAGGCTGTATATTGTCACCCTGCTTATTTAACTTATATGCAGAGTACATCATGAGAAATGCTGGACTGGAAGAAACACAAGCTGGAATCAAGATTGCCGGGAGAAATATCAATAACCTCAGATATGCGGATGACACCACCCTTATGGCAGAAAGTGAAGAGGAACTCAAAAGCCTCTTGATGAAAGTGAAAGAGGAGAGTGAAAAAGTTGGCTTAAAGCTCAACATTCAGAAAACGAAGATCATGGCATCCAGTCCCATCACTTCATGGGAAATAGATGGGGAAACAGTGGAAACAGTGTCAGACTTAATTTTTGTGGGCTCCAAAATCACTGCAGATCGTGACTGCAGCCATGAAATTAAAAGACGCTTACTCCTTGGAAGAAAAGTTATGACCAACCTAGAGAGCATATTGAAAAGCAGAGACATTACTTTGCCGACTAAGATCCATCTAGTCAAGGCTATGGTCTTTCCAGTAGTCATGTATGGATATGAGAGTTGTACTGTGAAGAAAGCCGAGCGCCTAAGAATTGATGCTTTTGAACTGTGGTGTTGGAGAAGACTCTTGAGAGTCCCTTGGACTGCAAGGAGATCCAACCAGTCCATTCTGAAGGAGATCATCCCTAGGATTTCTTTGGAAGGAATGATGCTAAAGCTGAAACTCCAGTACTTTGACCACCTCATGAGAAGAGTTGACTCATTTGAAAAGACTCTGATGCTGGGAGGGATTGGCAGCAGGAGGAGAAGGGGATGACAGACGATGAGATGGCTGGATGGCATCAGGGACTCGATGGACGTGAGTCTGAATGAACTCCGGGAGCTGGTGATGGACAGGGAGGCCTGGCATGCTGCGATTCATGGGGTTGCAAAGAGTCGGACATGACTGAGCGACTGAACTGAATTAAACTGAACTGAGGCAACCTAGCATGTTTGCATGCAATCTGACTCCAGAGTCAGGCTCTTAATGACTCCAGAATACTGATGCTGTCTCATCCATCATTACCCAACCTGTAAACTTTAACTTTTGACTGAAAATATGGCATTTTAATTATTTGCTTTTTGAGCCTTTTACCCCTGCAGTCCATGGGGTCGCAAATTCAGACATGACTCAGCGACTGAACTGACTGAGTCCTCGTAACTATTGTAGTTTACTAAAGCCCATTTACCATTGTTTCTTTATTTGCAACTCAACAGCTGTGTGAAGCAAGTAAAATTACTCTCCTCTCAATCATAGTTGGAAACTGGTGTTCAGGCTCAGAGTGCTCAAAAGACACATCCAGGGTCCCATTAGCCATTAGCAGCAGTCATGTGACTGGAAGCCAATACACAAGACCCCTCAACTACACTGAAATTTGTAGACCACCAGTTTATGCTACTCTGAGTGAGTTCTAGGTATAGGCGTGGTTGTCATTTATTCTAACCTCATCCTAATAAAATGATGATTTGGATAAAGCAAAGTGACCCACAGTTCCTCTACATATAAGCCATGAGTGCAGTCCCACTTGCAGTGCTGGGACCAGGTCTCCTGGAAATGGGAGGATGTAGGTTCTGGCAAACATTGGAGATAAGCAAGTGAGAATGGCACCTTCAGCTCCCACAAGCCAGCAAGTTGGTGTGAATAGAAACAACGGTGTTCACAGTGCTAGGACCCAGAAGAATTAAGGCCTTCAAAGGGAATTATGTGGTTCCTTGTTGGAATTAACTGTGAAAAGTGTGGATAGGTGCCATTTAATTAAAAATGCTATATCAACCTCATGGTTGTTAACTCGTAAGTTAGCTTGACTTCTATGTCAGGATAAATATAGCTTTCCTTTGCCATTGAGATCACAGAGTGATCCATTTCACGTGCAAATTATATGCAGTTAACTTTAAGTGTGCTGAGCTATGCTGCTGCTGATTTATTTCAAGTTTAAGGCTTGTTGTGCAGCCTTGCTGAAGTTGCACACACAATTTAGGGGTAACTTCAATCACTAATGAGTTCAGCTCTTTCTTTTTCAGCAGTTTTCTCCTACACCGTTAGCCGTTCAGTCACTCCCAACTACAAAACCCAAACCCAGATCTGCTGGTTGCTTGGCATTTCCTAGAGCCCAGCAATCAGTAGTTTCTCCCTTGATGCTGACAAAAGCTTTCAATTGAGTAGTATCACTGTTTCTCTTTACAGAGGAATGTACCAAGGCTGCAAGAAATTTAGATGCTTGCCTGAGGTCACACAGTGAATGTTAGCCCACTCTGATGAAAATGCAGGAGTTTGAGGCTTTCTCTTCTGCAGGACACTGGGTCTTGAAGAAAAAAGATGCAGATAATTATGTCAAATGTAGTTAAAAGCCAGTACATACAAAACTGTGATGCAATTCAGATTCTTCTCTATCCTGCTCTTGTTATTTCAGAGACAATTTTCTTACCGCCTCCCTTTTAATCATCTCATACTGACCAAGGGTCAGATAAAGGTCGCTCTCCTCAACATGATTTTTACTATCTGGCTCTTTTCTATTCCAGCAACCTTAGTCCCCACTCTTACCCTGTATGCACTGTAGCTTCCATCACAAAGCAGAATTTTCACTCCAAACACAGCCATGTTTTTTCCTGCCCCTGCAGGCATTATTCTTCTGACTGCTCTACTACCCCTGTTCCCTATACCTGGTGAAAATCACTACCTGTGATTATTCAAGTCATATGTCAGCTAATTAAAAGCACACTTTTGATTCTTTCTCTGTTCAAGTATAGCAGCAGGAACTCAAGGTCCAGATAGGGTGACCAGTTGACCTGGTTTGCCAAGGACTAAGTAATTTTCCTAGATTTGGGGACTTTCAGTGCTAAAAAAGGATGCTTGGGAACAAATAGTTGTTCACTCAGGATCTAGAGGAATATGCAGACCTTAATAACACCTTCATGTACCTGAGTATTTAGATATTGCCTTCTCTATGCTCCTTGGTTGATATCTCAAGATTTATCTCATTGCTCTGTTTCATTATGAAATATCCATCTCCAATGAAGACAATAAAACCTCTTGGGGGAGAGCAAAGGGTGTGGACCTTGCTTTACTCATCTTGAATCCTGGATATCAGTCTGGCACACAGTGAATATTCCTTAAATGCTTGGCAATTAATTTTGCAGGAGAGACTCAAGTTCCTGCAAGGGACTCAGGAATTAAATAGTAGGTGTTTTAGTAAGATAGGAGCATTCTGTGCTCTGAGAATATTGAGGGATCATTTCCTGAACCCTGATATGCTCCATCTCTAGGGTCCTTGAAACTTCTTTAGGAAAGCAATTTGGGACAGAATCAGTTTAGACAGTTTTATAAAAAGTGGAAAGACTGTCAAGAGAAGAATTAGAGTGAGGAATTTGAAGAGTGTGTGTGGGATCATAGAAGAATGAATGGTATAATTAGTGAGTTCTTCTTAATTCAAGATACATGACTATTACATCAAGGGTACAGTGATTCTCAAGGAAAAAAATGGCTGAATCTATCGAAAACAATGGGTACTTTGCTCAGAAGATATCATATTCAAGTTTAAGTTAGCAATCAAGATGTGAAAGGGTTAATTCCAAACTTTCACAAACAATTCCAGAGAATTTTGAACAGATAATCCATCTGAATTTATTTTATGAGCCCGAGATAATCTTGGTATCAAACTGAACAAGGGCCACTGATAAAAATTATATGGAAAACTCACCTATGAACATGGACATAAAATTTTTAAACAAAATATTAGCAAACTGGTTCCAACTATATATTAACAAAATTAAGACTGTGTTGGGTGTATTCCAGGAATACTAGCAAGGCTTAATATTGAAAATATCTAAAGTGATTCACTTCCTTAATTCATTGAAAGAAATATACCATAAAATCACTTCATTAGATTAAAGAAAAATGTTTGCTAAATTAATTTTCTGAAGCTAAAAGAAAACATAAAATCTTGAGAAAAATATATATAGGCAAGCATTTTAGTAATCTTGGATTTCAGGAGAAAGATATTTTATACATGGCACAGAAGCACAGATTATAATAAAATTAATCTCATATCAAAGACACTATAAAAATGGGAAAAGAGGAGTCATTAACTAAAAGAATATATTTGCAATACCTATAATCAGCAGAAGACTAGGATTCACAATATATTAAATATAAAACCGCTGGGCCATATCTTTGTCTTAGCACTGGCATGTGAATGTAAACATTTAAGTATTTCTCCCACCTTTGAGAAACAGTGAGAACTTGACATAGATTGAGTCTAGATCATGTTTGTATCCCCAGACTATAACACAGTACCTGGTAAATATCGGTACACAGCCAGTGCTTACTGAATGAATAGAAATATTAACTGTATAGAACAAACCTACTAACTCCCAGTACGTGTGGTCCATGAAATACAAGACTCTGTGCTGAATCCTCTCCAGTGATTTACAAATAGTCAACCATCCACATCAATCAGGGATTTAGGTTAAAACAATACAGTTATTTCAATCTGCTTTAACAGTATTCCATAGCCTGGGTGGCTCTAACAATAGAAGTTTATTTATTGCAGTCCTGGAAGATGTAAAGTTCAAGATCAAGGCATGGGCAGATCTAGAGTCCAGGAAAGGTTCTGTTTCTGTTCTGTGAATTGAATTCTTCTAGCTGTATCCTCACATGGCCCAGAGCAGAGATGGTGGGGTGGGGACAGGAAGCAAGTTCTCAGGTGCCCCTTCTCATAAGGGCACTAATCCCATTCATAAAGACTCCACCCTAATAATGTAATTGCCTCTCAAAGGTCCCATCTCTTAATACAGTCCAACTGGGAGTTAGGGTTTCAACACATGGATTTGGGATGGGGGGAACACAAATATGCGGTCTATAACAGCCAACTAGAGCTACTTTAGGCAGAAACAGAAGCATTTACTAAAAAAGATAGGGATTGCAAACTTCCAGAAAGGCTGGAGAACCAAACACAAATGAAAGAAAAGGAGAGACTTACCAGTCAGAACCACAGTAAAACAGCAATAGAACTAGTCTAGGGAGGACCTGAATGCAGTATCCCGTGCTGCCTGCAATTGCATGCAGGATGCGCACCACGGTGGGGCTACCTCTAGTAATTTTACATTCCTGCTAAGTCTGCTGTCCATCAGAAAATAAAATTCTTTACTCCCATCACTAATCCTGATACAGTTTTCTGGGCTGATAAGTTAATTTGCAGACCTTAACTCTCATTTCCCCGGGAGCTTGGAAAGTTAAATCTGGACCCCTATTAACCTTCAGTGACAGGCAGGGATTATGTAAACATGAATAAAATGTTTAAGTTATGGACAACCAAAAAAAATGGCAGATGTCCATTACATAACACTTACATATTTTGACCACTGACACCTCATTTGCATTCTAGGTCTAAGGGTATACTCAGTTCAGAGAAGAGGAATGGATTTTCAGACTCCTCTTAAGAATCCAGCCTCAGTAACAACTAGCCCCAAGACTCTCAACACTGATGGCAATTCTTCCCCAGGAAGCATTTGGAACTATATGAAAACCTTTTATAAATTTATTGTGAGGCCTTAGTAGAATTTCACATTGGGAGAAAGAAGTAAAAGAAACCTGCAGTGCATAGAACACTCGAGGTAGCAAAGAATTGTTGCACTTCCTGTGCCCATATAGTCCTGAGGAATGTTGGACCCTATCACCCAGAGTGGAGAGCAGCTGTCATTGCATGGCTAGTGCCACACTCCACGTGGGGACCCAGAGCCAAGCCAACTGGAGCCTTGGGGAATTTCAGAAGCAAACTTCATTATCTGTATCAGGAATAAGAAGGAAGACTAGGTTGTACTGAAAATATTCTCACAACAGAGTCATATGTGGATTTGGAACTTGGTCTATCATGCTTAAGCTTTTTCCTGAATTAAGGGGACCCTTTGAGAGTAGTTGGGGACCCTTTGCAAAGGTTCTAAGCAACTATAGACCTAAGAAGTCTCTAGACTCAACACTGCTTAACCTACCCCTAGGTGTCAGGGGAAATTTCGTCCTCATATGAACTCATTATCGTCTTCATTTCCTTTGATTTTCCATGTTGTCCATGTGTGTGCATGTGAGTGTGTGTGTGTGTGTATTAATACAAGAGTCTCTAGATATTAGGTAGCTGTGCTATGTTGTACTGTGCTTAGTTGCTCAGTCTTGTCTGACTCTTTGCAATCCCATGGACTGTAGCCCACCACTCCTCTCTCCATGGGGTTTCTCCAGGCAAGAATACTGAAGTGGGCTGCCATGCCCTCCTCCAGGGGATCTTCTCAACCCAGGGATCAAACCCAGGTCTCCTGCATTGCAAGCAGATTCTTTACCATCTGAGCCACCAGGGAAGTCCATTATGTAGTTAGGAAGATTTTATTAAATACAGTTCTTTCACATACAAAGGAGAAGACCCAGCAAGATGGTAGGAGGGGCAAAATAATATTTAGAATCAAACCCCATACGCACCAGAGATGCTCGAGGGACTCAAACAAAACCTTGCACACACCAGGAGATTCCACAGAGGCTGAGCCAGACCTGCTTTTGAGCATTTGTTTGAGTGTCTCCTGTGGAGGTACAGGTCAGCAGTGGACTGCTGCAGGTGCAGAGGCTCTGGGTGCAGCAGTCTTGGGTATGACATAAGCCCTCTAGGAGGAGGTTGCCATTAACCCCATAGAACCATCAGAACTTACACAGCACTGGGGAAACAGACTCTTGGAGGGCACAAACAAAACCTTGTGCACACCAGGACCCAGGAGAAAGGAGCGATGAGCCCACAAGAGACTGACCCAGACTTGCCCATGAGTGTCCAGGAGTCTCCAGCAGAGGCTTGGGTTGGCAGTGGCCTGCTTCAGGGTCAGGGGCACTCAGTGTGGCAGTGGGTGCATGGCACCTTTTGAAGGAGGTCTCCATTATCTTCATTTCCTTTGCCATAGTTTGGCCTCAGGGCAGGGAGGGAACATGGCCCCAGCCATCAACAGAAAACTGAAGTAAAGATTGAGAGTTGGACTATAAAGAAAGCTGAGTGTCTAAGAACTGATGCCTTTGAACTGTGGTGTTGGAGAAGACTCTTGAGGGTCACTTGGACTGCAAGGAGATCCAACCAGTCCATCCTAAAGGAAATCAATCTTGAATGTTCATTGGAAGGACTAATGTGGATGCTGAAACTCTAATACTTTGGCCACCTGATACGAAGAGCTGACTCATTTGAAAAGACCCTGATGCTGGGAAAGATTGAGGGCAGGAGGAGAAGGG
The DNA here is from genome assembly GCF_001704415.2 of Capra hircus. Lineage (NCBI taxonomy): Eukaryota > Metazoa > Chordata > Mammalia > Artiodactyla > Bovidae > Capra > Capra hircus. Next base: position 107,232,308 of record NC_030813.1, read on the forward strand.
GATGACAGAGGATGAGATGATTTCATGGCATCACCGAATCAGTGAACATGAGTTTGAATAAACTCCGAGAGTTGGTGATGGACAGGGAAGCCTGGAGTGCTGCAGTCAATAGGATCACAAAGAGTCGGACATGACTGAGTGACTGAACTGAATTGAATTCACATGATGGGTTGCAATGTAATTTGTAGCATTAATGGCAGTTGTGTTCACAATTGTGGCAAATTTTAGTCACCATGCTATTTATTCTGAATAGGTATAAATAAGTATATGTGTAAATATATATACACATATGTCTATAAACACACATATAGACCCTTCTGCATATTTATGGTATTAGTACCCTAAATCTTAGCATTTAAGAGTTTTTCACAACATTATTTATGGAATTGTAAAGTAATCAGAATTTTTAGTTATAACTTACAAAACTCTTTTCCCCAAAGAAGTAATATTTTAAAAAAGTCATAACAAGAGTAACTGATGTTTACATAGTATTTAATGGCTAATGGATCACTTTCCAATCTTACACACCAATGAATTACTAATCACATAAATGAATTGCTAATTATGCAGCTTCAGTTCAAAATATCAAGTCATGAGAACAGAATAGAGCATCTTACACAAGTTAGAGCCAAGGTCTGAGGCCAGGGTCTTGTATCATCAAACCTTTGCTCATCACTGCTAGCCAACTTCTTCCACTGATTACTGTCTTGAAAACCCAGACTTCATTCCTAAAAGGAAAATTCAATTTCTCCTTCCTCTTCAAGGGACAAAGCCCTCAAAAATGTTTATTCTTTACTCACTGAGTATCTTGAAACTTGAGGAAAAGAAAACATAATAAAAGCAACATAATTAGATTAAAAAGTATTACTCTTTTTCCTGTTTACACCCATACCTTAGTTGCAGGACAGGCATCAAAGGTGAAACAAGACCATTTAACTTGGAGCAACCAGGATAACAAATACAGATCCATTAAACAGAACACTGGCCATGTCAGTGTGTGTAGCAAGTCTTCTTTGATATTTGATAATATCCTGAGCTGGTGGCAATCTGAACAGCACAGGGAAGATGGAGGATGGAAGAAAACACAACAGCTATATTGATGTAACTTTCAATAAAACCGATTTTCATACTCCTTGAAGAAAAGCCTATAATAAAAGACAAAATCAAAATACTGTTTTGATGATAGCAATAGTACTAGTTGTGACTTTTCTATAATTAAGAGGCATGTCTGGAATAATTTATTGCCTAGATTTGCATGTATATGTATTTTTAACCATTATTATTATTATCACTTAAACAAATATAGCAGAGACTGGTGACAGTTAATCGACTTGCTTAATATAACTTAGCAGCTTGTAAGGAGCAGAGCTGTAATTCAAACCTGCCTCTCTGACTCCATACCACGAGTTTTTCAGAATTACTGGCTCACGATCTTTCTTGTCACTTTCCTTTTCACATTAAATACACTTCCACAAATGTAAGGCCCCTGCCTGTCATATCCTGTAACCTTAGTCATCCTGTCCTATGCCAACAACTTAACTCATTCTATTTCTAGTGCTCTTTGTGGCCAGTTAGCAGGGCAAACATTGTGGCTGAGTAATATTGCTGTTGTTTATTTTCTCAAAGTCTCCAAGTATCATCCTTGGTCTTTTCAAGTTTGGAGAAAAGAAAACAAAATGAACAAACCAAGAATTTTGCTCTAAGTATGACATAAAATTCAATTCTCAGTTCCTTGATGTGTGGCAATCAAGAAATAATTCTTATTTTTGAAAATTTTCTTACCTTTTAAAATAAAGATTTTGGTCCAAACAAATCATAAATTTCTGGGGAATTTAGGAGGAAGGTAGTCAGTTATATAAATCTTTTTCAAATGTATCAAGAAAGCTAGGTTAATTCTTAGAATTTTCTCAATTATGATATCCTCTTCCTTATTTATTTTTTTTTTTTTAATAAGGATAGCTCCTGTGAAGTATCAACAAAAAGCAAACTGAATGTACACAGAGTAAGTGCTTGGTAAGTCACTTCAGTTGTATCTAACTCTTTGCAACTCTATGGGCTGTAGCCCACCAGGATCCTCTCTCCATGGGATTCTTTAGGCCAAAATACATAGTGGGTTGCTATGCCCTCCTCCAGGGGAACTTCCTGACCCAGGGATTGAACCAGCATCTTTTGCATCTCCTGCATTGTCAGTTGGGTTCTTTATCACTAGTGCCACCTGGGAAGTCCTATAGACTAAGTAAGAGGCATCAGCAACAACAAAAATCAAAATGGTAAAATTCTTGTTGAAAGGATAGCTTCTAGTTACCTTCTCCCTGGATCCTATTATAACAGTATGACTTTCATGTTGCATTTATGTATCATTATCATATTTTCTTGATGCTGGGTAAGATTGAAGGCAAAAGGCAAAAGGGGTGGGAGAGGATGAGATGGTTAGACAGCATCACTGACTCAATGGACATGAATTTGAGCAAACTTTGAAAGACAGTGGAAGATAGGGAAGCCTGGCATGCTCCAGTCCATGGGGTCACAGAGAGTCTGATGCAATGTAGCTATTGAACAATAACAAATCTCATTTTCTAATACTAAATATTTTATATGATAAATCTAAAAATATGATATAATCATTGTACTACAGAAATTAATATAAAGATCCTGATTTCCATTTCTAAAATTTTATAGAAGTATATTTGTGTAATTTCAGATTTACAGCAATGTCAGTCAGTTATACATTCACCACTAATTTTTAGATTCTATTCCCATATAGGTCAGTCATTAGTGAGATTGAAAGTTGCTCATTCATGTCTGACTCTTTGCTATCCCATGGACTATACAGTCCATAGAATTCTCTAGGCCAGAATACTTGAGTGGGTAGCCTTTCCCTTCTCCAGGGGATCTTCCCAACCCAGGGATTGAACCTAGGTCTCCCACATTGCAGGCAGATTCTTTACCAGCTGAGCCACAAAAGAAGCCCAAGAATTCTGCAGTGGGTAGCCTATCCCTTCTCCAGAAGATTTTCCTGACCCAGGAATTGAACTGGGTTCTCCTGCATTGCAGATGGATTCTTTACCAACTGAGCTATCAGGGACGCCCCATACTGGTCATTACAGATTATTGAGTTGAGTTCCTGTGCTATACAGTAGGTTCTCCCAATTTATCCTCCCACACTCCATTTCTCTCCTTAACCATAAGATTAACCTTATCTTAATCTTAACCTTTAGATTGTTTTCTGAATCTGTAACTCTATTTCTGTTTTATAAATAATTTCATTTTTAGCATTTTTTAAGATTCCACATATAAGTGATATCATATATTTGTAGAGACCTTGCTTTCTAATAAAGCAAAGTGTTATCTCACAAAGAAATTTAAGTTATTTCATAAATAATACACTAGATATCAAAAACCTCCCATGGAACTAGTTTATTGAATTCAATGTGATTTTCAAATCAGCTCTCTCTTAGTCAGATATAATAATCCCCATACATACAAATGAAAATTTTTAAGAATAAAGATTACCTAGAGGATTTTTTAGCATAACCATACTCGAAAGAAGATAAAGTGGCCCCTCAAGAATATTTGCATTTTTGTTTTTGTTTTGTAAATAGTGGGGTTCTGAAGCATCTATATGTTTGGGGGCAATTAGCAAACACACACAATGGCATAAATTTTCCCTCTCCCACTGCAGACTGAAGTTTAATGCTCAGAAATTAATCAGGCTGCAAAGTTAGAAGCTTAAGAAGTGTGTCTGAGACCATTTCCCTAGTCTGCTTTGAGGAATTGTGGTTTAAAGTATTGCCCTAAGGTAATCACCCTCATTTTCTTTCAAAAATATCCTGGACTGGTCATCTGTACAGTTATCATTTTCAGTATCATTCAGTTCAGTTCAGTCACTCAGTTGTGTCCGACTCTTTGCAATTGCATGGACCGCATCACACCAGGCCTCCCTGTCCATCACCAACTCCTGGAGTTTACCCAAACTGATGTCCATAAAGACAGTGATGCCATTCAACCATCTCATCATCTGTTGTCCCCTTCTCCTCCTGCCTTCAATCTTTCCCAGCATCAGGATCTTTTCAAATGAGTCAGCTCTTTGCATCAGGTGGACAAAGTTTTGGAGTTTCAGCTTCAGCATCAGTCCTTCCAATGAACACTCAGGACTGATTTCCTTTAGGATGGACTGGTTGGATATCCTTGCAATCATTATCACCACTTTAATGATACGGATCATTTTTCACTTTGCATCATGGTTAATAATTTAAAGACATGTCACATGCTTTGTTTGTTTTAATTCCTACAACCATTCTCTGGGTAGGTGGGGAAAAAGTTTTCCCTATTTTCAAATAAAGAAACTGGGATTTGTAGCTGCACATTCAGATGAATTTTTGGTAAGCAAGCAGAGCTTGGATCCACGTTTTTGTGAGCACAGTTGTGAGTTTTCCCACTATTCCATACTGTTTTCTTAACTTTCTTGATAATACCTTGACTCTTTGACTTTATGATCTGGTGGGATAACACATCTGAAAACCCCAAACCAGCTGGGAGAGTATGTAGTTATACAACACAAATATTAACAGGGATATTTTAAGAGACCCACCCTGGGTTCACAAACTCACATATCAATGCCCAGATGTTTCCTCTTGCTAACCATGCCCTCTTCCTCCTTATCAGCCTGAAGGCTGAAGTCAGCAACTTTTCTTCAGTCCTCCTGCAAGGGCAGGACAATAGGAAACTTCTTAAAAATCTTCAAAGAGGCAGCATATTTAAAAGAAATCCTATGAGAGGAAACAAATTTTTGAACAAAGAAGCAAAACTTTTACTTGGCAGTGAAAGACATTAAACACACATATCTATGTGTTTTTTATTTTTTTTCTTAGTTCGCAGAATGTAACTATACTAATCTTCACTCATTTAATTTTCACTTCAGGAGTCAAGAGTGCTAACAGATATGAGAGAATTTGGTTCTCTCAGAAATGCTTCAGATTCTGAACAGCAAACTTTCCCCGTGTTAACACTCATTTTCTTTATGATGAAATTATGTTCCACAATGTGTGTGAAATGGCACCTTATTAGGAAAAGTGCATCTTGCTTGCCCTGGAGAAGTCTCTGGGTTTCATGTCATATCAAACTGAGACAATCTTAGATGAATGTTCATCTTTGAAAAAAAAAAGCTATTTGACCTTGAAAATGACATTTCTTACACCGGACTCCTCAATCTTATTGTGTTAGGCTCTGCTGGCCATCTCTTTTGCAGCTTCTCGACTCAGCCATCCTATGAACTCAAAAGCTGCATAGTGCAGATTTAAGTGTATGAGAGTGGCTGTATTCTAATAAAACTTTATTTGCAAAACACAGATGACAGGCTAGATTTCATTGGTAAGCCATATTTTGCCAACCTTTTACAGCGGAAAATATCATCTACTTCACAAGGTAAGAATTACATTGCCTCAGACAAGTGACATGTGTGATAGAGGATCTGATGTTAAATATGACAGTTAATTTCTTTCCTCTTCCTTTCCAACTCATAAAAATTCTCTCTGAGTGAGACAACAGAGGGCCCTTACAGAAGTGACTGGTATTGGTTGATATTTCCTATCTGGGGTGAGTCTTTTCATTTTTGTTTTTTCTGTTTCCTTTTAATGTGTCGGGAGAAAAAAATGTAGGGAGCTGAAGATACCGAATTACTAATTCAACAAATTTATGAACAAATTTGAACTCTATTCGATGTCATTTCCCTCCACTTTCATGCCTTTAAAAATGTTACTTAAGAACAGCTCTTTTAGTGACATTCAATACAGACATGTAAGGAAGCCAGTGGTTGGGGCCAAAGGTCCAGGTAACAGCTGTGCTTCTTTGTTTGAGTAATCGTAATAATGAATAATCAGCCTCAGAGGCATTTACTATTTTAAACTTGACCTCTTGTTCCTGCATTTTATGTCCTCCCTCGCCCTCCTCCAAGAGCAGTCACTAGACCTGCCCCTTCGCTTCTCTGAAGTGGTGTAGTCTTCTTTAGAGCTTGTCCTCTTGACCTTGTTTGCGATTATTCTTTTAATGTTCTTACATATCTCATTTGTGTATGTTTTTTTCCCTCAAGTACCTTTAATGCATTAATATAAAAGACATATTACCTTAATACACTAAAATACAGCCGAAGTAAAAATGCACCAAGATTGCAATCAAGTGCCTCAAGTTCAAGGTTTGACTGTATTGCTAATTACTAGCCTGTACTTGAGCAGATCACCTCCCCAGAATGAGCATCAGGCTTCTCATCTGTGACTAGACATAGGAATAACTGCTCTTAAAAATATCAGCAACCCAAGATATACAGATGATACCACTTTAACAGCAGAAAGAAAAACTAAAGAGCCTCTTGATGAGGGTGAAAGAGGAGAGCAACAAAGCTGGCTTAAAACTCCACATTCAAAACACTAAGATCATGGCATCCGATCCCATCACTTCATGGCAAATAGAAGGGGGAAAAAGTGGAAGCAGTGACAGGTTTTCTTTTCTTGGGCTCCAGAATCACTGTGAAAGGTGACTGCAGGCATGAAATTAAAAGATGCTTGCTCCTTGGAAAGAAAGCTATGACAATCCTTAGACAACATATTAAAAAGCAAAGACATTACTTTGTTGACAAAGGTATGTATAGTCAAAGCTATATTTTTTCCAGTAGTCATGAACAGATGTGAGGGTTGGCCCATAAAGAAGGCTGAGCATAAGAACTGATGCTTTCAAACTGGTGCTGGAGAAGACTCTTGAGAGTCTCTTGGACTACAAGAGCAAGCCAATAAATCATAAAGGAAATCAATCCTGAATATTCATTGGAAGGCCTGATGCTGGAGCTGAAGCTCCAATACTCTAGCCATCTGATGTGAAGAGCTGACTCACTGGAAAAGACCCTGATGCTGGGAAAGACTGAAGGAGGAGGAGAAGGGGACGACAGAGGATAAGATGGTTGGATGGCATCACCGACTCAACGGACATGAGTGTGAGCAAACTCTAGGAGACAGTGAAGGACAAAGAAGCCTGGTATGTTGTCTAAGGTCTGTCATAGCTTTCTTTCCAAGGAGCAATGATCTTTAAATTTCACGCCTGTGATCTCAGAGAGCTGGACAGTACTTAGTGACTGAAAAACAACAACGTCTCTAGATTTCTTGTATGAATAAAATGGATACTAGCTATGAAAGCAAACGAGTTACTTGTAATTTATTTCTTGACGGAAGCTGCTGTTATTAAAATCAAAATAATAAATTTATGCTAAATAGCCTTATCATGGAATAGGAATTATGCAAAGCATTGTTATAAATTTATTTAATTTACTAATTTTCATAACAAATGTGTGACATAATTATATTTCTTTCTATTTACAGATGAAAAACTTAAGAACCCCAGTGAAAAGACAACATGTCCAAATTTCATAGTTAGTAGATGAGCTGGGATTGAAACTCTGGAATTTTTAACTCCAAAGTTCTTCCTCTTAATCAGAATGGAACTTGAAGTGATACTAAAGTTTATTTCTTTATCAGACCAGAGAAGACCTATGCATTCTGCATTTACCTTACACAATATTTTAAAGTCTAAATTTAAAAACTAACACTATAAAAGTGTCTTCTTTTGTTATATTTTATTCTAAAAAAATATATAAGCCATATACAGATAATTTACAAAGGGATATTTTCAAATATCGCCAGGATATGATCTGGGCCATAATTTCTAAATATAACTTTATCAAAATGGTTATATCAAATATGAAAATATATGTAAGTAATTATATGGCAAATTTGAATAATGAAATTGAAAGATTAGAACTAATATGGATAGATAAGGAGAGAAAAGAAAGAAAAAAAAAGGAAAAATATTTGATCTTAAGAATGCTTATAAATTTTGATCATAAACTATGTTATAAGCCTCTTTTCTTTCTTTATTGAAGTATAGTTGACTTACAGTTTTATATTAGTTTCAGGTATATAACACAGTAATTAGATATTTATATACATTACAAAATGATCACCATGGTAACTCCATGTGTTCTGTCGCTTCAGTTGTGTCTGACCCTTTGCAACCCTATGGACTGTAGCTCACAAGGTTCTTTTGTCCATGGGATTTTGCAGGCAAGAATACTGGAGTGGGTTGCCATTTCCTCCTCCAGGGGATCTTCCCAACCCAGGGATCTAACCCACGTCTATTACATTTCCTGTATTGGCAGGTGGGTTCTTTACCAGTAGAGTTACCTCACCAGGCAAAGCTATTAAGTGTTATTGACTATATTCCCTATGTTGTACAGCCAATCCCAGTGACATTTACTTTATAGCTGGATATTTGTATGTCAACTTTCCTCAGCTATTAATATTTTATCAATACCTGTGATCCCATCTTATCTAGTTATCTCCAGCTTATTCTCTATGAGTCTCTTATTATTTCATTATGAATGTTCCTTTATTTGTTTTTGCTTCCACATGTAAGTAAAATCATATGACATTTGTCTTTTTCAGACTGATTTATTTCACTTAGCAAAATGTAAGGTCCATCTATGGTGCTGAAAATGGCAAGATTTTATTCTTTTTTATGACCATTTTAATTATAATGTGGTTTTAGTGTGGACCTATTTGGGTTAATCTTGTTTGGGACTCTCTTTACTTCCTGAATCCAAATGTCTGTTTTCTTTCCCTAATTACGGAATTTTCAGCTATTATTTCTTCAAATAAATTTTCCGCTCCTTTCCTTCATTCTTTCTGTGACTCCTATAATGCAAAAGTTAGTACTTTTGATGCTGTCCTGCATGTATCCTATGAAAACTGAAAGTCACTCAGTTGACTTTCAGTTAAACTTTATGACCCCCATGAACTGCAGCCCACCAGGCTCTTGTCCATGGAATTCTTCAGGCAAGAATGCTGCATAGGGTAGCCATTCCCTTCTCCAGGGGATCTTCCTGACACAGGGATTGAAACTGGGTCTTGGCATTGCAGGTAGATTCTTTACCATCTGGGCCAGCAGGCATGCCTCTTAAGCTATCTTTAGTTTCTTTTCTTTCTTTCTTTTTTTTTTTTTTTTTCCTGTTCAACTGGTGTGATTTCTACTACTCTCTCTTCCAATTCACTGATCTGTTCCTTTGGACATCTAATATATTGTTGATTCCTTCTAAAGCGCTTTTTAAATTTCAGTTATTGTATTCTTCAACTCTGTTCAATTCCTCTTTATGTCTTGTAACTCCTGTTAAAAATTTTACTGTGTACTTTTTCTGAATTTGATGAACATTTTTATGATCCTTACCTTGAATTATGTGTTATATAGATTGCTTTTCTCCACTTCATTTAGTTCTTCTTCTGGAGTTTTTGCTTTGTTCCTTGTTTGGGAACATATTCCTAGGTTTCTTCTTTTTGCCTACTTCTTTTTGTTTATTTCTATTTATTAGGTAAATTAGTTACATTTTCCAAGTGTGGAGAATTGACCTTATGTATAAGATCTCCTGTGGAGTCTGGCAACACAGTCCCCTCTAGTCACCAAAGCTATATGCTTTAGGGGTGCCCCCTACAAGGGCTGCATGGGCCTTTCTGTTGCACTGGCGTGATTATTGTGGGTGTACAATATGTTGTTCTAATAGATAGTCACCCTGTGAATAGCTGTAATTTTGATGTGCCCATGAGAGGAAGTGAGCTCAGTGTCTCCCTTCTCTGCCAGCTGGACACACCTCTAACATATTTTATTTTCATGTCTCCTAAGGACAATGGAAGCAGAATTAGAAGTTAAAAGAAAACTAAAATATTTTGCTTAAAAATCCAATGAGAGACACAATATCAAAGGAAATTACAAAATATGTTGATCAGAATTATGACAAAAACATAGCAAAAGAAAATCTGCAATATGCAGTTAAAATGATATCAGAGAATAAGTATAGGTCCTTAAACATAAAAAACCAAAAAGTAGAGGTAGCTGAAGAAGAAGGTAGAGGAAAGAGGAGAGGAAGAAGAAAAGGAAGAGGAAAGGAAGAGAAAGGAGAGGGAGAAAAAGTAAAAGCTAGTGTTCAGAGGTCCTTCCAGGGACAGAGACAAGAAAAAATAGGAAAGAACATAAGACATGAGGGTCACATTTTACATTTGATGAGCTTTCTCATGTTCCAAGGGGAGAGTGGGGTTGTAGAATGTGCTGCTCAGAAACATTAACTGACATTCTCAAAAACATGTGGCTCTTATTAGGTTAGTATTTAACCTAGATCTTTTGACCTCCCAATAAATTTCAATATAATTTAATGGCCCACTCCAAAATCATAAATATTTGTCTAAAATATACATAAATTTTTTTTATGATATTTATACATTTTAATCTTACTTTATGAACAACTTTAATATTTAACTTGTTTCTGTTTATTTTTTTTTTAATTTTTTAATTTTTTTTTAAATTTTAAAATCTTTAATTCTTACATGCGTTCCCAAACATGAACCCCCCTATTATGCATTAAGATTAGATCTATGTGCAAATATTCCTACTACTAATATATATCAAGCAAGGTGTTTGTTCTTCCTTTTCTTTAAAGACTGTGGATTTTATTTTTTTTAGTTATTCTTCATTTGACTCTGCAGAGAACTCATAAAAACATTAGGAGTTGAAATGAAACATAGAAGGAAATTGAAATTGGCATAAAGCTAAATGAACATACATTAGCCTCTAAGGTGTCTTTATTAGCAACGAGCCTTTCTGACTTTTCAATTGCTTAATGAACTGTGCTTACTGTTGCTGCAGTAAGGGGCCCAGGGTACTGAGTTATAGGGAAAACCACTTAAGAACATGAGAAAATAGACCTCTGAATTTCTGTTATACATTTTAAAAGAAGTACAGAGTTTGATACTGCATTCTTTTGCTTTGCTGGTCATCTGAAACACTTCTAGTGCGAAGTTAAGGCACGTTATAAACCCTGTCTTATAATGGTCATATTACATCAAACAGGACTGCCTCCTCACTCCAAGAACAAAGATCTGGATGCTTGAAGACACATTACAAAATAAGGATTTGAGCCAGTTTAGTACTCAAGGAAATGGCAACCCACTTCAGTATTCTTACCTGGGAAATCCATGGGGAGAGAGAGAGAGGATCCTGGCAGGCTATAGTCCACAGCAGTCACAAAGAGTGGACACAGCTGAGAAAGTAACATACATACTTGTGTTGAATATTTCTAAAAAGGTAAAATTTAATGCATTTTTAGCTTTGAAGCACTGGAAGGAGAGTATATAGATTTGGGAGTTTCCACCCCAACTTTGAGGTATACATATCAATAAATAAAGATGTTTTATAGAAACATCTTGTTTATGTAAGTGGCTTCTCTGATAGCTCAGTTGGTAAAGAATCCACTTGCAATGCAGGAGACCCCGGTTCCATTGCTGGGTCAGAAAGATCTGCTGGAGAAGGGATAGGCTACCCACTCCAGTGTTCTTGGGCTTCCCTTGTGGCTCAGGTGGTAAAGAATTTGCCTGCAATGTGGGAGACCTGCGTTTGATCCCTGGGTTGGGAAGATCCCCTGGAGAAGGGAAGAGCTACCCACTCTAGCATTCTGGCCTGGAGTTGCAAAGAGTTGGACACGACTGAGCAACTTTCACTTCACTTGTTTATATAACAACATTTTGCTTATATAACAAAATGGACACTAAAACATTGGAGGATAAAAGGCATCAGGAGAGACTGCATAGTACTTTGAGTGCACAATGAAGAAAGTTTGGGCAATTGCTGGCTTGAAGATCAACTGCTTTGCCAAGGTCTTAGTTCAGCCACAGATAAGCTAGTACATTCAGGAGGGAAAGAACGCAGAAGCAAAGCCCTGGTTAGAATGCTAGACTTGTACACACTTCTGTTTCTCTGTAAGCATCTCAGGCTTCACTGGGCACACTTTTTCTTAAACACTGGGGTTTTCTCTATCCCAGTTGATGAGTTGTAAGGGCTTTGGCATTAAACTGAGCAGAAACAGAGAAGGTGTGCATGCTCAGTCATGTCCAATTCTTTGCGACCCCGTGGATTGTAGCCTGCTAGGCTCCTCTGTCCATGGAATTTCCCAGTAAGAATACTGGAGTGGGATGCCATGCTCTCCTCCAGGGGGCCTTTCTGACCCAGGGATAGAATCTGTATCTCTCATATCTCCTGCATTGGCAGACAGTTTCTTTACCACTGAGTCAACTAGAAAGACCATCAGAGTGAGAAATGTCAAAAGGGATCATGCCAGCTACTGTTTCAGGTATCACCCTGAAAGGCAGGTGTTCTGAAAACATTCCAAAAAGACGCACTTCTAAAGACAGCAAAACTAAGTAAATTTATGAAGGTCATTAGCTATGGCATTGTGAAGACCGCTTTCAAAAATGGAATGAGTTGACTTCCCTGGTGGTTTGGAGGTTAAGACTTCGTCTTAGATCCTGCATGTTTCAGGACCAGGAAAGTAAAAGCATAAAGCCGAAACAATACTGTAAAAACACATTCAGTAAAGACTTTAAAAATCAGTTCAGTTCAATATAGTTCAGTCATTCAGTCATGTCTGACTTTTTGAGACCCTATGAACTGCAGGACACCAGCCTTCCCTGTCCATCACCAACTACCAGAGCTTTCTCAAACTCATGTCCATAAATTCATTGATTCCATCCAACCATCTCATCCTCTGTGGTCCCCTTCTCGGTTTGGTTCAGTTCGGTTCAGTCACTCAGTCGTGTCCGACTCTTTGCAACCCATGAATTGCAGCACACCAGGCTTCCCTGTCCATCAACAACTCCCAGAGTTCACTCAGACTCATGTTCAACGAGTCAGTGATGCCATCCAGCCATCTCATCCTCTGTCCTCCCCTTCTTCTCCTGCCCCCAATCACTCCCAGCATCAGAGACTTTTCCAATGAGTTAACTCTTCACATGAGGTGGCCAAAGTATTGGAGTTTCAGCTTCAGCATCAGTCCTTCCAATGAATAACCAGAACTGGTCTCCTTTAGGATGGACTGGCTGGATCTCCTGGCAGTCCAAGGGACTCTCAAGAGTCTTTTCCAACATGATAGTTCAAAAGCATCAATTCTTCAGCTTTCAGCTTTCTTCACAGTCCAACTCTCACATCCATCCCCTTCTAGTCCACATTAAAAAAATCTTTGAAAAGGTATACAGATTCCTAGATTTGGAATATCCCTTTAAATTGAAATAAAATTCCTAGTTGGTCTTGCTATCTGGAAGAGCAGATTCTTAGCTAACTGCTCTGGCATCTGGTTTATTATGGGTTGTGTCTCATAGTAAGGAGAAGCTCCATCTATCTGAGAAACAAGGTGCACTTAATGAAACTGTTCAGTAATAAACATGTCATTCACTCCTATTTCCACCTCTCCTAAAGACTATAGAATTGATTTTCAAATGAACACCATAGATTCAAAGAAGGACTAAATTAGTTTAATAACAGATAAGTAATTTGACCATAGCACTTGACATGAGACGGTATGAGGTATAATTATTTTCTGTATTTATTTGACCTGTCCCTGGCAGCTACTTCATCTGAGGATCTTTGAAATTCTTAATTTCAATTCCTGAGCATTTTGAATTCTCATTTCAGAAATATTCATTTCAATTTTTGATGTGCAAACACACTTTTGATTTCTGGACCTAAATATTTTTATTGTGATGATGTCATGTAAAATCTAGACTCCAAATATTTAACTCCTTCATCCATCATAGTATGCACTGATGACCCAATTTCTGAGTAATTAAGGAAGTAATTGTTCTGTTAGAATTGTTTTTGCACAAGGAACATTACAATTCAATATGTTAAATTAGAAATAACCTCCCATTGTTTTAGAGGATAAATAATATTCAAATATATACAAGCAGATCTGTAAGGGGAAATGCATTTACAAAAACTGCATTTGAACAGAGATACTGTGTGTGCAGTTGCTGTCGATTCTCTGAAATGAATCCATATTGTGGAAAGAGATCGGCGGTACTTGTTGATAATGACCATGGAAAAATTTGGCATCTGCATATTTTTCTAGTTAAAGAAATAACCTTAGAGCACTAATTTATGCTAATGATACATCATTTGGCTTCACAAAGACAGACAGCTGAGCTAAGGTCCATTTCCTATTTATGGGAAGTCATGTACAGCATTCAGTGGCAATGTGCACTGAAGTTTAAAAAAATTCAAACGAATGGAAAATACAAAGTTGCTGGCAGAAGGGCTCTTGCCCTAAATGGCAATTTGAATTTAATTACAAATGATACCTACATGAATTTTCTATCAACATTTAGAAAAACACTCAGCCTTGCTTTCCTCCTGTATAGAATTTCTAATTTGTCTTTATATTCTATTATTGCCTAAACCAAATGCCTTGGGAATTATGTGTTTATAAATCTTACTCTCCTACTAGAAAGATATAGAGGACAGTAAATACATCATATTGGTTTCTACATCCCTATATTCTAGCCCAACATCTTTTCAGCATTATGTGGAAAAATATATACATATATATATATATATATATATTTAGTTAATTGAGTCACTTTCTCTTTCCTAAAGTTTGACATAACCTCATTTTCTCAAACACCAATTCCACATTTTTTTCCTGCAGATATCAAACCACTTCAACTCATTTGCCGCAAAGATAGCATTTGATCATATGATATGCATTGTTTGTTAGCTGTTTTATCCACTACTCAATTGATTAGTTAACTTATAACTTACTAATATGTTAATTCATCTAATGATCAAATATTTCAGAGTTTTTATTTTTAAGGACAAACAAAGCATGATGTAATTAATTTTTAATTTCCAAAGATTTCTAGGCCAGCACTAAGTACGCACAGTATTTGTGTAAATTTGAGCAAGTTACTTAAATATCTCTTTGCTTTAGTTTCCACTATCATTAAATGGAGATGCAACAGCATACTGTATTTGTAATAAAGATTAAGTGAGTTACACAGATAAGATACAGCAATAGAATAAGTATGATAAAGCTGTTCATCAATGTTATTGTATTAGCTGACCAACAAATTTATACAAACCTTCCTGAGATCACATACTTTAGAAAGGAAGAGAAAAAATTTTAACAGCATTAATCTAGGAAAGATTGTCTCTATTTACCAAAGTTCATAAGTGGGATTTTTTAAAAATTTTATAATCATAAAATAATTTAAAAATAAAGCTGTGTAAAGAATGGTGACCTATTTAACACAATTAGTAATATGAGTAATGAATGAACTGATGAATCAAGTTACTTTTCTTGCTTAAATACAGTAAACTGTGAATTCACTGGATTATTTTATTCTACAACAATTAGCCATTATTCTTTAAACTTTTTGAAGTGGAAAAAATGGCCAACCCAGTCTCATTTGGACAGGTTTGTCTTAAGAATGCTTACCTGAAGGTTTGTCTTAAGAATGCTTACCTGAATTTCAGAACTTATACTCGTGGTGATTTTTTTTTTTTTTTACTACTTTTAAGTTGTTTTTCTAAAATAAAGCTAAATGGCAAAGTTTGAGCCTTAAAAATAAACTTAAGCCATTATTTATTAATCTAGATTTTTCAACTGATTTATTTCTAACTGTATTAAAGTTGAGGAATATTGGACTAGGATATAGGGCTTCCCTGGTGACTCAGCTGGTAAAGAATCTGCCTGCAATGTGGGAAACCTGGGTTTGATCCCTGGGTAGGGAAGATCCCTGGAAAAGGGAAAGGCTACTCACTCCAGCATGTGCACTCATCTCACATGCTAGTAAAGTAATGCTCAAAACTTTCCAAGCCAGGAGTCAGCAATACGTGAACCGTGAACTTCCAGATGTTCAAGCTGGTTTTAGAAAAGGCAGAGGAACCAGAGATCAAATTGCAAACATCCGCTGGATTATGGAGAAAGCAAGAGAGTTCCAGAAAAACATTGATTTCTGCTTTATCGACTATGCCAAAGCCTTTGATTGTGTGGATCACAATAAACTGTGGAAAATTCTGAAAGAGATGGGAATACCAGACCACCTGACCTGCCTCTTGAGAAACCTATATGCAGGTCAGGAAGCAACAGTTAGAACTGGACATGGAATAACAGACTGGTTCCAAATAGGAAAAGGAGTACGTCAAGGCTGTATATTGTCGCCCTGCTTATTTAACTTCTATGCAGAGTACATCATGAGAAACGCTGGGCTGGAAGAAGCACAAACTGGAATCAAGATTGCCAGGCGAAATATCAATAACCTCAGATATGCAGATGACACCACCCTTATGGCAGAAAGTGAACAGGAACTAAAAAGCCTCTTGATGAAAGTGAAAGAGGAGAGTGAAAAAGTTGGCTTAAAGCTCAACATTCAGAAAATGAAGATCATGGCATCTGGTTCCATCACTTCAATGGAAATAGATGGAGAAACAGTGGAAACCGTGTCAGACTTTATTTTGGGGGGCTCCAAAATCACTGCAGATGGTGATTGCAGCCATGAAATTAAAAGACGCTTACTCCTTGGAAGAAAAGTTCTGACCAACATAGATAGCATATTGAAAAGCAGAGACAATACTTTGCCTACAAATGTCCGTCTAGTCAAGGTTATGGTTTTTCCAATGGTCATGTATGGATGTGAGAGTTGGACTGTGGAGAAAGCTGAGTGCCGAAAAATTGATGCTTTTGAACTGTAGTGTTGGAGAAGACTCTTGAGAATCCCTTCGACTTCAAGGGATTCTCATCCAGTCCATTCTAAAGGAGATCAGTCCTGGGTGTTCTTTGGAAGGAATGATACTAAAGCTGAAACTCCAGTACTTTGGCACCTCATGGGAAGAGTTGACTCATTGGAAAAGACTCTGATGCTGGGAGTGATGGGCGGTAGGAGGAGAAGGGAAGGACAGAGGATGAGATGGTTGGATGACATCACCGACTCGATGGATGTGAGTTTAGGTGAACTCTGGGAGAAGGTGATGGACAGGGAGTCCTGACGTGCTGCAATTTATGGGGTCGCAAAGAGTTGGACAGGACTGAGTGACTGAATTGAACTGAATTAAACTCCAGGGTGAATTTTGATTCTCAATCCTTTAGTCTTCTTCCTCTGAAAAATTGAACATAAAGCTACATAAAGAGTGAGATTTATCTTCAAATCATAATTTGTAAATTCAACTACTGAGTACATGCTTATTGAAATTTCATGTTCAGGAAGGAGCTAGGTAAATGATACTCAGGGAATTCTTATTTTTTCTCTTTACAATCAAATGTAATAATATTAGATAAAAAGTTGATATTTTTCTAGTGGGATTACTCCATGTGTATGGGTGCTCAATCACTTAAGTTGTGTCAGGCTCTTTGAGACCCTATGGACTGTAGCCAGTCACAGGGTCAACTTGCTAGAGTTGGAATAGGAAATTATCTGTTAAGCCCTCACAGTACCTTAGAATTTCTTCTATAACTACAGTTACCACACCAGACAGTATATTTTCTTCTGACATTATTAGACTCTTGCATAAATAAAAGATATTTTGATTGCCATTTCAAGATGTTTTGACTGAAGCGACTTCACACATTTTGATTGATAATAACAAACTGATTTTGAAGTATTTTATTAAAAAAAAGAAAAGAATACTTACTGGATTTCAAAGATTTTAAGAACGGATCTGGTGTTCATTTTTTTTTAATTTATTCTTTTATTGAAGGATAATTGCTTTAAAGAATTTTGTTGTTTTCTGTCAAACCTCAACATGAATCAGCCATAGGTATACATATATTCCTCCCTTTTGAACCTGCCACCCATCTGCCTCCCCATTCCACCCCTCTAGGTTGATATAGAGTCCTTGTTTGAGTTTTCTGAGCCATACAGCAAATTCCCATTTGCTATCTATTTTACATATGGTAATGTATGTTTCCAAATTACCCTTTCCATACATCTCACCCTCTTCTCCCCATTCCCCATATCCATAAGTTGATTCTCTGTCTATTTCTCCACTGCTGCCCTGTAAATTAATTCTTCAGCATCATTTTTCTAGATTCTGTATATGCTTGTTAGAATATGATATTCATCTTTCTCTTTCTGACTCACTTCACTCTGTATAATAGGTTCTAGGTTCATCCACTTAATCAGAACTGACTTAAATGCATTCATTTTATGGCTGAGTAATATACCACTGGGAGAGACAGCAAGGGGATATTTCATGCAAAGATGGGCCAAATAAAGGACAGAAATGGTATGGACCTAACAAAAGAAGAAGATATGAAGAAGAGGTGGCAAGAATACACTGATGAACTACACCAAAAGGTCTTCATGACCCAGCTAACCATGACGATGTGATCACTCACCTAGAGCCAGACATTCTAGAATGCAAAGTCAAGTGGGCCTTAGGAAGCATCGTTATGAACAAAGCTAGTGGAGGTGATGGAATTCCAGTTGAGCTGTTTCAAATAATAAAAGATGATGCTGTGAACGTGCTGCCCTTAATATCTCAGCAAACTTGGAAAACTCAGCAGTGGCCACAGGACTGGAAAAGGTCAGTTTTCATTTCAATCCCAAAGGAAGGCAATGCCAAAGAATGTTCAAACTACCGCACAATTACACTCATCTCACACACTAGCAAAGTAATGCTCAAAATTCTCCAAGCCAGGCTTCAACAATGTGTGAACCATGAACTTCCAAAGTTCAAATCCAGTTCAAGCTTCATTTAGAAAGGACAGAGGAACAGAGATCAAATTGAGAACATCCGTTGGAGCATCAAAAAAGCAGGAGAGTTCCAGAAAAACATCTACTTCTGCTTTACTGGCTATGCCAAAGCCTCTGTGTGGATCACTACAAACTGTGGAAAATTCTTAAGAGATGGGAATAACAGTCCACCTCATCTACCTCCTGAGAAATCTGTATGCAGGTCAAGAAGCAACAGTTAGAACTGGACATGCATGGAACAACAGACTGGTTGCAGATCTGGAAAGGAGTATGTCAAGGCTGTATATCGTCACCCTGCTTATTTAACTTATATGCATCATGAGAAATGCTATGCTAGATGAAGCATAAGCTGGAATCAAGAGTACCAGAAGAAATATCAATAACCTCAGATATGCAGATGACATCACCCGTATGGCAGAAAGTGAAGAAGAAATAAAGAGCCTCTTGATGAAAGTGAAAGATGAGAGTGAAAATGTTGGCCTGAAACTCAACATTCAGAAAACTAAGGTCATGGCATCGGGTCCCATCACTTCATGTCAAATAGATGGGGAAGCAATGGAAACAGTGAGAGACTTAATTTTCTTGTGTTCCAAAATCACTGCAGTTGTGACTATAGCCATGAAGTTAAAAGACACTTGCTCCTTGGAAGAAAAGCTATGACCAACCTGGGCAGCATATTAAAAAGCAGATGCATTACTTTGCCAACAAACGTCCATCTAGTCAAAGCTATGATTTTTCCAGTAGTCATTTATGGATGTGAACACTGGACTATAAGAAAGCTGAGTGCCTAAGAATTTATGCTGTTGAATTGTGGTGTTGGAGAAGACTCTTAAGAGTCCCTTGGACTGCAAGGAGATTAAATCAGCCCATCCTAAAGGAAACCAGTCCTGAATATTCATTGGAAGGACTGATGCTGAAGCTGAAGCTCCAGTACTTCACCACATGATATGAAGAGCTGACTCATTAGAAAAGAGCCTGATGCTGGGAAAGATTGAAGAGAGGAGGAGAAGGGGATAGCAGAGGATGAGATGGTTGGATGGCATCACTGACTCAATGGACATGAGGTTGAGTAAGTTCTGGGAGTTGGTGATGGACAGGGAAGCCTGGCATGCTGCATTCATGGGGTTGCAAAGAGTCAGACACTACTGAGCAACTGAACCAAACTGAACTGAACTGCTTGGGGTTGATTTTGTAGATCTTTTTTCTTCTCTTTTATTTTTTGACTGTATAAGTCCATTTAACATTTGTTGTAAAGCTGGTTTGGCGGTACTGAATTCTCTTAACTTTTGCTTGTCTGAAAAGCTTTCTATTTCTCCATCAATTTTGAATGAGATCCTTCCCATGTAAAGTACTCTTGGTTGTAGATTTTTCCTTTTCAGTACTTTAAATATATCCTGCCATTTCCTTCTGACCTGCAGAGTTTCTGCTGAAAGATCAGCTGTTAAGCATATGGGCTTTCCCTTGATTATTGCTTCCTGCTTCTCCCTTGAGGCTTCTAATATGCTTTCTTTGTGTTTAGTCTTTGTTAATTTGATTAGTTTATGTCTTGTTTCTCCTTGGGTTTATCCTGTATGGGACTCTTTGTGCTTCTTGGACTTGATTGATTGTTTCCTTTTCCATGTTGGGGAAATTTTCAACGATAATTGCTGTGAAATTTTCTTATACCTTTATTTTTTCTCTTCTTCTTCTGGGACCTCTGTAATTTGAATGTTGGTGCATTTGATATTGCCCCAGAAGTCCCTGAGACTATCTTCAGTTCTTTTCTTTCTTTTTACTTTATTCTGCTCTTCAGAAGTTTTTTCCACCATTTTATATTCCAGCTCACTGATTCGTTCTTATGCTTCAGATATTCTGCTATTGATTCCTTCTGGAGTATTTTTCAACATCAGTAATTGTGTTGTTTGTGTCTGCATGTTTATTCTTTAATTCTTCTAGGTCTTTGTTAATTGATTCTTGCATTTTCTCCATTTTGTTTTCAAGGTTCCTGATCATCTTTACTATCATTATTCTGAATTCTTTTTCAGGTAGTTTGCCTATTTCCTCTTCATTTATTTGGACTTCTGTGTTTCTAGTTTGTTCCTTTGTATGGTATTTCTCTATCTTTTCATTATTTTTATTATTACTATTTTTTGCTTATTGTGTTTTAGGTCTCTTTTTCCCAGGCTTCAAGGTTGAATTATATTTCTTCCTTTTGGTTACTACCCTCCTATGTTTGGCCCAGTGGTTTGTGTAAGCTTCGTATAGGGTGAGATTTGTGGTGAGTTTTTGTTTGTTTGTTTTTCCTCTGATGGGCAAGGCTGAGTGAGGTGGTATTCCTGTCTGCTGAAGACTGTATTTGTATTTTTGTTTTGTTTGTTGCTTAGATGAGGCATCCTGCACAGGATGCTACTGGTGGCTGAGTGATCCTAGATCTTGTATTTAAATGGTTTCCTTTGTGTGAGTTCTCACTATTTGATACTCCCTAGGGTTAGTTTTCTAATAGTCTAGGGTCTTGGAGTCAGTGCTCCCATTCCAAAAGATCAGGGCTTGATTTCTGGTCAGGGGCTAAGATTCCTCAAGTGGTTTGTTATTAAGTGGCATTAAGTGAGACTAAAACAGACATTCTAAAACAAACAAACAAAAAAAAGATGAACCTCAGACAAATGGCAGTATAAAATCAGGCAAATAAAATTAAAATAATGGAATATGCATACATACATATACACCCATGAGCAAAGTCAAAACAGTCCAACAAAAATAAAATGCAATAGGTTGACCTGTGAACAAAGGAAATGAAAAATTATATTTACCAGTTAAGAACAAAACTAACTAAAGCACAAACTGGAGAACAAAACTAAAGCAAGGTGCGAAGTGAGGAATAAAGCAATGAAAACAAAACTAACAAATATGTTGAGAGGAAAGAAAAGAAAGAAAGAATAGATATGCAAAGTCAAATAGAGGTAGATGAACAAGATTTATATACATTAAAGATTAACTACAAGGGGAAAAGACCAGTAGGAAAGGCAAACAGAGGAATAAGTGTAGAGAAAATATAATAGGTTTAAAAAATTAAAAGTTAAAATTAAAAAAAGAGAGAGAGAGAAAAAAAAAAAAAGGAAACACCCCAGAAGTGTAAAAGTCCAATGTAGAGGCAGAGGTTTATAACAACAACAGAAAGTGTGACTTAATATACACATATACATATACACCCATATGCAAAATCAAAACATTCCAACAAAAATGAAGTACAATAGATTGACCCGGCAAACAAAGGAAACAAAAAATTATATGTACCAGAGCAAAACTAATTAAAGTAGAAACTGGAAAACAAAACTAAAGCAAGGTGCCAATTGAGGAGTAAATCAATGAAAATAAAACTAACAAATATGTTGAGAGGAAAGGAAAGAAAGTAAGAAGAGATATGCAAAGTTAAATAGAGGTAGATAAAGAAGATTTATATATATTAAAGATTAACTGCAAGGGGGAAGGAGCAGTAGGCAATACAAACAAAGGAATAAACACAGAAAAAATAAGTCAATAGGTTTAAAAAGTTAAAAAATTTAAAAAAAAAGAGAGAGAGAAAAAGAAAAACTCCTCAGAACTGCAAAAGCCCTATGTAGAGGTAGAGGTTTATAATAACAATAAAAGATATGATTGAGAAAATAAAAAAGAAAAGAAAAATAAAAAGCTCAAAAAGTTAGTTAGATTTCATAATGCCAATAAAATTGACAACTAAAACAGAGTGGTGGGGGGAAGGAAAAGAAAAGAAAAAAACAATCCAAAAGAATCTACAGAACAAGTCAAACCATAAGAATAATAGATATTTTTCTTGAGTCACTGCTGTCAGAGCCCTCTCCCTGGGAGTCACAGTCCATCTCACCTCCCTAGGATGCCCTCTAACACTATCCTGATCTCTGGACTTGCTGTGGGCACAGCTCAGATTCTAATCTGGTCCTACTCCTCTATGTTCTTGCCTCCAATGTCCATAACTATCAGAACTAGTTCATTTTCTTTTGTGGGAGCTCTCAGCAGGCTTTTATATATTCCATAGGCACAGAGTCTGCTTAGCTGATCACGTGGATTTAATCTGCAGCTTGTGTAGCTGATGGGAAGGTTTGGGGTCTTTTTCCTTAGCCACACTGCCCCTGGATTTCAACTGCGGTTTTATTTTCACCTCTGCATGTGGGTCGTCCACTGGGGTTTACTGCTGAGACTGCCCTGGAGGACTTGGGTTTGCCCCTGAGAGGATCAGGTGTGGAGGTGGTGCAGCTGCTTGGGTCACAGGGCTTCTGGGAGCACCAGGTACTCAGGGGAGTTGGCATCTAGGGCAGCAGGAAAAATAGTGCTCTAGAAGGGTATGGCAACCAGTATTGGCCAAATACAATTCAGTATTTTTGCCTGAAGAGCCCCATTCCCTGACAGAGTAGGCTGGCAGGCCACAGTCTACAGGGTAACAAAGAGTTGGACATGACTGAAGTGACATTGTGCTCACAAGCACAAGACATTTTTGCCTGTGGCAGCTCTGCCCCAGTGAGAGTTGAGCGTGAAGATTGCACAGCTGCTTGACTTGAGGGGACCCCGGCAGCAGCAAGTGTGCAGGGATCAGACTGCCTCCACAGCAGGAGTTATGGCCCTAACAGTCTTTTTTCAAGCCTCTTGTTGCTAGCGATCAGAAGGCCTCTTTGGCCAGTCTTTCTCCATAGCTCTCATTCAGGCATTTAGAGGGCTTCTTTTCCTGGGGTCCTTCTCTTTTGTTTGGTGCATCAGGCACTTAGAGGGCCCCCCTGATTGGGGTCCTACTCTGCAAATTGGAGCATTAGGCACTTTTAAGAGGCACCCTGGGTGGGGTCCTACTCTGTAGTTCCTTCATCAGGTGTTTGATGGGCCAGCCTCCCTGTTGTTCATCTACTAATGCTGGTGTGTTGGGGGAGAGAGGCTATGGTGGTGGCTCTACCCGCTAGGCATGACTCAGCAGTATCGACTTGCTTTCACGGCTGCCTGGCTTTCCCCCACAGGCATTTCCCACTACAGTATCCTCCCTCTCATCCCCTAGATCCCTCTCAACACAGTCAACAACAGCCCTCTCCCTGGGATTGCCCCACAATCCCTAAACTCCAGCTCTCAGCAGCCGCGTCATCCGGGGTATGTATGGCTGCGGCAAGGACTGTCTGATTCTCATTCCATTTAGGCTGCCACAGATAGGCTGTTTCACTCTCAGCTTTGAATGTTTCTCCTCTGACTCGGACAATTGCCCTGATGTGGGGATCGATCGGACCACTGCTTCAGTTCCCCCACCCACCAAGGGCAGGCCCCATCCTACTAAGACTCTTGTTTTTCCCCCTAGTTCCTTCATCCTACCGAGTTTTGCGTGGTTCTATATATTATTTTCCACTAGTCAGGTACTCCTGTTTGCTCTCAGCTGGTATTCTGCATGCACTTCTGTGTCTGAAGGCGTATTCCTGATGTATCCGTGGAGAGAGGCATACTCCACATCCACTTACTCCTCCACCATCGTGTTCTCTTCTCTGTTGTTTGTCTTCACATGTCTCTTTCATATATCTCATTCCTGATATGCTGGAATATGTGACTATTACTGACACCAAAGCCACTCTCCACATAGCTGTCACTACTGAAAAAAGCTTCACTTTCTGACTTTGATTCCACTTTGGAAATCCCAGAGCGATCTGTTGGGTCAGAAAATCAGATGTCTACCCCTCTGCCAACAGTATTGCCAGTGAGGTTTGAATCATATAAAAAACACATGGCTGTTGGGGGTTCTAAACTATGAATTTAAAATAGTAGCTGGCACATAGCATACACTTAACATAGAAAAGAATTATCACACTGATACTATCTGGAGCTTAAACAATGAAGAAAAAAAGTTCCCATTTCAGACCCATTGAATAGTTCCCAGTTGGTGCAAACATTGGCTCCTCTCTCCTTCAGAGGATCCTTAACAGCAATCAACTTTCCCAGACTTCAGCTCCTTGAACTTTTCATCTGTATAAAGAAAGTTTTGTCTTTGTGGGCTAAAGGTCCACTCTCTGATTAATAGCCCAAAGCTTTCTGCTGGGTTAATACTACAACTATTAAACTTTTTTTTCTAATATTTTTCTCCATAGCCAAAAAAGAGCTTAAGATATTAAAGGCCAACTTGGATATATAACTACAGGGCAAAAGTCTAATTCTTGTCATAATATTCATGAATGGTTATTAAGAACTTGAAATGTTTTGGTCTATATCATCATGGCTATGAAATTAAAATTTGCATATTACTTTCCATTATTATAAAAACACCGTGAATAAAAGACAAAGTTTGTAATAATAACAGGTTTCACCTTTTTTGCCTTGCACTCAACTTGCCATGTTTTCTTTTTCTTGTTGTTGAACTTCTGTGCTTTCTGTACTTGTCCTACATAAGTCAAAGAAATAATGGTAAAGCAACACATATCTTCTCCTGTTTTAATGTGTATATAAACATAATGCCAAGTCTTTTGTGTTAAAAGACATTTTTCCCCACCCTTAAGCAGCAGTGGTACTAAATCTTCTTTAAGGGATCTAAGAGGAGGCATGTGGAGAGACCAAGATTTGGGGAATTTGTCTTGACAGTCTATTTATGCATCAAGCATATTGTTGTACTTTAGAGTATGTGTCTTGAGAGTCCCCTGGATTGCAAGGAGATCAAACCAGTCCATCCTAAAGGAAATCAGTCCTGAATATTCACTGGAAGGACTGATGCTGAAGCTGAAGCTCTGATACTTTGGCCACCTGATTCAAACAACTGACTCATTAGAAAAAACCCTGATGCTGAGAAAGACTGAAGACGGAAAGGAAAGGGGACGACAGAGGATAAGATGATTGGATGGAATCACCGACGTGATGGACATGAGTTTGAGCAAGCTTTGGGAGTTGGTGAAGGACAGGGAAGCCTGGCGAGCTGCTGTTCATGGGGTCAAAAGGATTCAGACACAATTGAGCAACTGATCTGATCTGAATTAAGAGTAGTCACTCAGTCATGCCTCACTCTTTGTGATCCCGTGGACTGTAGCCTGCCAGGCTCCTCTGTCCATTGGATTCTCCAGGCAAGAATACTAGAGTGGGTTGCCATTTCCTACTCCAGGAGATCTTCCTCACCCAGGAATCAAACCTGGGTCTCCTGCATTGCAGGAAGTTTCTTTATTATCTGGGTCACCAGGGAAGCCTATTTATATATCAAACATATTGTTGCACCTTAGACTGTGAATTGCTATCCTGTGCTTAGTTGCTCAGTCATATCCTACTTTTTGTGACCCCATGAACTGTAGCCCACCAGGCTCTTTTGTCCAGGGGGATTCTCCAGGCAAGAATACTGAGGTGTGTTTTCATGCCTTCCTCCAGGGGATCTTCCCAACCCAGGGATTGAACCTAGGTCTCCCACATTGCAGGCAGATTCTTTACCATCTCAGCCACTAGGGTTTCCCAAGAATACTGGAGTTGGTAGGCTATTCCTTTTCCAGGGGATCTTCTGAACCCAGGAATCAAACCAGGGTCTCCTATATTGCAGGTGGGTTCTTCACCAGCTTAACTACCAGGGAAGCCCTTAGAGTATGAATTACAGATTAAAGAAAAAATCAAAGTATTCAAATTATTTCTCTGTGAACTCTACTCATAAATAATAAATTTCTAGTTCTCCCTTTCAGACTATAAATATACCAAAGGACTTTCTGGATGGACTAAAGGATATTTGAGGGTCATGGTTAAAGCCCCAGAACCTTCCTCAGAACTGCCATGGTCTCCATATACCCCTGAAGCTATTGTTTCATATTTCTGGACTCCATCCCAATGAAACTTCTAAAAAGAGTTGTGATATCTCCAATCCTTATTTCTCTCCCTTTTTGTAACAAAAATGTCTTTTCCAGTTAAAGCATTATATTATCTTATCAGTTTCATTAAACAGTTGAACTTAGAAATAGACCTTGAAGCAGAGGTAAAATTTATCTTGGAAAAGAAGTGGGAGAAGACTTCCAGAGAGTGCTTTTCATGAATTCATAGACATGGACTCTGGATGCCTCTGACAAGGATCAAGAACAAGGTAGATTTTGGTGTGATATGAATTAGTTCATTGACTCAATATATATTAACATGTGCATGCATATCATGATTAGATACTGTAAATAAAACAGCGGATTAGACATTTCACTGCTGTCACAAAGTTCAGAGATGGAGATGGCCCCTGGGGTGTGGGTACAGTAGACATCAAAATACAGGTTAATTCATTATTATCAGTGAAGAGTTTTCAAAGACATACAAAGGAGTTTTAAGTTTTATCTTATCTCTCCTAACAATTTTTTTGACACTAGTCATATTTCAGGCACTATTCTGACAACTTTACATTTATTCACGGTTTAATAATTTTGGGAACAGCCTTACGATATAGAGAGACTTTAGTTATCTCCATTTTACTTGTGGAGAGGCATGTGGTATTTATATCACTCTGCTAAGGATTCAAAGCTAGTAAGAGGCAGAGTCAGGATTTGAGCCCAGATAGTCTGGCTTCAGAGTCTGAAGTCTTTCTACTTATTATTACAAATATGTGACTAAAGTAAGGCTGTTTATATATGAAAAGTAAAACATGGTTTAAAGATGCTGGGAAACCCACTGGAAGATACAGTATTATGTATGAGAGCCTAGGCTAGACCCCACAAGACCGCAGACTCATTACTCCCCCTGCTCTGTGTAGAGGGTGAATCGCATGGTAACATACAGAAAGGTCTGGGGGATACTTGGGATACTTGGCAGAATTAAGAGAATCATGTTTACATTATGAGAGGTGATGATGCTGTTTCCTTTTGCACTGGTCAGGCCTGGAGAGAGAAGAGAGAGGGTTAACTTTTGTTTGTCTCTCTCTTCAAATACGTCATCCTGGGCCTGAAGGTCATGTATTCAAAGGTAAAAGTTGTTTGTTGTTGCTCCAAGTGAGTTCAAATTTGGGCAAAAAGACATTGATGGATGAGGATAGTTCAGCTATCTCTTATGTTCTTTGACTATGCATAGTGTATGAAGTTGTACAGTCACAGAATATCTTACCATGGGCTGCCTTAGGGAGACTGGCTCTACTCCCCCAGGACTTGATCTATCATGAAAAACATTCATGGCTAGGGGATATCAGTAAAACAGACTCAGAATTGATTTCTCACTAGATGGCATCTTAAGGTGAGGTCACACATAGAAATTAGACCAATTCTGTTCCATTCTCAGCAGAGTTTCCCTTGAGCTTGATACAGAAACAACTGTCTCAGAACTATTACTGGATGGAAACAGTTGTCTACATAATCACACCTTACACAATCCTGGCCTAAACACACCCTAGTCTCTCTCCTCACCATCCTGTCTTTAGGGTACACCCATTCCAGATGAATGACTGTACTCATTTGGGGCTCTTTTCCTTCCCAGCAAAACCCTGAAATACTACCACTTATTCAGGTTGGCCCAGAAGAAAGAATTTTCAAGAATAAACTAGTTAATCATTGGATGAGAGCAAAATACCATCTTTATTATTGACACATCACAGTTTGGAGGATGCAATTCCTGGTGGGTACACTCCCTGGTATTGACCCTTTCCCCAAATTGAAATACTGTTCACGGGGTTCTCAAGGCAAGAACACAGGAATGGTTTGCCCTTCCCTCCTTTGGTGGACATCCTTTTGTCAGATCTCTCCACTATGACCCTTCCATCTTGGGTGGCCCCGCATGGCATGGCTCATAGCTTCATTGAATTATGCAAGCCCTTTTGACATGACAAGGTAGCTGTGGTGCTGGGAAAGATGGAGGCCAGGAAGAGAAGGGGGTGACAGAGGATAAGATGTTTGTACAGCATCACTGACTCAATGGACCTGAGTTTGTGCAGACTCTGGGAGACGGTGAAAGACAGGGAGGCCTGGTGTGCTACAGTCCACGGAGTCGCAAAGAGTTGGACATGACTTAGTGACTGAATGACACCAAGTTAAAAAGAATTAGTCTTCCGTGGACAGGTATCACTAGACCCCTACAAACCTCCACTCCTGGGGAGGAAAAAAAAAAAACCCCAAAACTGTGTGACCTATGACAAAAAGGATCAGAAGAGACCTTATACACTTCCAGAAGGAAAAGGAGGAGCTGTGTCAAGAAGGTATAGTTTTTTTATTTCCCAAATTACTTCAAGCTTAGTCATTAACTTCTCCACAATGTAGTGAGTAATGAAACAGAGAAAAGCTAGGAGTGTTTGACTAACTAATCTTGCTGCACAAGGAAGGAACCTTGAGAAACATGGGGAAAGAATTCCCCCTCTGCCTTCCCCTACATTTTGCTCTCTTAGTGCTGTTTTTCCTGACCAGGAAGAAGAGCAAAAGTTTAACAAACCTGTTCTTCCCTGACCTGTGTGGGCCCTCCCCCAATGCCAATGCTTTGTTTTGAAGTAACCTTCAGGAGCACTGTGATCAAGGCTGACTTCCCTGAAATCTGCTGCCCAAAGGCTCCAAAATGGGTGAGAAGAGCTCACTACTTAAAACAAAAACAAGGTTGAAAATTTAATCTCTATTTGATTTTTCAGTCTACATTTTCCCCAAAAAACATTGCTCAGCATAGTCTGTTATAAGATCTGTGTTGAGCATGATTGATGACATAAGTATACTCCAATAACAAAATGTCAAAAAAAAAAAGGTGGCACACATTTGAATATAAATACTGTTACTTGGGAAATATTAAAATAGGGATATTAAATTCTTTGCAAGTTTAAGTCCAAATATATTAAACTTTCATAGAATTAAGGTTCCAAGTCAATTTTTCTTATGATCATGATTTAAAATTTCAAAGAATATAAAGTACTTCTCAATTTTTAGTCTGTTCAGCCTCAGCTGAAAGAGTTCTTGGCATATTGGTGGGGACAGTGTTCTTTTAACTTGAAGACTAGTTTCTTTCTCGCTAGAAGGAAAGTATTTCCTCTATGGCCTCAGACTTGTATTTGTTCAACATTGAGTCACTGATATTCCTCATTATCTTAAAGATTCCCAGGAGTTATGAAAAACAAAATTATCACAGCACTGGCATCATATCTCAGAACTGGAAAAAGCAAATCAATCCTTGCTCCTAAAAGAGTTTTCTCAGAAAAAGAAAATTACTTCCAAGGCAATTTTTGGGTGTGTTGCCAAAGACCACAGCAGAGCGATTTTCCTGAAAGAATATGGCAGTCTCAGTTGGGTCTTACTGGGATACCAGGTGGTTTATATCAATTTTCTGATATCTAAGACTTGGAATTAAAACTCAATTGGGAAAGTCTCTCAGCAAGAGGTTAATTTTGGCACTGCTTAGCACAGCAATGGAGCTTCTCTGGTGGCTCAGAGAGTAAAGAGTCTGCCTACAATGCAGGAGATGTGGGTTCGATCCCTGGGGATGGGATCCCCTGAATAAGGAAATGGCTACCCACTCCTGTATTCTAGCCTGGGAAATCCCGTGGAGAGAGGAGCCTGGTGGGCTACAGTTGATAGAGTTGCAAAGAATTGAACAGGGCTCAGTGATTAGACAACAACAATGCATTCTCCTTCCTAGAGCTGATGTTAACAATTTACAGCCAGCCAGAAGGTTCTTTGTGCTCTGTAACGTTCACAATTTACCCCATTTCAGACCAAATACAGGACATATTCTTTACATATTGATGTCAGAAGTTTCCGTAATGACAATCTGCTCTTTCTAAACAATTCTTGCCTCTGCTTCCCCTTCATAACAAAGCTTCTGAGGACAGCCCTTAAAAACCATGGTCTCTGCTCTTCACACATATAAACCAAACATAGGACAAGATTGAGATGCGCTAAGCTGCATGCGGAAGGAGTCCACACATTTATTGAGGTTTGGGAAGACTCTTGCACGTGGGCCATTCTAGCCACTCCCATGTGACAGTGGCAGCAACCTGCTAAAATCACAATACGGCAAAGGTTCAGCATCATATACCCAAGCCACACATTCATGAAGCTAATTCTGCAACTGAAAAATCAGCTGTTGTGCAATACAGGTTGCAAATCACTAGGATTTAAAAGAAAAGTCAACATGGTCTTGCTTAGGAAATTACTAACAAAGCTTATAGCCATCTGTTCAAACCATACCCAAAGCCCAAATCATTTCATGTGTAATTTGTTCTACAAAACTTTACACCTTGCTCATTTCTCAAGGCCCGTAGCTCCCACATTAGATTTACTTGGAAGGAACTAAATAAACGATACTCTTCTTTGCTATGACCTGGGTCACAAACTAACTGAGAAATAAACAGCAAAAGGAGCCAAAACATTCCCTTCAATACTAGTAAAGGTTTATGTGTATGATCAACTGGACTTCCTAACAATGAACATCAAAATTAGCCATACTTATGGCTTCCCAGGTGCCACAGTGGTAAAGCACCCACCTGCCAATGTAGGAGAAGCAAGAGGTGAGGGTTCATTCCCTGGGTCAGGAAGATTTCCTGGACTAGAAAATGGCAACCCACTCCAGGATTCCTGCCTGGAAAATTTCATGGACAAAGAAGTCTGCAGGGCTACAATACACAGAGTCACAAAGAACTGGACATGACTGAGCAGCTGAGCATGGCACGCACTGGTCACCCTACAAGGAAGCAGACTCTGTACAGATTAGGCATGGAGGAACAAGCAAACAGAAAAAAATGTGTTTGAGGAACAGTTCCTCCTCAAGATGATAAGGAGAGAAACTAAGCCTACCAGGCCAAGTTGCAGAGAGAAAAGTTATTTCCCCAGCCCAAGGATAAGGAGAGATGAAGACATGCATCTGAGAACATTTGCACAGGCTGTGTGTGCCAAATTATTCCACTGGGCCTGTTGAAAGAGAATACAATGTGAATAGTGTCCCTAGATTTGTTCAGTGCACAAGATGGACAATTATGTTCAGCACACTGGTAAAGAGGCAGAAAGAAGCCAGGGCATTATGTTACTTCAGGGTTTTCTTCTAAAGCAAGAAAATGTCTAGAACAGGGAAGAAAACTTTTTGTCAGAATGAAGTGCCTAAGACGTCCCTGAATACGAAATTCTCATTCTTGGTTCATTACACAAACCCTTTCTTTATTTCTTCTTATATGACTGCTTAAGACAAAAGAATGTTGATTCACTTCTACTTAGTTTCCTAGTTAACTTGTGATTTTTTCTTATTGTGTTCTCATTATCATGAGGATATTGAATTTTAGCCAAAACAGCTCAGTTTGACTATTTGGTTGAGCTTCAACTATGTTGTCACCTTATCCTTATCATAAATGGAATGCAATATTAAGCTATCCCTGCCCATTATTTTTATTTTCCTTATGAATGCCTATTAATCTGTGTTCTCCTAAGTTGCCAACTTAACTGATGATCTAACAAATATTATCAGTACATTTTCAATCGCCAGTAATTTTTCTTCTGATTTCCTCTCTATATATTTATTTTACTCTTTCTCTCTTGATAATAGATATATAGAGATACCATATATCACAATAGTATGTCAATAGTAATCAATAATTAGTAGTAGTTATATCGTCCAGTTATTCAGTGATTTTAAATCCAGTGATTTTAAATCCTGTGTATTAATGTGTAATATTATAATTTTAAGTTTTTAACAAAGCCTTGTAAATTGGGATTATAAACTCTCTTTAAAGATGGAGAAAAACTTCCTCAGAGAAAACAAGTAGTAAAATAAGTACCTAGAGTCCATGAAGCATAACAAGCACTGTAGGGCTAAAGCACATATTCCTTCCACTTCATAGTGCTGAATGTTATGAAGGAAATCCAGGGTATTATTTATGCCAATTGTAGCAATTTATACAAGGAAGTTGAAGCCAATTACATGAAGATCAAAGTTTTTTTAAACTCCGGGATTTGGTGATGGACAAGGAGGCCTGGCATGCTGCAGTACATGGGGTCACAAAGAGTTGGACACGACTGAGCAACTGAACTGAACTAAACTGAACAAGGTTTTTTTTAAGAGGTGTTAGTCACTCAGTCGTGTCCTACTCTTTACAACCCCATGAACTGTAGCCCACCAGGCTCCTCTGTCCATGGAATTCTACAGGCAAGAATATTGTAAAGAGATGTCATTCCCTTTTCCAGGGGATTTTCCAAACCCAGGGATAGAACCCAAGTCTCCTGCATTGCAGGCCATTTTTTTTTTTTTACCATCTAAGCTACCAGGGAAGCCCCATATAAAGATCAAATATATGCTTAATATGTAATATGTGTTCACTGGCAAACCAGATAATGTAGAAACTAATTGCTGAAAATATAGAGAGAATGACCTGTATTTGTGACCTCTGGTAGAAACTACTGGAATTTGGTAGAGAATGACTTTAAAAAAATGTTCTGATTTACTGCTGTCATTAAAGTTCTCTTGTGTCCATTCATCCATTCAAAGTTTAGACTCCTGGTAAGTATCAGGAATCTTTACTGGGTCCTGGAGATACACCAGTGATGTAATAAAGAGCTCAGAATCTAGGTGAAACCTAGAATGATACAGTTATCACTGTAAATGTGTAATTGGGCTTCCCTGGTGGCTCAGTGGTAAAGAATCTGCTTCCCAATACAGGAGACAAGAGTTCAATCTCAGGGTGGTGAAGATCCCCTGGAGAAAGAAATAACAGTCCACTCCAGTATTCCTGCCTGGGAAATCCCATGGACAGAGGAACCTGGCAGGCTACAGTTCATGAGTCACAAAGAGTAGGACATGACTTAGCAACTTAACAAGAACATCAATCCATAAATTTATCAGAACAAGCAAGCGATTGGATGCACTTTCAAGGCCCATGAGTTGCATAAAAAGTAACATTTGTTCCACTTCAGTTGGACTGTGAATCTGGAAACTCAGAGAGGCTGGAAGAGAGACATAATCTTTATTTGAGTTGGATTCTTCTGAAGGTTTAGTAGAATCTTTCCAGGTGGGGAAATGAGTGGATAGGGAGACCAGGTTTAAGGAACAGTTATGTAAATGTAAAGACATATGGTATTTTTTGAGGAAGAATATAATTTATCATTACTGAAATATAAAGTATGATTGAGTGGATGGCTATGGAGTAAAAGCGATAAGGGGATATCAACTTGGCAAACCCATTTAGGAGGTAATTAAGACCTCTTGCTTTCAAGCAGGAAAAATGTATGAGCATCTAAGTCTTGCCATTTGTTGCTTATGTATCTATTATTTCTGACAATATAGCTGACATTACCTTAAGCAAAATTAAAATATTATTATCTTAAAATAGCACTTTACTGAGTATGTACTAAGTGCTGTGATTTATACCCAGGACTTTTCACATGCTGCTGCTTTTAATCTTCAAGGCAACTCTAAGAGAGAGGAGCTGGTGTCATCTACATGATTACCTAAATCTAGAGATGGCAAGAACTTCAAGGTCACATACATAATAAATGATAGAGTCAAGGTCAAACTGAAGGCTTTTCTCTCCAAAGTCCAGGCTCTCACATACTATGTTCCACCTACTTTTATAAATTCTGGACTCCCTTATGTCTGAAAGCATGAAGTTTCACATCAAGGGAGGAGGGAGAACAAAGCCATTTGTAGTTGGAAGAACAAAGCCATTTGGTGCCAGTGGGCAAGAAGCAGGTCCAGAGTTGAGGGTGAAATTGATCCCATGAGAAGGAACTTTAAGGGAAGAGAATGATCAATTTGAAGATGTCCTGAAACTAAGACCAAAGAACTGATCAAGGAAACACTGCCCAGGCACCAAAATCTAGATTTAAGAGGGAATCTGGCTGGAAGCAGTTCTGGAAAGGAACTGAGCCACTATAGGAGGAAGGGACCAGCCAGAGTCCCTGATAGGAAGAAAGGAACTGAGGTCTGGTTCAAGAGACAGACTGTTTAAGGCTCAGGATAAGGTGAGATCAGATATGTGCAAAAATATCTAGGTATTCAGTAAGTTAATTGAGCAGAGAGTGTGTGCCTATAGAAAGAATTTTTATAATAATAATGCTAATAATCTTATGGAACCAGTAGATTATAATGAAAGTAGGGACACTGGAGAGAGATTGTCTAGGTTCACTTATCAGCTTAGTCACTACCAGAGATGGGACTTTGGAGTGATTAATTAACCACTCTCTGCCTCAGAGTCCTAATGAATAAAATGAGGTTAATGATAATGCTTGTATTTATAAGTTTTCTGATGATTGTTCAAGAGTGCCCAAGAATAAATGCTTTTGAACTGTGGTGTTGGAGAAGATTCTTGAGAGTCCCTTGGATAGCAAAGAGATCAAACCAGTCCATCCTAAAGGAAATCAGTCCTGAATATTAATTGGAAGGACTGAGCTGAAGCTGAAACTCCAATACTTTGGTCACCTGATGTGAAGAACTGACTCATTAGAAAAGACCCTGATGCTGGGACCGACTCAATGGACATGAGTTTGAGAAAGCTCTGGGAGCTGGTGATGGACAAGGAAGCCTGTCATGCTGCAGTCCATGGGGTCACAAAGAGTCAGACACAACTGAGTGACTGAACTGCACTGAAGATTAAACAAAATAATACTTGTATACAAAACGTTCATTACAGTGGCTGGCACATTCCATAATGCTATTATCATTCTTAAAATGACTTTAAATATGAGAAAATTAAGGCACAAAGAGGCTGTGATACTTTCCCAAGATTAAACAACAAATATACAGTAGAGATACAATTTTAAATGAGTGTGTGGTTCTGTAATTCACGAATTTAACCATTATTCAAGGTTGCTTCTTTCAGTTTGGTAAGGCTTCTTCCTTATTATGATCAAATCTTGCTCTGTAAAACAATCTCAGTTGTATTATTGAATAAAATTAGCCAATAGCTGAAATCTATTCATTTATCCAGTCATCTATCTCAGAGTTTTAAGAATATTTTGTGTTTTAATGCTTCTTCTTTCAATAAAGCTTCTTCCTTATCATGATCAAGTCGTGCTTTACAAAATATTACAATCTCAGTTGTATTATTGAATAATATTAGCCAATACTTGAATTCTATTCACTTATCCAGTCATCAGTTTAATAGTTTAAAGAATATTTCTTGTTTTAACTAATGGCTATGTTCATATCTATACTAAAATGTTTCACCCCTGTGGTTACTCATTGCTTTTGAAATGCCATCAATCTCTGGTGATAAATTGTATTAATTCTGTTATAAATTTGAAATCATGAAAAAAAAAAAAAGACCAATGTAGATGTACACTTCCTCAAGCGACTCGTCTCCATCTGTTGTGATCAATCCTTCTAGAACCCCTCAGAAGCTCTACTAATAAATTAATGTCCTTTTGCAAAGTGGCTTTTTTCCTGGTTTCTAACATGTGACTTTCCATTATTGGTGAGAACAGCAATGAATCACAAAGCAGAGAGTGATTATAATGTCCAAAGATGAAGCAGAGGGTGAAATACAACTTTGCCAATGTGTCATCCTCAGCTCTGTAGGGCCCTTTTTCTTTTTTGCTAGAAGTCAGTGGCTCTTAGTAACCAACCACTTGCTACCATCTAGGATCTGAAGGCTGCTGAAAGCCCATATTCATCTTGCTATGCATATTCCAGTTCTGTCCTCCAGTCAGATACACTTTGAGGTTTGCTTTGCTTTATTTTATCTGATGGCAAAGAATCTTCTTGCAATGCAGGAAACCTGAGTTCCATGCTTTGCTTGGGAAGATCCCCTGAAAAAGGAATGGCTACTCACTCTAGAATTCTTTGTTAGGGGCTTCCCTGGTGGCTCATACCAGCAAATGTGGATAACTCAGCAGTGGCCACAGGACTGGAAAATGTCAGTTTTCATTCCAATCCCAAAGAAAAGCAATGCCAAAGAATGTTCAAACTACTGCACAATTGCACTCATCTCACACGCTAGCAAAGTAATGCTCAAAATTCTCCAAGCTAGGCTTAAACAGTACGTGAACCAAGAACTTCCGGATGTTCAACTGGATTTAGAAAAGGCAGAGGAACCAGAGATCAAATTGACAACATCCACTGGATCATAGAAAAAGCAAGGGAATTTACAAAAAAAAAAAATCTGTCTCATCGACTATGCTAAAGTCTTTGACTATGTGGATCACAGCAAACTGTAGAAAATTCTTAAAGAGATGGGAATACCAGATCACCTTACATGCCTCCTGAGAAACCTGTATGCAGGTCAAGAAGCAACAGTTAGAACCAGACATGGAACAATGGACTGGTTCCGAATTGGGAAAGGAGTACATCAAGGCTATATATTGTCATCCTGCTTATTTAACTTATATGCAGAGTACATCATGCAAAATGCTGGGCTGGATGAAGCACAAGCTGGAATCAAGATTTCTGGGAGAAATATCAATAACTTCAGATATGCAGATGACACCACCCTTATGCCAGAAAGCAAAAAGGAACTAAAGAGCCACTTGATGAAGGTGAAAAAAGGACAGTGAAAAAGCTGGCTTAAAACTCAGCATTCAGAAAACTAAGATCATGACATCCGGTCCCACCACTTCATGGCAAATAGATGGGGAAACAATGGAAACAGAGACTTTATTTTCTAGAGTTGCAAAATCACTGCAGATGGTGACTGCAGCCACAAAATTAAAAAACAAACAAAAACAAAAACCATTCGATCCTTGGAAGAAAAGCTATGACAAACCTAGACAGCATTAAAATCTAGAGACATTGCTTTGTCGACAAAGGTCCATCTAGTAAAAACTATGGTTTTTCCAGTAGTCATGTAAGGATGTGAGAGCTGGACTCTAAAGAAAGCTGAGCACTGAAGAATTGATTATTTTGAACTGTGGTGTTGGGGATGACTCTTGAGAGTCCCTTGGACTGCAAGGAGATCAAACCAGTCAATCCTAAAGGAACTCAATCATGAATATTCTTTGGACGGACTGATGCTGAAGCTCCAATACTTTGGCCACATGATACAAAGAGCTGACTCATTAGACAAGACCCTGGTGCTAGGAAATACTGAAGGCAGGAGGAGAAGGGGAAGACAGAGGATGAGATGTTTGGATGGAATCACCAACTCAATGGACATGAGTTGAGCATGTTCCAGGGGATGGTGCGAGACAGGAATGCCTGGTGTGCTGCAGTCCATGGGTTCTCAAAGAGTTGGACACAACTGAGTGACTGAGCACTCAGCACAGCTCTGAGGGACTGGTAGCTCAGATGGTAAATACTGCCTGCAGTGTGGATACCCAGGCTTGTTTCCTGGGTTGGGAAGATCCTCTGGAGAAGGGAATAGCTACCCATTCCAGTATTCTTGCCTGGACAGAGGTTACCATCCATGGGATCCAAAGAATGGAACATAACACTTTTACTTTCATAGCTGATTTACAATATTTTGTTAGTTTCAGGTGTACAGCGAATTCGCTTAGGTTGTACCTGGCTGTCTTCTCTCTCTGGCCTTACGTGGTCGTCCCTCTGTGTGTGCTTGTTCTAAATTCCTCTTCTTATAAGGATATCAGTTTTACTGGATTATAGACATCCTAATGATCCCATTTTTCCTTGTGTATGTGTTTATCCATGTACACTCAGTTGTGACTGACTCTTTGCCGCCTCATGGACAATACCCCTCCTGGCTTCTTGTCCATGGGATTTCCCTGGCAAGAATATTGGAGTAGGCTGCAATTTCCTCCTCCATTTTACCTAAATTAGTCCTTAAAAGACCCCATCTCAAACACAGTGACATTCTGAGGTCCTGAGAGTTAGGAGTTCAACATGTGGATTTTGGGATTGAGACACAATTCAGTCCATCTTGCCCTCCAGCCTTGACAACCCTTCTGCTGAGATTCCCTGGAAAGCAGAGTGCCTCCATCAGAGCTCAGTTTACTGGTCTTATGATACTGTGTTCACTTGTCATCTCCTAAAAGCTGTGATCTCTCAAGTTTTGGTCTATCTCATATTTATCTTCTCTCCTCAGTTATATACTACATTTCCTGACAAAATAGATGGCTAATAAATATATGTTAAACTGGTCAATAATCCAGGGGAAAGAAGTAAAATTAACTTACATACATTAATTAAAAAATAAATGTTTATCTATGTGTCTATCTATCTATTGAGCTTCCATGCAATAGTTTCCCTTGTTGTTGTTGTTCTTATTCACTAAGTCATATCCAGCTGTTTGAGACCCCATGGACTGTAGCACATCAGGCTCCTCTGTCTATGGGATTTCCTGGTCAAAAGTACTAGAGTGGATTGCCATTTCTTTCTCCAGAGGATCCTCCCAATCTAGGGATCAAACCCACATCTCCTGCCTTGACAGACTGGTTTTTACTTCCATGCACTGGAACTAATTTAATTAGGAGATTTGATGACTGTTAGTTTCTTATACTTGAAACATTCTTAGATGATTTTGATTTTTCCATCAACTTTCAAGAGAGCGCTCAACTTCTATTCTTGCTTAAGCATCACTTTTCTTTTCCTTTTATATTTCCATGTATCTTAAAGAAGCTCCTTTACGCAATTAGTGACAATATAAGGCTAGGAGACAGGGTTTCTGTGAGTGATTTTCCACATAAGACATGATTTACTCTGGAATTTAATGATGGAGGAGTATGGAGAGTCATAGTAAGTATCTGGTTTATGGAAAGTACACATTGATTCCTGATTCAGGATTTGCTCTGGTCAAATACAGCTTTAGGGAAAGGAGCCATCATATTATATGATTTATTTATCTTTTTTTTTTTAAGTTTTTTTTGTTTGATGTGGACCATTTTTAAAGTCTTTATTTACTTTGTTAGATAATGGCTTCTGCTCCTCAGCCAGAGATTTAACCAACACACCCTGCTTTGGAAGACAAAGTCTTAACCCCAAGATCACCAGGGAAGTCCAAGTTACATGATTTTTTAACCCCTATGTTGGGACATCCTTATATTTATCAGGCTTCATCAATCACTATGAGACCTACTAAGAAGATAGGAGGGACAAGCATGTCAATTACTGAAAAGGGAACAGGGATGAGAGTGGGGGTGGACAAGGAGAGCCAGAATGCTGATGGATCACATCCTTGCTCCATCTGTACCTCTCTGTGCTCCCATCCGCTGCCCTCATGGCTCAGGGAGATGTTTGCTTCAGGTGTTTAATGAACTGCTGAGAGATCAATAGCCTATGGCAGGTAACTTTGAAAAGTTTCCCTTGATTCAGTCAAGTGTTTTAATTCCTCATTAATTCTGATTATGTAAACCCTTTGTGATTAGCTTAGTAGTTAAATATCTACTTACAGGTGCTGATAGAGTGTAAGAAATTTCATTCCGTTAGACTTCTAAACCCTACTGGGTTTAGCACTTCATCAGTGCTGATAGCTGGGAAATTTTCCCTTTCCAGCTTCCCGACTGGCTAAGATCATGTCTTTAGCCAATTTTAAGGTCAACTAGGATATTTTTTCCAGCAACTTTCTCCCCTAAACATTACATTACCTAACACACACACACACAGACACACACACAAGGAACATTTATTCATTCATCGAGAATGTATCCTGTGACCAGTATATATCCAACATTGAACTAATTTTTCTCTACAAAAAGACGAATAATTAAGACCAAAATGAGTCCAAATGTGAGGGATGTATGTATAACTTGTTTTATTGTCAAGTGAGCTTCTGATTGCATATAAAAAGTAGTTTTGTTCTTTCTTACATCATCCCTTCAGTTCCACTCTCTGGGATGGCCCTTTATTTCTGTTTGAAACTTTAGAAATATTCCACAATTTTGCTGATGATTCACATCTTTCTATGCTTTTAGGGCATGACAAATCCACTCTAGTTGACTCAAAACAACAACAACAACAACAACTCTGGTTTGGTCTAATGCAATAATAAACACTCAAAACTCTTCACCACCTGAAAACCCTAGATCTGATTTAGCCTTGGTAGTCTGCAGGGGGTAAAAGTTGATTCCTTCTTTCTTTCTCTTACACCTCATACTATTCAACTGCTATTCCTGATAGTTTCAGAGGGAGAAGTAATTGGAGGGAAATGACAGAATTGTCAGCCAGCATCTGTGCAACTAAGGTATCAAATGTCCGTGTGATGTTTTTTTTTTTTTTCTCTCATTGAGTACTTCTGTGGATTCCTCAGAGGTCTGTTCTTAGTATCCCAACTGCAATATCCTTGATTTGATCAATACTCTTTTTTTTTTTCCTTTCCTAACTAGCTCTTTATGCCAAAAGCACATGGGGAAGTGCATCTTGATTGCATTATTCTACCTTTTGCTGTGATATCAGAAAATGACATTCCAAGAGGTTGCAAAGAGTCAGACATAACTGAACCACTCAGCAAATCCAGAACCAAAGGGTAGCCCTATATTTTGCTGTCTCTTGATAACCTGCAGCAAGCTCACCAGGAATTCTTCTTATAATTTCCACTTCCCTTGGGTAAGATTCTTGATGGAAACATAGAACACCCATGATGTTCTTAACAGTCCTCTCTTCCGAACCATTTCCACTTCAAGTATATCTCTGACAGGACAGATATCCTATTTTGAATAGATGTTGATGAGAACTGCTTCTTCTTTACAATTCAGTATTACATCCAAGATAGTTTTCTAGATGTTGGTTCCTTACATGTTTAATGTTATTTCTCCTTTGTTATTTAGGTGCTTATAATGCTGGGCTTCACACTTCATGCTCATTTTACTGTAGGACCCCTGGAACTGCACTTTTGTGTACAATGTATAACAGATTTATTCCTGAAAGAACTTCCTATGTGGGCACAGCCATCAATAACTAATATTGAAAGTGACTCTAAATTTCACACATATAATCTACTTTGTTGTTGTTTTCCAGTCACTAAGTCACGTCCAACTCTTTGCAACCCCGTGAACTACAGAATGCCAGGCTCCTCTGTCCTTCACTATCTCCAAGAGTTTGCTCAAACTCATGCTCATTGACTCAGTGATGCCATCCAACCATCTCATCCTCTGTTGCTCCCTACTCCTCTTACCCTCAACATTTTCCGACATTGGGCTCTTTTCCAATGAGTTGGGTCTTACCATCAGGTGGCCAAATTATTGGAGCTTCAGCTTCAGCAACGGTCCTTCCAATGAATACTCAGGGTTGATTTCCTTTAGGATTGACTGGTTTGACCCTGCAGTCCAAGGGGTGCTCAAGAATCTTCTCCAGCATGACAATTCGAAAGCATTAATTCTTCACTGTTCAGCCTTCTTTATGGTCCAGCTCTCACATCCACGCATAACTACTGGAACCAGCCCAGGTTCAATGCATGATACTGGATGCTTGGGGCTGGTGCACTGGGATTACCCAGAGAGATGGTAAGGGGAGGGAGGAGGGAGGGGGGTTCAGGATGGGGAACACGTGTATACCTGTGGCAGATACATGTTGATGTATGACAAAACCAATACAATATTGTAAAGTAATTAAAAAACAAACAAACAAACAAACACAGTTTTGACTATATGGACCTTTGTAGGCAAAGTGCTGTGTCTGCTTTTTAAGATACTGTCTAAGTTTGTCATAGCTTTTCTTCCAAGGAGCAAGCATCTTTTAATTTTGAGGCTACAGTCACCATCCACAGTGATTTTGGAGACCAAGAAAATAAAATCAATCACTTTTCCCACCTTTTCCCCATCTATTTGCCATGAAGTAATGGGACTGATGTCATGTTTTTTTGAAGGTTGGATTTTAAGTCATCTTTTTCACTCTCTTCCTTTACCCCCCATTAAGAGGCTCTTTAGCTCCTCTTCACGTTCTGCCACAGCGTGGTATCATCTGCACATCTGAGGTTGCTGGTATTTCTCCTGGCAATCTTGATTCCAGCTTGTGCTTCATCCAGCCTGGCATTTTGCATGATGCACTCAGCCTATAAGTTACATAAACAAGGTGACAATATACAGCCTTGAACTACTCCTTTCAATATTTTGAACTGGTCCATTGTTCCATGTCCTGTTCTAACTTGCTTCTTGGCCTGCACACAGGTTTCTCAGGTGACAGGTAAAGTGGTCTGGTGTTCCCATCTCTTTAAAAATTTTCCACAGCTTTTTTTGATCCACAGCCAGTTAAAGGCTTTAACATAGTCCATGAAGTAAAAGTAGATGTTTTTGAAATTCCCTTGCTTTTTCTATTATTCACTGGATGTTGGAAATTTGATAGCACCACTTAAAATCCTTTATATGATATTTCCCATGCTGGTAGTTACAGATGTGATGTCTGATACCTACCTACTTTGCAAAAAGGAGGAAAAAAAAAACCCCTGCATTGTTTATTACTGTAACCCCAGGATATAGTAGTGCACTCAGTGCATATTTGAAATTAAGTAAATAATTGTTAAATTCAGTAAATATTTGTTAAACAAATGGAAACACAAAATATTGCACTTTAATTTAGTACCTATTTGCTTTGTTAGTCTGCAGTCAGAAGGCTTCATTCACTAGTATTCCATACTAAGCTGAGTCAAATTTATTTCCATAATTTTTACAGCTAGCCTTCTTAGAAATCATGCTGAAAAGCCAAATGAACAAAAGAAAATGATAAAACCTCTAAGGGAAAAAACTTCCATTATCTTTAATGGTACTGTCCAATCTATGTGCAATGTAGGAGACCCTGGCTTGATTCCTGGGTTGGGATCCAGATCTCTTGAAGAAAGATAAGCTACCTACTCCAGTATTTTGGGGCTTCCTTAGTGGCTCAGACAGTAAAAAAATCTGTCTGCAGTGTGGGAGACCTGGGTTTGTTCCCTGGGTTGTGAAGATCCCTGGAGGAAGTCATGGCAATCCACTCCAGCATTCTTGCCTGAGAATCCCATTGGCAGAGGAGACTGAAGGGCTACATCCATGGGGTTGCAAAGAGATGGATATGACTGAGTGACTAAGAACAGAAGGATTCTCTGAACTACATCATTCAGAAAGATTACTTCTCTTCTCCAGAATGATGTTCTTTCCTGACCCACTCCTAAAAATTGTTCCTAGTCCACGGCAAGTTTGCGAAATATTTTCTTTTGGAAATATGCTTGTTAAAAAGTCTTATAAGGAAAAGGAGGAAAAATGAGTGAAAAGTAGTTTGGGCCCACAAGTCTCATGCACAACACTTAGGAGTATGGATTTTATGTGTTGACTCTGAAAATCCATACTTCTATCCAAAGAAATGCATACAGCTAGTTAAACAAAATATCTGTAAAAATCCAGAATGCAAAGATTTCAGTTGCAATCTAAGCAGTCCCCAAACCTTCAAGATTTGGGGTTTATACTAAATAACAACATCTAAATAAAATTGAATATACAAAAACCTTATGGACAACCTATGTTATTCACCCTCTTCCCCAT
This sequence comes from Capra hircus, assembly GCF_001704415.2. Taxonomy (NCBI): domain Eukaryota; kingdom Metazoa; phylum Chordata; class Mammalia; order Artiodactyla; family Bovidae; genus Capra; species Capra hircus. The sequence continues at coordinate 107,276,133 of NC_030813.1, forward strand.
ATTTTGGGAAGTTCTTCTATGAACTTGCATTTCTCAGAATTTCTTATTAATCTAATATTCAGCTTCTATTCAAATCTCCTATCTTGTTTCTTTTGGTTGTTTCCTTTTATGTACCAATTATTAATGAGAAACAAAGCAAACAAATGAACAAACTAATAAGCAAACAAACAAAAATCCTTGGTCTTTATTTCCTCAAGGCACTGCTCTAACATGGTCATTCTTCTGAGTAGAATTTGACTGAATTAGCCGGCTCATGCGAGCAAGGAAATAGTAAAGAGACAAGCAACAAATAATTTATAATAGTTAAGTAGCAAGTTGCTTCAAAGAAGCCAGCCCAAAGTTTTATCCCTTGGACAGATTATCTTCCAGAGTCCCAGCCTCTTATCTGGAAGTTGATCATTTCTTTCTATTAGAAACTCTTGCATCTCTTTATATATGAGAATCCATACCTCTTCCTTCCTGGACTGTCTATCAGTTCAGTTCAGTTCAGTCACTCAGTCGTGTCTGACTCTTTGCGACCCCATGGACTGCAGCATGCCAGGCTTCTCTGTCCATCACCAACTCCTGAGCTTGCTCAGACTAAAGTCCATTGAGTCAGAGATGCCATCCTCTGTCATCCCCTTCTCCTCCTGCCTTCACTCTTTCCCAGCATCAGGGTCTTTTCCAATGAGTCAGTACTTTGCATCTGGTGACCAGAGTATTGGAGTTTCAGCTTCAGCATCAGTCCTTCCAATGAATTTTTAGGTTTGATTTCCTCTAGGATTGCCTGATTTGATCTCCTTGCAGTCCAAGGGACTCTCAAGAGTCTTCTCCAACACCACAGTTCAAAAGCACCAGTTTTTCAGCACTCAGTCTTCCTTATGGTCCCATTCTCACATCTGTACATGACTATGTATAGAAAACCTATATTTTTGTGCAAAACAACTAAGTTCTCCTTAGCTTTAGTCCAGACCATCTGAGGCTTGGCCTGAAGACACACTTTCTACATCAAATATTCATCAGTGAGTTTTGCTAAGAAAGCACTACGTTATCTCTGAAGTATTGTGCTATTGGCTCTTAAGGCATCTCTCCTTCCCATACTTCACTCCAGAATATCTTTTCAACTATGTCAGAAATAATTCCAGGAACCATAGTGCAAAATGTTACCTATGGTAATGGATTAGATGACCCCCTCAAAGATGTAGAACTGATGATGTGATGGCTGAACACAGCAGACACTCCTCTCAAACCTATGAACAAGGAAACAAAATTTAAACCAAGTAGGGGACGTGTTCTGCAGGAGTCTGATAGGGTTATTCTAACTTCTCCCTGGAAATGCAAATCACGGGGTACAATCATTGCATCTGCCGAGGAATTCTCAGAAAGCTTTCTATTTAATGACAGGTTCTGGTCCACTTTCTTCAAAAAATACCTCCAAACTACACCTCCCACTGACAAAAAAAGAAGAAAAAAGAAACACTATGTAATTAAATGATTCATTCAAGAGAGCTGCATCTCCAGAGGAGAGATATCATCTGTTATCTGTAGAGGAGTCTGGATGGAGAAATTTCCATGCCTATTATGGGCCCTGTGTAAGAAAATGCAGTTCAGACTGGCAGGTTCATCCAAACACTGCTATTCTGCTTTTGTGTTCACAGTGTGTAGCCACTTCACAGCGTGGAGGGGGCCCACTTTTCCTCTAAGTGGGGACCCACTGAAGCTGGGGCTCCTCTGGGCTGTAATCTCAGCTCAGGCACACACTCAACTGAAACTCCACATCACCAGCATTTCAGCACCTTCCTTCACAGCTGAGCTCTCTGAGAGCCAAAAATAAATAGTTTGAAAAGCCTTTGCATATATTTCGGGTACCAGGGTTCTTTGTTTTGCCCAAAATTAGAAAAGAAAAAAGAAAACAGATTGATCTCCTTGCAATCAATCAATCTGAAATATGTCTGCGGAAATGTGTTTGTCTAAAATGTCCCATATTCTTCAGCATTTTGTCATCACCTACAGAAATTGTAAAATGATGAAAATGTGACAAAATGGTTTGCTTCATGCAGTGAAATCATGCAGTATTTGTCCTTCTCTGGCTGACTTATATGCAGAATTAAAAAAAAAAAATGAAGCAAGATGAAACCCAGACTCATAGACAAGGAGAACAGATTGGTGGATGCCAGAAAGGAGTGAGGTTGGGGGGAGGGAATGAGTGAAAGGGATCCAGAAGTACAAACTTCCAGTTATAAAATAAAAACATCACAGAAATGTCAAGTGTATCATGGGAAATGTAGTCAGTAATATTGTATTAACTGTGTATGGGGACAGATGGCAGCTAGACTTATGTGATGATCATCTGGAAATGTACACCAATGTTGAATCATTATGTTCTATGTCTGAAACTAATATAATATTGTATGTCAATTCTACCTCAATAAAAAATGTTTTGCTTCAAGTTGAGACATTTTGTTCGAATTCATCACATAAGACTGAAGAGTTTCCTGTATTATAACAAAAAGTGACATGCGTGGCACATGAAGATCCCCTAAACTTCTTGGCATTTCTTCTTTGATGGGTTAAAATCAGCTGCAATTTTTTTGGAGGGGGCGGGGTTTTATAGCATTTATGACTTGCTGGATTAGCAACATAATTTAACAAGTTAGAATACCCCAAGTATTGTATTAGTCAGGAGGAGAAGCGAAGGGTGGGAAAATTGTTAACATTTGTTGTACACATATTTTTTTCAGATATTGTAATAGACTTTACATGCTTTATTGTTTAATCTTCACCAAACACTCATGAACCAGGAGTCATGTGCTCACTTCACATATAGATTAAAGAAAATCTTAAATATGCAATTCCATGGAAGTATTATAGAAAGTTTTCACTGTATGTTTCCAAGATGGAGAATTACCAATTCCATTGGTATTAAATAGGGACTTCCCATGTGAAAGTGAAAATCACTCAGTTGTGTCCAACTCTTTGCGACCCTGTGGACTATATAGTCCATAGAATTCTCCAGGCCAGAATAGTGAAGTGGATAGCCTTTCCCTTCTCCTAGCGATCTTCCCAACCCAGGGATCAAACCCAGGTCTTCGGCATTGCAGGGGGATTCTTTACCAGCTAAGCCACAAGGGAAGCCCAATTCCATGAGAGGAATAAAAGTAAGAAGAGCAAATATGTTGCCAATATTTATATATTATTTTGTGTAACTCAGGTAGGCAATTAGGAAGAGATTTCATATGCATGTACTCAAACTATGTTTTTAGCTTTGCATTTGAGCCTGGCTTCAGACATAGGCTAGAAGCCACAGAGAAAAATACAGCCTCGTTATGTCATAGTCACACTAAGTAATTGATTCTAATTTGTGTCTTCACCTTCTTCACCAGTCATCTTCATTAGTTTTGGTTTTACATGCTTTTGACGTGTAAAAAAGCATGTTGTTTTGAGATGTTAAGTCAACTCTGAAAGGACCAAGACTTTGCCAAGAGTTGATACTGGTTAATATAGGAAAAAGTAAGCCCTAAAGGCAATTTTCAAAAAAAATAGTTTCAGAAATGTTTTCAGCTTGTTGGTAGGAATGCAAAGCCTCTCATAGGGTAATTAAGAAGTGGGTCACATTCATTTGCATGTAGATGGCGAAAATATAATGTAAATTACTTTCTTAAATCACATGTGCCTATGTATGAAGAAATGTGTCCATTATGTGTTCTGGAGTTTACATTTACATTATTAAAATATGATTTTAAAATATTATATTAATATATTGAGTGTCCCTGGTGGCTCAGACGGTAAAGCATCTCCCAATGCAGGAGACCTGGGTTCTATCCCTGGGATGGGAAGATCCCCTGGAGAAGGAAATGGCAACCCACTCCAGTACTCTAGCCTGGAAAACCCCATAGATGGAGGAGCCTGGTAGGCTACAGTCATGGGGCTGCAAAGAGTTGGACACAACTGAGTGGTTTTACTTCATAAGGTAATGATATTAAGTGATAGATAAATCTATATCAATATTTTAGATTATATATAGGTGTATTATAACATACCTTAATACCATGCACCAGACTGAAAATCTGAAACGTGTGTGTCTGTGTATATAACTAGAAGACAACTGGATATAATTTCTACAATTCAAGAGATGAAGATATAGTTTGCTAGATATCTATTAATTTGGTGATGCACAGGGAGGCCTGGCGTAATGTGATTCATGGGGTCGCAAAGAGTCAGACACGACTGAGTGACTGAACTGAACTGAACTGATAGCCCAAGGAAAAAAGATAAACAGAAGCCATAATTTGGGGGAAAATTATTTTAAAACTTCCACTTAAAATAGAAAAGGGAAATGATCAATTAAGGTACCAGAAGTTCAAGAAGTTAATTGAGATCCAATCCACAAAGAACATTCAATGTCAAAGTAATATTTTAACTATAAACCTAATACAACTTTTCTCTGTTTGATATTTACTGCCAAGGACAAGCTATGTGTACTTTAGTTGCATTAAAATATACCAGTTCAGGAATCAGAGGATTATTTTATAATTCAAAGACTGCTGCCTATAAATAGGACAAAATCTGTCTGTTTGGTTTATGTTTTGATAGCAATTTTATTAGCAATATGCTCTGAAATTTTCACTTATTTCCTTTATTTATTTTAAATTTGAATAGGTACTCAGCATAAGTTGGAGAAGGCGATGGCACCCCACTCCAGTACTCTGCCTGGAAAATCCCATGGACGGAGAAGCCTGGTAGGCTGCAGTCCATGGGGTCATGAAGAGTCGGACATGACTGAAGTGACTTAGCAGCAGCGGGGGCAACATAAGTTACGTGCTGGACTGAATGAATCACAAGCTGGAATCAAGACTGCCAGGTGGAATATCAGCAAACTCAGATATGCAGATGTGGCAGAAAGCAAAGAGGATGAAGGTGAAAGAGGAGAGTGAACAAACTGGCTTAAAACTCAACATTCAAAAATACTAAGATCATGGAATCCAGGCCCATCAGTTCACATCAAATGGACGGGGAAAAAAAAGTGAAAACTGGCAGATTTTATTTTCTTGGGCTCCAGAATTACCGAAAACAGTGACTGCCACCATAAAATTAAAAGATGCTTGCTCCTTGGAAGAAAAGCTATGACAAAACTAAACGTGTATTCAAAAACAGAGATATCATATTGCCAACAAAGGTCCATATAGTCAAAGATATGGGTTTGCCATTAGTCACGTACAGATGTGAGATTTAGACCATAAAGAAAACTGAATGCCAAAGAACTGATGCTTTCAAACTGAGGTGTTAGATAAGATTCTTGAGAGTCACTTGGACAGCAAGGAGACCAAACTAGTCAATCCTAAAGGAAACCAACCCTGAATATTCATTGGATGAACTGAATTTCCTGAAGTTGAAGCTGAAGTTCCAATATTTGGCCACCTGATGAGAAGAGCCGACTCATTGGAAAAGAGCCTGATGCTGGGAAAGATAGAGGGCAGGAGAAGGAAATGACAGAGGATGAGATGGTTGGATGGCATCACTGACTCAATGGACATGAGCTTGAGCAAACTCTGGGAGATAGTGAAGGACAGGGAAGTCTAGCATGCTGCAGTCCATGAAGTCACAAAAAGTCAGATATGACTTAGTGACTGAACAACAGTAACATTAGTGAAGGAACCCTGAGTCACATAGGAAAAACATGGAGTTAACAATGGCGAAGCTTTGGAAGAATTAAATAATCGACTACTGTTATCTCATTGGTTTTCTGTATCTGATATAAACAACTACCTATATTTTGATTATGTTTGCTATAAGTAAATAACCTTTCAAAAAGTTTTCTTTATTGAGTAAATTTTACATAAAATCAAATTCAATCATTTTAAGTTTTCATAAGGTTTGACACATGTGTATACTTGTACAATTGCTACTACAACATAGACATTGCATGTATACTTGTGTGCTCAGATGCTCCGTTGTGTCCAACTCTTTGTGACTCCATGGACTGTAGCCCACCAGGCTCCTCTCTCCGTGGGATTCTCTAGGGGATCTTCCCAGCCTAGGGATTGAACTCAAGTCTCTTACACTGCTTTCATTGGCAGGCAGGGTTCTTTACCACTAGCACCATCTGGAAGCCCATATATATATATATATATACACATATATATACACACACACATATATATGCATGTAATATACATATATATATTTATGTTTATATATACACATACACACAAATATGTCCATATGTACACATATAAATTATATACATGCATATATAAATTGGGTATGCATTTGTTTATGTAATGAGTAGTAGAATTCTAGTTTCCAAGTGACAGGATGACGGCATATAAAACACAACACACATATCTGGAAATAAGGAAACCTGAATATTGATGTTTGAGGGTGGCTGGTAAATAAATCCTTCTTGTATAACTAGGTTCTGCATATTTTTGAGAAACAAGGTAATATAATAACTTTAATAGTAGAGAGTTCTGAGTGGAATCCATTGTGTGCCAGTTCACAAGAGCTGATTATATACATCTTTCCTCAATTCCTTATTCAATGATGTTCAGGGTAGTAGCTTGAAATAAACCCAGATGTAGTAATTTATAGCACAGAACCAACTTTGCAGATGCCGCAGATCTGGGCTTTTTGTTTGTTTGCTTTTCCCTCGGTTGTTGGACATGTAGCAGCACACCCCTGTTAAGAGACCAAAGTATCAGTGTTATTACTAATAGAGACAGCTTCAGTGAAGTGGTTTTCCTAATGCTTAACTTTGGATGTAGACTTTCCATTCTCATTTAGGCAATGGCAGCATAGTGAAGTCTGTTCTCCAGGCAGTGAAGGAGTGATGAAGTCCCTTCTCTGGGCAATGATGGAGGGGTGATGTCCTTTTTCCAGGCAACGATAAGGTGGTGAAATCTGTTCTCAAGGTGACTGATCTCTCTAATGAACTCACTGCACAGCCAAAGCTCATGCTTTACACGAGTATGCCAGCTCCAGAGTCAAAGAATGACATTTTCTCTCTACATGCCTTGTTCTCGCTTCTACCTGCACAGAACAGATATGCAACCTATCTCTCAAGGAAGGAAGGTGGAGAGTCAAAAAGGAGACAGACGTCTTATACTAAGGATCCCTTCTACTTGAAAAGAAACAGCAAATGTGGGTCGGGATCTTCCCATTCTTGCCATGCATCCCAAGACTGAATTCAGGCCTATTTTGCTTCTCAAGTCCTTGGGCCCATTATCAACGCTATTATGAGTAGTTTTCCCCTTCTTTAAAATAAATTTTAAAAATTGCCTCAGATAAGTTGAAAATGTCCTCTGAGTGCCACATTTGTCCTCTTTGCAAGTCTACATTTCTTTTGTGCTGCAACAAAAGCTTGAAGTCTGTTTCCATGCATTTATAAATTCTAAACAACTGAGCTTTTCCATTCTACAGTCCACCTTTCAGCAGGTCATATTTGAAAGCTTTTAAGAAAGGGCAAATGGGAAGAGAATCTTGACCTTCTCTTATATGGAACCAAAGTCAAAATGAAAAGATAAGCTGTTACATTCATACAAATATATGAATATTCATAATATACATATAATAGATCTGTTCAAGCTTACCGTTTAGCAACCAAAGTAAATCTTTTCCCTCCTGAGTTAATGATCAGAAAGAATTGTCTTTTCACATGAAGGAATCTCTAGGTGTGGACTTTTATTGATTTGATATTATTCAGTAATTGTCAAGAAGGGCAGAGGCCCCCAGGTACATGATTGTCCATCTTCTGTGCTTCTATTTCTTTCATAGTTATTTTCTAATGTCACTTGTTTCTCATCAGCCCGATAGTTCCTTAAGGGCAGGGGTGTGTCTTTCACTGGACCTAAAAGTCCAGTGGAGTGCTTGGCCATGGCAAGAGTTTTCAGTGTTTACTAGGTGACTCACAGAATGCATGGTGGGTAGAGACACTGAAGTTCTTGCTGTCCACATGGTCTAAAATACATATGCTTATCAGGGTTGAACCACCTAGTTCCGATGTCTTGTTACCTAGGAGTTTCAGGGGAAAAAAAATCTAGCAACAGAAAACCAAACAAAAACTCAATTATTATGTGTTTTAACTAAAGGTAACCCTTTGATCCCAACTCAGTTTTGAATCCTACACCACCTTGTATCCTCGGAATGGAATTACCTCAAACATTGAGAGAAAATGAGGACTCAGATGAGCATGATTGCAGTGACTGATGTGGCAATCATTTTGTTTGATCTCCTAAAGTATGGGAACACCTCTCTGCAGGAGGCAGGTCATCTTTGCATGGTAAGAACTGCTGATGTTTATAGCTGTTATCAAGTGAGAACAACCAGAGGCAATGCTCTGCAAAACTAAATTTTAATTATAATGAGAAAGCAGAATAGAGACACAAAGCAAAATTTCCAAGTTTGCTCTTACTTAACTAGAAGAGTATTAAGTAATAAACAATTTATTTGTAAAATCACTTAATAAATATTTGTGATTTCTCTGAAGTCCTCTGTTTTATTTGTATACAACTGGGGATACATTTGGTTTAAATAATTATTTATTGATTCATAATTGATTTATAAATTATACTAGTCTCAAATATATAACATAATGATTCAGAATTTTTATAACTTATTCTCCATTTAAAGTTATGAAATAGTTTCTTTATTTCCTAGGCTGTATAGTATGTTCTTGTGATTTATTTTATACTTAGTAGTTTATCTGAGATCATAGTCTATCTTGCCCCTTCTCCCATCCCTCTCGCCATTGATAAACACTAGTTTGTTCTCTGTATCTGTGAGTCAGTTTCTGTTTTGTTATATTCATTTTTTGGTTCTGTTTTTTAGATTCCACATATGTGTCAAGATGTATTAGCCATTTTCTGTCTAGCTTATTTCACTAAACATAATACTTTCATCCATGTTCTCCCAAATGGCATGATTTCATTTTTTAAATGGCTGAGTAGTAGTACACTGTGTATTTACATATGAATATGTCACATATATATGTCTCATCTTCCTTATGCATTCGTCTCTTGTTGGACACTTAGGTTGCTTCTGTACCTGTTGTTGTTATTGAGTCACTAAGTCATGTCCGACCCTATTTGACCCCATGGACTGCAGAACACCAGGCTTTCCTGTCCTTCACTGTCTCCCAGGTTCACATCCATTGAGATGGTAATGATATCTAACCATCTCATCCTCTACTGCCCTCTTCTCATTTTCCCTTCAATCTTACCCAGCCTCACGGTCTTTTCCAATGAGTGGCTCTTTGCATCTGGTAGCCAAAGTATTAGAGCTTTAGCATCAGTTCTTCCAATGAATATTCAGAGTTGATTTCCTTTAGGATTAACTGGTTTGACCTCCTTGTATATCTAGTCTATTGTAAATAATGCTGCTATGAACACTGGAGTGCATATATATTTTCCAGTGAATGCTTTTGTTGTATTCCAAGGTATACCCAAAATACATTTAGTTATTATTAACCTCTTATTGGTCATATCATTTGCAAATATTTTCTTCCCATTTTGTAGGTTTTTTATTTTTTCATTTTGGCAATGGTTTACTTTGATGTGCCAAAGCTTTTACATTTAATTAAGTCCCATTTATTTATTTTTGTTTTTGCTTCCTTTGCCTTAGGAGACAGATCAAAAAAAAAAAAAAAAGTTATGATTTAGATTAAACTTTGCTTTGCCTGCCTGTGTGTTGGTCTCAGTTTTATGCTTTCTGGTCTTACATTTAGTTCTTTAACTCACTTTGAGTTTATTTTTGTTTATAGTGTGGGAGAATGTTCTAATTTAATTTTTTTGCATGTAACTGCTCAGTTTTCCCAGTACCACTTATTAAAGTGACTATGTCTTCACCATTGCATATTATTGCCTCCTTTGTTGTAGATTAATTTACCATAAATGTGTGATTTGTTTCTGGTCTTCGTATTCTGTTCCATTGATTTATATGTCTATTTTGGGATCAGTACCATACGATTTTGATTACTGTTGCTTTATGATATAGACTGAAGTCAGTATATATTTGCTTTACACGCAGACCTCTTGCTAATTTTATCCTCTGAAAATAGCACTCGGGAATGTGAATGATTCCATCACTCCCCTTCCCCTCAATTCAAGATAATCCTCCTGGTTGGGCCTTTAAATAATTCTTGGTTTAGTATCTTGGCCCCATACTCAACTCATAGGCTCTCCTTTTGTTTTTTATTTTTATTTTTTTCCTATTGTGCTTGTCTTCTCCTCTTATTTAGGTGCTACTGCAATCTTTGCAGGATTCAGCTTTAATTAAATTTTCTATTGGGTCCTCATTACATGAAATTATACTAATTCATTTATAAATTATTTATTAACCATTTGTTACATGCCAGGTATGTACAACAATTCAAAAAACAAGCTTTCACAGCATATCTTTCCAATCATATTTCTTGACAGTCTCAAATATACATTCATCCTATTGTCTATGTACACAGGAATATTAACTAGTCCCTGTATGCACTGAAATTTATCTTACCTCAAAATTTTTCACATTCTAATTCAAATACTAAGAATGTCATTACCTGGTTTTCATCTGGTGAACTCTTGCTGCTGCTGCTAAGTCGCTTCAGTCATGGCCGATTACGTGCAACCCCATAGACGGCAGCCCACTAGGCTCCCCCGTCCCTGGGATTCTCCAGGCAAGAACACTGGAGTGGGTTGCCATTTCCTTCTCCAATGCAGGAAAGTGAAAAGTTGAAGTCGCTCAGTCCTATCCGACTCTTAGCGACCCCATGGACTGCAGCCCACCAAGCTCCTCCATCCATGGGATTTTCCAGGCAAGAGTACTGGAGTGGGGTGCCATTGCCTTCTCCAGGTGAACTCTTACTAATCTCTAAAACCCAATCCAGATATCAACCTTTCTTTCATGACTTTATCGCACTACCTTTAAGCTTACTGTTTATCTTTTGTGGGTTTCCTCAACCTTTGTGCTGATCTATTTGACAGTTCACGCCTGATTGCATGAGAATTGCCAAAATAGAGTTCCCTTACAGAAGAGATGCTTATTTAATTATATTTATAATATTAGTATCCTGTTTTGTTTCATTTTGTTCAGTTGCTCAGCCATGTCCGACTCTTTGCCACCCCGTGGACTACAGCACACCAGGCTTTTCTGTCCTTCACCATCTCTTGGAGCTTGATCTAACTCATATGTATTGATTCAGTGATGCCATCCAACCATCTCATCCTCTGTCATTCCCTTCTCCTCCTGTCTTCAATCTTTCTCGGCATCAGGGTCTTTTCCAATGAGTTGGTTCTTTGCATCAGGTGGCCAAAGTATTAGAGCTTCAGCTTCAGTGTCAGTCTTACTAATGGATATTCAGTGTTGATTTCCTTTAGAATGGACAGGTTGGATCTCCTTGCAGTCCATGGGACTCTCAAGAGTCTTTTCCAACACCACAGTTCAAAAGCATCAATTCTTCAGACCTCAGCCTTCTTTATAGTCCAACACTCACATCCATACATGACTACTGGAAAAACCATAGCTTTACCCATATGTATCTTTGTTGATAAAGTGATGTCTATGCTTTTTTTTATGATATATAGGTTTGTCATAGCCTTTCTTCCAAGGAAAAAATATATTTTAATTTTGTGGTTGCACTGCAGTCACCATCTGCAGTGATTTTGGAGCCCCAAAATAAAGTCTGTCACTATTTCCATTGTTTCCCCATCTATTTGCCATGAGTGATGAGACCAGATGCCATGATCTTTATTTTTTGAATGTTGAGTTTAAGCCAGCTTTTTTCACTCTCCTCTTTCAACTTCATCAAGAGGCTCTATAATTCCTCTTCACTTTATGCCATAAGGGTGGTGTCATCTGCATATCTGAGGTTATTGATTTTCTCCCAGCAATCTTGATTCCAGCTTTTGCTTGATCCAGCCCAGCATTTCACATGATGTACTCTGCATAAAAACTAAATGAGCAGGGTGACAGTATACAGCCTTGACATACTCCTTTCCCAATTTTGAACCAGTTCACTGTTCCATGTCCAGTTCTAACTGTTGCTTTTTGACCTGCATGCAGTTTTCACAGGAGGTAGGTAAGATAGTCTGGTATTCCCATCTCTAAAAGGATTTTCCACAGTTTGCTGTGATCCACACAGTCAAAGGCTTTGGCATAGTTATTTAATTGTATTTCTAATATTAATATTTCATAACATCATGAAATTCACTTCTTTCAGTTGTTTCTTCATACAAGAAATATTTACCGAATATGTTTGAGCAGACAGTCTATATAATGATCCTTGAATACAGTACAAGAAAGAAAAAGCATAATACATGGAATTCAATAAGGATTAGTTTGAGGGTTAAAGGATGAGCACAATTTTGACTACCATGTTCTAGTATCCTTTACGTTGGGGAGCTTTCTAATCATTATACTGTGTTTGATTGTTTGCTAAACTGTATAGCCAGTGTAAACCACATACCCCTGTGACAGACACAGAATAAATCACTTCAAAAGTTGCTATTTTTATTCAGTCACTAAGTCGTTTGCGACATTCTGCAACTCCATGGACTGCAGCACACCAGGCTCTTCTGTCCTCCACTATCTCCTGGAGTTTGTTCAAATTCAGGTCCATTGAGTCAGTGATTCTATCTCTCCATCTCATGCTCTGCCACCGCCTTCTTCTTTTGTCTTCCATCTTTCCCAGCATTGAGGTCTTCTCCAGTGAATTGGCTCTTCACATTAGGTGGTCAAAGTATTGGAGCTTCAGCTTCAGCATCAGTCCTTCCAATGAAATAAAGCCCTTCCAACTTGAAAAATATTGATGATTGAATGGAAGATTTCATGAACTCTGGCTCACCAACTGTATGATTTATCACAATATCTTGATAAGCTCAATTTAATTAACCACATTCTCTTGGGTTTATTTCACATAATTATTAGTAAAACAAACTTGCATTACTGTATCATTTTAGTCCCTCTTGAAAAATAAAGACTAAATAAAAATTTAGTGTAAATAAGGATTATTTTCCATTTAGATTAGGCAATGAATTAAGTGAATGCAAATTAGTTATCTACTTCCAAATGTGGACATTATAAATAATTCACTTGATCTTATTTTTCTATTCAGGTAGGACAATGCTAATTGAAAGCAAAACAAAACTTCCAAGTCCCCAAAATAACAGATTATTCTGGCTTCCAAAGCCATTGATTTTGTGTGTGGCCTGATATTCTCTTTGCTGAGTTTTTAGTTCTGTTTTATCCTCAAAGGAAATGGATGTCAACTTTGAAACCACATTCACTCCAGATAACCAAGGGTGAGTCTTACCATGGTAGAAGGAACGTAGCAAACTCTTGGCTACATATCAAAATAATTATTTCTATCTGACTGGGTAAAGGTGTGGTAACTTTATCACCCTATTCCAGGTTTCCTAACACTCTAGAAGAGGAAACATTCTGATGAGTTTGCTGTCATCATTAACATTCCTCCACCCTTTTTTTTTTTTTCATTAGAAATAAGTTGACGAGGCATGCTACTTCTAGTTTGAAAAGACTGTTTGATTTATTATATATTGAGGTCACCACAGTACATAAGCAAGAATCACTGAATAAATGTCTACTGAGTATCTTCTAATATTCTAAACACAATGTTGGGTGTGGTTGAAACAGCAGATGATTTTACAAAATTTCTTAGTCGAGCAATGGTCAATCTCATAAAAGAGACGCTACACACTTTCAGAAAACTGCCATCACATTTGATATGTAATCCATGTCAAAAAAATAGGTAGCATATTCTGTAGAAAGTACAAGAGGTTTTGACACTTGGCTTGTGGCCGTCACTGATGACAGGGCAGAATACTTCAGTTGAATACTGAGCATTGACTTGCAATCTAATCAACTCTTAGAATTCCACATATCATTTCTCTGCAACTGAAATTTAAAATTATAGAAAAAGCAATTTAAGTTTAAAGCAACTATAAGAAAATATATTGAATTATAGCACATAAATCAATGAAACCCAAAGTTGGAAAACAGTAGAGGAAATCAGCATAATGAAAGCTATTTCCTTGAAAAGATCAATAAAATTTATAAATTCTAGTAAAGGTACCTGGGGGGAGAGAAAAAGAGGAGACACTAATTGTCAATATCAAAACCAAAACAGGAGCTCATCACTGTTGATCTGCTAGACAGTAAATGAGAAGAAAGAATACTACAAACAACTCTATGTCCACAAGTGTGATAACTTAAATAAGGACCAACTCCTTAAAACACAAACTGCCAAAATTCATACAAGAAGATACAGACAATATGAATAAGCCTACATATATTAATGAAATTAAGTTAATAATTAATAAACTTCAAAAAAATCTGACCTCTATGCTTTATTAGTAAATTATGTTTAATATTTGAGGAAAAATATTCCCTGTACTGTATTCCAGAAAATTAAATTAGGGGGAATACTTCTAATTCTTTCTCTAAGGACAGTATTATATCCTTATAAAGACCAGATAAAGATGTTACAAAAAAGGAAGCAACAGACTAGACCAATATCTCTCATGAAAAGATGCAAAATTCCCCCCCAAATGTTAGCAACTAGAATCCAAAAGTATCCAAAATATAAGCATTTGTTATGACCAATTCAGCTTTATTCCAGGCATGTGAAGTTGCTTCAACATTTGTAAATCAGTAAATGCAATTAGCTACATCAGGATCTGATTGATCCTATCAGATGACCCTGTCAATTGACACGAAAATCAAAACATTGACAAAATCCAGCACTCATTCATGGTTAAAAACAAGCAAACAAACAAGCAAAAGCAAAAAAAAAAAACCTTTAAGTAAAGTAACAATAGAGTGAAACTTCTTTAACTTGATTAAGAACATCTACAGTTCATGAGGTTGCTACAGTTAGACACGACTTAATGGCTAAACCATCACCACCACAAAAAGCCTACAGATAATATCTTATTTAATGTTGGCATATCAGAACCTTTCAAAGATTGGAAACCAGGTAAGAATAGCCTCTCTCATCAATTCTATTTAATTCTATGCTGGAAGTCCTTGGCAGTACAATAAGATGAGAAAATAGAATATACAGACTTCCCTGGTAGCTCAGTTGGTAAAGAACCCAACTGCAATGCAGGAGACCCAGGTTCAATCCCTGAGTGGGGAAGATCCCTGGAGAAGGAAATGGTAATCCACCTCCATATTCTTGCCTGGGAAACCCCATAAACAGAGGAGCCTGGAAGGCCACAGTCCATGGAGTCATCAAGAGTCAGACACAGCTTAGCAACTAAACCACAAAAGGAAGAAGCAAACAATATGACATGATTATCTATGTAGGAAATTCCAAGAAATGGGACAAAACACTCCTGGAACACATAGAGAAATATAGGAAGGTTGAAAAATACAAAACTGATAACAAAAATTCAGTTTATTGCCTCTATATCCCCAAAGAGTACTTTGGACTGCAAGGTAATCAAACCAGTCAATCCTAAATATTTAGGAATCAATCCTGAATATTCATTGGAAGGACTGATGCTGAAGCTGAAGCTCCAGTAATTTGGCTACCTGAGGCCAAAAGCTGACTCATTAGAAAAGATCTTGATGCTGAGAAAGTATGAAAGCAGGAGAAGGGGACGATAGAGGCTGAGATGGTTGGATGGCATCCCTGACTCAATGGACATGAGTTTGAGCAAGTTGTGGGAGATGGTGAAGGACAAGGAAGCCTTGTGTGCTGCAGTCCATGGGGTCATAAAGAGTCGGACATGAATGAGAGTCTGAACAACAACAAATACCCCCAAAGAGCGATTTTGAAATTAATTAAATTTGATTTTAAAAGAAATAAAAATAATACCCAAATATGAATTGCCTGAATGTAAAATAAATATCTTTAAGTCCACACTGATATAAATAAATGACTAAACAAATACATAGGAAAGAAAACACAAATCTCTGTACAGATTTTTCAAATAATTCATGGGGATATTCCACTCTTAGAAAGTGGAGCAAAACATTCAACTCCTTAAGGATGAGTTACCATCTGTGACTTCTTCCCAAAGAGTACAGGGTGGAAAACAGGAGTAAATAAGTTTACAGTGGAGAAATCTCATAAATACTACCTCAGTTAGGTGGTCAAGGTCATTGTCATTAGTAGTAAGTCATGTTGAATTCTGATTAAGTTCAAAACCAAAAGGAGCTTAATGAGTTTAAATATAATATGGTATTCTAACAAAATTCCACTAATGTAAGATATTAATAATAGGAAAATTATAAGGGGGATATATGAATATACAGGGATCATTTGTATTATAGTCCCAATTTCTCTGTTGAGTTAAAGCTGGTATAAATATAAAGTTAAAAAGTTATCATATTTTCTCAGACATAATCATAGTTTAATACTGCAAATGAATCTCAGAAAGAATTTTGCATTTGGCAGTGAAAATATTACGCTTCTTTTTCCTTTTCTGTCTTAAAAAACTGATGACCTTGGAAAAGTCAGTTAATATTTTTAGACATAATTTTCCTCATTTTAGGAACAATTAAATACTGTATTTTCTACTTGACTTCAAAGTACTGCTGTGAGGATTAATTCGTACAGTCAATGGGAAAAGACAGATATGTTGGTGGAGAGACAGAGAGATATAATATAATACAAAGCACTCGAGGATAACTGAGTGAAAATATAACTAATCAAGAAACAAACAAACAAACAAAAAATGTGAGGTTAATTAAAGAGGCCCATAGTTCTAAATGGGAAACCTAAAGAAAGTCCAAGCTATTGGTTATGTTTACAGATAACTGAACTGCTATGTGAGTGAGCCTGTTCTTAATTAGCTTCTGCTTCAGAATAGTTTTATGACCTTTGACAAACCACTTCCCCTATGTTCCTTTTAATTTCTCATCTGTAAACTAGACTTGGTGTTTCCTCCTTAAATTTGCTGTCAAACAGTCACTCACATAGTATCAAAGTAGCACTTATATGTCTATATCCATTGGTAAGACATGCCTCCACTTTTCTTATGAAAACCTTATCAACACAATTCTCTTAACTCCTGATAAACCATGCACATTGTGTTAAGGTATTTCTGCCACTCCTCGATTAGTTGATATTTTTGCATATCAACTTTTTGCTAACAAAAAGTCTTTAACCCATAAACTGAAACAAAGCTCTCTCTTTAGTCCTTTCAAAGGAATTATCTGGGTGTTTTTCTTTTTTTTTTTTTTCAGGCAAATTATTACTTTTGAAATACCTTAAAAAATAAATTGAAAAAAAAATAAATTGATCTTTTATAACTTATTGCCTGGTATATGGAATCACAAGCCAGAATATTTTTCTATTTCTCTAGCAAATGCCATTCGATTTATTCTTCCAGATTGAGCTTAAATATAATTTTATTCAGCTAACAGTTCTCATCTATGCCAGTATATTAAGATTTCCTTATACACAGCACCTGTTGTAACCATACTTGATTTTCTGAAACACTGCTGTCATTTCTTATGGACTGTCTCTGTTCTTCCCACTAGGTGGCAGTTCAACAGCAGGGTGGTTAGAACTATTCAGCTCTCCTTAACCTTTCATTATAAAAACAATGCCTAGTACCTACTGTGTTTCAATATACTGGGTGTTGCATTTGTGGCCTGTGTTTGATGAATTTTTTTTCATCTCTTTCTATGAGACTTTGGATTCCCAGAAAGCTCACAATAATAGGAAGCATGCTTTTGTGTATCTATTTTTGTCTATTTTATCTATCCAGTGTCTTTTAAAGTATTTGACACACGTCATTCACTCAATATACATCTGAGATAGATGGAGATTTAAAAAAAAAAAGAGGGAAGGGAGTAAGAAAGAGGAGGTTGAGAGCAAAAAAAGGCAATTACATTGAAAATGGCCCACTTCTGTCTCAGATAGGTATGATGTTATAATACCAAATATTAAAAAAAAAGGACATTTAGATCCTTAGTTGGTCTGAGGCCTGGGAAACATTGAATGAGAACCTGGAGCAGAGGGGTTGGTAGAAGAGGTAACAACCAGAAAACAAGTCAAATTAACAAAGCTGTTCATCAAAATGACTGGCCAGGAATAGCTGTCATAGAAAGAGCCATACATAAAACCAAATTGGAAAGAATGGCTATTTGGAAAGTATCATTGGTAGGGATTCTGACGACCCTGAGCCAGCCTGCACAGCTCTGCAGAAGTACATACTAAGACCTCAGAAAGTGGGGTCAGGATGCCTTTAATTTAGAGACACCCATCAGGAAGCAACAGGGACTTTGCCAAGAGATAGCATCAACTGAATGAGTAGCAGATGAGTGGAATATGAATATGAATGAGTGGAATAGTGGTTAAGGTGATTAGGGATGGGATACATACGGGGCCTACAAGGGAGTGTACCATCTTGTA
This sequence comes from Capra hircus, assembly GCF_001704415.2. Classification (NCBI taxonomy): domain Eukaryota; kingdom Metazoa; phylum Chordata; class Mammalia; order Artiodactyla; family Bovidae; genus Capra; species Capra hircus. The sequence goes on from NC_030813.1 coordinate 107,294,479, forward strand.
TCTGGATATCTACATCATAGATACTACAGGATTATAATGAATTTACCCTTCAACTAACTGATAAGAAAATCTGAAAGTGGTATGCAGCAAGGGATTAGATGTTTCATACTTTGTGAAACACTGTCTGAGAGCCATGTCTCCTGTCTAAAACTGAAGTCCTTGCTCTTCACATCCTCTCTGAAAAGTTCTCCAAGCTGGATCTGCCCCCTTCCAGGGGGAGTCTAAAATCATATGAACAATTCTAAACAAAAGCAGGAGGAAGTAACGAATGTCAAGAAGCCAAAGAACTTCCAGGATCCAAACTGAGTATGCAAGGCTCTCAGTATTCACCAAGGATGGGGAAGGTTGGTATAGGGCCTGGATGAACCTGCAGCTGCAGGTGAATTTCATCCACACTCACCAAAGCATCTCATTATGGAAGAGGGAAGCTGACATGTGAAAATTTAACTTTGTGCCCTTGTGGTTTTGAGACAGATTGTTTCTTTATAAAACACTTCTTGAACTTCTTCTAAAAGAAGCAGAGAAAACAGGAATGATCTTGGGCCAGAAAATTTACCATCTGAGCATATTCATTCTGCTAATTAAATACTTATCATCAAAGTCTGTATTATACTTGCCAAGGCCATTGAAATATATAAATTGTTATTCGTCTTAACCCATTTCAGCTTCAGCACTGGGACCCTCTATGAAAACAGATCTAAACCGTTTTTTTTTTTTTAATTATCATTGTCTATTTTTATTCTGTAACAAATGAACAAAGCATTTTGAGACATAATCCATCGCTCTTTTACAGATGTCTGAAATGCAAGTCTTGGCTTTTCTACAGGTGCTAAGAAAAGCTATACTTTAGTTAAAAAAAAAAAAAAATCAGCTTGATGAACACCTGTTCCCTGAGTCCTGAATTTGTAAGTCATAAGAGTCAGTCTCATTCTCTTTTAAAGTTTAGACTTAGCATTTGAACTAGAGGGAAAAAAAAATTGAAGAATAGACCCGTGTGTACAATGTGCAGAAAGACCATTAATTATTTCCTATGTCTCAAGTGAATTACCAAGCGCAGTTTTCAGCCATTATGGAAGAATTTATTTATTGCAAAACAAGTTTGAAATGAAGTATTTTTGTGAGAACCTAAATATTATAGCTATTTTTCTTCTTTAGTAATAGTCTCACATTCCAAAACAAGTCTTTCAGTGCCATAAGAATGCAGGGAAAAATATAAAACTAAGAGGAAAAATATAAATGTTTTTTTTTTTTCCCCCCCACGGGGCTCAGTTTAAATAACAAATCAGTTGCAGAATGAGAACAGCATGCTGTAACTCTTCTATTGTTATATGCACTGCTGTGGAATCTTGCTTGTATAATTCAGAACATGTGACACAGAATTGACAGAGAGACGTAAAACAGGCTAATAACAAGGGGAATCTCTAACAATAACAGGAAATATGGAAATCTCTCTCTCAAGCCTGTCAAGGCACTTCTTTACTTAGTGTTAAGAGAATCCCTCAGAGATAACACCAGTGTCTTTTGAAGAAACCAAGCTTCATATAAAAGAAGTAGTAGGTGGTGGATGATCTAATGAAGCATGTTCAGTCCCTCAGTCATGTCCAACTCTTTGCAGCCCCATAGACTATAGCCTGCCAGGCTCTTATGTCCATGGAATTTCCCAGGCAAGGATACTGGAGTGATTGCCACTTCCTACTCCAAGTAATCTTCCTGACCCAGGGATCAAACCCACGTCTCTCCAGTTTCTTGCATTGGCAGGTGGATTCTTTACCACTAGCACCCTGGAAAGCCTCCTAATAAAGTGTGTTATAAAAGAGAGAGGGAGAGAGAAAAAGGACAATTTTAAGCAATTTGTGGATTTCTTTTTTTTTCCTGGATACACCATGTCCTCCCATTTTAAATGAAGCATAACTATTTGGGGATTTTTTTTTTTTAATATGAGATTTTGTTTTTGTCTTTTTTTATTTGATGTTTCATTTCGGCCACGGTATCGCAAAGAGTGGGACACAACTGAGCAACTTTATTTGACTAATACTATATTAGCAGCACAAGACAGAAGAGTAAAGGAGACAGTACTTATTCCAAGAATATTGACAGACCACCTGGTATATGTCAGGATCTCTCTATATCCTAATAAAGTAGTCTTGAAAAAAAGTAAATAAAAATATAAGTGAATTAGAGAGCATATGGAAGTTCTCTCAGCTAATACACTCCTGTTCCTCTTCCCCAATCCCCTCTGTCCTCCTTCCCTTTTAAACCCTATGGGAGATTCCAGTGAATTGAAAACAGCTACTCAAGCAAATAAAAGCGTGCAATTATTCATAGTTCTGTTCAAGATATTCAAAGTGTAGAAACAAATCAAATGTCTGTTGATGAGTGGATAAATAAAATGTATATCTGTATAATGAAATATTATTCATCTATGATTAGAGACAGAGTACTAACATGCTACAACATGGACGAAGTTTGACAATATTCCAAGTGAAAGAAGCCACGTACAAAAGACCACATATTGCATGATTTCATTTGTGTGAAACATTCAGGATAGGTAAATCCCTAGAAAAAGAAAGCATAGCGGTGACTGGGGTTGGCGGGGAGGTCTTGAGAGGGGAGTGAGGACTGGAGAGGGTGGATAGGTAGCTTGCTTGTCATGAAGAAAAATTTCTGTAAATTAACAGAGGTGGTGGTTACACAACATTATGGACACACTAAATACCCTGAGTTGTATGCTTTATAATAGTTACTGTTGAGTCATGTGGATTTTACCTCAATAAAAGCATCTACTAAAGCAATAGCATTATCCTAATGTCTGGATGAGCTGAGCTTACAAATTGCCTTGCCAACTAAAGTAGATCATCACACAATTTATTTGATTGGGACAACCATCAAGATGATGGAAATCATTTAAATAGCCAAGGCTAGTTGGTCTAGACACAGTCCCAGCCAAGTCTTTCTTTACTTCAGAATCATTACCATGGTGGTTGCTTTAGGGTTTGGGACCTAGCCCTTGGTTGACTAAATTTGCATTCTGGGGATAACATTGTACAGGAGCCAGGAGACAGCAATTTAACTCTAATTTACTTGAGGACTTCAGCTTCTCTTACAGCTTGAAGGAGAAGTAGTGATTTCCAAGAAAGAAATAAGCTGGAAAATAGTCGGTCAATCATGTCCAACTCTTTGCAGCCCCATGGACTGTAGCCCACCAAGCTCCCCTGTCCATGCGATTCTCCAGACAAGAATACTGGAGTGGGTAGTCAATCGCTTCTCTGGGGGGATCTTCCCAACCCAGGGATGGAACCTGGGTCTTTTGAAATTCAAGCAGATTCTTTACCTTCTGAGCCACCAGGAAAGCTGCAACATAATTCAAGAGGTCTTCAAATTTCTAATTTGAAGCCAATGAATTAGCTTTTCATCCTTCATGCTAAAAAATATGCATAACAAATAAATAGTCTTGAATTGGAAATTTAAAAGTCTCAGCTAAACCACAAAAGTCACCTGTCTTTAACCACACAAATCAGATCAGCAACTGTTATTTCTTCTTAATGGGCAGACTCATATGTCTATAAGGTTGAGATAGTCATTTCCCTCACAGGCATCAAATGCACTGTATATTGGAAATGACTTTTATTGAAAAGGACATGTTTATTAAATCCATAAAGTGAGACATAAAATCTAGGTTTCTTGAGAGATTAAAAAATAAGAAAGGGGAAAAACAGTAGAAGTTATATACAATGTGGGAAATAAAAGAGAAATAAACTTCACCCTACTGATATCTATATCTTATGTTATTTTTAGCATAATTAGCTAAAAACTATAGCCAAAATCTAGTTTTTCCAGGCACCTAGGATCAAAATCGGAGCTTCCTTCTTAATCTACTCTTTTGAATACCCCTTCCAGCAACCAATCAAATTAATTATTCCAAGGTCTATATTTTTTAAAATTGTTCTAAATGAATCTGCCATCTACTCTTGTCTCCTTAATTTTATTACCAAATAGGCACTTTAGGGTTCTCCAGAAAAACAAATACAGATATGATATAAGGATATAAATTATACCTCCATCTAGTAATAATAAAAATAATGAGAAGAAGAAGAAGGAGGAGGAGGAGAGACAGCAAAGTTAACAGTAACAAGCAATTACTTGCATATATTGAGTCCTGGGTTAAGAAATTTATATGGATAAACTCACAGTTACCCTATATGAAAATACTCGTTGAATCTCCAAATTAACATTGGTGGTTAGCAAGTTGAATTATCAGGTTAGCAGGTTAAAATAACTTGACCAAGGCTAAGGGTGAGATCAGGATATCAGAATTCGATTCCATGTTTTCTGTATCTCAGAGCCTGGATGTAGATTATGATCATTTTACAGATTACTTTTAATTTCAATGTGTGGCTGGGATATTGAAGCTCAACAAAATTACCCAGGTTCAAAAGGGTTGGGAAGTCGAAGAGGCAGTAACAGAAATGGTCCCTGGGACCTCCAAGATTAAGTCTCTTCCCTCCATAGTGGCACCTAGTCTTCTGCCAGGCTGTGTCTGACTCTTTGTGAACCCATGGACTGTAGTCTGACAGGCTCCTCTGTCCATGGGAATTTTCAGGCAAGAATGTCAGAGTGGGTTGCCATTTCCTCCTCCAGGGGATCTTCCTGACTTAAGGATCAAACCCAAGTGTCCTATGACTCCTGCATGGCAGGCATATCCTTTACCCACTGAGCCATAGGTTCAGTGCTGACTACCCCTTTATATTCCCTAGCCTCTACTATTTAAATGATCACAGGGTTAAAAAGAAAAAAAAAAAAAAAGAGAGAGAGAGAGAGACAGAGTTCAATTTGGTAGAATAGAAGTGTAGGCTTTGGAATAAAAATTTGCTTCAAAATGTGTTTAAACTGTTTAGTAGTTTTGCCACCTGAAACATATTGTTTACATTTTCCATGTTTCCACTTGCTCCTTTCATTCCTCAAACTATATTTATCTGCAATCAGTTCTATTCCAGCATTTTTTAAGACTCCAGAGAGCTGGCAGTAAACATAACTAGACTATACCCTCAGGGAACATAACTTAAAAATACATTGAAAATATAAAGAATGTAGAATAGCAAAGCAGGACAGAGAGTAACTGAAGGGAGAGATGCAACTGAAAAACAAGGGGATTGCAAAGACTAGTAATTCAAATAATATTATTTCACCTTATGTTGAAATTCAATGTCAATAACCATGGATTATGCATTTTCCAGGTCTGTTTCCAGATTTGGAGGTCACCCTGTAGAGTGGTCAGATAAGATCGTTTTGGAAAGATGATAACTTGAGGGCCTTGAAGAAGAGAGATTGTTGTCAATTACAAATTGGCACTTACCATAGGCTTATGCCATCTACCTACAGCTATTGATTTTCAACACCCCCTGAAAGGAGTTCAGGGTAGAGAGCAAAAATAAGGCACTCTGTGATTTGAGAAAAACTGGCAGAACAGGTCTTCAGATCCTTAGATATTTTCAGGAACCAATTGTGTGAGCCCAGTTCTTATATCTCCTCATAACCAGAAAAACACAAAAGTACTTCATGGTGAGGTCTGCTCCTCAGGACCAGCAGAAACCTTCTGCAAAAAAAATATGTGCTTGGTGTATGTATTCCCTTTTTACCAAAATCACATATATACTGACCTCCTTTGTACTTCTCTGAAGCATTTTCTTAGAGCTATCTGGAATGCTGTTTCCCAGGCTATTGTCCTCAATTTGCTTCAAATAAAACTTAACTCACAGCTCTCACGTTATGCATTTTCTTAAGTGGCCCCTGTGAACCAAATGATTATAGTAGGGAGAAAAGAAGAACCTGGGATGCAGAGGAAACAGTAAATGAATTGATGCTAGTTTTTGCAAAAACATGTGAGGTCCCATAGCTGGATAGAGGGGTGGGTGGGTGGGAAGAAGCAAATGGAGTATGGCTGAAGGTCAGGCCTTAGTTGGGCATGGATAGGCCTTGGGATTTCAGTCTGTGAGCAATGGTAACCTAACAGTTTTGAACAGGAGATGGTCATGCTCTTTTTCCTTTTGAAAATGGGACATTTTACATGGGGATTTTTTTACTTAATTTGTGATCTACATACAGCCGTTATTTGAAATAATGAAAAATGTACCCAGCCCCATTGCTGACACAAAGCATATTTCCACAAATATTAGTTCTGGCCTGGCTCCTTCTCTTCATTAATACTTAGGTTTAGATTTCTGCAGACAAGAGGGGGCATTCTTAGAAGGAGGACTCTCAGCAATGCTGTTTCCATGGAAAGTAGTTCACTCTTCTCTGTTCTTTGGCTGCCCATTGGGTCTGGGACTGAAAGAGTGGTCTTTAAACACTGGCTCTTGCAAAGTCCCTAGGGAGGCTGGCAAGTGCAGAGCCAGAATAAGAAGCTGAAGGGGGATTTGATCCAAGTGGGAGGCAGATAATGAGAGGATTAACTCGGGTCAAGTGAAGAAAAAAGTGAGAGAGAAAAATAGATGCCGTGGGTGCATATTGCAACAACGAGTGACTGAGTGTAACCTTTTCTGCTGCAGATGGCACAGCCTGTTAGCAGGGCATGCTGCAGAAGGCAAGATCTTCCTGGAACTGCAAATCTCTCAGGGAGAAGCAGCCGGGGGGTGGGGAGGTGCGGATGCAGAACACAGAGATGTTGGCTCATTCCTCCTGCAAACAGCTGATGAATGGCAAAACTTGCTTTCAGAGCTGATAAAAGCACCCTCAAGGGAGCTGATGGCTTATACAATTGCCTCCAAAAGGAAATTCTTTCACTCCCATGATTGCAAACTGGATCAAACTGGACTCCACAAGCATATTGCATTTTCAAAAATAACTTGCTCAGGTAAGGATGTTGCTCAGATCGGGGTTTGCAAATTCATTAATTCTTACATTTATTTTTTGAGGATCTTCTATGAGCTAAGGGGTCGTTTAGGTGCCAGGGGCTGAATATTAATCAAAATTCCTGCTTTCTTAGAATGGAATTCATATAATTTGGGGGCAAGGGGGGCAGACAATAGACAGAAAAGATTCTAAATACAATGTATGTCAGATGATCATAAATTCTAGGCAAAGTATAAAGGAGGTTAAGAGGATTCGAGGGCTTGAGGGATAAGTGGAAAGGGTATGAAGGTGACATTTGAGACAGAGAGGGAGAGGCTTAACTTGTGCTCTCTAACAAGAACATTTCCTGGCAGAGGGAAGAACAGGAAAGGCTAGGATATCTGACCTCCATGAGCAAAGGAGAGAAGCCTAGCTGAGGTCAGAAAGGGGAGGCCAGGACTTCCCTCGTAGTCCAGTGGTTAAGACTCTGTGCTTCCATGGCAGGGGGCACTGGTTCAATCCCTAGTCAGGGAAATTCCATGTGCCCAGCAGTGAAGCCAAAATAAAATAAAATAAAGGGGGGAGGAGAGGAGGTCACAAGTCATGCAGGCCAGATAGGCCACTGGAAGGTGTTTGGCTTTTATATAAGAGGTGAGATGGGAATCCATGGGAGGACTGTGAGCAGAGAATGATCTGAAACTACCTGTAAAGGATTCTCTGATTTCTGTGCCAGGAACAGTCTACAGAGACTTCAGAACAAACATTGGGAGGCTAGTGAAAGAAATCTGGGCTCATTATGGCAAAGATGTGGACCCAGGAGTTGTGGTGGAGGCAGTCAAAAGGGAAAATATTGTGGTCTCATTTTAAATATAGAACCAGAAAGTGAATTGATCTACTAGATTTGGTATATAATGAAAAGCAAGGAGTCAATTCTTGAAACTAGAAGGGCTTTGAAAGTATGGATAAAGAACATCACCCCCTCTATTAGTAAAAAAAAGATGTTTTGGCCATCAAGCCAGCAGCCCCTGCAGTCAGTCATTCTGACTATGCAACCTGAGGGGATTCAGGATGGGAAGAACAGGATGCTGGCCCTGGATAGTTAAGATGCTTATCAAAGGAATGCTTTCTGGGAGCCCATTGCATTTTCCCATACATCAGTTCACTTCAGTCACTCAGTCATGTCTAACTCTTTGTGATCCCATGGACTGCAGCACACCAGGCCTCCCTGTCCATCACCAACTCCCAGAGTCCACCCAAGCCCATGTCCATTGAGTCAGTGATGCCATCCAAACATCTCATCCTCTGTATAAAAGTGCTATTATATATTTATTAACTTGAGATTGCTGACTGGTCATAAATAGTAATCTTTTGGTGTTTCTTTCTTTTTTTTTCCACAGAATACCTATATATCCTGGCTCCTCCCTTACCTTTTCAGAGCAGTCCCTCAGAGCTATCTGAAAGGCTGTTTCCCAGGTTTAAGTTCTCAGCAAGTCTGACAAATAAAACTTATTTCCAATCCATCTGCAATGCAGGAGACCCAAGCTCAATCCCTGGGTCAGGAAGACAACCTGGAGAAGGACATGGCAACCCACCCCAGTATTCTTGCTTGGAGAATTCCATGGATAGAAGAGCCTGGTAGACAATCCATGAGGTCTCAAGGGTTGGACACAACTTAGCGACTAAACCACCTAAATTTTTAGGCTGTACATTTGTTTTTTTTCAGATGACAAAAGCAAGTTGAGGTGCTAGAGTTGAAGGGAAACCAGGCATTCATTAGGGGTTTATTCAATTCAACATGTCTATTAGAAAGCAGCAATCTGTGGAAAATTCTTAAAGAGATAGGAATACCAGACCACTTACTTGCCTCCTGAGAAGTCTGTATGCAGATCAAGAAGCAACAGTTAGAACTGGATATGGAACAACAGACTGGTTCCACATCAGGAATGTAGTATGTCAAGGCTGTATATTGTCACCCTGCTTATTTAACTTACTTGCAGAGTACATCATGCTAAATGCTGGGTTGGATGAACCACAAGCTGGAATCAAGATTTCTGGGAGAAATACCAGTGACCTCAGATATGCAGATGACACCACCCTTATGGCAGAAAGCAAAGAGGAATTAATGAGCCTCTTGATGAAAGTGAAAGAGGAGAGTGAAAAATTTGGCTTAAAACTCAGCATTCTGAAAACTACAATAGATGGGGAAATAATGGAAACAGTGACAGACTTTATTTTGGGGGACCCTACAATCACTGCAGATGATGACTACAGCCATGAAATTAAAGGATTCTTGCTCCTTGGAAGAAAAGCTATGTCCAACCTAGACAGCATAATAAAAAACAGAGACATTACTTTGCCAAAAATAGTCCATTTAGTCAAAGCTATGGTTTTTCCAGTAGTCAGGTACAGATGTGAGAGTTGAACTATAAAGCTGAGCACCAAAGAATTGATGCTTTTGAACTGTGGTATTGGAGAAGACTCTTTAGAGTCCCTTGGACTACTAGGAGACCCAACCAGTCAATCCTAAAGGAAATCAGTTCTGAATATTCATTGAAAGGACTGATGCTGTAGTGGAAGCTCCAATACCTTGGCCATCTGATGTGAAGAACTGACTCACTGGAAAAGATCCAGGTGCTGGGCAAGATTGAAGGCAGGAGAAGTGGATGACAGGGGTGAGATGGTTGGATGGCATCACCAACTCAATGGATATGAGTTTGAGCAAACTCCAGGAGTTGGTGGTGGACAGGGAGGCCTGACATGCTGCAGTCCATGGGGTAGCAAAGAGTCGGACCTGACTGAGCAACTGAACTGAACTGACTAGACAGCATAATAGAAGTCTTCTGAAGTATGAGAGTCACAGGGGGCGTTTTCTTTTTTCTTGTTGATGCTGATAAGCAGATGCTAATCGGAGTGCCAGGAGGTACACCACTCCAAAAGACCCATCTAGAAGAACTTGACTGATTAGCAATCCCAACCACAGCTGCAGCAGTGGAAAATACTTGAAATCCATCCTTATTTTAGATACTGATAAGTCTTTTTCACACTTTCTTCCATAGATTTGATGACTCACATGAAGAGAATTTTATGATTAAATTTGAGCTCTAAAGGCTTTAGTTTAGACTATCTTTCCCAATGAGCATCCATAGCTCTGTCAACTGAAAAAATAGTCACAACCTAAAAGTTGAGAGTTGTTTTATTTGGTGGGAATTTTTAGGACTTCAAGCCCAGGGGACAGCATCTCAAGGGACCCTGAGAGAACTGTTCTAGGGGTGTGGGTGACAAGGGAGTTGGGGAGGGGAGGTAGGGAAGGGTGGCCAGTGGTAGGGAGGAGTCAGATTGTATAGAAATGTACATTTGTAACAAAGGGCAGGTAATCTGAACATCAAAAGAATATTGTGAATTAAAGAAAACAGGATATTCTGAGTTAAGGAGTATAGTGCTTTTCTGTCTATGGGAAGATGCAAGACTTTGAGCTCACTAAATCCTTCCTTTCATAGTCATCTCAGCTACCCGGGGCAAGTGTCCTATGTTTTCACATCCTGAGTTCCTCAGGGTTCCCTGTAAGGGGTGAAAGCAGCCTGATGGCTGTTGATGTAAGGATTCTTCTCCTTCCTGAGTGCCTTGGAGGGCTGGAATTGTGATGACTGTTACTTTGCCGACTAAGGTCTGTCTAGTCAAGGCTATGGTTTTTTCTGTGGTCATGTATGGATGTGAGAGTTGACTGTGAAGAAGGCTGAGCGCCGAAGAATTGATGCGTTTGAACTGTGGTGTTGGAGAAGACTCTTGAGAGTCCCTTGGACTGCAAGGAGATCCAACCAGTCCATTCTGAAAGAGATCAGCCCTGGGATTTCTTTGGAAGGAATGATGCTAAAGCTGAAGCTCCAGTACTTTGGACACCTCATGCGAAGAGTTGACTCATTGGAAAAGACTCTGATGCTGGGAGGGATTGGGGGCAGGAGGAGAAGGGGACGGCCAAGGCTGAGATGGCTGGATGGCATCATGGACTCGATGGACGTGAGTCTGAGTGAACTCTGGGAGATGGTGATGGACAAGGAGACCTGGCATGCTGCGATTCATGGGGTCGCAAAGAGTCGGACACGACTGAGCGACTGAACTTAACTGATGACATCTTTGTTTATTGATATGGCAGGAAATATTTCAATCCTCACCTGCCATAGCTGGATTTAGAGGAGCTTCATTAAGTTCAGGCTGGATCCAGGTTGCATGATGAATGCAGACCTCCTCTGAATCTCATCCACATATACCTCCCTTCCCTTTTACAAGACTGGGGACCTCACCATTCATAGCACCTAGGAGCTCTGGCCCATGAAGGAAGCTATAATTAGGACTGATTATCTGCTTTCTCTTCATAAGGAATTAGCACTAATTCCATGAGACATATATCTTTAGCTCCTAGTCTCTTAGTCACCTCTCAAGCTCAATCTCTCTCCTAAGGCTATTATAGCTCCTAAGCAGATTTAACTCTCCTAAAATCTTTACAATTTCATGAACTCCGAAAGTCATTGTCTCTCACTCAGAACCCTGAAATAAGCTTTCTAATCTATAGACCCCCCAATTTACCTATCCATCTACATCTCCACCTCTACTCTCTTCTTCCTGAATATTCCTAACTCTTTCTTACTGCAATAGATGAACTATCCTCCCTTATATAGAAGAATTAATCCTGGATTTATGTACTGAATCCTGTGAACAATTATTTACTCAGGTAAGCAAGTATTTACTCTTCTGTGATTATCTCTTTCCCTCCTACAACTTCAGGTTTTCTTTGTTGAATCCTGTCTAATATTCTCTGAAGTGATATTACAAAATATTCTGCAATATCTCCTCGATCTCCCATCACTCCAGGTAATTCCCAACTTCTCACTTAGAGAAACCTATAAGAATGCTTGGCTCCTCTCATCGTCCACCCATTTTCATTTGTCATGTTTTCTTAATGGATGGCATCACGGACTCGATGGACGTGAGTCTGAGTGAACTCTGGGAGATGGTGATGGACAGGGAGGCCTGGCGTGCTGCGATTCATGGGTCACAAAGAGTCGGACACGACTGAGCGACTGAGCTGAACTGATATCTATGCCAGAACTTAATTGCATCACACAGAATCTTTGATCTTCCTTGCAGCATGCAAACTCTTTAGTTGCAGCATGTGGGCTCTAGTTCAGGGGACATGGATCAAACCCAGATCCCCTGCACTGGGAGCATGAAGTCACGGACCACCAGGAAATCCCTTGAACTTATTCTTATAACATCTCTCCCCATAATATTACGGAAACTGCCTTGGTCAGTGTTACAAGTGACCTCACTGTACATATGTGCTAAGTCAATTCAGTCATGTCTGACTATCTGCAAGCCCATGGACTGTAACCAGTCAGACCCCTCTGTCCATGGGATTCTCCAGGCAAGAATACTGGAGTGGGTTGCCATTTCCTCCTCCAGGGGATCTTTCCAACCCAGAAACTGAACCCACATCTCCTGTGGCTCTTGCATTGCAAGCAGATTCTTTACCACCGAGTCACTGGGGAAATACTAGTCCTCACACTGTAGTCCACGTGTTTTTAGTGTTGAGGAGAACGGAAAACTCTCCCCCAGATCTAGAGCACTTTATTCATTTAATAGCCTAACTGAACAGGACCAGATGGGGTCTTCCTGCGGCAGGCCTTCCCCCGTATCCTCTGCTTTAGCTTCTCTCTGAAGTACCTAGATAACAGTATTCAATGCAAAATTTTACATGATTTGCTTTAAAGAACCTAGAACCGCCACCAAATATTGACTGCTGGATGACAAGAGTACATAGCCCCCACACCTCCAGAACCTGAGGACTCATAACGTTAGCCCCTTTGATACTTTCGTTTTCATCAGTCAACTAGAGAAACATTCAGGAATTTGTTAGGTTGTTAGAATAGGGAAAAGGAGTCCAAAATAATGTGGCTAAAAGACAAAGAAGGGAAAGCCTATGAAAATAGAACAAAGGAAGGTTTGAGGAAAAGAGTGAGAACCTCAGGTGAAACAAACAGCCCTCCTGGCTAACCCAGTTTAAATAGGGCAGCTTCAGGGGAAGGAGAAAAAACATAAAAAGAGGAGTCAAAATTGAGCCTCCAACCTCACTTCTTTTTGCATCTTTTGGGTCAGCCAGCCCTCACGCCTCCAGGATGTATTTTCTTTTGCTTGCCAAATAAAACTGAGCTGAAACACTGGTCCATCTATCGCTTCAAATTTTTGATGTAGCAAAACAGAACCAAGGGAATTGCAAACTCCCCCAACAAGCTGAGGGCTTCCCTTGTGGCTCAGCTGGTAAAGAATTGGCCTGCAATGTGGGAGGCCTGGGTTCGATCCTTGAGTTGGGAAGATACCCTGGAGAAGGGAAAGACTACCCACTCCAGTATCCTGGCCTGGAGAGATTCCATGGACTGTATAGTCACAAAGAATCAGACACAACTGAGCAACTTTCACTTTTCACTTTCTGACAAGATGATCAAATACCCTGTAACCCCCTCCCTCATCTGGCCTTTAAAAATGCTAGGAGGGTTCAGGAGGGAAGGGATATAGCCCATTCATGTTGATATATGGCAAAAACCATCATGTTGTTGTTAAGTAATTATCCTCTAATTAAAAAAATAATAAAAATATAAATAAAAGATACTTTGCTAAAATGATTCACAGATCCCAGGGCTTTGGGGAACTTGAGCCACCAGTCTCCATGCATGACTCTGCAATAAACATTTCTCTGCTCCAGTCTCTAATGTTTCAGGTTTGTTTGGCCTCACTGTGCATTGGGTACATGAATTGACCCAGAGAGATGTTATGGGGAGGGATGTGGGAGGGGGGTTCATGTTTGGGAACGCATGTAAGAATTAAAGATTTTAAAATTTAAAAAATAAAAAACTAAAACAAACAAACAAACAAAAAAAATATGTCCTAATTTCCACCATATTCCAGCAACTAGATTGCCTCAGTCATCTTTGTTGGGTTCTTTATTTCACATATATCTTGTTCTTATGAAAATTAAATAAAATGATGTCTTTAAACTACCTAAATATACAGCACTGTTAGTAGTTCTCTTCTTCCATCCCCCTCCCCTCAACTGTATGAGACAGTGTGAATGTGTGTGAATGTTTGTGAGAGTGTATGCAATGTGTGGGTGAGCTGGTGTGTGAGTATGTGTGTGTGTTGGTTTTGGTTTGCTCTTTTACCTTTCAATGTGTGTTGATTTATTTAAAGGCACTCTAGTGAGTATTTTTGCAGTAGCTTTGAGCTCATGTTTTGAGATTGTTTTCTCTCCTGCTCCATTTTCTAACTGATCTTATTGAGTTTTGTAGCTTTCCAAGCCTTGTTATTGTTCAGTTGCTAAATTGTGTACAACTCCTTGTGATGCCATGGACTGCAGGATGCCAGTGTCAACTACAAATTGGCACTTATCAAGGGCATTGCCAACAAATGAACCACAAAGGCATTTCCCATCTGCCTCCAAGGAGACTGAACCCCATGATGCTATAGCTGTTGATCTGAAACAACCCCTGAGGAAGTTCAGAGTAGAGTGAGGCACTCTATGCTCCAGGGAATCTGCTAGGACAGGTCTTTAGATAGTTGGATATTTTTAGGAACAGATTTTCTGATCGCCATCCTTGCATCTCCTCATATCTAGAGAAGCATTAAATCCCTTCATGGTGACAACAGATCCTCATGACTAACAAAAATCCTTTTGTAAAATGAGTGCTTCATGGTATTGAACTCCCCCTTCACCAAAACCTTATATATTTACCTTCCCCTACTGCCATTTTGGAGCAGTTGCTCAGAGCTATCTGAGATGCTGCCTCCCAGGCTGCAGGCCTCATTTTACCCCAAATAAAACTTAACTTGAAACTTCTACATCTTTTTAAGTTGATACCAGTGTCCTCTGTCCTCCACTATATCTCCTCGAGTTTGCTCAAATCCATGTCCACTGAGTTGGTGATGCTATCTAACCATCTCATCCTCTGTCACTCCCTTCTTTTGCTTTCAAGTTTCCCAGCACCAGAGTCTTTTCCATGAGTTGGCTCTTCACATTAGGTGGCCAAAGTATTGGAGCTTCAGCCTCAGCAACCAAACATTCACTCATTAAATTTCAATGCATCATTTTTCATCTGAACTTAAGATTGAATGCATCACTAGCATGCTTTGGAAATATCACAGTTAGTGTATCCAAAAGAGAAGTCTAAATTAAAAACCTTCACATGACATCTTTTCCATCTCAGTAAATGGCATTATCATTGAATCAGCATCTCACATCAAAAACCTAGTGACCATCTTCAAATTTGTTCTTTCCTTCAAAATCTTTATGTAATATACCACTATGTCCTGTTAGCTACACCTTTCCAAAGTACACTCCATCCAATCATTTCTTACCTTTTTCACTGTTACCAGGGTTATTTCAGCTGCGAACCATCACAACATTCTTCTTAGTGATCTTTCTACTTCTGTTTTGCCCTCCTGAAAATGCATGCTATCACTCTTTTTCCTCTCGTTTGTGTCCCTTAAAAAAACAAAACAAACAAACAAACAAAAAAAGAAAAACCCTAGAATGTAAGTTCCACTGACGAAAATAACTTATCTGTTTTGTTTACCAGTGTATGCTCTTTACCTTGAACTATAGATAGTATATTCAAAAGCAGAGACATTACTTTGCTGACTAAGGTCTGTCTCGTCAAGGTTATGGTTTTTCCTGTGGTCATGTATGGATGTGAAAGTTGGACTGTGAAGAAGGCTGAGTGCCAAAGAATTGATGCTTTTGAACTGTGGTGTTGGAGAAGACTCTTGAGAGTCCCTTGGACTGCAAGGAGATCCAACCAGTCCATTCTGAAGGAGATCAGCCCTGGGGTTTCTTTGGAAGGAATGATGCTAAAGCTGAAGCTCCAGTACTTTGGCCACCTCATGCGAAGAGTTGACTCATTGGAAGACTCTGTTGCTGGGAGGGATTGAGGGCAGGAGGAGAAGGGGACGACAGATGATGAGATGGCTGGATGGCATCACGGACTTGATGGACATGAGTTCTGAGTGAACTCCGGGAGTTGGTGATGGACAGGGAGGCCTGGCGTGCTGCAATTCATGGGGTCACAAAGAGTCGGACACGACTCAGTGACTGAACTGAACTGAACTGATATCCTCACACATAGTAGTTACACAAAATATAATACTGAATATATATAAGGCAAGTGAATTAAAGTATATAGTAAATATCAAAAAGCAAAACAAAACGAACTTATCTAAGGCTTCCCTGGTGGTTCAGTAGTAAAGAATCCACTTGCCAATGTAGGAGAAATGAGTTTGATCCATTATCTGGGAAAATCCCACATGGCAAGGAGCAACTAAGCCCAGGCACCGCACCTCTTAAGCCTGTGCTCTAGAGCCAGGATCCACAGCCTATGTGTTGTATCCACAGCCTGTATTGAAGCCTGTGGGTCCTAGATCCTGTGATCTGCAATAAGAGAAACTTGAAACTTCTCACCATAGTGAGAAGCCCACACACCACAAGTAGGGAGCAGTCCTGGTGTGCTACAATTGGAGAAAAGCCCGAGCAAAAACAAAGACCCAGCAAAGCCAAAAAATAAAATAAAATAATCGTTTTGAAAATTAAGTCAAACTTTTTTCCCTCATAAAACTCTTAAAAAAAATCTGAAGAATAAAATCATACAAGAGTATAAAGGTAAACGTTATTTTTCTAACATTACTCAGTTAATTCTATTCACTTGAGCTGTTAATACAATAACAAAGTCACCCAGGTATCTAGAGGTAATAGCTGAAGTATAAACTTTGATAAATTTGCAGTTTGATTAAGGGCAAAGGCATTTGTCTATTTGATACTCATCAGATGGTAAAGAATCGGCCTGTCATGCAGGACACCTGGGTTCTATCCCCAGGTTGGGAAGCTTCCTGGAGAGAGAATGGCAACCCACTCCAGTATTCTTGCTTGGAGAATTCCATGGACAGAGGAGACTGGTGGGGTCACAAAAAGTTGGACGATAACAATTCTACTTTCACTATCACTTTCATGCCTTTCTGTAAAATGAAGGGGTTAGAAATGATTGACTTTAAGCCAAACGCTAAAGCCTTTGACTGTGTGGATCACAATAAACTGTAGAAAATTCTTCAAGAGGTGGAGATACCAGAGCACCTTAGCTGCCTCCTAAGAAATCTGTATGCAGGTCAAGAAGCAACTGTTGGACCTGGGCATGGAACAACAGGCTGGTTTCAGATCAGGAAAGGAGGAAGTCAAGGCTATATACTGTCACCCTGCTTATTTAAGAGTACATCATGAGAAGTGCTGGACTGGATGAAGCACAAGCCGGAATCAAGATTGCCAGGAGAAATATCAATAACCTCAGATATGCAGATGAAACAACTCTAATGGCAGAAAGTGAAGAGAAACTAAAAAGCCCCTTGATGAATGAGAAAGAAGAGAGTAAAAAAGCTGGCTTAAAACTCACCATTCAAAATCTAACATCATGGCATCTGGTTCCATCACTTCATGGCAAATAGATGGGGAAACAATGGAAACAGTGACAGACTTTTATTTTCTTAGGCTGCAAAATCACTGTGGACAGGTGACTGCAGTCATTAAATTAAAAATGCTTGCTCCTTAGAAGGAAAGCTATGGAAAAGCTAGACAGCATATTAAAAAGCAGACACACTATTTTGCTGACAAAGATTCATATAGTCAAAGCTATGGTTTTTCCAGTAGTCATGTATGGATGTGAGAGTTAGACCATATAAAAGGCTGAGTGTCAAAAAATTGATGCTTTTGACCTGTGGTGCTGAAGAAGATTCTTGAGAGTCCCTTGGACTGCAAGGAAATCCAACCAGTCAGTCCTAAAGGAAATCGGTCCTGAATCTTCATTGGAAGGACCAATGCTGAAGCTGAAGCTCCAATACTTTGGCTCCAATACTGATCTAAAGAGCCAATTCATTTGAAAAGACCCTGATGCTGGGTAGAATAGAAGGGAGGAGGAGAAGTGGATGACAGAAGATGAAATGGTTGGATGGCATCACCAACTCAATGGTCATGAGTTTGAGCAAGCTCCATGAGATGGTGATGGACAGGGAAGCCTCGTATGCTGCAGTCCATGGGGTCACAAACAGTCAGATATGACTGAGGATTGAACAATAAGAATTGATACTAAGTTCCATCCCATCAAGCTTCACATTCTAACTTTGTATCTATTATAATTTAAAGCACCCAAATATTGATTATAAATAGTTTATATGTTCATAATTTTGTGTCATTCTTAATCCAAATAAATAATAAAAGTTTTTTTTTTATAGTATGGAAAAATCCTCACCACCCCTTTTTGTATAAGGAGCTGAAATTCCTGCTTCAATACTATCCTTATTGTCTGAGGTGTTTTATTTAATAGATTTTATTAAATAATTTATACATAATATATAGTATGAATTTAATGTATGTCCAGTGTATAATATGCATTTAATACATATATTTAACAGCATTTATATGCTGTTGTTGTTCAATTGCTTAGTCATGTCTGACTCTTTGTGACCCCGTGAACTGCAGCATGCCAAGCTCCCTCATCCTTCACTGCTCAGATTCATGCCCATTGAGTTGATGATACTATCTAATCATCTCATCCTCTGCCACCTACTTCTCCCTTCTATCTTTCTCAGCATCAGGGTCTTTTCCAATGAGTTGGCTCTTTCCATATGGTAGCCAAAGTATTGGAGATTCAGCTTCAGCATCAGTCCTTCCAAAGAATATTCAGGGTTGATTTCCTTTTAGATTAACTGGTTTAATGTCCTTACAGTCCAAGGGACTCTCAAGAGTCTTCTCCAGCTCTGTACATGACTAAGGGGGGGGGGGAATAATTTAATATGTGTATTTTATTTTATTTTATTTTATTTCCCCTGTTGTATATTCCTCCTTTGTCATAATTATACCGTATAAGCATAGGTTTATTTCTGAGTTCTATATTCTGTTTTTGTGCCAGTATCATACTGTTTTGATATAGGTACTGACATCTGTCTGTCTGTTTTTGTACCAACACCATACTGTTTTGATATAGGTACTGACATCTGTGTGTCTGTTTTTGTACCAATACCATACTGTTTTGATGACTGTACCTTTGCAATATAAATTATTTGAAATCAGGGTGTGTGATACCAGGTGCTTTGTTCTCTCTGTTAAAACTGCTTTGACTATTTGGGATCTTTTGTATTTTCATATAAATTTAAGAATTTTTTTGTTCTGATTCTTTGATCTCTCTCTCTCTTTTCTTTTAAGGTCACTAATTCCATCATGGAGACACCACCCTCATGGCCTAAAAATACATATACCCCTTAAGGGCTTCCCTGGTGGCTCAGATGGTAAAGAATCTGCCTGCAATGCAGCAGATCTGGGTTCAATCCCTGGGTTGGGAAGATCTCCTGGAGGTGTGCATGGCAACCCATCCCAGTATTCTTTCCTGGACAATCCCCATGGATAGAGGAGTCTAGCAGGCTGCAGTCCACAGGCTCACAAGGGTTGGCCACAACTGAGTGACTAAGTACATACCTTTCAAAGTTCTGGTGGTATATTATAGCCTGTTTGTCCTAGGTCATGAGAGTTAACTGATAGTTATTCAGGAATTTTAGAGGTGACTGTCAATAATAATACCTTGAAAGTGGCCAAAAAGGAAGCCGTTGACATCAGTAAATACAACATTTTTTTTTTTTTTAACTGTACCTCTAGGCTGTTAAGATCTTAGTTCCCAGATCAGGGAGGGATCAAAGTGGAAGTGTGGAGTCCTAACCATTGTACTGCCAGGAAATTCCCCAAATAGATTTTTTTTTTCGTTTGTTTATCATCATACCACTACTTGACCTGTTTTCTTGTTTTTTTTTTTTTTTTCTTTTTTAAAAAATTATTTTATTTTTCATTGGAGCATAACTGCTTTACAATGTTGTGTCAGGTTTTTTTTTTTTTTTTTTTCTGAATAATAAACTGAATCAGCTATATGTATACATATATACCTGGCACCCTACTCCAGTACTCTTGCCTGGAAAATCCCATGGATGGAGGAGCCTGGTAGGCTGCAGTTCATGGGGTCGCTAAGAGTCGGACACGATTGAGTGACTTCACTTTCACTTTTCACTTTCGTGCACTGGAGAAGGAAATGGCAACCCACTCCAAGTGTTCTTGCCTGGAGAATCCCAGGGGTGGAGCCTGGCAGGCTGCCATCCATGGGGAAGCACAGAGTCGAATACGACTGAAGCAACTTAGCAGTAGCAGCAGCAGTGGCATACCCCCTTCTTGAGCCTCCCTTACACCATCCACCCTTATTCCACCCATCTAGGTCATCACAGAGCACCACTTTGAGTTCCTGGTGCTATACAGCAGTTCTTGCTGCTGCTGCTGCTGCGGCGGCGGCGGCGGCGCTTCAGTCCTGTCCGACTCTGTGCGATCCCACAGACGGCAGCCCACCAGGCTCCCCCGTCCCTGGGATTCTCCAGGCAAGAACACTGGAGTGGGTTGCCATCTCCTTCTCCAATGCATGAAAGTGAAAAGTGAAAGTGAAGTCGCTCAGCTGTGTCTGACTCTTAGCAGTCCCACGGACTGCAGCCTACCAGGCTCCTGCGTTCATGGGATTTTCCAGGCAAGAGTACTGGAGTGGGCCATTGCCTTCTCCAGCAGCAGGTTCTTACTAGCTATCTATTGTACACACAGCAGTGTATATATGTCAGTCCCACTCTCCTAATTCATCTCACCCTCCATTTTCCCTTCCCATATTCACACATCTGTTCTCTATATCTGCATCTCTATTCCTGTCCTGGTAATAAGTTAATCTGTACCATTTTTCTAGATACCTTATATTTGCATTACTAGATTTTGTACTAATGACTTTTTGGTCACTGGAACAATCAAAGAAATCTGTGAGGTCTTTGTGTCGGGCAAGAAAAAACAAATCTGATTTACTTCGGATTTACTTAGTTCACCAATTCAAATGATAATCTCTTCCAGAAGTAACCTTACAGACACATCAAAAAAGCAAACAAACAACAACGTTTAACTAGTTACCTGGGTATCCAATGGTATAGTCAGACTGACATATTAAAATTATCCATCTCAGATGGGTAGGATTCTAAAATGAGAAAATAATATTAAGGAGACTTTGTTCAGAAAGTACAGAATGTCCTAGACATCTCAGAACAAGGGAACCAAGAAATCCATTCTAGATTTAGAGAAGCATCTGTTATAAATCCAGCCAATCATATAGTGTACAACTACCCAAGAAGTGTCATTTGAGAAGAATCAATGGGACAACAGTGTGGAAGGATCACATTGAAAGAATACTATATGTTTTTCAGTTACTATTATAACAAATTACTAGAAATTTAGCAGTTCAAACTGAGACAGACTTATTATTTTACACCTGTGCACATCACAAGTCTGATGCAGATCTCACTGGGGTAAAATCAAAGTGTTGTTTCCTGGGGTTCCTAGGGAAATGGTATAAGTTCAAAGGGAAAAACACATGCTGAGTTGAGGTTGGTTCACTGAGGAGCCAAAAGGTTTGCTAACCTGACTGGAAATGACAGAAACTGGAGAAAATGAGAAAGCAGAGTAGGTATGATGGCTTGATCCCCTGTGTTTTCAGAGATTAAGAGAAAGTGTGCTTTGCCAGTGATCAAGGCTAGTGAGCGGATGAAACTGGGTCTGTGGTCAAGCCGGAGATCACTGTAGTCTTGGGAAAGCAGGCAGTCAGTCTCACAAGGGACCACTGGTGAAAATACTCTCCTTGGCCAAATTTTATTCAAACTCCTCTGAATTTTTTTTTTTTTCACATGTGCCTTGGCTTTGGGGCTTCCATGTTCATTTCTTATTATCCAATTTCAGTAAAAATCCTGTTAAGTCACTTTAGTCAGAATTCCCCATCCATGATTTTGATCACCTTTAGTGTGAAATCAGATTTCTCATCCTCCACCACATTCCCCAGGTATGTCTGATACCCCTGGCCTTCTTTCAGTAACAATCCTTATTGTTGCTTTTCAGTGGCTCAGTGTCTGACTCCCTGAACCTGCTCAAACTCATGTCTATCAAATCGGTGATGCATCCAACCATCTCATCCTCTGTCATCCCCTCCTCCTGCTGTCAATCTTTCCCAGCATCAGGGTCTTTTATAATGAGTTGGCTCTTTGCATCAGATGGACAAAGTACTGGAGCTTCAGCTTCAGGATCAGTCTTTCCAATGAATATTCAGGGTTGATTCCCTTTAGCATTTGTTGGTTGGATCTCCTTGCAATCCCTGGGACTGTCAAGAGTCTTCTCCAATTCTCTGATGCTTAACCTTCTTTGATCCAACTCTCACATCCATACATGACTACTGGAAAAGCCATAGCTTTGATCACGTGGATCTTTGTCGGCAAAGAAATGTCTCTGCTTTTTAATATGTTGTTTAGATTTGTCATAGCTTTTCTTCCAAGGAACAATAAGGTCATTTTATTAAGAATTCCCACTTATCCCTGATATTTCCTCTTAGTAATTTTCCATCCACGGACTCCCACCCTACTTCTCCTTGGCTATAAGCATTCATTTTTCCTTATTGTCTTTGGAATCGAACCCAGCCTTTCTCCTCCCCAGTGCAGTGGTCCCTTCAATTATCATGATGACCCTTCTTAAATGAAAATGGTCTTCCCATTCTTTAACAAGCGTCATGAATATTTCTTTAACATCACAAATTCCTAGTAAGAAAGGATTGTGGTTAAATCTCTCACCAATAAGGTTCCTATTGACCTACATTGAGTCAACAGATGAGAAGGTAGACGTTCTAGAGATCATCAAAAAGGAGGTAGAGAGATTGTCATATCCATTACATGATTAAACCCTTAAGGGGGCTTCTTGCTCACTGTAAAAAATGGAGCAAACACAGTGAAAGGGGAGCTGATAGTAAAGGAGGGGTCATGCCCTCATCTCTGTTCCAGGGTGTAGGAACTTCAAATCAAGCTTTCATTTGAAAAAAGGAGAGCTTAGATTTAGTAGCCTTGACTGAGAAATTAAAGCTGCCTATATCTCTACTACAGTCTAGTCTTCTCAGTTAAACTAATTAACACAGGGAGGGAAGTAAAGGAAACAGCAGTAGATGTCAAAGGTACATGAATATAAGTAGAGTAATAGGACATTAGAAAGTCAGACCGGAACCAGTTCTCAGAGGATCTGGCTCCTCCAGTTTAAGGCATGTAATTTTGATCTTGTGGGCTATAGGATTCCAGGTGGAAATTATAGGGAGAGTGACTTTAGAAATAAATAAACAACTACCCGGAGACCTGTACTTTTCTTTAGAGTTCTACCATTATTTAACTATGAACCTGGAGCTAGATAGCCGTAATATTTGTAGTGTCTCAACTGTAAAAGAGAGGATATTATTATTGTTAAAAGGCATTATTAATACAGTCTCAATGGAAGTTGCTGAACCAATGAAGAAATAAAGGATGAAAGCAAAACAACGTGAGAGATTGAAAGGGGAAGGTGATGGAACTTTTGTTGTTCAGCGGCTAAGTCGTGTTTAACTTTTTGAGATCCCATGGACTGCAGCACACCAGACCCTCTTGTCCCTCCACCAGGTCAAGGAGTCCAGAGATAAATTAAGGATCTGGGTGCTCTGGTGTAATTTGGAGGAAATAAGCCCCTATATCAGCAAGAGTGATAGTGAAAGAATGGAAGGGTACCTGTAGAGGAAGTTTGATGACAATAGATGGGTATACCTTTTCACATGGGAATAGGAATTGAACTATACCTGTCCATTGAAAGCATCTTTAACTCCTCCAGGCAACTTGCCTATTGTTAGAGAGAACACTGAATTATATCAGGAAGAAACTTTGCATGTTCTCAAACAGCCTATTTTTAAGGAACATGAATAACTACTCCAGATGGCTGTTTAAATCTGTTGGAATTGTTTCTACTGTACATTCATTGTTTAGAGACCCATTTTGTTAGATTTCAAAGAGAAGTACAAAGTTGCAATAGTCGTCCTAATTAGCATTGATCTCTTTTGTAAGTTTTAAAAATTTCCACCCAGAGAAGGTTAACAGAGATGCTGATAGGAAGATTGTTAATAAATTATGTTGGCAGTGGAGCCAGAGAGCTCTTTCCATTAGAAGACAGTTTTAACTTCTACCGGTTGCTTTGGGTTCCTGTGTATTTGTGTGTATGTGTGTATGTGTGTGTGTGTGTGTGTGTGTGTGTGTGTGTCTGTGTCTGTGTGCAGAAATGTATCATAACTCCTTGGAAGATGGCCTTAGTTCAATTTTTCACAAATGCAAAATTATTCAGGATAATTTTATCAGGGTGATTCAGTAGAGAGGCACTGACCTTTTTGTTTTCTGCAGCACATTAAAATATGACATTTTCCCTCGGTTTTCTTCCTTCCTCTCCCCATCCCCCCCCCCTTCCTTTTGTTCTTTGGTTCATCCATTTGTTCATTGATTTGCTCAATTTTTTTTTAAGTTTCTCTCTCACATGCATTTTAATTCATTAGCCATAAATAAAAGCTTATTTGTGGTAAGCTGTCAACTATATAATAAAAAGCAAAGCAGAAGGACTATTTCTTCTGGCAGAACAGATGCAGACCCAGATTATTTTATTATAGGATGAATCTCGATACTCGACGTTTCTTTAAAACAATCTTCCTCAGCCATAATCTGGTCCCATCACTTCATGGGAAATATATGAGGAAAGAGTGGAAACAGTGACAGACTTTATTTTGGGGGGCTCCAAAATCACTGCAGATGGTGATTGCAGCCATGAAATTAAAAGACACTTACTCCTTGGAAGAAAAGTTATGACCAACCTAGATAGCATATTCAAAAGCAGAGACATTACTCTGCCAACAAAGTTCTGTCGTCAAGGCTGTGGTTTTTCCAGTGGTCATGTATGAATAAGAGAGTTGGACTGTGAAGAAAGCTGAGCACCAAAGAATTGATGCTTTTGAACTGTGGTGTTGGAGAAGACTCTTGAGAGTCCCTTGGACTGCAAGGAGATCCAACCAGTCCATTCTGAAGGAGATAGTCCTGGGTGTTCATTGGAAAGATTGATGCTGAAGCTGAAACTCCAATAATTTGGTCACCTCATGCGAAGAGCTGATTCACTGGAAAAGACCACGATGCTGGGAGGGATTGGGGGCAGGAGGAGAAGGGGATAACAGAGGATAAGATGGCTGATGGATGGCTGGCGTGTTGCAATTCATGGGGTCGCAAAAAGTCGGACACGACTGAGAGACTGAACTGAACTGAACTGAACAATCATAATCTACATAGATCCTCTAAACTATCTCCACTCATTTAATCACCTCTGTATTTGCCCGATGGTCAGACATCTGAGAAACATACTCATCAAGAGCACAGCAGCAAACTAAGTTCATTTTTTAGTATTATGTGCAGTAAATAGGTTTCAAATGTTCATGAACTTGGCTCTAAAATTAAGGGGAAACCATGTTTACCTAGAGAAGTGCTTGAAAGTGTTTAGAAGCAGCAAAACAACAACAACAACAACAACAAACAAACATAAAACAAAAAAGCAACACACAATAGGATTGTGACAGAAAATATTGAATGGATGAGAGAATAAGAACTCCTAAAAGCAGAGAATAAGAAGGAAAAAAATGTACAGACTTAGCATTTTTGCAAAAGCAAAGATCTCTAAAATCCTCAAAAAAAAAATCTGCAGATTTTATCAAATAATGTTTATAACAGGAACTTGAATCAATAAGAAAATGTTCCCACATACATCTGATCAGAAAAAATTCTTTTAAAATGAAACAAAACAAGACTAAAATAATAAAACAAAGGAAGCCATTTATCACCTCTTTATTCAGAATTTTCACTAGAAATTTTAAGTCAAAGTATGAAGAAAAGTTAATAGGACATAATCACCATAGGTAAAAAAATGTAATCTTTACTATTTGGAAACCATAACATAAATTCTTAGCATGAAAATACAGTAGATTCCATCTAAAATTTTTTGATCTAATAAGTAATAATAATGAAATGGTTAACTTTCAAGGCAAAAATTAAGAATTTCTTTATTGTACTACATCAGAACTACTTCAAAATAATTTTAGACATAATGAAAACAAAAATGTAAACAAGAATAAATTGATCAAGAAATCTTCAGAGACTATATGATTGCAGTTTTAAAATATTTGAAAATGAAAGTGAAGTCACTCAGTAGTGTCTGACTCTTTGTGACTCCCTGGACTATAGCCTACCAGGCTTCTCCATCCATGGGATTTTCCAGGAGTGGGTTGCCATTTCCTTCTCCAGGGGATCTTCCTGACTCAGGGATTGAACCCGGGTCTCCTGCATTGCAGGCAGATGCTTTACCCTCTGAGTCACCAGGGAAGCAATATTATATTAGGGACATTAGAGTTGCATTAAGAGATGTAAGTAGAATTTATTAACTTGAATGAAAATTAAATTCTGAAGTGTGCATTCTCTCCAAATTAATAACAAACACAATTTTAAAAGTCAGTGGGGTTTTTGGATGTGTCTGACAAAAATATTTTCAAGCTTCTCTAAAAGGGTTAACATAGAGAAGATGCAAAAAAAAAAAAATATAGAATGCCTTGTTTTACTGTTATCAGACCACAAAACTAAAATAATTAAGCTGTTATGAAAGCAATCCAGAGATTAAACAAGCAAAATAATTCAATAGCAAAGGAAACTCAGAGATTAAACCATACTTTTAAATTAAGAACACAATAAAGGTTAAAATTTAAATGACTTGGAAGAGCGAATTATTTTAAAAGCATATCAGAAGGTTACTCTGGAAAAGTAAAATTTGATCAATTTCACAGCATCTATCAGTTCAGTTCAGTTCAATTGCTCAGTTATGTCTGACTCTCTGTGACTCCATGAACTGCAGCACACCAGGCTTCCATGTCCATCACCAACTCCCAGAGCTTGCTCAACTTCATGTGCCTTGAGTCTGTGATGCCATCCAACCATCTTGTCCTCTGTCATCCCCTTCTCCTCCTGCCTTTAATCTTTCCCAGCATCATGGTCTTTTCCAATGAGTCAGTTCCTGGCATCGGGTGGCCAAAGTACTGGAGTTTCAGCTTCAACATCCCAATGAATATTCAGGACTGATTTACTTTAAGATGGACTGGTGGAGTCTCCTTGTAGTCCAAGGGACTCTCAAGAGTCTTCTCCAGCACCACAGTTCAAAAGCATCAATTCTTCAGTGTTCAGCTTTCTTTATAGTCCAACTCTCACGTTCATACATGCCTATTGGAAAAAACATGACTATTGGAAAAGCTTTGACTAGATGGACCTTTGTTGGCTAAATAATGTCTCTGCTTTTTTAATATGCTGTCTAGGTTGGTCATAACTTTTCTTCCAAGGAGGAAGCATCTTTTAATTTCATGGCTGCAGTCACCATCTGCAGTGATTTTGGAGCCTAAGAATATAAAGTCTGACCACTGTTTCCACTATTACCCCATCTATTCGCCATGAAGTGATGGAACTGGATGCCATGACCTTAGTTTTCAGAATGTTGAGTTTTAATCCAGATTTTTCAGTCTCCTCTTTCATTTTCATCAAGAGGCTCTTTAGTTCCTCTTTACTTTCTGCCATAAGGGTGGTATCATCTGCGTATCTGAGGTTATTGATATTTCTCCTGGCAATCTTGATTCCAGCTTATGCTTCATACAGCCCACCATTTTGCATGATGTCCTCTGCATGTAAGTTAAATAAGAAGGGTGACAGTATACAGCCTTGACGTACTCCTTTCCTGATTTGGAACCAGTCTGTTGTTCCATGTGCAGTTCTCACTGTTGCTTCTTGACCTGCATACAGATTTCTCAGGAGGCAGGTCAGGTGGCCTGGTATTCCCATCTCTTTAAGAACTTTTCAGTTTGTTGTGATCCACACAGTCAAAGACTTCACACCATCTATATTAAGATAGTTTGCACAAGTATTAATATGTTATTGAAATATTTCAGTGTTACAATTCTTGACATGTATGGATAGTAATCTGTAGGGAAAAAATTCACAAGTAGTTTCCAAATTTGGAAAGAAAAAAAAACCCAGAACATAATATTATACTTTATAATTGAAAATTTTAAAAATATTATACATAGAAATCATAATTAAGCAATTATACAGCAAATAATAAATTCAGGTTTTTTTTAAGTGTCAGGACATGTGTTTCTCATATGCCAGAAAATTCTTATAAGCAGGGAAAAGATGAACATCCAGTAGAAAAACGAGGTATAGTTATTAATAAGTAAGTAACACCAAAAGGAACAAAACTGGAATATTCAAGTCTTTCAGTCATTCAACACATGTTTTTCTGAATTGCCTATAATGTGGCAGGAACAAACAAAATGCTAGGGATAGTGCAGAATAGAGAACATAAACAAGGTCCTAGTATCTGTTTATAAAAGGGAAACAAAAATACAAGACACTTTCAGGTAACAGTATGTCTTGTAAATGCAACAAAAGAGGGTAGTCTAATAGAGAATCCCTGGAACGGATCAAAGGCCTCTTGCTTAGAGTTCTCAGGGAAAACCTCTCTGGGGTGGTGATACACAAGCTCAGTCCTGAATCAAGAGAAAGGGCCCAGTTTTACAGCAGTTCCAGTGTGTTCCTATCAAGGGAAAAGAAAGACAACTCCTTAAGGAACAGAAGAGCAGTGTGGATAAAGCTTAAGAGGATGGGAGTGGGTTGGAGAAAGCTGTGGGAAAGAGTGAATAGCAGAGTATTAAATTATACCAAGCAGTTAGGAAGGGACCCTATTTAATAAGACCAATTATTTAGATTCCATTCTAATAGTCAGAAGACCTTTTGGAAGGATTTTAGGAGGATGGATTCACTTTATTAAAGGATCCTTCCACTGCTCTCTGGAGAAGATACTGTCAATGATAAGAAATGAAGCGAGAAAAAAAAAAAAAAGTAGGAGATAGAACCTTGGAGCAGGCAAGAGAGGACTGTGACAAAATAAAGCAACACCAATATATTTTCTATAATATTGACAAAGATTAAAGTAATATCATGGAATGGATGTGTGGACATGAGGCAGGGAAGGGGCCATGGGATTAATTGGGAGATTGGGAATGACATACATGCATGGGTTCCAAAAGCTCAGTCACTAAATCCTGTCCAACTATTTGGGATCCCATGGGCTGCAGCCCACCAGGCTCCTCTGGCTATGGGATTTTCCAGGCAAGACTACTGGAGTGGGTTGACATTTCCTCCCCCAAGGGATCTTCCCAACCCTGGGGTCAGACCTGCATCTCCTGTGTCTCCTGCATTGGCAGGCAGATTCATTACCACTGAGCCACCTGAAAGTATATTTGCACTACCTTGTGTAAAATGGGCTTCCCAGGTAGCACAGTGGTATAGAATCTGCCTGCCAATGCAGGAGGTGCAAGAGATGCAGCCTTGATCCCTGGGTTGGGAAGATCCCCTGGAGAAGGGAATAGCAACCCACTCCAGTATTCTTGCCTGGGAAATCCCATGGACAGTGGGCTGCAGTCAATGGGGTCACAACTTGGACAAGACTGAAATCTCTGAGCACAGCACACACAGCACATTTATTAAAGCTCTACTAACTAGTTGCATATACTTTGACCAGAAATTTAGCCCCGTAAATAATTATCCTAGTAGAATAATTGAATCAATTTCCAAAGATTTAATACTATAATTTTATCTCAGATCTATTTATAATATGGAAAAAGTAGAAGTGCCCAAACTAGCCTTCAAGGGAGAATTGGTAAATAAATCATGCTGTGTTCATTTCATAGACTGATCACTCAGAAATCATTAAAAATGACATTGCAAACCTCCACTTAATGAAGTGAAATAGCATGCAGTGATCAATTTTGTTAATACACATGTCCATGTAAATATATATATATATATATATGCACAGACTATTATAAACCAGAATACTAATTATTATAATTTATGAGTGTGAGATTATGATCTAATTTTTGATATATTTGTATTCTGTTGTGCTTCCATCATGTAATAAACTTTTTAAACTTTATTAAAAGAAGCAAGTAAAAACACAAGCTGTATTTAATGATATGTTATGGTTCAGTTGTTAAGTCATGTCTGACTCTTTGTGACTGCATGGATTGAAGCATGATAGCCTTCCCTGTCCTTCACTATCTCCCAGAGTTTCCTCAGATTTATGTCCATTGAGTTGGTGATGCGATCTAACCATCTCATCCTGTCACCCCCTTCTCCTCCTGCCCTCAATCTTTTTCAGCATCAAGGTCTTTTCCAATGAGTCTACTCATTTAATAATATGAGAATATATTATTAAAACCATATGGAACTGCCATCAAAATTATTTGTACTTTATAGGTATTATAAACTTTTATAACGACCCGCTTAATAAATTTTTACTATTGAAAAACTGACTTTCATAGGGCTATTGCGTTCATAGCTGGATAACCATCAACGGTTTTTATATATCACTCAGATCGCCTTAATACTGGCCTGTATTTTGACACTTCCATCCTTATCTCTCAGTTCATGTTTGACATGGCAGCACCTCTGAGCTTAACTTGTAGTTTCCCCCAGAGGCCAGCCTGAATGGCTCAAGATTCCACTCTACTACCATCAGCTGGTAAATTCTTCCTCTTTATTTTGGCTCAGCTCTAGGACTTTTCACTTCAGAAATTTCTCTGATCCTACTAAACAGCAGTTTCTCCTTAGAGTTCCCTTAATCCCAGTATTCCTGTCTACGTTTCTCGGTCAGATTGTGAATGCATAGGAAGAAGAAAGGTGCTGGTGAATTATCTGTTTATTGCGCTTGGTTCAGGCTCTGGAACACAATAGGTACTAAATATATGGTGAAGGTGAAAGAGAGGAGATAAAAAGCTGGCTTAAAACTCAGTGTTCAAAAAATTAAGATCAAGGCATCTGATGCTATCAGTTCATGACCACAGGAAGGAAAAAGTGGAAGCAGTGCCAGATTTTATTTTCTTGGACTCCAAAATCACTGGATGGTGACTGCAACCATGAGATTAAAAGACCCTTGCTCCTTGGAAGGAAAGCTATGACACACTTAAACAGTGTATTAAAAAGTAGAGACATCATTTTGTCTGTAAAGGTCCATATAAAGCTATGGTTTATCCAGAAGTCATGTATGGATGTCAGAGTTGGACTATAAAGAAGGCTTGCTGCTGCTGCTGCTGCTGCTAAGTCACTTCAGTCGTGTCCGACTCTGTGCGACTCCATAGACAGCAGTCTACCAGGCTCCTCTGTCCCTGGGATTCTCCAGGCAAGAACACTGGAGTGGGTTGCCATTTCCTTCTCCAATGCATGAAAATGAAAAGTGAAAGTGAAGTCTCTCAGTCGTATCCGACTCCTATTAGTGCCAAAGAATTGATGCTTTTGAACTGTGGTGCTGGAGAAGCCTTTTGAGAGGCTCTTGGACTGCAAGGAGATCAAACCAGTTAATCCTAAAGGAAATCAACCTTGAATATTCATTGGAAGGACTGATGCTTAAGCTGAAGCTCCAATACTTTGGCGATCTGATGCAAAGCTCCAGTTCAGTTCAGTCGCTCAGTCGTGTCCCACTCTTTGTGACCCCATGAATCGCAGCACGCCAGGCCTCCCTGTCCATCACCAGAACTTGGAGTTCACTCAAACTCATGTCCATTGAGTCGGTGATGCCATCCAGCCATCTTATCCTCTGTCTTCCCCTTCTCCTCCTGCCCCTAATCCTTCCCAGCATTAGGGTCTTTTCCAATGAGTCAACTCTTCGCATGAGGTGGACAAAGTATTGGAGCTTCAGCTTCAGCATCATTCCTTCCAATGAACAACCCCCCCTCCCCGCCAGGACTGATCTCCTTTAGGATGGACTGGTTGGATCTCCTCGTAGTCCAAGGAACTCTCGAGAGTATTCTCCAACACCACAGTTCAAAAGCATCAATTCTTCAGCACTCAGCTTTCTTCACAGTCCAACTCTCACATCCATACATGATCACTGGAAACACCATATCCTTGACTAGATGGACCTTTGTTGACAAAGTAATATCTCTGCTTTTCAACATGCTATCTAGGTTGGTCATAACTTTCCTTCCAAGGAGTAAGTGTCTTTTAATTTCATGGCTGCAGTCACCATCTGCAGTGATTTTGCAGCCTAAGAATATAAAGTCTGACACTGTTTCCACTGTTTCCCCATCTATTTCCCATGAAGTGATGGGACCAGATGCCATGATCTTTGTTTTCTGAATGTTGAGCTTTAAGCCAACTTTTTCACTCTCCTCTTTCACTTTCATCAAGAGGCTTCTTAGTTCCTCTTCACTTTCTGCCATAAGGGTGGTGTCATCTGCATATCTGAGGTGATTGATATTTCTCCCGGCAATCTTGATTCCAGCTTGTGCTTCTTCCAGCCCAGCATTTCTCATGATGTACTCTGCACAGAAGTGAAATAAGCAGGGTGACAATATACAGCCTTGATGTACTCCTTTTCCTATTTGGAACCAGTCTGTTTTTCCATGTCCAATTCTAACTGTTGCTTCCTGACCTGCCTATAGGTTTCTCAAGAGGCAGGTCAGGTGGTCTGGTATTCCTATCTCTTTCAGAATTTTCCATAGTTTATTGTGGTCCACACAGTCAAAGGCTTTGGCATAGTCAATAAAGCAGAAATAGATGTTTTTCTGGAACTCTTTTGCTTTTTCCATGATCCAGCAGATGTTGGCAATTTGATCTCTGGTTCCTCTGCCTTTTCTAAAACCAGCTTGAGCATCTGAAAGTTCACGGTTCATGTACTGCTGAGGCCTGGCTTGCAGAATTTTGAGCATTACTTTACTAGTGTGTGAAATGAGTGCAGTTGTGCAGTAGTTTGAGCATCCAACTCACTGGAAAAGACCATGCTGGGAAAGATTGAAGGCAGAAGGAGACGGATGAGGATAAGATGTTTAGATAGCGTAACTGACTCAATGGGCACTAATCTGAGTAAATTCTGGGACATAGTGAAGGACAGTGGAGCCTGGCATGCTACAGTCTGTGGGGTTACAAAGAGTCAGACAGGACTTAGCAACTGAACAACAACAACAATAGGCCAGACTGCATCAAAGCATGGAGTCATCATAGGTACACATATACTCACACAAGGGTATACATGTGACATTATTATGAGTAATGTATGCATTACTCTTTAAAAACAAATGAATCAGAAAATACTTAATGTTGTACATTGTGAAGAATTTGCACATTAAAATAATGTGATTCCAGTATACATATATTAGAATTGTTAGCCAAAAAAAGAAAAAAAAAATCTGACGATATCAAATGATGGTGAGAATGTGGAGCAACAAGAACTCTAATTGCTGGTAAGAATTCCAAATGGTATGGCCATTGTAGAAGACAACTTGGGAGGTCCTTACAAAGCTAAGTGTCTTTTTTGCCATACAATCCAGGATCATGCCCTTCAATATTTATCCATATGTGTTAAAAATTGTTTGTCCACATAAACACTGCAGGCAATAGTTATATCATCTTCATTCATAATTAAACAACTGAGATGTACTTAAAAAGACAGATAGATAAGCTGTGGTATATCCATACAGTGAAATCACTTCTCAGGGATAAAAAAGAAATGAGCCATTCAGCCATGAAAAGTTGCTAAGTTGCTAAGTTGCTTCAGTTATGTCTGACTCCATGCAACCCTGTAGCCTGTAGCCTGCCCAGTTCTTCTGTCCATGGGATTCTCCAGGCAAGAATAATGGAGTGGGTTGCCAAGCCCTCCTCCAAGTGATCTTCCAAACCCACGGATCAAACCCACATCTCTTCTGTCTCCTGAATTGACAAGTGTGTTCTTTACCACGAGAGCCACCTGGGAAGCCCAAAAAGAATGAAGGGAAATTTAATGCATGTTACTTAGAGAAGCCAGTCTGTAAAGGTTCCATACTGCACAATTCCAATTATATAGCGTTCTGAAAAAGGCAAACTGTATAAAGTGTAGCAAGATTGCTGTGAGTAGCAAGGTTGCCAAGAATCCAAGGTAGAGGAGGAAGGATGAATGGATGGAGCACAGTAGAATTTTAGGGCAATAGACTACTCTGTATGATACTGTAAAGGTAAATTCATGACACTGTACATTTGTCCAGATACACAGAACTGCACCAAGTTTAAACTCTTATTTAAACTATGAACTTTAATTAATAATAATGTATCAATGTTGATTCATCAAGTCTAACACATACACCACACTAATGGGAGATGTTGGCTTCCCTGGTAGCGTAGGTAAGTAAAGTATCCGGCTGCAGTGTAGGAGACCCAGATTCAATCTTTGTGTGGGGAAGATCCTCTGGAGAAGAGAATGGCAACCCACTCTAATATTCTTGCCTGGAGAATCCCATTTACAGAGGAGCCTGGCAGGCTTCAGTCAATGGGGTAACAAAAATTCAGACATGACTGAGGGACTAAGCACAAAATGAGAGATGTTAATAACTGGGAAATTGTATGGGAAAGGAGGGATTATACGAGAATTTTTTTTTAAACCATCTGCTCAATTTTGTAAATCTAAAACTGCTCAAAAAATAAAGTCTATGAATTAAAAGAAAATAAATGAATTGACTGTTTAACGGAGGTTTGTTCTAAAGCTTTCTCGACCTAACCATTGATTCAGATGGAAACCTGAGTGATATTTTAATTGAAGACAGGATTAGATCTGAGGTGCTGTCTATGGTGTGTGCACTAGAGTTCTCTGTAGCCTGAAATATTACTTGTCCTGGGATAGACTATGTGCAATTAGGTGCTTAACAATCGGAGTCTATTGCTCCTTTGTGTAAATCTCTCCAGTAGTTTCCAATTGCACTTAAACTGAAATCCAAATCATGGGGTCTGGCAGGAGCTGCCCACCTGCTACTTTGCTCAGTGTACTGTAGCTCAATCAGAATTTCTCTCTTTGTCGTCCTCTCTGAGCTCACATGAACCTCACACTTGTTATTTAGACTTCTTGAAAACATATTGCATCACTCCATTGGCTCCTTTTCAGAGCTCTTATGAGTATGAACAGCAGTGGCGTATCCTTTTTTTTCCTGCCTTTTTCTATCCACTCTGTCACCACAGTCATTCTCTCTGGCACTATCCTCTTGCATTTTCTTCATTGTGCTTATTTTTGGTCAAATACATTTTGTTTATTATCAGATGATCACTACTAGAAGGTAAGAGCCCTCCAAAGCGCAGATCTTGCTTATCTTCTCACCACTGCTTCCCCAATGCCTAGAATATTGTCTGTCATATAATGGGTTGTTGGGCTTTCCAGGTGGTGCTAGCTGTAAAGAACCTGCCTGTCAATGCAGGAGACTTAAGATTCTGGGGTTTGATCCCTGGGTTGGGAAGATCTCCTAGAGGACAGCATAGTAACCCATTCCAATATTCTTGCCTGGAGAATTCCATGGACAAAGGACCCCAGAGGGCTATAGTCCATAGGGTTATAAAGACTTGGGTACCATTGAAGCAACTTAGCATGCACAAATAGTGGATTGTTATTGTTTAGTTGCTAAATCATGTCTGACTCTTTTGCAACCCCATGGACAATAGCCTGCCAGTCTCCTCTGTACATGGGATTTCCCAGGCAAGAATACTGGGGTGGGTATCCATGCTCTCCTCTAAAGGATCTTCCCAACCCAGGAATCAAACCTGGGTCTTCTGGACTGGCAGGTGGATTCTTTGTTGTTGTTGTTGTTCAGTTGCTCAGTTATGTCCAACCCTTTGCAACCCCTTGGACTGCAACACTACAGGCTTCCCTGTTTTTCACCATCTCCCAGAGTTTGCTCAAACTCACATCCATTGAGTTGGTAATGCCATCCAACCATCTCAACCTCTGTCATCTCCTTCTCCTCCTGCCTCAATCTTTTCCTGCATCAGAGTCTTTCCCAATGAGTTAGTTGTTTGCATCAGGTGGCCAAAGTATTGGAGTATCAGCTTCAGCATCAGTCCTTCCAATGAGTATTCAGAGTTGACTTCCTTTAGGATTGACTGGTTTGATTTTCTTGCTGTCCAAGGGACTGTTTACCACTGACCATATAGTAGGTACTCCATACTTAATCACTGAGTTAAAAATGGAGAAACATAGGAAGATGAGATTAAGGTCATAGAACACAAAAGTCTGGTTAGGTTGTCCTGGGCTTCTCTATAAATTCTCAATTTTGCCATAGCTTCCTCTTGCATAAAATGAGGCTTTCAGACTACATGAGAACTCAAGTCTTTTTTAACTCTGAAATCCTGCATTCTTCAATGGTTCAAAATGATTGAGATTCCACTAGAGAGCTGCTAATTGGCTATATTCTATTAGCAGTGCAGTTTCTTTGGTGATCTATGTCAGTTCACTACACTGGAACCACCTTTCCGAGTGACATTGTCGCACATCTGGTCAAATAAATGAATGTTCCCAACTGGATTGACGCTTTTGGCAGGAAAATCAAGTACTAATGCCACATGACCTCTCCTCCATAAAATAGAAAATGTGTTATGATCTGCACTATCAGGCAATGAAACAGTTGCCTTTCCATTTTCCTGTTTGTTTGTTTTTTTTTCATGGAGTCATCCACTGACCTACACCTGGCACTCCACCCCATCATTAAGAGGATCCAAAGTCTGTGTGTGTCCTTGCTCTATCCTGTTTGTGTGGAAAACCTCAGGATCTATTACATCAATCACTACTTTAAGTAAATTATGTTCCAATATTACAAAACACAGTGTCTGTGTGATTTAAAACCTCAGTGGATATTCTCATTGTGGGGAGGCCAGATCCTCAGGAGACCCAGCATAAACCCAAGTTGCTGCTGCCCCAGAAAAGGGCAGATTTCCTGCAATGCTGTTTCCTGGGGTATGTGCAGACTTTTCAGCAGGAGGATTAGGGACTCCAAGTCCTTCCTTGGGACTTCCCAGGTGGTGTCAGTGGTAAAGATGTGTGTTGTGTGTTAGTCTCTCAGTCCTGCCCAACTCTTTGTGACTCCATGGAGTGCAGCCCACCAGGCACTTCTGTCCATGGGATTTTATGGGCAAGAATACTGGAACCTGCCTGCAAATGCAGGAGACGTAGAAGATGCAGTTTCAATCCCCGGGTCAGGAAGATCCCTGGAGAAGGGCATGGTGACCCACTCCAGTATTCTTGCCTGGAGAATCCCACGGACAGAGGAACCCGGCATCAGTCCTTCCAATGAGTAGTCAGAGTTGACTTTCTTTAGGATTGACTGGTTTGATCTCCTTGCTGTCCGAGGGACTCTTTACCACTGACCATATAGAGGGTACTTCATAATTAATCACTGAGTTAAAAATGGAGAAACATATGAGGATGAGATTAAGGTCATAGAACACAAAAGTTTGGTTAGGTTTTCCTGGTGCTGCTGCTGCTAAATCACTTTAGTAATGTCTGACTCTGTGCAATCCCACAGACGGCAGCCCACCAGGCTCCCCTGTCCCTGGGATTCTCCAGGCAAGAACACTGGAGTGGGTTGTCATTTCCTTCTCTAATGCATGAAAGTGAAAAGTGAAAGTGAAGTCACTCAGCCCTGTCTGACTCTTAGCGACCCCATGGACTGCAGCCCACCAGGCTCTCCATCCATGAGATTTTCCCAGGCAAGAGTACTGGAATGGGATGCCATTGCCTTCTCCGAGGTTGTGCTGGGATCCTCTAGAAATTCTCAATTTTTCCGCAGCTTCCTCTTCCATAAAATGAGGCTTTCAGACTACATGAGAACGGAAGTCTTTTTGAAGTCTGAAAGTCCATAGTGTCGCAAAGAGTCTGACATTACAGAAGCGACTTAGCACACACATACACGCAACCCTTTCTTAAAGAAGCTCATCAACTGGTAATGACAAGACAACCGGTGTACGTATTAATCTTCTGTCTTATATAACTGCTTCCTGCCTCAAATCTCAGCCCTTTGGTCATGGAATTCGAGCCAGTTCTTACAACACTGACGCATCTTGAACATTTTACCCTTTGCTCTCTTGCTGGAGGTGAAACAGCCTGTGGCAGATGAGTCACTCATGCAAAGTAATGGTACTTTGTAGAGCCAGTGCCTTCTGCCAAAAAGCCCCAAAAAGTCCCCACCCTAGAGTGATAAATGACATTCAGGGACCCCCTAACAAGGCTGTGAGATCGTACTGTTCTCTCTCAACCAGATCCTAGCAAATAAAATGCTAATGGTGAAAAAAATGAGAAGATAAAATTGAAGAAAAAGGATTCAGTATTAACCCAAGCCAACTGAAACACCAAAGGAGCCATATATATTTCCCAAATCTAGATGAGGAATAGTAACTGCTACCAGGAGATAAATAATACATTTTAAAATGCCAGACATATATATTTGCTTGGTAAACATTACTTTCTTCCTTATTATAAAACAAATGTCATCTTCTGTTTGCTGAAGTCCAAGAGTAGCAGTGCTTTGGGGAGTTTTCTAGGTGCATAACACATGGGAGAAACAGGGCTGAATGTGGCACTGTCTTTTGCTTCATTGAGCTTTCCCACTAGTGTTCTTGTTTAGTTACTGAGTTGTGTCCAACTCTTTGTGATCCCATGGACTATAGCACGCCAGGCTTCCCTAGCCTTCAAACTGAGAGTTTGCTCAAACTCATGTCCATTGAGTTGGTGATGCCATCCAACCATCTCATCCTCTGTCACTCACTTCTTCTCCTCTACTGGAGGAGAAACACATGCAAATATTCTTTTTTAATTAATTTTTTCTGATGTGAACCACCTTTATAAAAGTCTTTACTGAATTTATTATAATACTGCTTCTG
The DNA here is from genome assembly GCF_001704415.2 of Capra hircus. Lineage (NCBI taxonomy): Eukaryota > Metazoa > Chordata > Mammalia > Artiodactyla > Bovidae > Capra > Capra hircus. The sequence continues at coordinate 107,333,062 of NC_030813.1, forward strand.
TTTCATGTTTTGGTTTTTTGGCTGTGGGATTTTAACTCTCCAACAAGGGATAGTACCTGCACCTTCTGCATTGGAAAGCAAAGTCTTAACCACTGGACTACCAAGGAAGTCCCCAAACATTCTTAAAGATTAAATGAAATAAGTTCCAATGAGAAGTTTGGCAGGACACGGCTAAAAGCCTAGCTGTGTGTGAGTAATCTGAGTTAGAAATTGGAAAGAGACCACAGAAGGTTTATTATTCTTTCTGTGCTTTGCAGAAGGCTTAGTTTGTGAGATGCAGAAAGAAAATTATGAGTTAAGACTTGATGACAAAAAATATTGATTATTATGTTTAAGGTATCTGGAGTAAAGAAGGTGAGAAGCTGGTTGTAATCTCCAACCAGGAAAAAAAAAAAAAAAGGAAAATACAGTATTAAGTAAGCCCAGGGCAGAGGAGAAGTGGGTTATGAAGAGAAATTTAATGTTGAGTTTAAAAGTTCCAGTTTATTCTAGAACTAAGGGGGAGTTAAACGTAAGAGGTTTTTCTGCTTATTTGTTTTAGTTACTGGCTTAATGAGGGAAGTGACTTCAGTCTGAGAAAAGTTTCCATTCTAAAACTGATGGCAAGTCTCCTTGGTGGCTTAGTGGTAAAGAATCCACCTGTTAATGCAAGAGACACACCACATGTTCTATCTCTGATCCACGAAGATCCCACAGGCCGTGGAACAACTAAGCCTGTGTGCATAACTACTGAGCCTTCACTCTAGAGCCCATGCGCCACAATTGCTAAGTTGTATGCTGCAACTATTAAAGCCCATGAACCTGCAGCCTGTGCTCTGCAAAAAGAAAAGCCACCACAATGGGAAGCCCATGAACCACAACAGAGAGTGGCCCCGCATGCCACAGCTAGAGAAAGCCTGCCTGCAGCAAACAAGATCCAGCACAGCCACAAAAAAAAAAAAAAAAAATCATGTGCTTAGTCGCTCAGCTGTGTCCAACTCTTCGTCACCCCATGGACTGTAATGCACTGGGTTCCTTTGTCCATGATAGTTCCCAGACAAGAATACTGGAGTGGGTTGCTATTTCCTTCTCCTGGGGATCTTCCCAACCCAAGGATTGAACCTGGGTCTCCTGTGTCTCCTGCAGTAGCAGGCAGATTCATTACCACTAAGGCTACCTGGAAAGCCCAAATAAAATTATTGAAAAAGAAAATTGATGGCAAAGAAGCACACACACACACACACACACACACAACATTGTAAACAGACACAGGGGCAAGCAAACTAAGTGTGTCTATTAAATTCATTCCTTGTGCTATTATTCATTGTTATTACAATATGTGTTTGCTGTCACAACTTAAGCTGCTGCAGCTATTAATATGTATTTCCAAACAGATTTCTAAGCAGCGACACTAACACTGATGGAAGTCTGCTTTGTGAACTGAAGGATATAATGTGCAGTAGACATTAGTCAATCACAAGAGCATGAGAGAAGTATTATGAAATGAGCTGACAGGACAAGAACCAGTATTACCAGGAAGTCGCCATGGGAAGTAGAAAGCAGGGCCAGGCCAGAGGTGGGTGATGGTGACTGACCACTGTGATTGTGCTAAGGGAGAAAGGCTCAATAGACACTTGGCTCCTAGAATCGTCTGCATGTCCTTCTCACTGCCATGAGCATGGACCACCTCCCAGTTTTCTCAGGGCATTCACTAGGAGGAAGGAGGACTCTCAGATCTTTCCAGGTATGATTTTGGCAGTTCCAGGAACTAAGTAAGGCAGAGCAATCTAATGAGAGCCATTTGTACTCTATACTGGTGAGGCAACTCTGGAGCTGAGGGTAGAAATTTGGGTAACAAAGGAGTATAGAATATAGTACATATTCTGTGAGCTCTTACCATCCAACTGAAGTGTCAACGCACACTTGACACTTGACGTAGCTCTCTCCCACATAAAATCTCAAGGCAACTTTTGTATATTCACAAATCAAAATTTCCCCTTGTATTACCCTTTATTTTGTTTCACGTTCCATAACCAACCCCTGTTTCTACCTTTCCCACAGGACTCTGTGATGTATTTACCATATGCCCTATTTTCATATAATTAAAAATAATCATATAAGTTCAGGAAGATGTGCTGTGCTATATGGGGGGGGGGGGGTCCTGTTTCTAGGAAACCTGTGAATGATGAATGCAGTTTTGATAAAGTTATTTAACTCTGGTTGCAAATATTTTCTGTTATATTTTGGCTTACCTCACTCTCAGATGGTGAAAAAGCCACCTGCAATGCAGGAGACCTGAGTTCCATCGCTGGGTTGGGAAGAGCCCTTGGAGAAGGGAATTATTACCCACTCCAGTATCCTTGCCTGGAGAATTCCATGGACAGAGGTACCTGGGGGCTACATTCCATAGAGTTGCAAACAGTTGGACACGACTGAGTAACTAACACTCTGAGTCATTGATTACAGTCCTTATTCTTTCTGTTTCCCCAAGTTCTATTGCTTGATGCAATTCTCCTGAGTAAACCAACTTAACTCTGTTTATTTCTACCTGATACACTTTGTTTTAACCTTTCCTTAGCCTCTCAATTGTCATCATGGAGAGTCATTTCTATTTCTCTACAAAATGGTATATACATGGGAGCTGGATATTTCATATGCATGTATAGATTTCAAAGGTTAAAATATGTGAAATTAATCTCAAAATTGAAAATATTATATGTGAAATTAATCTCAAAAGTGAAAATATTATACTTATTTATTTGTGACCTCTATTAATTAGAAAGTGTATTTTTATTGGTTTTGTTATTTATACCTAACGAGTTGACCACGATGTTAAAAATGTCATCATATTTAGTATACTAGATACCAGTGCTGGTGTAGTTAAATGAAAATTAAATTTGATCACTGAAAAATCAGTGCATACTTTTGTTTCGAAGATGACAATGTGAAATAAGTCTTGGAAACTTATTATCTTTGGCTTTATTAATTTGATTTCCATCAATCACTAAAATATATTACTTCGAATCAAGAATGATGATCACAACATTATTTATTAATTAGGGATTCCCAGGTGTCTCAATGGCGAAAATCTGCCTGCCAAGGCAGGAGATACAGGTTGGATCTCTTGTGGAGAAGATCCCCTGGAGGAGGAAATGGCAAGCCACTCCAGTATTCTTGCCTGGAAATTCCCATGAACAGAGGAGCCTGGCAGGCTGTAGTCCATGGGGTCACAAAAGAGTCATGTGCCACTTAACAAATAAACATCTTATTAATTAATTAAGCAAGTATTTATTGAGCTACTACTATGAGCTGGACATCATTCTAGGATTTGGAGAGAAGCATCCATTCTTTCATAAAGCTTCCATTTTAGCTATGGAGCCTGACATTGATTAGAGCTAACATACTGTCTTATGGAGGGAGTTATTTTAGGCACCATTGGGAGACTTTTCCAAAGAGATGACACTTGAGCAGAGATTGAATTAGATGAGAAAGTAAGCCTTGAGATACCTGGGGAAAACATTTATGATAACAAAATCTGTAAACTACTCTAATACACAGCAATGGTGAATGGTAAATGCTTGATATGTTTACATCATCTTAGTCTGCCCAGGAAGTTGTTCAAAACTGTTGATCTAGAGTAAGTATTGATATAAGAACATTCTACTTTCCTTTCATAAATTGAATAAGCAATACATTTTATGGACATCCCTCATAAAATGGATTCATATGTAATAAGGCGAGAGGATCTCTTGCGTAATGACAAACCTAATTTTCTTATTCAGGTTTACTAAGATTTCTCCCTCCTGGGTGTAAATGTAGGGTTTTACTATGGTCAAACTACAGTTTCTTTCTACATTCTCTTGGATCAGACCAATTAATCCTAAAGGAAATCAACTCTGAATACTCACGGGAAGGACTAATGTTGAAGCTGAAATTCCAATACTTTGGCCACCTGATGTAAAGATCTGACTCATTGGAAGAGACCCTGCTGCTGGGAAAGATTGAAGGCAAAACGAGTAGTAGCAAGGGATGAGATGGCTAGACAGCATCAGCGACTCGATGGACACGAATTTGAGTGAATTCTGAGTGACACTGCAGGACAGTGGAACCTGGCATATTGACAGCCCATGGAGTCACAAAAAGTCAGACACGATTTTGAGACTGAACAACAATAACTACATTCTCTCCATGTCTGACCCCATTTACTTCTTTGGCTTAAGAACTAACATTTTATTCATATTCAAGCCACAACAATTTTACTGAATACTCAATCTGAAAAGTGTTGAGGATATATAGAAGAAAACATTAATGACCTCTGTTCTCACAAAAAAAACTTGTAAAGGAGGAGACGGATGAAAAAACAGAAACTCATAATACAGTTTGAAAAGATCTTTGACATGCAGAGGACTCCATGGGACAATAAGGCAAGCATTTCTAAGTTGGTTGGGGGCTCTGAAAGAAAGTCACTTCAAATGTAGGAATAATTGCATTCTGTTTTGGAGGAAAAATACTATTAGTTGGAAAAGGAAGGTAAACTATTCCAAAAAGTTTGAGTTGAAGAAGTGTAAAATGAAAACAAAACAAAACTCATGGTGTAGAAAAGCAAAGTCACATATTTTTTATGTCTCAAGAAATTGGTGAAAAGAAATGGCTGGAGATGAGGCTTCAGACTTAAGAAAAATCCAAATAATAAAGAACATACGTGTTGACCACATGTGTGTGAATTTTATCCTATAGGTCAAAATGAGCTGTTGTTTTCAACTGGAGAAGGATGTAAAGAAAATCTGGTTTTGAAAAGATTACTTTTTAGCATGTTGAAAATGCAAATCATTAGGTTCTGTTTTGTTAAGATATATTATTACTTCACACACCATAAAATCTATCCTTTTAGGGTATACAATTCAGTGGGTTCTGGTATATCCACAAGATGTGCAACTATCACTAATATCACTAATTTCATAATGTTTTCATCATGACAAAAAGAAATCCGTACTCATTTTCAGTCATCTACCATTTTCATTGTTCTTAGCCTCTAGCAACCTCTAATCTAACTTCTCTGTCTACAGATTTACCTATTATAGGCATTTAATATAAATGAAATCATGCAATATGCTATATTTTGTGTCACATAATGAACATTTTCAGTGTTCATTACTTTTCATGGCTGCATAATATTCCATACCATAGCTTTACTGTATGGCGTTTATCAGTTATCTGTCAACTGGTTGATGAAATTTGAGTTCGTTCCACTTTTTTGGCTGTGAATGTTGATGCTGCGAACATTTTTGTGCACATTTCTGTGTGAATAAATGTTTTCAGTTATTTTGAGTGTATACCCAAGAGTGGAATTGCTAGGTAAATATGGCAAATTTATGTTTAAGTTTTATATGGCCTGTGGCTGAGTGGGGTCACACTTATTCTTTACTTGTTCTATTGAGCATTTGCCCCTCAAGGTAGAACATTACATTTAAGTCCAGCATTAAAGAAATCCCCTAATTATAACACTCTCTATCCTACTGTTCTGTTTTAGCATTTTTAATTACCTAAACTCTTCATACTTACTTGTTTATGTTTGCACTTGGGTTCTTCAACTGGAATGTAAGGTTCTGAAGGCAATTCCTACATTATTATTATCATCAAATCTATTTAAGAGCATCTATTTTAGTGCTTGGCACATGACACGTAAGTACTTGAATGAAAATCTTGTGCACTATTATTGTTCATTTCATTAGTTTAGCCATGTCATTTTACTCATTACATAAATTTAAAAAGAGTGACTTGTTATCCAAAATATTAGCACTTTTTTCAAACTGATCTCCTATTAAGGGACATAGATAAGCCATCTCTTTAATCTTGATTCCCTTACTTTGTCTAACTCAGTGAAATTTCTAATGACTTGGAAAAGGGCAAAAGTCAGACATCAAGAGAGAGATGAGCCAGTGGAGGGCTGAATAATTCACAGCATGGATATTCAATGCTTGAATAATGTAGAGTGGCTGTGTGTAAAGTCAAAGGAAAGGAAAAGGAGTTATTTATAATAGCCATTTCTTTGAATGGATTTATTTTAGGTATCTCCAGTGCTATTCTCTGGAGCTTGGCTGATAGTATGGAGTTCTTGAAGGTTATGGGACATAATTCTTAGTAGGGTCAAAAGGCATGGTAGCCAGCTCAGATTTCTGTACCTCACTGAGCCTCCAATATGACTGGAATACAAATCAAGACACAGGCATCTACTGTGCAACCAGAAACACTGTTCAAAGTTCCAGAGTCTGGTTGTTTCCATAAAAGAAAGTTACCACTTTAAAAGTCTGAAAGAACTCAGGAATGAAGCTACTACCTGAGTCCCAAAGTCTTGTATCTTCTTTGTTTTTTCTATAAGTCAAATATTCTGTCATTTATAACTCAATGTTGTGAATGTCTGTTGAAAACAACTCACCACCAAACAACAAGCAAACAAGAAAAAGGAACACTTTGGTTAGTACTATAGTCTGATTTGAGGGAAAGTATATGAATTAGATCAAAAAGGAAAGTAGGACAGGCATCTCTGTATCCAGACCTGTCTGAGTACACAACTTAAGAGTTCTTGTTCAATTAATGTTTGTTGAATTGGGGGTGAGAAGTTGAGTTTAATTGAAAATGAAACTACTGGGGAAAAATAAGTGTATAGAATTAAAAAAATAAAGAAAACAGTAGTATTAGAGGGGTTCATAATCAAAAGAAAGTTTTCTCATTTGACCTTCGTTTGAAAGATGTGTACTGTCTTATATGGGTGATGATGTACAATGGTGATACTTCCCAAGGGGAATGAAAGAGTTAAACAGCAACATTTCAGCAGGCAGCAAAGAGAGAACTTTTATTTCCATTGATGAAATGGCAGTAAGAAAGTGAAGGTTGTAACACAAATACTTGCAGTTTGGATATAACTAGTAGGGGGATCCACCATGAAAAGGAGGCATCACCCCAAATAGGTTCATAAAAAAGACCTTGTGTTGCAGTCAATTGCATTGAGTGGGCATTATGGGGGGAGGAAGATGAGAACAAAGCTTGCAGAAATCGCTGTACTTCAGCAAAAAAAGTAAATAATGCATGAGAAAGCAAACAAGAAAAGCCATGGGAATAAAAGTGATGACAACTTTCCTTCTAAGTACAAGACTTGGAAAGAGGGGGAAATACTTTCTTAATAAATAAGAGCAGAGGTATTTTTTACTATGTGAACTTGGGTATGTTTTCCAGTGCTTTAATAGAAACAATGATATTATAGCCAAGCTACACAGTGCTTCTAAGTATGAAGGATTTGTTTGCAGTTTTTATTTCTAAAATGAAAGAATGGATGGATAAATGCACTGGGCTCAGAGAAGAGGAAAGTGGGCTGCTGAGACAGAGCTCCGAGTCTGAGATCTTAGGCAGGGCTTCTGTTCAAGACAATCCAACTGGCCAAATTGTTTCTAGATTTGAGGAGGAGAAAAAAACAAAAATGATAAGCCAAATGTTAGATGTCTCAGAGGTCATAGCATTCAGCATTTGTAGAAAAATGCTGTATTTGCCCATGCTTTTCACATTTTTTTTAATATTCCAGCTCTGATATTGATATCTTAAGTAACCCTGACTCAGATTTGTTTACTTATGCAGAAAATATTTACTCAATATATACTATGCCCTCAGAACTTTTCTAAAGATCGCAAATACAGTAAAGGAAGCCAAGTCCCTAATATCATGGACTGACATCATCATTGTGAAGAGAGAAGAATAAACAAATGGGCCATACATTTAAATCAAACACTCAGCTACAGGTGCAAAAAAAATAAAAAGAGAAAGGCAGAGGGGGAGTGAAGAGATGACTCCATACACTCACTATTTTATATAGGAACTGGCAAGGTCCTTTTTTGCTCCACAATTACCAAAGAGATGCTCCTTTTAAAAATAACGTTTTTAAGAACTGGTTCAAAAATAACGCTGTAAGCAGAGAAACCCTGGCTAAAACTGGTAATAAGTTGGATTGATCAGATTGCCTTCCCATTCTGGAGGATGTAATAATTACTTATGCATTTTTGTAATATTTTAGTCTGCCTTCCATGCTCACTGTAGAAGCAGTGACTATAAATCTCCATTAGCTCAGGGGATGAAATTATGAATGAATGAATGAAGCAACCAGTATTTCCAGTATCAGTTATTCCATGATAGTCATGGTGCCACAGTGCCTCATTTTTGAAAATTAAAAAAAAAAAATATGGAATTAAATTTGTGTGATGTCCCTGTTACCCAACGATGAAAAGAAGTCTACAATAAGACATATTTAGGGTTTTCTTTCCCCATCCCTGAATTTACAAGGTCCAGGAAAGGAAAAAGAACTGCTGTGTGTACTGTGGTAATGTATTCTTAAGGCTCAGGCACTGGTATTTCCAAATCCTTCCTCAATAGCTCAACCACTGGGGCCTCTACCCAGTTCTCATGGCCTCAATGCTGGGGCCCCATGCCCAGAATCATCCAGTCATCATATCAGCCCAATCTGGATCTACTGTGCTTCACTGCAGTTAGCGCACTGCCACCCTTCAGATACTCCCCAGATATTCCCATATTTGAGCTTTTGCACTTTTAAAACTTCATGCATTTCCCTTTCTGAGAGAGCACAGTCAAAAGCTCTATACGTTCAGCACATGACTACCCCAACAACACACACATTCTTACTCTGAAATGACCAGCTTCACCCCCATCCAAAAAAATAAATAAATAAATAAGGAGAGGGACTAAACAACAACAAAAAAAGGAGGGCAACTAAACAGAAAAAAGGGAGAAAAAAGGAGGATTGTTCTCTTTGCTGATGAGTCCAGGCATCATCAGCCATCATGATGGCTGAAGAAAAGGTAACAGCACTGGCCAATTTGCAGAAGCCCTGAAATAGCTAACTGTAAGTTAATTTATGCTCCGATAGCTAAACTTATTAGCAAAAGGATATATTACTTTTGTAATTCAAAGTAAATCTAATAAAGTTGAGAGAAGCAAGACACTGCTAAAAAAAATATCAGTTAAATTAACACTCGTTTATAGAAGTATGGCATAAAGATAAATTCAAATATGATTCAAATATGACTTTTACCTTGTCTAAAAAAAACAATTACTGCAATTTAGAAAATAATAGAATGATATGTTTGAGGTGAAGTAGGAAAGAATTGAGCTTGGTTCTCCTGTTTTGGCAGGGAACAAACATCACTTCAGCAAAAGATGAGCAAGTAATTTCAAATAGAAGAGGAAAATAAATCATTTGAAAAGTCGTGTCCATTACTTTTGCAATACTATTGCACTTTTAGAGATTTTTCCTAAGGCAGTGATTTAGCGATACTACAGAGATGAATGTACAGGATATTCATCTCCATTTTGTTAATCAAAATAATGGAAATGGACTAAATGCATATCAATATTGGATAGGTTATATAAATGACAGTTATTCAAGTAATGGAATACTCTGCACCTTGTTCAAAATCTGATGCATATTTGTTTTATATATTGACTTGGAAAGATTCCCATAACATAATTTTGAGTGGAAGAGCAAGGGGATAATATTTTTATGTAAAACTATCTGTGTGTAAGAGGAAAAAAAAAGTCAAGGGAACAAGAGCCAGTTACAGAATGAGAAATCAAGCAGATTCTGGAAGAGAACTCTGGTGTTTGATGTCCCAGGTAGTTTGAAATACATCATCAATAATTTTATGGCTTTGTAGGAGTTTCTTCAGTTAGCAGTTACTGCTCATATATCCACCAGATGTTAATATTTTTCTCATATTGTTATGGGTTGAATTGTACCACCCTCCTTCCCTTGATAGTGCTTCCCAGGTGGTTCAGAATGTGCTTCCCAGGCTAAAGAATGTGCCTGCCAATATAGAACACAGGATTCAATCTCCCGGTCAGGAAGATCCCCTGGAGGAGCAAATGGCTACCCACTGCAGTAATCTTGCCTCGGAAATCCCATGGACAGAGAAGACTGGTGGGCTACAGTCCATGAGGGTCACAAAAGAGTTGGACATGGCTAAACAACTATACAACAACAAAAATGCACACAGGATATAATTAGACTGTTCATTAGTCAAGAAAATACTAATGGATTTAAACATAATATTCGCAACTCCAGTCAAAATAAACGCCAATTCATACTGGTATCAACAGTATGCCAACTCAACATACCAGTATAGTTTGACAAAAATGAGATTCAAAAAAGCTTGATGACACACTCTGTTCTCTACTGTGGGAAGAAAAGAGGAATGGAAATTATAATAACCACTATGGGGGATGTATTTAAAATAATATCAAAGCAACAAATGAAGACACGTGTTAGCCTAGTAATTAATTCTGCAGATATACTCGCATATCTGTGAACTTTTGTATGTACAAGATTATATTCTACAACATTATTTGAAAAAGGAAAAAGACTAGAAAGCCCCTAATGGTCTATATATAAGATTGAATGGAAAAAAATTATCTTGTACCCATATAATATAGCATAAATAAATTAGAAAACTCATGCACTTAATGGAAAGGTCTCCAATATAAATAAGGATACTGTAAAGTGCAGGAGTCCACTCTAAAGGAGATCAGTCCTGGGTGTTCTTTGGAAGGAATGATGCTAAAGCTGAAACTCCAATACTTTGGCCGCCTCATGCGAAGAGTTGACTCACTGGAAAAGACTCTGATGCTGGGAGGGATTGGGGGCAGGAGGAGAAGGGGACGACAGAGGATGAGACGGCTGGATGGCATCATTGACTCGATGGACGTGAGTTTGAGTGAACTCCGTTCATTGTTGAGCCAGTGATGGACAGGGAGGCCTGGCGTGCTGCAATTCATGGAGTTACAAAGGGTCGGACACGACTGAGCGACTGAACTGAACTGAACTGAAAGTGCAGGAGAATGTCTATAGTGAGGTTAAATAGATTTATTTATTATATTTTCATATGTATTTATACACTTATAATTTCAACTTTTTGAAGCTTATAGATTTTTTGTTGTTGCTGTTGTTCAGTTGCATCTGACTCTGCAGCCGCATGGACTGTAGCCTGCCAGTCTCCTCTGTCCATGGGATTCTCCAGGCAAGAATATTGAGGTAGGTTGCCATTTCCTCCTCCAGGGGATCTTTTTGGCCAACCCAGGGATTGAATCTGTATCTCTAGCATCTCCTGCATTTTCAGGCAGATTCTTTACTACTAGTACCACCTGGGAAGCATTACCTAGAAAATCTAATGAAATAAAGTAAAAGCTCCAGTGATTTTCACAAGTAGCAGAATATTAATAATGATAACAACCTTCAAAGAACAGAGAAAACTCAAGCTTAGATGAGGGCCTCAATTATCCAATGTGCCCATCAAGATACAAGCAAAATCTGTGTGATTTCCTAAGTCTACAGATGTGCCTTTTATGACACTGCTGTTGCAGGGAGCTCGGCAAGGGCCCCTCAGACAGAGGGGGTCCTGTGGCACTTGCTTACTCTCCCTTTCTATTAGCTGTGCTTTTGAAAGGGATTCTCAACTGAGCAGTAAGCTTCTTATTTAATAACTTACTTTTTTTCTAGCAATACACAGTAAAGTAAAATGACTTTTTAATAAGATAGTCTCCTTTGCCAGAAAATTAGTTACTTAGGGGATTTTTCAGAATATGCATTTGCTTTAACTGATGGAGCGGAACAGCTCTTATAATATGCATTTTTTGTATGGAAAAATATGCATTTGTCCAAATGAATGTTTACAAACCCAGAATTGAAAATGGGTCTCAGGTACCCATTATTCATTATAAAGTCCCCTCTCCATTCCCTAATCTGTCTAGAGGGGGAAAAAAAGGCTTTAACTGAGTCCACATTTAATTTGAGATCAGCAGCAACGTTTTTCTTCCTATAAGTCACGCTTTTTGCCCAATGTACCATGAAAAGTTAAAGCTGAAAGAGTGTTTTTTTCCCTTTACTTTTTATAGAAAGGCATTTCAATAACTGCTGCTAAGAATTTTCATGAATCAGGATTTTAAAAATCTAATGTATCACCTTTTGTTTTATGAGAATTAAAGAGCAAAGTGAATGGCATGGTAGGGTAACACCACATGGAGGTACAATGGGTTTTAGACAGAGGAGGGAAAGGAATACAGAGTGGTGAAATTGTACAACTGGAAGAAATCTGAAATAATGTCTGCTTTTAGCCTTTATCCCAATTTCAGGGAATATAAATAATCATGCATGCCAGGAAAATCTCCAGGCTCAGGTAGATCAAAGTTCATCTATCTGGTTTGAAATTAGTTTCTGCAAAAGTATGATGTTTTTGGCAATTTGCAATCCATTGAGTCAGGTTAAGAAGAAATGTCTAGAGGAAATCACAACAGGGCTTCTCTGGTGAGTAAGCGGTAAGGAACACTCTAGCCAAAACAGGAGACGCAGATTCAATTCCTGGGTCTAGAAGATCTCCTGGAGAAGAAAATGGCAACCCACTTCAGTATTCTTGCCTGGGAAATCCCATGGACAGAGGGAATCCCATGGCAGCCTACAGTCCATGAGGTGGCAAAAGAGTCAGACATGACTTAGTGACTAAACTAAGACAACAACAGCGATAATGTGCACAATAATGAGCCATGTGTGTGCATACCAAGTTGCTTTAGTTGTGTCCAACACTCTGCAGCCCTATGAAATGTAGCCCACCAGACTCATGTATGTGGGATTCTCCAGGCAAGAATCCTGGAGTGGGTTGCCATGCCCTAATCCAATGGATCTTCCCCACCCAGGCACTGAACCCATACTTCCTACATTGGCAGGTGGACTCACTGACGCCACCTGTGAATACCCATCTATAGTGCAATATTTTGATTCAATCTTAGGACTTTCTAAAGATGGCATTTTGAAACTGAGAGGGATCCTAGACTTCACTTTATCCACCCTTCTCATTTTACACACAAGAACACTCAGGTAAAAAAGTGTTCCTAGTGACCCAGTTGTAGTAGTACAGAGTTCTAGGACCCCAGACCTTCATCCCCAGATTCCTCACTTTCACCCCTTCAAAAAGTAGATTTTCAGGATAAATCTATGAAAATGACACCATGCTGCATTAGAAAAATCACAAAGCACCAGTCACTTGGGTCCCTGGAATTCACCATCACCTGTGAAAAGCTTCTTCTTCATCTATTTTATATAATGCCTTTATAAACAAGAATTTATCGGAAATTAAAATATCAGGGCTATATTTTTCATAGAATTTTTAGTGAACATAAGAAATTGCTGATATATGACCATCAGGGTAACAACAACAACAAAAAAAAAGAAAAAAAAGCAGTGTGATAGTGTGATATGTGCCCAGTTACTCAGTCATGTTCAACTCTGCAACTTCATGGACTGTAATCTGGCAGGATCTTCGGTCCTTGGGATTTTTCCAGACAAGAATACCGGAATAGGTTACCATGCCCTCCTCCAGGGGATCTTCCCTACCCAGGAATTGAACCCGTTTCTCCTGTGACTCCTCCATTGGCAGGAAGATTCTTTACCATTGAGCCACCTGGGAAGCCAACAGTGTAATATAATTCAAGTTAAAAATGCATCTGAAGTCTTCAAACAGGTAAAAGATGCCCGAAGCTATCGAATCTCAACTTCAATTCCTTTCTTTAGCGGTATCACTTTACCTTTATCTCTTCACTAGCTTGGTTCTTCATTAATTGAGTCTTTCTTTCCTCCTCAAACTCCTATAAATCAGAATATGGCCTCATTTGCTCTATGACCAATTTCTCCTCAACAGTTCACCCTAGGTCTACCTATCCTGACTACACCCCTCTCAGTTCAGTTCAGTTCAGTCGATCAGTCGTGTCCCACTCTTTGAGACTGTACCCCTCTACTCTGTCAAATACATGCATTGAGATGTAATGGTCTTTGTCTGATAGCATATCTATCCCTTTTTGAATGTAAATGAAGAAATTAGCCTTCCTTTGTTCTGGTATCCCCACACTCAAAGCCACTATGGGGTTTCTCTCTTCCTTTGCACAAACTTTTCCTAAGCATAGTTTTTATCCAAGTCCTGATTTCTGTGGGAGCTGGTGCTACTCAAGGTTAGGGATTTAGCCCTAAATTAAAAATCCTTACATGGCTGTATAGCTCTATAGCAACATTTGGGTTAAAGCTCTAGACAGTGTGGTAGAGAGTATCCAGACTAGGAAGCCAACTGTATATCTCAGATTCCAGGATCACTTCTTAGTGTGTAATCTTGAGCAAATTATTTAGCTTTTCTGGGCTTCAGTTTCCTTTTATTTAAACTGTGGACCATGCTACTCACCTTTCTCTTGGTCTACATCAAAAATAAACAAAGCTGGATGCTGACTACAGTGGTAAGAATAGATTTTAGTCACAGTAACTATTACATTAGAGAAGAAGAGAGTCCAGTGTGAGCTGAGCTCAACTTCACCAAAACAGGAGTCCAGAGAATTTTTTCATGATCGGGAGTACTAGGGGAAAGGCCCATGCTGCTGCTGCTGCTGCTGCTAAGTCACTTTGGTTGTGTGGGACTCTGTGTGACCCCTACTCTATACCAAATCCCTGGTGGACACAGTAAGAATTTAGGTAGTGCCCTGAAGGCACTATGCACTGGGTATCTCCAAGGCCTGCAACACCTTGTGAGAACATTTTACCACCAGTATGGTTGCACAGAGTTCTGTTTTGTTTTGTTTTTCCTGAACATATTTATGTAATTTATTTCCTCCATGTAATTTTTACCACAAAATTAGTCATTTTTATTTAAAAGAAACATTACAAATAGTGTGCACAGTTAAATTTCATGATTTAATACTCATGAAAGTAATATGCATGATTTACACTGAAATCCATAAAGTTTGTTGATTACATGACAATAAATGGACTGTCTACTTGAGGAATATATTCAATTTTCTTAAATGTAATTTTATGCTTTGATTTCATGTTGCAAACACTGAAATCTGCAGCAGCACATTCTCAGTTTTGCCAGTGTTTTAGTACTACTTGAGGTCCATATAGTTTTAAGCATACTTAAAATTGCACCAGAAAAACATGATTCAAGCTAAATGTCACCATCCTCTTTTGTAGTACAGAAAAGCAGTGCTATTCCTGAATATTCTTTTGGGGGATTATAATTTATGGATTTTGTCTTTTCCAAGTTTGCAGGCAGCAGTCAAGGTGGCAGAAAAGAGTGCTGGCTGCAAAACCTCATCTTTATCATTATTTTATTACTTGTGTGATTTCAGTTAAAACATTTAAACTCTATGAATTTGTATTTTTATCCATACATATTATATTTTATTATCAAACACAAGTTATTGTAGCCATTTCAAAGGGTCATTGTGAAAATCAAGAAGCGTGATGCATTTATCTCATGAGGACTTAGCAAATGATACCTATTGGGTTTTTATTTTTAATGTACTATTTAATATATTAAGTAATTAGTGAGTGAGTGAGTGAAGTCACTCAGTCGTGTCTGCCTCTTTGCAGCCCCATGGACTGTAGCCTACAAGGCTCCTCTGTCCATGGGATTTCCCAGGCAAGAATACTGAAGTGGGTTGCCACTTCCTTCTCCAGAGGATCTTCCCAACCCAGGGATCGAACTTGGGTCACCTGCATTGTAGACAGACACTTTACTGTCTGAGCCACCAGGGAAGTATTAAGTAATTATGTAATATTATTTAATATTAATAATAAATTATATATTGTTATAAAATACTTAATTGTATAGTTCACCACTTAAAGTGTACTATTCATTGTTTTTATCCTTTAGACAGGTTTCTCTATACTAGCTTGGGGAGGAAATGGATTTCACCCTTCATCTCTAATCATTCATGGCCAAGGTCATTTTGCCTAAGGATCAGAAGAAAAGTTGCACAGTTACTCTTACAGCAGGATACCACTGAGAAGTAATAATCTCTCTTTGTCCCCTACAACTTACTTCCTTCCACTGTATCCATTGTCTTGAGAACTTGTTCTCTAGGAGCAAAATAGTTCAATTATTGGCTTTTGAATTCCTAAAGCAGACTTATGGCTTATACAATAGAATTGGAATATTTCCTGAGCCAGTTTTTCTTCTTTTGCCCAAGAAAAGAAATAAAACTTTTCCAGAAAAATGATACATAGATACAGTCAGATCAAAAGGCTTCAAGGTCAGATTTTTCACAGGGAGGTTGCAGGTAGGTCCCATGCTCCCCACCAGTTTACCCATACCCCCCAGTGCAGCTCCCAGGCTGGGAAAAAAGTAATGGATCAGGGATCTGGACATGGAAAGCACCAACCACCTTGTCACCCGAGGTTCTTAAAGAGGTCACCTTCCCGTCATGGCCTCAAGTCAACCAGGCTGAGAAAGGCAGCTGTACTCATTGTCCTGACTCCCCAGGCAGTTCAAGATTGCAGCTGGCCTTTCCAGGTCTTTGGGGTAGACTGCAGAGAGAGAATCTGTGGCATCTCAGGGGCTTTGTGATCAGGACAAAGTGATCTCACTGAGGATGTATATCAACACGCATCCTGAGATGGGCAAGCAGATGTGAACCCAGAAGTCTCAGGAGGCACCGGCAGAAACAGCTGAAGGAGAAACGGCATCAAGTTAACCCGCTTGCAGGTGCTGGATGAAGAAGTAAGACAATTGTCCATCAGCTGTCTGCTCCTCCCCAAAGCCACAGTGCTACTTAGGAACGTAGATGGAATTCTGAGTAAGCTGCTTCTTCTCTTGGCTTTGGTAATCAAGAAGAAATCCTCGGTGCAAAAGGGAAGCGAGAATAGCCAGTGTTGTGTTTTTCTTGAAATAAGTCCCTGAGAAAGGGAAGCTAAAATTTAAAATATCAAAGTTTTGACACCGCTGAGACTGATAATCCTAGAACATTTTACTTACTTTTTAATTTGGAATTTGGTGATCATTTGCTTGTAACTGAGTCTGGAAAACTAGTTTAGCTTTTACCTGTGCAGTCATTTGGAAGCTATGTCCTGCCAGATTTTTTTTTTTTCCTAAGTAGTAAATCCCCTATATACAAACGGATTCCATTCCGAGAGAGTGTCCTTAAGTCCAATTTGTTTGTAACAAATTGTGTCCAACAAATTGTGGACTAGATACCCAGCTAGCACAATGGGCTATATGGTACTGTATGGGTTTCCCCGGTGACTCAAGCAGTGAAGAGACCTCCTGCAATGTGGGATACTTGGGTTAGATCCCTGAGTCGGGAAGATCCCATGGAGGAGGGAATGGCAACCCACTCCAGTATTCTTGCCTGGAAAATCCCATGGACAGAGGAGCCTGGCTGACTACCTTCCGTAGGGTTACCAAGTTGGACATGACAGAGCACATATACACACACATAATAGGTTTATAATAATTTTCCCACAAATAATACATTAAAAAGCAAACAAACACAAAATAAAGAAAACATTTTAATCTTATAGAATAGTACCTTGAAAAGTACAGTACAACAGCTGGCATACAGGGGCATGTTTGCATCTTTGAAAGTTTGTGTGTAAGGGACTTAATGTAATAATTCTGCTTTTGTTGTTCAGTTGCAAAGTCCTGTCTGACTCTGTGACCCCATGGACTGCAGCATGCCAGGCTTCCCTTTCTTTCACTATCTGCCAGAGTTTGCTCAAATTCATGTCCATTGGGTTGTTATTACTATCTAATCATCTCATCTTCTACTTCCCCTTTCATTTGCTCTCAATCTTTCCCAACATCAGGGTCTTTTCCCAAGAGTTGGCTCTTCGAATCAAGTGGCCAAAGTATTGGAGTTTCAGCTTCAGCATCAGTCCTTCCAATGAACATTTAAGACTGATTTCCTTTAGGATGGAGTGGTTGGATCTACTTGTAGTCCAGGGGATTTTCAAGAGTCTTCTCCAACACCACAGTTCAAAAGCATCATTTCTTTGGGACTCAGCTTTTTTTATACTCCAACTTTCACATCCATACATAATTGCTGGAAAAACCATAGCTTTTACTAGATAGACCTTTGTTGACCGAGTGGTTTACAGAGAGCATTGCCAGTGTCTCTTCTGGTGAGAATTTCCACTTTGCTTTAAAATTTAGGTAATAGCTGGGATTGTCAAATAAATAAATTTTATATAAAGACCTCTGGAAAGTACACCTAAGAAACAAGGAAAGACAAAGAAACAACACATACATACATCCTTGAAATCTAAGATTCTCAGAACCAAACACAAACTTAGCAATCAACTCCAGCTTCCTCATTTTACTAAAAATGAGATATGATTCCATGAGGCATTAGAATTACTGGAGATACCAAGCAGACTGGTCCCAGGGCCTGACTCAGTCATCTGTCACTTAACCTGCTTGTTCACCTTTCCCTACAATGTGATTGGCACTCAGGGGAAGTTCTAATTCAGGATCTTCTCAAGGAAGAGTGATTTCCCCTGTGACAGAAGACAAATGTGTGGGAGACAGCAGCCTTCTCAATATACTAGATACAGTTAAAATATCTTTGCTTAAGCATCAAAACGCTGTGGGTGCTCTATATAAATTATAAAAAGAAAATGAAGACTTTGGATGAATGCCAATGCATCCAAATCAGCACTCAGCCCATTAGAATCTGTACTCTGGACATTTGCTTTTATAAGATACAAACTGTAAGCATTGTAAGCTTTGTCCCTGGGTGACAATGAATATCTATACATGGTCTCTGCCTTACTAAGTATAAAAGAGCAATTAAATCTCATTTTATACATGTAGAAACTGAGACTCAGTGAAATTGTCACAAGCTAAAAAGTGACAGAGCCAAGACTTGAATCTTAGAGTAAGTGATTTTAATGAGATCGGTGAACTTGGCCCTACAGCAGTTTTTTTCTGCCTGATGAGCATTAAGCAGGATCTCAGGAAATCATATGAATGTTATTAATTAGTTTGCTCTGGTGTACCTGCATGGAGTTTGGTTTCTGAAATCTTTTTTCTATCACTTACTATCTTTGTGACCATGGCAGGATTCCTAACCTTAATTTACAGATTTATTCATTCATTGAGCTTTTACTATGTGCTTATATTTTGCTAAAAACCACCAGGTGCTAAATACATAGCCCCAGAAAGGAAAATAGTGATATTGCCCAAGCTTCATAAAGTTCCTTGTTTTCTGATGGGTAGAATGTGACAGAATTTCTACCATGCTTACTTCAGTGGTCTGTTGCATGAACTGAAAGAGAAATTATGAATGCTTCATAAAACATAATACAATATATAAATCTAAAGGGTTATGATGATTGTACTTTACCAAGGGTGGAAAGTAACAGCCTGTATATTTTTCTTTATTTTCTGACCCTTGATTTTTTTTTAAGTATTCCTAAGAAGGCATTATATTTTCCAGGCAATTTAATAGGAACTGAATTGATTTTTAAAAAATGTGAAGTAGGTGGTTGCTTCTCAATATACTTAGGTATTGGCTTTCTTTTTGTTTGAAATGCAATAAAGGATTGCCTCCAGAAGTTCTGGCAAAAATTTTATCTCTTACCTGAGAGCACATTTGATTTCAGTGTGGGAAATAGAAAGCACTAAAGTGTTTACCAGGAAAGGATTCAATATGGGGAATTAGGTACTTAACAAAACTGGAAAAGCCTAGGAAGCAAATTTGGGGAGCATTCCAAAACAATATCAAACTCTTCCACTAGGGGAGGTTCTGCTTCCGGGAGCTTCACCAATTCTGGAAGGAGGCTCACACATGAAAACATGGTCTGTGGAACTGAAATTTTAGGATCAGAAAGTCATATGAAGAAACTCCCATGGCTTCAGCTTCTCAACACAAGAAATCTGGGTAACAAACATTAAAAACTGCTTTGAGAAGACCTCATGAATGTACTATCTAGTTAGCACTAACAGCCTGGGCCTCAGTGTTACTGAAACAAATGGGGTCCAGCTACACACCATCTAAAATCAATAATCAGGCCAGGTTGGTGGAAGGGGAAGTTTGCTTCTTTTTAGATGCTGGCAGTTGGGCAGGATGGTGGACTTCTGTCCAAAGGCCAGTCCCCCTCACTGACAGTCAATGGAGTAACTGAACCTTTTATAGATAGAGGGAGGGGGCTACATGCAGAAACAGTATGGTCAGCTCTGACAGTCATCTTGACATTGGTCATTGGTGGTCTGACCAGCGTCATCTTGATTTTAAGTGCAGTTAGTTTTCAGTTCCAGGTTTGATTTGTTTCCATTTCCTTAAGGCCAGTTTCCAGAATTGAGGCAGCTTATGGCATGGCTACAATCTGGTCATCATGGAATTAATGTCTCTACCTGGTGAAAGTTTCAGTATCTACAAGACAGCTCACAGGTTATGGCTCAGAAAATTATCTATAGCCTTGAAAAGGAACTAAACGTCCTTGACTAGGCTTGTGTGCATGCTAAGTCACTGCTGTTGTGTCCCACTCTCTGTGATGCTATGGATTGTAGCCCAACAGGCTCCTCTGTCCATGGGGATTCTCCAGGCAAGAATACTGGAGCTGATGGCCATTTCCTCCTTCAGAGGATCTTCCCCACCGAAGGACTGAATTCACATCTGTTATGTCTCCTGCATTTTCAGGCAGGTTCTTTACCACTAGTGCTACCTGGAAAGCCTTTGACCAATATGCTTAATAAGTATATCATTATTATTTCGCCTCCTTTGACTATTTTGCATGTTCTCATTTCTCTGATTAAACTTATTCTTTGACCAAAGTTTCCCACAGGCAAAAGGCAGGCAGAGGACATGGAGATGGCAAGAACCACAGGGCCCTTCCCCGTTTCATTAGGACATGACCTCTGACCCATTCCTATCTCCCAAATATCTCCCAAGATATGTAGAAGTCTAGCAGCCAAGGAGGCTGTCCAAATGAAGTCTACAGCTTTTCAGCCTTTCCAGACTGAAAGAAGACAGAATGGATGATGAATGAGGCCATCCTCAGTTTCTCAATTTCTCCTTTGCCGTTTCAATTTTTTTTTTCTTTGCCATTAAAATTAATGTATGAGGCTTTGGATAGAAACACAATCTCCATTTCTCCCCTGTGAATAGGAAAATATACACCTTTCTCATTTCACCAGATTGTTATATACAGTCCAAGAAACTGACAAATGTGAATATGTTTTGTAGAAGACTAAAAAAAAAGCCAAGTTTTTGTGGCCTTTTCTTTTCTTTATGTGTATGTGTTGTTATTTTTTTTTCTATTTGCATGTATGTGAGCACATACATCTTTCTTTTTCTCTTTATTCTATGCAAATTGGAAAAGGGCCCAAAGATCAGGAGAGGAGCGTTTAAAGAGGACAGGGGAATCTCACATGAATAAAAAGAGAAACTTAAATTTAGTAAAAGAAGACTGTCCTCCCAGCTTTGTGTTCACTGTGACACCTAGCAGTATCCCTGGAACTCAAAGGTGGGCTTCCCAGGTGGCTCTAGTGGTAAAGAACCCACCTACCAGTGCTGGAGATATAAGATGTGGATTCAACCCCTGGGTTGGGAAGACCCCCTGGAGGAGGGTATGGCAACCTACTCCAGTATTCTTGCCTGGAGAATCCCCAGGAATGGAGGAGGCTGGCGGGCTACAGTCCATGGGGTCGCAAAGAATCAGATATGACAAGTGACTCAGCAGCAGCCGCACAATCATTTTGCTATAGAGGCTGCTCTTCAAAATCGGGATCAGAAGATTCAAACCCTGTTATCACCCTCCTTTCATGGCTGGTGGTACACAAGAAACTTGCACAGTAAGAGTCAGTTTTCTCACACAAGGTAGCAGTGCTTTCCTTCACAGGATTTTGGGGAGACTGGACTAAAATGGCAAAGGAGGCTGTAAGTTCACTACTCCTCTCATGCAAGGAAATATTATTTGCTAAAAAAAAAAAAAACAACAACAACAACCTGACATAGAAACACTGAATCATTAGGAATAAACAAAGGGGAAGATGTGTTAGAAGTTGACTTTTTCTTAAGGGCAATTCTTGAAATAACAAACAGTTACTGGCTTGCATGGGTCCATTTGAGACCTCTCAGATCATAATGAAGAGAGAGGTGGAAAGGGAAGAGCATGCAGGAGACCTCTTAAATACCCGGGACTGTGATTTTGTAACTAATCTTTTATTCTTCAAACAGATGTATGAGGTAGGTATAATTATCTTCATTTTGTGGCTGCAGAAACTGAAGCTTTGAAAGACTAAATGGTGCAAGGTCACTTAAGCCCTGAGTGGTGGAGTCAGTTTCAATCAAAACTCATCTGACCTCTAACCCTGTGTTCTTTGCAGTGTACAATGCTGCCTCTGAGTAACAAAACCATCTCATTTAAAACAGTCAAAATGGCTTAGCAAATCCTCAAAAAACATTTACTTAAGAAAGTTGCTGAATTTTCCAGCCTAAATTTTCTAAATTCTGGCTCTTTCACTTGTCAACAGTGTGACCTTGGGCAGCCAGGCAGGCACTCTGCGTCTCAGGTTCTCTATTTCTAAAAATGGGTTTAAATTAGTAACAACCCCATAGGATTATTTTGAAGATTAAATAACTCAATATCTAGCAATGGCTGAGAGCATGGCTTATAGCTGTTGTTGTTGTTTTGTGGTCACTAAGTCCTGTCCAACTCTCTGTGACCCACTGCCTGTGGCCCACCAGGCTCCTCTGTCCATGGGTTTCCCAGGCAAGAATCCTGGAATGGGTTGCCATTTCCTTCTCCAGAGGAACTTCCTGACCCAGGGATCAAATCCATATCTCCTACATTGCAGGTAGTCACCTGCATTGCAAGTGAATTCTTTCCCAGCTGAGCCTTTGGGAAAGCCCCACTGAAAGAATAGTAACCACAAATAAATGTAAAATACACTAAGTCCAGTATGAATAATCTGCAAGAAAATAAACATTAAGAGAGATCCAGGGTTCAGTCCCTGGGTTAAGAAGATACCCTGAAGGAGGAAATAGTGACCCTTTCCAATATTCTTTCCTGGAAAATTCCATGGCCAGAGGAGCGTGGTAGGCTACAGTCCATGGGGTAACAAAAAGCGACATGACTAATGACTTACACTCTTTTGTGTTCGTTGAAGGTACTGTATGACAGAAACTTGATATACACATTTTCTTTTAACCTTCACACCAACTGTGCAAAGTATGGATGGTGATTCCTACTTCACAAATGGTTCCACTGTGGCTGAAAGAAGTAAGTGATTTGTCAGAGGTCATAAATTTATCAAGTGGAAGCACTAAGACTCTGACGTGTGTCACTTAGACCCTAAGCCCACTCTTCCCATTACACTACTGTCCCCCAGTGAATGTTGCTTAGCACAATACTTTTGCAAGATGATTCTTAAACAAAACAAACAAACAAAAAAGATTTCACAGCAGAAAGGTGGTTAAGTCTTAATAGGTTTTTTCTATTAGAGATTCATGCTCTTTAGTCCAGGCCTTGGCAAACTGCCACCTTTTTAATGCACAAAGTTTTATTGGAACAAGGCCATGCCCCTTCTTTTGAGTGTCATCTCTGGCTGCTTTAATACTACTATGGCAGAGTTCAGAGAGTTGAGTTGCCACAGAGAACAGATGGTCTGCCAAGTCTAAAATATTTTCTATTTGACCCTTTACTAAAAAAGTTTCTTAATCTCTGCTCCAAACTACTAAAAGATCTAACAGGGCCAAAGTATTTTGGAAAAATAAATTCAATACATCCTTTCTACATCTATCCTTTATTTTAGTAATATTGACTAAGGTCTACAGCTTGAGAAATGCCACTCTGGGCTTACATTAAGAGACCAGGCTTCTTCTCCACCATATAATTATAACTCACAGCTGAGTTATTTCTCACATTTTAGAATGAAATTTTAAAATTCAGTGAAAAAGATGAACTGTTCCTGAATATGAACTATTGTATGCTTGAGAAATTGGGATATTCCTTTAAACAACTTCCAGGACAGTTTAGAACATTTTAGAGATTCAGAAAATTCTAATAATTTTAATATGTGTTTTGATAAATTCTAATATTCCAAGATTTTCAGTAAGTGAGTACTCTGGAAATTTAATTTCCTGAGTCTCCAGGAAAAAACTTAGCAATGGGAAGTCTTCTTCAAAACAATTGGAAACTTTCTAAAGTTGTATTAAAAATTCAAGGAAAAGTGTTTAGAACATATTGGTCATTTTAACTTGAGGCAAAATTTTCCCTAGTTGTCAAATTTGGGTTTAATGAATGAATGAATTAGTAAAAAATATAATGAAGTAAAGCAAGAGTGAAACAACACCCAGGTCAGAAGTAGCCCTGGAGTTAAAAGCATGAAATGAGACTGAAGTCTTGATTTATTACAATTATGAAAGGATCATTACAGCTATGGCCCATACCTTTATCAAAACCTTATCTGTATCTCTGGGAGTAGTATATTATACTCAGAAGAAGAAAATTGGAGTTCAGTCAATGCTCTTATTTATCTCACTTTCATTTGCAAATTTGCTAACTAGAGATAAACCAAACTGATGGTTTAAGATGACTTTGTTCTGATTAATTTTACGGTAATTCTGAGGGCTTCAGTTTTAAATGAATTGTTTGAATACTAAATTATGCAGCTTTATGATCCAGGAGATAAGCAGCAGCTCTAAAGATGCCTCTGAGACTTAAAAGAGACAGCATTAGAAGCTCATTATTGCCGGCACATTTAACATGGTTAAAGTAGGGGAAAATAGCCATTAAGTTAATGTAATAGTTAAACTGCATTAATTTGAAAAACTGCCCAATGAAATGCTTACAGCAGAAGGTCTTTTTTTTTTTTTTCCCTTACATGGAGACATTTTAAAAAATTAAAATAATAGGCATATCAAGATTTTATCCTCCCCTCCTCAAAGCACTCTGCAACTTGAAATTCTAGGCTTTTTCTAGTGTGTGTACTAAGGATTATTCTCTGTGATAAGGAACAGAGGAGGATTTGGCCCTATTTGTGGTCAATGATCCTTGAGGTCCCAAGTTGAGCTGGGTGGCCAAATCAAAGAACAGAAAAGCATCACCAGAGTTCTAACTGGAAAGTCTCAGGGACCATGAGAATCATGTCTTAGGAAGTGGAAGAGGCTTTCTAATTTCTTGCAATCTGGCTCTTTTCTTGGGAAATGAATACAAATTGGGTTAGAAAATGCTCAGTGACAATGACCATTTCATCAGTTCTCTCTATTCTTGGGAAAAATAATAATAATAATAATCAAGCTTTGGCTGCTTGAAATCTTTCCCTCCATTAACCCTCTTGTCCATGCATTGTCCTGCCTCTGTATCCTCTCCTGCTGTTCTTAGTATCTTTGATTGGCCAGTTTTTTCTCAAAGAAAGTTCACTGTTTTATCTTAATTATGTGAAAGAGCAAAATGATATACCATGTTTCTTATGATGACAGTTACTTTTGAAGATTAGGACAGGGAGTGCATTATATTGTATGACTTCATCCCTGTCTTCAGAGTGGAACTCTTATCTTTGTCTTTAGATTTCTAAGATTGTCTATTATTGACTACTTCATGGGCATATCAACCTGAACACTTTACCAAAAATCAAGTGGTCTAAAAGTTTAATGAATAAAAGTAAAATAAAATATTAAAATTTTATTCATACAACAATGAATATTCAGGACTGATTTCCATTAGGATTGACTGTTTTGATCTCCTTTCAGTCCAAGGGACTCTCAAGAGTCTTCTCCAACACCACAGTTCAAAAGCATTAATTCTTCAGTGCTCAGCTTTCTTTATGGTCCAACTCTCATATCCATACATGACAACTGGAAAAGCCATAGATTTGACTATATGGACCTTTGTCGGAAAAGAAATGTCTCTGCTTTTTAATACACTGTCTAGGTTGGTCATAGCTTTTCGTCTAAGGAACAGGCATCTTTTAACTTCATGGCTGCAGTCACCATGTGCAGTGATTTTGGAGCCCAAGAAAACTTGGCAGTGCCAAAAGAATGTTCAAACTACCACACGACTGCACTTGTTTCACATGCTAGCAAAGTGAAATGAATTGACAACCTCTCAGTCATGTCTGACTCTTTGTGACCTCATGGACTATACAATCCATGGAACTCTTCAGGCCAGAATACTGAAGTGGGTAGCCTTTCCCTTCTCCAGGGGATCTTCCCAACCCAGGGACTGAGCCTAGGTCTCCCCCACTGCAGGAGGATTCTTTACCAGCTGAGCCACTGGGGAGGACCATGCTAGCAAAGGAATGCTCAAAATTCTCCAAGCTAGGGTTCAACAGTACATGAACCAAGAACCAGCATATGTTAAAGCTGGGTTTAGAAAAGGCAAAGGAACCAAAAATCAAACTGCCAACATTCATTCAATCATAGAAAAAGCAAGAGAATTCCAGAAAAAAAATCTGCTTCATTAACTACACTAAAGCCTTTGACTGTGTGAATTACAACAAACCGTGGAAAATTCTTAAAGAGATGGAAATACCAGAAGACCTTACCTGTCTCCTGATAAACCTGTATGCAGGTTAAGAAGCAACAATTAGAATCAGACAGGGAACAATGGACTGGTTCCAAATTGGGAAAGGAGTAGGTCAAGGTTGTATATTGTTATCTTGCTTATTTAACTTATATGCAGAATACATCATGTGAAATGCTGGCCTGGATGAACCACAAGCTGGGATCAAGATTGCAGGGAGAAATATTAATAACCTCAGAAACTCAGATGACACCACCTTTATGGAAGAAAGTGAAGAAGAACTAAAAAGCCTCTTGATGAAAATGAGAGGGGAGAGTAAAAAGCTGGCTTAAAACTCAACATCTCAAAACACAGAGATGACGGCATCTGGTCCCATCACTTCATGGCAAATAGATGGGAAAAAAATGGAAACTGTGACAGACTTTATTTTCTTGAGCTACAAAATCACTGCAGATGTCATCTACAGACATGAAATTAAAAGACACTTGCTCCTTGGAAGAAAAGCTATGACCGACCTAGACAGCATATTAAAAAGCAGAAATATTACTTTGCCAACAAAGGCCCATCTAGTCAAAGCTATGTTTTTTTCCAGTAGTCGTGTATGGATGTGAGAGTTGTTCCATGAAGAAATGAGTGAATTCGCTCAGTCGTGTCCGACTCTTTGCAACCCCACAGACTGTAGCCTATCAGGCTCCTCTGTCCATGGGATTTTCCAGGCAAGTGTGATGGAGTGGATTGCCATTTCCTTCTCCAGGGGATCGTCCCGACCCAGGAATCGAACCCAGGTCTCCCGCATTGCAGGCAGACGCTTTACCATCTGAGCCACCAGGGAAGCCCTCCGAAGAAGGCTGGGTACCAAATAATTGATGCTTTTGAACTGTGGTGTTGGAGAAGACTCTTGAGAGTCCCTTGGACTGCAAGGAGATCCAAAGAATCAATTCGAAAGGAAATCAGTCCTGAATATTCATTGAAAGGACTGGTGCTAAAGCTGCAGCTCCAATACTTTGGCCACCTGATATGAAGAGCTGACTCATTGGAAAAGAACCTCATGCTGGAAAAGATGGAAGGTATGAGGAGAAGGGGATAACAGAGGACAAAATGTTTGGATGGCATCACCAGTTCAATGGACATTAGTTTGAGCAAGCTCTGGGCAATTGTGAAGAACAGGGAAGCCTGGCATGCTGCAGTCCATCGGGTGGCAAATATTCGGATATGACTGAGTGATGAACAGCAACACATTATTTAAAACTCTTTGAGCAAACCGGTATCTAACTTTAAGTCCAAGTCAAATTGTATTTTAAGGTATGAACATATGTATAAAAGCTCTACTAGTGGCAACCAAGGCAACCCACAACTCAGGGAGATTTCTGCTGAATACAAGTAGCATAAGGTTGGTTCAGTTTAGTTCAGTTGCTCAGTCATGTCTGACTCTTTGCGACCCCATGAACTGCAGCATGCCAGGCCTCCCTGTCCATCACCAGCTCCTGGAGTCCACCCAAACCCATGTCCACCGAGTTGGCGATGCCATCCAACCATCTCATCCTCTGTCGACCCCTTCTTCTCCTGCTCCCAATCCTTCCCAGCATCACAGTCTTTTCCAATGAGTCAGCTCTTTGCATCAGGTGGCCAAAGTATTGGAGTTTCAGCATCAAGATTACTCCTTCCCCTGAAGACCCAGGACTGATCGCTTTTAGGAGGGAATGGTTGGACCTCCTTGCGGTCCAAGGGACTCTCAAGAGTCTTCTTCAACACCACAGTTCAAAAGCATCAATACTTCAGTGCTCAGCTTTATTTAAAGTCCAACTCTCACATCCATACATGACCACTGGAAAAACCATAGCCTTGACTAGATGGACCTTTGTTGACAAAGTAATTCTGCTTTTTAACATGCTATCTAGATTGGAAATAACTTCCCTTCCAGGAAGTAAGCATCTTTTAATTTCATGGCTGCAATTACCATCTGCAGTGATGTTGGAGCCCAGAAAAATAAAGTCAGCCATAGTTTCCACTGTTTCCCTGTCTATTTGCCATGAAATGATGGGACCGGATGCCATGATCTTAGTTTTCTGAATGGTGAGCTTCAAGCCAACTTTTTTACTCTCCTCTTTCACTTTCATCAAGAGGCTCTTTAGTTCTTCACTTTCTGCCGTAAGGGTGGTGTCATCTGCATATCTGAGGTCACTGGTATTTCTCCCAGCAATCTTGATCCCAGCTTGTGCCTCATCCAGCCCAGCGTTTCTCCTGATGTACTCTGCATAGAAGTGAAATAAGCAGGGTGACAATATACAGCCTTGACATACTCCTTTTCCTATTTGGAACCAGTCTGTTGTTCCATGTCCAGTTCTAAATGTTGCTTCCTGATCTGCATATAGGTTTCTCAAGAGGAAGGTCAGGTGGTCTGGTATTCCCATCTCTTTCAGAATTTTCCACATTTTATGGTGATCCACACAGTCAAAGGCTTTGGCATAGTCAATAAAGCAGAAATAAATGTTTTTCTGGAACTCTCTTGCTTTTTTGATGATCCAGCGAATGTTGGCATTTTGATCTCTGGTTCCTCTGCCTTTTTAAAAACCAGCTTGAACATCTGGAAGTTCATGGTTCACGTATTGCTGAAGCCTGGCTTGGAGAATTTTGAGCATTACTTTACTAGCATGTGAGATGAGTGCAATTGTGCAGTACTTTGAGAAATCTTTGGCATTGCCTTTCTTTGGGATTGGAATGAAAACTGACATTTTCCAATCCTGTGGCCACTACTGAGTTTTCTATATTTGCTGGCATATTGAGTGCAGTACTTTCACAGTGTCATCTTTCAGGATTTGAAGTAGCTCATCACCTCCACTAGCTTTGTTTCTAGTGATGCTTCCTAAGGCCCACTTGACTTCACATTCCAGGATGTCTGGCTCTAGGTGAGTTTTCACACCTTTGTGATTATCTTGGTCATGAAGATCTTTTCTGTACAGTTCTTCTGTGTATTTTTGCCATCTCTTCTTAATATCTTCTGCTTCTGTTATATCCAGACCATTTCTGTCCTTTATCAAGCCCATCTTTGCATGAAATATTCCCTTGGTATCTCTAATTTTCTTGAAGAGATCTCTAGTATTTCCTATTCTATTGTTTTCCTCTATTTCTTTGCATTAATTGCTGAGAAAGACTTCCTATCTCTCCTTGCTATTCTTTGGAACTCTGCATTCAAGTGGGTATATCTTTCCTTTTCTCCTTTGCTTTTAGCTTCTCTTCTTTTCACAGCTATTTGTAAGGCCTCCCCAGACAGCCATTTTGCTTTTCTGCATTTCTTTTTCTTGGGGATGGTCCTGATTCCTGACTCCTGTACAATGTCACAAACCTCCATCCATAGCTCATCAGGCACTCTGTCTATCAGATCTAGTCCCTTAAAACTATTTCTCACTTCCTCTGTATAGTCATAAGGGATTTGATTTAGGTCATACCTGAATGGTCTAGTGGTTTTCTCCACTTTCTTCAATTTCTGTCTGAATTTGGTAATAAGGAGTTCATGATCTGAGCCACAATCAGCTCCTGGTCTTGTTTTTGCTGACTATATAGAGCTTCTCCATCTTTGGCTGCAAAGAATATAATCAATCTGATTTTGGTGTTGACCATCTGGTGATGTCCATGTGTAGAGTCTTCTCTTGTGTTGTTGGAAGAGGGTGTTTGCTATGACCAGTGCATTCTCTTGGCAGAACTCTATTAGCCTTTGCCCTGCTTCATTCTGTACTCCAAGGCCAAATTTGCCTGTTACTTCAGATGTTTCTTGACTTCCTACTTTTGCATTCCAGTCCCCTATAATGAAAAAGACATCTATTTTTGGGTGTTAGTTCTAGAAGGTCTTGTACGTCTTCACAGAACTGTTCAACTTCTGCTTCTTCAGTGTTACTGGTCAGGGCATAGACTTAGATTACTGTGATATTGAACGGTTTGCCTTGGAAACGAACAGAGATCATTCTGTCATTTTTGAGATTGCATCCAAGTATTGCATTTCGAACTCTTTTGTTGACTATGATGGCTAATACATTTCTTCTAAGGCATTAAGGTTGGTAGATGAAATATTACTCTGAACTCTCTATGCTTTATTTCAGCTTCAAACAGCAACATTGCTCAGGACAGAGGCCTCAGTGTTCCGTATTCTGACTTCACTGTCTGACCCTAGTTTCCAGAAATAGGACTAAAGTGACTGTGTTGACCAGGCAATGAGGAAACACACTTTTGTATAGGTCAAATGAAAAATCCTCTAATCTAATATATCAGTAGACATGTTACTTTCCCGTCTACTTCTCTCTCTTCATTGTGTTCTATATTTTAATATCCAGTCATAAAATCAATTCTTAAGCCATACAGTATCTAGGCTATAAGGATGGACTCCATTTCCTGGAGAAAGTTCAATTTTTTGATGTGAAGTGTAAAAGTCCCTGGGCTGGGTATGTAGTAGTCTCTTGCATTTAATATGCCACACTTGAATCATAGACAATAATGAGAGTGCTCTTCAGATTCTCTGTGGTGTCTCAAACTTTAAATAACCCTCTGGGAAGACTGTTAAAAATGTTGTCCCTGCCCTCCACCTGCATTTTGATTCTATGTGTTGGGAGTCATGTCTCTGAATCTGAACTCATAATGATTCTCACATAATTCAGAAACTGGACAGCAGGTGTTTCTTTAGTGATGCCTTAAGACACACTAACTTGGCAAAAGATAATTTTGATTCAATACAGAGAGAAATAGGATGAATGTATGATAGGCAGTGGGCTTCTCTAGTGAATTAGTGGTAAAGAATCTGCCTGCCAATGCAGGAGACAGATTCAATTCCTAGGTTGGGATGATACCCTGGAGAAGGAAATGGCAACCCATTCCAGTATTCTTGCTTGGGAAATTCTGTGGACAGAGGAGCCTGGTGGGCTACAGTCCATGAGGTTGCAAAGAGTCAGACTTGACTTGGCAACTAAACGACAGTGGTGATGGTAGGCAGTGGGGATTCACCATCCTACTCTCATTTTTCATCAGTGTGAGATCATTTGCCAGGTCTAAGAGGACAGTGAAGGAATGAAGTGTATGTGACTAACCGTTGTTCAAAATAACTCACATTTGGGCTTCCCTGGTGGCTCAGTGGTAAGGAATTCACCTGCCAATGCAAGAGACAAAAGTTGATCTCTGACCCAGGAAGATTCCGCACGATGTGAAGCAACTAAGCCCATGGGCCACACTACTGAGCCTGGGCTCTAGAACCTGAGAGCTTCAACTTCTGAGCCCATGTGCCCACATGCTCCACAATGAGGAAAATCACTGAAATGAGAAGCCCCTGAAGCTAGATTAGTCAGAGCTAGAGAGTGACCACAACTGGAGAGTAGCCCCCACTTGTGTGCGATGAGAGACAAGCCCAATCAGCAACAAAGACCTAACAAAGCCAATACATAAGGAAATACATTTATTTTAAAAATGATTCACTTTTAAGATTGAAAATGAATGCAAAATATGTTTCATACATTTTTCATTGGTTAACAGGCTATATTATATTGATGGACTATATGTTCAAAATCGTATTTTTATGGTTAATAAATTTGAAATATCCAACACTGTCAATTAATTCTTCTCTGTAGGACAGTGTTTTTAATTAAGTAAATTGCTAAGATATCAAGTAAATTGAGAATAAGTTCATTAAATTGAATGTATTTCCAACTTAAATTTTTATTTAAATATTTTATTCTAAATATGATGTACTCAAAGATAATGTATTTCCCCCACCTCCAGGCAGAATTCATTTGATGGATGTTTTTATAAGAAACTTGTCAACTAAGTTGCCCCTATATCCTTCTGTTTTAGCAAATTTAGGGCTTCCCTAGTGGCTGAGACAGTAAAGAATCTGCCTGCAATGCAGGAGACTGGGTTTCAATCCCTGAATTGGGAAGATCCCCTGGACAAGGAAATGGCAACCCAGTCCAGTATTCTTGCCTGGAGAATTTAGCTGCAGCAAAATCATAGTCCTTCTCAATTACATTCCACTTAACAGAAAATCACTCAGTAATACATAGAAACCCTATCAAGATATTCTTCCCTTGGGTTCAAGTATTCAAGGTGCAATTATTTAATAGTAAAATGAAATATTGGACTCATGGTTTATTTTGTTCAGTCCTTCCCTTGCTGTTGTATAAATAAATCCAATATTTTCTTGTTTACAAGGTAAAAATACATTAAAGCTTCTAAAGCAGAGGGGTTTTCTTTTTTTCAATTTTAATAAATACTACAGTCAAAATTTCTAATTGATTTTGAAAATTATCTTTTCTGGAATTGAGCTGCAGAAGTTGCTTGTATATTTTTGAGATTAGTTGTTTGTCAGTTGTTTCATTTGCTATTATTTTCTCCCATTCAGAAGGCTGTCTTTTCACCTTGCTTATATTTTCCTTTGTTGTACAGAAGCTTTTAATTTTAATTAGATCCCATTTGTTTATTTTTGCTTTTATTTCCAGAATTCAAGCTTCTGTACAACAAAGGAAAATATAAGCAAGGTGAAAAGACAGCCTTCTGAATGGGAGAAAATAATAGCAAATGAAACAACTGACAAACAACTAATCTCAAAAATATACAAGCAACTTCTGCAGCTCAATTCCAGAAAAATAAACGACCCAATCAAAAAATGGTCCAAAGAACTAAATAGACATTTCTCCAAAGAAGACATACGGATGGCTAACAAACACATGAAAAGATGCTCAACATCACTCATTATTAGAGAAATGCAAATCAAAACCACAATGAGGTACCACTTCACACCAGTCAGAATGGCTGCGATCCAAAAATCTGCAAGCAATAAATGCTGGAGAGGGTGTGGAGAAAAGGGAACCCTCCTACACTGTTGGTGGGAATGCAAACTAGTACAGCCACTATGGAGAACAGTGTGGAGATTCCTTAAAAAATTGCAAATAGAACTACCTTATGACCCAGCAATCCCACTTCTGGGCATACACACCAAGGAAACCAGAATTGAAAGAGACACATGTACCCCAATGTTCATCGCAGCACTGTTTATAATAGCCAGGACATGGAAACAACCTAGATGTCCATCAGCAGATGAATGGCTAAGAAAGCTGTGGTACATATACACAATGGAGTATTACTCAGCCATTAAAAAGAATTCATTTGAATCAGTTCTGATGAGATGGGTGAAACTGGAGCCAATTATACAGAGTGAAGTAAGCCAGAAAGAAAAACACCAATACAGTATACTAACACATATATATGGAATTTAGGAAGATGGCAATGACGACCCTCTATGCAAGACAGGAAAAAAGACACAGATGTGTATACCAGACTTTTGGACTCAGAGGGAGAGGGAGAGGGTGGGATGATTTGGGAGAATGGGAATTCTAACATGTATACTGTCATGTAAGAATTGAATCGCCAGTCCATGTCTGACGTAGGGTGCAGCTTGCTTGGGGCTGGTGCATGGGGATGACCCAGAGAGATGTTGTGGGGAGGGAGGTGGGAGGGGGGTTCATGTTTGGGAACGCATGTAAGAATTAAAGATTTTAAAATTTAAAAAAAATAAAAAATTTAAAAAAAAGAAAAAAAAAGAAAAAAAAAAGAAAAGAAAATTATCTGAAAAATATTTTAATAATGTATTTTACACATCTCCTCTTTCGCCTTAGGATACTTAGAGAGATTCATAAAGTAGATTCAAAGATTTTTAAAATTAGATGAGCAGAGAGAAACACATATACTATACTTATGCATATATTAGTTTTATTCCACATCAGTTTAATAACAAAAATTTTGTAGTACTACTATAAGTGTGTATAATTATGGCTATTTGTATTTTTGAAAAACACAGCTTTTATTTCAATCAATACTATGCTATTATTGGTCTGGATGCAATTATAATATATAGATCAACCCCAAACAACCCCAACTGCATTTATGCTTCACATATGTCTAAATAAACCAATAGTGTCCTTCTGTGATTAACCAATAGCAGTGTTCTTTAGTAGAATCCTACTAAAATTTATACTATTATTATCATTGTGAAAATAAATAATGCTGTTTTGGCGCTGAAATTTTAACTGAATTTACAATGGCATTCACAAAATTGTCAGATGTTTAATGTGAAACAAACAAAAATATTTCAAAAGCTTTACTTGAT
Organism: Capra hircus; assembly: GCF_001704415.2. Classification (NCBI taxonomy): domain Eukaryota; kingdom Metazoa; phylum Chordata; class Mammalia; order Artiodactyla; family Bovidae; genus Capra; species Capra hircus. The sequence goes on from NC_030813.1 coordinate 107,367,516, forward strand.
TCTGTGATACAGACAAAACCCATCAAAATAGAGTAAAATGAATTTTTTATGTGAAGTGTTTGGATGCAGTTTTCGTAAAGGAACAAGTAGTCTTTGAAGTAACAGCTGACACATCTCCCAGGTTTTATGTAAACAGAGATACACCATGGCTCTATGGTGGCCATTTTTGATAAGGATACTATACAAATTATTGGTTCATTGTCAACTTTTTGGGGAAGTGATAATTAAGGAATTGTTTTCTATTAGAAGTGAATTTTCATTTTTTTTCCATTCAGTGATGCCAAAGCAGCTTGAAAGTGAAAGTGAAGTCACTCAGTTGTGTCCAACTCTTTGTGATCCCATGGACTGTAGCCTATCAGGCTCCTCTATCCATGGGATTTTCCAGGCAAGAATACTGGAATGAGTTGCCATTTCCTTCTCCAGAGGATCTTCCCAACCCAGTGATCGAACCTGGGTCTCCCACATTGTGGCCAGAAGCTTTACCATCTGAGCCACCAGCAGCTTATTGAAATGCAAAAGAAGCACTATCAATTTATTTGTTAATATCTTTATGCTTATATCATATAATAAAGGAACAAACCACTGTAGCAAGAACATTTGTTGCCATGAAAAAGGAATGAGTTTTTTTTCTCTTTACTTTTCCTAAGAACAAAGAGAACAGTGAGCAGGCCTGAACATTCCTTTTTTATTTTTTTACTCAAAGACCCCTAATTCTGCATGTTTGTAACTAAGTTTGCTTTTTCTGCTCCCTAATTCTGCAGGAGCTACACTTCACACCTATTTTTCTTTGACTCTATCCTAAATACATCCGGTATCTGGTGTCTACTCTTACAACACCCTTTTTCTTGTAGTTACGTATCAGAGCGAAGGCCACAGAGCCAAGGAACTGCCTAACTCAGTGACTGGGCTACTGACACCAGCCTATGAGTGTCTTTGAAACAAGGCAAGAGGAAGAAATAAAGATTCCAAGACCTTTGCTCCTCATCACTGACTCCTGACGGCAAGCCCCTAGACTCCTCATGGGGTGGGGCACAGTTCTTGAGGCATGAGCCTATTGCATTCCCCTCTCCACTGGCTGGGCTGAGAATTCAAAGTACTTTTCTATTACCTCCAAACTTTGTCTTCGTATTGTTTTTATTTGACTTCAGTGTGCAGAGAAAGCCGCGATTTTGCCCAGCAACACATTCAAATCAAGGTCTATCTGCTCTATGACAGGAATTTTCAGCCTTTATTTTCTATACTTACTTCACATGCAATAAATTATAACTTTACCCCTCTGCTATGGGATCCAAGGGATGGTGGCCTCACAATTTTATGCTTCTCACCCACCAAGTGAAGGTCAAGGCAATCAATATGTCCTGCTCCTCCAAGTGATAACAGAAGAGCCCATCTTGACTGCTTTTCCCACCTCTTTAAAAAGCAAGTGGGGTGCTTTGTTTAGTCGCTAAGCATCCTGCAAATTTTCCTTGAAAGAGGGGTGTTAATTTTGGTCATCTGAAAAGGTGAAGAAAATGAAAATGAGCTATTCTTTGTTTTAACTGAATGAGAACTGTCTTCATTCTACATGCATCTCACATGAATCTGGAGGAGACCATGATATAAGTTAAAAATACAAAGTGGGTATTTATTAAAAGATTTAGGTTTATTTCCATGCAAAGAATATCCCATTAAAACACAAATCTGAGACAAATTCTCCACTGGACAGGACGTTGTGACACAGAAGTAAACTGGTCTGAGATGATGGAAGAGGATTTATGGTCACTGGGGTTATAAGCAATTGGCCCTGACATGTTTGCAAACGTGGATCCAGGGTTCACAGAAGAGCAGGAGAAAGTCAAGCAAAAACAAAAATGTATTGGGCACTATAAATCAGAAGGAAATGATTCCTAAGAAGACAGAAGGATGTAATTTTAATGGAAAAGATTTGTTGCAGGAACCTGATAACATTTTTAATATTTTGTGCTTATTGATCATTAATAAAATGCATCAAAGGCACAAAACTATGCATTTATCTTCAATAAAAGACAAAAACAATTATTCTTCTCTTCCTTCTTTTTCCTCTTTTCCTTCCCCTCCATTGCTCTTCCCCTTCCCAATAACCCCCTTCCTCCTCCTCCTCCTCCTCTCTCTGTCATTTGCTCTCTGACATGCTGTTTCTTTGAACATCTACTCTGCAGGAACATGACTTCACGTGACTTTGATTATACCTGAGTTACACAAACACTGATGTAGTCTTGCAAGAATGGTTTCTGTGCAATCCACTTGAATAGGTATATTATTTTTGCTCAGGCTTACATAATGAAATATCACAAAATGGAGGAATTAAACAGCAGAAATGCATTTTTCACGGTTTTAGAGGCTAGAGATTCATGATCAAGATGTCAGCAGGTTTAATTTCTTCTGTCCAGTGTTCTATATCTGTGTACATATCGGTGTCCACTCTTCTCTTTTTATAAGAGTACTTGTCGTATTGGATTAGAGTCTATCCATGTGACCTCATTTATTTTAATTACCTCTTAAATTGTCCATTCTGAACACAGGCACATTTGAGATATGCTGAGTTGTGTCCGACTCTCTGCCATGGATTGCAGTACTCCAGGCTTTTCTGTCCTTTACCATCTTCTGAAGTTTGCTCAAAAGTCATGTCCATTGAGTCAGTGATGCCATTCAACCATCTTATTCTCTGTTGTCCCCTTCTCTTCCTGCCCTCAATCTTTCTTAGCATCAGGATCTTTTCCAGTGATCAGCTCTTTGCATCAGGTGGCCAAAGTATTGGAAGTTCAGCTTCAGAATCAGTCTTTCCAGTGAATATTCAAGGTTGATTTCCTTTAGGATTTAGTGATTTGACCTTGCTGTCCAAGGGACTCTCAAAAATTTTGGAGGACATAATTCAGTCCATAACAGCAGGGAAAAGTATTGAACTGAAAATACAAATTCTGGGGAAAAAAAAAAAAAAAAAAAACATTTTCCTAAGTAGATCTGTAAATATGCTGTGCATCTTAGGTAAACAGTGAAACATATGTAAAAAATGCTTATATACATGTCCTGTGTCTAAGCTACATGGAAATGCTCGATTTGTATATAGTGCCGAAGTAAAGTATCAAAAATCAATCAGATAAACTAAATGACTGGAATAAATAGTATATAAAAGAGTTTTGGGTCATCTGCAATAGCTGGATCAGGATTGAATAGCTGGAGCTGGATTCTTGTCTTGTACTCCAAGTACTACAAATTCCTTTTCAGTCAAGAAGCTCACACATTGTTTTGCACCAAAGCAAAAGACTAGGTAAGGTGGTCTTGCCCTGAAGGCCTGTAAGCAGGGAACAAACAGTGGCAATTAGTCCTAACATTGGGCTTAATGACCTAAAATAATCCTATTAATGTCAACTTGAGTGTAGGCATATCGCCATACACACACACACACACACACACACACACACACGTATACAATACATGTGTGTATATGCATATATGCATGTTCAGTCACTTAAGTTGTGTCTGACTCTTTGCAACCCCATGGACTATAGCTCATTAGGCTCCTCTGTCCATGGGCTTCTCCAGGCGAGAATGCTGGCATGCATTGCCATGCCCTCCTCCAGGGATTCTTCCCAACCCAGGGATTGAACCTGTGTCTCTTGTGTATCCTGCATTGTAGGTGGCTTCTTTACCGACTGAGCCACTGGAAAAGCCATATGTATTTATAAACATATACATGTTTATAAATATATCCATCTTATATGTTTACATATATATCCATCCGTGAATTGTCTACTTAGGAAAAGGAAATCAGCAAAAGTAAATCAAAATAATATGAAATGTTGGTCAGAAAGCCTGGATCTAGAAAAATCTAGGTTCACTCATATGAACAACATAACCAACTATTCAACAAAACAACCAACCAGACAAAAATTAAACAAAGACACATCTTCACTAAGAACCAGCTATGAGTAAAGTCCATGGTCTAGGGTCATCACAAGCCAGTTCTAGTCACAAATCATAGTATTGCCTGCTTTGAAGGGAGGAGTCTACATGGCTCTAACTTATAAACCCAGGGGCCTTAGGGACTGTTTCTATGCCTCCGCATCCTGAGAAGACTTGCTCATTGAGAAACAAAACTCCATGTACTCCTCATGACAATGGTGCTCAGGATATCAGACACAGAATAAACCATTTATCTCTGTTGAGTTTGAAACGGAGTACTTTATTTTAGGTGTAGTGAGACAAGTTCAAAAGAAGAGAATTGCTTTTCCAAGATGACACAATTAGTTAGTAGCAGATCTGAACTAAGCTAAATAGAAAAATTAGCTTCAAAATTTTCCCATGAAAAGTGACAGCTTTCACCTAGCTGGTCTCACACAGACTCCAAGTTAGAAACTGACTTCCACAGTTCCCTCTGAATGACTAAAACACATTATATTAAGCAAATGATTAAAGGAAAAGCTGTCCAAGTAGATTTAATGACCCAAATCTATTTCCTACCAGGTAGAAATGAGAGTTTTGACCTAGGGTGCAGCACAATTTATATTTGATGTGGATAAGCTCTGAGTTAAACTTGAGAAGGAATGAGAAAGAAAAACAAACAAACAAACATAATTATCTCTAGTGTCTTTTCATTTTCCTCAAGAACATAGCACATATCTTGCAATAAGATTCCTATGTACCCTCACAACCTGGCCTCAACTGGCATTTCATCATCACTCATCACATCCTTTCTCGTGTGCTTTACCCTAATTTTACCAAATGTACCTTTAATTTTATTTATATCTATGGGAAAAATCCTTAGCATTTACAGAGTGTACATTTTGTATAGATACTTTACCTTATCTTAATTTTTTTAGTTCTGATAAAAAGTTGACTCTGATTCTTTAGTCATTCAACAATTTTTAAAAATGGAATTTTTTGCCAAGTTTTAGTCACCAATTTCTTACTTTGTTTTCCAAAGACTATACATTATCTGCCTTAATTCCTTGGGCTTCTCTGGTGGCTCAGATGGTAAAGAATCTGCCTGAAATGCAGGAGGCATTCAATCTCTGGGTTGGGAAGATCCCTTGGAGAAGGGAAAGGCTGCCCACTCCAGTATTCTGGCCTGGAGAATTCCATGGACTATATTGTCCATGGGGTCATAAAGAGTCAGACAAAACTGACTTTCACTTTCTTTCACTTTCAAAAGTCAAGTCAAACTAGTGAAGAAAAAAAAGAGGGGTGGAAATTACAGATCACATACATGAGAATTCCTATTAGGTATCATCATATCCAATGAATTTAAAGACTTAGTTCTCCTCCCACCATCAGTTCTAATGGACTATTATGCTGTCAGAAAAGAAGCCATGTGGACTGCTGAAAGCGCAATCTTTTATGTCCAAGATCAACAGAAAATATGATTTTTTATCCCAAGAGTTTCAGAAAAAGCTGTGGGATTGAGTCTTTTTATAATCATTGATATTAAGCATTCTTTCTTTTCACTTCCATTTAATCCACTTGTTCTTGAAAGGTGGAAGAAAATTCTACATAAAAAATAAAGACTGATGAAGGCGAAATAAGGATGAATATGTCCCGGGAAATGAAAACAACAGATAGCCATGAGACCAGGTTTGCTTTGTTTTGCTCTCAGTCATTTCCTATCGCATGAGTGTGTGCATGCTAAGTTGCTTTAGTTGTGTCTGACTCTTTGAGACCCTATGGACTGTAGTCTGCCAGGTTCCTCTGTCCATGGGATTCTCCAGACATGAATAGTGGAGTGGGTTGCTATTTCCTCCTCCAGGGGATCTTCCCAATCCAGAGATCAAATCTGAATCTCTTATGTCTCCTGCATTGGCAGACAGATTATTTACCACTAGCATCACCAAATGTCCCAAATATCCCATGACATGTCATGAACCTTCTCTGACAGTAAGCTCTGCTTCATGCCTTCTCCTGGGTTTATTTCAGATGTGTCCTCCTGTCTAATGCTTTTTAGTTAGACCAAGTAGAAGAAAACCAACTCTGAGTTAATTACTTTAAAAGGAGAGAGCTGACTCTAAAAGTAGCATGATCTTAAATTATTAAAGAAATGATATTAAAATTAAGGCCTTGCAAGTCAATTGATTTTCTAAGAGCTAATCTGAAAATCTTTGTGAGCCGGCTGTTAAGATGGCTCAAACAGATTCAAATTGCTGAGGACTGGTGACCTGCAGGTTTACATCTGTGGCTGCTTCTGAATGAAACATTTTTAAGAATACGGCATGCAGTGAGACTTGGAATGAGTCAGTTTTACTTTCAGAGTCTCAGTTAAATTCAGTGTAGATGAAAAGATTTAGATGCGATTATTTACTCAAAAACAACAAAAAACTATTAGCCACTTACTGACTGCCAAACACTGGAACCTTGCCAAGAAAAGAGTCCTATGATCCGAATCTTGAAAGAAGAGAATGTATTTGTTAAAATGACAAAGTAGGGGGCAGAGCTTGCATTCCCAGAAAATGGTGCATTATAAACAACAGCATGGATAATGAAACAACCCAGCAAGTAAATAATGTATACAAGTATTTATTTTTATTTTTAGTGGCTTTGGGTGTTTGTTGTTGTGTGGGGGCTTTTTTTCCAGTGTGGCAAGCAGGGGCCATTCTCTGGCTGTGGTGAGTGGGCTTCTTGCTGAGGCGGCTTCTCTTGTCACAGAGCATGGGCTCTAGGGTTACAGCTTTAGTAGCTGTGGCTGGAGGGCTCCACAGCATGTGGGATCTTCGCAGATCAAGGGTTGAACCAGTGTCCCCTGCATTGGAAGACGTATTCTTAACCACTGGTCCACTAGGGAAGTCCCAACCCGGCAATTTTGAGTGCCTGAAAGAAATAAGAGATGTGAAGAAGTGAAGAGTGAGATTAATGAATCTTAAATGCAGTGCCAATTCTTTATCATCTTGCATTTTGAATTTCCAAAGATGAATTTTGCAAGTTGCCTGTAAATTCAAATTTAGTAAATTTGGGTCCAGGTTAGAGGGAGGACCAAGGCACTTTACCTGCAAGAAGAAATAATCATAATATGATCGACATCTGTGTTTGCCTTGAAGTTAAAAGGACAAGCTATGGAACTGCCTGATTTAGGCTGAGTATAATTTGGGCTATTGTTCAGCAAATATTTATCACCTTTCTCTTTTACTGTGGACATAGGAATCTTTTCCACCTATTGAGGTTAGACTCAAGTCATTGCCCATAGCAAGAATGTTCCCTATTTTTCCTGCTGATCCAAAGAAAAAAAAAGGGAAAAAAAAAAAATATATATATATATATTGGAGTGGACCCGAACAAAGCCCATGGCCTAGAATGAAGGTGAACCACAGTCTAGAAAGGAATCATTGAGTCTAAAACAGACAAACCACAGTAGAGATAACTAGCCAAGGGGCATGAGAACAAAAGTGTTATTGAAAGCTGCTGCATTTTGAGATAGCTTGTTATGAGCATTATTGTGGCAATACTAATTGAGTCTTTTCTAAATTAATTAGAATATCTACCCTATTCTCTCTCCACTCCTTGCCCCAACCATCCTTCCTTTTTCAATTCACAAAGACCAGAGTATTTTGGCCTAAAACTATGTGCAGCTATATAAAATTTAGTAGAATGACAGTACCTAAGAAAAATCCATAGATAATTTTTTGTTGATTCCCGTATGTCTCGATACATCTATTGGTCCTGTGTTGTGAATCATTAGGGACAAAGCAGCATTCTAGAAAGTAGCTCATATTAGTGATAGTGTCATGAGCACAAGCATGTTGCTCACTGACAACGGTCACATAAGTAGAGAAAGCGGTCATGCTCTGTCCTTTCTTTTGTTAAGTGGAGGCTGAAACAAAAGCTCAGGAACGCTATTATTAGAACTCTGGAAGGCATTTTCAGTTCCTGGAAGTGATGATTTGTTGTCTATGTAACTGGATAGAAAATGAGTGATGGTAAATTATATCTTAACTACTTCATTTTAGTCTGGTCTTCAGGGCTCTGTTTCAAGATCTTGTTTATAGTGACCACATACACACACACACACACACACACACACACACACACACACGAGTTAGCCATAAAACACCATAGTAGCTTGTTAAAGCACTAACAAAGCATAAAAGAGCTTTTATAATCTAGTCTTTGCCTTTATTTGTCTTTATCTGATACCAATTTACCCCTCATCTTGAATCTGTCAAGTTCACTTCTGCCTGGGGCTTTGCACCCCATGCTCCTGTTGCTTGGAGCTCTTTTCATTCTCTCTGTTCACCTAATTAATGCCTATTCACATTGTTGCTCTCAGTACAAACCTCCTAAGAAAAAATTTCCCCGAATCTCCAGCCTATATTGGGTTTCCCTGGTAAACATCTGCATTGCCCCTGGTCCATTTCCTTCATAGTTCCTCATCAGAGTTTGTAATTAGGTTTTTATATAATTACTTGATTAACATATTCTCCTCCACTCTGCTGGAAGAGCTACATGAACTTGCCCTAATGGCAAATTACTATTTGATATGCAAAGCTTAGTGTGAGACCTGCTATATAAGTGTGATGAATATATTAAATACATTCTGGTTTACTCAGAAGAGTCATACTTTGTGCATACTGTCTGGCATAATTACTAACAATGCTCTCTTTTATTCTTAAAATTGTCCTGGTGTGGACAATACATCATAAAGTCATTGCCCATGGAAAGGATCCCAGTAATATTTGTTGAATGACCCTCTTTTCCTTTAGTAAAAATTTGTTCAACTAAGCCTCTTTGTTCCAACATATATAATGGTTTTACTCTAGACATGACTGGCTGTATCTGAATTTACAACAAACATTTAGCTCTGTCATCTGTGCCACATAGCTCTTTGAGAAGAGTTGAGATCAGTGAGTTACATATCAAAAAAAAAAGAAAAAATATCCAAGGTCCACTGCCATAATGGCTCAACATTTTAATGTGGTCATTGGTTTGAGACTCTCTAATCACATTTACTCATTTATATCTGAAGTCCACAATCACATCCAGAGAAAACTGGGCGTTATAGCATATTGGTTCAAGACCATATGCTCCAGTACATTATTCCCATGGACTTCTGGTATAAAGATCTTACCAATGAAAAGAACAAAAGTGGTGCACACAGACACAGTGTGTCTGATATATATGTGTTATATATATATAAATAAATATATTTATTTATATAAAAAAATATATATATCAAACCTGTTTAAAGTAGCTGGAAATTATCCTGAGGTCATACAGAAAATGAAAAGAAAATGAAGAAGTCTACTAAAATCTATTAAGAACAGGAGAAGACTTCATATGAATACAGACACAACCATCTTTAATAATATGCCAGCAAACTAATCTAGAAGCATATTACAAAAAAATATAAATAAAAATTTGCCATGACGAAGTGAACTTTATTCCAGGAATTCAAAGTTGGTTTAATATCTGAAAATCAGTTCATGTAATACACTATATAAATAGAATAATAGACAAGAAACACATAATCATTTCTATTGATATAGGGAAAAATCTGGATAAAATCCAATACACTTTCATAATTTAAAAAAAAAGCTTAAGAAACTAGGAATAGTAGGAAGCTTTCTTCTGAGAAATGACATTTTTTAAAAAAGGTCACAGACAACATCATTCTAACTGCCAAAAGACTAGATGATTTCATTTTAAGATTAAGGACTATTAGAAATGTCCATTCTCACTATTTCTATTCAACATCATACCAGAGAATCTAGCTAGGACTATAATATAAAAATTAAAGTTAAAAGTATAAAAACTGGATAATGAGAAATAAAACTGCTTGTGGAAATATCTTAAACTAAATGAAAATAAAAATATAACATCAAAATCTGTGGGCTGCTGCATTGTTATGTCAGCAATGTTACTGTCTAGGAATTCCTGAGTCACTTGCATGGGTGCATACTACTGGTGGTGAACCCCACAGATATTTCCCAGATTGGAGTCAATATTGTATCTGAATCAGCTCTTGTGGTTCTTACAATTGCAAGAGGACACCCTTCAGTAAGAAACCATCAGGTAACTTTGAAGAAGACAATCTGTTACTCACAAACTGGGGAGGGTTTATAGTATACATGAAGATTACAAAATAAGGCCATGGAAAGTGAAAGAGAGAGTGAGAACAGATATGAGGCTCTGTATCTAATAGGGTCTGAGAATGAGTTGTCTAGGACTTTACAGGTTCATTCTTTACTGGAAAATTTAAAACAGAAAAGCAGAAATCAGGGTATGGTAAAGAAGCAAATTGATTCTAGTTGTCAGGTGTCAAGGCTACCCACGGCTTTCTACTCTTCCTTAATTGTAAAATATTATCATAGAACATTTTATAATCCTGACTTGAAGCCTTTCCTGTTTTATCATCCTCTCAGAAGAATGTGGGGAATTTCAGGCCTGGAAATAGCAGAGGTCCTCTGGTTCAACTTTCCAGGTGCCTTTCTTCACTGTTGTTACCATCACCCTCTCCCAACCATGGTCCCAGGATTGTTGCTGTTGTTCAGTCACTAAGGCATGTGAGACTCTTTTCGACCCCACTGACTGCAGCACACCAGGCCCCTCTGTCCTACCACTGTCACCTGGAGTTTGCTCAGATTCATGTCCACTGAGTTAGTGATGCTATATAACCATCTTATCCTCTGTCACGTGCTTTTCTTCCTGCCTTCAATCTTTTCTAGCATCAGAGTCTTTTCCAATGAGCGGGCTCTTCATATCAGATTTAGCTTCAGCATCAGTCCTTCCAGTGAACATTCAACGTTGAATTCCTTTAGGATTCACTGGTTTGATCTCCTTGCAGTCTTACATGTCTTTTCCGGCACCACCATTTGAAAGTATCAATTCTTCGATGCTCAGCCTTCTTTATGGTCCAACCTTCACACCTATGCATGACTACTGGAAAAACCATAGCTTTGACTATAAGGGCCCTAGGATATCTACAGGAATATCCTTGTAGAGACAGTTAATCTTATAGCATTGAGCACAAACTTGGTATATGATGGATCTTATACATAAATATATACTTGTGGAAAGATTTAATGTGTGACCTGGACGGGGTTATAGGTGTGTGCTAAGTCACTTCAGGCATGTCTGATGCCTTGCAACCCCATGGACTGTAGTCTTCCAGGTTCCTCTGTCCATGAGATTCTCCAGACAAGAATAGTGGAGTGGGTTGCCACTTCCTACTCCAGGGGATCTTCCTGACCCAAGAACAGAACCCACATGTACTGTGGCTCATGCATTACAGGAGGATTCTTTGTCACTGAGCCAGGTGGGAAGCCCAGGTGATAGGGGATCTAGTTCTAATTCCAGGGTCCACACAAGCAAACTTTCGGTGTTCAGAAAAGCAAAACTAAACATAAATTTTCTTACCAACAGTAGTTTTTAATTGGTAAAATAAAATTACTATTGTAGAATCAATCTAGGTTTTTTGTTTGTTTGTTCCAAATTCAATGTTTTGAATATCCAATATCATTTTATTCATTCATGTATATGCTGCAGCCCATGAGATCGCAAAGAGTCAGACAAGACTGAGCAAATGAACTGACTGATATATGCTTAAGGCTGACCACCGGCTTTACATTCTAACAGGTTTCTGTAAAAACGTTCAGTTCAATTCAATCCAGTTGCTCAGTCCTGTCTGATGCTTTGCGACCCCGTGGACTGCAGCATGACAGGCTTACATGTCCGTAGAGTCAGTGATGCCATCCAACTATCTCATCCTCTGTCATCCACTTCTTCTGCCTTCAATCTTTCCCAGCATCAGGGTCTTTTCCAGTGAGTCAGTTCTGCATATCACGTGGCCAAAGTACTGGAGTTTCAGCTTCAGAATCAGTCCTGATGAATATTCAGGACTGATTTCCTCAGGATTCACTGTTTGATCTCCTTGCAGTCCAAGGGACTCTCAAGAGTCTTCTTCAAAACTGCAGTTTAGAAGCACAAATTTTTCCGTGTTCAGCTTTCATTATAGTCCAACTCTCATATCCAACATGACTATTGGAAAAACCATAGCTTTGACTAGATTGACCTTTGTTGATAATGTCTCTGTTTTTTTCATATGGTGTCTAGGTTGGTCATAGCTTTTCTTCCAAAGAGCAAGTGTCTTTTAATTTCATGGCTGCAGTCACCATCTGCAGTGATTCTGGAGCCAAAAAAAAAAAAAAGTCTGACACTGTTTCCATTGTTTTCCCCATCTATTTGCCATGAAGTGATGGGACTGGATGCCAAGATCTTAGCTTTCTGGACGTTGACTTTTAAGCCAAATTTTGACTCTCCTTTTTCACTTTCATCAAGAGGTTCTTTAGTTCTTTTTCACTTTCCTCCATAATGATGGTGTCATCTGCATATCTGAGGTTATTGATATTTCTTCCAGCAATCTTGATTCCAGCTCATGCTTCATTAAGCCCAGCATTTCACATGATGCTCTCGGCATATAAGTTAAATAAGCAGGGTGACAATATACAAACTTGACATATTTCCTTTTTTAAAATTTTTAATTTATTTATTTTAATTGGAAGCTAATTACTTTACAATATTGTATTGATTTTGCCATACATCAACATGAATCCACCACGGGTGTACACATTTTCCCAATCCTGAACCCCCCTTCCACCTCCCTTCCTGTAACCATCCCTCTGGGTCATCCCAGTGTACCAGCCCCAAGCATCCTGTATCCTGCATCGAACCTAGACTGGCGATTTGTTTCTTATATGATATTATACATGTTTCAATGCCATTCTCCCAAATCATCCCACCCTCTCCCTCTCCCGCAGAGTCCAAAAGACTGTTCTATACATCTGTGTCTCTTTTGCTGTCTCGCATACAGGGTAACTGCCTTATGACCCAGCAATCCCACTGCTGGGCATACACACAGAGGAAACCAGAATTGAAAGAGACACGTGTACCCCAGTGTTCATTGCAACACTGTTTGTAATAGCCAGGACATGGAAGCAAACTATATGTCCATCAGCAGATGAATGGATAAGAAAGCTGTGGTACATATACACAATGGAGTATTACTCAGCCATTAAAAAGAATACATTTGAATCAGTTCTAATGAGGTGGATGAAACTGGAGCCTATTATACAGAGTGAAGTAAGCCAGAAAGAAAAACACCAATACAGTATACTAATGCATATATATGGAATTTAGAAAGATGGTAACGATAACCCTGTATGTGAGATGTATTTCTTTCCAAATTTGGAACCAGTTTGTTGTTCAATATCTGGCTCTAACTGTTTCTTCTTGACCTGCATACAGATTTCTCAGGAGTCAGGTAAAGAGTTCTGGTATTCCCATCACTTTAAAAATTTTCCACAGTTTGTTGTGATATGCAGAGTCAAATGTTTGGCATAGTCAATGAAGCAGAAGTAGATGTTTTTCTGGAACTCTCTTGCTTTTACGATGATCCAGTGGATGTTGGCAATTTGATCTCTGGTCCCTCTGGCTTTTCTAAATCCAGCTTGAACATGTGGAAGTTCACAGTTCACATACTGTTGAAGCCTTGCTTGGAGAATTTTGAACATTATTTTGCCAGCATGTGAAATGAGTGCAATTGTGTGGTAGTTTGAGCATTCTTTGGCATTGCCTTTCTTTGGGATTGGAATGAAAACTGACCTTTTCCAGTCTTGTGACCATAGCTGAGTTTTCCAAATTTGCTGGCTTATTGAGTATAGCACTTTAACAACATAATCTTTTAGGATTTGAAATAGCTCAACTGGAAATCCATCATCTCCACTAGCTTTGTTTGTAGTGATGCTTCCTATGGCCCACTTGACTTCTCATTCCAGGTTGTCTGGCTCTAGGTGAGTTATCATACCATCATTATTATCTGGATCATAAAGATCTTTTTTTGTGTAGTTCTTCTGTTTATTCTTGCCACCTCTTCTTAATATATTCTACTTCTGTTAGGTCCATACCATTTCTTTCTTTTATTGTGCCCATCTTTGCATGAAATGTTCCCTTGGTATCTCTAATTTTCTTGAAGAGATCTCTAGTCTTTCCCGTTCTATTTTTTTCCTCTATTTCTTTGCATTGATCACTGAGGAAGGATTTCTTATCTCTCCTTGTTATTCTTTGGAACTCTGCATTCAGATGGGTATATCTTTCCTTTTCTCCTTTGCCTTTCTTTCCCTTCTTTTCTCAGCCATTAGTAAGGCCTCTTCAGCCAACCATTTTGCCTTTTTCTTCCTTGGGGATGGTCTTGATAACTGCCTCTTGTACAATGTCATGAACTTCCATAGCTCTTCAGGCACTCTATCAGATCTAATCACTATTTGTGACTTCCTTATATAATTGTAAGGAATATGACTTAGGTCATAATTGAATGGTCTAGTGGTTTCCCCTACTTTCTTCAATGTAAGTCTGAATTTTGCAATAAGGATTTAATGATCTGAGCCACGGTCAGCTCCCAGTCTTGTCTTTGCTGATTGTATAGAGCTTCTCCATCTTTGGCTGAAAATAATATAATCTATCTGATTTCAGTATTGACTGTCTGGTGATGTCCATGTGTAGAATTCTCCTGTGTTGTTGGAAGAGGGTGTTTGCTATGACCAGTGAGTTCTCTTGACAAAACGCTGTTAGCCTTGGCCTTGCTTCATTTTGTATACTCCAAGGCCAAATTTGCCGGTTACTCCAGGTATCTCTTGACTAAGAATATACTGTTTGCAAAAAATGAAGAAAAATGCAGATCAAGGAGGTGATACAAGTTGGTAAAAATTTTATGCTGCTTGTCAAAGCCAGTCATCTGGATCAGAGAATTTTAGTTTCAGAAATGTCTCTCAGGGTTATTCAGAATTTTGGTAGTATAATTTTGTGCCATGTGTAAAAATGACCATCTAATTCACATTAAATGTTATGGACTTGTCATTCATATCCTTAGAAAATTCATATATTTAAGTTCTAATTCACAGTGTGAAGATACTTGGGTGAGCAAGTGGAGCTTTTAGGAGGTATTTAGGATTAAGTTAGGTAGTGAAGATGGGGACCCTCATAATGTGATCAGTGTGCTTATAAGAATCTGAAAGGAAATCAACATCTCTTTCTCCACTCACATGCTTGGAATAAAGGCCATGTGAGCCTTTCCCACATGGAAAGGCTGACTGGAAAGATCAGGAAAAGAACCTGACTGGAACCTGACTGAAACGCTGACCTCAGGTTTCCAGTCCCATAACTGTGAGCAATAAATGTCTGTCATTTAAAGCACACATATGATGGTGCTTTGTTGTAGAAGATTGAATTAACTAAAATGCATTTAGAGAAATAATGTAAGGCTTGGCCATATACATTAATCCCTGGGTCTATCAGCAAAGAACACAACACTTTGATCATAGCTTTTTGTGGAATTTTGACTATGTTATAAGAAATAATCAGGCATATGTTCTTATGAAGAAGCCACATGTATAAATCAGCTTGGGCTACCTAAAACAACAATGTACCACAGACTGGGTCATTTAAACAATAGAACTTTATTTCCTCAAACATCTGGAATAATTGTCTTGTGAACAGCCAAATTCTTGTTGTGTCCTTATGTGACTGAGAGGCCTGATATCTCTTCCTCTTCTTATAAGGCACCAGCCCTACAGGATTAGGGCCCTGAAATTAGAACCTAATTTTACTTTTATCACTTCCTCACAGACACTAACCCAATATAGTCACATTGGAGATTAGGGTTTGAACATGTTTATCTGGGGAACATCACTCAATCCAGCCTCAGAGGGTAAAGAATCTTCCTGCAATTCAGGAGATCAAGGTTCGATCCCTGGGTCAGGATGATCCCCTGGCAGAGGGAATGACAGCCCTTGATTGGAGAATTCCATGGACAGAGGAGCCCGGCAGGCTACAGTCCATGGGGTCTCAAAGAGTCCCTCAAGACTGAGCAATTCACACTTTCACTTTCACTCAATGCATAACACTTTCAGTTCAGTTCAGTTCAGTTCAGCCACTCAGTCGTGTCCAACTCTTTGCGACCCCATGAACTGCAGCACGCCAGGCCTCCCTGTCCATCACCAACTCCCAGAGTTCACTCAGATTCATGTCCATCGAGTCAGTGATGCCATCCAGCCATCTCATCCTCTGTCGTCCCCTTCTTCTCCTACCCCAATCTCTCCCAGCATCAGGGTCTTTCCAATGAGTCAACTCGTAGCATGAGGTGGCCAAAGTACTGGAGTTTCAGCTTTAGCATCATTCCTTCCAAAGAAATCCCAGGGCTAATCTCCTTCAGAATGGACTGGTTGGATCTCCTTGCAGTCCAAGGGACTCTCAAGAGTCTTCTCCAACACCACAGTTCAAAAGCATCAATTCTTCAGCACTCAGCCTTCCTCACAGTCCAACAATCACATCCATACATGGCCACTGGAAAAATCATAGCCTTGACTAGACGGACCTTAGTCGGCAAAGTAATGTCTCTGCTTTTGAATATGCTATCTAGGTTGGTCATAACTTTTCTTCCAAGGAGTAAGCGTCTTTTAATTTCAGGGCTGCAGTCACCATCTGTAGTGATTTTGGAGCCCCCCAAAATAAAGTCTGACACTGTTTCCACTGTTTCTCCATCTATTTCCCATGAAGTAATGGGACTGGATGCCATGATCTTCATTTTCTGAATGTTGAGCTTTAAGCCAACTTTTTCACTCTCTTCTTTCACTTTTATCAGAGGCTTTTTAGTCCCTCTTCACTTTGTGCCATAAGCGTGGTGTCATCTGCATATCTGAGGTTATTGATATTTCTCCCGGCAATCTTGATTCCAGCTTGTGTTTCTTCCAGTCCAGCATTTCTCATGATGTACTCTGCATAGAATTTAAATAAGCAGGGTGACAATATACAGTCTTGAAGTACGCTTTTCCTATTTGGAACCAGTCTGTTGTTCCATGTCAGGTTCTAACTGTTCCTTCCTGGCCTGCATATAGATTTCTCAAGAGGCAGGTCAGGTGGTCTGTTATCCCCATCTCTCTCAGAATTTTCCACAGTTTATTGTAATCCACACAGTGAAAGGCTCTGGCATAGTAAATAAAGCAGAAATAGATGTTTTTCTGGAACTCTCTTGCTTTTTCCATGATCCAGTGGATGTTGGCAATTTGATCTCTGGTTCCTTTGCCTTTTCTAAAACCAGCTTGAACGTCTGGAAATTCACGGTTCATGTATTGCTGAAGCCTGGCTTGAAGAATTTTGAGCATTACTTTACTAGCATGTGAGATGAGTGCAACTGTGCGGTAGTTTGAGCATTCTTTGGCATTGCCTTTCTTTGGGATTGGAATGAAAACTGACCTTTTCCAGTCCTGTGGTCACTGCTGAGTTTTCCAAATTTGCTGGCATATTGAGTGCAGCACTTTCACAGCAACATCTTTCAGGATTTGAAATAGCTCAACTGGAATTCTATCACCTCCACTAGCTTTGTTCATAGTGATGCTTTCTAAGGCCCACTTGACTTCATATTCCAGGAGGCCTGGCTCTAGATGAGTGATCACACCATCATGATTATCCGGGTCATGAAGATCTTTTTTGTACAGTTCTTTTGTATATTTTTGCCATCTCTTCTTAATATTTTCTGCTTCTGTTAGGTCCATACTATTTCTGTCCTTTATCGAGCCCATCTTTGCATGAAATATTCCCTTGGTATCTCTAATTTTCTTGAAGAGCTCTCTAGTCTTTCCCATTCTGTTCTTTTCCTCTATTTCTTTGCATTGATCGCTGAAGAAGGCTTTCTTATCTCTTCTTGCTATTCTTTGGAACTCTGCATTCAGATGCTTATATCCTTCCTTTTCTCCTTTGCTTTTTGCCTCTCTTCTTTTCACAGCTATTTGTAAGGCCTCCCCAGAGAGCCATTTTGCTTTTTTGCATTTCTTTTCCATGGGGATGGTCTTGATCCCTGTCTCCTGTACAATGTCACGAACCTCATTCCATAGTTCATCAGGCACTCTATCTATCAGATCTAGGCCCTTAAATCTATTTCTCACTTCCACTGTATAGTCATGAGGGATTTGATTTAGGCCATACCTGAATGGTCTACTGGTTTTCCCTACTTTCTTCAATTTAAGTCTGAATTTGGTAATAAGGAATTCATGATCTGAACCACAGTCATCTCCTGGTCTTGTTTTTGTTGACTGTATAGAGCTTCTTCATCTTTGGCTAAAAAGAATATAATCAGTCTGATTTTGGTGTTGACCATCTGATGATGTCCATGTGTAGAGTCTTCTTCTGTGTTGTTGGAAGAGGTTGTTTGCTATGACCAGTGCATTTTCTTGGCAAAACACTATTAGTCTTTGCCCTGCTTCATTCTGCATTCCAAGGCCAAATTTGCCTGTTACTCCAGGTGTTTCTTGACTTCCTACTTTTACATTCCAGTCCCCTAGAATGAAAAGGACATCTTTTTTAGGGTGTTAGTTCTAAAAGGCCTTGTAGGGCTTCATAGAACCATTCAACGTCAGCTTCTTCAGCATTACTGGTTGGAGCATAGACTTGGATTACTGTGATACTGAATGGTTTGCCTTGGAAACGAACAGAGATCATTCTGTCGTTTTTGAGATTGCATCCAAGTACTGCATTTTGGACTCTTTTGTTGACCATGATGGCTACTCCATTTCTTCTGAGAGATCCTGCCCGCAGTAGTAGATGTAATGGTCATCTGAGTTAAATTCACCCATTCCAGTCCATTTTAGTTCGCTGATTCCTAGAATGTCGACATTCACTCTTGCCACCTCTTGTTTAACCACTTCCAATTTGCCTTGATTCATAGACTTGACATTCCAGGTTCCTATGCAATATTGCTCTTCACAGCATCAGACCTTGCTTCTATCACCAGTCACATCCACAGCTGGGTATTGCTTTTGCTTTGGCTCCATCCCTTCATTCTTTCTGTAGTTATTTCTCCACTGATCTCCAGTAACAATTTAGTACCCACTTTTTAATAATTCAAATGGGATTATTTTTCTCAGAAAAAAACACAAAACTTTGGGGAAAGCTACCTTTTCTCTATAAGTCCCTCATTGTTCCTTTTTAGCCTTATATCTTTGTATTGTGAGTCAATATTCACACTTCAAAAAATATGAAAGAAAAATGCAGTGCTATCTATCCTTGTTTTCCATTTCTCTAGTATGGCCTAGAGATACTGGTCTAGGCAGGACCACCATGTTCCCATAGAGCATCTCTATATAAATGAGAATAAATAAAGCATAATTAAACACTCATTTCCTCTGAAGAGGCAGCTCCATGGTGGGCCCGTGACTTGGCAAGCAGGCTGTATGCTGAAATTTATCCCCCATTCATTCCCATCTATTTATGCATGCAGCTGGCAAAACTTGTGCTTTGTGTAGTCACCATCACTGGATGTAGGTATTTCATTCTTACTTCATCTGAACTTATCCAAGAAACCTCTCACAATCTCAAAAGCTCTAAAGGGGTGAGTTTGGGATTGGCATGGATACACTGCAATAGTTAAAATGGATAACTAACAAAGACCTACTGGATACACAAGCAACTCTGCTCAATGTCGTGTTATAGCCTAAATGGAACAAGGATTTGAAAAAAAGTAGATACATGTACCACTGAATCATTTTCTATGCACCTGAAACTAACATATTGCTAATCAATTATATTCCAATATATAATAAAAAAAAACTAACTACTTTTAATGTAAGACAAAAAATAAAAGCAAGCAAATAAACAAAAGAACCAAAAGGTATAAGGGGCGTGAAAACCATGTAGTCTTAACTTATCATGGTGGTATTTGTCTCCCTTTCCTCCTATGGTGTTAGTGATGCTATGTAACTACCATTCAACTGCATTTGCTTACTCATCATGTTATTTCTGCTCTCAGAGATCATTGTATCTTCTCCCCTTCCCCAAACACACACAAGAACGTTCACATAAATTAACAACCATAAACACACACAAGCATCCACACCCACTCATAACCTCACTCACATACACATATGCACACATATATAAACTCAAACCCAATCTTGCCCTGTATTCCCAGTACTCTATGCTGCCTTCAGTGTCAAATAGTAGCTCTGACTCACAGGGTCGAAGTTTATTGCTTTCCTAATAAAGGCTGGATTTGGTTGTTTTGTTCTTTGTTTACTTGACTTCAAGTCCAAGACACAAACTCGTGCAAAAACACCCCAGAAGGTAGTTATCTAAAGCTATTAATCCCTACTGTATCTGACACCTCAGAGAGGGTGTATTCTCTCATCTCATTTCATTCTAATGAAAAAAGAGGTGATTTTTATTGATTGATTATGAAGCATCATCATTGTTTACATTTGTTATCTCACTTGATCCTTCAATGATCAAACAAGTCTGCATTGCCATCCCAAGTTTACAGATCAGGGTCCGAGGCTCAAGAAGTTTGCTCTATACTGAAGACAGTATAGCTAGGGATTTGTAAGTATGGTAGCTTAACAAATTATTTTTTCCTTCAGATCTCTTGCTCATCTTCCAATATTAACCTCACATCTAAGAAGCTCCAATACTTTGGCCACCTGATGTGAAGGGTTGACTCATTGGAAAAGACTCTGGTGCTGGAAAAGATTGAGGGCAGGAGGAGAAGGGGGCAACAGAGGATGAGATGGCATCACTGACTCAATGGACATGAGTTTACACCAACTCCAGGAGATAGTGAAGGACAGGGAATTTTGGCATGTGACAGTTTATGCAGTTGCAAAGAGTGGAACGTGACTTATGGACTGAACAGTAATGACAGCAACAAGTTCTTAAGGGCTTCCCTGGTGGTTCAGATGGTAAAGAATCTGTCTGTAATGCAGGAGACCCAGGCTCAACCCCTGGGTAGGGAAGATCCCCTGGAGAAGGAAATAGCTACCCACTCCACTATTCTTGCCTAGAGAATTCTATGGATGGAGGAGACTGGTGGGCTACGGTCCATGGGGTCACAAAGTATCAGACAGGGCTGAATTACTAACATGCACACAAACAATTCATAGCAATTCTTATAATTAATATCACATCTCTATCCACCATAGTCCTGATCCAATATGAAAAATAGGTAATGAGAATGTACAGATTGCATAGCAAATCTATTATAATTATAGAAAACTTAAATCTTCATCATTTTTCTTTTTCTGGATTTTACACTCTCTTTACCCCTTTTCTCAACGTCTTTCCCTGACTGTTGTGAAGCTACATACTTTATACTGATTCTGTCTCAGTAAGACTTTGTCTACAGCATCATGAATACAACACCAAAGTAAAGATGAAAATTTATTTTACTTCATCCTATTCACATATGCCAGAAATTGGTATGAATACAGAGCTGGGTAAGGGATAGGGAATAACAAATGCTTCCAAAAGGAACTTGTGCAAGAAGGAACAGCTTGAACATTTTGGATTAAAGCTGATTTGATGGACTGAATGTATGTCCCTCCCCCAAATTTGTATGTTGAGATGCTAACCCCAAGGTGGTGGTAACAGAAAGTGTGGCCTTTTGGAGAGCGTTAGGTCATGAGAATGGAGTCCCAATGAATGAGATCAGTGTTCTTGAAAAAGCAACCAGAGAAGTCTCTTGATGCTTCTACCATGTGAGGACATGGTGAGAAGACCAGAAAATGAATCCTCACTGAATTGAATAGACCAGTGCCTTGATCTTGGACTTCCCAGTCTTCAGAACTGTGAGATAAACATTTGATGTTAAAAACTCCTAGTTGTTACTATTCTTGTTATAGCAGCCCATACAGACTAAAGTATGGTTTATGTCCTGAAAAGTTGAAAGGGGGGAAAAAGTGACAAATAAGGACCATTTTTATTGAATGCTGTATCTAATGTGTGTTTGAACATTTGTGATAATTGAGAACTTCTTGAAATAACATTCTTTATAGAGGTCAGGCAGTTTTGGGGCTATTTTATTAGTTGAGTTTAACCTGACTCTCACAAATGTCTCCTTAATTCTAACTTTGGAAGTCACTAAACCTTTCCCACATTCATATACTGTTGTTCTGTTGTTTAGTTGTGTCTGATTCTTTTGTGAACCCCTGGACTGTAGCCCGGCAGGCTCCTCAGTAGATGAGATTTCCCAGGCAACAGTACTGGAGTGGGTGGCCCTTTCTTTCTCTGGGGGGAATTTTCCTGACTCAGGAATCGAACCTGCATCTCCTGAATTGCAGACAGATTCTTTACCACCAAGCTACCAGGGAAGCCCTAATTCATGTAGGTGCTTGTGCTAGGATGTGTCAGTTTTGTCCGACTCCGTACGACCCCAAGGACTATAGCATGCCAGGTTCCTCTGTCCGTGAGATTCCCAAGGCAAGAATGCTAGAGTGGGTCACCATCCCCTTCTCCAGGGGATCTTCCTGACCCAGGGATCAAACCCATGTCTTTTACGTTTCCTGCATTGGCAGGTGGGTCTTCACAAGCAGCACCACCTGGGAAGCTCAATTCATGTATAATAATGATGAATCATCCAAACACATGATCATCTGTTTTCAGAATCAGCATGCTAGAACACCATCTCCGTTACGAATCCTCAGTCAGTGGAAGGAAAAAAGCCCCTAGCTGTTTCTTTCTCCTGCCCTACATATTAGTTGGATTCATTTCTTGATATGTGTCTCCCCAGGCCTTATACTAAAACCAAGCTGAACAACAAAACCACCCACTGGACGTTCTGTGTCCCTTTCCACTTTTATACCATAAATATTACTGTGTCCTTAGCCTGTAGTGCCCTTCTCAGCATTCCTGGATATCAAAAGTCTATTCATTTTTAAAAACTCACTTAAAATATCATCCAATAGGCAATAAAACATTAAAGTACGGACTTTGGGGTCAGACAGGCTTTAAGTTTGCCATTTGCCCTGAAAGGTACAGCAAATTATTTATCTTCTCTGAGAGAATAAGCTCCTGGCTTAAGGTTTATGTTCCCTGCTTTCTCTACATAAACTTCCTTTAGGTGATCTCATGCCTTTAAAAAGCATTCATAGACTCTAAACCCAAAGTATTATCTGCAAGAAAACAGTTTGAACTTAAACCATATATTCCCACCTCTCTCCTGGACATCTTCAGTTTTATATTCCAAACAACATGTCCAAGTGGCACAATTAACATCCCCTGTACTTTTTTTTGCTTTTTTTTTTTATAAAAAATAAAGTGAAACAGAAAACTATGTTTTTCTTTTCAGCAAAGGAAATTCTCATGAATCTAATTGCTTGTGCAGAAATTTTACAAATTTTGCCCTCTTTTTCTTTCTCCCATATCCAATCTGACACCAATGCAGTTTCTGGAAACTCCTGAGTCCCCCCATATCCATCCAATACCCCTATCCTAGTACAAGTTCGCATCATCTTCCTTTCAGGCCACCTGAACAGCATCTTAAATGGATCCCCTGCTTCAGGTCTCACCCTCTGTTGTCCATTTTCCAGAAAATGACAACCAAATAAAGTTTTTAAAATCACATAGCCATTCTGCTTTAAAACTTTTCCTGCCCCCCATTATTCTCACCATGCAGTAGAAGCTCTTTCCCATCATATACAAGTTGCATGGATTAGGCCCTGCATACCACCTGTCTGAACTGGCTCCCACCACACTCTCGTTGCCCTCTTGCTTGTCTGCTGTGTTGCTTCTGTCCATTTTCTAGGTCTTTGTTCCTGCTGTTCTCTCTACAGTGTTCTTCTGTAGAATCTTCCCAAGGCGGGCTTATTTTCAACCTTCAGTGTTTGACACAATTAACGGATTTCTGTTTTTATTTTTTTTTTCCTTGTTAATTTTGTGTTCTGTTTACACCTCTAGAAAAGAAGTAGAGCCATAATAGATGTCTTGAATATTCTGTTCATCGATATATCCCAAATGCCAAGTGCAATGCCTACCAAACAGTAGATCCTGATATCCAACATCCCAGATCCCAAATAAATATTTGTGCTTGAATGAATGTGAGTTTCAGTGTTGTCTCTGCCAATAAGGATAATGACAGTCTCTTCTTCAAGATGCATTGGAGGTTAAGTGAGATAATGTTGCATATTAAACTGCTTTAGAGTTTATGTTGTCTTCTATTTCATTCCTTAGTGTTTGACAGTTTCTGGAACAATGTAAGTGCTTAATATAATCTGGACACATTTTTTTTTTAATTAGGAAAAAGAAATGTGCTTTGTTTCTAAAATTACACCACATGTCTGAATGTAAAAAAATGTTAAATCCTCATCTCCCAGCATTTTTATCATATTTAAAAGACTTCTAATTTTAGCCATATTTCTAAATAGCATCATTTTTGTTGGCTTTAATTTCAAAATCCAAAGCTTGCAATAAGCAGAGAAGGAACTCAATTAAGCATAGCCCATAGAGCAAATATTTAATTCCATTCTGATCACTCTGTCATTAATAGGGCAATCACCCAGAAATGGGGGGATTGATCATCAGCAATGGAATAATAATTGTGAAATAATAAAGAAAAAATAGTGCAAGACTACTAGAGTTTTTGAATCAGTGTTTATATCCACTAGTTACAGCTCATTAAAAAAAAAAAAAAAGTCTTCTCTCTGCCAGGATCAACAGTTCTTAGAATTTGACTAGATAAGAGGCACATTGTTCTTTTATTTGTAAGAAAAAGAAATTAGTTATAAAATGAGGGGCCCTGAAAAGATGAATAAATTAAATTAAAAAGCATTATGCAATTTAGTCATGGTATTAATTGCCCATCCTTGATAAATATTCATAGAATTAGCTCATTAAGTAATGGTAGTAAGCTTTAGTTTCTATATAGTATTCTTGTGCTTCTATATAGTATCTTGTGCTTTACAAATTAATTATATCATAAGAATAACACTATTTGATATAGTGATATGGGTAAAGCACTTACTGCTTAAATATTTTAAGCAGAAAGAACAGTAAAGCCTCCCCAAGGAAAGGAAAATAAACACCTATGATGTGTAGGTTTGTCTATATCATATTTTCCTTTTTAATCTTTAAAAAATTATAGGTAAGTCAGATTTGGTCCTACTCCATACATGTGAAACTCCAGGTTTTTAAAGACTCATTTAAGGCTACGTGGCTTGTCCAGAGGCAAGGCTGGGGTGAGTTGATGTGGAATGTCTGAAGTACTGAGTGGGGAATCATGGGGAGCTGGTGGATTAGGTATTTTCTATACGTAATTGCCCTCTGTTTTTATTGGAGTATAGTTGCTTTAAAAGTAACTTTGCAGTTGTGCTCGTTTCTGCTGTACGAGGAAGTGAATCAGCCTCACATATACATATATCCTCTCTTAAAATACCCCTCCAGTGTTCTCTATTCTGTAGAATTCTACACCTCAACAAAGAGAGTATTGTTATTATTTCACAGACAAGGGAGATCAAAGTTCAGAGAGGCCAGGGTGTTTGTTTGGCATCACACAGCTAACAAAGCAGAGGAGTCATCAGACTGAAATTCCAATACGGGCTCTAAACCTCATGTTCTTGGCAGCTCCGGTTGTGGGGGTAATAGTCATAACGGAGTCTTCACATGGTCCAAGTTCAAGTCCTTCAGTGACTTGTCAGCCATGTGACTTCATGCTGGTCCCTTAATCTCTTTGAGCTTATTTCCTTTCTTGCAGAAATGGAGAGAATAAACAATCTCCTTCCTGAAGTTGGTCAAGAGGATGAAATGAGATGATTTGTAGAAAGCTTAGCCTGGTGCCCCTCTCCTGCTAATGTTCAGTATACTTGAGTAACTATTATGCAAGTCACAGTCTCTGCTTTATGATTCCCAGGGTCACAGAATAAGGACATGAATTTCATAAAACACCTTCTGGCTTCAAATTTAACATCTCCTCACCAGCCATGAAATAGCCATATTTATTAGATAATATTATTTTGTCCTATTTTTCTGCTCTCTTATATATCTATTCTTGTGACAAAAGGAATGTTTCAAGGAGCAGTAGAAGCGGTTCCCAACATTCTCACTAAAGACACAGGAATAGTCTTAGAGCTCCTGGAATTCCCCCAAAAGACACAGATGTGAGCAGGGCTGAGGAACCCATTCAGCTCACAGGGGAAGATGGAGCTGGCCCGGAATCAGAACAATCAAGCATGGTGTGTTCCGGAGAAGTTTGCCACCATGCGAGAAAGAGGAGAAGTTTTGACAGTTTTTGACTAACAGCCTTGTGTTATTTTGAACTTTTGCTCCTGCTGCTCTGTGGGGAGGAGATGAAGAAAGCAAATGTTTATTCGCTTGGCTGCCTTTCTTACCGTCTTCAGAGGCTCCTCTCTCTGAGGTGAGTCTTTCAAGCACTGACATGAAAATAAAGCTGATGGACCTGGCAGCCCCTGCTGCCCACAGGGACAGAGGTGACACTCAGCAGTCTGGGGAGGGGAAGGAGAGTGAAGGGAGGCGCTCAGGCCTCTCCATGTCCCATCTGGATCTCAGTCATCATCCTGGTTCAAACCACGCTGACCTCAAGCCTGCACTACTGCAGCCTCCCACTTGACTCCCAGCTTCCAGACTTGCACACGATCATCTTTACAAAGCACACCTCAGATGAAGCCACTGCCTTGACTTTGCCTCTTTAAAGTCCTACTCTGGAAAAGCTGTATGGATTATATGATCAGCCCCTAAATATGGCCAACATGACCTAGAATGACTGACCAATGCTTTTCGCCTTATCAAAGCACTTCTTCCTAATACTCCAGAGCTGGTACTCTTCATTCTCTTATTGGAAAGTCCCAACTCCCTCCTGGAACTGGGCTTTTGCGTATACACCATTTCCTTTGTCTGAAAAGCACTCCGCCCTTGCTTTCTCTGTTGACTCCTCTTCATGCTCCCTTCTCAAAGAATAGCATGCCAGCACTCGAGACTGTGTCTCCCTGGATAGCTCCACTGGGCCAGAAGGGGTCTGTTATATGCTGCCCCATGCACTGTGCCTTCCTCTGGAAGCAGTTCAGTTGACGGTGCACACCAATCCGAGTCTAAGCAGAAAAACAAAGATCCAAACAAACAGCCAGAAATGTCTGCAGGTTTCAGAGGAGGAAATATAAAGTAGATAATTAGTTCCATGATTGATGGAGGAATTGAGAAACAAAACAATAGAAAGTGAGACAACCCAGATGTTAACACCCACAAGGAACTACTAGGAACCCTACATGGGAAAGACAAGAAGTGCTTTCACTTCACAAAGGAGATGCAGTCACTGCCAGAGGCAGAGAGGAGGGCAAATGCCCAGTTCCTCTCTTCTCCTGGCCTTCTAAACACATGCTACTAATATCCATCAGTCATACTGAGCCAGAACAGAAGCCCACAGGGCCAGGTACTGTCTAATACTCAGCAGACCAGGAAAGGGACAAAGTCCGGACATGAAGGCACCAAGACCCATTATCATCAGATATTGTTACAAATGTTTATTTTAGATATTGTTTTATTTAATATCAATTTCTTAGTCTATAGAGTTTGCCCCAGACTACAACTATTTGTGGTCACTATGGTAGTCACTCTTGCACAAAGCAGTTATTGAATGAGCAGTTTTGAAGGTATTCATCTGTTCACCCACTAGGGCCTTCTGTGGCTTGTGGTAAAGAATCTACTTGCTAATGCAGGAAGATCCCCTGGAGTAGGAAGTGATAATCTACTCAAGTATTCTTGCCTGGAGAATCCCATGGAGAGAGGAGCCTGGCAGGCTACAGCCCATGAGATCACAGAGTCAAACATGACTGAACGACTGAGCACAAAGGCACACTCGTTCACTAGGTATTGAGCAACTGCTCCATGCCAAACAGTCCGCAAAGCAGACCCCATCCCTGCTCTGATAGGCCTTCTATGTTAAAGGAGGGAGGAAGATAACAGATGAATAATCACATGAAAGTTAGAAAGAAAAAATGCAAAGAGCATTCTAGTTATAGGTTAAGTATGGGAATCCCTGGCTGAGGAGGGAATTCCAGGCAGAAGTGGGTAAAGCCTGGAGTGTAAGGAGGCAAGATGGTGGCAAAACAGCAAATGAGAGGACATCTGATGAGTTCAGGGTTATGGATTAGGGATAAGAGTTGGAAGACATTTGCTTCTGGCCTTGCAACCAATTTTACACTGAATGACAAGGAAAGGCCCTGAATGCATGAATAGTGTCAGTGGAGGAATTTAAAACTCAACATTCAAAAAACTAAGATCATGGCATCCGGTCCCATCACTCCATGGCAAATAGATGGTGAAACAATGCAAACAGTGACAGACTTTATTTTCTTGGGCTCCAAAATCCCTGCAGATGGTGACTGTAACCATGAAATCAAAAGGCACTTACTCCTTAGAAGAAAAGTTATGACTAACCTAGACAGCATATTAAAAAGCAGAGAAATTACTTTGCCAACAAATGTCCATCTAGTCAAAGCTATGTTTTTTCCAGTGGTCATGTATGTACGTGAGAGTTGGACTATAAAGAAAGCTGAGTGCCGAAGAATTGACGCTTTTGAACTGCAGTGTTGAAGAAGACTCTTGAGAGTCCCTTGGACTGCAAGGAGATCCATCCAGTTAATTCTAAAGGAAACCAGTCCTAAATAGTCATTGGAAGGGTGGTTGCTAAAGCTGAAGCTCAAATATTTTGGCCATCTGATGTGAGGAACTGACTCATTGGAAAAGACCCTGATGCTGGGAAAGATTGAAGGCAGGAGGAGAAGGGGACGACAGAGGATGATGTGGTTCGATGGCATCACCGACTCAATGGTCATGAGTTTGAGTAAGCTCTGGGAGTTGGTGATGGACAGGGAAGCCTGGCATGCTGCAGTCCATGGGGTTGCAGAGTAGGACACAGCTGAGAGAGTGAACTGAACTGACTGAAGGGATAAATGCTAGACTGGTACCCAATCCTAGTGAAAGTGAAGTGGCTCAGTCGTGTCCGACTCTGTGCGACCCATAGCGCCTCTGTCCATGGGATTCTCCAGGCAAGAATATTGGAGTGGGGTTCCATTTCCTTCTCCAGGGGATCTTCCTGACCCAGGGATTGAACCCAGGTCTCCCACATTGCAGGAAGAACCTTTAACCCAATCCTAAAGGAATCATAAAAGTTTTAGGAAATCTCAATTCAGCCCAGCCCACCTCATCCATTAACTCTTGCATTTGCTGAGGCCTCCACAGGTCTGAATCTCCAAGACATTCAGAAATATCTGCTAAGAGGATTAAAGAGGAATAGTGTCTCCTGATAATCTAGAGACAGAAGAAGAGCCATGAGAAGGAAGAAGGAATTAGCAATTTGGATTATGTACCAGGTGGTTTTCTATCCACTGATTTTTAAATTTTGCTACATCATTGCAAGTAATATACCTTCAGGTTTCAGGTTAGAATATTGAAGTGCAGCAAGTTTACGAGACTGTACATTGGAACCTAGACTCACTGGTTAATGATCATTACATGCTGTACACTATGACACTATTATATCTTACTGAATTTTGGCAACACCCTTTGGGGCAGATGATTGAGACAACCACAGGGAAAGATTAAAGACAGAATTTTATAAAAAAAATAAAAAGTAAAAGAACGATAGACATTGAAAAGAGGGAAAAATAAAACAGCATAACTGAGTTAACAGTTTCAAGATAATCCATTTATTTACTAAAAATTAATAATGGTTGTTTTGACTAAAGCATTTGAAACTCCTATATATACCCACAAAAAGTATTTGCAAGTATCCTTGTGGTTTTTCTTAAATGATGACTATACACCATGCATTTACTTGGTAAATTGTTAGTTTGAAGATGCTTCAAAGTTAAGAACTGTTATGCTTACTTTCTGTATGAGGAAATGCAGGTACAGAGAGTTAAATAGATTTGTTAGGTTCATAGGACTAGAAAAGAAATACTGGAATTTTGATGTGGTGTCCAGAAGTGCTCTTGAACCTTGCCCAGATCAGATCAAAGGGGCTGCAGGAGGAGCAGGCAATCAGAAAAGATGGATATTAAGATTGGAAAACGGGGGATTTCTTTTTTTAGGAGCAGGGCTTTAACTGGGCTTGACCATCAAATTCTCAGTGAATTCACTGATGCTAGACGATTGTCAACCTCTTCTTCATCATACATTTTCTCTTCCTATTTTGTTCTCAGTGAAGGAGAAACTTGACTCTTATTTTCATATTTGATGACTTAATAATTATTGCCAATTTTCCGTATCTGTGATAATGCACAGATTCTCTAGAAAGAATGATTGTGTGTTTATTATTCTTCACAAGGGCTTTCCTGTACTCTGTCATTGTTTTTTTCTTTTTTCTTTTTTTTTTATTTTTTAAATTTTAAAATCTTTAATTCTTACATGCGTTCCCTTTTTTCTTTTTTCTTTCATGGAATGTGGTGTTCTTAGACTAGACTTCAATCCTCTGCATATTAAAAGGAAATAGCAGCACCCACAGAATTATTATGAGGATCATACATGACAAAATACTTTAAAAAGTTTATTTAATACTAGGTCTAGGTCTCAGCATTTTGTACTTCTCAGTTCATTTGATTTACAGAGCCCTCTGCAGTGGAGGCAAAGCAAACTTAAATAAATTCTCAAGAGACAAATAGGTAGCAAGCCCAGAGTTGATATTCAAAGTCAGGAGTTTGATGTCCTTGCCCTTCAGTTCTGGGCAATGTTGCGTCCTTATAAGTAGAACAATACATGCAAAGGCTTCTAACACTGAAGTCATTTCATGAGATGTCACAATTGTGACAACTGTGCTTTTCTCTGTGGATGAACAACTTAGACTTTACCAAAAAAGTTTTTGAAAATCTCTAGTTGCAGGCCTGTTTGTCATTTGATCTTGGACATTTTAAGCAACTTGCCATTTCTGAGCATCATTATTTTTAATTTATTGATTCTTATCTATAAAATAGTTAATAATACTGGCAACAAAGTAATTGTTGATAATCAAATTGGATAATTTTGAGTCAAAATACTTTGGAAAATATTTTATTAATAATATCAGTTCAGTTCAGTCACTCATTTGTGTCCGACTCTTTGTGACCCCATGAATCACAGC
Organism: Capra hircus; assembly: GCF_001704415.2. Classification (NCBI taxonomy): domain Eukaryota; kingdom Metazoa; phylum Chordata; class Mammalia; order Artiodactyla; family Bovidae; genus Capra; species Capra hircus. The sequence continues at coordinate 107,398,393 of NC_030813.1, forward strand.
ATGCAAGCCCTCCCTGTCCATAACCAATTCCTGGAGTTCACTCAAACTCACATCCATCGAGTCAGTGATGCCATCCAGCCATCTCATCCTCTGTCATCCCCTTCTCTTCCTGCCCCTAATCCCTTCCAGCATCAGAGTCTTTTCCAATGAGTCAACTCTTCCCATGAGGTGGCCAAAGTACTGGAGTTTCAGCTTCAGCATCATTCCCTCCAAAGTAATCCCAGGGCTGATCTCCTCCAGAATGGACTGGTTGGATCTCCTTGCAGTCCAAGGGACTCCCAAGAGTCTTCTCTAACACCACAGTTCAAAAGCATCAATTCTTTGGTGCTCAGCTTTCTTCACAGTCCAACTCTCCCATCCATATATGACCACTGGAAAAACCATAGCCTTAAACATCAATTACTTCTTGTTAAAACTTACAATTTCTTTTTTTTTTTCAACCTTTATTTTTTTAATATAAATTTATTTATTTAATTGGAGACTGATTAATTTACAATATATAATTTCTAATTGTTATCCCCATCATTATAAAGCCAACATATGTCATGCCAATCCTGCCTCCATTGGTCTTGGATTTTTGTTTTAATAAATCCTTATAACATTTCCTGCCTGCCATCTAACCCACTCCATGACCTGATTTCAAACTTCTTTTCACCTTCATATTTATTGCTTTTGCTCATGCACTGGGTTCTAGGCTAACATGGCTCCCAATATTTATTTGCAGCTTCCCCTCTTCCTTATTTTTGATCACATTTTTTTTCCTGAAACTGATTGGCTTTTCCTTTTTTTCTTGCTTGTCCAAATTCAATAGAGTGTTATGATTAAATTCATGAATTCTGTGGTCTGTCTACATTTAAATTCTGCTGAGGAGCTCACTCCCTGTGTAATTGTGTATATATTCTTAACGTCTTTCGGCTTCAGTCCTGTTATGGTCTGATGTTTTTTCCCCTCCAAGTTCACATGCTGCATTCCTAAGGCTCTTTGCAATGGTGTTAGGAGGTAGGCCTTTGGGAGGTGATTAGATCATAAGGGTGGAGCCTTCATAAATGATATTAGTGCCCTTATGAAAGGGACCCTACAGAGCCTCCTTTCTGCTTCCATCCTGTGAAGATAAAACCAGAGGTCTGAGACCCAAAAGAGAGCTCTCGCTTGACCATGCTGGCATCCAGCTCTCAGACTTCTGTTCTCCATAACTGTGAGAAATGAATATCTCTTGTTTATAAGCCACCCTCTCTCTGGTATTTTGTTACATCAGCCCAAATGAACTAAGTCAAGTGCCCTTAACTTATAAAGTAAGTACCTATTCACTGGGTTTTAATGAAGATTAAATATCTGAAATCTACAGAACAGACTTAAAATATTACTTCACATATAGTAGATGTTAAATAGTTATTATAACAATAATAATAATTAGAAATAATCATTATTTGAGATCCAGATCACATTACTTGTCTTCTGAGAAACATGTATGCAGTTCAAGAAGCAACAGTTAGAACCAGACATGGAAGAATGGACTAGTTCAAAACTGGGAAAGGAGTATCTCAAAGCTATATATTGTCACCCTGTTTATTTAACCTATATGCAGAATACATCATGAGAAATGCCAGGATGGATGAAACACAAGTGAGATTTAAGATTTCAGGGAAAAATATTAATAACCTCAGATACACAAATGACACCACCATTATGGCAGAAAGTATAGAGGAGTTAAAGAGCCTCTTGATGAAGATGAGAAAGGATAGTGAGAAAGATGGCCTAAAACTCAACATTCAAAAAATGAAGATCATGACATCTGATCCCATCACATCATGGCAAATAGACTGGGAAACAATGGAAACAGTGAAAGACATTATTTTGGGGGGGCTCCAGAATCACTGCAGATGGTGACTTCAGCCATGAAATTAAAAGATGCTTGTTCCTTGGAAGGAAAGTTATGACAGACGTCATATGTATGTGCTTAATTGCTCAGTCATGTCTGACTCTTTGTGACCCCAGAGAAGCCCAGCTTCTCTGTCCATGGGGATTCTCCAGGCAAGAATACTGGATTGGATTGCCATGCCCTCTTCCAGGGGATCTTCCCAATACAGAAATCAAACCCAGAAATCAAACTCCCACATTGTAGGCGGATTCTTTACTGTCTGAGCCACCAGTGAAGCACATGACAAACCTAGAGAGCATATTTAAAAGCAGAGACATTGCTTTGATGACAAAGGTACGTACAGTCAAAGCTATGGTTTTTCTAGTAGTCATGTATGGATATGAGAGTTGGACCATAAAGAAGAATGAGTGCCGAAGAACTGATGTTTTTGAACTGTGGTATTAGAGAAGACTCTTGAGAGTCCCTTGACCTGCAAGCAGATCAAACCAGTCATTCTGAAATGAAATCAATCCTGAATATTCATTGGAAGGACTGATTCTGAAGCTGAAGCTCCAATACTTTGTCCACCTGATACGATGGATTGACTCATTGGAAAAGACCCTGATGCTGGGAAAGATTGAAGGCAGGAGGAGAAGGGGGTGACAGAGGACAAGATGGTTGGATAGCATCACCAACTCAATGGACATGAGTTTGAGCAAACTCCGGAAGATGGTGAAGGACAGGGAAGCCTGACATGCTGCAGTCCATGGTGTTGCAAAGAGCTGGACATGACTGAGCAACTGAACAACAGCATTGGAAATCCAACTCCTGCTCAATGCGTTAGTTCATAATAAACATTCTAGCATAATTTCTCTTCCCATAGCACATCACTGAACTTTCTGTAAGACTTTTTTTTTTTTTTTAACTGAAGATCCCTCACCTGGGATTGCAGATTATTGCAGATATATTCATAGTCAGTAAGTTATTCAGTCATCAATTAGTCAGAATAGTTATCTAGGGGTCACCTATGTGGCTGATACTTTGGGCAATAAATATTCAACATAGATGCAGAAAGACAAAATCCTTGCCTACTTAAAATATTCACTATATTCGTGTTAGTCGCATCTGACTCTGTGTGATCCCATGGACTGTAGCCCACCAGGTTCCTCTGTCCTTGGATTCTCCAGGCAAGAATACTGGAGCATGTAGCCATTTCCTTTTTCAGGGGATCTTCCCTAACCAGGGATCAAGCCTGGGTCTCCTGCATTGCAGGTAGAGTCTTTATCATCTCAGCCACCAGGAAAGCCCTATGGGACAGCCTCTAAAAGAAGGGACTGTAGATGATTTGTGAATAACAAGAAGTAGCGAGCTATGTAGAAATCCATGAGAAGATCAGACAATGTAGAGAGGCAAAAAATGCAAATGTTTTGAGTCAAATATTCACTTGGGTTGTTTGGGAGATAAAGAAAGTGTCTAGTGTGTTGGCATGGGGTGAAAAGGGTGGAGATTAGCAGGAGGTGGGTTAGGAGAGACAGAAGGGGGCAAGATCATACATAGAATCCCTGGTGGTGATAATGATTTTAGATTTTATCTTACTAGAAAGCCATTAAAGAGCTTTGTGTGGGAGAGAAACATTGTTGGAGTTACAGTGAGAAAAAGTCATTTTGGCTAGTAGGTTTAGAATGGCTTATAGAATCTGGGGTGTTATCACAGTGCTTCAGATGTGGAAAGACTAAGGCTTATTCTAGATTTAAATGGTAAATTTGACAAATTCATAATTTGCCATTTCTTCTACTTCTACTAAATTGTAATGCAATATTTATTAACTTACTATTTGTCCCCAAGATGACTAGCACTCAAACTTGCATATAGTATACACGACTACTCTCCTATAATGAAGTAATACAGCATGAAGAAGTTAAAGCTGGAAAATGTAGGTGAAAACAGGCAAGACACCTGCTTTATCTTATCAAAATATTCAAGAGACAGAAGGAAAAAACAAGCTGCTCAGTAACTCTTAACTGCTTCTATTTTTATCATTGCAAAAAAATTATGCACATCAAACATAAAATGTGCTTGTCAGCAAATCTATCACATTTTCAACTTTTTCACAGAGCAGCTGATATACAAAGCTCTTGGTCGTTTGCCACAAAGACTTTTAAATGACTGACTTTTGGCAAAGGCCAAAAAAATAATCACATGAACTCTGCTGTCTTCCAAAGATCAAGTCTGCTTCATGCCAGCTTGGAGAGAAAATTAAATATATAGCCAGAGATTTGATATTCTCTAGGAAGTCTAAATTTAGGAAGAAAATATCCTGAGGTGAAGAGACAGAAATCCACATTTCATCTCATTATATTTTCCCCCAAAGGGTTCTTCCTTTTGTGTTCCTTGTTGAGTGGTGGTTAAAAACCCAGCTTGTGAGGCAGTGACCTTAATGCCATTTACTATCTGCTTGACCTTGGCCAAGTTAATTGGCTTTTTGGAGCCCCAGGTTCACAATGTGCATGTAAAGTTGATAACATATTGATTGTAATGATAACAGTCAATATTTGTTTAGTGTATACTCTCTTCCAGAGGCCATTCTAATACTCTACATATGTTAAATCTTTTATAGTTATAACAGTATCATGATGGTTTAGTTGTTAAGGCTTGTCTGAATTTTATGGCCCATGGACTGTAGCCCACCAGGCTCTTCTGTCTGTGGGATTTCCCAGGCAAGAATACTGAAGTGAGGTGTCATTTTCTTCCCTAGGGGATCTTCCTGATGCAGGGATTGAACCTGCATCTCCTGCAATGCAGGTGGTTTCCTGCATCACAGGCGGACTCATTACCATTGTACCACCAGGGATTCCGAACAACAGCATGAGGCAGTACTAAAATTATGCTCTGTTTCAAAAATGAGAAAATCTTGGTACTGAGGTAGGAGGAGAGGAAGTTTATATCACTTATCCAATAAGTTGCAGGGTCTAGATTCAAAGCCATGATTTATGGCTTAAAAACCTGAGATATTCTCTGCTGACTGTCTACTGTCTTTATCTATTATGATGCACTGCTACAGAAAGATCCAGACTACAAAGTTCTTGTAAAGTTTTAATAAGATGGTATATGTAAGGCAATCAGACCTGTGCCTGGTATAGAACAAGCATTTAATAGCTATTATTTTTCATACGTAAAGAGCAAGAGTAAGTGACATCTATATAGGTACATAAAGCAAAACTTCCATATAAAAAAATATATTTATTGAATACCTAATGTATGTCACACACTGTTTCGAGTGCTTTGTCATCATAAAGAACAAAAGATACAAAAATACAGCAGTTGCATGGCTAACATTATAGTGAAAGAAAAAGGATTCCACAGTAAATAGTAATTGTAGTAAGTAAATTACATTATGTGTTGGGATGCAATAAGAGCTACAGAAAAAATAAATAAATAAATAAGAGGAGAATGAATAAAGACAATCTTAAAAGCCAGGTTAGTGGTGGGTGAGTGTTAGTCTGAAATTGTTTAAAGGGTAGTTGAGATCAGCCTCACTGCCTGGGTCCAATTTGAGGCTGATGAAGATAAGAAAATTTGGGATTTATATCCGTAGGAAGAGTGTTCCAAGCAGCAGGATAGCCAGAGCTGAAGTTCTAAGCAGGGGTTTTGAAAAGAGAAAGCTGAGGTGTTTGAAGTGGAGTGAGTCTAGGACAGGAGTAGCTGATAAATAGGTAAGGTCATAGGGAACCTGTCATGTAGAGTTTGAGCACGTTGGCTGTTATTTTTAGTAAAATTAAATTTGAGCAGAACCATCCTAATGGGACCCTCCAATATATAAAAGTCTTCTGATGTTTCTAATATCTTGTTTGTGGGAAAAAACTTTCAACTTCCTAGAACTTCCCTGAGTTCCAAAGGGCAGATTCAAATAGTCACTAATTAGAGGAGAGAGGGAACATGGGAACAAAGGAAAGGCTATCAGGAAACAACGGTGCAGCAATGAAACAGGGCCCCAGTTCCTCGTCAAGGGGTGCACGCAACAATCTGATGCATACCTCTACTTCTTCTGCAGTAACTGAGGCCACCACCCAGGTGCCGGATGGTAGCTTCAGGCTGAGCACAAGTACATAGACACCTTCTGTTGGAACCAGGAGGCTGATGATTGAGATTCCTGGGAAGCCACACTGTAACTTCCCCACCAACAAATCTGAGGACTGTTCCACACCCGGAAGTACCCCCAACATAAATATTGGCTGCAAAAGCTCTTTCCCAATACCCATCAGGGAGTTTGAGCTGCCCATGGTTGCTGCTCAGTTCAGTTCAGTCACTCAATCGTGTCCGACTCTTTGCAACCTCATGAATCACAGCACGCCAGCCCTCCCTGTCCAACACCCGAAGTTTATTCAAACTCATGTCCGTTGAATCGGTGATGCCATACAGCCATCTCATCCTCTGTTGTCCCCTTCTCCTCCTGCCCCTGATGCTTTCCGGCATGAGTCTTTTTCAATGAGTCAACTCTTCCCATGAGGTGGCCAGAGTACTGAAGTTTCAGCTTCAGCATCAGTCCTTCCAATGAACACCCAAGACTGATCTCCTTCAGAATGGACTGGTTGGATCTCCTTGCAGTCCAAGGGACTCTCAAGAGTCTTCTCCGACACTGCACTTCAAAAACATCAATTCTTCAGTGCTCAGCCTTCTTCACAGTCCAACTCTCACATCCATACATGACCACTGGAAAGACCATAACCTTGACTAGATGAACCTTTGTTAAGTAACGTCTTTGCTTTTCAATATGCTATCTAGGTTGGTCATAACTTTCCTTCCAAGGAGTAAGCATCTTTTAATTTCATGGCTGCAATCACCATCTGTAGGGATTTTGGAGCCCCCCAAAATAAAGCCTGACACTGTTTCCACTGTTTTCCCATCTATTTCCCATGAGGTGATGGGACCAGACGCCATGATCTTCATTTTCTGAATGTTGAGCTTTAAGCCAACTTTTTCACTCTCCTCTTTCACTTTCATCAAGAGGCTCTTTAGTTTTTTGTCACTTTCTGCCATAAGGGTGGTGTCATCTGCATATCTGAGGTTATTGATATTTCTCCCGGCAATCTTGATTCCAGCTTGTGCTTCTTCCAGTCCAGCGTTTCTCATGATGTACTCTGCATAGAAGTTAAATAAACAAGGTGACAATATACAGCCTTGACATACTCCTTTTCCTATTTGGAACCAGTCTGTTGTTCCATGTCCAGTTCTAACTGTTGTTTCCTGCCCTGCATACAGGTTTCTCAAGAAGCAGGTCAGGTGGTCTGGTATTCCTATTTCTTTCAGAATTTTCCAATTTATTGTGAGCCACACAGTCAAAGGCTTTGGCATAGTCAATAAAGCAGAAATAGATGTTTTTCTGGAACTCTCTTGTTTTTTCTATGATCCAGCAGATGTTGGCAATTTGATCTCTGGTTCCTCTGCCTTTTCTAAAACCAGCTTGAACATCTGGAAGTTCATGGTTCACATATTGCTGAAGCTTGGCTTGGAGAATTTTGAGCATTACTTTACTAGCATGTGAGATGAGTGCAACTGTGTGGTAGTCTGAGTATTCTTTGTCATTGCCTTTCTTTGGGAATGGAATGAAAACTGACCTTTTCCCGTCCTTGGCCACTGCTGAATTTTCCAAATTTGCTAGCATATTGAGTGCAGCACTTTGACAGCATCATCTTTCAGGATTTGAAATAGCTCAACTGGAATTTCATCACCTCCACTAGCTTTGTTCATAGTGATGCTTTCTAAGGCCCACTTGACTTCACATTCCAGGATGTCTAGCTCTAGGTGAGTGATCACACCATCGTGATTATCTTGGCCGTGAAGATCTTTTTTGTACAGTTTTTCTGTGTATTCTTGCCACCTCTTCTTAATAACTTATGTTTCTGTTAGGTCCATACCATGATCTCTGCTAGTCCCTGAAGTAAAACTTTCCTCATTCCAATGTTTCCATTTGGCCTCACTGTGCCTCATACACATGAATTTGGTTTTAATAATAAAATGAAAAGACAATGAAATGTTTGGGATAAAGAAATGGCATGATTGGATTTAATGTGTAATCAGTCTGTCTATTGTGTTTGAAACCTAGCAGGACCCTGTGGAATCCTAGTGTCCATGCATGGTGAACACAAGCTCAGTTGTGTTTGAGTTTTTGTGATCATATAGCCCCCAGGATCTTCTGTTCATGGGATTTTCCTGGCAAGAATATTGGAGTGGGTTGTCATCTCTTCTTCCATGGGATATTCCCAACCCAAGGATCAAATCTGAGTTTCCTGCATGGCAGGCAGATTCTTTACTACTGAGCTACAAGGGAGGCCCTTGGAGCCTGGACATAGATTCAAATCATGGGTGGGTGGAGATGAAGTGACAAGGGAGGAGGAATCAAGAAGCAATAGTGCAGCCTTAGGACAGGGTCCTGGTTTTGCTTCAAGGGATACACGGAACAATATCTTTGAACTCTTCTGTAAAACTAAGTTCAGTAGCTCAGTCGTGTCTGACTCTGTGACCGCAGAACTGCAGCACGCCAGGCTTCCCTTTCCATCACCAACTTCCAGAGCTTGCTCAAACTCATGTCCACAGAGTTGGGGATGCCATCCAACCATTTCATCCTCTGTCGTTCCCTTCTTCTTTCACCTACAATCTTTCCCAGAATCACGGTCTTTGAATGAGTCAGTTCTTTGCATCGAGTGGTCAAAGTATTGGAGCTTCAGCTTCAACATCAGTCCTTCCAGTGAATATTCAAGACTGATTTCTTTTAGAACTGATTGGTTGGATCTCCTTGCAGTCCAAAGGACTCTCAAGAGTCTTCTCCAGCACGACAGCTCAGAAGCATCAATTTTTCAGCACTCAGCTTTCCTTATAGTCTAACTCTCACATCTATACATGAGTACTGGAAAAACCATAGCTTCGACCAAATGGGCTTTTGTTGGCAAAGTAATGTACCTGCTTTTTAATATGCTGTCTAGGTTGGTCATAGCTTTTCCTCCAAGGAGCAAGTGTCTTTTAATTTCATGGCTGCAGTCACCATTTGCAGGGATTTTGGAGCTCCGCCACCCCTTCAAAGGAAAAAAAAAAAAAAAAAAAAACCTCTCAGTTTCAATTCTTTCCCCATCTATTTGCCATGAAGTGATGGGACCAGATGCCATGATCTTATTTTTCTGAATGTTGAGTTTTAAGCCAACTTTTTCACTCTCTTTCACTTTCATCAAGAGGTTCTTAGTTCTTCTTCACTTTCTGCCATAAAATTCTGTAGAACTAAAACCCCCATTAAATGAAAGATGTTAGCATTCTTCATTCCAGAGAAGATCAAAGTTTGGTAACCTCAGTAAACTCATCAGGAGACTACTTGAGGCCAAACTAAAGGACCACAGGCCGTGCATACACCATGATCCTTATCAATAACCCCACCCTTGAACTATTGCTATAAAACTCCTTACCAAATCCTCACCAGTAGGAATGCACAGCTTTTGAGGCATAAGCCTGCTGTGCCCCATCTTTACCTGGCAAAGCAATAAAGCTGTGCTTTTCTACTTTACCCAATACTCTGCCTTTAAAATTTTATTCAGCACCATTGCAAAGAGGCTGAGCACCCAGGAGAACAATTAGAACAGTCTTTAGAGTAGTAATCTACTGAGAGATGATGGTGGCTCAGGTCAAAATCAGTAGTGAAAGAAGTAGAACGGCAGAGTTCTGGATATGCTCTGAATATAGTGCCAAAAGGAATTTCTGGAGGATTGAATATAGGGTGTGAAATGTGAGTCAGTGGTTATGCTAAAGGTTTTGGTGTGAGCATCTGGAAGTAAGTGATTATCATCATCTGAGGTGGGCAAGGTGATGGGTAAAGCAGATTTGGGGACAATCCTTGGCCTTTTTCCTTCCACATCATATATAGTCAGTCATAATCCACAAAAATAAGAAAACTAGTAATCACAAGGGCTTCCCAGGTGGCTCAGTGGTAAAGAATCCATCTGCCAGTGCAGAAGATTCCTGGGTCAGGAAGATTCCCTTGGGAAAGAAATGGCAACCCACTTCGGCATTCTTGCCTGGGAAATCCTAGACAGAGGAGCCCCGTGGGTTACATTGCATGGGCTCTCAATGCATCAGACACGACTTATCAAATATACAACAATAAACAACAACAATAACAAACTAATAAACTTATCTAACATTCATTTAAAGTATATTTTATTTATTTTCTTTGCAAAGCATTTTATTTGAATGACCTCATTTAGTGCTGATAATAAATCATATAGTTTTTATTATCTGCATGTTTACAGATACAGAAAACTAAAGCCAGTGAGATTAAAAAAAAAAAAAAAACTTGCTGAAGGTGACACAGACATTTTATATCAAAGCTGGGACATAAATTCTAAAGTCAGCCTTTAAACTCTAAAGGCCAAGATCTTGACAGCTATGGGAAATAAATATGCGTATGTAATTCTCTTACATCCTTCTAAATTCCTTTTACTATTGTTTTGGTTCATACTCCTTCACCATTCTTTGACAAAGCTAAAGCAATAGTCTCATATCTGACACCCCTTCCTCTAATTTTGCATTCTGTATATAATTAGAACAGAGATCTTCATAAAAACTTCTAAATTAATCACATCATACCTTCACTCAGATCCTTCAATGCTTCCACATTATCTACAGAATAGAATAAAATGCCTTACCAATTTACCCAAACTTCATGGCGGACACAGTTGCTCATAAAACAACCCTTTCCATCCTTGCAAGAGAACCTTCATTTTGGCAATGTGCCCAGGCCCATGGAACTAAGCTTGATCAGTTAATGACAACCATTGTTATTGCAACAGTAATTACCTGTAACTAGTTTGGGGGTGACCAGGTAGCCCTCTTCTTGTTAATGAAGCAAGAATAGGGTGGCTAAACAGAATACATGGTGTCCCATGAAACCCTAAATTCAGGTAAATAACAAATTAATTTTTAGTATAAGGATGCCCAGAATATTATACAAAACACAGTTTATTATTTATCTGAAATTAATATTTAATTATCTCGCATTTTTATTTTCTAAATTTGGCAATTGTGAAAAAAAGGAGAAACTACTGAAAGCTTATGTATATATCTTCTCTCTCTTCCAAAATAAAGGAGAAATTGAAGAGGGTTGGTTTACTCCCACTTTTGCCCTTATGGGACATTTTTCTGGGGCACTCTAATGATACTCGTTGCTATGGCAGCCAAATTGCAATAATGAAGGAGAAGACAAGAGAATGTCAAACATTCGAACCCAGTGCCCTAATGTCTTTGAGCTATTGAACCAAATCTGAAGCTACTTACTTCCAGACACTAATTAGAAGTCTCTGTTGCTTAATACTCTATGAAGCTAGCTGTCTATCACTTGCCACTGGTGGCATCTTAAATGATGAAGGCAGTTTATGATCTAGCCTCTATTTGTTTCTTTGTCCCACTTTCACTTTAACCAAATCTGAGACTTTCAAATAAGAGAGTGCATCTTCTAGCCTTTTCAAATTATTTTTAATCCCAGAACATATTAAGTTCACACACCTGGACTTTTATAAAAGATAAAAATATGTTTCCCTCCTCTGACATAGATCTTGATCACTCTGATCATCTCCCACCTGCCACTCATTCTTTAAAAATTTAATCAAATATTTTAGTGTATTTATTTTGCCTACAAACCTATTAACTCATTCACCACATATTTAGTGAATGCATACAATGGTTTGGTCCATGTGATACATCCTCAGAACAGAGTGAAGAATATAAACACTGTAATTACTTTCAGTAAGTTCACAGTCTGCTAGGGCACCCAGGCTTCAAAGAAATAATCATGCCAAGATTTATTCAAGCTAAATGGTGACAAAAATTATCCAGTTCAGTTCGGTCGCTCAGTCGTGTCCAACTCTTTGCAACCCCATGAACTGCAGCACGCCATGCCTCCCTGTCCATCACCAGCTCCAGGAGTCTACCCAAACCCATGTCCATTGAGTCGGTGATGCCATCCAACCATCTCATCCTTTGTCGTCCCCTTCTCCTTCAAATGAGTCTTTTCAAATGATTCAACTCTTCACATCAGGTAGCCAAAGTATCGGAGTTTCATCTTCAACATAAGTCTTTCCAATGAACACCCAGGACTGTTTTTTTTCAGTATTAAAACAGAAAAAGAAAGCATGTAAGAGAACAAATCAGGGTTAATTTAAAAGGAATTAGAGGAGGGGTCAATCAGAGTTTCTCTGAAGAAGGTGCATTTATGTACACTGGTTAAGGGAGGTACAGAATTGCCATATGCCAAGGAATGTGGACAATGTCTTGAGATTAGACTTTCTTGTCTTGAGAATGGGCTTTGCTGGTGGCTCAGATAGTAAAGAATCCACCTGCAATGCAAGAGATCTTAGTTTGATCCCTGGTCACCATGATCTCCTGGAGAAGGGAAAGGAATGGCTACCCACTCCAGCATTCTTGCCTGGAGGATTCCATGGACAGAGGAGCCTCATGGTCTACAATCCATGGGGCTGCAAAGAGTCAGACATGACTGAGCTACTAATATTTTCACTTTTCACTTTTCTTGAAACTTGAAAAGGCACGGAAGTGAAGTCTCATCTAGAACCTCCAGAAAGGGTACAGTCCCACCAATACACTGACTTTAGCTTCTTGAGACCCACTTCAAACTCCTGACCCTCAGAGCTGTAAGATAATACAGTTATAAGCATCGGAATGTAGAGTTCCAAAGAATAGCAAGAAGAGATAAGAAATACTTCTTCAGCAATCAATGCAAAGAAATAGAGGAAAAGAACAGAATGGGAAGACTAGATCTCTTCAAGAAAATTAGAGATACCAAGGGAACATTTCATGCAAAGATGGGCTCAATAAAGGACAGAAATGGTATGGACTTAACAGGAACAGAAGATATTAAGAAAAGGTGGCAAGAATACACAGAACTGTACAAAAAAGATCTTCATGGCCTGGATAATCACGATGGTGTGATCACTCATCTAGAGCCAGACATCCTGGAATCTGAAGTCAAGTGGGCCTTAGAAAGCATCACTATGAACAAAGCTAGTGGAGGTGATGGAATTCCAGTTGAGCTATTTCAAATCCTGAAAGATGATGCTGTCAAAGTGCTGCACTCAATATGCCAGCAAATTTGGAAAACTCAGCAGCGGGCACAGGACTGGAAAAGGTTAGTTTTCATTCCAATCCCAAAGAAAGGCAATGCCAAAGAATGTTCAGACTACCACACAATTGCACTCATCTCACATGCTAGTAAAGTAATGCTCAAAATTCTCCAAGCCAGGCTTCAGCTATACATGAACTGTGAACTCCCTGATGTTCAAGCTGGTTTTAGAAAAGGCAGAGGAACCAGAGATCAAATTGCCAACATCTGCTGGATCATGGAAAAAGCAAGAGAGTTCCAGAAAAACATCTATTTCTGTTTTATTGACTATGCCAAAGCATTTGACTGTGTGGATCACAATAAACCATGGAAAATTCTGAGAGAGATGGGAGTACCAGACCACCTGATATGCCTCTTGAGAAACCTGTATGCAAGCCAGGAAGCAACAGTTAGAACTGGACATGGAACAACAGCCTGGTTCCAAATAGGAAAATGGTACTTCAAGGCTGTATATTGTTACCCCGCTTATTTAACTTCTATGCAGAGTACATCATGAGAAACGCTGGACTGGAAAAAACACAAGCTGGAATCAAGATTGCCAGGAGAAATATCAATAACCTCAGATATGCAGATGACACCACCCTTATGGGCAGAAAGTGAAGAGGAGCTAAAAAGCCTCTTGATGAAAGTGAAAGAGGAGAGTGAAAAAGTTGGCTTAAAGCTCAACATTCAGAAAATGAAGATCATGGCATCTGGTCCCATCACTTCATGGGAAATAGATGGAGAAACAATAGAAACAGTGTCAGACTTTATTTTGGGGGGCTCCAAAATCACTGCAGATTGTGACTGCAGCCATGAAATTAAAAGATACTTACTCCTTGGAAGAAAAGTTCTGACCAACCTAGATGGCATATTCAAAAGCAGAGACATTACTTTGCCGACTAAGGTCCGTCTGGTCAAGGGTATGGTTTTTCCTGTGGTCATGTATGGATGTGAGAGTTGGACTGTGAAGAAGGCTGAGCACTGAAGAATTGATGCTTTTGAACTGTGGTGTTGGAGAAGATTCTTGAGAGTCCCTTGGACTGCAAGGAGATCTAACCAGTCCATTCTGAAAGAGATCAGCCCTGGGATTTCTTTGGAAGGAATGATGCTAAAGCTGAAAGTCCAGTACTTTGGCCACCTCATGCGAAGAGTTGATTCATTGGAAAAGACTTTGATGTTGGGAGGGATTGGGGGCAGGAGGAGAAGGGGACGACAGAGGATGCGATGGCTGGATGGCATCACTGACTCGATGGACGTGAATCTGAGCGAACTCTGGGAGTTGGTGATGGACAGGGAGGCCTGGCATGCTGCAATTCATGGGGTCGCAAAGAGTCAGACACAACTGAGCAACTGAACTGAACTGAACTGTTCCGAGTTTCTAAGCATGTAGTGATTTGTCATAGCAGCATCTATGGCCATACTATCCTAAACATAGTCTATCTTTTCTGCAGCAATTGGAAAACAGTATGCCTGGGTATCAGCTGCGTCCACCACATAAGAGTAACTGTAAGGATTACTGGGTAGAGCAGGGGAGTGTTGCACTTATCTGCAGGGCCCAAGGAATTTTCATGAGGTTTAAAACAGGTATGACATGGTTGGAGTTATGATTAAAAGGTCTATCCTATCTAATGGATGGAAATGGATTAAAAGAGCATATAAGTGGATCCCAGTAGAAGTTACAAAGGCGGTAGAGTGGTCTATGCAAGAGTGATGCTGATAGGGTAAAGGGGTAACAGTGGTAACAAAGTGGAGTGGTCAGACTGAGAGCTTTTTAAAGGCTTTAGGTACTGAATTTAGAGAATGTGTGTAGATGTGTAGTATGTAGTATAGATGGTATTATTTTTGACTCCCAATGTGCTAGAGAAGACTCTTGAGAATCCTTGGATTGCAAGGAGACCAAACCGTTCAATCCTAAAGGAAATCAGTCCTGAATATTCATTGGAAGGACTGATGCTAATGCTGAATCAACCATACTTTGGCCACCTGATGCAAAGAGCCAAGTCACTGGAAAAGACTCTGATGCTGGGAAGGACTGAAAGCAAAAGGAGAAGGTGGCGGCAGAGGATGGAATGGTTAGATAGCATTATGGATTCAATGGACATGAATTTGAACAAACTCAAGGAGTTGGTGAAGAATAGGGAAGCCTAGCATGCTGCAGTCTATGGGGTCACAAAGATTTAAACATGACTTAGTAACTGAACAACAACAATTTCTGTCTTGAACTAAAAGGAGGATGGAGTTATTATTTGTGGAATGAGAGAAATCTGCTTAGGATCAAATGTGACCTACAGGCTTAGGGGAGATCATGAGATAAGTTCTATTAATTTTGATAAATTTGAGAAATAGCCTAGGGGAAAATGTTAGTGGGTACATTGTAAGTGGGTCTGGACTTCAAGCAAGCAATCAAGTCTGGGTGCATAAGTTTGGCAAAGAGATGAGACTAGATACTGATACCAAAAGTTAACCTCTGTGCCCTGGTGCCAAATCAAATCTCAGAGTATTGGGAGGAGTAGCAGAAAATAGCCTTCTTGCTTTGCCAGGCGAAGGGGGCCACTGTGGCTCCTACTTTGAAATACTGTGTGCTTCAAGCTGGGAGTATTTGGTAAGGAGTTTTATATCAGTGGTTCAAGTGTGGAGTTGCTGACAAGATTAGGGGATGTGGAGGGCAAGTTCAGTTCAGTCGCTCAGTCATGTTCAACTCTTTGTGACTGCACTGACTGCTGCATGCCAGGTTTCCTTGTCCATCACCAACTCCCAGAGTTTTCTCAAACTCATGTCCATCGAGTTGGTGATGCCATCCAACCATCTCATCCTCTGTAATACATTTCTCCTCCTGCTTTCAATCTTTCCCAGCATCAGGGTCTTTTCCAATGAGTCAGTTCGCATCAGGTGGTCAAGGTATTGGGGCTTCAGCTTCATCATTCTGTCCTTCAAGTGAAAATTCAGGGTTGATTTCCTTTAGGATGGACTGGTTTAATCTCCTTGCTGTCCAAGGTTAGTCATAATACATCAATAAATCCATATTTAGTCAAGGACTTTTAGGAAGCATGCATTTCTTGACTGATAGCAAAAAAATTTGTTTGAGCTCATGTCCAGTGTTGGCATAATAAGATACTCAGCCACTATCAACAACTTTTTAAATAATACCAAAGAAAGATTAAACAGGAATCCTGATTATGTGTGACTACTCTCCTCCCCTAAGCTTCCTGCCTGGTCAGTTGATGAAGAACTTGCGCTTTTGGGAAATTGTCCAATCCCAAAGGGAGGATTTGGGCATTTTTCCCAGGAAAATACTTTCAGGAGAAAAATAAAGATTTATAAAGGTAAAAATAAATCATGCATGCATAAGTGGAACAATATTTTGAATGATCTAGTTATTATTTTGTCAGAAATGTGTGAAGGTAAGACTCAAAATGCACATATGTGCAAAATAGGATTCAGCAGAAGTAACTTGTCTTGTTCAAAAGTCCAATGATGCAAAGATTTATGTTTTATATAGGTGCTTCTATTGGAGGCAACATGCAACAGATATTTTTGGAAATTATTTACTTTTCAGATTTGTTTCTTTCCATTAAAAAAAATCCTCATCTCCGAATTTGTTTTAGTTAGTGAACTATCTATCTTTCTAAGACTGAGATTTATGCATTCCACTTCATTTGCATATAACTTTTCAAAACACAGCTATTGCAAATATGATGGTCCAGTAATACTTGATGTCCTTAGATGTAAGAAACATTTCCCTGATATATATTCTGTTTATTTTTGACATTATTTTTCCAGGCAGATTTTATATTAGTTCCTTCAGGAGACCTTCGCTGACTATAAAACCTGGGATAAGGTACCTGTCACATCTCCCTAACTACTGCCCCTATGTTTTCATTGCAAAGTGTGCTTTTCCTTATCACTGCATTTATATAAAATTCAATTCTCTTCCAAAATTGATAACCAAGAAGGCCCTACTGTATAACACAGGGAAGTCTGCTCAACTTTATGTGGCAGGCTGAATAGGAGGGGAGTTTGGGGGGTGAATGATACATATATACGTATGGCTGAGTCCCTCTGCTGTACACCTGAAGCTATCACAACATGTTAGTTGGCTCTCAGTTCAGTTCAGTTTAGTTGCTCAGTCATGTCTGACTCTGGGACTCCATGGACTGCAACACTCCAGAGTTCCCTATCCATCACCAACTCCCAGAGGCTATCCAAACTCATGTCCATCGCCATCAGTGATGCCGTCCAACCGTCTCATCCTCTATCATCCCCTTCTTCTCCTGCCTTCAGTATTTCCCAGCATAAGGGTCTTTCCCAATAAGTTGGTTCTTCAAACCAGGTGGCCAAAGTATCAGCTTCAGCATCAGTCCTTCCAATAAATATTCAGGACTGATTTCCTTCAGGATTGACTGGTTTAATCTCCTTGCAGTCCAGGGGAATCTCAAGAGTCTTCTCCAACACCACAGTTCAAAAACATCAATTATTCAGTGCTCAGCTTTCTTTATAGTCCAACTCTCACATCCCTACCTGACTACTGGAAAAACCATAGCTTTGACTAAATGGACATTTGTTGGTAAAGTAATGTCTCTGCTTTTTAATATGCTGTCTAGTTTGGTCATAGCTTTTCTTCCAAGGAGCAAGTGGTTTTTGTTTTGTTTGGTTTTGTTTTGTTTTAATTTCATGGCTACAGTCACCATCTGCAGTGGTTTTGGAGACCATAAAAAATCAAGCCTCTCACTGTTTCCACTATTTTCCTATCTATTTGCCATGGAGTGATGGGACATAGGTATGACTGAATCCCTCTGCTGTCCACCTGAAGCTATCACAGCATTGTTAATTGGTTATACTCCAGCATAAAATAAAAGGATCCAATTAAAATTAAAAGCTTCTGCACAACAAAGGAAAATATAAGCAAGGTGAAAAGACAGCCTTCTGAATGGGAGAAAATAATAGCAAATGAAGCAACTGACAAACAACTAATCTCAAAAATATACAAGCAACTTATGCAGCTCAATTCCAGAAAAATAAATGACCCAATCAAAAAATGGGCCAAAGAACTAAATAGACATTTCTCCAAAGAAGACATACGGATGGCTAACAAACACATGAAAAGATGCTCAACATCACTCATTATTAGAGAAATGCAAATCAAAACCACAATGAGGTACCACTTCACACCAGTCAGAATGGCTGTGATCCAAAAATCTGCTAGCAATAAATGCTGGAGAGGATGTGGAGAAAAGGGAACCCTCCTACACTGTTGGTGGGAATGCAAACTAGTACAACCACTATGGAGAACAGTGTGGAGATTCCTTAAAAAATTGCAAATAGAACTGCCTTATGACCCAGCAATCCCACTTCTGGGCATACACACCGAGGAAACCAGAATTGAAAGAGACACATGTACCCCAATGTTCATCGCAGCACTGTTTATAATAGCCAGGACATGGAAACAACCTAGATGTCCATCAGCAGATGAATGGGTAAGAAAGCTGTGGTACATATACACAATGGAGTATTACTCAGCCATTAAAAAGAATTCATTTGAATCAGTTCTGATGAGATGGATGAAACTGGAGCCGATTATACAGAGTGAAGTAAGCCAGAAAGAAAAACACCAATACAGTATACTAACACATATATATGGAATTTAGAAAGATGGCAATGACGATCCTGTATGCAAGACAGCAAAAAAGACACAGATGTGTATAACAGACTTTTGGACTCAGAGGGAGAGGGAGAGAGTGGGATGATTTGGGAGAATGGCATTCTAACATGTATACTATCATGTAAGAATCGAATCGCCAGTCTATGTCTGACGCAGGATACAGCATGCTTGGGGCTGGTGCATGGGGATGACCCAGAGATATGTTATGGGGAGGGAGGTGGGAGGGGGGTTCATGTTTGGGAACGCATGTAAGAATTAAAGATTTAAAAAAAAAGTTGAAAAAAATAATCTCTTTTATAACCCCATCTGATTTGTTGTCTACATTTCCACATAATTGTTGCATAACAACCCCAAATACTCTTTAACATGCAGTAATAAACATCTACTTATCTCACAGTCTACAAGGTTTATCTGATCTGCATGGTGCTCATTCATGCATTCGTAGTCAGTTTCAGATCCGGGCTAGAAAGTGACCATCTGTGAGCTCATTTGGGATGGCCTTTGCCTGAAAAGCTGAGATACCTCAACTCTGTTCCTCATGTTTCAACTTCTAGTATGGCCAGACAGTCTCAGACATGTTTTCATGTCCTTGGTAGAAGGAGAATAATCCCAGTCAAGCAGTGTTCAAGTCTCTACTTGCATGATGTTTTTAAAGATTCTTTGGCCAAAGAATTCGTGGCTGAATCTAGTGTCAAGGGCAAAGCAGACCCCATCCACAGGAATGAGAGGGGACTTCAGGTCACATGGCAAAGGGCATGAATGCCAAGATGAGTGAATACTTAACATTGTCGGTTCACTGCAAGTCTCTGTTAATGATGAGGTCAATAATGGCAAAGAACACATTTAAGCACAGTCTTTTTATCCAAACTACCTGGGTATAAATCCCAGCTTCTGTATATAAAAGCTGTGCAATTTTGTATGCATTACTTATCCTCTCTCTGTTTTGATTTTCTCCAGTCAATGTAGGGTCGTAGGTCTTCATCTGGAGTTGAGGCCGGAACCTCAGGGTTCCTCTCCAGTGCTGACATGGATCTTGGGATTCCTATGGAGTTTCAACAGGGGAGTCAGGCCTCGTATCCACTAACAGATTTATCATGCAGAAGAAAAGTGTTATTATGTAAATTAGTCAGAATATTTCATGGAACAAAGAAACCACTTAATAAATTTAGCTATTAGTAGTAGTAGTAATAGCAGTATTTTTTGGAGAGGGCAATGGCACCCCACTCCAGTACTCTTGCCTGGAAAATCCCACGGATGGAGGAGCCTGGTGGGCTGCAGTCCATGGGGTCGCTAAGAGTCGGACACAACTGAGCGACTTTACTTTCACTTTTCACTTTCACACATTGGAGAAGGAAATGGCAACCCACTCCAGTGTTCTTGCCTGGAGAATCCCAGGGATGGGAGAGCCTGGTGGGCTGCCGTCTATGGGGTCACATACAGTTGGACACAACTGAAGCAACTTAGCAGCAGCAGCAGCAGTATTTTTGCTTAGAATTAAGGCTCAAGAATTAATTTTCAATTAAACTTTGGATGATATATAAGGAGTCTTGGAGTATGTATTAGAATAAAATTTACTTGCCCTATCAAATTCTAATTTTACTAGTTAAGCATAATAAAAGGTTAAATTCTGTTCATAAAATAGTACAAGTGTTTCTAACCAAGAGTATCTTGAAACTGCTTTTGCATATTATACAGAGAACACAGTACCACTCTTCAGTATATTTTCCATTCAAAAAATGATATGATCATGCATTTTCCATTTCTGATACCATATTTCTTTTCCCAATGCATTGTATTTAGGGGGTGTATACTATACAAATTGATGACTGAATGTATTGAGCTAACAGACAAATGAGTATAGGGTTCTAACTCACGCAACTTTTTTTTTTCTACCCTGCATACTGTTTTTCTTTTTTTGAGGTATAAAATTAGGCTTAGATACTGAAATCAAAACACTAAAATAATGACAGTCTGGAGGCTGCCTCACATACAAGAAATCCTCAGTTATTGGAAAGGAGCAAAATTTTAGAAAATAAATTGGAAAGAAAGAGGATTGGTAGCAATGTCAGACTTATGAAAGCAAGGTAATGAAATAAAGAAACACTTAAGTAAGAAATTATTCCAAATCACTAAAGGTACTTTGATGCTACTTGAGAATACCATTTCATGTTGACCTTTACATTAGAAGATGTGATTGTTGACAGCCATGCTTTGGGAGATGACGAATGCTAAGTAGAAAGGTTGTGTTTCTTTTTGGATTTTCATAGCAGGTTGCTGATATCTTTGAGTGTGTTGAGAGTTAGTTATCCACACTGTGTGGCTTCTAGAAACCATGGGCTCCATCCACCATGTTCTTCATGACCACACATTGTCCACAGTGTGACAGCATGAAATTACACAATTCAACCATGCCCTGCCTCTGGTCAAAGTCCTTCACAGATTCTTCATTATCTGAAGCGTAAAGTTGAAACTCTTTATTGTGGCATAAAGGATGCATCAGAATTTGACCCATTTCATATTCCAATGATATCAAACCTCTCACAGTTCCTATTTATTTTAACTTGGCCAACAGCTCTTCCCATTTCTTCTGGTAAAAAGCACTTATATTTCCTTTGGGAAAAGGAGCCATCCATTCCATGTGTTTTTTAGGGGGACTGTCAATCTCAACGTCCTGCCTGTCCCACTGCCAAGAGAAGCATATGGCCTAGGCAGACTACGGGCTTGATTCAAGGTAGTTGCACGAGGGCCAAAGACATCAATTAACACTGGTACATGGACTTGTGAAACACAAAATCTTTCTTTTATCCTCTTAACCATTAGAATGTAGGTTTAGAAGCATTGCAAATCATATTTTTCACCAGATGAAGTATCAAGCTTGTTTGAGAATAAAGCCAAAATGGTGAGGGAAGAGCCAAGAAAAAAGAGGAGGAAGGGGTAGCTAGTCAGATAGATGATAGAAGGAAAAAAGAAGAGAGAGGGAGAGAGAGAGGAAAGCTCTCACAACATTGCATGAGACCCTGTATTCATCATGCTTAGATGCTTCCTCAAATTGTCTAGTTGTGTCTGACTCTTTGCAACCCATGCAGGCAGCCAGGCTCTTCTGTCCACAGTAATTCTTCCAGGCAAGAATGTTGGGTGGGTTTCCATGCCCTCCTCCAGGAGACATTCCCAACCCAGGGATTGAACCCAGGTCTCCCACATTGCAGGCGGATTCTTTACAGTCTAAGCCACCAGGGAAGTCCCAAATTGTCCTTAAATGTGATTCAATAAAACACCTCTTAAGCTTAATCTGGTTGAGCTTTTTCTCTGAATTTAGAACCTATATGACCTAATATAGTCTGTAACATTTATTATCTCGCATAAAGCATACAATTCTCTTGTTCTTCTCGGAATACCTCTTCAGTTTTAGACTATTTGATCAATTTCTACTGGTTCTTCCAAACTCAAATGAAATGTCAACATGTCTGAGAAATGTTTTCTTCCCCTTCCTGCCCTCCTTCTAAGCTGAGAGTTAATCAGTCCTTCTCTGTGCCACCTGTCTTCTGGCTGC
Source organism: Capra hircus (assembly GCF_001704415.2). Taxonomy (NCBI): domain Eukaryota; kingdom Metazoa; phylum Chordata; class Mammalia; order Artiodactyla; family Bovidae; genus Capra; species Capra hircus. Next base: position 107,420,615 of record NC_030813.1, read on the forward strand.
TCTTTCACTGGCCACATTAAAAGATAAGAGTGATGTCTTTGCTTCATTGCCAGTTTTTATTTGGAAAACCTTTCTAAGTCATGGTTGTGACAATTTTCCATTCTATCATTTTCATTCCTACAGCCTGGCAGAAAGAAAATGTTTATTAAATACACGATGAATGAAATCTGGATTCTATTATTAAATTACACGTTAATTTGTGCTTCTGCTTACATTTATAATATAGTTTTATCTTAGGCCTCTTATAACTACCTAGCATGTGTAACCATGCACTGTACATGCAAAATGAAAACAATGTTTTAGATATGAGTACATCATGAAAAACACTGGGCCAGATGAAGCACAAGCTGGAATCAAGGTTGCTGGGAGAAATATCAATAACCTCAGATATGCAGATGACATCATTCTTATGGCAGAAATTCAAGAAGAACTATAGAGCCTCTTGATGAAAGTGGAAGAAGAGAGTGAAAAAGTTGGCTTATAGCTCAACGTTCAGAAAACGAAGATCATGGCATCCAGTCCCATTACTTCAGGACAAATAAATGGAGAAACAGTGGAAACAGTGGCGGACTATTTTTGGGGGCTCCAAAGTCACTGCAGATGGATGGTGATTGCAGCCATGAGCTTAAAAGATGCTTACTCCTTGGAAAGAAAGTTATGACCAACCTGATAGCATATTAAAAAGCAGAGGCATTACTTTGTCAACAAAGGTCTGTCTAGTCAAGGCTATGGTTTTTCCAGTAGTCATGTATGGATGTGAGAGATGGACTATAAAAAAAGCTGAGTGCCGAAGAACTGATGCTTTTGAACTGTGGTGTTGGAGAAGACATTTGAGAGTCCCTTGGACTGCAAGGAGATCCAACCAGTCCATCCCAAAGGAAATCAGTCCTGGGTGTTCATTGGAAGGACTGATGTTGAAGCTGAAACTCCAACATTTTGGCCACCTGATGCGAAGAGCTGATTCATTTGAAAAAACCCTGATGCTGGGAAAGATTGAGGGAAGGAGGAGAAGGGAACAACAGAGAATGAGATGGTTATATGGCATCACCGACTCAATGGACATGAGTTTGGGTAAACTCCAGGAGTTGGTGATGGACAGCGAGGCCTGGTGTGCTGCAGTTCATGGGGTTGCAATGAGTCCAACACGACTGAGAGACTGAACTGAACTGAACTGAACTGCTATTTATTTTGAAAAACAAGCTGACTGAGGATCAGAGGGGTTATTTTTCCAAGTTTCCAGAATTCAAACTCTGTGTATCCATCGCTAGATCCTGATTCTCCATAGCTACGCTCTTGTGCATTTCACATAAATAGAATCCCTCAAGATTCAGCCAGGATAAGCACCACACAGGCAAACCACCTCAATCCCAGCAAATGACACAAGCTCTGCTGGTCCAGGAGAGGCAGTAACTCTCTGTCAGTCGGTATGGGAATGTATTTATCTTTTATTGTTTTGAAATAAATTATTTCACATTTAACAGCTTTTGTGTGTATTGGCTGCTCAGTTGTGTCCACCTCTTTGCAATCCCATGGACAGAGAAGAATTTGTCCATGGGATTCTCCAGGCAAGAATACCGGAGTGGATAGCCATTCCTTTCTGTAGGGGATCTTCCCAATCCAGGGACTGAAGCCGGGTCTCCTGCATTGGTGGTGCTAGTTGTAAAGAACCTGCCTGCCAATTCAAGAGACATAAGAGATACAGGTTCCATCCCTGGGTCGGGAAGAACCCCTGGAGGAGGGCACAGCAGCCCACTCCAGTATTCTTGCCTGGAGAATCCCATGGACAGAGGAGCCTGATGGGCTACATCCATAGGGTTGCAAAGAGTCAGACACAACTGAAGCGATGTAGCAGACACACAATCCTGCAATGCAGGCAGATTCTTTACCAACTGAGCCATCAGGGAAGCCCATTTAACAGCTTACAACAGTGCCACTTATCATTTCACAGGTTAAGTGTTGAATCAATTCTAAATTAGGTTCTCTTCTGGGGGTCTCATATTCTTGGTGTTGTCCAGCTTTCATTCTTATCTGAAGCCTCTGGAGAAGAATGTACTTCTCTATTCATTAACTGCTGGCAAAATCTAGTTTCATACAAATGTGACACTGGGAACCAGTGTTCTTGCTGGCTCTTGAATGAGGATCATTACTGGCTCCTAGAAATTACTTTCCATTATTTACCCAAGTATTCCCTCCATCTTCAAAGTCAGCAGTGAACACTATCCTTCCTGTTGGACCTGACACACCTTTCTTTTCTTTTTCCCTTGAAGGATTCCTGTCTCTTTGAAAATGTCATCTGATTAGTTTGGACCCACCAAGAATAACCTCTTTATCTTAAAGCCAACTAATTTGGAAGCTTAATTACATTTGTAAAATCCCTCCAGGATCACTAAGATTAGTGCTTGATTAAGTGACTGGGAGATGGTGTGTGCTCACTAGAGATCGGGAATCCTGGTAAACATCTTAGAATTCCACTTATGGAGTAATGCATCATTTTATGAGAATAGGATTTATATTTCGCTATTGATATCTTCCTACCATGGAACCTCTTACAGTGACCCATGATTTCTCAAAAATCCCTGACAGAATCTTCAGTTTCTCTTAGGGCCAGATGGGGAAGTTAGATAATATAAATGAAGGCCTGGTTTGTCATCAGACATTGTTATCAGACCATGACCAAAAATTGGGTTTCTCAGGTGGCACAAAAGGTAAAAAATCCACCTGTCAATTCAAGAGACCCAAGAAACACAGGTTTAATCCCTGAGTCAGGAAGACCCCTTGGAGTAGGAAATGGCAACCCACTCCACTGTTTCTTGCCTGGAAAGTTTCATGAACCGAGGAGCCTGGCAGGCTACAGTCCATGGGGTTCCAAAGAATCAGACATGACTGAGCATGCATAAGTACTCTATGACCAAAAATTAGTACTGTCTTTTGAATGGTAGACCAGAGTACAAAAAGAAGTGATAAGATTTTGATGATATGAAAAAAATAAGACCCTAAGTGGAGGAAATGTAGGTGTTTAGTCTTGACAAGTAAAAGTGAATTGGGTTTTTAGAGGGCATCACGGTGAAATTGAAAGAGAAAACATGAATCATCAGGTCTTTAGATGGCATTGTGGTGAAACTGAGATAAGAAAACTAATCTCACCAACCTTTGTTTCCCAATAACTTTCTCTAATGATTCAGTGGTAAGAATCTACCTGCCAATGCAGGAGACACAGGAGACATGGGTTCGATCCCTGGGTCGTGAAGTTCCCCTGGAGGAGGATCTTGCCTGGGAAACCTCATGGAGAGAGGAGCCTGGAGACTGCAGTTCATGGGATCATAAACAGTCCAACATGGCAGAGCACATACACACACACAAACACACCTCTTATTAATATATAACCTTATTTCCACTGGGAGAAACATACTTTCTGGATTCATTGAAATAAGGTGGAAACTGCAAAATTATGTCACATCTTCTTCCTTCCCAGTCATCCTGGTATTGTTCATAAAGTAGCCTTACTTACAAGGAACAAGTCTTTCCCCAATCCATCATGAAGCCAAAATCTATTGATAATTTCAAGTATGTTTACTTCCTATAACATTAGCATGTAGTATGAATGAAATACAAGTGTTTGTGTGTGTGAATTAATTTAATCATGTTGAACCATTACATAGATTTCAGAAGCAAACTATCTTCTCAGTTGCTTCATTATTTTCAATTATTCTTAGTCATCCTCTGATTACTTATATAGCTCTTTAGACATAAACTACCTTTTTTCATTCACATATCTTCCAGCCCCAAAAGATACTGAAAATAACTTAACTTAGACAAGAATTTCTAATGAAAAATGTTCTGATTTGACTCAGCAGCATGGCAGCAAATGATCTTACAGAAATTTTCATGAAGAGTAAAGTGGAAAAAAAAATGCAAAAGTTATTTGTCTCCAACATGGTGAGAATTCAAACTTAATGTGTATATCTATAGCTAATCCTTTGACATTGAATGCTAATTTGATCATATTTTTGTTCAATCTATTTAGGGACACGGATGAGTGAAAAAGTAGGTTCACTTAATTTGCACAAGATCAAAAAAAGATAGATGCTTAGAAGCAATAATATGATTCTACCTTGAACTACTTACAGTCTCATGAATATAGATCCATATATATATATACATATGAAATATTTATTATATAAAATTATGTGCATATGCACATATTTTATATCTTACTTATATAGCTGTATCTATATCAAAATAGGTCAAATGCCTCATCTAACCAGAGTCTGGTAGCAGCTTGAGTTGATTTGATGTCTAATTTTTGGGGAGAAACAATGACTGTTTAATGTAAGTGTCTTATTTTCAGTTCCTCTATAAGAAGAGGCTAAAACAAAATTTCAAGTGCAAGTTATTAATTTAGGAACTGAAGAAACCTTTAGTATCTGAGTATATAAAAAATGAAAGGGAAGACAGTTTTCAGGGTGGATGACCAGGTTAGCTTCACTGTGGGCAACTAACTATAGTTTAATCCTGCTAGTGTAGACCATGTGCCTGGAGTTATCCTACCTGAGGGTCAAGGGAATTAGAATATTTGTGTACAAAGTCCCATCTATATATGAGTGAGGGTTCCCTCATGGGGTAAGGTGGTGAAGTCCCCACGACTTCAGAAACCAGAAGAAACCGGCAATGTGCATATACGTATATACACATTTCCAGTAAAAAGGAGTTAAAAGGAGGAAATCACAAGGAGAGAGATGTGATTTTCTTCTTTGGACTCCCTTTTATTAGGACTCTTGGGGTCTTTTTCAGCTGATTTGAACAAGGCAGGATTGTCTCTCTATCTTGAAATCTGATGAAGTGACCTTAGTTCCATCTGCAAACTTCACTTTCAACCCTGTAATTAGCTTACAAGATTCCAGAGATTAAGACATAGGTGTGTTTGAGGAGACCATATTTCTGCCTACCATATAGGTTGAATTTTGTTCCTTTGCTTTCTTTGACTTTGTATTTTCCTAAATGGGATGCCTATAGTTGTTGGTCATGTATGTTATAATAAACAGTATTCTCTGAATTGTAAAAGAAATCATAGTATATAAATCATCACAATGGGACTTCCAATGTTAATATACAGGGTCTGCCAAGCAACTTAGAATCATATCTTAAATAAATAAGACTTACTTAGCAAATAAAAAATAAAAGAGCTGGCATTTGGAGGTCAGGTAGGCATTTGTGCTGAAGTGATATGGGCATTATATGAGCAGGACACCAAGGTCAAGAAGTCTAAAAAAGTGAGTTCAATCCAATAGTATTATACAGTGAAAATGATCAGGAACTGGGAAAACGTTTTTGAAGGGCCATCAATAGGCTTATATCTATCGATATAAGATATCTATTGATATCTATTAATAAGAGCTCAGAATCAAGACAGAGAAGATGTGACTGGTGACCAGAAAGGAGCACCCAGGGCTTCTGCGATGGCTGTCTGTCTCTTCTTGAGTGGGCAGGTGGTGACATTTAAACAATATCACTGGTGCAGCCAAATAATTTTAAAAAGGTAGACGGGACTATGTCTTGCAATTTTATTCTCCTCTGACCATTCTAGTCCACTATCCTGGAATGTAGACTGCCCTGGTACTTTCCTTTTACATGATCTACTTACACTTTCACGGATCCCACAGGCACTAAATTAAATTTTCTCTCCATGACCAAAGCACACGACACTTGCTCTTCTTATTGTCACAGTTGTCCCTGTGAGCTTCTATTTTTAACTCCCAGGTCAAGTTCCTCAACGGCTAGCATATCTGTGTGAATCCTTTGGCCCCATGTAAGATATGCCAGGGCACCTTATGTCAGAACCCCTTTGCTCTCTGGTTGGGTAAAGAGTACAGACAGTTTGTATAGAACTTCACTGTGGGTATTTTGTCCAGACATTGAGATGAGTCACATCTCATCTGATGTTTGCATATGTAGAGAGATTGGGCAGAGATTAAACAGATAGCTTAAGGACTCCAAGGTTAGAACCAGGTCTGACTGTCCAGGTGGGGGTCATGTATTTTTTCCATTCATTGTGCAAATATTATTACAGGTATTCTCTGATCTCACCAAAACTGGGAATTTTAAATGTAAAAACAACATTATAGGAGAGGTTCAAACAGAGTCAACAAACCAACGTTTAAGTAGGGGCCAAGACAGAGGTAATTTGAAGTAGGGTAGTGCATATTATAAGCATTTCAAAAGCTTGAATGTGTGGCTTTAATGGCTACTTCTACATCTTGTCCAAGTAGTAGGCACCATGCAGCCCTTCACTGAGTTAAGAAACTCCCCTCACTCTCCATTTAAACTTATTAACAAGTATTAAGATCAGAAACCTAACATTAGCTATGTACAGGTCAAATATTCAAGCATAACTAAATTAAATCTTGCAGGCAAGAAAAAAATAGTAAAAAGGAAAAAAAAAAGTTTCATCCTATACTTTCCTCTTCTCCACCTACTGCTTTCACTAATTTTTCATTCTTTGTGTTCAGCGCAAACGTCTGACACTATCTTCTCAATGATGGATAGCATCAAAAGCTCAGAGTTTGATCCACTATTTTTCTTTAGAATGATTCTGCTACTTCTTTATCTTTCCAGTCTATAATATTTTATGTATCTTTGAAGACAGCCTAGATTTTCTTGAAATGTGAGATCTAGGTGTTGAGGTCTTTTATCAATTTCAGTTGGGCTCACTTACAAGAGGAGAAAAATCAAATTAAACTAGCTTAAATAAGATAAAATGTATCTCATTAAAGTTGTAAGTTAAGTATACAAAATTAGTAGCTCCATTCTTTCTATACTATCTTATGAGATGCTAGGCAACTTCAGAAGTCAATATGGATGCTAGAGCCCATCAATTTAAATTACCTTTTAACCAACCTGAAACCTGATATGAGGAAAGATTGAAGGCAGGATTAGAAGAGGACAACAGAGAAAGAGATGGTTGAATAGCATCATCAACTCAGTTGACATGAGTTTGAGCAAACTCCAGGAGATGGCGAAGGACAGGGATTCCTGGTGTGCTGCAGTCCATGGGTTCACAGAGTTCGCAATGACTTAGTAACTGAACAAAAACAGCATAAGATGAAAGTAACAGAGGACAGGCTCTCTCTAAGAATACATTTCACAAGGTGTATTTACCACATCCACAGGCATTTTGTTGGCCAGACTTACAAAGTCATATGATTCTGAAAGGAAGGATAAAATTCTGGTGTGTTTTTTCAGATTATCATTTGTCTATCTTTAAAAAAAAAATATGTACCTCATCTCTAAAGCAGAAAGATATATTGGGGACTGTGCAAAGTTGGCATTCCCATTTCCAACATACAATAGAAAAATTTCCAGTTAAAAGGTAGCAGATTAAAAGAAGTTTTACTCTACTGTTCTACCTTAAGATGAACAGAGGAAAAGGGAATATCAACTCACTCAGTATGCAAAACTTAATAAGACAACAACTCAGTAATAAATGAGTAAATGATGTGGACAGATACTTCACAAAAGAAAACATAGGGTAGTCAAAGAAGTACATGAAAATGCATTTAACATAGCTAGTCATTAGGGAAGTGAACACTAAAAACACAATGAAATATCACTAAGATTCACTAGATTGACAGAACAAAGCAAAACAGAAATAAAAACCTGATGATCTCAAATGGTGACAAGGATGTGGATCAGTTAGGACTCTCACACACTGTTAAAACAGATGCATATTGGGACAACCACTTTGGGAGCTAGTGGGGTGGTTTCCCCTTAAGGTTAACATAGATTTCTCATGCAACCCTTGTGGCTCACCTGGTAAAGAATCCACTTGCAATGTGGGAGACCTGGGTTTGAGCCCTGAGTTGGGAGTATCCCCTGAAGAAAGGAACCACAACCCACTCCAGTATTCTGGTCTGGAGAATTTCATGGACTGTATAAGTCCATGGGGTCACAGAGTTGGACGTGACTGAGTGACTTTCACTTTCATTTTTCTTATACAACCCAGAATTTCCATTCTCAGGTGAAATTTAAGTGAAATAAAAGCTTATGCCCATATAAAAACCTGGACAGCAATGTTTGTAGAATATTTATTAATAATCACCAAGAAGTGGAAACAAATCAAATGTCACTCAGCTGGTGTCTTTAATTTAAAAAAAAAAAAAAAAAAGCAAAGGCTCTGGTATGCCTATGCAATAAAACCAAAACCAAAACAAAAACCAAAACAAAAACGACTTATAAAAGTAACTAAACAGATCAGTCTCAACTGCATTATGATAGCTGATAGTAACTAGCCCCAATAGGCTACAAGCTGTATAATCTGCTTTATAGAACATTGTGAAAATAGCACAACTGTTTCGGAGACTGAATCAGTCATTTCCAGGAGCTAGGCATCAAGGAGGATTTGATTTAAAAATGAAACAAAAAGCCAAAAGGGGGTAGGAATTGCATGTGAATGTGTATGTGGTGGAAAATGTTCTATATCTCAATTGTGATAGTGATTTGTTGTTGTTCAGTCTATTAAGTCATGCCTGACTCTTTGCAGATCCATGGACTGCAGCACACCAGGCTCCTCTGTCATCCAGTATCTCCTGGAGTTTGTTTAAATTCATGCCCACTGAGTCAGTGATGCTATTTAACCATCTCGTCCTCTGTCATCCCTGTCTCCTTTGGCCTTCAATCTTTCCCAGCATCAAGGTCTTTTGCTATATGTTGGCTTTTCTCATCAGGTGGCCAAAGTATTGGGGCTTCAGCTTCAGGATCAGTCCTTCAAATGAATATTCAGGGTTCATTCCTTTTAGGATTGACTGATTTGATCTTCTTTCAGTCTAAGTGACTCTCAAAAGTCTACTCCAACACCACAGTTCAAAGTACCAATTCTTTGCTGCTCAGCCATCTTTATGGTCCAACTCTCACATCTATACCTGACTACTGGAAAAGCTATGGCTTTGATGATATGGGACTTTGTCGGCAAAGTGATATCTCTGTTTTTAGTATGCCGTCTAGTTTTGTCATAGCTTTCCTTCCAAGGAAAGTGGTAATGGTTAAATGCTATATATGCTGGTCAAAACTCAGAGAACTATAAACTATACTCTCTAAATTGCACTATATGTAGCTGAACATTAAGTAGAAAATGTAAAGAAAAAAAAAAAAAAAAAAAAACCTAAGTCAATTTTGAGGCAAGTAAGAAAGACACTATCATCATAACACCTAAAATCTCTTGACTGGTTAGGTGTATCATGGCAAAAATCAGGTTAAGTTTATTCTGACCCAGTGCATTTTTCTATTAGATAAAATTTACTCAGGGCAGTAATCAGATTAAGGTCAGAGGAAAAATACAGTTATTTTGTAGAAACTATTTTGGTGAGAGAAAGAAAAGAGAGAGAAGGAGAAGAGAGTAGGGGTAAATATCTGTTGAAATAAATAAAATATAGCAGAGCTGGGAAATTTTCCTTTAAAGGGACAAGCTGGTAGCAGTTACTGGAACATGGAATTAGCTAAAATCAAATATATATCTTTTTAAAGAGAATTGTTCTGACAAACCCAACCAATATTGATGAAAGATTCCTATAAGAATTATTCTTAAGCCTTGAGAGATATTGAGTGAAAAGGAAAGAGAAAAAAAAAATAGCAATACAGATCAAGGAGGGTATATTCCTTAACACTTTCTTCAAATGTAGTCAAGGAAGATAATGGAAAACAAAAACACATCAAGAAGGGGATTATGAAGAAGTATAGATGAAGAAGAACTTTTCAGAGGACACAGTCTTAAAATAATCAAGAAATAAGACCATAGGAAGGATAGAGGGAACTCAGTGTCTGCCCAATAGAAATGAAAAATTGCCAAGGACCAGTGACTAGAGTGAATCTTTCTCTGTTCTATGGTAGGAATGTGGGAGTGGAACTAGGCTTTTTGTTCATAGTTCTCTGGACCAAGTGAAGGATTTCTGGACTTGAAGTAGCAATGATTTTGCAATATTAAGAAATTCCTGTTCTTTATTGTGCCCATCTGTGCATTTAAGGTTCCCTTGGTATCTCTAATTTTCTTGAAAAGATCTCTAGTCTTTCCATTTCTATTATTTTCCTCTATTTCTTTGCATTGATCACTGAGGAAGCCTTTCTTATCTATCCTTGTTATTCTTTGGAACTCTGCATTCAAATGGGTATATCTTTCCCTTTCTCCTTTGCCTTTAGCTTCTCTTCTTTTCCCAGCTATTTGTAAGGCCTCCTCAGAAAAACATTTTGCCTTTCTGCATTTCTTTTTAATGGAGATAATCTTAATCACTGCCTTTGTACAATGTCATGAACCTCCATCCACAGTTCTTCAAGCACTCTATCATATGTAATCCCTGGAATCTATTTGTTATTTCCGCTGTATAATAAGGGATGTGATATAGGGAATACCTGGATGATCTAGTGGTTTCCCCTAATTTCTTCAATTTAAGCCTGAATCTGGCAATATGGAGTTCATGATCTGAGCCACAGTTCAGCTCCCAATCTTATTTTTGCAAAGATGGGCACAATAAAGGACAGAAATGGTATGAACCTAAACAGAAGCAGAAGATATTAAGAAGAGGTGGAAAGAATACACAGAAGAACTACACAAAAAAGATCTACATGACCCAGATAACCACAACGGTGTGATCACCCACCTAGAACTAGATATCCTGGAATGCGAAGTCAAGTGGGTCTTAGGAAGTATCATCACGAAAAAAGCTAGTGGAGATGATGGAATTCCAGTTGAGCTCTATCAAATCCTATAAGATGATCCTGTGAAAACGCTGCACTAAATATGCCAGCAAATTTGGAAAACTCAGCAGTGGCCACAGGACTGGAAAAGGTCCATTTTCATTTCAATCTCAAAGAAAGGCAATGCCAGAGAATTTTCAAACTACCTCATAATTGCACTCATCTCACAAGCTATCAAAGTAATGCTCAAAATTTTCAAAGCCAGACTTCAACAGTACATGAACCATGAACTTCTAGACGTTCAAGCTGGTTTTAGGAAAAGCTGAGGAACCAGAGATCAAATTGCCAGCATCTGTTGGATCATAGAAAAAGCAAGAGAGTTCCAGAAAAACATCTACTTCCATTTTATAGACTCTGCCATAGCCTTTGACTATGTAAATCACAACAAACTGTGGAAAATTCTTAAAGAGATGGGAATATCAGACCATCTGATCTGCCCCCTTAGAAATCTGTATGCAGATCAAGAAGCAGCAATTAGAACTGAACATGGAACAGACTAGTTCCAAATCGGGAAAGGAGTATGTCAAGGTTGTATATTGTCACCCTGCTTATTTAACTTCTATGTAGAGTACATCATGAGAAATGCTTGGCTGGATGAAACACAAGCTGGAATCAAGATTGCCAGTAGAAATATCAATAACCTCAGATATGCAGATGACACCACCGTTATGGAAGAAAGGGAAGAAGAACTAAAGAACCTCTTGATGAAAGTGAAAGAGGAGACTGAAAAAGTTGGCTTAAAGCTCAACATTCAGAAAACTACGACCATGCCATCTGGTCCCATCACTTTATGGCAAATAGATGGGGAAACAGTGGAAACAGTGAGAGACTTTAATTTTGAGGGGCTCCAAAATCACTGCAGATGGTGAATGCAGCCATGAAATTAAATGATGCTTGCTCCTTGGAAATAAAGCTATGACCAACGTAGACAGCATTTTACAAAGCAGAAACATTGCCAAAAAAGGTCTGTCGGGTCAAAGCTATGGTTTTTCTAGTAGTCATGTATGGATATAAGAGTTGGAAAGCTGAGCACCGAAGAATTAATGCCTTTGAATTGTGGTGTTGGAGAAGGCTCTTGAGAGTCTCTTGGACTGCAAGGAGATCCAGTGAGTCAATCCTAAATGAAATCAGTCTTGAATATTCATTGGAAGGACTGATGCTGAAGCTGAAACTCCAATACTCTGGCCACCTGATGTGAAGAACTCGTTCATTGGAAAAGACCCTGTTGGTAGGAAAGATTGAACGTGAGAGAAGGGACGACAAAGGATGAGATAGTTAGATGGCATCACTGACTCAAAGGACATGAGTTTGAAGAAGCTCTGGGAGTTGGTGAAGGATAGGGCACCCTCGTGTGCTACAGTCCATGGGGTTTCAAAGATTTGGACACAACTGAACAACTGAACTGAACCGAGAGATTCCTGACTTTGACCATGATGAGCTTATTAGCTTGAAGTTAGAAATTGAATCACTTCCCTTTGGAAAATGATGGCTATGCTAACACACATTCTACCTGCTCTCCCACATTTTCCCAAAGTCTTTGCAGTTAGACAGGAGTATGTGACTAGAGCTGATTGACAGGCCTTGAACAGACTGAGAATATGTTCAGAGTATGTAAGAGCCTAATACATTATCATACAGCTGTCTCTCCCTCTGTCATGAAGTCCCAGATGCCCTTGCATTTCCATTAATGCAGTTACAAACTGGTAAATCACGTATCAACTGGTTCCTGAGTGAACAAAATAGAACCTTCTCCTCTCCTCATCAATATTGGCCAGCCATGGGGGCTTTGCAGGTGTCTCAGAGGCAAAGAATCTGCCTACTAATGCAGATTGCATTCCCTGGGTAGGTAAGATCCCCTGGAGGAGGAAATGGCAACCCATTCCAGTATTCTTGCCTGAAAAATTCCATGGACAGAGGAGCCTGGTGGGCTTTAGTCCACGGGCTTGTGAAGAGTCAGACACGACTAACCATACAGGCTCGTCATGAATAGGATATGTACTATAACAAAAATAAACTTCTAACAAGAGAACAATATTTAGCAATCTTAACAAAAATGTTTTGCAATCCCACAAATCATTATGTCTCAAATGTACACAGTATTGGAAAATGAATTTCAGATTTCTTAAAAGTGTATCTAAACAGAGGATTTCTTCTAACTAAAGAGGCATTTTTTAATTTAAAATATTTCTTGAGTGCAGGACATCTCTACCTGTGACTTGAGTTGATCATACAACCATGGTTTTTGTGATCATACTTCTGTACTCTTCACCAAAACGTCTTTTGACTGCTACAAACCTCTCTGATACCTCTGTTTCCTGTATCTCTTCATCTTTTCCTCTAGTGTTCATTTTGTTATTCAATTACATAAGCCTTCTACAAGTTATGCATATTATAAAAATGAGAAAGTTTTTTCTTTGAGCCACTGAGACTAAAAACTCTTTGAAGGGAGACTAATTTCTGATACGGGAACATACTTCAACTCAGGGGGAAAGAATCACATTACAACAAATATACAGAAGTGTTGCTCAATCAAAATGAAACAAAAGATAGATCTTCACAAAGCATATTTGACAAATATTTATTGGCCACTTATAATTTCTACTCTTTGTTTTGGGACAGAGCACTCAAATTGCATATAGATTGCCAGCTCTTTCATAAATGCATCTGGTTTCAGCTGTTAAATCTGAGACAAATTTTCACTAGTTTTCTGAAAAAAAAAATGGGGGAAAAATTCCATTCCAGAAAAAAATTCTGAATGCTTATCATATCAGACCTTCGGCTTGATTTAATGTATTCAAGAAAACAAAATTCTCATCTGCTTTGTAAATATGCTGAGAATCCATGAGAATTTGCCACCCGTAATTTGAGTTGATTAACCTCATGAGCTCTGAGAAAACAGACTGAGTTTCATCTTAGATTATAAAACCCTAAAGACAGATCATGAATTAAAAAGACAGCCAATCATAGAAGGCATGTTTATGTATACAACCCAGAAATAGATAAAATAAACTATCATTAAGTGAACATTTAACTATGTTTTGGAAACTGTGCTGATATCATCACAGTCATTTATTTTTCAAATAATCATACAAGCTAAGTGATACAATTGTAATTTTTGAATCAACAAAAGAAAGTTTGCATATAGTACAATAACCTTATCAGATTTTGTGCTGAAGAATCAATGCTTTCAAACTGTGATATTGGAGAAGACTCTTGAGAGTCCCTTGAATAGAAAGATCAAGCTAGTCAATCCTAAAGGAAATCAACCCTGAATACTGATTGGAAGGACAGATGCTGAAGCTGAAGCTCCAATACTTTGGCCACCTAATGCGAAGAGCTGACTCATTGGATAAGAACCTCATGCTGGGAAAGAGTGAGGACAGGAGGTGAAGGAGGTGATAGAAGTTAAGATGATTGAATGGCATTGCCAACTCATTAGACATGAGTCTGAGCAAGCTCCAGGAGATAGTGAAGCATAGGGAAGCCTGGCATGCTGCAGTCTATGAAGTCACAGAGTTGGAAAAGACTTAGCAACTGAACAACAACAAAAGCCTTCACTATCACATTAGCCAATTTCTTAAAACCTCTCTCTCTGTCTCTCACTACCTCTCTCTGCATTTTGCTCATCTCTGTCTCTGCCTGTCTCTATATAGGCATGTATAAACATTATATATAATGTTATGCATATACATATCCTGATTCCTTTTCTCTGGAGAGCTCTTGACTAGTATTTTTGTTCAGAGATGTGGATTGTTGCTGCAACAATATATGGAAGTGATTTTGGAACAGGATAATTGCTGAAGCAGCTTTGAGTTACATATTAGAAACAGCCTAGATTACATTAAATAAATTATTGATAGAAATATAGACATTTAAGATGATTCAATGAGGTATCAGGGACTTCCCTGGTGGCTCAGCAGTAAAGAATCTGTCTGCGATGCAGTAGACCAGGGTTTGATCCCTGGGTTGGGAAGATCTTCTGGAGAAGGGAATGGCACCCCGCTCCAGTATTCTTGCCTGGAGAATCCCATGGACAGAGAAGCCTGCAGGATTTTATAGAGTCACAAAGAGTCAGACCCCACTGAAGCAACTGAGCACACAGCAAAGATGAGATATCAAGTAAAAAAGAGGACCATGTTTGTGAAAACTGGTGAAAAGGTAATTCTTGTTGTAAAGTGGCAAAGAACTGGATTAAAGCATGCTCTACTTGTTTGTGGACAGTAGAAATTGTAAGCAATGAGCTTGAATATTTTAGTTGAAGAGATATCTGAACAAAATGTTTGATAGTGCAACCTGTTTTTGTCTTGCTACTTAGAACAAAATGTGAGCCATTTCCTTCTATGAAGGAAATGAGCATTTTATTCTTGAACAGATATTGAATTTGTTATAAGACTTTCCTGCATCTATTGAAGTTATCATGTGATATCCTCCTTGATTTTATTAAATGTTAGAATACATTCATTGACACATTTTGGAATGTTGTAAGTAAACTATTTATGGTATAATTCCCATTTAGATGTAGTATATCACCTTTTTAATATAATGCTAAGTAAGATTTGTTAGCATTTTAATGAAGGATTTTGCATCTATGTTTATTAGAAATATTGGTTTATAGAATTATTTTTTATACTATTCTTGCCAGTTTTATTGTGACAATAATACTGGCCTCATTAAATGGGTTGGAAAAGTCTTTCAACTGCTGTCTTTCTATAAAGCAGATTATGTATTATCCCTTATTTAAATAGTTGATATAATCCATCACTAAAGCCATCTATGTCTGGAATTTTCATTGTGAAATAGTTTTCAATTATGACTACAATTTCTTTAGTAGACATAGGGCTATTATAAATTCTAAAGTATCTATTATCAATTTTGTTAATGATTGACAGTATCTTCAGGAAAGTTGAATAATTTGTTTAATTTTTTTTGTCATGAAAGTACTCATCATCTCTCTTATTATAGTCTCAGTGTCTATAGGCTCTGTAATGATGTCTTATTTAATTCTTTGAAGTTAAGCATAGGATGGTTTTCTGCACCAGCTGTGCAAACAATAAGTAAAACTTGATCAATTACCTCATTTTCAGGAACCCCACTTTTGGTTAGCAGGACATAAAGTTGTCTTGAATCCACAGGCAAAAAATAATGTTTCAGAGCCAGTGCCTAATACTCCCCCTTAAATCTGGGTAGATTTTTTTTTTTTTTAATGCATGATCACTCTTATGAATGGTCATAAATCCCTTTGGGGAAGGTTTAGAGGATAATGTAAGCTGTTTACTTGTTGCATGCAAGAGTCTTCTGTAAGAAGACTTGTCTTTTCTATTCAAGGGATTTTTTTTGTGTGTATATGTCTATGAATTAACTTGTGTTTACCTAGGTCAGATTTTCTGACTTTTTACTATGGAAATTCAGGCATGTTTTAGCTGCTAAGCCTATTTTTTTCCCCTATGTTTAGATCAAGAAACAGGCTAGTAGGCTATTTAGACTGTTTTGAAGATAACGTGCATTGCTCACAAGTTTACTAAGATGTCATACAGTAAGATAGGTTGTGTCATATTCCCTCTGGTGAGTGGGAAACTCTCTATAGGAATATTTGCTATTGATGGCCACTCTTAACACTGCAGTGTTCTCAATTTAGCAGTAAGATTTTTAATGCTATTCAGACAACATATCTTCATGTGAAAATCTAAATAATAATAAATATTTCAGGCTTGCCATAATATAAGCTCTCCAATACAGTACTTAAAGTGAAAGAGGAGAGTGAAAAAGTTGGCTTAAAACTCAACATTCAGAAAACGAAGATCATGGCATCCAGTCCCATCACTTCATGGGAAATAGATGGGGAAACAGTGGAAACAGTGGCAGACTTTATATTTTTGGGCTCCAAAATCACTGCAGATGGTGACTGCAAGCCATGAAATTAAAAGACGCTTACTCCTTGGAAGGAAAGTTATGACCAACCTAGATAGCATATTCAAAAGCAGAGACATTACTTTGCCAACAAAGGTCCGTCTAGTCAAGGCTATGGTTTTTCCAGTGGTCATGTATGGATGTGAGAGTTGGACTATAAAGAAAGCTGACCACCAAAGAATTGATGCTTTTGAACTGCGGTGTTGAGTAAGACTTTTGAGAGTCCCATGGACTGCAAAGAGATCCAACTAGTCTATCCTAAAGGAGACCAGTCCTGGGTGCTCACTGGAGGGACTGAACTTGAGGCTGAAAGTCCAATACTTTGGCCACCTCATGAGAAGAGTTGACTCATTGTAAAAGACTCTGATGCTGGGAGGGATTGGGGGCAGGAGGAGAAGGGGATGACAGAGGATGAAATGGCTGGATGGCATCACCGACTCAATGGACATAAGTTTGGGTAAACTCCGGGAATTGGTGATGGACAGGGAGACCTGGTGTGCTGCAATTCATGGGACCACAAAGAGTCAGACATGACTGAGCGACTGAACTGAACAGTACTTAAATATAATGTGTAAGCAAATGGTTGTGATTATGTTTCAATAAAAGTTTATTTGCAAAATCAGGTGGCTTTCCTACAAGACCATAGTTTCCCAGTGCTTTCTTCAAGACAAACAGTATGCCTAGGTTGCTTTCCCCACTTAGATTTGGTAAGAACATTCCTGTCCAAATCAACCCTTCTATTGGGATATTTTTTAAAAAATGAATTAGAGGCTGTAGTTCACAAATTTTGGAAACCCTACATAGATTGACTAACATGGTAAGAAAAACAAGACTAAAACGAACATACAAAGCTTTTCTCTATTCTCTTAGCATAAATATTATTAATTCTTTGAAAAGATACTTAGTAATACCAAATATTGAGCTCTGAAAGTACAATTTTGCTCTAATGTCTGGATAACTATTTTATTGTGTTCATGTAGATTTCATAATAAGCATGGGTTTGTATTAAAAAATGTTAACATTCTTTATGTTGTCATCACTGAGCTATCAATATATTATCATTTGATTTCACTGAAGAAACTCTAAAGACAATATTGCATAAGTGGACATATTTTGAGATGGACAGCAAGGTGGCAATAGTGTTCAACTTTAGCTAAAAAAAAAAAATGGTCTTGAAAATGATTTGATTTCCTGGTGAGTGTCAGCCTCAGCCACTCTTTGGGGTTCCAGGGTAACAATGCATGGTGCCCTCTCTTCTCTAACACCTTACTGGTGATTCTTTCACTCACAAAAAAAAAAAAAAAAAAAAAAAAAAACCTCAAGATTTGGTGGGACACAAACTTAACACAATAAACATTGGTTGAATGAACAAATGAACAAGTAAGTATTCCTTGGGTTTCCCTGGTGGCTCAGATGGTAAAGAATCTGCCCGCAATGCAGGAGTCCCAGGTTTGATAGCTGAGTCTGAAAAATCCCAGGGAAAATGCCCTGGAGGAAGGCATGTCAACCCACTCCAGTATTCTTACCTGAATAATTCCATGGACAGAGGAATCTGGTGGACTATAGTCCATGTGATCACAAAGAGTCAGATATGAGTGGGTAACTAACACTAAGCATTCCTTATATTTTATGAGGGAAGACCAGGTAAGGATCAGGAAAAAAGTCAGTGATAAGTAACAGGGCTGTTTCTATAAGGTTCCTGTTTTCATCTCCTTTCCATCCTCACGGCTTGTGTCTTTCACAAGCCTTGAGGATTATTTGGATTTTCTTGGCTTTATTTCTACAGGTTTTCTCTCACTGTCTCCATTGCTCCTTGAATCTCTATTCAATCTATTACTGAAAGAATCATTCAGAAGAAAGCATCAGATCATCAACTGTAATAGTACCTAGGCTATCCCTTAGTTAATCACTACATGTTGAGTACCTTGTAAGTGCCAGTCCCTGCTCAAATGCCTGGGATGTTATCTAAGAACCAAGCAAAAGCAGGAAGTCCTCATATAGTCAGACTACTCAAACCTTAGGTCAGAAATCAGAACTGTTCACCTGAGAATACCCACCACAAGGAAGAGGGGTGATGCTCTCCAAGCTGCTGAATCACTCGTTTCCTTCTGAACTCCGTCTGTTATCCGCCTTGAAGCAAATCTCTTATGTAAGCAAAAATGAATTTAAAAAATCATCACTCCAAGCCAACTTTATTTTGATGTTAATTCAGAAGGCATCCATGTGACCTGATTAACTAAATGCAGGGTACAAAAGAATATATTCTGGAAACAAGTTTTCCTTCAGCATCCCCGTTGGAGTACCACACTGGAGGCCTCTTTATGGGCTGCCTTTCCCCAGGCCTTGCTTTCTTCTTTCTCTGAATCACACAGGCTTTGATTAGCATCAGTCTTTTGGGAATATTTCTCAAGGAGATTTCTTCCCCCTCCCCCCCACTTCCCTCAGATTTGTATGGGTTATCTAATAGTGCAATTAATTATTGTTTCATGAGCAGATGAAAGGTTCTTTTATTCATTCTTTCTTCAGACTTTTTTACATGGTTGAGGGAAATGATAAGAATAACTTTTTCATCCCCAAGGGTGGATAAAGTGGACTTTGATAAAGGTCAAGAAAAGAGAGTTGGTGGGAGGGAACTTCATTTATTATCTTCCTTGGCACTGCTCACTGTCTTTTGAAAAATAAAAATCTGATGGAATAAAGAAAAAAAAATTTAAATAACACATGTTAATGCAAAAACATAAGTTGCATTAGTAAAACTGTTTTTTTTTTTAATATTTTTTTTTCCCTTTTCTTTGAGTATTTTCTGTACTAGGCAGGGGTGATAGCTTGAAAGTATTCATAGTGATCAGATCTTCTAAGAGCCAGATGATGATTTTTTCCTATATAAGTTAAACTCAAAAGAAATTACTTTGTCAACTATTTATCCTTATATGTTCTTCATCATATTTTTATTACTCCTACAAACACATACAACCCTACATCAGGCCATATTTTTTTTTAAAATCTCTCACCACTCTAAGAAGACAGGAATCATTGTATATATAAGAGTTAAGTTAGTAGAAGGATGATCTCAATCCATAAACAATGAGGGGGATGGAAGGGAAAGCACTAGAAGTGTGCTGCTGTTACTTTAATAAGACACTAAATATATTAAATTCATCATGTTTGGGGAGGAGAGAATTCATCTACTGGTTAACCCTGCCAGTCAGGTTTTGCTATGAAACTAAGCCACAAAAATATTAATGGACATTTCCTTGGTTTGGACAGCTATAGAAAAGTGGCATAGACTGGGTGGCTTGACCAGCAAATGCTGATTTCTCAGCTTTCTGGAGGATGAGAAGTCTCATACAAAGATGCTGGCAGATCTGATGTCTGTTGAGAGCCCACTTTGCTTGCAAAAGGACATCATCTTATGATCTCACCTGATTTTTTTTCCCAGGTACATACATATTGAGAGAGATCTTATTTTCCTTTCTCTTTTATAAGGGTGTTAATCTCATCATGAAGTCCCTGTCTTCATTACCAAACTGATCCTAATTGCCTCCCAAAGGCCCCACCTCCAAACATCACCACATCGGATATCAAGGCTTTGCCAAATGAATTTTGAGGAGACACAAAATTTCAGTCCATATTTGGCAAACACTATGAGTATTTACTTGTCTCATTTACATTTGCCAGTTCACTAGGGTTTGGGCGATTCAGGCTCCACTAGCTGGGCTTCCCTTCCAGACAAAGGTTGGATTCGGATCTGTGCCATACGTCTTTCATCCTCCTTAAATCAGCTGTTAGCAAAGACTTGCTCTTCTCATGAAGAAAGTCAGGAGCTCAGTTTTACTTTTCCTTGGATTACCCATGCTAAAAACCACTGATCAAAGCAGATCAAGTTAAGCAGACTCAAAGTCAAGTCCAAGAAGTAGACTCCATCTAATTTGGAGGTCATGGGTAGGGGTGAAAGTGAAAGCATTTTGAAGCATCGTCTGATTTATGAAACTTTTCTACTCCAGGAAGCATTCAGTGACTGTTCTAACTCTTCTTCACAGTAAAGCAAAAATCTTTGTACCATTTTTTGGTTTGTTTTTGTCTGAAGATTTCTGCATGTGTATAAAATGTACTCTAGTTGTAATATATTTGTTTCCAGAAACATTTTATACTTTCTTGTGTACACAGGGATCAGTATATTCAACAAATATTAGGTGAATTGACTACAAAGTTTGCACAACTAAGATTTACTGTTATTTTATATTTTAATAAATATGATAAATAATGGATTAATGTTTTCATAGATTTCACTACCTCATATTTTTAATAGAGGATTAAAATAGTGTACACAGAACACTATAAACACCCACTAAACTTTAGCTGTTCCTATTCCTACTATTATTGCTATTACTATATTTAAATTTAAGAAGCTAAGTCCGTACTTAATATCTCTACAGTTTATATAAATTTCTTATCACTACTATGGTTTATTATGCCTGTTAAAATACAAATTATATCTACTAACTTGCTTCTGAAATCAGACAGAAACAAAGCAAAACAGAAATTAAATACTGGTTTCTAAATTTCTGTATCCCTCCTCATGCAGATCTGAGTTTCTATGTAAAATTCTATCTTTATGAAAATGTAATGGCTTTTGTATAGAAGGAAAATTTTGGCTTGATTATATGCACATTATGAGTCAGACCTTTTGAACATTATCATAAATATGATATGTGGAACACAGGGTGATATTGGGTTTTGGCTGCTTCTACTCTGGGATGATCAAAGAAACTGAGGATTATTTATAACTGCCCTTTCTGATGTGCTAAAGAAAATATGATGCTGAGCAATGAGAAAGAGAGTCAATGAGGTTTGCTGGTAGAATATGCTCCAGATGATATGATCAGTACAAACTAAGATAGTGTTAACTTGAGTACTAGTGAAAGTTAGGACATGGTTGTTAGCTAGGATGAATAGGTTTAATAAAATCTCTTTTTGTTTGTTTTATCTTAAGCTGGTTTTCCCTCTGAGGGTATGCTTAGATCAAGAAAGTTCAAAAGAAACAGCTCAAGCAGAAAGTAGTAGCTTTGTTGAGATGAGGGGTAAGAAGTTAGATTTTGGAGACTAGCAGAGCTTCTGGACTTCCCTGGTGGCTCAGATGGTAAAGCGCCTTGCTTACAATGCAGGAGACCTGGGTTCTATCCCTGGGTGGGGAAGATCCTGTGGAGAAGGAAATGGCAACCCACTCCAGTACTCTTGCCTGGAAAATCCCCTGGACAGAGGAGCATGGTAGGCTACAGTCCACTGGGTTGCAAAGAGTCGGACATGACTGAGCGACTTCACTTTTCACTTTCAGAGCCTCTGGGCTTCCCTTGTAGCTCAGTTGGTAAAGAATCCTCCTACAATGCAAGAGACCCAGGTTCGATTCCTTGGTGGGGAAGATCCTCTGGAGAAGGAAATGGCAACCCATTCCAGTATTCTTGCCTGGGAAATCCCATGGACTGTAGCCTGCCAGGCTTCTCTGTCCATGGGATTGTAAGAGTTGGAAATGACTTAGCAACTAAACCACCACCAGAGCTTCTGGATATTTAGACAGGATATAACAGAAAAGGAGGTGCTTTGTTATTTACAATAGCTAAGACATAGTAACAATCTAAATGTGTACTGTCAGAGGAATAGATAAAGAGGATGTAATACATATACACAATGGAATATTGTTCAGTCATTAAAAATGATTTGGGTTTGCAGCAATATGGATGGGCCTAGAGGTTGTCATTGGAGAAGGCAATGGCACCCTATTCCAGTACTTTTACCTGGAAAATCTAATGGACAGAGGAGTCTGGTAAGCTGCAGTCCATGGGGTCACTAACAGTCAGACAAGACTGAGCGACTTCACTTTCACTTTTAACTTTCATACCTTGGAGAAGGAAATGGCAACCCACTCCAGTGTTCTTGCCTGGAGAATCCCAGGGATTGGGGAGTCTGGTGGGCTGCCATTGCACAGAGTCAGACACGACTGAAGCGACTTAGCAGTAGCAATACAAAATAAAAGTGTAAATAAAAAATTTATATACACTTTATGTTTATAAACCATGTCAATAAGAAAAAGTTTGTGTATATATAAAAAAGACATGCTTCAGAAGAAGAGCCCCCAAAATCTGCACCTAAATTAATCTTAATTTTTCTCAGACTCCAGAAATACATGTGTGCAGATAATGAATCCAAGGAATCCAGCTAGAAGAAGTAACAAGAAGACTAAAGAGTTGGACAGAATTAGCAACAGCTGTCCAGGGCTTGGTAGGAGGGGGTCTTGATAAAATTCTCAAATTTTCCATTGGAAGCCACAAGGGTCATGATTTAGGAGCATGGGCATCACAAAAGTGAGCATCAAACCCTAAGATTAATGCAAAATTTATATAGTGCTCAAAAAGCCTAAATCCAAGTTGCCATAGGGCCATGATGATCCATCAGTGATTTAGCTTTTTGCTAGAACCAAACCAATCTTTCAACACATGAAGGAGAAAAAAAAAAAAAAAAAATCTCCAAGTCTCTCAATGAATAGTTTACAATACTTGTATAGAACAAGTTACTACCAGGCATGCAGGAAAATAGAAACATATGAGATCCAACAGTTCAGTTCAGTCACTCAGTTGTGTCTGACTCTTTGCAACCCCATGGACTGCAGCACACCAGTCCTCCCTGTCCATCACCAACTCCCAGAGTTTACTCACACTCATGTCCATTGAGTTGGTGATGCCATCCAACCATCACATCCTCTGTCGTCCCCTTCTCCTGAGACCCATAGTCAAGATAAAAGTAGTCAATAAAAATAGACAAAAGTATATCTCAGGTGTTGAAATTAGAAGACAAGGAACACAAAATAATTATGATAAATATTTTAAAGTATTTGCAAGAAAAGATGGTCAAGACTTTTCAGGGAAAATGTGGGGGAATTCACAGTAATACAGAAAATTTTAACCAAATGAAACTCCTAGAACTAAAAATGTACACTAACTGCAAATAAAGATGTCATTTGCCATGGTTTGGACAATGAATAAGAAAGGGTAATGAACAGAAAGTCAAGATAATCAAATAATTCACAATGAGGGAAAAAGACAGGAAAAATGAGCAGAACTTCGGCAAGTTACAACATAGTAATTAACAGAGTCACATGTATGGAACTGGGTTTCATTAATGAGCAAAGATAGACAATTGGACAGACAAATATATTTTAAAAATATTAAAGTATTTTTGATTTCGATAAAACCCACTAACCCATAGATGAGTGAAAATCAAGCAAGATCAATACAGAGAAATGTATATATGTCAAAGCTTTTCATAGTTAAACTGCTGAAAAACAAAATGAAGAGAATATTTTAAAAGCAATTTCGTTTACCCATTTATATGTTGATGGATACATGTGTTACTTCCACCCTTTGACAGTTGTGAATAATGCTGCTATGAACATTGTGTACAAATACCTATTGAAGTCTGCTTTTTTAATTTTTAAAAATTGAAGTATAGTTGATTTTACATTGTTGTATTTCAAGGGTATAGCACAGTGATTCAGTTATATGTATATTATATAATATGATAACAAAAAATTAAAAAAAATTAAAGCAACTAGAGGGAAAAAGAAAGAAATAGAAGATGTATCACATAGAATGAATAGGATATGGATGATAGCTCACTTTTCATCATGAGGAGTCTAGAAGACAATGGAATAGAATCTTTAAAGTGATAAACATAAAAGGAAATATTGCTGTATTAGATTAGATTAGACAAATGAAGGGCTTAAAACAGCACATATTTATTCTTTGCAATTTTAGAGGTTAAAAATCTGAAATCACTGGGCTAAAGTCAATGTGTTCATATGGCTGGTTCCTCCTCTCAGAGGATCCACTTTCTTGTAAGATTCCATGATTTCTTTACAAGAAAACTTTCTTTCTTGTAAAGAAATCTTGTAAAATTTCTCATATGAATCTTGAGAAGTTTCTGCTTAGTCTTTACTACTAAAGCGTTTTCATCAACACCCAAGGGACCAATATGGGAGTTACATCAGCTATCAAGTATGCCAGCCCCAACTGCTAACTTAAGAACTGGGGAAATGACCTCTGAGTGGGTCCATAGACCCAATGACTCATTCTTTTTTGTAATTGAAGTATAGTCATTGTAAAATATTATATAATTCTAAGTGGACAAGCTAATGCTTCATAAATTGTAGTGGTTACTACAAAATACTGGCCATAGTCTCAATGACCCATTCTCAACACTGGCTTTGAGTAAGATTCCACTTACTACCTGACTCCCTACTCCTTCTAACACAAGAGTCTAAAAGAATGCTTCAGGTTTGTTAGATTTTATATTAGCTCAGACCTCAATTCCAGCCCTGTGTCCAACAGTCTGTGAAATATTTTTCTATTTGCTTTCCCCAAATGTGTGGTTACCTGAACACATGGCCACAGGTCCCATTGGGGAAAGATTGGTGAATCATCATTACATTCACTCGCCATGGTGTGGCAGGGTCCTTCCTCCAGGAAACGCAGAATTCTCTTCAGTCATTATATCCAAATCTCAAAAAACGGCTCAGGGACAGGGGCTGGTAGAGTCACTGTTGTCCTCATTCTCCTGGACACCCCTTTTAATTTTTTTTTTTTCCTAATGGAAAAATCTGAGTATTATCTTTGTTGGCTACTCAACTACTTTGCCCTTAAGGACTTGTTGTTGTTTAGTCTCCAAGTCTCAAGTGGCTCACTGGTAAAGAATCTCCCTATCAATTCAGAAAACATGGGTTTTGATCCCTGAGTTGGGAAGATGCCCTGGAGAAGGAAATGGTAACCCACTCTAGTATTCTTGCCTTTAGGGTTATGTTTTGTTATATATCCCCATAAGTTTGTGTAGATCAGACCTATTGGATGCCGCTGAGGATAATTACATCTACCCAGTTTCTGGTAGCAAAATGCCACAATATGGCTTCTATTGCTTTGGAGTCTTAATTATCCCACTCCTACTGGTTAATTTAGTTTTACAATAGCCTTTCCTACCTAGTGGCCAGGAGGAGTGTGAGGATAGATACTAAGGGGGGTGTAGATGTTAGAGGGAGAAGCTTTCTTGTTGTCATTTTACCCTAAACTGTGCTAAAGTTTATAAAGTGTGAGCCCCTCTGCAGGGTCAGAAATGCTACACTTCTCAAAACACAAGGGGGCATTTACCTGTTGTCACCCTCTCAAGTGTCAGAGTCCCATTGTTTTCTAACTTTGGCATACCAGACCCGTCCTGGTTTACCTTACCCCAGATCTTATCTACTCAGAGTATTAAATCCTGGGTACCTGGCCCTGATTCAGCACTACATAGTGTACCCTCTGCTATGCTAACCACCAATGATGAGTCTTCATGACCCACTGTGTGACAGATAATTCTGCTCTAAGCTTTATCTTCACACTTAATTTCTCAAATGTCTCTTGGTACCAGTGACCATGACGGTTTTCTCTGGATGCAGGTGCTGAGACAGAGATTTTTAAGAGGCAATTATAGATTAGAGATTGAAATCTGTTGAAGGAAGGAGGAAATAACAAGGATTATATCAAGGGAGAAGTCAACCCATAATGCAAGCCTAGAAAGTATCAACCAGTCCCATGGGGATCTCAGAATCCAATAAAGTCCATCAGGGTTGGTTGCATTGAGCCAAAATGGGCAGGTCTTCAAATCTCTGCCTCTGTCAGTCATTGGATGTGGGCTGCTCTCACTGGGAAAGGATGTACACTGTGCCAAGCAGCTTCTTGCAGCTGAAGCTGATGTTGAACTACCTGATGTCCTCATTTGAAGAAGAATTGAAGTGGGATATCTTTCAGATACATTACAGCATAGAACCCAGGTGAGGGAAAAAATGGGCCCAAGACTTGAGTAGACCCTCAATAAGAAGACTTAGTACTGTTTGTTAAGTCTAAGGAAAAAATAAAATATGCTTAGTCATCAGTAAAATGCAAA
This sequence comes from Capra hircus, assembly GCF_001704415.2. Lineage (NCBI taxonomy): Eukaryota > Metazoa > Chordata > Mammalia > Artiodactyla > Bovidae > Capra > Capra hircus. Next base: position 107,447,228 of record NC_030813.1, read on the forward strand.
TTAAAAACATAGCAAGACATTATCTCACAAGTGTAGAGGGGTGAAAAGTAGCAACTACAACAAAAATGCAACAATATAAAAAAATCAGGTAAGACATGGAGCAATTTGAATCACATACTCTGATGGTAGGAGTTAAAAAGTACGACTGCTTTTCAAAAATTCTCTGGCAATTTCTTATAGTGCTAAACATGTACTTAATTATAGCCCAAGAAGTCAATTCTTAGGTAATTTCTCAATAGAATTAAAAGCACATAATAAAAAAGATGTGTATAAAAATGTCCCTAGCAGTCATAATCATAAAAACCAAGAACTAGAAAGAACACAAATTGCTATCATTAAATAAATTATTACTAAAAATGGAGATATATTCATGCAATTGAAATACATTTAGCAAAAATGGTTTAAAACTTACAAAATTACAAACTATGTATTGGTTTACATAGCTATATGAATGAACTTAGAAACATTTTGATGAGAAAAAAGAAACATACAAAACATACATACAGAATGCATGTAAATGTGATACTATTTACTATGAAATAGTATCATCAGCAGAAGTTTAAGAATATGCAAAACTAATGTTTGATGATAGCGACCAAAATAATGGTTATAAAAAGGTCTGATTGATCAGAGAAGGGTGCAAAGGTACTTTTGGGGTGATAGGAATCCCTATTTCCATGTAGGTTTTGGTTACACAAGTGTATGCACTTGACTCATCAATGTGAATGCTTAACAGCAGCATGTTATATGGTGCTTAAGTTATGACTCAGTTTTTTAAAAAAATTCAGTTTATTCTCAAAATTTAAAACTGAAAGTACAATTTGTGCAAAAATTATACATCTAGATACAAAGAAGCTGTAGCAAGAGAATTAACACATGCAAATAAATCAGCACAAATGATACAAGGATCAAGGAATTTTAACTACCATAAATTCAATTTAAAAAGACAAAGGAGGGAGGTGGGTGGGGGTTCAGGATTGGGAACACGTGTACACCCGTGGCAGATTCATGTTGATATACGGCAAAACCAATACAGTATTGTAAAGTAAAATAAAGTAAAACTAAATAAATAAAAATAAAAAGACAAAGGACACTATAAAGTAAAATAAGAGCGCAACACCCTATTATGAATCTAAATAATGTATAAGCATGAACATTATTATGCATTATACTATATATAATATTTCAAAAAATAAGAAATATAGGAAAAATTTATGAACTTAAAACAATGATATAAAAGTTCATTTTATCATACTCATATCACTGACTAGACAATACATAGAAATTGAGAGAAACTGAATTACATAATTGATAACTTAGCCCTAACTAAGTTAAATATTTTATGTTCAAGCACTCCGGGAAAGTTTACAAAGAGTGCTAAAGTTCAAAACCAGATCATCATCATTAACATCATAAAAAAATAAACTTACACGCCTCAAAAAGAAATCATTTCTGATGAAATTAGCTCTGAAACCAGACTAAATACAAATGCTAGTTTACTGACTATGTGACCTTGGGCCAGTTATCCAACCTCTCTGTGTTTTAGTTTCTTTATCTATAAATGAAGAAGAAGAAAATAGTGTTGACTTTGAAGGACATTGGGAATATTTCAAATTTATTGAATAGGGTAGAAAGTGAGGAAGAACTAAAGAGCTTCTAGATGAAAGTGAAAGTTTTGGAAGTTTTGGCCACAGCAATCAGAGCAAAAAAGGAAATAAAAGGAATCCAGACTGGAAAAGAAGAAGTAAAACTCTCACTCTTTGCAGATGACATGATCCTATACATAGAAAACCCTAAAGACTCCCACCAGAAAATTACTAGAGCTAATCAATGAATATAGTAAAGTTGTAAGATATAAACACAGAAATCCCTTGCATTCCTATACACTAACAATGATAAACCAACAATGAGAAAAAAAAAATTAAGGAAACAATTCCATTCACCATTGCAATGAAAAAATAAAATACTTAGGAATATATCTATTTAAAGAAACAAAAGACCTATATATAGAAAACTATAAAATACTGGTGAAAGAAATCAAAGAGGACACAAGTAGATGGAGAAATATAGTGTTCATGGATCAGAAGAATCAATATAGTGAAAACGAGTATGTTACTCAAAGTAACCTACAAGATTCAATGCAATCCCTATCAAGCTACCAACGGTATTTTTCACAGAGCTAGAACATATAATTTCACAATTTGTATGGAAATACAAAAAACCTCGAATAGCCAAAGCAATCTTGAGAAAGAAGAATGGAACAGGAGGAATCAACCTGCCTGACTTCAGTCTCTACTACAAAGGCACAGTCATCAAGATAGTATGGTACTGGCACAAAGACAGGAATATAGATCAATGGAACAACATAGAAAGCCCAGAGATGAATCCATGCACCTAAGGACACCTTGTTTTTGACAAGGGAGGGAAGAATATACAATGGAGAAAAGACAATCTCTTTAACAAGTGGTGCTGGGAAAACTGGTCAACCACATGTACAATAATGAAACTAGAACACTTTCCAACACCATACACAAAAATAAACTCAAAATGGATTAAAGATCTAAACATAAGACCAGAAACTATAAAACTCCTAGAGGAGAACATAGGCAAAACACTCTCTGATATAAATCACAGCAGGATCCTCTATGACCCACCTCCCAGAATATTGGAAATAAAAGCAAAAATAAACAAATGTGACCTAATTAAAGTTAAAAGCTTCTGCACAACAAAGGAAACTATAAGCAAACTGAAAGACAGCCTTCAGAATGGGAGAAAATAATAGCAAACAAAGCAACTGACAAAGAATTAATCTCAAAAATACGCAAGCAACTCCTGCAGCTCAATTCCAGAAAAACAAACAACCCAATCAAAAAATGGGCCAAAGAACTAAATAGACATTTCTCCAAGGAAGACATACAGATGGCCAACAAACACATGAAAAGGTGCTCAACATCACTCATTATCAGAGAAATGCAAATCAAAACCACAATGAGGTACCATTTCACGTCAGTCGGAATGGCTGCTATCCAAAAGTCTACAAGAAATAAATGCTGGAGAGGGTGTGGAGAAAAGGGAACCCTCTTACACTGTTGGTGGGAATGAAAACTAGTACAGCCACAATGGAGAACAGTGTGGAGATTCCTTAAAAAAACTGGAAATAGAACTGCCATATGACTCAGCAATCCCACTGATGAGGATAGACACGAAGGAAACCAGAATTGAAAGAGATGTGTGTACCCCAATGTTCATCACAACACTGTTTATAATAGCCAGGACATGGAAGCAACCTAGATGTCCATCCACAGATGAATGGATAAGAAAACTCTGGTACATATACACAATGGAGTATTACTCAGCCATTAAAAAGAATATATTTGAATCAGTTTTAATGAGGTGGATGAAACCAGGGCCTATTATACAGAGTGAAGTAAGCCAGAAAGAAAAACACCAATACAGTATACTAATGCATATATATGGAATTTAGAAAAATGGTAACAATAACCCAGTATGTGAGACAGCAAAAGAGACACAGATGTATAAAACAGTCTTTTGGACTCTGTGGGAGAGGGTGAGGGTGGGATGGTTTGGAAGAGTGGCATTGAAACGTGTATATTATCATATGTGAAATGTATCACTAGTCCAGGTTTGATGCATGACACAGGGTGCTGAGGGCTGGTGCACTGGGATGACCCAGAGGGATGGGATGGGGAGGGAGGTGGGAGGGGGTCTAGGATGGGAAAAACATGTGCACCCATGGTGGATTCCTGTCAATGTATGGCAAAACCAATACAATATTGTAAAGTAATTAGCCTCCAATTAAAATAAATTTAAAATAAAATAAAATGATTTTGATAAAAAAAAAATGAAAGAGGAGAGTGAAAAAGCTGGCTAAAGCTCAACATTCAGGAAACTAAGATCATGGCATCCAGTTGTATCACTTCATGGTAGATAGATGGGGAAACAGTGGAAACTGGCTGAATTTATTTTTGGGGGGCTCCAAAATCACTGAAGATGGTGATTGCAGCCATGAAATTAAAAGATGCTTACTCCGTGGAAGGAAAGTTATCACAAACCTAGACAACATATTAAAAAGCAGAGACATTACTTTGCCAACAAAGGTCCATTTAGTCAAGGCTATGGTTTTTCCCATGGTCATGTACAGATGTGAGAGTTGGACTATAAAGAAAACTGAGTGCCTAAGAATTGACACTTTTGAACTGTGGTGTTGGAGAAGACTCTTGAGAGTCCCTTGGACTTCATGGAGATCCAACCAGTCCATCCTAAAAGAGATCAGTCCTGGGTGTTCATTGGAACAACTGATGTTGAAGCTGAAACTCCAATAATTTGGCCACCTGATGCGAAGAGCTGACTCATTTGGAAGGATCCTGATGCTGGGAAAGATTGAAAGCAGGAGGAGAAGGGGACGACAGAGGATGAGGTGGTTGGATGGCATCACCAGCTCCATGGACATGGGTTTTGTTGAACTGCGGGAGTTGGTGATGGACAGGGAGGCCTGGTGTGCTGTAGTTCATGGGGTTGCAAAGAGTTGGACACGACTGAGCTACTGAACTTAACTGAAGTACTAACAATGGTACTTCCATAAAATAAGTCCTGTAGAAATATTATTATCATCATTATTATTGCCCAGCATTAACAACTTTAGTTAGATAATTCTAATAAGGAGGGAGTTACATCAATAATTGAACTGTAATGTGCTCAACTTCCTTTTTTTTTTAAATTCCTCATGCCTTTTAATACTCAGAAGCTTTCTTTAATGGTGTGTGTTTTATCATAATTACAGAAGTAATTGGGATAGATTTTGTCTTGAGTATACTTTTTCCAAATTTCAATTCAGTACTTTCCCCTTCTTCTATTATTATTATTTTTTTAATCACAAATATAAGGTCAATGGGTCACATGCTTCTTGATCATAGATTTAGAAAAGTGAAAGTGAAGTCGTTTAGTCGTGTCCAACCCTTTGCGACCCCGTGGACAGTAGCCTGCACTAGGCTCGTCCATCCATGGGATTTTCTAGGCAAGAGTACCGGAGTGGGTTGCCATTTCCTTCTACAGGGAATCTTCCTGACCCAGGGATCAAACCCAGGTCTCCCGCATTGTAGACAGACCCTTTACCGTCTGAACCACCAAGGAAGTCACCAAGGAAGAGTTAGAAAGGACAGGATATTAAAAAATTCAGCCAGAGCAGTTTGTGACTCTTTCTAGGAACCAAGAAGTGACCATTTAATGGTAAATGGCTTATTCTGGCTGTGCCCTCAAAGGTAGATGAAAAATCTCTACCACCTAAATCCCTTCCCTTGGCCTTCATGGGCTAGGGCCTGGAAATTTTTTAACTAGAAATAGCACTTTAAATATTCTGTAGAAAATTAAGTCTCACTGACTTAAATTTAAGTCATGGTCACAGAACTCAAAAGCTTTATGACACTGAGTAAGTGACATTAGCAGTGAGTCTGTTTTTTCATTGGCCATGATAAAAAACTTGAAAAACTTCTTTCTAAGAGGGAATGAGATGAATGCTATTGTCCCATTAATTGTTGGTTTCCTTTTCCTTTCTTTTCATCCTGGAAAAGACTTCCAGGTTGCAGTTCATATTTAGGTATAAGTAACTGATCCCAGATCATTCCCGAAGACCAAACATTTATATTCAAAATAGGTAGCATAGAAACTAATCCCTAAAGGGAAAAGAAGTAGCTTCTGAAATGAAGGCAGATAATCCATACACAAGTCTGTCATAGTCTAGAAAGCTGTGTAGTGAGGAAACAGACCTAGGGTTCAGAGAATCCTGCCCTCCAGCTATATAAGTCTGGGAATTGAACCAGGGTCTCCCACATTGCAGACAGATTCTTTACCAGCTGGGGGCTTCCAATGTGCTTCAGCTGGTAAAGAATCCACCTGCAATGTGGGAGAACTGGCTTCAATTCCTGGGTTGGGAAGATTCCCTGGATAAGGGAAAGGCTACTTACTTCAGTTTTCTGGCCTGGAGAATTCCATGGACTGTATAGTCAACAGGGTCGCAAAGAGATAGACATGACTGAGCCACGTTCACTTTCACTCTCTTTACCAGATGAGCTACCAGGAAAGCCCATATAAGTCTGGTAATGTACTTAAATCTCTGATATGGTTTCTTTACGTGTAAAGTAAAAATAGTATTATTGCCTACTTACTAAGTTTTGTGTAAAATAGATAACTCAGTGAATATAAAATGATCAGAAGAATACCTGGCATGTGATACCTATTCAATCCTTCTTAGCTATTATTAACAATGCTTTTTTCCAGCTCTATGTACACAAGCAGACAGCATTAAAGGGCCAATTGGCTTATTTATAAGGACAGCACCATCAATATCTTTCTCTGGCACTAGATAGAGAAAGAATTCCCAATCAGCAATCTTACTCTCTACTCAGGATTTAACTCTAACAAAGCCTTCACTAAATGCTATTGTCCCACTAATTGTTGGTTTCCTTTTCCTTTCTTTTCATCCTGGAAAAGACTTCCAGGTTGCAGTTCACATCTAGGTATAAACAACTGATCCCAGATCATTCCCGAAGACCAAACATTTATATTCAAAATAGGTAGCATAGAAACTAATCCCTAAAGGGAAAAGAAGTAGCTTCTGAAATGAAGGCAAATAATCCATACACAAGTCTGTCATAGTCTAGAAAGCTGTGTAGTGAGGAAAAACAGATGAGAATCTCAGTTCTAGACCTCCTTTATTTCTACCAACACATAGTAAATGCTAGTTGACTGAATAAGTGTATTTGTGATTTGGCTATTTACAATTTTCTTGGATTCTAATAACAGTGTAAATTGGCAGAACACTTCATTTACATCACATCTTTTATCCTTTAAACTTCCTTTCAAGGCAAGCCAGAGCATGCATTGCTGTTGCTGTGATATTAAGGATTTAGTGCCTAAGACAGCACAGAGAGATGGCACCTATTGGTCTTTATTGTATGTGCATCATTGGTTTAAACATATCATGAGCATCAGATCATTTAATCCTCTAGAATCACTATGAAGCAGGTACAATTGCTACCCACTTTGGAACCGGTGAGAAAACTGAACCACAGAGAAGTTAAGAAACTCAAGTTGTATAACTGGGATTATGAGCACAAGCCATCTCGTTTCAGAGTTTAAGTGCTCACCATGGAACCAGAAGGCAGTAAGTTCACTATATTGAGAGGAAATAGGAACATTAAGTTTTAATTATTTTCAAGTCATTTGTTTTGAAGGGCTTCCCGGATGGCTCAGTGGTGAAGAATCCACCTGCCAGTACAGGAGACATGGGTATGATCTCTGGGTCAGGAAGATTCCCTGGAGGAGAAAATGGCACCACTCCAGTATTCTTGTCTGAAAAATCTCATGGACAGAGGAATCTGGCAGGCTACAGTTCATAGGGTCACAAAGAGTTGGACACTACTGAACATGTATGTGTATGTTTTGAAACCAGGAAAAATATTAATAACTGTAAGTAATCTAATAAAGGTCGCTGGAAAACAATGAATATATGACTCACTGGTGCCCCCTTTCTATAAGCAATAAATAGTTAGAAAATAAAAGAAAGAAATCAAGAGCAACAAGAACCAACAAGTAAATACCTGTGGAACTTTAGGGATTCACAAAACATTTGAATACAATTTAGGGTTCTAGTGAGGAATGGAAGAGGAGACAAGCCTGGATGGAAGGACATATTTTGCTATTGAATGGGAAAAGATGGGATTATTTAAACACTATTTCTTTCTAATCAGTAAACATAATGTGATGCAATAAAAAAAGAAAAAATTTTTTCCTTTTCTGAACATAGGTGATTTGACTGTACAGTTCGTATGGAAAAAATCTATATGTGACATTAACATTTTAAAGGTTGGAGGGGAAAACTGGCTAGGAGAAGACAAGCCCATTCATTATCAAAATGTCTGAGAAAACTCAAGCAATTAGAAGAATTTTATATTTCACACACAGAAAAGCATAATTAGAAGAGAATGTTGAGCTCTAAAACATTTCTAAATGAACATGAGAAACAGAAAGAAGAATGAATAACATTGATACAATGAGTAGTTATCTGGAGTAGGGAGTGCACTTCATTTAGTCGTGTCAGGTTCTTTGTGACCCCAGGGACTGTAGTCCACCCGGCTCCTCTGTCCATGGGATTCTCCAGGCAAGAATCCTGGAGTGGATTGCCATGCCCTCCTCCAGGGGATCTTCCCAATCCAAGGATCAAACCCACATCTTTTGTGTCTCCTGCATTGGTAGGTGGATTCTTTATCACTAGCACCACCTAGGAAGCCTGGGGGTGATGGTGGGGGAGGTTGAGAGGGTGACAAAAAATTTTCAAACTAAATGAATTAAATACTAGAAACCTAATATATCTTATTCTTCCTTCATTTCTTACATGAAAAAAAATACTCCAATGAATACAATAGCTAAAACTTAAAGAATGAAGCAGTAAAAGAACTAAGAGAAAAAATAAAACAATTCTTAAAAGTATTGCTTTCAGTTCAGTTCAGTTGCTCATTCATGTCCGACTCTTTGCGACCCCATGAACTGCAGCACACCAGGCCTCCCTGTCCTTCACCAACTCCCATAGTCCACCCAAACCCATGTCCATAATGATGCTGTGATGTCAGTGATGCCATCCAACCATCTTATCCTCTGTCATCCCCTTCTCCTCCTGCCTTCAATCTTTCTCAGCATCAGGGTATTTTCAAATGAGTCAGCTCTTCACATGAGGTGGCCAAAATATTGGAGTTTCACCTTCAACATCAGTCCTTCCAATGAACACCCAGGACTAATCTCCTTTAGGATGGACTGGTTGGATCTCCTTGCAGTCCAAGGGACTCTCAAGGGTCTTCTCCAACACCACACTTCAAAAGCATCAACTTTCTGGCACTCAGCTTTCTTTATAGTCCAACTCTCACATCCTTACATGACCACTGGAAAAACCATAGCCTTGACTAGATGGACCTTTGTTGGCAAAGTTATGTCTCTGCTTTTTAATATGCTGTCTAGGTTTGCCATAACTTTCCTTCTGTGGAGTAAGCGTCTTTTAATTTTATGGCTGAAATCACCATCTGCAGTGATTCTGGAGCCCCCGTTTCCACTGTTTCCCCATCGATCTGCCATGAAGTGATGGAACCGGGTGCCATGATCTTAGTTTTCTGAATGTTGACCTTTAAGCCAAATTTTTCACTCTCCTCTTTCACTTTCATCAAGAGGCTCTTTAGTTCTACTTCACTTTCTGCCCTAAGGGTGGTGTCATTTGCATATCTGAGGTTATTGATATTTCTCCTGGCAATCTTGATTCTAGCTTGTGCATTCTCCAGCCCAGCATTTCTCATGATGTACTCTGCATATAAGTTAAATAAGCAAGGTGACAATATACAGCCTTGATGTACTCCTTTTCCTATTTGGAACCAGTCTGTTGTTTCATGTCCAGTTCTAACTGCTGCTTCCTGGCCTGCATATAGGTTTCTCAAGAGGCAGGTCAGGTGATCTGGTATGCTTATCTCTTTTAAAACAATTATTAGAAACTTTGATTATTCTGAAAATTATTTTGTAATTACCAGTTGTAAACTTAAACTACAAAAACTTTCTTATTGCAGGATATACTTGAGAATTAAGAGCCTATATACCAACAAGGATCTGCTGTATAGTATAGAGAATTTTGCTCAATATTATGTAACGACCTAAATGGGAAAATAATTTGGTAAAGAATGAATACATGCATATGTATAACCTAATCACCTTGCTGTACACCTGAAACTATCACAACATTGCTAATCGACTATACTCCAATACTAAATTATAAAAAGGTTATGTAAAATAGCATTTCTGCTTTCTAATAGTTAACAATTCTGCTTCCATCATTTACAAAACATCACAATGATAATAACGAAAATCAGAAAATGACAAAAAATGTTATCTAAGGTCATAAGAGCCAAAATGCATGAATGAACATTTTACTAAAGTTGATTACATGAAAGCATATTAGTAGACTGTTATCCATGTCCAAAAAATGTATATGAAGTCAAACACAAACATTGAAATTGTTTGCCACATACATGACTATGTTAGCTCTTGTTATTATAACAAAATACGGTAGACTGGGTGGCTTAAACAACAGAAATGTATTTTTCTTACTTCCGGAAACTAGAAGTCCAAGATCAATTCAGTTCCTCATGAGAAGAGACACCTGAAAGTTTATACATTAAAACTGGTAGTACAGGCAAATGTATTTTTCCTGCTCCTGGTTTAAAGAAAGTGAGCTTCTCACTATGTCTTTACATGAACTTTCCTCAATGCATGAACTTAGTGAGAGAGACAGAGAAAACTTTCTGGTTTCTCTTCTAACAAAGTCAGTAATCCCATCATGAGAACCTTATCCTTGTTGGCTACATCAAAATGGTATTACCTTCAGAAGATACAGTGTTCAGTTACTATCACATTGGGACTCAACACATGAATTCTGAGGTGACAAAACAATTCAATCCATAGCAAGGTTAATTTACTTTAAAATCCATTAAAAATTCATGCAGTTCTAGATAAAAATGCACTAAGGAACTCAAATGTACATTTATTGAAAATAAATGAAACTGTGATATAAACATGTTAAGGGTATCTGGTCTGATCATTTCATGGAAAATAGAAGGGAAAAGAGTGGAAGCTGTGACAGATATTATTTTCTTGGGCTCCAAAATCATGTGGATGGTGACTGCAGCCATGGAATTAGAAGAAAGTTGCTCCTTGGAAAGAAAGCTATGACAAACCTAGGCAGCATATTATAAAGCAGAGACATCACCTTGCCCACAAAGGTCCGTCTAATCAAAGCTATGGTTTTTCCAGTCGTTGTATATGGATGTGAGTGTTGGACCATAAAGAAGGCTCAGTGCCAAAGAATAGATGCCTTTGAACTGTGGTGTTGGAGAAGACTCTTGAGAGTCCCTTGAACTGCATGGAGATCCAACCAGTCAATCCTAAAGGAAATCGACCCTGAATATTCATTGAAAGGATGGATGCTGAGGCTGAAGCTCCAATAATTTGGTCCCCTGATGCAAAGAACTGACTCATTGAAAAAGACTCTGATGCTGGGAAATACTGAGGGCAGGAGAATGTGGTGACAGAGGATAAGGTGGTTAGATAGTATCACTGAGTTAATGAACATGAATTTGAGCAACTTCCAGGAGACAGTGAAGAATAGGGTGGCCTGATGTGTTAGCTCATGGGGTCGCAAAGAATTGGACATGACTTAACAACTGAACAACAACAACAAAATCCACCCCAAAACTAAGGGACTTATTTCTCACATATCTGTGGTTGTCTGGTTTCAGATGGGCCATTATCCTGCTGGTCTTCCATGGGATCATTCCCACAACTATCATCATCTGGAGAATCTGCTGTGTCCACAGGCACTAGGGTAGCCTCAGCACTGGTCTACACTTGATGTGACTTTGGCTAGACATCTATATCCATCACATCTCTCCTTATTCAGTGGCCTAATGTGGACTTTTTAATATGTGACAGGTGAGTTCTAGGAAGTCCCATGGACAAAGGAACCTGGTAGGCTACAGTTCATAAGGTAGCAAAAGAGTTGGACACGACTTGGCAAGTAAAGAACAGAGTTCTCTCTCAGAGGGCAAGTCTCAATACTCAGGTAGCTAGTAAGTCTCTGCTAATGGAGCATTGGCTGAATAATGACTGGACAAGCTATGTCAGATGATCAGACCTATAGTCAGTGTAGGGGTGGTCTATGTAAGAGGGTAGACAGCTAAAAGATATGCATTAGATGAAGTTTGAAATAGCCTGGGGAAAGCAAAACCAACCTATGTCCTCTTTTCAAAAATAATGTTTTGTTGAAATACAAACCCACGCCCATTACTTAATGGAGGCTTTTTTTTTTTTTTTTTTCTGCTAGAATAGCATGTTGAGTAGTTATAAGAGACTGACTATCCCACAAAGCCTACCATATTTACTATCTGGACCTTTACAGAGAATTTTGGCAAACCTAGGAAGCCCAAGAGGTGTTACCCCAAATCTGCATCACTTAGTACCAAACCAAATTTCCATACAAAGTTACATTGCTAAAAACCTTCCTCAGTCTCCATCCTCTCACTTTTTTCCCCAAATACCATAATTCATTCTTGTTGTTCCATTCATGAGCATTATAATTTTTAAATGTTACTACAACTTTACTTCACTAGGCTTTAATTTAAAGTGGTGCTCAGTTTAAGCTATAATTACTGTGGTTGGGCAACAAAGATTACATAATCAGTTTTATAGCAAAGATGCTTACAGGTATTCCCTGTGGTAATTGCGACTGCATGTTGTAATTCTGAATGGGACTTTTAACTTTGGAGCAATAGACAAACACAATGAGAGAGCACTTTGTTTGGATATTCATTTTGATGTTTTGCATTAAGCTTCCTTTAAATAGCAATAGGGCTTTAGCAAATAAATTATTTTCTCTCAATTGTGCTCTGGGCCCTAGCAGACAAGATGCATTTAGAGGAGAGCTTACAAAATACTCTGAGAGACTGAAAGCCATTCTGAGCTTTCCTGGAGTGCTCTGTCAACAATGTAGTGACTGGAAACTATAAAAATGAGAAAGTCATTTGTCTCTTAATGGCAGCAGTTTACAATGGCAGCCTATGACTTATTAAATTATCAGTTCAATAAAGCCCAGATAACCCCACTCTAGTACACACTACAATTTAGTAAGAATTAATGCTTACTTCTTAGCTGCATAATTTTTCATAGTCATTGTAACCTAAATGCTTCCTTCTTTTCTGAACTGTCTTTTGTTGGTGCTGTTTCTTCTTCCTGGAGTGTTCTTCCTTCTGGCCACTTGGTAACAGTAAAAACTAGCTGACTCCTTACCTGTCCTCTGAATCCATTTTTGTTGCCCAAAGAGTAGAAAAGGCAGCCTAAGATCAGGCTCGGGCTCTACCATTTATTTCCATTTAATCTTGTGAAATTTAGTCTTCCTGATCCTTGGTTTTCTGTCTATAAAGTAGGAGAAATACTACCTATATCTTAAAGATATGCAGATAAATAAGTACCTTCCAAATAACAACAAAGCACCGCCTTTGCATAGCGCTGGAGTTAATAAAGATATGGGAGTTTCTAACTCTCCTCTCTCTCTCTCTCTCTCTTTTAACTTTGTAGCATTTTCTTATGTGTCTCTGGCATCCTTTTTTGATGCTATAATTATTTAACACAAATTTTTATGTGTTCTCAGATTGGGGCAATTGTGAAGTACTGGATCATCATTTACTCTCATAATTGTCACTTTACCAGTTGAGATATATTGTAGGAACTAAACTGTTTATGGAGGAAAGGAAGGCAGAGAAGAAGAGAAGGATGGAGGAGGAAAGAGTGAGAATTGTATGGATTCTGGAGAAGGGAATTTGTGGGTTATTAATGCAACCACACATAAATTTGTGCTTCTGTTGAAGCAGAACTGCAGTTGGCAAAGGAAACTCCAGACTGATCAATATTTTAAAAGGATAGATGAATAATTCTGAAGAAACTTTCAAATGACTTCCCAACCTTTCTAAAAATTCTGGGACTTAATCATCCCTTTTAAAACCTCTCTTTTCCTGCCATACTTTGATTCTTTAAAAATAATATTTTGTGGGGAAGATGGAATAAATATTCAACTGATTGACAACTGAAATGGAAAAGCCATTCTTATTCAGGGCAGAGGCTGCCAAAAACAAAAATAAAAACCCAAGAGGGTAGACCTGGCCTTTAAAATGCAACCTGTCTTCTGTGTGAGTTCCTACCTCACCCTCAATTTCAGCAGCCCTTCCAGGGTGGTCCATTCACAAGGGCTTATTGATCAGTGGTAAGTCTAGACTACTCATGTGTTGGTACTAGGTCTCTCCTCCCCACAGAGCCCTATGGTATCTCCAGTTAAAATTTCTACTACTGAGAATGTGAATACAGAGCTGTCATCATTTGTTATACCCCTTTCCATATCTCTGCCTTCAACTGAGGCTCACCTTGGCTCACAGAAAAAGCCAGTCCTGTATTTCTCTTGCTGTGCTGAATTCTTTCTTTGCTTCACTGCTATTTGACTTCTTATGCTCATCTCTTCTTCTGTTGATTTCTGCCATGTGAGTGTGTTAGTTGTCCAGTTCTTTGCAACCCCAAGAGCTGTACCTCAACAGGCTCTTCTGTCCATGGAATTCTCCAGGTAAGAATACTGGAGTGGGTTGCCTTTCCCTTCTCCAGGGGATCTTCCCGACTCAGGGATTGAAACCAGGTCGCCTGCATTGCAGGCAGATTCTTTACCCCCTGAGCCACCAGGGACTCTTCTGTAGTCTTTTGTTATTGGGCACCAACCACAGCTAACCAGGTGTCTCAAATGGTAAAGAATCCACCTGCAATACAGAACACCCAGGTTCAGTCCCTAAGTCAGGAAGATCCCCTGGAGAAGGAAATCACAACTTGCTCCAGTATTCTTGCCTGGAGAATTCCACAGAGAGAGGAACCTGGTGGGCTACAGTCAGTGGTGTTGCAAAGAGTCAGACAGGACTGAGCAACTAACACTTTCACACTTTTTCACAGGTAACCAGGCATCACAACCACCAGCACTGTTATACATGCAGAAGGCCACTCAGCTCTCAGTCTGGTGTCATCTGCTGGGCTCATACCTGAGTCTAGAATCTCAGTCTCATGACAATCACTGAATTTTACTTAGCATCATCAGGGTGATCATATAATTTGCCATTCAAACTTGGGCACCTTGATGAGCAAAATGAATATGTACTGGCTTTTTCAGGAAAGTATATATAAAACAGGTCTACCTGGGAAAAGTCCAAAGGTGTCCCTGTTGTTTAGCCTTTCCAACCTTTATCGATTTATCACCTAGTCTATTTCTGGCCATCTGTTTCTACCATACAATTTACCTCTCAAGCAGTCACCTCCACACATATAATCTTCTAACCGATTGAATTATGCACCAAATAAATCCCAGTCAGGCAATCAGATTCTATACTAGCTTCATGCAGAGGAACTCTAATACATGGAATTGGATATCTGTGTGATAAAGTTGCCAAGGGGCACACAAGAAATGAAGAGGCAACATCTGTCTTTATTTTGCCAACAAAGATCTGTCTAGTCAAAGCTATCATTTTTCCCGTGGTCATGTACGGATGTGAGAGTTGGACTATAAGGAAAGCTGAGTGCTGAAGAATTGATATTTTGAACTGGGGTGTTGAAGAAGACCCTTGAGAGTCCCTTGGACTGCAAGGAGATCCAACCAGTCAACCCTTAAGGAAATCAGTGCTGAATATTCATTGGAAGGACTGATGCCAAAGCTGAAACTTCAATACTTAGGCCACCTGATGCAAAGAACTGACTCATTGGAAAAGAACCTGATGCTGAGCAAGATTGAAGGCAGGAAGAGAAGGGGATGGCAGAGGATGAGATAGTTGGATGGCATCACCGACTCTGTGGACATGAATCTGAGCAAGCTCCAGGAGTTGGTGATGGACAGGGAAGCCTGGTGAGCTGCAATCAATGGGGTCAGAAAGAGTCGGACATGATTGATAGACTGAACTGACTGCCCCCTCTCAAGACTGAGACACAGGGGAGAAGATAGTGCTATAGGAACTCAGCATTCTTGAGTTAGTGCTGAAGTTACAAGAAACAGAGATGACACCCAGGGAAAGAAGAAAGGAGGTAGATATCAAGATTTCTTTCCAATTTTCCTCCTATTTCTGGACTGTGCTTTCATTGGGTGATGCAGAAGGATTCCAGCTTCCAAAGGAGCCAGTGAAAAGTCACCTGATGAGATCATTTCAACCATAAAGAGCAGATCAGGGTCCTAACCAATTTCAGGTCAAGCAGGTGATTGACACACAATGATAATTGAATTTACACACATGCAGGTCTCCTCTGTAGATGGCATCAATAATATAGGAATGAACCCTTTGTACTGCTTTGATTCTCCTACTGATATACATGAACTCTAATTGGAAGTAATGTGTTCAAGTCTACTAGCTTGGAAATATTAAAGGAGGACATCAGTTCTTCACATTCAATGCACTGCGATTTAAAATATCACAGAATCTCAAGGCTACAAGTAGCGAAAATTATGACCTGGTTGAATCGCTGAATGAACACCCTACCAAGGAAGCATCAATATAGTATGATTGATTAGCCTACAGAAGTTCTCTGCAGAGAATATTGATCAGGTTCTGTCAGGAGGCATTTATTTTGGATTGTCTCCAGCCCGTCAATGAAGACTATCTAGGGCAATCAGCTCCACCATTCAAGAGATTAGAGATTCTCAATTATCACCAGGGAAATGTGTATCTGCCATGACAAGATGTTGGCATATTCAAAGTCTTTGAAGTTTTGTTTTACAGATGCACACAATGGCAGCATGTTTTCATTGACTTTGAGGCAGGAAGTCCTGTATTTGTATTTCAGGTTTTTAACTAACTAGCAATTTGACTTCAGAAAAGTTTAAGATTCCACTTTGTTTCAATTCCCTCACTTGAAAAATTGGGATGTTAATATGGCCAACAATATTAAGATTCTTCAAATAATTTCCTACTCATCTCACATGCTAGTAAAGTAATGCTCAAAATTCTCCAAGCCAGGCTTCAGCAATACATGAACCATGAAATTCCTGATGTTCAAGCTGGTTTTAGAAAAGGCAGAGGAACCAGAGATTAATTGCCAACATCTGCTGGGTCATAGAAAAAGCAAGAGAGTTCCAGAAAGATATCTATTTCTGCTCTATTGACTATGCCAAAGACTTTGGCTGTATGGATCACAATAAACTGTGAAAAATTCTGAAAGAGATGGGAATACAAGACCACCTGACCTGCCTCTTGGGAAACCTATATGTGGGTCAGGAAGCAACAGTTAGAACTGGACATGGAACAACAGACTGGTTCCAAATAGGAAAAAGAGTACGCCAAGGCTGTATATTGTCACCCTGTTTATTTAACTTATATGCAGAGTACATCATGAGAAACGCTGGGCTGGAGAAAGCACAAGCTGGAATCAAGATTGACGGGAGAAATATCAATAACCTCAGATATGCAGATGACACCACCCTTATGGCAGAAAGTGAAGAGGAACTAAAAAGCCTCCTGATGAAAGTGAAAGAGAAGAGTGAAAAAGTTGGTTTATAGCTCAACATTTAGAAAATGAAGATCATGACATCTGGTCCCATCACTTTATGGGAAATAGATGGGGAAACAGTGGAAACAGTGTCAGACTTAATTGTTTTGGGCTCTAAAATCACTGCTGATGGTGATTGCAGACATGAAATTAAAAGAAGCTTACTCCTTGGAAGGAAAATTATGACCAACCTAGATAGCATATTCAAAAGCAGAGACATTACTTTGCCAACTAATGTCCGTCTAGTCAAGGCTATCGTTTTTCCAGTGGTCATGTATGGATGTGAGAGTTGGACTGTGAAGAAAGCTGAGTGCCGAAGAATTGATGCTTTGAACTGTGGTGTTGGAGAAGACTCTTGAGAGTCCCTTGGACTGCAAGGAGATCCAACCAGTCCATTGTAAAGGAGATCAGTCCTGGGTGTTCCTTGGAAGGGCTGAAGCTGAAACTCCAATACTTTGGCCACCTCATGTGAAGAGTTGACTCATTGGAAAAGACCCTGATACTAGGAGGGATTGGGGGCGAAAGGAGAAGGGTACAACAGAGGATGAGATGGCTGGATGGCACCACCGACTCGATGGACATAAGTTTGAATGAATTCCGGGAGTTGGTGATGGACAGAGAGGCCTGGTGTACTGTGATTCATGGGGTCGCAAAGAGTTGGCCATGACTGAGTGACTGAATTGAAGTGAACTGAAAATAATATTTAGAAAAATACACCCCATAGTCACATCTGCAAATGCTAGATACTGTTGTTGTTTTTTAAGTTATTTTTAATCATTCTTCTATTAATAGAAATAAGCTGTCCTTATATCTACTCAAAATGTTGTTCATAGTAAATTCATGGAAGTGGAAGGAAGGTTAAATAAAAGCAGTTGGGCATCTGAGTAAACTAAAAAAGTGAGAGAAGTATTAATTTATCAATAATGATTGCAACATTCAAAACCACCCTATAGTTTGAATTATGGAAAGAAATGAGCTGAAAAATGTCAAATATTTATTAAATAAAAAGGAGAAATTAAACCAAAGTGATTATAATTTTGATCCCTTATGCCAGCTTCTGCTGTAAGAGCTGGTGTAATTATTTCATTTTATTTTTAATCTTTGAGCATCTTGCTCACTGTTGTTAATTGATAACACATTTGCTGGTACAATATCTATAACTTTTTATTACAGTCCTGAAATGCCAGGGGCATTGTCTTTATTTTTGGATAAGGAAGACTTTATGTGGACAGTGCAGAAGAGAAAAGAGGGGCTGACTCTTTAAGACCTTTCTTTTCTTCACTCTTTTCTGATCTTCTGACCTTTCAACTGATACATATCAATATTAGCCACGTTTTTCAGGGAGAACCATGGAAAAATTATTTTAAATTACTTTAGAATGTTCCATTCTCCTAACCATACTGTGTATTTTATGAAACTAAGCAACATTGAGTACATAGGAGATCCTATATACTGTTTCATCTGTGCTGTGGAAAGGACTGGACCAATAACAAACTGTAGAACAGAGGGACACTGGGCACTAAGTCGGTAGTTTGAAGACTTGTACTTTAGGTTCTTTTCTTCCAGTTACTATGTTCACTTTGACAGGTTTGTCCATATTTCCAGGACTACATTCTCTATTTAATCTTCTATAGATTCAGTTCAGTCACTCAGTCGTGTCCAACTCTTTGCAGCCCCATGGATTTCAGAAAGCCAGGCTTCCCTGTCCATCACCAACACCCAGAGCTTGCTCAAACTCATGTCCATCGAGTCAATGATGACATTCAACCATCTCATCCTCTGTCATTCCCTTTACCTCCTGCCTTCAATCTTTCCCAGCATCAGGGTCACTACTGAGGAGTCAGTTATTCGCATCAGGTGGCCAAAGTATTGTAGTTTCATCTTCAGCATCAGTGCTTCCAATGCATATTAAGAACTGATATCCTTTAGGATGGACTGTTTTGATCTCCTTGCAGTCCAAGGGACTCTCAAGAGTCTTCTCCAACACCACATTTCAAAAGCATCAATTCTTTGGTGCTCAGCTTTCTTTATGGTCCAACTCTAACATCCACACATGACTACTGGAAAAACGATAGCCTTGACTAGATGGACTTTTGTTGGCAAAGTAATGTCTCTACTTTTTAATAGGCTGTCTAGTTTGGTCATAGCTTTTCTTCCAAGGAGTAAGTGTCTTTTAATTTTATGGCTGCAGTCACCATCTGCAGTGATTTTGGAGCCCAAAAAAATAAAGTCTGTCATTGTTTCCAGTGTTTCCCAATTTATTTGTCATGAAGTGATGGGACTGGATGCCATAATCTTTGTTTTTTGAATGGTGAGTTTTAAGCCAACTTTTTCACTTTCCTCTTTCAGTTTCATCGAGTGACTCTTTAGTACCTCTTTGCTTTCTGCCATAAGTGTGATGTCATCTATATATCTGAGGTATTAATATTTCCTCTAGAAATCTTGATTCTAGCTTGTGCTTCATCCAGTCCAGCGTATCTCATGATGTACTCTGCATATAAGTTAAATAAGCAGGGTAATAAGATACAGCCTTGATGTACTCCTTTCCCAGTTTGGAACCAGTCTGTTGTTCCATATCCAGTACAAACTGTTGATTCTTGACCAGTGTATAGATTTCTCAGAAGGCAGGTAATGTGGTCTGGTATTCCCATCTCTTTCAGAATATTCCATAGTCTGTTGTGATCTTCAAAGTCACACATTTTTGAATAATCAGTAAAGTAGAAATAGATGCTTTTCTGGTATTCTCTTGCTTTTGCAATGATCCAACAGATGTCAGGAATTTGATCTCTGTTCCTCTGCCTTTTATAAATCCAGGTTGAACATCTGAAAGTTCACGGTTCACGTACTGTTGAAGCCTGGCTTGGAGAACTTTGAGCACTACGTTGCTAACGTGTGAGATGAGTGCAATTGTGCAGTAGTTTGGACATTCTTTGGCATTGCCTTTCTTTGGAATTGGAATGAAAACTGACCTTTTCCAGTCCTGTGGCCATTGCTGAGTTTTTCAAATTTGCTGGCATATTGAGTGCAACACTTTCAAAACATCATCTTTCAGGATGTGAAATAGCTCAACTGGAATTCCATCACCTCCACTAACTTTGTTCCTAGTGATGCTTTTTAAGTCCCACTTGACTTCACATTCCAGGATGTCTTGCTCTAGGTGAGTGATCACACCATCGTGATTATCTGGGTTGATGATCTTTATTGTATAGCTCTTCTTTGTATCCTTGCCACCTCTTTTTAATATCTTCTGCTTCTGTTAGGTCCACACCCCTTCTGTCCTTTATTTTGCCCATTTTTGCATGAAGTGTTCCCTTGGTATATCTGATTTTCCTGAAGAGATGGCTAGTCTTTTCCATTCTACTGTTTTCTTTTATTTCTTTGCATTGATCACTGAGAAAGGCTTTCTTATCTCTCCTTGCTATTCTTTGGAACTTTGCATTCAAATGGGTGTCTTTCCTTTTCTTCTTTGCCTTTAGCTTCTCTTATTTTCTCAGCTATTTGTAATGACTTTTCAGACAGCTATTTTGCTTTTTTACATTTATTTTTCATGGGGATGGTCTTGATTCATGTCTCCGGTACAATGCCATGGACTTCCATCCATAGTTCATCAGACACTCTATCTATCAGATCTTGTCCCTTAAATCTATTTCTCACTTATACTGTATAATCATAAGGAATTTGATTTAGGTCATACCCGAATGGTCTGGTGGTTTTCCCTACTTTCTTCAATTTAAGTCTGAATTTGGCAATAAGGTGTTCATGATCTGTGCCACAGTCAGCTCCTGGTCTTGTTTTTGCTGACTGTATAGAGTTTCTCCGTCTGCAAAGAATATAAACAATCTGATTTCAATATTGACCATCTGGTGATTTCTATGTGTAGAGGCATCTCTTGTGTTGTTGGAAGAGGGTGTTTGCTATGACTAGTGTGCTCTCTTGGCAAAACTCTATTAGCCTTTGCCCTGCTTCATTTTGTACTTCAAGGCCAAATTTGCCCATTACTCCAGGTATCTCTTGACTTCCTACTTTTGCATTTCAGTCCCCTATCATTTTCTGTAGAGACAACAATGTAGGGTCTTCCCTGGTGGTCCAGTGGTCAAGAATTTGGCCTCCAGAATAGGGAGTGCCAGTTCAATCCTTGTCAGGGAGCTAAAATCCCACATGCCTGTGGCCAAAACCAAAGCATAAAACAGTAGCAATATGCAACAAATTCAGTAAACACATTTAAAATGGTCCACATTAAAAAATAAATCTTGGAGAAAAAAAAAAAAGAAGTTGAGATTTAAGCTGAAAATTTCTGAAGTCTTTTCAGAACTGAAATTGTTTCATATATACCTATATTTTTTTTTCGAAATGTCTACAGGAGATTGAATTAGAATAATTTTTTCTCACTTTATATTTTTTAAACTCAATGTGAATAATGCTTTGCTTGTATAATTTAAAATACACAGGTTTTTAGAATTCCAATTCTGATAATGGCAGAGTAGGTTTAATTAAAATAAATCACCCACCCATGGCCATTATAAATTCTAGGAAAATAGTTTTAAAAATTATTTTGTAGCAGTAGAGAATGCACACAGGTATACAGAAATAGCAGCAAGTAATTTTCTTGAAAGGAGAGCCCCCTCATTGAAATCTACCTTAGTACCATTTTGCTCCAAGTCCCCTAAGCACAAGTACTGTGTTAAGTACAGTCTTGGGTTAATAGGATGGTGGTAAGAGGTGAGGGAGAATTGGAGAGGAAGGAAATTACAGAAACAAAGGATCCATAGTAGGGTCATTTCAAAATTAGATATAGAAAAATCTCCTAAATCTTTCACTGAGCATTAAGTTCTGCAAGCTTGGAAGGGAAGGGAGGAAAGGGGAATTCACTGGGCTAGGAACACCATGTTATATGGAAGTCAAAACCTAGAGAAACCTGAGACGAAAGTTTGGCTACTGCCCATTAACTCTCTGGGTAACAGTTTGAAAATTAAGTCCTCCTAGTTAGAGAGGTATGGAAAACAACTTGGGCTTCACACCAGCTTGCCTTAACAAAGCTTAAATTCAAATTTTTATAAATTTAAGTTCAAGATTATCATCTTGTAGTTTTATGATGTCTGTTATGTATATTAACAATTCAGAGGACAATAACAAATTAACATTCTCTAAAATATATTCCTAAAAATATTACTAAATATATTACTAAAATGTTTAGTAAGCAATAAAAAATAACAGATATATAAGGAAGAAGCAAAATGGGACATTGTTAAGCAAAAAAAAAAAAAAAAAAGGACTATTGTGACACACAGTGTTATTGTCTTGATGTATCCAAGAAATGGAGAAAAGTTTGTGGTTGCCAGGATTTAGAACTGAGATTAAATTGGGTTAAGTGAGTGGGTGTGATCAGAAATAAGCAACACAAGAAGTTCTTGTGGTGCTGGAACAGTTTTGCCAACTGAATACATACATCAGTCAAAACAACTATGCCACACCAATGGGTGTATGTTGATAATGGGGGAGGCTATCCATGCACTGGAGCAAGGGTATATGAAAAAAATCTCTATACATTCAGCTCAATATTGCTGGGAATCTAAAATTGCTCTAAAATCTAAAACATATTTTGAAAAGGTGAAAAAGGGGAAAAAATACCATTATAACATCATACTCAATGGAGAAGTAATGAAAGCTTTTCCTTTAATATCAGGAATGAAACAAGGATACCCACTTACACAACTTCTATTCAACAGAGTAATGAAAGTCTTAGCCAAAGCAATTAGACAGGATAAGAAAAAAGGCATCCAAATTAGAAACAAAAAAGTAAAATGTTCTTTCTTTGTTGAGGACACAATCTTATATGCAGAAGCGCTAAACATGACACACATTTACACACATGAGCACACAGAAATACATGGACACACAAAACTGTTAGAACTAATAAATACATTCAGGCAAGTCATAGGACAAAAAATTAACATACAGAAGTCAGTTTGCTTTTATGTATTAACAAGGAACATTCAGAAAAAAAATGAACAGATCAATTGCAATATCATCAAAATTAAATAACTTAAAACAAGCTTAATGAGGAAGTGAAAGAACTGTGCATTTAAAACTACAAAATGTCACTGAAGGAAATTAAAGGAGGCACACAAAATTGGGAAGTCATTCAGTGGTGATAGATTGAAAGGCTTAAAATTATTGAGATATCAATACTATTCAAAGTTATCTAGAATTTAATGTAATCCCCACCAAAATCTTGAAGAAAGTTTTTGCAAGAAAAAAAGAAAATCTATC
The DNA here is from genome assembly GCF_001704415.2 of Capra hircus. NCBI lineage: Eukaryota > Metazoa > Chordata > Mammalia > Artiodactyla > Bovidae > Capra > Capra hircus. Next base: position 107,470,655 of record NC_030813.1, read on the forward strand.
CTAAAATACAAAGACTTCCAAAGGGCTATAAAGATGCAAAACAAGTTTGGAAAAGAACAAGGTTGAAGGTTTCACACTTCCTGATTTCAAAACTTATTATAAAGATAAAGTAATCAAACATGTGGTGCTACTATAAAGACATATATATAAATTAGTGGACTAGACTAGATGTGTCAGAAATAAATCCTCATACGTACAGACAAATTATTTTTAATGAGAGATACCAACAGCATTCAATGAAGGGAAAGCACTCTTTCAACAACAGGTATTGGAAAACTAAGTATCCACATTCAGATGAATGAAGTCGGATTTTTATCTCACACTATTTACAAATATCAACTCAGAATAAATTATGGACCTAAACATAAATGCAAAACTCTTAGAAAAAAAAAGTATGAAAATCTTTGTAGTGTCAGATTCAGCAAAAATTTCTTCAACATGGCACTAAAAACACAGGTAACAAAAGTAAAAATAGATAAATTTGAGTATATCACTTCATGGCAAATAGATGGGGAAACAGTGGCTGACTTTATTTTTCTGGGCTCCAAAATCACTGCAGATGGTGATTGCAGCCATGAAATTAAAAGATGCATACTCCTTGGAAAGAAAGCTATGACCAACCTAGACAGCATATTTAAAAGAAGAGACATTACTTTGTCAACAAAGGTTCATCTAGTCAAGGCTATGTTTTTTCCAGTGGTCATGTATGGATGTGAGCTGGACTATAAAGAAAGCTGAACGCCGAAGAATTTATGCTTTTTTATTTAAATTTATGTTTTTATTTTTACTTTACAATATTGTATTGGTTTTGCCATACATTGACATGAATCAATCATGGGTGTACATGTGTTCCCCATCCTGAACCCCCCCTCCATTCCTCTGGGTCATCCCAGTGCACCAGCCCTGAGCACCCTTTATCATGCATCGAACCTAGACTGGTGATTCATTTCACTTGTGACAATTTTCATGTTTCAACTGTGGTGTTGGAGAAGACTCTTGACAGTCCCTTGGACTGAAAGGAGATCCAACCATTCCATTCTAAAGGAGATCAGTCCTGGGTGTTCATTGGAAGGACTGATGTTGAAGCTGAAACTCCAATATTCTGGCCACCTCATGTGAAGAGCTGACTCATTTGAAAGGATCCTGATGCTGGGGAAGATTGAGGGCAGGAGGAGAAGAGGATGACAGAGGATGATATGGTTGGATGACATCACTGACTCAATGGACATGTGTTTGGGTGGACTCTGGGAGTTGGTGATGGTCAAGGAGGCCTGGTGTGCTGTGGTTCATGGGGTCACAAAGAGTCAGACACGACCGAGCAACTGAACTGAACTGAAATGAGTACATCACAATTACTACCTTTTCTTCATCAAAGATATGAAAATTCAACAGGATGAAAAGAAAACATAAGAAATGGGAGGAAATGTTTGCAAATCATTTTTCTAACAAGTTAATAAACAACATATATAAAGAAATCAACAACAACAAGAAATAATGAATAATCCAACTAAAAATAGGACCAAGGATATGAATAGATATTTCTCCAAAGAAGATAAACAAATTTCTAACAAGCATGTAAAAAGATGTTCAACATTATCATTCATTGCTGCTGCTGCCGCTGCTGCTGTTAAGCCGTTTCTGTCGTGTCCGACTCTGTGCGACCCCATAGGCGGCAGCCCACCAGGCTCCCCTTACCCTGGGATTCTTCTGGCAAGAACACTGGAGTGGGTTGCCATTTCCTTCTCCAATGCATGAAAGTGAAAAGTGAACGTGAAGTCGCTCAGTGATGTCTGACTCTTAGTCATTCAGTTCAGTTCAGTTCAGTCACTCAGTCGTGTCCTACTCTTTGCGACCCCATGAATCGCAGCATGCCAGGTCTCCCTGTCCATCAACAACTCCCGGAGTTCACTCAGACTCACAGCCATCAAGTCGGTGATGCCGTCCAGCCATCTCATCCTCTGTCGTCCCCTTCTCCTCCTGCCCCCGATCCCTCCCAGCATCAGAGTCTTTTCCAATGAATCAATAAATCGCACAAGGTGGCCAAAGGGCTGGAGTTTCAGCTTCAGCATCATTCCCTCCAAAGAAATCCCAGGGCTGATCTCCTTCAAAATGGACTGGTTGGATCTCCTTGCAGTCCAAGGGACTCTCAAGAGTCTTCTCCAACACCACAGTTCAAAAGCATCAATTTTTTGGCGCTCAGCCTTCTTCACAGTCCAAGTCTCACATCCATACATGACCACAGGGAAAACCATAGCCTTGACTAGACGGACCTTTGTTGGCAAAGTAATGTTTCTGCTTTTGACTATGCTATCTAGGCTGGTCATAACTTTTCTTACAAGGAGTAAGTGTCTTTTAATTTCATGGCTGCAATCTCCATCTGCAGTGATTTTGGAGCCCAAAAAATAAAGTCTGACACTGTTTCCACTGTTTCCTCATCTATTTCCCAAGAAGTGATGGGACCAGATGCCATGATCTTCGTTTTCTGAATGTTGAACTTTAAACCAACTTTTTCACTTTCCTCTTTCACTTTCATCAGGAAGCTCTTTAGTTCCTCTTCACTTTCTGCCATAAGGGTGGTGTCATCTGCATATCTGCATACTCCTTTTCCTGTTTGCAACCAATCTGTTGTTCCATGTCCAGTTCTAACTGTTGCTTCCTAACCTGCATATAGGTTTCTCAAGAGGCAGGTCAGGTGGTCTGGTATTCCAATCTCTTTCAGAATTTTCCACAGTTTATTGTGATCCACACAGTCAAAGGCTCTGGCATAGTCAATAAAGCAGAAGTAGATGTTTTTCTGTAACTCTCTTGCTTTTTCCATGATCCAGCGGATGTTGACAATTTAATCTCTGGTTCCTCTGCCTTTTCTAAAACCAGCTTGAACATCAGGAAGTTCAAGGTTCACGTATTGCTGAAGCCTTGTTTGGGAGAATTTTGAGCATTACTTTACTAGCGTGTGAGATGAGTAGAGAAATGCAAATAAAAATAATGTGCTATCACCTCATGCCCATCAGCATGGCTACTACCGAAAATAAAACCAGAAAAGATCAAGGGATGATAAAAGTGATCACTGTTGGTGAAAATGAAAAGGATTGCAACTGCTTTGGAAAATACCATGGTGATTCCTTTAAAAATGTTTAAAATAGAATTAACATATGATCCAGTAAGACTGCTTCTAGGTATATATCTGAAAGAAATGAAAACAGGGGCTGAAAAAGATAATCTGTAGACCATGTTCAGCACTGTTTGTGGTAATTAAAAAGCAATATTATGTGGTATATTCATATTTCTTTATCATCTACCTCCAGAACTGTTATCATCTTACAAATCTGAAACTCTATACCCATTAGTTGAAAGTGTTCACTGATGGAGAAATAAACAAAATGTCACATAGACATACAATAAAATGTTATTCAGCCTTAAAAAGGAGAGAAAATATGGTACACCCTACAACACAGATAAAACTTGAGGGCATTATGCAGCATAAAATGAATCAGTCCAAAAAAAAAAAAAAAGAAGATAAATACTGTTTGATTCACTTATCTGAGTTATCTGGAGTAGTCAGATTCATATAAAAAGAGTAGAATGGTTGAGAGCCTAGGGCCAGAGAAGGTGGGAAATAAGGAGTGGTTGTTTAATGGGTTTAGAATTTCAGATTTGTAAGATAAAAATAGTTCTGGAGATAGATTATATAGCAATATGAATACACCTCATAATACTGAACTGCTAAAAATGGGAAAGATGCTAAGTGGTGTTATGTGTATTTCATCATGATTTTAAAAATGTTAAAGCAGAGAATAAGGGGAAAACAACACCACGGAAAAGAACAGGATATTAACAGTATATTTCTTTCAATAGTTTAAATTGATTTCCTTTGGATTATTAATAAAGAATTGATGTAAATAAAAGCCAAGAAGAAAAAACAATAAAATGGTCAAATGTCTTCAAAATACACTTCACCAAAATGGGTATAAGAATGCCCAATAAGCACTAAAAAGGGGCTCAGCATAATCAGTCAGCAGCAAAATGCAAATTAAATCCAAAACGGGATACTATTTCACACCTACTAGAATGCTGGCAGGGATGTGGAGCAAATTTTATTTTACTCACACTGTTTTAAGGCCTACTCAGAGAAATAGCATACTGTTCTTAGCTCTAAATTTGGAAGATGGAAATTTAATCTGATGGAAATCTTTCATCAGATTAAAGCAAGGACTCACACCAGTTTTCCACCTTCACTCTGGCAGTATGCCCAAGGCTAAACTGATATGAGTCTCATCTCAAGCCCAGCAGCTTTGATAATTAACTGTTCTGCACAATCGTCTGGGTAACCCAGCAGCCATCCTTTCTATTGGCCTTCCTCTGCTGTATCACCCTGAGGTACCTTCATGAAGAATGAGGAAGCTTTATTTGGTCATCATTCTGGATCACCCTCATCAAGGCAGGTTGCGAAGGGCAGTCATCGGTTTTCTCATAGTCTTAGAGTCTAGTATGATTTTCCATTTTACAAATAGGAATAATGCAGGCTCTATGAATTTGACCATGTCATGGATTTGGATGTGTTGCCCTGAATTCAGCGAGGTACAGGTAGTGAATGAGAAGCACCTTTCTGCATGCCGGATAAGGACCAAACACATTTCATCTGGTTCATACCAAGGTGGGCATTTTTAGTGAGTATCAGAGAAGTTTAAATGCTTTCACTGAGTTCATAGAGTTCTGTGTGATTCCCTGACCATAGTGTGTGTGTGTGTGAATCTAAGACTCATTATTTAGTACAGTTATCTATTAATATAATTGATTAGAAAAAAAGAACCCAGAGCCTGGGGACAAGTAGGAGGCTGGAGAAGACAGCAAGGAAAGGGTGATTGACGAGTAACCATATGGATCTTTGGAAGGAAGCAAGAGATTTCTCCCTGTATTGCTTACATAATTGTTTCATTGAACTGTTATCATTATGGTAAAGACTCCTCATTTGCGCTTAGGTAAATCACCACAAACCTAAAACCATGCGTATGAACACAAATATTTTACTAATCATGAGAGTTAGAATAAAAAGATTTGAATCAAACTTTGCCAGCTTGCTTGGGGGTTTCTGAGAATATCATCATAGAACAAGTAGCATGTGGATATTTAAAACCCATTTTTCTTGGACTTTTCACTGAGAAGCAAAAGAGAAACCTTTCTATATAGGTAAGTGACATTGTTACATTTTAGCAGGATAACTTTTGTGGCATTGAAGGTGAAATGTGAGGGGAAAATTCAAAGAGAGCAAAATTCCTTGAGAAACTAGCATCTACTCTCTCTCCAATGAACCTCACATATATTCTATTTATACAGAATGATAAACCTTTCTCTAAACATGCAAAAAAAAAACCACAATCTGTCTTTCTGCTCAGCAATATCAGAACATAATGATGGAGAGGATCTGGGGGAAGTGAGGGAGACTTAATCCACACCTTTAATTTTTTGAGACTTTATTGAATTAAAATATATATGCCACAGTATTTACCCTCTGAGAGTGTACAACACAGTAGCCTTTTGTTTCACAATGTTTCGCAGCCATTGCCACTATATATCAAAATATTTTCATCGCACCAATAAGAAACCTCCTACCCACTGGCGGGCACTCAGTGCTTATCTTTCCCTCTAGCCTGTGGAAATCATTCATCTACATTCTGTCACTATGGATCTGCTTATTTTAGATATTTCAGATAAATTGAATGAAGAAATGCATTCCCTTTTGTGTCTGGTTTCTTTCACTTAAATGCTATTTTCAAAGTTTATCCATGGCTAAATAATATTTTGTTGCATGACTATATATACTTAACTTATTCGTCAGTTGACAGACATTTACATTGTTTGCTATTATTGGCTCTTATCCGATGCTATGAACATTTGCCTATAAGTTGTTATGTGGATAACTTATCTTGCGGGTATATTTTGTATTTTCAGATCTCTCAAGTTTATATCTGAACTGGATGTTCTGGGTCCTGTGGTATCTCTCTATATATCTTTTTGAAAAACTGTCAAATTGTTTTTCTGAAGGACGATGCAATTTTAGATTACCATCAGTGATGCAGGAGGGTTCTAAAATCTTCACATACTTACCATCACTTAAAATTGTCTCTTTTTACTACATACAAGCTAATGGATATGAAGTAATTCTCCACTGTAGCTTTGATTTGTTTTCCCCTAAATAATTTCAAGTGGTTATTTGACATTTGTGTATCTTCATTGGAGAATTCAAATCCTTTGTCAATTTTAAAAAAATGATCAAGGTAAAATCACATGGCATTAATTTAGCCATTTTGAAATGAATAATTTAATGATTTTTAGTACATTCACAATATTGTATGACCACCGCTTCTATCTAGTTCTGAAAATTTCAAAGCATTTTCATCACTCCCAAAGCAATGCTCACACCCATAAAGCAGTTATCCCATTTCTCCATTAATACAGTTCCTTGGAACTATCAATCTATTCTCTGGGTCTATGGATTTACCTATTAAGAATATTTAAGATAAATAGAATTATACAAGATATTACCTCTTGAGTTTCACTTCTTTCACTTAGCATATTTCCCCCCAACATTCATCCAAGTTGTACCACATTATCAATATTTGATTTTTGTATTCTTCTTCTTCTTAGGAGAAACAACTTTCAGTATTTCACCAGTAAGTATGATGTTAACTTTGAATTAGCCTTTGTTATTTTTAGGGAGTTTTCTAGTTTTTACCGTGGAAGGGTGTTGTGTTTTGTCAAACGCTTTTTTTTTTCCTGTCATTTGAGATGATTCTGTGCTTTTCCCTTCTTTGTTCTATTTATGTGGTATATGACATTCATTGAATTTCTCATGCTGAACCGCTCTTACATTCCTGGGGTAAATTTCATCTGGTCATTGTATATACTCTTTTTAGTACACTGTTGGATTTGGTTTGGCAATATTTTGTTAAAGATTTTTTTTTTAATCTGTATTCATAACGGATATTGGTCTTCATTGGTTTTCTTTTTTGTCTTTTATTGACTTTGTTTTTGTTGTGCTGGTGTGCATGCTTAGTTTCTTCAGTCTTGTCTGACTCTTTGCAACCCTATAGACTACAGTACACTGGGCTCTGCTATCCATGGGATTCTCCAGACAAGGATATTCGAGTGGGTTGCCAGGCCCTCCTCCAGGGGATCTTCCTGACCCAGGGATTAAACCCACATTTCCTGAATCTCTTGCATTACAGGTGGATTCTTTACCACTGAGCCACCAGTGAAGCACTTGTTTTCAGAGTGATATTTGCCTTACAGAATATGTCAGAAGTATTCCCTCTGCTTCTGTTTTGTGGAAGACTTTGGGAAGAATTGCTAATCAGTCTTCTTTAAATATTTGGTAAGATATACCGCTGAAAGGATCTAACCCTGAACTTATCTTTGTAGAAACGTTTTGATTACTCATTCAATCACTGTAATATTAATACTTTGTAATAAGTCTGTTCAGACATTCTATTTCTTCTTGAGTCAATTTTAGTAACTTGTATTTTTAAGAATTTCCCCATTACATCTAGATAATCTAATTTGTTAATACATAATTGTTAATAACATTCTTTTATAAACTGAATGAATATTACAGATGCTAAGGTCAGCTCAAAAAGGATTTCAGAATCCTCATAGTATAGCCTTGAATTAAGGAGGAGTTTATAGAACGAATGATTTAATTGTCTAATATCTTTCTTAGCTTTGCTGAATAGCTCAGGGCAAATGCTATTTCCTTTTCTATAAGAAACTGCATCTATTTTTATCTCTGTATTAAGCTAGGCTTTCAGTGTATTGAACTGTGCTTCTGAAGAGTATCTGGGTCACATTATTGCAGGCCAACTCACAATTGCTTTTATTCCATTACAATTTACTTGTAATTCCCTATGTCTCTAGAGATATTTTCTCTAAGATTCAATCATTTGAACTGCATTCTGATGTTTTGTAAAAATACATTCAAAGATATTGTGTACTCTGTTTCTCAGAGTCTTTGTCTCAAGGACTCACAGAATATGTGTTACAACTTACAAATAGCTGAAAATAAGAGAAGCAAAAAGCAAAGGAGAAAAGGAAAGATATAAGCATCTGAATGCAGAGTTCCAAAGAATAACAAGGAGAGATAAGAAAGCCTACTTCAGCGATCAATGCAAAGAAATAGAGGAAAAGAACAGAATGGGAATGACTAGAAATCTCTTCAAGAAAATCAAAGATACCAAGGGAACATTTCATGCAAAGATGGGCTCGATAAAGGACAGAAATGGTATGAACCTAAGAGAAGCAGAAGATATTAAGAAGAGATGTTAAGAATACACAGAAGAACTGTACCAAAAGCGAGCTTCATGACCCAGATAATCACGATGGTGTGATCACCCACCTAGAGCCAGACATCCTGGAATGTGAAGTCAAGTGGGTCTTAGAAAGCATCACTGCGAACAAAGCTAGTGGAGGTGATGGAATTCCAGTTGAGCTATTTCAAATCCTGGGAGATGATGCTGTGAAGTGCTGCACTCAGTATGCCAGCAAATTTTGAAAACTCAGCAGTGGCCACAGGACTGGAAAAGGTCAGTTTTCATTCCAAACCCAAAGAAAGGCAATGTCAAAGAATGCTCAAACTACCGCACAATTGCACACATCTCACACGCTAGTAAAGTGATGCTCAAAATTCTCCAAGCCAGGCTTCAACAATACGTGAACTGTGAACTTCCAGATGTTCAAGCTGGTTTTAGAAAAGGCAGAGGAACCAGAGATCAAATTGCTAACATCCGCTGGATCATTGAAAAAGCAAGAGAGTTCCAGAAAACATCTACTTCCGCTTTATTGACTATGCCAAAGCCTTTGACTGTGTGGATCACAAGAAACTGTGGAAAATTCTGAAAGAGATGGGAATACCAGACCCCCTGACCTGCCTATTGAGACACCTATATGCAGATTAGGAAGCAATAGTTAGAATTGGACATGGAACAACAGACTGGTTCCAAGCAGGAAAAGGAGTATATCAAAGCTGTATATTGTCACCCTGCTTATTTAACTTCTATGCAGAGTACATCATGAGAAACTTGCATTTAGTTCCAAAAAATAATAATTGTATCCAAAGAAAAAGTGAACTTCTTTCTCTTTCAGTAAATTTAAACAACATATTATCTTTTTTGCTTATAACGCTATGAAATTGAGGGTCAAATTAATTGCCCAAATACTGAAATCTGTTCCACCCAAATGCCCAGACACAACTGCTCTAAGATTTAATAAACATATTCTCCATTTTATCATGAAATATATAATCTTCTGTGTGTGCATGCATGTTTAGTTGCTCAGTCATGTCCAACTCTTTGTGACCCTCTGAACTGTAGCCTGCCAAGCTCTTCTGTCTATGGGATTTTACAGGCAAGAATCCTTGAGTGAGTTGGCATTTCCTCCTCCAGGGGATCTTCTTGACCCAGGGATTGAATCTGTGTCTCCTCTGTCTCCTGAATTGGCAGGCAGATTCTTTAACACTGAGCCACCTGGGAAGTCCCTTATAACCTTCCAGAAATAGGTAAATATAAACATTGCAAAAAATTGAAGAAACAATCCAGCCTATTTTCATCATATTACAGTTTGAGAAATACATACAGAAAGATTTGGTTCACTCAAGTTTAAGCTTGAGTTACTTACCATATTTTTATAACATTTACACTCTACCTTGCTTTATGAAATAGAAACATGGTGCTGGGAATTTATATAGATGCATGGAAGAAAAAAAAAAGAACTATCATTTATCAAATAATAGATAGGCGCTAGGTCCCTTACAATAAGCATCTTTTATTCTTCATTACAAAAATGCATAAGGTAGATTACCAAATTCTAGTGGGTGTATATCTTGAAAAAGTTCAAAAAGTTGAGTGGCTTGAATCATAATTTGAGACTAGGCTTGTACATATTTAAATTTTAACTCCTTTTCTGATTTTGTTCAGTGACATACAATAAAAACACAATGCAAAATACTGTCATCTAACCAACCCCCCATTTCTTGCCTCCAATGGCAACCCACTCCAGTACTCTTGCCTAGAGAAACCCATGGATGGAGGAGCCTGGTGGGCTGCAGTCCATGGGGTCACTAAGAGTCGGACACGACTGAGCAACTTCACTTTCACTTTTCACTTTCATACATTGGAGAAGGAAATGGCAACCTACTCCAGTATTCTTGCCTGGAGAATCCTGTGGACAGAGGAGCCTAGTGGGCTGCTGTCCATGGGGTCGCACAGAGTCGGACACGACTGAAGTGATTTAGCATGCATGCATTCAAAGTGTTATCCATATAGCAGAGTAACTTTGAAAGAACATATTAGAGCCACAACTCTCCCAAGCTTTATATCTTTCAGCTGCTTCACAGGGCATACTCCAGATTGCTCTGGATCTTGTACCATTGATTGCCTTCTTCATTCATGAACTTTCAGCTACAACTTTAGACATGTCAAACTCTGCCTTGCGCCAGGCACTTCTCACTTGCTGTGCCTGGAATGTTCTTCCTTTGGCTTTACTCCTGTTTCTGTATTTTTGAGTCCTCTGTAATCAGTTTCCATCACCTTCGATTAGAGAAAACATCCCAAAATAACTTGTTTAAGTATTCTTATACTTTTCTGTCTCCTGGGACCCTGCTTACATCTTTTTAAACATTTATCATTACTTATAATTATTTTCCTTGCTTTTTTTTTTCAATTGAATATAGTGATTTACAATGTCGCATTAGTTTCTGGGGTACTACAAAGTGATCAGTTTTATATATAAATGTACCCATAGTACCACTCCAGTACTCTTGCCTGGAAAATCCCAGGGACGGTGGAGCCTGGTGGGCTGCCATCTATGGAGTTGCACAGAGTCAGACATGACTGAAGCGACTTAGCAGCAGCAGCAGTAGCAATACTCCATTATATATACATATGTGTGTGTATATATATATATACATGTATATATATATGTATATCTTCTTATCCATCCATTGATAGACATTCAGATTGTATCCATGTCTATTGTTCTCATTACTTTCTTTGTGCAGTGTCTATGCCTGTGATTAGAATATAAGTTGCACAAGAAAATACCTGACCTCGTCTCATGGCTATACTACCTATAAGAATAGAGCCTGCACGTAGGGACCCATTAAATGGTTACATCACGAATAATAAATTGTTGACTGATACTATCAAACCAGTGAATAGAAACATCTAAAATAGGGACTAGTCCAAGGAGGGGGCAGTGTGATATACCATAGTAATTACTGGAGACTTTTTCTTATTTGCTTCCCTAGGGGCTCAGACGATAAAGAATCCATCTGCAGTGTAAGAGACCTGAATTCAATTCCTGGGTTGGAAAGATCCCCTGGAGGAGGACATGGTAACCCACTCCAGTATTCTTGCCTGGAGAATCCCCATGAACAGAGGAGCCTGGTGGGCAACTGTTCATGGGGTTGCAAAGGGTCAGACACAACTGAGCAATTAGCTCTTGGTTTGTTTTGACTTTTTTAAATTACCAAAACAGAGAGATTATCTCCTTTCTACATTTTATTAAAAAATTTTCAGTTTCTTGAGATAGAATTGACAAAAATTATACACGTTTAAATGGCAATTGTAGCCATGAAATTAAAAGATGCTTACTCCTTGGAAGAAAAGTGACCAGCCTAGATAGCATATTCAAAAGCAGAGACATTACTTTGTCGACTAAGGTCTGCCTAGTCAAGGCTATGGTTTTTCCAGTAGTCATGTATGGATGTGAGAGTTGGACTGTGAAGAAGGCTGAGTGCTGAAGAATTGATGCTTTTGAACTGTGGTATTGGAGAAGACTCTTGAGAGTCCCTTGGACTGCAAGGAGATCCAACCAGTCCATTCTGAAGGAGATCAACCCTGGGATTTCTATGGAAGGAATGATGCTAAAGCTGAAACTCCAGTACTTTGGCCACCTAATGCAAAGAGTTAACTCATTGGAAAAGACTTTGATGCTGGGAGATATTGGGGGCAGGAGAAGAAGGGGACGACCGAGGATGAGATGGCTGGATGGCATCACTGACTCGATAGACGCGAGTCTGAGTGAACTTCGGGAGTTAGTGATGGACAGGGAGGCCTGGCGTGCTGCGATTCCTGGGGTCGCAAAGAGTCGGATACGACTGAGCGGCTGAACTGAACTGAACAGAAAGTATATAATATGCTGTTTTGATGTAAGTATACCTTGTATACTAATGACCACAAAGAAGCTAATTAATATATTAATCATCTCACACAGTTTACATTGTGTGTGTGTGTTTGTTCGCGTGTGGTGAAAACAATCAAGATCTGCTATCTTAGCAATCACCATATATACAATATATTATCAACCGTAGTCACCATGCTGTATGCTAGCTCTCTAGAGCAAACTCATTTCATAATTAAAAGTGTATATCCTTTTTGACCAACATCTGCTACTCCCACCTCCCTCCTAGCCCCTGGCAACCACCATTCTACTCTGTTACTCTGTTTGAATTTTTTTTTTAGATTTTACATGTAACTGATATGTGATATTTGTCTTTCTGTGCCTTTCTGATTCAATTACACATAGTCTCAAATTTACCTCATATAACAAAACACGCCTACTATCACACATTGAATTTTTTAATGAAATAATATGTTCTATGCAATGTTGTTTTTGTTGTTTAGTTGCTCAGTCACGTCTGACACTTTGCAACCCCGTGGACTGATGGATGGTAACCCACCAGGCTCCTCTGTCCATGAGATTTTTCAGGCAAGAATATTGGAGTGGGTGGCCATTCCCTTCTCAATGTGATCTTCTTCACGGAGGGATAGAACCTGCATATCCTGCATTGGCAGGCAGATTCTTTGCCACTCAGCCACCTGGGAGCCTCACAGTGTGTACTGGTGGCGGGGGTAACAGTGGTAAAGATCTCTAGAGAAACAAGCCAATAGGAGATATGTATCTATATGTGCATGTGTGTGTATACATATATATATAGAGAAGGAGCAAGACAGAGTGAAAGAGAGAGAGAGAGAGAAAATATATTTAAGAAACTGGCTCATGCCATTATGGATCCTGAATTCAGATCCGCTGAGCAGGGCAACAGGCTGGAGACCCAGTGAACAGCTGACACTGAAGTTGGAGTCTGATGGGTAGAATCACCTTTCTTCCATGACATCAGTTCAGTTCAATTCAGTTCTGTCACTCAGTCGTGTCCGGCTCTTTGTGACCCCATGAATCGCAGCATGCCACGCCTTCCTGTCCATCACCAACCCCGAGAGTTCACTCAAACTCACATCCATAGAGTCGGTGATGCCATCCAGCCATCCCATCCTCTGTCGTCCCCTTCTCCTCCTGCCCCCAATCCCTCCTAGCATCAGGGTCTTTTCAAGTGAATGAACTCTTCCCATGAGGCGGCCAAAGTATTGAAGTTTCAGCTTCACCATAAGTCCTTCCAATGAACACCCAGGACTGATCTCCTTTAAAATGGACTAGTTGTATCTCCTTGCAGTCCATGGGACTCTCAAGAGTCTTCTCCAACACCACAGTTCAAAAGCATCAATTCTTCAGCACTCAGCTTTCTTCACAGTCCAACTCTCACATCCATACATGACTACTGGAAAAACCATAGCCTTGACTAGATGGACCTTAGTCGGCAAAGTAATGTCTCTGCTTTTGAATATGCAATCTAGGTTGTCATAACTTTCCTTCCAAGAAGTAAGCGTCTTTTAATTTCATGTCTGCTCTCACCATCTTCAGTGACTTTGGAGCCCCAGAAAATAAAGTCTGCCACTGTTTCCTCTGTTTCCCCATTTATTTCCCATGAAGTGATGGGACCAGATGCCATGATCTTCGTTTTCTGATGTTGAGCTTTTTTTTTTTCCCCTTGACATGGATTTATTTTCAACTGATGAATTTCTAAAGTTTGAAATTAAGTGAATTGATCAAGTAAGAAATTTCTTAAAAATAGGATGGATTCACAAAATTTTACTTAGAATTTTCACAGATTCATCAATTTGCCTTTATTTAGAATTCTAACATTTACAGCAGATGCTAAGTATTTGTTTTTTGTGTTTTTTTGTTTGTTTGTTTTTTTACTTTACAATACTATATTGGTTTTGCCATACATTGACATGAATCCACCACAGGTGTACATGAGTTCCCAACCCTGAACCCCCCTCCCACCACCCTCCACATATCATCTCTCTGGGTCATCCCAGTGCACCAGCCCCAAGCATCCTGTATCCTGAGCTTTAAGCCAACATTTTCACTCTTCTCTTTCACTTTCATCAAGAGGCTTTTTAGTTCCTCTTCACTTTCTGCCATAAGGGCGGTGTCATCTGCATATCTGAGGTTATTGATATTTCTCCCAGAAATCTTGAATGCAGCTTGTGCTTCTTCCAGTCCAGCATTTCTCATGCTGTACTCTGCATAGAAGTTAAAAAAGCAGGGTGACAATATATAGCCTTGATGCACTCCTTTTCCTATTTGCAACCAGTCTGTTGTTCCATGTCCAGTTCTAACTGTTGCTTCCTGTTCTGCATGTAGGTTTCTCAAGAGGCAGGTCAGGTGGTCTGGTATTCCCTTCTCTTTCAGAATTTTCTACAGTTTCTTGTGATCCACACAGTCAAAGACTTTGGCATGGTCAATAAAGCAGAAATAGATGTTTTTCTGGAACTCTCTTGCTTTTTCCATGATCCAGCAGATGTTGGCAATTTGATCTCTGGTTCCTCTGCCTTTTCTAAAACCAGCTTCAACACCTGGAATTTCACTGTTCACATACTGCTGAAGCCTGGCTTAAAGAATTTTGATCATTACTTTACTAGCGGGGGAGAAGAGTGCAATTGTGAACCAGTTTGAGCATTCTTTGGTATTGCTTTTCTTTGGGTTTGGAATGAAAACTGACCTTTTCCAGTCCTGTGGCCACTGCTGAGTTTTCCAAATTTGCTTGCATATTGAGTGCAGCACTTTTACAGCACCATCTTTCAGGATTTGAAACAGCTCAACTGGAATTCCATCACCTCCACTAGCTATTCCAGGATGTCTGGCTCTAGGTGAGTGATCACACCATCGTGATTAACTTGGTCATGAAGATCTTTTTTGTACAGTTCTTCTTTGTATTCTTGCCACCTCTTCTCAATATCTTCTGCTTCTGTTAGGTCCACACCATTTCTGTCCTTTATTGAGCCCATGTTTGCATGAATTGTTCCCCTGGTTTCTCTAATTTTCTTGAAGAGATCTCTAGTATTTCCCATTCTGTTGTTTTCCTCTGTTTCTTTGCATTGATCGCTGAGGAAGGCTTTCTTATCTCTTCTTGCTATTCTTTGGAACTCTGCATTCAGATGCTTATATCTTTCCTTTTCTCCTTTGCTTTTTGCTTCTCTTCTTTTCACAGTGATTTGTAAGGCCTCCTCAGACAGCTGTTTTGCTTTTTTGCATTTCTTTTCAGTGGGGATGATATTGATCCCTGTCTCCTGTACAATGTCACAAACCTCTGTCCACAGTTCATCAGACACTGTATCTATCAGATCTTGTCCCTTAAATCTATTTCTCACTTATACTGTATAATCATAAGGAATTTGATTTAGGTCATACCTGAATGGTCTGGTGGTTTTCCCTACTTTCTCCAATTTAAGTCTGAATTTGGCAATTAGGAGTTCATGATCTGAGCCACAGTCAGCTCCCAACTTATTTTTGCTGACTGTATAGAGCTTCTCCATCTTTGGCTGTAAATAATATAATCAATCTGATTTTGGTGTTGACCATCTGGTGATGTCCATGTGTAGCATCTTCTCTTGTGTTGTTGGAAGAGGGTGTTTGCTATGATCAGTGCATTTTCTTTGCAAAACTCTATTAGTCTTTGCCCTGCTTCATTCTGCATTCCAAGGCCAAATTTACCTGTTACTCCAAGTTTTTCTTGACTTCCTACTTTTACATTCCAGTCCCCTAGAATGAAAAGGACATCTTTTGGGGGGTGTTAGTTCTAAAAGGTCTTGTAGGTCTTCATAGAACCGTTCAACTTCAGCTTCTTCAGCATTACTGGTTGGGACATAGACTTGGATTACTGTGATATCGAATGGTTTTCCTTGGAAACAAACAGAGATCATTCTGTCATTTTTGAGATTGCATCCAAGTACTGCATTTGGACTCTTTTGTTGACCATGATGGCTACTCCAATTCTTCTGAGAGATCCTGCCCGCAGTAGTAGATATAATGGTCATGTGAGTTAAATTCATCCATTCCAGTCCATTTTAGTTTGCTGATTCCTAGAAGGTCAACGTTCACTCTTGCCATCTCCTGTTTGACCACTTCCAATTTGTCTTGATTCATGTACCTGACATTCCAAGTTCCTATGTGATATTGCTCTTTACAGCATCAGACCTTGCTTCTCACATCCACAGCTGGGTATTATTTTTGCTTTGGCTCCATCCCTTCATTCTTTCTGGAGTTATTTCTCCACTGATCTCCAGTAGCATATTGGGCACCTACTGACCTGGGAGTTCCTCTTGCAGTATCCTATCATTTTACCTTTTCATACTGTTCATGGGGTTCTCAAGGCAAGAATACTGAAGTGGTTTGCCTTTCCCTTCTCCAGTGGACCACATTCTGTCAGACCTCTCCGCCATGACCCACTCATCTTGGGTGGTCCCACATGGCATGGCTTAGTTTCATTGAGTTAGACAAGGCTGTGGTCCATGTGATTAGATTGACTAGTTTTCTGTGATTATGGTTTCAGTATGTCTGCCCTCTGATGCCCTCTTGTAATACCTACCGTCTTACTTGGGTTTCTCTTACCTTGGATGTGGGGTGTCTCTTCACGGCTGGTCCAGCAAAGCACAAACACTGCTCCTTAACTTGGATGAGGGGTATCTCCTCACCGCCGCCCTTCCCGACCTTGAACGTGGAGTAGCTCTTTTTGGCCCTCCTGTGCCCTCACAGCCACCACTCCTTCAACGTGGGGTTGCTCCTTTCAGCCGCCATTCTGTGACATCAGTCTTTTATTATTCAGTCCTTCAACTGATTAGATGAGACCCATCCTTATGATAAAAATAACTTGATTTACTGAAATATACAATTTCAATGTTAAGGCTCATCAAAAAATATCTTTACAGAAACATCTAGAATAATATTTGAGCAAGTATCTGAATACTGTGGTCTTGCTAATTTGGCAATTAAAATTAACCATCACAGCAATGAAAACATGAATGATAAATTAGAGCCATTTTCTCATCCTTCCTCTCAACTTCTCCAGAGACTGATAAGAACTCAGTTCTT
Source organism: Capra hircus (assembly GCF_001704415.2). Classification (NCBI taxonomy): domain Eukaryota; kingdom Metazoa; phylum Chordata; class Mammalia; order Artiodactyla; family Bovidae; genus Capra; species Capra hircus. The sequence continues at coordinate 107,487,920 of NC_030813.1, forward strand.
TAGAGACTCTCAGATATTGAATATTAATAAAGAAAGAAGGTTATGAGAGAAGTTAGTGAATCAAGTCTTAATTAGTTGTTAATGTAATGCTAGACTGTACCTCTACCATGTCTTTACCAGTTACTACCATTGCTTTTAGGTAAATTAGGTGTGGGCAGAACAAACACAGCACCATTCATTTGAGGCCCATATGGTGATGTCTAATAGGTGAAAAAACTTCAATTTACTTTTTATTATAAAAGACAGAGTTTGGGAGTGGATTATCATGAAAGTGCACACCAATAGATAATTTCTTTCATTATGCTTTCACAGTATATTGTAAGAATTGTCTTAAGAGACTGGCTTAGCTATTTTCAATCCTAATTAATATTTCTTAGCTCTTATTCACGGTGGAAAATTCTTAAAGAGATGGGAATACCAGACTACCTGAACTGCTTCTTGAAAACCCTGTATGCAGGTCAGGAAGCAACAATTAGAACTAGACATGGAACAACAGACTGGTTCCAAATAGGAAAAGGAGTACATAAAGGTAGTATATTGCCACCCTGCTTGTTTAATTTATATGCAGAGTACATCACGAGAAACGCTGGGCTGGAGGAAGCACAAGCTGGAATCAAGATTTCTGGGAGAAATAGCTATAGTTTTTCCAGTAGTCATGTATGATGTGAGAGTTGGACTATAAAGAAAGCTGAGAGTTGAAGAATTGATGCTTTTAAACTGTGGTGTTGGAGAAGACTCTTGAGAGTCCCTTGGACTGAAAGGAGATCCAACCAGCCCAATTCTAAAGGAAATCAGTCCTGGGTGTTTATTGAAAGGACTGATGCTGAAGCTGAAACTCCAATACTTTGGCCACCTGATGGGAAGAGCTGACTCACTGGAAAAGACTCTGATGCTGGGAAAAATTGGGTGTAGGATGAGAAGGAGACAACAGAGGATGAGATAGTTGGATGGCATCACTGACTCAATGGACATGGGTTTCAGTGGACCCCACAGGGAGACCTGGCATGCTGTGCTTCATGGGGTTGCAGAGTCGGACACAACTGAGTGACTGAATTGAACTGAACTGATTCACTAAGATACTAATAATTCATTAGACTTGCTAAATTAAATGTTATTATTTAAAAAAAAGGAAACTTAGGACAGGTTGTCATCAGTTCTTAGGCCAAGAGGAGAAATATTACTTCTAAGTGTAGCCAAGGTGAGTCAATGTTCATGAGGAAGTTGAAGGTAAATCAAGCCCAAGATAAACAAGTGTTAGGGGGCCCAAGGAGAGAATTTTGAAGAGTATCACAGCTCCTCTTGATGGATGGAAACCTCGTCTAATGTAGCATCAGAAAACTCCCACACTGATGTATCCTACAGTGAACTGAAAGTAAGCCTTTTCTTACAGAATTAAAATTGATAAAACATATTTTGTTCGATCCACTGAACACATAAGAAAACATTGTTAAAGCAATATTACTACCAGGCTGTGCAAGTACATTGCCTTTTAGTTCAAAACAGGTTTCAAATTTTATTGCTTTTCCATTTGCATCCTTGGAGAAGTGAAACCCTGTGGAATACACATTTGATGATTCAATACCAAATAAACATTCCTGAAAATACATTCGATTAGAACTTGTAAACAACGTTGAAAATAAAACCAACTCAGGCCAGTAACGTTGGTATATCCTGAATATGTTTCATCATTTGGTATACAGTAATAAAAGAACAGAAACTAGATAAACATTTTAGGCAATAAGTGTTAGCAAATATATCCAGAAGCAAAAATGAAATTAATGCTTTCACAGAATTCAAAGCATAGAATCCAGGATAAACAAGAGAGATTGGCAATGATTCTGCTGATGGACAAGATCTTGTTGTGTCAAGGCTGTTAAATAGAATCACCTGGAAAAGGACAGAACTCCAGCCCAAAGGTTCAGAACATTTTATCTATATTGGCCTTTTACTGCCTGGGAATGACCATTGGCCCCTTCCCTTCTCAAATAATGCTAGAATTGTGTAAATCCTCTGGATAGCAAGGTTACATTAAAGACAAAGGTACATTACACATAACTTTTAGCAGTGGCCACAGGACTGGAAAAGGTTACTTTTCATTCAAATCCCAAAGAAGGGCAATGCCAAAGATTTCACAAACTACCAGAGCATTGAGCTCATTTCACATGCTAGTAAGTTTGTGCTCAAAATCCTTCAAGCTAGACTTCAACAGTATATGAATTGAGAACTTCCAGATGTATAAATTGGGTTTAGAAAAAGCAGAGGAACCACAGATCAAGTTGCCAACATTCCTTGGGTCATAGAGAAAGCAAGGGGATTCCAGAATAACATTTACTTCTGATTGTTTGACTATACTAGAGCCTTTGACTGTGTGGATCACAGAAAACAGTGGAAAATTCTTAAAGAGATGGAAATACCAGACCACCTTTTCTGCCTCCTGAGAAATCTGTATGTGGGTCTAGAAACAACAGTTCAAACTTTACATGAAACAACATCAGTTCAATTCAGTTGTTCAGTCACTCAGTTGTGTCCGACTCTTTGTGACCCCATGGAATGAAGCACACCAGGCTTCCATGTCTATCACCAACTCCCAGAGTTTGCTCAAACTCATGTCCATCGAGTCTGTGATGCCATCCAACCATCTTGTCCTCTGTCATTCCCTTCTCCTCCTGCCTTCAGTCTTGCCCAGAATCAGGGTCTTTTCCAATGAGTTGGCTTCTTGCATCAGGTAGTCAGTATTGCAGTTTCAACTTCAGCATCAGTCCTTCCAGTGAGTATTCAAGACTGATTTATTTTAGGATTTGACTGGTTAGATCTCTTTGCAGTCCTATGCTGTCTACATTGGTCTTCCAAAGAGCAAGCTTCAAAAGATGCTTTTATGGCTGCAGTAACCATCTGCAGTGATTTTGGAGCCCAAGAAAATAAAGTCTCTCACTGTTTTCGTTGTTTCCCCATCTATTTGGCATGAAATGGTCATGTATGAATATGAGAGTTGGACTGTGAAGAAAGCTGAGAGCTGAAGAATTGATGCTTTTGAACTGTGGTGTTGGAGAAGACTCTTGAGAGTCCTTTGGACTGCAAGGAGATCCAACCAGTCCATCCTAAAGGAAATCAGTCCTGGGTGTTAATTGGAAGGACTGATGCTGAAGCTGAAACTCCAATACTTTGACCACCTCATGTGAAGAGTTGGCTCATTGGAAAAGACCCTGATGCTGGGAGAGGTTGGGGGCAGGAGGAGAAGCAGACAACAGAGGATGAGATGGCTGGATGGCATCACCGACTTGATGGATGTGAGTTTGAGTGAACTCCGGGAGTTGGTGATGGACAGGGAGGCCTGGCATGCTGAGATTCATGGGGTCACAGTCAGACACGACTGAGCGACTGAACTGAACTGAACTGAACTGAACTGGTAGGACTGGATGCCATGATCTTTGCTATTCAAATCAGTTTCATCACCCTCCCTCCTCTTTCACTTTCATCAAGAGGCTCTTTAATTCCTCTTTAGTTTCTCCCATAAGGGTGGAGTCATCTGCATATCTGAGGTTATTCATATTTCTCCCGGCAATCTTGACTCCAGCTTGTACTTCATCTGGTAAGGATTTTCACATGATGTACTCTGCATATAGGTTAAATAAGCGGGGTGACAAGATGCATCCTTGACATGCTCCTTTCCCAATTTGGAACCAGTCTGTTGTTCCATGTCCAGTTCTGTTTCTTCTTGACCTACAAACAGATTTCTCAGGAGGCAGATAAGGTGGTCTGCTGTTCTCATCTCTTTAATAATTTCCCACAATTTTTTGTGACCACACAGTCAAAGCCTTTGGCATAGTCAGTAAAGCAGAAGTAGATGTTTTTCTGGAACTCTCTTGCTTTTTCTATAATCCAATGAATGTTGACAATTTGATCTCTGATTCCTCTGAATTTTCTAAATCCAGTTTGAACATATGGAAGTTCCCAGTTCACTTACTGTTGAAACCTCACATGCAAAACTTTGAGCATTACTTTGCTAGCATGTGAGATGAGTGCAACTGTGCATTCTTTGATGTTGCCTTTCTTTGGGATTGGAATGAAAACTTATAGAACAACATACTGGTTAAAAATTGGGAAAGGAGGAGCATGTCAAGGATGTATACTGTCACCTTGTTTATTTAATTTATATGCAGAGAACATCATGAGAAATGCCAGGCTGGATGAGTCACAAGCTGGAATCATGAAAGTTGGGAGAAATAACAATTTCGGATATGCAAATGTTATCATTCTAATGGCAGAAAGTGAAGAGGTACTAATGAGTCTCTTGATGAAGGTGAAAGAGAAGAGTGAAAACGCTGGATTAAAACAATATTCAGCAAACTAAGATCATGGCATCTAGTCCCACCATTTCATGGCAAATAGATGGGGAAAAATTGGAAGCAGTGACAGACTTTATTTTCTTAGGCTCCAAAATCATTGCAGATGGTAACTGCAGCCATGACATTAAAAGATACTTGTTTCTAGGAAGGAAAGCTATGACAAACCTAGACAGCATATTAAAAAGCAAAAATATCACTTAGCCTACAAAGGTCCACATAGTCAAAACTATACTTTTCCAGTAGTCAAGGATGGATGTGAGAGTTGGACTATGAAGAAGGCTGAGCACCAAAGAATTGATGCTTTCGAACTGTGATGCTGGGGAAAAGACTCTACAGAGTTCCTTGGACTACAGGGAGATCAAACCAGTCAGTCCTAAAGGAAATCAGCCCTGAATATTCATTGGAAGGACTGATACTGAAGCTGAAGCTCCAATACTTTAGTCACTTGATGCGAAGAGCCAACTCATTGGAAAAGACCCTGATGCTAAGAAAGATCGAAGACAAATGTATTTCAGTTTAGTTCAGTTCAGTCACTCAGTTGTATCTGACCCTTCACTATCCCACAGACTGCTGCACGCCAGGTTCCTTGTCCTTCAACTGCTTCAGCTTGCTCAAACTCATGTCCACGGAATTGGTGATGCCATCCAACCATCTCATCCTCTGTCATCCCCTTCTCCTCCTGCCTTATATCTATCCCAGCATCAGGGTCTTTTCCAATGAGTCAGTTCTTTGCATCAAGTGGCCAAAATATTGTAATTTCAGCATCAGCATCAGTCCTTCCAATGAATATTCAAGACTGATTTCCTTTAGGATGGACCAGGTGGATCTCCTTGCAGTCCAAGGGACTCTCAAGAGTCTTCTTCAACACCACAGTTCAAAAGCATCAATTCTTCAGTGCTCAGCTTTTTTTATAGTCCAATTCTCACATCCATACATGACTACTGGAAAGACCACAGCTTTGACTAGATGGACCTTTGACACAAAGTAATGTATCTGCTTTTTAATACACTATCTAGGTTGGTCATACCTTTTCAAAGAGCAAGTGTCTTTTAATTTCATGGCTGCAGTCACCATCTGCAGTGATTTTGGAGCTCCCCCCCCCAAAAAAAAAATAAAGTGTGTCACTGTTTCCATTGTTTCCCTATTTATTTGCTATGAAGTGATGGGACCAGATGCTATGATCTTAGTTTTCTAAATCTTGAGTTTTAAGCCAACTTTGTCACTCTCCTCTTTCACTTTCATCAAGAGGCTCTTTAGTTCTTCTTCACTTTCTGCCATAAGGTTGGTGTCATCTGCATATCTGAGGTTATTGATATTTCTCCCGGCAATCTTGATTCCAGCTTGTGCTTCATCCAGCCTGGCATTTCACATGATGTTCTCTGCATATCAGTTAAATAGACAGGGTGACAATATACAGCCTTGACATACTCCTTTCCAGATTTGGAACCACTCTGTTATTCCATGTCCAGTTCTAGTTTCTCAGGAGGCAGGTAAGGTAGTCTGGTGTTCCTATCTCTTGAAGAATATTCCACAATCTGTTGTAATCCACACCATCAAAGGTTTTGGCATAGTCAATAAAGCAGGAGATGTTTTTCTGGAACTCTCCTCAAAAGCGACAACAAAGGATTAGCTGGTTAGATAACATCACTGGCTCAATGCTCATGAATTTGGGCTAACTTTGGTAGATAGTGATGGTCAGGTAAGCCTGGTGTTCTAAAGTTCATGGGGTCACAAAGAGCTGGACAGAATTTAACAATTGAACATATACACACATCAAAATAGTAACGTAAAGCCAATTTGCTATTTAGATACTAGAATGTGCACTTCTTCACCAAAGTGTAAAATAACAATATCGAGATGTGCATACAATAAATAACTTAGTAATGGAGTAATAATGAGTAAAATCCCTGGAGCAGGGCATGGCAACCCACTCCAGTACTCTTGCCTGGATAATTCCATGGACAAAGGAGCCTAGCAGGCTGCAGTCCATGGGGTCGCAAAGAGTGGAACAGGACTGAAGCGACTTAGCAAGCACGCAGTCGATGAGTATAAAAATAATGAGATATCTTCTAAATTTATATAATATAATCTGACCCTATCTATAAATTCTATAGCAGGGTATCTACCCTGGTTAGAGTGTGCTGCTGGGCTGTTTGGTTCATAATACAAGGGCATGCTAACTTTAAATTAGAAGATTTACTATTAAAAAAAAAACAACTATGAAGTCCAGGTTAAGAACTCTGATACAGTAGCTGTGTGTACCCTTAACTTCAGAATCACTGAATAAAACAAAACTAAACTAAACTAAACTGATGCTTAATGCACACTTCCAGAGAATCTAATTTTGTCAGTCTGAGTTTCAGCCCCAACAGATAGTGGGATTTTATAGAAACACATGTGGGCCTATTCTTTGTGCTTCTGGAATAACATGCCATGTTCAATATTGACACTATTACCCATGAAATAAACACCTATTTGTGTCATTTTCTGCATTCTTAACACTTAATGCCTTCCTTCATAATTCTTTAACAGGATAGGCTTGAATTTCTTGTCATCTTAGCCATTTGAAAGTGATTGCTTCTGCCATTCTAAAAGATAAAATGCTCTAAGTACTTACGTGCACTTTAAATATCATTTGAATTAAGATATAATTAATTTCTAAAAATGACTCTCTAAAGGGATTTGCTGGTGGGATTTCAGGATTTACAATTTAACTTCAAAATTCAGTTGGGAAATAGTTGTCTCTGTCTCTGTGAGATTCCATCACTACAACCATCTTGTTCTCAGAAACAGCTTGTGAACTCTGCTGTTGCAATTGCTTTAACTTGTAATCTGCTTGATCAATTTGTGTTGTAGGTGCAGTAATGAGAAGCATGCACAGTGTTCCAAGGGCACAGAGAAGGGCAGTCAAGGGTAGGCAGCATTGGAAGCAAAGACCTGGAGGGAATACAGGAGTTAGCACACAGAAGGGAGACAGTTGTGGTTTGGTTTAGGACAGAGTGTTCCAGGAAGAGAGGCTTTACTGGTAGCTCAGCCTGTAAAGAACTTGCCTGCAATGCAGGAGACCCTGGTTAGATTCCAGGGTCAGAAGGAGCCCCTGGAGAAGGGATAGTCTACCCACTCCAGTATTCTTGGGCTTCACAGTAACTCAGATTGTAAAAAAATCCCCCTCGAATGATGGAGACCTGAGTTAAATCCCTGGGTCAGGAAGATCCCCTGGAGGAGGCAATAGCAACCCATTTCAGTATTCCCACCTAGAGAATCCCCATGGACAGAAGAGCCTGGCAGGCTGCAGTTTATGGGGTCACGAAGAGTCGGGCACGATTGAATGACTAAGCACAGCCCACTGCACATTCCAGGAGGAGAGTAATTCATAAAACTAGAGGTAAGAAAGAGTAAGGGCCCTTAGAACTGAAATGACTTGGATATTTTGGAATGGGAGCAGTGACAGAGGAGGCTAGAGAGAACATAGATGGTGCCTCCTTGGCCAACATCCTAAGGAAGCTTAGACTTGATTTTAAAATCCTGAGGAAGGTGCTAATGAGGAAATCACTATGAAGATAAATTGAGAGAATCAAGCAATACATAGAAAATCCTCATCATTTTAGATATTGAGTGAAGGGTGTGTTTGAAGAAAGAAGTGTTGGTCAAATCTATGAACATATCAAGTAAGTTAAGGTCTAAAATGTTTCCAATAATCTTAGCAATAAGGGACTATTGCAAACATGCAAAAGATAGTCTTAAGAAAGTTCTAAAATCCTTTGTTAAAACAGGCTTAGCTCTGCAGGGGATAAAATAAGTCAACAGTTTGGGAGAAATGAGAACTTGAAGAAAAGTTTATTTATATGAGAGAAACTATAGTAGATTTAGCTAGAAAGAGAAAAAGCCATTCAGGTGGGGATATTCAAAGACAGAGAAAAATGATCTAAAAAATAATGAAATGAGTTCTTAGGAAAGTGGGAAGTGGGTGTTAAATCCCTTGAGTTGTATCCAACTCTTTGCGGCCCTATGAACTGTAGCCCACCAGATTCTTCTGTCCGAGGGATTCTCTGGGCAAGAATACTAGAATGGATTGCCATGTCCTCCTTCAGGGGATCTTCTCAACTCAGGGGTGGCAAAAAAGATTCCATTTCCTTCTTGGTGAAAGGAAGAGGGTAACAGAGGTATTTGTTCTGCAACTGTGTTAGAAAGAAGTGTTATCTGGTATCTTTATGTTCCTCTGGGAATATGTTAATAAGAGGTGATGTCCCTCTTTTGAGGATAATGGAAAAGATGTTGGAGTTGAAAACAAAGGATGATGCCGAGGACAGCTGAAGGGTCCCACAGAAAGATTAAAGATCCAGTGAATTAGCATATATTGCCTATTTCATCTCATGCAGACCCACCCTTGCTCACTTACCTTCTGTTCCATTGATCTAAAGTCCTCTATTGTGGGAATTCATTTTCATGTCAAGCCTTTAGCCAGGACATTCCCTCTATCTGATACAATTTAAAGATGTGTGTGTGCTTCTAGAGTATGGGTATGTGGTAAGTCATTTCAGTCATGTCTGACTCTTTGTGACCCTGGACTGTAGCCCCCAACCTCCTCTATGAGATTCTCCAGGCAAGAATACTAGAGTGGGTTGCCATGCCCTCCTCCAGGGGTTCTTTCCCACCCAGGGATTGAACCCGGACCTCTTATGTCTCCTGCATTGGCAGGTGGATTCTTTACCACTAGTGCCACCTGGGAAGCCCAATTTAAAGACGACTCTATCTAAATTAAGAACTCACCTGCTGTTCATAGTGTACTTTTTATTTCCTCCACATTTCCAAACATCTGTAACTATTTATTTATCATTTTATGTATGTATTTCATAGATTAAAAAATCATTTTATTTTTACCATTTTAACTCTACTGTCTAGCCAGAGATTGGCATGATGTACATGATCAAGAATTTGCTGATTATTGAATAAATTAGATTCATAGCTGCACTAGCCAAAAAAATTTTTAAAAGCTGACTTTAAATGATTGTGGTTATACATGGTGGTTAAACTAAAAGTGGAGGAATCTGTAACTTAATTTTAGACTCAGAAAAATAAAAAAGTAACTACTGAGGTAGATGTTGAAGCTCCAATTATTGGCCACCTGATGCAAAGATCCAACTCACTGGAAAAGACCCTGATTCTGGGGAAGATTAATGGCAGAAGAAAGGGGGTGCAAAGGATAAGATGGTTGGATGGCATCATTGACTCAATGAACATGAGTCTGAGCAAACTCCAGGAGATAGCAAAGGACAGGGAAGCCTGATGCACCACACTGTGTGGGGTCACAAAGAGTCGGGCATGACTGAGTGATTGAGCAACAACAACAACAAAGTAAAATTAATAAAAGTAAATGAAAACTGGAAACTTAAATGTTCAAATTGATATTATATAAATCAAAAACTGCATTCAAACTCTGATTTTTAGTAAAAATTTAATGAATCAGATACAGTTTGACTACCTTGAATCTACAAAGATGAAAAAATCAAAGAGATATAACACTAGGTAGTGTGGAGATCTGAATATCATTGGAGAATAAAATGTATAAATCTGCACTGTTAAATTTGACAATCCCAATGAAAAAATCCCTTTTGTTTTTTTTTTTTTGCTCAGAATATAAAAATTGCCCAAATTGTCTGGATGGTGAGTGGAAAAGCTGAATAGACAAATAATTATGTAAGGAGCTATAAATGTTTTCAAAGATTTTTCTTCTTCAAAATGCTCCAAGGGACTTCCAAGCAAAGCAAAGAAGTGAATACAATTGATTTGGTCTTAATTTTTTTGTTCTTTCCCAATTGCTCCTTGAAGTGAATAATGGAATATAAAAATAGAAACCTGCACCAGTACTGTAAACCTGTGAAGATGTCTCTCCATAGTCTTAAAATTTAAATTATTAAAATTACAGTGAAGAAAGAAGACAAGTGCATAAAGTGTCTGCCCCCAAATACCCAACTGTACAAAGGTCAGCGTGTGGCAACAAGAAGAATAGGTCCTAGTCAATCTTTCCTATTACCTATAAATGACCTTGAGAAAGGGCTAAGGCCATGGCAAACAGTGGGGAGCATATTTTGATATTCTCCAGCAACAAGACTGAGAAGTCTTACTGTTGGAGCCATATTGATAATGAGTCTGCAGTGGGACTTCTTCACCAGGTCTAATTGGCACACGCAGCCTTGTTTCTACCTGGCCTCCAGCAAAGACATCTTCTTTGCTGGCTCCTAATGAGGCCAGTCGCATGAGACAAATGGTAAAGGCTCACTGATTCCTCTCTGTGCTACCATGGTAGACAAAGATGATCCTTGAATAAAGAGCTGAACTGTGTTCCCACTTGGTCTGCCTCTTCCATCCAAATTCATTTCCAAACTTCACCACCAGCTCAACGGAATATCTGAAGAGGACATTAAATTCAATCATGGTTTTCCTTCCTACATTATGCTACAAGATTTAAATATAAAAACTTTATTTGTGAGAACTCTTTAAGTTATCAGTCTCACAAATCTAATGAAAATTGTCTGACTGCAGAAAAAGTGATCTTCTAGATATATAATTGCAAAAAGCATAGGCAGATTTGGCTTAGGCACAAAAACTAAGGTGGAGCATGATGGTGCTGGGAGCATCATTGCCACCTAACTGTCTTTCACCGCTGGGCATCTTTGATTTCTTTGTGGGATTCCTTTTATATTCTGCACATTGATTTTTCCATTTGACTGTGGAAAATGACCCCAACAAGCCTCAGTTTACGTCCTTCTTCCATGCTATAATGGTTTCTGCACATGTGCGTGCTCAGTCACTAAGTTGTGTCAGACTCTGACTCCTTGGACTGTAGACCATCAGGCTCCTCTGTCCATGAGATTCTCCAGGCAAGAAGACTGGAGTGCATTGCTGTTTCCTTCTGCAGGGGATCTTCCTGACCCAGGGACCCAGTCCACGTCTCTTGCATCTCCTGCATCGACAGGCAGATTCGTTACTCTTGTTTCAAGTTGGAAGCTCATAATGGTGCCTAGCATCTCCCTTCAGTCAGTTACAGATAGATTCCTGGGCAACTGCCTGTCGGTAAGAGGATGGGGCACTCTTATTACTGGTCATTTCTAGACTCATTATGGCAGAGGCAAGGGGATGGGGGGATTCATGCTTCCCCACCAACAGAGAATGTGGTCCCCACCCCCGGAAAGGAGACATTGAACTATCAGAAGTAAGAGGGTACTGTGTGGGTAGAGAAAATAAGCATCTGTTTTTCAATATGCTATCCAGCTGGCATACCTATACCAGTTTAAAAAGAAAGCATACATGTAGCCATGTGAGAATAAGATAGCAGAGAGAAAACATGTACATATATATTAAAAATACAAGTATACCAACAGTAATACTCCCTCCAAATATATTCTGAAAAAAAAAAAGGAACAATTACTATAGCAAACTTCTATTTTTAGAACTAACTTCAAATTCATTTCATTGTAACCTGGCACACAGATAGTCCTCCACCACTAAATTCTACACAGAGAGTAGGGCCCCATTTTTTAAAATGTTTCTTCATTTCTTTCTGGCTGCATCAAATCTTTGTTGTGGCATGTGAGCTTCTCTCTAGTTGTGGCATGTGGGTCTAGCTGCCCCATGGCATGTGGGATGTTAGTTTCCTGACCAGGACTGTGCCTGTGTCCCCTGCATTGGAAGGTGGGCTCTCAACCACTGGACCACCAAGAAGTCCCAAGATTACATGTTGAGTGAAGAGCATTTTCCAGAGTATAAATCTAGGAACTGGGCAGGTTGAGCTCAGTGGTCACCTGAACAGAGGAAAGAGTCAGTTCCTCTGTACAGAGATTAGGGAAAACTGGAGGGTACCATGTGGATGAAGAAGTGCAATGTTCTAATCACATAACATGCTCATAATCCAGATGCCTTCTTGGAGAAGAGACAATGGTTAGACATTTGAAAAATTAGTCATTTTAACTAAAAGTCCAGTAATTATAAATCACGCTATATTTATTTGATTGAACTAATATTTGGCGGTTTTAATTTCTTTGTTACCAGCAGCTAGAGATTCTTGAAAATATTCACATCTTTTACAGAATACGAAGAAACCATATTTTCTATGCTCATCTGTATTAGAACATGAGAAAGCTATGTATTTTTAACTCAGTGAAACCATTCAATAGGAAACTTTAGTTGGAAAAGAAATCATTTTTGTCGAAATGATTTTAAACTCATGGAAAGTGATAATTGCTGCAGTGAAGAGCAGATTGAAAGTTAAGAATAGTGAAGTAGTAAAAGAAAAAAAAATCCTCAGAATTTTGGGAAAGGAATAAAAAGCTAAAATTTAAGGAAAGGTAAAAACATGGATCTGAACCAGAATATAGATTATGGAAATTTTAATCAAAAATAATGAAAGAGTACTGAAAAGTTAGAAGAGACAAAATGAATATAACAATAGACACAGAAGGTGTTTAAATTACAAGTGGATTCAAATCTATGCTAATAAATTTGACAATCTCAAGAAATTGTATAATTTTCAGCAAGATATTAATTATGTAAATTGATCCCAGGAAGCAGAAAAATTGAATAGATCAATGAAAAGGATACAGTCTAAGACTGTCAAAATTTTTCTCAAAATGTCTGCTTTAGGCAGTGTTTTACAGGTAAGTGCTTTCAAACATTTAAGTAACAAATTATTTACATACTACACAAATGCTTTCCAATTATAGCAATAAAAAGTGAAAGCTTTCATGTACATTTTGATACTAGCTCAATCATCATAACCAAAGACAGCAACAAAAAAAAGAAACTTCACTCCAGTTTTGTTTATGAGTTTAAGTGGAGAAAAGTTGAAAAATACTAGCAAAATGAAATTGGTATATATTTTAAATTAATTTATTTATTTTAATTGGTGGTCAATTTCTTTGCAATATTGTGGTGTTTTTTGTGATTTAAACTATATAAACATGGGAGAGCAATGGAAAGAAATTTAAATAGTATAGTAAAAATGATTATCTCTGAACAAAATGCAATTGGTAGTATATTTAAAAATATAATTTCATAGCCTAGCATTGTAGGACATTACAGGAAGAAAAATGTATTTAACATTAAGGGTTCATTAACTTATTAATAGTATATCATTTCACTTGGCCAAATTATTTCTATAAGTCAAATAATCATTTAGAAAGATTCTGGAATGGTGTTCTATAATATTACACATCTATTATTTAATCCATAATAAACATCTATAATAATCTATAATTTTAAAAAATAGCAAAATGTATGTGAGCAAGATTTCTATGTGCAATGAACTTAGAAGTTGGTAGAAAAAAAATTCTGAGAGTTTAGAATTAAAGCTTAAACTGAAATGCATGGGATTCAAAATCACAGTTTTATCATTACAAAACCTGGCGTTGGCACTGCCATCTTCATGTCTTTGGCTATCATGAACCTTCTAGGAGACCAAATGCAGCTTATCTCTTTTTTGGCACTGGGGTAAGATTTATTCATTGCAATTATGTTTAAATAGCTAGGCATTTGCATTTTAAAATAAGTCAGCTATGTTGAAGGCTATCTATAGCATTATACTGATAGACTTAAAGACACAGGTTTGAGTCTCATATGAACCTTATCAACATTATTCTGGGCCAATATCTAAGGGACAGCATTTGGGCATCATGGCTTAATGATAATATAGCTGGAAGGGCAACAATATGTCAAAACAAGTCATATTGCTAAGTGAAAAAAAAATATTTATGGTGATCTCAAGTTATTTTTGGAATAAGATGTGTGGGAATAAAATATTCAAAGTGTGGTTAACTTCTAAGCATTCTCATAGTGCTTTAAATTTTCTATTGGACCTTACAATGGATTATTTTCATTGAGTCTCACTACAACCCAATGGCTGGGCTAAGCAGGATAAGCAATTTTAGACCTAGAGCTTAGCTGAAGGTATTAAGACATGGAGAAATTAAGTGACTACTCTGAGGTAAAACATCTGTTATGTAGCAGAATAGAAATTGGGACCAAGGTCTTCTGAGCTTTAGTCTAGAGAAACAACTCAAGATGGGGTGTTTATCAATGGCCACACTACTGCACTACTCCTTAGAAATCAGTGTGTCAGTACTACACATTAACAGGAGACAGGTGGTCATTTACAATGGTGGAAAATAAGCCCCTGACTTTGCCTCTCGTTATAATCACTATGATTTATTTATAGCACACAGTATAAAAAAAACAATCTCTTACTTATCTCAATTGCGCTAAATCTGACCTCCATATTGGCTGTGCATATTAGTCTCACTCCCACTGAAATTCTCCTTACCAGGGACTACTAATGAACCCTTGAAGTACACAAAGGTCAAAAAAAGAGCATATTGATGTTCATCCAGAAAATAAGTGGTTTCTGATGTTTTGAATTGGAGTATATTTCCCTAAAATATGTATAAGTCCTCACCTTGGGTATCTGTGAAGGTGACCTTATTTGGAAAAAGAGTCGCTATTGATGTAACCTAGGTGAGGTCATACTGGAATAGGATGTGCTCTTGATCCATTATGACTGGTGCACTTACATGAGGTGAGGAAGAGAGGTGCAAGAGAACACCATGCGGTGTGACAATGGAGAGAGTGACTGGAGTGATGAGTCTGCCAAGCCAGGGGCCTCAAAGATTACCAGGAATCAGTGGAAACTAAGAGAAAGGCATTGAACATGTGGACTAAGAATGCAAGCTACCATATTAGTAAACCAAGGATGTTTCAACCATCAGCCACTACGGCCACCCTGGACAGTGAGCCCTCAGATAGCTCAGGATGGGGACAAAAGGGATACCCACTGTTAAGCCTTTAGCCACTATGCTGAATTCAAGAGGTGCATCCTGAGGGGGCAGAAGATAGGAAGGAACAGGATACTGGCCCTAGATAATGAGGTGCACATCAAAGGAATTATTCCAATGAGCCCTGACTCTTGCATCTTTCTGCATACAAAGAAGTCTAAATTCATTAACTTGAGATTATCTGATTTTCTTTAATTAATGGGTGGTTTTTGATGTTCTGACTACCTGGTCTTTGTTGCAAAACTCCTATATATACTGGTTCTCCTCCTTTACCGCTTTGAATAAGTCTTTCAGAACTACCTGAGAGGTTGTCTCCCAGGCTTGAAGTCCTCAGAAAGTCCGCTGAATAAAGTGTAACTCTCAACTTTTAGGTTGTGCATTATTTTTAGCTAACAGACAGATTCTCCCTCGAGCCTTGAGTGAACATGGCCCTTCCAGCACTGATATTGGACTTCTGGCCTCCAGAACTAGGAGATAATATATTTCTGTTATTGCAAGTCACCCGTATTGTGAAAATCATTAGAACAGTCCTGGGAAGTTAACACACCCAGTGCTGAATCATCCACACCTTTCACTTTATGATGGAGTTACTTGCTGTTCAGTTGCTAAGTCATGTCTGACTCTTTGCGACCCCATGGATTGCAGCATGCCAGGCTTCCCTGTCCTTCACCATCTCCTGAAGTTTGCTCAGACTTATGTTCATTGAGTCAGTGATGGGTTACTTGTAGTTTTTGCAGAATGTCACTACAAAATTCTCACAAGCTTAGCTTTCTTTGGGACTCAAGTTTCCAGGACAGTTCTCGATAGGAAATTGACTTCACACTCTCCATTTCTCTATTTAGCTTGGCCTACAGTACCCCTTACCAGTGGTAAGAATTACATTCCTCAGTTCTCAGAAGTTTTAGTTCCACATGCAAATATTGATATTTTCTTATAAAGTGGGAAAGTGAAGTCTCTCAGTCCTGTCTGACTCTTTGCGACCCCGTGGACTGTAGCCTACCAGGCTTCTCCCTCCATGGGATTTTCCAGGCAAGAGTACCAAAGTGGGTTGCCATTTCCTTCTCCAGGGGATCTTCCTGATGCAAGGATTGAACCCAGGCCTCCCGAATTGCAGGCAGATGCTTTATCTTCTGAGCCACCTAGGAAGTCCCAGGGAAAGTGGGAGTAACACAAAAGTCATCCATATTTACTTCATCCTGAAAATAGAATTTTCTACTACAAGTCTTACAGGGCCTCCATACTTAAGGGATTTCCTCTTTATCCTTAAAAGCAATGGGTTGATTGCTAAATCTCTCTTCCTTCCTGGATGATAAATATACACAGACCAGAGATTTGAGGGAGGTGGGGTGGGGCTGTTTGGTTCAAAGAGGGCTTTGTGGGTGGGAAGATACCTTTCATTCCATAATGGTGATTTAACTTCTAAGATTAAAACAAAACTTAGGCCAATAAACTTTTATCTTCTGTCTACTCCTAATTCAAATTTACCTGATTATAAATAAGAAAAATTATAAATAATTTAAATTTTAATCATAATTTTATAAATTGCAAGTTTATATTTTTCTGATCCTCTTTTCATTTGAGTTTGAGTAGAGTTGTGGGAGTTATTCTAACAACAATGACTTTCACTGAGGGAGGTGAGAAAAACAAACAAAAAACATAAAAGGCATTGAACAATGACACCATTGGGCTCATAAATTATGAAAATTATGAGGCACATTGTTAGTGCTTAATGAACTTTTATAAGGCACAGATGGATGCAAGGATAAAAAAAATAAAGAAACATTCATAGACGGTTTTGTCTTTCCAGTCTCTTGCCTTTTTTTTTTTTTTTTTTCTATTTTTCTTTTCCATTTCATTTTTGTTTTAATTTCTCCCCACCTACAAGTCCAGATCCTTAGCATGCCATTCAGGACTCTTTAATCACCTGGCTTACTTCTCAGCTCCGGCATCAGACACTTCTACCTGCACTTCACACTCCAGCGACCCTAAACCGCATGCATTTATACACTTCTTTCATGGATTTTCATTCTGCAGGGCATTTGCTCTTGCCTGGAAAATTCGTCCTCATCTCACTGACTTCTATCGACCCCTTAGGACTCACTTCAGATGATACTAACTGTTGAAAGCTTGCTTGCTTCTTAGCTTCCAAACAGTGCTAAGCGTAGCAAAGAAGAGGAAAAGACTGAAGATTTCAGCATGAAATTTATTGTGTTCTATAGCACGTCTCAGAAGCTCACAGGTTTCTGTTTTAGTCTCAATGAGACTAAACATTTTTCTTATGCTTACTCATATTTGCATTTCTTTAAAAATGTTTATTTTTGTATCCCCCTATTTTCTTGCAGGTCAGACTAATTTCTATAGATTCATAAAATTGTTCACATCTTTGGATATATTTGCACCCAATCTTTCATATATATTATATAGGTTATTTTTCAAGTTTATGGTTTTTCATTTAACATATTTATACAATTTTTATTGTATGAAAATATTTAATTCAGCAAAATCTATGGATTTTTTCCCACATATGTATCTTTTTCCTTAAACTTTGAAATTCTCTCATTTCTATTTTGCTTTTTTCATTAGTTCTCTATCTTAACTTTGTCTTGGTATTTAGTTTGGAGGGCATGGTGATCATGTATAAGAATTTAGAAATGTATTATAGGCTTTGTTTTGCCATCTGGGATAAAATGCCAAAGATTGGTTGTACTTTGAAAGCTGTTTCATCATAAGACTTTGTTTTTATTCTTTCAACACCTAAAAAAATAGCGCACGATGATGAAATAAGCAATCCCAGATGCCTAGGCAGATTGTATCATTTCTGTACATGGCTATTATTTCCATGAAAAAATCCATAAAGCATCTCTTCTTCAAATTTGGTCCATGGATCCTGAATGACCAGCATCAGCCTCACTGACAAAACGTGCTGAACATAAAGGTTCATGAGCCCCATAGAATTACTGAAACACAATCTTTGCAATTTGGGATCAAGCCCTATGTATTAATTGGAGAAGGAAATGACCACCTGCTGCAATATTCTTGCCTGGAGAATTTCATGGACAGAGAAGCCTGGGGGCTATAGTCCATGGGATTGCAACGGGTTGGACACAACTGACCGACTAACATTTTCCTATGTGTTAATAAACTCAAAGGCTAGACTTCTCTAGCCCTCACTTTGAGTTGTTAAGAAAGGTAAATTTTGCTTTCATTCTATTTCCAGAAGTGTAGCAAATAACCTGCCTCAAGCCTTAAATTGCCTGTGTCAGGGCTTGTCACCCATTTCCATGTTAACGTTTGGTTTTACTGACAGGAATAATTGGACTTTCCTGGTGGCTCAGGAGTAAAGAATCTGCCTCTCATTGCAGGAGACTAGGGTTGGACCCTTGGGTAGGGAAGATCCTTTGGAAAAGGGAATGGCAACCCTCTCCAGTATTCTTACCTGGGAAATCCCATGGACAGAGGAGCCTGGCTACAGTCGATAGGGTCACTGAAAAGTCAGATATGACTTAGGGACTAAACAACAGGAGTAATTAAAGTGTGTGTGTGTGTGTGTGTGTGTGTGTGTGTGCGCACATACGTGCTTAGTCATTGAGTCATGCCCGACTCTTTGTGAGCCCAAGGACTGTAGCCTACCAGAGCTACAGTCAAAGAAACCAGAGCTAGGGGTTAACAGAAATATTTCCAAAGCAACTACTACAAATCTCTACCCAAGACTGCATCTTCTTCTTCTTCTTCATTTTTTTTTTTTTCCCTCAGTCCTCTGAATACAATACAAATGAGAATTCCTACAGAGCTTTGAAAGACAGCAGCATCTTTCTGAAGATGCTAGCACTTATTTGAAAGTGTATTATCAGGCAATTATTTTTGCAGTTTTACTTGAGTTATTGCACTTTTCAGTTCAATCCTTTGTGGTAGCAGTTTTATTTTTAAGGTTTTTGGAAATGAGGAAAGTGAAAATGTGGTCCCATGGCAAAATTCACAAGCTGGAGAGTGTCAGAGCCAAAGTTCAGAGCCTCAAATCCAAGACATACTCTCTTTACCACAAATGCCTGAGATGTACCATTTTCCCAGGGTGGGAGTAATCTGCTGTGAGTCAGGTGTTCTGAAATCATGCAGGAGGCAAAGATTAAGAGGAAGCAGGGGAATACGGTCAGGACCAAGGATGAGCTGCTTTACGCTGAAGCTGGGCAGTCAGGGGCCTCTTAGGTGCTCCTGGAGGCAAGCAGACAGGAATCCTCACCTACCTTTCATGGCCCCAGTGGCACTTCTTTGCCCGCCTCGGTTAATGTTAACAAGACCCGATTAATGTTAACAAGACCCGGATAATGTTAACACTGACTCTGTGCAGTGTTCCACCCATCGGAATTCCAAAGTTTTTCCCATATGATGATTCTCAACATTTTGCCCCCACATTTAGACAAAGAACGCATGTTTGCAATGCAATGAATAATATCTGTGTAATTTTATAGTTATAAATAAGCAAATGGTGGCTCAGAAGGTAAAGAATCTGCCTGTAATGCAGGAAACCTGAGTTCAATCCCTGGGTCAGGAAGATCCCCTGGAAAAGGGAATGGCAACTCACTCCAGTATTCTTGCCTGGAGAATCCCATGCACAGATGATCTTGGTGGGCTACAGTCCATGGGGTCACAGAGAGTCGGACAAGTCTGAGTGACTAACACTTACACTTTTCACATTTATGTGTAATTAGTGTGTGATCCAAGACCTTTCACATGGTGCTTCATTCAGTTCTCACAACAGTGTGTTGACATCAGTATTACTCTAATCTCTTTCCAAATTACAGATGAAAAAAGCTGAAGTCAGACATGATGAGGGGATTCTTTCAAGGTCAATGAAGTGACACTAAGCTTGACATTCTGTCTCCCTGCTTCAAAGCCTTTGCTCTGTGCCATTTCCCCTACATTCCCTGCCATTTCTGCTACATGCCGAGAGCTACAACTAACTAACCAGCTGTTCAAAGATGGAAGGAGTATGCTCGTCTTTCTTAAAAGGTGAAGGGCTATGTTATTCATGTGAAAGATTGAATGAGAGAAATGCAACAAAAACAGAGTTATTGAAGGGATGAAGAGCAAAATGCAATGTAGACAATCCTTACACAGACAGCTGCGACCTTCAGCTGAGGCAGAACCAGCACTGTGATGTCAGAGTTGTTGGTTAAAAATAACAGTAATCAAACCAACCAACAGAGTCATCAGCAAAAACAAGCTGATGTCTGAGTTAAGACAGGGGAATGCTGTGCCTATCCACTTATCAGGGATTGCAACAGAATGAAACACTTTTTATAAATTAACATATTTTTTAAAATTTGGAGTATAGCTGATTTACAATGTTGTATTAGTTTCAAGTGTATAGCAAAGTGATTCAGTCATATAATATGTGTATATATCAACTTATATGTAATATATATATATATATATACTTTCATTCAAAGGAGAGTCTCGGAATATTTTATATTTCATTTGTTTTAAAAGACTGTATAATTTATTTCCCCAGGTTATTTTTGCTACAATATCAATTTTATTATCATTTTAAATTATTGCAATCCCCAAGTAACATGATAATTCTCAAATTCTGGATACCAGTTCTCTATTTTAAAAGGGACTATTTTATTTATTTCCCATTACGTTGTATATATTTAATGTAAAATTGATATCTTAAAATCTGTAAGATATTAAATTTCATATTTCTGATCTTTCTCAGTTCAATGCTTCTTAAAGGGCTATTTCTCTGTAAGGCAGGAATTCTGTTGGATTAAAAAAGAAAATTCTGTTTAAAAATTTTGAAATATATGTACACTCATATGAAAACAGGAATATACAAATTACTGCTCATGAAACCTTAGAAAAATGTTACCTTGTAAGTGGCCTATATTTGAAGCTACAATGTTTGCTGTTGTTATGATTATTACTAGCATAATCTTTGCTTTGTTTTTGTCTTTAATCTATACACCGGAGCTCTATACACCAAGCTCTGGCTACTAGGACACTTGTTCTTTTAAAAAAGTTGTTTTTAAACAAAATATGTATGTATTTAAGGTAAAACACATATATACAAAGTAAAATGATTAGGACAGTTGAGTTAATGAACATATTTATCACTTTACATCGTTGCCATGTGTTTGTATGACAGGAACATCTGAAATCTATTCCCTTAGGAAATTTCTATTATACAACACAGTAGTATGCATGACAGTCATCATGCTGTACATTAACTCTCTAGACTAAATCATCCAGGTTTGAGTTCTGTTAAAAAAAAATTTTCCAATCCATGAATGATTTGAATGTAGCTCTTGCTTCAGTAATAATCACTCATGTTTGGGTTTTATCGCTTACTAGGGACATTCACCATGAGGGACATTCATCTTTATTAATCCTCTACAGGAATATATTTTTAAATTGTAATGCATATTTTATGCATGAAATTTGACCTGGTTAGGTTAAGTTCTGCAGCTAGGGTACCAGAGAGCTGGATGTGAAAGGGTCTTTTTATTAAACTTGAGTGCTTTTCTTACTATATTACACTGACTCAAATCCTAGCTTTAATGCATTTGAACTTTCTTCCTTTACAATAAGAGTTATTCTTCTGGACAGAGAAGAGGAACTTCAGGGGGAAATGTGTAGTTCCTTTTTTTTCTCTCCTACATGTTATAATATTGAATCTTTCTCCTCATCTCTCAGATCTCTCTGATTTTCATGTTTCTTATTAAAAACATGAGAAGGATTATTCTATGGCCTGTTTCGCTATTCACATAGGTTTATGTCATACTTTTTATTCATTTCATTTTGAGTTTTAACTCATATTTCAGTCCGCTTCCCCATATGACCTTGTTTGAAAGCCCAATAAAATCAATATAGTAATTCAATGCTTTCAAAGATGTGCTGTTGGAAAATGAAATTAATCCACCTACTCATTTTAAACACACACGAGTCCCAGTTGGATGTGTGGCAGTGGGGAAGAGGAAGCACTAAATCAAGCTCTCCTCTCAAGAATCTCATTGTCCATCATAGACCATGAAAGTCATATGCTGAGAGCTGTAGTGAAAGCTACAGGACCACCATTCAAGAGCCACAAGATTTCAGTGGAAGCAAGTACTCCCAGGTGAGACAACGGGGCACTGGGGTTGTTCAAACAAGGGGTGAAACCATGTGGATATGTGGTTACAAAGCCAGGTAACTCAGACTGGGACTTGGACCCAGCCTCAAAGAAAACTGGGGCTTGAACCCACATTCTTTTAGCTGAAACTGTACCCCTGGTCTCAGGATTTCATGAAGCTCAAGTTGATGTTTTATTGCAGAAAGAATTCAGTGAGAGACAAAAAATGATAGACAAGAAGTGAGTCTATTTAGTGAGAAGCATACTCTACAGACAGAGTAAGGGGAATCTCAGAAGGCAAAGGCTAGAGCAGCATCAGGGGTTGTCACTTTTTATAGGAGTGGGTGATTTCATAGGCTAATGAGTGGGAGGAGTATTCCAGCTATTTTGCAGTCAGGGTGAGGATTTCCAGGAATTGGGCGACCATTTACTTTTTGCCCTGTATGGTCGGCTTAGAAACTGTCATGGTACCTGTGGGAGTCATTTAGCTTGCTGATGTTTAGCAATGAGCATATACTGAGACTCAAGGTCTAGTGTGATTGACTTCCAATAAAAGGTGCAATGTTGGACCTATTTGGTTGTAATCAGTTTATGTCATGTTCTGGGGCTATATCATTCTTTCAAAGGTTGTGCTTTGCCCCATTCCCACATCTGTCAGTTACCAGGTGATGTGTTCTTGGGAGAGGGAATGGGATGGGAGAACAAGAGAAACAGAGTTGAGCATGAACAAAACACAAGAAAAATTCTGTTTAACTGAAACAACGGGGCTCAGGGGCAGCAGGAATGGAAAACACTTTTGAAAGAAAGGAAGAGTGGGCCTGAATTTTAGAGAAACTAAATTCCTACCTAAAATGTATGCATATTAAGGGAGGCTTTTGAGCAGAAAGATGCAATAATAATCAAAGACTCCCAAAATAAATATCAATTTTACATGTTTGCCATGCAACACATCAAGTAGTTTTGGGGTGGGTATGGTCAACTCTAGGTGGCTGTTCCCTTGCTCTCTGTACATCTCCTACCTGACCAGGGCCTGCCTTACCTCCACCCTATACATGACTGACCTTCCTACATACTTGCCCCAGGCCCCAGCTAGTGATCCTTCTTATTAAAGGGTGTGGGTGTGGGGTGTAACTCTCTTCTAGTTGCCCTGGTAATTGGTGAGCCCTCTGGAGGTCAGTCCTCCTATAACTGACGATCTCCCCTTCCCAACCAGGAGAGAAGACTGCTGTCATATCATCCGAGGTACAGAGGGGCGTCACTCCAAGACTTACTTCAGACATGGGATCCCCTTCCCATTAACCACTGCTGTCTCTTTTGCTGGCTCCCAGGATTTTTTTCAGTCTTGAAGCTGCACAAGTACAGGCCTTGTAGGCATGAGGGGTGCAACCCAAACTTGGTGTATGAATGGGACTCCAAATCCAGGGTTCAGCCTAGACAACACGTGTGTATGTGTCTATGTATTTGTGTGTGTATGTGTGTTGCTTGGTCATGTCTGACTCTCTGCGACCCCATGGACAGGCTCCTCTGTCCATGAAATTCTCCAGGCAAGAATACTGGAATGGGTTGCCAGTTCCTTCTCCAGAGGATCTTCCCGACCCAGGGTCAAACCCAGGTCTCCCACATTGCAGGCAGATTCTTTACCATCTGAGCCAGCGGGGAAGCCCATGTAGATTTATTCTAAAAATATGCATTTCCATTTAAATGATATAATAGGGAAATATGGTAATAATGTTCAATTCTCTATATCAATGTAGACATAAGCCAACAATACTTGCATGAGAAAGAGGTTCAAACATAAGTTCTTTTGTATCTAAACCATAAGACTGTTGGTGTAGAATCTATTTCTTTGCACCATATTTATTGCCTTATTGCCTCTGCTCAGTTAGATCATGAGCTACTTTGGAGCAGAAGGCACATCATGTAAGTCTTTGTAGCCTCTACGCTAATCCAGAGTCCGACATCTGGTATGTGCTCATTAAATACGGAACGTCTGTCACCCCAGTTCTGTTCTTTTAAAGCTTATTGACACCCCATCCCAAATCAGCAATCTCTGAACAACTTACTCTGTTTAGAGAAAACTAAGAAATTTAGCAATGTGTACCACCTATCAGATTTTGAAATTATGTAATGAAATGGTAAATAGATAGTATTAATATATCTTTTGTGCAGAAAACACAGACAACTTCAAATTTATTGTGTGTTTGTATGATTTTTAAATTTCTTCTTGAATATTATTTCACTTTTCATCACTTCAGAGTTTTGAACAAAGCTGTATATATGTCCTATGCATTAAAAATAAGATGTATTTAAAGCAGTTTTAAGTTCATAGTAAAACGAAGGCAAGCTACAAAGATTTCTTATATGCCTCCTGCCTGGACAAATAACTATCCTCCCTCATTATCAACATCACCCACCACAGTGGTGTATTTGTTTTAACTGGTGAACCTACATGGATGCATCATGATCAACCACAGTCCATAAATATGAGTTTACTGTTGCTAGTATGAATTCTATGGTTTTGACAGATATATAAAGACACAGACCCATAATTACGGGGCTTCCCTGATGGTTCTAGAGAAGGCAATGGCAACCCACTCCAGTACTCTTGCCTGGAAAATCCCATGGATGGGGCAGCATGGTAGGCTGGGGTCCATGGAGGCGCTAAGAGTTGGACACAACTAAGTGACTTCACTTTCACTTTTCACTTTCATGCATTAGAGAAGAAAATGGCAACACACTCCAGTGTTCTTGCCTGGAGAATCCCAGGATGGTAGAGCCTGGTAGGCTGCCATCTATGGGGTCGCACACAATCAGACACAACTGAAGCAACTTAGCAGCAGAAGCAGCCTGATGGCTCAGTAGTAAAGAATCTGCCGGCCAGTGCAGGAGACACAGGTTCAATCCCTGGGTCAGGAAGATCGCATGCAACCCACTCCAGCATTCTTGCCCCGGAAATCCACGGACAGAAGAGCCTGGCAGGCTACCGTCCACGGGATCACAAGGAGTTGGACATGATTTAGTGACTAAACACCAACAATATCCATGGTCGTAGTATCACATAGAATGTCGTCACTGCTCTAAAAATCCTGTGCTCTACGTATTCATCCTTTGCCCTCAACTCTGGCCACTACTAATCTTTCTACTGTCTCTATCCATTTCCTCTGTTTATGCAATTGCATATTACATGACTCATCTACTTAATGGTACAGTTTAGGAAGATTGTATGTATCCTTTTCTACATTTTCTTTTACACAGTTGTCATAATAAAATTTCCTATTAGGAAAGGTGAAAGCTAAAGAAAAAAAAAAATGCTGATTTTTCTTGAAAGTCTCTGTGGATTTTAATGAATACCAAATACTTGAATAGGAAAAGAATAACATTAAAACAATAGGTGGAAAGTTAGTTACTTCTTTCTTACTGTGAAGGAAGGTGAATCCAAGGGGCAGATGGGACCAAAGGCAGCATTCAGTATTCAGTCTGGAAAGTAATGAGATGGGGGGGGGGGGGGAGGGGGAATATATCCTTTCTATGGTTTTCAAAACTAAGAGTCAGGGAAGACAGAAAATAGATTGTCACAAATATAAACTATTCATTGAAGACAGAGAATGAAAGAAAGATTGTTTTAGAGTCACTGTTGCAAGTCCCCGCTCTGTGGAGTAAAGGTAATTCTTGGTATTGAACAGATTCTCCCCTGAGGAGGTAACTGAGTCATCAGGGGAAGATGGAGGAACTAATGGGGATTCAGACTCAGAGAAGTTTATTAGAAGTGCTTTAAAACTATGAAATGTTCAATTTAAGGATGGAGGTAGCTGCTTGCCGCTCAGTTAATTACAAAAACCATGCGATATGAACTTGGAGGTGGTGCACAAGGTAGATCTAGGCAAGAAAAGACATTGCCAAGCAGGAATAAAGATATGGAAAATGTAATTAAATTGTAGGAGGGTGACAGATGCTATCAAGCTTCCACTTGTGACAAGGTAAACAAAAGAATAATGCAATAATGAATGTAAAAAAATTAAGTGTTGAATTGCTTCTGTGTCCTCAGCAAACAGAAAGTCATTTGAAGCAATATCTGCTTTTTATTCACACTTTGATGTTTCTGAGTTATATAACTATTTCTTTATTTGGGTTTATAAAGGATTGAGCAGCAGGGCGGTTACAATTGAACACATTGTAATGTGATTGTTGAAAAATAGAAACAGTTTACAAAGTAAAAGACAATTTAGCTGGTAAGAGGGGAAAACATTTTTCTAAACTAATGTTATAAGAAATGAAATTTGATACTTTTACTCTTCAGTGAGGGAGTTTGCAGATCAAATGCAGGCTGTGCTCTAGGGCTATAGCTAAAGTCGCATTGATGCTGGGCTCATTTTAATTGGCTCTTTAAAGACGCAGAGGAAAAGAAATGAGATCTGAAGCACATCATTGGACTTAAGGGCTTCCCTGGTGGCTCAGCTGTAAAGAATCCGCCTGTAATGCAGGAGATGCAGGAAACCTGGGTTCAATTCCTTGATTGGGAAGATCCCTGGAGTAGGAAATGGTAGCCTGGCTACAGTCCATGGAGGTCACAAAGAGTCAGACAGGACTGAGCATTTATGCAACTGGGCTTAAAAGATGGCATAGAAAACAAGAACTCTTTTTTTTTTTTTTCTGCCCTCCCTAGAAGAAGGAAAATGCATAAGCCCATTCAAGACACATTTTTTTTTCTTTCTACTTACTTTTTAAATTCTTTTTACTTACTTGTTAGTTACATTTTACTTAATTACTTTTACATTTTTACTTACTTGCTTTTTACTTTGTCCGCTTTTTACTTAGTGGACAAAGATTGGGATTTTAATTTAAACAAAACGTGGTCAAATCCTGACCTTTGTACTTACTAGTAATGTTACTAAATCAAGTTACTTTAATCTGTTTTCTAATTTGCAAATTGAGAATACTAAGAACTCTTTTGCAAAGTTGTCAGGAGTGGAGAAGATAGCCCATTTCCATCACATAGTAGAAATAAATTGTTAATAAATCTAGTCATTATTTATACCTAGTCATAGCATTTCTATATCCTGAATTCTTCTTTTTTTCCCCTCATGGAACATAGCTAATTAAAAGAAAGGAAACAAGCTAGTGTGGACATGAAAAGTGAAAGTCACTCAGTCATGTCTGATTCTTTGCATCCCCATGGATTGTAGCCTGCCAGGCTCCTCTGTCCATGAGATTCTCCATACAAGAATATTGGAGTAAGTACCCTATCCCTCCTCTGGGGGAATCTTCCCAACCCAGGGATTGAACCCAGGTCTCCCACGTTGCAGGAGAATTATTTACCATCTGAGTCACCAGGGAAGCCTAAGAATACTGGAGTGGGCAGCCTATTCCTTCTCTAGAGCATCTTCCTGATTCAGGAACCAGGGTCTCCCGGGTTGCAGGTGGATTCTTTACCAGCTGAACTACCAGGGAAACCCACATAAAAAAATTAGTCAACTTCAGCCATCTTCTGATTACTTGGATATCACTTTGAATTTAGTTTCTATCTGGCAACTATACGTAACTAAGAGGACAAGAATTCACCCAAAAGAAAAAATAACCTCAGAGCTGTGAGTATACTGGTGAACTTGGTGCGTAACACAGGGAGTATGTGGTTGCACAATTTTAGAAGTTATTTGGTTCTGAAAACATTGCTTTAACAGGAAAACTCTTAATACCTCATAGAGCATTCATATTATTATTTGCTAAACATGTTGGCAAATATTGTTATGGCTGACATTACACAACATTGGAATCAGGCTTGGAATTGAAGCACAAACCTTGTTGAGTGAATTTGTGCAGCTCATGTTTCCTGAGATTTACACCTTTTTAGCTAAAATTAAACACTATATAAGATTATCCCCAAAATTCCATAAAATAAAGGAAAACAATTTTGGCATGCAGAAAACAGGAAAAACTGTTTTAAAAAATTACAGATTGCAGCTAAAGTTTGGGGGAAATTTTGATAGTTGTTTCAGCTAAGAACCTAATAATGATTGTGTTCTAGTTGATTTCTTAGCTCATTTATTCTGAGAGAATTATTGTTAAGAAATAATTGCAGATTTAGGCTCACAGGATGAATTTTTTCCTGTTGTTACAAGCACTGTGTACTTCAATGCAGAGTCCTGGGATCAGACGTATCTAGTGTGGATGGCTTAGGTTGAGAGATCTAACTTTCTGTTACTAAAGCTTTCTATAGCCTATATGCTTAGCTGCTCAGTTATGTCCAACTCTTTGTGACCCTATGGACTCCTATGGACCCCTATGGACTCCTCTGTCCTGCCAGGCTCCTCTGTCCTTGGGATTCTCCTGGCAAGATACTGGAGTTGGTATCCATTTCCTTCTCTAGGGGATCTTCCCAATGCAGGGATCAAACTTCACTCTTGTGCATTGCTGGCGAATTCTTTCTGTGCTGAGCCACCAGGGAAGACTAAACCTCTTTCAAATTCCTCAGAGAGGTCTTGAGACCAGCCACCTCAGGTATAGTGAGAGAGAGAGAGAGAGAGAGAGAGAGAGAGGAAACCTGATGGAAAGATTCAGAGAGGTCACCAGTGTCAACTGGATTCTACATTCTCACCACCCCAATGAGAAGAAAGCATGGTAAAACAAAGGAGGTGCAGAACAGAGGTTTCCACTTTGTTAATGAAAAAGCATGCTTTACTGGACATTATTCCACTGGCAACAACTTTAAAAGTTGAATAAAATCCAAATGAAAAAGGGAGAGAAGTAAATGAAGGCCAAAAAGCAGGATTAGAGTATCCAAGATCCTGGCGAGAAGTAAAACACATGGAGGTGAGCCCCTCAGTCTATACATTTTTCTCTAGAGACATTTGCTGTTCTTTAAACTATGGGATGATAAATCTACCAGAAAGTAGAGGCATAGCAGCCATGTGGCTGAAGTGGGAAAATCTGGATTTTTTGGCTCCTAAGACAACCAAGGCTTTAGGAGCCAAGATGCTAGGGAAAAGTAGATACCTGCAAGATACTAACTAGTTTCTAAATCACTTTGAGTACTAGAACAAGAAACCAAATTGTCAGAAACTGGCAGACAGAGGCTGAAAAAAAATCAGCAGAACTCCATTTTCTCACTGGGCTTGGGGAAGCCCTTTTGTAAACCCTAGAATTTCAGCTATGGCGCAAAAATTGATGAGGTTACCCCAACATGGGAATTCATCCAAAAATCATCTCAATCTCTGATTGAGTCATGGTGCTCTGCTCTGCAGTGTCACTTTCTGTTAGAGAAAGTTGAATCCTCTGTGGGTAAATACATCATTATGTGTCTCTAGAAATGTTCCCTCTCCAGTACTAAGCTTCAGTGAAATTACCCAGCGTGACCAGAGACAGAAACAAGTAGCCAAATCCAACGGAAAAAAAAAAAAAAAAGAAAAAAATCAAAACAACAGGCAATATAACAATCTGTTGTAAATCTAGCCTTTGACGCTATTGGACATAGACATCAACATAACTGTAACTCATAAGTCTAAAAAAATACGTTTAAGATGGAAAATTCAATAATATAACTCAACTGTATTAGGAAAATTAGTAGAATGGAAAAACTAATGAAATAAAAAAGAAAGGGAATGAGACATGTGGGTTTGCCCAACACATAATATTCTAGCATTTCTACCTAATCCAAGGTGGGGGAAAACACAATAAATTGCACTACATATTACTTTTTACATTAAAATCAAACATCTGCTCAGTAGTTATTGCCCCAAGTAATGTCCTTCTCATCCACTGGGAGGCAGTGAAGATGGAAGAGGTAAGTTTGGGGAGGGAAGTCAGAATAGTTTTTGCAAAGCTTGCACACAAGGCTTCAGTTTCCACATTTTAGTTTCTACATTTTTGAGGTTGACGTCACACTATTTATTTTTACTTTTATCATGATATGAAAAGTATTACTGCCAAATTAGCCCCTAAAATCCATCCACCAGCAAATCTGCATGTTCTTGGTGAGTAATATGGTCTTTTCTGTGTCCCCTTGGTGGATGACCCACAACCCTCCACCACTTCTCACTGCTTAACCACAGTCTGCTTGTACTTTATCCCATATGCCACACAGGGCTTCCCAGGTGGTGCTGGTGGTAAAGAACCCACCTGCCAATGCAGGAGACATAAGAGACACAGGTTTGACCCCTGGATTGGGAAGATGCCCTGGAGGAGGCATGGCAATCCACTTCACTGTTCTTGCCAGGAAAATCCCATGGACAGAGGAGCCTGGCAGGCTACAGTCTGTGGGGTCACAAAGAGTCGGACATGGACATGACTGAACATGCACGCATCTGACACTCGGAAACCTTGCAACTAATGCCAGAAGGGAAGAAGACTCAGAGGTAGCTTCAGCTCTCCCTGCATGCTGTCCTAGCTCTGCATTTATTTGGCCAAGAGAATGAAACAATCAAAATGCAATTCTGAGAATCCTGCCTTGGGGCAGGAACTGGGAAATATTCGAATCCAATACATTGGCTTTCAAGTGGAGAAATAAACACTTAAAAGAAACAGTGAGGTCTGTTTTATGTAGCCATTTTTCTACTTGGAAATGCAAGCCCCCCAGGAGATCAGAAGGCTAACACTCCCAGAAAAAGGAAACTTGCTCTACAGGGAATCATAAGAGAAGCAATGGCTTAGTGAATTAACACACACACAAATTCAGCAAACATGCACTGAGGGGTGAGGATAATTCTCTCAAACAAGTAACATACATGAAGCTAAAGAAGATTAAGGAAATATTGTAGCTTCTATTGCTTAAAAAGATTTTTTAAACAATCAGAACAGTGTGAAGCTAAAAAGAGTAAGAATCACACCAGACATTATTCCAAAACATTATCTCTGTGGGACAAAGAAATTAACATCATGAAGAGCATTGGGTAAAATGCATTGGCTGTATTTGTCCTCTGACTATATCAATGTGTTTCCTGTTGTCTACAGATTCTAAAAATAGCTCAGGAATACAGATGTCCATGAAACTATCTTGCTAGACCATTTTGCAGAAAACTGAATGGTGTTCCATTAACTGTCAAAGTGATTTTTAAAAGGGTTTTATTTTTCACTCGAGAAAAATATCTATAGTTATTCTTTTTTTTCCCTTGGCATATAATCCCAATTTTATCGTAGTGGGATCTCCTGTTGTGTGTAATATTGGGAGTATGCAGGGTCCGTATCCAGGTATGGATATAAAAGGACACGGTCCTTTCTCCCCAGGTCCCATAGCAGTCAAGCTGGGGTAGCTCCATTCAATCACTGTCTCTACCTGAGGCTTTGTTCCTGCAGCCAGTGGTACAAAGATGAGAGATTTGGAGAGGGTAGTTAGGTAATTTTTTATCGGCTTGTCCAGCACTGGTGCCCGTTCATTGCAGAAATGTGCACAGCAAAAGTGCCATTCTCTCTGGAACTTTTTGGCTACAGGCAGTTAGTTGTTAGGTTTTCTACTTCTTGCCTTTCTGTAGCTGATTTTTGCTGTTTATCAGCTTCTAAGACGATTCTTCCAGCCTTCAGTTAAGTAATTTGTATTTTTAATTAAAGACATCATATTTTATTTCTGTGGGTTTTATCCCCAAATCATGAGTAATACAGAAATAAATATCCATGGAACACAATTTTCATTGTATGAAAGGCTCAAAATATCAGCTGAGTAACTTTTTCCCCCATTGCTGACTTAGAAGCTTCCTTTTTCAGGGGTAATACCTGTTACTGGAGATAATGAATATTTGCCACCTTTGCTTTGATTTTCCTGCATCCTTTCCAATTATGAGTTTTCTGATCATGTTCATTGGTGGTACTATCAGTTGTTTGCCCAAGTGAACTGCTGATATACATTCTACAATATATATTGATAAAATCAGAATTTTACCTATTATTCTATTTATTTCTTCTCTCAAAATAAAACATTTTTGACATGACTCCATAACAACTCATACAGACTTCACTCATTCCTTTTCACAGTTGTATTATATTCCATTCTATGAATTTATTTTCCATGCATTTGACTTCCAGTATTTTCAAAAATTTTAATAGATATTACCGAAATGAAAGGCAGCACCATTTTACATATAATCAAAAATAAATAAGAATGCCTAGTTCCTTTCATCATGATCAATATTATGTGTTATTGAAATTACTGTCTATAAATCTGTGTTTATCATTATTTTAACTTGGCTTAACTTTGTTCTATTATTTTTAGTGAGTGATCTGGAACATTTATTTTCAGGTACAAATACTTTCTCATGTTTTTCTTATTGTCTGGTTCTATACTTTGAACACCATATCTTGCTATTGGGTTATCGTTATTTTATGAATTGGCAAGCAAGTTTTCTATTTAAGAAAGAATTCATTCCATTGCATGTTCTCAGTGTGGTAAACAAACAAAGTCAAGTTGTTGTTTATCTCTTGACTTTATTTTTATAATTCATTTTTTCTATAAAGAAATATATTTAACTTTTTAATTTTTAACACATCAAAATATTTTCTTTTAGGATTTTGAAATATATGACTTGTTTGTAAGCCTCCTATTTTCTTGTACATTTTCTTTTATTACTAGTAATGCTTTACATTTTAATTGAAATATTTTATTCAACTAGAATTTATTTTGGTATAAACCTTGAGGTAGAGATCCAAGAATTTTATTTTAAATGAGAAGTTAACTAACTGATTTATCTTTTAGCCATGTCTTAGCAAATCTACTTTTGTATTAAATATGCATATGAATATATATTTAACTCTAGTTTTTTAATTCATTTGTTCATCATTTTGTACTTAAATATTAAGCTATTTTACTTATTGCTGTGTGTTGTTTTACTATGTGTTAATTTAGACTCCAAAATTTTTTAAGAACCTTAGCTGGTTATATTCCTTTAGAAGTTTGAAAGACTAATTCAATTACACAACTTGAGTTTAGCCTTTCTTTTAGAATACTTTTTCTTTTCTTGAAAACTCTCCAATTTATTTAGCATAATAAATCTGCCTATATTTCTTTTTCCTTATATTAATCTTGCAATTTATATTTTCCAGGAAAATTACACTTTTACTCATGTTTTCCTCTTAATTTGCATAGATTTGATTAAACTAGTCATACAGTTTCTTCTATTGCTGTGTTTCTTTATTTTCAATCCTAATTTTGCATAGTTATAACTTATTATCTTAATTAACCTGCTCTCTATATATTTCCCCAAGAAGCATTCTAGCAGACACTGACCCAACTGCTTCATGCTAGATATTTATTTCTTTAGCTTCTGATTCTATCTGGTCTCTGGGGCCTACTTTACCACATGCTTCATTAGCGGGTCCTCTTCCTTCACGTGCTCACTTCACCAGTATTCTACTAGGGTTTTCTTTAGCTCTTAACTGAACTAATAGCATTTGATATTTTATGGTGAGTATTGCCAGAGTCTTTATTATCAGTTTGTCTCCACTTTGGTCAGGAGGGGAGATTTTAGGGGCACCCACAACATCATCCCTTACAATCACTCAGTTCAGTTCAGTTCAGTTGCTCAGTCGTGTCCAACTCTTTGCAATCCCATGAACCACAGCATGCCAGGCCTCCCTGTCCATCACCAACTCCCGGAGCCCATCCAAACCCATGTCCATTGAGTCGGTGATGCCATCCAAACATCTCATCCTCTGTCGTCCCCATCTTCTGCCCTCAATCTTTCCCAGCATCACAGTCTTTTCAAATGAGTCAGCTCTTTGCATCAAGTGGCCAAAGTATTGGAGTTTCAGCTTCAGCATCAGTCCTTCCAATGAACACTGAGGACTGATCTCCTTTAGGATGGACTGGTTGGATCTCCTTGCAGTCCAAGGGACTCTCAAGAGGCTTCTCCAGGATCGCAGTTCAAAAGCATCAATTCTTCAGCACTCAGCTTTCTTTATAGTCCAACTCTCACATCCATACACGACTATTTGGAAAACCACAGCCTTGACTAGACGGACCTTTGTTGACAAAGTAAAGTCTCTGCTTTTTAATATGCTATCTAGATTGGTCATGACTTTCCTTCTAAGGAGTAAGCATCTTTTAATTTCATGGCTGCAATTACTACCCTATGATATCATTTTGTCCTCTGGTTTTTTATAATTATATCATATAATTTTATATTCTTAAAAAATACATTTAACATTTTATGTCTTTGAACTTTAAATAAACAAGATCATATATGTTTGTTTTCTATCTTGTTTCTTCATTAAATATTATGTTCATGATATTCATCAATGTTATTATGCTATTCTCACAGAACATTGCATTGACTGAAAATATCACAGTGCATTTTCCTGTTGATGGACACAGAGGTTGTTTCTACTTTATTGGCCAATTTTTGTGTGCCATTATTAACTGTCTTTCTAGAAACACTTCATAAATGTTTCACTAGGTGTATAATAAATGTTTACTGCATGTATGTCTACATGTTCATCTGGTGTATGAAGCCAGTCAGTAAAGGTTAAATTATGCTGATGTAATAACGCCCAAATCTCAACAACTTACACCCAAAGTCTTTTGATTTCCTTTAGTTCTAACACTGTATGTCCACCTGAGGTTAACTATGACTCTACTACAAATCACCTTTCCTCCAAGTCCCTGACTAATGGAGTAGGATTAGCTTCTATTTGAAACACCAGTCTCTTATCAGATACTCTATATATACTCTCTCTATATATATATATATGTGTGCATGTGTGTGTGTGTGTGTGTGTGTGTGTGTGTGTGTGTCTATATATACATATATAAAATAGTTCATTTGGTAAAGAATTTTCCTGCAATGAGGGAGAACTGGGTTCAATCCCTGGGTCAGGTAGATCCCCTGGAGAAGGGAAAGGCTACTCACTCCAGTAGTCTGGCCTGGAGAATTCCATGGACTGTATAGTCCATGGGGTTGCAAAGAGTTTGACACAACTGAGCAACTTTCACTTTCTCATATATATATATACATATTCACAACATGCTGGCACTTAAAACTTCTATTTAGAAATAACACAAGATCATTCTGCTCATATTCTGTTAGTCAATGCTAATCACTTGGTGAAGCTTGACATCAAAATGTCAGAAAGTAATATTCTTCCCCAGGAGGCATTTTAATTTGCCTTTTCCTGAGTGATAAATGACTGAAGACTGTTCCAGGTGTTTATTACACTTTTAGTCTCCCTTAACATAATATCCTTGTACAGTCCTTTGCTCATTTCTCTCTTTAATTTTGTTGTTTTAATATTATTGGTTTATAGAAATTGGTGATTGTTTTCAACTGAAATTTTATGTGATGCAATTTTTTTTCTTCAAGATTGCAGCTTGAATTTTCATTCTTTGTATTATTGTTAGATACCACACACATAGCACAGCAATCCTTTATTTAATGTGGTTTAATTCATCCAAAAATTCCATTACTTGTGTTTCATGTGTGTTTTTTTTTAAAAAAAGGATAGAAAAATGTGCTCAGTCGCTCAGTAATGTCTGACTCTTTGCAACCCCATGGGCAATATGTAGCCTGTCAGGTTCCTCTGTCCACGAAATTCTCCAGGCAAGAATACTGGAGTGGGTTGCCATTCCCTTCCTCAGGGGATCTTCCCAAACCAGAGATTAAACCCAGGTCTCCTGCACTACAAGCAGATTCTTTTCCACCTGAACTACCAGAAGAACCCAAACCATAGCACATATGCAATTGCTATTAATAACTTTCCTGATGTAAAAATATGGTCCTAAGAAATCATCTGTTATTCGTAATGATGTTCTGATATGAGCTAAATTAAACCCCTAAGGTTTATCTCATTTCTACTCAAGAATTATGAGGTAGGTTTATTGCTCAAAATGAGGAAGCCAACGTTTAAAGAGAGTAAGTGCCTTTCCAAATGTCTATGGCTATTCAGTGGTCTGTAGTTTTGTGAGTATTCAATCTTGTTGAGATAACGAAAGAGAGCCTCCCCTGCAAAAACATTCTTGGCACCAGTCTGTAAGGGACAGGGGCAGAGGCAGGGAATGACCTTGTTACTTGGTTAGTGATTTCACCTTAGTCCCTGAAAGTATAATTGAAATCATCATTTGCTTCCAAGAGAGTCAGACATGGGTCTTACTGTTTTTAATGGCCTGGCTTTTTGAAACCAAGAAGCAAGTGATTCTTTCTGTCTCCCCAAATTCAGAACTAGGATTAAAAAGATAAGTTGGGAAGTGCATGAAATATGACTCCGGAGACCTGCATTTCAGAAAAGAAAAAAAAAAAAATCCTGATTTAAAAATGAATAGAGGACCTTGATAGACACATTTCCAAAGAAAACAGACAGATGGCCAACAGACACATGACAGATGCTCAATATCACTAATCATCAGGAAAATGCAAATTAAAACTAAAATGAAATTTAACCTCACAAATGTCAGCATGGCTAGCATCAAAAAGACAAGGCATAGCAAGTGCTGGTGAGAACGTGGAGGAGAGGAAAGACTTCTTCACTGTTGATGGGGAGGCAAAATGGTGCAGCCACTATGGAAAACAGTAAAGAGGTTCCTCAAAATATTATAGAGAAGAATCATTCAGTCTAGCAATCCACTTCTGGGTATTTACCTGGAAAAACAAAAGAAGAATAACAGTTAATGATGGAATCCCTAGAAATCTAACCCTTTAGTTCAGAGGTATGAGAAATAACCAATGTAAGCTGAGAGAGTGTGAAGAGATGACGTATGGAAGCTGGTTATCAAATATATTATTAAATAAACTATTGGAAAAGTCCCCACCATAGTATAAAAAAATGACAAAGCGTAAAACCACTAATGCCCCAACCACTAACACCAAAGAAGCAGAAGTTGGATGGTTCTATGATGACCTGCAAAATTGTATAGAACTAACACCAAAAGAAAGCTGTCCTAGTCATCACAGAGTACTGGAATGCAAAAGTAGGAAGTCAAGAGATACCTGGCATAACAGGTAAATTTGGCCTTGGAGTACAAAACTAAGCAGGGCAAAGGCTAACAATTTTGCCCAGAGAATGCACTAATCATAGCAAACACCCAGGTTGAACAACACAAGAGATGACTCCACATGTGGACATCACCAGATGGTCAATATCAAAATCAGATTGGTTATATTCTTTGCAGCCAAAGATGGAGAAACACTATACAGTCAGCTAAAAAAAAAAAAAGACCAGGAGGTGAGTGTGGCTCAGATCATGAATTCCTTTATTGTCAAATTCAGACTTACATTGAAAAAATTTGGGAAAACCACTAGACCATTCAGCTATGACATAAATCAAATCCCTCACGATTATACAGTGGAAGTGACAAAAAGATTCAAGGGATTAGATCTGATAGACAGAGTGCCTGAAGAACTATGGAAGGAGGTTTAAAACACTGTACAGGAGGCAGTGCTCAAGACCATCCCCAAGAAAAAGAAATGCAAAAAGGCAAAATGGCTGTCTGAGGAGGGCTTACAAATTGCTAAGAAAAGAAGAGAAATGAAAAGCAAAGGAGAAAAAAAGATATCCGCCTAAATGCAGAATTCCAAAGAATAGCCTTCTAAGAGATAAGAGAAGAGGTAAGAAAGCCTTCCTGTGTTGAAGAGATAAGAAAGCCTTCCTAAGTGTTGAATGCAAAGAAATAAAAGAACAAAAAAATAGAATGGGATACACTAGAGATCTCTTCAAGAAAATTAGAGATATCAAGTGAACATTTCATGCAAAGATGGGCACAATAAAGAACGGAAATGATATGGACCTAACAGAAGCAGAAGATATTAAGAAGAGGTGGCAAGAATACACAGAAGAACTATTGAAAAAAGATCTTCATGACCCAGATAAACACGATGGTGTGATCACTCACCTAGAGCCTAACATCCTTAAATAGGAAGTTAAGTGGGCCTTAGGAAGCATTGCTACAAACAAAGCTTGTGGGGTGATGGAATTCCAGTTAAGCTATTTCAAATCTTAAAACATGATGCTGCTAAAGTGCTGCACTCAATCTGCCAGCAAAATTGGAAAATTCAGAAGTGGCCACAGGACTGGAAACGGTCAGTTTTCATTCCAATTACAAAGAAAGGCAATGCCAAGAATGTTGAAACTACTGTACAGTTGCACTCATCTCACACACTAGCAAAGTAATGCTCAAAATTCTCCAAGCCAGGCTTCAATAGTACATGAACCGAGTACTTCCAGAGGTTCAATCTGGATTTAGAAAAGGCAGAGGAACCAGAGATCGTTGCCAACATCTGCTGGATCATAGA
Organism: Capra hircus; assembly: GCF_001704415.2. NCBI lineage: Eukaryota > Metazoa > Chordata > Mammalia > Artiodactyla > Bovidae > Capra > Capra hircus. Next base: position 107,526,396 of record NC_030813.1, read on the forward strand.
AAAAGTAAATGAATTACAAAAACACATCTGCTTCTACTTCATCGACTATGCTAAAGCCTTTGACTGTGTGGATCACAACAAACTGTGGAAAATTCTGAAAGAGATGGGAATACCAAACCACCTGACCTGCCTCCTGAGAAATTTGTATTCAGGTCAAGAAGCAATAGTTGGAACTGGACGTGGAACAACAGACTGGTTCCAAATTGGGAAAAGAGTACATCAAGGATGTATCTTTTCACCCTGCTTATTTAACTTATATGCAGAGTACATCATGCAAAATGCCAGACTGGATGAAACACAAGCTGCAATCAAGATTGCCAGGAGAAATATCAATAATCTCAGATATGCAGATGACTGCACCCTTATGGTAGAAAATAAATTGGAACTTAAGAGCCTCTTCACTGTGAAGAAAGCTGAGTGCTGAAGAATTGGTGCTTTTGAACTGTGGTGTTGGAGAAGACTCTTGAGAGTCCCTTGGACTGCAAGGAGATCCAACCAGTCCATCCTAAAGGAGATCAGTCCTGGGTGTTCATTGGAAGGACTGATGCTAAAGCTGAAAGTCCAATACTTTGACCACCTCATGCAAAGAACTGACTCATTGGAAAAGACCCTGATGCTGGGAGGGATTGGGGGCAGGAGGAGAAAGTTACGACAGAGGATGAGATGGCTTGATGGCATCACCGACTTGATGGACATGAGTTTGAGTGAACTCCGGGAGTTGGTTATGGACAGGGAGGCCTGGCATGCTGTGATTCATGGGGTCGTAAAGAGTTGGACACGACTGAGCGACTGAAGTGACTGACTGACTGACTGACTGAAAAAGCCTCTTGATGAAAGTGAAAGAGAACAGTGACAAGAGTGGTTTAAAACTCAACATTCAGAAAGCAACGATCATGGCATGCAGTCCCATCACTTCACGGCAAATAGATGGGGAAACAATGAAAACAGTGAGAGACTTTATTTTCCTGGGCTCCAAAATCACTGCAGAAAGTGACTGCAGCCATGAAATTAAAAGATGCTTGCTCCTTTGAAGAAAAGCTATAAAAAACCTAGATAGCGCATTAAAATGCAGAGATGCTACCCTGCTGAGTAAGGTCTGTATATTCAATGCTACTGTTTTTTCATTAATCATGTATGGACATGAGAGTTGGATCATAAAGAAAGCTGACTGCCAAAGAATTGATGCTTTTGAACTGTGGTGTTGGAGAAGACTCTTGAGAGTCCCTTGGACAGCAAGGAGATCAAACCAGTCAACCCTAAAGGAAATCAGTCCTGAATATTCATTGGAAGGACTGATGCTGAATCTGAAACTGTAATACTATGCCCCCCTATGTGAAAAACTGTCTCGTTAGAAAAGACCCTGATGCTGGGAAAAACTGAAGGCAGGAGGAGAAGGGGGCAACAGAAGATGGGATGCTTGGATGGCATCACTGACTCAAAGGACATGAGTTTGATCAAGCTCCAGGAGTTGATGATGGACAGGGAAGCCTGGCGTGCTGCAGTCCATGGGGTCACAAAGAGTCAGACCTTACTGAGTGACTGACCTGAACTGAAATAGTAGAACAAAAAATAACATTATGTGTTATTCAATACACATCCACATCAATGTGCATTGTAGCAGTATTTACAATAGCCATGATATGGAAACAATTTGAGATCCCATCAATAGATGAATGGATAAAGAAGATATGGACTTCCCAGATGGCACTAGTGGTTAAAAACCTACCTGCTAGTGCATGAGAGGCAGGAAACTTAGCTTTCATCCCTGGGTTCAGAAGATCCTCTGGAAGAGGACAAGGTGACTCACTCTAGTATTCTTGCCTGGAGAATCTCTTGGACAGAGGAGCCTGGTGGACTACAGGCCACAGAGTCACAAAGAGTTGGACACAGCTGAAGTGATTTAGCATGCATACAAATGATTCTATTCATCCATAAAAAGAAATCTTGCTCTCTGTGAGAATATGAATGGATCTATAGTGTATCATGCTATGAGTGAAATAAATTAGAGAAATATGTATATGATCTCACTTTTATATGAAATATCAAAAGAAAATGAAAACAAAATCATTTATAGAACATAACAGTGGTTACCAGAGGGGAGGGTGGTAGTAAGGATGGGCAAAATAGGTGAAGAGAATTAAACAATACAAACTTCTGGTTAGAAAATAAATAATCCACGCAGATGTAGTATACCACACAAAAACTATAGTCCATAATATTGCAATAACTTTAATGGTGACGATGGTTACTTGACTTATTATGTTTGTCATTTTGTATCAGATTGAATAACTATGTAGTGTACCTGAAGGAAACATGATACTATTGGTCAACTATATTTCAAAAATGACTTGTAGAAAAATAAAAATAAAACTTTTTTTTTTCGTAATAAGAATTGGGAAAGACTCTATGCACTCCAATTATGTGATCTTGGGAAAGTAGGCAACTTTCATGAAAACATTGTGAGTAATGAACTACCAGTGTGCGTAAAACCAAGAAGACGATCAATACATTACGGATTTAGTCATTATTTTATTTTAGTTAAACAGGTACTGTCTTATTATCTAGCAAAGACATAAAGAGCATGGACATGGGAATCAGAATTGAATTCAGATCTAGGTTTTATCACATAGTATCTATATGACAAGGCTCATTACACAATCAATTTGAGTCCCAGGTTTTCTTATAGAAAATAGGCTTAAATGTTCTTCTTAAATCTGAAGATTGCTGGAAGGTAAAATGTGCATGATGTGAGTACCTAGCAAATAATAAAGCTTAAACAGTTAATGTTTTATATTCTTATGTGAGATTTGGTTATGTTTAATATTTTTAATATATTTTATATTTTTAACATTTAGAAAACATACTGATTCACTATTAGCTTTCCACCATTCCCAAATTCAAAAGTCATGGAAAGTTATTTCTTTGTGTCTGAGTGTGATCTTCATAAACCTGTGTAAAGCCACATCATGTTAAAAATTCTCTAATATAAAGAAAAATAATGATAAAAGCCGAAGGGCAGACACAGGGATCAACTAGGGCTCTATAAAAAGTCTGTTCCTGCATCCCACAGAGCAATCGACTCTTCTCGGAGTTATCCTTCACGGTATAACCCTGTCACCTTCAAACAGTGCAATCCATAAACACATAAACAAAGAGGTTAGGTGCATGCCTAAGAGATTCAATTCTTCATTTTTCTCAAACTCTAAAAGAAGTGGTATGGATTTTGCTAAAAAGATTATGGATGGACTCTTAAAGACCCTGTAAGCTTGGATTAGTATAGCAGTATTCTCCAAAGAAAGAAGAAAAAAAAAGAGAGAATTTGAATCCAATGAGCTGATTTTTTTTGGAAACTACACCTCAAGTATATCTAAAAGAGTACATTCTTTTTTTAAATATTATTATTATTATACTCTATAATATTGTATTGGTTTTGCCATACATCAAAATGAAACCACCACAGGTGTACACATGTTCCCAATCCTGAACCCCCTTCCCACCTCCTTCTCCATACCATCCCTCTGGGTCATCCCAATGCACCAGCCCCAAGCATCCTGTATCCTGCATCGAACCTAGACTGGTGATTCGTTTCTTATATGATATTATACATGTTTCAGTGCCATTCTCCCAAATCATCCCACCCTCTCCCTCTCCCACAGAGTCCAAAAGCCTGTTCTATACATGTGTCTCTTTTGCTGTCTCACATACAGGGCTATCGTTACCATCTTTCTAAATTCCATATATCTGTGTTAGTATACTGTATTAGTGTTTTTCTTTCTGGCTTACTTCACTCTGTATAATAGGCTCTGGTCTCATCCAGCTCATTAGAAGTGATTCAAATGTATTCTTTTTAATGGTTGAGTAATACTCCGTTGTGTGTATGTACCACAGGTCTCTTATCCATTCATCAGCTGACAGACATCTAGGTTCTTGATGACTGTAGCACAACATCGTAAAGTAAAAGCATTTAAATGGAATTTAAATTCAAGTAATTCAGTTTCAAGAGCTCTTAGATCTGCTTTTAGAAGAAAAAAACAATATGTTCTACATTTGTTATTTTGCTATATGCTTTCAACAAACAGCTAACTTTCTATTGAAAATCTACTATGTGATTAAAAACCTGAGTGGATGATGACAATATAAAACAATACTGTATGATATCAGTTAAATGTGTAATCTAAGAAAGCAAAACCTATAAAAACAGACATTGAGATGGTGATTACCACAGGCTGGTAGGTGGGGAAATAGGAGAAAGGTTTAAGGGGATGAACTTGCAGCTAGGAGCAAATAAGTGCTAGCAATTGAACGCATATTATGGTAAATATAGACAACAATATTTATTATAATCATCAGACTTGCTATTAATATTGCTACAATGGCAATCATATTATATATCAAATCAGTATGATGTACACCTTACATGTACATAATGCTACATTTCAGTTAAGAAATGAAGACTATATAATTTAGAGGACCAGATTTGAAGGATGGAGAAGAAACAATAAACATAAAATTTATGACAGTGATAAAATCTCATTAATAAATACTATAATTTGGCCCAGGTACTATACTCGTCCTAGTACTCAGTACTGTGCTTGTATTTGGTGGGCGTTATCTCATTGAACCTTCATTTGATTTATTTCTGGCTCAGTATTTGACACTACATAGTGGCCCAAGCAGTGTCAGACTTTATTTTTCTGGGCTCCAAAATCACTGCAGACAGTGATTGCAGCCATGAAATTAAAAGATGCTTACTCCTTGGAAGGAAAGTTATGACCAACCTAGATGGCATATTCAAAAGCAGAGACATTACTCTGCCAACAAAGGTCTGTCTAGTCAAGGCTATGATTTTTCCATTGGTCATGGATGGTTATCAGAGTTGGACTGTGAGGAAAGCTGAGCACTGAAGAATTGATGCTTTTCAACTGTGGTGTTGGAGAAGACTCTTGAGAGTCTCTTGGGCTGCAAGGAGGTCCAACCAGTCCATCCTCAAGGAGACCAGTCCTGGGTGTTCTTTGGAAGGACTGACACTAAAACTGAAACTCCAATAATTTGGCCACCTCATACGAAGAGTTAGCTCATTGGAAAAGACCCTGATGCTGGGAGGGATTGGGGGCAGGAGGAGAAGGGGACGACAGAGGATGAGATGGCTGGATGGCATCACCAACTCAATGGACAGGAGTTTGAGTAAGCTCCAGGAGTTAGTGATGGGCAGGGAAGTTTTGTGTGCTGCAGTCCATGGGGTCACAAACAGTAGGTTACTACTGAGCAACTGAACTGAACTGATCTGAACCATATGTAAAGTACAGGACAATACAGCTTTGCAAGCTTTCACAGATTTCTGTTTTTTTTTTTTTTTTTTTTCTCTTGAAACTCTGCTGTTTCTATGAAATACACATGCTCAGCTCACCCGCTGGTCAAAAGAAAAACACAAGACACACAGAGCAAAACAATTCTTGCTGAGCCCAGTCTAGATCAGCTGACCTTCAACTGACTTGAAGCTACATAAAATAGATGTATTGTTGTTTTAAGCCACCAAGCATTGGATGATTTGTTAGGCGTCAAGCTAACTGATACACATGGTCTGTGTTGATGCTTACTTCTCCATACATTGCAATCAATGTAGTCTTACACAACCAAAAATCTAGTTTTTCCACTGTGCTACTTATCATCCTTCAGGGCTTCCTTCCGTCATAGCAAAATGTAAACATCTTAGTGTGAGTTCCAGGATTCTTGCTAAATGTTCCTTTCCTTCCTTCAGCAATCCCATATTATTTCCTGCATCTTATTATTTTTTTTGCATGTAATTTTTATTGTCTCTATTTATTTTTTTTAATTTTTTTTACCTTTACAATATTGGTTTTACCATACATCAGCATGAATCGACCACGGGTGTACACATGTTTCCCATCCTGAACTCCCCTCCCACCTCCCTCTCTGTATCATCCCTCTGGGTCATCCCAGTGCACCAGCCCCAAGCATTCCTGCATCTTAAAAGCCATGTCTTCAAGATGGTTTCAGAAAAGGCAGAGGAACCAGGGATCAAATTGCCAACATCTGCTGGATCATCGAAAAAGCAAAAGAGTTCCAGAAAAACATCTATTTCTGCTTTATTGACTATGCCAAAGCCTTTGATGTGTGGGTCACAGTAAACTGTGGAAAATTCTGAAAGAGATGGAAATACAAGACCACCTGACCTTCCTCTTGAGAAACCTGTGTGCAGGTCAGGAAGCAACAGTTAGAACTGGACATGGAACAACAAACTGCTTCCAAATAGGAAAAGGAGTACATCAAGGCTGTATGTTGTCACCCTGCTTATTTAACTTTTTTTTTTTTAATAGTCCAGTTGTCTTTATTTTTTTTTTATTTTTTTTTTTATTTTTTTTATTTTTTAAATTTTAAAATCTTTAATTCTTACATGCGTTCCCAAACATGAACCCCCCTACCCCCCCGCAAGTACATCATGAGAAACGCTGGGCTGGAGGAAGCACAATCTGGAATCAAGATTGCCAGGAGAAATATCAATAACCTCAGATATGCGGATGACACCACCCTTATGGCAGAAAGTGAAGAGGAACTAAAAATTCTCTTGATGAAACTGACAGTGGAGAGTGAAAAGTTGGCATAAAACTCAACATTCATAAAACGAAGATCATAGCATCTGGTCCCATCATTTTATGGGAAATAGATGTGGAAACAGTGGCAGACTTTATTTTTCTAGGCTCCAAAATCACTGCAGATGGTGACTGAAGCCATGAAATTAAAAGTCGGACACAACTGAAAGAGTGAACTGAAAAGCCAACTGAACTCCTCTTCAGTTCAGTCACTCAGGCGTGTCCAACTCTTTGCGACCCCATGAATCACAGCACGCCAGGCCTCCCTGTCCATCACCAACTCCCGGAATTCACCCAAACTCCTGTCCATCGAGTCAGTGATACCATGCAGCCATCTCATCCTCTGTCGTCCCCTTTTCCTCCTGTCCCCAATCCCTCCCAGCATCAGGGTCTTTTCAAATGAGTCAACTCTTTGCATGAGGTGGCCGAAGTATTGGAGTTTCAGCCTCAGCATCAGTCCTTTAAATGAACACCTAGGACTGGTCTCCTTTAGGATGGACTGGTTGGATCTCCTTGCAGTCCAAGAGACTCTCAACATTCTTCTCCAACACCACAGTTCAAAAGTATCCATTCTTTGGTGCTCAACTTTCTTCACAGTCCAACTTTCGCATCCATACATGACCACTGGAAAAACCATAGCCTTGACTAGATGGACCTTTGTTGGCAAAGTAGTGTCTGTGCTTTTGAATATGCTATCTAGGTTGGTCAGAACTTTTCTTCCAAGGAGTAAGTGTCTTTTAATTTCATGGCTGTGGTCACCATCTGCAGTGATTTTGGAGCCCCCAAAATAAAATCTGACACTGCTTCCGTTGTTTCCCCATCTATTTCCCATGAAGTAATGGGACCAGATGCCATGATCTTCCTTTTCTGAATGTTGAACTTTAAGCCATCCTTTTCGCTCTCCTTTTTCACTTTCATCAAGAGGCTTTTTAGTTCCTCTTCACTTTCTGTCATAAGGCTGCTGTCTGCATATCTGAGGTTATTGATATTTCTCCTGGCAATCTTGATTCCAGATTGTGCTTCCTCCAGCCCAGTGTTTCTCATGATGTACTCTGCATATAAGTTAAATAAACAGGGTGACAATAGACAGCCTTGACATACTGCTTTTTCTATTTGGAACCAGTTTGTTGTTCTATATCCAGTTCTAACTGTAATTAAGTGGGCCTTAGAAAACATCACTATGAGCAAAGCTAGTGGAAGTGATGGAATTCCAGTTGAGCTGTTTCAGATCCTGAAAGACGATGCTATGAAAGTGCTGCACTCAATATGCCAACAAATTTGGAAAACTCAGCAGTGGCCACAGGACTGGAAAAGGTCAGTTTTCATTCCAATCCCAAAGAAAGGCAATGTCAAAGAATGCTCAAACTACTGCACATTTGCAGTCATCTCACATGCTAATAAAGTAGTGCTCAAAATTCTCCAAGCCATGCCTCAGCAATACATGAACCGTGAACCTCCAGATGTACAAGCTTGTTTCAGAAAAGGCAGAGGAAACAGAGCTCAAATTGCCAACATCTGCTGTATCATTGAAAAAGCAAGAGAGTTCTAGAAAAACATCTATTTCTGTTTTTTGACTATGCCAAAGCCTTCGACTGTGTGGATCACAATCAACTGTGGAAAATTCTGAAAGAGATGTGAATACCAGACCACCTAACCTACCTCTTGAGAAACCTATATACAGGTCAGGAAGCAACAGTTAGAACTGGACATGGAACAACAACTCCTCTTACTTTATCCTAATTTAGTCCATTGGAGTATAACTCTCTTCAAATCTTAGCTTGAAAGTTTTTATCTTTGGAATTCTTTGACTGACTACCCACTTTAGGATTCAGATTCCCTTCTTTCTGCTTGGTAGAACTACTGAGTCACCCCTTTAGAAGTTCTCACCTTCTGCATTACAATCAACATTTTTGCTTGTCTTTCTCTCCCAGTATATTAAGTCCTTGAGGGAGATAACTTTGAGACTAGTAATTCCTATTCTAGAAGAGTTTCTTGGATAACAGGGGCATAGTAAATTAGTTTTGAATGAATGAATTGCCATGTAAGTGTTAGAATTAGGTATGGAATTCTAGTAATTGGAATTTTGAGTTTAATATCCTTCCTAAATTGCACTTGTCTTGATCATACAGAACTTAAGGGCAAGGTGGCAAGAGGACACAGAGTTTTAAGACATCATGTATTGCATAGATCCAAGGCTACATCTACTATTACTAGAATGATATGCAATGCATTGGCATAGGTGAAGTGGATAAAGTGCAGGAAGAATTTGAGTTTTGAAATCAGCCAGTTGAGTATCCTTGGCTATATTTTAAAATTAATTTGATCCTTGGTTTCTACATCTGAAACATGGCATCATTGTTTCTCCCTCAGAGCTTTCATGTGAAGAAAAATACGAAATAAATTTTGTGACTCTGTGCATGACAAACAACAGGCGAGCAAGATATTTGCATTTGCTTTCTCCTTTCTGGCAGTGGTAAAATAAGATTTAATTTTCCTGTCTTTTTTATTTGTGTGCTCTCTTCCCTGAAATCACCAGTCTCTTGCCTGCTTCTGTTCAATTCCATATTTTCACTCAGAGCCAGCTTTAAATATTTGGCCACAAATGTTTGGACTTGTTAATAAATCAACATGTACTATTTTTGGAAAAATGCAGAGTTCTGCAAAATATCCCAAATTACTCTTAATGGTTTTCAGTCCCATCTCTTCTCTGTTCACTCCCATCATAGCAAACACTCTTCTCATTTCTTTTTGCTTCCCACAGAAGAATTCTCAAGGACAGCAAATGGTTTTGTCCTTTAGTACAAACAGAATAGAATAAGGATGGTTGTTTTTATTGTTTTAGTTGTAGAGTATTTGTTCTCATTATTCTTTTTTTAATAGATAAATTAGCTTTTTATTTTATATTGAAGTATAGCCAATTAACAATATTTTAATAGTTTTAGGTGGACAGCAGAGAGACTTAGCCACACACATATATATATGTATATATATATGTATCCACTATCCCCTAAACTCCCCTCCCGAAAAGGAGGTTCATGTCAGTTATACATTTTAAATATAGCAGTGTGTATGTGTCTATCCCAAACTCTCTAATTATTCTTTCCCCATCCTCCTCCACCCCTGGCAACCACAAGTTCTTTAATTTAGTGAGTATGTCTCTGTTTTGTAAATAAGTTCATTTGTATCATTTCCTTTTAGATATAACGTATAATGTCATGTGATGTTTCTCCTTCTCTCTCTGACTTACTTCATTCAGTATGACAATCTCTAGGTCCATCCATGTTGCTGCAAATGGCATTATTTCATTCTTTTTGATGACTGAGTAATATTTCATTTTGCATATGTACCCTAACGTCTGTATCCCTTCCTTTGTTGTATTGTTATTAATTAAGCATTAAATTTGGAGTCAGAACACCTGGACATGATATCTGGTTCCATGGTATACATACCCCTTGGGTCAATTTTCAGTGCTTAGCATTTGAACTCTGTTTTCCCATCTGCTACAGTGAGAATAATAATGTCTACCTCAGAAATCGTTCTGATAACTGAGAGGACATTCATGAATATATTTAATATATTACCAACTACTTGGTAAACCATAGCCATAAATAGTATCTTATTTAGAGTGAACTCATTGTGGACAGTGAAGCATGTACTAATCGCTGATCTTATTCCATCCTTCACTCCATATAAACACCTGAGTCTTGGCATTTTGCAGAAATGTGAATCATTACTGGATTCCATTACACATATTTCATGGAATTCAGAAATCTGGCTTAAGCTACACAACCAATGAGGAGATGGATAGCCAACAACAAATGACCACAGATGTAGATGTAAGTCTTATCCTATTTGTCATCTCTAAGTGTGATGTAGTTTACATATCCCATGCTTATGCATTTATAGGTATAGATTCAAATACAAGCTCTGGATGCCCACACATTTGTTGCCACTTATGCACTGACATACTACCAGACTTATCACTGTGTTTGAAGGTTCATGGGAAGCCCTGGGGTTTCTTCTCAATTTTAACCCACAAGTTTATTCTCTTTCCAATAGAGAGGAGCATAGAATTAGACATGCAAACACCTGGGCCTAGCCTTGATTCCTCCTTTACTAGTTGCTGAACTTGCACAAACTATGTAAGCTCACTACTTGATGGTAAGGAAGCCCACCAGATCAAACTTAGCTACTTCCTCCAAGTTCATCTATAATTAATTGGATATATTAAGCTTGTGCTGTAAAGCAGGGATCTAAAAACTACATCTTATAGGTTATAAGGTATCATTTACATCTATTGCATTTAGATGTTGTTATCAGTAATGATCAATGAATTAAAAAAATATAGGTAGGTGATTAATAAGAAAGCAAATGCAATGTCTTGTTATGAAAGCTTACTTCTCCTTTCCATCCTTTTCTTTCCCAGTGTCCCCACTATCCCTAACCCCATTCCTTCTTTAGTAAATACATTTTGTGTTACAGACCACAAGTAAATTATTGGTTCTGGGATTAAACATAATTCAAAAATGAGAAAGGAATTATTTGTGTTTACTTTGCATTTGATCTAAATAGCAAAATAACTGGACAGAAAGTTAGTGATATTCACTTTAGAGGAAAAACTGTGCCCCAGTTTTTTCTATATCATAATGCCTATTGGTAAGTAACTCACATCCCAGTTATTCATACTGAAGAGTGCATCACCTACCCCTTTACTTAAAGCCAGTAATCCAGTAAGTTATCAAGAACCTCAGATATACAGATAACACCACCCTAATGGCAGAAAGTGAAGAATTAAAGAACCTCTTGATGAAAGTGAAAGAGGAGAGTGAAAAAGCTGGCTTAACACTCAACATTCAGAAAGTTAAGATCATGGCGTCTAGTCCCATCACTTCCTGGCAAATAGATGGGGAAACAATGAAAATGGTGACATTTTCTTGGGCTCCAAAATCACTGCAGATGGTGACTGCAGCCGTGAAATTAAAAGATCCTTGCTCCTTGGAAGAAAAGCTGTGATAAATCTAGACAGCTGAGATATTTCTTTGTCTAAAAAACAGAGACATTATTTTGCTAACAAAGGTCCATATAGTCAAACCTATTGTTTTTCCAGTAGTCATGTATGGATGTGAGAGCTGGACCATAAAAAAGGCTGAGTGCCGAAGAATTGATTTCTTTGAACTGTGGTGTTAGAGAAGACTCTTGAAAGCCCCTTGAATAGCAGGAAGATGACATCACTGACTCAATGGACATGAGTTTGAGTAAACTCCGGGAGACTGGGAAGGACCGGGAAGCCTGGCACGCTGAACTCCATGGGATCAAAAAGAGTCGGACCCAGTTGTTCCACTGAGCAACAGCAACAACAATAAGCTTTCAGCCAGCAATAATCTGATGTTGGCAATCTATGACCTAGAAAGGGTTTGGAAATAGTCAGGTATTCTAATTTTGAGAATAGGGAGCCTATACAGTTTCATAGCACCTCCTACAGCAGCATCACTAAGACTCCCTTTGAGCTTATGTTTATCACATGTTCATCAGGACACTTGCTGTCTGAGTACTTAGGGTTCTCTTTCTTTATCTTTCTGGTATAGTCATGCACTATAGCCAATGCATCTAACTAGCACCTGGTTGCCTTGCCTTTTGCTATTCTGTCCCCAGTTCTCCCGTCTCAAACCCAAAGAGTAGCAACAGGGAGTGTGGCCCCATGGTGTTTCTTACAGTTCACTGCATAACCCAGAGTTATACCTCCTTAAAGAAAGAGTACATTTGGGACCTTCTAATCTCATTCTGTTGGAAGCGATTTACTTTTAAACCATGGGATGATTCTAAACTGAAAGACACTTTGTGCAGTAAATAGTGTCTTTGATAGAGTCCATCCATCAGTTTTATGTATGGTAGTGTATACGTCTCCATGCTACATGTCTCCATGCTACTCTCTGCATTCATCCTACCCTCTCCTCACTCGCCACCTGGTGTTCACATGTCTATTCATATGTCTGTGTTACCACTGCTGCTGCTGTTGCTGCTAAGTCGCTTCAGTCGTGTCCAACTCTGTGCGACCCCATTGACTGCAGCTCAACAGGCTTCCCCGCCTCTGGGATTGTCCAGGCAGGAACAGTGGAGTGGGTTGCCATTTCCTTCTCCAATGCATGAAAGTGAAAAGTGAAAGTGAAGTTGCTCAGTCATGTCTGAGCCTACCAGGCTCCTCCATCCATGGGATTGTCCAGGCAAGAGTACTGGCGTGGGGTGCTGTTGCCTTCTCTGGCTGCCCTGCACTACATACATTTAATGTTTTATGCCATGATTTTTTGTTGTTGATGTTTCTCCTTCTGCTCAGAATGAGAGTCTTCTCTTCTAACAGATTGATTCTAAAATAGTGTGTTTGTCTCTCTGCTCCAATAGACTAAGTTCCACAAGGAGCAGGAAAACATCTTAATTCTTTGTGGTACTCTCAATTCCTAGTACACTGCTTAGCACATTCTAAATGTTCAGTGAGCAGATGATGTAGTGAAATTAATGGAACTGAAGGATGTAGTGGCTTTGCTCACATGTCAGCATCATTTCTTAGTTTCTGAAAACCCCTGAGGGCACTGATCTTATAGCACTCATGCTACATCAGTCAGACCTAACATATATAGGCTTTCAGTAAATATTTAATAAATTTATGAATAAAGGTATGCATGAGAAAAATCTGATCTCTACTCCAGAAGTTTAAAGGGCCCAATCAGTGGTATGATTTGAATAAGACCCTGCAGGCCATTCCTTGCATATTATTTGCATTCTATTGTAGATGGGATTTTTGGAAATCAGTTCAGTGTCAAAACACCTAATAAGTGTAACTTTTCCCAGGCAGCCAATTATTAGCAGTTTATTTTCTTCCCCTTTACAGTCACCTTCTGTGAAGACAATACTCTCTACTCTTAAAAGATATTAAAATTTCCTTAAAACATGCAATCTCTAATGTCCTTATAAAGGGGAAATTTTGTCTTCTCTGGAAAAATGTTTGACAGTTTGTTTGCATTAAAAATGAAGCTGCACAAAAAGGTTACTATGGACAATGAGTCATTTTCTTAGTAAAGGAGTGAAGTAGGTGTATTATTTTCCTCACATATATCCCTCAATGTCAAAAAATAAGCTCTGTTGGGTAAATTGCATCCTGGAAAATGGTAGAGGATTTTTGAAGCTGTTTAAAGACCCTTAGTTTCTAGATCTTAGACATTCATGTCTATCCACACTATTACCCACGTTTATTTTAATATGTAATGGGATATGCACTTCTTCAGACCTATCACATAAATGCTCATGAAACTAGCAAATTAATTTCTGACTTTAAAATGTTTATAGGTGCATATATATACATATATATACATATGCATGTACTATATGTGGATATTAATACATATATATATAGGGACTTCCCTGGTGGCTCAGATGATAAAGAATCTGCCTGCAGTGTGGGAGATCCAGGTTCAATCCCTGGTTTGGGAAGATCCTCTGAAGAAGGAAATGGCAACCCACTCCTGTATTCTTGCCTGAAGAATCCCATGGACTGAGGCGCCTGGCAGACTAGAGTCCATGGGGTCTCAAAGAGTTGAACATGATTAAGCGACTAACACCCCCCCTCACACCCACATATACATAGGTACTTAAGGTTATAATTTGGTGCCCAAATACTGTAGGATGAATACAGTCTTGAAACGAACAAGTTACTATCTGTTATTTCTGTGAGTTACACAGATATTTTACATTTTAGGTTCAAGTGAATTTAGGTAAAGCAAGTTACTTTAAAAACAGTCTAGTGCAGCCTGGACCAGAAGGAGTTTGGGGGAGAATGGATACTTGTATACATATGACTGAGTCTCTGTGCATGCATCTGAAACTATAACAACATTGTTAATCAGCTATACTCCAATATAAAATTAAAAGTAAAGAAAAAAAAAAGAAATAATGAAGACTGGTCTCAAAATCCAAGTGATCTTGGTACGGTCATTTATGATGGTAGTTAGATTTTTAAAATTAAATTAAATTAAAAAGCAACCCATTGAAATTCACTTTGCCAACTCACTCAATTTCAAAGTAGTTGTATGGTTTAACAACATTTTCTCATGTACCTCTATCTCACTAAACATGTACGTAAATAACAAAAATGAGTAATAAAAAAAAGCAAAAGAATTTTAAAGATTTGCTTGTATTGATAGACTATGTTCTTATGGACATATTACCAACATGCTGAACATGAAATTATTTTTTTTGACCACATATCAAAAAATCAAACAAATAGATTAAAGCAAACAATAATACTGAAAACACTTTCATGTACATAAGGTAAAATATGTGATAAATAAAAGGTCAATTATTTTAAAATATCCACATTTTCTGTCCTTATTTCCTTATTGCTTACCAAGTTCCTACCTATAAGTCAAAGAGGCCCCCTTATGTGTAAGCTTCCCCTGAAAAATTTCCTTATTGCCTAGTGATGTTATTTTGAATTTTTCCCCATTGTGTAAGCATTGGCTTTCATTCTTCACATGAAATAATGTTGACAGATGGGGCATGAGGCCAGAACAAATGGAGGAGATGGACTGGTTGCAGCAGAAATTATAGGATTAGACTCTTATCTCTTACATGTCTCCCTATCTCTTCGGCATCCTTTGTATACCCTGTGAGATACCTCCTGACAAACTCGGAGATGAACAGAGCACAGAAAATAATCTGCCCATGTATTCTACCTTCAACTAGGCTGGCTTTTCGCTAACTTCTGTACGCTCATCACACAATATCATCCAGTTTTTATTCTGTATTATAGCTCTTTATATCAGAGCTTGTCTCTCCCTGTGGAGAAGGGAGAATTTCTGTATGAGTGATGAGAAAAAGAAGGTTTTAATAAAAACCCAAGTAATGAAAAATGAAAGAAGAGTAATATCACTAAATCTTCATTTCTATTAATATTCAATATATTGGTAGCAGAAGTCATTAGGTTAAATATCCCCAAGTCAAAATTGTATTTGATATATATTTAATACTATCAATTTACTTGTTCCTCAGTTTACCTATCTAGAATACAGCAAATAATTTTTTCTAGTGCCTACAGTAGCTCTGAAGTCAGTGTGATAATACATTTGAAAACTCTCTATAAATGGAAAAATGTGCAGTATAAGGCATTACTAACACTAGGTTAAATATCTTTATTCTTACAGAGTCATAAAACACTAATAAACATGCATGCTTAGTCACACAGTCATGTTCCACTCTTTGCAATCCCATGGCCTGTAGCCCACCAGGCTTCTTTGTCCATTGGATTCTCCAGGCAGAAATACTGGAGGTTGCCATTTACTCCTCCAAGGGTTCTTCCAAACCCAGGGATTGAACCTGTGTCTCCTGCGTCTCCTGCATTGGCAAGCAGATTCTTTACCACTGAGCTACTCGGAAAGCCCAATAAGCATGAAGAGTTAAAATGTTTTCCACATGTGAATCATAAGACCAGCTTTCTACAGGTTTCTTCTGTAAAAATGATATAAGCTATGTTGACTATTTAGGCAACAGGGTTAACTGCTCCTTATTAGAGCATTAGATAATAGAAGAAAAAGCTACCTTAAGAAATAAAAATCAAACTATGATAAATAAGATTAGTTGAGAGAAATAAATCTAATAATCACTGAAATACGTACTAACTTGAATAAAGGGGTTTAATAAGTCAAAATAAGATGACTGTTTTCAGTCAAGATAGGTAAGTATATCCTCAAAAAGATATAACTTGACTTTAACTTAATGAAAATAAAGTGTTCTTTTTAATAGATTGAATTGTAACTTATTCGGTACAAGGTCATGTTATTATTGAGGATAAAATGCAATTAGACTGTTAGAATTGGGCTCCATTTTGCCTAGCATATAGAAGAGGTGCTTTCACTTCAGATGACCTACCTGGTTTCTTGGAGAAAATTAACTAAAGGCTATACGAAGGGCAAACACTCAACCCATAAAAATAAAATGCTTAATGTATACCCTCAATTTATGCATTTGTAAAATTAGGATAAGCATTTCCTAATCCATTTCATAGAATTGCTGCTATAAATATGCAAAGACACAAATGACGATAGTAATTAATTATCTGAAATTCCTACCTCATTGTATAGCATATCAGTGTAATCAGTGACTATTGATTTTTTGTTATTTTGTTATTATCATTATCATTTTATTCAGTGTCTTATCATAATCCACCTTCAGTGCCTTTTTCCAATTATTTCAGCCTATGTATTCAGATGTCAATAAAATGATACTGAACATACTTTCAGTATCATTGAAAGGAATTTTTCTCATTATATTTCTCTGATTTAAATAATACCTCACATGTCAAATACCCAAATTCTGCCTCTAATTTAAGGTTTGGTCAAATTCTAGGTCTTTCATAAAGCTATTGCTCATGGAAATATTATTTATAAATATTATTAAATAATAGTAAAGTTATTATTCATGCAAATGATTGCTTCTGATATTAAGCTCTTGTATGTTGTTGTTCAGTTGCTCAGTCATGTCTGACTCTTTTCTAAATATCTCTTGCCACTTTTTCCTAGCATGAAGCATTTTGTTGGTATTAAAATTACACAGACCTGCCTTTATAACTTGGCTCCCTCACATACCAATTATTTATTCCTGAACAACACTTACACTTCTTTTTCCTATCTGTACCAAGGTGGCCATGTATCTGCCTCCCTGTTACATGGTATCACATATGCGAGGTACCTGAACCATATTCTGATATTGACTTGGGAAACCCCCCAAGTGAAAACGACCAAACATAATGTTATTCATTCATGTGTGTTTTCTGCCATATTTGCTAATTGCTCATTCCATTCTTTTGCCCTAAACCAAAAAAATTATAAAAGTTGTCTTCTAAGTTGTGATCTAGGTAGCACCTAATAGACACCAAAGTTATATACAATTAAATGCCCTCAATGTATCACTCTATAATTAGCATCAAACATAGTAATAATTTTAGTTACAGATAATATTTATTTAGCATTTTTAGCATATCACACATTCTACTAAGTGCTTAAATGGGTGTGGTTGTTACCTACCTCTTGAGAAATCTGTATGTAGGTCAGGAAGCAACAGTTAGCACTGGACATGGAACAACAGACTGATTCCAAATAGGAAAAGGAGTACATCAAAGCTGTATATTGTCACTGTGATTATTTAACTTATATGTAGAGTATATCATGAGAAACACTGGGCTGGATGAAGCACAAGCTGGAATCAAGATTGCTGAGAGAAATGTCAATAACCTCAGATGTGTAGATGACACCACCCTTCAGGCAGAAAGTGAAGAAGAACTAAAGAACCTCTTAATGAAAGTGAAAGAGGAGAGTGCAACAGTAGACTTAAAGCTCAACATTCAGAAAACTAAGATCATGGCATCCAGCCCCATCACTTCATGGCAAATAGATGAGGAAACAGTGAAAACAGTGGGAAACTTTATTTTGGGGGGCTCCAAAATCACAGCAGATGGTGATTGCAGCCATGAAATTAAAAGACGCCTACTCTCTGGAAGGAAAGTTATGACCAAACTGGACAGCATATTAAAAAGCAGAGATAATACTTTACCAACAAAGGTCCACCTCATCAAAGCTATGGTCTTTCCAGTAGTCATATATGGATGTGAGAGTTGGACTATAAAGAAAGTTGACTGCCGAAGAACTGATGCTTTTGAACTATGGTGTTGGAGAAGACTCTTGAGAGTCCCTTGGACTGCAAGGAGATCCAACCAGTCCATTCTAAAGGAAATCATTCCTGAGTTTTCATTGGAAGGACTGATGTTGAAGCTGAAACTTCAATACTTTGGCCACCTGTTGTGAAGAAATGACTCATTGGAAAAGACCCTGATGCTGGGAAAGATTGAAGGCAAGAGGAGAAGGGGGGACGACAGAGGGTGAGAGGGCTGGATGGCATCACTGACTCAATGGACATGAGTTTGGGTAAACTTTGGGAGGTGGTGATGGACAGGGTGGCCTGGCATGCTGCAGTCCATGGGGTTGCAAAGAATCGGACATGACTGAGAGACTGAACTGAACTGTTTATCAGCAGTCTTATAAATGTGGTATTTTTTTCTATAAATAATAGTTAAAATAACTGAAGCATGGAAGCATTCAAGCCCTTGACCAAGGTTACTCTTGTGGTGGACATTCACACACAGGTCTGATTATGGAGAACATTCCTTTGACTACTAAAGATGATGCTGAGAATTTATGTTTTTTTTTTCTTTTTTAAAAGTCTCTTGCTTTTTAGAAACTGAGGGTATTTCCTTTAGTTTCACTGTATACAGTCCACAATATCTGATTGACCACTGGATATTCTTTATTTGCCTACCTCCCAAAGGGTGGAGCCAGATCTATTAAATAGGCTTCAGTTCTCAATGTGATTGGTTTGCTAGAGTGGGAGTGGGGAATGACAGCTGGAACAAACCAGTGGCTTATATATTTGAAGCTGTATGAGCTTGCCCAAGAGTCTAAATGATTAAGACAAGGGCTACACCTTGAAGAACCATTAATGTCTTCCTGAAAAGTTAACCCTAAATTCAAAGGCATTAGAAGTACTTCAGGATTTTGACTCTGATTGTTACTAAAAGTTAATCAGAATTGAAATGTTTGACTATGTAATAAGATCCCCATATATGAACAACTTCTGTTTTGAGATCATGTTCATAAGTCCAGCAAAGTTAGTCGAGGTACCCAAATAACATAATCAGCTATATAGTACTGTACTGTAACAGGTTTATAATACTTTTCACACAAATAATATATTAAAAACAAAAAATAAAACATAAAGAAAATAATCTCTATAGTCCCTTGAGCAGCATGATAGTACAGTACTACAGCTGGCATATGGGGGCTGACATCGAGTGAACAGTCAAGAACAGTTACCAACTGGAGGAGGGAGAGGAGGTGGGAGATGGTAGAGCTTAAAAGTTGTCAGCAATAGGAGATGGAAGGCAAGCTGCAATTTCACTCATGCTTGATATTGATACATATTTACATCTCTGAAAGTTCACAACTTGAAGTTTTGAATGTAGGAGACCTGCTATAGTAGATGGTCCATAGTCTTTGCTGTGCGAATTGGTAAAAAGAAAAAAAAATATACATATATATATATATACATATATATATATATATATATATATACATAGTGTATATATATATACACATAGTGTATACACTATGCAGAAGGAAATGGCAACCCACTCCAGTGTTCTTGCCTGGAGAATCCCAGGGATGGGGAAGCCTGGTGGGCTGCCGTCTATGGGGTCACACAGAGTCGGACATGACTGAAGTGACTTAGCAGTATTATATACACTAAATCTTCAATCTATGGTTACCCTGCTATATCAGTGTGCTAACATTTATTGGAAAGCTGCTATGCCACATGTGTTTTATGTATATTATCTTATTTAATGTCCTCACAAACCCTGTGAAATAGTAATCACCATTTCACTTTGCACATGAGGAAACTATTACACCCTTGGTGGAGGAAACCAAGCATCTTTGTCATGTCATATTTGAGCTATAGCTTATTGAAGATCAGATTGCTTCTGAGAGTCTCTGGGCAAGCTAGAACTATCTCTGCAATAAACCTTGAAAAGTAAAACAAGGCAGGCATGTTTCTTAAAATAGTTTTGGCCATCAGGTCAGGGACTCCTCCTTCCCTGGCCAGGTACTATATTAAGCAACTAATGAAAATATTTCCATGTTTCTGTTCTGGCAGATTTTAGTCCTAGTTCATTAGGTAATAATGATCTTATTTTCCTTAATGTTAACATATTCTCTTAGAGCAGGGGCACCTTGGAAAGAACATTGGGTGCTGACTTAATGAATGAAAAATTATTGCATGTAGGGAAGGTTCTATTCTGACTGCATATGTTTGATTCTTAACAGATCTGCTTTGTTTAGAAAGCGTAGTCACACTGAGAGTTGATGCAGAAGCATTAGTCTCAGGATCACATTTTTATGAATTAAACATCTGGACTATGACAGGGTAAATCTTCAAACAATAATTGTTGCAGCAAATTAGGCAGTGTGGTTACATGAGAAGGGCACTAGACACTGGCCTTCATCCTAAAATTGCCTCAGACTATTTGTGGGGCCTTAAGCTAGTTATTTCATCCCTTAACTCTCTCTGCAAAGTGAGGAGGGTGTATGTGATTTGCTGAGGATTCTTGTGGTCATGTATTAATTCATTTAGTGATAATTCTAAACTAATAAATATATTACCACCAACTCATCATTCATTAAGGTAGTTACTATCACTGTATCATTTATTAAAATTACTGTTTTAATCCTATTAGAATGTTTGAAACTATTTGATTAACAGTAACTGATTAAAACAAAAAATGTAGAATACTGTATATGTCAATTGGATTTCCTGGGTGACTCAGTGGTAAAGAATTTGCCTACAATGCAGGAGATACAGGTCAGGAAGATCCCCTGGAGAAGGAAATGGAAGCCCACTCCAGTGTTCTTGCCTGGGAAATCTCAAGTTCAGGGGAGCCTGGTGCGCTACAGTCCATGGGGTCATAAAAGAGTAGGACATAGTGACTGAACAGCAACCACAACAACGACATACATCCATTACTTTAACATATAAGATTCTTTTGTGGAGTTTCTGTGTTTAACCAGGAATCATAACAGACAGTAAGTTCTGATAGGGTAAGCCAGTACTTTGTAAACATTTATACCCAGAATTACTGAATATTCCTTGTTCATAAGAGTTCGTCTGTTTTTCTGTTTTTTTTTTTTTCATAGTTTTAGTAAAGCCAAAACAACCATCTTGAGAAATGTATTTAATTAAAAAAGAAAAGAAAAGAAAGAGTGTTCCAGCTTTATGGATTTTGGCTTGGGGAATACTCTAGCTAGTTTCTGCTTTCTATTTTTAGCTACTTCTTATAGGATTTTTTTTTTTAATCTCCAATATCCTTTGGCATTGTATTAGCTCTTTTTCAGTCTCTAACCCACTTTCTATATGGAAAAAAGAATCTTAGACTGGGCAGCCTTTCTTTGATCTGGTACCTTCCTAGGTTAATGTTACTTCGGATAATGGCTTTTGGGTTGCAGGTCTCACATTTGTGGAAGAAGATGGTTACCTTCTACTCTTTCTTAGGACTCTAGGATCTCACTGAAGTGGAATTTTAGTGATCTTGAAGGAAGTAAAATAGGATAATAAGCTAGGGACTCTCTGGGAATGAAAAAATGTGGGGGCGAAGTGTACAGCATCATCACTTGTGGTAAAATAAGGGCTATCTAGGAAGGTGAAATTAGAGCTAAGATCTTAACGGGGAGAAGGATTCAATCTTAACAAATCTATGGCAAAGACTACAGACAGAGGGAAGAGTAAAGACCTAGGTTCTGAGAAATGTAAATAGAAAATCAGTGCAGTAACAATAGCAAGCAAGGGGAGCGAGATTTAAACAAGAACCTACTGTAAAGCGCAGGGAACTATACTTAATATTTTGTAATAACCTAAAATGGAAAATAAGCTAAAAAAGAATACACATATGTATACCTGTATAACTTATATGTATACATGTATGTATGTGTACATGTATGTATATGTGTATGTATACACGAATCACTTTGCTGTATACCTGAAACTGACATAACATTGTAACTCAATTATGCTTCAATAAAAATAAAAATAAACAAACAAGTGAAAGGCGTAAACGAAAGCCAGGCTACAGAGATCTTTGAAGGATCTAGAAATTCTTTAGGTTTTATTATAATTGTAATTGGAAGTTCAGTTCATTTGTTCAGTCGTCTCTGACTCTTTGCAACCCCATGAACCACAGCATGCCAGGCCCCCCTGTCCATCACCAACTCCCGGATTTCACCCAAACCCATGTTCATCGAGTTGGTGATGTCATCCAACTATCTTATCCTCTGTCAACCCCTTCTCCTCCTGCCCCCAATCCCTCCCAGCATCAGGGTCTTTTCAAATGAGTCAGCTCTTCCCATAAGGTGGCCAAAGTATTGGAGTTTCAGCTTCAAAATCAGTCCTACCAATGAACACACAGTACTGATCTCCTTTAGGATGGACCGGTTGGATCTCCTTGCAGTCCAAGGGACTCTCAAGAGTCTTCTCCAGCATCACACTTCAAAAGCATCAATTCTTCAACACTCAGCCTTCTTCACAGTCCAACTCTCACATCCATACATGACCACTGGAAAAACCGTAGCCTTGACTAGACAGACCATTGTTGGCAAAGTTATGTCTCTGCTTTTTAATACGATATCTAGGTTGGTCATAACTTTCTTTCCAAGGAGTAAGTGTCTTTTAATTTCATGGCTGCAATCACCATCTGCAGTGAAGTTAGGCAACACTGAATCTTAAGATAAAAGCCAAGAATTGAGGAGTTCAAATGATTTCATTTCAGCTAATTATTGCCATATGCATGTGTGTTTAGTCATGTCAAACTCTTTGCAATCCTATGGGCTGTGACCAGACAAGCTTCTCTGTCCATGGGATTCTACAGGCAAGAATACTGAAGTGGGTTGCCGTTTCCTCTTCCAATTAAGGCCGTGGGACATGGCTAATTCACTGC
Source organism: Capra hircus (assembly GCF_001704415.2). Classification (NCBI taxonomy): domain Eukaryota; kingdom Metazoa; phylum Chordata; class Mammalia; order Artiodactyla; family Bovidae; genus Capra; species Capra hircus. Next base: position 107,549,586 of record NC_030813.1, read on the forward strand.
TGCTATAGAGTATGTTGATGTTCAGGAATAAAATCAATTTAGTGTGTGTGTGTGTGTGTGTGTGTGTGTGTGCTCTGTTGTGTCCAACGCTTTGTGACTCTGCACCATAGTCTGCAGGCTCCTCTCTCCATGAAATTTCCCAGGCAAGAATATTGAAGTGAGTTGCCATTTTATTGCTTTCCACCAAAATAGTGAGGACTGCCACTCATATAACTTGCATAAATTTGACATCTGTGGGCTGTTTCCTCCTCCTCACTTGGGAAGTCTAGCATCAAAATACAAGACAACATCAAATAAGAACTTGGAAAGTTCCCATACTGTCTCTTTGTGCCTTGGGAACATAGTTACTCTGGTTATGAGTTTAAAGCTCATGAACATGGAAGATGTGGGACCATATGCTGCTGCTGCTGCTAAGTCACTTCAGTCGTGTCCGACTCTGTGCGACCCCATGGACTGCAGCCCACTAGGCTCCTCCATCCATGGGACTTTCCAAGCAGGAGTACTGGAGTGAGTTGCCATTGCCTTCTCCAGTGGGCCCATATATGTCTAGCTTAAATTTTGAAATAATATAACCATGCCCAGAGGTTAACCAAATAGTCATGTTAAGATAGGACACATGGGCTTTGGGGAATATTCCACCGACAGGTGTCTTTGAGGATTTTCAGACAGTACCATAGAGAATGTGCTTCTTTTCTCCATGTTAGACTCTCCTATTTTGTCTTCTTACAGTTCTAAGAGAACACTGACGCATTTTCATGACCACAGTTTTGATTAACCATATGCCCAAACATGCACACTTAAATTACCTTCCCTAGTTGGATATTTCTTATATTATTTGTTGGTCTTAGTTCATGAGATGCTGTCTGCGTTAAGCTAGGTTATAAACTCCAAAGAGATCCCCATTCTAATCCCTAGAGTGTGTGAATATGAGTAAACCATCTACCTACAATGCGGGAGAAGATCTCCTGGAGAAGGAAATGGCAACCCACTCCAGAATTCTTGCCTGGAAAATCCCATGGATGGAAGAACCTGGTAGGCTACAGTCCATGGGGTCTCAAAGAGTCGGACATGACTGATCGACTTCACTTTCACTTTTCACTTTCACATGGTAAAAAGGACTTCGAACATGTGATTAAGTTAAAGATCTCGAGATGGAGAAATTAGCCATGTGGGTACAAGGTAGTCATAAGGCTACAAATAAGAGGGAAAAAGCAGGGTCAGAGGACATGTGACAATGGATGCAAAGGTCAGTGAATCAGAGAGAGATTTGAAGATGATAGGTTGATGGCTTTGGAAATTGAGGATGGGGCTTCAGGCTAATGAAAGAAGGTGTCTAAAAGCTGGAAAATGCAAGGGAAGGAGTCTCCTCTAGAGTCTCTGAAAGGAACAAGCTTTGGTGACACCTTAACTTTAGTTCAGTGAGACTGATTTTTATTTCCCTGCCTTTGGAATTGTAAGATAATAGCTTTGTTGTTTAAACTGTCACACTTATGTTAATTTGCAGCAGAAGCAATAGTAAAATAATACATTGTCATTTCTTTCCCATTCAACCTTTTTACTCCATTCCTCTCTATGTGCTATTGGGATCACTTAGTTAACAGCTGATCTTACACTACAGTGGTATCACATAACTTTATTTTATTAAATTTTATTGGAGTATATTTAATTTACAATGTTGTATTAGTTTCAGGTATACAGTAAAGTGACTCAATTACATGTATACATATGTTCATTCCTTTTCAGATCCGTTTCCCATTTAGGTTACTATAGAATGCTGAGAAGAATTCCCTGCACTCTACAGTACAGGTTATCTATTTTATACGTAGTTGGTTATCTATTTTACAAGTAGTAATATGTCTATGTTAACCCCAAGCTCCTGGTTTATGTCTCCCCTCAATGTTACCCTTTTGATAACTGTGTTTGTTTTCTGTATCTGTTAAGTCTGTTTCATCACTTTCATTTTGCATTTATTTTATTATGTCTTGTAATCAGTTTTAATGTAGTAATATACTTTCTTTTTTTCCAGTTTAGCTCAAGGTATGAGGTGTTGGCAAGAGGGTGGGAGACCCACTGATTCTTTGTTCAACAGTAGAGAGTTCAAGAAGCAATGTCAGGAGGAATTGAGACTAAATCTAAGAAACATTAATCCATAAACCTGACTCTCATTAGTAGAAGCTAATAATTGACTGATGGCTAAAGAATCAACTATTTTTTCTGAGGCCAATTTGATAATAGGAGATAGGATGCCGGAAATGAGTTGAGTTCCAAGGAATTCAATAGAGAGACAGAGGGAGCTTCCAGAAAGGCAGGCTAGGGAGGAAGATGCTTTTAGAAGCCCAGAAAGCAGGCAGACGCAAAGCAAAAGACTGAGAATCAGGCAGCAGAAAATTCAACCTAGAGGATAATAAAAGAGAAGCAGTCTCTTTGTGCTGAGACCAAAACTAAAGAGATAGTTACATATCTGTTCTTTGTGTATATACATATTAAAAAGTAATTCAGGAAGACAAAGGCTCTTGGCGGCATATGAGACAGTAGTTGGCCTCTCAAAACCCATGCTGCTTTCACTACTTTCCTGTTCTCTTACAGTTGTAATTTTGTATGAGATACTCACTGGATCAAATTAAATACATTTTCTTCTGTATTTGCATTAAGTAAAGTTTGGAGTTAATACTATTGAGTCATAGTGAATAATCCTATTACTAGCCAAATGTCTGGTTATGGCATTAGCAAGCCATGGATAAAACTACTGACCTCACAAACAAAAATGAGATATTAGCCTAAAAGTACAGTTGACATAGGTTAAGCCATAACTGGGATAATTTACTATCTGAACCATAATATTTAGATCAAAGGGTGGAATTCTCCAGTTCAATCCAATTTTAGTGGAAATGTATGGGGTTGTGGTCAATACCAATTAAAAATAAACACCCTAGATCACTTAATCTCTTTCTCCAAGGGTCAAACATTCATTTCACCGAGTTGTTAGTGCCAGCAATTCAATTAAAGAAGGAAAAGAAAGAACTATGCATTGCAATAAACTTTAGTATCTGAAATAGCTTAATAAAATGAACATAATCTCAAAAGTGTTTTCCCTTCCAATGTGCAAGTTTTAATTACTCCATTTTGTATTAAAAACAACTTGTTAAAAATGTCTAATTGCCATTTCCAACTGAATGATGTCCTAGGACTGCTGGGCTTTGCTTCTCTTTAAAGCACTTTGGGCTTGTATTTATAGGTCTTACAAGAAAGAACTGCAGAAGATTAAGAATAGCAATTAGTCCTGAATGCCTACATGTCAGGAGAGGAGCAGAGCTCTGGAGAATGATACAAAAGCAGGGTGTGGGCAATTGGTTTGGTTCATGTTATACAGCAGGAGGCCCTGGGTCAGTGTCCCATAAATAATACATCTTCCTTTTATCTTTAACAAAAATCAAGCTTAATTAGCCAAGAGAAATGGAAATCAATCTCACGTCCATATGCAAGTAAGGTGCTTTTTATAGTTATATTTTCTTTTTTATGCTTTTATTTTATTTTCTCATTAAAAAAATAGAACAAAGGTAAATAAAAATAAATCACTCACAATCCCATGACTCTTGTGTACCAATATTATTATGCTTTTCTACTAAAAAAAGTTCATTTTCACTGCTGACAATTCAGAAGAGGTAAAGAATAAATTAATTTATTACACAAAGATGAAAATCTGTTTGAGGAAGATATTTAAGATGTTGAGCTGCTTTCAAGGGTTTTTGATGACCTCCATGAACACTGTGGCATTGGTTAGGGCAGACACTATCTCAATAAATGTTGGATTAGGGGACAATGTGGGGATAAGACTAAGGGGACAGCTATTACTCTTGAGGGTAGGTTCAGCAAGCCGAGCAGTAGTGATTCTAGGCAGTAACACTCTGAATCCTAAGGATCCATCTATGCCTGTGATGCATGAAGATGCAGGAAGCCAAGTTTCTTCAGGGAAGGGATAATTATGCAAGAAAAATGCCTTACAGAATTGACCAAGTCTGCTGAGTTTCCTTATTAATAGGGACATTAAGAGTTTGAAACAGGAAATCAAGGACATAGCCTAGACATGTTTAAAACAGAGGCATAAGGACTAAAGAAGCCTGGGTTTCAGAACCAGTAATGTTAAAAGATTAATTCTAAGCACCATTGACTGAGAGTTGTGTGACAGATGGTCTAAATACAATGTGGGTACTGCCCTGGGCTGAAATAAGCTGGCACACTGAATGTTCTTAATGGCTGTTTCTCTCCCCAACTGCAGGTACACACCATGAGGGCAGGGAGTTTTGTCAGTTTAGTTTTGTATACTATCTGTAATGCCCAGAAGGGTGCTTGGAAATTTGTAGCTACTCAGTAAGTATTTTCTGTTAATTAGTCAAGTAATTAATTCAGCAGATAAATGTGCGTCACATTACTAGATACCCAGGGAAGCTTTAAAAAGCTAATGATGCAGAGTGTCAGGGTGAGGCAACAGGCCAAGCACAGGCGATCAAATGAGATGAGACGTTTTCTCAGGCCCACTGTCCATCATGCGTATATCACGGACATGGTAGCTAATTTATCTCTACCTCAGCTTTCTTGTTCATAAAAACAAGAGCTCTGACTCCAGTCAGGCAGCTCTAATTTTGTGCCTGGTGCCATCTCTGATGCTTTGTGGGTCATGAGACACTTTACTTAACCTTTGTGTCCTCGTGATTCAGGCTCTCTTTGTATGAAATATGCACACTAATTATATGCCCCTCAAAGGTTTGCTGAGTTGGCATAAGTTGGGAAAATTTTAAACATGCATAATCCATTGCATATAGGTACTAGGCAAATCTCAGTTCTTAATTTTAATAATTCTTTTAGAGTTAATCTTATTTTTGACCAAAATTACAAAAAAAAAACTTTCACAGAAGAACTCCTGTAAAACCTGTATCTTTTTTTTAATCTCCTTTCTTCTTATTAGTTTCTAAATGGAATAGAAGTTTCCATGAGTACAAGAGGCATATCTTTCTCCCACACTATTTTATCCTCCATTAGCAAGCACAATGTCTAGAATATAGGAGGCACTTAGTAGATATTTGTTATTGTTTAGTCTCTAGGTCGTGTCTGATTCCTTTGCAACCCCATGGACTGTAGCCTACCAGGCACCTCTGTCCATGACAAGAATACTGGAGTTGGGTGCCCATTTCCTTCTCCAGAATAGACATTTACTAAATAATTAATAAAATGGTGTAAGTGGTTCTAAAAAGCTTTTTAAATAAAGTCCTATAAAAATGGGAGTTTTATTTTCATTTGTGGGGCCATTTACTTAGTATTTGGAGTCGTCTAGTCTAACAGGATTTTTTTTTTTTCCTTCCACCATTTTCTCAGCTGTGGTGATGGTAGTAAATGCATTCTTTGATGCTTGCAACAAGTCTTTTTAAAAAAGGAAAACAAGCTCTTTATATGACATAGAATAGACAATACATAGTTTTATCCTTAAGATAGGAAGTCAATCTAAAACAAACAGGACAATGACACAGACAACCAAGAGGTACCATGGGACACTTTACTATTTATTCATGAATTTATGCATTCAACAGATATTTAGGGTGCATAGTGTTCATCAGGAGAAGGCAATGGCACCCTACTCCAGTACTCTTGCCTGGAAAATCTCATGGACAGAGGAGCCTGGTAGGCTGTAGTCTATGGGGTCACTAAGAATCGGACAGGACTTCACTTTCACTTTCACTTTCATGCATTGGAGAAAGAAATGGCAACCCACTCTAGTGTTCTTGCCTGGAGAATCCCAGGGACGGGGGAGCCTGGTGGGCTGCCATCTATGGGGTCGCACAGAGTCGGACACAACTGAAGTGACTTAGCAACAGTATTCATCAGGTTTTAGCTACAAAGATAAATTGTCAGTCTCCAAAAGTTTAAAGAAATCATAATATTATGTAATGGAAGACATAAACAATTGAATAGTAAGATAAATGATGATACAGAGATGGGGAAAGAAAAGAAAAAAAATGTTTTGTCTAAATACATGTTACAAACAGTTTCATGGAGGAAATAAAGCTTAGCATTAAAAGATGCCTATGGTTTTCCCTTGTCACTCAGTGATAAAGAATACAGTGCAGGAGACAGGGATTCAGTCTCTTGGTTGGGAGGATCCCCTGGAGGAGGAAATGGCAACCCACTAGTATTCTTGCCTAGGAAATTCCATGGGCAGAGGAGCCTGGCAGGTTACAGCCTGAAAGTGAAAGCTGCTCAGTTGTGTTGGACTCTGCAACCCTATGGACTATAGAGTCCATGGAATTCTCCAAGCCAGAGTACTAGAGTGGGTAGCCGTTCTCTTCTCCAGGGGATCTTTAGAACTCAGGGATCGAACCCAGGTCTACTGCATTGCAAGCAGATTCTTTACCACCTTAGCCACAAGGGAAACCCAAGAATATTGAAGTGGGTAGCCCATTACCTCCTGCAGGGGGTCTTCCCAACCCAGGAATCAAACCAGGGTCTCCCACATTGCAGGCAAGTTCTTTACCAACTGAGCTACCAGGGAAGCCCAGGTTACAGTCTACGGTCTACGGGGTTGCAAAAGAGTCAGACATGACTTAGTGACTCAACAACAACATAAAATTTATAGGTGTCCAAATCAGATATCCCAGTCAGAGTAAACAGCATCTGCAAAAGTTACAAATGGGTGAAACTACAGCCTCAGTAAGGAATCATGCACATAGTGCAAGATCACTGGTATGTGAATAAGGAAGTGAGAATGTTCAGCATAAGTAATATCTATTCAGTGATGGGGAAAAGAAAATCCTTCAGTATTTTTGACTACAGAGAATTGTGTTTGCCTATGAAAAGTATGGCATGAGTATGAGAGGGTTAATTTATTTTGATTAGATAGGTAGTTGATGGTGGAATTATAGGAAATTGTTGAAGATTATATATTTCATAAGGTATAAATTCAAGCAAAGTGTTGGAAGAGGAGATGGAGAAGAGACAGTATAGCTAGCAGAAGTGAGATCCCCTCTCGTACAGATAAGATGGGTCTTCCTGAGAAACTGGCCTCTTCATGACTCTTAGAACAGACTGCTATAGCATAATCCCATTCACAGGGTACCTTTCGATAGCTCACCTAGTAGAGTGGAGGACTGTAGACCCAACACTTTTGATCATCCTTAGGTCGCTGGTTCGATTCCAGCTCGAAGGAGGTGTTGGTTGCTTTTTGGCTGATTTCCTGATGGTTCAGATGGTAAACTGTCTACCCACAAGGCGGGAGATTCTGGTTCAATCCCTGGGTCAGGAAGATCCCCTAGAGAAGGAAATGGCAACCCACTCCAGTCCTCTTGCCTAGAAAATTCCATGGATGGAGGAGCCTGGTGGGCTACAGTCCATGGGGTCGCAAAGAGTCGGACACGACTGAGCGACTTCACTTTACTCTACGTTAAACAATAGATATTTATTTTTTCAAGGTTCTGGAGACTGGAAAGTCCAAGATCAACAGGTAGGCTAATTTATTTCTGGTTGGAGACTATGCTTTTGATCTGTAGATGATTCCTTTTTCTCTGTGTCCTCAAGAGGCAGAGAGAGAGAGAGAGACAAAGAGAGAAACTCAGAGAGGACGCATGTGGACACTCTGCCCTCTCCTTATAAGGTCACTTATCACATACTGGGGACTTCCCTTTCATAAATGCTACTAAATCTACTACTTTCCCAAGAACCCACCTCCAAATACCACCATCACACTATTGAATGGGGTAATGAGTTTCAGTACATGAATTTTAGAGGCACACAAACATTCAGTCCATAACAATGAGCCACTGTTACCAATACTTATAATTATTTGTTTGGTTTGTTTGTTCTTTAAGCTTCATGGTCTTTGGGAAAACTGTATGTAGATTTAGAGGGAAACAATTACTGATACCATCTCTACATTAATGTTTCTCATTGCGAAAGCCCAGAAACTAGGTCCTTTTTCTAGGCAACCATAATCACAGCTAATTATTTTAGTTGTGAATCTTGAAAAACGTATGAAGAGGATGGGGCAATGTTCAGGAGGTGAGACCCACTGCAGGGCCTACAGCCATATTGGTACAGCCCAAACTATTCCAATGATATAGCCTCGGCTGTGGTTTCTGCTGCTCCAACACGGAGGTAACTTGATTGTTGTCCTCACTTTCCGAGTCTTATGCTCCAGTCTCCTAACAGGTCTTTGAGCTCCCATCTCCTTTTAATAAATTCTCTTCCTACTTAAGATAGCCTGGGCCAACTTTTCTTTTTGTTAATAATTAAACCCCTAACATATCCAGTCTTCTACTTCTTTTACATATGTGAATGTGCTCCAATTTTCTGAAAACTCTATATTTGATGCCAAGAATGCAAGAGCTTTACAATCATAGTCTTATCAGAAAGAGTAAAAGAAAACCAACATTCTATTTATCTTAACAATTAAATTTAATAGCCCTACAACACTGATTTGAAATCATTGCATTTTAATTTTTTTCTTGCCATTAATCTTTTTCCTCCTTATTATGATTTTTATACTAACTCAGTAGTACTGAAATTCTCAATTTTCAACCTTTGTTATCCTCCTTTCTTTACTACAAATCATGCCTTTCTAGATGACTTCTTTGAATCTTTATCCAGAGCCATACTGCTTCTGGTCATATGCTACAAAAAAAAAAAAAAAGAGAAAGAAAATAAAATCTAATAAGAGATTTTGGCTTCATGTTTAGGCTGTTTCCCAATAGAAATAATATATACTTAAGATTGGGACAATACGTAAATCTACTTCTTCGCTCATTGTTGAGCTAGCCCAGACTCAGAAGACTAATTTGAAAGATGATAGAAGTTGTGAAATTTATAGACATGGCCAAACTTCAAGAAGAATGATGCTCCCAGCTGAACATGGACTTCACTGAATCTTTGGCCATAGGTACTTAGATGGATATAGTTGTTGTTGTTGTTCAGTCACTAAGTTGTGTCCAGTTCTTTGTAATCCCATGGACTATAGCACACCAGGCCTCCCTGTCCCTGACTTTCTCCTAAAGACTGCCCAAGTTTATGTCCATTGGATCAGTGATGCCATCGAACCATCTCATCCTCTGCCACCCTCTTCTCCTTTTGCTTTCAATATTTCTCTGCATCAGGATATGATATGTCCTCCCATAATGATAAATTTGTCAGGCCAATGTTTATTGTAGGCTAGATATATTTTAGGCATTGGTAGCTTACAGTGAACGATGTCAGATTCACGATCTCCGAAGAAAAATATTTAGCTTCCGGCCCAAGCTCAATCACTTGGAACTTATGTATAGCAGAGTTTTATTACAGTGAAAAAGGGACAGGGGGATGCTCTTATCAAGTCTTATCAAGGCCTTACATACTTTTACCAGACCCACTCGCACAACATGCATCGTAAGATAGCAAGATTAGTCAGAAGGTTCTTATTAAGAAGGAGAGACATGCCCTCCAGCAAGATACATTGTTGTCATAGAATCATTCAGTTCAGTTCAGTCCCTCAGTCATGTCTGACTCTTTGCGACCCCATGGACTTCAGCACGCCAGGTTTCCCTGTCCATCACTGACTCCTGGAGCTTACTCAAACTCATGTCCATTGAGTTGGTGATTACAACCAACCATCTCATCCTCTGTCATCCCCTTCTCCTCCCACATTCAATCTTCCCCAGCTTCAGGGTCTTTTCCAATGAGTCAGCTCTTTGCATTAGGTGGCCAAAGTATTGGAGTTTCAGCTTCGGCATCAGTCCTCCGAATGAATATTCAGGACTGATTTCCTTTATGATTGACTGGTTGGATCTCCTTGCAGTCCAAGGGGCTCTAAAGAGTCTTCTCCAACACCACAGTTCAAAATCAGTTCTTTGGTGCTCAGTTTTGTTTATAATCCAACTCTCACATCCATACATGATTACTGGAAAAAAAATACAGTTTTGATTAGATGGACTTTTGTCATCAAATAATGTCTCTGCTTTTTAATATGAGGTCTACGTTGGTCAAAGCATTTCTTCCAAAGAGCAAGCATCTTTTAATTTCATGGCTGCAGTCACCATCTGCAGTGATTTAGGAACCCCTAAAAACAAAGTCTCTCACTGTTTCCATTATTTCCCCATCTATTTGCCATGAAGTGATGGAATCAGATGCCATGATATTAGTTTTCTGAATATTGAGTTTTAAGCCAACTTTTTCACTCTCCTCTTTCACTTTCATCAAGAGATTCTTTAGTTCTTCTTCACTTTCTGCCATAAGGGTGGCATCATCTGCATATCTGAGGTTATTGATATTTCTCCCGGCAATCTTGATTGCAGCTTGTGCTTCATGCAGCCTGGCATTTCACATGATGTACTCTGCACATAAGTTAAATAAGCAGAGTGACAATATACAGGCTTGACGTACTCCTTTCCACATTTGGAACCAGTCTGTTGTTCCATGTCCAGTTCTAACTGTTGCTTCTTGACCTGCATATAGATTTCTCCAGATGCAGGTCAAGTGGACTGGTATTCCCATCTCTTGGAGAATTTTCCACCATTTGTTTTGATCCACAAAGTCAAAGGCTTTGGCATGATGAATAAAGCAGCAGTCAATGTTTTTCTGGAACTCTCTTGGCTTTTTTGATTATTCAAATGATGTTGACAATTTAATCTCTGGTTCCTCTGTTTTTTCTAAATCCAGCTTGAACATCTGGAAGTTCATGGTTCATGTACTGTTGAAGGATGGCTTGGAGAATTTTGACCATTACTTTGCTAGTGTGTGAGATGAGTGCAATTTTGCCATAGTTTGAACATTGGCATTTCCTTTGGCATTGCTTTTATTTGGGATTGGAAGGAAAACTGACATTTTCCAGTCCTGTGGCCATTGCTGAAATTTCCTAATTTGCTATATTGAGTACTGCACTTTCAAGACATCATCTTTTAGGATTTGAAATAGCTCAAATGGAATTCCATCACCTTCACTAACTTTGCTCATAGTGATGCTTCCTAAGGCCCTGTTGACTTCACATTCCCGGATGTCTGGCTCTAGGTGAGTGATCACACCATTGTGATTATCTGGTCCTGAAGATCTTTTTTGCATAGTTCTTCTTTGTATTCTTGCCACCTCTTCTTAATATCTTCTGCTTCTGTTAGGTCCATACCATTTCTGTTCTTTATTGTGCCCATCTTTGCATGAAATATTCCCTTTGTATCTTTAATTTTTAAAGATAATTTAAAGTTTAAATTTTTTTTAAATTTAAAATTAAATTTTAAAGATAATTTTAATTTAATTTTTCTTGAAGAGGTCCCTAGCCTTTCCCATTCCCATTCTACTGTTTTCCTCTATTTTGTTGCATTTATCACCGAGGAAGGTTTTCTTATCTCTCTGGTGTACTTTGGAATTCTGCATTCACATGGGCGTGTCTTTCCTTTTCTCCTTCGCTTTCACGTCTCTTCTTTTCTCAGTTATTTGTGAGGCCTCTTCACACAACCATTTTGCCCTTTGCACTGCATTTTCTTAGGGATGGTCTTGATCACTCCCTCCTATACAATGTCAGGAACCTCTGTCCATAGTTCTTCTCGCACTTTCTTTATCAGATCTAACCCTTGGATCTATCTGTCACTTCCACTGTATAATCACAAGGGATTTGATTTAGGTCACACCTGAGTGGTCTAGTGGTTTTCTCCACTTTCTTCAATTTCAGTCTGAATTTGGTAATAAGTTCATGATGTGAGCCACAGTCAGCTTCCAGTCTTGTTTTTGATGACTGTATAGAGCTTCTCCATCTTTGGCTGCATAGAATATAATCAATCTGATTTTGATGTTGACCCTCTGGTAATGTCCATGTGTAGAGTCTTCTCTTGTATTGTTGGAAGAGGGTATTTGCTGTGACCAGTGTATTTTCTTGGCAAAACTCTATTAGCCTTTGTCCTGTTTCATTCTTAAAACAGAATGAAACAAATTTGCCTGTTACTCCACGTGTTTCTTGAATCCCTACTTTTGTATTCCAGTCCCCTGTAATGAAAAGGACATCTTTTTTGGGGTGTTAGTTCTAAAAGATCTTGTAGGTCTTCATAGGACCATTCAACTTCAGCTTCTTCAGCATTGCTGGTTGGGGCGTAGACTTGGATTACCATGATATTGAATGGTTTGCCTTGGAAACGAATAGATCTCATTCTGTCATTTTTGAGATTGCATCCAAGTACTGTATTTTGGACCCTTTTGTTGACTATATTGGCTACTCCATTTCTTCTAAGGGATTCTTGCCCACAGGGGTAGATATAATGGTCATCTGAGTTATTTTCACCCATTCCAGTCCATTTTAGTTCGCTGATTCCTAGAAGGTTGACGTTCAGTCTTGTCATCTCCTGTTTGACCACTTCCATAGAATTATTAGAATAGAGCTTCGGGAAAAACATACTCTTGAGCAAAATGTGTTGTTTTGTTGTATAATTATTAGCTCTGGGCTTAAGGAAAGTTAGTCTTAAAGATTGTTGTCATAACAACTCAGAGTTTAAGAAAAAGCTTCTCATGTGACTAAGATGAAGGAATGAGGGGGAAAAAAAAAGTTTTCTCCCCCTTGAGGGCCCTAGATCCCTTTCTCCTCTCTGAGAACCCTGGACTCCTTCCTCCTTGAGCCCCCTGGACTCCTTACCAACCTACCTAAGAATTTAAGAAGTAAATCTCTAAGCATCATCCTATGTGATTGGATTTAGTCATGAAAAAGAAAGACTATATTTAAAGACTATACACTCTGATAAAGAAGGAAGGAATCAATAATCTAATAAATGGCTAATATGATTTCAGTTAATGGCAGGTTATTGGAGAAAAAAAATAAAACATGGTGATATAATAACAGAAGATACTTAGGAGAGTGTGTAGGTTCTTTCAGTGTAAAAAGTCCACTTTAAAAGATGATATTTGCACAAAAATCTGAATGTTAAAGAGATATCAGAACAACTATCCCCAAACAGAAAAATGTTTCTAGCATATGCATGGACTGTAAAAGGGATAATCTTAATCAGTCCAAGCTAGCTCTGCCTGCTGTATGATAGGTCAATAAATCCAGAGACAAGGCAATGACTTTATTGGGGTATGACTCTTTGAAGAGCTAGTTGACTGAGAAGATGGCAGACTAATGTCTCAGAGTAACCATCTTGTCTCTAAACCTGGATGTCAGGTTCTTTTATGGATCATAGATAAAGGGAGGTGAGGAAACAAAGTAAAAAGGCTATTTAATTCTTGCAAATACCTCCTAGAATGGCAAGCCTCAGGCAGGAGGATGTGTTAATTATTTGTTTCTTCCCTGCAATCTACAGATGAACAAAGTTATGCACAGAGACACTTTAATTTAACAGTCAAGCAGAGGGGTGCAGGTGCCCTGAGTATGCTTATAATAACAAAAGCAGTAAAACAAGCATTAAAACTAGAGGAACAGATTTAGCGTGGAGTCAAAATGAACTCTTTCCTAGTACTGTTAGCTAGGTTGCACTACTAGCTTATTTTCTTCAAAGTTAGCACATCTGTGGCTGGAGAATTAAGGCTAGAGTGGCTCTTAGGAAAAGCAGAAACTAAAAAACAGGATCTTTGGTATGTTCTTCTTCCAGTAGGCAAAGTGAGTCCTCCCATCCAGGCTTCTGCAAATTTCTAAGCACTTTTATGAAGGATGTCTAACACTATGGATAACTGCACAATTCATTCATCATCTAAGTGGAAAGGCACCACCTCTTCAAAAGGCGAAGCCAGAGGTTTAAGTTAATGATTAGTCTAGAATTCAAATTCCTGTCTCATAACTTACCTTAGATACAATGACAGCTGCTGTGAAAAATCCCAGAAAGTAGCTGTTGTGGTGGCAGTTCTTCACTCGCTAAGTAGTGTTCAACTCTTTGCACCCCATGGACTGCAGCATGTCAGATTTCTGTCCTTCACTATCCCCAGGAGTTTACCCAAACTCATGTCCATTGAGTTGGTGATACCATCCAACCATCTCATCCTTTGTTCCACCCTCCACCTCCTGCCCTCAGTCTTTCCCATGAGTCTATTCCCATGAGTCTTTTTTTTTATTGAAAAAAGGGTCTTTTTCAATGAGTCAGCTCTTCATGTCAGGTGGCCAAAGCTTTGGAGCTACTGCATTAACCCTTTCAATGAATATTCAGGATTGATTTCCTTTAGGATTGACCAGGTTGACCTCCTTGCAGTCCAAAGGATTCTCAAGAGATTTTTTTCTCCAGCACCATAATTCAAAAGCATCACTTCTTCAGCCTCATCTTTCTTTATGGTCCAGCTCTCACATCCATACATGACTACTAGAAAAACTATGTCTCTGACCATACAGATAGAGAAGAGGCCAAAAGTCTGGTCATACTATAAATTGTATTTTGGTGAGTATGATTGTTTTTGTGCGGTGATGAGGTGGTTCTTAGCAACATTTAGCCATCTCAAGTCAGTGTCACCAAATTTTGAGGCTGAAGGAGGGCATCTCAAAACAAATACATTTGGACTTAGCTTCCTAGAGATAACCTAGGATATTTGAACACTCCCTTCATATATGATAACATTATCTTCCTTGACATCCCTTTTTATTGTATCAGGCACTATATTGAATATTCTGTTGGCATTCTCTGTATTTTCTCATTTAATTATTACAACTCTAGGGCAGTTATTAACTTACATTTTGTAGATGAATAAACGAGGTCTGAGTGTTTGATTTTTTTTCCCTCTAAATCACACAACTTGTAAATTACAAGATTTTAATTCAGATCTAACTCCAAAAGATATAGTCTTGTCAATATACTCTTAAGCTTTATTTCAAAAGGAGGATTGTTTTTTAGATATGAGAAAAAGATTACATAGGCATTCATGAAGGGTATAAAGATATAAACTCCGGTTCTTTTTTCATACACATTTATTTGCATTTTCCAAACGTGGCTAGTTATTTATATTTAAGTTCTCCCACTGGAGAAAATCACATTTTGCCTTTTGAGCAAAGCTGCAAAGTCGGCTTATTTTATTACATTTTTGTCTTTTCAGAAAGACACTACGCAACTAGAATTTCATCTGTATCAATAGTCCGCTGCCAACAGTTGGAGAATGCTGACAGTGGATCAATTTTAATTTACAGCCTATCTTGAAAGGCCATTTAAATAGTGGTAATTAAGAAGCAAAATACAAGGCTGGAAATGTAACAAAATGTGGATAGTTTTGAACTAATGGAGTTCTTGAAGCCCTTTTTCTACAAAGTAAAGATGTTTAAAGTGAAGTTTCTCTGTATTATACATCATTATTTTGACAGAGTTAAGGACAATCACGAGATTTCCAGTATTGGACTAGATTATATGCTTCTAAAATGCTGTTTCTTAGTATACTGTATTTTCTTTTCATAATGAACATCTCACTGGTACCCTTATTTCAATATTTGTATTCCCCATTATCATAATTCCAGAAAGTAGAACCCATGTCCACCATTTTACCCATAAATATAGAACCCATATAGGCTTATGGTTGATGCTTAGTAATTATTTACTTAAATCACTGAGTGACAAAATAACTATATGAATAAAGGAAGAGAGATCCATTTACATATGCAGAGGTATCCATGGATTCATCCCTGAGTCTTTAAATGAGACAATTGTCGGCTTAAAAAAGATGTACAACATGAGAATTGTGAGTAAAGTTTTATTTAGGGCAAAATGACTGCATTCAGGAGAAAGCACCTCAGATAGGTCTGAGAAACTGCTCCGAAGAAGTGGGGCGGAGGGAGTTAAATATGTGTGATTTTGGTGAAAGGGGAGTTCATGAAATCAAGCACTTACCTTACAAAATCTTTTCTGCTAGTCAGAAGGAGTTGATGTCACCATGAAGCGATTTAGATGCAAGGATTGGGATCATGAAATCAGCTCCTGAAAATATCAAACTGTCTAAAGACCTGTCCCACCAGTTTTTCTGGAGCACAGAGTATCTCATTCTCCTTCCTGAACTCCCTTTGGGGCACATTAAAGATCAACAGCAGAAGCAGCACAGATTGAATCCTCACAGAGGCAGATGGCAAATGCCCTTGGCAAACAGCATTTTGTTTTTGAAACAACAGCAAAAGAAAGAAAAAATCATATGTGTGAAAATATTTCAGACTATACAAGTCTCAACATTTTAACTCTAGGTTTTGCAGCTAGTATGTTTGTTAGCTCCTATTAATGCTGAACCTTGATGACATCTTTTCTTGTCATCTTTGCCTGTGTTTACAATTTTCATTTAGTTGGGGGGTCAACCCCTGGTCAGTCATTCTGATGAGCTTCCAGTCATTTCTAGATCAGCAAGCAATAAGCAGAAGCTTTGTGTATCTCAGCTAGGCTAATGACATAACATCTCTGCTCGTAAATTCTTCTCTAAATATTACAAAGTCTACCTTTGGTTTTCATTCAAAGTCCATTTGTCAGCTTGTTTCTTAACTCTAAAAGTTATTATGGCTTCTCAAGCTAACTTTACATGCTTTTCATTTATTGTAATGTCTTTTGCTAACATTTGCCGTCTTGGTGAATAGGCTCACTTTTAAGCACAGCTCACAGCATAGAGATGCTCCAGTAAGGGATCAGAAACAGCTCTGTCTCCTCAATGGATAGATGTTCATTCTTTTGCATTGTATTTGAATGCTTTCTCCACCAAACCTTCCTTAATGCCTTTAATGAGATGAGTTTTTCTAGTTTTTATTTTTTAATTCACTAGTCATTTATTTACATACCCCTTACAATCTTTACACAGCTCTATTATTTGCACACAAATTACTCTAATCTTTAACAGTAAAATCTTTCAGGGTAGGAATCTCTTATTCTGGATTACTAATTCTAACACATTTCTTTGTATAGAGTTACATTCTATAAATATTTTACACGAATGAATGAGTGAATAATTTACAAGAAAATGCTGTTGGACTTACCGTGTGCTACAGAGTATTTTTATGGCAAAAAGATGGAGGAAAAGTGGAAGCAGTGACAGATTTCATTTTCTTGAGCTCCAAAATCACTGTGGATAGTGACTGATGCCATGAAATTAAAAGATGTTTGTTCCTAGGAAGGAAATGTATGGCAAGCCTGGACGGCAAATTAAAAAACATCACTTTGACATACAAAGACATCACTTTGCCAACAAAAGTCCATATAGTCAAAGCTATGGTTTTTCCAATAGTCATCCATGGATGTGAGAGCTGGACCATAAAGAAGGCTGAGGGCCGAAGAATTGATGCCTTCAAATTGTGGTGCTGGAAAGGACTCTTGAGAGTCCCTTGGACAGCAGGAAGATCAAATCAGTCAATCCTAAAGGAAATCAACCCGAATATTCATTGGAAAGACTGATGCTGAAGTTGAAACTCTAATACTTTGGCCATCTAATACAAACAGCTAGCTAACTCGTTTGAAATGATCCTGATGCTGGGAAAGATGGAAGGCAAAATAAGAAGACAGAAGCCCAGGACAATATAGTTAGATAGCATCATCAACTCAGGAGACATAAATCTCAGCAAACTCCAGGAAATAGTGAAATACAGGGTACCTGGTGTGCTGCAGTTCATGGGGTTGCAAAGAGTAGGACATGACTGAACACCAACAAAGAGAATATTTTTATTTTTGACTTCCGACTTTATTTCTAGTTATATTTAATTCTTATATATAGTGTCATTTGGGCTTCCTTGATGGTTCAGCAGTAAAGAATCTTCCTGTGATACAGGAGATGTGGGTTCAATCCATAGGTAGGGAAGATCCTTTGGAGAAGGGCATGGCAACCTACTCCAGTATTCTCACCTGGAGAATTCCATGGACAGAGGAGCCTGCCAGTCCACAGTCCATAGGATCACTGAGTCAGATACAACTGAAGCAACTTAGCACACACGCACATGTAGTGAAATGAAGTGAAAGTTGCGCAGTCGTGTCCGACTCTTTGCCACCCCATGGACTGTACAGTCCATGGAATTCTCCAGGCCAGAATACTGGAGTGGGTAGCCTATCCATTCTCCAGGGGATCTTCCCAACCTTGGGATTGAACCCAGGTCTCCTGCACCATAAACGGATTCTTTCCCAGTTAAGCCACAAGGGAAACCCAAGAATACTGAAGTGGGTAGACTATCCCTTCTCCAGCGGATCTTCCTGACCCAGGAATCGAATCAGGGTCTCCTGCATTACAGGCTGATTTTTGACCAACTGAGCTATCAGGGAAGCCAAATAAAATTTAGCTAATTTGATTCTATCTCTCCTTGTAACTCTCTTGTGTGACCTATTTTGTTTTACTTTTTGTTTTTATGATTTTATTTCAACATGTAAATGGAAAAAAAATATTATGATGTATATAAAATCTTACTAATTTAAAAGTTAACTCTTCCCTCTAGGATGACCCACCTATGTGACCTAAACAGCAAATAAAACAGAAATAGGCATCACTTTATTTTTCCCCAATATGCTTAACTGGCACTGAGATGTTTTGAATAATTTATGATGTTTACACAGAAGGAAAAAGACAGAGGATTTCATTTCTTATAATGAGTAGAACAAAGTGCAAAGATCAAATAAAGTCAAAGAAAAAAAATCCAATAAATAATAAAAGACTCATGTAAATTAGCATTTGTTTTTGGAATGCCTTGCATTGTAAAGTCATAGATCATGTTCATAGAAATGAATAAAACTCCTCTCATTTCCTGTGCAGCACTTCACTTTTCTTTATTATAGACACATGGAACAGTCAGTGTTGCAAAGTGTTCAGGAGTTCACTTTCTCCAAGGAGGGCGTTGGGGCATAGTTCCAGAAATTAGACTCTACTCACATAAGCAACATGAATAAGTACGTATACACAAAATACCAAAGGTCACTTTTACCTGAATTTGAGGTGGGCCTAGAACAAATAGCAAAAAACAAAATTATATACCGGGTCTTGGGCAAAAGTTGTGAGAGAGGAAGCTAATGTATTGAAGTGAAGTGAAAGTCACTCAGTCATGTCTGACTCTTTGCAATCCCATGGACTGCACAGTCCAAGGGATTCTCTAGGCCAGATTACTGGAGTCCATAAGCCTTGCCCTTCTCCAGGGGATCTTCCCAATCCAGGGATTGAAGCCATGTCTCCAGCATTACAGGTGGATTCTTTATGAACTGAGCTATCAGGGAAGCTCAACTACATCACCTAATGTATCAGATGTCTAAAAGACAATCTGGCAAAAATTGTCACCCTCTCTTATCCAGTAATCTGGCATGAAAAACATATAACTTCTAGTGGAAACTTACTTTGCAAAATGTGCTAACACCTCCAAAAAAGTGGCCAGCCATTATATGAACAACAAGGAGCACGATATGTCTTGTGGATAAGTAGTGGATAACACTGTCTTACACCTTTATTTAAAAAGAGACTTCTTTCTGTAGAGGTAAAACACCAAAATGTGGTGGAAATATTGTGCAATCTATAAACCACAAAGATGTGAATCAAGATTTGGCTTGGCAGTTTCCTGTCTACTTTCAGGAATAGAATTTACAAGATCTTTACATCCCATCTCTTCACATGTAATTTAAATCCTTCATTTATAAAACATCAAATCTCTTAACTTAAAATACCATTTGTTCTTCCTACCTTAACAGAAGTCAATGTGATCATATATACGAAGATGTAAAATGCTTTATAAATGTTACTTGAACACTCTCGCCATCATTAATCTTCCAATCATGAAGCTTGTGACAAATACTTGGGCCTTTGGGAAAAAATTCTATTTCTCTAACACTTCGGTTCAACTGGATTTGAAGCCTATTAGTGTTTACTTAAGAAAATTCACAAACTAAGTTGGAAGAAAACTTAAAACAATATGAAGCACTAGAAGAAACCAGGCACAGCGTGTGTACATGAAGAAAGAACACTGCACACGATTGTTATCACCGACATGAAGAAAATCAGAGAAGACTGCAGGGTAACCAGAGAAAGAAGACAAAGCAATGCAGAAACATTTGGATGAAAAGAATACATGTCAACTCTGGTTAGAATTACCTGAAGTGAATATGGTTTGATGTAATTGGCATACTCAATATGAATAATGGTGGTATCTACACAGAAGATAAATGTTTAATCACCACCAGAACAAAAGCACAGATAAGATTCAGCTGATTCATAACCCTGATGTTTCTTTTTTAGTTCGCTGATGAAAAATATTGGAACAAACATTTAATGATGAGGTGCACATTGACACGAATGCATGAAAGTTGGCCAGAAGTCACCCCTTTGAACATAACATCATTTCCAAACTTTAATCTACTGGGAATCTTCTAACATATTTCTGGAGGAAATTCTTACCTTGAAAAAGATAATATCATTTTGGACTGAAAAAAAAGCAGCTTGCTCATTAAAAAAATTAAAAAATAAAAAAAGAACTGATCTCCCCCAGCTGGGGAATACATATTGATATTAATATTTGAGTACTATGGTTCCAAAGGTCAAACTCAAGAAAAAAATTTGGATGCAGTGGTCTCTGCAGAATACTGCAAATATTATCAGTGTTTTCTATGTATCAAAGCATCCCTTCACCTCATACTTAAGTAGAAACAGTCATTCTTCTCACAGAAACCCTCATCTTACTCACACAACCTTTAGTAATAGGGATGATTATAGATGCATAGATGATAATCAACTAGCTGGTTTCTAAATAAATATGAATGAATAATAGCCAGAAAGTCTCCCTTTCTCAAACTACTGCTATTTTTTACCAATTAAAAAATCTAGATTTCTTTTCTCTTGACTTAAGTGAAAGTATTAGTCACTCAGTCATGTCCAACTATATGTGACCCCATGGACTATAACCCACTGGGCTCCTATGTCTATGGAATTCTATAGGCAAGGAATCTGAAGTGGGTACCCATTCTCTTCTCCAGGGACGCTTCCTGACACACAGATTGACCTGTGTCTCCTGCATTGCAGGCAGATTCTTTAGAGCCAACAGAGAAGGCAAACATCAGGCTTCTCTTGACTTAGTTCAGTTAAGTTCAGTTCGGTCGCTCAGTCGTGTCCGGCTCTTTGCAACCCCATGAATTGCAGCACACCAGGCCTCCCTGTCCATCACCATCTCCCGGAGTTCACTCAGACTCACGTCCATTGAGTCCGTGATGCCATCCAGCCATCTCATCCTTGGTCGTCCCCTTCTTCTCCTGCCCCCAATCCCTCCCACCATCAGAGTCTTTTCCAATGAGTCAACTCTTCGCATGAAGCGGCCAAAGTACTGGAGCTTCTGCTTTAGCATCATTCCTTCAAAAGAAATCCAGGGTTGATCTCCTTCAGAATGGACTGGTTGGATCTCCTTGCAGTCCAAGGGAATCTCAAGAGTCTTCTCCAATACCACAGTTCAAAATCATGAATTCTTCGGCACTCAGCCTTGTTCACAGTCCAACTCCCACATCCATACATGACCACTGGAAAAACCGCAGCCTTGACGAGACGGACCTTAGTCGGCAAAGTAATGTCTCTGCTTTTGAATATGCAATCTAGGTTGGTCATAACTTTTCTTCCAAGGAGTAAGTGTCTTTTAATTTCATGGCTTGCAGTCACCATCTGCAGTGATTTTGGAGCCCAAAAAATAAAGTCTGACACTGTTTCCAATGTTTCCCCATCTATTTCCCATGAAGTGATGGGACCAGATGCCATGATCTTCGTTTTCTGAATGTTGAGCTTTAAGCCAACTTTTTCACTCTCCTCTTTCACTTTCATCAAGAGGCTTTTTAGTTCCTCTTCACTTTCTGCCCTAAGGGTGGTGTCATTTGCATATCTGAGGTTATTGATATTTCTCCCGGCAATCATGATTCCAGCTTGTGTTTCTTCCAGTCCAGCGTTTCTCATGATGTACTCCACATAGAAGTTAAATAAGCAGGGTGACAATATACAGCCTTGATGTACTCCTTTTCCTATTTGGAACCAGGCTGTTGTTCCATGTCCAGTTCTAACTGTTGCTTCCTGACCTGCATACAGGTTTCTCAAGAGGCAGGTTAGGTGTTCTGGTATTCCCATCTCTTTCAGAATTTTCCACAGTTTCTTGTGATCCACACAGTCAAAGGCTTTGGCATAGTCAATAAAGCAGAAATAGATGTTTTTCTGGAACTCTCTTGCTTTTTCCATGATCCAGCGGATGTTGGCAATTTGATCTCTGGTTCCTCTGCCTTTTCTAAAACCAAATTGAACATCAGGGAGTTCACGGTTCATGTATTGCTGAAGCCTGGCTTGGATAATTTTGAGCATTACTCTACTAGCATGTGAGATGAGTGCAATTGTGCGACAGTTTGAGCATTCTTTGGCATTGCCTTTCTTTGGGATTGGGATGAAAACTGACCTTTTCCAGTCCTGTGGCCACTGCTGAGTTTTCTAAATTTGCTGGCATATTGAGTGCAGCACTTTCACAGCATCATCTTTCAGGATTTGAAATGGCTCAACTGGAATTCCATCACCTCCGCTAGCGTTGTTTGTAGTGATGCTTTCTAAGGCCCACTTGACTTCACATTCCAAGATGTCTGGCTCTAGATTAGTGATCACATCAGCATGATTATCTAGGTCATGAAGATCTTTTTTATACAGTTCTTGCATGTACTCTTGCCACCTCTTCTTAATATCTTCTGCTTCTGTTAGGTCCAGACCATTTCTTTCCTTTATCGAGCCCATCTTTGCATGAAATGTTCCCTTGGTATCTCTAGTTTTCTTGAAGAGATCTCTAGTCTTTCCCATTCTGTTCTTTTCCTCTATTTCTTTGCATTGATTGCTAAAGAACGCTTTCTTATCACTTCTTGCTATTCTTTGGAACTCTGCATTTAGATGCTTATATCTTTCCTTTTCTCCTTTGCTTTTAGCCTCTCTTCTTTTCACAGCTATTTGTAAGGCCTCCCCAGACAGCCATTTTGCTTTTTTGCATTTCTTTTCTATGGGGATGGTCTTGATCCCTGTCTCCTGTACAATGTCACGAACCTCATTCCACAGTTCATCAGGCACTCTATCTATCAGATCTAGGCCCTTAAATCTATTTCTCACTTATAATCATAAGGGGTTTGATTTAGGTCATACCTGAAGGGTCTAGCAGTTTTCCCTACTTTCTTCAATTTGAGTCTGAGTTTTGTAATAAGAAGGTCATGATCTGAGCCACATTCAGCTCCTGATCTTGTTTTTGTTGACTGTATAGAGCTTCTCCATCTTTGGCTGCAAAGAATATAATCAATCTGATTTTGGTGTTGACCATCTGGTGATGTCCATGTGTAGCGTCTTCCCTTGTGTTGTTGGAAGAGGGTGTTTGCTATGACCAGTGCATTTTCTTGGCAAAACTCTATTAGTCTTTGCCCTACTTCATTCCATATTTCAAGGCCAAATTTGCCTGTTACTCCAGGTGTTTCTTGACTTCCTACTTTTGCATTCCAGTCCCCTATAATGAAAAGGGCATCATTTGGGGTATTAGTTCTAAAAGGTCTTGTAAGTCTTCATAAAACCATTCAACTTCAGTTTCTTCAGCATTACTGGTTTTGGCATAGACTTGGATAACTCTGATATTGAATGGTTTGCCTTGGAGATGAACAAAGATCATTCTGTCGTTTTTGAGATTGAATCCAAGTACTGCATTTTGGACTCTTTTGTTGACCATGATGGCTACTCCATTTCTTCTCAGGGATTCCTGCCTGCAGTAGTAGATATAATGATCATCTGAGTTAAATTCACCCATTCCAGTCCATTTTAGTTCGCTGATTCCTAGAATGTCGATGTTCACTCTTGCCATCTCTTGTTTGACCACTTCCAATTTGTCTTGATTCATGGACCTGACATTCCAGGTTCCTATGCAATATTGCTCTTTACAGCATCGGATCTTGCTTCTTATCACCAGTTACATCCACAACTGGGTATTGTTTATTCTTTGGCTCCATCCCTTTATTCTTTCTGGAGTTATTTCTCCCCTGATCTTCAGTAGAATATTGGGCACATAATGACCTATGGAGTTCCTCTTTCAGTATCCTATCATTTTGCCTTTTCATACTGTTCATGGGGTTCTCAAGGCAAGAATACTGAAGTGGTTTGCCGTTCCCTTCTCCAGTGGACCACATTCTGACAGAATGTGGTCTCTTGACTTAAGGCACTGCTTATTCTGTCAGAATGTGGTCTCTTGACTTAAGGCAGTGCTTATTCTGTTAAAACTCATCTACTATGAGAAAAAGAAAACCCTTCTCAGAATATATATAGACAATTAGTAGGAGAAAAGACAACACATAAAGAAGAAATATGTCAATTGTAAAAGCCTACCCATGCTGATCACTGCTTTTATGATTACTGTGGAATTATTGACCAAGGAGCAGAGCAGAGCTGCAGAGTGTGCTTCCTTTGGGGAATGCTGGTATATACCACTTATCTCATTATCCTGGTCATCTTGAGAGCCTTGAGGGTGGGAACCACATCTCATTCTTTTCACTTCTCCCACTGCTCTTGCTAAAGTCTTCATTACATATTGGTTTCTACACAAGAAACGAAGTATAACATTTTCAGATGAAAATTATGAGAAACTTCTAAGGAGCATGCTTCTTTTTTAGCTTGAAAAAATCTATAAAAATGAGATCACCGCAGAACTGGATGATTATTCTACACTCAGAGCCAGATTTTGTCTTAGAGCAGGGCACTCAATGCATATAAAAAAACTAATTCACCACTTAAAACATGAGAATTTGATTTGAATACATCTGAGTTAAGGACGATGCTAAAGCTGAATCTCTAATACTTTGAACACCTCATGTGAAGAGTTGACTCATGGGAAAAGACTGATGCTGGGAGGGATTGGGGGCAGGAGAAGGTGACGACAGAGTGTGAGATGGCTGGATGGCATCACCAACTCTATGGACATGAGTTTGGGTGAACTCCGGGAGTTGGTGATGGACAAGGGGGCCTGGCGTGATGCGATTCACGGGGTTGCAAGGTGTTGGACACAACTGAGCGACTGAACTGAACTGAACTGAACTGAACTGAGTTTAAAATAAATATGTTTAACTCTATTTATATTTTAGCACATTTATTGACGTGTGATAGATACACAGAAAGTGTACTTATTTAATGTGTACAAATTAATGCATTTGGAATTGCATAAACACCCACTATAGTATAGAATCACCATAATCCACGATATGCATCCATGAAATTAAAAGACACTTGCTCCTTGAAAGAAAAGCTATGACCACCCTTTAATATGCTAGTCAGCATATTAAAAAGCAGAGACATTACTTTGCCAACAAAGGTCTGTCTAGTCATAGCTATGGTTTTTCTGGGAGTCATGTATGGATGTGAGAGTTGGGCCATAAAGAAAGCTGAGCACTGAAGAATTGATGCTTTTGAACTGTGGTGTTAGAGAAGACTCTTGAGAGTCTCTTGGACCACAAGGAGTCCAAACTCATCAATCCTAGAGGAAATCAGTCCTAAATCTTCACTGGAAGGACTGATGCTGAAGCTCCAATAATTTGGCCACCTGATTTGAAAAACTGACTCATTAGAAAATACCCTGATGCTGGAAAAGATTGAAAGTAGGAGGACAAGGGGATGACAGAGGATGAGATGATTGGATGGCATCACCGACTTGGTGGACAAGTTTGAGCAAGCTCCAGGAGTTGGTGATGGGCAGATAAACCTGGCGTCCTGCAGTCTATGGGGTCACAGAGACTGACTGAGCAACTGAACTGAATTGAATCCAGGAGATATATATATATAGAGAGAGACTTTTTCAAGCTAGAATAGAAAAGAAGCATGCCCATTAGAAGTTTCTCTCTCTCTCTCTCTCTCTCTCTCTCTCTCTCTCTATATATATATATATAATATAATATATATATATATATATATATATACACAAACACATATACATATACATTTTTCACAGCTATTTGTAAGGCCTCCCCAGACAGTCATTTTGCTTTTTTGCATTTATTTTCCATGGGGAAGGTCTTGATCCCTGTCTCCTGTACAATGTCACGAACTTCATTCCATAGTTCATCAGGCACTCTATCAGATCTAGTCCTTTAAATCTATTTCTCACTTCCACTGTATAATCATAAGGGATTTGATTTAGGTCATACCTGAATGGTCTAGCAATTTCCCCTACTTTCTTCAATTTAAGTCCGAATTTGGCAATAAGGAGTTCATGATCTGAGCCACATTCAGCTCCTGGTCTTGTTTTTGTTGACTGTATAGAGTTTCTCCATATTTGGCTGCAAAGAATATAATCAATGTGTAGAGTCTTCTCTTGTGTTGTTGGAAGAGGGTGTTTGCTATGACCAGTGCATTTTCTTGGCAAAACTCTATTAGCCTTCGCCCTGCTTCATTCCGTATTCCAAGGCCAAATTTGCCTGTTACTCCAGGTGTTTCTTTCTTTCTTTTTTTTGGTCTGTTGGCTGATACAGTCTTTATTTTTATTTTTTAATTTTTTAGTTTTTTATTTTTTAAATTTTAAAATCTTTAATTCTTACATGTGTTCCCAAACATGAACCCCCCTCCCACCTCCCTCCCCATAACATCTCTGTGGGTCATCCCCATGCACCAGCCCCAAGCATGCTGTATCCTGCGTCAGACATAGACTGGCGATTCAATTCTTACATGATAGTATACATGTTAGAATGCCATTCTCCCAAATCATCCCACCCTCTCCCTCTCCCTCTGAGTCCAAAAGTCCGTTATACACATCTGTGCCTTTTTTGCTGTCTTTCATACAGGGTCGTCATTGCCATCTTTCTAAATTCCATATATATGTGTTAGTATACTGTATTGATGTTTTTCTTTCTGGCTTACTTCACTCTGTATAATTGGCTCCAGTTTCATCCATCTCATCAGAACTGATTCAAATGAATTCTTCTTGACTTCGTACTTTTGCATTCCAGTCCCCTATAATGAAAAGGACATCTTTTTTGGGTGTTAGTTCTAAAAGGTCTTGTAGGTCTTCACGGAACCGTCCAACAAAGGCCCGTCTAGTCAAGCCTATGGTTTTTCCACTGGTCATGTATGGATGTAAGAGTTGGACTCTGAAGAAAGCTGAGTGCTTTTCGTCTTTGTTATTGTTAGTGGAACTGTTTTCTTAAATGCCACTCAGGTTTAATCCTCATACATGAGAAGTGAAATCAATGCATCACTAAACAAGAGATTAAAAATAAAAATAAAAATTCAGTCTAACTTGACAACATTGCAAAGTAAAAGTATAAACCTGGGTAAGTAATGAGAGTAAATCAGTGGACACATGATGGGCTGGACTAGAATGACAGACATAATTACCATTTATTGAGTACTTGCTCTATGGCCGACACTACATCTAAGTTGTTTTTATAAACATAATCTCATGATAAAACTATGAATTAGATCAAATCTTTGTTTTTGCTTATTCAGCAGATAATATTTAAACTTGACAAATCAAAAATAATAGTAGCAGCTCATTCTTTAAAATTACGGAGTTAATTATAAGAGAAATTGGAACCCCAAAACGTTAAACATAGTTGCTTTGAGAAGAGGAATCAGAACAGAAAGTATGGCTAGAAGGGCTCTGTGTCTTTACTAACCTTTCTGTATAGTTTCATTTAAAAACTCATTTGTATGTTTAATTTTATTTTTTAATTAAATCATTTTACATAAGGTGTTAAACTTATCACAATGAGCAAACTTATTTTGGTGTTACAGCAACAAAAAACTATGAATTAGATATTCCTTTTCCATAATTGCAGGTTTTGAATGTGATACTCAAAGATGTTGAATAAATTGACAAAATTCATATATATTAAATATATGTTAAAATTCAGGATTTAAACTCCCATCTGACCTATGCCAAATTCCTTAATCTTACATTATGGCAGGACTACTGGGCCATATTTATTTTGATTCCATCCATTTTCCAATCTATGTGCATAAGCTTTCTAAAAAGAGGGAGCATATTTCGGGGGCTTTTTAAACAGGCCCCATAATCATTAGATTGCCTGGTCTGCATAACTCTACCACTTAATATCTGTTGTGACCTAATACACACATACATACATCACACACACACAGGAAAACATTACATGATTCAAATGCACAAAGTTTTAACTAGATGAGAATGAAAAGATCACCTGAACTTCTGATTTACATACTTCAAATCAAGAAAAGAATTGAAGTTCTGAAGTTGAAGATACGAGTAGCTCACCTGTGATTATTATTGTTTTTTAGTCACAAAGTCTGACTCTTTGTGACCCTAGGACTGTAGCCCGCTGGGCTCCTCTGTCCATGTTGTTCTCCTGGCAAAACTGCTGAAATAGTTAGCCATTTCCTTCTTCAGGAAATCTTCCCAACCCAGGAATCAAACCCTCATCTCCTGCATTGGCAGGCACATTCTTTACTACTGAGCCGGCAGGGAAGTCCACCTGTGATTATACAGAACTACTATTAGACATCACATCCAACAGAATGTCTACTTCATGAGATTTAATTTCCCATATTATTTTTATAAATCTATTTCTAAGAGATTAAGTTTCATCTCAACAAATATTTAACAGAACAGTAATTATGAATTATTGAACAGAAAGATAGCAATTTATGTCATTTACAGATATTTCTGATTTAAAATCCAACAATAAGAAGAGAAGAAGACTGAAGATTTTGAGCTTCAAAGGACCTGAGATTGAGTTCAGACTTTGCCAAGAATTTATGGTACAAATTGAAGAAAGTTATATCTAGACTTGCTCAATTCAATAATTATGTCTCTACGAAACCATTATTACTTTTAATAATGTGGTGAAACCATTATTACTGTCTATTTCCAAAAAGCTCTCATCTCCCAAACAGAAAATTTGTGTCTACTAAGCATTGTTACTGTTTCATATCCCTAATTTATAGTAATCGCAAATATATTTTCCATCTCTATAAATCTGTCCATTCAAGATCATTTTTAAGTACAGTAATATAATATTTTCCCTTTTACATCTTGCCTACCTCACTCAGCAAAATAGTTTCAAGATCCATTCACATTGTTGCATGTATCAGAATGCCATTCCTTTTTTTTTATGTGTGTGTGTGTGTGTGTGTGTGTGTGTGTGAGAGTGAGAGAGAGAGATCTGTCAGTCAGTATTGTCTGACTCTTTGCAGCCCCATGGACCGTAGCCCACCAGGCTCCTCTGTTCATGGGATTCTCCAGGCAAGAATGCTGAAGTGAGTTGCCATTCCCTTCTCCAGGGGCGTCTCCTCGACTCAGAAATTGAACCTGCATCTGCTGCCTCTGCTGCATTGGCAGGTGCATTCTTCACCACTGAGCCACCTGGGAAACCCCTTTCTTTGTTATAGTTGAATATTCTTTTGTACAAATACACACAGCCACACTTAACCACCATATTAATGTATATAGCATTATATAAAGAGGCAATGATGGCTCTTACCCTGCAAGATTATAAAAATTAAATATGGTTATGTAATTAAAATATTTTGTAAAGCACTGTGAAGGTGAAGGTGAAGGTGAAGTCGCTCAGTCATGCCCGACTCTTTGTGACCCTGTGGACGATAACCTACTAGGCTTCTCCATCCATGGGATTCTCCAGGCAAGAATACTGGAGTGGATTGCCATTTCCTTCTCCAGGGGATCTTCCCAACCCAGGGATCGAACCCAGGTCTCCCACATTGGAGGCAGATGCTTTAACCTCTGAGCCACCAGGAAAGCACTGTACAAAGTTTAAATATGATTGTCTCTGAAACTTTTGTTTCTCAGCTAAGCCTCATTTCTTTCATCATAATATATCCAAAACACATCTGCCACCACTGAGAGCCTTGATTTTTGTTTCTCCTATGAAACCAGTATTTGGTGCCAAAAAGTTGGGGACCACTCTTTTAACGACCATAATCAAGCTTTAAGAAATAGAAAATTAATTATCTTGGGAATGGGGTCTATGATATAGAAGGATTTTCTGAAGAACATTCCAGTCATTATCAGGAATGTCTGAAGAAAAAAAAGTGATTTTGGATTATTCCCAACTAGCAACTGATGAGACTATCTCCAGCTAATGGCAATTACTTTAATCAAAGAACTTCATGTCCACTAATTAATTAATCTTCAGACTCATTCTTTAGAGTAAACCATTAATGAGGTAATCAATTTATCAACAGCTATTAACTAAAAGACGATATGACTTGCTCAAGGCTATGGAGTAAGTCATAGTCCAAGTGTGACTGTGGAAGCAGAGTCCCTAGCAGGCCTGACTATTAAGGACCTGTATAAAATATGATTTAATGAATATCGCTAATAGAGGCTTCAGCCAGCTCATTGATGGTCTTGAGGCCTGTATCCTCAGTTCTGAGTATTTTTTTCTTGAAATTATACCTCCTGCATAATCAATCTATCCTTTCTTTCTTCTCTCTTACTGAACCATTGATTACTACTGGTTATGTGATTAGATGATGAATAAGTCACAGATAGGGTCCTGTCCTTGGGAAGCCTCCAGTCCAAAGGGAGTAGGAAATATGTGAAAATACAATTACAAATATAGTATTATCACTGCTTAGTGGAGGTAGACATGAAGAGACTTACAAACCAGGAAAGAAAATCTGCCTTTCAAAATATGCCCCAATCAATGATGACTGTGCCAGTCATATGTGGCAAATTCAGATTTAAACAACTGCATATCTGTACCAAATGAATATTATTTCTAGACTAAGTATGCTAACCTGTCTTGCCTGATTTGCTTAATATGACTACCCAAATTTTAGCTGATCATGGAACCTCCTAGAAATTTCCACAAAGGTGATGAATATATTGGGACAGGAGTCAAAAAAGGCCTTTCAAATTGGATATGGTTGTTTGAGGAGGCAGAATGCTAAGATCTATATGTTATGGTCATCATCATCATCACCCTGCTTAATTCTTTACTAGGGCTTCCCTGTTAACCTAGCTGGTAAAGAATCCACCTGCAATGCAGGAGACCCTAGTTTGATTCTTGGGTCGGGAAGATCTGCTGGAAAAGGGATAGGCTACCCACTCCAGTATTCTTGGGCTTCCCTTGTGGCTAAGCTGATGAAGAATTTGCCTGCAACGTGGGTGACCTGGATTCTATCCCTGGGTTGAGAAGATCCCCTGAAGAAGGGGAAGGCTACTCACTCTCTTTACTAAAGGCCCATAATGTTCTTGGCACTATATGTGCTATGCATGTTCATTTATGATAATTATTTCAGATGCTTCAAAATAAACTATATAAAAAACAACAAGGTAAAAGGACTTGCCATTGAGCTTTAGTTTGGATATTTTTTTTTTTTGCCCTGTTTCCTATGCACTGACTGCTGTGTAGACATTTTCCCCAGTTCCTGTGAATCTATAAATTTAACTCTGTTTAGCATCTTAGCCAGAATATCAAAGAATTTAGATTACGAGGAACATCCCAGCTCAAGGATGACATTTCCTATCACACTTACTTTTGATGACACCATCATTCTGCTTTGGCTTGGTAGGATGGGGAACATTCTCATATTTGAGAAAGTTCTTTATTGCCAGATGCACCTTTCTAAGTGATTGTAATAGATGTTATAAATGCTAAAGAGGACTTGGAACTTGAGTTAAAGTCTATAAGAATATTGACTTGAGTCTCCAGAAAAAGGATATATCATGGTAGGTTTAAAAGAAACATAAATGTAGAAAAACAAAACAAAAACAAAAAAACAGAGTGTGTTTACACCTAAAGGAACAATCTCAAGCAAAACAATCAGTTCAGGTCAGTTCAGTTGCTCAGTTGTGTCTGACTCTTTGTGACCCCATGGACTGCAGCACGTCAGGCTTCCCTGTCCATCACCAACTCCCAGAGCTTGCTCAAACTCATGTCCATCGAGTCAGTGATGCCATCCAACCATCTCATCCTCTGTCATCCACTTCTCCTCCTGCCTTCAATCTTTCCCAGCATCAGGATCTTTTCCAATGAGTCAGTTCCTTGCATCAGGTGGCCAAAGAATGAGAGCTTCAGTTTTGGATAAAACAGTAGAGGAACAAGAAACAGCAGGAGCCCAGTGAACAGAGATGAGTCCTTCAGTGATGTGACTATGAGATCGTAGTTTGGTGAGCTTTAAAATGCACATTTGGCCAAGTGACTCTAGTGTGAAAGAAAGTTTTTAGAGGCTCATTGGGCTCTTTGGAAAAATGAGAAATGGTGAGGAGGAAAATTTCGGTCTCTGAAGACTGAAAGTGGGCATGAACTGTGTGCCTGAGGAGAATCTGGGAAAATCAGATTTGACAGGAACTGGTCTATGGGGTTCTGCCTCTGCAACTGTCCAGGGGAGTGAACAGGGAGCCCAGCAGTTCAACAAATGCTGTCTCAGGTAAGCCTCTCAACACAACAAGGAGCAGCAAATGATGGGCATAAGGATTCCTTTTCACATCTGTGTCTTTTTTCCTGTCTTGCCTACAGGGTCGTCATTGCCATCTTCCTAAATTCCATATATATGTGTTAGTATACTGTATTGGTGTTTTTCTTTCTGGCTTACTTCACTCTGTATAATTGGCTCCGGTTTCATCCATCTCATCAGAACTGATTCAAATGTATTCTTTTTAACGGCTGAGTAATACTCCATTGTGTATATGTACCACAGCTTTCTTAGCCATTCATCTGCTGATGGACATCTAGGTTGTTTCCATGTCCTGGCTATTATAAACAGTGCTGCGATGAACATTGGGGTACCTGTGTCTCTTTCAATTCTGGTTTCCTCAGTGTGTATGCCCAGCAGTGGGATTGCTGGGTCATAAGGTAGTTCTATTTGCAATTTTTTAAGGAATCTCCACACTGTTCTCCATAGTGGCTGTACTAGTTTGCATTCCCACCAACAGTGTAGGAGGGTTCCCTTTTCTCCACACCCTCTCCAGCATTTATTGCTTGCAGATTTTTGGATCGCAGCCATTCTGACTGGTGTGAAGTGGTACCTCATTGTGGTTTTGATTTGCATTTCTCTAATAATGAGTGATGTTGAGCATCTTTTCATGTGTTTGTTAGCCATCCGTATGTCTTCTTTGGAGAAATGTCTATTTAGTTCTTTGGCCCATTTTTTGATTGGGTCGTTTATTTTTCTGGAATTGAGCTGCATAAGTTGCTTGTATATTTTTGAGATTAGTTGTTTGTCAGTTGCTTCATTTGCTATTATTTTCTCCCATTCAGAAGGCTGTCTTTTCACCTTGCTTATATTTTCCTTTGTTGTGCAGAAGCTTTTAATTTTAATTAGATCCCATTTGTTTATTTTTGCTTTTATTTCCAGAATTCTGGGAGGTGGATCATAGAGGATCCTGCTGTGATTTATGTCGGAGAGTGTTTTGCCTATGTTCTCCTCTAGGAGTTTTATAGTTTCTGATCTTACATTTAGATCTTTAATCCATTTTGAGTTTATTTTTGTGTACGGTGTTAGAAAGTGATCGAGTTTCATTCTTTTACAAGTGGTTGACCAGTTTTCCCAGCACCACTTGTTAGAGATTGTCTTTACTCCATTGTATATTCTTGCCTCCTTTGTCAAAGATAAGATGTCCATATGTGTGTGGATTTATCTCTGGGCTTTCTATTTTGTTCCATTGATCTATATGTCTGTCTTTGTGCCAGTACCATACTGTCTTGAGGACTGTGGCTTTGTAGTAGAGCCTGAAGTCAGTCAAGTTGATTCCTCCAGTTCCATTCTTCTTTCTCAAGATTGCTTTGGCTATTCGAGGTTTTTTGTATTTCCATACAAATCTTGAAATTATTTGTTCTAGTTCTGTGAAAAATGTGGCTGGTAGCTTGACAGGGATTGCATTGAATTTGTAAATTGCTTTGGGTAGTATACTCATTTTCACTATATTGATTCTTCCGATCCATGAACATGGTATATTTCTCCATCTATTACTGTCCTCTTTGATTTCTTTCATCAGTGTTTTATAGTTTTCTATATATAGGTCTTTAGTTTCTTTAGGTAGATATATTCCTAAGTATTTTATTCTTTTCATTGCAATGGTGAATGGAATTGTTTCCTTAATTTCTTTTTCTACTTTCTCATTATTCGTGTATAGGAATGCAAGGGATTTCTGTGTGTTGATTTTATATCCTGCAACTTTACTATATTCATTGATGAGCTCTAGTAAAAAGTCACAGATGTGTATAACGGACTTTTGGACTCAGAGGGAGAGGGAGAGGGTGGGATGATTTGGGAGAATGGGAATTCTAACATGTATACGGTCATGTAAGAATTGAATCGCCAGTCCATGTCTGACGTAGGGTGCAGCATGCTTGGGGCTGGTGCATGGGGATGACCCAGAGAGATGTTGTGGGGAGGGAGGTGGGAGGGGGGTTCATGTTTGGGAACGCATGCAAGAATTAAAGATTTTAAAATTTAAAAAATAAAAAAAAATAAAAAAAATTAAAAAAAAAAAAAAAAAGGATTCCTTTTCACCAAGAAAAGAAAAGGAAAAAAAAAAAAAAGTTCATAAGAGTTGAAAGGACTGCAGCCAAGCCAACCAGTCATGCCACTGCAGACTCCAGACTAAAATTTGGTCATCTTACTCTCCACCCAGGGCACTTTTCACCCTAATAATAAGTCTTCTCTCAGGCTTTTTTTCCCCTACCCTTCTGTTGAAATTATACCGTTCTTATAGCATCGGTTATAACTAACGTAATTCATCCTGTGTGCATGTGTGCTAAGTCACTTCAGACATGCCCGACTCTTTGTGACCCCATGGACTGTAGGGCACCAGGCTCCTCTGTCCGTGGGGAGTCTCCAGGTAAGAATACTGGAGTGGGTTGCCACGTGCTCCTCCAGGGGCTCTTCCTGACCTAGGGATTGAACCAGAGTCTCTTATGTCTCCTGCACTGACAGGCAGGTTCTTTACCATTAGCACCACCTGGATCCTGGGTAGTAGTCATTTTCAGTCCTCATGCTATACATATACTAGAATCTCTAATAACAACAAAAACAATAATAAATTGGTAATGATGACAATAGCTATAATCTATTATGTACAAGGCACCAGGCATTAAGCATTTTACATGCACAGATATTATCTAATTTAATCATAGTAAGCTAGGAGAGAGATACTGTAATTATCTCTATTTGGAGAGCTGGGACTCATGGGGCCTAATGTAATTTCATAATGTAAATTAAGTGATAGACAGGAAATAGTGAACCAGTATCTTCTGACTCCAGACATATCCTTCTTTATTCCTCAGAATAATGTGTCTTCCCATTGAAAGCACGGGCCCAGCTCTGTTTGTTTTTATTTCTACTGTATTATGTGTCATGTTTTATAACTATCTACTACCTGCATTTGTTCAACATGATATTTGTCCAAAAAAATAAAAAGCTTGTTAAAGTGAAATCATAATCTGATACTTCAGGGGCAGTGCATCAGTTATAAAGGAGACCATAAGTGTCATTTGAGAATAGAGGTTTCATACAAAACAGAAGTAGATAGTCTGTCTGCACCGGGATGTGGCAAGTGTGAGGCAGTGGTGAAAATGAGAAAGAACATGTATTGAGTCCCTTCTATGACCCAGGAAAACTCTTCTGAAGGCACGTTTGGGAAGACTAAGTTGGACCAAGGGAAGGTGCAACTTTGAAGTTCAGACTCAGGTTTGAATCCTGACTTGCTACTTGGCTTGAAGGCATGTTAGTTGCTCAGTCATGTCCAACTCTTTGTGACCCCATGGACTGTAGTCCCACAGGCTCCTCTATCCATGGAATTTCCCAAGCAGGAATATTGGAATGGGTTGCTATTTCCTTTGGCTTAGTCTTTGTTACTAGACAAAATAAAATGACTTCTCAGAGTTTGTTTTTGTTTTTTTTACTTTCTACAATGAGTGTAGCAATCAGAGTCTTGAAATCAGGAGGAAATCAAATCAGATGATTGTGGGCATCAGCCTTCTGAAGGTTCCTATATTTCTCTGTCTTGACTCATGCCGCCAACAGATTTACATGTGGCTTGTTTATCTGCTTTTTATTAACTAATTCTCACAAAATCTTGAAAGGCAGTTATGATTGTCTCTATTTTAGTGATGTAAAAGATGAGTCATGGTGGTTAAGTATGTATAGCGAAGATGAGAAAAGGGCCCAGATGTGGTTGATTGAATTTCTGAGAGTTCCTCAATAATATATGTAAAATATCCCCTCATCAGAGATCTCCAAGACTATTTCAAAGGCTTTTTAAATAGCGCCGAATCTATGGTCATCCCATTTGTAGTTTGGATTCATTTTGGTACATGTCAACCATGCCCTGAAAGTCATTCAATGGGTCATTTCAAAATTCTTAATTTTAAAAGACACTTTGTTGACAGTCTTATTCTTGTTTTTCTTCCTCAGCCTTGTACTTTTCTGCATTTTCATATTGATTTCATAAAATCCCAGTTACTTGTTTTTCTCAAACGTACTAGCTATGGTTATCCCTCTGTAGTTTGGAATAGAATGTTCACTCTGCTTGAAATACACTCACCTTCATGGTCTGTTTGGTGGATTACTATACATTCTGAAAACTCCAATTCTCATTGTTCCTCCCTTTTTGCCATTCCCTTCATCCAGGGTATCCCTCATCACTCCCACAACACCTGTTCAGTTCAGTTCAGTCGCTCAGTCGTGTCTGACTGTTCGCAACCCCATGAATCACAGCACGCCACGCCTCCCTGTCCATCATCAACTCCTGGAGTTCACTCAAATTCATGTCTATCAAGTCAGTGATGCCATCCAGCCATTTCATCCTCGGTCGTTCCCTTCTTCTCCTGTCCCCAATCACTCCCAGCATCAAAGTCTTTTCCAATGAGTCAACTCTTTGCATGAGGTGGCCAAAGTACTGGAGTTTCAGCTTTAGCATCATTCCTTCCAAAGAAATCCCAGGGCTAATCTCCTTCAGAATGGACTGGTTGGATCTCCTTGCAGTCCAAGGGAATCTCAAGAGTCTTCTCCAACACCACAGTTCAAAAGCATCAATTCTTTGGCACTCAGCCTTCTTCACAGTCCAACTCTCACATCCATACATGACCACTGGAAAAACCATAGCCTTGACTAGAAGGACCTTTGTTGGCAAAGTAATGTCTCTTCTTTTGAATATGCTATCTAGGTTGGTCATAACTTTTCTTCCAAGGAGTAAGTGTCTCTTAATTTCATGGTGGCAATCACCATCTTCAGTCATTTTGGAGCCCCACAAAATAAAGTCTGACAGTGTTTCCACTGTTTCTCCTTCTATTTGCCATGAAGTGATGGGATCGGATGCCATGATCTTAGTTTTCTGAATGTTGAGCTTTAAGCCAACTTTTTCACTCTCCTCTTTCACTTTCATCAAGAGGCTTTTTAGTTCCTCTTCACTTTCTGCCATAAGGGTGGTGTCATCTGCATATCTGAGGTTATTGGTATTTCTCCTGGCAATCTTGATTCCAGCTTGTGTTTCTTCCAGTCCAGCGTTTCTCATGATGTACTCTGCATAGAAGTTAAATAAGCAGGGTGACAATTTACAGCCTTGACGTACTCCTTTTCCTATTTGGAACCAGTCTGTTGTTCCATGTCCAGTTCTAACTGTTGCTTCCTGGCTTGCATACAGATTTCTCAAGAGGCAGGTTAGGTGGTCTGGAATTCCCATCTTTTTCAGAATTTTCCACAGTTTATTGTGATCCACACAGACACTGAAACCATACTCACAGAAATCTAGTCAATCTAATCAAACTAGGACCACAGCCTTGTCTAACTCAATGAAACTAAGCCATGCCCGTGGGGCGGGTCATGGTGGAGAGGTCTGACAGAATGTGGTCCACTGGAGAAGGGAATGGCAAACCACTTCAGCATTTTTGCCTTGAGAACCCCATGAACAGTAGGAAAAGGCAAAATAATAAGTTACTGAAAGAGGTACTCCCCAGGTCAGTACGTGCTCAATATGCTACTGGAGGTCAGTGGAGAAATAAATCCAGAAAGAATGAAGGGGTGGAGCCAAAGCAAAAACAATACCCAGCTGTGGATGTGACTGGTGATAGAAGCAAGGTCTGATGCTGTAAACAGCAATATTGCATAGGAACCTAGAATGTCACGTCCATGAATCAAGGCAAATTGGAAGTGGTCACACAGGAGATGGCAAGAGTGAACATCGACATTCTAGGAATCAATGAACTAAAATGGACTGGAATGGGTGAATTTAACTCAGATGACCATTATATCTACTACTGTGGGCAGGAATCCCTCAGAAGAAATTAAGTAGCCATCATGGTCAACAGAAGAGTCTGAAATGCAGTACTTAGATGCAATCTCAAAAATGACAGAATGATCTCTGTTCGTTTCCAAGGCAAACCATTCAATATCACAGTAATCCAAGTCTATGCCTCAACCAGTAATGCTGAAGAAGCTGAAGTTGAACAGTTCTATGAAGACCTACAAGACCTTGTATAACTAACACCCCAAAAAGAGGTCCTTTTCATTAAGGGGACTGGAATGCAAAGGTAGGAAGTCAAGAAACACCTGGAGTAACAGGCAAATTTGGCCTTGGAATATGAAATGAAGCAGGGCAAAGACTAATAGAGTTTTGCCAAGATAATGCACTGGTCACAGCAAACACCCTCTTCCAACAACACAAGAGAGGACTCTACACATGAACATCACAAGATGGTCAACACTGAAATCAGATTGATTATATTCTCTGCAGCAAAAGATGGAGAAGCTCTATACAGTCAACAACAACAACAACAACAAAAAAAAACCAACACAACACCTGGAGCTAACCTAATCTAAAATTCAATATTTCCAAAACTTGCCAGTCTTAAAACACACACACACACACACACACACACACACACACACACACACACGCATACACACAGCAACCTTGTGGAAGACAGATTCTTAGATGAGATTCAAGTCAGGACAATCAAAATTTCCAGTGGAGGCACCTATAAACCTTAATGTTTTATAAACACCACAGTCAATTTTATGATCAGAGAAGTGTATACTACTTAAATGGATCAGATATTAATTTACATTATATTTGCCTGTTTGCATGTTTCCTGCCTCTAGCTTGCAGTGTTCCTTCGATATGAACCTTATTCAAGATGGATTTTTTAGTTTATTGTCCAGAAATGCAATTTTCAGGAATTGTTTGCTGAATGAATGAGTTAATGAAAGAATACTCAGAATGAAATAATAAACAGGCCTCTCATAATCCAGGAAGCTCTTTCCAAGTCACCATGAGTACAAACTCCAGATGTCTTATTGCTGATTTCTAGCTGGTATTATGTGTTCTGTTTTCATTTTGTTTTTAAACTTTGTCTAAGACCAGCAGAGACCCCTCTTCTTAGAGAACTGACATCAATTCTGTAGCATCTGATCAAAGTCAAATTAGGTTGGAGAAATTATGACTGTAGACAAATATATACCCAAACAGCATTCAACATAAATATAGACTTGAATTTATTGAAATTCATACTAGGTGAAATATACTGGAAAATATGTAAAGATCTTTCTTGTAAAAGTTCTAAATGATAATGGAGAAGAGAAATAGTAATAAATAGAATAACAGAGAAAAGTTAAAGAGATTAAAATATATCCATGAGTACTGGGATTTCTGTCATCACAATCGATTTCAACTTACAAGATGTATCTCTTTTCCTTGCATAATAAAGTCCAGTCCTCCTCACGACATGTAAGGCCCTCCAAATCTGGTCCAATCAACTCTGACAGTTTCATTTTATTTTGTTTTACCCCTCATCCATAGGCCCACTCATAAGAGACACTTCTCTCACTTCTTTTTCTTTCTCTCCCTCATGGTCTGTTGCATCATTGAGAAACAAACCCAGATATTAAGGAAGTAATAAATAGTGTTCAATGATAAATCATGCAACAGGGAAGAAGATCCAGTATAAACTGAACTCAGCTTTGATGTCAGGTGTAGTAAAGGAAAGGTGATGAAGGGCATTGAGGGCAGTTTGCTTTCTGTGACCATATCATCTGTGTTTGCTAATCAGCACTTATCTGGAGGTGGAAAAACAAACTTCTTGATGACCAGAGGCAGTTATACAATTTGGAACAAGGCTCCCAACATGCTAGGCTCTTACACTCCCAGGAGGACTGAGGGATTAGAACTACCTCCTTGATTGCATTTTGAAGAATCTGCTCCCAGGTCCTTGAGGAGACAGTTCAGACTCATAGAAGATTCAGATACAAAAGGGCAGACAAATGATTTAAAGGAAGTTAGGTTCAGGGCTTTACAATCATATCATCAAGTTTCAGCTGGAATAAGCAATAGGTTCTCCTGGCACCATTGAGCTTTCTTAGACAAGCATTTTAAGGAGTCTGGGGGCATCTTGGGGACACAGATTTAAAATGCTAGAGTCTATGTTAGTGTTTTATCAAATCTCTTATAAAGAGGTTTTCATGCTTAGTCACTCAGTTGTGTCTGGCTCTTTGTGACTTCCTGGACTGTAGCCTGCCAGGCTCCTCTCCAGGCAAGAATGCTGGAGTGGGTAGCCATTCTCTTCTCCAGTGAAAATTTCTGACCCAGGAGTCCAGTCCAGGTCTTCTGAATTTCAGGAGGATTTTTTACTATCTGAGACACCAGGGAAGATAGGCAAATTAATCACCTGTGTGCAAACAAATGGGCTTCCCTGGTGGCTCAAATGGTAAAGAATCTGCATGCAATGCAGGAGAGCTGGGTTCAATCCCTTGGTTTGCGAAGATCCCTTGGAGAAGGGAACAGCTACCCATTCCAGTACTCTTGCCTGAAGAATCCCATGGACAGAGGAGCCTGGCAGGCTATAGTCCACAGGGTTGCAAACAGTTGAACATGACTCTAATCTCATTTTCTCCTAGAAAGCTAATATAAAAATAAAATGATAATGATATAAAAAATCAACCTTATATTCAAGATGGACAGTGAAGGCAGAAAAGAAATGCCTTTGTCCAGGCAGTGAAAATAGCATGTACCAAGAAACAATAGTAATAAAGGGTCTGGAAAATTCCAGAAAAGCAAGAGGATGGCCATTATTGCTAACAAGTTAGCATCTTCATTCTTCAGCATGACAGGCAAAGACTCATCTATTTGTCAACTCTTTGACTTCCTCCAGCAAAGGCCCCTAATACTACCATGATCTCCATATTACCAACTCCTTTTCTAGGATATTTGAAGATACGTAAGCCAGAGTGATCAACAGGCTATCCTGGCAAACAGAGGAGGCAGAGGGGATCCCTGCGGGCAGGAAGCAGGTGCCTGGGGAGACAGACATTTCAGTTATCTATTGCTGTACAACAAACTACCCAAAGTGACCTCAAAGAGCAATGCTTCTCTTAAAGCTCATGCTTTTGGGGGTCAGGAACTCAAACAGGGTTCAGCAGGGCTAGTCTTCCACTTCATGTGGCATCAGTTGGGTCATTCTGTGATTTTTAAGGGGGGCTTCACTGTCATTTCTGTCTTAGAAGGGACAATTGGAAGTCAGGCTTAGCTGTGCCATCTCCCCCTCTGTGTACTCTATGTACAGTTCTTCCACACACTCCACTCTCTCTAGCAGGAGAGCTGGGGGACTCAGGGCTCCCAGAGTCAAGGCAAAAGTTGCCAGTCCTCCCAAAGACTAGATTCAGAACCTGGAACAATGCAAAGCATCACTTCCTCTGTGCTCTATTGGTCAAAACAGCCACTGGCCCGCCCAGGATCAAGGGTAGAGAAATAGATCCTACCTTGTGGTAAAAGGAGGGACAAGTAATGTGTAGCCATCTTTAATCTACTGTCACAGACTTATATAGACATTATTTATTCATCCAGAATCTTTCATGTCATAAGAAGGAAAACAGGATATAGTTCTTATAGTTATAACTATATATAGCATTGTTATAGTTATATTTAAATTATCAAAAAAGTAAAAATACCAATGTGACAAAAGTGAAAACAAATAGGATGTCCTCTAATGTCTACAGAGTATATGAAATATCTTTGTATTCATAGGTAGTGGTGTTAATTGCTATTATTAAACACTTTCTATGCGCAGCAATTTTTCTTTGCATCACCTTATATAATTCACACAACAACCATTTTGAGAGAAGCATCTTATCATCATTTTGCAAGTGAGAAAACTGATGTTCAGAAACACACATTGTGTTGTCTCAGGGCACATAGTTAGAATGCTGGTGTTGAAATTCTCTGATATCAAAGTCCATGGTCCTTCTATGGAGTCACGTTGCCATCTATTTGCCCCATAAAGTTCCATGAGCTCTGTTCTGGCAAGAACAGAAGTCAATATTCCCATTTCACAAAAAATAAAATGACCTGGGGTTAAGGGAAGCAGCTTTTCAACATTGCACAGCTGAAAAGTAAAGACACAGGAACTCATACCTATGCATTTTTTTTAACTCCAGAATTTTTAGGGGTTACACACACCATTTCTTTACAATAATTTCAACCATGTTAAAAAACATCCAAACTGTATGTATCCTTTTATCATTTTTATGCTTATGACTGTGCACTAATGGAAAATGTAAATTCTTTGCAATTTACAGTGGATTTTCCATTAGTGGCCATGTTCCCGTAGTTTCTTTATCTCTGTTTGTCTTAAACATTTATTACTAATTTGACACCAGTGATGTTCTAATTAAAGTTCACTCTCCAACATGAAATATAGTACTATATAACGTAGCAAGAACATTTCCTTTCCATTTAGATTGCTTGATATTTCTTGAGTGGTTTACAATAAATGTTGAAAGTAATTTCGTTTATTTGTTTAGGAAGTCATCATTCCCATCATTCTTACTCCATACTATCACCCTACATTTTTCCAACTAATTCTTGTGTTTCATCAAAAGCTCTTTTATGCAATGAGTTTTTGTTTAGGCACTATTGTTAATTAAAGTATCTAAATTGCTAAATTGCCTGACAGAAGATAGATTTTTCCAAGCATGACTTATACTTTTTAGAAGAAAGATTATAAAAACTTTCATATTTAAGAAAAAAAAAAGCACTGGATTGAAGATAAAATAAAGTCACTCTAAACCCTTTTACCATAAGTAGAATCTGCTGCTGCTAAGTTGCTTCATTTGTGTCCGACTCTGTACGACCCCATAGACGGCAGCCCGCCAGGCTCCGCCGTCCCTGGGATTCTCCAGGCAAGAACACTGGAGTGGGTTGCATTTCCTTCTCCAATGCCTGAAAGTGAAAAGTGAAAGTGAAGTCA
Source organism: Capra hircus (assembly GCF_001704415.2). Taxonomy (NCBI): domain Eukaryota; kingdom Metazoa; phylum Chordata; class Mammalia; order Artiodactyla; family Bovidae; genus Capra; species Capra hircus. Next base: position 107,592,665 of record NC_030813.1, read on the forward strand.
CTGAGTCGTGTCCACTTCTCAGCGACCCCTTGGACTGCAGCCTACCAGGCTCCTCCATCCATGGGATTTTCCAGGCAAGAGCACAGGAGTGGGTGCCATTGCCCTTAAAGCTTTATTTACCAAGCATGCCCTATTAGTTCTGTTTCCTAAATATATGCTACCAGTGTCTTTTTTCCACCCTTGAACTCTCCTTCCTCCACTCTAGGCTATTGATTGGTTGTAAAAAAAAAAAAAAACCTGCATTTTTACCACCCATCATCCCTGGAACTTTTTATACTTTTGTAGCCATATTTTACATCATTTTATTTTGTGTATCCCTTCACAGCTAATTCCTAGGTGGTACAGGTAAAGAACTGCCTGCAAATTCTGATTAGATATGAGACGGGTTTGATCCCTGGGTTGGAAAGATACCCTGGAGGTGGGCATGACAATGCATTCCACTTGTTTTTGCCGGGGAAATCCCAGGCTACAGTCCACAGGTCACAGCGTCAGACACAACTGAGTGACTGAGCATGCATCACTTAACAACCTATTAGAGTTGTTGTTGATTTTGCTACTTTGGTCTTTTAAGCTTCATATTAGCTTTCTTTTAAAAATTAATTTATTTTTAATTGAATTTTAATTTAATTTTTTTACAGAATTTTGTTGTTTTCTGTCAAATATTACCATGAAATAACATACTAGATTTTTAAGTGAATGATCCAGGGCCTTTATCTACCTTTACCAGAGAGATTTTTCCTTCATATATTTTGTTATTTCTAATTATGGCCTTTACTTTTCCACTTAAACAAGACACTTTCACATTTCTAATAAGGATAAATTTAATGGTGATGATGTCTCTTTGTTTTTGCTTGTCTGGGAAACTCTTTCTCTCTCCTTCAATTCTGAATGATAACCAAGCCAAACAAAGTATTCTAGGCTATAAGTTTTTGTTTTTGTTTTCCTTTCAGGACTTTAAATATATCCTGCTAGTCCTCTCTGGCCTGTAAAATTTATGCTGAAAAATCAGTGGAGAATCTAATCAAGTTTCTTTGTGTGTGGCTGGTTGTTTTTCTCTTGCTGATTTTAAGACTCTTTATTTTTAACCCTTCTGTTTTAATTATAATATTTCTAGATATGGAACTCCTTCAGTTCAGTTCAGTTCAGTCGCTCAGTTGTTTCAGACTCTTTGCGAACCCATGATTCGCAGCACGCCAGGCCTCCCTGTCCATCACTATCTCCCGGAGTTCACTCAGACTCATGTCCATCGAGTCAGTGATGCCATCCAGCCATCTCATCCTCCGTCGTCCCCTTCTCATCCTGCCCCCAATCTCTCCCAGCATCAGAGTCTTTTCCAATGAGTCAACTCTTTGCATGAGGTGGCCAAAGTACTGGAGCTTCAGCTTTAGCATCATTCCTTCGAAAGAAATCCCAGGGTTGATCTCCTTCAGAATCGACTGATTGGATCTCTTTGCAGTCCAAGGGACCCTCAAGAGTCTTCTCCAACACCACAGATCAAACGCATCAATTCTTCAGCGCTCAGCCTTCTTCGCAGTCCAACTCTCACATCCATACATGACCACTGGAAAAACCATAGCCTTGACTAGACGGACCTTAGTCGGCAAAGTAATGTCTCTGCTTTTGAATATGCTATCTAGGTTGCTCATTACTTTTCTTCCCAGGAGTAACCATCTTTTAATTTCATGGCTGCAGTCACCATCTGCAGTGATTTTGGAGCCCAAAAAATAAAGTCTGACACAGTTTCCACTGTTTCCCCATCTATTTCCCATGAAGTGATGGGACCGGATGCCATGATCTTCGTTTTCTGAATGTTGAGCTTTAAGCCAACTTTTTCACTCTCCTCTTTCACTTTCATCAAGAGGCTTTTGAGGTCCACTTCACTTTCTGCCACAAGGGTAGTGTCATCTGCATATCTGAGGTTATTGATCTTTCTCCCAGCAATCTTGATTCCAGCTTGTGTTTCTTCCAGTTCAGCGTTTCTCATGATGTACTCTGCATAGAAGTTAAATAAGCAGGGTGACAATATACAGCCTTGATGTACTCCTTTTCCTATTTGGAACCAGTCTGTTGTTCCATGTCCAGTTCTAACTGTTGCTTCCTGACCTGCATACAGATTCCTCAAGAGGCAAGTCAGGTGGTCTGGTATTCCCATCTCTTTCAGAATTTTCCACAGTTTATTGTGATCCATACAGTCAAAGGCTTTGGCAGAGTCAATAATGCAGAAGTAGATGTTTTTCTGGAACTCTCTTGCTTTTTCCATGATTCAGCGGATGTTGGCAATTTGATCTCTGGTTCCTCTGCCTTTTCTAAAACAGCTTGAACATCAGGGAGTTCACGGTTCATGTATTGCTGAAGCCTGGCTTGGAGAATTTTGAGCATTACTTTACTAGCATGTGAGATGAGCGCAACTGTGAGGTAGTTTGAGCATTCTTTTGCATTGCCTTTCTTTGGAATTCCTTAGACTCATCTTATTTGACACTCTCCATTATTTCTCTTCCTGGATGTATGCTTCCTTCCCCAAGTAAGGAGAGTTTTCAACTATATTTCTTCAAATAAGCTTTCTGTCCCTGTCTTCTCCTTCTGGCACCCTGATAATGAGAATAATAGTATGCTTGATGTTGTCTCGGAGTCCTTTAAACTCTCCTCACTAAAGAAATAAAAATGAAATAAATGATTCTTTTCACTGTTCCGATTAGATATTTTACCTCATCTATCTTCTAGATCATTTATCCATTTTCTGTACCATCTAATCTGTCATTCACTCCTTCCAGTGTACTTATTTCCAGTAATTTTATTTCTTAGCTCTGTTTTTTTTTTTTTTTCCTCCTTATATTTTCTAAGAGTCTGTTGAATTTCTCACTGAGTTCCTGCATTCTTCTCTAAAGTTCAGTGCATACTTGCTTGGAACATTTTCTTTGAACTCTTTGTCAGCTAAATCACTCATTTCTGTTTCATTAGGTTGCCTCCCTACCCCGGAGTTTTATTTTATTTCTTCTGGAACATATTCCTCTATCTCCTCATTTTGTCTTTCAATTTTTGTTCCTAAGAATTAGGCAAAACAGCTGCCTCTCCTGGTCCTGAAGGAGTGGCCTTGTAGAATGCCTGCAGCTGGTGGTATTGGGAGTGCTATACCCAAGCTGAGTTTGCAAGGTGGCTGAGGCTGGAGTGGGTGTGTGCCAGGGGCAGTGCCAGGGGACTCAAAACAATGGTGCTCGCTGATGCCTCCAATACTGCAGAGGGCTCCAGCAGTTTCCTGTCCATTCGGCAGAAGCTCTTGGGTTAGTAAACAGATTTCCTTAGCATATAGTCTATGCACCCTTTCAGTTGCTATTCACTGTACTCCAAAAAGGGTAAGTCTGCATTGGACCCCTCGACAATATCACTCACTACTGCATTAGGGGTGGAATTCCCATGAATATCATGTCTCTGCCTTTCCTACTGGTTTCTATGTGATCCTTCTTTGTGCAGCAGTCACTCAGCCCACTGGCACTACTCTAGGGACTTCACTGGTGGCCCAGTGGCTAAGACTCTGCACTCCCAATGTGGGGTGCCTGGGTTCAATCCCTAGTTAGGAAACTAGATCCCACATGCTGCAACTAAAGATCCCACATGCCGCAACGAATGTCTAAGATCCCGAGTGCCACAGCAAAGACCCAGCACAGCCAAGTAAATAAATAAATATGAAAACAAAACAAACAAAAAACGCTGCTGTGTATATTTGCATGTTGTCTCAATGTGTCCATGAGAGGACTTCACATAAGGATCTTTCTACATCATCACCTTCTCTTCTCCTTTGCTCTTAATAGAAAAGGAAAAATGACTGAATTAAGGAGGAATTTCTTTTCTAGGAGGCAAAATAAGAACACCTCTTTAATTCTTTTATGAAAAATCCATAGAGCACTTAAAATATTTTATATTAAATATTTCAGTTACATTGGAAAGGCTCATAATTCCCAGTGAAAAGTCCTGCAATTAAAATATTTAAATGAAGAAAAAAGGTATCATTTTCCACTACTGAAATTTAAAGTTAGTTAATTTTTGATTATATAATGTTACCTTGAACTCCCACAAAGACTTACCCTACATTTAAAATATTGTTTTGTACTAAAGATTCTTTTATTCCTAGCTCTCAAATTATAAATAATATATAAGCATTGTTGAAAGTGGTAAAATAAAAAAAAATGAGTCATTCTTTTTTAATAGTTTGCATGAATAATTATTGGACCAGTGGTTCACTGTATACAACCTGCAATTAAATATATTCATTAATTCAATAAAATGGTTATATTTTATATTTGAAAGCCAAATATTAAAGCAATATTATAGCTCCTAATAGAAAATATTCTTCAGTTTTATATATATTTTTTAAATTTTCAAAAATAATTGATTCCTTAGTCCAATAAAAGTACCCTGAATTATTAAATAAATAAAAACATTTAACTCTTTTATGAACTACAATCAGTTAACAAAATCATAATCCTCACATAGTCAAATGTTTAAGTACAAGCAAATACATTTCAGATTTTATCTCAGAAACACATCTTATCAAAATGTTGATTTAGAATCCAAAGCTAGATAGTTTCAAAGCAAAAGGCTTTGAAATCAGTTTCATAACTAATTTATGTTAATTGATATCAATTACTTTTCAAACTTTTTAGGGTATGCTGTTGGCCTTAGAAGTCACCATATGCTTGTTCTCACAGACCCAGGCATGGGATGAATGTGCGCTCAAAGAAACTCTTTCTTAAGTGAAGAGTTAACAATGTTGTGCTGGTGAGCCTGTCTACTCAAAATGTGGCCTCTAAGACAACAGCAGGAGGCCCATTTGAGACACAGGCACAAAGGGAGAGTTCAGACGCTCCAGTCCTACTGAACCAGAATCTGCATTTTGAATGGAGTCCCATTGTTTGGAATGTGCAACACTGGAGAAGCGTGCTGAAGCATAGGGCCTTACTTACTGCGAATCTGGATTCATTCTGCCTATTCCAAATCATGGGCTTCCTTTGTGGTTCAGATGATAATCTGCCTACAATGCAGGAAACCTGGGTTCAATCCCTGGTTGGGAAGATCCCCTGGAGAAGGAAATGGAAACCCACTCCAGGACTCTTGCCTGGAAAATTCCATGGACAGAGGAGTGGAACGAGCTACAGTCCATGGCATCACAAAGAGTCGGATACGACTGTGTGACTAACTTTCATTTTCACTTTGCATATGAAACCATGGTCCACCACTTTGAAATGCCTTATAAAGTGCAAATGATGTATAAATATGAATTACTACTATTACCCAGGGTGAAGAGAAGTCATTTTATTGCTATGTCACAAGGCTGCCTTTGGTCTAGCAGAGAGGCCTCTTGACTTTGAATCAGAAGACGTGAACTTAATTATTAGCTTTGTAACGTCCCACCTGTTTTATCTCAGTTGTGCTATTAAATTTCCCTGACTTTCATGTTCCCAGTCTGTATAACTGGAATAATGACATTGCAGGGCTAATGTGAGAATCTACTGAGGCAATAATATGAGATTACTCTGTAAGCTTTACAGTTCTGAACATGAATGCAGTCATTGTGGTTTGGGACACAGGGGACATGGGTTCATTCTACTAAAGGAGGTGGTGACTCTGCACAGGTGTGTTGGCATTACAGCAGGATCTCCAAGGGAATTGAGTGTTGTCAAGAGGAGAACCAGAAGGAAACACGTGTTGCTATACAGTGCTAAGAATGTAAAATATGAAATTAAGAAAAAATAAGAAAAAAAATTTGAATTTAGGTATTTTCAGTTGCCAAGTCATGTCTGACTCTTTGCAACCCATTGACTGCAGCACACCAGGCCTCTCTGTCCCTCACCATCTCCCAGAGTTTGCTCAAGATCATATTCAATGAATCAGTGATGCCATCCAACCATCTCATCCTCTGTTACCCCCTTCTCCTCCTGCCCTCAATCTTTCCCAGCATCAGGGTCTTTTCTAATGAGTCAACTGTTCCTATCAGGTGGCCAACGTATTAGAGCTTCAGCTTCAGTATCAGTTCTTCCAAGGAGTATTCAGGGTTGATTTCATTTAAGATTGATTGGTTTGCTCTCCCTGAAGTCCAGGGGATTCTCAGGAGTCTTCTCCAGCAACACAGTCTGAAAGTGCCAATTCTTTGGTGCTTTGCCTTCTCTGCTGTCCAGTTCTCATATCTGTTGAATTTGGATAGACAGTAGATATTCCTCCAGTGATAACGCTGGATGTATTCTATATTTCATAACACATGTCTCTATGGAAAAGTATGTGTGTGTATCTGTTTGTGTCTGTGCGTGTGTGCATGAGTGTGTCTGTGTTATAGCATAGTGAATGCAAACTCCAACTATGGAGATAAATTGTTTAAATTCAAATTCTAGCTCTACCATTTATTAGCATGTAACTGTGGGCTGTTAACTTATCTTTTCTGTGTCTTAGTTTTCTTACCTTAAACCTTATATAATAAATAATATTTACTTATAGAGTTGTGGAAAGCATATGAGTTTATACACACAAAATGCTTTTAATACTGTCTGACAGGGACCCTGGTGGGCCAGTGATTTAGACTCCATATTGCCAATGCAGGAGGCAAAGGGTTCAACCCTGGTCAGGGAACTAAGATCCTACATCCCATATGATGTGATTAAAAAAAAAGACAGCACTATTGAGAAAACAGTATCTGACTACAACCAGCTTAGGGGCTTCCCTAGTGGCTCAGTGGTGAAGAATCTCCCTGCAATGTAGGCGACATGGGTTTGATTCCTGGTTTGGGGAAGATCCCCTGAAGAAGGAAATTGGAACCCATTCCAGGATTCCTTCCTCAGAAATCTCATGAACAGAAGAGATTGTCACGCTGCAGTACACATGTTCACAGATTCAGACCTGAATTTAGTGACTAAACAACAAGAGCAACATGAACAGGGTAAACCCAAAGGGAATCCAGCTATTATTACAATAACTATGATATTATTACTGCAATCTTTGCTATTATTATTGTGAATTTACTGCTCTGTAGAAACTCCTTTGCTCAGTGTGAGGATTTCAGATTCAGAACCATCAAAAGTAACAGCTTAAGTCCAGCTAAATTGATGTAGCATTTTTGTTCTCCATAACTTGACACCCCCAGGGCCAGATGTTAGCCAAGTTACTCTAGCCCACTGCAGCCTCCTGGGCACCCCTCATGATACATGTGCCTAAATTCCATGAGAATTACTGCTGCTAACTTTCTTCTCCGGCTCTGCCAAGTCCTTATAAAGTGTATTTGTCTAGTTTTCTTTGATGTACTTCTGTCAGTTTAGTGTATACACTTCCATGCAATGTTACAAGGGAAAGGAAGCCGGGGTGGGGTGGGCAGTTTATTCTGCCCATTCACTTTACAGTTGGTGAATCAGAAGACCAGAGAGAGAGAGAAAGAGCCTTGTCCGAGGTCACAGAGCTAATTAATGGGAGGGATAAATACACTATACTGATTTGCTCAGTCCCAAACCAACACTCTTTTCTACCCCCTTGTCTTGCTTCTGAATTATCATGTGGGCAATAACAATTAAGCATGCCATAACACTAGAGAAGAGTCAGATTTACATCATTGTGGTTTTTTATCTCTGCCTTGGCAAACACAGTTCTGTTACAAATGTTGGTTTTAAAACCTAGTTTTAACGGTCAGAGTGTGTGGATAGAGAGGATAATGGTACACACATTAATAATGATAATGGTAGAACTGACTATTATATGGTACCTTAGAGTTCACAAAGGATTGTACATGTATTGATTCTATTGTTTTCTCTTCAGCATAAATAAAAACAAATTTTGGCAGGGAAGCAGGATTCTGGCATACTCCTGTTATCAATGTTGTACAGACCTTTCCTGTTCTTCATGCTCAAGTCATAGCATTTCACCTACATGAAGCTTGTGCTTCTGTCATTGACTTAGCCAAACAGTTTTTACCTTCAGTTTCATAGCCTCCTTTTAACTAGATTGCTATATAATCCTCACCAGTGGGGGATGGTGTGTGTATTTCTGTGTGTGTGTGTGTGTGTGTGTGTTGATTTTTCCAACCACTAGGAGCTCCTGTGGAACAAATATCTTGTCTCAGAAATTAGCAGAGTAACATGATACTAAGCAAATAAAGCACTTGTATGCAAATAAATGAGTTTCCGGGGTGTCTCAGTGTTAAAAATTCTGCCTACCAATGTAGGAGATTTGGGTTTGGTCCCTGGGTCAGGAAAATCCTCTGGAGAAGCCAATGACAACCCACTCCCATATTCTTGCCTGGAAAACCCCATGTCAGAGGAGCCTTGTGGGCTACAGTCCAGGGGCTGCAAAGAGTTGGACATGACTTAGCGACTGAACAACTGCAACAAAGCAAATAAATGCCTATAAATTCGTGGATAGGATAAAGCTCATATAGAATACCTAAGGAGGAAGTTACTATAATGTTGAGAGCCCCCTGGCACTTACAGTTTTGGGTGGTTATCAGAGAGAAATCAGGGAGGAACAGAAAGTCATGGATATAGTACATCAAATTCACTCTATTGTGAAGGAAAAAAAAAGGAAATTCAGATAAAAGGTTGATTAATGATTTATATGTATGTGGTACATTAAGAAACCAGGAACATCTCTGCTTAATGGGTTGTTTTGGGGTTGTAGTATATGCATGTTGATGGCAAGTGAGGCATCTAATTATTAATGTGTTCAAAATATAACTTTTGACTTCCTTCATCAGCCTGTCTTCCAAAATTGTCCTTCTTTTAGTCTCAGTAAAGGAATGACTTAAGTATCCTTAAGACTTGATTGATCCAGCCAAAACCTAGAAGTGACTGCTGCATGATTTTTTTTTCCCTTAATCATGACATGATTTCAAAGACCACCATTTACATTTAGAAAATTCACCTGAAATCTGTTCCCTGCTCTCTGTCTCCACTATCCTAGCTCAAACTGTTGACTACCACAATTCTTTTCAAATTAGTGTCATCATTTCATCTTCATCCCTTAAATCTGATCTTTAACTCTTTATATGTGTTTATACCAGTAAAATACCCTTTTACAGCTCTATGAATTTTGGAAAATGCATACAAAATAGTTTCATTGTCCTCCAAAACTCCCTGTAATTTCTCCTTTCTAGTAAATCCTAAGCCCTATTCAGTTTCACTGATTTGCTTTCTGTTCCTCTAAGTTCACATTTTCTGTGCTGTGCTTAGTCGCTCAGTCATGTCCAACTCTGCAACCCCATGCACTATTCAGTCCATGTAATTCTCCAGGCCAGAATGCTGGAGTGGGTACCCTTTCCCTTCTCCAGGGATCTTCCCAACATGGGAATTGAACCCAGGTCTCCCACATTGCAGGTGGATTCTTTACCATCTGAGCTTCCAGGGAAGCCCTAACAGTTTCTAGGACACCTTATTTTGCTGTTGTTGTTCTGTGACCCCATGGACTTCAGCACTCCAGGCTCCTCTGTCCTCCACTATCTCCTAGAGTTTGCTCGGATTCGTGTCCATTGAGTCAGTGATGCTATCTAACCATCTCATCCTCTGCTGCTTTCTTCTCCTTTTTTCTTTCTATCTTTCCCAGAACACCTTATGCCTGGCTGCCATGCTATGTCACTTCAGTTGTGTCTGATTCGTTGTGACCCTATGGACTATAGCCTGCCAGGCTCCTCTGTCCATGGGGATTCTCCAGGCAAGAATATTGGAGTGGGTTGCCTTGCCTTCCTCCTGGGGATCTTCCCAACCCAGGGATCAAACCTGCGTCTCTTACATCTCCTGCTTTGGCAGGGGGTTCTTCACCACTAGTGCCACCTGGGAAACCCTGGACACCCTATAAGGAGCATCATATTCTCTCACTTAGGAAAATGTGTTTGAGATTCATCCATATTGTTGTGTGAGGTTTGCTCTTTTTGTTGCTGAGTTGTATTCCATTGTAGAGATATATTGCAGTTTGTTGACTCATTCACAAGGTGCAAGACATTTGGGTTGCTTCTAGTTTGGGATGATTATGAGTAAAGTTACTATATATGATCACATACAGGTTTTTGTGTGAACATAGCTTTCAGCTTGTCTTTGTTGATTTTCTAGACATCAGATTGCTTGATCATATGGCATGTATACATGTGACTTTATGAAAAACTGACACATTGCTTTCCAGAGTGGATTTAACATTTTTCATGTTTATGAGTAACTGAACAACAACAACACAGAGTAATGTAAGAGAAAGCTCCAGTTACTATGCAACTTAACCAGCAAATGAATATTTGGAGATTATATGTATGATAATAGTAGTTGTTATTAAGCCGCTAAGTTGTGTCCAACACTCTGCAAACCCATGGACTGCAGCACATTGGGCTTTCTGTCCTTCACTATCTTCTGGAGTTTGTTCAAACCTATGCCCATTGAGCCAGTGATGCCATCCAACCATCTCATCCTCTGCTGTCCCCTGCTCCTCCTGCCTTCAGTTTTTCCCAGCATCAGAATCTTCTCCAATGAGTTGGCTCTTCATGTTAAGTGCACAAAGTATTGGAGCTTCAGCCTCAGCATCAGTCCTTCCAATGAACATTCAGGGTTAAGTTTCTTTAAGATTGACTGGTTTGATCTCTTTGCAGTCCAAGGGACTCTCAAGAGTTTTCTACACCACAGTTTGAAAGCCTCAGTTCTTTGGTGTTCGGCCCTCTTCATGGTTCACCTCTCGCATCCATTCATGACCACTGGAAAAGCCATAGCTTCAACCACACAGACCCAGTATGAATTGATATTATGTTATATAAGAGCATATTTTATAATAGTATATATATTATATACTGTTGAACATTTTTTCATGTACTTATTAATATTTGCCACCTGTATATGATTTTGGTGAAAATCTGTTATATATTCTTCATTGGATATGAGTTTTGCAAATATTATATCCCAGTGTATGTCTAGTCGTTTATTCTCTTAGCTGGATCTTTCAAAGAGAAAACATTCTAAAATTTAAGTTAAATATATCTCTTTTTTTCCCTAGATCTGATCCCCATGTTATATCAAAGCTATTTTCACTTAGAGCAAGATCAGAAAGTTTTGTAGTTTTAGGTTTTATATTCAAATCCATAACCAATTTTGAGTTACATATTTGTAAAACATAAAAGATATGGGTCAAAGTATTTTTTGCTGTTGTTATTTTTTTCTTTTCAGATGGATGCATATATATTTTTGTAATACTTCAGGCACTGCGTGTTAGAAAGCATGCTTTTTTTTTTTTTCTGTTGAACTAGCTCTTCATTTTTGACCAAAAATATCATATATGTGGAGCCTATTTCTGGACTCTACTTCATTGGTCTATTTATTTATCCTTTCCTAGATGTCAGACTGTCTTGAATATTGTGTCTTAATAATAAGTATTGAAATCAGGGAGTATTAGTCCTTTAACTTTCTTAATTTTCAAAATCATTTTGATTATTTCAAGCCTTGGACTTCCCATAACTTTATAATAGCTCATTGATAACTTCCAAAAAATCCAGTTGGTATTTAAATTGAGCTTTTCATTAAACCTATAGGTCAGCTTGTGGAAAGATGATATCTTAATGTTGCATCTTCTAATTCATGAACACAATATATCTAAGTCTACATTAATCCATTTTGCCAATGTATTATAATTTTCAATGCACATACTTTGGACACATGTTGTTAGTTTTATCTAAATACTTCATGGTTTTTGATGCTATTTTTAAAATTCCAATTTCTAATATATTTTTCATTTATAAATATAAAATTGATTTCTATATTGACAATATGCTACAAATTTGTTAAATATTTTCAGCTTGAGAATTTTTTAATGGAGTCTTTGAGCTTTTTTTTTTTTTTCAAGAAATAATAAGTAGAGAGAATTTATTTCTTTTTTCCAATTCATATCTTATCTATTTGTATATTTATCTATCAGCCAGCTATTCATCCGATTATCTAATTATTTAGTTATTAGCTTTTATGCAGTCTCAGATCTCCAGTTTGATAATGAATGAGAATGTTAGGAAAAAATATCTTTTCTTGATCTCAATCTTATGAAAGGAGTATTTTCTTTCACCATTGCCTATAAAGTTATTAATGTTCCCTTTTCCTTTTTTTTTTTTTGCTAAGAATTTTCAATATAGATGTGGAATTTTGTCAAATGCTTTCTTTTTACTTATTGATTTGATCTTTTTTATTTATCTGTTAATTTGGTGAATTATATTGCTTGATTTCCAAATGGTGAATCTACTCTTTCTTCTTAACATTAACTGATCATGTTGCTTTACTTTTTATGATTTTTATCATTTCTGTTATTGATTTGCTAATACTCTGCTCACTGTTTTTACATCTACATTTATAAGAAGTATTGATATGTACTTTTCACGTTTGATTCTAGATATGTTTTATTTTCTGAAAGAGTTGTATAGTATAGGTGGTATTTCTTTCTTAAATGTTTGGAAGGAACTATTGTTACAGCTGTCTAGGACTCAAGCTTTTTTCCTGAAAATTATTAAAATATGAATTAAAATCTGTTACTAGATATGAGATTATTCCTGTTTTCTCTTTTCAGTGAATTGTGTTTATGTCTTTGTAGAAATGAACTATTTAAAGAAAACATTTATAGCTATGAAGCTGTATGAAATTATTTCTAAATTTTTATCAATTTATTGAAATTTTCAAAGCAACAGCTTTGCTTTCATTGTAATTGTTTCAATTTCTCTGACTTCAATGTAACTGAATTTTTATTATCTTTATCATTTATCTTATTTTGTCTGGTTTTGATTTTAATTGGCTCATGTCTTTAGAATATATACATAATATTTATATTTTATTTTAGGGGAACTATAAGTACTAATTTAGAGTTTTATTTTTATTCTAATAGAAGTATATAATGCTATTAATATAAATTTTATCTGTACTTTAACAACATCTCACCTTATTTTTATTCAATCAAAATATATTACAAATTTAGTTTTAGTTCCTCTTTTTTAATATTTTAAAACTTTTTATTTTGTATTGGAGTATATTCAATTAATAATATTGTGATAGTTTCAGGTGAATGAATAAGCTTCTTGAGTTATGGAATTTTCAGAAGTATATTTAGTTTTCAAATATTTGTAGGTCTTTAAGGTATCTCTCTGCTAAACTGATTCCAATTTTAATTATTTTAAGATCGTAAGCTGTACTTTGAGAAGTATTTTAGCCTCTAAATTGCTGAGCTTTATTTTATGGCCAAGAAAATGTCCTACCTATCTTGACAAATGTTCTATGTGCACTTAAAAAAGAATGTATCCTGCTGCTGTTGCGTGGAGTACTCTATAAATATCAAATAGATTATATCTGCTATTAGTGTTATGCAGGTGTTCTAAGTCCTTACTGATTTTCTGTCTACTTTTTCTATAGATCATCAAACTGCAATGTTGAAGTCTTCAAGTAAAATTATTGGATTTGCTTATATCTACTTCAGTTCTCGGAGAAGGGAATGGCAATGGCAATCAACTCCAGTACTCTTGCCTGGAAAATCAGAGTTTATGTCTAACTCTTTTTAGGTGCATACACATTTACAAGTTTTAAGTCTTCTTAGTTTTAAAACTAACTGTCATATCATTATGTTTTTTTTTTTTTTTCCTTGCCTGATATTTTTTCTGGTACTGAGTTTGCTTTCTCTGATATTCATATTACCGTCAAGCTTTCTTTTAACTCATGCCTCTTTTAATGACATGCTCTCTATTGTTTTAAAAAATTCTATCTGTATCTTTAACGGAAATTTTTATACAGAAAACACATGGTTAGATCTTTCTTTTCTGTACAACCTGTGACTTTCAATCACTGTATTTGGACCATTAACATTTACTGTGATATTGAAATGATTGAACTTAGATCTGTTGTTTTATGGCTTTATGTTTTTCATTTTTGAGTTTTGCTGCTTTGTTCTCCTTTTCCTGTTCTCCTCTTAATAAGCTGAATTTATATCCTCTGGCATTTTTGCAATATCTTGTTTTAGTTGTTTCTCTATGGATTAAGCTTTTACTGTTAACAGAAAGCTATTATTTTATCATTTCAAGAACAGAAGAGGCCACTAATAGATGGAGAAATATACCATGTTCATGGATTGGAAGAATCAATATAGTGAAAATGAGTATACTACCCAAAGTAATTCACAAATTCAATGCAATCCCTATCAAGCTACCAGCCATATTTTTCACAGAACTAGAACAAATAATTTCAAGATTTGTATGGAATACAAAAAACCTCGAATAGCCAAAGCAATCTTGAGAAAGAAGAATGGAACTGGAGGAATCAACTTGCCTGACTTCAGGCTCTACTACAAAGCCACAGTCATCAAGACAGTATGGTACTGGCACAAAGACAGACATATAGATCAATGGAACAAAATAGAAAGCCCAGAGATAAATCCACACACATATGGACACCTTATCTTTGACAAAGGAGGCAAGAATATACAATGGAGAAAAGACAATCTCTTTAACAAGTGGTGCTGGGAAAACTGGTCAACCACTTGTAGAAGAATGAAACTAGATCACTTTCTAACACCGCACACAAAAATAAACTCAAAATGGATTAAAGATCTAAACATAAGACCAGAAACTATAAAACTCCTAGAGGAGAACATAGGCAAAACACTCTCCGACATAAATCACAGCAGGATCCTCTATGATCCACCTCCCAGAATTCTGGAAATAAAAGCAAAAATAAACAAATGGGATCTAATTAAAATTAAAAGCTTCTGCACAACAAAGGAAAATATAAGCAAGGTGAAAAGACAGCCTTCTGAATGGGAAAAAATAATAGCAAATGAAACAACTGACAAACAACTAATCTCAAAAATATACAAGCAACTTATGCAGCTCAATTCCAGAAAAATAAATGACCCAATCAAAAAATGGGCCAAATAACTAAATAGACATTTCTCCAAAGAAGACATATGGATGGCTAACAAACACATGAAAAGATGCTCAACATCACTCATTATCAGAGAAATGCAAATCAAAACCACAATGAGGTACCACTTCACACCAGTCAGAACGGCTGCAATCCAAAAATCTGCAAGCAATAAATGCTGGAGAGGGTGTGGAGAAAAGGGAACCCTCCTACACTGTTGGTGGGAATGCAAACTAGTACAACCACTATGGAAAACAGTGTGAAGATTCCTTAAAAAATTGCAAATAGAACTGCCTTATGACCCAGCAATCCCACTACTGGGCATACACACCAGGGAAACCAGAATTGAAAGAGACACATGTACCCCAATGTTCATCGCAGCACTGTTTATAATAGCCAGGACATGGAAACAACCTAGATGTCCATCAGCAGATGAATGGATAAGAAAGCTGTGGTACATATACACAATGGAGTATTACTCAGCCGTTAAAAAGAATTCATTTGAATCAGTTCTGATGAGATGGATGAAACTGGAGCCGATTATGCAGTGAAGTAAGCCAGAAAGAAAAACACCAATACAGTATACTAACACATATATATGGAATTTAGAAAGATGGCAATGATGACCCTGTATGCAAGACAGCAAAAAAGACACAGATGTGTATAGCGGACTTTTGGACTCAGAGGGAGAAGGAGAGGGTGGGATGATTTGGGAGAATGGCATTGAAACATGTATACTATCATGTAAGAATCGAATCACCAGTCTATGTCTGATACAGGATACAGCATGCTTGGGGCTGGTGCACGGGGATGACCCAGAGGGACGTTGTGGGGAGGGAGGTGGGAGGGGGGTTCATGTTTGGGATTGCATGTACACCCATGGTGAATTCATGTCAATGTATGGCAAAACCAATACAGTATTGTAAAGTAAAATAAAGTAAAAATAAAAAGTTAAAAAAAAAAGTTTTAAAACCATGTAAACATGGTTTACCCCTCTTCACTGACATTTATGTTACAATGTCGAGTCTATTGTATCTATATTTAATGCCCCACCAAGCAATATTACCCTTTTTTTCTTTTAACAGTCATGCATATGTTAAAGGATTTCAGAGGATAAAACTTGACTTTAAAATCTACCAGTATATTTACAATTGCTCATGTTTTTGCCTTTATTTCTGAAACTCCAAATTTCTCTCTGGTACTATTTCCCTTCAATCTAAATAAACTATTTTATTATTTCTTTTAGATCAAGTCTTCTGGAAATTAATTCCCTGAGTTGTCTTTGTCTAAGAATTTCTTTAATTTCTGATCATTTCTGTAGAGTATTTTCACTGAATATGGAATTCTTAGTGAGTGGTTCTTTCCTTTCAGCATTTTACAATGTTACTTCACTCTCTTTTGTCTCCCATAATTTCTGGTAAAATATCTATAGCTTTTGAACCATTGTTTCCTTTCAAGATGTAATGTGTTACACTCTCTAGTTTCTTTAAAAAGCTTAAATATTTTTAATTTTCAAAAGAGTGATTATGATGTATCTAGGCTTTATTTTCTTATAGTTTATTCTCTTCACTACTCACCAAGCCATTGAAACTGCAAATTTATGGCTTTCATGATATTTTGGCAATTTTTGATTATTAAATATTCAAATAATTTCTGTGCCCTTCTTATTCTTTCTGGGAATCCAATGACATGGATATACAGCAGTATGGACTGGGTCTGACCTTGGAATACAGCCACAAAAGTAAGAAGAAAGTAAATGATTTCACCCCTGTACTGCCTACTTTCTAAATTCTCTTCTCCATACTCTTTCTGTTTGACTTTTTAGAATTTTAGAATAGTTGCCTTTTTGTGTGTGTGTGTATTTTATACAGAGTTTTAGTGTAAATATTGGAAGAGATTAGCTATGGTGAATTCACTCCTTCTTGTCTTGCAATAGAAGTTACAATTTTTCACACAATTGACAGTATCTTTTGAAAAATATATCTTCAGCCATTTCCTGGCTTAAAATATATATATATTTAACCTGGAGTATATTACCATCTTTTAAAAATAAGTCATCTTAGACTCTGAACATCTTTCCAGCTCCAATTTGTACCTAAATCACAACACTGGAATCATACTACCCACCACTTACAATTATTTTATTATTAATTATTTAACTAACTACAACATAATGTTTTCCTGTCTTTGAACTTACCATTCTATTCATATAAACTGCTTTCCTTCCCTTCTTTTCTTAGATTATTAATTTTCATTATTCAGATCTCAAACAAATGTTTCTGTCCACTTAGTCTAAAGTAACTCCTATTTTTCTACACTCCAGCCCAATGCATTCTCTATACCATCATTCCTAGAATTCAGAACTCTTATCCCACACTGCATTTATTTTTTTTGAATATTCATTCCTTATTTTTGTTTTCCCTTAGAGTATAAGTTACCTTGAGACAGTAACTAGTTTGTTTTTTTTCAAACTGCTCGGAGCTGGATGTTTCTCCCATACCTAAAATAGGGTCTGATTCATTGTTGGAACTCAGTAAATAGATGCATGAGATAGAGATAGAGAAACTGTGTTCATTGAAAATTTGCTTACCATTTTGTTTGTTTAAGATAGGACTCTCTCATCAGGTACTCAAGGTTGTTTGTATGAAGCAGCAATATTAATTGTGGTTCTCCTGGAGTCCGTAACAAAGAATTCTGAATTAAAGGTTTTGTGATTCAAAAGGCCTAAGGTTTGGACCCAAACATTAAGGCTTCTCACATGAAATGATTGATTTGTTGATCCTCATTTGAGAGAAACATTCTAAGTACCACCCAGTTCACGGTAGGGGAGTTCTTCTATATCATGTACAGAATATTTTTCCTATTTTTCATATTTACCTCATAGCGTGTATATACATTGCATGAATGTTATAGGATTAATTATGTTCCCTCAAAATTTGTATGTTGCAGCTCTAACCTCCAGAAATTAGACAGTGACTGTACATGGAAATAGAGCTTTAAAAGAGGTATTTATGGTTTATAAAGATCATATAGGGAGACTCTAATCTAGCTGGCATCCTTATAAGATAAAATTTGAACACATAAAGGGAGACACCAGGGTTTTGTGTGCTCAGAGGGATGCCCATGTGAAAAGATAACACGAGGGTGGCCATTGGCAAGCCCAGGGAAAGAGGGCTCATCTCTGGCATCATGATCTTGAAGTACCTAAAACAGTGGAAAAAATACATTTCTGTTGGTTAATTCACTGTCTGCGGCACTTTGTTAAAACGACAACCATAGCAAGCGAATACAGGTTTTGGTGCTTAGAAGTACAATGCTGTTGTAACGAATACCTAACAATGTGAAACTGGCTTCGGCACTGGGTAACAGCTGGACACCTCAACACTAGTTGAGGTGTATGCTAGAAAAAGTACAAAAGAGATCATCGGCAGGAAAATGGATCTTAAAATTGATTCTGATGTATTCTCAGACATAAATAGAGAACATGCTATTGGAAACTGGAATAAAGGCAATCCTTGCTATAAAGTAGCAGAACTTGGACAAATTGTATTTGAGCATTTTGTGGAAAGTAGGAATTGTAAGTGATATACTTGTATGTTTATTTCTAAGCAAAATGTTGAAGGTCTATCCTGGTTTCTCCTCACTGTATCTAAGAATTATGAAATGAGAGAGATAATTGAGAGAAATGTCAAGCAAAAGCAAACCATAACATGAAGTTTTGGAAACTTTCAGTCTATTCATATTGCAAGAAACGAAAATATATGTTCTGGAAAGAAGAACAAGAGCATGGCTGGCAAAAAAAAAATAATTTGTTGAAGAGATGATAGGTGTGACTCATGCATCTAATCAGGCATCTTGGCAGAAGATAATAATAAAGATGGACTTATACCAACAGAAACCCTGCCAGCCTCAATTTCAGGGGACAGAGATGCTACAAAATGTAGGACTACTGTCAACCTTTTGTGATTCTACAGTAGGAGCCAGTAGAGTGATCCACCTGCAAAAATGCTACACTTAAAAAACAAGAAGAAGAATTACCCAAGATTTGAGACTATCTCCTTTAAATTTATAGAGGGTGGGGTTGCCTGCCCTCTGAAAACTTCAACTATCCAGAATTGTGAGAAGATACATTTCTGTTGTTTAAGCCACCAAGTCTATTCTGCTATGGTATTTTGCTATGGTGATCCTAAAAAGATTAATAGTAATGATTTCAATTGTGTTCTCAAAAAAAAAAAAAAAAAAAAGGTCCAAGTCCTAACCTTTCTTACCTGCAAATGTGACCTTCGATGGAAATAGGGTCTTTGCAGATGTAATTAAAGCAAGGATCAAGATGAGACCATCCTTAGTCAGAGTGAGTCCTAAGTCAAATGAGAGTGTCTTAATAATAATAAAAAAAAAAAGAAAGAGAGGACACAGTATGATAGTTAATTGAATATGTTGGCTTAACTGAGTCATGGGATGCCCCATTAAGGGTTAGACATTATTCTGAGTATGTCTTGAGGGTGTTTCTGATGAGATTAATATTTGCATGGATAGAATGAATAAAACAGATTGATTTCCTCTATGTGGATGACCTTCATCCAATCCACTGAAGGACTGAAGAGAACAAAACAGAATTCACTCACTTTCCCTGACTGTCTTTGCACTAGGATATCAATCTTTCCCTGTCTTTGGACTCTGAGTCAGACTGTAAACTTACACCATCCACTCCCCTGAGTCTCAAATCTTCAGTTTGGATGGAAACTGTATCTGTGGCTCTTCTTGGTCTCTAGCTCACCTACTGTAGTTAAGATTTCTCATCTTAGCTAATTCCAGATAGATAGATATAGATAGTTATAATAGATACATAAAGATAGATAGATACATAGATAGATAGATGTAACTCCTCTTGGTTTTGTTTCTCTGGAAAATCAAGACTAATAAGCACAAAAACACATAATGTTTATGTAAAGACTGAGGTGGCAGCAGCGGAGTTTGGAGGTATGAGGCCAGGAGCCAAGGAATGTTGGAACAACCACAATCTGGAACATTAAGGAAGCATTATCACCTAGCACCTTTGGAGGGAGTGTGGCTCTGCTGATACATTGATTTCAGACTTCTGGTCTCCAAAATAGCAAGAGGAAAAAAATAACTGTTGCTTTAAGCCATTCAGTTTCTTGTAATTTGTTATGGCAACCACAGAAAACTAACAGTTTGTCTGAAGTTACACAACTATCCGTGAACATTTCTAGTTTTCAGCCTTAGTCTTCTGGACACCCAAAACGTTGCTCTTATCATTACATTATGGTACTTCTCCAGGTTTAGCTTTTGTAACACAAATTTGTGTGGTGATCATGTAGCTTTCTTTGAGAGAAAGAGCGTGTGCAAAATATTTTACCCTCCTCATCATGTTTACATATTCATTGATTTTTATTATGTATTGATTTATCTTTTATTGAATTGTAGTTGATTTACAATGCTAGTTTCGGGTATACTACATAGTGATTCAATATATCTGTAGATTATACTCCATTTAGAGTTACTATAAATATTATTTATATTCCATGTGCTGTACATCGCATCCTCAAATCTTATTTATTTAATGTCTAGTTTGTTGACTTACGTGTGCTGAGAAGTGTGAGTTCCATAAACAAGAGAGGCATGGCCGATGCTCATGGAGTTGCCAATTTAGTGATGAGAACAGATCATAGATAAATGTTTTGATAAACATGTAATCACCAATAAAGATATATACCATAGAGTAAGGGAATAAGGCAGGAAGAACAATAGAATATGTGAGACTATGGGTGACAAATTTAGACCTGCAAGGGAATTTTTCCTGTATTGTCAAGGATTTTAGATTCATGCTTCAGTTCAGAATTAGCCTTTGAATAGAAGTCAGCTTGACCTAATAGTATAAATTGAGATTGGTTTGTGTAGAGGGAGTGCTGGAGGCACAGGTTAGGAGCCATTTATTTTCTGTTTTATTGCAGACTAGAAAAAGGCAAGCCAAATAGCCCACCCTTAAAATATCTAGGCATTTCCAGCTGTGAGCTATTTAAATGTGCATGAGAGCAGCTTAACGACATTTCAGCGGACAGTGTTTCAGGGTGAGAATTTGATATAAGGGAAACCAGAAACACACATTCTCAGAGGCCCTAAGATGCCCTTGGGCTATCCCTGAGGTAGGCAAGGTCTCTCACAGCTTTCAGATCTGCCTTCCTCTTGGCTGCCAGAGTGATCTTCCTAAAGCAGAAATGTCACCAGATTGCATTAAAATTTCTTAAATTAAAAGTTCATTAAATTTCATTAAATTTTGATTAAAATTTCTTTGTCCACCCACTGTCTTCCTTTGCCTGACTCAGAAGGAATTTGTGAGCCTATTTTCCTGTTTTCTCTAATTCCATCTCCTGCAGCCTCCCATATCATCATCTTCTCTACAGCAAAGCCAAGGTGTGTATAATCATTCCTTCTAAGTCTCTCCCCATATACACACATCAATCAGTTTCAAGTTTCCTTGTTTTCCTCGCATCCTCTCCACTATTTCTGGCTCCCTTGTCATTCCCAATATTTACTTCCATCATACCCAGTTTCATTATAATTATTTTCTCTGCTCAGACCACAACATACTCAAGATTTGACTTCATATCTTATCAACTGCTTTTGATAGAAGTAGGGGGAGCAGAAGTGTGTGACTTCTGAAATTTGGACTTACGATGCTAAGATTTGGACTTAAGATGCTGAAATTTGAATTAAAATGCAGCAAGCCAAGAGCCCCAGCTAACTGCCAGATACTTTTGAGGCCACCCTGAAGCAGTCACTGGAATTCAAGCTCCTATGTGAGTGCTGCCACAAGAGTGACCCCGGGAATGTCATCAGGGGAACTGATCTTCTGAACCCAGCCTGACCTGCTGAGCCGCAAAACTCTGAGAAGGAGCAAAATCATTGTTACTTTAAGCCACTACATTTGGGGCAGTTTATTATGTAGCAGTAATTAAGTGACACAGGACTCTAGGTATTTCAAGCAAAATGGATTCATTAAAGGACTAGGAAGTTTGTAGGAATCTCCAGGAGGGGCAGAAAAACAGTGTTGGTATGTACCCAACAGGAAAATGAAGCCAGGGAGAAAGCCCATCATCTTGCAGGACTGAGGTGGCACAAGCTGTCATCATCACCTATTATTTGCCACTGACCACATTTGGAACATCTATTTCTGCTTTATTGAATATGCCAAAGCCTGCACACAAACTATGGAAAATTCAGAAAGAGATGGGATGCAAGACCACCTGACCTGCCTCTTGAGAAACCTGTATGCAGGTCAGGAAGCAACAGTTAGAACTGGACATTGAACAACAGACTGGTTCCAAATAGGAAAAGAAGTGCATCAAGGCTGTATATTGTCACCCTGCTTCTTTAACTTCTATGCAGAGGACATCATGAGAACTGCTGAGCTGGAGGAAACACAAGCTGGAATCAAGATTGCTGGGAGAAATATTAATAACCTCAGATATGCAGATGACACCACCCTTATGGCAGAAAGTGAAGAAGAATTAAAGAGCCTCTTAATGAAAGTAAAAGAGGGAAGTGAAAAAGTTGGCTTAAAGCTCAACTTCGGAAAACTTTAAGATCATGGCATCCATTCCCATCACTTCATGGCAAATAGATGGGGAAACAGTGGAAACAGTGGCTGACTATTTTTGGGGCTCCAAAATCACCACAGATGGTGATTGTAGCCATGAAATTAGAAGACACTTACTCCTTGGAAGGAAAATTATGACCAATCTGGACAGCATATTAAAAAGCAGAGACATTACTTTGTCAACAAAGGTCAGTCTAGTCAAGGCTATGTATTTTCCTCATGTATGGATGTGAGAATTGGACTATGAAGAAAACTAAGCCCTGAAAAATTGATGCTTTTGAACTGTGATGTTGAAGAATACTCTTGAGAGTACCTTGGACTGCAAGAGGATCCAACCAGTCTGTCCTAAAGGAGATTAGTCCTGGGTGGTCATTGGAGGAACTGATGTTGAAGCTGAAACTCCAATACTTTGGCCACCTGGTTCAAAGAGCTGACTCATTTGAAAAGACCCTGATGCTGGGAAAGATTGAGGGCAGGAGGAGAAGGGGATGACAAAGGATGAGATGGTTGGATGGCATCACTGACTCAATGGACATGGGTTTGGGTGGACCCTGGGAGCTGGTGATGGACAGGGAGGCCTGGCATGCTGCGGTTTATTGGGTTGCAGAGTCAGACATGACTGAGTGACTGAACTGCACTGAACTAAACATTTGGAAGAGGTGGCGCTAGTGGTCAAGAACTCGTCTGCTAATGCAGGAGGCATAGACATGCGAGTTCCATCTCTGGGTCGCGAAGATCCCCTGTTGGAGGGCATGGCAACCCACCCCAGTGTTCTTGCCTGGAAAATCCCGTAGACAAAGGAGCCTGGTGGGCTACAGTCTATAGAATCACAAAGAGCTGGACACAATTCAAGGTACTTAGCATGCCCTCCCGTGAAGAGCTATAGTTACAACTGCCCCTCCAACACTCTGCCCAAAAGGACAGTTTTCCCACTAGTGGAAACTGCTTCATGGTGCTCTCTTCCTCTTCATTCCCTTGAATGAGTCATCTGATTAGCTAAATCTACATCACAGTCTGGCATCCTCACAGCAAAGGGATCATGAAAACCCAGTAGTTTTTAGTGTTATTATTATTTTTGTTTTCATTGGCAGTAGTTTCTACTTCTTATAGTAAAACACATCCAAATATCAAGAGGAATTTGTGAAGACTCAGTCAGCCAGCACAAAAATTTTTTTTTTAAAGGTGGTTATTTATCATATCCATCTTCATGCTTACTTCATATGTGGGCTTCAGACTAACTGCACTAGGTTAGAAGACTTCAGAATTTTGTATGCTCTACCATTATTACTGTACTTTTGTGTGGGATTCCCATTCCTGGATCTGCGGGCCATGTTTGTTGTGTTACTGCCTTCCTGATCTCTGGCAAACTCTGAAAGCCAAAGATACAATAGTTCAACCTGTCACATTAGGACCAAAATTTCAATTTACCTTGCATCAACATGAAGACTAATAAAATGTTAACATCTGTACATTTATCTGGGATCATACCAGCAGTGTGTTATTTTACTTCTAAGTGGAATGACATCCTGAGTGTTCATTGGAAGGACTGATGTTGAAGCTGAAACTCTAATACTTTGGCCACCTGATGCAAAGAGCCGACTCATTTGAAAAGACCCTGATGCTGGGAAAGATTGAAGGCAGGAGGAGAATGGGACGACAGAGGATGAGATGGTAGGATGGCATCACCAACTCAAGGGGCATAAGTTTGGGTAAACTCTGGGAGTTGGTGATGGACAGGGAGGCCTGGTGTGCTACGGTTCATGGGGTCACAAAGAGTCAGACACAACTGAGCTACTGAACTGAAGTGAGCCGAACTGAACTGAACTGAAACTCAGTCATGTCCGGCTTTTTGTTACCCCGTGGACTATACCATCCTTGAAAGTCTCCAGGCCCCAGTACTGGAGTAGGTAGCCGTTCCCTTCCCCAGGGGATATTCCCAACCCAGGGACTGAACCCAGGTCCCCTGCATTGCAGGTGGATTTTATACCAAATGAGCCACAAGGGAAGTTTACTTTGAAGGGTAGTATTTCACAATGATGACTCTCAGACTCTCTAAAACAAGCATCCTGAGGTTTGAATACCAGCTCTTCTCACAGCGTTGTTTGACCTAGGGTACATTATTTAATCTCTCTGGGCTTTTCATTTGTGAATATAGGCTAGCATTAACACTAATAACATGTTTAATTATATTATCTACATATATAATTACAGTTTACATTACAAATTATGTCATAAATTTACATAGAAAATTACATAAATACATACATTATTTATAAACACAAACACATATCTGAAACAGCATCATATATGCCTTGTAAATACTATGAAAATATTAACCATAAGTAATCCTCATTATTCTCAGTTATTCTCATCAGCCATGATTTTTTAAATTCCTTAGTTTTGAAAATGAGAAAATTAGTAGAGAATATTGATGCATCTATGACTCTGTAGACAAATTATTTATGTTGAATCAGTAGGTCTCGCTAGTATGAGCTTGGTGACCAGTTCCCCTCCACATAAACCATACTTTGCTTATAAGAAATCTAATGAGACAAGTAAGTCATAAACTATCATTATTCGTCTAGATCATGACAATCACTCAGTATATTAGCATTAGTACTTATAATTATATTTATATGCATATAGTCTTATTTCTGCTTTATTGACTATGCCAAAGCCTTTGACTGTGTGGATCAGAATAAACTGGAAAATTCTGAAAGAGATAAAAATGCCAGACCACCTGATCCGCCTCTTGAGAAACCTATATGCAGGTCAGTAAGCAATAGTTAGAACTGGACATGGAACAACAGACTGGTTCCAAATAGGAAAAGGAGTACGTCAAGGCTGTATATTGTCACCCTGTTTATTTAACTTCTATGCAGAGTACATCATGAGAAACGCTGGACTGGAAGGAAGAAACACAAGCTGGAATCAAGATTGCCGGGAGAAATATCAATAACCTCAATAACCTCAAATATGCAGATGACTCCACCCTTATGGCAGAAAGTGAAGAGGAACTAAAAAGCCTCTTGATGAAAGTGAAAGAGGAGAGTGAAAAAGTTGGCTTAAAGCTCAACATTCAGAAAATGAAGATCATGGCATCTCGTCCCATCACTTCATGGGAAATAGATGGGGAAACAGTGGAAACAGTGTCAGACTTTATTTTTGGGGGCTCCAAAATCACTGCAGATGGTGACTGCAGCCATGAAATTAAAAGACACTTACTCCTTGGAAGAAAAGTTATGACCAACCTAGATAGCATATTCAAAAGCAGAGACATTACTTTGCCAAGAAAGTTCCATCTAGTCAAGGCTATGGTTTTTCCAGTGGTCATGTATGGATGCAAAAGTTGGACTGTGAAGAAAGCTGAGTGCTGAAGAATTGATACTTTTGAACTATGGTGTTAGAAAAGACTTTGGATGTCCCTTGGATTGCAAGGAGATCCAATCAGTCCATTCTAAAGGAGATCAACCCTGGGTGTCCTTTGGAAGGAATGATGGTAAAGCTGAGGCTCCAGTACTTTGGCCACCTCATGCGAAGAGTTGACTCATTGGAAAAGACTCTGATGCTGGGAGGGATTGGGGGCAGAAGGAAAAGGGGATGACAGAGGATGAGGTGGCTGGATGGCATCACTGACTCAATGGTCGTGAGTTTGAGTGAACTCCAGGAGATGGTGATGGACAGGGAGGCCTGGCGTGCTGGGATTCATGGGTTCACAAAGAGTCGGACACGACTGAGCGACTGAACTGAACTGAGCCTTTTCTTTATTTATAGGGAGTACAAATTGCCAGATCCAATAACAAAGATATGCTGCTGCTGCTTATTAGCTCAGTCATGTCTGACTCTTTGCAATCCCATGGACTGTAGCCCACCAGGATCCTCTGTCCATGGGGATTCTCCAGACAAGAATACTGGAGTGGGTTGCCATGCCCTCCTCCAGGGGATCTTCCCAACCCAGGGATCAAACCCAGGTGTCTTTTTTGCAGGCAGATTCTTTACCATCAGCCCCTAGGGAAGTCCATATGATGTATCATTTGAAATTAAAGTGAAAGTGTTAGTTGCTCAGTCATGTCTGACTCTTTGTGACCCCATGGACTGTAGCCCACCAGGCTTCTCTGTTCATGAGATTCTGCAAGCAAGAATGATGGAGTGGGTTGTCATTTCCTTCTCCGGGGGATCTTCCCCAACCAGAGATTGAACCTCACTCTCCTGCATTGCAGGCAAATTCTTTACCACCAGGGAAGCCCTGCTATATCATTTACTCAGCTACAATTTTGTAAAGTAGTCAGGGCATGAACATACATAAACCCATTACACAGATGAGAAAATTGCAATTGAGAAAGTTGAAATGACTTTTGAAAGGTCATGCACCATGTTAATTGTGGTGTTGGTATTATAAAATAACTACTCCTTTTACTCTAAAATTTATACCCCCTTTGTACCCACCAACCTGACTGCAATAAAGTCTTTACTGCAATGTCACAAAAAATTTAAAATCTGATGTCCAATGACTAGACACAATCTCTTTTTATAATGTTTGGAACTCAAATGGCATGTGATCTGATCCTATTAAGACTCTGGAACAACCAGCTGAAGGACATGTATATGACAGTAACCCAATGCCAAGATGTTTAAGATCTGGAATAAATCTTACACCGACTGTCATCACACTTTACAGTGTGTCAGAATCACCTGGATGGCCTGTTAAACATACATTCTGGGTCTCCACCTCATGAGATTCTGGTTCAGTAAGATTGTATTAATGCCAGAGAATTTGTACTTCTCTCGGGTTCCCAGATGACACCACTGCTGCGAGTTCAGGGGCTATATCATGACAAGCAGTATCTCATAAACATCTAAGCTAGCTCAGTCATTTCTCAAATAAGGCAAGGGGTTGAAACTGGGAAAGACTGTGGAGTTTATCTGGGAAGTGGACTCTGAAGGAGGAATTTGTTTGCAGGCAGCTTGTTAAAAAGTGTTGTCATGACACCAGCATTCAGGAGGTAAAAATAAGGGGACAAAACATGGAGAAGTTGAACTATAATGACATGGCAACCAGGTCTTAGCTCAGCCTAGGGAGGGTTCTGGAACTGCAGCATAATCTTCAACTGAGGCAAAGGGGTTCATCTTTGCACAGCTCCTGCCTTCTCTCACATTGACTAGTATTTGGATGCCTTCTGCTTGCCCCACCCCTCCTTCCCATCACCAGTGTTGGACTCCAGGCACCCGGGAGAATGGGTCCCTGGGTCCCAGAGCCCTGCTGTCTTTTTCCTACAGGATACTAGGAAGAACACAGGTGCTAGAGTTGGTAGTTCAGACAGGTTGCCTTGTTTGTCTGTATTGTTGTTCAGCCGCTAAGTCATATCTGACCCTTTGTGACCCCCATGGACTATAGTATGCCAGGCTGCCCTGTACTCCACTATCTCCTAGAGTTTTCCCACACTCGTGTCCATTGAGTTAGTGACGCCATCCAACCAGCACATCTTCTGTTGCCCCCTTCTCCTCCTGCCCTTAATCTTTCCCAGTGCAGTCTGTGTGTTGTCTGGGTGTTAGCTGTTTGAATTGAACTTTGAACAGTAAATCTCTAAACATGATATGATAAAAAAAAAATAGTCTTAGATTTCTCTAGACTTGAGTTTGAATTCTCTCTCTACCATATAAAAGCCTTGTGGCACTGATTCCCTTAATGATTATCTCAGGCCTGTTTCCTGATTTGCCAATAGTGGGTAGTAATAGCAATCATATGCCCTTTCATTTCATTTTGTTGTTGTTCAATCACCAAGTCGTGTCCAACTCTTTGCAACCCCATGGAGTATAGCATGCCAGCCTTCTCTTCATTTTATTTACTCCCTTATTTATTTATTTGGCTCCATGTTTTGTGAGATCTTAGTTCCACAACCAGGGATTGAGCCTCAGTCCTTGCTAGTGATACTGAGTCCTAACCACTGGACTACCAGGGAATTTTCTATTTACCCTTTTAAAAGGGAGCAGGCTTTAACATGTGTTTAGTAAGGAAAGATACTATGTAAATGGTCATATTAGTTCTTTAATCATTATCTCTTGCTATGTAACTAATTATCTCAACTTTAATGGTTCCAGAAGTGAGCATTTATTACTTTGCAGTTTCTGGATATCGAGAAACCTGGAGAAGGTAAACTGATGATTTTCGACTCAGGGTCTCTGATGTGGTTGCAGTCAAGATGTTTACCTGGTTTCCAGTCATCTGAAGACTGAACTGGGCTAGAGGTCCCAAGATGTCCCACTCACACGTCTGTTGTTAGGAGGCCTCAGTTCTCACCATATGAGCAACAGTGCTGTTCAAGTGTCTTCATGGCATGGTGCCTGGTTTTCCCTGGTGAGAATGACCCAAGAGAGAGAGAAAAAAAGCACCATGTTTTTTTATGTCCTATCCTCAGAAGCCACGCTCCCTAATTTCCACAATATCTTATTCACTACCCAGGTCAGCCTTATTCGGTGCAGGAGGTCACTAAGAAGAGGTGAGAATCATTATGGACTACTTTGAAGATTGGCTGCCAATAGCCCTTAATGCAGCTCTGCTTTAGTGGCTTGAAGACAGAGACATCTCTTTCTTTCTGCCTGAGAATATTTGCAACTTCCTCAAGATTATCTGTTTTGTTTTGGCTTGTTTTTTTGATGTGGGCCATTTTTAATATCTCTGTTGACTTTCTTACAGCATTGCTTCTGTTTTACATTCTGTTTTTTTGGCTGAAAGGCATGTAGGATCTTAGCTCTTTGACCAGGGATTGAACAGCACCCTCTACATTGTAAGGTGAAGACTTGACCATTGGACCACAAGAGGAGTTCCAAGATCATCTGTCTCTTAAAAAAAAAGCACAAATAAACTTATTTTAAAAAATAGAAATAGAGTTACAGATGTAGAAAACAAACTTACGGTTACCAAGGGGTAAGATGGGAGGGATACATTGGGAGATTGGGATTGACATATACATGCTACCATATATAAGATAGATAATAAGGACTTGCTACATAGCACAGGGAACTCTAGTCAGTATTCTTTATTGACTTATATGGGAAGATAATCTAAAAATGGGTGAATAAATGTACAAATGATTCACTTTTCTATACACCCAAAATTAATACAACATTGTAAATCAACTATACTCCAATAAAAATTAATATAAAAAGCACAGAATTTGAATTAAGAGGATATCAATTCAGATCAAATCTGCTGTGCTTTTTGAGGTTTAAGTGAAAAAGGAAGACTTTTTACTTCCTTCTATTTTAACTGCTTCATTTCTTTGGCTGAACCCAGGTCATATGTATTTTTAGATATGTTTACCAGATGAAAAGCTATTTAGAGGAAGAGAGACCCCATAGAGATTTAATTTTACCTACTGGGAAGTGAGTAAAGAAAGTTTCCCCAACAAAAATCTGTGATCGTATCAATATTTAATATCATCTCTTATTAAATTCACCTGCTCAGTCTTTGCCTTTGCACCAAAGACTGTCCCTTAATTTATGGCAAAGAGTGCATCTGAGTTTTCGGAAGAGACATAATTTCAGAAAGAGGAAAAATATTCTGTATATAAAAAGAAACCTATTTATCTCATTACTCTTTTTTATTAAGAGTTTCTCTCTACTAAAATGAATAGCCTGTTATGTGAGAAAAGGCTAAACATCTAAATCTTGCTTTAATGGTGATAAAACATATTATTCATATTAACAACCCCAAGGTTATTTTTATGTGCATATAATGGTTGTGCTGAGCTGCTTTGAGGACATAATAATCCAGATTTTCCGCTCAGCAAGGCATCTTATTCATTTAAATTTACTGCATACGTTTAGAAATATATATCAGCAGTGAATACAACCTAAATTGCCAGGTACAATACTGCAAACAAGAACCTAAATTAGAAGGGAGACTAAATATAAAGTTGGCTGTAATAAAAGTGCTTGCCTGCCACGGCTGGAATATAAGGAAGAGCCCTGCAATCAAGTCAGAAGGCTTGGGTTCTCTTTTCCCCTTTCCTTTCAACAATTGTGAGACTGTGACCTTGGGAAAAATATTTGACCTTGATAATTTTCTGATTCCTTCCCTCACAGTAGAGTTGTTAGACCTATTAAACTCGCCTGTATTATCCATGGGAGGTTAAATTCTTCTGATGGAGATAAATACATGAACAACTTATTTTATTCCAGTCTTCCCAGGTGGCTCAGTGGAAAACAATCCATCTGCCAATGAAGGAGCTGCAAGAGATGTGGGTTCAATCCTTGGGTCTAGAAAAGCCCTTGGAGTAGGAAGTGACACCCAAGTCCAATATTCTTCCCTGGAGAATCCCATCGGCAGAGGAGCCTGGTGGGCTACAGTCCAAAGGGTCACAAAGAGTCAGACATGACTTATTTTATTCATGAAGTAAATAATTTATTCACAAAGTTGACAATTTATCACTGAAGTCTGGTGTCAGTTGGATATTACTGGGATTTGAGAACATAGGAGTACTAGACAGGTTGTGCTGCCAATCTTCTGGCATGTAGAATGCCAGAAATTAGACAAATAATCCAGATTATGATGGATGTCATCACTCACAAGGCATGTCATCAGTGGAAGCCCATATAGAGCTTTAGGGGGTTCTGACCATATTCAGGAGGACCAGAGAAGGCCCAGGATCTGTCCACAAAGAACAGCAAGAGAACTCAGGAATAAATGATACCCACCCTGAGTACTGCCTGACCTATGAAATAAAGCCTTATCAGACTGGGAAAAATAGTTTTACCAACACACCTAGATGTGCAAAGCTTCTCAGATATAAATGGTGAGAAAATGACCCAAAATAGAACATATAATAGGCATCTTTGGATAAACAAGAAAGATGGGTGCTGTGACAGAGAACATGAACCTATAATTCATCAAGACAGATGAGAGATGCAGACATCACTTTGCTGACAAATGTCCGTATAGTCAAAGCTATGATTATTCCAGTAGTCATGTACAGACATGAGAGTTGAACCATAAAGAAGGTTGAGGGCTGAAGAATTGATGCTTTTCAACTGTGGTGTTGGAGAAGACTCTTGGGAGTCCCTTGGACTGCAAGGAGATAAAACCAGTCCATTCTGAAGGAAATCAGTCCTGAATAGTCATCAGAAGGACTGATGCTGAAGCTGAAGCTCCAATACTTTGGCCACCTCATATAAGAGTCGATTCATTGGGAAATAGCCTTATCCTTGGGAAAGGTTGAAAGCAAAAGGAAAAGAGGGCAGCAGAGGATGAGATGGTTATATGGCCTTAGCAACTCAATGCATATAAATTTGAGCAAACTCCGGCTGACAGCAGAGGACAGAGGAGCCTGTGTGCTGCAGTCCACAGGGTCACAAAGAGTCAGATTTGGTGAGCGAACAACAATAGCAACAGCAGCATAGCGATGGGTTACAGGAGGTCTAGGAAGAGATAAAGCACCCCTAAATACAACCTCTTGGGCTTCCCAGGTGGCAAAGTGGTAAAGTGTCCCCCTGCCGAGCAGGAGATGCAGGTTCAATTCCTGGGTCAAGAGAAATCCCTTGGAGAAGGAAATGGCCACCCACTCCAGTATTCTTGCCTGAGAAATCCAACGGACATAGTAGCCTGGAGGGCTACAGCCGATGGGTTCACAAGGACTCAGACACAACTGAGTGACTGAGCATGCACATGGGTGAAAGAGAAAGTAGGTGAAAGTGAAAGTCGCTCTTTGCAACTCCATGGGCTATACAGTCCTTGAAATTCTCCAGGCCAGAATACTGGAGTGGGTAGCCTTTCCCTTCTCCGGGGGATATTCCCCACCCAGGGGATCGAACCCAGGTTTCCCGCATTGCAGGCGGATTCTTTACCAGCTGAAGCACAAGGGAAGACCAAGAATACTGGAGTTGGTAGCCTATCCCTTCTCCAGGGGATCTTCCCCACCCAGGAACAGAATGAGGATCGCCTGCATTGCAGGATGATTATTTACCAGCTGAACACAGAAGCTCATAAGCACACCCATATGACCTAAGAAAGGACTGAGGCAAATGCGTCTGTTGCCTTCAATAGTCTGCATTTCTGGCTGTGCTCTCCTTAAACCTTTAGCAGTGACACTGAAGGTGGGTATTTCCAAAGCAGACAGTTCAGCTCAAACTCTGTCAATTACTCTACTTCTTGTTTTGTAACAGGTAAAGCTGGGTCAATCTCACTATTTAAACACAGCATCTTCTCTTCATCCCCAGTGCCATTCAAAGTCGTTTACTGCCCATAAGGACACAACCATAATAAACAGTCTCCCAACTAAGCATGCTTTACTAATATGCCTGCTAGCAGTCGGCATATTTAACAATGAGTTTCATGACAAATCTTTCTTGCACACACATGATATACAAAGTTTCTGAAGTGTGATATTCCATTTAAATCCTAAATAGCAGAGCTATTACCAATTATATTTAATATATATGTAAAACAAAGGTGTCTGTCTGAGATAGTGGGGCCATGCTTTGAATACATATCTGTGGTGTATTTTATATAATGCAGGTGTCTTTTAAAGTTGGTTATTTATTTATTTTAGTTGTGCTGTATGGCATGTGGGATCTTAGCTCCCTGCTCAGAAATCGAACCCATACCGCATGAAGTGGAAATATGGTGTCTTTACCACTGGTCCACCAAGAAAGTCCCTCCGCTGGCTTTCATAGTGTACATATTTTAGACGAATATCATGGAGGGTTTCAATTTTCTCCCAAATTTATTCATTTTAGTTATTATAATTGCCAAGGAGTTATGGCAGCCTACTCCAGTACTCTTGCTTGCAGAATCCCTTTGACAAAGGAGCCTGGCAGGCTACAGTCCATACGGTCACAAAGAGGTGAACATGACTGAAGTGACTTAGCATGCCTGCATGGATTGTAATTGTATTATGCTAAGATTTTAAGATTGTTACATACCAGCTGGTGACCGTGGAAAATCATTTCTTTGCGAATCTCAGTTTATTCATTAAATGGTGAAAATAATACCAACATCTAAATATGTTCTAAGGATCAAATAATAAATAAATAAATATATATATATATATATATATATATATATATATATAAAATGTCTGACATGGAGTTTCCCAGGTGGCTCACTGGCAAAGAATTTGTCTGCCACTGCAGAAGATTGCAGACATGCTGGTTTCATTCCAGGGTTGGGAAAATTCCCTGGAGGAGGAATTGGAAACCCGCTCTAGTATTCTTGCCTGGGAAATCTTACAGACAGAGGGGCCTAGTGAGCTACAGTCTATGGGGTCGCAAAGAATCAGACACAACTCAGCACAAGCACACACGTAAAAACAAAATTGCTTAAATCTTGGAACCAGCAATGAGGAGAGCCTGGATTCTAAAGCTGGTCCATTGACCGAAGATTAGGCTCATTAACAACTCAGTTATCCTTTCTGATAATTCTTACCTCATCTGTACAAAACAGTATTCTGTCAATCATCCTGTATCATGTACTTGTGTGTCTGCTCAATCACTTCAGTTGTGTCTGACTCTTTTCCACCCTATGGACTGTAGCCCACAAGGCTCCTCTGTCCATGGGATTCTCTAGCAAGAATACTGGTGTGGGTTGCCATTCCCTTCTCCAGGGGATCATCCTGACCCAGGGGTTGAACTGGCATCGACTGCATCTCCTGAATTGCAGCCAGATTTTTTACCCACTAAGCCATCTGGGAAGACCATCATGTATATGAATACTCTCTAAAAGAGTATTTCCTACCCTCAAGCATTTGTGAGTATCTATGGACTGCAAGGAGACCCAACCAGTCCATTCTGAAGGAGATCAACGCTGGGATTTCTTTGGAACAAATGATGCTAAAGCTGAAGCTCCAGTACTTTGGCCACCTCATGCGAAGAGTTTACTCATTGGAAAAGACTCTGATGCTGGGAGAGATTGAGGGCAGGAGGAGAAGGGGACGACCGAGGATGAGATGGCTGGATGACATCACGGACTCGATGGACGTGAGTCTGAATGAACTCCAGGAGATGGTGATGGACAGGGAGGCCTGGCGTGCTGGGATTCATGGGGTCGCAAAGAGTCGGACACGACTGAGCAACTTAACTGAACTGAACTGATTCTCTACCAAGCACTGTGCCTGGAGCTTTGCATACAGAAGAGAATAAGACTAAATATCTATCCAGAGGATCAATCAGTCCAGTAGTGGGAAAACAGGAACAAACGGTTACAGTTTTGGCATGTGTCTTTTTAGGTTAAGTCATAGAAATTGCTGTATTTCTATGTTAAAACCAGCTGACCATCAGCAATTTCATATGTTTGAAATTGATGGGTCAGGTATATGCTGTGGTCTATGGGGCAGATTGTTATAAATTTTGACTAATATTATTGTTTTTCTGGCACACATTTCTATGGGGAAAAAAAAGAAAAAACTATGGGGAACCTCAGAAGTGGGCTTGAGTTAATAAAATGTGGAGAAGGCAAGAAATGTTGAACTGAATTCTCTTCTAACTTTGAGATGTGGTTGCAAAGTCATTCATCAAGAAAAGGCTTACTTAGCCAATTTTAGACTGCCAGGCTCCTCTGTCCTTGGAATTCTACAGGCAAGAATACTGGAGTGGATGGCCATTTCATTTTCCAGGGGATCTTCCCCACCCAGGGATCGAACCCAAGACTGTCATATTACAGGCAGATTCTTTACCCTTTGAGTCACCAGGGAAGCCCACATAGAGAGACAAGAGAACATAAATAGGAGGGTTGTGGATGTGAATGTGTGAGTGTGTGAGAGAGAAGGAGACAGAAAGAGAGAGACAGAGAAACAGAGAGAAACTGAGGTTACTGTCTGATGAGCTCATGAAGGCAGGGCTTCCTTGTGATGGTGCTCGCAATGAGAATTGCATGTCTGTTGATTAATTTACTTTCTATAAAAGAGCTATTTTTGAAAACTGCTTGAGGATTCAAAAGAAATGTAAATGAGTAGTTGGAAAAATTTAAGTGCCAGGGAAAGAAAATATGTGGAAGAACTTATTCTATTTTATGGGTGTTGATATGAATGCCAGGTGCCTCTTTATAACCAGATAGCCTACTGCCTTAAGGTGTTTTAAATAGCTTTAAAGGGATTTATTTTCACATCAATATGATATTGAGGAAGCTTTATTCATTAAATGCTTTTTCATTTGATATTGAAATCCTTGGGGGTACAATGTATATTCTTACATATGAGCATGTATCATAGAAATTTAGCTGTTTAGGCAGGAAAATAAATGTTTGTGTAAGGAATACAGTGTTTTGTATCTAGAGAAAACTGGGCAGGGAGCCAGGAAATGTGGACTTTAGATATTAACAGTAATAAAAGGACAGTAGACAACAGCAAGCACAGGTTACATGATGGGTTGGAAGACATCTTACCCATTAACTCATGTTAATTCTCTATAGCAAACACAAACACTAATTTTTCACGTAATAAGGCTCAGATTATGCCTATATTTCAAGCCCATGGCAGAGTGCTGAGTCCATTGTGCGTGTGTACATGTTAAGTCGCTTTAGTCGTGTCTGGCTGTTTGTGATCCATGGACTGTACCTGCCAGGCTTCTCTGTCCATGGGATTCTCCAGGCCAGAATCCTGGAGTGGGTTACCTTGCTTTCCTCTAGGGGATCCCCCCTACCCAGGGATTGAACCCATGTCTCCTGCATCTCCTGCATTGGCAGGTGGGTCTTTACCACTTGAGCCACCTGGGAAGCCCTAAGCCCCCTGTAGTTTTTCATTAAATATTGGTTGAGTCAATAACTGAGTCAGTGAGCAAATGCATGAAATTAAGTCTTAATTTTGGTAGCTCAAAAGCCAATACAGCCTGGATTGGGAAAAAAAAAAAAAAACCTGTTAAAAATTTAATACTACTTTAGAAGGAAAGGAATCATGAAGACTTAAATGTATTAGTGAGGTTATAGAACAGAAACGGCTGAGTTGCTTGCATTTTCATTGCTTTATGTTTTGCAAAGCAAGCCAGAAACATCACCCATATGAATCCTCCCAAGAAACTTATGAGGATACAATTTTCTTTTCTTTTCTTCATGAAAACAAAACACAAAAATCTGCATGACTTTCCCAAGGTCATGCAGTCAGTTTGCAATCATCTACTTTATTGCAGTACTCTAAAAATACACATTAAGTGATATGCCTAAATCAAAATAAAAGCTTTTGTTTTCTTATGTCAAATCGGTTTGTTTGTTCATAGTGTTGTTATGGGATTATGAAGGTAGCATTTAACAATCCAAGAAATGTGAGAAGCAAAATAATGAAAAGGCTCTACACTTGATTTGCTGGATGGGAGGGGAATGAAGAAAATATGGATTTTTTTGTAAATGGTAATCATGAAAATAGGAGTATTTGGGAAAGAGATTAATGACTCTCATTTGAGGCTTGTTGAGTTTGAGTTACTGATGGGTTATCTATGTGGAACTGTCGAGCAGGAAAATAGAAATGCATTCCAAGACATCTGGAGAAGGCTCAGGGTTGAAAAAAAAGTATTTTATTCTAATCATTGCAATGACAAAATAAGGGATTTTGCAACAATTGCATGAGATTTCCAAGGGAGAATATATAGAAGAAGAAAATTTGATAATGTTATTGTATTTGATACCTGCTGCTATTATCTACTGGGGCTTCCCTGGAGGCTCAAATGGTGAAGAATCTGTCTGCAATGCAGGAGACCTCGGTTCGATCCCTGTGTTGGGAAGATTCCCTGGAGAAGGGAATGGTACCCCACTCCAGTATTCTTGCCTAGAGAATTCCATGGACAGAAGAGCCTGATGGGCTACATTCCAAGGGATCGCAAAGAATCACACAGGACTGACACACACTATTATCTACTCTTTACACTCAGAACATTAATGTCAGGAAAAGACTGAAATTCATTGTGTCACACTGTTAAATCTTGGTATGAGTATGTGTTTATGCATAAATGTGTATACATGTGTGTGCAACACCAAAAAGAATGTCACGTTCAATCTAAGTGGCATTGTATTACACATGCAGTGTTTCCCCTGAGAAGCTGAAATATGGCTTCACCAAACCCTGAGATAAAAGGCAGCCCACTAAATTTCATTCCAAGCTTTAAAAGTTGTCTCCTCTGGTGATAAAGTATACTTCAGACATCTACAGATAACAGTGATATCCCGCACTAACTTTTTCAGAGAAATTCTCAACAAAAGCTCATGGAGCAATAGACAACTCAGGATTTACAATTTGCTGGCCTCTTGTTGTGCTAACCCATCACCCTAATTCGCCCTTCGGTTGATTTATATAGAATGACTCTTTTTCATTACTCACCCTGTCCTTTTAAACAACACTAAATCCCCTGTGGACACGTATTGCTACAAGAAATACCTGAAGAGAAAGAATCATTGCCTCACAATGAAGTGTCGGATGGTTACTTACAAGGGTCTATTTTCAACATTTCTTTGCATCTAGAGGTCATTTGTGCTACTGGTGGGTTGACTCATGCTTTCTGGTGTTTTGGAGACTGTTCAGTTTTTCTCTATTAGGAGGAAGCTAACTTGATCAAGTGGAATGGTAAGAAGGCTGGGCAAAAATGACTTAGTCCATTATCTGCCCTCATAGAGAATGAAAGTGAAGAACAAATGACAAAAGGTGGGTTACCAAAAAGAGTACAAGTGTTACTCAGTATTGTCATTGATGTTGTTCAGTCACTAAGTCTTGTTGGACTCTTTGCAACTCCATAAAATATACCATGTGAGGATTCCCTGTCCACCGCTTTCTCCTCTAGTTTGCTTAAACTCATGTCCATTGAGTTGGTAACGCCATCCAACTATCTCATCCTCCACTGCCCCTTTCTCTTTTCGCCTTCAATCTTTCCCAGCATCAGGGTCTTTTCCAATGAGTTGACTCTTTGTATCAGGTGGCCAAAGTATTAGAGCTTCAGTTTCAGCATCAGTCCTTCCAGTGAATTTCAGGGATAATTTCCTTTAGGATTGACTGGTTTGATCTCCTTGTAGTCCAAGGGACTTGCAAGAGTTTTCTCCAGTACCACAATTTAAAAGCATCAATTTTGTGGTGCTCAGCCTTCTTTATGGTCCAACTCTCACATCCATACATGACTACTGGAAAAACCATAGCCTTGACTAGACAGACCTTTGTTGGCAAAGTAATGTCTCTGCTTTTTAATATGCTATCTAGGTTGGTCATAACTTTTCTTCCAAGGAGTAAGTGTTTTTTAATTTCATGGCTGCCATCACCAGCTGCAGTGATTTTGGAACCCCCCCCCCAAATCTATTGCAATAGATAGAAAGAAGATTAGGCAATGGTTATCAGACCTACCTACCTCTCATCAAATTGAGATACAGATGTGATATTCTGCCAGATCAACAGGGCACTCCAGAAAAAACTGCCAGTTAGAAGAATCCTGAATGGGGCAGATAAGGGTAGATCTTGTCTACCCTTGATCTACCTAACCCATGATCTCACTCTCTTTTTTCCTTTTTTGTAATAGCCATCTTCCCAGTAGTCATATATGGATGGGAGAGTTGGACTTATAGAAAGTTGAGCGCAGAAGAATTCATGTTTTTCAACTGTGGTGTTGGAGAAGACTCTTGAGAGTCCCTTGGACTGCAAGGAGATCCAGCCAATCCATCCTAAAGTAAATCAATCCTGACTGTTCATTGGCAGGACTGATATTGAAGCTGAAATTCCAATACTTTGGTCACCTGATGTGAAGAGCTGACTTATTTGAAAAGACCCTAATGCTGGGGAAGATTGAAGTTGAGAGGATAAGGGGATGACAGAGGATGAGGTGGTTGGATGGCATCACTCACTCAATGGACATGAGTAAGCTCTGGGAGTTGGTGATGGACAGGGAGGCCTGGCATGATGCAGTCCATGGGGTCGCAAACAGTTGGACATGACAGCAACTGAACTAAACTGAACTGAAGTTTACCATATCTCTTCTTCCAAGATGCAAGCATCTTTTAATTTTGTGGCTGTGTTAACTGTCCCAGCAGTGTAACCTAATGGAAACTTCACATCCTATGAAACCCTAGCTCTAGATGACACACACTTGCAAAAATTGTTCTAATATTGTGAAAAGTATGAAAATACTGATGATTGCATTTCCTCTGAAGGAATTCAAAGCACACTGGCATATAAATATTTCAGTAAGTCCTGCTTGGACTGCAACAGATCCAACCAGTCCATTCTAAAGGAAATTAGTCCTGGGTGTTCTTTGGAAGGAATGATGGTAAAGCTGAAACTCCAGTACTTTGGCCACCTCATGCGAAGAGTTGACTCATTGGAGGGAGGGATTGGGGGCAGGAGGAAAAGGGGACGACAGAGGATGAGATGGCTGGATGGCATCACCGACTCAATGGACGTGAGTTTGAATGAACTCCAGGAGGTGGTGATGAACAGGGAGGCCGGGCGTACTGCAGTTCATGGGGTCGCAAAGAGTCGGACATGACTGAGTGACTGAACTGAACTGAACTATGTATAATATATAGACTATCTAATCCAGCGATCCCCAAATCTATTTGACCATAGGATCCATTTCTATCTTCTCACTTATTAAGATGTGACATTTGTGGTGTGCAACAAGCCACAGTTTGAAAAACATCACTGGGCTGTAGAATCTAAGCCTTTTCAGGGCAGATATTATATACTATAGGTTCCGTCTTGCATGTAGTACTTTGTAGAGTATAGAGACTTTCAACAATTTACAATGATTGGAAAGTGATGAGCTTTATAGATTGATTAATTGCACTTTAATATAATTGATTAATAGTAACTATGTGTAATTTAGTATTTAAGGGAGATGCTCTCTAACAAGAGGCTCTTAAAATTTCCTCAAATTTAGCAAGTATTAGGAATCAGAAAAGTTAGCCCAGAAACTTAAGTCATGAACATAGTTGGAGCTGTACATTATAGTTGAATCAAGGATAGGACATAGGTAGTTAAAAAAACAAAAACAAGGTTGAGGATTATAATGAACAGTAGCTCATGGTGGCCAGATAAGTTATGATTTTAAATTAATTAATTCAGAACCATTCTGTCTGTATTATGTGGTTTCCTGGCAGATCTCTGTATTTTATAAACAGTTTTGGTCCTGGTCACCACTTCTCAACTGATATCTTTCAGACATATAAAACTCTCTCTATACAGTAATGGTGACTGTTTATATAATGCGGGCTCAACAATCTCTATTAAAATACTTAACCTTTTGAACAGTTCTCCTCAGTTTATAAGGGTCGTCTTTGGTGTAATGGACATAAGAATTACAAAGTATCAAAGAGAAGGTGATGTACTCTTTGAATGCTAATATACCCAATGGCATTTAAGTCTATGATTTTTCTTGAAGTGTCTTGGAGAAGTGAGTTTTGATAAATAAATGAAAGGTACTTGGGGGGCAATGGATTTCATGGTAGCAAAAAATATAATTCAGGTAGCTCTGGCACTTGCCATTATTAACTGCATTCACACAACAACATATTTTCCCCCAAAGAGATTTAAATGCAATTTTATCTATTCATATATGTTCTCTGACATTCAAGTCACTGTGTTTAAGTAGTTTTTTCTACATTCATTCATCACCTTCTTCTACTTCTTCTATTTTCAATTAACTTTCTTTTAGGACATACTTATTTTAAATATGTATGACATTAAGAAATGTATACAGGAAATGTCTTAAGGAGATTACCATTTATTGAATATGTTATGTATCTTAGGTGCTTTATTTAGTGTCTCATTTTATTCTCACAAAAATCTTATGAAGAGTTTTAAAAGAGGATGAACACATACCACAATTTCAAATAGCGAGTACACGGCAACATGAGGATTGACCGTAGATCTGTCTCATTCTTTATTTAGTATATGCTGTTTTCTAAACACGGAGAGTTTTTAATTAAGAAAATATTCCTCTTTTATTCTTAATAATAACATCAATTCAGGGAAGTTCAAGTGGAGCTGATCCTAACCCACTTTAATCCAGAGGAACTTTTTAAGCCTCTTGGTGACAGTATATGGCTCAAGGTGACTTCAGTGCAGTGCAGTTCAGTTCAGTCACTCAGTCGTGTCTGAATCTTAGTTCCCTCATGAACAACTAGGGAAATAATGCCCTTGTCTTTCCTGAGGTTATAAGCTAAAAGCTTAAGGTAGGCTTGGAACTAGAGAAAGGCTTCCTTAATATGATTCGTTAAAAAAAGGTTTGAAAATAATATGGATAATTGAATCACTTTGCTGTATACCTGAAACTAACACAACATTGCTAGTCAACTATTCTGCAATACAAAATATTTTTTTTAATGTGTGAAAATAAGTCAAAAGCAAATGGAATCTAGAGAAGGAGATATGATGGAGACTTCATGTCAATGTTTGAAAACAGGAATACAACTCTGCCCGAAACATCCTTAACCTAAATGCTCCCCAATTATATAAGACAACATAGTCCTCTTTTGCTTAAACAAATTTGAGTGTGGGTTTCAACCCTTGGAAGTAAAGTATCTTGACTAGTATCGATGGCTAAGTTAGTCCCTTTTTCTTGCAGCCCACCATCTCTCTTACATAAATTTCAATGTCTGGGACTAGTAGCTTAATTCAACATGCATCATTGCTGCTGTTGCTGCTGCTAAGTCACTTCAGTCGTGTCCGACTCTTAGTGACTCCACGGACTGCAGCCCACCAGGCTCCTCCGACCATGGGATTTTCCAAGCAGGAGTACTGGAGTGGGATGCCATTGCCTTCTCCAAACATGCATCATTAGAGTCTTACAAAACAGAGTGAAATGTAGAAGTATCTGTGAGCATTCAGAGGGGATGACTAGCATGATCCCTGGTGTCTGAGAACTTAAAAGTGCTTTGTGAAAGACAAACCAATATGGGACCAAACAATAATATAAGGCAGAGAAAGTTCAGTAAGTTCTGTACTAATAATTTAATATGCTGTGGGATATATATACACATATGCATACACACACACACACACATGTGAAAAGGCATTCTACTTAGGTAGTCCATGTTTTAAAGAATGTTGTCTAAAAGGCCTAAGGTTCCCATGTGGCTCAGTGGTAAATAACTGACCTTCAATGGCAAAAGTCTATAGATGGCCTTCCCTAGCGGTACAATGGATTTGATTCCTAGGTTGGAAAGATCCCTTGGAGGAGGAAAAGGCAATCCACTCCATTATTCTTATCTGGAAAATCCTGTGGACAGGAGCCTACCACTGAGCCACCTGGGAGTCCTAGTCCTTTTAGAAAACATTTTTTAAAATATGGACTACCCAAGAGAATGCCTTTTCTTTTTTTTTTTTTAATTTTTAATTTTTTTATTTTTTTATTTTTTTAACATTTTTTTTAATTTTTTATTTTTTTTAAATTTTAAAATCTTTAATTCTTACATGTGTTCCCAAATCTCCCACAGTATATTAAATTACTAGTACAGAACTTACTGTACTCTTTCTGCCTTATTTAATTCAAATAGACAAACATTGAAAACTGATATTTCTGGCTGATGGGGAAGTGTGAATATAAGCAGGCAGGCTTGACAGTGCAGAGCATGTTAAGAAAATATTTGGTGGATTAATATGAGTGAAATCTAAAAAATTATGTGTATCACCATAAGAGCTTGGGGAAAACAGTTGATTTTTCCATATACTTGTTTATTTAATAAGTTATTTAACTTACATGCAGAGTACATCATGAGAAATGCTGGGCTGGAAGAAGTACAAGCTGGAATCAAGATTGCTGGGAGAAATACCAATAACTTCAGATATGAATATGATACCATCCTTATGGCAGAAAGTGAAGAAGAACTAAAGAGCTTCTTGATGAAGGTGGAAAAGGAAAGTGAAAAAGTTGGCTTAAAGCTCAACATTCAGAAAACTAAGATCATGATATCCGGTCCCATCACTTCATGGGAAATAGATGGGGAAACAGTGGAAACAGTGGCTGACTTTATTTGGGGGGGCTCCAAAATCCCTGCAGATGGTGATTGCAGCCATGAAATTAAAAGACGCTTGCTCTTTGGAAGGAAAGTTATGACTAACCTAGATAGCATATTAAAAAGCAGAGACATTACTTTGCCAAAAAAGGTCTGTCTAGTCAAGGCTATGGTTTTTCCAGTGGTTATGTATGGATGTGAGAGTTGGGCTATAAAGAAAGCTGAATGCCGAAGAATTGATGCTTTGGAACTGTGGTGTTGGAGAATACTCTTGAGAGTCCCTTGGACTGCAAGGAGATCCAACCAGTCCATCCTAAAGGAGATCAGTCCTGGGTGTACATTGGAAGGACTGATGTTGAAGCTGAAACTCCAATACTGTGGCCACCTGATCGGAAAAGCTGACTCATTTGAAAAGACCCTGATGCTGGGAAAGATTGAGGGCAGGAAGACAAGCGGACACAGAGGATGAGATACTGTGAATAACTGAGAATATGAAATCAAAGAATCTGACTTTTAATCAATTGCATTCATTTAGATAAACTAATACAAGGTAAGAATGTGGAGGTGAAAGATAAAATATAGATGAATGCAAGATTATATATAATTTTTAAAAAGTTTTGATGAGGGTAATACTACTTCCCTACCCTGAGATTCCCTTTGTGTTGTACAGACCTCCATCAGCATAGCTTTCCCAGCTCCCCTCTGCCTCTAAATTCCTTCAAAGTGGAGATAGAGAGACTCCTGTCATTGGTAATTTGAGAATAACTGACTAGACTAAGCACCTCTTGCCTTATTTTTGCAGGCAAGGCAGCCTCAGTGAAAGGACTGTTCATGTCCCACCCTTATCTGGGCAGGTATCCTACCTATGGAGGTGTATCAT
The DNA here is from genome assembly GCF_001704415.2 of Capra hircus. Classification (NCBI taxonomy): domain Eukaryota; kingdom Metazoa; phylum Chordata; class Mammalia; order Artiodactyla; family Bovidae; genus Capra; species Capra hircus. The sequence continues at coordinate 107,636,947 of NC_030813.1, forward strand.
GTGATATGTTGCTTTTGACTAGAAGAGTGAATCCAGATAATTCTGGAGTCTACTGAGTGTAAGCTGACTTGTTTACAGGTGTGTCCACCATAAGCTGTGTTTTTCACCTAGATTTTATTAGTAGAATGATAATGGTGTTCAAAATGATAGTGTTGTTGGTACTTTCCATTTCTTTGTTATGTTTATTCTATGGGCAGAGAAACAAGATGCTATTCACTGAGCAATCTAAAAATCCCTATATTGGTGAATAGGCCAGGAAGATCAGGAAATGAGATGGGGGAAAATTGTGGAGCAAATAGCCAAGGAGTGGTTGTTTGAGCTTGTGTGCGGCATCTTCTGTCTTGGGACTTCAGTGCATTCTAATCTTGGTGGTTTGTAGAGGCATATGTTAGTCTGAGCAGGTTTTTATACTTGTGTGATGGCCTTTTTGAAACTTAGCCAAAATGACTTAGCTGACCAGAGAGTATTTTGACTTTGGTGGATGACTGCAGCTTTAGGCTGCTCCAAAGGAAACTGACAAAGCTGAATGTGGAGATGGCAAGACTCAGTAAAGTCCCTGGGCTTGCTTCATAAGTGAACCCAGCAGACACAGCTATATAAGAAGTGTTGGCCCAGCAAAGATGTCAGTGATTCAGAAAAGATGATGTCAGAGGTCTTTCTGCTGCAAATAAAAACTGCATTTAGCTTACATGGATAGGCAGGGAGGTCCTCAATAGGATCAGAGGTTAGCAAGATTGAAAGTGAAAGTGTTAGTGTTAATCACTCAGTCGTGCCTGACTCTTTTCCACCCCATGGACTGTAGCTCATTCTTCAGGCAAGAATACTGGAGTAAGTAGCCATTCCCTTTTCCAGGGGATCTTCCCAACCCAAGGAATGAACTGGGATCTCCTGCGTGGCAGGCAGATTCTTTACCCTCTGAGCAACCAGGGAAGCCCTAACAAGATTAATGAAGTGAAGTTGCTCAGTCGTGTCCCACTCTTTGCGACCCCAAGGACTGTAGCCTACCAGGCTCCTCCCTCCATGGGATTCTCCAGGCAAGAGTACTGGAGTGGGGTGCCATTTCTTTCTCCAGGGGATCTTCCCAACCCAGGGATCGAATCTGGGTCTCCCGTATTCCAGGCAGCTGCTTTAACCTCTGAGCCACCAAGGAAGCCGCAACAAGATTAGGAGGGACTCTATAATGCCTTATAGCCTCAAGGCATCAGTTCAGTTCAGTTCAGTCGCTCAGTCACGTCCGACTCTTTGCGACCTCATGAGACGCGGCACGCCAGGCCTCCCTGTCCATCACCAACTCCTGGAGTTCACTCAGACTCACATCCATCGAGTCAGTGATGCCATCCAGCCATCTCATCCTCCGTCGTCCCCTTCTCCTCCTGCCCCCAATCCCTCCCAGCATCAAAGTCTTTTCCAATGAGTCAACTCTTTGCATGAGGTGGCCAAAGTACTGGAGTTTCAGCTTTAGCATCATTCCTTCCAAAGAAATCCCAGGGCTGATCTCCTTCAGAATGGACTGGTTGGATCTCCTTGCAGTCCAAGGGACTCTCAAGAGTCTTCACCATCACCACAGTTCAAAAGCATCGATTCTTCGGTGCTCAGCCTTCTTCACAGTCCAAATCTCACATCCATACATGACTATGGAAAAACAATAGCCTTGACTAGATGGACCTTAGTCGGCAAAGTAATGTCTCTGCTTTTCAATATGCTATCTAGGTCGGTCATAACTTTTCTTCTAAGGAGTAAGCATCTTTTAATTTCATGGCTGCAGTCACAATCTGCAGTGATTTTGGAGCCACCAAAAATAAAATCTGACACTGTTTCCAATGTTTCCCCATCTATTTCCCCTGAAGTGGTGGGACCGGATGCCATGATCTTCGTTTTCTGAATGTTGAGCTTTAAGCCAACTCTTTCACTCTCCTCTTTCACTTTCATCAAGAGGCTTTTTAGTTCCCCTTCACTTTCTGCCATAAGGGTGGTGTCATCTGCATGTCTGAGGTTATTGGTATTTCTCCCAGCAATCTTGATTCCAGCTTGTATTTCTTCCAGTCCAGCGTTTCTCATGATGTACTCTGCATATAAGTTAAATAAGCAGGGTGACAATATACAGCCTTGACGTACTCCTTTTCCTATTTGGAACCAGTCTGTTGTTCCATGTCCAGTTTTAACTGTTGCTTCCTGACCTGCATACAGATTTCTCAAGGGGCAGGTCAGGTGGTCTGGTATTCCCATCTCTTTCAGAATTTTCTACAGTTTATTGTGATCCACACAGTCAAAGGCTTTGACATAGTTAATACAGGCATACAGTACTGAAAAAACTCCTAAGCAACATAGAAAAGACAAAGATACACACATAAGGTAAGAATCTTTCTACGTATGGACATTGGTGTTTTAAACTTCTGTGCACCTGAGTCTTGGGTCCACAGTTCACACAGTCACTCAGTCGTGTCCGACTCTGCAACTTTGTGGATTGCAGCACGCCAGGCTTCCTTGTCCATCCCCAACTCCCAGAGCGTACTCTAACTCATGTCTATTGAATTGGTGATGCCATTCAACCATCTTATTCTCCATTGTCCTGTTCTTCTCCTGCCTTCAATCTTTCCCAGCACCAAGGTCTTTTCAAATGAGTCAGTTCTTTGCATCAGGTAGCCAAATTATTGGAGTTTTGGCTTCAACATCAGTCCTTCCAAAGGACACCCAGGACTGATTTCCTTTAGGATTGACTGGTTTTGATCTCCTGGCAGTGCCAGGGAGTCTCAAAAGTCTTCTCCAGCACCACAGTTCAAAAACATCAGTTCTTCGGTGCTCAGCTTTCTTTATACAGCCATTGGTGTTTTAAACTTCTAGGCACCTGAGTCTTGGGTCCACAACAATGAGCTAATAAAGTTATTAGTTTACAGTGTCTAGGCCAGGCTTAGGTAGGCAGTGAATGACAGTTCCATTAAGACTGGAAATGTCTGGACTGATTAAAGTGGCATGTTACATAATTACAAAGATCTTGTACTCATTTTAGTGCTGAAATATTTACAAGAAACATGCGACTCAAAGGAGAAAATGAATGTAAAATATTATGTATGTTTGGACCCCTCCCTAAGAAATAGCTTTCCCAGAGAAACATGGTTAATTAATAGAACCAAAATGAATCACCAGTTAAGATTTATTTCAGCTCAGTTAAAGCATATTTGTTGCGGACTTTGGACAACTTATACAAGCTAACAATATCATTTACTAGGACAAAAGCAAAACAACTTGTTTTGTTTTCTCTCTTCCTATATCTGTCTTCCTTTATTCAGATACCTCTGGACTCTGCTGTGATTGATGAAAATTCAACCACAGGGGTAAGACTCACTCCAAATACAAACCTTACTTTTTTAAACTTCAATCTTTATCAAGGGTAAATATACAGTCTAGGAACACAGTTGTCTCTGGGTAATCTTTTTGAGTTGGGTGCTGCATACGTGCTAAGTCGCTTCAGTCATGTCCAACTCTTCATGACCCTATGTACTGTAGCCCACCAGGCTCCTCTGTCCATGGGGATTCTCTAAGCAAGAATATTGGAGTGGGTTGCCATGCCCTCCTCCCAGAGATCTGTATTCTCCTCTAAATTCAGTATATATTAAGTCAATACTTTGATACTCATGGGAGCCTATTTCCTCTCTTCAGTTCAGTTCAGTCACTCAGTCATGTCTGACTCTTTGCAATCCCACAAACCGCAGCACACAAGGCCTGCCTGTCCATCACCAAGTCCCAGAGTCCACCCAAACCCATGTCCATTGAGTCGATGATGCCATCCAACCATCTCATCCTCTGTGATCCCCTTCTCCTCCTGCCCTCAATCTTTCCCAGCATCAAGGTCTTTTCACATGAGTCAGCCTTTCCATCAGATGGCCAAAGTATTGGAGTTTCAGCTTCAACATCAGTCCTTTCAATGAACACCCAGGACTGATCTCCTTTAGGGTGGACTGATTGGATCTCCTTGCAGCCCAAGGGACTCTCAAGAGTATTCTTCAACACCACAGTTCAAAAGCATCAGTTCTTTGGTGCTCAGCTTTCTTTATATTCCAACTCTCACAACCATATATGACCACTGGAAAAATCATAGCCTTGAATGGACAGACCTTTGTTGACAAAGTAATGTCTCTGCTTTTTAATATGCTATCTAGGTTGGTCATAACTTTCCTTCCAAAGAGTAAGTGTCTTTTTATTTCATGGCTGCAATCACCATCTGCAGTGATTTTGGAGCCCAAAAAATAAAGTCAGCCACTCTTTCCCCATCTATTTGCCATAAAGTGATAGGACTGGATACCATGATCTTAGTTTCATCTCTTAGGGATTCTTTAAAGTGAGATTCTTGAGACCTTGGTGTTAAATCAATACATTTATGGGAGTATTATCCATGAAGAAGGATCCCAAGTAATAATTGCTAAAGGAACCCCAATATATCTAGACACTGACAACCCTCTAGCTGAGAATGAGAATAAAAAGTTAAAGCGAATTAATTTTAGACTTTAACTTCTTTACATTTTAACTTACAATGGCAAGACAATTTGATTTTGGATTTGAATACCTTCCAACTTTAACATCTTTGGACTTAAAGTATAATGAAAAGTAATCTTTAAACTTTAATTTCCCCTTGGAAATTTTACAATTAGAGGCAGTTTATATTCAAATTTGTGATATGTCCAATTTTTTGTCATTTTATTGTCTGAGTAGTACTATGCATTTTTATTGTTGAGTCTTAATTAAAAAAAAAAATCTCATGCAGAACTGCTGATATTCTGTGTTGTACAGTTTGACTGGATGCTTCCCTGGTGGCTCAGATGAGAAAGAGCCCACCTACAATGCAGAAGACCCAGGTTCGATCCCTGGGTTGGGAAGATCCCCTAGAGAACGGAATGGCTACCCACTCCAGTATTCTTGCCTGAAGAATCCCATGGACAGTTGAGCCTGGAGGACTACAGTCTGCGGGGTCCCAAAAACTCAGACACAACTGAGCAACTAACACTTTCACTTTCACTTTCAAGTTGGAATGGAATGGACAGTAGCCTACCAGGCTCCTCCATCCATGGGATTTTCCAGGCAAGAATACTGGACGGGACTGACATTTCCTTCTCCAGGAATGGGAAATAGAAAAGAGAATGAGTAAGGAATAAGGAATATAAAGTGACAGTGGGATTCCTGCAATTAATATCCTAAACAACATAAATCAGGGATTTGGGGAGACAAAGTATAAACTACAGAGCAGGGATTCAGCAAAGGCATCACAAAGGAGCAGTGGGTGCCATGCTTCTGTTAATCGCCGACTGATTAGAAGCCACCTCAAGCAGTCCAGGCTTTCTCAGGGATGAAGGGCATCTCCTGTCCTCTGCTCCTCTTTGTTATCCCTTTGCTTCATGTCTCCATTGCCCAGAATTTCAGAACAAAATTGTAGTGCCGTTTACAGTGCAGCCTCAGTAGCTTTCAGAATCAAACTCAAGAAGACTAGCTTTAAAAAAATATTCTTTAAAATTGACAAAAAAATATGTTAAGCATAAGATGTCGTTTTCCCAAAATGAATACAAAATGGCAGAATCTGGTATATAATAGTATTTTTAAAGTGAATTTGTACAATGACATTTAAAAAGTACACTGAGTTAGAGGCACCATAGCAACTTTTACAGGCTCTCTGATTCGAGGCCATTTGGTTGATCTATTGGAGACTCATTCATAAAATAGGAATAATAATATGCAACTGGGCAGAGGTCAGGAAATTGGGTCAGATAGTGTGCTAATTTGCCTTCAAGGTAAAAACCTGCAGATTTTATTTTGCAGATCGTACACCCATTACCACCTATATCAGCACATATGTGTATATTTTTCATGTTATCTAGAAATATGAAGTAGGAAGAGAATATCTAATTTAAAGTTTTTCAGAAGCTATAATAAAAGAGAAAAAGGAAACATAAAATTGATAGTGTATTTATCAAAACATAAGGTTTTAATACGTAATTAAAGCAAAATATTCAGTGACATTTTAGGCAGTTTTTAAATGATTCTTTAAAACATAGTGTGTGGTCTTCCCTGGTGGTCCAGTGGCTAAGACTCTGTGTTCCCAATGCAGGGGGCCAAGGTTCAATTCCTGCTCAGGGAACTAGATCCCATTTGCCACATTTAAGATTTTGCATGTAGCAACAAAGATCCCGCATGTCCCAGCTAAGACCAGGAGCAGCCAAAATGAGTAAATAAATAAAGATAAATATTAAAAAATACATAGTGCATTTTACACTCACAGCATATCTCCAATTGGACCAGAGTCTTCAGTTGTTTTACAGCAACACGTTTTCCCAGCATTAGAGTCTTTCCAAATGAATTAGCTCTTCTCATCAGGTGGCTAAAGTATTGGAGTTTCAGCTTCAACATCAGTCCTTCCAATGAATTCCACATGTGGCTAGTGGAATATTTATTGGACAGCCCAGATACAGAGTAATGAAAACAACTCCATGGGGAAATTAGGGTCACTTGGAACAAGACAGTTAATATTCTAGATTTTGTATCACGGTTAAAATTCTCATAGGCAATTACAATATGCTCACATCATAGAACACTTATAACGTTTTCAATCTGGGAGAAATGTGAGAGATCATTTGACCTAAAGCTTTCTTTTTTAGTTGCAGGAATTGTGCTCAAGAAAGGATACATGACCTACAATGGCTGTGCCAAGAACTGACAGTAGGACTGAAAGCAAAGCCAGTCCTCAGGGGTTCCAGCCTAGGACACCCTCTCCAACACAGCACTCTGATGCTCCCTTCCTTGAACCCTGTGAGAGCATCATATTAATACCTACTCTTCAGTGAGCAAGGAAGGGAAGAGATACTGCAGAGTGTCCATAGGGTGCTGGGCGCCTTATATCCATCCACTTTTCTTAGCATCTTGTACATACTTTCATGACCAGTTGCCATCTTAACAATGGAAAACTTGAGACGTTATTTTTCTTCTAAAATATTTCTCTGTAATATACATTTCATGGGCTTCCCAGGTGGTGCTAGTGGTAAAGAGCCCACCCACCGTGCAGGAGACATAAGAGATGTAGATTCGATCCCTGGGTCAGGAAGATCCCCTGGAGGAAGGCCTGGCAACCCACTCCAGTCTGCTAGGCTACAGTCCATGGGGCCGCAAAGAGTTGGACAAGACTGAAGTGACTCAGCATGCATAGCCTGCATACATTCTGTTACAAAGACAACCCAACTTGCCCCTCAGAAAGTCAAACACAAGTATTACACTTGTACATTTCAGTGGAAATGACTTTTCATTCCCAGGTTTTAAAATCTCACACTTGGCAGCCTCAGTGTTCCATTACCATCAACTTTTGCATTTTATTTATCCTGCAGATTAGATTTGCAAATAAGAATTGTGGATTCTCTCTTTATTCTAAACTATGATTTTCACAAGCTGCATTATGGTTTCATGGAGCCAGCTTTTCAAATGTGGAAATTAAACCTCAACCAGGGAAATCATAACCGCTGTCTTTATCCTCAAGGATTAGAGTGGTCTGTGACTCTGTGTGGGTCATTAACATTGACAGAAGGGCATGAAACAGACTATGGGGTGAAAGGCCTGAAGAAGCAGTTGCTATGGGTTATTTGCATATATTGAGTGACACTCAAGTAGAGATATGCAAGAGCTCTGAGTTGTAATGAAGATAGACTTCTGTGCCTGGGCCAGAAGGGTGATTAAAGCCTAAAATTATCAGGAGCATCTTCCAAACAGAACAACACCAGTCTGAGTGTGTGACCTTAGGCAAGTCACTTAGACCCCTGGTACCCACTTTCTTAGCGTTAAAAGCAAACTCATAATCTATATTCAGCCAGGGAATGTTTACAGACAGCTTTGAGATGTTAGGATGACAGGCTCCATTTACATGTAAAATAGTGTTATTCATACACCCTGCACTGACTACTGTGCAGCGGGCGTATTGAAAGAGGGCAAATAGGGAAAAAGTAAAGAAAAATTAGCTCCTGAATGATGGAAACCTGATTACCCCAAACCAGCTCATTCTGAAAGGGAGGAATCACGCTGCATTCATTAACTATTTCCAAACAGAGCTCCTTTAGAGTGAGAAAATAAGCTCAGTCAGACCAATCCATATTCTTTTCAATGAGAAACAAAACCTCAGATCAGAATAAAGCCACTTCAGTTCTGAGCATAATCTCCTTAAAAACTGTTTCATTCCATGCATCTGGCTTCCATCAGTCAGCAGTACTGGAAAAACCAGAAGATTCTAAATGTACCAATTTGGTCTCAATTTATAATAGATTTATTCATATGTGGATATGTATATTCGCAACAGAAATGATCATTAATGTTATTGGGTTCTATTAATTAAACAGCAGTGGGTTCAATGATTACTTGACCAATTTTAAATCCTATTGATTACTAATGATATCTAACTGTTTAATGAAAGTATCTGTGACATAAATTACAAAGCTTTCGAATGTGTTTTTAAAAGGACTTCCCTAGTGGTCCAGCGGTTAAGACTTCATTTTCCAATGCAGGGGGTCCAGGTTGGATCCCTGGTCCAGGAACTAAGATGCCACATCTCTCTTGGCCAAACAAAGAAACAAAAAAAACCTAATACAGAAACAATGTTGTTACAAATTCAATAAAGACTTCAAAAATGGTTCACACTAAAAAAAATACCCAAAAATGAAGAGAAAGAGATGGGTGGAGTGAATAAACACTACCTTTGTTATCATAAGTCATGGACTATGCTCAAGGGCTTTTTCAGAAAAACTGCTGGATAAAGCCCCAAGACTTTGAAACAGTATCATGTTCAACCTTTTTATCTCTGCAATAATGGATTTCCACTCAACATCTAGAATCCATTCCAGGTCTTACATTTTTCAATTACTTGTGTTTTAGCATCTTATTTGTCATTGCTGTGAATTTGTATCTCTTCTCTCTAATTTTCATCCTTACGCAGGCATATCTGAGTATTAGTTTCAGGGACCCCTGCAATAACCCTGGAAGGTGTGCTATTCCCTCCATTATTGCAGACGGCGGTGATAAGCAGGGCAAGGTTACACTGCCCAGTCAAGGTCACACTGGGCAAATGGCAGACTGGAGACTTTTAATGAGCTCTAAGTGACTGCAAGCATATAATTTGCCCCCCTATGCTAGACTACATCTTAAAACCACATCACCCCTTGTATTTACCTCGCCTATTTGGTATCACTCACCTTTCCACTTACCTTTAACTGTTTTGAAACAATGAAACACATGCCTCTAAAATTTGGTAGAATGGAAATGATTTCTTTGAGTATCTTTCTGAAAAGGTCTTGGCCTGCCTGAATAATTACTGGTGAAATTAATGTCATTCTGCTAACCCCTAAAAGTGTCTGACATTCTTTCTTTGTGACTAATTATTTTACAGACGGCGCTTTAATTGCAGGATGTAGGAGGTACTTTCTATAAACGCTTAACATTACAAGGGGACATGATCTGCAATCTTCAGATCATTAAACTTACTACCAGGAATAAGCATGCTTTGGGGACCAGTGACATTTGTCAAAAGAAGCCCGTGTGTTCTGTGGAGGGCAGGAGGCCAAGCTCGAGAAAGGCAGCCTGATAATTGTTCTATGCTGAGTGCCTTTAATTATTTACTAGGAGGAAGATATGGACGATCCAGGCCTTCTCCAGAGAGATGGCTATTCAAAGAACAGGATACATAAAATCACTGCCTGAACTGAAATCAATGCCTAAAATAAATTTCCCAGGACATTTTTTCAGGCAGTTTGCAGCCATCACAAAATAGAAGCTGAGGAAGCTGCTGCAGCTGTCCTGAATAGATCTTACGTATAGTTATTTATTACCTGCCCAGACTAATATGGCTTCCCTTGTGGCTCAGACAGTAAAGAATCTGCCTCCAATCTGGGAGACCCAGGTTTGATCCCTGGATTGGGAAGATCCCTTGGAGAAGGGAATGACACCCATTCTAGTATTCTCACCTGCAAAATTCCGTGGACAGAGGAGGCTGGCAGGCTACATTCCATGGTATCCCAAAGAATCAGACAGAACTAAGCAATTCACACTTTCATTTTCTTTTCTCAGAAACTGTTCCCCTCATGTGTTCCTACCTGTCAGCTGGTACCTAGAGCATCTTCTGGAGTGATGTATGTCATTAATGAATAAAGGTCATTGGACAGGAAGACTTAGACATTGATTCCAAAGCTAGATCCCAACCTAACCTGGTAGGTGGCTCTGTATAGTTTTTGTGACCCCAAAAGACAATTCAGTGATAGCACAGGCATTTTTTAAGCATATTCTGTACATTCCAGCATCTGAATAATGGGAGAAATATTGAAAACTCACATTTAAACATTCTACACTAGACTGACAGATTTAGGATATTTAGGGATGGGGTTTTAGCCTTCACCTATGAATTTTTAAGCAAGCTAGAGTGTTTATTTTCAGAAATAAACACTGAATTCAGTGATCCGATTCATTTGTTCATTAGCCTGTTTTCTCAGCCAACACATTTAATTCATATTTACTAATACCGTCTATGTGCTGGGCACCCCTCTAGATGCTAAGCGGTCCAATCTACACTAAAGAAAAGTCTCGCTTATGTGGAACTTCCATTCCTTCTGGGAACACACACACACACACACACACACACACACACACATCACGTAAATGTGTGGCACTGAGGATGTTGATGTGTTTGGAGGGAAGTGGACACCTAGAGAAGACAGAGGTACTGCTGATGCCTGGGAACACTTTGACTCTAGAGTGGTCTCTTTGATGAGACATTTGAGTAGAAGATTTAGCTTTGAGGGTATACAACCAAATGTTTCTGGTAGAGCAAATGAAGAATACAAAGGCCCTTAACAGAAGCAAGTTCGTCTTGTTTGAGGAACAACCAAAAACAAAACAAAACAGCAATGACAACAACAACTGGGGTAGCAAGAACAGAAGGAGGACGAGAGAGGGAGATGAAAAATGTGAGTGGAGAGGGAGGCAGAACAGAGTGAGGATCTGGATGTTACTCGACTGAGAGGGTGTGGGAGGCAGGAAAACATGCCCCATGTAGCCGCTCCCCTAGGCTGTGAGCATGAGCGCTGACTATGAGGGAGAGTCTCTACCCCGAATCACTGCACAGAGGTTTTGTGAAGGAAGACTAGGCTCAGCTATCCTTACCTGAGGTTTGAAGTGAGCAAGGTGTCCCAGCTGGCCTGGAAGAAGATGGGGGCTGCTATGAGCTCTACAGATGGAAGCGGTGAGTTCTGCCAACCACGTCAATGTGCTTGGAAGAAGACCCCAAGTCTCAAGAGGAAGCACATTCCTGGCCAAGGTCTTCATCACAGCCTGAGAGCCTTCTCATCTAGAGATCCCAAGTTCACTCCTCCTGTACTTCTGACCTAAGTTGTCACTGTTGTTCAGTTTCCTCGGTCATGTTTGACTCTGCACCCCCATGCACAGAAGCACTCCAGGCTTGCATGTCCTTCACCGTCCTCCAGATTTTATTCCAGTTCATGCATTGAGGTGATGATGATATCTAACCATCTCCTCTTCTGCCTCCCGCCTTCTGCTTTTGCCTTCAGTCTTTCCCAGCATCAGGTCTTTTCCAATGAGTTGGCTCCTCAATCAGGTGGTCAGAATATTGGCTCTTTACTTATGAGTTAATAAGTAGAAGCTGTTTTAAGCTATGAGTTTGGTAATTTCATGGCTCAAAAGAACACTAGTACACAACATTGATTACAATAGCCAAAACTTTCTTGCCCATCAACAGACAAATGGACAAAGAAGGGCAAAGTAGAAATGGAATTTATTCAACCATAAAAAAGAACAAAATTTTGCTATTGCAGCAATATGGAGGGAATTATGCTAAGTGAAAAGATCAGTCAGAGAAAGATAAATAGTGTGGTACCCCTTATATGTGAATCTAAAAAATGCAACTAGCTAGTGAATATAACAACAAAAAAGGCAGACACAGCTAGTGGTCACCAGTGTAGGGATCCATTATAGGGGTAGGGAAGTGGCAGGTACAAACTATTGAGTGTACGGTAGGCTCAAGGATGTATTGTACAACACTGGGAATATAGCCACTATTTTATAATAACTGGAAATGGAAAGTAATCATAAAAATTGTATTAAAATTTTGAAAAAAGAATGCTACTACAGAAGGTAACCACAGAGAGAAATGCTTTGCATAGGGTGTGGCATGGGTCTGCCTTTGTTTCAAAAGCTAGATCAGGCAACCTTGAAAGGAACAGACTGCAGGCAGGCAGGCTAGCCATTGGGAGGTCATTGCAATAGTTCTGGTGAGAGATGGTCACTGGCTTTGACTGCAGCAGTATAGATTAAACGTGCAAGAATTAGTTGGATTATTTTAGAAGCTAGAAATGATTGGACTTTCTGATTGATTGATGAGATAGATAAAAACAAAAAGGAGGATGTATGTATCTCACTAGGGATGTTGTCTGGGGCGATTTTAAGAAAAGAGGGAGATCTGGTGTCCCAGAGAGGGAGGCTAAGAGGAAGAGAGTGCAGACAATGAAGGGAATCAAGTGTTCATTTTGAGACATGTTAAGATTGAAATGCTCCAAGTCACATTCACAAAGAGATGAAAAATAAGACATTGGCTATAAGAATTTAGAGTGCAGAAGAGATGCTGGAGTTGGGAATATTAATTTACGAGTCATTGGCCTATACCTCGTTCTTCCCAGGTGGCACTAGTTGTAAAGAACTCACCTGCCAGTACAGGAGACAAAAGAAATGTGGGTTGATCTCTGGGTCGGCAAGATCCCCTGGAGAAGGGAATGGCAACCCACTCCAGTATTCTTGCTGGAGAATCCTGAATCCCTGAAAGTTTGAATTAACACAGAAGAGGAATGAGATCCTGAACACTGACTCTATGCCAGTAGCAACTAGCCCTTCTTTGCTTATCTTGCTGTTGCTGCTGCTAAGTCGTTTCAGTCGTGTCCAACTCTGTGCGACCCCATAGACGGCAACCCACCAGGCTCCCCTGTCCCAGGGATTCTCCAGGTAAGAACACTGGAGTGGGCTGCCACTGCCTTCTCCAATGCATGAAAGTGAAAAGTGAAAGTGAAGTGGCTCAGTCGTGTCCGACTCTTAGCGACCCCATGGACTACAGCCTACCAGGCTCCTCCGTCCATGGGATTTTCCAGGCAAGAGTGCTGGAGTGGGGTGCCAGTGCCTTCTCCATCCTTGCTTATCTTAGATTCTGGCAATTCTGTTGGGAGCTCCCAAGCCAACTGAGAAGGCATTCTAGATAGGGAGAGGGAATCCAGGAAAACAATGCCTTCAAAGATGGGATTATTTTAAAGAGATAAATATGTTGAATACTGTACACAGTTTAATTTAGATTAATTGAAAATAGTCATAGTCTCACACGGCTTCCCAGGTGGTGTAGTGGTAAAGAATTCACTTGCTGATGCGGGAAGCACAAGAAATGTAGGTTCCGTCCCTGAGTTGGGAAGATCCCCTGGAGGAGGAAATGGCAACCCCAGGATTATTGCCTGGAGAATTCCATGGGCTAAGGAGCCTGGTGGGCTACAATCCATAGGGTTGCAAAAACTTCGACATGACTGAGCACAGTCTATTCTATTTCTCTAAGATTTACAAGCAAACATTTAATGAGATAAGTTTCATCCCCATGATGGATGTGGACATTGAAAAGCAATAGAGGACAGAACAGAAGAAATCTGAAAACATATGCAACAATGTGGATGGATTTCAAGAAGTCTGACTATGAAAGAGAAAGAAGGGAGAATTTGATAATTTGAGGAAGATGTGAAAACAAAGATTTAGTGTTGTGAAGATGTAAAAACAAAAATTTTAGTAATTCAAAAGAGATAATGCATCCATATGATTCTAAACCTAAAAGTATACAAGCTAATTGAGTGAGAAGCCACTGTCTGTTGACCCCTCTACTCCAGTTCCCATCCTAGGCTCACCTCAGTATTCACTGATCCATTTCTTACATCCTCTCCTTAGTTTCCTTGAACATAAATAAGCAAATACAAAATAGGTTCTTCTTTGGCTGATTCATGTTGATGTTTATTAGAAATCAGGTTTTTCAATTAAAAATAAATTTTTTTTAAAACCTGAAAAAGCAGAGCAAATATAGGTTCTTATCTTCTCACTCTTATCTAAACAGAAGTTATTATTATACAGTTCAATTTCCTTGCATGCTTTTTTCATTTTACTATATATCTTGAGAATTTTCCAATGTCAGCTCCTAAAGAACTTCCTCATTCTATTCGACCGCCTCATATTATTTCCCTGCATCATCGATTATTCAGCCAATTCCTTACTGAAGGGCCCTCGACTTCCTTGTAAACGATTTCTATTGCCAATAAGGTTACAATGGGTAACTTTGTTCGTGCATCATTTTGCACAAGTTAATGTGTACAGTAAATCTCCAAAGTGGATTTCTAGAGCAAGAGTGTGTTGTACTTGTTATAGCAGATGTTGTTGTTGTCTTGTTGGCTTGCTCTTTTGGTCATTTAAAAAATGAAGCAAACTGCATGATTTAATTATAGAAGTAAGGAGCAGGAGAAAGTCAGAGTGTAAAGACACAGAACTGATATGGATAGGAAAGACTCAGCTTTCCCAAAAGAAGGACATGGAAGAAAACTGGAGGGATGATTCCAATAAGGAATCTCTCCAATTCCTTATCAAGAGACGACAGAGTTTTTCTGTAGATTTGGAGGCTAGATCACCTGCTAAGAAGGAGGGGGTTGTGGCTGGGACTAGAAGCTTGAACGAAGTGAACTGGTGTTGAATTGGATTCCGTGAAGAAACTGAAAGAGAAGAAAAGGGAGACAGAAGAATCTCCAGGCAACACTGTGGGACCAGTTGACACTGGAAAGGGCTGGTGTTGCTGCCTACAAGAAAATATCATCAGAGTTTCAATGTAAGAAGACAAAGCAAAATGTAAGAAGACCATGGTTGAGTGGGATGGAATAAGCTGCAAAGAACAGGACACCAGCTCCATTTTCACTTTTCCATTAACGAGAAGAAGCTTGACCCTGAGGAAAGAACAGACACCTGCTGTTTCTCCTGGCTCTGCCACTTCAAATTCAGGTGATCACAGTGAAATCAGGGCATCTCCACTGTTCCAGGTTTTTTATCAGAAACTTGGGGATTCTTTGTAAAAACTTTATCTATATAGATGATAAATGAAACACGGGTTAAAAGATACTTGTTGGGGAGAACTAATGCAAGCTATACATGGAAGTCCTTTTATGATACAACAAACTCACGTCATTAGCTCAGTTTTGTTAATTCTTGTGTAAAGTTACATGAAGTATTTGATGAACTTGTAAATAGTTTGTCCTCCTGAAAGTACAGATTATTTTCTGATCATAACATAAATTATGATTACCAGACAAGAGTTTGAACATAAGTATATGTACTATTTGTATTTATACTACATATATATAAAGCATATATATTAACTATATATATATTACATATATAAAGTGTATATAAAATATATATATATAAGGCATGTTTAGGTAAGTAGAAAAAATAGATAAATATCTTATATCTTATTTTTAAACATAATTCCAAACCCAATTCATAAAAAGAAACATACTTTTCTAAGTTGTTATTACTGTAGTCAAACTTTTTACTTTTAAAGCAAGCACTTGACTAGTCTAATACGTTCCATTACTTTTCTCACATTGTGAAACAAGTTTCTGATTGAAGTATAATGGATATAAATGTGTTTTTGAGTGGATCAGTAAAGTATATCATGTTCTACCCACATCAATGTTGGTAGAACCAACTTTCCTGCTGTCGTACTGAAAGTCCCAAGTCCAGGGACTCCTTTAGTCCCCAGCAAATTGGAGCAATAGTGTTCACTTTGTCGCAGTTATGCTACCTTTCAGTTCAGTTTAGTTCAGTTATGTCTGACTCTTCGCGACCCCATGAATTGCATCATGCCAGGCCTCCCTGTCCATCACCAACTCCCAGAGTTCACCCAAACTCATGTCCATTGAGTCAGTGATGTCATCTGGCCATCTCATCCTCTGTCATCCCCTTCTCCTCCTGCCCCCAATCCCTCCCAGCATCAGAGTCTTTTCCAATGAGTCAACTCTTAGCATGACATGGCCAAAGTACAGGAGTTTCAGCTTCAGCATCAGTCCTTCCAAAGAACACCCAGGGCTGATCTCCTTTAGAAAGGACTGGTTGGATCTCCTTGCAGTTCAAGGGACTCTCAAGAGTCTTCTCCAACACCACAGTTCAAAAGCATCAATTCTTCAGTACTCAGCTTTCATCACAGTCCAACTCTCACATCCATACATGATCGCTAGGAAAACCATAGTCTTGACTAGACGGACCTCTGTTGGTAAAGTAATGTCTCTGCTTTTGAATATGCTATCTAGGTTGGTCATAACTTTCCTTTCAAGGAGTAAGCATCTTTTAATTTCATGGTTGAATCACCATCTGCAGTGATTTTGGAGCCCCCCAAAATAAAGTCTGACACTGTTTCCACTGTTTTCCCATCTATTTGCCATGAAGTGATGGGACCAGATGCCATCATCTTAGTTTTCTGAATGTTAGTTTAATTCAGTAAACAAATATTTGACAAGAGCACACCATGTGCTGGTAACTGGGGAATTTATAAGCATAAATGGGGTGTGGGTGGAATGGTAAAAGTGTTTCATGAAAGAGCACAGGTTACTGAGTCATACCACTCAAGGCTTATAATTTTAGTTCTACCACTTATTAACTGTCAATGCTTAGGCTCTGGGAAGCCTCTGGATCTCTCAGAGCTCCATGTCCCCATATGAAATTGTTGTTGTTGAGTCATTTAAGTCATGTCTGACTCTTTGCGACCCCACAGACTGCAGCACAGGCTTCCCTGTCCTTCAAGGTATTCCAGAGTTTGCCCAAACTCATGTCCATTGAGACAGTGATGACATCCAATCATCTCATCCTGTGTCACCCCCTTCTCTTTCTTCTTTCAATCTTTCCCATCATCACAATCTTTTCCAATGAGTCATGTCTTAACATCAGGTGGCCAAAGTATTGGAACTTCAGCTTCAGCATCGGTCCTTCTAATGAATATTCAGGATTGATTTCCTTTGGGATTGACTGGTTTGGTCTCCTTGCAGTCCAAGGGACTCTCAAGAGTCATTTCCAGTACCACAATTTGAAAGAATCAATTCTTCAGTGATGAGAAAGTGAAGACATAGAGCAAAGACAGTATGAAAATGGTTGTTGAAGAGTATTTATGTTGTTTGAAAAGAAATAACCATACTTTCCAAATTCAAACATACACCATCCTCACCGGCAGACACAAGCACAAGTGCAAACTACACAAACGAATATGTTCCATCAAAGCTACAGGGCTAGTTTAGTATATGCCTGAGGTCACATAATCTCGTTGAAAATTGCTCTTTGTCCTGATGTTTCTCAGCTGGGAAATTCAGAGTAGAGTGAAATAGGTATTAAAATGACACTGGAGAGAAGATGAAAGGAAGCTCCATCTGTAGACATATTCCCTCCCTCCTGATGTTGAGCCATTACAGGTCCAAGAAGGTATGGAACAGAGTAGGACAAAGGGGCTCTGGCCTCATCATTCTGGCCCATTCTTACTCAAGAATGGTTCTGGAGTTGCATTTCCCAGTGTG
The DNA here is from genome assembly GCF_001704415.2 of Capra hircus. NCBI lineage: Eukaryota > Metazoa > Chordata > Mammalia > Artiodactyla > Bovidae > Capra > Capra hircus. The sequence continues at coordinate 107,654,586 of NC_030813.1, forward strand.
AGAACACAACTCTGAGGACAGTGCAGGAGAAAATCTTTCAGGAGAGTGGAGAAAAAAGAAAGTGTGGAGGCAGGAGGTCTGTCAAGCAACCACATTTGTTTTTGAAAAGGGGATGCTTTCAGAATCCTGAAAGTGAGCTTTAAGGGGGCCACCAAATACTTTCATCAGCTTTTATTTAATACATGTTATGACTAGAGATTTTTTTCTTCCAATTTGGAAGGACTCATACAGTAGGTCGTTGCCTGGAGAAGCAGAGCTAATCCTTAGGGAGATGTGCCAGTGATGCAATCTGGAAATGTCATTGATTTCCAGAGAAAAGTTATTAACTATGTAGGCTAAAAATGTCAGTAGTTTATGTGGAAATGAATGGGCTTCAGAGGAAGAATTTATTTTAATTTCTTATAAGGCACTTGTATATAAACCAAAATGTCAATTTGCCAAATTATATTGAGAAATAGAATGTATCAGGTGCATTATCAAATACTGTTTACTGGTCAATGCATTTGTTCTCTGTTGAGAAATCCATACCAGAAATAAATTTATAATCAGAAAGCTTTTTCTTTTTTCTTAAATGAGCCTTGAGCCAGGGCAGAATCAATTAGTTGACTAAAAACTATAGATGTTATTGAATTGTGCTAGATTACGGATGTTACTAAAATGCAATAGATTACTGCTTTCATTTCTACATGGATAGACTTGTTCCCATAAAGGGACTACTTATTTTCATAGGATATGATGTTTTTTATCCTGGACAGTGTTGAAAACAAATAGGGATATTTGTCTCAGTAACTGCCCCTTCAATAGGGTTTCTTCTATTTTAGTCAATGTTCTCTCTTAGTTTGGGGGTCAAAGTTATGTAGATATTAACACAGCTTTATTATTTACAAGTCATACAACCTTTTAGATAAGCACTTTGGAAGCAAATGCAGACTTTGGTAGATATTTTAAATTCAGAGATAAAAATGATACTTACTATAGGATATGTTAAATATAGCACTAAGTTGTGTAGCCTCGCAGGTTCCTCTATCCATAGGTAGAATACAATTTCTCTACATTTACTTTTATTTTATTCCCTTTAAAAAATAACTTTGATGTGGACCATTTGAAAAGTCTTCAATACATTTGTTACAATATTGCTTGTTCCATGTTCCGTTTTTCCAGCATAGATGCCTGTGGGGTCTTAGCTCCCTACCAGGGTTAGAATCTGCACTCCTTGCATTGAAAGGCAACATCATAACCCCTGCACCTCCAGGGAAGTCCTATCGCTATTTAAATTCTTATTTATTCTTATAGTAACATGAGAATTAGTTACTATAATGATCCTTTTGTGAAGATGAGGAAACTAATGCTAGCAAATGTAGTAAATTTTCCTCTTGTTTAGGGATGGAGAGTATCTTTGAACCCAAACTAACTTAACTCTGAATTTCCAAGATAGATTGATTTTCTTTCCTCTGTGGCTGCTGTCATGCTATGTTCTTTGTGCTGCTATAACAAATCAGACCAGGAGAATAAAGCAGTGGCCTTTGTAAGTTAAAAATCAGGAATCCATGTTGAAATTATTTGTTCATTAATGGGCTTCCCTGGTGGCCCACAGTTCATGCTTTTGAACTGTGGTGTTGGAGAAGACTCTTGAGAGTCCCTTGGACTGCAAGGCGATCCAACCAGTCCATTCTAAAGGAGATCAGTCCTGGGTGTCCTTTGGAAGCAATGATGATAAAGCTGAAACTCCAATACTTTGGCCACCTCATGCAAAGAGTTCACTCATTGGAAAAGACTGATGCTGGGAGGGATTGGGGGCAGGAGGAGAAGGGACGACAGAGGATGAGATGGCTGGATGGCATCACCAACTCAATGGACGTGAGTCTGAGTGAACTCCGGGAGTTAGTAATGGACAGGGAGGCTTGGCGTGCTGCAGTCCATGGGTTTGCAAAGAGTCAGACACGCTGGAGCAAATGAACTGAACTGAACTGGTGGCCTAGCTGGTAAACAATACACCTGCAATGTGGGAGATCTGGGTTTGGTCCCTGGGTTTGGAAGATCCCCTGGAGAAGGGAAAGGCTACCCACTCCAGTATTCTGGCATGGAGAATTCCATGGACTGTATAGACCATGGGGTTGCAGAGTCCAACACGACTGAGTGACTTTCATTTCACTATGTCATTAATACATACTGTTTGTGATCAGTATCACCCAGCTCCTTAGCAAGTTGGAAGTGCTGTCTCTCCTCTAGTCTCCTCAATGCAGCTCTACTATTATGTAACCTTCACACTCAGGAAGAGATCACTTCAGCCTCCTGCAAAGTCAGGACGGATTGCATTCATTAGTACATTCTCCTGGAGTCAGTGCCTAACTTCCTCAGAGACTGCAGTCAGGTGGGTGGTAGCTGACCTACCTTCTTTGAAGTCCTCTCTTGATTGGCGGGTCTGGATGATTCCTGGTGTGCCTCACCAGGTTCCCAGAATAGCTGTCTTCAGGAGGGAGTTATTTTCTCCCTCTTCCTTTTTGGATTCTCATGGCTTCCTTCCATTTCAGAATCAGAACAAAGCAAGGCTATTGCATTAGCGCCACAAGTAACTGTCTGTTTAAACCTTGTATAGTTTCCTTGGGGGAATGTAGTCAACACAAACCTGTAACTCACTTCTTTACAAAGGAACACACCTGGAAACACAGAATAAAATCCTTGCATCTGTTCTAACTCTGAACTGTAGCAGCAGTACATTGTAAACTTTACTGTTGGGAAAAATAATTTACCTTAATTCCTTTTCATTTATATATGAAAAAAGGTCTCTAGGCACAGTGATTTATCCAAAAATCTCTAAATAAGAGAGAGGCAGATTCATGCTTAAAAAGAAGGGAGTAGTAAAAGTTCATCTGAAAATGTTCAATGGATTATTTGTCTAAACTTTCCTGATGAGAAGTTTATTTATTTTTTTCACTGGCTTTTACTTATAAGCTTTCTTTAGGGGGTTAAAATCCTTCATATCATATTATAGCTTCTTGCAAAAAAATAGGATCTTTCTTTTGAAGAAACAAAATACAACAATATTACTTATCAAAAATTTACAGAAGTTTGAGATTTGGGAGGCCTGACTTGTGTTAGTCCTAAACTCTGATTTTCCTGATTAAGTTCAAAATTGCTTTTTTTCACGGTGGCCATCGTGTGAAGGACCATTCCCAAATGGATTAGAAACAAAAGGAAATCCTCAAGATCACAGAAGAATTGTGAGGTGAAACTTTAACTTGAAAAGAGTGATGGAGATAAAATATTCTGACCTCTGTGATTCATGTATGTTCAGTCCCAACAAACTTGTCAAGTAAGTGGCAAGAAGGCATCTGGGGGAAAAGTAATTCTAACTAAGAGTCAAAAAGCACAAAGCCAGACCCAGAGAAGAAAGGCGCCGTGGATGTCTGGGACCATTTCTTCTATGGATCCTTTTTTTCCCACTTCTATCCTTGCCTCAAAGTATCTTATACTGTTGTCCACACCCTACGTTTCCTTTTTCCTGGTTTCCCTTTTCACTTCCCCTCTCAATAAGACTTAGCTTCTACCTTCCCTACTTCACCTCCATTGTCAAGACCTGTGATAATCCCCAGGCCACAAATCTGAGACCCCTCATTGCTTCCAGGTGACCTTGGGTTCTTGGTGATTTTAAGCATGTGGCAGATAATCCTTCATGAACTCATTCTCTAGCTTTGAAAACAAATTGTTTCTCTCCTGTGTTTTCCAATTATTCTTCACTCTTCTTTACTGGTTTATTCTTCATTTCATATTAGATGGAGAACTTCCTTAGTATTGATACTAGACCCATTTCTTAAGACATAGTCTTTATTTGAACATATTCTTGCCCTAAAGGATTTAATTTGCAATGTTTTGCTGTGATGATTCCCAAATGTACATTATCAGTCCAAACTTTTCACCTAAACTTTGTATATCCAATGTTTTACTTTGAATTATCCACTTAGATGAAAGATTCTTCAGAGTCAAGATGTCTATAATTGAACTTATTTTTTTTTTCTAATTTTAAAATCTTTAATTCTTACATGCGTTCCCAAACATGAACCCCCCTCCCACCTCCCCTCCCCACAACATCTCTCTGGGTCATCACCCCAAAACATATTCTTCCTCCAGCATTTTCCTACCTCAGAATAAAACTCCACTAGATCAAGAAGCTAAGATTCATACTTCTTAGCTTACTCTCTCATGCTTAATTATGTAGTCATAGTAATTAGCCATCTAAATATTTCCTAAATCTATTCATTTTTTAGTATTACAATCTAACTCCATTTCTTACATTCCAGAGCTCTAGCCAAAGTCTTCTTCCCTACTCTTGACATTTCCTCCCTTCCTCTTGTCTGAAGAAACTTCTCTTCATTATCTTTATGACTCACTTTAAATATCATTTCATTTAAGAATTCTCCCTTGACATTCCAAAAGAGTTGATGATTCACCTTCTCTAATTCTATAGCAACTGTATATACCTCTACTGTCTCACAGTGTATAGTTAGATATTTTCATTAACTAAATGCCCAGCCCCTATACTAGGAAGCAATCACACGTATACCCCTCAAAACCTACCACAGTGACTGGCAGGCAACAGAAGGTTAATATTTGTTTAGTGATTGAATTAATAAATTAATTAATGAAAATCAAGGTAAATACAAGAAGATTTGAAGACATAAATTTTCAATAAAGTAAAAAAAATAGTGCTTGATGACAGAATAAGATAAGACTGTTGGTCTGTCTTGATTTGATTTCAGGTTGTATTTTCAGTATAATATTGTAGGGTGAGTAGAGTGACTCAGGGAAAAAGAAATGCCAAAAAGGGAGATAGTAATCCCTGAATCAAGGAGCCTAAGGAAAAAGAAATTGAATCAAGAGCAAAGTAAGTGAAAATATCTGTGAATAAGAGATTGGAAATAAAGGTTTCACAGAATAAAATACTTTCTCTGTGATTCACGCTTTCTCAGTAAGCATACATTCTAAAATTTTGCTCTTGTAGTTATTATTTTCTTCATTTTATTGGCTTATAATCTGAAAATGAAGATAAAAATCTTCAAATCATGCAGCTGATATTCAGAGCTATGTCTAAGTGATTATAAAGCTCACACTCATATGTGAACCTAAGTCACATCTTCGGGAGATGGGATCTGAAGTAGATGAAGGTGATAAGAAGGGATTAGTTCACTTGGTCCTTGAAGTAAGTCAGGATAAAGCGTTCTGAGTGTACAACTGGGAGAGGGAATTTTAGGGACTTTACCTCCAGCAGATTCTTATCTTTTCTAAAGAAGTGGTCAGGCCATTGTGTGAGAGGAATGGTCAGTTTTGAACTTGGGTTTTAATCCATAAAGCAGGGCTTGTCTTAGCCCTTGTGACCATTGAGAATGAGAATTGGAAATGGCTAGTGTACAGATTTTTCAGGCAGCCCTCTTATCTTGAAGGCGTTTGAAATCCCTGGCTCTGGAACGCTGCCTATATAGGATGTTCTCCAACAGAACTAATCTGCCAGAGCAAGGGCGAAGGGATTGTGGATTAGAAGGGCAGAGGCAGAAAAACCTGTCACAAATTGATCCTTATACTTCAAGGTCCAGTTTACATTTTTCCTCCTCCATTTGGATATTGTCTTTTTCATAGCATTTATTATTTTTGCCAAATTTGTCTATGTTTATGTCCCTATCTATATCCATCATCATTATTGAAGTAAAAGATGGTTTGGAAGGAAAATATGTTTTATTAACACTTTTATGCCTAGAACGATTCTTGAGACCTGAAACTATGACCAGTATCACTTGTAAATTGAATGGGTGATGAATATCAATAGAATAGGTGGTCATCCTGCCCAGGCTGGGATGCAAGGACGGGAATTCCTGAAATAGAAAACAGGCAAATGTCTATTACTGGACAACTTAACTCTAAACTAAAATTTAATGAATTCCTACATTTCCCAAGTTCTTACGTGCATTTTATCTCTATTTTGTAAAGGCTTAGAAAGATCAACTGACTTACACTGGTTTTAATCCTGGTAGCTCTTGAGCCCATGTTCCTTCCATTTTGCACTGAGTCGCTACTCACAATTGGCTAGGCTTCTGCTAGAATAACCAACTGAACACAGAAAAGCTTACATTTCACTCACGGTAAATCCACTGTAGTGGCAGCTACTAGCTCCGTGACAGCTACGTTCCATGTGATGACTCACAGGTGCAGGCAGCTTCCATCTTGCATGACCGACCACCATCTTGGCGCACAGCCTTCTATCAAAGCCCAAAGTGAAAAAAAAAAGAAAGGAGAATGGTAAGGAACCTCTTCCTGCCTTAACCCACTTTGATGCAGGTCATTCCCACTTTGCATTTCATTAGCCAGAACAAGCCATAGAACTCTGCCTGATCACTAAGATCTGATTGTATTGTTTATTTGGCGTGGCCAGATGGGGAAAAAAAAAATCAAATGATATTGGGTGAACTCATGTTGCCTTGGGTCTCTCTTGTTAAATACTAAAATAAAAGATATGACTTTATGAGAATAAGGCATTTGAAGAGTCAGGAGGCTAAGCAGTGAATTCAAAACTTAAAACTTTATTGAGTATCTACTACGTTCCACACTCTGTTTTACATGCTGGAGGTCTGGTGGTGAATAAAACACAGAAGTTTGCCGCAGTGATGGAATTTGTACTCCAAAGTGAGAGGTGAATACACACACATACACAAGCTATGATGTAATGATTTTTAAAATTTAAGAAATATAGCTAAATGCTTGCAGAAAATTATAGCATTATGTGACAGAGAATTTCTTGGTAGCTAAGTTAGATTAGGTGGTCTGAAGGAGGAGGCGATACCTAAACAAAAATCTGAATGGTATGAAGGAACAACTGTCAGGAGGAGAAACATTCTAAACAGAGAAAAGCTAGCTCCAAATCTTCACTGCAGAAATAAGCTTGGGTGGCAACAGGATAGAAAGTGGGTCATTGACTCACTTCCCAAAGTAATGGAAATAAAAGCAAAAGTAAACAAATGGGACCTAATTAAACTTAAAAGCTTTTGCACAATGAAGAAAACTATAAGCAAGGTGAAAAGACAGCCTTCAGAATGAGAGAAAAATAATAGCAAGGGAAGCAACTGACAAAAAATTAATCTCAAAAATATGCAAGCAGCTCATGCAGCTCAATACCAGAAAAATAAATGACCCCATCAAAAAATGGGCCAAAGAACTATACAGACATTTCTCCAAGGAAGATATACATATGGTTAACAAACACATGAAAATTCATCCAACATCCCTCATTGTTAGAGAAATGCAAATCAAAACCACAATGAGGTACCATCTCACACTGGTCAGAATGGCTGCTATCAAAATATCTACAAATAATAAATGCTGGAGATGGTGTGGGGAAAAGGGAACCCTCTTACACTGTGGGTGGGTATGCAAGCTAGTATAGCCACCGTGGAGAACAGTGTGGAGATTCCTTAAAAACCCAGAAATAGAACTGCCATACGACCCAGCAATCCCATTGCTGGGCATACACACCAAGGAAAACAGAATTGAAAGAGACACGTGTACCCCAGTGTTCATCGCAGTACTGTTTACAATAGCTAAGACATGGAAACAACCTAGATGTCCATTGACAGACAAATGGATAAGAAAGCTGTGGTATATATACACAATGGAATATTACTCAGCTATTAAAAAGAACACATTTGAATCAGTTCTAATGAGGTGAATGAAACTGGAGCTTATTATACAGAGTGAAGTAAGTCAGAAAGAAAGACACCAATACAGTATATTGACGCATATTTATGGAATTTAGAAAGACAGTAACAGTGATTCTATATGCGAGACAGCAAAAGAGACACAGATATAAAGAACAGTCTTTTGAACTCTATGGAAGAAGGAGAGAGAGAGATGATTTGAGAGAATAGCATTGAAACATGTATATTACCATATGTGAAACAGATGACCAGTCCAAGTTCAGGGCATGAAACAGGGCACTCAAAGCTGGTGCACTGGGACAACCTAGAGGGATGGATGGTGGGGAGGGAGGTGGGAGGGGACGTTCGGGGTTGGGGACACATGTACACCCACGGCTGATTCATGTCAATGTATGGCAAAAAACACCACAATATTGCAAAGCAATTAGCCTCCAATTACAATAAATAAATAAAATTAAAAAAATACAGTGAGTCATTGAGAATGTGGCAGGGTAAGAGAGGAGAACCATATTATTAGGTATTGTAGAAGTTAGGAGTGATCAGCTTAGGCAGATGTTTTAAGGCAGGATGAAGAGTTTTGAGTATGATGGGGTGCCACTGGGGAGACTAGTAAACAGCAAAGTGGCATGATCTGATTTATGTAGATGACTGGCACAGTGCAGTCTTCCAAACCTTGTACATTTCCTGAACCCCCAACACAGAAGCTACAATGACAGACATCTGTGTAAGAGCCAAAGGGAATATCAGAGTTGAAAGGTGCTAAGCTCCATTTGCTTTCTATGGGACTGTCAGAGAAATACATTGTTACTGAAAAATGCCAAGGTTGGCAAAAATTCTAGACTTGTCTAAAAACCTACAGGAACACTGCAGGTGTGTGAAATGCAAACCTAGTGTTAGCAAATTCAAGTAAATCAAGCTGTCATTTAAACTTTTGGCATGCATCTTGGCCATCCATCTGACTTATGAAGGGTCTCAGAGGGTTCCCATGTGAATGAGAGATTTACTCAAGGTAAGTCAAGGTCACAGTGATGTGTACTCCACTGGCCCAGCCTCGAAATGAGATAGAGAGAGGAAAGACAAGTAGGAGGCATTGTAGGGGGATGTTTTCATAATGCTCGGAAGTGGCAAAGTCAGCCAACAGAGGCAGATGGAAAATTCTCCGCTTGGGCTGTTAGAACTGCTTCGTGAGAAAAAACTACTGCTGCAGATGATTTCTTATGTAGATATATGCAGTGATGTAAGAAGCAAGATGGTTTTAGGGCATTTATTTCAAACCTTATTTCCTGGGGCCCTAATGTTTAAAGAAAGTGCCTTAGGAGCTGCTGTACTTATAAAAAATAAGGGGAAGAAGTGATATTCTAATACATGAGGGCCCTCCACTCTATTGCATCCAACACTATTCTTCATGTGCTGTATATTAATATTATTGGGGTTCCACAGGAAATTCTATTGCCAAGAAATATTCCCACTACTTAACAGTATGTTTTTTTTTAAGATTTAAAATGTTTTATTTTTTATTTTTATTTTTTTTTAATTTTAAAATCTTTAATTCTTACATGTGTTCCCAAACATGAACCCCTCTCCCACCTCCCTCCCCATAACATCTCTCTGGGTCATCCCCATGCACCAGCCCCAAGCATGCTGTATCCTGCATCAGACATAGACTGGCGATTCAATTCTTACATGATAGTATACATGTTAGAATGAACAAAAAGGAAATTTACAGATGTAAGTTTGACACCAAATACATCACATATATGTGATATTTTTTGCAAGTTTATTCAATCCTTACAAATTTCAGACAGCTACTATTAACCCCAATCAACAGTTATTCAAGGTCATATAGTCAGTAGAGGTCAAGATGGGATTTCAAAGTGAATCTCTGACCCCCAAAGACTATCCATCCTTTTTATTTTTCATTTTTCTGTCATGTCATGCATAATGACCTCATATACTTCATTCACTGATTCTGTGAGGTCAGTAGATACCACCTTCTTTGAACTGCTGTTTTATCATCTATTGAAGAGAAATATAAGTAGAACTTAATGAAATCAATCTCATTGTTTTGGGGGTCAAGTTGTATGATATGTTCAGGAGTGGAAACAACCATAAGTCAAGTGTTATGCTGGACATTTTTACATTCATTGACTCACATAATCAGCACTGAAAACTTGTGATGTGACTGATGACTGATGCTCAGCTGTGAAGATAAGAAAATTGAATATAGAAGATAGATTTAATCATTTGAGCCCAAATAGGAACACATGTAGCTCATTCATGTGAGAAAACCTTTACTCACTCACCATATATTTAAAATGTTCAGCATCATAAATCAAATATAACAAACATATATGTTGTTGTTGTTCAGCTGCTCAGTCGTATCTGACTCTTGTGATCCCATGGATTGTAGCCTGCCAGGCTCCTCTGTCCATGGGATTCTCCAGGCAAGAGTACTGGAGTGGATTGTCATTTCCTTTTCCAAGTGATCTTCTCACCCAGGGATCAAACCAACGTCTCATGAATTTCAGGCAGATTCTTAACCTACTGAATTACTAGGGAAGCCATAAAAACACACATGTTATGTGCTTCTGTATTGACAAGTATACCTTCATAAACACATGTGTATTGTTTTTATATAATTGGAAGTCAGTAAAAGTTCAAAAATATTTATATAATTCCAAAAGTCCAAAAATATCAAAAGAAGAGCAAATTTAATTACTAAATTTTTATATCTGGGTGTTGTATTTGATGGAATGATAATGTTTGGATGATTTGATTAAATGGATCAAAATAATTAACAAATTTTTATATTTTCATTCCATAATTTATTTAATCACCTTAAGTCTAATAATGTCATCATGCTTTCCCCCCCACCCCCCTGCTGGATTTTATTTTGTTGTTGTTGTTGTTGTTGTTTTCTGGGCCTAATATTGTCTTTTTTTTAATTTATTTTTATTTTTATTTTTACTTTATTTTACTTTACAATACTGTGTTGGTTTCATCATACATTGACATGAATCCACCACGGGTGTACATGTGATCCCACACATGAACCCCCCTCCCACCTCCCTCCCCACAACATCCCTCTGGGTCATCCCCATGCACCAGCCCCAAGCATGCTGTATCCTGCATCAGATATAGATTGGTGATTTGATTCTTACATGATAGTATACATGTTTCAATGCCATTCTCCCAAATCCTCCCACCCTCTCCCTCTCCCTCTGAGTCCCAAAGTCCACTATACACATCTGTGTCTTTTTGCTGTCTTGCATACAGGGTCATCATTGCCATCTTTCCAAATTCCATATATATGTGTTAGTATACTGTATTGGTGTTTTTCTTTCTGGCTTACTTCACGCTGCATAATCGGCTCCAGTTTCATCCATCTCATCAGAACTGATTCAAATGTATTCTTTTTAACGGCTGAGTAATACTTCATTGTGTATATGTACCACAGCTTTCTTATCCATTCATCTACTGATGGACATCTAGGTTGTTTCCATGTCCTGGCTATTATAAATAGTGCTGCGATGAACATTGGGGTACATGTGTCTCTTTCAATTCTGGTTTCCTTGGTGTGTATGCCCAGCAGTGGGATTGCTGGGTCATATGGCAGTTCTATTTGCAATTTTTTAAGGAATCTCCACACTGTTTTCCATAGTGGTTGCACTAGTTTGCATTCCCACCAACAGTGTAGGAGGGTTCCCTTTTCTCCACACCCTCTCCAGCATTTATTGCTAGCAGATTTTTGGATCGCAGACATTCTGACTGGTGTGAAGTGGTACCTCATTGTGGTTTGATTTGCATTTCTCTAATAATGAGTGATGTTGAGCATCTTTTCATGTGTTTGTTAGCCATCCGTATGTCTTCTCTGGAGAAATGTCTATTTAGTTCTTTGGCCCATTTTTTGATTGGGTCATTTATTTTTATGCACCACAAAGGAAAATATAAGCAAAATGAAAAGACAGCCTTCTGAATGGGAGAAAATAATAGCAAATGAAACAACTGACAAACAACTAATGTCATCATGCTTTATATCAAGATTTTTACATATTGTTTGATTTTGATAGTAATTTTTATTTTACTAAAAATGTAATGTAAGTTTATTCAAAGGCTAGTAAATGGTAATAAAATTTTATCTGAAATATAAATTTCAACATATGTAAAACATAAACATTAAATTATCTTGTATGTATTATCAAATATTGTTTTTTGTTTTTATATATTCAAACTGACCAACAAAACTAAAAAATATATGCATATATAATGAATATTATTCTTATATCAAGAATTTCTAATAAAGTTAGTATATTTTTCTTCTCAGCTATTAACTAATTTTTGTTCCCTTCTTCAGTTCAGTTCAGTTCAGTCACTAAGTTGTGTCCAACTCTTTGCGACCCCATGAATCGCAGTACGCCAGGCCTCCCTGTCAATCACCAACTCCCAGAGTTCACTCAGACTCTCATCCATCGAGTCAGTGATGATATCCAGCCATCTCATCCTCTGTTGTCCCCTTCCCCTCCTGTCCCCAACCCCCTCAGCATCAGAGTCTTTTCCAATGAGTCAACTCTTCGCATGAGGTGGCCAAAGTACTGGATTTTCAGCTTCAGCATCAGTCCTTCCAATGAACACCCAGGGCTGATCTCCTTCAGAATGGACTGGTTGCATCTCCTCCCAGTCCAAGGGAGTCTCAAGAGTCTTCTCCAACACCACAGTTCAAAAGCATCAATTCTTCGGCTCTCAGCTTCTTACTGAGATATAATTGGCAAATAGCATTGTCAGTTTAAGGTGCACATAAAAATATTTTACTTCCATGCATAATTAAATTATCATAATATGTTTATTGAATATCCAATTTCTCATATAGATACAGAATTAAAGAAATAGAAAAAATAGATTTAGGATGAGAAATCTTAGTGACTTACTCTCTTAACAGCTTTCATATATAATGTATAGCAGTGTTCATCTGTTTATCATGTTGTACATTACATCCATCATATAGTGAAGTTGCTCAGTCGTGTCCAACTCTTTGCGAACTCCTGGACTGTAGCCTGCCAGGCTCCTCCGTCCATAGGATTTTCCAGGCAAGAATACTGGAGTGGGTTGCCATTTCTGTCTCCATATTACATCCATAGTACTTACTTATCTGATAGCTAGCAGTTTTAACTTTTGACTACCTTCATGCAGTTCCCCATCTACCCAGCCCCTTCCTCTGGAAATCACAGATCTGATCACTTTTTTTCTAAGAATTTGGTTTTGAAGTGTAATTGACTTCAATTCAGAGATGTTTGATATTTCTATACATCTCGAAATGGTCGCCATGATAGGCCTACTTGTCATATATCACTATACAAGATATTGCATAATCACTGAATACATTCCCTACACTGTACATTTCATAATTATGATGCATTTCTTTTGTAGCCAAAAGTGTCTGCCTCTTCTCCCTCATCTTTTTCTCTCCTCCCACAGCCTCTTCTCTTCTGTCAACCACCTGCTTCTTCCCTGGATTTATGACTACTTGTGTTTAGTGGTTTGTTCATTGTCTTTGTTTTTAGATTCCACATGTAAGTGAAATTAGACAGTTTTTTTCTTTGTCTGACTTACTTCACTTAGCACAATAACCTCTATTTCCACCCATGCTATGACAAATGACTAGACTTAATTCCTTTTAAATATACATATACACACCTTATCTCACATCTTCTTAATCCCCATGGACAAAGGAGCCTGGAGGGCTACAGTCCATGGGATGCAAAGAGTTGGACAAGACTGTACGACTAAGCACATGATGACTTTTAATAGTAACCTTATTTTCATGTGCCTCTTGGCCATCAGTATGTCCTCTTTGTAAAAACACTTATTCAGGTCCTCTGCCCATTTTAAAATAAGATTGTTTGCTTTATCTTTTAAGTCTAATGGTATAGATTATTTGTATTGTTTGGTTATTAACATATTGCTGGATATAGCATTTGTAAATATCTTCTCTCATTCAGTGGACAGCCTGATTTTTTTTTGATGAGTTTCCTTCACTGTACAAAACCTTCTCAGTTTGGTACAGTCTCATATGCTTACTTTCACTTTTGTTTCTGTTTCCTGAACTAATGTTCAAAACAGTCCTCTTAAGATCAGTGTCAAAGAGCATAATACCTATGCTTCCTTCTAGAAATTTTATGATTTCAGGTCTTTAGTAGTTCAGCTTGATTCTTTGGCCTGTTGCTGTCTAGTTTTCCTATCACCATTTATTGAAGAGGCTGTTTTTTTCCCTTATTTTATGTTTTATATATATGAGTGAGCATCTAACTCAAGAGCTAGTAATTTTTTTTCTATAACGTATCAAATAGTAAATATTAGGTGACAAAATGTTCTCAAACTCTGTTATGGTGGGCCTCCTGCTTGAATTCACTTTCACTCATCTGTATTTGGTTTCATTTTTTATATTGGGAACAAGAAAAACTTCTGACTTTGGTGCATACTTAACATCAAAATCACCATGAAGGATGAGTTCAGTAACAATGAGTGATCCTGAAGAACTCAAGATCAGACTTGCCTGTGATAATTCATGTAGTTAGAGAAAGATCAATCTCTAACCCTCCACTGAAAATTTATAACCAACAGAATTCTCAGGAGCCCACTCTGGGAAAGATGGGGTACAATGGAGATGAAAGACCAGGGCTGATTCATGTCAATGTAAGGCAAAAACCACTACAATATTGTAAAGTAATTAGCCTCCAATTAAAATAAATAAATTAACTTTTAAAAAAGAATGGAATCATAAGAACAATTCTGATATTCGCAGTTAAGTTGCTCAGTCATGTCCAACTCTTTGCGACCCCATGGACTGCAGCATGCCAGGCTTCCCTGTCCATCACCAACTCCCAGAGCTTGCTCAAACTCGTGTCCATCAACTCAGTGAAGCCATCCAACCATCTCATCCTCTGTTGTCCCTCTTCTCCTCCTGCCTTCAATCTTTCCCAGCATCAAGTTCTTTTCCAATGGGTCAGTTCTTCACATCAGGTGGCCAAAGTATTGGAGTTTCAGCTTCAGCATCAGTCCTTCCAATGAATATTCATGACAGATTTCCTTTAGTATTGGCTAGTTTAATATTGTAGTAAGTACAAAATGAGCCAAAGTTTGTGAAATACATTGTTAGAAAAGTATAGGTGTGACATATACTTTTTGAGGTGATATCTCATTATGTGTGTTTCTTTTTGTTGCAGTATGGTTGATTGGTTGTGTTGTGCTAATTTCAGGTGTATACCAAAGTGATTCTTATATATATGTATATATACATATATATATGCACACACACTATGTGTAAAAATAATATTTCAGATTTTTTTCCTTTGGTTATTCCTATACATATATATATATATGTATATATATATATATATATATACACATAAAGTGTGTATAAATTAATCCCAAACTTCTAATTTATCCTTTATCTCCTTGCCCTTTTGGTAACCATAAGGTTGTTTTGTTTGTCTGTGGGCTTATTTCTGTTTTGTAAATAAGCCAATTGTGTCAGTTTTTTTTAAATTCCACATATGAGTGATATCATATTACATTTGCCTTTGTCTAACTTATTTCATTTAGTATGGTAATCTCTGGATCCTTCCATATTGCTGTGGATTGCTTTATTTCATCCTTTCTATTTGGAAAACTCAGCAGTGGCCACAGGACTGGAAAAGGTCAGTTTTCATTCCAGTCCAAAGAAAGGCAATGCCAGAGAATGCTCAAACTACCGAACAATTGCACTCATCTCACACACTAGTAAAGTCATGCTCAAAATTCTCCAAGCCAGGCTTCAACAAATGTGAACCGTGAACATCCTGATGATCAAGCTGGTTTTAGAAAAGGCAGAGGAACCAGAGATCAAATTGCCAACATCCGCTGGATCATGGAAAAAGCAAGTGAGTTCCAGAAAAACATCTATTTCTGCTTTATTGACTATGCCAAAGCCTTTGACTGTGTGGATCACAATAAACTGTGGAAAATTCTGAAAGAGATGGGAATACCAGACCACCTGACCTGCCACTTGAGAAATCTGTATGCAGGTCAGGAAGCAACAGTTAGAACTAGATATGGAACAACAGACTGGTTCCAAATAGGAAAAGGAGTACGTCAAGGCTGTATATTGTCACCCTGCTTATTTAACTTATATGCGGAGTACATCATGAGAAACGCTGGACTGGAAGAAACACAAGCTGGAATCAAAATTGCTGGGAGAAATATCAATAACCTCAGATATGCAGATGACACCACCCTTATGGCAGAAAGTGAAGAGGAGCTAAAAAGCCTCTTGATGAAAGTGAAAGAGGAGAGTGAAAAAGTTCGCTTAAAGCTCAACATTCAGAAAATGAAGATCATGGCATCTGGTCCCATCACTTCATGGGAAATAGATGGGGAAACAGTGGAAACAGTGTCAGACTCTATTTTGGGGGGCTCCAAAATCACTGCAGATTGTGACTGCAGCCATGAAATTAAAAGACGCTTACTCCTTGGAAGAAAAGTTATGACCAACCTAGATAGCATATTCAAAAGCAGAGACATTACTTTGCCGACTAAGGTCCGCCTAGTCAAGGCTATGGTTTTTCCAGTGGTCATGTATGGATGTGAGAGTTGGACTGTGAAGAAGGCTGAGGGCTGAAGAATTGATGCTTTTGAACTGTGGTGTTGGAGAAGACTCTTGAGAGTCCCTTGGACTGCAAGGAGATCCAACCAGTCCATTCTGAAGGAGATTAGCCCTGGGATTTCTTTGGAAGGAATGATGCTAAAGCTGAAACTCCAGTACTCTGACCACCTCATGTGAAGAGTTGACTCATTGGAAAAAGACTCTGATGGTGGGAGGGATTTCAGGCAGGAGGAGAAGGGGACAACAGAGGATGAGATGGCTGGATGGCATCACGGACTCGATAGACGTGAGTCTGAGTGAACTCCAGGAGCTGGTGATGGATGGGGAGGCCTGGCATGCTGCAGTTCATGGGGTCGCAAAGAGTTGGACACGACTGAGTGACTGAACTGAACTGAACTGAACTGAACATTCTTTACCCATTCATCTCTCAGCGGACATTTAGGCAATATTTTCACCCTTATATCATGTTTCAGCAGGCCGGGAATTGTATCTTTAGTCATTTTCTAAACATGTACATATTTCTCTCAGCCCTTTCTCACACTGAGAATCAAAAAGGCAGTGGTTGTGAAAAAAATACATGTTTACAACACATCCAGGATGTTTGTGATCATAGAATCCAACCTATCTTATTTAAGGATTCAGCAACAGACTTTGATTTTTTTTAAGTGCAATTATGTTTCTGTATTTTTTTAATGTAGCCTTTTGAGACATTTTAGCATTAGTTTGCAACACATTCGTGCACTAGAAGTTAATGTACGTTAAGTCAGTTCCAGGTTTGGAACCAATCCTTGTTGCTGTGAAGGTAATATATGGTGCTTGTCATCGGAAATGTGTGTGCAGGTGCAATGTATGCCGACAATGTGCAATTGGAATTAACATTAATCACAGGTTTGAATTTAGCAGATGCTAGATTTTATAATATGTATAATCTAGTATTACTGCAAATGGCAGGTATAAACCTTCTCTTTTTTTCTGAGAGACAAATTAGAAGGTAATTACAGTCACAGGCATGAGGATGTGTGTATGTTTGATTAACTTTTCTCCTTGCCTCCTTATAGTACAACCATCAGTCAGTATCAGCACCTTAAATGTACACTTCCTTTCCATGTCCAGACTCAAAATATATTTTCCATCCCTAGATTGCCTCAATTTCCAAAATACTGGAGGCTCCTTGATGCCAAAAATTGCTTTGCTCATTTCTTCATTTCTGTGTCTTCAGCAGCTAATTCCTTCTCCTCAAGAGAAAAAATGCCTTCCTGTAATTGAAATCTCTTAGGGACTTTTCCCATGAATTGATAATGTAGATGCAGTGTGATTTTACAAAGATATTTCTTGACATAATGGCCCAAATAAATAATATCAAAATTTAATAACTGTTTCTGATGATATCAAAGAAGGATGATAAATGGCATATCAAATGACAGAATCAGTTATCCACACAAAATCAATCTAGTTAACAAATATTTATTGAATACCTACCTTAAGAATTTTGAAGAACAAAACAGTGAACAAATAGAAGATCTGTACAATCAATGTAAGAGTTTTTAAACGAGCTAAGATAAGAATTTAAATGTAAAAATTTAAATACAAGCAACCAAACATATGGAACTTTGTATGTGTTAGGAATTACTGGAAGTGTTTTACATTTGCTAATTTAATTTTTAAAACAAACCTATTAGGATTTTTCAAAAGTTGAAACCCGTGTATAAAGAAGTTAAGTAACTTATTCACATAGAGTGTAAGTGATTTAGCTCCAGAGCCCACATTCTGACACTTTATTTTACTTTTTTAAATTTATTTTTATGGAATATCATTGCTTTACGATGTGGCAATAGTTCCTATTGTACAACAAAATGAATCAGCAAATACATGTAAATATCATCCCCTGCCTTTGGTCACCACAGTGCATTAAGTAGAGTGTCCTGTGCTATATAGTATATTATCATTAGTTATCTGTTTTATGTGTCCTTTGTGCTCAGAAGCTCTTTCATGTCCAACTCTTTGCAGCCCCATGGGCTGTAGCTTGCCAGGCTCCTCTGTCCATGTGATTCTCCAGCTGACGATACTGGAGTAGAATGCCATTTCTTACTCCAGGGGATCTTCCCTGACCCAAGGATCAAACTGGTGTCTCTTGGGTCTCCTACACTGGCAGGCAGAGTCTTTACAACCGTGCCACTTGTACATAGTGTCAGTAGTATATATGCGTCAATCACAATCCCTCAACTTGAACTCTAAATGGTGTCACTCATGCTCTTGTTTAGTCACTAAGTTGTGTCTGACTCTTCTGTGACACCATGGACTGTAGCCTGCCAGTCTTCTCTCCCCATGGGATTTCTCAGGCAATAATACTGGAGGGTATTTTCATTTTCTCCTCCAGAGGATCCAGGGATTGAAACCATGTCTTCTGTATTGTAAGTGGGTTCTTTACCACTGAGGTACCATAGAAGCACTCATAGTCTAACTTGTTTCCAAAATAAAAGGTGAATTTTTAGATAAATGACTTGGGTATCTGCTTTTATGATGATTATTTCTCATCACAAAAGTTTTGGTGTGTGATGGCAGCAAAGAGTTCAATGTAATAGTACCTGTCAAGAATGTGAAGTCAGAATATTCTTCTACTTTGCTGATGTAATCCAGAGCCATGTGCTTTGGCAATCAACTGGGTGAAGGACAGGGACAACACGCTCATATAAACTGATAAACATGAATTTTGTGCCAAAGCAACAGTCATCACACATTTTTCCTGAGGGTGAGCGTAAGGTCAGCAGGTCCAGATTATCTCTCAGGAATTAGCTGTGGGTCAGCTCCAAGACAAGAACAGATATTTCAATGAAGAATGGCCAAATTAAATATTAAATAAGGTCAGCAGGTTAGTGAACAAACGAGAAATAGTACAAAATACATCAAATACCTTATTTGAAGTCTCAGAATATTATCATCATTTTAAAGAGCAAAAATCTTGTTGCAAAGTGTTCTGGAAGAGAACCAGTGAGTTGACCAGTTGTTCAGGTGGTAAGAATTTGGCTGCAACTTGTGAGTTTCATCAGAGAGGATGATTACCAAATATGCATCCTAAATATCTATAGCAAATCTACTGGATCTCTTCCTCATTTAAGATAAAAAATCATATTATTGGTATAAAGGGTATGCTTTTTTAGTAGTAGAAATGATTTTATCTGCTGTTGATATTCTTTGCAGGAGGAAAAGAAAGTTATTTGATTGTTGTATTTGTGCTAGATACCTGTGTACATCTAACTCAGCTCCACTTTGTGGGGAAGAAATGGAGGAAGCCTCCTGCTAAACAAACACAGAACTATGATTTTTTTTTTCTGGTTTCCAGCATTAAATAAGCTTAAGTGGATAATTTTTGCTGCTGCAAGGTGGAGGCAGTTAAAAGAGAGATTTTCTGAGGTCATTCTGTTTCTTTATCTTCCTATCAGTTCAGTTCGGTTCAGTTCAGTTCAGTCACTCAGTCGTGTCCGACTCTTTGCGACCCCATGAATCGCAGCACACCAGGCCTCCCTGTTCATCACCATCTCCCGGAGTTCACTCAGATTCACGTCCATCGAGTCCGTGATGTCACCCAGCCTTCTCATCCTCTGTCGTCCCCTTCTCCTCCTGCCCCCAATCCCTCCCACTATCAGAGTCTTTTCCAATGAGTCAATTCTTCTCATGAGGTGACCAAATTACTGGAGTTTCAGCTTTAGCATCATTCCTTCCAAAGAAATCCCAGGGCTGATCTCCTTCAGAATGGACTGGTTGGATCTCCTTGCAGTCCAAGGGAATCTCAAGAGTCTTCTCCAACACCACAGTTCAAAAGCATCAATCCTTCAGCCCTCAGCCTTCTTCACAGTCCAACTCTCACATCCATACATGACCACAGGAAAAACCATAGCCTTGACTAGGTGGACCTTAGTCGGCAAAGTAATGTCTCTGCCTTTGAATATACTATCTAGGTTGGTCATAACTTTTCTTCCAAGGAGTAAGTATCTTTCAATTTCATGGCTGCAGTCACCATCTGCGGTGATTTTGGAGCCCCCCAAAATAAAGTCTGACACTGTTTCCACTGTTTCCCCATCTATTTCCCATGAAGTGATGGGACCAGATGCCATGATCTTCGTTTTCTGAATGTTGAGCTTTAAGCCAACTTTTTCACTCTCCTCTTTCACTTTCATCAAGAGGCTTTTTAGCTCCTCTTCACTTTCTGCCATAAGGGTGGTGTCATCTGCACATCTGAGGTTATTGATATTTCTCCCAGCAATTTTGATTCCAGCTTGTGTTTCTTCCAGTCCAGCGTTTCTCATGATGTACTCTGCATAGAAGTTAAATAAGCAGGGTGACAATATACAGCCTTGATGTACTCCTTTTCCTATTTGGAACCAGTCTGTTGTTCCATGTCCAGTTCTAACTGTTTCTTCCTGACCTGCATACAGATTTCTCAAGTGGCAGGTCAGGTGGTCTGGTATTCCCATCTCTTTCAGAATTTTCCACAGTTTATTGTGATCCACACATTCGAAAGCTTTGGCATCGTCAATAAAGCAGAAATAGATGTTTTTCTGTGTCAAATAGACAGAATTCTAGCTTGTCATTTGCTAGTACATTATTGACAACAACTGCTAATGATGTGGTTCATAGCCACTCTCTTACAGTGAAGAACAAGAATATTTTCACAGAATTTGTGCTAAGATTAGTTTGGAACCACTAGAGAAATATCAATACCATGAGGAAGTGTGGGGCCAGAGTCTGGGAAGGAAGCAAGCATATTTAGCTTTGCTTTTCCAATTGAGTTATTGCTGATTTCTAAAGGAGAGTAAGCAAAGGTTTTGAGAGGTCTCACAAAACTGGAAGAAAAGAAAGTAGAATTCAGGCTTCACCATGGAGGAGAGTCTTAGTAAAATATCAGGTTTGGGTTGAAACTCAGTAGAGCTAGCCTCAAAGGGTAAAATGAGCTGGAAATGCATCAGCCCTCACAGAAATAAAAGCCCAATATGAATGATCTTAGTTTATGACATGATTAATATTACCTAAAGCTGTCTATTCATTTTCTTCTTTTACCTTCTGAAGCTAAAATCTTCCTAGAGGAAGAGAGTATCATGCAAAGGTTATCAAAATAACTGGGATTACAGGGTGAATGATGTAACTGAAAACTAATACAGAAAGTAGGCAATAATGAGAACAAAGGATCTATTTCCAGATATCAATTTTAAATGCCAATGATTCAGATACTAAACTAATTAATAGAAACTGAGACAACTGATACAGAATTATAAACAATAAATGAATCTTAGTTTACTAAAAAAAAAGTCAAAATACTATAATCAAATTTATTCCTATATATTAGCAATCTTAGACAATGTATTAAAAAACAGAGACATAATTTTGCCAACAAAGCTGTGTATAGTCATAGCTATGGTTTTTCCAGTAGTCATGTACGGATGTGAGTTGGACCATAAAGAAGATTGAATACTGAAGAATTGATGCTTTTGAACTGTGGTGTTGGAGAAAAGTACTAACAGTCCCTCAGACAGCAAAGAGATCAAATCCATCAATCCCAAAGGAAATCAACCCTGAATATTCATTGAAAGGACTTATTCTGAAGCTGAAGATCCAATACTTTGGCCACCTGATTCGAAGAGCAGACTCACTGGAAAAAGTCCTGATACTGGGAAAGTTTTAAAGGTGAAAAGAGAGGAAGGGGGTGGCAGAGGATGTGATGGTAAGATAGTATCACTGACTCAGTGGACATGATTTTGAGCAAACTCTGGGAGATGGTGAAGGACAGGGAAGCCTGGTATGCTGCAGTCCATGGGAATACAAAGAGTCGAGTTGGGAGAGACTTAGTGACTGCTCAACGAATACTAGAAATAAACACTTAGAAAACAAAATTTAAAGAACAACGGTGACAAAAAGGAAGAGGAACAAAGTAAGCTTAGAAAATTGGTGAAAAAAGGAAGTTTTGATTTTTAAAATACACTGTAAGAACACTATTAAAAAAAAAAAAGCCTCAGAGAGGGGAAATTAATTTCCAGCAAAAGTTACTGGCATAGTTCTTAATTGCAGATTATATAAAGATTTCCACAATGACTTGTAAAGGGAAAACAAGATGGACACAAGAGACAAGATGGACATAATATTTGATCAGGCTCTTCACCAAAGAAAGTATCTAACTAAAACACTTGAAAAATATTCAACTTCATTAACCATGCAAGTTAAAACCAAAAAACGATAATAAAATTCAATATCACCTCACAATACCTGAATTGCCAAATTTAAAATTTGATTAGTAAATACTGACAAAGATATGGATGAAGTAGAATTCTTAAACTTTGCAAGAGGATATAGATATGAGTATTTTTGAAAACTGTCTGGCAGAATTTCCTAAAGCTAAACCTATATATCAGCATATAGTACAATATATACTGTACAATACAGTAATGGCATTGTGAGATATATATCCAGGAGGTGTGTTAATACATGTGTGCCAAAAAATAGAACATGGTCTATAATATTCATAACAACCAAATTCTGGAAACAGCCTAGGATCCCATCAACAGTTGAATGGATAAGCAAATTCATGATTATTCATAGAATAGGATACTGAACATCACTGAAGATAAATTAATTACAAATAAACACAACTCCATGAATTAATCCCATAAACATAATTTGGACTAAAAGAAGCCGGGATTTATATTGCACTGTATGATTCTAATTATAGAAATTTAGAAATGGAAAAAGTGATCTATGTAGCAAAAGTCAGAATAATAGTTACATTTTGGAAGGGGATAGCGTTAGTCATTGGGAGTGAGCAAAAGGAATTTTCCAGAGGTGTTAATAACACACTATTTTTTGACTTGTGTAATGTTTTATGCATGTGTTCCTTTCTTGATAATTTATGGAATTGTTATGTCTCTGATTTGTGAATGTTTCTCAAAGTATGCTATTCTCAAAAAAAATTTCAAAAGGTTTAAAAAGTTTTAATATTCAAATTAACACAAAAAGAAAGCCACTCATTACATATTCCTGTTTCATCATTTGCCATTATTTTCTAGACTACCTGAAAACTTCCTCTGCCAACCCTCGCTTTCAAGGTGGTATTACGATTCTTGGTGGTATTACATGTATTATGGTTCAAGGTGGTAGTATGTGTATTATGGCTCATGCAAACATCAGTAAACTTGGGATTTATATTAAATTCACACAGCTTAACCCCAATCAAATCTTGTCCATGGAATCTTCAGTTAAGGAAGAATTATTAAATTAGCAGTATTATCTTGGCTTTCAGTGATTTTGTTATACGATGGCAAAGGATGTGATGATATTAAACACTGGAATAGCAGCATTCTAAATATACTTCAATGGACATGAATTTGAGCAAACTTCAAGAGATAATGAACAGGGGAACCTGGTGTGCTGCAGTCAATGGGGTCACAAAGAGTTCAAAACAACTCGGCAACTGAACAACAACAACAACTTGGTCCTCAAGAATACTGTTGACTACACATATGTATTAATTTTAATTGAACAGCTAGCAAGTAAGAAGTTTGATCTAGAATTTGAGAGATGTAGCAAGTCACTTTTTGGCTGGTATAGGAAGACCATAACCTGGGGAGCACAGCTATGACTGTGTTTGAACACATGAAGATGAAATATATTGCAAAGATGAGCAGTCATCTTATGGAGGACACTTAGTGCTCTGTAAGATGACACATATCTTCATGATTTGTAAAATATAAAGTGTTACACAGGAAGGTGTCATTGGATCTCTTTCTGCCAGTGTACAACACTCTAAAACTCAGGGCATTTGACTTTGATTTAAAAATCTTCTTTCAGTATCCATATCATGGAGGCCATGCTGTGTTTCCTGGAACCTCACCCTTTAGGACAGTGGCACTTTCTCCCCACCTACTGGGAGTATAGCTGCTAACAGATCGCAGCTGAGTTGGTCCTGGAAATTATCAATTGCACAAGGAAACTGCTTTGCTTATGTCTAGATTCCTCCCCATGATGTAGCCTGTCCTCAATAATGGGTGTCAAAATATATTACACCAGACAAATTGAATAGGCTTTGGCTTCCCTGTTGGCTCACATGGTAAAGAAATGGCCTGCAAGAGGGAGACCAGGGTTCAGTTCCTGGATTGGGAAGATCCCCTAGAGAAGGGAATGGCAACCCAGTTCAGTATTCTTGCCTGGAGAATCCCATGGACAGAGGAGTCTGGCAGGCTACAGTCCATAGGGTCACAAAGAGTCAGATACGAGTGAGTGACTGACACTTATTCAAGACTGTGTTCAACATTTTATTCACTACTATAGTATAAAAGACTCTATTGAAAACTATTGCAATAGGGGAGAGAAATTAAACTCAGTCCCCCTGAAACAAACAATAGGAGATTGTTTAATCTCTGGATCAGTTCAGTTCAGTTCAGTCGCTCAGTCGTGTCCGACTCTTTGCGACCCCATGAATCGCAGCATGCCAGGCCTCCCTGTCCATCACCAACTCCCGGAGTTCACTCAGACTCACGTCCATTGAGTCAGTGATGCTGACATGATGCAAAAGCACCGGAGAATGTTAGGCTGGTCACTGTGTTTGGGTCATCTGTGTTTACTGACTGTCCCTCACCAGAGATAGGTTCCTATCCTCTCACAGAGTCTGGAGGAGAGGGTTGCTGCATTTCTTAATGATTATGTTTTAAAGGGATGGATCCCAGATCCCTGCGGAAGACTTTCCTAGGCTGCAAAACTGGAACTGCTAGCTTCAGAGGCCCTGTGGAATCAGCCAAGCTCTCTGGTAAACTTTCTCTGCCCGATTCTGCTTCCTAATCCCTCCCTCCCTGACAGGTGTAGATCCTGGGAAGACTCAGTAACAGACCTCCTTCAGGAAAATGCCCTCACAGTTGGCTTCTCAGAGGACCTGCCCGAGCACAAGCCATCTCTATTTTCACTAGAAAAATACTACATTTTTTTAAAGCTATGTGTTTAATAACTTCTCCAAAAAAAAAGCCCTCCCCTTTTTCTCTGCTCCCACCTCAGAGGAACTTGAAAGTCAGTTGACTCTTCAGTATTTTCATGGCTCCCCTGAATGATGAACATTATTTACTGGTTTGTTTTTCTTTCTTCCCCACTAGCATGAACGTCTTTCAGGAAGTAAAGGAGTCATGTTTGACTTATCTTTGCATTTTGGTAATTTGTTGTTGTTCAGTCTCCCAGTCATGTCTGACTCTTTGCGATTTGTGATGCCATGAACTGCAGCATGCCAGGCCTCTCTGTCCTTCACCGTCTCCCAAAGTTTGCCCAAGCTCACATGCATTGCATCAGTGATGCCATCCAGCCATCTCGTCATCTGACACTTCCTTCTCCTTCTGCCTTCAGTCTTTCCCAGCATAAGGGAGCTTCCCAATGAGTCGCCTGTTCAGATCAGGTGACCAAAATACCAGAGCTTCAGCTTTAGCATCAGTCCTTCAAATAAGTACTCAGGGTTGATTTCCCTGAAGATTGACTGGTGAGATCTTGCTGTCCAAGGGACTTTCAGAAGTCTTCTCCAGTACCACACTTTGAAGGCAGCAGGTTTTAGCATTCTGCCTTCTTCATGGTCCAGCTCTCACAACCATATGTGACTGCTTGGAAGACCATTATAATTCTAGTAATTACAATACCTGAATTAGGAATATTGCAAACATTAAATAACTCAGAATCATAATTCTATTGAGCAATAATTCTACTTACCAACATCATCATGCAGCTAGCTAAATCATTTTGTTTAATTTTTGATTGAAATGTGTGTGTATCAATAAGGATTTTCATTGAATATCCAACAAGGATCACATCATTTATTTATATTAGTTCGTGTTTTAAATTAGGCAGTGGGATAACTGCCTTAAAAAAAAAAAAGCTTATTTTTAAAAGATTCTATTCTACTTATTTTTTTTCAATTTTTTTTTTAAATCTTACAACCCTAAATTAGATTGTTTTACCACTCCTAAGCGAAAGTGAAGATGTTAGTCGTTCAGTCGTGTCTGACTCTTTGTGACCCCATGGACTTTAGCCCAAGAGGCTCCTCCATCCAAGGGAGTATTTACACTCTTAATACTCTTCAAATTTAATATCAAAGTTATTTTTTGCATTAAATATTCAACTTAATTCATGGGTAACTGTCAAAGAGTGAGGGCGGTAGGAATTTTCAGAGATACTCAAGTTGCAAATATAGAATTTGAATTTTTAGTATCATTCTTTCAACTTCCTGAATTTAACTAAACATTCAAATTATTTTGAAGTAACCATGATGAAGGTAAAATGGAAGAAAAGAATTTTACAGAAAATACTTAACATTTTACAGAAAGTACTTAACAAAGAAGGCTTAACTGCAATAAAATCTAAAAACCTAGCTTATAGATTAGAAAGGTAACAGGAGTAAATTATATTGATGAATGAAACATCTAAAAAGATTGTGTGGCATGGAGAACAGAGGCACTGATAATGCTGATGTTATTCTAAACTAGACTAAACTGAACAAACTTGAAAAAAATGTATTTACTTCCTTGAGGGTAGTCCTGCCAAATAGAATGAAGTTCACTCAAAATAAATTCACAAATTGGTAAGTTTAGAAATTTAAAACAGATATTAGAAGAACATAACTTTAAAAGAATTGCATGTGAAATAATACATTGCCATAAAAATTAGACTGTTTAGAACTAAGAAGCAGTGAACACACTGCGTATGTAATTTGTGGGATGCAATAAAAATATTACTTAGTTGGAAATTTGTAGTCCTAAAGCAAATTCTAGAAAAGAGAAAATGTTGAAAATTAATGATTTAAGAAATCCACTTGAAATATTAATAGCATAACAATTGGAAAAAAGATGGATATTTTAAGGAGAAAAATATATGAGCAAAATTTAGTGGACAAAATGCTTAAATAATGAGAAAAAATTAACAAGACATTATAATAAACTCATTCCATAGCAGGCTTAATAATCCAAAATGAAAAGTCATCAATAATACACATAAACACAAAGTTGAGATATTACAAAATATTTATTAAATTATGAATAACTGTATGGTGATTTGGAGAATTTAGATCCAAAGGACCTAGAAAAGCATCTCATCAAACTTGACTCAAAATAAGAAAACTCAAACATACCAAACTGGTATACATTATAAGCTAATATCAGTAAATAAAGTTATTCATCAAAATCAAATCAAATCGAAACCAAGTTTAAAAATAAATGTACTTTAACACAGGTAAATATTGCAGAAATTTTCATGTCAAAATCATGAAACAGATCTATGAAATAAAGTGATAAGCCCAACAACAGACCAAGGCAGAATAAATAATAAATAAAAACAAATGGAATCGCATCTATGAGAGGAGCTACAAAATGACAGAAATGACAAAATGAATTATCCAAGAAACATACACCATTACAGAAATGGCACTAGAAAAACAGATTCTCCCTAAGGAAAAAATTGTAATTAGATCTCTCATTATTCTATACACGAGTTAATCTCAGCTTGATTAAAAACATAAATGTGAAAAGAAAACTATAAACAATTTAGCATAAAACATATTTTTAACCTATGTGTAGGGAATAATTTCTTAACAGAACATGAAAAGCAAAATGCATAACCAGTATTAATACATTAAATACACTGCTATGGTTTTACCAGTAGTCGTGTATGGATGTGGGAGCTGGACCATGAAGAAAGGTGAGTGCCAAGAATTGCTGCTCTTAAACTGTGGTGTTGGAAAAGACTCTTGAGAATACATTGGATTGCAAGGAAATCAAACCAGCCAATCCTAAAGGAAATCAGTCGTGAATATTCATTGAAAGGACTGATTCATTGAAAGGACTGATGAAGATGAAGTTCCAATACTCTGGCCACGTGACGTGAAGGGCTGAATAATTAGAAAGGACCTTGATGCTCGGAAAAATTGAAGGCAGGAGGAGAAGGGGGCAACAGAGAATGAGATAGTTGAACAGCATAAGAAACTCAATGGACATGAGTTTAAGCAAGCTCCAGGAACTGGTAACGGACAGGGAAGCCTGGTGCGCTGCAGTCCGTGGGGTTGCAAAGAGTTGGACAGACTGGGCGACTGAACTGAACTGGCATAAAATTTTAAAAATTTTATATAACAAAAGACGCAATAAATACAAAGGAAAGTCACACCCTAGATGTGAAATGTGACCCACAAAAGATAAACACGCATATAAAAATAAGAAATAAATATCTTATTAGAAAACTGTCAGGGGTAGGCAATTTATAGAGGAGGAATGAAAATTTTAGAAAATAAAATGATGCTTATTTTCACTTGCAATCAGCAAAATTCAAGTTTTTAATAAATAAGGTACCATCTCACAGAGGTAGCTTTGCAAAAAATTAATGTGTTAATATTTTTAGTAAGATGTTTTGGCAGGATGTAGAGAAATGAGAACTCATGTTATTGATGGGAATGAAAATTGCTAAAAGCACTTAAAGAACAATTGGAAACTAGCTAGTAACTTGTAGCATCATATAAATTATCAGTGATGCCTGTTATGGAAAAACACTCACATATATGCAAAAAAACAAGAATGTTTCTTTGAAACAGTGATTTTAATGACCACAGTGGAGTAAACTGTTTCTTTGTAGGGAAATAAATTAATAAATCATGGTTTATTCTTAGAATCATACTCTGTATATCAGTTAAGATTGATTATATTTATATGTACAAATATGGGTATATCTCAAAAACATAAAAGTTCATAACACAGTATGAGTCCATTTATGTAAAATTTAAATATCACAAAACAATAAATAAAATTCTGATTTCTTTGAATTGAGTTTTCTGGAAGCTCCATCTTAAGATGGAGCTTTCCCACTGTATGGGAAAGAAGGAAAGATTGCCTTGCTGTATCCATGTTAGTCCCTCAGTCGATTCTGAGTCCATTGTGAACTCACAGACTGTAGCCTGCCAGGCTCTTTCATCCATGCAATTCTTCTGGAAAGAATACTGAATTGGGTAGGCATTGCCTTCTCCAGAGGATTTTTCTGACCCAGGGATCAAACTCAGGTCTCCTGCATTGGAAGATTTTTTACCATCTGACCCATCAAGGAAGCCTGAAGATTGACTTAGGAAGATTTATAGAAGTGACAAAATGACTCTCAAAAAGTGGCCCCCAAAACGGTGCCTAAAATAAAGAAAAATGTCTACATTTAAATAAGCTGTTGGAAACTTTGGTCATAAAGTGATGACTTCAAATTACAGTTGAGATTATAAGTCATTTAGGTTCAGTTCAGTTCAGTTAAGTCGCTCAATCGTGTCCGACTCTTTGCGACCCCATGAATCGCAGCACACCAGGCCTCCGTGTCCATCACCAACTCCCGGAGTTCACTCAGACTCACATCCATTGAGTCCGTGATGCCATCCAGCCATCTCATCCTCGGTCGTTCCCTTCTCCGCCTGCCCCCAATCCCTCCCACCATCAGAGTCTTTTCCAATGAGTCAACTCTTTGCATGAGGTGGCCAAAGTACTGGAGTTTCAGCTTTAGCATTATTCCGTCCAGAGAAATCCCAGGGCTGATCTCCTTCAGAATGGACTGGTTGGATCTCCTTGCAGTCCAAGGGACCCTCAAGAGTCTTCTCCAACACCACAGTTCAAAAGCATCAATTCTTCAGCCCTCAGCCTTCTTCACAGTCTAACTCTCACATCCATACATGACCACAGGAAAAACTATAGCCTTGACTAGGTGGACCTTAGTCGGCAAAGTAATGTCTCTGCTTTTGAATATGCTATCTAGGTTGGTCATAACTTTTCTTCCAAGGAGTAAGCGTCTTTTAATTTCATGGCTGCAGTCACCATGTGCAGTGATTTTGGAGCCCCCAAAAATAAAGTCTGACACTGTTTCCACGGTTTCCCCGTCTATTTCCCATGAAGTGATGGGACTGGATGCCATGATCTTCGTTTTCTGAATGTTGAGCTTTAAGCCAACTTTTTCACTCTCCTCTTTCACTTTCATCATTTAGCTTACATACATATTAAACATTTTTAAAATAAAAAAGACACAAATATCTAGTTATTTATCAATCTTTTTATTTAAGGAAATGGCTTTTACTTTGAGTACATGTCTACAGATTGTGTGTGTGTGCTGAGTCATTTTGGACTCTTTGCCATCCATGGATTGTAGCCTGCCAAGTTCCTCTATCCACGGGACTCTCCCATCAAGAATACTGGAGTGGGTTGCCATTTCCTCCTTCAGAGGGTCTTCCAAAACCCAGGGATTGAATCCACATGTCCTGTGTCTCCTGCATTGCAGGCTGATTCTTTCCCACTGAGCCACGTGAGAAGCCCCTACATCTTGGAATTCCATATAATATTGTGCTTTAGTTTTGCTTACCAGCTATAGAATGAATTGTGCCCCACACCCCCACGCCCACCCAAATTCATACACTGAAGCTCTAATTCCCCCAGTGTGATGGTATTTGGGGGCAGAGTCTGGCAGTTAATTAGGTTAAAAGTGGTCATGAGGTCTGAACCATGATGTAAGCTTTGTGGCTTCATAAGAGGGAAAAGAGATCAGAACTCTCTACTTTGTAAGAACAAAGAGAGAAGGTGGCCATCTGCAAGACAGAAAGAGAGTGCTTCTCAGAAACCAACACTACTGGCGCCCTGAGCTCAGGCTTCAGAACTATAAGAAAATAAGCCTTCAGAACTGTAAGAAAATAAATTCTGAGTACAGTTGGGAAGGCGGTCCTAAGATGGCAGATGAATAGGACAGGGAGACCACTTTCTCCCCCACAGATTCCCAGGATGGATCTCCATCCCTACCTCTTTTTATCTTCTATATTTTTTCCTACCTTCTTTTGATGAATTTGTGGGGGAGAACGGCATTGAAACATGTATAATATAATATATGAAATGAATCGCCAGTCCAGGTTCAATGCATGATACATGATGCTTGGGGCTGGTGCACTGGGATGACCCAGAGGGATGGTATGGGGAGGGAGGTGGAAGGGGGGTTCAGGATGGGGAACATGTGTGCACCCATGCCAGATTCATGTCAATGTATGGCAAAACCAGTACAATATTGTAAAGTAATTAGCCTCCAATTAAAGTAAATAAACTTATATTAAAAATAAAAATAATTTTTTTTAAAGGAGAGGAAAAAAAGGAAAGAAAATAAATTCTGCTGTTTGCTGTTTAAGCCCCTAACCTGTAGCATTTTGTTATGGCAGTTGAGCTTGAAAAGACACCATAAGGAGCCAAGGTAGAGACAACAGTTTGAATATATGTCATTTGTTGAGAAGTGATTTCAGGAAATAGTGGCAAGAATAAAGACAAGAGACAGTAAGAGAAGGCAACCAGAAAAGGGTTAGTAAAGGGACATGTCAGAACTGTGGAATTTGAGAACTTAGGGAAATTTAGGCATCAATATAGCAGATGACACCACCCTTATGGCAGAAGGTGAAGAGGAACTAAAAAGCCTCTTGATGAAAGTGGAAAAAGAGAGTGAAAAAGTTGGCTTAAAGCTCAACATTGAGAAACAAAGATCATGGCATCTGGTCCCATCACTTCATGGGAAATAGATGTCAGACTTTATTTTTGGGGGGATCTAAAATCACTGCAGATGGTGACTGCAGCCATGAAATTAAAAGACGCTTACTCCTTGGAAGAAAAGTTATAACCAACCTAGATAGCATATTGAAAAGCAGAGACATTACTTTGCCAACAAAGGTCTGTCTAGTCAAGGATATGGTTTTTCCAGTGGTCATGTATGGATATGAGAGTTAGACTGTGAAGAAAGCTGAGCACCGAAGAATTGATGCTTTTGAACTGTGGTGTTGGAGAAGCCTCTTGAGAGTCCCTTGGACTGCAAGGAGATCCAACCAGTCCATCCTGAAGGAGATCAGTCCTGGATGTTCTTTGGAGGGAATGGTGCTAAAGCTGAAACTCCAGTACTTTGGTCACCTCATGCAAAGAGCTGACTCATTGGAAAAGACTCTGATGGTGGGAGGGATTGGGGGCACGAGGAGAAGGGGACGACACAGGATGAGATGGCTGGATGGCATCGCTGACTGATGGATGTGAGTCTGAGTGAACTCCGGGAGTTGGTGATGGACAGGGAGTCCTGGTGTGCTGCGATTCATGGGGTCGCAAAGAGTTGGACACTACTGAGTGACTGAACTGAACTGAGCTGAGAGAACAAGTCTTTCAGAGATGTTCCTTCCATGGGACTGTGGTCTGGAATATTTATGTACCTATGTCTATCAATTATTTATTTAGGATTGTTCCTGGTGATGTTGATTCTAAGCAGTTTCTGGCCTCTTAAACTGGTGACAGGAAGGGCTCTGGGAGCCAAAAGCTTTGTACCAAGAAGTGCAATTGCTACACCAGAAAGTTTGTCTGATATAGAGACAGCAAGTATCCAGGGACTCTGGGTATGGGACCATGGGGCTTTGCTCCATGTCTTTTATATAGCTACATCACTGTTGACTGTTGATTTATTTCCCTTAAGAGGAACAAGAGCTTAGAGAAATGCCTCTCTTTTAAAGCTATCTCACACATGCATAGTTTACCATTTCTTGGTAGTAACTCATCTTCAGTTAGTCTTTCCAAACAATTCAACTCTATTTCTACCTGTTTTTGCATACTAGCTAATAATTACATAATTACAACAAGAAATACACCTAGTGTCAACAAGTTACAAAATAAAAGCTCTTGGCTCTTGATAGGATCAAAACTCGAATGATGACATTAGAAGTACATGGGCAAAATGCAAGGAGCAGTCAGCATGCAGTAAGCATGTAAATTCCAGCAGCCAGTAAGTTCCAGAAGGAGGGAAGATCATTAGCTAATCCAGTGAGTCTGTTGCTGCTGCTGCTAAGTCACTTCAGTCGTGTCCAATTCTGTGCGACCCCATAAACGGCAGCCCACCAGGCTCCGCCGCCCCTGGGATTCTCCAGACAAGAACACTGGAGTGGGTTGCCATTTCTTCTCCAATGCGTGAGAGTGAGTCTGTTAAGTGGAGACAAATAAAAATAACTCCTAATCTATCAGAATAATTGTTATATGGGAAAGAAATGTTATTTACCCAAGGGATAGAAATTTGAGATGGAGTTGGGGAAAGCACATCAACTTTGTTTAGTATATTTTTTAAAACAATATTGCATATTCCACAAAAATGGAAAGAATAGACTGGAAAAAATATAACTTACTTGAAGTAGAGTATTCAAACACAATGTCCCTGACAACTCAGTGTCATTTGAGGGTTAATGCAGTTTCAGTATCATATGCTAGTTTGGGTTAACTGACCTCTTTGAACTCCTCATACATTTCGGTTCTCTTTGTAAACATACATCACTGCTAGGATTTCCCTGGGGGTCCAGTGGTTATAACTTCTGCCCTTTGATGCGGAGATGCAGGTTCATCTCTAGTCAGGGAACTAAGATCTCACATTACTAGTGTCCAAAAACTCAACACATGAGATAGTGCAATACTGTAACTACTAAATTCAATGATGACTTTAAAAATGCTCCACATTAAAAAAATTATATACAAAAAAATCAAAGTATATATCTCCATTTTTATTTGTTCTCAAAGCATTATTTGGCTCCACCAAATGTGTTTAGAAAACTGTTTACACATCATGCTTCTTAGGGGTAAACATTTTGGAAAATTAAGTGTTTGTGGTGGCGAGGCTAGGTTAGCATTACAAATTGTTCAACTTTTCTACCAAAGTTGAAACCTTAAAAATCATCACATATTCCTGGCGAGAAGCTTTGTATAAGCCTCAAAAGAAACTGGCTTTGGTGATTCAAAGACAGGTTGTTGAATTCTGTACCCCTTGTGCCTGTGATGAATTTTATCTTCAAGAAGGGAATGGCTATTTATTCATGTCAAGGTAACTGCAGAAAATTTTCTTATCCCTCCTTTTTTTTTTAGGAACACTTCTGTAAATCTTTGTGTGAAATATATAGTGAGGATTTAGAAACTTTTAGTCTGTTACTGGTTTTGCCCAATCAGTGTTTATTCAAGTCTTGTTATTCTATGGGTCTCATAATCTGGCCCTTATATCTTTTCAGCAGTATTTTCTTCCTCTTCCTCTTCTGAATAAACTGATGCTGTTCCCCACTTGGGCTTCCCAGGTGGTTCAGCAGTAAAGAATTTACCTACCAATGCAAGACAGGTTTGATCCCTGGCTGGAGAAGGTCCCTTGGAGAAGGAAATGGCAACCCATTTCAGTTTTCTTGCCTGGGAAATCCCACAGACAGAGAGAGACTGGTGGGCTCCAGTTGGACTCAATTTACAGGCTGAACAACAACAATAATCTCCCACCTGACTTTGCCCACATTGCTCCCTCAGCTGGTGGTTCTTTTTCAACCTGTTTCTCTGATTCATTTTGAACATCATGATTGTGTTTTTGTCCCACTATTTGCCTTTCTCTAGCCTGAGTCAGCTCCCCTTTTGATGCTAGAATTACAGGCTCCTATCATGAGCCATCTCTAGAGATTATTTGTAGGCCACCACCCTTTTACTATTTGAAGAAATATGCACAATGGCATTAGTCATTTTGAGAGAG
Source organism: Capra hircus (assembly GCF_001704415.2). Lineage (NCBI taxonomy): Eukaryota > Metazoa > Chordata > Mammalia > Artiodactyla > Bovidae > Capra > Capra hircus. The sequence continues at coordinate 107,689,479 of NC_030813.1, forward strand.
ATTTAATGCAACAGGAAGAGGAAATTCACATAGCTTGCCTTCTAATCTTATTGAGGCTCCAACATCTCTGAGAAGCTTGAATGATTCATGCACAAATAGTATTCGTCACGTGTATGAGTCTTGGAGAAGTTCATTGTGTGTGCCAAGACTTATCCTGCTAGCTCATGAACCAATACACAGAGCTAAACAGCTTTAGCACTTCAACAGTTTAACAGAGTTAAACAGATTTAGCTTTGTCTTTTTAAGCTATAGTCCAGCATGTAGAAAAAGATTGTCCTAGTTTTAATAGAATTTTCACTCAATCTCAACATTTTTCTCTGTTAAAGTAAAATAATATTTTTAAAAGCAATTTCTTTGACCGGCAACTTTTCTACTATCAATTTTATTTCTTTCTACCTTTTGTATTTTACTGGTTTTTTTTTCTTTTTTTTTCCCCAAAGAAACACAAAAGAAAGAACATTTTTTTTTTTAAATAGATGCTCTCAGGGAAGCAAATTCAGATACCACTTTTCTCAAGGATTGCTAAGAATAAGGGATATTTGCAACAACTTAGCTCATATGGTTAAAAATATGGTGCTTGGAAGGCAAAAGAGTAGATGTAGTTCTTGAATACATCTGTCTGGCTTTCTTCCTCTCATTTTAATGGTCTGAATTCTGTTATCTCTTGAATATAAGGAGTCCAAAAGGGCAAGGTGTGGCAGACTAATTGAACTGTAGGAAAAAATCAAATGTGCAAGGCCTATTGACTAATGTCAAGAAACTCGATGATATAAAACATATAGGATGACACAATATGATTAAAGAACATCCAGGATCTTTGATAATTGCACACATAGTATATTTTACTTGAGATTTTTAATTTTTAGACAATCTTTTACAAAGACGTTACCTGGTCTGAAACCCTAGATGGTATAATTTATACCTATCTTTCAACTCTCCTAAATCATCAAGTCTTTCAAGAAAGTAACGTGCATGAATTTGTTAAATATTATGCATTTTATGTTGAAAGAGTTTATAATAAATGCAGTAAAGTTAGAATGAAAGTCCCAAAATTCTCTAATCTTAGAAGCCCCTGCGTTATAGCCGTCAAATCTTACAATATAAGAACATGAATGTGTGTCATGCAAATATACTACCTTTCTGGCATTCAAGATGGTCAACAATGAAAATTGCTATTTAGTACGATCTCTTCTGAGAACTGGAACGCACCGGAGTGCGCAAATACAACAATGCTTGTTGGTATAATCTGACGTCTGAAAATGAAAGGGAAAAAAAAAAAGATCATTGAAAATGCGTAACAAGCCCCGTGGCATCCACTTAACTCACTCCTTTCTTTAGATGTTCGCCCTTAGAGGAAACACCTCAGTAAAATTGAAAGTGAAAGTCACTCACTCATGACCAACTCTTTGCGACCCCATGGACTATAGGCTGCCAGGCTCCTCTGTCCATGAGGCAAGAATACCGGGGTGGGTAGTGATTTCCTTCTCCAGGGGATCTTCCCAATCCAGGGATCAAACCCAGGTCTCCCACATTGCAGGCAGATACTTTATCAGCTGAACTACCAGGGAAGCCCTCAGTAAACTTAGGTTTTCCATGCCGTAGATAGCTACACATCAGTAAACTTATGTGCAGCTATCTACGGCATGGAAAATAAAATGATTTATTCCATCAAGTACAAGGATAAGAATCAAATGGCTTAATCCATATAAAACTCATAGCACAGCAACAAACAATTAGTTAAGAACTAACAATGGTTATTTATTACTATTACTATTGGGGTTTCTCAGGTGGCACTAGTGGTAAAGAATCCCCCTGCCAGCGCAGGAGGTGCAGGAGACTTGGGTTCAGCCCTTGGACTGGAAAGATTCCCTGGAGGAGGGCATGACAACCTACCCCAGTATTCTTGCCTGGAGAATCCCATGGACAGAGGAGCCTGGTGGGCTACAGTCTAAAGGGTTGCAAAGAATCAGACACGACTGAACTATTTAGCATGCATATACTCTAGGTTTGTCATAGCACACATGTATCCCAATTATTACTTCATTGACACATTCATTCAGCTATGCCCCTTAATGCACACCTCCTAGACTTACAGCGAGCATGCAAGTTTCAGTGAAAATATAAAAGAGTAGTAAAAGAAGCAATTTGTTTTCCTAGGCTCCCAATTCAGCGTAACGGACAGCTGTGCTTAAAGCCAACTGTACTGGTGTCACGGTAGCGAGTGCCATGGGTGCACAGAGGAAGAAGCATTTATTTCCTGTAATATGTGATCAGAAAGGGTCTTCTAAGGACACACATTTCCACTAGGTCTTTGAGAGATGAGCGGAGGAAGACAGCTTGAAAACAGACATGGAGAGGTGAGCTATTTTGAAATGATCATGTGATCCAGCAATCCTACTCCTGTGTATATAGCTGGGGAAAAATATGGTTTGAAAAGATATATGCACCCTAACATTCATTGCAGTGTTGTTTGCAATAACCAAGACATGGAAGCAATCTAAATGTCCATCAACAGATGAACAGTTAAAGAAGTAGTACATATATGCAGTAAGTCAGACAGAGAAAGACAAATATCATATGATATTCCTTATATATTGAGTCTAAAAAGATGATGTAAACAAGCATATTTACAAAAAGAAGCAGACTCACAGACTTAGAGAAGGAACTTATTGTTACCAACGGGGGAGAGGGAGGGGGAGGGACCAACTGGGAGTCTGGGATTAACCTGTACACACTGCTATAGTTGAAACAGATAAACAAAAAGGATCTACTATATAGCCAGGGAATTCTGCTCAATACTCTGTAATAACCTAAATGGGATAGAGTTTGAAAAATAATAGATACATGTATGAGTATAACTGAACCACTTTTGCTAACTTACATAACATCATTAGTCAACAATGGAACTTTGAAATTAACACAACATTGTTAATCAACGCTACTGCAATATAAAATAAAAATTAGAAAGAAATTATCAGTGGGCATCTGTTACTTGAATATAGGGTGCAGTAGATTTTAAATCTGGCAAAGATATGATGTCATCTTTCACCTTGTGTGGGATACTAAGGTATTGTACTAATTAATCAACCCCATAGAAAATGAGGAATTAGAGAACAATGGGGATTTGGTTTGAGGAAGAGAGATTCACCTATACCAATATAAGTGGGAGAGATAGTTCTGGTATCAGTATAAAAGAAAAATTGGAAAAATAAAAAATGGAGGAAGTGAGGCTGCTGCAATAATTCAGCTGAAAGTATTTTGAACAGAAGATATTAAAAAGAAGTGGTGATAAAGAGAATAGGATAGCTTTAAGGAGGCACTGTGGAGAATAATAGAAACACTCATTTATTTCAGTGATTTCTGATGTGTGGAGAAAGAGGAAAGGGATTTATTCAGTACAGATGAGGAAATTGAAGCTCAGATGGGTTAAAATGTGCTTTTTTTCAAGGTCAAATGTCATATAATAATTATAACTTATTTCCCTTAAGCTTTCTTACGCCCATAGCTACAGGGTCTTTTCCCCACATTGTCGGTTGTTTCTCTCTTGACCATGAAAATCACATGTGTAAGAAAATCCAGTTATGTGAGTGTAACCCTCCTTGGTTCACAGAATATATTGTAAATATGTAAAATGAACAGCTGGGGTATAATGAAGCTACCCTCACTCTACTTCTGGTTTACAGCATGTACCACCAAAGGAACAAGAGCACTGGAAAGCTCTGCTCTTCCCAACTCCAATATGTCATGCTCATTTAATTAGCAGCAAAAATAGAAATGCATATTTAGCTCCTTATTCAGCAAGAACTGGAAAGCCACTAGATTATAGGCACAGCAGAAAACAAAGATTGACATTTTGACAAAGCCTCCTTTCAGAAATGAACACTCAAGAATGATGACTCAGGCAAATTACCCATTAATTGCTGACCAGTTTTAAACTGGGTCAGTCCCAAATAAGGACATAAATTGAACTGGATGGAACAAATGCTTGTTACTTGTTCTGGTTCCGATGGACTTGACAGAATTGGGGTTAGATGACAAGAAACATTTTTAGCTGATAGTGACACAAGTTTAATGACTCAAGTTATTAAAGAAAGAAACATTTATCACATAAGGTATTATTTTAGGAAAACTAAGCATTATTCTCTGTTATTGTTTCTCCCTAGTAATTTCCATGAACTTTACTGCTTAAAACAACACAGTTTTTCTCAGTTTCCATAGTCAGTTTTCTGGGCGCCTATTAGCTGGGTTTTCTGCTCAGAGTCTCACCAAGATGAAATGAGTATCTTGCTGGGGTTCTTCTGGATTCACTGGGTATTGGCAAGATTCAGTTCCTTTCGATTTTATGACTGAGAACCTTAGCTTGAAGAAGCCTGTTGCCAGTCCCTGCTATAAGTCTTTCTCCACAATATGACCTTCTTCGCTACAACGTACAAGAAGACATGTACCTTGTTTTAAGTTTCTCTTTATCTATCTCTGACCTCCTGATTCTCCTTTATAGGATAACATCCCCTTTGTCCTGCAGACTTTAAAACATCTTTACTTTTGCCATGTAAAGTATCTTAATCACAAGACAACAGTCATCAAACTCATAGGTTCTTACCCCACTCAAGGGAGTATTCAAAGCTATAATACCAGTGAAAATTTAGGGATCCATTTAGAATCCTGCCTACCACAATGCTTTTTTTTTTTGGTATATGTCTCTTAAAGGTCTAAAGGTAATGGTAAAAAGATGCAAATGTGAACTTGTCAAGAGAATGTTCTAAATACTTAAGAGTCTGTTAGTAAGACAGAAGTAGCAGTCTTCAGTAATATAATAATCACCAGTGTGATATCCCATCATCTTGCTGAACCTTGCTGGATTTTAATCCTTGCCATACTATTGAGAATCTAAGCTCCCAAGCTTTTCCTCTAAGAATGAATTTATTAACAATAGCAATATCTTAGTACGATGGGCTCTTAATGACAAGTTTAAAAACAAAAATTGAGAAAACCTCTAACTACAGTACAAGCTTAAAAGAGTAGATGAATATATTACCCAACTGTAATCTCTGGCTAAAATTTCAGTCAGGAAGGCAGAAATGAGATGCCTGTGGAGTATTCCTATATATACTTAAAATTATATATATATATATATATATATATATAAATTTATATGTATCCCTATATATTCTTAAAATCAATTTAAGTATGATCTTAAGGATATCCATAATAAATATGAAACTGATAACTGTTATTATTAATTGAGGCTATACTCTACAGCACCTGGGTTTCCCAGGTGGTGCTAGTGTTAAAAAACCCACTTACTAATGCAGGAGATGCAAGAGACACAGGTTCTATCCCAGGGTTGGGGAGATCCCCTGGAGCAGGGGATGGCAATCCACGCTAGGATTTTTGCCTGGAAAATTCCATGGACAGAGGGGCCTGGCAAGCTACAGTCCACAGGGCCACAAAGAGTTGGACACAACTGAGCGCATGTTTTAATTTACATAATTGTCTGTACTATTAATTCACATCATTGCTATACTAATTGGTCAATGAAGAAACAGGAGGAGAAGGTAAATGATAGAGAAAAGACCCAGAACTTGACCTATTTGGTTTCAAAATCCATGAACTTTCCACTCTATCAAAGTATCTCTGAATATGATTTAATCAAGATGTTTTAAATAGTACAGACTTTGACAAATCTAAAGGAAAACTTCAAAGGTCCAGAAAATAGGCAAAACGTTATCATCTTGGTAGCTTTTCAAGATGTTTCCAAAACCTAAACTGCTAGATGGGAATTTTTTTTTTTTTTTCTCACACTCAGAAAGAACAGGCAAGAGGAAGGAAGACCCTATACCCCAAGCCTTATATCCAGAGAAGAACCTACCCACAGAAAATAAAGTAGACCCTGATATGTATAGGCAAGGTACTAGTTATCTACTGCTGTTTAACAAATTAACATAAGCAGTGGCTTAAAACAACATAGTTTCTGTGGATCAGGAAAATGGGTATGAAAATGGAATCATCTGCTTAAGGGTTTCTCATAGACCTAAAATTTAAGATGTTGCTCAGAATTGGGGTTTCATCTAAAAATCGGAATGCGAAAGGATCTGCTTCCAAACTTACATGATTTTAGGTAGCCTTCATTTGCTCATGGGCTATAAGATTGAAGTTCTTCAGAAGCTGAAGAGCTGAAAGCTGAAATAATTCATTGGCTGTCAGCTGGAGATCACCCTCAGTTCCTTGCCACTCAAGCTTCTCCAACCTGACAGTTTGCTTCATCCAAGCTTGCAAATTAAGGCAGTAGAGAGAGTCTGTTAGTAAGACAGAAGTTGCAGTCTTCAGTAATGTAGTGGACTGTCAAATAAAATATCTAGACTGTATCATAGAAGCAAAATAAATTAAAATACAAGAAATATAGAAAATGTGGGACATTAGTAAAGTATGTGATATGTCTCAGAAGGACTAGCAAGACAGAATGGGGAGAAGAAGCACTTAAATAATTTATGACTGGAAATTTCTACTTTTTGATGATCTCCTATTTCATCCACACTTCTTCCCCCTATCTCTTACAACCACCAATCTAATCTCTATGTCTTTGAGTTCTGTTTTTATGTTTTATCACTTTTTGTAATATTGAGGGTGTGGGTAGATTCCACATGTAAATGAGATCATATGGTATTTGTCTCTTTCTGTCTGACTTATTTCGCTTAACATATAATGCCCTCAAGATCTCTCTATATTGTTACAAATGGCAAGATTTATTTTTATGGCTGAAAAATATTCCATATGTATGAAGCAAATATGATATATGAATATCCATACCATATTTATTTTATCTGTTCATCCATCAATGGACATTTGGGTTGCTGCCATGTCTTGACTGTTGTAATAAAAATTATACTTATGCGTGGTGATAAATGTTAACTAGACATGGCCTTCTGCTTCCCTGACTACACTAAAGCCTTTGACTGTGTGTGTGGATCACAACAGACTGTGGAAAATTCTTCAAGAGATGGGAATATCAGACCACCTTATCTGCCTCCTGAGAAACCTGTAGGTAGAACAAGAAGCAGCAATTAAAACCAGACATGGAAAAATGCACTGGTTCAAAACTGGAAAAGGAGTGTGTCAAGGTTGTATCTTGTCACCCTCCTTATTTAACTTATATGCAGAGTACATCATGTGAAATTCCTGGTTGGATGAAGCACAAACTGAAATCAAGATTGCCAGGAAAAATATCAATGACCTCAGATATGCAGATATCACCACACTTATGGCAGAAAGGAAAGAAAAACTAAAGAGCCTCTTGATGAAAGTGAAAGAGGAAAGTGAAAAAGTTGGCTTAAAACTCAACATTCAGAACGCTAAGATCATGGCATCCAGCCTCATCCCTTCATGGCAAATAGATGGGGAAGCAATGGAAACTGTGAAAGACTTTGTTTTCTTGGGCTCCAAAAAAACTGCAGATGGTAACTGTAGCCATGAAATTAAAAGACACTAGCTCCTTAGAAGAAAAACTATGACCAACCTATACAGCATATTAAAAAACAGAGACATTACTTTGCCAACAAAGGTCCACATAGTCAAAGCTATGGTTTTTCCAGGGGTCATGTACGGATGTGAGAGTTGAATTATAAAGAAAGCTGAGAGCTGAAGAATTAGATGCTTTTGAACTGTGATGTTGGAGAAGACTCTTGAGAGTCCCTCAGACTTCAAAGAAATCAAACTAGTCAATCCTAAAGGAAATCAACCCTGAATATTCATTGGAAGAACTCATGCTGAAGCTGAAACTCCAATATTTTGACCTCCTGAAGCAAAGAGCTGACTCATTAAAAAAGACCCTGATGCTGGGAAAGATTGAGGGCAGGAGGAGAAGGGGATGACAGAGGATGAGATGGTTGGATGACATTATCGACTCAATGGACATGAGTTTGAGCAAGCTCTGGTAGATGGTGGAGGACAGGGAAGCCTGGCGTGCTTCAGTCCATGTGGTAGCAAAAAGTCAGTGACTGAACAACAGCCTCTTGCTTACATTAAAATAAGACTCTCATTAAATAAAAATAGTTTAATTCAGATCACACTCCCCCACCCAGAGGAGTAAAAGACACTCAATATAAGAATATAGAAAGCTTGAAACAAATGCAGTGCGCATATTTGTTATATCACAAAATGACCTTATGATGATTTTTTTCAGACAATTAATGTCTGAAATTACCTAATTAATAATTTTTCAGAAACATTTAATGATTATAGACATCAGAGAATTTTAAGAAAACACTAGTAGCTTTGTTACTTGCGGCTCATGTCACCATGGGTAGGTGAGAAAAGACTTATGCTATCTAAAAATACATCCTGACTACATCGGGTAGAAGATATAGGGTCTAGAATTTACTGTTTTTAAAACAAAACAAGAGATAAAAAGAGTAAGTCAGCAAAATAATGCAAAACCTTGATAATAATTGAGTCTGGGTAATGAAAGTGTTGGAATTTGCTGTACTTTTATTTTGTTATTATATATGTTAACTTTTCATATTAATTTTTAAAAGGTAAGCCATAATCAAACCACAAAAGAAAAGATGATCTTAGAACTGGTACCTAATCAACTTCCAATTATTAAAAAAAAAGTATTAAACAGGAGTTCTAAATAGAATCTATGAATGTAATAAGTCTGGGAAATGCTAGAACTTTGTAGTTCCTCTCACATTCTCATGGAGGTAGCATTTAAAGGAAATGCCTAAAAAAAAGGGCAACTGAATCCAAAAAGAAAAACAAAATTCAAAAAGGAAGGATAGCCACATATGGTAGTAAATTCAAAAAGCTAAAAACACAAAAGCATTAAAAATGTAAAAACATAATAAAATTAAAAATATCAGAAAGTACACAGTAAAATAAAACATATCAATTAGATGGAAAAAATATAATATAGATCAACAAGGTCAAAGCTGTCTCTTTTAATAAATATTTTAACTGATAATTTATGCATAATCTATATATAAATTTATATATGAAAAATTACTTCTCCTTCCTATTCCTCTATTCCAGGAACATACAGGCAAATACACATGTGTATATTTTTAATACAAAGATTAGAGTTTGGTTTTTTTTTTTCATTGTTTGTTCTGTGTTTTTCTTGTGTGAGACAGGACCTTGAATGATTTTTCTTACCTAAACTTAAAAGAAAGTACCAACTTTAAGTTGTCTTTTACTGCATTTCAGGCTTGTGCCTTCTTTTATTTAACTGAAGCTGAAGCTACAATACTTTGGCCACCTGATGTGAAGAACTGACACGCTGGAAAAGACCTTGATGCTGGGAAAGATTGAAGACAGGAGAAGGAGATGACAGAGGATGAGATGGTTGAATAGCATCACCAACTCAATGGACATGAATTTGAGCAAGATCTGGGAGGTGGTGATGGTCAGGGAAGCCTGGCATGCTGCAGTCCATGGGCTTACAAAGTGTTGGACATGACTGAGTGACTGAAATGACTGAATGGCTTATTTGATGTTGTTCCTCCTTCTAACTGGTTGCTCTTACATACAGGTAGATATATATAGGATGCATTCCTGGAGTACAATTCAGGCTAAAGACATTGACACTTAGCATCTTTGATTTTTAGAGTGATTTTCTTCGCAATTTATGATGCCATCAAAAATGTATTTCTGCACCCCTCCACCCTGGCACACTCATTTCAAATATTTTGAGACTGCTAACCTGATCACAAACTTTACATCTCATTGTTTTTCCTTATCGATGATGAAAATGAAAATGTTTTTATATGTTTAAAAAAATCATTTGTTTTCTGTTCACTGTTTATGTTTGTTACCCTTTTTTTTTTTTCCTACTGAGTGTTGAAGTTGGTCTTATTTCCTTGTGAGTCTTCCTTGAAGGCTGAGGACTGAAGAGATGCTTTTAAATTGTGGTCTTGGAGAAGACTCTTGACAGTCCCTTGGACAGCAAGGAGATCAAACCAGTCAATCCTAAAGGAAATCCTGAATATTCATTGGAAGGACTCATGCTGAAGCTGAAGCTCCAATATTTGGCCACCTGATAGGAAGATGATATGAAGAGCTAACTCACTGGTAAAGACCCTGATGCTGGGAAAGATTGAAGGTTGGGGGAGAAGGGGACGACAGAGAATGAGATTGTTGGATAGCATCACTGACTCAATGGACATGAGTTTGAGTGAATTTAGGGAGATAGTGAAGGACAGGGAAGCCTGGTGTGCTGTAGTCCTTTGGTCTCAAAGGATCAGACATGACTTAGGAACTGTACAATAGCAAACAATAGTCATCAGCCAATTCCCTTTATGTGCTGATATTTAGGTATCCCAGTTTCTTACTCCATTCAGTTCAGTTAAGTTCAGTTGCTTAGTCGTGTCCGACTCTTTGCGACCCCATGTATCGCAGCTCGCCAGGCCTCCCTGTCCACCACCATCTCCTGGAGTTCACTCAGACTCACATCCATCGAGTCCGTGATGCCATCCAGCCATCTCATCCGGGGTCGTCCCCTTCTCCTCCTGCTCCTAATCTCTCCCAGCATCAGAGTCTTTTCCAATGAGTCAGCACTTCGCATGAGGTGGCCAAAGTACTGGAGCTTCAGCTTTAGCATCATTCCTTCCAAAGAAATCCCAGGGCTGATCTCCTTCAGGATGGACTGGCTGGATCTCCTTGCAGTCCAAGGGACCCTCAAGAGCCTTCTCCAACACCACAGTTCAAACACATCAATTCTTCGGCGCTCAGCCTTCTTCACAGTCCAACTCTCACATCCATACATAACCACAGGAAAAACCATAGCCTTGACTCGGCAGACCTTAGTCGGCAAAGTAATGTCTCTGCTTTTGAATATACTATCTAGGTTGGTCATAACTTTTCTTCCAAGGAGTAAGCGTCTTTTAATTTCATGGCTGCAGTCAGCATCTACAGTGATTTTGGAGCCCCAAAAAATAAAGTCTGACACTGTTTCTACTGTTTCCCCATCTATTTCCCATGAAGTGATGGGACCAGATGCCTGATCTTCGTTTTCTGAATGTTGAGCTTTAAGCCAAATTTTTCACTCTCCTCTTTCACTTTCAAGAGGCTTTTTAGCTCCTCTTCACTTTCTGCCATAAGGGTGGTATCATCTGCATATCTGAGGTTATTAATATTTCTCCCGTTAGAAGGAAATAAACCTTAGGTACACTTATTCTCAAAGTTTCCCAGCAATATCATGCTTCGGTTGCCCACTGCGATAATTGAATGAATGATGAAAACTTTATTGGTCAGCTCAGGTTGCCATCACAAATTAGCACATGTGAGGTGACTTAAACAGCTGACATCTATTTTCTTACTGTTCTGGAGGCAAGAAGTTCAAGATCAAGGTGCCAGGCGATTTGATTTCTGGTGAGAGCTCATTCCTTGTCTTACAGAGAGTTTCATTCTTTCTAAGTCCTTGAATGACTTTTCCTCTGTGCTTTCACAGAGAGAGAGCGGAAGGGAAAGAGAGAAAGGTCTAATGCTTCTTCCTTTTCTTATCAGATTAGGGCTTCACTTTTATGACTTTGTTTTCACCTTAATTTTATTCTTAAGGCTCTATCTTTACATATGGCTACATTGGTGTTAGAGGCTTGACCTGTGAATTTGGGGCTACTTAATTCAGGCTGAAAGGAAAGGAAAGTAAAAGTCGCTCAGTTGTGTCTGACACTTTGCAACCCCACGGATTATAGAGTCCATGGAATTCTCCAAGCCAGAATACTGGAGTGAGTAGCCTTTCCCTTCTTCTGGGGATCTTCCCAATGCAGGGATCAAACCCAGGTCTCCCACGTTGCAGGTGGATTCTTTACCAGCTGAGCCACAAGGGAAATACTCAAAGTGTAATAGGTGTCTTCCTTACCCTATATCACACTCTGAGCCTCAAGCTCTTATCACAAACAAAACAAAGGAAAAACTACTTTCACTAAAAACACTGTATAAAGATGTTTATGGAAAAACTAAGCTTTTGGTCATAAATGATTAAAACAATTACTAGGGTAAGGGTATCATTATAGGAAAAATATAAATATTGAAAGCTTAAGTATGACTTGCTAGACACAGGATTTCTTACTTTAATTTGTCTTATTTTTTATCTGAAGATATATGCATCTATTTTTCTATCTATCTTCTTTCTATCTTTACAGGGTTGCGTTTGCAAACATCAAAGTGGCACAGAATTCTCCAAGATAGTTCCCTTCAAAAAGATTCTTTGTAAATAAATTATAGGTAGGAGGTTGAAGTTTCCAACTGTTATTACGAGTCCATTCAGAGTAAAATTTGATTTTTTTTTTTTTTTCTGTTTTGACGGCAGCATCTCAGCAGGGTTCTGATGCACTGGTTTTTGCAGAGCCCAATCATTATTCAGGAGTCAGATTTATTTCGAAGGCACACCAAGAATTCTCAGCTTTGAACAGTGGCATACCTCATTCCAATTAGGGGAAGTCAGAAGTAGTCATTTCCCTCATGGCTACACAGAGATGAGATTCCTCCAGGAGTGGAGGAAGAAAGGGGATGGAAGGCCAGTGTACCCTTTCAGATGAATATCGGAGGAAACGTTCTTCATGAATCTAACATAGGAATCTGAAAAGTGGCATGTCTAATTAGGACCCTGTGACTAGAAATGAAAGGTAACGTAGAGTTCACATGAATTTTTTCAAGACACCCTAAGGTCATGAGGCTTCTAAGTGTTCACAGTGAACTTGGTTGGGAAATCTGTGTGCTGAGGCTCTGAAGACAAAAATTTAAGGCATACATCGTCTAATAATTAGCTGCAGGACTATTAAATTATACCTTCTTCTTGGGCTTTAATTTCCTAATGTGTTTGTTTTTGGTCACTCAGCCATGTCTGATTCTTTGCAGCTCCATGGACTGTAGTCCACCAGACTCCTCTGTCCATGGGATTTTCCAAGCAAGACTGGAGTGGGTTTTCTTTTCCTACAACAGAGGATCTTCCTGACTCAGAGATTAAACATGAGTCTCCTGGATTGGCAGGTGGATTCTTAACTGCTAGTGCCACCTGGGAAGCCATATTTTCTAGTGTGTGACAACCCACTCCAGTATTCTTGCCTGGAGAAACTCCATAGACAGAGGAGCCTGAGGGGCTACAGTCCAAGGGTTCACAAAGAATCAGACACAAATGAGCTACTAAGCACAGCACAATTACAAATAACCTCTTCAAGCAACTGAAAGAGATAGCATACCAGGTTACTAAGAAAACTGTAAAGAATGATGGACCTGAACTCTTCAAATGGACACTGCAAGAAATCATGATGTTAACATGGCTAATGATGGTGCTTGTATGTATCATGATTCAATGGTTTTGAAAACTACTCTTTTCTGAAAAGACACATCATCACAGTAGTATCATACCCAATAATATATAATCTCAATTTACCCATGAGAAAAGTTTGGGCAAATCCATATTGAGGGGTATTCTCTAAAATAACTGACCAGTAGTTTTCAAAGCATCTCAACGTCAAAAAAGATAAGGAAAGACTGAGAAACTGTCCCTGATAGAGGGTGTTGGGGAGACATAACAAGTAAATGCAATTAGGATTCTAGACTAGATGCTGGAATAGAAAAGCTAACGTTAAAGAAAAAACTGGTGAAATCAAAATAAAGTTGTTGTATGGCAAAACCAATACAATATTGTAAAGTAATTAGCCTCCAATTAAAATAAATAAATTTATATTTAAAAAAATAAAAAAAATGAAGTCTGCAGTTTAGTTTTATTTATTTTTTAAAATAAATACCTGTACAACAGTAAACTAACAGCTTTGCCCATCAAAAGGGGTCAAATAGGAGCAAGAAACTTGTTGTTCTTACAATATAGGAACAGGAAAATAATTTGTGCTCTGCATAATTGTCTTGATATGTATCATCCATTAAGCAGATGCTAGATGAATAAGTACACTAAACAGAATACTCCACTTGGGTATTCTTCATTGGTTATCCTGGATCGAATTCACGTGGCCATCCTATTAGCATCATTCCTCACCCTGAACATCATGAGAACTCTAAAGTTACAAAAATTGAAGGCGTCATATGAAAATCCATTTTCCATCTATGGTCTCCAGTTTCTGCATTTGCAAAATTAATGAGTTTCATTCAAGTTGTCTGAGTGTCGTTTCTAACATTATAAAATTACTTAGTGCTAAAGAATGATTAGGACTGCCATGTATGGGAACAGAGCTGTATTAATTTGAGCTACTGCTTTAAAGTATCCATAAAGCATGTCGGATGGAAGAGAAAGAAGGGCAGCAAGAAATGGATCACCTGGGAAATATTGATGATTCTTTTGAAAAGTCTTAATTTTAATTGGAATGTCCTGTTTCCATCTATAATAAATTTTAAAACCTCTGAAATTCGGTGTTCCAAGCATTCTCACTTAAGATGGTCCTATTCAAGACTGAATCAAGATGAAAATCTCAGATGATTTAAGATTCTTTGCTAGGAATATAAATCAGAAAAAAAGATAGGAAAAATAAAAATGATCAAGTGAAAATAACTTCTCACTGTTTTTATATTTTTTAAAATAGTGAGCTTAAGAGAAAGTTTTATTTTTAAATTCCTTACATTTTCCATAACCCATCACTGCCTTTCCACTGACTGTCTAACAACTGAAGATGGGAAAAGTTTGAATGGATTTGTCAAGGCCCACTTTTAAAGCAGTTATGCTTCAGTTCTATATTAGGCACACAGCTGCCTTTTTTCTCATGTAAATGAGATTTTTTCATGTTGTAAAAAAATTCTGGCAACGTTAAAGAAGAAAACATAGAATGATTTTAAGTAAATGGGGCTTTTTGAATAGAAATACTTTTATTAGAGGAAAACAAATTTTTCAATATCTGTTCTAAAAATAAATATTCTGATTTTCAAATCACAAAGATGCATCTTAACGTGGTTACCACAGTCATAGTGAGAAATAACAGTTTCCTTCTATCTACTCTGTATGTTTGAACCATGTAAACATGATCATAAAACACTTACTTTGCGTTTTCACATGGGTTATGCATAATTTTGAATATTCATTTTATGCATGTATGTGTTCATTCTAAGTTGTTTCAGTCCTGTGCAACTCTTTGTGACTCTATGGACTGTAGCCCACCAGGCTCCTCTGTTCTATGGGAATCTTCAGGCAAGAATCTGGAGTGGGTTGCCATTTCCTACTCCAGGGGATCCTCCCTACTCAGGGGTTGAACCCATGTCTCTATGTCTCCTGCACTGGCATAGAGGTCCTCTTCCCTCTAATGACACCTGGGAAGCCCTTATGTCTGGCATAATATTAAACTTATTTTTGCTGAGTGGGTGTTTATCAAGATAATTCTGTTCAACTGGAGAGATTTTCCATGAAGATGAAAACTTATCATTTAAAATAACATTGAAAAAGCTAGGGGATATGCCAAAGGATAAAAGTAAACAAACCAAACACTGATCAAAAGAAAGGGAGAAAACGAAGTGAGAAAGAGAATGTTACCCTGCAAGTTGTATTCACGCAGATCCCCAGAATACAATGAAAAGCTAATGGTTGATGCACATTTTATTTATTTATTTTTAATATACTGTTACTGATTGAATTGGTTGGGCAGAGTAGGAGAAACATACATTTAAATCAGGAGATCTTGTTTTGAATCAAATTATATTGTTAATTATTTCAGCACTTTGAGATTAATCAGAAGATAAGTCAATCTGATGCCCTCTCATCCCCTAAGAAACCTGAAATCCTCTACATTTTTGTGGCTTAAGGTCTGACCCAGACAGGACAAAACAAAATTTTGTCTTCAAATTGCTGACATGTGTTGATTTACAGTGTCAATGCCAAAAGAGCTATTGACTTATAAAATAGAGACATCGCTTCTTCCAAAGTATAGTAATTGATCATCTATTCTGTTCAAATCACTGTCCTAAATGGAAATATAGCAGTGTACACACAGGCTCTGCTCTCAGAGAGTGCCCGTTATGGACTGGGGGAGACAAACAATAAATACATTAATAAACGCATGTGCCATTTTGTAAATATTGTGAAGAAAAATCAAACAGAACAAAGTAAAATACCAAGGTCAGAGAATGGCCCAACATGAAGACACTTCATACAGGTTTTTTCCTAATGCAAGTTATCGCAAACATTAACATCATTTGCATTTTATAGAAGATGAAAATGAGACACATACATTTTTAACTTTTCAAAGTTTCCTGGTACCAAAATGCAAAGTGGGAATTCACACTGGTATTCTGGCCAGAGTTTTTTTCTACATCACACAGTCTCATTGACCTCTCAGTACCAGGAATAGTTTTTCTTCATAGAAAACAAGCCTTTTATCCTTAGCCTCATTTGGTTTACAATGGCTGTAGGTATTCCAGCAGATACATGCCAGGAAGTCAAGATGTTCTGAAAAACACATTTGTAAATCAGTACTTCTCTATAAGAAAAACAGCGCATGTCCAGAATGGTAAAACAATGCTACATTCAACCAATATTTAGAAATCCCCTAAGGGGCTCCCTGGTGGCTCCAGTGGTAAAGAATCTGCCTGCAATGCAGGAGACCTGGGTTCGATCCCTAGGTCAGAAAGATCCCCTGGAGGAAGGAATGCAATCTACTTTGGCGTTCTTGCCCAGAGAATTTCATGGAGAGGAGCCGCCTGGTAGGCTACTGTCCATGGGGTCACAAACAGTCAGACAAGACTTAGCGATTAACACTTTTTCACTTTCACTCCAGTACCAGACACTGCTCCAGACAACTGAGGTGCCACCATATACAAAGTAACTATGGTTACTCTTCTTACTGCATGTGGCACCTGGAAATGGGTAACAGGCAGGAAAAAATGGCTTGATGGAAACTCTAATAATGCGATATTATTGAGGAATACAGAGAAGGCAATGGCACCTCACTCCAGTACTCTTGCCTGGAAAACCCCTGGATGGAGGAGCCTGGAAGGCTGCAGTCCATGGGGTCGCTGAGGGTCAGACACGACTGAGCGACTTCGCTTTCACTTTTCACTTTCATGCATTGGAGAAGGAAATGGCAACCCACTCCAGTACTCTTGCCTGGAGAATCCCAGGGATGGGAGAGCCTGGTGGGCTGCCTTCTATAGGGTCGCACAGAGTCAGACACGACTGAAGTGACTTAGCAGCATGGAGGAATATGGGAGGTGTACCTAATCTGAATTTAGCGATCAAGATGATAAAGGTTAAAGTTAATGTATGGCAAAACCAATACACTATTGTAAAATAAAATAAAGTAAAATAAATAAATAAATAAATAAATAATAAAAAGGTTTTTAGTCATTCTGAAAAAAAAATAAAGTTAATTGACTCTGTTTGTGTTTAAAAATGTAAACATTTTTATATTTCTTGTTCAACAACTATTGATTAGCTATCTGGGACAGTTATAGCTGTCTTCCAAAAGTATAAGATAATTTAAAGAACAATGAATCGAATCTAACAACTCCTAACTGGCTGTGCTCTTTAGTAATTTTTTTTCCTCTAACTCATAGATTTTTTCATCTGTTTTGTGAGGCTCTCAATATACAATCATATTTCCTTTAAGCATTGCCCCGGAAGGAATGTAATGGACTGTAATGGGATAATGAATGTAAAAAGAACCTTGTAAGTCATGATGTTTATATATAATTATTCACTCTAAAGACTATCATGTCCCACTTGGTAAATTTATTATATCTATGCGTGAATGCATGCTCAGTCATGTCTGACTCTTCATGACCTTATGGACTACAGCTGGCCAGGCTCCTCTGTCCATGGAATTCTCCAGGCAAGAATACTGGAGTGGGTTGTCATTTCCTTCTCCAGGGGGTCTTCCTGACCCAGGGATCAGACTTGTGTCTCCTGCGTCTCTTGCTTTGACACGTGGATTCTTTAGCTCTGTAACACCTGGGAAGCCCTAATGTACCTATGAATATTGTGAAAACTCATATGTAAGTCATTACATTATTTATATCAAGTACATGGTCTTCAGAGAGAAAGCCTTACAAGAGATGTTATTCTGGAGGAGTCACTCAGTTGATGCATTCAGTTGTTTGGGCTTCCAGGTAGGATAAACAGATGGCTCCAGCTGAGAATGACAAGGAAAGTTTCTGAGGGTGGACTAGTTTATTCTGTGTCATGGGACGTGGGCATTTGGTTTTGTTTTTTGTATGTAATTCTCCAGGTCTTTTCTACTTTACCTCAAATCAATTTTGACAGTTTCATTAATGACAAAGTCATAGGTAGTTAAAAATGTAAGCTTTTGCCTTTCCCCATTTATTGCAGCATTTATTAAATTTCCAGACTTTCTTATGAGGAATGGATGCTGAATCATGGTGAAAAATACAGTGGGAATTATTAATATAAATATTGTAGAAGCACCAATCCTGCAACTTAACATTTACTATATTATTATTTTGTGTCGTACTCTTTTAGTCAACTCTGAGTCAGGAAGATCCTCTGAAGAACACAATGACAACCCACTCCAGTATTCTTGCCTGGACAATCCCATGGAGAGAGGAGCCTGGCCCACTACAGTCCATGGGGTCACAAGGAGTTGGGCATGACTGAGCACACACACACAAGTTAACGAAGGAAAATAAATTAGTGACTTAAACAACAGAAATTTATTTATCACAATTGTAGAGGCTGGAAGTCTAAGATCAAAGTAGAGCAGATTATGTGTCTAATAAGCACCAGTTTCCTGATTTATAGACAACCATCTTTTTATGGATGTTTTCATATGTGGAAAGGAATAAAAGCTCTCTGAAGTCTCTTTTAGAAGAGCATTAATACCATTTATGAGTGCTCCACCCTTGTGATGTAACCACATACCAAAGGCCCCACCTTCTAAGACCATCACATTGGGGGTTAGGATTTCAATACCAAAACCTCAGGGAGACAAACATTCAGACCATAATGCACTCACTCTGCTGTTTTAGCATGGGTTACCCAGCTGCAGACCCTGAGACAAGCTTTTGAATGTAAGCGACTTAATTGGGAGTTGATTCTAGAGTGTGTACATATGGGAATGGAAAATGGGACAGGGAAAAAGAACTTATAAGGTTCACTGTCAGCAAATCACCACTGTGGTTCCTGGGGGAACCTGGAAGGGATACTAAACATAAACATGAGAGATATCCTACCTTGGAAACGGTACTTAAAAACCAGCTCCCAGGAGTCATACTTGAGTCCTGCAGTTAAGGAGGGCAATGCAAACCCTGCCTATTTTCAGGGAGAAAATGCTTGGTGGCCATTTAGACCATCAGGCAAGAAACAACAGCTACTCTTAGTTGGATGTTAGATAATCATTCCAAGAAATGACAATGGGAGTGGATTCATCATTGACATCAATTACACTTACATTACATATAAATTTCCATAACCCCATGCAGTCTGAGCTTCCCTCATGGCTCAGATGGTAAAGAATCTGCCTGTATTTCAGGAGATCTGAATTCGACCCCTGGGTTGGGAAGATCCCCTGGAAGAGGAATTGACAACCAACTCTAATATTCTTGCCTGGAGAATTCCATGGACAGAGGAGTCTGGTGGGCTACAGTCCATGGGACCACAAAGATTCAGACATGACAGAGAAAGTTACACTTTCACTTTCCATGCAGTCAGTAATTTTATCACCCTTACTTTATAAATAAAGAAACAAAGGTTTCGTTATTTTGCTCAGAGTTATACAATAGTAAGCAGAGATGCTAAGTTTCAAACTCTGAGTGTTGTCCTACTTCAAAGCTTTGATTCCTGAATTTTCACATACATTGCGTACTTGCTAACTAAGGGGTTGGAAAATGTGACTCTCTCTGGAGAATGTCCATGGGCTATTTGGAAGACCTGTAAATGACAATATTTTAATAACTTTTAACAGTTGTTGTTATTGTTTTTCTAATGGCAATAGAAACAAATAGTTGCCTAAAGTGAAATAGTATTCACTTCAGTTGCTCAGTCATGTCTGACTCTTTGCAACCCCCTGGACTGTAGCAGGCAAGACTTCCTTGTCCATCACGAACTCCAGGAGCTTGCTCAAACTCATGTCCATCTAGTCGGTGATGCCATCCAAACATCTTGTCCTCTGTCATCCCCTTCTCCTCCTGCCTTCAATTTTTCCCAGCCTCAGGGTCTTTTCCAATGAGTCAGTTCTACTTTTTTTTTTCTTTGTTTTTAATATTCTTAAGTATCTTTCACAGTGTTGATATTATAGTCATATTTTTGTGTCTGCAAGTGTTTGGGACATTGATGTAGGGCATTTCTAGCGTAAATACATTTTGAAAACTTTTGCTCTTCTAACTTAAGACATCCAATTTCTATTTCTAAGGCTAGTGAACATTGTGAGTTCAATAAATTTTCTTTATATTTGACAAGCTGAGCTTGAAGTGGATTTCAGAGAAGTCATGATTTTTAAGGAGAAGTGAGAATTCAAATAATGATAGAATATAGGGCTAAAAAAAGATATAGAGAAAAATAAAAGTCAGTCCAGGTAGTAAAATTTGATAGGAGGGTATTTGTGGGAGCAGGACATTGCAAAGTGCTCTCTAAGAAAATGAGCAAAACAGTTTTATAGAAAGGAATTTATGAGAGACATGGGATCTAAGGTCAAAATGCTATATTGAAGCCAGATTGTGGGGCCTTCTGAATGCCAGGCTTAGAAGTTTGAATTTTACCTCATCCCATAAGACCTAGAGAAGACCTTTGCTTCCATAAATAAAAGGACAGCATTTACTTCTTGGTAGTCATTATAGCAGAATTATTGATTTTCTTATGCCAGCCTTTTAGGCTTGTTTGTTTTTATAAAATAATCCAATTCATTGAAAACAAGTTTAAAACACATAAATAAGAAAATTAGAAAATAAAAGCCTTACGTAAGTTGCAAACAATTTGATATACCTTCCAGATAAATATACACATGTACATGTCATATACACACAAACATGTAGAGTCTTAGTAAACAAGCACATTCTTTGTCACTCTAAATTTCTTCAATTAACATCACAAGAATATATTTATGTACAATAATAACATAATATTTACAAATTATAGAGATGTTGGTTAAAAAATACGCTTAAAATCCACTAAAATTCACAATCCAACAATGGTTAGATACATAATATTTATATTTGTGACACAAACTAATGTTTTCCTAAAATCTATCTATCCCATCATCCCAAAGTTAATCCTGATATGCACCTTGAAAAACTGATATGCATCTTTCTTTTTTAAGAAAATATATGATATACAAAAATATTATGCAATATATATATACCCATTAGAAACACATGCATATGTGTGCATATATACATTTTTAGATGCACACACACACACACACACACACACCTATGCATTTTAATGAAATTGTAACTATTTCATACTTCCAGGACTGACACTTGCAGTTTTCAACGAACACAGAGTAGAAAAGGGGTGCCTCACTCTTTTAATGAATTAGTAGTATAGATGAACTCAACTACTGTTCTTACTGCTGAAAATGAAAGTTTTTTCTTACTGTGGTTTTAAGTTAGGTTTATTTCATAAATTTATAGCATCTTTTGGCTATGAATAGAATGTAATACACTTGTTAGCTCAAAGGTCTGTTCCAAAGTGTACCTTCCATTTGACCAAATCTCCAAGCAATTTCTTTAGCTCAACAGTCATGTTGATTAACCACACTGAAAAAAAAGAAAATCAGATATCTAGTATGGGCCACAAACTGTTCATGCTGTTAAGAATTCAAACTTTTCTAAGGTCTAACCCCTGCTCTAAAGCAGTAGCAGGTTGAGAAATTAGTTAACTATACTGATAAATTTTAAATAGATTTTAGAGACTTAGTTTTGTCCCTGATACAACCTAGTCTCATTCATCCCTATGATTCAGATATGCTTCAGATTGTTGGAGGACTACTAGTGATCACACACATCATATGCTCTTTATATGGTTAGCAGAGGTGGCAGTTTTTTTGTGAAAAATTTACCCTAAAACAGAGATATCAAGAAGCATAATTTTTGATTTGTGCAAGTAAGAGATGTGATCATAGGGTAAATTTAAAGACAGAGGAAAAGTGAAAACATTGTGTTTAGTGTCAAAACTCTGATGTTTCAAAACTCTTGCTTAAAATTCTAGCTCCACTACTTTTCAGTTGTGAAACTTTGACAGCATATTTGACTTCCCTTTGCCTTAGTTTCTCCATCTATAAATTCATGATTTTAAAGTTACATGGAATTGCTGTAAGGATTAAATGAGAAAATTCACGTGTGTGCATGCTGTGTGCATGTTGAGTCCCTTCAGCCATGTCTGACTCTTTGCAATCTATTGGCCTGTAGCCGGCCAGGCTCCTCTGTTTGTGGGATTCTCCAGGCAAGAAAACTAGGATGGGTTGCCATGTCCTCCTCCAGAGGATCTTCTCAACCCAGGGATTAAACCTCAGCCATTCATGTCTCCTGCATTGGCAGGCAGGTTCTTTACCAATAGTGCCATCTGGGAAGCTCAGTACTAATCATAGTGCCTCACTAAAATGAAGAATAAATGTATCAGTTCAGTTCAGTCGCTCAGTCGTGTCTGACTCTTTGCTACCCCATGAATCACAGCACGCCAGAACTCCATGTCCATCACCAACTCCCAAAGTTCACTCAAACTTATGTCCATCGAGTTGGTTATGCCATCCAGCCATCTGATCCTCTGTCGTCCCCTTTTCCTCCTGCCCCTAGTCCCTCCCAGCATCAGAGTCTTTTCCAATGAGTCAACTCTTTGCATGAGTTGGCCAAAGTACTGGAGTTTCAGCTTTAGCATCATTCCTTCCAAAGAACAGCCAGGACTGATCTCCTTTAGTATGGACTGGTTGGACCTCCTTGCAGTCCAAGGGACTCTCAAGGGTCTTCTCCAACACCACAGTTCAAAAGCATCAATTCTTCGGCACTCAGCTTTCTTCACAGTCCAACTTTCACATCCATACATGTCCACTGGAAAAACCATAGCCTTAACTAGATGGACCTTTGTTGGCAGAGTAATGTCTCTGTTTTTCAATATACTATCTAGGTTGGTCATAACTTTCCTTCCAAGGAGTAAGTGTCTTTTAATTTCATGGCTGCAGTCACCATCTGCAGTGATTTTGAATAAATGTATAAATGACCTCAATAAATTAAATCAATGAGGTCATTAAATGTTAGCTACTATTTTGGTGGTATTGAAGTAATTCATATTATGGGATTTTGATCAAAAATCATTTTTTAACTTGATTTTTAATTCAAATGGGCAATGCATAAATAAATACCAAATGGAGTGGTACTGAATCTGAATTATGTTAATCTCCAGGGATCTGGAGGGTCAGTCAGAATCTAACGGTTTATGTGGTCAACAATTATGTCAGGAGTCCCCAAGAACACCTCCAGATACAGTGATTTGCTAGGGAAGTCACAGGAAATCAGTATAATTATCTCATGTCTATAATCGATTATTGAAAAAAGGACAAAAAGCTAGCAAATTTCGGATACAAAGTTAACAGATGGGGAAAACACATGGAAAAATGCTCAGAGGAAGTCAGCTTCAAGCTTCTCGTGGTGGAGCTATATCAGACACACAATTTCTCAAGCAATGAGTTATGATCACATGTGCAAAATATCATCTACCGAGGAAGCTCATTACAGGCTCATCACCAGGGTTTTGATTTTAGGGGCTGGGCATGTAATCATCCTCTGACCCAGGGAAAGGTAGGTATGGAAAATAAATCATAATGCTTCTACGAAGAGTTTAGGCATGGTGAGAGACATGTATTAGTTCTGGGAATGGTAAGAAACCGAAGTCCCTAGAGCCAGCTAAGAGCCAACTCTACATGGGAGCCTTTCTTGGGACAGCAGTCCTGGGCATGCTCAGTTAACTTTCTGCATAGCAATGAAAAAGGGAACATTAGCAGTGAAGATACAAGTGCATATAACAACAAAGCCACAATGAAGGTAAAAAATTTTGCCACAGGAATAGTGATGTATGACATGTAATATCACATTTACAATAAACTTTTCCCCCTAAACTTTTATTCCACTGCCAGGAGGTAACTTCCACATTGGGAAAATAGCTCTCAGGACAAATTTTAGTGTTCTCAGTCTTGAGCATTTTAAAACCCCACAGCAAAAGTTTTTTCATGGATGTTGGCAGCTACATCTTTCTTTCCTTTATTTATTTATTTATTTTTTTTGCCTCTGGAACTGACAGATGACATCACCCTTATGGCAGAAAGCAAAGAAGAACAAAAGAGCCTCTTGATGAAAATGAAAGAGGAGAGTGAAAAGGTTGACTTAAAACTCAACATTCAGAAAACAAAGATCATGGCATCCGGTCCCATCACTTCATGACAAATAGGTGGGGAAACAATGGAAAGTGTAACAGACTTTATTTTGGGGGGGCTCCAAAATCACTGCAGATGGTGACTGCAACCATGAAATTAAAAGACGATTCCTCCTTGGAAGAAAATCTATGATAAACCTAGACAGCATATTAAAAAGCAGAGACCTTTGCCAGCAAAGGTCCATCTAATCAAAGCTATGGTGTTTCCAGTAGTCATGTATGGATGTGACTCTTGAACTATAAATAAAGCTGAGTGCTGAAGAATTGATGCTTTTAATCTGTGGGTTGGGAAGACTCTTGAGTCACTTGGACTGCAAGGAGATCCAACCAGTCAATCCTAAAGGAAATCAAACCTGAATATTCATTGGAAAGACTGATGCTGAAGCTGAAACTCCAATACTTTGGCCACCTAACACAAAGAACTGACTCATTAGAAAATATCCTGATGCTGGGAAAGATTGGAAGGCAGGAGGTGAAGGGGATGACAGAGGATGAGATGGCTGGATGGCATCACCGACTCAAAGGACATGAGTTTGAGTAAGCTCCAGGAGTTGGTGAGGGACAGGGAGGCCTGGTGTGCTGTGAGTCATGGGGTCGCAAAGAGTTGGACACGACTGAGAGACTGAACTGAACTGAACTGAACTGAACTGGAACTGACAGTTTCAACCTAGGAATCATCAATAGAAATGGCAAGTGGGTACCAATGCAGTGGTGCCTTTGATAAGGCTTTCCTCAGACAAAGTCACAGTTGGAAGACTAGGGAAAAAGGAACATGGGGAAAACAGAACAGCCAAAAATCGATTGGGGATTAACCTGAGCCAACTCACTGGCAACTCTAAAACCAAGTGAAAGACCCCAAAGGAGGACTGGAGTTCCTGAGAAACTGGTGAAACTCATTTTTTCATAATCCTTTTTCCCTGGCTTTGTGTATCATTCGACAAAATTATATTGAGCATGTGCTTCAAGGAAACATATGTTGACAACAAAATTGAATCAGACAGTAAAACTCCCTGGCTTCACAGAGTTTACATTCTGATAAATACAAATTTTGAATGCATTCTGAATTTGCTAAATAGATTTTTATATTTATATTCAAATCATAGAAAATTCTCAAGGGAACAAAGCTAAGAATGGTAACAATTCTTTCCCTAGAAAACTCTTGCCTACTTACGATGAAAGGGTTTTCAAATCACCTTCAAACAAAATAAAAATAGTACCCTATTTCTATTTCACCATGTTCGCTTCATGGTAAAATACTTACTTACTCTATCAAAACAAGGCACTGGAGTTTGGCAAGATTTGCTCTTAAATGGTCCATTCAGTCCTTCAGTGATTCACTAATTCCATTTAATTCAGTTACTGGATATTTATCAAGTATTTAATTAGAGGCACTGCATATTCAAATACATTTATTTAATCACCTACTGTAGCCAGTGCCCCAAATCTGTAAGTTCTGATATGAATTCTGTTCTTCTCTTTAAAAATTTGGGACAGTTTCCCACCTTTATAGCTCCTGGCACTTCTCCCTTCCTTCAGGATTTCTCAATATGCAATGACAGCTGCTCAGATATCACCATGGCAGGTCCCTTCAGCATCCAGAGATATGACTCCTGACTCTGCTGTATAAATGAATGTAAAGTACAGACTTCCGATAACTGGGGCCTTCAGAATCATCACACCCAATGACACTCCCTATCATTGGCTACCAATGAATTTAATCAGCAATACCTCCATAATAATTTTGACTCATCCAAGAGTGATTTTGTATCACTCATGATACATCTCTAATTCACCATCATGGGCTTCTAGATTGCTTCAACCAATATCTGTTGCTGGGGAGGGAGGGTGAGGCAAAGCAAGTGCAATTCACATGTGACAAGCTGAAATAGGTTGTCAACAGATTTTTACAAGGACACTGTCAAACATAATTGGAAGCAATGTGGCAGGGCTGTTGATTCTTGGGAACTGACATCTGCAAAGTGGCTAGTTGTCAATCTCAAGTCACGTGCCTCTGCTAGAGAAGAAAGGACAAAACTTTCTGTAAGGAAAGAAAGAAAAAAACAAACAAACAAAACAGCTTTGGGAAGGAAGGGCACTGGGAAGCCATAGTTGTTTTCTGTTACTTACTAAATTTACACAAAACAAAAAGGCCACAAGGTCACATGCTTGTTATATCAATGATGTAACACACATTGTGTTACTATCATTGCCATTTCTAGATGGGAAAAATGCAAATTAGGTAACTGACTTTGAAATGGCATACACACACACACACATACACACACACACACACACATTTTTGGTGTATGATTTTGGATTATACTTGGAAAAGCCCTAAAATACACTGAACATTCCTGAACAGGACAGAAGACCTGAGTGTTTTTACTGTTATTTCTACCTACAATGGGATATTGGATAGGTGGATTCACCTCTTTACATCTCTATTTTTTCACCTGTAAAATGACAAAATTGGTTGCAATATATATTAGTATTTTCCCCAACAATTTTTTCTAGTCCTAATGTTTATTTAATTAATACTCCCAAGCTAAATATGTAGATAAATACAGATTTATAGGTAGACATAGATATCTAAATTATGGGCTATCACTTGAGTCTTACTTGTCTTATCACATAAGTTTTACTTACTGCATGGGTGCAGGAGGGCCGAGAGGACCTACTCCACGTTCAAGGTCAGGAGGGGCGGCAGTGAGGAGATACCCCTTGTCCAAGGTAAGGAGCAGCGGTTGTGCTTGGCTGGAGCAGCCATGAAGAAATACCCCACATAAGAGAAACCCAAATAAGATGGTAGGTGTTGCGAAGGGGCATCAGAGGGCAGACACATTGAAACCATAATCACAGAAAACTAGTCAATCTAATCACACAGACCACAGCCTTGTCTAACTCAGTGAAACTAAGCCATGCCCTGTGGGGCCACCCAAGACAGTCGGGTCATGTGGAGAGGTCTGAAGGAATGTGGTTCACTGGAGAAGGGAATGGCAAACCACTTCAGTATTTTTCCGTGAGAACTCCATGAACAGTATGAAAAGGCAAAATGATAGGATACTGAAGGAGGAACTCCCCATGTCGGTTGGTGCCCAATATGCTACTGGAAATCAGTGGAGAAATAACTCCAGAAAGAATAAAGGGATGGAGCCAAAGCAAAAAAATACCCAGTTGTGGATGTGACTGGTGATAGAAGCAAGGTCAGATGCTATAAAGAGCAATATTGCATAGGAACCTGGAATGTCAGGTCCATGAATCAAGGCAAATTGGAAGGAGTCAAACAGGAGATGGCAAGAGTGAACATCAACATTCTAGGAATCAGCAAACTAAAATGGACTGGAATGGGTGAATTTAACTCAGATGACCATTATATCTACTACTGTGGGCAGGAATCCCTTAGAAGAAATGGAGTAACTATCATGGTCAACAAAAGAGTCCAAAATGCAGTACTTGGATGCAATCTCAAAAATGACAGAATGATCTCTGTTCGTTTCCAAGGCAAACCATTCAATATCACAGTAATCCAAGTCTATGCCCCAACCAGTAATGCTGAAGAAGCTGAAGTTGGATGGTTCTATGAAGACCTACAAGACCTTTTAGAACTAACACCCAAAAAAGATATCCTTTTCATTCTAGGGGACTGGAATGCAAAAATAAGAAGTCAAGAAACACCTGGAGTAACAGGCAAAATTGACCTTGGAATACAGAATGAAGCAGGGCAAAGGCTAATAGAGTTTTGCTAAGAGAATGCACTGGTCATAGCAAACACCTTCTTCCAACAACACAAGAGAAGACTCTACACAGGGACATCACCAGATGGTCAACACCAAAATCAGATTGATTATATTCTTTGCAGCCAAAGATGGAGAAACTGTATACAGTCAGCAAAAACAAGACCAGGAGCTGACTGTGGCTCAGATCATGAACTCCTTATTTTATTGCCAAATTCAGACTTAAATTGAAGAAAGTAGGGAAAACCACTAGACCATTCAGGGATGACCTAAATCAAATCCCTTATGATTATACTTGTGTTTATAGTGCTTGTGAAATAAGACATAATCATGAACACGTGTGATTGGGAAAGGAAAAGAAGTTAGTTACTGTTAATCTCTTAGTCATGTTCGACTCTTTGTAACCTAATTGACCGTAGCGCACCAGGCTCCTCTGTCCATAGAATTCTCCAGGCAAAAGGAAAACAAAGAGAGAAATAAACAAAAGAGTGGAAAAAATGTAACGAGCAAAACCAAAAAGAAACACATGAAAGTTTGAAAATTCCTGGCGGCTCAGATAGTAAAGAATCTGCCTGCAATGCGGGAGACTCAGGTTTGGTCTCTGGGTCAGGAAGATCCCCTGAAAAAGGGAATAGTTACCCCTCCAGTATTCTTGCCTGGAGAATTCCATGGACAGAGGAGCCTGGTGGGCTACAGTCTATGGAATCACAGAGTCAGACACGACTGACCAGCTAAACACTAAACACTATGAAATTACCTGACTGCCAGTAAGAACTTCATAAATATTTAATACATATTTGCTGATTTTAGATGATCTTGAGATTAATAGGAGGCATTAAATGTTAGAACCTAACAACAAGTTTGGAAGTTCATGAACATGGCTTGTGTTAAAAACAGACTCTAACCTGCTTTTATAGTGGATTCATTACTAGTGTTGAAAGAAAGTTGAGGCTCCTAAAAGTACAATTAGCAAATAATGCCATCAAAACATATGACACTCTCTGTGGATGAATAATCACTGATGGAATGATAATGGGCCAACTGAACCCATTTCTTTACTATTCAACAAACAGCAGTCAAAACGTAAGCATGTAATGACATTTTTCAATGCATAATAATAATAATAGTAATAATACAGGCATAGCTTGCTATATTTTGCTTAGCTTTATTGCACTTCACAGATGTTGCATTTTTTACTGATTGAAAGTTTGTGTCAATCCTCACTGAGCACATTTCTCAGCACCATTCTTTCAAAATTTGCTTGCTTCATGTTTCCATGTCGTCTTTTAATATTTCTCCCAATATTTCAAATTCTTTCACTATTGTTACATGTGTTACATGTGGTAACCTATGATTGGTGGTCTTTGATATCACAACTGCAACTGTTTTGGAGCGCCATATGCCACACCCATGTAAGACAGCAAACAATAAATATTATCTATGTTCTGACTGCTCCACCAACCAGACATTTCCCCATCTTTTCTCTTCTCTTCATGGCTCACTATACCCTGAGACTTGAGAGTATTGACATTAGGCCAATTAAAAATTTGACATGACCTCTAAGTATTCAGCTGAAAGGAAGAGTCACGTGTCTCTCACTTTCAATCAGAAGATAGAAGTGGTTAAATTTAGTGAAGAAGGCATTTTAGAAGCAAAGGCCAAAAGCTAGGCCTCTTGCATGACACCATTAACCAATTTTTGAACACAAATGCAAAGTTCTTCAGTTTGAGAGGGTAACAGGCAGGAAGGCCAGGGGTCTCCAAAGGGAGGAAATAGCCTGCAAGGGTCAGACATTATTATCTCTCTTGAAGGGCAGGAGGAACAAACTAGTGATATCTTTTTCCTTCTCTATACAAATTTAAAAAGAGGTTTCTCTTAAAATACTGTGTTGCCAAAATGACACCTGGTTTCACCTGAAGTTAACTATTCTCAAACCTTGAGATAATCAATGCATTTTTCTTATCGAAATGTTTGTCTTAATCTATGCTAATGTGCTATGCCTTTACCCCAAACTCTGTCTTCAAATCAGTTCTGCCTCATGGCTCAGAACCTACTTGACAAACCAGTATGTTATACTCAGACACTGTTGCCCTAACCTATGTAAATGAAACTATTTGTATGGTAACCTGTCCTTCTACAAGGTTTAAGTTAATCATTTTATGGCCCAGGATGAACCATTTGGTGCCAAGATTATCCCAAAATGCATCTTATGGGTGAGGGGCCTGGTGCCATTCTGAGTTTTAAGACATTCCTTTAGGTCTCATTAGCAGACTTCTAGTGACTATATAACATCCAGCTGAAGACTCGCAGGGAGGTACTCTTTCTGCTCCCTTCTGATGCCTATGTCAGAAGCTTTCTCTATCTCCTTTATACTTTAATCAAACTTTATTACACAAAACTCTGAGCGATCAGCCCTCGTCTCTGGCCCGGATTGAATTCTTCTCTTCCGGAGGCCAAGAATCCCGGCCGTCTTTTCTCATTCAACAACAACGTCTCAAGTTCAGTTCAATCGCTCAGTCGTGTCCAACTCTTTGTGACCCCACGAACTGCAGAACACCAGACATACCTGTCCATCACAATTCCTGGAGTTTACCCAAACTCTTGCCCATTCAGTCAGTGATGCCATCTAACCCTCCCATCCTCTGTCATCCCCTTCTCTTCCTGCCTTCAATCTTTCCCAGTATCAGGATCTTCTCAAATGAGTCAACTCTTCACATCAGGTGGCCAAAGTATTGAAGTTTCAGCTTCAACATCAGTCATTCCAAAGAACTCTCAAGACTGATCTCCTTTAGGATGGACTCGTTGGATCTCCTTGTAGTCCAAGGGACTCTCAAGAGTCTTCTCCAACACCACAGTTTAAAAGCATCAATTCTTCGGCACTCAGCTTTCTTTATAGTCCAACTCTCACATCCATACATGAGTACTGGAGAAACCATAGCCTTGGCTAGACGGACCTTTGTTGGCAAAGTAATGTCTAAAAATGAAATTCTTAAAGGAAATGAAAAGTGCTGCTGCTGTGAACATACAAATGATAAAAAAGCAAGACAGCACTATTGCTGATAAGGAAAAAGTTTTAATGGTGTAGATAGAAGATCAAATCAGACACAATGTTTCCTTGAGCCAAAGATTAATACAGACAAGTCTCTAACTCTCTTTAATTTCATGAAGGCTCAGGGAAGAAAAGTTTGAAACTGGCAGAGGTTTTTTCATGACCTGTAGGAAAGAAGCCATCTTCATACCATGAAAATGCAAGGTGAAGCAGCAAGTGCCAGCACAAGGGCTGCAGCAGGTAAATCAGAAGATCTAGCTAAGACATGAAGGTGGCTACCCTAAACACCAGATTTCAAGTGCAGACAAAAGTGTCTCATATTGGAAGAAGATGCCATCTATGACTTCATAGCCAGAGAGGAGAAGCCAAATGCCTGGCTTCAATACTTCGAAGGACTGTCAGACCCTTGTTAGGGGCTAAGGCAGCTGGTGACAATTTGAAGCCAATTCTCATTCACTTTACTGAAATCTTAGGGCCCTTAAGAATTACATTAAGTGTCTTCACCTGTTTTCCATAAATGGGACAACAAGGCATGGAGATTGACTATCTGTCCACAATATAGCTTATTAAATATTTTAAGCCCCCCATTGAAACCTACTATTCAGAAAGAAAAAAGAAAAGCTCCTTTTCTAAATATAATTGCTCATAGATGTTCAAGCTGGATTTAGAAGAGACAGAGGAACCAGAGATCAAATTGCCAACATCCTTTGAATCATCAAAAATGCAAGAGAGTTCCAGAAAAACATCTACTCCTGCTTTATTGACTACACCAACAGCTTTGAACATGTGAAGCACAACACACGGTGGAAAGTTCTGAAAGAGATGGGCATACCAGACCACCTGGCCTGCCTCCTGAGAAATCTGTATGCAGGTCAAGAAGCAAAGGTCAGAGCTGGACATGGAACAACAAACTGGTTCCAAATTGGGAAAGGAGTACATAAAGGTTGTATATTGTCATCCTGCTTATTTAACTTATATGCAGAGTACATCATGAGAAACGCTGGACTGGATGAAGCACAAACTGGAATCAAGATTACCAGGAGAAATATCAATAATCTTCGATATGCAGATGACACCACCCTTATGGCAGAAAGTGAAGAAAAGCTAAAGAGGCTCTTGATGAAAGTGAAAGAGGAGAGTGAAAAAGTAAGCTTAAAACTCAACATTCAGAAAGCTAAGATCATGGCATCACTTCATGGCAAACTGATGGGGGAACAATGGAAACAGTGACAGACTTTATTTTGGGGGGGGGCCCAAAATCACTACAGATGGTGACTGCAGCCATGAAATTAAAAGACATTTGCTCCTTGGAAGAAAAGTTATGACCAACCTACACAGCATATTAAAAAGCAGAAATCTTACTTTGCCAATAAAATACCGTCTAGTCAAAGCTACTGTTTTTCTGTTAGTCATGTATGGATGTGTGAGTCGGACTATAAAGAAACCTGAGCACTGGAAAATTGATGCTTTTGAACTGTGATGTTGTAAAAGACTCTTGAAAGTCCCTTGGACTGCAAGGAGATCCAACCAGTCCATTCTAAAGGAAATAGGTTCTGAATATTCATTGGAAAGGATGATGTTGAAGCTAAATCTCCAATACTTTGGCCACCTGATGTGAAGAACTGACTCATTGGAAAAGACCCTGATGCTGGGAAAGACTGAAGGCAGGAGGAGAAAGGGACTACAGAGGATGAGAGGATCGG
Organism: Capra hircus; assembly: GCF_001704415.2. NCBI lineage: Eukaryota > Metazoa > Chordata > Mammalia > Artiodactyla > Bovidae > Capra > Capra hircus. Next base: position 107,722,272 of record NC_030813.1, read on the forward strand.
ATGGCATCACCAACTCAATGGACATGAGTTTGAATAAACTCCAGGAGCTGGTGATGGATAGGGAGGCCTGGCTTACTGCAGTCTAGGGGTCACAAAGAGTCAGACGTGACTGAGTGACTAAACTAAACTGATTATTTCAAAGATATATTTTGTGAGACTAACACTGCTATAGATAGTGATTCCTCTAAGGGAGCTGGGCAAAACAAACTGAAAACTTTCTGGAAACAGTCACCATTATAGATGTCATGAATTCATGATTTGTAAGAAACCATCAAAATATCATTGTTAACAGAAGTTTGGAAGAAATTAATTTCAACCCTTATGGATGACCTTGTGGGATTCAAAATGTCAGTGGAGGATACTATTGCACTTGTGGTGGAAAGAACAACAGAACTAGAATTAGAAATGGAGACTGAAGACATGACTGAATTGCTGCAATCTAAGGATAAAGCTTTAACATATGTGAAGTTGCTTCTTATGGATGAGCAATTTTTTTTTTTCAGATGTAATCTATTCCTGGTGAAGATGCTGTGAAAATTACTGAGATAACAACAAACAATTTAGAATATTACATCAATTGAGTTGATAAAGCATTGGCAGGTTACGAGTAAATTAATTTCTATATTTGGAAGAATATTCATGTGGGTAAAATTCTATCAAAGAGCATTGCATGCTATAGACAAATCATTTACAGAAGAGTCCACTGATACAGCAAACATCTTAACTGCTTAGTTTCAGATTTCCTGTCCCTAGTGGTTACTTTCTAGCCGTACATAATCATAAATAATAATATGGTGAAGATTCTTCCAAAGTAAGTTTGACTGCCTAATTTGTTCATTGCCCCTGGTTTAAGAATCTAAGATGGCAAAGTTTGCCATTTGCTTCAAATTATCTACACTCAACTCTCACATCCATACATGACAACTGGGAAAGAGAGTTGGATCATAAAGAAGGCTGAGCAGAAAGAATTGATGGTTTCAAATTGTGGTGTTGGGTGTTGACAGTTCCTTGGACAGCAAGGAGATCAAACCAGTCAGTCATATAGGAAATCAACTCTGAATATTCATTGGAAGGACTGATGCTGTAGCTGAAGCTCCAGGACTTTGGCCACCTGCTGTGAAGAGCGAACTCATCAGAAAAGACCCTAATGCTGGGAAAGATTAAAGGCAGAAGGAGAAGGGGACGACAGAGGATGGGATGGTTGGATGGTATCACTGACTCAATGGATTAAAATTTGAACAAACTCCGGGAGATAGTGAAGGATAGAGGAGCCTGGCCTGCAGTCCCTGGGGTCACAAAGTGTCAGACATGACTTAGCAACTGAATGACAATAACATCTACACTCAATGCCATTAGTCCTGGTCCTACATTAACCATATCTTGAGCAGATGTGACAACTTAACCTCAGTCATCAGGTGGCGTTCTGCCCCCTCCTGAATGGGTAGGAATGAAAGAGGAAAGAGGAGTGAAAAGATGGGGAAAAAAACAAAAGGTGTAGGTTTAAAAGTGGAATGTAAGCCTGTCTCCTTTTATGAATTTATGATCAAATTAATGATGAGATTAAAGATGAGTAAGGTTTACATAAAGGAATTTTCAACTCAACACTCCACTGTTTAGTACTCATTTCAATTTAATTTTATCTGTTCATATATTTCAAAACACACACAAAACTAGTCTCTTGGTTATTGCTCTTTATTGGATATCTGTTAATTTGTGCAATGTCTGTTTTTTCTTTTTTTTTTAAATGTTTGTTAGATTTCCGAGTTTCCCAGTGTATAAAAGGGCACCTGATAACATTCTTTCTGGTGTGTGAATCAGTAGAAAGTACAGGCTCACATACTCTACCCAGCTTTCTAATTACTTTATGAAAGGTCTATTTGTCATAAATGCCCTCTTTTAGAGGCACAGAGTTATTGATTTCTAATTTGAATGCATCCTTCAGGCCTAAACAGTAACACAGGAAACATATTATCCTTTCCTTAAAGAAAGAAGCATATAAGCACTGGCATTTGAGGGAAACCACCTGAGGAAAATACATATCAATAGGCCTAAAGAGGAGAGAGAGAGTACAATCATGACCATTGTACCTTCATTTCAATAGTGAAAACTGTTTACATTGCAGAAGCATCTTAGAAATTCTTCAATTGAAAGATGGTTAAATAAATTGTGACTATTCATAATATGAGACTTTATTCATTCAGAGCCAAGTTCTTCATTAGGCTCAGTAGGCATGATGCCCAGAGACCTCACAAATGCTTTAATTTTAATTTCTTTGAAAATAAGAGCAAATTAATATAATAATAATTATATAGTAACTATTCTATCCTGGATTATATTCATTTATATACCAATATAGTCAAAGGATCACTTATAGCATTACTTTTTATTACAGAAGGGGCCCATGAGGACATATTTTGGTAGAGCCCATGAATGTCACATGTAAGCATGGCTTTCAGCTGTTAAAAGCAATGATGTATATTTATATATGGTGCAATGCTAATATTTCCAAGGTAATTTAATAAGCTCAACCAGCAATATTTTGAACAATAGGAATATTATTTTACAAAATTATTAAAGGCAGCATAATTTTATAAGTAAAGTATATATATATACAAAAGCCCTCTGAAAGAAAGCATGAAGGTGAAGGTGAAGGTGAAGTCGCTCAGTCGTGTCCGACTCTGCGACCCCGTGGACTGTAACCTACTAAGCTTCTCTGTCCATAGGGTTCTCCAGGCAAGAATACTGGAGTGGATTGCCATTTCCTTCTCCAGGGGATCTTACCGACCCAGGGATCAAACCCAGGTCTCCTGCATTGGAAGCAGACACTTTAACCTCTGAGCCACCAGGGAAGCCGAAAGAAAGCATACTGAGCTTAAAAATAAGAGATAGGTAACAGGCGAGTGATTTGAGTATGTGTATGAAAGGACCCTTTAATTTTGTCCTTATGGTCTTAAATATTTGTTCAGTTATCTCACATCAGGTCATGGTCTGGAGTGCTAATAAAAATTCTCTAAAATATACTATTCTGCTTATGTTTTTGCATAGCAAATTGAATTAAAACTTAGCAGTTAAAGTGACATTTCTTCTGGTGTTCTCAAATTCTGAAGTTCAACAACTTGGACAGAGTACAGCAGAGATGTCTTGTCTCTGCTCTGTCATGCCTAGGGCCTCAGCTTGAGCAGATTAAAGACTGAATATAGCATAATGGCTGGGGACTAGAATTATCCAACGTGTTTGGTGCTGGGCTGGAAGAATTGAGAACTAGGTCTGCCGACAGCAGTGCCTGCATGTGGTCTCACTCTGTCACTTGGCTTTCTCACTCAAGGCAAACTCAGGGCAGCTGCACTGTCTAAATAACAGCTGGAGCTTCAAGCAGTAATATTCCAACAGCTAAGGCAAAAGCTCCATCACCTTTACAATCATATTTTGGAAAAAGTAATGCCACTTTTGCCATACTCAAAGCAATCATCTGCCTCCATTCCCAAATCTGGGTGCTTACACTAAAAAGAATATAATAGTACTGTCATTGGATCTTTTGTAGATACAACTAGCCATGATCTACCCTCTGATCATGAAAATGTAAATCCCCCTAAAATACAAAAATATTCATGCCCTCTGCTAAGATTCCTGAATTGTGCTCCATTATTGGAGTTTCAGCTTTAGCATCATTCCAGCCAAAGAAATCTCAGGGCTGATCTCCTTCAGTTGGATCTCCTTGCAGTCCAAGGGACTATCAAGAGTCTTCTCCAACACCAAAGTTCAAAAGCATCAATTCTTCAGCACTCAGCCTTCTTCACAGTCCAACTCTCGCATCCATACATGACCACTGGAAAAACCATAGCCTTGACTAGATGGACCTTAGTCAGCAAAGCAATGTCTCTGCTTTTGAATATATTATGTAGGTTGGTCATAACTTTTTTTCCAAGGAGTAAGCGTCTTTTAATTTCATGGCTGCAATCACCATCTGCAATGATTTTGGAGCCCAAAAAGATAAAGTCTGACATTGTTTCCACTGTTTCCCCATCTATTTCCCATGAAGTGATGGGACCAGATGCCATGATCTTCGTTTTCTGAATGTTGAGCTTTAAGCCAACTTTTTCACTCTCCTCTTTCACTTTCATCAAGAAAACTCCTCTTCACTTTCTGCCATAAGGGTGGTGTCATCTGCATATCTGAGGTTATTGAGATTTCTCCTGGAAATCTTGATTCTAGCTTATGTTTCTTTCAGTCCAACGTTTCTCATGATGTACTCTGCAATAAGTTAAATAAGCAGGGTGACAATATATAGCCTTGACGTACTCCTTTTCCTATTTGGAACCAGGCTGTAGTTCCATGTCCAGTTCTAACTGTTGCTTCCTGACCTGCATACAGATTTCTCAAGAGGCAGGTCAGGTGGTCTGGTATTCCCATCTCTTTCAGAATTTTCCACAGTTTATTGTGATCCACACAGTCAAAGGCTTTGGCATAGTCAATAAAGCAGAAATAGATGTTTTTCTAGAACTCTCTTGCTTTTTCCATGATCCAGCAGATGTTGGCAATTTGATCTCTGGTTCCTCTGCCTTTTCTAAAACCAGCTTGAACATCTGGAAGTTCATGGTTCATGTATTGCTGAAGCCTGGCTTGGAGAATTTTGAGCATTACTTTACTAGCATGTGAGATGAGTGCAATTGTGCAGTAGTTTGAGCATTCTTTGGCATTGCCTTTCTTTGGGATTGAAATGAAAACTGACCTTTTCCAGTCCTGTGGCCAGTGCTGAGTTTTCCAAATTTGCTGGCATATTGAGGGCAGCTCTCTCACAGCATCATCTTTCAGGATTTGAAACAGCTCAACTGGAATTCCATCACCTCCACTAGCTTTGTTCGTAGCAATGCTTTCCAAGGCCCACATGACTTCACATTCCAGGCTCATGCGAAGAATTGACTCATTGGAAAAGACTCTGATACTGGGAGGGATTGGGGGCAGGAGGAGAAGGGGATGACAGAGAATGAGATGGCTAGATGGCATCACTGACTCGATGGACATGAGTCTGAGTGAACTCCAGGAGTTGGTGATGGACAGGGAGGCCTGATGTGCTGTGATTCATGGGGTCGCAAAGAGTCAGACATGACTGAGCAACTGAACTGAACTGATGACATCAGGTGTAAGTCTAGGATCCCAGCATGAAAATCAGGTCCATATCCAGGTGACACTCCTTCTGAGTGACAGATCTAATATAGTTTCTGTTGCTCAGTCCCTTAGTCATATCTGAACCTTTGTGACCCCATGGACTGCAGCATGCCAGTCTTCCCTGACCTCCACCATCTTGCAGAGTTGCTCAAACACATGTACATGGAATCATTGATGCCGTCCAATCATCTTGTCCTCTGTCATCCCCTTCTCTTCCTGCCTTCAATCATGCCCAGCATCACCGTCTTTTTTAATGAGTTGGCTCTTTGCATCGGGTGGCCGAAGTATTGGAATTTCAGCCTCAGCATCAATCCTTCTAATGAATATTTAAGATTGATTTCTTTTAGGATTGACTGGTTGGATCTCCTTGCAATCCAAGGGACTCTCAAGAGTCTTCTCCAATGCCACAGTTCAAAAAACATCAATTCTTTGGCACTCAGCTCTTTATATAGTCCAACTCACATCCATACATGAGTACTGGAAAAACCATAACTTTGACTAAATGGACTTTTGTTGCCATTTAATGTCTCTGATTTTAATATGCTGTCTTGGTTTGCTATAGCTTTTCTTCCAAGGAACAAGTATCTTTTAATTTCATGGCTCCATTCACCATCTGCAGTGAGTTTGGAGCCCAGGCAAATAAAGTCTGTCACTGTATCCATAGTTTCCCAATCCATTTGCCATGAAGTGATGGGATCATATTCCATGACCTTCGTTTTTTTAATGTTTTAATCCAGCTTTTTCACTCTCCTCTTTCACTTTCATCAAGAGGCCCTTTACTTTTTCTTCACTTTCCGACATAAGGGTGATGTCATCTGTGTATCTGAGGTTATTGATATTTCTCCTGGCAAACTTATTTCCAGCTTGTGCTTCATCCAGCCCATCGTTTGGCATGATGTACTATGATTTTAATAGGCAAATTTGGCCTTGGAATATGGAATGAAGCAGGGCAAAGATTAATAGAGTTTTTCCAAGAGAACGCACTGGTCATAACAAACACCCTTTCCAACAACACAAGAGAAGATTCTACACATGGAAATCACCAGATGGTCAAAACCGAAATCAGAATGATTATATTCTTTGCAGCCAAAGATGGAGAAGCTCTATACAATCAGCAGAAATAAGACCGCGAGCTGACTGCGGCTCACATCATGAACTCCTTATTGCCAAATTCAGACTTAAATTGAAGAAAGTAGGGAAAACCACTAGACCATTCAGGGATGACCTAAATCAAATCCATTATGATTATAGTGGAAGTGAGAAATACATTTAAGGGCCTAGATCTGATAGATAGAGTACCTGATGAACTATGGACAGAGGTTCATGACATTGTACTGCAGACAAGGATCAAGACCATCCCCATGGAAACGAAAATGCAAAAAAGCAAAATGGCTGTCTGAGGAGGACTTACAAATACCTGTGAAAAGAGGAGAAGTGAAAAGCTAAGGAGAAAAGGAAAGATATAAGCATCTGAATACAGAGTTCCAAAGAATAGCAAGAAGAGATAAGAAAGCCTTCCTCAGCAATCAATGCAAAGAAATAGAGGAAAACAACAGAATGGGAAAGACTAGAGATCTCTTCAAGAAAATTAGAGATACCAAGGGAACATTTCAAGCAAAGATGGGCTCAATAAAGGACAGAAATGGTCTGGACCTAACAGCACCAGAAGATATTAAGAAGAGGTGGTAAGAATACACAGAAGAACTGTACAAAAAAGATCTTTACGACCCAGATAATCACGATGGTGTGATCACTCATCTAGAGCCAGGAATCCTGGAATGTGAGGTCAAGTTGGCCTTAGAAAGCTTCACTACGAACAAAGCTAGTGGAGGTGACGGAATTCCAATTGAGCTGTTTCAAATCCTGAAAGATGATGCTGTGAGAGAGCTGCCCTCAATATGCCAGCAAATTTGGAAAACTCAGCAGTGGCCACAGGACTGGAAAAGGTCAGTTTTCATTCCAATCCCAAAGAAAGGCAATGCCAAAGAATGCTCAAACTACTGCACAATTGCACTCATCTCACATGCTAGTAAAGTAATGCTCAAAATTCTCCAAGCCAGGCTTCAGCAATACATGAACCGTGAACTTCCAGATGTTCAAGCTGGTTTTAGAAAAGGCAGAGGAACCAGAGATCAAATTGCCAACATCTGCTGGATCATGGAAAAAGCTAGAGAGTTCTAGAAAAACATCTATTTCTGCTTTATTGACTATGCCAAAGCCTTTGACTGTGTGGATCACAATAAACTGTGGAAAATTCTGAGAGATGGAATACCAGACCACCTGACCTGCCTCTTGAGAAACCTATATGCAGGTCAGGAAGAAACAGTTAGAACTGGACATGGAACAACAGACTGGTTCCAAATAGGAAAAGGAGTACATAGAGGCTGTATATTGTCACCATACTTATCGTAAGAAATGCTTGGCTGGAAGAAACACAGCTGGAATCAAGATTGCTCGGAGAAATATCAATAACCTCAGATATGCAGATGACACTACCGTTATGGCAGAAAGTGAAGATGATCTAAAAAGCCTCTTGATGAAAGTGAAAGAGGAGAGTGAAAAAGTTGGCTTAAAGTTTAACATTCAGAAAACGAAGATCATGGCATCTGGTCCCATCACTTCATTGGGAATAGATGGGGAAACAATGGAAACAATGTGAAACTTTATTTTTGGGGGCTCCAAACTCACTGCAGATGGTGACTGTGGCCATGATATTAAAAGACACTTATTCCTTGGAAGGAAAGTTATGACCAACCTAGGTAGCATATTCAAAAGCAGAGACATTACTTTGCCATGAAGGTCTGTCTAGTCAAGGCTATGGTTTTTCCAGTGGTCATGAATGGATGTGAAAGTTGGACTGTGAAGAAATCTGAGGGCTGAAGTATTGATGCTTTTTAACTGTGGTGTTGGAGAAGACTCTTGAGAATCCCTTGGACTGCAAGGAGATCCAACCCGTCCATTCTAAAGGAGATCAGTCCTGGGTGTTCTTTGGAAGGACTGATGCTAAAGCTGAAACTCGAATACTTTGGCCACCACTTGCGAAGAGTTGACTCATTGGAAAAGACTCTGATTCTGGGAGGGACTGTGGGCAGGAAGAGCAGGGGATGACAGAGGATGAGATGGCTGGATAGCATCGCCGACTCAATGGACATGAGTTTCAGTGAACTCCGAAAGTTAATGTTGGACAGGGAGGCCTGTCGTGCTACAGTTCATGGGTCACAAAGAGTCGGACACGACTGAGCGACTGAAGTAAACTGAACTCTCATTTTAAGTTAAATAAGCAGGGTGACATATATAGCCTTGACATACCCTTTCCTAATTTGGAACCAGTGCATTGTTCTTTGTCTGGTTCTAACTGCTGCTTTTTGACCTACATACAAGTTTCACAGGAGGCAGGTAAAGTGGTCTGGATTTCCCATCTCTTCAAGAATTTTCCACAGTTTATTGTGATCCACACAATCAAAGGCTTTAGAGTAGTCAAGAAAGCATAAGTAGATATTTTTCTAGAATTATCTTGCTTTTTCTGTGATCCAGCAGATGTTAACAATTAGATCTCTTGTTCTTTCGCCTTTTCTAAGTCTAGCTTGAACATCTGTAAGTTCTAGGTTCATGTACTGTTGAACCCTCACTTGGAGAATTTGGAGCATTCCTTTGCTAGCATGTGAAATGAGTGCAACTGTGCAGTAGTGTGAGCATTCTTTGGCATTGCCTTTCTTTGGGATTGGAATGAAAACTGACCTTTTCCAGTCCTGTGGCCACTGCTGAGTTTTCCAAATGTGCTGGCATATTGAGGGCAGCACTTTCACAGCACCATCTTTTATTATTTGAATTAGCTCAACTGGAATTCCATCATATTCACTAACTTTGTTTGCAGTGATGCTTCCTAAAGCATACTTGACTTCACACTTCAGGATATCTGGTTCTAGATGAGTGATCACACCATCGTGGTTATCTGGTTCATAAAGATCTTTTTTTGTATAGTTCTTCTGTGTATTCTTGCCACCTCTTCTTAATATTTTCAGCTTCTGTTAGATCCTTACCCTTTCTATTCATTATTGCGCCCATCTTTGCATGAAATATTCTCTTGGTATCTCTAATTTTCTTGAAAAGATATATAGTCTTTCTCATTCTGTTTTCCTCTATTTCTTTACAAGGACCACTGAGGAAGGCTTTTTTGTCTCTCCTGTTATTCTTTGGAACTTTGCATTCAGATGGGTATATCTATCCTTTTCTCCTTTGCCTTTCACTTCTCTCTCTCTCTCCCTTTGTTTTTTCCTCAGCTATTTTTAAGCCCTCTTCAGACGGCCATTTTGCCTTTTTGCATTCTTTTTCTTGGTGATGGTTTGTACTACTTAAAAAAAAAATACATACGCTAAACAGCAAAGGAAAGTCAAGAAAATGAAATGGCAATCCATCTCATGGGAGTAAATACATGCTAACCATATACCAGATGAGGGATTTATCTCCAAAAGTTATAAAAACTTCTAAAATTCATTCATAAAATGGAAATAAATAATTTAAAATGGGAAAAGAACTTAAACAGCATCTCTCCAAAGAAAACATGCAAATAGCTAATAATATATAAAATGTTCTTAAATGTCATTAATCATCAGGGAAAGGCAAGTTAAAACCACAGTGAAATACCACTTTATGTTAGCCTGTTAGCTTCTCTGTTCTCAAAAAAGAAGAAAAAAAAGATATAGCAAGTGTTGGTGAAAAGAAAGTGGAGACCATATGCACAGCTGGTGGGAATGTAACGTGGTGCCATCACTATGGATAACTATATAAAAGCTGCCTTAAAATTTAAATACAAAACTATCATTTGTTGTTCAGTTGCTCAAGCATGTCTGACTCTTTGTGACCTCATGGACTTAAGCACACCAGGCTTCTCTATCCTTCCTTATCTTCCAGAGTTTGCTCAGACTCATGTCCATTGAGTCAATGATGCCATCTGACATCAAATTCTGTTGGCCCTTTCTCCTCCTTCCTTCAACCTTTCCCAACCCCAAGGCCTTTTCCAGTGAGTTGGATCTTCACATCTTGTAACCAAATTATTGGAACTTCAGCTTCAGCATCAGTCCTTACAATGAAGATTCAGGACTGATTTCTTTTAGGATGGACTGGTTGGATCTTGCAGTCCAAGGGACTCTCAAGAGTCTTCTCGAGCACCACAATTTGAAAGCATCAGTTTTTGGTGTTCAGTCTTCTTTATGGTCCAACCCTCACATCCGTACATGACTACTGGAAAAAACATAGCTTTGACTAGATATCTTTGTTGCCAAAGTGATATCTCTGCTTTTTAACAGGCTGTCTAGGTTTGTAATCACTTTTCTTCCAAGGAACAAGCGTCCTTTAATTTTATGTCTACAATCAGGGTCAGCAGTGATTCTGAAGCCCAACACATTAAAGACTCTCACTGTTTCCATTTTTTCTCCATCTATTTGCCATGATGCAATGGACTGGATGCCATGATCTTCATTTTTTGAATGTTGTTTCCTTAAATATTAGAGTTGAATTCAAAAGGCTCCAATCATAAAATTGAAAATCAGATTATTATACATTCCAAATAAATCATTTTTCTTATACCGCTCTTCAAATATCCAAAGTTTCATGCTAAACTATACATGTTTAAAATTGATACATAAATCTCCCAAATACTTTATCTAAATTAATGTTCACTTATTTCTAAGTTCCATTTCTTTTTCAATCTCTTGAAAGATTAAATGAATGTTTTCATGTATGTCAGTGTTTGCTCAGTATTTCACTTATTAGGAATTTAGAAGTTAAAGCAATCATAATATGGATTTATTCTTTATTTTCCTTCCCCTTTCTAGATCTGTCCTCCTTAAATGTTAATCAGTGAAGCAAAGTGGATGTGGAGAGGAGGAAAACTGTGTACTTCTTTTCCTGATTCAATTTCTCTCTTTTGTTTTCAGTTGTTTCAATACAGCAGCTTTTTGATCTTGCAGAACTTACATTTTTCTCTTGTGGAAACTGGGCTAAAAGACCTAGCATTTCAATTTTGAATGAATGATTAATGTGAATTGAATTTTGACCTCTCCCTGCCCCCTCAAAAAAAAAAAAAAGCTGATTACTTCTCCCTCAGTATTTTATTATGTGACAGCATTTAGGGATAGGATATTAAAGAGGTGATTAAGGTTAAATGAAGCCACTAGGGTTGGTCCTAATCCAATATAGAAAGTGTAAAAAGTGAAAGTGGCTCAGTCCTGTCTGACTCTTTATGACCCCATGTACTATACAATCCATGGAATTCTCCAGGCCAGAATACTGGAGTGGGTAGCTGTTTCCTTCTCCAGCGGACCTTCCCAACCCAGGGATCAAGCCCAGGTATCCCAAATTGCAGGCAGATTCTTTACCATTTGAACCACTAGGGAAGTCCAATATGGCTGATGCCTTTATAAGAAGTGGAGGTCAGGGCACAGACGTACACAGAGAAAAGACCAAAACACAAGAGAGACAGCCATCAACAAGCCAACAAGAGAGGCCTCAGAAAGAACCAATCCTGCTCACACTTTGACATCAGACACTAGGACTGTGTAATGGCACATTCATGTTGTTTAAGCCTTCTGGTCTGTAGTATTTTATCAGGCAGCTGTAGTAAATGAATACAGCAAGGATGCATGCCTGCTAAGTCACCTCTGACTCTTTACAACCCTATGGACTGTGGCCAGCCAGGCTCCTCTCTCCATGAGATTCCCCAGGCAAGAATACTTGAATGGGTTGCCATTTCCTTCTCCAGCGGATCTTCCTGACCCATGGGTTGAACCCATGTCTCTTATGTCTCCTGCATTGCCAGGTGGATTTTTTAACCACTAGTGCCACCTGGGAAACCAACAAAGATGACTTATCCTAAATTTAGGTTTAGATAATAGCGCATCCAATAGTATCAAAGGTAAGTTTTCTTCCATTTCTTCTCTTCCTGGAACCTCGTCCTTGAAATCTCATGAACTGAAAAGCCGTAAGCAGTTTTTTCAGATTTGCAAAGCCGTAGGCATTTTTTTTTTTTCCAGATTTTCTGCCTCTTTTTAAAACCATGATAACTTTTTAATTTTTTCTTATAATGTTTCTTAAATTAAAATCTATCAATTTCAGGTCCCACTAGGATCTTTTCAGCCTAACAACATTAGTGGTTGCCTGTATGAGATTGCCAATGAAATTGATACATGCTTCCTACTCTAATAGTTGTATTTACCTCTTGGTGAGTGTGCATTTATCTTCCAAATGTTAATGGGTCTTATGCATCTCCCTGTCCAGGGAGACTATAATCTCACACACTGTATACAGATGCTCAAGGAAGGAAAACCACCTTTCATGCTGGTCACTGCACTTGATTTTCTCATTTCTAGTGTATCTGAACAGGCATTTCCAGAAGCCAGGTGGCTTGTGCTGTCCCACAACAGAAGTGATTACTTTCCACTGTTTCACTTGAGTAATGTGCTAATAGAAAACCAAGTTATGGATCTCTAGATCCAGGACAATAATAAAATCGTAATGATACTGTTAGCAATCTGGCCCCAGCGCTGGTTCCTTCTCCCAGAGAAACACTGTCACGGAAATAGAAAAACTCATCAATCAAAAATCACACAAGAACCAAGCCAACTAGCTTAAATTCACACACAACTTTGCAGATGAGGCTGGACTTCACTGCTGGGCAGTGGTTTTTCTTAGAAAAATCCAATTAGTGCACTAATTGATATGACTGCCCATTTCTGAGCAGATTCTGGGAAGTATGAGCTTATGTGATTTTACAAGGTCACACAGATAATAAGAGATAGGACCAACATCAGAGCAGAGTTCAAAGCTGCCTCTCTGACAATTGTGTCTTATGGTTTAGGAGTTCAATGTGTGGCTCAATCTAAGGTTTTTCCATCTCAGATATTGTAAACAAGCAGGAAAAACAAATAAGTGCCTATAGAGAGAGCAGTGAAATAAGTCAGTTAGCCAGCTAGAGTTAACTGGTAAGCCCTTGATTCTTAAACAACATCTCATCCCTTTTAACTATGTAATTAATACCCATAGAAAATCATGATTCTGCAGCTTGAAGAATAAGAGAAAGGCAGAAGTCCAAGTTAATAACTTCTATGGAGTATATACCCTTATAAAGTGCAAACTCTATCACTAATAGTGTTGTTGCTATATTTTTTAAAATAGTTATAAATAATCCCTTGGACTAGTAGTTTAGAATTCCATAGACAGTGGGCTCACAACTGAAGTACTTCAAAAATGAATGTGTCAAGTGGAGCCTCTTTTAACATGACTACCAGTAAAAACTGAGTGACTGAGAGACTAGGCACCCACCAATAAAACAAATCATGATGACAGTGTTTGGCTTTCTCAAAATATGGCCAGTTTTCGAAAAAAGAAAAATCATTGATACATCTGTTGTTGTTCAGTTGCTAAGTCGTGTCCAACTTTTTGTGACCCATGGACTGTAGCACTGTAGGCTTCCCTGTCCTTGATTCTCTCCCAGAGTTTGCTCAAACTCATGTCCATTGAATTGATGATGCCATTCAACCATCTCATCCTCTGTAGTAATTTTTGAAAGCAATTTATAGTTCATGCATATATACACAGCTGCTTCAATCATGTCCAGCTCTTGGTGACTGTATGGACTGTAGTCCGCCAGCTCCTCTGTGCATGGGGTTCTCCAGGCAAGAATACGGAAGTGAGTTGCTCTGTCCTCCAGGGGATCTTTTCTGACCCAGTAATTGAACTTGTGTCTCCTGCGGCTCCTGCATTGCAGGCAGCTTCTTTACTGCTAAACCACTGGTGAGTTCTCTATAGCTCATGCAGTTACCTCACATATGAGAATTTTATACAACGTATATTTGTTGAATGCTTATTCCATGCCAGACCATGTTCTATCTGCTGAGGAAACAGCTATGAACAGAAAACCTTTGTTCTCATGGTCCAGTAAAAAAAAAAAAATATATATATATATATACAATACTTTCAAATGTCTTTTGATATTGATTTCTAACATAATTCTACAATAATAAGAGAATAGACTCTGTATGATATCAATAATTTTAGACCATCAAATGTTTGCACCCCTCCTTATTCCCCTGGATACTTGCCAGTGTCTCCTAGTTTATGGGAATTTGAATAGAATTTGTATCTTGCTGTTGCATAAAACTGTATAAATCTTAATTATCTTTAATTGGTTCATAGTGTTTTCAGGTCAGCTATATCCTTCTACTTTTCTGACTATTCATTCTATAAATTGTTGAGAGCTTGGTATTGAAATTCCAGCTAAAATCTTAATTTATCTACTTAAGAAATATTTAATATATAGTGGTACTATATACTACTTGGTTCTGTATTTTCCAAGTCTCCTGTAAGTATGCTATCATACTTTCACAATTTAAAAAATTTAAAAAATAAGAAAGAAAGAAAAAGTGTAAAATATTGTAGTTAAAATGAGTCAGAGTAGGGGACAGCTACTGGACAGGTACTGGGACAAGCATGCTATTGGTGAAGGGACCTTATTCTTGTGACTTTAATTAGATTAGTCAGGGAAAAGCTCACCAGTAAAGTGATGTGCAGGCAGAGACCTTGAAAGTACGAAATCAAGCTACATTGATATCTGAGCCAAGAGTGTTCCAGGTAATGTACAGATCATGTGCTAAAGCCCTGAAGTGATGCGCTTGGTGCGCTCAAGAAATTGAAAAGAAGTCGGTGTGGTTGAAGGGTAAGGGAAAGAAGAGAATAAGAGGCAATGGATTCGATTTGAGCAGGGGATCCTATGAGATTGTTTAAGTCCTTGTAAGCTGATTGTTAGGCCTCTGAATGCCACTCTGGACAGAAAAATAACATGATTTACTTATTAGAAGGGTTACTCTGCTTCTGTGTTAAGAATCAACTATATGGAACAAAATTGGCAGGAAGGAGACAGTTAAAGCACCACTATCATCCAGGCAAGGGCTGCTGATGGCTTGAACAAAGACACCAGTGATGTTGGCAAGAAGTGGTTGGATTTTGGATACATTCTGAAGACAGAACCAACAAGTTTTCCTGACAGATTGAACGTAAAGTATAAAAGTAAGAGAAGAAATAAGAATGATGTCAAGTTTATGATCAACTAGAAGAAAGAAATTTCCATTTATTGAGAGAAGAACGATTGGGGAGGTAAATTCACTGAAGGAGGTTAGTGATAAAGAAAGGCATGTTCTCACAAAGTATTTTGAAGGAATGGGTCTAAGTTTATGAACAGCTTGGTTGAAAATAGGAGAAGATGAATCTAAGAAAAGTTGACGGCATATATTGATGTTCTGACAGAAGCTTCTTGGAATGAAATGTGCTTACACTAAGGTATACAGGATTGGTAGGATTTATGGATGTGAAGAGGACCCCAGGGTGAAGGATCTACAGAGAAGCCTAATGGGTCTTTGTCCAGAATCAGGATGAACCATAGTGCATCAAACACAGTTTGCCATAGCCCTGGCTCTGAAAAGGTGAGTTTATTACAATGCAATTAACATACTAGGGAACATTTTGAGCATGAGTGAATTTTGCATTTGCTTTCAGTTCAGTTCAGTCACTCAGTCATGTCCAACTCTTTGCCATCCCATGAATCGCAGCACGCCAGGCCTCCCTGTCCATCAGCAACTCCCGGAGTTCACTCAAACTCATGTCCATTGAGTTGGTGATGCCATCCAGCCATCTCATCCTCTGTATTCCCCTTCTCCTCCTGCCCCCAATCCCTCTCACCATCAGAGTCTTTTCCAATGAGTCAACTCTTCGCACAAGGTGGCCAAGGTATTGGAGTTTCAGCTTTAGTATCAGTCTTTCCAAAGAACACCCAGGACTGATCTCCTTTAGAATGGACTAGTTGGATCTCCTTGCAGTCCAAGGGACTCTCAAGAGTCTTCTCCAACACCACAGTTTGAAAGCATCAATTCTTTGGTGCTCATCTTTCTTCACAGGCCTGCTCTCGCATCCATACATGACCACTGGAAAAACCATAGCCTTGACTAAACGGACCTTTGTTGCCAAAGTAATGTCTCTGCTTTTTAATAGAGTATCTAGATTGGTCATAACTTTTCTTCCAAGAAGTAAGCGTCTTTTAATTTCATGGCTGCAGTCACCATCTGCAGTGATTTTGGAGCCCCAAAAAATGAAGTCAGCCACTGGTTCCACTGTTTCCCCCATCTATTTCCCATGAAGTGATGAGACCAGATGCTATGATCTTAGTTTTCTGAACATTGACCTTTAAGCCAACTTTTTCACTCTCCTCTTTCACTTTCATCAAGAGGCTTTTTAGTTCCTCCTCACTTTCTGTCATAACGGTGGTGTCATCTACATATCTGAGGTTATTGATATTTCTCCCGGCAGTCTTGATTCCAGCTTGTGCTTCCTCCAGCCCAGCTTTTCTCATGATTTAAGCTGCATAGAAGTTAAATAAGCAGGGTGACAATATAGAGCCTTGACGTACTCCTTTTCCTATTTGGAACCAGTCTGTTGTTCCATGTCCAGTTCTAACTGTTGCTTCCTGACCTGCATACAGATTTCTCCAGAGGCAGGTCAGGTGGTCTAGTATTCCCATCTCTTTCAGAATTTTCCACAGTTTATTGTGACCCACAGTCAAAGGCTTTGGCATAGTCAATAAAGTACTTAGGTGTGATTTTTCTGTGGGAAACACAGAATGTAGAATGTACACCTGAATGCAGAAAAAGCACACCTCGCTGCACCAAGCTGTGTAGGAATACACAACATGCATACATACAGCTTCTCAAGCATCCGTCAGCCCCCCAGTCCTACCTGAGTGCCTTGGGCCACACTCACCCTCCCACATCTGGCGTGACATCTTTCCCTTCCATTCTAGGTGACTCACCTTCCTTCTCTTGACAACTGTTCACAATCAGTACCCTTCTCATCCTCACGTCTGCAAACACACTGCAGGTCTTTGTCAAGGTCAAGTTTCATTTTTTTGTAGCATTTATACATTTCTTAACCATTTGGCAGATATAAAACTATATTCCCATTCTTACTAGATTTCTGTCTTCTATTTATTCTTGTCCCGAATGCAATGTTGGTGTTTGCTGTGCGCCTAGCTCCATCTTGGTAAATAATCCACCTGCAATGCAGAAGATGCCGATTTGATTCCTGGGTCAGGAAGACGGCTTGGAAAAGGGATAGACTCCCCACTCCAGTATTCTTGGGCTTCCCTGGTGGCTTAGCTCATAAAGGATCCCCTTGCAATGTGGGAGACCCAGATTTGATCCCTGGGTTGGGAAGATCCCCTGGAGAAGGGAATGGCCCACTCCAGTTATCAAGGGTCTTATTAAACACCATATGTTGTTTGGATTTTGCCATAAGATCAATTATCCACCATGAAGGATAGTTTGCTTATAATTTAGAAAGATCACAAGCAGTGTGGAGATTAGCTAAGAGAAGGAGATTGTGGTCAAGAAGCTCAGTGAGAAGTTTGTTTCTTCAACACAGGCTGGAGGAGATGATGGTTAAATAGGTGGCAGCATTGCTGGACATAAGTGGACTGAATGGAATCAAGTTCTGATTATTTTTGCACTCATAGACTGTGTATCTGGTTTATATCCACAGATCAAGGAAAACAGTCAAATCGAAGAATATGAGCCTGAATGTTATCTACTTACATCTACACATTTCAATATCTCCCCTTTGTTCCACCTGCTTTTTGCACTTAATTCTGCTGAGAAGTAATGCAATTATTAAGGAAACAAGTCCCTGATAATAATAACATACACTGACTTTACAGTTTTCAAACTCTTTTGGTGCCAATTAATACATCCACATAATACAGATGATAATAATATTCAGGTGTGTGTTCATTGTGTGTGAAACCATCTTTAAATGCTCATGAAAGACTGCCATGTGATAAATACTGTAAGAGATATATGTATTATTTAATTGTATAAAAATGTTTTGTATTCATTGTATCATTCCATCCTCATAATAACCTCTGAAAATAATTTCAGTTCTTTGCATGAGGAAGGGGAGGGTCAAGAAGCTCATTCTTTTGCTCAAGGACACTACCAAGTGACAATCTAGGTCCTCAATCTGGGTGTTCAGCCTTCAACTCCACCCACTTTTCTATTCTAAACCCCCTGAAATAGAAGGATTAACACCTGAGACTTGCTGAGCAAGTGAAGAACATCCCTTGTGTTGCTCTGACAACAGCTCTGCCTCCCTCCTTAGCTCCTTCCCAGGCTTCCATTTGACTGAGCCACCCCACAGCAAGCATCTGATGAGATCCACAGCTCCCAAGCCCATTATACCATTTTTAGGTTTTATAAAATTAGACTTTGTGACGTTCTCTCAGGAAAGTTCCTTAATCCTTCAGTCAGTATCACTCTGCCATGATAATTAGCACAGAGTAGATTCAGCCTCAATGATCTGATTTCAGCCCACACTGTATAAAACTCAAATCACATTTTCTGTAATCTAGCCCCACCTATTTCAGATAATCAAAGATAATCTTTCTTTTCTTTATTTTTTCTTTCACATTCAAGGCAGGAATAAATGGGAAACACTGACAATCCTATTACCTTTTGAGGAACTGATTCAAAGTACCCCTAAATCTTAGAGAAAGTCCTCAAAGCAGAGATTCACTATTGAATGCCTCAACCCCAAAGGTCTCATTGCAGAATAAATTACCTTTTGGGACTCTCTTAAGCCCCCTTGCTTGTTTCATATTCCAAGCAATTTCCTCTCACTTCATCCTGGAGCACAACAAAATATTTTGATTCTGTCGACCTGTTCCATAAGCAAGCCTGTATGCAGAAAATAGCTTCATAAGAACCCAGAGATTGAACTCTGGAAAAGTCACTCCAAGCAGAAAAGCCACCTGGTGGCTGAAGGGAAGGTTGGTTCTCTAGGGAAAGGGCTCCGTCTGGAACATATTGCTTGTTTCTCATATCACAGCAATTCTAGGGAACACTTAGAGACTAATTTCTTTTGCCACCACATTTTATTATTTGTTGATTATGCTCAGGTAAGTTAATTAGTAAGGAGATAATGAAAAACTTGAAGCTCATGGTTAAGTGAAGGGGAGACATTCAAGCATAATGATGATTTTAAGGGTTTTCAATTTCCTTCCATTTCTGAAGACCGTGAAGAGCCATTTCCTTCCCCTCTGCCTAATGCCGTTAAAATCAGGAATTAAAGCAAAGGAAAATCCATCAGGCTGAAATCCACTTTTTGCCTGCATGCCAAAGGACACTTTTTCAATGGCTCAGGAATAAAGCTCAGCAAAGTTTTCTTTCTTTGATGTGTTTGCTTGATTTATTACTGAAGCGGCCTAAGGGGATTTAAGCAGAATTTAACATATACAAATAACAATCTTTCCAGCCAGAAAAATCCTAAAATCCTAGAAAAATAAGTTGCTGTGCCCTGCATGACAATTGGATGGCAGATGCTCAGGAAAACAGGGGCTGACACTCTGAGTCATCTGAGTGTTGTTGAGGAATGACATTGAGACTCAAGCCCGCCCACAGTGGGATCAGGAGAGGGGACATGGAGATCTCAGAGGTGTCCTGTTTTGGGACCTTGAAAGATGAGAAGGGTAGGTGACAAGGCGCTGGAGAGAGGAAAGTGGTGGTTGGGACACAGAGTGTCCTGCCAACATCACTGCAGTGCAACATGGAGTTATGACAGTGTTTAAAGATGTGGGGATGAGGGAGTGATTACATTTATTGCTTTTATTATTATTATTATCATCATTATTATTTTGACCATGCAGCGTGGCTTGTGTGATCTTAGTTCCTTGACCAGAGATTGAATCTGGGCCCTGGCAGTGAAAGCACTGAATCTTAACCACTGGACCACTAGGGGATTTCCCCCACCCTCACCCCACCCCACCCCCACCCCCCCTTTTTTTTTTTTTTTGCATATCTATTCCTTTACAGATCATTTTGTCTCATAAAGATAAATGCTTGAAGAGGGAAATAAGTCAATAAGGGGAAACCCTTTTAAAAGAGTAGTCTAGAAAGATAAGCTTATAATGCATGTTAATTTCCTAGGGCTGTGGTAACAAAGTACCATAAACGGCTTGATTTAGACAGAAATTTATAGCTTCGCAGTTACAGAGGCTAGAAGTCTGAGATCAAGCTGTTTTAGCCGGGCCTTGCTCTCTGAAGGTACAGGGGATGGGTCTGTTTAGGCTTCTTTAGTGGTTTCTGGTGGCTTTTGGAAATCTTTAATGTTTTTTAGCTTGTAGGTGATCTTTGCCTACATGCTGCATACATCTTGTGTGTGTGTGTGTGTGTGTGTGTGTGTCCAAATGTCCTCCTTTTTAAATGAAACCAGTCCTATTAGATAAAGGGTCCAACCTGCTCCAGTATGCCCTTGTCTTAAGTAGCTACATTTGCAACAACCCTGTTTCCAAATAAGGTTTCATTCTGAAGTCCTGGGGCATGAAACTGCAACATATGAATTTTTGTTCAGATATAAAATTCAGCTGATAACAAAGTGTTCCATAAACAAAATCACAAAACTATTAGCCAGTGGCGAAGGAAATTGTAGAGATGAAATATTCTTTCAGAGAAAAAAGAAATGACGGAACACAGGAAGAAAAGAAGGAAAGAAGGAATGGAGAGAGAGAGGAAGGAAGGGAGAGATGGAGAAAAAAGGAGAGAGAGAAGAAAGTTGAAGGATACAAGATAGCTTTGTTTTCATTTTTGTTTGATTTTTGTGTTTGTTTGTTTGGCTTTAAACATTGTAGCAATTGAGAAACTCAGCATAAGGGTGGCTATGATGATTCACAACCATTGTGTCATGAGTCACAACATCTATGAGGTATAAAGAAAGAAGGTAAGCTAAAGTAGTCCATGTGTGTTCACATCCCACCTTATATATATATATATATATATATATATATATATATTACATCAACATCATTATTAGGCATCTAAGACCAAGGATGTGCAGAACTGGAGTGATGCAGATTAGTTGGAATAAACTTCTGGGGTAGGAGGGGAAGATAAAGATACTAGGAAATGACATTAACTAAAGGGCTTACTGAGAAGCAGCTACTTTACAGATGTTTTTCTCATACTTTTCTCTGTTTCATCCTCTCATGCCTACCCTCCCACTCCACATTCTTTCTTTTATTAAAGGGCTATCTTCCCTTGCCAGGCACTCTGCTGGAGGTAAGCAGTACAGAGCCGTGTCCTCATGAAGATGACAAGTAGTAAGTTTATTTACCCTGTGTCACCGGAGAGAAAACGAAAGTCAGAAAATGTAAGCAATGCCTCTAAAGTCTTGCCTCTGAAAGACATTAGATGTGGAGTTTCACTACACTGCTGTTCTCCCAAAGATCCTCCTCAGTTCAGTTCACTTGCCCAGTTGTGTATGATGCCTTGTGACCCCATGGACTGCAGCACATCAGGCTTCCCTGTCCACCACCAACTCCTGGCGCTGGCTCAAACCCATGTCCATTGAGTCGGTGACGCCATCCAACCATCTCATCCTCTGTTGCTCCTTTCTCCTCCTGCCTGCAATCTTTCCTCGTCATCTTTCCCTACAAATACACTGATAGATACTCCGTGGCCCCTCTCCTGGGAGACAGAGCAGAGCTTAAAAAATGAAAGAGTTTAGCAGAGAAAGGATACGGGATATAGGTTTTGGTTACAAGACAAGAGATAAAGATCTCTTTAAATAGTCCTTTCTATTTTTCCTCTTTTCCTTTCAACTGCAGAAGAAGAATTTTGATTATAGGTATGGCAGGAGGCTGGAGGGGTTTCTGATGGGAACAATGTGAAGCTGGATGTCTAGGGTTAGTTCCATGTATAAGAAACAGAATGAATTAGCTTTTTTTTTTTTCTTTTTTTCCTGACTGGTAGTCAGTCCAACTCACTCTTGTATTAAGAAGCAGGAATTCATGGTTTTAACTTTCCAAGGGGCTGAAAGGATATACTGTGCTATCTATTGGGGAGTTTGGGAGTGGGAGTGGAGGATAATCCAGGATAATTTGTGATTTTTAGTCTAATGCTTTTATAAAATTTTATAGAGATAAGATGGTAAGTGCATATAAAATAATAAGGAATTACTATTGAGTTGCCATCAGTTTTGTGCAATGAAGACTGTCTTGTCAACTAAAATCGTGAACAAAGATGCAATCTAGATCTGAGGACTGTAAACACATGAAGCATCATATATAATGCATGTACATATATGTATATATGCACAGAAACATGCATATAGATGCATATGAAGTGAAAGTCGCTCAGTCATGTCTGACTCTTTGCAACCCCATGGACTATACAGTCCATGAAATTCTCCAGGCCAGAATACTGGAGTGGGTAGCCTTTCCCTTCTCCAGGGGATCTTCCCAACTCAGGGATTGAACTCAGGTCTCCTGCATTACAGGCAGTTTCTTTATCAGCTGAGCCACAAGGGGAGCTCATGGATGCATGTATGTAAGGTGTTTATATAAAATTCTGCTGCTAATGATCCTATGGGAATCTGGGTCCATAGCAAATTTCTGTTGGAACTTCTGGATCTGTTTCTCCTTTTTTTTTTTTTTTTTTTTTTAATCTCAGCTAACTCTGGAATCATTCATTCTTTGTAAGACAACAAGAAGTGGCAGACTTGAGTGAGCAGCTGTAGCAAGTGGACCTGCTGTTGTCCACAGGGTCATTACTTCTGAGAGTGAACACTGCTACTGAGGCAAATATTAGGCACCACCTCAACACATGGATCTGGGAGGCTGGCCGCCTGTGCCATTATGTCTCAGCTCTTTGCTCCTTTAGAATTAGTTTGTCTTTTATTTTACTTTCTTTCCTACCACCCCTACCCCAACTAAGGCAAGATGCAAATGCAGAGGATGGGAACTGGCCAGAGGACTGAGTGAGTAGAATGCTCTCAGGTCATCCCAAACCTCTGATTCTGCTTCATTGCATTTGAACTATAGTCCAGCTTCCGTTCTCTCCCTTAAGATGAGTTATTCCTGAACAAGGTTTTCCTTTTCCCATATAAATAAAACTCAGTTACCTCAATGGCTCTCCAAGACGGTTCTAGACTATTGAAAACTAAATTTAACTTCAAACTGAAGAAGAAAAGAGAGAACACTGTATAATTTGAGAAAAGAGCAGGTGTTTTAAAGTCAGGCTAACATGGAATTGCATCCTGGTCCATCTGTTTTTCCATTGTGAACGTGTTTCTAAATGGAGAAAATATCAAACAGGGTATTTGTGCAGTAAAAAAAAATGTGATAAGTTATATTAGATGTCAGGAGCATGGCTTCATCAATCAATAAGTTTGAATACAATGTTGTAAAATTATTATTTAGCCAAATGGATTAGCTTAATACTCTATTCTTGAAGTTACATACCTTGACGTTTGCTAGTGCTGGTTTATAATTTACTTCCGTCTGGTGGGGAGAGGTCAAGGAGGAGGGGTGAGTGCGATTGAAACTGCAGTAAGAATGAAATGCTAAAAAATCCGATTTCTTCTAATGAGAACAGTGAAGATGATTCTGAATTAAAACACCAATTTTACTACAAAAGATCCTATGCTCATAAAGAAATTATGTCACAGCTTTTATTAAAATAAAGAAACCAATGAGTATTTAATAAGATAAGTAACGTTATCCAGCTTAAAAAAAAGTCTCAGTAGCCTAATCCATGTATAAAACTTAAAGTTTTTGGATAACATTTTGCATGAATGAACCCTTTAAAACTTTATAAATGCCCTTTAAGGCAGGTACGTGCATATAGCTATACGGCATATACAACTGCAAAAGGCAACTGAGAAAGGTAAAGCTCATAAGACTGAAAGTATTAGACCAAAGTCATTTCAGTAGCAAGTTAAGGAAAAAGCACATATCTTTTTGGTTCATACTTCTGTATTTTTAGAACTGTATTAGTAAAACTTATTGAACAGTTGTGATATTGAAGCATTAAATCAATTATGCTGGACAATTTAGACTTTGAAGATGTGGACTGTATCTCTTTTGTTCACTGTTTTATCCCCCAGGTCCAAGCACAATGCCACATATGAAAGTTCTTCGTCATATTTGTTGAACTGATGACATAATGAGATCATTACTAAGTCAGCTTATATACTTCATAATTTATCAAAACTGCCTGTAAGTGAACAATGATTTTTCAAGTAGCAACAATTTGAGAACAGGTCATTTCGAACTTGTGCAGGAAATGTGTATGTGCATGTGAGCACACACATATGCACAGACATGCACATGTGTGTGTCCATGCAAAATGAAGGGATAGGAGTATTGATGAACTAAGATGAGGGACGAGGGATCAGAGAAAACATCATGAAAAACAACTTTAATGTAAATTAAACATCATACTATTATCTTTAAATCATGTTGGGAATTGTGTTCCACCAGATAGCTTATATGTTTTTAGGATTAGGTAATATCAGAGCTTTCCCAGTGACTCAGCAGTAAAAGAATCTGCTCACCATGCAGGAGATGCAGGTTCAGTCTCTGGGTTGGGGAGATCCCCTGGAGAAGGAAATGGCAACCCACCCCAATAGTCTTGCCTGGGACATCCCATGGACAGAGAAGCCTTGCAAGTTATAGTCCATGGGGTTGCAAAGAGTGGCACATGATTTAGCATGCACGCATTATTAGAGCAGACATACAGCACATTTGAAGATCATTTAGTCAAGGGCCAAAGAATGAAGCTTGCCCATCAGCTGTTTTTGTAAATAAAGTTTTATTTGAGCACAACTGTGTCCATTCACTTAAATATTATCTATGACTATCTCCGCAGCAAAATGCTGAACTGAGTAGTTGCAACAGGGAGCATATTGCCTAAAATATTTATATTAATATGTGTTTACTGACTCCTGATTTGTTAGTCCACACCTCTCATTTAGAAGATCGAGAGCCTGAGCCCCCCATGGATCGCAGGACCTACTCAAGGTGACACAGTCTTAGAGGAAGGTGAGAACCTGAACCTGAATCGCTTCACTGCCATCCATTAGCACCTTCTTTTGCCACAATGCATCTCATCATCCTAAAGAGTTACACTGATTTACAGACAATTAGTTCAACTTTGTTATAAAATGCAATCAGATCCACTTATTTTATGAGAAATAGATATTATCTGTCAATCTATTTAGATAGATATATATCTATTCTATGTCACCTATATCTATATCTACGTGTGTGTATGTGGTTTTTATTGTATATGCAAAGTCCGGCATCTACCAGGTGTTTTGTAACATCTGCCACACAAGAGCACCTGGGACCACTAAACCCCCAGGGGAAGTTGCAACATCATTAATTGAGCTTATAAAAGCCAAGTTGAAAATTGTCACAAAACCACACAAAGTTTCATAGAATATTGATCTGAAAAAGATGAGGCTACACCAATAGCTCAAAAGCCAATTGTATTAAGATGCCAGCTAGCTCTTTTCCTTCAGGGGATCTTTCATAAACGTGAAAAATAAATGTATATTGCTCAGTGGTATATTGTAGAAAATGGGCAGGATGTGGGTCCATAATAGAAGATACAGTGGAAATTTGGGTGGCAATAAGAACGCCAGTGTTTTACAGGAGGTGTCTGAGTCATCTTTCCCTTATGGGGTGGAGAGTGGGGATTGGCAGTTAATAAAGTCAAATGAGGACAAAATGACAAAACTCTCACTGAACCTCTATTGGGAAGTGCACACACTATGGAGACAGGCAGAACAGCAAACAAACTAGGAAAGCCCTCAGAGAGCCAAAAAAAACCCACAAAAAACAAAGAACACTAGGTTACCCTAAAAGTGGAAGAGAATCAAGGAAAACAATTAAATGACACAAGGACTCGTATCCAAGAGCCAGGGTTGGAAAGGGAAGGGAAGAGGGAAATTAAAGGAGTTAGTTCTGATCATCATGGCAATTTCAGGCGCATGCCTCGAATGTTTGCACTGGTCAGGGGCACCTGAAGGGCTGGAGGAAGGCCAGCCAAGAAGGTGAATGTAAGGAAATGCTACTTTCATCTAAGGATATCCTGAGAGTTTCTCATTAATTAACAAATCAAAGAATCATTTCATAAACCAAATGTTTCTGCTACATTGTGGCAGATATGTGTGAATATCTGAGACTTCTTGACAGCATTGCTTTCATTGGTAAACTAAACCTTTCCCAATCCCTGTCAGTATTGAACTGAATCTCTACTTCCCATCAGCAGGGTGACCACTGATCCAAGGTAGTTAACATAGTTGGAGTAGTAAACTGCAAAGATCTGAACAAACTCTTTCTAAAGCAGTAAAGAATGATTTTTGTTGTTGTTGTTATTAAGTGGCACAAAAGACCTCTGAGAGTACCACAGGATCATTCATTCAGAGGGATGGAAGGCCAGAAATGAAGCACAAAGACATGACTCAGTTCAGTTCTGTCTTTCAGTCATTTCCGACTATTTGCGACCACATAAATCACAGCATGCCAGGCCTTCCTATCCATCACCAACTCCCAGGGTTCACCCAAACTCTTGTCCATCGAGTCGGTGACACCATCCAGCCATCTCACTCTCTCGTCCCCTTCTCCTCCTGCCCCCAATCCCTCCTAGAATCAGGGGCTTGTTCAATGAGTCAGCTCTTCGCATGAGGTGGACAAAGTATTGGCGTTTCAGCCTCAGCATCAGTCCTTCCAAAGAACACCCAGGACTGATATCCTTTAGGATGGACTGGTTGGATCACCTTGCAGTCCAAGGGACTTTCAAGAGTCTTCTCCAACACCACAGTTCAAAAACATGAATTCTTCAGCGCTCAACTTTCTTCACAGTCCAACTCTCACATCCATACATGACCACTGGAAAAACCATATCCTTGACTAAATGGACCTTTGTTGCCAAAGTAATGTATCTGCTTTTGAATATGCTATCTAGGTTGGTCATAACTTTCCTTCCAAGGAGTAAGCGTCTTTTAATTTCATGGCTGCAATCACCATCTGCAGTGATTTTGGAGCCCCCCAAAATAAAATCTGACACTGTTTCCAGTGTTTCCCCATCTATTTCCCATGAAGTGATGGGAGCAGATTCCATGATCTTAGTTTTCTGAATGTTGAGCTTTAAGCCAACTTTTTCACTCTCCTCTTTCACTTTCATCAAGAGGCTTTTGAGTTCTTCACTTTCTGCCATAAGGGTGGTGTCATCTGCATATCTGAGGTTATTGATATTTCTCCCGACAATCTTGATTCTAGCTTGTGCTTCTTCCAGTCCAGTGTTTCTCATGATGTACTCTGCATGTAAGT
This sequence comes from Capra hircus, assembly GCF_001704415.2. Lineage (NCBI taxonomy): Eukaryota > Metazoa > Chordata > Mammalia > Artiodactyla > Bovidae > Capra > Capra hircus. The sequence goes on from NC_030813.1 coordinate 107,749,645, forward strand.
TAAATAAGCAGGGTGACAATATACAGCCTTGACGTACTCCTTTTCCTATTTGGAACCAGTCTGTTGTTCCATGTCCAATTCTAACTGTTGCTCCCTGACCTGCATATAGGTTTCTCAAGAGGCAGGTCAGGTGGTCTGGTATTCCCATCTCTTTCAGAATTTTTCACAGTTTATTTTGATCCACACAGTCAAAGGCTTTGGCATAGTCAATAAAGCAGAAATAGATGTTTTTCTGAAACTCTTTTGCTTTTTTCATGATCCAGCAGATGTTGGCAATTTGATCTCGGGTTCCTCTGCCTTTTCTAAAACCAGCTTGAACATCTGGAAATTCACGGTTCATGTATTGCTGAAGCCTGGCTTTAAAAATTTTGAGCATTACTTTACTAGCATGTGAGATGAGTGTGATTGTGCAGTAGTTTGAGCATTCTTTCGCCTTGCCTTTCTTTGGGATTGGAATGAAAACTGACCTTTTCCAGTCCTGTGGCCACTGCTGAGTTTTCCAAATTTGCTGGCATATTCAGTGCAGCACTTTCAAAGCATCATCTTTCAGGATTTGAAATAGCTCAGCTGGAATTCCATCACCGCCACTAGCTTTGTCCATAGTGATGCTTTCTAAGGCCCACTTGCTTTCACATTCCAGGATGTCTGGCTCTAGGTGAGTGATCACACCATCGTGATTATCTTTGTCATGAAGATCTTTTCTGTACAGTTCTTATGTGTATTCTTGCCACCTCTTCTAATATCTTCTGCTTCTGTTAGGTCCATACTATTTCTGTCCTTTATCAAGTCCATCTTTGCCTGAAATATTCCCTTGGTATCTCTGATTTTCTGGAAGAGATCTCTAGTCTTTCCCATTCTGTTGTTTTCCTCTATTTCTTTGCATTGATAGCTGATGAAGGCTTTCTTATTTCTCCTTGCTATTCTTTGGAACTCTGCATTCAAATGGGAATATCTTTCCTTTTCTCCTTTGCTTTTCACTTCTCTTCTTTTTATAGCTTTTGTAAGCCCTCCTCAGAGAGCCATTTTGCTTGTTTGCATTTCTTTTCCATAGGGATGATCTTGATCCCTGTCTCCTGTACAATATCACGAACCTCTGTCCATAGTTCATCAGGTACTCTCTCTATCAGATCTAGTCCCTTAAATCTATTTCTCACTTCTACTGTATAATCATAAGGGATTTAATTTTGGTCATACCTGAATGGTCTAGTGGTTTTCCCTACATTCTTCAATTTAAGTCTGAATTTGGCAATAAGGAGTTCATGATCTGAGCCACAGTCAGCTCCCGGTCTTGTTTTTGTTGACTGTATAGAGCTTCTCCATCTTTGGCTGCAAAGAATATAATCAATGTGATTTCGGTGTTGACCATCTGGTGATGTCCATGTGTAGAGTCTTCTCTTGTGTTGTTGGGAGAGGGTGTTTGCTATGACCAGTGTGTTCTTTTGGCAAAACTCCTATTAGCCTTTGCCCTGCTTCATTCTGTATTCCAAGGCCAAATTTGCCTGTTACTCCAGGTGTTTCTTGACTTCCTACTTTTGCATTCTAGTCCCCTACAATGAAAAAAGTCATGACTACACAATCTAAGTCCATGATGGCAATAGCTATACATGTCATGAATGCATTCCATGAATGCACCTACTCCCTCCCATTGCTCTATTCTAAATTAATTTAATGTGGATGAATCTGACATGTTAAATATATACTCATGCCTCATGCCTGGATGTAGGGAGGCTAGAAAAGGGCCTTCCAGAGGGTAGAAAATTGCAAGATAAAAGGGTATTATCTTGGAGAGGCTGTATTCACTATATAGGGAATTCTCTTGACAAAAGAAGAATCCTCAAAGAAATGGAATATCTGTAAGACATGGTGATTACTCACTACCCTGTCCAATGAGAGGGCCTCATCTCTCCAGACCGAATGTTAGATGAAGGTGGAAACCTAAGATAAATGCGACTTGAGTAAGTAGTATCTGTGTTGAAAGTTAATGGCTCACTCTTCTCAAATCAGGAATTATAAGCACCAGATACAACTGGACCTGCTGACTGTGTCATGCTGACATGCGACAGAAAGATCAAAGGACGGAGCTCATAGAGAGGAAAGGAGAGATAAGAGATGTAGTAGAAGGCAAGAAGGTGACTGTGTCACAAACACCTGGATCCACTTATGCCTGAAACCTCACAATCCGTGCACTTTACAGTTTCCTGAACTGACCTCTTCATGTGCTTACTTAAATGAGCTGCTTGTAAAAAGCCTAATGCAACTTCCATTCTCTAAATTGGAGCAATCACAGGCACGCTTACTGAGTAAAATCCTAGGATAAGGGGGCACCTAGGTAAGAAATGCACATTCTTTTCAGGAACTGAAAGTATTTGGTGAATACTTCAAAGAGAAGATCATCAGGATACTTAGGATTCTCACTTGTGTCCTTTCTAACAGACATTACAGCATCTTCTCCTGGCCAATAATTCAGGTGTTTTAAAGTAAGAGGGTCAGCACCCTTTGACTGGGACATATTTTCTAGTGAATGCGGTTGTTAAACATACATATACCACCACCCCCAGCATATTATGGCTTTCTCCCTCTGTGTAGCTAAAACACACATTGGACCCAACAAAGATGAGGTCTCATGTAGGCTCAACTGTATTATTTGTCTGTCAGCTGTCTTGATCCCTCTTCACCTTTGATTTATTCTATACTCTGATCATTTCAAATCCTTCATTCCACTGTTTCATTATCAATTAAACTAATGCTACTGCTGTGCCCATGAAGGGACAGATGAAGACAGGCCAGGGTGAGCTGGTACCCTGATACCCAATACCAAGGGCAAGGGGTTCATGATAAACTGACTCAGGGTTCTTGCCTAAACTGGATTTTACAAGGAAGGGCACAGGAACATAAGAGAAGTTTTCAGAGCCTGAATAAAATCTAGTCCATCAGATAATCTTTGCCAATGTCTTCCTCAGAAACCAGCGGAATAGTAGCATCCATGTTGACCAAACAGGGTTTGGGGAATTCTCAGTCTTTTCATAAGAGCATGTTCATAACCTCAAAAGTTCAGTAATAACTCATAACTATGCTCTAAACACTGTAAGATAGTATTACCTAATTTAATTCTCAAAAAAACCCTGTTAGGTAGATTGTTGCTATTTCAAATCAACAACAGAGAAAGGAATGAAATCAGAAATCTTCTGACTGACTTACAGATTATATACAGAAAATATGTAAGTTAGAGTCTACACCTTAGTGCTAAAGAAACTTTAAGTGGAAACACCTGTGGTTTGAAATCAGCTTTGTCTAAAGCAAAGTCTGCATTTGCTGCCTTACACCTGGTGCCTCGGCTGTGACTCAGATGCAGAGTAAGTCAATTTTAGCCAAAGAAGCAAAAATTAAAAGGTCTATGTTTAGTCTGGAAGCAGATAAATATATACAAAGATCAAAATGGGGAAAATAAATATGAGGCTGTTGACTGTAATAAAGATTATACTGGGTCTGTGTCTCTCTAGGAGTTGGGAACAAGCTCATTCAGCTCTTTGAATGCTTTCACATTCCCCCAATCCAGGAGAAAAGTATGAGAAAACGATCACCTTCCTATTTCTGTGTCTCATTCCCTGGTTGGTGAGGGAGGTAGAAAGATTCATCAGGCTGATGAGATGGTGAGTTTGAAAAAAGAACAGAGAATATACAGCAATATCCCTTCTAGACCTCCTGTAATGCTCAGCCTTCTCCGGGGGAAGAGAACCGATACAATGTGGTTACATAAAGAACAGATTTTTTTGAGGAATTGGCTCATGTGCTTGCAGAGGCTTGGTGATGCCAAAATCTGATGGTGGAGGCTAATGGGCTGGAGACTCAGGAAAGAGTCGTAGTTCAAGTGCAAAAGCGGTCTGCTGGCTAACCGGAAAGAGCCCATGCTTCAGATGAAGTCTGAAGGCAGTCTTTTGGCAGAGTAATTCTCTCTTGCTTAAAGGAGGTCAACCTTTCTGTTTTACTAGTCTTCAACTGATTGGATGAGGTCCATCTGTTTTATTGGAGTAGGAAATGGCAACCCACTCCAGAATTCTTGGCTGGAAAATTGCATGGACGAAGAAGCCCAGTAATCTGCAGTCCCTGGATTTGCAAAGAATCGGACGCGACTGAGCATACAAACACACACACACACACATCCATGTTATGAAAATCAATCTGTTTTATTCAAAATCCAGTGATTTTGTTGTGTTTCATCCCAAAACACCCTTACAGAAACATCAGAATAATGTTTGACCAAATACCTGGGCATAAGGACTCAGCTTAGGATACAGGTAGAATTAGAGCCGTGATCACAGACTCTTTTCTAAGGCAGGCTCTCAAGCATGTAGGGTTCTGATTTTTCCAGCACTCCCAGGGACTGTGGGGTGAGTTGAAGAAACATAGAGAGGGCATATTCAAAGTCTGTTGGCAGTAGACTGGATTCCCATCACCTTACTAGCAAAAAGATAGCTCTTTTTCTTATTCCTCACAAATGGGTCCTACTTTGAGTAGAAGAACATAATAGGATCCTATTAGAAATGGGTGCAAGGTCTTAGAAATTACTGGCAAAATTATGTACATAAAATTCAGATATATTGAGGTTTTTGGCTCAGCCAGGATGAGATGCTTTCAAAACTAAGATTTACTAAGCTCAGATCACTGAAGTATTTATGAATATGGATCACAGCTATCCCTAGTTTCTGTAAGTTACAGACCTGAAGCTATTTTTAAAAATATGAGGGCCTAGGTGATGCCCCCTGGACTCTAAATAAGCACATCCCAGGAGCTTTATGATATAAGGGGCCATGGTGTTGAACACTAACCTGACTTACACAAGCAAGATTTGAGTTGGGAAGCAGGTAACAGGGGAAAGATTTGGGCCCAATTAAGATTCCTCAGTGAGTTTTCGGTTTTAGGAGATGAGATGAGTTTTGCTTCTAGCCTGAATTTTTTGCGACAGCCTCAGGCAGTGACTTAGCATTATCATTTCAGTTAAGTTCAACATCAACTCAAGAGCCTTTGCATTCATGGACAGCCAGGATCAGTTTAGTAGCTCAGTCGTGTCTGCCTCTTTGTGACCCCATGAATCACAGCACACCAGGCCTCCCTGTCCGCCTCCAACTCCCAGAGTTTACTCAAACTCATGTCCATCAAGTTGGTGATGCTATCCAATCATCTCATCCTCTGTTGTCCCCTTCTCTTCCTGCCCACAATCCCTCTCAGCATCAGAGGCTTTTCCAATGAGTCAACTCTTTGCGTAGGGTGGGCAAAGTATTGGAGTTTCAGCTGAAGCATCATTCCTTCCAATGAAAACCCAGGACTGATCTCCTTCAGAATGGACTGGTTGGATCTCCTTGCAGCCCAAGGGACTCTCAAGAGTCTTCTCCAACACCACAGTTCAAAACCATCAATTCTTCATACATGACTACTAGAAAAACCATAGCCTTGACTAGATGGACCTTTGCTGGCAAAGTAATGTCTCTGCTTTTTAATATGCTATCTAAGTTGGTCATAACTTTGCTTCCAAGGAGTAAGTGTCTTTTAATGTCATGGCTGCAATCACCATCTGCAGTGATTTTGGAACCCCCAAAAATAAAGTCTGACACCGTTTCCACTGTTTCCCCATCTATTTCCCATGAAGTGATGGGACCAGATGCCATGATCTTCATTTTCTGAATGTTGAGTTTTAAGCCAACTTTTTCACTCTCCTCTTTCACTTTCATCAAGAGGCTTTTAGTTCCTCTTCACTCTCTGCCATAAGGGTGGTGTCATCTGCATATCTGAGGTTATTGATATTTCTCCAGGAAGTGTTGATTCCTTCTTGTGTTTCTTCCAGCCCAGCGTTTCTCATGATGTACTCCACATAGAAGTTAAATAAGTAGGGTTGACGTACTCCATTGACAGCCTTGACGTACTCATTTTCCTATTTGGAACCAGTCTGTTGTTCCATGTCCAGTTCTAACTGGTGCTTCCTGACCTGCATGTAGGTTTCTCAAGAGGCAGGTCAGGTGGTCTGGTATTCCCATCTCTTTCAGAATTTTTCACAGTTTATTGTGATCCACACAGTCAAAGGCTTTGACATAGTCAATAAGTCAGAAATAGATATTTTTCTGGAACTATCTTGCTTTTTCCATGATCCAGCAGATGTTGGCAATTTGATCTCTGGTTCCTCTGCCTTTTCTAAAACCTGCTTGATCATCTGGAAGTTCACGATTCACGTACTGCTGAAGTCTAGCTTGGAGAATTTTGAGCATTACTTTACTAGCCTGTGAATAATGGCTTTCGATTATACAGATGCAGCCTCATGAACAAAAGGGTAGTAGATTTTACCAATGAATAAATACAATGAATAAACATTTATAGGTAAAAGTACAGAGGAACTCCATGAAACACATGACAACTCACAAATTAAATAAAAAACAAAACAAAAGTTCTGTTCCAGTAACCTACTCCATCTCTAGGAAATGATTTTTCTAGTAATGAGTTGGTTTAAGCCTTAGGTTTCTGTCTTGCTATCACAATGGGAGCAGTGGAGAATGGCAGCCACTGTAGAGATGGCAGTGTGTTTGGGCAGAAATAGGGGCAGGTTCATGGGGTACAGTTAGATCGCAGGGTCCAAACTGGGCAAATAACAAAGAGGAAAGGGGATTCTCCTGGGTTAAATGACCTTGAAGGGAGTTGAGGAAAATGTCGGGCACCTTTGTTGATACTAAATCAGAGGGGATGATGTTTCCACCTCTAATCATACATAATAACAAGAATTTATTCCAGAGAGCAAAGGGCAGAGACCCCCCCAGAGGGAAACCAGATATAGGAAGCATCTAAGGCCTTTAAGAGTGGTGTCACAGTGAAAGGGAAAACTTCCATAATAGATCAGAATAGCTGGGTGAAGTGGTGACAATTTGTACCAATTTAAGAAGGGATCAGGAAGGACACTGGCCACTCAGAGCCTTTTAGAGTGTATTATAAGCAGCACAGCAGTTGCAGTTAGGGATGCAGTTACTCCACTGCTTTGAGTGAGCAGGAAAGAAGGAACAGGGACCACGCACCCCTCTAAGAGAACTGAATAGAACAATAATAAATCAAGAACAGCGATTTTATCCATGTTGATCTGAAAGGAGAATGCCACCAGGTTGAGATTATCCTATCTAGGAAGGTGGGAGAGGATGAGATTGTTCTGGATGATGTTGTATGTCAGCCCACAGTCATTGGCTTTGGACCTCTCATTAAGATGGGATTCCCTGGTGGCTCAGATGGTACAGAATCTGCCTGCAGTGTGGGAGACCTGGGTTCGATCCCTGGGTTGGGAAGATCAGCTGGAGGAGGACATGGCAACCCACTCCAGTAATCTTGCCTGGAGAATCCCCATGGACAGAAGAGTCTGGTGGGGGCTAGAGTCCATGGGGTCACAAAGAGCAACTAAGTGCATTTCATTAAGATGACAACCTACAAAAGATGCTACAGAGACAACTCTCTGTGACTCAAAAGAAAGAAATCAAAGGAATAATGTTGCTCAGATCCAGTAAAGTGTGTTAGCATAATAGAGAAGAAAAGGAAACCGACAGAAAAAAGGAACAAAACAAATGGTTAAACTGGTCTAAGCTATCAAACCTTCCTTAAAAGAACGTGGGGGAAATGAAAATTAGACAGAAATAAGACATGAGGATCTTATCTTATTCAGCTGCAAAAGGTGTAGCAGAATTGTTACTTGAAGCCTGAAATGCTCAAAAGCTGAAAGAAGACAGGTTCTTGAGTTCACAGTAAAGGTCATGGTCCTTTCCATGGTAGGTTGAAAATGACTGAAATTAATAGGCTCATTTAGGTGCCTATGGGCGCAGGCTTCATAATGAGCCCCTTCAGCTTTTGTTTGGTATCCTGCAGGGAGTGATCCTCCAACATAGATGCAAGGATGAAATTGCTCCCTAGCAGACAGCTTCTTATGCTCCTGGGAGATTCCATGGCAAGGACCAGACCGGGAGGCACTAGAGGATGAAGCAAGTATCTGCTTTTGAAATGGAGGTTACACCTTACGAGACTCACACTCAGTGCAGAGTCAAGGCACCAGAATTCCAGGACTTGGAGGGAAATAACCTTTGGAAGCTTGAAATGTGAAAGGACAGTAAGATAATGAGGAGGCTGGAGCTGCCAATCACCTTTTCCAAGGAAACTTGAAATATTCTTGGTGTCCCTCTGTCAGAGTAGGGCATGGGCTGTAATTAACACTCCCCTCAATGGGGGGTTTTCCTTAAGAGAGTTGATGTTCACAGGTTTTAGTTTCCAGATGCTTATCAGATACTGACTAACTGGTATCTTGGTGAGACAGACAGCATTCATTTTTCCATCTTTGCATGTTGACAGTGGGCTCCTTGAATTGTTACGTGTATTGTGGCTCTGCCTTGCACCAAGGATTGACAGTTGAGCCTTAACAGTACCTGGAATAGCTGCTCTTAGCATCTAAGGATTCTTCTTTTAGAGTAGATACAGATATGGTTTAGTTCGTGTCATGTTTTCTTTATAGTCCAGGACGGACTCTTGATTTGATTTATATACCTTTCTTCTTTATTTCCATTGCCCACTGGTATGTCTCTCCCCACTCAGGCATCCATGAAAATGCATTTGCTGTCTATCTCCACTTATGTGTTGTCTTTCTTTTATATAAGGAGGTGTGAGGCCTGCCCTGCTTATTTATTTATAATGTCACCCCACCTCCAAAATATTTTCTGAATTCCCCACCTTCATATCTTTTTTCTTCTTGGCACAAGTCAAAATCAACCTCACATATATTTTGCTTATGTATCTTTTAAATATTCCTGCCTTTCCAAATTAAATGTAAGTTCCACGAGTGAAGGAATTTCTATTTTTTCATTACTGTGCCCCTAACTTCTGGCATAGTAACTATCACAGAGTAGGCTCTCAATAAATATCTGTGAAATGCATGATGAATAAATGAACACAAAACAAATATTAGGGATGGACATGATTCTGTCTTTGCTTGTGTTTAGTCTGCACATAAAGTGTAGGACTGGAGAGAAGGAAGGCTATATTGTCCTATGAACATCTGAACTCTTAAAAGTGAGCTACTTTCACTGATGTTAAATTATTTCACCCATTCTGAGATTCTAAATATGACTCGACCAGAATGAAGAGTAGATTAAGCATGATAAAAAGAAAGCGAGAGGTGCTTACGTGCAAATGGAGGTGTTTTGTGTTGAGAATATTGTATATAGCGAGTACATTTAAACCATCCTGTGAGGTTACCATTGAACCCCTGAAGTTAACTTTGTACAGAGTGACTGTGCCTCAAAGAATAAGGGATGAATTTGGAATAGTTTTAGGAGTCATTAAAATTATTGCTCTGCACTATTTAGCTTTGGTGAGGGAGGGAGAAGATAAATTGTCCACCAATGTTTCTAGAAGGAAAAAAAACAAAAGAACGAAGCCTGGAAGAGTGAGAAAAGACTCATAAACAGAGATGAAAGACTGCCCCAAAATGATTATTCTAGTTTCCTGATGGGGAGAGCCACATACCTGGTCAGCCATGGAAACATTTGATAAGACCAACAGTTAAAGGAGCAAAAGCTGGGAAATAGAGGAGGAGCACTTATTTCTCCTTTCTTTGTTTCCATATAGATGATTTCCATAATGTTCTCACTGTCTCGCAGATGCAGGAGGCTTTCTCTTCTCTCAAAGCCTTCCCTTGTTACTTTCTTTGTAAGTGATTTATCTTGTTGGTATGGTAGGAGAGAGATTATTTGTAGCTTCATCCCTTTCTGATTCTCTCTATTTTTTTTTTTAATTAGAGTATAGTTGCTCTACAATGTTGTTTTCATTTCTGCTGTATAGCAAAGTGAATCAGCTGTACATATACATATGCCCTCTTTTTTTTGGATTTCCTTCCTGTTTAGGTCACCACAGAGCACTGAGGCCCCCATGTTATATAGGCATCCATTAGTTATCTATTTCACAGTGGCTGATCCTTAAATGACACGTGCCTCTCTACTTATCCATGGAACTAACATGCCTGAAAATCTGTAACTTTTAAGCAAGATTCTATTTAGGAGAAGGGAACCTATTAGAGGTTATAGTTGTGGCAACAGGTCAAGCAGCATTTTCTAGTTCTACTTATTGGTCACAAAGCTGGGAGCTTTACCACCATTGTTTCTTCTAGTGCTCAGTGTTTCCAAACTCCCGAAATAATGGATAATATTTACCAGAACTTCCCTGGTAATACAGTGATTGAGATTTTCAGTGCAGGGGGCACAGTGGTTCGATCCCTGGTTGGGAACCTAAGATCCCACATGCTGGGGCAGCACGGTCAACTGTAGCATATATCAAAATAGATTTGGACCTTACATAGAGAAGTTATTTTTCTTTCAGTACTTTGTGTGTGCTCGGTTACATCAGTCATGTCTGACTCTTTACTCTTTGTCCCCATGGACTACAGCCCACCAGGCTCCCCTGTCCATGGCGGTTTTTAGGCAAGAAGAAACTTGGAGTGGGCTGCCATTTCCTACTCCGGGGATCTTCTTGACCCAGGCATCAAACCTACATCTCTGGCATCTCCTGCATGTGTAGTCATATTCTTTATAACTGTGCAACCTGGAAAGCTCTTTCACTACTTTGGATGATGCTTAAAAAGGGGAGAACTGCTTCACAAGGCCCTGGCATTCCATATCCCTAGAGGCTAAGCCACCATCCTTAAAGACATTGTTGAGTGTTACTTTTCCCTAACATTGGACTTGTTATAAGACTGATAACAGTTCTCACATTGGCGTAGAACCCCCCCCATATAGAGTTCACAGAGGATTTAAAGACATACCCTTTCCCTTACTATGAAGTCATGTATATTTATTTTTGTATTTATGTATTTAATTCATTTGAGATAATGTATTATTCTAATTTAGATGTTTAAGTGACTCATCTTCCAAGTAGACCCTTGAGAGTTTCCTTGACTTTATGAAGCAATAAAAACAAAAACATTTCCAAAACTGTAAATTAATAATAGACATCAGTGATTATCATCAACAGCAGTAACAGTACAAGGTTAAATAGGCTATCATTACTCAAATGTTGTAGTACCCTCATAGGGCCTTCAGCATGCTTTGAAATATTCCTTACAATGAGAAATTGTTAACTTTGGTGAACTGATTCTGTTTTCATTTTAATTTCAGAAATTCACCAAAAGCAATCTCTGGCCAAATGCTATAAATCAAATGAGAGAATCAAAGAGGTAATATGACTTCTAGAACATCAAGAAGTGTAATTTTTTATTTGCTTGGTTTTGTTATTTTTAGGGACCAGTACTCATTCTTATCTGCTTTGTGAGGGGCATTGTAAAATAAATCTGAACCCTGAAAACAATTTTGTACTGCATTATAGTGATAAAGTACAAGACTTCCTTTGAATTATGGCTTCATCATTTATTATTTCTGGACTCTTGAAAATGGCTTAAGCTACCTGTAAGCCTTGGATTCCTTACTGGTAAAAATCAGTCTAATAATATCTAATGTCTAGGGTCTGCAGTAAAAAAGATATGACATCAAGTATAGAAAGTACTTGGAACAGAGTAGGTGCTCAATAAATACTACACATTATGCAGCATAATTAGGAACTCTTCCTCCTGGGGGCTCTCATAAGAGAGCACATCTTATTTTGATAAATAGATTATAGTTTCTTGATTACTGCGTCAAAAAAATCGTTAAAACAGTCACACATTCTAGATACTGTCAGGTAACTGTCAGGTTACTGTCAGATAACTGTGGCCTTAAAACAAAGCAGAGGACTCACTTGGGGATAAGTATCTAAATTTTCAAGAGGTTGAACTCTAGCATATTAATATAGGATCAGCTTTCCCTGAAGCTATACTTTACGTGTATTGGTTCTCTCTTGCAGCCCTTTCCTTGGCGAGCCTGCCCTCACTTTCCCTTCCAGGTTGAATTTAATACTGGCCACACTCTAACGTGCAGCTAATAGCCCCTGGCAATTTGCCAAGGCCCTTCTCACTGAGGAATGGTGGTTATCCCTTAGCTTGGGCTTCACCTCTATTTCTCCAGGAGTGATGGCCCAGAGATGGGACTTCCTTTGTAGTCCAAATTTCTACACAAGGTACTAGGAGATGTCAAGAAGAATATAGCACTTTGGGCCTAGACTTTATTGTCCTCATGTCTTTAACAGTACTCAATGTCTAACCGTGTTTCACTGTTTGGAGCTGGTGCCAACATTTGAGAAAATTTTAAGAAGAAAATGCAGAAACACTGGGATGGAATGCAAGAATGGTTAGAAAAATGTTGACTATTTTGAATTAGAAGGCCCCCAGTGAGACATTCTTTGTCCAAGAACCCAGGGCTAAAATGGACTATTTCAATCAGTGGAAAAGTCACAATAAACATCACAATGTGAAGAAAACTCCAAGGGATCTTCCCGAACTATGTCCCATGTCCCAACCCATCAAACCCATGTCCCTTATGTCTCTTGCATTGGTAGGTGGGTTCTTTACTGCTAACACCATCTGGGAAACCCTACTACATTTTTACACAATAATAAAACAACAACAAGAAAAATCACTTAAATATTATAGCTCTCTTTAAAACTTCTTTCCAAGAGGACATGCATATTTTGCCACATCCTGGTACACATTTGTTAATGTGGAGGAGAGTCATTGATAATGCAAATGGTAAGCTCCTTACTGACGTTTTGTGAAACCAATATATTTATGTGATTATTAATTACAAAAGAAACATTTCACTGCTAATAACTGTAATAGTGCTCCATATTCCATCCTGGGTATTCTAGCAATATCCTAGAAATAGCTTATTAGCAAACTATAAAATAATTTCAAATTTTTCAGTTTTCTATTCTAGGCTTCAAGTTATTTCGAGACAATTACCCTTAGAGAAAGTGAAGTTAACAACATTGTTTGGTTTGTCTGTCTGTAAGTTGGATAGATGAATGAATGAATGGATGGGCAGATGAAAGGCAGAAAAGTATGGTGTGAGTATCAGAAGAATAACTTTATTTTTAGACAAATCAGGTTTAGTATCCTGACTGATCAGTTTCTTAGCTTCTCTGGATTTCAGTGTTCTCTGTAAAATGTGCATAATAAATTGACTTACCTTTAGCAATATCAGACTTTCCTGGTGGCTCAGACAGTAAAGAATCCACCTGCAATGCAAAAGAGCTGGATTCTATCCCTCGGTTGTAAAGATCCCCTGGAGGGGAAAATGGCATTTCCAGTGTTCTTGCCTGGAGAATTCCATGGACAGAGAGCCTGACAGGCTGCTGTATGTAGTCCATGGAGGCACAAAGAGTCAGACATGACTGAGAAACTAACACTTTCACTAGCAGCATTGTGAATATAAAACAAGATAATGCATATGAAACATTTATTATAGCCTGTCACACGTAATTGTTCAAAGGAGGTGATGGATCTATCTATCTGTCTCTCACGTTGGTTTATTTCTCTTCTTCAGTTCTTATCTCATTGCAGCAAAAATTTGGAATGACAAACTGAAAGATTTAAGACACTAGTCAAGCTACAACTCAGTTCAGCTCAAGTAGACAGATCTTTTATTAGACAAACACTCCCAAGACATGGGAGCAAGCTAACCCCAAAGGAACCATCCTAACATTCTCTCTTGGCTTTCCCCTTTTTATACTTCCTGTCTCCTCCTTTTGGTTATGCCCTATACAAGTAGGGTTTGTTCCCACCACCAATCAAGAAAGGAGATGCAAAGAGGCATACATTCAAGGATGACTGACAATTGCAAGTTATGTAACAACAGGCTTTGTTGTGCATGTATTCCCATAATTTAGTCTGTTATAAGCAGATGCATGAATGTATAGAATATTTATGCACTCTTACTGGGATCCTGGTTGCCTAAGGTTACTTGAGGAAGCCCCCATGGTGAGTTTGTATCCACTGTGTGCCTAGAGTGCACCCGCTGGAGTTGGAAAAGTCTCTGTGGTTATTTCTGTAGCATATCTGTGAGCTCTCCTGGGTGTATCTGGGATGGGGTTTAGAGATTAGCTTGCATCCTTTTGGGCTAGGCCACCCTCCTTGCTCATGCCTAACTTCCTAGGTAACATATCTATATGTGATCATTATCCTCTTCCAGAATTAGCAGTAATATAGTAAATAAATAAATAAATAAATAAATAGTGGATCCGAGCTGTAGTACTAATTTGCTACATGACCACAATGAAGTCAATTATTCTGGACAGAAGTATTTTTGCCTTTGTATATTCAGGCTGCTATAACAAAAATGCCATTATCCAAGTGTCATAAACAATAAACATGTATTTCTTACTGTTCTAGACACTAGGAAGTCCAACATCAAGGCACCTGTAAATTCATTGTCTGGTGAGGACCCACTTCATGGTTCATCTATGGCTGTTTCTTGCTGTATCCTCCCATTGTAGAAAGACTGAGGGAGCTCTGTGGGGTCTCATTTAGAGGTCACTAGTCGGAGAAGGCAATGGCAACCCACTCCAGTACTCTTGCCTGGAAAATCCCATGGACAGAGGAGCCTGGTGGGCTGCAGTCCATGGGGTCGCAAAGAGTTGGACACGACTGAGCGACTTTCACTTTTCACTTTCATGAATTGGAGAAGGAAATGGCAACCCACTCCAGCATTCTTGCCTGGAGAGTCCCAGGGACGGGGGAGCCTGGTGGGCTGCCGTCTCTGGGGTCACACAGAGTTGGACATGACTGAAGCAACTTAGCAGCAGCAGCAGCAGCAGCAATCCCACTTATGATGGATCCACCCTCATGAGCTAGTCATCTCCTGAAGGCCGCATCTTCACAATCCATCACATAGGAAGTTAGGTTTCAACTTGAGCCTTTTGTAAGGGATACAAACATGCGTTCCATTTTGTCGTTCAGTTGCTCAGTCGTGCCCTACTCTTTGTGACCCCAGGGACTGCAGCACACCAGGCTTCCCTGTCCTTCACCACCTCCTGGAGTTTGCTCAAACTCTTGTCCATTGATTCAGTCATGCCATCCTACCATCTGGAAGGACCAAAATGGAAATGTCATTCCATCTTTGTCCTTGTTTATAGTAACAGGACCAATGAAAATGGCTTATACTTTCCACATTCTTCTGAAGTCATTCTATGTCATAACTGGTAACTAAATGCAGATGAGAGATACTAACAACTCTGATTTTCTCTTTGAGATTTAGGCTTTTCTAAATATAATTCTTTCTTTAATAGAGCTATTCAAATGACCCTCTAGAAACTCAAATTTAACATGTTTAAAATACTCTCTCTAAGTCATACTCCATCTCCATTTTTTTTTCTTTATTCCTTACTTTGGTTAATAGGATCCACATTTACCAATGAAACTAAGTTAAAATACCTCCAGATAGCATGTATCTCTCCCTTTCCTTCGTACCCCATGCCCTATCAGTCATGAAATTATGCTGATACTCTTTTAGAATGTCTGCATTTATACTATCAGTGCTCAAGGCTCTAGTTTAGAATTTAGCTCTTTGTGGATAACATAAACTGTGTAATATCTCTTTTTCCTAAGACTAGCTTTGGTGCTCAATGAACTGTCACCACCATCATCAGACTTGGCAAAAGAAGTCATACACTCTGGCCATGTCGTCTGATAATGAGACTCTACTTCTAGGAAGGTTGAACTTTTGTCTGCTTACTCTCCAGTCATCTCTAATGCCAGGCTCAGTGCTAGAAATATATACCATAGCTTGATTTAGAAATGAGGAAAACTGGTGTGTGAAGCAGACGCACCATTATCTGGGGAATCCAATAAGTATGAAAAATTTCAAGCCAGCAGAGGCAACCCTCGACCTGAAGAAATCTCATGACCTGAAGATCTTTGCTTTAGAATCTTTCCTGTGACACTCGAGACATGCCTCTTTAGTGAAGAAGAGGTCATAAAACTCATTTACTCCTCCAGATACACCAAACCATGGGTTTCTTAGGGTAAAAGACTGCCTGCTTCCCCTTTGTTTCCTGCAGGAAGCCAAGTCTTGGGCACAGGGTACGCACTCGGCACATGTGTTGAAATGAACAGAAATTGTTTGTTACTTTTTAAACAGAAAAGCACTCTGTAACTATAATTTATCTGAAAAGCCGTGATTAAATTTCTTTAGGCATTCAGCACTTTAAACTGGTAATTTATTTGTCATGCAAATCAGTGAATTTATATGGTTTCAACAATACACTTTAAAAAGTCAAATCACCAAGGTAACTTGAAGGAATATGATTATCTGCAGAGGCTTGGTATAAGATTTCTCCTAGCACCTTCAGAAAAGTGAGAGACTAGAATCTGTCATATCAGATGAGGAGATAATACACATAAAAACACACACAGGCACACATACACAAACACACACACACACAGAATACATCTTTGTCTATTTAGACAAGATAAAGGCAAATAAAATGTAAAAAAATATATTTTTGGAGTTGTCATTCTCCTTTGGGGTAAAGAATTTATTTATCATATAACAAGCTATTTCATTGTACATTTACAATATATGCATCTGGCAATAAACAAAGTTAAGCAGAAGAGAATGATTTTTTAAATCTCTTCATTTGAATTAATTATTTTTATGAGGAGCTAAACAAGACAAGCTGCCCCAATGACTCAGATGTAAAGAATCTACCTGGCAATGCAAGAGACATGAGTTCAATCCCTGGGTTCGGAAGATCCCCAGGAAAAGGAAATGGCAGCCCACTCCAGTATCCTTGCCTGGAAAATCCCATGAACAGAAGAGCCTGGTGGGCTACAGTCTATGGAGTTACAAAAAGAGTCAGATACGACTTAGCAACTAAGCAACAGCAAAAAAAAAAAAAAAAAAGAGAGACAAAGTAACTCACACAAAGCAACATCTCTGAAGAATCTGAAACCTGAAATTCTGCAACACTCTGAGGGTACTGGGGTCTGGATTCTCCCAGGCCACTGTGCTACCCAGGAGCTAGGGCAGTATCTAGAGTCTCAGGTTAAAACTGGAGCAAGAAGGGAGAGCAGATATACAATTTGAGAACTCTTCCCTGAAACTAAATAAATGAACCAGATAAGCAAGAACCTCCTTCATGACTGATATTATAAAATTGAGCCCCTTATTTTTAGTCTGGAAATTCATTCATGGAGACATCAAACAAAAAGTCTAAATCTTTCAACACAGCTTTTCATTTATAGCAAGGACACTGAGTTAGATGAGAAACTCCCAACAGGGTTAGATATTTCTGTGAGTTCTAGTAACTATAGGAGTGATGCAGAACATAGAATATATGTTCCTATAAAAAGAATAGGATGAACAAAAACCTAGAAATAGACTCATGACTTCTTGACATTTTCTTGACAACAGTGATGAAAAATTAAAACAGACTCTACTGAGCTAAGTCCGACTCCCTGCTGAACCTGACCACTGTGCGATCTCCCTGTCATCTCCTGCCAGGTCATGGAAGGTATAAGTTAAGGAAAGATCCACCCTGAAAATTCCCTTAGATCTAAAACAACATTCATTGTACATCCAGAGAAACATAAAAGAAATCCTCCCCCAACACATTTGGTTTATTTCCATAATAGTTCAAAATACACCTGACTTCACTGAAGTATAAATGGAAAATAAAACACAAACTAGAACACACTAAAAGCAATATGAAAAGTGAAATGAGATGAACAAGAAACTGATTCATTAATTGATTTGTTCAACAATCAGCAAATATTTATTAAATATCTATATGCACAGGGTACTTTTCTAGATCATAAGGATACAGTGATGGCAAGAATAAAGAAATCTCTCTCTCCTAATGGGATGCATGGTCTACTCGAGAGAGACCAACAAATAAATCAAATATATGACTTGCCAGTAGATGATGAGTGACGGGAAGGGAAACAAATGAGAGGAAAGGAAAGCGGAGTGTTGGCAAAGCGATTTGCCCTATACGCAAATGAGCCATCTGACACTTGGCTTAAGGGAAGTGGGTTGTTTTTGGAGAATGACTTGATCTGGGTAAAGAACACGAGGAGATAAGCCAAGGGACGAGGCTTGTTCGGAGGATGTAGACTCCAAGGACCACACCTTTCCTCACAGTTATGATAGACAAGTGGGGAAATAAGCTCTTTCTTGTTTTGTTTTGTTTTCCCTAGAACATGTGGGGGCTTCCCAGGTGATGCTAGTGGTGAAGAACCTGCCTGCCAATGCAGGAGACATGTGACGTGGGTTTGATCCCTGGGCTGGGAGGATCCCCTGGAGAAGGAAATGACAACCCACTCCAGTATTCTTGCCTGGAAAAATCCCATGGAAAGAGGAGCCTGGAGGGCTATAGTCCGTGGTTTGCAAAGAGTCGGACACGACTGAGCGGCTAACACACACATGGAGCATGTGGAGGGCTAAACTACTCTCTTGATCCATGGACAAGACAAATATTATTCCTCTTTTAATGGAGTCCTTGAGAGTGGAGGAGGGGAAGTCAGAACAGAGGAACCAAAAATATCTGTTCTGTTTTGTATCTGCAGCTGGTAGAGGCAGAGAGACCAATAGAGGAAGAGGTACTTGTTCCTAGTCAGTCGTGTCTGACTCTTTGGGACCCCATAGGCTGCAGCCTGCCAGGCTCCTCTGTCCATGGGGATTCTCCAGGCAAGAATACTGGAGTGGGTTGCCACGCCTTCCTCTAGGGGATCTTCCCAAACCAGCAACTGAACCCAGGTCTCCCACATTGGAGGCAGATTCTTTACCATCTGAGCCACCAGAGAAAACCAGGAATACTAGAGTGGGTAGCTTGTCCCTTCTTCAGGGAATCTTCCTGACCCAGTAATCCAACTGGGGTCTCGTGCATTGCAGGTGGGTTCTTTACCAGCTGAGCTACCAGGGACACCCTAAAGGAAGAGGTTCTGTTTTCAACTTCTGTCTTCAAATAAATTGATTTAAATTTTAGTATAGGAAACAGATATGGCATTGTAAAAAATAAAGCTTTGTACTCTTTAAAAAAAATCAAAGAATAATGGGTCATATGATAGTTTTATTCCTAGCCTTTTAAGGAATCCTCATACTGTTCCCACAGTGACTGTATCAATCTGAATTCTCATCAACAGTTCAAAAACGTTCCCTTTTCTCCATATCCTCTCCAGGATTTATTGTTTGTAGATTTTTTTTTAATGATGGCCATCCCTACTGGTGTGAGCTGTTCCCTCATTATAGTTTTGATTTGAATTTCTCTGATAATCCCACTACTGGGCATATATCCTGAGAAAACCATAATTGAAAAAGACACATGTTCCCCAATGTTTGTTGCAGCATGATTTTCAATAGTTAAAATATGGAAGCAACTTAGATGTCCATCAACAGATGAATGGACAAATAAGCTGTCATACATTTATACAATGGAAAATTGCTCAGCTATAAAAAACATACATTTGAGTCAGTTCTAATGAGATGGATGGGCTTCCCTTTTGGTTCAGCTGGTAATAATCCACCTGCAATGAAGGAGATCTGAGTTAGAGTCTTGGGTTGGGAAGATTCCCTGGAGAAGGGACAGGCCACGCACTCTGATATTGTGGCTTAGAGGATTTCATGGACTCTCTAGTCCATGGGGTTGCAAAGAGTCTGATACACTGAGGGACTTTCACTTTCACTTTCAATGAGGTGGATAAACTTAGAGCCCAGTATACAGAATGGTTAATAAATAGACATCCCTGATAAGAAATCCCAATTTTATATACATATAAAATTAAATTAAGCAGAAAAAGCTATGCCTGTGTGTGTGTGGTCAGTCATATCTGACGCTTTTGCAACTTCATGGATTGTAGCCCACCAGACTGCTCTGTCCATGGAATTTTCCAGGCAAGAATACTGGAGTGGGTTGCCTTTTCTTACTCCAGTGTATCTTCTCCATCCAGGAATCTAACCCATGTTTCTGCATTGGCAGGTGGATTCTTTGCCACTGCCAGGAAGCCCAGAAAACACACACACACACATATATATACCTATATATATATAAACATATAAGTAATTCAATGTTATGTATAATAGAATATTATGAGCATGTTAAATATACCTAATAATATATTACATATTTATACATTATATTTCATATAATACTATATATTATATATAGAAAAACAGCTTATATATAATATATTCATATTATAAATTTATATATGAGGCTTAATGCATTTAAGAAACTTACTAAATATTCCACATTTAGTGTGTAGGCCAGGATTCGAACTTAGGTAGTCTGACTTCAGTATCTGCATTCTTAACAGCCATGCTATAGAGTGAAGAAGGTAAAAAATAACTAAAGGACATGAAAAATTATACTCCTGAAAGAAAAGCACAAATGCCTTTCAAATATTTGTAATTATATTTCTATTTAATAATCATCACAGAGATGAAAATTAGTAAAAACAACAGTGAGATATTGTGATTTGCCTATTGGGTTGGGAATCACAGAATTAATGGGCAAGAGAAAAGAAGACACTTTCACTAAGATTGCTTTTCAGAGTATAAATGTATGCAACTATTTATGGAGCTGATTTGCTAGTATAACAATATGCTTCCTTAGTCCTCAGGAGTGTATGTAAATCCTTCAGTCTCTTCTCTCTTCCTAAACACTTGGCTTTACCAGGATTAAATCATGTGCTGCTACAGCTGCTGACCTTCAACATCCCCTGAAAGGAATTCAGGGTCAAGAGCAGAAACAAGGAACACTGTTCTCAGGGTGAAGCTTCAGGATAGGTCTTCCGATAAATATTTTCACTAGCCAATTTTATGAGCCACATTCTCATATTCTCTCATATCTAGAAAAGCACTAAAATCCTTCATGTTGACAACAGTTCCTCGTGACTAACAAAAGCTTCACAAGACTAGTGGAAACCTTCTGGAAAAATGTGTACTTGATTGCATGCATTCCCCTTTCACCAAAATCATTTATATACTGACCACTAGCCCCTGTCTCTTTGGAGCAGTTTCTTAGAGCTATCTAAGGTACTTTCTTCCAGACTGCAGTCCTCATTTTGCCCCCAATAAAGCTTTGTTCTCAACTCTCATATCGTGATTTCTTTCCTAAGTTGACAGTGAAATAGCTTATGCTTTTATTGTTATGAATGTTATCACAATTATTATTTAACTAAAACAAACTTTTAAAAAGAGCTAACTACAGAGGAAAAAGACAGTTAGCTTGAATCTTAAGAATAATCATCAAAAAGATCTCAAATAGAAAGCAAAGAATACATAGCGTGTGTGCAAATTAGAAATAGTAAGCATATTATATAAAGGTCATAACCTGGTAATACTGTGATGCGGCCTTGCCTTATGTTTACACTACCAACATACTATTTGGTCCTGAATACATTATTTAGTCTTACTTATTCTCTATGGTTTTATTCTATAAAATAACAGAATTAATATATATATCACTATTTTTTATAATTAGTATTATGAAAAATATATACAAAAAAGCAAATTTATATTGTTTTTGTTCAGTTGCTCAGTCATATCTGACTCTTTGTGACCCCATGAATTGCAGCACACAAGGCTTCCCTATCTATCACCAACTCCTGGAGCTTTCTCAAACTCATGTCCATCGAGACAGCGATGCCATCCAACCATCTCGTCCTCCGTTGTCCCCTTCTCCTCCTGCCTTCAATCTTTCTCATCATCAGGGTCTTTTCTAATGAGTTGACCCTGCACATCAGGTGACCAAAATATTGGAGCTTCAGCTTCAGCATCAGTCCTCCAATGAGCATCCTGATTTCCTTTAGGACTGATTAGTTTGATCTCTGTACAGCCCAAGGGACTCTCATGAGTCTTCTCCAATACCATATTCACCATTATGAAACATTAATATACAAATGAAACAAATTTATATGTAATATATACATAAGGCATAGTTATATAAATATGCATATATTATGTAAGTATGTATATTTCACTGCTACACCTAAAACAAATCTTAGCTCAGTAAATATGTATTAGCTTTCTTTAGTTAGGATTTACTTCATCTCCATAGAACAGAATGGAACACAGTATAACAGTGGCTTTTGGAAGATATCTTCTCTCTTCCATAAAAGAAATCTGGGGGATGAGAAACTTGAAGCTGTTATGTTAGCTTTCCTCCTTTTCTTTTTTTTTTTCTCTATTCTCAGTTTTCCACAGTCAAGATTGCCTCACAGTACAAAAAGGACGTTGGAGCACCTGCAACCATGTCTGCATTTCATATAGCTAGAGGTAGGGGGAAAGACAAAAGGGATCTCTTCTCAGGTAAATCAGCTTCCTGTTAACAGAGTTTTAATGCAAATTCCACACAATAAATTTCCATACATCTGATTGGCCAGGAATGAGTCTCCTCTGTAGCTCCTCTTTCCCCTGCCATATGCCTTCCTTCTCAGCTTTTGCCAGTGCAGAAAGTGGCTAAAGGTATGCAGTAGGCCTCCCACGTGGCACCAGTGGTAAAGAACTTGCCTGCCAGTGCAGAAGATATAAGATACATGGGTTCATTCCCTGGGTCAGGAAGAGTCACTGGATGAAAGCATGACACCCACTCCAGTATTCTTGCCTGGGAAATCCCATGGACAGAGGAGCCCGGTGGGCTACAGTCCATGGGGTCACAAAGAGTCGGACACTACTGAATTGACTTAGCAAACGCTCTAGAGAAAAGCATATATCGTGTGTGTTACAAAGGAAGCTATTTCTTATCCTCTTTCTTCCTCCAACTTGTTCCTCTTAAAGTAGCCTAATTGTGTTCTTATTTCACACCAAAACCGAGGGTTATGTGTGTGTGTGCATGCACACACAAATTCTCCAGCTGTCACTGACACTAGTACTTCCTGAGAATGCTTCCCATCAAATGAATCCAACCTGTTTACCCTGAAGGTAGCCACCACATCTTGCCTGGGACTTCACCTGTGAAATACCACCCCCCCAAATTCTGACTTCCCCAAATCATAACAGTAAATGGAACCATAGCAGTGGAAATGATAGAGAATTCTTTACCAACTGCACCACCTTGCAAGCCCCCATGCACACAAGTACTGTCTCCCCCAAATCATAGCAGTGGAAAGAATACAAATGCAATCTCAAATTTCACAAGCATCTCCATACCTCAGTTCACCTTTTAGAACTAATATGTTCTTTTTTTTGTTTAACCTCAAAAACTTAGTTAACATTGATCCTGTAGATTTCTTCATAACTGAAATCACTTATACTTAATCAAGTTCCCATCTGCATTCCCCTCTTAGCATTGAGTATAGGGAAGCTGTCTTCAACATCTCTGCTTTTCCTACCTGTTTATCAGAGTGTCTGGCACATTAGTTGTTTGTTAATAGCATTTTATGTAAATCTGAGCTAACTAAAAAGCATGGCTTCCAAAATTTCCAAAATAACTTCTTCCAAAAATATGTTTATTTCTATTTTATTATAAAAATAAATTCAGAGTTATGAAATACAATTTTTAAACCAGAAATATATGGGTAGTAGAAGAATACTGTAAGTCTAAATTCTGCAATGGAAACATATTTAGACTAATTTTTATGAACAATTTAAACATGATTATAATCAAAATTTATGTACACTAGTTTTCCTGCTTTTTCACTTCATAAGGAAAATGTTTATAAGTAATTTATAAACATCCTTTTCACAGTCATTCAGTTAAAATCTTGTATAAAATTTCTTTCAGTATATATACACTATAACTTGTTTAAGCATTCCAATTTTGTTGGTCATTTAATTGTTTCAAATGGGTTGGTATTATTAATAACTATGTTAATTTTTTAAAGTAATGATAGTTTATATTTAGGATTATTTCTTTGGGATAGAGTTTCATAAATACAGTTTCTGGGTCCAAGTGCATTAGCTTTTATTATTCTATTAATATGTATCTCCAAAGCCTTTTCATAAATGTTGTGCCAATTTTCTCACTCCATTTATTTTAAAACACCCTTGCCAGCATCAGGGATGATATGACAAATATGATGACTTTTTTTTTTTATTGATCTTTTACTGATTTCTGCACCAAATGTAAGTCTGTTAGTTCCAAAGTATAAGACAGAATAAATATAGAACATTTATTTTATTTTCCAATGTTTGGTCTATTTTAGCACTAGTATGGTCTTCCCAGGTGGCACTATTGGTAAAGAACCTGCCTGTCAATGAAGAAGACAGTAAAAGATGTGAGTTTGGTCCCTGGGTTGGGAAGATCCCATGGAGGAGGACACGGCAAACTGCTCCAGTATTCTTTCCTGGAGAATCCCATGAACAGAGGAGTCTGGTGGGCTACAATCCACGTGGTCACAAAGAGTCAGACATGACTGAAGTGACTTAACACACACACAGCATTAATAAGATAAAGTTGATTTTTGAAAGAAAAGAAGTAGGAGGAAGAGGAGATGTAAGAGATGAAAGGGAGGGGTAGATAAAAATGAGGAGCACGTCTTGTGTTATCCTTCTTCCATATTTTAGAAATTTGATTATTCGTAAGCCTTATTACAAGTTTACCTTTCAGCTATTATTTTATTGAGAAATAATTGCTACCAAACAATCCCTTTAATGTATTTTATTATGGCCATGACATTTAGAAAACTGGCGTAATATAATGCATTACACTCTCCAGAGAATAATAGAAATTCTTTAATGATAACTTTTGTCTTTAAGACATCATTACATAGAGCTTTAAAAAGCAATTTCATTGTTAAATAACACCTTTCATTCTCAAAGTACCTAAATTATTTGCTGAACAATTAGTTGGATAATAGCCATTTGATTAATCTGAAGATAAATGCAATAAATGTTACAGGTTCTAAATCCTTTCACATCCAAGTCTGACTACTACAACTCTTCTAACCTGGGGAAATAAAATATCTTGCGCCCATACTCCTTTACACCTTGGCTCACCACAAATCATCCCACAAATTATCTGGTTACATCCTTCATCATTTCCTGTGTCCTGGACAATAAAATAACTTGTCCAAATGTATGCGTCCTTGCCTTCCACACTTGTGTGTGCTGTTTATGCTGTGTCCAACTCTGTGCCACCCCATGGACCCAAGCCAGCCAGGCTCCTCTGTCCATGAGATTCTCCAAGAATCTCAATACGAGAATACACAAGGCAAGAATCTCCAGGCTGGAATACACACTTGCGCTTCATTCATGTATGCCCTCTTGCCTTTGAAAAATTAGTGTTGTTTCATCTTTCCTTTGATCTTACTAATTTACTCTTTCTCCTCTTCAAATGATAAATATCCTGGGAAGATTCTAACTATCCTTTGAAAAGTTCCAAGAAATGCATGGCAAAAGAGCAACATGCAGAAAAAGCAGAGGTGGAGTGGGAGATATTAAAATGAGTCATAGCGTGTATGATTTTGAATGCGTGGCAAGTTCAGCCCTAAGCACCACTGGCTGAAAGGGAAAAATAAATACTAGACACAGGCAAATAGATTTGAGTGGAGGCTGAACATTTGGGGAGATCATCCAATTGCTAGATTATGGGGTCTGGGAGGTGGATGGCAAGCTTTTTTGCTTTGGCTGGATATTGATTTGATTGCACAGCAGTGACCAGATTTTCATGTGGAATAGGGCTCCATTCTGCATCTGGAGGATATGAAATTGTGATCTTAGGTGAGGAAATTGGAAAGATTCATGCAAAATTAAGTCATCTCCTCAAGTTGTCAGAAAATCATGGTAAAATTGTACTTCAGAATGCAGCTTGTTTACTAAAAAAAATGTGAGAGAGGGCTGGTCATTGAAAGCGGGTCATGTGGCTTACCAAAGTTTTACATTAAGATGAGTGGGTTTTAAAAGCTACAGCAGAGTGAATATGTGAATAACCTCCCTGTAGACATTTGATGTAAGTAGTAACATTAATTTTTGACGCTACTGCTGCTAAGTCACATCAGTCGTGTCCGACTCTGTGCCACCCCATAGATGGCAGCCCACCGGGCTCCCCCGTCCCTGGGATTCTCCAAGCAAGAACACTGGAGTGAGTTGCCATTTCCTTCTCCAGTGAATGAAAGTGAAAGTGAAGTTGTTCAGTCATGTCCAACTCTTTGCGACCCCATGGACTGTAGCCTACCAGGCTCCTCCATCCATGGGATTTTCCAGGCAAGAGTACTGGAGTGGGTTGCCATTGCCTTCTCTGATTCTTGATACTAAAGACTTGCAAATAGGGTATGAAGAGAAGATGGATCAGAGTATTACAAGACTTGTCACTTTTTGCTGTGTTCCAAGGATTAAACAACCAGATCATTTGCGGGTGGTAAGGAGAAGAGTTTAAGGGACTAAGGTTTATAGATTTTTTGTTTTGGGGGTTTTTGTAATGTGCTATCTTCTGTGGACTGATTTATGTCCCTCCCAATTCCATATGTAGAAGCTCTAACACTCAATGTGATTATATTGGATACGGATCCTTTGAGGGGTTATTAGGCTTATATACAGTCATGAGGATGGAGTTTCTATGAATGTGGGGTTGCCATGATAAGATGGCATCCTGGGACTTTCCTGGTGGTTCAGTGGTTAAGATTCCACCTTCCAATTCAGGGGGTGTGGGTTCAATCCCTGGGTGAGGAGCTAAGATCCTACATGCCTCATGGCCAAATCACAGGACATAAACAGTAGAAGTAATATTGTAACAAATTCAATAAAGATTTTTAAAATGGTCCACATCAAAGAAATTAAAAAAAAAAAAGATAGCATGCCTATAAGGGAAAAAGCAGAGCCTTGCTTTCTCTCTCTCTACTCCACTCCTACCTCAAACACAAAAAGAGGTCTGCACACACTGACTTTTTTCAACAGTAGCTACTATCCTGACCCCTACTTCCACTGATTACCTTTCACTGCTTCTAAAGTTCGTGTGACACTCATACACGTGTCTGATTGATTTTGTTCAGTATCACGTATGTTAGATTCATCTCTAAGTCATTTTGTTTCGTTGTAGTTTGTGTTTGTTCATTTGTCTTGTTTCATTATTGTGGCTGGGTAATGCTCCAGTATGGGCTTCTCTGGTAGCTCAGTTGTAAAGAATCTGCCTGCAATGCAGGAGACCCAGGTTAGATCCCTGTGTCGGGAAGATCCCCTAGAGAAGGGAATGGCAACCCACTCCAGTATTCTTGTCTGCAGAATTTCATGGGCAGAGAAGCCAGGTAGGCTACAGTCCATGGGGTTGCAAAGAGTCAGACATGACTCAGTGACTGACATGGTGCCCTAATATATGACTATGTTATGATTATTGACTCATTTTTTGATGTATATTTGTTTCCAGATTTACTATTACTAATAGCACTAAACTATTGCTAACAGTGGTAAGCATAAGTTGAGCTGATGATCAAAAGAGCACAGTTTTCTCAGTTTCTAGGTAGTAGAAACTACCCTACAGTTTCTCCCAAAGTGATTCTATCAATGAAAATAAAATTGGCTGTAGATGTTTGTTTATTGTTTTTTAGAAATATTTTTTGTTAGACTAAAGATGGTCGGTGTTTCAAGCTGGCTGAAGAGAAAGTATATACACTTGTTAATGTTCTTGACCCAGAAATAGCATAGTGCTTTTGCTTTGTATTCTATTGGCTGATAGGATTTGGAAAGGCATAGTGCTGGAAAAAAATCAAATAAAAGAAGGTCAGTAAGCAGTATCAGAGACTTATAAGGATTATAGCATAAATAAAACTGCAGGTTGTTGAGGGGAGAGGTTGGGGAAGACATATAAGACATGAAAAATGCACCGAGTCAAATGATAATGAAGAAGAGTGATAATTTTTGAATAAGGAAGTAACATGAGTTTGTTTATTTGATTTGCTTCTAGTTATCAGATTCTTAACAAAGTAAATTATCCAGAAGCATGTAGATTACATTGCTGACAGTGAGTTTACTAAGATCTTGTGACCAATGTACATAACAAATAATTAAGCATATATTGGCTGTAGTCATATTAGGAATGAGAATCTGTGAAATATATGACAGAGGCAAAGCAGAGAAAGTAGAGAGCAGAATTGTCAGAATAAATTAGGAAACGTTTCTTCAGGCACCCAGACCAGTGATTTTTCCATTTTACCACGCACCACTCGGCAACTCCTGGGGTCAATCACAACCCTATTTCTTTACAATCCTGGGGTTGCAAACATATTTATGGCAGTTGCTGCTGCTAAGTCGCTTCAGTCATGTCTGATTCTGTGTGACTCCATAGATGGCAGCCCACCAGGCTCCCCCGTCCCTAGGATTCTCCAGGCAAGAACACTGGAGTGGGTTGCCACTTCCTTCTCCAATTCATGAAAGTGAAAAGTGAAGTCGCTCAGTCGTGTCCAACTTTTCACGACCCCATGGACTGCAGCCCACCAGGCTCCTCCATCCATGGGATTCTCTAGGCAAGAGTACTAGAGTGGGGTGCCATTGCCTTCTCCGATGGCAGTTGAGTAGCAATTATTTCAAATTTATTTAGCCACTGAAATTTTCCTGTGGCCTGCAGGATTATTTTATGCTCATATAAGGAAGAAGGCAAGGAAAATAAAATCAGATTTGAAAGTAGTCAATGTAATAGTCCAGCTGTTCCATTAGAGACCAGTTTTCTTTCAAAGGGACATTGTAATTCATTTTTTCCCCATAGTTATAAAACACAATTATTTTGGCAGAATATTCAGAAGGTCAAAATCTAATTCACGCTGTCTACTAAGAAGCGAAGTGAAGTGAAAGTCTCTCTGTAGTGTCCTACTCTTTGCAACCCCATGGATTATACAGTCCATGGAATTCTCCAGGCCAGAATACTGCAGTGGGTAGCCTTTCCTTTCTCCAGGGGATCTTCCCAATCCAGGGATCGAACCCAGGTCTCCCACATTTCAGGCGGATTCTTTACCAGCTGAGCCTCAAGGGAAGCCCAAGAATACTGGAGTGGGTAGCCTATCCCTTCTCCAGTGGATCTTCTGACCCAGCAATCAAACTGGGATCTCTCGCATTGCAAGTGGATTCTTTACCAACTGATCTATCAAGGAAACTCCAAGTCTGCTAAGAAGGTTTATTACTAATACTTGCAACTTCAAGTAAAGTTAAAATTTAAGTATTTCATATGATCCCCAAACGATGAAGAATCAAGGGATGATGATGTCTATATAAGAAAAAATGAAAATTTTGCATCCCTCAGTACTGTTTGCATAGAGATTCATAAACCCCAAAGATTTAACCTGATCATAGCATCTCACTATTTGGATAGATTTTCTTTTTATATTTCTAATAATCTCTAAGGTTATTGGACACATATAAATTTTCCCACTTTTAAAATGAGAAGGGAATTTGAAATACTTGTCTCTCACTATTGCATGCTTGATGACATAGGCTATAAATCTGTCCCTCTATATTTCTTCCTAACAAAAGACTTTGCCATTAAATTTGCTTTCATTCATACTATGTATCTTGTGTTCTTAGGGAAGCTCTGTGCACTCTGAAATTCTGATAGTAGTAGGGTTTCCTGTGCTTAAGAAGAGTAGTGGATTTCTCAGACTACGGAATGAGCAGCTGTGGGTAAGGCAAAAAAAATTGTTAACTCTGGGAAGATATAAAATGTAATCCAGGCTCCACTTCTATGGGCCTCTCAAGTGGTGCTAGTGGTAAATAACCGACCTGCCAGTGCAGGAGATTGTAAGCGATGGGTGCAATCCCTGGGTTGGGAAGATCCCATGGAGGAGGATTATGGCAACCCACTCCAGTATTCTTGCCTGGAAAATCCAATGGACAGAAGAGCCTGGTGGGCTACAGTCCATGGGGTTGCAAAGAACTGGACATGACTGAAGTGACTCAGCATGTATGCACGCCACTTCCATATAACTTTATCCAAAATGCAGGAAACTATGGCTTCAGTCACCTGAATAATGGCCTCCAAAGTTG
Source organism: Capra hircus (assembly GCF_001704415.2). Classification (NCBI taxonomy): domain Eukaryota; kingdom Metazoa; phylum Chordata; class Mammalia; order Artiodactyla; family Bovidae; genus Capra; species Capra hircus. The sequence continues at coordinate 107,779,476 of NC_030813.1, forward strand.
TCTGAGTTCTAATCCTGGGAAACTGTGTATATTATTCAGAAAAAAAAACCACTTTGCAGATATGATTAAGTAAAGAATCTTGAAAAGGGTAAGTTATCATGGGTCATCCAGAGGGTTTGATTCTAACAGCAATTTTCTTTACAAGAAAGAAGTAGAAGATTTTGTAACCAAGTTGGTCAGGTGGACCAATGCAGGAAGCCACACGCAGAGATGTTCTGGCCAAGAGTTCCATATTAATGGTTCCATCAACCTCTAGGCATAAGAGTGAGTGGCTCTTTATATGATTGCAGCCTCTAGCTTTTGAGTGTTCCCTAGCTTTGAATTGTCCAAGCTGATAGTTATAAGAAGCGAAGACGAACTTTTCTCTCCAAGCCCTTCCTATACTACAAATGCATAAGAAGACAAATGAACAATCGTAATTATTATTGTTGTTTTTCAGTCACTAAGTCATATTCAGTTCTTTGCGACTCCATGAACTGCAGCACACCAGGCTTCCCTGTCCTTCACCATCTCCCAGAGTTTGCTCAAATTCATGTCCATTGAGTCAGTGATGCTATCAAACCATTTAATCCTCTGCCACCCCCTTCTCCTTTTGCCTTCAATCTTTCTCAGCATAAGGATCTTTTCCAATGAGTCAGCTCTTCGCATCAGGTGGCCAGAATATTGGAGCTTTGGCTTCAGCATCAGTCCCTCCAATGGATATTCAGGGTTGATTTCCTTTAGGATTGACTGGTTTGATCTCCTTGCTGCCCAAGGAACTCTCAAGAGTCTTCTCCAACACTACATTTTGAAAGAACCAGTTTTTCAGCATTCAGCCTTTTTTATGATCCAGCTCTTACATTATATGTCATTACATTTGGAATATTTCTTTATGTAGCAATAAGAATTTGGAATAAAAGATCTTGTGACAAAAGATCTCTGGCAACTTAAGAGTTTCCTGTTATAATAACCCCTTATGGAGCTCTGGGAGACAGGGCAAGCACTATTAACAATTTTGTGTATTAATGTGTATAGACTTGGGAAGTAACCATATCATGCTAAAAAATGGTGTTAGGGTCAAAAATGAGGAAGCATGTTTAAAAGCAAGAAAAAAAAATAAGATACTGGGTCAAGGTTTAGAGTCAGGGGGGTTAGCAAATCAAAGAGAAATAGAAGATGGAAGAAGGTTAAAACTGGCTGGTTGAGGTATCACCTGAGTAAATATCAGAAACTGTTTTTTATTTTGCCCAGAGTTTCTCTTTTGCATGTTACTAATTCCTAATGCTTCATGTTGGCAAGGCAGGTCAGATTCATAAAAAAAAATCTACCTGAGAAAACGTTAGCATTCAAGGTATATCATAGCAGTGTAACCTGAGAATATCCATCATGCTGGGCCCAACTTTGTGACTTTGCAGGAAACAATTGCTCTTTACAATCCAACCTACATTTCTCAATAACACAGTGAGGAACTTGACCTATAAAAGCTTGCCCTGGAGCAAAATAGATTTACAGTAAAAGGACAAGATGTTGCACTCAGCAAAACAATAGTTACAGCTCCCAGAGTTATGGGCTGGACTGAAGTGCCAGATCAGTCAAAAGACTATGGTGATAAAAATGAGCTCACAAGAAACATTCATTGAATGCATGCAGGATCTGCAGGCAGAGTTCAAAATGTTTTCAGTGACTTGGGTTACATGTTGATAATTCAGGTTCCTGAGACTCATTCTGAGTGGTTCCAATTTTGGATTTATGGTGTGCATGTATATTTTTGCCAAACACTCAGGAAGACATGGACAGCTAATGATGTCTGAGAACCAATCATCTCAATTTTGAATTTTTGTGCATTTACAGGTGTGAGTTCTAGGTGTTAATGCTGATATTTAGCACATATCCCAAGTTAATAGAAATCCTTCCATTTCTCTCCCTGTGTTCTGTCTGTGGCAGAAGCAGAAATGTCACTCTCAAGTCCCTCTTCAACCCAGAACTTGTTGACAGGTTGTGGTGATTATGCTTTTCTGGTACTTGCCAGTTATAACTCCTGTTTGGACTTAGAAGCTGACTTGAGGCCACAATGTTCTTGACTGAGCAAACTTGCCATAGATGGGTCAAGACCAAACCCATTTGAAGGGCAGTCTTTCCTCTGGAGCTCTCCAGTGGTCCAGCAGAGACACTGATATATATATATATATATATATATATATATATATATATAAATTTGATAGTTGGCCTCATCTGACTTTCCCAGCCAGATAGACTGGGAACAAGCCTGCTACTTTACAATAAATCCTTTGCACTCCTAACTTAATTTCAGCATCTGCTTTCCAAAGAGCTCAACTGCTAGATTCTTCAATTTAGGAAATTCTTCAATTTCCTAAGTAGTTTAATCCTAAAACCATCAGGTTAATTCAAGCAAGATAGTCATCCACAATATCAGCTTTGTGTGGGTGTCTAAACTCAAAGAAGTCAAAGACAATGTCTATATGAGTTAAGATGTCATGAGGAATCAGCCCAATAGGATGAGAAGGCTTAGATTAGGGTTTCAGAACCCAAGCAGGGCAATGAAAGCATCAACATGGAATGTCACTGTTGAGCATTGGCATACACGTAGGATAAAGAAAGTGTACATGTTGGATGAGTAGGTGGAGAGTTGCAAAACCTGTATGGGTGGTCAGAGGCCGATAGAGTGAGAAGGGTGTCCATCTGTATGGACACACCAACTCAGGACTAAGAGCCTAAACAGAGAAGACAAAACTCTAGCCAGGGCAGCTAGTATGAGAATTCAGAGCTTGAGGAGGATAAAGAGGGTACCCACAGGATGCAGATCAATGAGTTAAGGGGTTTATCTGCAAATGGGTAGCCTTGAGAGAGGGGAAGAAGCTAAGAAGTTTAAATAAAGTGTCCATGCAAGTAAGGCAGTAAGGATGACAATAAGAAATTGGTTGCTTAGAGGAAAATTGATTAAATGAATTATTGTATTAGGCAAAGGAACAACTTCATTGTCAAAGAATGGAATTTTGAATATGGCAAGAGAAAACTAGTATGAACCTTGTGGTGTTGGATAGGAAACATTAGATTGGAAAGTGTCAACTCATGAATTCGAAGGTTTTAATAAGAGAAACAATAGATATCAATTTATTTGTAATTTTACCTGTCTCCATGTAGTTACATGTTGGTGTCTGTGTGTATGCATGAGTGTGCAGACATTGCAAAGATCTATATAGACATATATTATATAGGTATATCTCATATATATATAGCTCATGTATATACAAACACATATATACATGCACATATATACATACACACATATATACATAGGACATGTGTTCATGCTCAGATGTATCCGATTCGAAGCAGGCTCCTCTGTCCATGGAACTTTTCAGGCAAGAATGCTAGAGTGGGTTGCCATTTCCTATTCTGGGAATATTAGTGTATTCCCAGAGGGATACATGTTGGAAAGGGATTCCCACCTGAGGGATCAAACCTGTGTCTTATGTTTCCTGCATTGGCGGGCAGATTCTTTACCATTGTACCAACTAGGAAGTACTGTATGTATGTATGTATGTGTATATATATATATATTCAGTTCATTTCAGTTCAGTTGCTCAGTCGTGTCCAACTCTTCGCAACCCCATGAACCCCAGCACGCCAGGCCTCCCTGTCCATCACCAATTCCTGGAATCCACCCAAACCCATGTGCATTGGGTGATGCCATCCAACCATTTCAGCCTATGTCATCCCCTTTTCCTGCCCTCAATCTTTCCCAGCATCAGGGTCTTTTCGAATGAGTCAGCTCTCTGCATCAGATGGCCAAAGTATTGGAGTTTCAGCTTCAACATCAGTCCTTCCAATAAGCACCCAGGACTGATCTCCCTTAGGATGGACCAGTTGGATCTCCTTGCAGTCCAAGGGACTCTCAACAGTCCTCTCCACCACCACAGTTCAAAAGCATCAATTCTTCGGCACTCAGCTTTCTTTATAGTCCAACTCTCACATCCACACATGACTACTGGAAAAACCATAACCTTGACTAGGTGGACCTTTGTTGGCAAAGTAATCTTTCTGCTTTTTAATATGCTATCTAGGTTGGTCATAACTTTCCTTCCAAGAAGCAAGCATCTTTTAATTTCATGGAGGCAATCACAATCTGCAGTGATTTTGGAGCCCAGAAAAATAAAGTCAGCCACTGTTTCCACTGTTTCCCCATCTATTTCCCATGAAGTGATGGAACCGGATGCCATGATCTTAGTTTTTTGAATGTTGAGCTTTAACCCAACTTTGTAACTCTCCGCTTTCACTTTCATCAAAAGGGTCTTTAATTCGTCTTCACTTTCTGCCATAAGGGTGATGTCATCTACATATCTGAGGTTATTGATATTTCCCTCGATAATTTTGATTCCAGCTTGTGCTTCCTCCAGCTCATCATTTCTTATATATATATAAACCTCTTTTATATCATGTTCATACACATGCACACACCTACCTACATATATGTATAGGGAAATAGCAATAGACATAGGTACATACACGCATTCCATTTATCTCTGTCCAGCAAAAGGGTCACAGAGATATTTCTACTCCAACGTTTTCTTCTAGAATGATGGCATTCTCTCCCTTCAAAAAATAAAGTCCGTTTTTCCTTCTTTTGAAATTAGGCTTGGATTTATGTTTGCCACGTCACATACAATGTCTGAATTTAAAGGCTAGAACACAAATGGGAGTATAACTTCATGTGATATTCGGTTCCTTGGGACGTTCACCCTTAGAACCCAGCTACCATGTTGTGAGGAATTTCAGTCCTCAAGAAGAGGTCATTTATAGGTGTTCTGCCTGATAACTGAAGCTAAGGTCTGAGTTTACATCCACCATCAGCTACTCTATAAGTGAGTAAATGTCAGATGACTTTATGTGCTTGCCTAGCTGATATTCAGTGGGTCAGAGACAAGCTGAATCTGCTAAGCCCTGTTCAAGTGCATGTTTGTGGGTCAAATAAATGATGTGATTATTTTAAGCCATTGACTTTTGATATGGTTTATTAGGGAATACTAAATTACTGGAACATTTGTCAAGAGTTCTGTTTGGATAGTTTTTTCTTTGAGATACCATTGAAGGGGCATAGGGGAATGACTTCTGGTAAGGTTGTAGAGATAAATAGGATTTGGGGGGTATATTAAATATCCATTTATTGATTCATCTGGCAATGAAATGATATGAATGCTATTTTCAGGAAAGAAAATTAACTAAAGTGGAGAGAGAAGCAGAAATGGGTGATCTTTTTAGAAAGTTAGTGAAGAGATGACTGTAGGGACTTCCCTGGTAGTCCAGTGGCAGGGTGTGGGGGTTCACTTCCTGGTTGAAGAGCTAAGATCCCACATACCTCATTGTCGAAAAAAAAAAAAACATAAAACAGAAGCAATATTGTAACAAAATCAACAAAGACTTTAAAAGTGGCCCATAGCAAATAAAATCATGAAAAATAAGAGATGACTGCAGCTTGAAATAGAGTGAGGAAAATGCATTTTAAAAGTTCTGAAAGAATCTGGAGGCTTTCTATGAAATGTGATAACCAGGATAGTAATTGAACATCTTATTCATAATTCTTCTTCACAAACAGATGTAGACTGCTCATCTATTGATCCACAGACAAAAATTTGCCTTTAATACATGATTATATTAGATTTAAAATTATATGGTTATCAGTAAAGTGATCATAGCTACTAACTGGTACTAATCATCTTTGGCCTTAATAGAAAGACTGATAGAATGAATGTCCAGAAAACTTAATTATACTCTGTTTTGGCTACTGTCTGAGTCCTATATGTAAAATAGAAGTAATAGTATTGTGTTTCAGGTAAAGATTAAATAAACTATATAAACAGCAGAAGATGGTGCCTGTAACAGAGTGGATACAGAAAATATGTTAACCAGATCTGAATTTCAGGAGCTCTGAGTATATTTCAGAATGTATGTTTGCTAGATACAGACCTCGGTTTCATATGTTTATCTAATATAATTACCACTGTGTGCTAACCTTTCAATCAATAACCCATTAGGAACTCAGCAGGACTACAGTAGGTCAATTGACCATGTGTCACTGGGAAGTTGAAGGCCATCCCAGGACGATGGAGCTAAGACTCCTGTCAACAGAAGAGAGACAGACCCTGTTCTCTTAATCCTTTCCCTGGGCAAAAAAAATGACTTTGTTTTAAAACTGAGGCTTGGACTGCTTATTTAGAGTGTCCCTCTCACAAATCCTGGCTCATCAGACAAGCAATGAAAGGCTAATCTGCCACAATATTGGCTGCTTCCAGTCAAGATCCTCCTGAAAACCCTTGCCTGGTTTCTTTGCAGATACGTGGATACCCACAGAGATGAATTGCAGTATCTTCAAGACAAATAAATGAATATATAGTACGGCTCAACAGAGGGCAAATAAGACTCCATACATCCACCTGTCCTTTTCAATCCTAAAATAGCCTATTTTGAAACTCTGGGAAAGAGAAGTTATTTCTCTCCCTTATTATGCTAAAACGTTTATTATACATCACAACGCCCGAAACATACTTTCGCATTTACCTACAAGATAAATGATGCTAGATTGGCTTTTCATCTGGGGCAAATGAAAGGTTGAACAATTTTAGCTCAAGGAATTGAAAAGAATGCTTAAGCTGTAACTGTTGTGAAGACTGGCAAAAAGCTTCTGAAGTATTGTTCGCCAGATTACTTTCAGTTTGTGTTATCAATTTATTTACTTATTTAAATGTTTTCAGGCTTTTTTTTTTTTTTTTTCTAGAAGTGGAAGGCATAAAATTCACTGTGTTTCCTGAACTGGTAAGGTGGTATTCTAGTTGGGCATAAGAGGGGGTTGTGGCTCAGTTGGTAAATAATCCACCTTCATTGCCAGCACACCAGATTAGATCCCTGGGTTGGGCCAATGGAGGAGGAGGGCATGGTAACCCACTCCAGAACTCTTGCCTGGAAAATTTCATGGACAGAGGATCCCAGCGGGCTATAGGCCATAGGGTCACAAAGAGTCAGATGTGCCTGAGCATATTTGCAGATAAATGTGTCAACTAATGATTTTTGTCCCAGGAGATAAACGTTAAAGTATTTCAAAACACTATGAGTAGAAGGGGATGGATGGATAGATGTTGGATAGACAGATAGGTACATAGATAGACAATGACATATAACATGTAGATATGTTCACAATTATGCTTTAGGATCTTGAGAAGTCATTTAACTGTGCAGTCAATCTGGCCAATTAGTATGACTGGGATAATCCCCTTCCCCCTAGGGAAATATATGTGTGGTTTCTTTCTCACACGGAGAATGTTTCTGCAGGCTCAAGGGGCAGGAGACCCAGGTCAAAATCCTAGTTCTGCTGCTGCTGCTTCTGCTGCTAAGTCACTTCAGTCATGTCTGACTCTGTGCGATCCCATAGACGGCAGCCCACCAGGCTCCTCTGTCCCTGGGATTCTCCAGGCAAGAACACTGGAGTGGGTTGCCATTTCCTTCTGCAATGCCGGAAAGTGAAAAGTGAAAGGAAAGTCGCTTAGTCGTGTCCGACTCTTCGCGACACCATGGACTGCAGCCCACCAGGCTCCTCCGTCCATGGGATTTTCCAGGCAAGAGAACTGGAGTGGGGTGCCATCGCCTTCTCCACTAGTTCCGCTACTATCGAGCAATAATGCCACAGGCAGACTCCCTGGTACTTAGCCTCAGTTTCCCAAAAATAATTAGCAGGGCTCAAACTTTATGTTAGGACCAGAAAAATAAACATTTGTCTTTTTCTCTCACCCTCACAACCACTCTCAGATGGGATGTGTTTCTGTGAAGGGGCAGAGTCTTCTCACACATCATCTTTGCAACTTTTTCTCACTGCTCTGACCTATATTTGAATCTCTTAAAAAGCAGCCATATAAAAGGTATCATTTGTCTTTCTTAAAATTCTCCCTGAGGACAGAACACAAGAACTATTTCACTTGTCAATACCGTTTACTATTTGGGAGAGAAAATGTAAATCTGATGTTTTCCCAGGCAGTTAGTTGCTGATGGCTTTTCTTGGACAATGACATATCCTCGAACTCTTTGACATTTCATTTTATACTCATGGGACTGCCAGCTCTTTTCTGTAACTGCATGTCAAAATAACAAGATCTTGCCTGTTTATTTAGAACAACCTGCTTAATAACTGACAGCCTGAACCTGCCACAGCCTCTGAGTCACGCAAGCTGATTTTTGCAGTGAAATCAGGATATTTTGTCCCTAGAACATAAAGTAGACACTGAAAATATTCTCAAATGTGGCAACCCAGAATGACAACTCTAAACGTGAGGGTTGTTTGTGGAATCATGACACTGGTATTCTTGGAGTCCTAGAGATATAAATAATGACCATTAAATTTTTAAGAATTAGTACCTATCACAGTGTGAATAGAACATGTACAAGAAACATTTGGTGGGCAAAATAAACTTCTGTCTAACTCAACTAAAAAATTATTGCTGAATAATGAAGGCACACAGTGTTCTGTCACGGAATTTTCTCTTGGAAAGCAGCTGGGGCTAGCAATTTCGGTAAATGGGTCAAATAGATGGAACCTTTCCCCTCGCATTCATTTAGTTGTGTGGTCTTGGGACACTCTGAACTGAGCCTGGGTTTCTCTTGTGTAAAATCGAGATGACTCTCTTTTCCACCATGGTTTTAAAAAATAATAAGTGAGAACAACGTATATGAAATCTTAGCAAAATGCTGACACACATCAGGTGTTCACACTGATTTTGCCTCTGTTTGGTAGAGTTATCATGACCGTCACTCTTGTCATCATCAATGTCATCATACCTGTTGTTCCCTTCCTCTCTCAAACCATTATTCGGGTCTACAATTTGGCCTGTGCCTGGCTCTCAGGCTTTAGACACTACCATCCCACCTCTATCATTATGAAAGTGAAGTGAAGTCACTCAGTCATGTCCGACTCTTTGCAACTCCATGCTCTGTAGCCCGCCAGGCTCCGCCATCCATGGAATTCTCCAGGCAGGAATACTGGAGTGGGCTGCCATTCCCTTCTCCAGGGGATCTTCCCGACCCAGGGACTGAACCTGGTCTCCTGCATTGTAGGCAGACGCTTTACCGTCTGAGCCACAGGGAAGTCAGGAAAGTCTTTATCATTACACTCTAGCAATGTTTGCCTTGTTTTCCAGTCCAAGGGCATTCTTGCCTCAAGTCTTTGTAGTAGTTGTTCCCAATGCCTGAGATACGCTTCCTCTAGGCTTTTTTAGAGCTGATTTGTTTTATAATTCAGATCTTAGCTTACAGGTCCCTTTCTCCTCTGACTACTCAGTCTCAGTTTATCATATCCCCTTAATCATCTATTCTTCTAAGTTTTCTACCTACCTAATCATTTTCTTAGAGTTTTCCCATGATTAATTTGCTTTCTTGTTGTTTACTCTTCCACATGCTATCTCAATGAAAGCATTTTTCCTGACATTTTACTGTAATTAAAATTAACCCACCATAGAAATTTTACAAAATTATTGAGTAAGTATGATTTATCAATTATTTGATCTATTATTTACTAAAAAGTTATACTTCAGTGGAATAATATCAACTGTGGAGTCAGACATATCCCAGTAGAAATCTGACTATGCAATAATAGGCTTTGGACTAATGTCTTAATCGCTAAAGCTTTGGTTTGCCCATTTATAAAACAATAGGTTTTACACACCCTCAAAGAACTGTATGAGGATTTAGAAGAAAATGTGCAGATAATGCCACTTAAGAAACATCTTGGAACGTAGTGTCTAATATTCATTACTGTGAAGACCATATGCCAGCTAACACCACATTTATCCTAATATTAGCACTTTACCTTCACGCAAAACATCTGTTTGCATCTTTGTATACTTTGTGTACATGCATTCAGGAAACTTGGGTTTTGCAGATCAGTTATTCAGCATAGCAAGCTTCAAGTGTTTTTAAAATTCAGAAATATTTCACCATTTTAAAGTTGTACTATTTATCCTTTTTAAGTGTACAGTTCACTGGATTTTATTATATTCACAAAGTTGTTCAACCATCACCATCACTATTATAGGAGTGTTGGGCATGTGTATAACCTTAAAAGACATCCCATATCCATTATCTCCCCACATCTTGTGTTGACCACTAACGTACAATCTGCATCTATAGATTTGTCTATTCTGGACGTTTCATGTAAATGGAATCACAATATGTGGCTTCTTTAATTTAGTATCTTTAAGGTTCATCCATGTTGTGTGGCAATCCACTCCAGTATTCTTGCCTAGAGAATCCTGTGGATGGAGGAGCCTGGTGGGCTGTTGTCCACAGGGTCGTACAGTCAGAGATGACTGAAGCAACTTAGCATGCAAACATGCACTGGAGAAGGAAATGGCAACCCATTCCAATATTCTTGCCTGGAGAATCCCAGGGACAGAGGAGTCTGGTGGGCTGCCGTCTATGGGGTCACACAGAGTTGGACATGATTGAAGCGACTTAGCAACAGCAGCAGTGTGTTATACAAGGAATCAGCACTTTATTCCTTTGTTGTTTTTTTTTTTTTTTTACCAAATAGTATTCTATTGTGTAGATATGCTATGTGTTGCTTATTTATTCCAATGTTAATAAGTCTTTAGAACTCATCAAATAACTGGAGTTTTTATATTTTATCCACCATAAATAATGCTGCTGTGAATATTAATGTGTGTTTGTGTGTGGATGTGCATTTCCATTCTTCTTGGTAGATACCTAGGAGTGGAAATGGTAAGTCATGTTGCAATTTTATATTTAACATTTTGAAGAACTGTGTAACTGTATTCCAAGTTACTGTGCTGTTTCCTATTCTAACCCACAGTGTTCTGATTCCTTTATGTCTCCACCAAGACTTGCTATTATCTGACCTTTTGATTATAGCCATTCTAGCTGGTATGAAATGGTGAAGAAGTGAAGTTGCTCAGTCGTGTCTGACTCTTTGCGACCCCATGGACTGTAGCCTACCAGGCTCCTCCGTCCATGGGATTTTCCAGGCAATAGTACTGGAGTGGATTGCCATTTCCTTCTCCAGGGGATCTTCTCTACCCAGGGATCGAACCCAGATCTCCCGCATTGTAGACAGACGATTTACCATCTGAGACACCAGGGAAGTACTTAAGGTAACTCATGATTCTGATTTGCATTTTTTAGCCACTAAAGATGATAAGCATATATTCCTGTAATTCTTGGCCATTTGCATATCTTTTTCAGAGAAATGTCTACCAAAATTCATCATTGAATTGAATATTTATTGTTGAACTGTTTAAGTATATTTTTAAAATATTCTTTTGCATTCTTAGATACAAATTCCTCTTCAGGTATATGGTTTCCAATTATTTTCTTCCATTCTGTGGGTTTCATTTTCCCACTAAAATTTTCTTGTTTTTATAAAATTCAATTTGTCTCTTTCTTATCTTGCTACTTTTGTTTTTGGTTTTATAAATTAAAAAATTGCCTAGTCCAAGGTCATAAGATTTACCTCTATGTTTTCTTCTGAGTGTATGGTTTTAGCTCTTATATTCTCACATTTAGATCTTTCATTTATTTGTGTTGCTTTTTGTATATGATGTAGTTAAAGGTAGAATTTCATTATTTTGCATGTGAATATATAGCTGTTTCAGATCCATTTGCTGGAAAGACTATTCTTTTCACATTGCTCTTTCTCAGCCGTCTGGACAAGAATCACTTTGACCAAAGAATCTTAATCTGCTCCATTGATCTCTATTTTTATCCTTATGCCAGTTCCACATGGTCATGATAACAGTACTTTTGTACTGTCAAGAAGTGTAAGTTCTCCAACTTTATTTTTTAAGTATGTTTGAGTGTTCTGGTCCTTTGTGTTTCCACATGAGTTCTATGATCATAAACTTCTGCAAATAACGTCTACATCTGGGATTTAACAGGAATTTTGTTGAATTTGTAGATATTACCATCTTAACAGTATTGAGTCTTCCAATCCAAGAGTGTGGGGTGTCTCTCCATTTGTTTAGGTCTTTCAGTTCAGTTCAGTTCAATTCAGCCGCTCAGTTGTGTCTGACTCTTTGCGACCTCATGAATCGCAGCACGCCAGGCCTCCCTGTCCATCACCAACTCCCGGAGTTCACCCAAAGCCATGTCCATTGAGTCGCTGATGCCATCCAACCATCTCATCCTCTGTCATCCCCTTCTCCTCCTGTCTTCAATCTTTCGCAGCAATTCAGGTCTTTAATTTCTATCAAAATGTTTTTGTGGTTTTCAGTGTCCAAATCATATTAAATTTGCTCTTCAATATCTTATTATTTTTATTCTATTTTAAATAGCATCTAAATCAGTTCCCATATTGTCCATTGCTAGTGTAGAGAAATACAACTGACTTTTATGTATTGACCTTAAATTCTGCAAATTTGCTGAACTTATGAGCTCTAGAGAACATTTTAGTATATTCTTAAGGATTTTCTAGTTACAAGTTAACTCCATCTTCAAGTAGAGATAGTTTTACTGTCTTGTAGTCTGGCTAATTTTTATTTATTTTATTGCAAAAAAAAATGTTGACGCTAGATCGTTCAATACAATGTTGAATAGAAGTGGTGAGAGTAGACATCCTTGTCTTGTTCATAATCATGCAGTCATGTTTGTGATACAGTATTGGAAACATTGTTACGTTGTTAAAAAAAAAACCTTACCTGTAATATATGTTGATATGTAGTTTCTCTAAGTATGGGAGAGGGGCATACTACTCAGTAATGTAATTCTTTGGTAGTAGAATTATAAGATAGTGAGAAAACTAACACATTAGTTTCATATTAAATATCACTCACCTTATGCCCATGAAAGGATAGGCTATGCATTTCAGTACAAGCCTTCATGCAATGCCTTACACAATATGTACATAGATAATGATGATTATGATGACAAAAAGTAAACCATACTCTTTTGCTATACATTTATTATATTTTCGCATGGAGCCACTTGCACAGCAGATCAGTTTATTTACTATACAGCATGATGATTATTTTAATATTATTTTAATATTCATTAAGTGGAAGTGAGTCTTCTTCCTTGTTATCTTTACAATGAGTAGACTAAGGAGATGGAGGAAGAGGAGTTGGTCTTACCATATCAGGAGTGAGTGACAAAGGAGGAAGAAATGGAGGAGGTGGAAGTGGGAGGCAGGAGAAGCAAGCACACTCAGGGTAATTTTATGGAAAGAAAGAAAGATAGCGCTAAGTCATATCTGACTCTTGGGATCCCATCAACTGTAGCCCGCCAGGCTCCTCTGTCCATGGGATTCTCCAAGCAAGAATGCTGGAGTGGGTAGCCATTTCCTTCTCCAGGGGAACGTCCCAACCCAGGAACTAAACCCAGGTCTCCAGAATTGCAGGCAGATGCTTTACCGACTGAGCTATGTGGGAAGCCCAATTTTATAAAAATACAGGGCAATTTCTGTCTCGCACATTTTGGATTTTAATTTATCTGAAAATGGTTCTCTTTGGTACCAATTCTTCTTCCACCACTTGCTTTAGTTTCAGTGTCTGTGTCATAGCAGGGTCTATATAGTGAAAGAAGGCAAATGCCGTCTTGAGTAATCAGAACCCTTCTACCAGACTGTCTAATGCGGATTTGTTTCCTGGGGCTGCTCCTTCTACATCTTCTCCCTCAGTATCTGGCACTGGTTTAGAAGCATTCATATCCATCAAGTCATCTTCTATTAATTCCTCTGGTGTGACATCGATCAGCTCTTGAATTTTTCCAAAATCTGTATCTTGGAAATGTTCACCCCCTACCTTCTTTTCCATATCTACAATCTCTTTCCTGTTTTCTTTGATTGACTCTGTCATGCATCCTGTGAAGTCATGCACAACATATGGACATATATATATACATTTTTTTTCCAGCAGCAATTTGTTTCCATTGTAATAGCTTTCATATTTTTTTTTCTATAACAACAATGGCATATTCAATGATGTAAACCTTTCAGAGTTTCATCATGTGTTTTATCTATCAGGGTTCTCTTCCATAGCACTGAGATCTCTTTTCATAGAGTATTGTGTATAATAAAACTTAAAGGCTCTTAGGACCCTTAGATCTGGAGGCTGAACTAGACATTTGATGGGGATGGTGGTGGCAAGTAGACCAAGTGGACAGCTTCAGTATTGAACTCATGAGGCCAGGGACACTGGCCAATATCAAAAGAACTTTAAAAAATAGTCCCTCGCTGTCATGACACTTTTGACTTCAGGGGCAAAGCATCAATGGAACTGATCAAAGACAATATTCTCAGTGCCCGTCTCTTTCTGCTGTACAAACAAAAGACAGGCAGCTGGTGTTTATCTTTTTCTTCAAGCCTGGGAGTTAACAGTTTTGCAAATAAGGGAAATCCTGATCATAAACTGAACTTCACCTGTACAAAGCAGTACAGTTAGACTATTCCTGTCTGCCTTAAATCCTGGTACTCAACTCTTTTCCTTACTAAGAAATTCCCTTTGCTGCATTTTTTTCTCAGAATAGTGCAGTTTCATCTGCGTTAAAAACCTGCTTTGACAAATATCCTTTCTCCTCAATACTTTCCTTCATGGCATCTGGGAATTTGTCTTCTGCCTTTTGGTAGGCAGAAGCTTCTTCTCCCGCTATTGTGACATTTTTAAGGCAAACCTCTTTCTAAAATTATCAAACCATCCTTTTCTGGCATTTAATTCTCCAACTTTAGATTCTACATTTTCCTTTTGCTTTAGGTTGTTATATAATAACTGCCTTTTTCAAATCATATTAGAGTCTATAGGCTTGTATTTCTTACAGCAATTCTGCACCTGCATAAAAACTGCATTTCCAATATAAGATAAAACAGTATTTCTCAAAAAGTGCAAGGTTTTCATGCCTATTGATGTGGCTTCAATGACACAGTTAAAAAGTTGCCTATTTTTTTCTTACAGTAGTCTCTATGGAATATTCATTTATTTATTTTTTTTCTTTTTTTAAAGATGGTAGCTTTATTTTTTTGCACATATTTATTTTTAAATGAAATATTTATTTCATTCCAATATTCTTCATCTTTATTTCATATTTTTAGAGTTGATTTCTATTGGAGTATAGTTGACTTCTAGTGTTGCTAGTTGCTGTCCAGTACAAACTAACACAACATTGTAAAAACAACAACATTGTAAAGACAACTTGCATTTTCAGTAAGATGTAAGCATTCTTTCTCTCTCCTTGTCTTCAACTTGAACGTCTCTTTTTTCTTCAGCTGTCCTTTTTCTGAAAATTTCCAGACTTGTCAAGTTCCCTTTCCTCTAATTCTAAAAAAATGAAAAGAAAATAAAAATGGAAGTGTATTTGATGTACAAATTTATGACTCTTTGTGACCCCATGAATTGCAGCATACCAGGCCTCCCTGATCATCACCAACTCCCGGAGTTCACCCAAACTCATGTCCATTGAGTCGGTGATGCCATCCAGCCATCTCATCCTCTGCCATTCCCTTCTCCTGGCCCCAATCCCTCCCAGCATCAGAGTCTTTTCCAATGAATCAGCTCTTCGCAAGTGGTGGCCAAAGTATTGGAGTTTCAGCTTTAGCATCATTCCTTCCAGTGAACACCCAGTACTGATTTCCTTTAGGATGGACTGGGTTGGATCTCCTTGCAGTCCAAGAGACTCTCAAGAGTCTTCTCCAACACCACAATTCAAAAACATCAATTCTTCAGCACTCAGCTTTCTTCACAGTCCAACTCTCACATCCATACATGACCCCTGGAAAAACCATAGCCTTGACTAGATGGACCTTTGTTGGCAAAGTAATGTCTCTGCTTTTGAATATGCTGTCTAGATTGGTCATAACTTTCCTTCCAAGGAGTAAGTGTCTTTTAATTTCATGGCTGCAATCACCATCTGCAGTGATTTTGGAGCCCCCCAAAATAAAGTTTGACACTGTTTCCACTGTTTCCCCATCTATTTCCCATGAAGTGATGGGGCCAGATGCCATGATCTTAGTTTTCTGAATGTTGAGCTATATGCAGGTCAGGAAGCAACAGTTAGAACTGGACATGGAACAACAGACTGGTTCCAAATAGGAAAAGGAGTACATCAAGGTTGTATATTGTCACCCTGCTTATTATTTAACTTCTATGCAGAGTACCTCATGAGAAACGCTGGGCTGGAAGAAGCACAAGCTGGAATCAAGTTTGCCGGGAGAAATATCAATAACCTCAGATATGCAGATGACACCACCCTTATGGCAGAAAGTGAAGAGGAACTTAAAAGCCTCTTGATAAAAGTGAAAGAGGAGAGTGAAAAAGTTGGCTTAAAGCTCAACATTCAGAAAAATAAGATCATGGCATCTGGTCCCATCACTTCAGGGGAAATAGATGGGGAAACAGTGGAAATGATAAAGTAGATTAGATCTAAATATATTTTATTTATTAAGGACTTATCTAACTTCAACTTATTTTAAAAATATTTCTAGCCTGTATGGTTCATTTCTGAGTTTATTTTTAATTGTAAAAATTCTCCAAAATTATTTCCAATGTATTGATTAAAAAAAAAATTTCATATAAGTCTACTCATACTCTTCAAACTCATGTTGTTCATTGCTCAACTCTATTATCCTCTGTCTTTGGTGATAACTTTTGGTTTAAAGTATATTTTATCTGATATTAGTGTAGCCACCTCAGTTCTCTTTATTTATTTTCTTGATTTATCTTTTTCTACATTTTCATGTTAACCTATTCAATTCATTGAATGTAAAGTATAGCTTTTGTAGATAGTGTATGCTGCTGCTGCTGCTGCTTAAGTCTCTTCAGTCGTGTCCGACTCTGTGCGACCCCATAGATGGCAGCCCACCAAGCTCCCCCGTCCCTGGGATTCTCCAGGCAAGAACACTGGAGTGGATTTCACTTCCTTCTCTAATGCATGAAAGTGAAAAGTGAAAGTGAAGTCGCTCAATCCTGTCCGACTCTTAGTGACCCCATAGACTGCAGCCTACCAGATAGCGTATAGTTTAATATATTTTTTTTCATTCTGACAATTTCTATCTTTTAACTGGGTAAAGGTTATCTTTCTTTTGTATTTTATCCAGTTAAATGATAAAATTGCCATAAAAATAACTTTTATGTATATTTTTTCTTGATATTCTTCACTTGGTAAGACATTACTTTTCTTCTCTTCTGTAGTTCTTTAGACATCATTTTCCTTAGATTTTTGACTGTATTTAAAATATCTGAAAGTATTTTTCTAGTAAGTCCAATATTAGAGCTTTCCTAGATATGGTTTTTGTTAACTATGTTCCCCCTGTATATGTTCCATACACTCATGTTTCTGTATATGTTTCATTGTTTTTTTTGTCGCTGTTGTTGGAAACTAGGCATTTTAAATAATACATTCTGGCAATTCTGGAACTCAGATGCTCCACTATTTCTAGGAATTTTTAAGTTACTGCTATTTGTAGTAGTTGTGTTCATCTAATGACTTTTATGAAACATTTCTATAATATATTTATTCTTTTTTGCTTGTGACCACTGAAATATCTGCCCATTTAACTTAATGATCAGCTTATGATGTGATAAAGATGTCCTTAAATGCCTGAAACCAATACATTTCCCAGTCTTTCATGAAAAAGGCAGTATATAAGTTTGTTGTTCAGTTGCTAAATCATGTCTGACTGTTTGCAACCCTGCGAACTGAAGTACACGAGGATTCCTTGTCCTTCACTATCTCCTGGAGTTTGCTCAAGTTCATGTCTGTTGAGTCAGTGATACCATCCAGCCATCTCATTTTCTGTCATCCCCTTTTCCTCCTGCCCTCAATATTTCCCAGCATCAGGGTCTTTCCCCATGAGTCAGCTCTTCACATCAGATAGTCAAAGTATTGGAACTTCAGCTTCAGCATCAATCCTTCCAATGAATATTCAGGATTGATTTCTATTAGGATTGACTGATTTTATAGCCTTGATTTTCAAGGGACTCTCAAGAGTCTTCTCCAGCCCCACAATTTGAAAGCATCAGTTCTTTGGTGCTTGGCCTTCTTTATGGTCCAACTCTCATATCCATAGATGACTACTGGAAAAACCATAACTTTGACTATATGGAATTTTGTCAGTTCAAAAGGTAAAAAGATACGACACCAGAAGAAGAAGATACATGTTAGGGCATGGATTTAACATTAATTCATAAATTTAATAAGTCCACCTTTGATTTAACTTTCTGTTGTTCCACAAAATTAGGCAAGGCTGATAACTTATGCTTTTCTTTGGTCTTTCCCGAGCATACATGCAGCCTCATCCCCATGTTCTTACACTACACAAGTGCCTTTTGGATTCTCAGGAATGTAACAGAGCTTTTCAAAATCCTCTGTAAATTTCTCATTTCCAAAATATTCCTCTTAAGCTTCCTGATTAGCCTTAGTTTCATTTGTTATCTATTGCGCAGGCAGCTATGATGGTCAACAATTGCCTCTGATTGATTTAGATAAATGCCCCTTTGAAGGGTTGTTTGCACTGGATGAACTCTCAGTAATGTCTAATAAAGACAGCTTTGCAAATAGGGTTTTGCAGAGAACTACTAGATAAGTCTAACAATGTCAATTCTATGGAAACAGGGCTTTGAAGGAACCCCAACAAAAATTTCCCTCTTCTTTGGCTTCAGACTGGTGGTTTCCTTGGTGATTGCAGTCTCTTGACTTTTAAGGTTATCCTGGAGCTAGGAGAAGGCAATGGCACCCCACTCCAGTACTCTTGCCTGGAAAACCCCTGGATGGAGGAGCCTGGAAGGCTGCAGTCCATGGGGTCACTGAGGGTCAGACACGACTGAGCGACTTCACTTTCACTTTTGACTTTCATGCATTGGAGAAGGAAATGGCAACTCACTCCAGTGTTCTTGCCTGGAGAATCCCAGGGACGGGGGAGCCTGGTGGGCTGCCGTCTAAGGGGTCGCACAGAGTCGGACACGACTGAAGTGACTTAGCAGGAGCTAGGAAGAGAGGAAAGGAATCAGGAAAATTAAAGTGTCACAAGCTTTCTGTTTTTACTGAGATTCAGTTGTTTGTCTTGAATACATATTTCCTGAATTACCAAAGCCTTTGCGATTTATGGGGTCGCAAAGGGTCGGACATGACTGAGCGACTGAACTGAACTGAACTTGCTTAATTTCTAGGGTTTTGAAAAGCTGATTTTTACAACTTTGTGTCAGTATTCTCTCTCATTTTATAGAGAAGGGAATGTTTAGAGTTCCTTGCAGGGTCTTTTTTTTTTTCCCGAAGTTCTGCTCCACATGATTTTGCACAGTACTTTTACACACATAAATGTCTAATAAACTTCTTTTATGAAAACAGTGTAAATTAAATGCACACAGCATAGATACATATAACATAAAAGACAATCATGGCCATAATCTTATATATTTCTGTATATGATAGTCAATGCATTTGGCATGAAGATTTAGAAGTATCTATGATAGATATTTTATTTTAAAAACATCTCATTAAACTATCACCGGATAATTTATCTCAACAGAAAGTAAAGCAAAATATAATAATGGACAGCACATTAATCTTTCAACCTGGTTGTTTTTGCCAATTTATTTAACTTGTTCATCCCACAGACATTAACTATGCTGGCATTATGGACACAATTTCCCCAAAGGTGCTGACCCACATATATCTTAAAATCTTTTGAAGAAGATATGTATATAAAAGTGTAACTTCAGTATTTTGCAATGAATAGACTTATGTACAAATTGCTTTGGGAATGAAGAGAGTTTGATTAAATCTGTCTTGGTGGGGAAAGATATTCCCATGCTGGTAATTTCATTTAAGGTGAAAATGTTAAGATTAAATGGGACTCTACCAGAAGAAGCTTTGAGTTTTGGAGAGGTATTATTAGTCACTCAGCTGTGTCTGACTCTTTGCAATCCCATGGACTGTAGTTCACAAGATTTTTCTGTCCATGAAATTCTCCAGGCAAGAATACTGGAGTGGGTTGCCTTTTCCTTCTCCAAGAGATATTTCAGACCCAGGGATCAAACCTGGGTCTCCCACATTGCAGGTAGATTCTTTACTGTCCAAGGCAACCGGGAAGCAAGTTTTGGAGAGGACAGCATTAAATACTTCATTGTGAGTTAAGAAGAACCATTTAAGTTACATTTTTGACAAACATTTGTTAAATCAATCAAAGTTCTGGCTTCCAGATAAAGATACGGAGAACTTTCAAAGACTATATATATTATCAGTTTTTCACTTGGTACCCCCTTTTCTCTTGGCATTGTCCCTTCCAAGGATCACATGTATTTCACATCATAGAAGCAATGTGCTGCTTTACTGTATATCATGTACGTGTACATCTGTGTGCTCTATTACAATATAACTTCAGTCTCTATAACCCCACAAGATGATTAGTGTGTCACGCATATGGCTCATGGACACCAAGAACTTGATAATAGCTAAACAAATGGGACAACTCAATAAAGTCCCACAGCAGATTCTGGAGTCCATTATAAAATCACTGAGTTTGGAATGGGTTTCTCATGCAACCCTCAACAACCTCAATTCTAATTACAGTCAAGGATGTTTTGAAAATGATGGTCAGCAATTCCCTGATGGCTCAGTGGCAAAGAATTTGCCTGTCAATGCAGGAGATGCAGGTTTGATTCTTGGGTTGGGAAGATCTTCTGGAGGAAAAAATGTCAACCCATTCCAGCATTCTTGCCTGGGATATCCCATGGACAGAGGGGCCTGGTATGCTGCAGTCCATGTAGTCACAAAGAGTCAGACACAACTTAGTGACTAAGCAACAACAAAATCTTCAGGAGTAAAAGCCAAAGTAGCCTCCACCCATGGAATAAGTGGTTTACACATTTTGTTTGCCTAATTTTTCATCAGAGTTCAAAACTTTATGATTTGCATAGTCCAGACATCTTAAATTGAAATTCTACATGAAAAATCAGTCTGGGCTGAAAAATGCACCATCATTTCCCTTTATTCAAGCATTTACATATCCCATAAAATAATGCTTCATCAAAAGAGTCATAGATCATTTGCACTCGATAGTAAAATATGCTGTTAAATGATAAGTCTGATGTGCACCATGGTGTTGTTGTTCAGTCACTAAGTCATGTGTGACTCTTTGCGACCCCAGGGACTGCAGCACATCAAGCTTCCTTGTCCTTCAGTGTCTCCTGGAGTTTGCTCGAATTCATGTCCATTGAGTCAGTGATGCTATCTAACCATTTCATCCTCTGCTGCTCCCTTCTCCTTTTGCCTTCAATGTTTCATACAATCAGATGGGGCCCATAATTTATTAATAATGGAATTCACAGTCTAGTTGTCAAGCAGGTGTTTTGTTTTACAAACACAAAGCTAAAATTTATTGACTAATGTTTGGCCCTCACAAGTTAGAGATTTTATGTAAGAGTTAGGCTTGCTCTATCTTTTAAAAGTTCAGGATATTTGTGACATGACAGTGATCTCCCGGAGTCAACACGGTTTCCCTTCCACATCACAGTCCTCACTATCCTCTTTGCATTTCAAGCACTGAGCACTATGTCAGTTGTAATTCAACACTATACTATCCCTATTCTTACTTAAAATTTAAGAGGAAAGTAACTTTTCTCGCCTGTATCCATATCTAAAGAGGGAAAATTAAAGATGAATGAAGAAAGCCTCATGTTTCCAAGTAAAATATGGAAAGAAATATTTCTCCTCTGGGGATGAAAATATTTCTACATACTTACGTGCAAGCAAAATGTCTCTATGTCAGTGTATACAAATCACAGTGTCACTTATGAAGCAAAACATATTAAGTACTATGACTGGTTCATGCAGTATTTGCATCAGAAACAACTTAATAACCTAAATAAAAGACTAAAATGTAAGCCAGTGTTATTTTTGAATAACAATAGATTAAGCAGTGCTGCTGTGAAATATAGGTTAATAGATGACTTGAGTTTTAAACTTATTTGCTGAAAGTAAGTTTTTAAAATTTTCCTCTAAGTGCAACAGAAATTAAATGTCTTAAACTGAAACAAGCATTTGGAAATATAAAAGTCCATTCAGAAATGCAATTTTTCGGCATATTGAAAAAATGAGAAAATCCACAGAGCATTAAAGTTTTTACTAAAGGAAGTGAATATATGACCTAGAGACCCACCTATATGGTGCCCGCAATAAGTGTTTATACATATCTAAAATGGTTTCTTCTTAGGTGCTGCAAACTTGAAGATGTGAACTGGTTCGGAGTCGGATGGTTGATGATATCTTTGTACTAACTGGACTTTCCCCATGGCTCAGCAGTAAGGAATCCACCTGCAGTGAAAGGGACATGGAGATTTGGGTTTAATCCCTTGATTGGGAAGATCTCCTGGAGAACCAATAAACCATATTTGACGATTTTGAAAAGATTCCAAATTTAAATCTATCCATTGCATCATTTACCAAAAATCACCTGTGCTGATGGATTTCATGTGGTCTGCATCAGGCACACAAAAATGAATACTGTGAATTAGAAACATTCCCATGGTCTTAGCCATAGACAGCTAAAGGTTTGCTTGATGAATTGGATATATATTTCATCTGTCATATACCTTATAGCTGGGCAACTAAGTAATGGAAGGTGCTGGGACAAGTTTTCATCTTTTGAAAAAAAATTATTTGCTCATATCAAGTCTGGAAAATTTCTACCTTTAGCTTGCTGATAAAAATCACATCAACAATATTAGGCATTTTTCTGTTTTACATTAGAACCATACAAACTTTTTCAATATTTATCTTCAAGGAAATTTGGAAATAGTTAGATATGTGCACTTCTTACTTTTTTTAGTTCAATGAGTTCACCAGAATGAAATTCACCAGAGAAAGTTTATCATTGCACACTTTCATGTGCTTAAATCATTTCCAAATGTCAAACTAGAAACCTGAGTGTGTACTCAAAACTGAGAAACTGAGCATTGGTTTCCAAAAATGTTCTTTGAATTTCAGTTTTATGAAAATGAACTAATATTACCACTTGCTTTTGCCAGGTAATGATGATCAAAAGATGAAGAGTTCCAAAAAATTTATTTACCTGCAGTATAAGGTTGTCAGGAACAAACAAACAAAATGACCATTGAGGTACCACAAACCTTAAATATATCTGAAATTTTTACCCTAACTAGTAAATAAACATTTGTTCTAGTACTGCACATAAGCTCTATATTCAGAAACATTTATATGTGAGAAGCATTTTTCCATTACACAAATAAGTAGATATATGTCATTCTCAGACAAATAATTCAGCACTGAATTTTGAATGGAACACCTCAATAAAAAATACAAGAACTAACATTGACATAGATGTAAAAGAAAACATGTCAAACTTTTAGTTTCAAATCAAAAGAGAAATTAACTATTTAAGAAAAATGCAAAGTAAATATTTCAATTTTCAACATGCATTTTTCCAAAGTTGTATTTAAAAAAAAATCTAAAATGTTATACTTGTTTATTAGATATCTATGTCATAATTAGGCAAAGGAAAGTTTAGTTATATTTTTGAGACTTAATTTTGTTGATCGTGAATTGTTATGCATATAATCTTTTCATCACTAAATTTGAAAACTATCTATGATTTCGAATAATTCCTAGAATAGTAAACCTAGAATCACCTATAATTAACACCATGCAAATTTATAGAAAACATTTTTTGAAGATTTAAAAGATTAGGGTGCCATCCAAAACAACTTAATGACAGAAATCCTAAGAAAACACTGAAATTACTCATTTGCTAAAATACAAGATCGATTCCCCATTTAAAAATATTTTTAGCTACTTATTAACAGAATAATGATAAAAGTATTAATTCTTTAGGTTGTAATCACATAATCTCACTGAGATTATTTAATTAAATTTAAATTAGAGATGCAAACACGGAGAACAGATTGGTGGATACAGCAGGGGAAGGAGAGGGTGGGGCAACTTGAGAGAGCAGCATTGAAACACATACATAACCCCGTGCAAACTAGATGCCTAGTGTGAAGCTGTTGTATAACACAGAGAGCTCAGTGAGCCCCATGCTCTGCAAAAGCCTAGAGCACTAGATAGGGAGCAGGGAGAGTCAAGAGGAAGAGGGCATATGTATACTTAAGGCTGACTGGAATCGAGATTGCTGGGAGAAATATCAACAACCTCAGATATGCAGATGACACCACACTTATGGCAGAAAGCAAAGAAGAACTAAAGAGCCTCTTGATGAAAGTGAAAGAGGAGAGTGAAAATGTTGGCTTAAAGCTCAACATTCAGAAAATGAAGATCATGGCATCCGGTCCCATCACTTCATGGCAAATAGATGGGGAAACAATGGAAACAGTGACAGACTTTATTTTGGGGGGGCTCCAAAATCACTTGGAGCAGGCAATGGCACCCCACTCCAGTACTCTTGCCTGGAAAATCCCATGGATGGAGAAGCCTGGTAGGCTGCAGTCCATGGGGTCGCTAAGAGTCAGACACGACTGAGTGACTTCACTTTCACTTTTCACTTTCATGCATTGGAGAAGGAAATGGCAACCCACTCCAGTGTTCTTGCCTGGAGAATCCCAGGGATGGGGGAGCCTAGTGGGCTGCCATCTATGGGGTCGCACAGAGTCGGACACAACTGAAGTGACTTAGCAGTAGCAGTAGCCAAAATCACTGCAGATGGTGACTGCAGCCATAAAATTGAAAGACGCTTACTCCTCGGAAGAAAACTTATGACCAACCTAGAGCATATTCAAAAACAGAGACATTACTTTGCCAACAAAGGCCTGTCTAATCAAAGCTATGGTTTTTCCAATGGTCATATATGGATGTGAGAGTTGGGCTATAAAGAAAGCTGAGCACTGAACTGTGGTATTGGAAATGACTCTTGAGAGTCCCTTGGACTGCAAGGAGATCCAACCAGTCCATCCTAAATGAAATCAGTCCTGAATATTCATTGGAAGGACTAACGCTGAAGTTGAAACTCCAGTATTTTGGCCACCTGATGTGAAGAGCTGACTCAATGGAAAAGACCCTGATGCTGGGAAAGATTGAAGGCAGGAGGAGAAGGGGATGACAGAGGATGAGATGGTTGGATGGCATCACCCACTCGACAGACATGAGTTTGAGCAAGATCTGGGAGTTGCTGATGGACAGGGAATCCTGACAAGCTGCTTTCTGTGGGATCACAAAGAGTAGGACATGACAGAGTGACTGAACTGAACTGAAGGCTGATTCACATTGCTGTATGGCAAAAACCAACACAATACTGTAAAGCAATTATCCTCCAATTAAAAATAAATTTTAAAATAAACCAATATAGAAAACTGAAACAATTAGTGTCAATAAGGCGTGAATGGTGAAATGCTAAGTATCAGACCAGTGAGTGAAAGTCACTCGGTCACGTCCAACTCTTTGTGACCACGTGGACTCTACAGGCTATGAAATTCTCCAGGCCAGAATACTGGAGTAGGTAGCCTTTCCATTCTCCAGGGTATCTTCCCGACCCAGGGATCAAACCCAGGTCTCTCGTGTTGCAGGTGGATTGTTTACCAGCTGAGCCACAAGGAAAACCCAAGAATACTGCCGTGGGTAGCCTATCCCCACTCAGGAATCTTCCTGAGTGAATCTTCCCCACTCAGGAATTAAGCCAGGGTGTCCTGTATTGCAGGTGGATTCTTTACCAACTGAGCTGTCAGAGCAGTGGAAGGGAGCTAATGGGAGGCCACTAGAAAGGCGCATCACAGGGGTGCTGGAGAAGACTCCTGAGAGTCCCTTGGACAGCAAGGAGATCAAACCAGTCAATCCTAAAGGAAATCAACCCGGACTGTTCATTGGAAGTCCTGATGCTGAAGCTGAAGTTTCAATGCTTTGGCCACCTAATGCAAAGAGCCGACTCATTGTAAAAGACTCTGATGCTGGGAAAGATTGAGTGCTCGAGGAGAAGGGGACGACATTGGATGAGATGGTTGGATGGCATCACCAACTCAATGGACATGAGTTTGAGCAAGCTCCAGGGGATAGTGAAGGACAGGGATGCCTGGCGTCTCACAGTCCATGGGGCTGCAGAGGGTTGGACATGACTGAATGACTGAAAAACAACAGCAGGGGTGCCCCTTGGCTGAAAATTGATGTAAAAATGAAAGAAAGAAGACGGAAGACTTCATCACCTCTGCTTGCCAATTTGTAGAAAGAACAACCTGCTCTCACCCACATCCTGCCATAGGAGGTGAAAGTGAAACTGTTAGTCGCTCAGCCCACCAGGCTCCTCTGTCCAAGGGATTTCCCAGGCAAGAAGACTGGAGTGGGTTGTCATTCCCTTCTCCAGGGGGTCTTCCTGACACAGGGACTGAACCCAGATCACCTGCATTGCAGGCAGATTCTTTACCATCTGAATCACTAGGGAAGCTGCAGGAGGTTTTCCAGGACAAAGAATAACAATTTTAGAAGCTATCATTGAGAGTGAGATGTACACACACCTGCTAAATGATGGTTATCAGTGACCTCAGTCCTGCTTCCCCAAGTGCTTCCTGCGCCTGGGATTAGCATGCTCTCTGTCCTCAGACAAAATTAAAACACCTGAATTATTATAAAACAGATGCTCTAACCTTAAGTGTTTCTCAGTAATTGAGTAATGTTTGATATCAAATTGTACTGCTTTTATCCTCTCCTACTGATAGTCAAATGACTAGGAATAATTACATAGGCAGTTATCTGTTAACATTTCAATTACAGCATTATGAGGTTTGCTTAACTGTCTTCACTGGGGGTTCTAAACCTCAAACTTGTAAGTGGAAGGCCACCATATTCAAAGTGAATCTACCATTCACTACTTCTATGTACCAAGTTCTGAACAGGAAATTTAAAAATTGAATTAGTTTTCTAGTAAACAGTAAGAGGAGAATAGAAGAGTGAGCTCCTATATTTGAGCAAAATTTTATGTGAAACCACATAGCACAAAAGTGGGAAAAAGAAAAAGAATGTCCAGAGCCTAACATCCAAGCTGAAGGCCAGCTTTAATGTCTACAAGCTTGGTGAACTTGCAGCCAGCATTTAAGTTCTTTGTGAGTCAGTTTTCTTCAGAAAATGAGAACAATAACATTAGCTAGCTCTTGAAGTTATCTTAAGCAATAAATATGAGTCAATATATGTAAATAATTTAAATCAGTGGTTGGCCCAGTATAGACTCTTTATGGGTGTTAATTAAATAGGTTAAATTAATAATCTCAACTCCTACTAGTTTCATTGCTGGACACAGAGTGTAAAGCAGTATGTGCAGACATTCGGAGGCCTTTGTTCTGTGTTTTTCTTTTTTTGTTGGCTTCATTTGGATTTTAGTTTGCTAGATTTTCCTTTTGTTCATTTTGTTGTTGTTGAATTCTTAACATATGGGGAAAGTGAAACTCAAAATAAATAACATCAATCAAAACCAAGTTTTTTTAATTCTTTCACAGTTTCAGATTAAGACTGTGGTGAAGAGGCAGAAGATATCAATGACTATTGAATATCACATCAACCTTTTACTGTTAGAAATATGTAATTATTTACACTTCTGATGGAAGATAAATATCTTTGCAAATGTTTGAAAATGTTTCGCAATGAACTTATGAGCTGGTTGTCTCTTCATTTGTCAGAGATTTCATTTTAAATGTTGGAAGTCTATAAAATATTTATAAACTATGACTATCATTTTCCTTTACATTTTTTCATTATATATATATATATATATGTATCTTTAATTGCTTGAAATCTGTTTTTCATGTGAAAAGGAGCAGCCAAGATTGTCTCAGAGATTGACTGCTTACATCTTCAACTCTCCTAACTGCCAGTTCCAGGATTCTCAAGTTTCATTTGACTATTTCAAAGTTTGGGAGATCTGAATAAGTTATTGAGATTTCAAGCATCAATTGCATTTGTGAAATATCCAACAGAGCTAACATTTTAACATGAGCGTTCCATCAAACCTAATGTGTGCGCTTAAGGTAGAAAGAGAATTGCCCATTTCCCCCTCACCTCCACTTGATCCGATAATGGGTAAGTCACAGTGACTGATATTAGTGTGAATACTACTTAGCCCTTTCAGGAGAGTGGTAATCATAAAAACATGCATTCATTTTCTCTCTCATTTTCTTCTTCTATCCCAAACAACATTGAACAGAATCAACAAGAGCTGTCCAACATGCAGTTAACAAGTAGAGTAGTTACAGGCTACATTAGGCATAGGATGACGAGTTAGATTTAAACTCCACAACCTATATTTAATTTTTTTCTATAAGAAAAGGGAGATGAACACTGACTTAAGAGGAAAATCAATAATATAATTAACAGGATCTCATTATCTTGTTCTGTTAATTAGTCTAATGTTTCTCAATTATCCTCTCATTTGGCTTCTTATTCCCTGATATTTATAGAAAACATGATTTGATAGAGTTCGTTTATATACATTGATAAACCATATTCACAGCTTTTCCTTATCAAACTATACCCATTCCCAATAGAGGACCTCGCACACATTCAGTCATTTGAGAAAGCAGTGATTTTCAGCAGTGTGATTTCCTCTCAATGACATTTTGCTTAAATAAGAAAATCTGTGTGAAGTGGCTTTGTGCCTATGGGTAATTTGTTTGCAGTTTAAAATGTCAAATATTGGCAAGAACTATGGTAATTCTGTAAGTTGGAAAAGTAAAGCAAAATAGGTGTTGACTTTTCATTTCCCAGGGAGGACCTAATATTATTTAGCAATCCCCAATCCTCTGGTCCCCGTTTCTTAAGTGACACATATGCCAGCCGTTGTGTAGATCACAAAGAATGCAACTATCACAGCACAGGAGGCCTTTTAATCATACTCGAGACTAAAAATAGGAGCCCTATCTATTTTCTCATCCAGTCTTTTATTTCAAGGAAAACCTTAGGAAGAAAACACAAAATTCACTCATTCCTCTGAAACAAGGAAGCAAATACTGTTTTATTTTAGTGCACCTTCAAGTGACTGTCAAACAGCTGAATGCTGTTACAGAAATATGGTATCTAGCTGGAAATATGAATTTCAGGGCCAACCAGTATATGTCCACATGAGGAAGACATTTTAAAAGGATTCTGTGGAACATGACAACTGTGGAATACTATAATAATTTATGTTTAGTCTGGAGACAAGAAGTCTCAAATAGGGTAAGTTAGTTGCCTTCAACTGTCTGAGAGGATGATACACTATTAAAAATAATAGTAATGACAAATAATGTTTAATGTTTCTCCAGACGGGCAATCTGGGGTAGATGTACAGAAATTATAATGAAGATAATTAATAAGAATTAGATTAGTCTAGCAGTGAAATTGTATTCCTTATGAAACAAGTTCTTTATTCCTTGGAGACATCCGTGACAAGTCTAAAGGGCTAGCCTGGCCCTTACTCATTAACTTCTCTTCAACTAGAGCTGTTCCCTCCTAAAGCACAGGAAAGATATGATGTATGGTACTTCTTTTTTATTCATCTTCATGCTCTCTACCTGCATGCAAAAAAAAAAAATCCTAAACATCTGAAATAAAAGCAAAAGTCAAGTGAAATGCAAAGGTATTAATATTACATCTCTCCCATATTAAAGAATCATCAAGTGAAATTTGCTCAGTCTTGTCCGACTCTTTGTGACCCTATGGATTATACAGTCCATGAAATTCTCCAGGCCAGATTACTGGAGTGGGTAGCCTTTCCCTTCTCCAAGGAAAGAAATCTTCCCAACCCAGTGATCGAACCCAGGTCTCCCACATTGCAGGAGGATTCTTTACCAGCTGAGCCACAGGGAAGCCCACCTCAGAAAGGCATTCTAAATTGGATCCGAGTTTGAAGTAGATTTGTGTTCCCCAAACTTGTTCCAAGACAAACTACATGTGAAAGATGGTCAGATATTGTAAAAAGCCAAAAAACAAAACGCATCCAGTGGTCAATCCAGATTTGGGGAAGAGGTTAAGTGAAGATAAGCATAATTTCTTGACTGCAGATATTATGGGAGCTTCCCTGGTGACTCAGTGGTAAAGAATTCTCTTGTGATACAAGAAATTGTCTGCAGTGCAGGAGATGTGTATTTGATCCCTGGCTCAGGAAGATGTCCTGGATTAGGAAACAAACAACCCACTCAAATATTCCTGCCCCCAAAATTCCATGGACAGAGGAGCCTGGAAAGGTTACACTCCTTGGGGTTGCAGAGAGTCGCAGAGAGTTGTCACAGAGAGTTGTGTTGCAGAGAACACAACTGAGTGACTGAGCACATTTAATACATAAAGGAAAATGTGAATCATTAAAATGGAGCTTATAAAGACAATTTTCCTAAATGATTTTTAAGTCCCCCCCTCTTTGAGGAACACCTTTAAAAAGTGATCAGATTCTAGTTCCATGCAATGAAATTTGGGGAGTAATGAATAAGTTCAAAGGGTAAATTTATCTGACATATGAGGATATATTCAGTCAAACAATGACTGAATTAATCTCTAACTGCACATAGGGATTGCACTTTTAATTTCAGGAGGAAACAAAAGTGAAGGGAACTCAGCTATAATGTCACAAGTCATTTGTCCCTGGAAATGTGTACACAGTCAGAAATAAAGTACAGAATGCAAGATTCAAGTCCCAAGCACACAGCGGCCAAAGATGGAGATTCAACTTTTGGAATGAAGCCATAACACCAGATCCAAAGATAAGGAACAGAGACACATTGCCAAGAATAGTTGAAAGGAACTGTGTTTTGTTGCCAGTGATGCTACCTTGCAAGGCTGAAGGTATCGAAAGATTGTGGTGGAATTGGCAATGGTCAGAATCAGAAAGCCTTAATCATAGTCAATTAGCCCCAACCAAGTCTAGTATCAGATCACTTTAATGTAAGAAGCAAAGTAGATGTCTATTCTTTAAAACCTGTCTATTTTAGGTCAAGTTGTCTAGGAGACATACTCTGACATAGACGTCTGTGTGCAGAGAATTTACTGGGGAGTGTTCTCAGGACCCAGGCCTGTGGAGGGGAAGAAGGGCATAGTACTGAGATGAGAAAGAAGTTATACCCAAGCCCCTCTTCCTTCTCAGAGATAAACAGAGTCCTCAGCTAATTCTAGAGCCCTCCAAGAACTCAAACATTGATATGGCCCTTCAGAAGTTCCCCGTCTTCAGACATAGGGTCAGTCTTTTAGATAATTTTTTGGAGCTTGCTGCTGGCAGCAAGAGGTGTGACATTGGGTGAAGTGGTTGTTTTTGGCTGAGGCTAATTCTTAGAAGTCAGTTCAGCTATGACTGTGAACCACAATACCCCCAACAACTGGTTAAATGAGTACCTCATTCTGGAAGGAAGTATCTGCATGGCTCATCAGTGTACCCACTAGACTTGGTCAATGTGCACAGAATGGAAACTAAGTCTCAGGGAGGAAGACTATCCTTTTAACATTTTTGTTACATCTAGGTAACCATCAAATACAGAGAAGTCAACACACGTTAAAACTACTCCTATTATAAGGAAGAAACTCAAGTTTTCTGTGCTCACTTGTCTCCGCTTCCTTGTTCTAATTTAAAAAGTAAAGTTTTCTCCCATTTAATTTATATAATATGCATATAATTTTTCGAAATAAAAAAAATTGAGTCAATGTCAGAAAATTAATGCATTTTCATAAATGTACCACCTGTGGCTATTACTATAATTACATATACCTTAGGCTATAACTATGAAATTATTACCCAAATATAGTAAGGAGATATGATGTTCAAGAAATTAAAAATTAAATAGTTATAAAGTAAAACGGAATTGGTAATAATCAGATAAAATTATAAATTAATTATAAACACTTAGAGTGAAGTATGGGCTTTCCTGGTGGCTGAAACATTAAAGAATCTGCCTGCAATGCAAGAGCTACAGGAGAGAGAAGTTTGATCCCTGGGTCAGGAAGATCCCCTGGAGGTGAAAATGGCAACCCACTTCAGTATTCTTGTCTGGAAAATCCCATGGACAGAGGAGCCTGGTTGGCTACGGAACATGGGGTCTCAAAGAGTTAGACACAACTGAAGTGACTTTGCACACATGCAGGAACAGTGAAGTATAATGGAGGAGTGAATACTGAGAAAACCAGTGGGTTAAAAGCCAAAAGCTGTAGGTTCTAGGATCTTTCAATGTATCTTTTTGATGCAATAGCATTTTTTCATGCAAAAACATTGACAAATCAATGTTATTTGGTAAGGTCCAGCTTTTCATCTGAAATTAGCCCAACAACACTTACGCAAGGATCATTGTTGCAGGTTCTATTTTTACAAAGTGGTTAATAAAGAATAACAAATATTAATATTAATAAAAATGTTGTTGAAAATAATGTGTTCCATGGTTTTTCATGTATGTTCTCATTAAACATCATTTTAACACTGAGGAAATAGAGAATATAGGTTAAATCTAGTATAATAGTTAAGAGTGTGAGGTTGAAGTCAGAGTGTCAGGTTCAAACCCTGGCTCTGCTCTCTTGTTTTGTGATCATGAGTAAGTGATGTAGATTTCCTGCATGCAAGTTTCCAACTCTGTGGAATGGAAGTCATAATGCCATCTCCCAGGGCTGCTGTGGGTATTAAAGGAGGTCATGCGAGCAAATGCCTTGAACAGTGGCTGTTAACTATGGGATCAACAAATATTAGTAAATATAAGTTTGAACAAAATGTTACTTAGGCATTCCTTGGCAATCCAGTGTTTAGGACTCTATGCTTTCACTGCTGGGGGTGTGGGTTTAATACGTGGTAAGGAAACTAAGATCCTGTGAGCCATGCAGCACAGCCAAAACAATAAATTAAAGAATAAATAATCAAATAAATAGAAAATGTGGCTTATTTAATGTTAAAGATCATAAAGCTAAAAGATTAAGAAAGTGGAAGCTCAATTACAGAATCTGCATGCCTAAAACATTCTAAACATCATGCATTATTATTAAATACAAAGGGTTCATGAAGAAGACTAAAGCAAGAAAAGTCTATAACATTGAAGGCAGATTCTTGACCTCTCAAAATATATTACACAGTGCTGCTGATTGCCATGGGTTCTCCATTTATCCATCCTGAGACTTTAATATGTGACCTCATATTTGTGAGGTTTGTGAATAATATGGTAATATAATAATAATAATATAGGTTTGTGAATCTATATTATGGAAATATATTAAGACCTATCTCATATGTAAGAATTAGTTAAATGAGAAGCCACATGCAAAGTTCTATCCATAGCTATTGATAATAAAAGCAATCACTCATTATTATGAGCCCTTTTTTTTTTTATTTTGAATAAGGCATTGGTTCCGGGGCAATATCTGGAAGGCTTTGCAGCTTAGTTTCATGTGTGTATGCTAAGCTGCTTGTCATGTCCAACTCTTTGTTACCCCGTGCATTGTAGCCCAGCAGGCTCCTCTGTCCATGGGATTTTCCAGGCAAGAATAGTGAGGTGGGTGCCATGCTCTCTTCTTACGTTGATCATCTAAGAGGAGAGAGAATTGATCATTGTATGTCTTCATGAGTTTGTAGGGGGCTTTTTGTTTGCTTGTTTTTTTTCATTGATTCTCACAGCAACACTGAGAACTAACTCTTTGCCATTTTGGTTGATCAAGGATGGTCAAATAGTCCCATATGGTCCAAATTAATCTAAAACTCCATTGCAGTTAAGGAAACAGTCTGAATAGGTTTAAATAGCCTGTGTACACTCACATTTGCAAAGAGTGGCAGAGGCGTGAACTATTCAGTTTTGCCTGTTCCAAATGCATCTTCTTTCCATTTTCTTTCTCAAAAACACTCGTAACACCTTCATTTCAGGAAGCATAACAGTCGTGAGCTTTCTTTGTTCCAGATATATCTGAGAGAAACATACTAAACCTCAACAAAGAATAATTACTGAAAAATAGTCTTTCTTCCAGTTTAAATATAAGAACCTGCAATTATTCCATTCCTGTTTTTCTAGCCTCAATGCACTTGAGATTGACACTTTATGCTCTCATGTTAAACCATCATTTGACAGCTTATTGAACATTCAAAGAAAGGCTGGGGCAAAGTCTGAACTTTGCCTTCTCACAACACCTCTCAGAGTACTAAGAAATGGAAGCTCTGTTGTTTGTTTCCCCTATATCACAAAACCACTATCCCTGAGATGAGTTGGAATTCCTCAGCCTAAATTGTGCAAGCTACTGTGCTGAGCATCATATTGTGTGTGGGAAAATCTCTCACCTTTATGATCTTCATTTCTGCCTAATCGTCTAAGACAAGAATAGCATGCTGGGCCTAAGGGGGAAATTTTCCATTGCTACTGAAAAGATAAATGCTAGGAAGCAAAATGAACCAGGCTCATTACAACCTTAAAAGAATTAAAAAATGGCAAATTGGTCTTCAGAAATGATATGAGAGCATTGACATTTTTAATACTTTTCCCTTTCAATTGTGACATTTTACATCAAGGTTTTTATAACATGCAATACAAACACTTTCAGATGTTTGAAATACTGTGCGCTGCTTAATATTTTTAACTATGTCTCCCCTGGAATCTGTACTCTTCAAGAAAGGCAGCTATTTTTTAACCAATGCTGACTAAAAGTGAACAGAATGATTGCATTTAAAGAAGCATGGCAGTCATTCATTTACTTTGTTTTCAATCTGTATAATAATGGCTCTAATGTCACTTGATGAACTGTGAAAATGTCCCAATTTTTAAGAATCGGTAAAGGCAGGCAGCTTATGTGATGCTTCAAACATCTGATGAGCTGCTAGATGACAGAGCTGAAGGGAAGATTGATTCTTTTTTTTTTTTTTCATAACCACATACAGTCTACAATAATAAGCCAATTTCTTGCTAGTGACTCATTTAGAGAAGCAATTTCTAAACATATTTTCATTAGCTGCAATGAGCATTCTCAAGGTTTCACATCTTAGGCATCAACTTGATGGGCTGCTAATTCACTAATTGAGATGGGTGTTTTATGAGTAGCAAAGCACTGTAGTTACGGATCATCAAGTGTGAATCTTACATAGATAAAATCTATTATTCACAGGAGGCCTATGCACTTGGCTTATGCATTTGCAGGAGAGGCTGAACTTAAAACTGAGCAGAGAAAAAGAATCCACACTTAGACTCTAATTTCATAAAGAATACACATAAGGCTGTTGGTTCAGAGCATGACCTAACTGTGATGCTTCCAGGCACCAAAGTAAAAGTGAAAGTGAAGTTACTCAGCCATGTCCGACTCTTTGCCACCCCATGGACTGTAGCCTACCATGCTCCTCCGTCCATGGAATTTCCTAGGCAAGAGTACTGCAGTGGGTTTCCATTTCCTTACAGGCACCAAGCATGACACAAATGTTGAAGGACATTGGCCTTATCTTCTGGGAGTTGAATGATAATAGGTACTCAAGACACTAGGAGCTAATGGTGAGTTTCATATCACTCAAAGATATCTTGAGAACTGGTTCATCATAAAAAGCAGATAAATATATGTATTAATACATATAATAATGTAGAAAGCCTCACTTTAAAATATTGGATAGAAGTTGAGAGTCTAAGTAATACATAAAACTCAAAGTTAATCTTAACAGTTATGGTTAACGCATCCAGGAAAATGAGTTCAAAACCATCTACCTCCTACCATCATTTTTCTTTGTTTGCAATGACAACAGAATAGATACTCTAAGAAAATGCACTCTCAAGAGTAAAGTCTTTTGGCTCATATTCCAGTCTGGGCCATTATCCTGGTGATGGGGCCTGGATAAGAGTTGGCACCAAAGTTTCTGTAAAATTCC
Source organism: Capra hircus (assembly GCF_001704415.2). Taxonomy (NCBI): domain Eukaryota; kingdom Metazoa; phylum Chordata; class Mammalia; order Artiodactyla; family Bovidae; genus Capra; species Capra hircus. The sequence goes on from NC_030813.1 coordinate 107,815,222, forward strand.
TGGTCCTTTATATTTTCTGTACCCAAGAGGAGCAAAACGATCTCTAGTAAGTGGTAGCAATCCTGTCGGATTCTTTTGACACCATGGTCTGTAGCCCCACCAGGGGCTTCTGTCCATGGAATTCTCCAACCAAGAAAACTGGAGTGGGTAGCCATGTCCTTCTCCAGGGGATCTTCCTGACCTAGAGATTGAACCCAGATCTCCTGCACTGCAGGCAGATTCTTTACCATCTGAACCACCATGGAAGCCCTTAGTAAAAAAAAGGAAGAGGAGATCAACAGGAAATATTAGAAATCCCTTAGTAAGTTGCCCTCATTCTGTCCTTGATCTCCATATTGATGCTTCACTGAAGTCTAGTGGTAGAACGTTCATTACCTCACAAGGCTATCCATTCAAATTTTTGTGGTGGTGGTGGTGGTGGTGGTGGTTTAGTCTCTAGGTCATGTCCAACTCTTGCAATCCCAATTTTTGTACTCTTGTGGTTTTTGTTTTTGTTTTGTTTTGTTTTTTGGCTGTGTCCAATAGCACAGGGTATCTTAGTTCCCTGACCAGGGACTGAACCTGCACCCTCTTCACTGGAAGCTCAGAATCTTAACCACTAGACTCTCAGGGAAGTCCCTTCCCAACTTCAAGTAGCACTTTAATTTCAAACTTTTTCTCTGTAACCATCATCTATTGGTTATACATCTTCTCTGTAGAGATTCTATCAAAAAAAAAGTTAAATATTTCTTTGTTAAGATGGCTTTCCAAGTATGTACAGAGATCTTTAAGACAGCTTTCTTCTCCAAGTTAAATATCTCCAGTTCTTTCAACTGTTCCTCACACAACTTTGGGATAATTTATGTCTCTTCTGTCTGCCTTTGTGCTATGTTCTGTTCTGATGTTACAGAATGGTTGTTTGCCAAATATTCCACTGTTGTTCATAAAGTCTTGACTTTAGGATGCAAAATTCATAGCAAAGATCTACTGACCCTATGCTGCAAAGTCACTGCAGGAACGCAGAGATGTTTGTTATTGAAGGACATTCCACAACTCTGGTTTGTAGTTTGCAAAAGCAGTATATGGCAATAATAGTAATAATACCAACACTGATAATAGTATAAAAAATAATGTTTACCAACCACTTACTTTGAGTTTGCACTAGGCATATTGGGGTTATAGTTAATTAATTTAACTTGTACTATAGTTCTATATTTTCCCCATTTTATGAATGCAAAGACTAGGGTTTAGAAAGGTTGACTGTCTTGCCAAAGATTACTCTGTTTAATTGTCAGAACTGAGATCAGAAAGCAAGTCGATCTGAACCTCAGCTATTATTCAGTGTTTCTTCCACTACTCACACTCACTATTCACACATACACACTCTCACTCTCCCACACACTCACACTCTCCCATGCACATATTTAACCCCAAATAAAATATATCCTTCTTGACCATTTAACTTTTGTGAAGGCAGCCTGGTTTCATGAGCACTGCTTCTTTCAATGGAAAGCAAGCATTACCTCTGGGTGAGCTATGCTACCAGCTCAGTTTCAACTTGGCACATGACAAAATGAGAAAAATGTTCAGGTCTTTGCAACTCCATGATTTTAGATACAGGATGAACTGGATTTACTGAATTGGTGGTTTTGACTCCTAACTCTGCAGTCTATTAACTGTGTTTTTAGGCAAGTTACTTAACATCCATTGAAACACAGTGGCTTTGACTGTCAACTAGGTTATCACAGGTTCATTGACAGAGATTGCCATTAAATGAGAAAAAACAGAAGAGTACAGGGTCAAAACCAGAATTGATTGTTCAATAACTATGAAGTGTGATCTATGTTGCTGGTACACTCTGTCACTTGGCATATTAAAAAAATACACTTATTTTCTTATTTGTCTGTATAATTTAGTATTGAGGAATCTGAGGCGTTCCTTTCTCCATCAGTCTGTGTCTCCTTGCAGCTCCTGCCAAGGCTCTGAGGGTTGTGGATCCTGATCTCATCTTTCTCCCAGCCACACCCACTGTCCAGCTTCACTCAATAGGAACTCAACTTCTCACCAGCAAGCCTTGTGGTATATGAGCCCCTATCAAGCAGGGATATATTGGGCTAACTTCAGTATCTGTCACCTCAAAATAGTCAGAGTTCATCCTAAAGTGGAAGAAAGAGTGGGATCTAGACTGGCTGAAGGAAATAAATGAGGAAATTATGGAGACAAACATTGTTGTGCTGGGAAAGTTGGGAGGAGTACATGAGACATTCTTTGAAAGTATGAGAAAAAAAATAGGCACCTACATTATGGGTTTTATTAAAGCAATAGTAAGTGAAAGTGAAAGGATTAGTCGCTCAGTCTTGTCTGACTCTTTATGACCCCATCAACTGTAGCCTGACAGGCTTCTCTGTCCATGGAATTCTCCAGGCAAGAATACTGGATTGGGTTGCCTTTCCCTTCTTCAGGGGATCTTGACGGCCCAGGGATCGAACCCAGGTCTCCCACAGTTCAAGTATATCCTTTACTGTCTGAGTGACTAGGAAAAGTTGGGAGGAACACGTTACACATTCTGGAAAGAAAGAGAAAAATAGAGACACCTGCTGCTGCTGCTGCTAAGTCGCTTCAGCCGTGCCCGACTTTGTGCGACCCCATAGACGGCAGCCCACCAGGCTCCCCCATCCCTGGGATTCTCCAGGCAAGAACGCTGGAGTGGGTTGCCATTTCCTTCTCCAATGCATGAAAGTGAAAAGTGAAAGTGAAGTCGCTCAGTTGTGTCTGGCAGCCCACCAGGCTCCTCCGTCCATGGGATCTTCCAGGCAAGAGTACACTGTGGTTTTTATTAAAGCAATAGTAAGTGCTAGTCAAATAGACTAAAATGATAAAGTTTAATTTTGTCTGCTCAGAAGCTCGAGGTCACTAAATTTGAATGAGAGCAACTTTACAATGTGTCAGAAATCAAAGAGGAGACCAAATACACATTTATTTTCTTTCCCCCTCATTGTTTCACCATCCTTATCAAACACAATGCGCACTGATGCCTGCTCACCCTTTTATCCAGCTTCCAGCTGGTAGCTGACCTTTTCTTAAGTTATCAAGGACTGCTTGAACATTCTTGAAAAAGTCTAGGTCATTTAGATGTGTGGTCTGCTTTTTATGAGAAAAAAAATACAGGAAGAGATACATTTTATAATTTTAAAGATTGCAAAATGTCTTTCCTTATACTCTCAACAAGCTCTATGAACATGTGTCTTTTGAAGTAAAACAGAAATGGAAAACCAAGGAAGACATTGCTTCATTTTATCTCAGTCATTTGCCGTGTTTATACAGTATTTACTATTTTTTCAGGAATTGTGGTAAGCATCCTAATAAGACCTACACAGTTGTAAATATTTCAGAGAGAGGGAGAAAATTTGTTTAGTTGCTAAATCATGTCCAACTCTTTTGTGACCCCATGGACTGTAGCCCACCTGGCTCCTTTGTCCATGGGATTTCCCAGGCAAGAACACCAGAGTGAGTTGTCATTTCCTTCTCCAAAGGATCTTCCCCACCCAGAGATCAAACCCTCCTCTCCTGCATTGTCAGAGTGTTATTTACTACTGAGCCACTTTTGTTGTGATAAATTTTATGATTTTGGTTTTCTCAAGCTGGTTTGAAAAAAAGAAGCTCACTGAAAATGCTAAAAGGGGCAAAGAGGGACGATTCATAGACAACTGGCTATGTGAACTAGAATAAAAAATTAAGAATGACTTTGGCTTACAGCATATGGACAATTTTGGAGCTAGCATTATTTCTTATTATAATTGCTAAAAGTGTCTATTTTCATAGGAGTGTATTTAAGTTGCATACTTGGTTCTTTAAAAACCTTTAAGCTTAATGGGGAAGGCTGGTGGGCTGCCCTCTATGGGGTCGCAGAGGGTCAGACACGACTGAAGTGACTTATCAGCAGCAGCAGCAAGTTAACAAAGGCTTCCTTGATAGCTCATTTGGCAAAGAATCTGCCTGCAATGCAAGAGACTCCAGTTCGATTCCTGGGTTGGGAAGATCCGCTGGAGAAGGGATAGGATACCCACTCCAGTATTCTTGGGCTTCCCTTGTGGCTCAGCTGGTAAAGAATCCGCCTGCAATGTGGGAGACCTGGGTTTGATCCCTAGGTTGGGAAGATCCCCTGGAGAAGGGAAAGGCTACCCACTCCAGTATTCTGGCCTGGAGAATTCCATGAACTATCCATGGGGTTGCAAAGAGTTGGACATGACTGAGCAACTTTTACTGCACTTCACTTCACTTCAAGCTTAACAATTCCCTTCTTACAAAATTTTCCTTCCAAAAGGCCACTGAAAATATAAACAGCCTGCATTTACCATGTATGTGTCTGCTCAGTCCTTCAGTTGTGTCTGATTCTTAGCAGTCTCATGGACTCTAGCTCGCTAGATTCCTCTGACCATGGAATATTACAGGCGAGAATACTGGTCTGGGTTGTCATTTCCTACTCCTGGAAAATTTCCCAACACAGGGATCAAATTGTGTCTTTTGTGTCTGCTGCATTGGCAGGTGGATTCTTTACCATGGTGCTACCTGGGAAGCTCTTTGCATCTATCATAGTATTTCATTTTTTTAAGGCGAAAAACATCATAAGTTTGGGATGATAGCAATATACAGGGTATATAAGAAACCCCTATCTAGTTTTTCTATTGCTTCTAACTCTGCTACTTCTCAAGTATGAATAAACTCTATCTCTCTAGGAAATAATTTAAGAATTAAAGGATGATTTTAAACTTTTCCAGTGGTGCAAAAATCACATCAACACAGTGTTATTTCTGATCACCACTAAAAAAAGAATAAGTTGTCATCTCACTCTACATATCACATCTATTTATGCACCCCTCATACAAACCCGAAAGCATATTCTGTCATCATGTTAAATTCACTAAATAAGAATGTACCAAAGAGTGAAGGGGAAAGACAGTTTCTTTCAAAATGGACATTGCATGGTGCTCTGTTTTATGTTACAAGATGGATTTCAAAAGTGTAGACTTCAGTTGGAACTCTTTTTTCTTTCAGTTGAAGCCCCTGAGGGAACATATCAGCATGCCGAAATGATGTCGATTTCTGCCGTTTACAGGTTTTTCCCCCACCATTTGGGATCTCTCACTCTACAGCTGCTAAATTATGAATTACTTAGCTTGCAAAATAAGATGTTTGTAGTCTTGACTCTGCCCATCACACTGACTGCATCTGATCTTACTCTCTCCATCACTTTCAAAGCTTGGGACACATGGGCAGAATCCTAGGATGAGTCAAACCATCTTTCACCTGATGGTCCTTGTGCATGGTGTTTCATATGTTTGAAACACTCTTCCTCTGGGACCTCACATAGGTAACTTTCATTTTTATTTCCTCATGTTAATTTCACCTCATCTGAAAAAATCTTGACCTTCTGAAGTAGGACCCAGCTCTTTTCTCTGTCATGTCTCACTGGCCCATCATAGCAGTAACATCTATGATGACGATTCCACATGACTGTTGGGGCAACACAAATACCTTGATAACAGTCCGCTACACCCACTGCTCTCTTCTCCTCGTTTTGAAGTTGTCATCTCTTTAAACATCCTTATTAAGAACAGAAAGCACATTTTTGATTCTAGAGTTGTAGAAGAATGCATAGAAGCGCTGACTATTTTGTCCTGGATGTTTTGGTTTTGATATCTCTGTCAATACGGACTAGCAATATCAATCTCCTTTTTTGTCTTATGATACTTATTGGGCCATGACCCTTATCCTTTGCTTGAACTCACAAAAAAGAAAGCAAATCATGAAAAACTCACCATCATGATTCACTTTCCAAGCATTTCTTATGGATGTATTTATGAAAACACCAACAAATAAATAAATGAACACTCCTTCTTCTAATAATAAATTTAAAAATATATCAGTGATATATTGATAACTTTATGGGGAAATACAATAAATAATTTAATAAAGTAAAGGTTCCATGAAAGTCTTGAAGAGGACAAAGCTTTGGACAAAATAATCAGTTATCGTATTCAAACAGCTCTTTTCAAAAAACATCTGAGTATGGTAGTTAAATAGGTCAGCTGTGCCACTGTGCGGCACGTGGGACCTTATTTCCCTGACCAGGGATTGAAGCCAAGCCCTTGGCAGTGAGAGTGCAGTGTCAGAAGCACTGGACCACCAGAATATTTTCTGTGAATTGTTGTAGAGCACAGAAAGTCATTTACCAATTCATTTTTGTAAATTAGGATAGCTCTGATATCCAAGCTACTAAACAGATCACACATACATGACTGCAAAGTAAACAGTGAAAGTGTTAGCCACTTAGTCATGTCTGACTGTTTTGAGACCCCATGGACTGTAGCCCACCAGACTCCTCTGTCCATGGGATTCTCCAGGCAAGAGTACTGGAGTGGGGTGCCATTCCGTCCTCCAGTAGATCTTCCTGACCCAGGGATGGAACCTGGGTCTCCTGCATGGCAGGCAGATTCTGTACCATCTGGACCACCAGGGAAGCTCCTCAAATATCAGCAGAAGCACACAACTACAAGATGTACACAAATACAAGATGTTCACAACTGCAAGTCAGGCTCAAACCCAGTCATACAAAGGCACCCAAAAGCCAGCAGTAAGTTAGATAATTATCGTCTATGGGTTTGCTTCTGCATCTGTAAATTCCAGATGGTAATATTTACCACTCAGAAGAAGCTATAAAAAGTACCTGCAATCAAATTGGCACTCTATAATTGAAAAAGAATTTGACCTGGATTAACTTGTGACCTGTGCTTGGTGCTGTGTGTGTAGCAATGTCCAATCCTTCTAGAAGAGCAGGGTTACCTTCAGACAAGGCAGCTGACCTTTTCCATTAAATCACCCTGTGTCCGGATGGGCTGAGAGTGAGAGTTCCTTGACACAAATTTTCATTCTGTTGTTTCCTTTGTTTAAGAATAAAGGAAGGTAAATATCTTTGGTGTATGAAAATGCATCTCCCAAGGAGGGGAGGGAGTTAGGCTTCCACCAGGGCTTCTCTTTTTCTATTTATGCACCTAAAAGTTCTTTGCCCACAAATGTCCTCTTGCTGGCAAAAGCAACCTACAGCATAGCGTGCAAAATTATGTTCTTCTTAACCTGACTTTGTAGTTCATTTCTAAATCAAGCCCAAGCTCATTGTGAAAGGAAAAACAGTCAAGGTGAGAGGTTCTGAAAACAAATGTGAATGGTGTCTTTCTTTATCCTCTGGCCTTTCCTGAAGTCAAGATGGTAGTTTTAGGGCTTTTATTACACCACTCATCATCAGGAAGTTCTGGATGCTAAATTATTTTATGAAAGTCCCTGGGTTATACGCCTGTGTAATATGTCACTTTAATAGCCTCTCCTAGCTTTTACAAAAGTAGTTTTTAGCATTTGCTTTTTCATTTATTTATTTTCGTGGGCGGGAAGGGAGTAGGTGTGGATTGCATAATAGATGATACATGAACATTATTAAGCACAAAGAAAAGGCAACAAACGTATTATTGACAAAGAAAATACATGCATACATTTATGAAAAACATTGCTGCAGAGAAATGAATGTTAGGAGTTCCCCTCAACATTCTCTATGGTCTTCTTTTGTTCACAGTGGGAGGACAGAGGGCAAAAAGCAACCTTATGGTGCATCAACCATGTTACATGCCAATTAACTCTAGCATTTAATACATATATATATATCTGTGTGTGTGCATATATATATATTAATTTTTTTAGTCATCATTCATTCATTCAGTCATTCTGGCTGTACTGGGTGTTCACTGCTGTGTGAACTTTTCTCTTGTTTCAGTGAGCAGGATTACTCTCTAGTTGTGGTGCACGGGCTTCTCTTTGCACTGGTTTCTCCTGCTGTGAAACACTAGCTCTTGGGCACAGGCACTATAATTGTGGCGCACGGCCTTAGTCGCCCCAGGCGTGTGGAATATTCCCCGACCAGGAATCAAACCCCTGTCTCCTGCATCGGCAAATGGACTCTTAACCGTTGAGCCAATGTGGAGGCCATTACATATATATTTTTTCATATTTATTTATTTATTCATTTTTGGTCACACTGAGTCTTTGCTGCACACACGGGTTTTCTCTAGTTGCTGCTCTCCCCGTGGTGCTGTTGCAGAGGAGAAGCCAACTGTGACTCCATGTTGGAACTTCTTCTTGGACTTGCTTTTAGTTGCTTTTGTTATTATAATCTTACAGAATGGTCTGCCTCAGAGAATCCTGCCCTTCTGTCTGACTGCTAAACTAAAGTGCCTTTGTTCAGAAGCCTGTACACCTAAAGATGGCAGGAAGGAAGAAATGAACACATCTCCTGCCTGAGGCTTGCCATTCTAGAAGATGCATGGCCTTTTTACTTTGTTTCCTCACATCCCCATCTCTGATCTATAAAAGAACTTGGCATCCAGACTCCAGTAAGATGGTTATTTTGAGGTGCTAGGCAGCCATCCTCTTGGTCAGCTGGCTTCCCAAATAAAGTCTCTTCCTTGCCTCAATCCCTGTTTCTCAGATTCCTTGGCCTGTCATGGGGCAAGCAGTGCAAGCATGGGCTCTAGACTTGCAGACATCAGTAGTTGCAGAGTGCAGGTGACGCAAGTTCAATCCCTGCTCTGGGAGGATCCCATGTGCCACAGGACAACCAAGCACATGGGCCACAACTACTGAACCAGCATTCCAGAGTCCATGAGCTGCACTCTCTAGTATTTTAAAGATGTGATTTATATTAAGCTTTTCAAAAATGCTGTGAAGTTGTATTGTTATCTATACTTACAGATGCTTGTATTGTGTCTATAAAAGAATAAACAATACACTTATTTGTTGGAGGAGGTCATTGAAGGGATGTGATGGCTAGTGACCCTTGAGCCAGATATGGGCAATCAGAGGTTTCCCACGCCCTCCCCAGCCTTGGAAAGTACATTTCATTCCCCATTCCCTTTGCCAGAGCCTTTTCAGGGATGCAGACTTGGAAAAGTGAACAGTAAGGTATGGGTGAGATGAACTGAATTGAATATGTGACTGAAGTCAGTTAAGAAGAATTAGTCATTCAGTAGTTTCTGACCCTTTGCGACCCCGTGGACTGCAGCTCACCAGTCTCCTCTATTTTCCAAGGGATTCTCCAGACATGAATACTGGAGTGGGCTGCCATTTTCTTCTCCAAGGGATCTTCCAAACCCAGGGATTGAACCCGAGTCTCCCACATTGCCGGGAGACTCTTTATTGCCTGAGTCACCGGGGAAGCCCAAGGAAGTCTGTTAAGGCCTCTATATAAGTTTCAAGGCTCTCAGGCCGGTGTGAGACCTGCTCATCTTGCTGCCACCTAAGATAAGTTCTGTGTGTAAGTTCCCTTGCTTGTTAAGATTGCCACCTACCAGTCTGGAGGGACCTGCCTCTTTCCTTGGTCTCTCCTTGCCCTCTGTGTATGAGATCAGTCTCAGATTTCACCCTGGAAACTCTCGAGGTTGCAACCTAACACAACTTATATTCCCAAATCTGTGCAGTGCTACAATGTACTTTTAATCATTTTCTTCACCTGGAGGCATGGTTCTATCCCACTCTGAATTCCTGAAGCAATCCTGGCAGTTTTTAAAAATCCATGTAGACTTTTCTTTCCAATTATCTTCCCCTATTGCTAATCAGGAAGCAAGCTTCATTACTGAAATTCCAGGGGATCCACATACTTCTAGATGGAGATCACAGGAGAAACCAATACCAGTGTGATGAGCGTTGAAAAAAGTTGATGTGATTCAAAGTAAAAAAAAAAAAAAAATTCTTACAAAGGAATCAAAATTTACCCTCAAACCAGAGTCACGAGAAGCAGATTTTAAATCTAAGATCTGAAGTTAAAAAAAAAAAAAAAAAAAGTCAAACAAAAGTGAGTAAAAGCAAGTAAGAGTGATTGCATAAACACCTTGGACTATTATTTAGATCTTACTTTTGCCCTTCATAAAGAAGATTTAGCTCTGTCAGTTTTTAAAGCTTAAAAACTGCAAAGGGTCATTTAGCCTTGACAAATATAGTGAATATGGGGATATCAGCTTGCCTGCAGGACATCACGTTTTTCCTCACTCCTGCTGTGATACCACAACCCTGAATATTAGATGGTGCCTCAGTTTTCTGACTTGTCCATAGATTCATGAATGGCACAGATGCCCTTCTCTGTAGCTTTACACTCTACGTTAGGATTCTGACAAATACTATCTCAGAGTTGCACAGCAGAAGCCTATAGGCAACATTTGATTTTCAGATTCATATTAATTTGCCCAGCCAGTTCTAAAAATGAATTTAGTTCCAACATTCACCTATTTGAAATTTATATAAATTTAAATCAACAGGCCACAGATATCTTGAGAAATGTCTGAGATATTGTAATACTTGCCCACTTCCCACAAAACAGAACTGGCTGAGGCTGTGTTCTAGCTGACCCCTTCATAAAGGGTATGTGTGCAAACTCCGTGGCATCACTGTCCTTCTCACTCCCTTTGCAACAACTTGTCTGCATCGCTCATTTGCTCTAGCTGCCTGATCGCTATGAGAATTTGATTTATTGATTCCTCTTTCAGGAGTACACCTTGCCTCTGGCTTTCATGCACACAGACCACCTGGAATCATGCCGCCACCACTCCCTGACTTTGAGTACTCCTAACGTCTGCACATGTCTGCTGCCCCATCCCACCTAGTGGACTGGGAACCACTTTGATAAACCATGATCTGCAACATGCCCAGTTCATTGCACCAACTAAGCTTCCTGACACCCTTCAAAATGGTCATTGTGTCTCATCCAAGCCATCAACTCCTCTGAATGCTTTTCTTGTCCTTGATCACCTCGGTTTATTTTCACCCTGACTGGCTGGTATAAAGTCTCACTATGAGGGTCATCCTCCAGTCTCTTCTCAACCACATAATCAGATGATTAACCTGCTGTCTACTTTTAAGAACAAAAAAGTGTACCGATACTCAGACAAAATTTTGCAGGTGAGCCAGAAATTGCAATTACTACTCATTGATCCCACATTTTATTAAATTCTTTGACTGGCAGACAGGAAACACTTTCTTTTGTTCAGTTTACTTCAATCGCTCAGTCGTGTTCAATTCTCTGAAACGCCAGGCCTCCCTGTCCATCACCAACTCCCAGAGTTTACTCAAACTCATGTCCATTAAGTCGATGATGCCATCCAACCATCTCATCCTCTGTCGTCCCCTTCTCCTCCTGCCTTCAATCTTTCCCAGCATCAGGGTCTTTTCAAATGAGTCAGCTCTTTACATCAGGTGGCCAAAGTATTGGAGTTTCAGCTTCAACATCAGTCCTTCCAAAGAACACCCAGGACTGATCTCTTTTACGATGGACTGGTTGGATCTCCTTGCAGCCCAAGGGACTCTCAAGAGTCCTCTCTAACACCACAGTTCAAAAGCATCAATTCTTCGGTGCTCAACTTTCTTTATAATCCAACTCTCACATCCATTCATGGCTACTGGAAAAAACATAGCTTTGACTAGAGGGACCTTTGGTGGCAAAGGTTCTGTTCAAGTCCCCCAATTATATTCCTTTGAAATTTGGTCTTTTGTTCAAGTCCCCCAATTATATCCCTTTGAAAATCTGGACAATCAAACAGAGAGGCAGATATTCAAATGCAGAGGAATCATTCATTTGCCAAAGTTATTAGGATATCTGTTCTTCCCTGTTAAAATTAAACTACAATGTTCAACAATATTAAATACCTAATATAAACAAATATTTATTTAATTCAAGTTCATGAGTGATAGCTTATCCAACCCTCAAATCCCCACATTAATCCTTTCTGACATCTTTCCTAACACTTATTTTAGTAAACAACATTTTCCTCGAGCTTTCCACTTAATGAAGGGAAACATATATCTCACATAGTATGTCCTCAGTAAATTCTTGTCCAGAAAATTAATGACTATCCACAGGATTACCATGTAATCATGCTATATTCAATATCAAGGAAGCTGAATAAACAGCCACATAAGGATTCTGTGTCTTTTTTTCATATCTGACACATCCAGTCTGCAGTTCTTGAAAATGCTCGCCATAAATAACTCAGATGCATCTCTCGTCCACCACTGCAAAGTTCCTGGGCAAATATAGTTGTGAATTGACCTAATGTGTGTGTAGGTGATGTATGGGCTTCCCAGATAGTGCTAGTGGTAAATAATACGCCTGCCAATGCAAGAGACAGAAGAGACGTGGGTTCAATCTCTGGGTTGGGAAAATCCCCTAGAGTAGGTAATAGAAACCCACTCCAGTATTCTTGCCTGGAAAAATCCATGGACAGAGGAGCCTGGCAGGCTACAGTCCATGGGGCCACAAAGACTTGGAAACGACTGAGCACTAACTTTCCTTATGTGTAGCTGAGGTGCCAGGTTGGAGATGGATTATCATTCATGAAGATTGAACATATACCCTAAATCAATAATTATTACATACTTCTTTTATAGGATGAATATATATTCTGCTCAGTAACTAAAAGTGGAAGTAAAAATGACCTCTCTATCACTCACTATTCACCTAATCAAATAATGTACACTCCCTGTAATACCAGTTTAGTCTCTGTGGGTTTAGTGACCTCAGTTCTTACAGGGGAAATATTTTCACCTGCTAACACTGGAGAAGACCTATTAAACTTTAAGATATGGCCATCACTTGATTATTCCAGGCTCCTCATGCCAAAAGACTAGTATGCAAGGAAAGGTCCCATCATACTGCTAGGAGTAATGGGCCCCAATTATGAAGATGTTGACTTTCTCCAACATCTTGACAAATGAAAGACTGTATCAGTTGGCACTCCAACAGTAGAGGCATTCTCATAATCAGTTGTAATGATAAATGGCCAAAGTCTGAAATAAGCATTGATTGAATTGAAAGTCTCTCAGTCGTGTCCGACTCTTTGTGACCCCATAGACTATACAGTCCACGGAATTCTCCAGGCCAGAATACTGGAGTGGGCAGCCTTTCCCTTCTCCAGGCAAATCTTCCCCACCCAGGGATCAAACCCAGGTCTCCTGCATTGTAGGCATATTCTTTACCAGCTGAACCACAAGGGAAGCCCAAGAATACTGGATTGGGTAGCCCATCCCTTCTCCAGTGGATCTTCCTGACCCACGAATCGAACCAGGGTCTCCTGCATTGCAGGCAGATTCTTTAACAACTGAGCAATAAGGGAAGCATGATAGCCAAGAATTCAACCTCCTCAAGGTTCAAGGTCTGGGTTGCCCCACCAAGCTAGTCACCCAGAAAAACAGAGAGGCTCACTAAGCTGGTAGAATATGCGGCAGAGGAAATAAAGGATGGGTACCAGTTACAATCCCAAGGTCAACATCAGCATCAGGATCTGTGGCTTGTCCTTCTACCCTGTACTCTTATAGTTTCCTATGATAGAATACCAATCAGAATTCTGGAGATGCGAATTTACATATGAGGTAAATTTACTGCAAATTTACTTTTGGGGGACACAGGGATTGAGGGCTGATATCATTGCAGTAATATCTGAGTTTTATTTAACACTGTGTGGAAAAATAAAGGAGCAGCATAATAATACTCTTACAAGTCTCTAGGTTTCTTGGTGTCCTGAAATTCCAAACTGAACTTTTACTGAGGAAGAACTAAATACTGGGTCTTGCCTACCCTAAAAAAAAAGGACATGACTCACGAATCTTGGCATTTGTTACATGAGCTCTTCCTCAATTTCTTCATCAATAAAATAATAAATTGGATTTAGAAAATCTCTAAGAATCTTACCAGTGCTATATTTTTATAATTCTAATAAAATCACCAAAATTGGAAGTTGCTTTAAGATGTGAAGAAGAAAATAGATTACATATGTCTCTATATGCCTTGTCAAACTAGTTTCTACATTAGTTGCTATTTATTAAGTTTATGACAGTGAATAATCCCAAAGAATCACTGAATCTCTCATATTTGCTTCTAAACCATCCAACAAGATTATTTTACTACTAAAACCGTTTTGCCCTCTAATTATTACAGGTAGATTATTTTCTATACACTTACCACCTTCCCCTAAGCCCTGTCATTTGTAAATCAGTCACTGTCTAATTTTTTTCAAATTAAAGTTGGAAACAATCAATCCTATATTATTATAAGTGAAAGATGTCAACACGTTTTATTTCCTGTGGATTACTAACATCTGTGATACAAAGTGTGATGATTTTTGCCATCAAAGTGACAGCTAGTTGGCAGTGAATGACATTACTGTCATGTCATTTAGACAAGATATGCTCCATTTTGTCAAACTGGAAGAAGAGAATGGTGACCCCTTGATGCCCATCACATGGGTATCATTTTCTGTTCAAACTGCCATTTATTTCAGATCTTCTCTCCCAAAGTCAGGAGCATGGAAAAAGTTATAGTGAGCACCATCCCCTACATGCATGCATGCCACGTCTCTTCAGTCATGTCTGACTCTTTGCAACTCCGTGGACTATAGCCTGCTAGGCTTCTCTGTCCATGGAATTTCTCAGGCAAGAATACTGGAGTGGGTTACCATACCATTCTCCAGGGAATCTTGCCAACCCAGGAATCAAACCTGTGTCTTCTGCAGCTCCCGCACTGCAGGCAGATTCTTGACCGCTGAGCCATCAGGGAAGCCCATCCCCCACATCAGTTCAGTTCAGTTCAGTCGCTCAGTCGTGTCCCACTGTTTGCTACCCCATGAATTGCAGCACGCCAGGCCTTCCTGTCCATCACCAACTTCCGGAGTTCAATCAGACTCACATCCATCGAGTCGGTGATGCCATCCAGCCATCTCATCCACTGTCGTCCCCTTCTCCTTCTGCCCCCCAAATCTTTCCCAGTTAGTTCTTGTCTAAATCAATGAAACTATGGGAAAGATTGAAGGCAGGAGGAGAAGGGGATGGCAGAGGATGAGATGATTGGATGGCATCACCAACTTGATGGACATGAGTTAGAGCAGACTCTGGAAGTTGGTGATTGACAGGGAAGCCTGGCATGCTGCAGTCCATGGGGTCTCAAAGAACCAGACATGCCTGAGCTACTGAACTGAATTCAACCATTTCTTTATTGTAAATCAATTCTTCCTTCCTTCTTTCCCTCCCTAGCCAGTACATACTCTAATGTAATTAACTCTTTACGAATATCCTCTGTTTCTTTTCCTTCTTCCTCTTTTATAAATTAAAGGAGCTAGCTTTCCTCATCCAAGACTTCTCACCATGTCAAATGTCATGATTCTGTTGATTATCCTTAGATAGTACATTTTTAAGGCTTTTTTCCAACCATATGATCACGGATGCATTTTTTAACTTATATGAGCTTGATTTCCTTGTACTCACAAACTGGCAATCTTGTTATTCTTTAGTATTCCTATGAAAATTAAAGAAACTAAATGAAAAAGAAATGGTATGGAAATAGATATGTTAGTTCCCATTTTGAGTATAAAAAGTGTTTATTAAATACTTCAGATTTCTGTGTTTGTGTGACCATGTTTCTGGACTTTGTTTTGCTTTCCTTTTGCTTTGGCTTTTCACTCTTTGCTTTTGCTTTGAAATTCTAAATCTTGAGTCATATTGCAGGCTTTGATGGTTAGCGATGCATGTCAACTTGACTAGGCTACAGTGCCACGTTGTTTGGTCAAGCATCAGTCTAAATGTTGCTATGATTTTCTTTGAAGGTGCCTAACATCTAAATCAATAGACTGTAATTAAAGAGGATTTGCCTACAGAAAGTGGGTGGGCCTCTTCCAAATAGCTGAAGATCTTAAAAACAAAAACTGAGACTTCTTAAAGAAGAATTTCTGGCTCAGTGAGGTTGAAACATAGAGAACATACTTGAGTTTTCAACGCCTGGCCTGCCCTGTGAATTTGCTATTTATTGGCCCCACAATTACACAAGTCAGTGTTGTTTTTGTTTTAACTGAAGGATAATTGCTTTACAATGTTGTGTTAACTGTTGATTTCCGCCGTACAACATCATGAATCAGTCATAACTATATATATCTCCCCTCCCTCTTGAGCATCCCTCCCATCTCCCCCCCATCCTCCTCTCCCCCCAGGCCATCACAGAGTTCCAGATTGGACTCCCTGTGTTATGTAGCAGCCAAGTGGTACTAGTGGTAAAGAATCTGCCTGCCAATGTAGGAGACACAAGAGATGCAGCTTCGATCCCTGGGTTGGGAAGAGATCTTGGAGTAAGAAATGGCAACCCACTCCAGTATTCTTGCCTGGATAATTTCATGGACAGAGGAGCCTGGCAGGCTACAGTCCATGGGGCAGCAAAGAGTCGGATATGATTGAGTCACAGCACTCCCACAGGTATCACTTTACACATGGTAGGGTACATATGTCAACACTATTTACTCAACTCGACCCACTCTCTCATTCCGCCCCTGGGTCCACAAGTCTGTTCTCCTTGTCTCTGTCTCCATTCCTTCCTTGCAAATAGGTTCAGTATCATTTTTTCTAGATTCCATATATATGCTTTAATATAATGAGTCAGTGTCTTAAAATCAATTTCTTTCTTGTTTTTCTCTCTTTCTCTCTATCTATGTATTTTATGTTCTCTGGAGAAACTAGACTAATTCTCAAAGGCAAAAGGTATAACAGGACCTGAGCTTGATTTCTTTCAGGACTGGAAGGCCATGAGAGTTTGTCTTATCTGGTTATTAGTCCTAGTATAAAAAGCATAACATATTCCAAGGTTGTTCTAATGGTGGAGCAGAGGTTTCTGATATTCTCAGATCAGCAGTGAGACAGCATATGGTAAATGAACTGAGCTATCAAAATGTTAGAAACATAGCAGTAAGGAAAAGGAAGAATGGCCTAACAAAGAAGTGAGTACTAAAATGCATAATTCAGCCAAAAAAGAAAAGAGATTGATGATTACAAAATATTACAGGAGAGATGTCTAGAATGATTGGCAAAAATATCCCTGTAAAGGTGAGACTTGATAGGACCATATTTGTATATTTCATCAGATTTTCAATCAGGTTTTGTTTAAGGCAGCACCAAAATTTCCAAAAGTCTAATTAGTTTGAAAATTAATGACATTGCCATAAATTATATGTTGCAATTCATTGTATTAGCTAGTTTATTGCTATCCTATAATAGTTCATTAAAAATTGCATTACAATCCTTGATCTGTTAATATCAGGGTCAGGTTTATATGTACATTTTATCTAAGAAAAACTCCAATTCTGTTGCAACCAAGAAAATAAAAAAATAATTAAAGTCTCAGAAGGTTTCAAATAACTTTTAGATGGATAATATTATACCATTTTAAGTAATAAAGCAAATGATTTGGGGTTATGAATTTGGGTATCTGCAAAGACAATTAATAGCATATGCAAAAAAAAATGAAGGCAGTTTTCTCAGAGGAAAAGCTGCTCAGTATTTAAAATGAAGAAACCCTCACAACTCTCCTTGAATTAAGATATTTTTCTACTGAGCCATGGATACAGTCAAGCTTAGAAATAAGAAATGTCATTTGTAGGAAATAGCAAAACAAAGTGTTAAAATATTAAATATGCATAAATATTGCAGAATCTCACTTTAAATGTATTTACATGTTATTGTATTATAGCTGAACATTTATACTGAAATCTTTTTTCTCAAACTTCATTAACAAAAATTGCTGCTCTGCTTTGAGGATACAATGTGATTATAGATGTGAAGTCATTATGTAAGTTATAAAGTTTGGATGATGGCAGTGAAATAAAAGAGGGAAAAGCAAATATTGAAAGGTAAATGGATCCCAATAAACATTTTAAAGAATACATTAACAGTAAATTTACAGGATAAACATGCCAAAATGAACTTGAATACATCAAGTGTGGGAGAGAGTATATAGGGAATACGTTACTCATATTCATTGCTGATGAGTTGGAATCCATACAAATAACAGCAAGGCTTTTATTTTAACCCACTAATGCTATCTCTTAGTGTCTACTTACGGATATAGTAACATCTCTGCAGGAGTCATATGCAAAGGTATTCGTTTAGGTTTCATGGTAAGTAAGCAAAAACTGGAAAAAATAGCTAAATAAACTGTTCTTATCAAGAGTATATATGTTTGGGATAAAGTAGCACTTTAAATGACAAGGTAGGTCTTCATACAGACATCCATAAATCTCTAAAAATGATTTCTAGGAAAAAATAAAAGTGATGAATATGTCCAGTTATAAAACATACAATATACATACATATGTGTGTATATATATATATATATATATATATATATACATACATCAGTTTAGTTCAGTTGCTTAGTCATGTCTGACTCTTTGCGACCCCTGGAATCACAGCACGTCAGGCCTCCCTGTCCATCACCAACTCCCAGAGTTTACCCAAATTCATGTGCATTGAGTCGGTGATGCCATCCAGCCATCTCATCCTCCGTCATACCCTTCTCCTTCTGCCCCCAATCCCTCCCAGCGTCAGAGTCTTTTCCAATGAGTCAACTCGTTGCATGAGGTGGCCAAAGTATTGGAGTTTCAGCTTAAGCATCAGTCCTTCCAATGAACACCCAGGGCTGATCTCCTTTAGGATGGACTGGTTGGATATACTTGCAGTCTAAGGGATTCTCAAGAGTCTTCTCCAATACCACAGTTCAAAAGCATCAATTCTTCGCTGCTCAGATTTCTTCACAGTCCAACTCTCACATCCATACATGATCACTGGAAAAATCGTAGCCTTGACTAGACAGATCTTTGTTGGAAAGTAATGTCTCTGCTTTTTAATGTGCTTTCTAGGTTGGTCATAACTTTTCTTCCAAGGAGTAAGTGTCTTTTAATTTCATGGCTGCAATCACCATCTGCAGTGATTTTGGAGTCCAAAAAAATAAAGTCTGACACTGTTTCCACTGTTTCCCCATCTATTTGCCATGAAGTGATGGGACCAGATGCCATGATCTTCATTTTCTGAATGTTGAGCTTTAAACCAACTTTTTCACTCGCCTCTTTCACTTTCATCAAGAGACTTTTTAGTTCCTCTTCACTTTCTGCCATCAGGCGGCTGTCATCTGCATATCTGAGGTTATTGATATGTCTCCCGGCAATGTTAATTCCAGTGTGTGCTTCTTCCAGCCCAGCGTTTCTCATGATGTACTCTGCATATAATTTAAATAAGCAGGGTGACAATATACAGTCTTGACGTACTTTTTCCTATTTGCAACCAGTCTGTTGTTCCATGTCCAGTTCTAACTATTGCTTCCTGATCTGCATATAGGTTTCTCAAGAGGCAGGTCGGGTGATCTGGTATTCCCACCGCTTTCATAATTATCTATAGTTTATTGTGATCCACACAGTCAAAGGCTTTGGCATAGTCAATAAAGCAGAAATAGATGTTTTTCTGGAAGACTCTTGCTTTTTCCATGATCCAGTGGATGTTGGCAATTTGATCTCTGGTTCCTCTGCCTTTTCTAAAACCAGCTTGAACATCAGGGAGTTCACAGTTCACGTATTGCTGAAGCCTGGCTTGGAGAATTTTGAGCATTACTTTACTAGCGTGTGAGATGAGTGCAATTGTGTGGTACTTTGAGCATTCTTTGGCATTGCCTTTCTCTGGGATTGGAATGAAAACTGACCTTTTCCAGTCCTGTGGCCACTGCTGAGTTTTCCAAATTTGCTGGCATATTGAGTGCAGCACTTTCATAGCATCATCTTTCAGGATTTGAAACAGCTCAACTGGAACTCCATCACCTCCATGAGCTTTGTTCATAGTGATGCTTTCTAAGGCCCACTTGACTTCACATTCCAGGATGTCTGGCTCTAGGCGAGTAATCACACCATCGTGCTTATCTGGGTCATGAAGATCTTTTCTGTACAGTTCTGTGTATTCTTGCCACCTCTTGATATCTTCTGCTTCTGTTAGGTCCATACTATTTCTGTCCTTTATCGAGCCCATCTTTGCATGAAATGTTCCCTTGGTATCTCTAATTTTCTTGAAGAGATCTCTAGTCTTTCCCATTCTGTTGTTTTCCTTTATTTCTTTGCATTGTTCACTGAGGAAGGCTTTCTTATCTTTCCTTGCTATTCTTTGGAACTCTGCATTTAGATGCTTATATCTTTCCTTTTCTCCTTTGCTTTTCACTTCTTTTCTTTTCACAGCTATTTGTAAGGCCTCCCCAGACAGCCATTTTGCTTTTTTGCATTTCTTTTCCACGGAGATGATCTTGATCCCTGTCTCCTGTACAATGTCATGAACCTCTGTCCATAGTTCATCAGGCATTCTATCTATCAGATCTAGTCCCTTAAATCTATTTCTCACTCCCACTGTATAATCATAAGGGATTTGATTTAGGTCATACCTGAATGGTCTAGTGGTTTTCCCTACTTTCTTCAATTTAGGTCTGAATTTGGCAATTAGGAGTTCATGATCTGAGCCATAGTCAGCTCCTGGTCTTGTTTTTACATACATATGTATACATATAAAGTATAATAGCAATACTGTCTCGGTCAGTTTTGGGTGCTATAACAAGTTATCATAAACCAAATAGCTTAAATAACAAATACTTGTTTCTCACAATTCTGGAGGCTAGAAGTCCAAGATTAAGATTTGTATATGATTTTTCCTGGTTCATAGGCTTCTTATCGTGTCCTCACCTAGCAAAACGTACAAGAGAGCTCTCTGGAGTTTCTTTTAGACAGGCCATGAGGAGCCTACCGTCATGACCTAATCACCTCCTGATGCCATCACATTGGGGAGTTAAGATTTCAACATATGGATTTTGAGGGTAGGAGATACACAAGCATTTAATCCACAATAAATACCTGTATTTCTGGCACACACTTGCACATGCGTGTGTGTGTGTGTTTGCAATAATGAAGTACAGTGATTGTTAATAATGGTTATCTCTGACGTTAGGGATTGTACTAATATTTTGAACATACATCCAAGTCTGAGAAGCAAGACAGGGTCAAGGTGATTATGGCAGGTTGGGTTCTTTGGAAGTAAACACTAAAACAGAATTTGGGTTCCAAAGTTTGTAGAGATCCTCAACCAACCCATCAAGGTGTTCTGCAGTGTGGTTGACACCTCTGAATCATCCTGTCTTGGGCTGTATTCCTGGGGACATCCTCAGTCACTGGACATGGGTGAACTTAAAAAAGTGTGTGACCTCAACTGAGCCAGATCGTAATAGAGAATTTAGCCTTAATGTTTGTAGCTTTTAAAGGTGAGTGCTTTCATATGGTGTAAGCAGTAAGCAAATAAATAGCATTTTCAAAATCAACAGATGGAAAAAGATATGTATGTGTATGTGTATGGCCTAACAAGAATTATAAACCATTGTGATAGCAATAGCTATATCTGTAGACTGGAAAATTACACATGATTTTAATTTTTTCATTGTGCATTTTAGTACTTATAAAACAGCATTCATCTAATGCAATAATATTATCAGAAAAACAATGTTTTCTAGATATTTTGTCTGCTAGTGTGAAAAACATCTAGACAAAGTGAGCAGCAATCTAAGAAGAAGTAGAAGTGGTACAGTGTGGAGGTCTGGATGAGCAGGAGACTTCTGACCACGTTCAATCTGGAGAGGCCTCCACAAGCAGGTGGCCAATACAAAGGCCAGGTGTGGCAGCCACCAAGCCTCAGGATGGTACTTAGGGACAAAACTCAATACTGAAAGGGAAAGTAAGGGTCTAATTTGAGCCAGGGATGTCTCCATTTTATTATCATTGTGATAAAGTGGAGTAGACAGAGTTTAGTCCTAGGAGCAAGGAAGAAGTGCAAACAACCTCACTGCTCATCTAAACATAGGGACACTCAATAGGGCTTTTTTGCCCACTCATCCTTCACTCTGCACCACCCAAAGGATAAATGTGTAAAACTAAAAATCTGATAGACTTTAGCACAAGAAAATAAAGGAAAACATTTCTACATGGAAGAAAACCAATATTTTTATATTGGGGGAGCACATCTGTATTGCCTTATCTGTAAATGGCTCAGTCTGCTCTTCCCTTTTAACCTAAAAACTCAGAATTCCGGTAACGGAAATCTGTGCAGAATGCTACTGAGCCAAGCAAAGATTTGTTGTTGTTGTTGTTCAGTCTCTCAGTCACGTCCGACTCTTTGTGACCCCATGGACTGCAGCATGCCAGGCTTCCCCATCCTTCACCATCTCCTGGAGTTTGCACGAACTCATGTCCATTAATTCAATGATGCCATCCAGTCATCTCATCTTTTGTCATCTCCTTCTGCTGCTCTCAATCTTTCTCAGCATCAGGGTCTTTTCCAATGAGTCAGCTCTTTGCATCATGTAGCCAAAATATTGGAGCTTCAGTATCAGCATTAGTCCTTCCAATGAATATTCAGGGTTGATTTCCTTTAAGATTGACTGGTTTGCCCTCCTTGCTGTCCAAGGGACTTCAAGAGTCTTCTCCATTACCACAGTTCAAACACATCAGTTCCTTGGTGCTCAGCCTTCTTTATGGTCCAGCTCTCATATTCATACATTACACCTGGAAAAACCACAGCTTTGACTGTAGGTACTTTTGTCGGCAAAGTGGTATCTCTGCTTTTTAATACACTGTCTAGGTTTGTCATAGCTTTTCTTCAAAGGAGCAAGTGTCTTTTAATATCACAGATGCAGTCACCATCCGCAGTGGTTTTGGAGCTAGAGAAAAGAAAATTTGTCACTGTTTCCATTTTTTCTCCCATCTATTTGCTATGAGGTTATGAGACCAGATGCCCTGATCTTATGTTTTTGAATGTTGAGTTTTAAAACTACCTGTATTCAATTCATAAATTGAAATATAGTATTTTAAGATGTGTTTTTGCAAAATTAACAGATTCCATGAAATCCCTATCAAAACTAAGTCAGCCTCTTTTGAGAAAAATAGACAAGCTAAGTCTCAAATTTGCATGGGAATACAAAAGGCCGAGCATAGCCAAACAATCTCAAGAAAGAAGAAAAATGGTGGTGGACTTTTACTACCTGATTTTAATACTTACGATGAAATCCTAGTAACTCAAAACAATGTGGTATTACCTTCAGGATAAATAATAGATCAACAGAACAGCACAGGAAATTTTGATTGACCCACACATACATAGTCCACTCACTGATTCTGACAAGCTACCATTTCAATGGGAAAGAGGAAACTTACGGTTAAGCAAATGCTTCTGGAACAAGAGCATATCTGCATTAAAAAAGAGAAAACCTCAAATTCTATGTAACATGATTCAGAAAAGAATAATTCAAAATGGATTATTACCTGACCTAAAACCATAGTCAAAAATCTTCTATAATAAAAACATAGGAAAATATATTTGTTATATTGCAGTAGGCAAGGATTTGGGGACAAAAAAAAAAAAAAAAAAAAAAAGGCACTAAATGTAAAAGGAAAAAAAAAATGTTATCTTCAGTTCAGTTCAGTTCAGTCGCTCAGTCGTGTCCGACTCCTTGCGACCCCATGAATCGCAGCACGCCAGGCCTCCCTGTCCATCACCATCTCCCGGAGTTCACTCAGACTCACGTCCATCGAGTCAGTGATGCCATCCAGTCATCTCATCCTCTGTCATCCCCTTCTCCTCCTGCCCCCAATCTCTCCCTGCATCAGAGTCCTTTCCAATGAGTCAACTCTTCGCATGAGGTAGCCAAAGTACTGGAGTTTCAGCTTTAGCATCATTCCTTCCAAAGAAATAAGTTTCATCAAAATTAAATTTGTTTTCTTTTTTTGAAGTTTTATAAATGATAGACAGATGAGACTTGGAAAATATTCTTATAATGTATCTCCCTGTAAGTTATCAATAAAAATATAAATAATTATAATAAACAGTCTGACTCCATTTTTGATGTTTGACTGCTGAAAGTTTTAGACCCTCCCCGACTCTCTTCCTTGGCTGCAACCCCACTATAGGACATGCTGATGAGAAAGCCCAGATACTCCTCCTTTGGTACTTGCAGGTAATTCATTGTGCAAGGGCATCATCAGTCCAGCCCCACCTTCTCACCACCATAAACCCCAAGCCAGTCTTCTTATCTTGCCCTCTCAAGCCATTTTGGATCCTGCTCTGTCCTATTCAGAGAGCCTCTACTTTTCATATATCTTTTCAGACTCTCTGAATACATGTGTGGTATCACCAAACCAACTTTTCTGTCTAGCCCATCCTCAACTACAAAGTATGACTACTATAAACTGATGGGGGGAAAAATGCAAAGGATTTGAAACAGACACTTCTCAAAAGAGTAACAGATGTAAAGATTTTAAGTATCTTGAGTCATCAGGGAAATGTCCATTTAAAGCCCTTATAAAAGAACTCCACATACTCACCTGAATGGCTGAGATTTTAAAAGATCAATAAAGTAAATGATAATAAGGAGGTTAAAAAAACAAAAATAAAGAAAACTAGAATACTCACAAATTGCTGGCGAGAGTTAAAATTTTATAATCACTTTGGGAATCCATTTGGCAATTTCTTAGATCATTTTCCGAAGATCTATCCTATGCCCCAAAATATCATTGCCAAGTATTTATACAAAAGAATATAACACCTAAGATCAGAAAGTATATTTATACAAGAGTTTTTTTTTTAACAGCTACCTTATTCATAACACTCAGATTTTTTTAAAAAAAGGTTATAAACACGTTTATATATTCATACAATTAAATATTGTTAAATGGTAACCTGCTCCAGTATTCTTGCCTGGAAAAGCCCATGGACAGAAAAGCCTGGTAGGCCACAGTCCATGGGGTCGCAAAGAGTCGGACATGACTGTGCGACTTCACTTTCACTTTCACTTTCAACCAATAGACAGGAACAACTCTTCACACATGCAAAAACATAGGATAATCTCAAAGAAAAACATTACATTAGGAAACTAAGTTAGATAAAAATAAGATTTTATGTTAAGTCCCTGTAAAAGGGTCACAATGGAAATACCTGTATTTCTTGAGCTTGACCATGCTCTATTCTTAGAGAAAGGCATATATTTTGATAAACGATCCCTAGAATGCTAGTGGGTCCTTGTAGAGATGGAAGGCATGATTATAACATACCAAGTGATGATACATTCAGAACTGCCCATCAAGAGTTTTGTCTTATCACACCCAACAAGTCAGAATGTTGTGTGGCTCAGCACCATTCTATACTATATATGTATGTAAAAAATAATATAAGAACAGATCCCAAGTATTACTGGAGGACACCACAAGCTTCATTAACATGCTTTCATGTTCACTTGGTACACCTACTAACCAAGATAATTTACCAGAACCTTCTTTCTACACACAGCTGCATGGGGTGCTGATAAAGGAGAAAAAGTGAAGACTCACTAGTAAATGGGTTAATTCATTAAGTATGTGCCTAAAATGGACAGAATTCCATTACATCCATACCTAGACTTGGACTTAAAAAAGTGAAGAGAGGACACAGCAAGTATCCCAAGCAACTATAAGCTACAACTTCCAATGTATATTTTGGATTCCTTGTGTCTAGGATCCAAAAGGTAAGAATAGGGGTCATGATCTGTGAATAGACATGTGCAGAAAGTCTGGGCTGAGATGAGTATTATAACCAAGTACTTAGTCATCTCTAGGAATGACAGTTTGCATGACCCTACCAAATAGCCACTGAGATTAGCAAAGAGGAGAGCTTAGGGCAAGGGAAATGTATGGTAGTGGAAGAAACTGATGAATATCAGTTGCAGCCCAAAATCAATTAAATAACATGTAAAGGTCAGTACTGGGTCCCACTACCCTTCCAAGTTTGTCTCTTCTCAGAAAGCAAGATCAACAGAACATTGAAGGAGCTTTTCCCCAAATGTTTATGAAGCCATGGTGGATACACATAGCACAAAAAACGGCCTGCAACAGACTTGGTACGGCCTGTACCTGTACAGCTTGTACTATTTGGATCACTCTTCAAAATTACAGTCTGCTCAGGGTGGGATGGTCCAGGCAATTTGATCAAGACAAGGACTTCCCTGGTGGCTCAGATGGTAAAAGCATCTGTCTACAATGCAGGAGACCCAGGTTCAATCCCTAGGTTGGGAAGATCCCCTGGAGGAGGAAATGGCAATCCACTCTAGTACTACTGCCTGGAAAATCACATGAACAGAGGAGCCTGGTAGGCTACAGTCCATGGGGTCGCAAAGAGTCAGACACAACTGAGAGATTTCACTTTCACTTTCACTTTCCGGAGCAATAATCTACCCTTGTCTGCCCAACCCAGGATTCTTCTAACTGGCAATTTTGTCTGGAGCTCCCTACTGATCTGGTAGAATATCAGATCTGCATCTCAACTTGATGAGATGTAGTTCTGATAACCATTGCCTAATCTTCTTTCTATTTTAATAGATTTGGGGGGGGTGCTCTAAAATCACTGCAGATGGTGACTGCAGCCATGAAATTAAAAGACTCTTGAGAGTCCCATGGACTGCAAGGAGATCCAACCAGTCCATCCTAAAGGAAATCAGTCCTGAATATTCGTTGGAAGGATGGATGCTGAAGCTGAAACTCCAATACTTTGGCCACCTGATGTGAAGAGCTGACTCATTTGAAAAGACCCTGATGCTGGGAAAGATTGAAGGTGGGAGGAGAAGGGGATAGTAGAGATGGTTGGATGGTTGGATGGCATCACTAACTCAATGGACATGAGTTTGAGTAGACTCCGGGGTTGGTGACGGACAGGGAGGCCTGGCATGCTGCGGTCCATGGGGTTGCAATGAGTCAAAGATGACTGAGAGACTGAACTGAACTGAATCTCCAAAAACCTTTCTGTAATGCTAATTTATTCTCTCTGTCACAGAAATTTCAAGTGATACAGATATCTTTGTAGGTATAGATTCCTTAGGATGCAAAGAATGATCTATCTATCTATTTATCATCTATCTACTTATCATACTTATCATAAGCATATACTTACATGTCTATATGTTTATGTATATATTTTATTTACTGTCCTACTCTTGAGACTGAATCAGATATAAAAACTCTTCTCCTCAAAAGATTTAGTGCATGGGGATGAGGTGGAGGGGCATGAATTGAAAGACTGAGTGACATATATATGTACATATATATACACATATATATACATATATACACATATATGTATGTTTATACACTGTGTGTATACACTATATACTATATGTATACACTATATACTATATGCATACACTATATACTCCTATATATGTATATATATACATATATGTATATATACTAAAATGTGTAAAATAGATAGTGGGACACTGTTGTATATGCCACAGGGAGCTCAGCTTAGAGCTCTATGGTGACTTCGATGGGTGGGACAGAAGGAGAGAGGGAAGCAGGTCCAAGTAGGAGTGGACATATGTGTACATATAGCTGAATTAGGCTTTCCTGGTGGCTCAGACAGTAAAGAATCTGTCTGCAATGCAGGAGACCAGGGTTCAATCCCTGGGTCTGGAAAGTCCCCTAGAGAATGAAATAAATGGTAACCCACTCCAGTATTCTTACCTGGGAAGTCCCACGGACAGAAAAGTGTGGTGGGCTACAGTCCATATGGTCACAAAGAGCCGGATATAACTGAGCGACGACTAACACTGTCATAGCTGATTCACCTCGTTGTGCAGCAGAAACTAACATAATATTGTAAAGAAATATTGCCGGGGTCCAGCCCCGGTGGATCCAGGGTGATTCGAAGGTGGGGACGGAGTCGGCGTCTTTGGAAAAATACATATTTAATCACAGATATAGAGAGATTAGAAATGGATAGTGTAGTAGGAAGATCAGTGGAGAAAAAGAGGCTGAATAACTTGGATTACGTGGAATAGCATCCATGCTCCAGATGGGAATTCAGCCAGAAAAATGGGAGCAAGAAAGAAGCGACATGGGGGAATCAGTCTTTCCGGAAACTGATCCAATGTCTTTATTTTTGGGTTTGCTTATATACCTTTTGTTACACATAGGGATGAATACAGAGTCACGCGGGGGTCAGCAGTCCTGACCTTTATCAAAATCAGGTGCTTCACATAAATGTATAAAAAAAGGTCTTAGGGATATTACATCATCTTCTGGCCATGAGTGAGACCTGCTGACATTTTATGACCCTTTCTTTCTGATAACCAAAAAACTTATTTCTTCCAAGGGTGTTTTTTCTTAAACCAGGCACCACCCTCCAAATAAAGTTACATTCCTATAGGGTGAGGGTGTAGTGAGTTACAATCAAGAAAGGAATTTATTTAACCCAAGGTTAACATGATTAGTCTTAAAGGTTAATACTTATTTCTCCTATATGCTTAAAGGTTAATACTTATTTCTCCTATATGTTAGTTATATTCATTATAAGGGTAGGGAACATGGAGATTTAGCAGCAAACATCAGCCCAACAAATGAAAATCCTTTCACCAATGCTCCCCTTAAGATCTATTTAGTCTTAAGATATGATAAAGTTACATTCTTACATAGCAAGGACACAGTGATTTATAACAAAGTACAGTGATCTATTACAAAAGAGAAAATCCATTAACTCAAAAAGTCTAGTATTGCTAACATCAAAAACTACTATATTTCCTTTTGCTATATTCAAAATACATTGATTAATATATTCCCAGGTGCCTAAGGATATGGAGGCCTGGCGGCAATCATTGACTCAACAAGAGGAAAAAGTCCTATGCTGATTAAGACTCTCAAAATACTCCAAAACTCTCTGTGCTGTTTATGGTTAGGAGGTAGTAAACAATCATGTGCCTAGTGGCAGCAGTATGGATAATCCTGTCACACAAGCTGGTCTGTCAGCAGAGAGGTTTAACCTGAAACATCCTTGTCCCGCCCAGAGCAGGGAATTAGTAGTAATTATTGATACAACAAATGAAGAACCCTTCACCAATATAATTCCTAACCAACGCACTATACTAATAATTTCTAACTCCCCAAAAGATTTTGCCTTTAGTAAGTCTAAAACATCTCATGCCTCTCAGGTTGGGAGGCTGTAAACAATCACATGTGGCCTGACGAACCTATACAGGCGAGCTAGATAACCTTCAGAGGAGTCCGTAAGCTGAAACACTCTTGTCACCCCCAGGAATTTTTATTGCCTTGGAGCTGCATGTTTACTCCTTCTCCGAGAGAAACGGTTATGGGGGAGAGCCCCCCGTAAAGTCAGAGGTGTAGGTGAGAACATAAAACAGACTCTGGTTTTGGGGTTAGATGCCCGGGAACAGGGGGTTTCCTGAGGCTTGATCACGCCTTTGCGTATGCCAAGCCTCCTTCCTCATGACCTTTGCCATGGGCGGAGTTCCTCACGCTGGCCCCCGGCACAATATTCCCTATTTAAAAAACAAAAAAGCTTAAGAGATAATTAAAGAAAAAGACTTAGTGGACAAATGAAAAACATGTAAAGTGAAAGACTGATAAAAAGTATTCACAATATATATATTCTGAAAAGGAGCTCATACTCAGAACATAAAAAAAGGTTTCTACAAACCAATACGAAAAATGCAAGCAAAACCTTTAAAAAGTGGGAAAATTGAACTTCACAAAAGAAGATATATAAAAATTAACAAGCACATGAAAACAGGCTTAACATCACCAGTCTTCAGGAAACTACAATTTAAAACTGCAGTAAGAAACCACTGAGTATCCACTGGAATTAAAAACCAAAAAACAGTAAATGTAGTGAGGATGCAGAGGAACTAGAATGTACATTGCTGATAGAAGTTAAATTGTCACAGGCATTAAAAAAAAATGGTTTGGCAGTTTCTTATAACAACTGGTCTCTAATCGCTCATTTTTACCCCAAACTATTCATGCCCTTACCCAAAATAGTACAAACAAATATCTGAGATAAGACTTCAACAAGGAAGCTTTATGACCCAAACTGAAAACAGCACAAATATATCAACAAGATATATCAACAAGATATGGAGAAGGCAATGGAACCCCACTCCAGTACTCTTGCCTGGACAATCCCATGGACAGAGGAGCCTGGTAGGCTGCAGTCCATGGGGTCCCTAAGAGTCAGACATGACTCAGCGACTTCCCTTTCACTTTCCCTTTTCACTTTCATGCACTGGAGAAGGAAATGGCAACCCACTCCAGTGTTCTTGCCTGGGGAATCCCAGGGACGGGGGAGACTTGTGGGCTGCCGTCTATGGGGCCGCACAGAGTCGGACACGACTGAAGCGACTTAGCAGCAGCAGTAGCATATCAACAAGACAATACATAAATAATAAATGTGTGTGTGCTCAGTCATGTCCGACTCCTTGCGATCCCATGTACTATGGCCCAACAGGCTCCTCTGTCAAAGGGATTTTTTTAGGTAAGAATACTAGATGGGTTGCCATTTCCTCCTCCAGGGATCTTCCAGACCCAGGAATCAAACTTACTTCTCCTACATCTCCTACGTGGGCAGGTGGATTCTTTACTACTGAGTCACCTGGGAAGCCCTAAAATATAATATACTCTTATAATGATGTATTATTCTGCAATTATAGAATAAATTATTGATAAAAATAACACAACTAATGAACTGAAACACATTATATTTAATTTTAGAAGCCAGGACAAAATAATATAAACTATAATTCGTGACTACATTTTTATGGAATTTGAGAGTAAGCTAAACTTACTCGTGGAGAAAGACATCAAGGAAATAACTGCTTTGCGGCAAAGGGTCACAAGAAAATGAATATGAGGGAAATTTGGGGGGTGATAAATATGACTTTAGCTTAATTGAGAAAGTTGTTACCTGGACATACATATTTGTCAGGATTCATCAAGCTGTATGCATACAATCTCTGCATTTCCTTATATGCAATTTATACCTCAGATACTGCCTCCAAACTAAGCTTAAAGTAGAAGCTAGTGAATTGCATTCTGCTAAGGGCAATTACAGAAAAACTGTACAAAAAAATTTTCACAACCCAGATAATCACGATGGTGTGATCACTCATCTAGAGCCAGACATCCTAGAATGTGAAGTCAAGTGGGCTTTAGAAAGCATCACTACAAACAAAGCTAGTGGAGGTGATGGAATTCCAGTTGAGCTAGTTCAAATCCTGAAAGATGATGCTGTGAAAGTGCTGCACTCAATATGCCAGCAAATTTGGAAAACTCAGCAGTGGCCACAGGACTGGAAAAGGTCCGTTTTCACTCCAATTCCAAAGAAAGGCAATGCCAAAGAATGTTCAAACTCCTGCACAATTGCACTCATCTCACACACTAGCAAAGTAATGCTCAAAATTCTCCAAGCCAGGCGTCAGCAATACGTGAACCGTGAACTTCCAGAGGTTCAAGCTGGCTTTAGAAAAGGCAGAGGAACCAGAGATCAAATTGCCAACTTCTGCTGGATCATTCAAAAAGCAAGAGGGTTCCAGAAAAAAATGTCTGCTTTATTGACTATGCCAAAGCCTTTGACTGTGTGGATCACAATAAACTGTGGAAAATTTTGAGAGAGATGGGAATACCAGACCACCTGACCTGCCTCTTGAGAAATCTGTATGCAGGTCAGGAAGCAACAGTTAGAACTGGACATAGAACAACAGACTGGTTCCACATAGGAAAAGGAGTACGTCAAGGCTGTATATTGTCACCCTGCTTATTTAACTTCTATGCAGAGTACATCATGAGAAACCCTGGGCTGGAAGAAACACAAGCTGGAATCAAGATTGCTGGGAGAAATATCAATAACCTCAGATATGCAGATGACACCACACTTATGGCAGAAAGTGAAGAGGAACTAAAAAGCCTCTTGATGAAAGTTGAAGAAGAGACTGAAAAAGTTGGCTTAAAGCTCAACATTCAGAAAATGAAGATCATGGCATCTGGTCCCATCACTTCATGGGAAATAGATAGGGAAAGAATGGAAACAGTGTCAGACTTTATTTTTGGGGGCTCCAAACTCACTGCAGATGGTGACTGCAGCCATGAAATTAAAAGACACTTACTTCTTGGAAGAATAGTTATGACCAACCTTGATAGCATATTGAAAAGCAGAGACATTACTTTGCCGACTAAGGTCCATTTAGGCAAGGCTATGGTTTTTCCAGTGATCATGTATGGATGTGAGAGTTGGACTGTGAAGAAGGCTGAGTGCCAAAGAATTGATGCTTTTGAACTGTGGTGTTGGAGAAGACTCTTGGGAGTCCCTTGGACTGCAAGGAGATCCAACCAGTCCATTCTGAAGGTGATCAGCCCTGGGATTTCTTTGGAAGGAATGATGCTAAAGCTGAAACTCCAGTACTTTGGCCACCTCATGAGAAGAGTTGACTCATTGGAAAAAACTCTGATGCTGGAAAGGATTGGGAGCAGGAGGAGAAGGGGACAACAGAGAATTAGATGGCTGGATGGCATAACTGACTAGATGGACGTGAGTCTGAGTGAACTCCAGGAGATGGTGATGGACAGGCAGGCCTGGTGTGCTGCAATTCATGGGGTCTCAAAGAGTCGGACATGACTGAGGGACTGAACGGAACTGAACTGAAAGGCAATTACTTTAATAGAGGAAAGAACATAAAGAAAAAGAAGGAATAGTAATGACAAGATAAAGGAGGAAAAAAAAATTGAAAATCAGGATTTTGATAGAAAGCCAAGGGAAATATAGAGTAAGAATGACAGTATTATGAATTTGAAAATGATATTAGAAAAGAGAAATGGAAAAACAAAGTTAAGATAGCACAAGATAAATGAACATTTCAACACAAAAGGTTGGGGAAAATGTTTATTTTATTTACTCTCCAGAGAGGACCATGAATGCTAAGAGAAAATTAATGTCCTGTAGATGACCATTTTATCCAATCTATCGATCACAGCTTGTATATTATTCTTTGTCCCTGGGACTTTTAAAAACCTTTTTGCCTTCTATTTCTTATATATTCTGACTCCTCAAGCACAAATACAAATCCTTTATTGTGTAATTTAAACCAGGGTCTATGAAAGATTCTCAATACAATTAGAAAAGTTTCCAGCCTTTAAATCTCACATAGGTCTTAAATATATTAAACAGAGGCAAACAATATCTTAAGTAGACCTGTGGAATAAAAAGGTGCTGGTGCTTACAGAAATATGCTCTTTAAAAAACAGAAAGGCAAGCAAACAAAAAACAACTCCTCCCAAAAATCTATGTTAGGCAAATTACATGTGATATTTCTAGAAGTATCTTGATAGGAAAACCCTACCTACCAAACACTCGAAGATGGGATTAACCTGCTTCTACTGGATCATAAGAGCAGATTATAAAACTCTCAAGGAATTTTAGGACAATTTGATAGCTTGAAATTGACCATGATGGGAATATATCTACCTTAGGGATCAGTAGACGTGATAAATTGTATTTTCAAGTTCATAGATCAATTAACCAGCACAACATCGCTTGCCCTTATTCCTTGTGACAATACAATTTTATTTAATTATTCCGTATCTTCTTCCTTAAATTATTTGCTCCATGAAAGCTGTAACCTTTGTTTTACTTTATTTTTTATTTTTCTTATTTGTGACTCCAGTGCCTAATAGTGAAATCAGAACTAGAATAGTGAAACCTCCATTTTAGTGAGATTGAAGTGGGTTACATAATTTAACAAAGTTTATAGAGCAAGTAAGAGATGGGGCCATGAGACAAGTTTAT
Organism: Capra hircus; assembly: GCF_001704415.2. Classification (NCBI taxonomy): domain Eukaryota; kingdom Metazoa; phylum Chordata; class Mammalia; order Artiodactyla; family Bovidae; genus Capra; species Capra hircus. The sequence goes on from NC_030813.1 coordinate 107,848,765, forward strand.
CTTACTCCACTTTACCCACTAACTGTACTGTCCCTCCAAATAGTTAACAAATAATTTAAGCAAAGAAACAAAAGAATTAAACACATCCTTTGATAAAGTCATGTGGAAGCAAGTAATACACTATGGATGTGATTGCACATCAGTCCAGCTGATATGATTTTATTTTTGTCACAAGAAAATGGAATGATCATTTTCCATACCAACACATAAAGAATTCTTTAATATATTGTCAAATGATACTGAGATTTTATTTCTTAAATACCATAATGGGTAAAAAGTTGGACTCTGCCCAACTCAAACTCAAATTTCATCTTTGACAGCTTCATGGTTCAGTAGCAATCTAATCTTGAAAAACGTATTCAACTTCTCTACTCTTCAGTTTTAAATCTCTGAAAACTAAATAAGAAAATTTCATGTAATACCTAATGTGGAATGGAGTAAGTAGAGTAAATAATTGGAGGAATAATAAAAATAGCAAACATTTTTAATGAATACTTATTTGCTTAAAAGTGGTATGTCTCCATAATTTGAACTAAAATTAGCTTTTATGTCTTAAATTAATGATAATGTGAAGCATCTATGTAGAATTAATTCAAAAGATTGTCGGCTGAAGCAGAAATTACTTTGGAGGAAACATTGTTTTAATTAGCATGACTAACATGATAAGAGAAAGGCATTTTCTAAGAAAACATTCTAAGAGGAACATTTAGTGATTATGAAAGGAAAAAGCAGAGAATAGAACTGTGCATACGTGTATTTAGTACTTTATTTTAAGTGAAATTGGCCAGACACCAAACACCTCAAAATCTAAGAGGGGTGTGGTTACAGTGGTTCATCAGGATGAAATATCCCTTGAGACCACCATTTTCCTATAATCAATAAGTAGCCTTCTGGTGATTTATGTGGCTCCCAGGATGTAACACAGTTGAGAAGACGAGATAATAGCTATCTCTAGAAAGCCACCATTTATTATAAAGTTTCTCTTTTTCTTTTTCTTTTTTTTTTTCATGTCTGTTTATTTATCAATCTCTTCTGAAACTGAGTCTTTCCTGACTGAGTATACAACGCCTATGTAGCAAATGTCTCGACCTGCAGAGCAGGAGAACATATTTTTGGAATGTGACATTCACTTTAGGAAATGGTCATTTGACTAGACCTTGCCCCTGAGACCAGCCAGACTTCTTCCTAGAAATTTCTGTGTAGCTTCTTTAAATGGACAAAGACTAAAAATGTGAAAGTTTTAGGCATGTATAAATGATAGCCACCCTTACCTCTTTTGGTTTCGGCATCAAAAGTATTTGGAAAACAGGGCGATGAAGGGCTAATATTCCAAATTTATGCTTGAAGAAACTGAAGCCCATAAAAATGCAACAAATTAGTCAAGGTATCACAGCCAATGGGAATCAAATTCTTGACCATAAGTCCTTTTCTCTCCTGAGTCAAATCTAAGCCCACAGCATATTTTGCCTGTACTGATATCAATAAGGAGTGAAAGAAAATAATGAATGTTTAATTCCTAATGATGTTTTCTGAAAAGAGTCTTAAAGGGATAAATGAATTAATGCCTGGTTTCCCAAAAGAGTGTGATATACCCAATAGGGAAAAAAGCCAAACATTCATTTTCCTTTCTTTCTTAACATATCATTTTTCTTTCACTTTTAAATTGCATCGTATATTTGGAAAATACTTAACTATCATTAAATAGTTAATGATTATCTACTTGGTTATTTACAATTTCAAGTGTAGGCTTTGTTACATTGTGTCACTTAATTAACATGATTAATTTTGCCTAAAGTGAGCCTTCCTGGACTAGAGAAACAAATTAAAATGGAAATCTTTTTAAAGCTTACACCCTAAACAGAGTACATTAAAAGTAGTATTTTCAGACTAAATTAGATAATGCTGGGGCTCATTTCCTGACTTATTTTTTAATCACAGATGGTTGAATTCTCTAGAACATATAAAAGTATTTAAACAGAATCATATAAGAACATATATGAAACTAGAACTAGAGCATACAAAACTAGAACTCCCCAACTATGAATTCATCTGTTTACTGCAAAATGCAGTTTTCTTTGACTTCCTTTATTTAACAATAGTTTAAATAATTATAGTAACAAAAGCTATTAGAAAACAATTTAATTATTTCTGTACCTCTACTAAATCTTCATATTTTTAGCAAAAATTACCTTGGTTAATGCTTTGAATAGGCTTTAAAAAGTGAATTTGACTCTAAGAACATCAAAAAAGAAACTATATAGACACTTGGTAAATGGCACATTGGACTTGAAAATATGTGAGTTATTTTCAAATATCTTTTGATATTGATTTCTAACATAATTCCACAGTGATAAGAGAATAGATTCCATGTGGCTTCAATACCTTTAGATCATGAAATTTTTGCACCTTATTTTATGTCCCTGGATATGTTCCAGTGTCTCCTAGTTTACAGTCTATGGGAACTTGAATAGGATTTGTATCCTACTGTTGTGTGAAAATTGTATAAACCTTAATTAAGTTGAATTGGTCCATAGTGCTTTCCAGGTCTACTATGCCCTTCTACTTTTCTGTATATTCTATTAATTTTTGAGAGATTGATTTTGAAACTCCAACTAAAAAGATCTTCATTTATCTACTTAAAAAAATAATTGTAATATATAGTGGAACTACATGTAACTTTCTTCTGTATTTTCCAAGTCTCCAGTAAATGTGTTATACTTTCATAATTTAAGACATACGAAAGAGAAAAGCAAACAAAAATGAATAAAGAAACAACAGTCAGTAAAATCATGACATGATTCAAAATCATGGCTGATCATGGCCTGATGAGCTTTGACTTGACATCAGAGCAGCCAACATACCTTCACAGGTCTTCATGTAGTTGATTGCATATAAACAAAATTATCTTAAGATAATCACATAATTTTTGAAGAGATGGAGAGATATATTTGATAATTTTGGTATAGCATTTTTTTGCTTAGTTTATTTTAATTAAACAAACATTCATATAGGTGTGCGTATATAGGTGCATGCATACCTATAGAACTGGATTTTCCAGGCGAGAGTACTGGAGTGGGGTGCCATTGCCTTCTCCAATAGAACTAGGTACAGAATCATTAAACTCTAGAATTTTAGCAAATTTAAATTGCAAGTGATCTTATTGGTTTCCTTGTAAAATGAAGATAGAAATGAAAGCCCATCTCAGATCATTTTAGGATGTTTAAAGGTAACTGCAGTGATGTCATGCTTAGCACTGTGCCTAGCACAGCCATTCATTTGTGCATAATCAACTGTGCTAGTGTTTGGGGACACCAATGAGTGGATCCAAGCCCTATATTCAAAGAACAGGGGGTAGTGTCTATGACTTTTTCCCTGTACTATTCCTCCTTTTTTTTTCTCTAAAAAAAATCGTCAACTCGCATGCCTCACTATGCTAATGTCTCCCAAATATACACTCCGGCTCAGACACTGCTGAGCTCCAAAGCCTCACAGCTTATACTCATACCTTCCTCTACACACATTTCAATTCCACAAAGGCCCAGAATTATTCACTTTTAAACCTTTAAACAAACTCTTTCCTCCTGTCTTCTCCATCAGTCTTACCAGAGGTGTGGCATGGTTATGTATGAGTGGTCAAAAACTGTCCAGTTTTCAAGCAAGGCACTTCAAGTTTTCTAAACATCCTGGTAGATTTATGTTAAATAGAACATCAGTTCGCCTCAAAATACTTCATATTTGTCCCTTTGATATTATTGTTTTTGTTGCCATAATGGTGTCTTCCAGGTTTCTTACCAGAATTATTTACGTAACCCAGCTAGTGTATATTGCCAGGTTTTCCCACTGCAGTCTAGCAGACAAGATCCAAATACACTTGAGGATAAAAGGAATTTACCCATTTGTTTAACTGTGACATCTAGGTGGGATAATGTCCCAGAATGACTAGATCCAGAATTATGCTTCAGACTTCTGTCTCTGCAGGTTTCTTTCAGACAACTTGGGATCCAACCCCAGCAATTTTATTTTCTCCGAGTCCCAACTAATAGCTCCAGTAAAAAAGAGAGGTTTTTCATGTTGGTGTAAGTGAAAGTGGTAGTTGCTCAGTCATGTCTGACTCTTTGCGATTCCAGGGACTGTAGCCCACCAGACTCTTCTATCCATGGAATTCTCCAGGCCAGAGTACTGAAGTGGGTAGCCATTCCCTTCTCCCAGGGATCTTCCCAACCCAGAGATTGACCTGGTTCTCCTGTATTGCAGGAAGACTCTATTGTTTGAGCCATCAGGGAAGCCCCTCCATATTGAGAGCTACTAATATACAAGAAAGGTTCATGAATTGAGGGCCATCTGGTCAAGTGAGCTGGTGCAATATAAACATCTCAACACGAATCCATCATCCATCCCTCTGGACAAAGTAAAGGTAGGTGTGATGATCAATAGTTCCATTAAACAGGTTAATTGTGGAGCAAGGCTTTTCTTCATAGTAATGATGCTGAACCAACAAAAATAACATATTTACGATTCAAAATTAGGTTTCTCACAGATAATTCTAACATGCTAATCCAGTTGATAAGCCTTCAATCTCCCTATTGTACCCAACAGATTAAAGTGAAAACTCATTTGTGTGATTAAAAAATAAAATGACAAAATCTGATCTCATTTTTCCTTCACACCTTTTCAAGTCATTGCCTTTGTGCTCCTATACCTTAAATACTGCAGATAATGAGTCATTCTCCTGGAAACACACACACACACACACACACACACACACAAATACACACACACCTTAATACACAGCACTTCTTCCCATGGTGGCTTTGCTCATTATATGTCTACTGATTTCTCTGTCTAGAAGGCTTGCCAGTTGTTGACATTTCTGTTACGCTGAGGAACCCCTTATTATTTGTCAGTTCCAAGGAAAATGCTACCACTTTTGTATTATTTTAGAGAGATAAATTTATATTAATTCCCTCTCTAGCATCTGCAAATGTCTCGTACATGCCTTTATTAAAGTACTAGTACTGGGCTTTCCTGATGGCTCAGATGGTAAAGAATCTGCCTGCAATGCAGGAGACCTGGGCTCGATTCCTGGTATGGGAACACCCCCTGGAGAAGGGAAAGGCTACCCACTCCAGTATTCTTGCCTGGAGAATTCCAGGGACAGAGGAACCTGGCAGGCTACAGTCCATGGGTTGCAAAGAGTCAGACATGACTGAGATTATCACTCTCACTTTCACTGTTTGTAGAGTTACTATAAAGGATATATATATATATGTGTGTGTGTGTGTGTGTATAATAAAAATATAAAAACATCACAAAGAGTTGTACATGATTGAAGTGACTGAGCAGCCGCAATATGTAAATATATCTCTACTATGTGTGACACTGAGCAAGTTGTTTACCTCCTAGAGCCTCTTTTTCCTTATCTATAGGCATGAGTGTACTAATACCAACCTGACAGAGTGGCTTTTGGGACAATTAAAAGGAGCATATTCTTCTTTTAGTTTCCATTATCTTTGCCTTAAATTTTTCTCTGACGTCACAAGGCATTTTTTCTCCAGTCTCCTTTGCTGACTTCTTTGATTCAATTTCTAAATGCTTCAAAGCCCTCAGAGCTTGGCTCTAATTTTTTTTTTTTAATCTTTATTTTCTCATACTTCTTCACTATAAGAGTTTACTGATCTCGTATATTTAAAGGCTACTATATAATGCTAGTCTCATTTCTGTCACTACCATGAAATTTCTGCTAATCTCCAGATTTGTGTATCTAAGAGGATTTTAGGTCGCATATTGGTAACATATGTCAAAGTTACCAATTCCAAAACAAATCTCTTGTTGCCTCTACTACTTAGCTCACTTTTCCACCATCAACCACAGCAACTCCTTCCATGCAGTTGGTCAAGTCAAAACATAGTATTCATTCTTGATGGCTTTTTTCTCTTTACCATTAGTGAGCTCCATAGGTTAAATATCCATATGGATCTTATATCAACATGTTTTCACTGAATATCACCAATATATCCAAGCTCTCATTGTTTTCTAGGAGGAATTCTAAAACCAAATTCTAACTCTTTTTCGTGGTTCTCCCTGAATTGTTCCCCATACATAACTGTTAATTGCATTTATATAATCTAAACTGTTCCATCATTCTCTTATTTAAAACCTCCTAATAGATGTCCATTACGTTTTGAACGGCATCTACATGCTTGCCATAAATGAGCAGCTGTCACTTTTCCTACCTCTCTGTGTAGCTAAACACTCAAGCTAAATTCCTTATGTGTTAAAAGACAGTTTGAAAAACAATTTGCCTAGATTTGAATCCCAGCTCTGCCATATATTGATGTCTGTAACTTATTTAACACATTTCTGACTCAGCAGCCTCAAATGTAAAATGGCAGTAAATATAAGAGCATCTTCTACAAATGATATTTTTTATGATTAAATGGGTGAATGTGTACTAAGTATCCAGATCATTCCCTCTGGCACATGATAAGCACCATAAAAATGTGTGCTATTATTATTTATCACTCAACTGACTCATCTTTCACACAAGAATGTGAACTCCATGAAGCTGGGGATATTTTCTTGTTTGGTGCTGTTTTTCCCAATATCTGAAGCCAAATCTATCATATAGAACAGTTTCAATAACTCTTTATTGGATATATAAATAAATGGTCAATGCATGCAGTATTCATGCAATGTGGCCTTTATCCGTATTTTTATAAATTTTTAAAATTTTCATTTGTTCTTACCAATGTGATCTTATTACAGCCAAGACAGAGAAAGTGGGCTACCTTAAAGCACATGTATATTATAATCCAGGATCTGTGATACACACTTTATGTGGTTGGTTTATCCTGCTTAATTCTCACAATAGCCATGTGAGACAGATAATGTCCATTTTTACAAAGAAATTTATATTGAATAAATGTATAAGACCTTTCTAAAGTCATAGAATTAGTATCGCTAAGGCTTTAGAACTTCAAACTTATCATTCCCTTTCCTCATCATGGTAGAATGTCAGCTTATTTCTCTTTCTAAAGTACAGCACACACTATTGGCTGCACTCATAATAAATTCTTGTGGAGTGAAATCCATGTAGATGACTGTGAACAAAGAGATGGTTTTGAAAAAACATTCCAAAATTAAAATAGTAATGGTGGTTTTCTATGTGAGATGAAATAATTTCATGAGATTTGTATTATTTTGATCTATGCAGATGATAAAACTTCTACTAGACATTCAGAGATAAATACCAGATATATTTTCACACTATAAAGCTAACATAAGCTTATATCAAAATTGTTCTAATACTGCAATGCCTTACTTCTATTTTCATGGTCCAATTACAAAAATTATTATTGCAAATTGAAGACAATTCCATTTTAACTGATCAGGGTGTTTGTGGGCTTCTTTTATAATATCAAAATGCCTGAATCTTAGTTATTGGAATTCATTCTCCCTGGACAAATGCATTCAATTGCCCAATGTGATTAGAGCACTGTCAAATGTACTTTAATTCTGATATGCTTTTCCTCTGATTATACTTATCTTTGCAGATCTTCTATTACAAAGCTTTAAGTACCAGAGATTTCTTTTTATGTACCATAAATAATTTGAAAAAAAGAATAAGACTGACATGTATCCCATGAATTATACCTTTTTTTTTTGAATTTGCAATTTTTTGGGGAAAATCTTTTAGTGTTCATTCTCTGTAGTGTTTTTAATCTAAGAAATCAAAATACCCATTTAATAGGCAATTTAACAAATAGTGGAATAACTACCGCTTAAATGGGAAAATATCTTGATTGTCTTCCAGAAATTTCAGGCAATATGATGACTATTTTAATGCATGTACTGTAATTGCAACTATATATGGCATAATTGCACTGTTACGATAAAAGAATTGTTAATGTTTCCGTTGATGGGAATTTTCATGCATAGTTGAAAAAAGACAATTTATATCTGAGACTTCAAGATGAAAAGTAAAGCTTATTTAAACATCAAAATTGAGCAATGAGGAGGTAGACGGGCATGAGTTTAGGAACAAATGGATTTCTTAATTTAGTGCTAAAACAGAAAGACTCCCTCCCAGCTCTGATTTAGAATATCTTTCAGTTTTTTCTCAGATTGTCCCTGGGTTCTCAGTTTCTGCATGTGGAAACAATTGCTAACACAGTGGGGTGTTTGTGAGGATTTAATAAGGACCGTTCTCCATCTTAAATGCATTCTTTGATTATTTTCCTCCCCTTTCCAATCTGTTTCCCATGTTACAACTACAAATTTTGGGGGGGTTTTTTTTTTCCCCATCTCTTTAAAATGATGGTAAAGCATATATAACTTAAAATTTGCCATTGTAATCATTTTTAAGTGTAACATTCTGTGTTAATTTTTTACATTCATGATATTAGAAAACAATCACTACTATGTGTTTTCAAAACTTCTTCAAAATATATATCAGGACATTTCATGCTGTGCTTGATGCCTTTCAATATATGTCAGGAGTAGCGATGCCATTGGCTGGGGTCCCCCCGGGACAGAGCAAGACAGTGCTAGGTTTTGAGAAAGTCAGTTCCTAAGCAGGTTGACAAGAAATTCAGGGTCCCTGAGGAGGAGAAAGAGGTCTGGGGCTCTCAAGGAGGGGATAGGGGTCTGGAATTCTCAAGGAGGAGGAAAGAACAAATCTTTTTTTTCTGTAATCCTTGAAAAGAAGTGAGTGAAAGTGAAGTCGCTCAGTCGTGTCCAACTCTTTGCGACCCCATGTGCTGTAGCCTACCAGGCTCCTCTGTCCATGGGATTTTCCAGGCAATAGTCCTGGTGTGGATGGCCATTTCCTTCTCCAGCGGATCTTCCCAATCCAGGGATGGAACCCAGGTCTCCCACATTGTGGACAGATGCTTTACTGTCTGAGCCAGCCTTAGTGAGGATTATATAACAAGGATTTATCCTGCTTGAGGACATGTTTCTCCTTCTTGAAAACCCTCTGACTAATCCTGTTATCTTAAAATGTATTTTATGAAGGAGAGGTTGGTAAGATCTTTCTATGGTTAGTTCTAATCCTGTCATCTTAAAATGTAAATTGTGGGAGTAGGTCTGGTAAATTTTTTACAACCTTGAGGCATTCTTTTGGTTTACTGTAATAGCTAATTACTAAGATCGTGGCATCCAGTCCCATCACTTCATGGCAAATGGATGGGGAAACAGTGGAAACAGTGGCTGACTTTACTTCTTGGGCTCCCAAATCACTGCAGATGGTGATAGCAGCCATAACTTTAAAAATCGCTAACTCCTTGGAAGGAAAGTTATGACCAACCTAGACAGCATATTAAAAAGCAGAGACATTAATTTGTCAACAAAGGTCTGTCTCATCAAAACTATGGCTTTTCCAGTAGTCATGTATGGATGTGAGAGTTGAACTATTAAGAAAGCTGAGCACAGAAGAATTGATGCTTTCAAACTGTGATGTTGGAGAAGACTCTTGAGAGTCCCTTGAATTACAAGGAGATACAACCAGTCTGTCCTAAAGGAAATTAGTCCTGGGTATTCATTGGAAGGACTGATGTTGTAGCTGAAACTCCAATACTTTGGCCACCTGATGCAAAGAGCTGACTCACTTGAAAAGACCCTGATGCTGGGAAAGATTGAAGGCAGGAGGAGAAGGGGACAACAGAAGATGAGATGGTTGGATGGCATCACCGACTCAATGGACATGGATTTGGGAGGTGGTGATGGACAGAGAGGCCTTGTGTGCTATGGTTCATGGGGTTACAAACAGTTGGACACAGCTGAGTAACTGAACTGACTGAATAACTAACTACAAAAGTATATAGCTCCTTTGTTATAGAATAGCGTGGGGGGCACTCTCCGTCCCCCTTCTGATGTCTATGTCAGAAGATTTCCTGTCCTTTTTCATAATTTAACAAAACTCTGCTATGAAAAAGCTCTTGAGTGATCAAGCCTGGTCCCTTGTCCCGAGGCTAAATCATTTCTGGAGATCATGAGTCCTACATCCTTCACCATAAGCTCTGAGTTTCATCACGCTACTCAGAAGAGCCTGCTGCATGAAATAGGAATTGTTTATTTCAGAATTTTTCAATTAATATTTTCTGACAAGAGCTGAATATGAGTAAGTAAAACCACAAAAAGTGAACCATGCTTAAGGGAAACTGCTGTATAGACCAGTAACTCTTCAGTGCTTTTCTCCACCTCAGTTTAATCACATCAATACACATATATACCACATAGTAAGTTGATGTTCTTGGTGTTGTTCAGTCACTCGGTTGTGTCCAGCTCTTGGTGACCCCATGGACTGTAGAATACCAGGCTTCCCTGACCTTCACCGTCAGCCAGAGCTTGCTGAAAGTCATGGCCATTGAGTCGGTGATGTCATCCAACCATCGCCATCTCCTCCTGCCTTCAATCTTCCCCAGTATCTGGGTCTTTTCCAAGACTTAGCAAGTTAAGAATCATAAATACTGTTAACATGCAATTTGATTCTAGGCCCCCACAGGCAAAATAATGTTTTATGTGTTTTGTTGTTTCCTGTGTATTGTTTAATTTGTACTGCTCTCCTTGCTTTTAGTTTGTTTTGTATTTTTTTTAATTGAATTGAAATGCCTTTAGGGAAGGTTTGCCATCTGAGATCACCTCTGGTTTATGCCATCCCTACAATCATTAAGTAATTTTTTAAATATTTGTTTGTTAGTGTAGACTAGAAAGAAAGATGTGCAACTAAGTTTTATTTGGGGCCAAATGAGGACTGCAGCCCAGGAGGCAGCATCTCAAATAGCTCTGAGAGACTGCTCCAAAGTGGCAGTGGGGGAAGGTCAATATATAAGGTTTTGGTGAAGGGAGAGTTCAGTGCTGTGAAGCACTCATTTTACAAAAGGTTTTTGTTAGTCACGAGGATCTGATGTCAGAGTGAAGGGATTTAGTGCTTCTCTAGATATAAAGAGGTGTAAGATATTAAGAAGAGGTGGCAAGAATACAAGGAAGAACTGTACAAAAAGATCTTCATGACCCAGATAATCATGATGATGTGATCACTAATCTAGAGCCAGACATCTTGGACTGTGAACTCAAGTGGGCCTTAGAAAGCATCACTACGAACAAAGCTAGTGGAGGTGATGGAATTCCTGCTTTTGAATATACTATCTTGAGCTCTTTCAAATCTTGAAAGATGATGCTGTGAAAGTGCTGCACTCAATATGCCAGCAAATTTGGAAAACTCAGCAGCGGCCACAGGATTGAAAAGGTCAGTTTTCATTCCAATCCCAAAGAAAGGCAATGCCAAAGAATGCTCAAACTACTGCACAATTACACTCATCTCACACGCTAGTAAAGTAATGCTCAAAATTCTCCAAGCCAGGCTTCAGCAATACATGAACCCTGAACTTCCTGATGTTCAAGCTGGTTTTAGAAAAGGCAGAGGAACCAGAGATCAAATTGCTAACATCTGCTAGATCATGGAAAAAGCAAGACAGTTCCAGAAAAACATCTATTGCTGCTTTATTGACTATGCCAAAGGCTTTGACTGTGTGGATCACAATAAACTGTGGAAAATTCTGAAAGAGATGGGAACACCAGACCACCTAACCTGCCTCTTGAGAAATCTGTATGCAGGTCAGGAAGCAACAGTTAGAACTGGACATGGAACAACAGACTGCTTCTAAATAGCAAAAGGAGTACGTCAAGGCTGTATATTGTCACCCTGCTTATATAACCTCTATGCAGAGTACATCATGAGAAACGCTGGACTGGAAGAAGCACAAGCTGGAATTAGCATTGCCGGGAGAAATATCAATAACCTCAGATGTGCAGATGACACCACCCTTATGGCAGAAAGTGAAGAGGAGCTAAAAAACCTCTTGATGAAAGTGAAAGAGGACAGCGAAAAAGTTGGCTTAAAGCTCAACATTCAGAAAATGAAGATCATGGCATCTGGTCCCATCACTTCATGGGAAATAGATGGGGAAACAGTGAAAACAGTGTCAGACTTTATTTTTTTGTGCTCCAAAATCACTGCAGATGGTGACTGCAGCCATAAAATTAAAAGACGCTTCCTCCTTGGAAGAAAAGTTATGACCAACCTAGATAGCATATTGTAAAGCAGAGACATTACTTTACCGACTAAGGTCCGCCTAGTCAAGGTTATAGTTTTTCCTGTGGTCATGTATGGATGTGAGTGTTGGACTGTGAAGAAGACTGAGTGCCAAAGAATTGATGCTTTTGAACTGTGGGGTTGGAGAAGACTCTTGAGGGTCCCTTGGACTGCAAGGAGATCCAACCAGTCCATTCTGAAGGAGATCAACCCTGGGATTTCTTTGGAAGGAATGATGCTAAAGCTGAAGCTCCAGTACTTTGGCCACCTCATGAGAAGAGTTGACTCATTGGAAAAGACTCTGATGCTGGGAGGGATTGGGGGCAAGAGAAGAAGGGGACGACCGAGGATGAGATGGCTGGATGGCATCACTGACTCGATGGATGTGAGTCTGAGTGAACTCTGGGAGTTGGTGATGGACAGGGAGGCCTGGTGTGCTGCGATTCATGGGGTCACAAAGAGTCGGACACGACTGAGCAACTGAACTGAACTGAAGGACTGAGATCATAAAATCTGTTCCTAAAAGCCACAAGTTATCTAAAGAATTATCCCACTTCCCTGTAGCACAGAGTGCCTCACTCTACCCTGAACGCCCTCAGGGGTTGTTGAAGGTCAACAGCAATAGCAGCATGGGGTTCAATCTCCATCTAGGCAGATGGAAAATGCCTTTGTTGTTCAGTTGTTGGTAACACTTTTGGTAAGTGCCAATTTGTAGTCGACATTAGCTACTTGACTTCTGAAGACATTTGAGTAAGTTCATTGTGGACAATGATTAACCAAAACTACATAAAGACAAACACAAAAATATGACTACAGCCCTAAATTATACATTAACATTGGTGGAAAATACTCCCACTATTTGTATCCTAAATCCATGAATATAAAGCAAATTATACACTTTAGTTAGATGAGATTTATCCCAGAAATGTAAGGTTGCTTTAACACTCTAAGATTAGTTAATGTAATACACCATTTTAGTAAAGGACACAATCATCTGAGTAGTACTGAAAAAATATCTGATAATACAGCAAAGTGATTCACAATAAGAGATGAAGATTTGATCCCTGGGTCAGGAAGATCCCCTGGAGGAGGGCATGACAACCCAATCCAGTATTCTTGCCTGGAGAATCCCATGGGCAGAGGAACCTGGTGGGTTACAATCCATAGGGTTGCAAAGAGTCAGAAATGACTGAAGCAACTTAGCATATGTGCTTTAAAAAAGAAACCACAACTCAAAATACTAGAAATAGGGAAAAAAAAAACCTTTCTGAAACTCATAAAGGGTATCTATGAAGAATCTACAGTTAACATAATTAATGGTGAAAGATTAAATGCTTTCCTCCTAGAGTCAAGAATAAAACAAAGATTTCTCTCTTTGTAAGAAAGTCTTATTGGAGTGTAGTTGATTCACAATGTTGTGCTATTTTCAGGTGTACAATAAAGTGAATCAGTTATGCACACATGACTGATACACACAGATACATATATCCAATTTATTTTAAACTCTTTCTTCCATGTAGGTCATAACAGAGTATTGAGTACAGTTCCCTATTGTGGACAGTAGGCTCTTATCAGTTATTTATTTTCATACAGTAGTGTACATATGTAACTCTCAATCTCCCATTTTATCCCTTCCCCTCCTCTTTCTGCCCAGTAACCATCAGTTCAATTTAGTTCAGTCGCTCAGTAGTGTCCAACTCTTTGTGACCCCATGAATTGCAGCACGCCAGGCCACCCTGTCCATCGCCAACTCCCGGAGTTCACTAAAGCTCACGTCCATCAAGTCGCTGATGCCATCCAGACATCTCATCCTCTGTTGTCCCCTTCTCCTCCTGCCCCAAATCCCTCCCAGCATCAGAGTCTTTTCCAATGAGTCAACTGTTCACATGAGGTGGCCAAAGTACTGGAGTTTCAGCTTTAGCATCATTCCTTCCAAAGAACAACCAGGGCTGATCTCCTTTAGAACGGACTGGTTGGATCTCCTTGCAGTCCAAGGGACTCTCAAGAGCCTCTTCCAATACCACAGTTCAAAAGCATCAGTTCTTCAGCACTCAGCTTTCTTCACAGTCCAACTCTCACATCCATATATGACTAGTGGAAAAACCATAGCCTTGACTAGATGGACCTTTGTTGGAAAACTGATGTGTCTGCTTTTCAATATGCTATCTAGGTTGGTCATAACTTTCCTTCCAAAGAGTAAGCATCTTTTAATTTCATGGCTGCAGTCACCATCTGAAGTGATTTTGGACCCCCGAAAAATAAAGTCTGACACTGTTTCCACTGTTTTCCCACTTATTTCCCATGAAGTGATGGGACCAGATGCCGTGATCTTCGTTTTCTGAATGTTGAGCTTTAAGCCAACTTTTTCGCTCTCCTCTTTCACTTTCATCGAGAGGCTCTTTAGCTTCTCTTCACTTTCTGCCATAAAGGTGGTGTCATCTGCATCTCTGAGGTTATTGATATTTCTCCCGGCAATGCTAATTCCAGCTTGTGCTTCTTCCAGTCCAGTGTTTCTCATGATGTACTCTGCATATAAGTTAAATAAGCAGGGTGACAGTATACAGCCTTGACGTACTCCTTTTCCTATTTGGAAGCAGTCTGTTGTTCCATGTCCAGTTCTAACTGTTGCTTCCTGACGTGCATATAGGTTTCTCAAGAGGCAGGTCAGGTGGTCTGGTGTTCCCATCTCTTTCAGAATTTTCCACAGTTTATTGTGATCCACACAGTCAAAGCCTTTGGCATAGTCAATAAAGTAGAAATAAATATTTTTTCTGGAACTGTCTTGCTTTTTCCATGATCTAGCAGATGTTGGCAATTTGATCTCTGGTTCCTCTGCCTTTTCTAAAACCAGCTTGAACATCAGGAAGTTCAGGGTTCACATATTGCTGAAGCCTGGCTTGGATAATTTTGAGCATTACTTTACTAGCATGTGAGGTGAGTGCAATTTTGCAGTAGTTTGAGCATTCTTTTGCATTGCCTTTCTTTGGGATTGGAATGAAAACTGACCTTCTCTAGTCCTGTGGCCACTGCTGAGTTTTCCAACCTTACTGGTATATTGAGTGCAGCACTTTCAGAGCATCATCTTTCAGGATTTGAAATAGCTCAAATTTGTTGAATAGCTATGATTCTATTTCTGTTTTGTAAATAAGTTTATTTGTACCACTTTTTAGATAACACATATAAGTGATATAACATATTTGCCTTTCTGTTTCTGGTTTACTGCAGTAAGTATGACAATCTCTACATCCATCCATGTTGCTGCAAGTGACATTATTTTGTTGTGGTGTTTGTTTTTGTTTTTGTTTTTGTTTTTTTAATGGTGGAGTAATACTCTACCATATATATGCACCACACTGCATTTACCTAAATGTTCATAGGCAGAAGAGTAGATAAAGGATATTCTCTTTCTGATATTTGGTTATCTGAATGAGTACACATTCTCTTCTACTTTGAGACATGGGACAAGCTTAATGTAAAACACATCCTTTAGATATTGGTGAATGCAAGAGCGAAGCTGACAGGGTCCAGCATTGCCTGTGATTGTCTGTGGAAGTCTTTTAAAATGTGGAGCTTCCTGTGTCACAGACTGATTGACATAGCTAAGCTTTCTTTACCACCATCATCTGTCTCAGCCACAATGCTGCCATTTTGATCCCTATTTGTCTGACTCTAACTTTCGTGGCTCAGTGGGTAAAAAATTCACCTACAGTGTGGGAGACCTGGGTTCGATCTCTGGGTTGGGAAGATTCCCTGGATGAAGGCATGGCAATCCGCTCCAGTATTCTTGCCTAGAGAATACCATGGACAGAGGAGTCTGGCAAGCTACAGTCGATGTGATCACAAAGGGTTGAACATGACTAATATTCAAAAGCAGAGACATTACTTTTTCAACAAAGGTCCATGTAATCAAGGCTATGGTTTTTCCAGTGGTCATGTATGGATGTGAGAGTTGGATTGTGAAGAAAGCTGAGCGCCAAAGAATTGATGCTTTTGAACTGTGGTGTTGGAGAAGACTCTTGAGAGTCACTTGGACTACAAAGAGATCCAACCAGTCCATTCTGAAGGAGATCAACCCTGGGATTTCTTTGGAAGGAATGATGCTAAAGCTGAAACTCCAGTACTTTGGCCACCTCATGAGAAGAGTTGACTCATTGGAAAAGACTCTGGTGCTGGGAGGGATTGAGGGCAGGAGGAGAAGGGGATGACAGAGAATGAGATGGCTGGTTGGCATCACGGACTCAATGGACGTGAGTCTGAGTGAACTCTGGGAGATGGTGATGGACAGGGAGGCCTGGCGTGCTGCGATTCATGGGGTCGCAAAGAATCGGATATGACTGAGCGACTGAAATGAAGTGAACTGAACTGAACTGAACTGAACTCAGGCAAAGTAGGAGGTCTGTTATTTATTTCCTGAATAGAATCTAAAGGAAAGGAAGCACAGGGAAGACTTCTCTGTAGTTTCTAGATTAGGTTTTAAACTAAAGAAGCTAGAGGTGCTCAAGGATAACGTATGACCCAGCCCTGCTCACCGGAGGATTTAGTGCTAACATCTCAAGTAAAACATGCAATCAGTTCAATTCAGTCACTGTCCGTCTAGGTTGGCCATAAATTCTTCCAAGGAGCAAGTGTCTAGGTTTGCCATAACTTCTTCCAAGGAGCTTTTTAATATGCTTTTTAGGTTGGCCATAACTTCTTCCAAGGAGCAAGCGTCTTTTAATTTCAGGGCTGCAGCCACCATCTACAGTGGTTCTGGAGCCCAAAAAATAAAGTCTGTCACCATTTCCACTCTTTCTCCATCTATTTGCCATGAAGTGATGGGACCAGATGCCATGATCTTAGTTTTCTGAATGCTGAGTTTTAAGCCAACCTTTTCACTCTCCTCTTTCACTTTCATCAGGAGGTTCTTTAGCTCTTCCTCCCTTCCTGCCATAAGGATGGTGTCATCTGCCTCTCTGAGGTTATTGATATTTCTCTCAAAAGTCTTGATTCTAGCTTGTGCTTCATACCACTATATAATTTGTATGATCCTTAAGAATGTATATTTACAGTAGATGATGCACAAATAGAGAACTTTATCATCTGATGATTTTTGGTTCTACTGATGTATTTTTATCACATTCTAATGAAATGCGCATGTGTGTATGTCTCTGTGTGTTGCCTCATCTCATTATTTTATTACACAAATGATGTTTGTAAAATGGTCCTAGTTTTGCTGTATTTGAAGCTATATTTTAGTGGTTTTAATTTTTAAGGACTACCCCAATTTCCCTGAGGGCTGCTCAGGGAAGAGGACCATTAAGAAGATTAATGGTCAGAACTAAAATTATAAAATAAAAAGCTATTTGATTTTTATAATGGCTATGAGTGGAAAGGTGGAGATTCCTGAAATCTGAAGCATTAACATAGCCCAGAAGTCAACTGAGACAATCATCTTTTTTTTTTATTATCATTAGAAGTTACATGACAATTTATTCTGCAATTTGGAAGGGAAAAGTTATATATTTCTGAAGTTAATTCGAGTAGTAGAGGTGAAATAGTGGAAGTTTCCCTTTTGCTCACAGATCTAAAGTCTAATATAATATATTCCCTTATGCTAATTTTTGAGGCCAATGCATTTATTTTAATTCACTTCACTAGTCGTCAGTCCAGCATAATTCAAATGGCACTGTATTCATGGAATATTATTGAATATACTTAGAGATAGTTTGCCTACATTGAACTGATTCTATCTCTAATGTGTGAAAATGAAACTGGTTTCACTCATTTCCAGGCTATTCTCTGCATGGTCAGAGCAAGTGAACACCCTAAAATCTGAATTTGACCATATCATTTCCCAGCCTAAAATCTATCAGAGACCTCCTGTGGCCCATGAAATGAAACCTAAACTTGGGAATGTGACAGATAAGAATATCCACTGTTTTTTTCCCCATGGTTCCTGAAACGTTATCCATATTTTTCATCCCTCTCAAACTTTCTATACTTCATGACCTTGTGTCTTGGCATCTTGGAAAAGGCTGTTTTCTCATCCAGGAATGTGTTTCTCCTTTTCCCTTATATACCTGCTCACACCTGGCACTCTTCTATACTTTCTTAAAGACACAGAAATAGCATCTTTCTTGTAAAGTTTCTCTGATCACTAAAAAATTGTTAATCATTTCCACTTATCTGCCAGTACCAAAGCTCAAACTCAAACTATAATAAAGCTTCTCCCCTCATCAGTTTTGTGATTTTAGGTAAATGACATGATCTCATAAGGTACACTTTCATTACCTACAAACTAATAAGAATGATGATACGTAGTGTGTTATGATGGTGTGCTGACGTGGTGCAGTCACATTTCTTAGCATTCACGTTGCCTGGGACATGAAGAACTAAACAGATGTGGATGTTGTTATAATTATCACTCTTATCACAGTTGGTCTACTCCCATATCCTTCCCCACTCCCGGAATGTCCTGTGTCAGAGGAATGATCTAAATAAGTAGCTACTAGTTTCTTCTTAGCATCTCTGGAACAGATAACTGAGAGAGTATGCTTTTGCAATGATTTAGTCTCAGGCTATTTCCAGGTCACTTTGTCATAAATGGCACAGGCAACACTGTGTGCTTTGCAGTTGTGTTACTTAATACTGACATGGACTTTAATCAAAGTCTGTAGGAGGTAAAACCAATCATGCCATACCCAGAAGTTCTGGTATATTTAGATTTACTTTAAACATTTTGTTTAAGCTCAATGTTTTTTCCATAACGCTTCATTATTTTTGTGACAAACATTTTCTGATGCCTTCCTTCAATGTGGAGTCCTTAAATCACTTGATGTTCTTCCTTTAGTTAGCATTTATTTCATTTCTCTGTTTGTTTGTTTGTTTGTTTGTTTCCCTTAATAAAGTCTTTGCTAAAAAGTGATGTTCTCATACTAAGACAACTGGAAGGTAAGTGTGCAACTTAGCCCTTAGCTAAAACCTCACTTGATGTAATGAAATTCTCATGATATTATTGCTTCATCTCTCTTTTCTGGCCACAAGAAAGGACACTGTTTTACAACCATGGGACATTTTTCTTTCTAGTCCCATTTTGTTTTTCATTGCATAGGTTTTATATCAATTAACTTCTGAAACAATAATATTGCATAAGAAGAAGTCACAACGCATCGGTAACCAAAAATGAGTGCCTATTAGCTCAAGGATCTGGATGGTCAGAAAGGTAATGCATCTGATCTTAGCTCAGCTGTTCATATGTCTGAGAGTTGGCTGTCTGTTGGTAAAGCATATGGCAAAGAGTATGATTACAGTTAAAAGTGAATAAATTGAACTACTAATAAAAGTAATCTATCTTGGGGTACATTTACATGTAAAATGTTCTTTTAATTTAACTCTTTAACTTATTCAATTATTAATGAGTCATTTTAATATTTTGTGTGTGTGCCGTAGATTCCCTTTGTGAATACACAAACACTATAATTAATATCTACATACCCATATCATACCTATTCTGCCTGTCTAGTATCTCTGTTTGTTTCTGAAGCTCCCATACTTTGGCCCCCTGATGTGAAAAGCCAACTCATTGGAAAAGACCCTGATGCTGCGAAAGATTTAAGGCAGGAAAGAAGGGAATGACAGAGGATGAGATGGTTGGATGGCACCACTGACTCAATGGATAAGAGTTTGAGCAAGCTCCAGGAGATGGTGAAGGACCAGGAAGCCTGGCATGCTACAGTACGTGGGGTCACAAAGAGTTGGACACAGCTTAGAGACTGCACAGCAACAACAATCTCTTTTTCAAAGGAAGTCCAAGAAATTGGAACCCAGTATAAGAAATTGGAAATATTATCTCTCCTGATATCTCATGTAATGGCTCATGCCATTGAATAGGATATGGTAAGGTGTGGCCCATGGACCAAATGATTACCATTGCCTGTAATTATGACTTATGAGCTATTTTTCATCTTAATTTTTAGTGTCTATCAAGGATCAAAACAAAAAAATAACATTTAGAAACATGTGAAAATATTCACATTATTATATTCACATACTGATATTCATCTGTTCAGTTCAGTCACTCAGTCATGTCCGACTCCTTGCGACCCCATGAATCACAGCACACCAGGCCTCCCTGTCCATCACCGTCTCCCGGAGTTCACTCAGACTCACATCCATCGAGTCTGTGATGCCATCCAGCCATCTCATCCTCTGTCGTCCACTACTTCTCCTGCCCCCAATCTCTCCCAGCATCAGAGTCTTTTCCAATGAGTCAACTCTTCGCATGAGGTGGCCAAAGTACTGGAGCTTCAGCTTTAGCATCATTCCTTCCAAAGAAATCCCAGGGTTGATCTCCTTCAGAATGGACTGGTTGGATCTCCTTGCAGTCCAAGGGACCCTCAAGAGTCTTCTCCAACACCACAGTTCAAATGCATCAATTCTTCGGTGCTCAGCCTTCTTCACAGTCCAACTCTCACATCCATACATGACCACTGGGAAAACCATAGCCTTGACTAGACGGACCTTAGTTGGCAAAGTAATGTCTCTGCTTTTGAATATACTATCTAGGTTGCTCATAACTTTTCTTCCAAGGAATAAGTGTCTTTTAATGTCATGGCTGCAGTCACCATCTGCAGTGATTTTGGAGCCCCCAAAAATAAAGTCTGATACTGTTTTTACTGTTTCCCCATCTATTTCCCACAAAGTGATGGGACCGGATGCCATGATCTTCATTTTCTGAATGTTGAGCTTTAAGCCAACTTTTTCACTCTCCTCTTTCACTTTCATCAAGAGGCTTTTTAGCTCCTCTTCACTTTCTGCCATAAGGGTGGTGTCATCTGCATATCTGAGGTTATTGATATTTCTCCCGGCAATCTTGATTCCAGCTTGTGCTTCTTCCAGTCTAGCGTTTCTCATGATATACTCTGCATAGAAGTTAAATAAGCAGGGTGACAATATACAACCTTAACATATTCCTTTTGCTATTTAGAAGCAGTCTGTTGTTCCATGTCCAGTTCTAACTGTTGCTTCCTGACCTGCATACAGATTTCTCAAGAGGCAGGTCAGGTGGTCTGGTATTCCCATCTCTTTCAGAATTTTCCACAGTTTATTGTGATCCACACAGTCAAAGGCTTTGGCATAGTCAATAAAGCAGAAATAGATGTTTTTCTAGAACTCTCTTGCTTTTTCCATGATCCAGTGGATGTTGGCAATTTGATCTCTGGTTCCTCTGCCTTTTCTAAAACCAGCTTGAACATCAGAGAGTTCAGGGTTCATGTATTGCTGAAGCCTGGCTTGGAGAATTTTGAGCATTACTCTACTAGCATGTGAGATGAGTGCAATTGTGCGGTAGTTTGAGCATTCTTTGGCATTGCCTTTCTTTGGGATTGGAATGAAAACTGACCTTTTCCAGTCCTGTGGCCACTGCTGAGTTTTCTAAATGTGCTGGCATATTGAGTGCAGCACTTTCACAGCATCATCTTTCAGGATTTGAAACAGCTCCACCGAAATTTCATCACTTCCACTAGCTTTGTTCATAGTGATGCTTTCTAATGTCCACTTGACTTCACATTCCAAGATGTCTGGCTCTAGATTAGTGATCACATCATCATGATTATCTGGGTCATGAAGATCTTTTTTGTACAGTTCTTCCGTGTATTCTTACCACCTCTTCTTAATATCTTCTCCTTCTGTTAGGTCCAGACCATTTCTGTCCTTTATCGAGCCCATCTTTGCATTAAATGTTCCCTTGGTATCTCTAATTTTCTGGAAGAGATCTCTAGTCTTTCCCATTCTGTTGTTTTCCTCTATTTCTTTGCATTGATCACTGAAGAAGGCTTTCTTATCTCTTCTTGCTGTTCTTTGGAACTCTTTATTCAGATGCTTATATCTTTCTTTTTCTCCTTTGCTTTTCACCTCTCTTCTTTTCACAGCTATTTGTAAGGCCTCCCCAGAGAGCCATTTTGCTTTTTTGCATTTCTTTTCCATGGGGATGGTCTTGATCTCTGTCTCCTGTACAATGTCACGAACCTCATTCCATAGTTCATCAGGCACTCTATCTATCAGATCTAGACCCTTAAATCTTAGGTCGGGGCAGCGGCTGAGAGGAGCTACGCTGTGTCCAAAGTCAGTGGTGGCGGCTGGGAGGAGACACCCCACGTCCGAGGTCAGGAGCGGTGGCCGAGAGGAGCTACCCC
Organism: Capra hircus; assembly: GCF_001704415.2. Lineage (NCBI taxonomy): Eukaryota > Metazoa > Chordata > Mammalia > Artiodactyla > Bovidae > Capra > Capra hircus. Next base: position 107,871,031 of record NC_030813.1, read on the forward strand.
GTGTCCGAGGTCAGTGGCGGCAGGGAGGAGACACCCCATGTCCGAGGTCAGGGCAGTGGCCAGGAGAAGCTACCCCACGTCCAAGACCAGTGGCGGCCAGGAGGAGACACCCCACATCCGAGATCAGGGGCGGCCAGGAGAAGCCACCTCGCACCCGAGGCCAGGGGCGGTGACCTTGAGGAGCTACCCTGAGCCAGAGGCCAGGGGTGGCAGCTGGGAGGAGCCGCCCACGCCCGAGGCCAGGATCAGCGGCCAGGAGGAGCAACCTGAGGAGTGGTGGCTGCACAGGCACAGGAGGGCCTAGAGGAGCTATCCCACATTGAAGGTCAGGAACGGCGCGGTAAGGAGATACCCCTCGTCCAAGGTAAGGAACAGTGGCTGTGCTTTGCTGGAGCAGCCATGAAGAGATACCCCACGCCGAAGGTAAGAGAAACACAAGTAAGATGTTAAGTGTTGCAAGAGGGCATCAGAGGGCAGACTCACAGAAAACTAGTCAATCTAATCACACTAGGACCACAGCCTTGTCTAACTAAATGAAACCAAGCCATGCCTGCGGGGCAACCCAGGGCGGGTCATGATGGAGAGGTCTGACAGAATGTGGTCCACTGGAGAAGGGAATGGCAAGCCACTTCAGTATTCTTGCCTTGAGAACCCCATGAACAGTAGGAAAAGGCAAAATGATAGGATACCAAAAGAGGAACTCCCCAGGTCATTAGGTGTCCAATATGCTACTGGAGATCAGTGGAGAAATAACTCCAGAAAGAATGAAGGGATGGAGCCAAAGCAAAAACAATACCCAGTTGTGGATGTGACTGGTGATAGAAGCAAGATCCGATGCTGTAAAGAGCAATATTGCATAGGAACCTGGAATGTCAGGTCCATGAATCAAGGCAAATTGGAAGTGATCAAACAAGTGATGGCAAGGGTGAATGTCGACATTCTAGGAATCAGCAAACTAAAATGGACTGGAATGGGTGAATTTAATTCAGGTGACCATTACATCTACTACTGCGGGCAGAAATCCCTCAGAAGAAATGGAGTAGCCATCATGGTCAACAAAAGAGTCCGAAATGCAGTACTTGGATGCAGTCTCAAAAATGACAGAATGATCTCTGTTCGTCTCCAAGGCAAACCATTCAATATCACAGTTATCCAAGTCTATGCCCCAACCAGTAACGCTGAAGAAGCTGATGTTGAACGGTTTTATGAAGACCTACAAGATCTTTTTGAACTAACACCCAAAAAAGATGTCCTTTTCATTATAGGGGACCGGAATGCAAAAGTAGGAAGTCAAGAAACACCTGGAGTAACAGGCAAATTTGGCCTTGGAATATGGAATGAAGCAGGGCAAAGACTAATAGAGTTTTGCCAAGAAAATGCACTGGTCATAGCAAACACCCTCTTCCAACAACACAAGAGAAGACTCGATGCCGGAAGCCAATGTGAGGAATCCCGCCCGTGACAAGGTCATGAGGAAGGAAGCTGACATACGCAAGGCGTGCTCAGACTTCAGGGACCCCTCTGGAAATTCCTAAGCATGTACCCCAACAAAAATCTGCCGGCTTTTGTGCTCTGCTTTTCCACTCTTCTGACATTTTCTGGAAAAAGTCAATTCAGGGCTTTAGTCTTCTGCATTTGAAAGAGTGTTTCAATCCAAAAACCCCTCCGATGGCTTTCTAGCCTGCCTGCAGGACTCTGCGAGTGTGATTGTTTGAGGCCTCCTGACCGCAGGAGGCACAGGAAGCTTAAAACATCCTAGGAATGTAGGGGCTTCCGAAGAGTCAAAATCTTTAGAATAGGACTGATTAAAAGTTTCATTTGTTGAGTCAATGCTTGCTGCCAAATTTTCATATCCTTTATTTTTAGATATAGTTGGTATATAGAAAAACAAGTAGTAGACCTGGTATTAGCAACATTAGATCTTCGAGTTAAGTACCTTCTTTGTTATATCCCACTGCACCTTTGTTCTATAGAGATGTAACTTTAATGCTTTAAGGAGATGCAAATTAAAGAAAAACACTTCAGGGGAAACAAAATCAACATTCATTAAGGAAGAGAGATAAAAAGTGTTAACAAGCTTCTTGGCCAGAAGATAATGTAAATCACCTGAGACCTTTTGTATACAAAATGATGTATAGAAAGAGTCTGGGCTGCGAACGCTACATAATTCTGTGTTACCCATTGATCTCCATGTTTTATCAAAAGTATAAAAGGCCTTCTGAACAATAAAGGATCGGACCAGTTTCTCGAACTAGTCTCTCGGCCTGGTTTCTTGGGACTCTGGCTCCCCCCATGTCTCTCTCTCTCCTCTTCTCTCCCCTTTCCTCTCTCTGCTCTTTACTTTAACTTCAGGCTGAATCTCCATCTGGGGCGCGGAGGCTCGCCAGGTCTACTTACTTGCCCCGGCTGTTAAGACCCGCACGAAAGGGAGCTTAAGGCGAGGCACCCTTAGATATTCAAGCGGGCGCCGGTGGCCCAACGTAGATGGTGCAAATTCCTTGTCTGGAATTTTATTGGCCTTCCGCGTAAACCAAGCTATTCAGCCCTCTTCCTCCACTTAACCTTCTTACTACACTATAGTTTCTTAATCTAATCTTACATTAATAAACAAACAAGTCTTTCCACGCCAACGCCGTCCACCCTTCGAGTTCCCTGGATCCACCGGGGCTGGACCCCGGCAACTCCACACATGGACATCACCAGATGGTCAACACCAAAATCAGATCGATTATATGCTTTGCAGCCAAAAATGGAGAAGCTCTATACAGTCAACAAAAACAAGACCAGGAGCTGACTGTGTCTCAGATCATGAACTCCTTATTGCCAAATTCAGACTTAACTTGAAGAAAGTAGGGAAAACCGCTAGACCATTCAAGTATGACCTAAATCAAATTATATTCATATCACAATATTATTCACATTCAAAGTTTAATGTCCATCAGTAAAATTTTACTGGAACACACTTTACACATGTATGTATCATCTATGGCTATTTTCCCGTTATAGTAAAACTAATTTGCACAGATTGTATTATTCACAAAGTCTAAAATATTTACTATCTGGCCCTTTACAGAAAAAAAAAAAAGAAAAAGTCAACTTCTTAGGCAGTTTGCTTAAATTTCTCACTTTGCCTTTACCCAAAATGTTCCACTTGTTTCATATAGAAGAAGACTTCACAACTGAAAAGTAAGGTACTAGAGGTGGTTTCAAGTTCTCAACTAATAACCTGAGGTTTTTGTCCTGATTCTTTCACCTTGGGCTTTACTTTCCTCCCTGAAGTTTCCATTCTGCTTGAGACAAGATGCTTGCCCAAAGCCCTAGGTTTACAGTCATTGCTCACTGTAATCCCCTCACCATGAGCGAATTTTACTTTCTTAACATTTCACCAAAAGCCATACACTGAGATAAGTTCTTATCTACTCTAGTTGAATCATGTGTAACTCTTGAACCAATCACAGGAAGGGGTATTTACGATCTTACCGAACATACTTGGGTTACGTATAAACCCTGCAGAAAGGGAAAGTGTCATTTCCATATAAAAAGCTAAGGAAATAAAACTATGCTTATCCAGGGCTTCCCTGGTAGCTCAGATGTTAAAGTGTCTGCCTGCAATGCGGGAGACCTGGGTTTGATCCCTGAGTCGGGAAGATCCCCTGGAATGGCAACCCACTCCAGTATTCTTGCCTAGAGAATCCCATGGATGGAGGAGCTGGTGGGCTATAGTCCATGGGGTTGCAAAGAGTCGGACATGACTGAGCGGCTTCACTTTTCTTTCCTTTCCTCATTCAGTGTTTACTGGGAATTTCTACATGAAAGATGAATAATGTATACTGTTTAGAAATAAAAAAACAATTTTCTCTGAATCATCTTAAGGTAAAAAAAAAAATTTAAGTATGCCATCACTTGAGATAAAAATGTAATTAAATTAATGTAGAGTAGATCTATGCTGAAGGACAAGTTTTCCTAGTTGTTAAAACATAGAATGAGTTTTGTAGTAAGAATGCATTAATAAGCAGTTTTTTAAATAGAAAACATACAGGGATTTATAAAAAGCTGCTTTACATCTAAATTTTGGAATCTCTATTATTGATTTGTGTCACTAAAAGTGTTTATTTTTATCTTTATTGAATTCAATATATAATTCAGTAACCACCTGAAAACATGCTAGATATTATGTAATCTCTTAGATATTCAGAAGAGGACTATGACTTGACCTTTTCAATTTGGCTACTATCAAGGGACAACTGCATAAAATTAAAGTATGTAGTTACAAATAAAAATATGCAAAGGCTGCAATTATAGGATCAAAAAGAATAAACCTTATTTGTCCTTTAGAAAAGAGTACATTTGTTATACAGGAGGTGACATTTACCTGTCTTAAATGCCTAGAGGATTTTTCCAATCAGACCCCTTTAGGCATGAAAAGAATTGATGTGTTTGGAAAACTGTTTTACACTGCTGTTCAGTGTGACTTCAGTTTAGGGAATGTGCAAGGAATATTTGAGGATTGAGATTAGGAAGTAGAGTAGCAAGTGATGAGGCCATAAAATGAGTCAGAATCTATAGCATATTTAATGTCAGACTAATAAACCAGCATTTTATTGTGTGTGTCAGAGAACCTATAAAGATTTAAGAAAGTAAATAATTAATTTCAATGGACATTCTGGGAAAACACAACTTTAAACATCAAATTTAGTTTAAAGAGACTGAACTATAAAGAAAGCTAAGTGCAGAAGAATTGATGCTTTTGAACTGTGGTGTTGGAGAAGACTCTTGAGAGTCCCTTGGACTGCAAGGAGATCCAACCAGTCCATCCTAAAGGAGATCAGTCCTGGGTGTTCATTGGAAGGACTGATGTTGAAGCTGAAACTCCAATACTCTGGCCACCTGATGCAAAGAGCTGACTCATTTGAAAAGACCCTGATGCTGGGAAAGATTGAGGGCAGGAAAGGGGACGACAGAGGATGAGATGGTTGGATGGCATTCACCGACACAATGGACATGGGTTTGGGTGGACTCTGGGAGTTAGTGATGGACCCGGAGGCCTGGAGTACTGTGGTTCAAGGGGTCGCAAAGAGTCAGACACAACTGAGCGACTGAACTGAACTGAACTGAACCCATTATAGGTAAGATATTGTCCAAGAAAAATTATAAGAATTCATTCATAAATCATTTTTATGACTTCTCAGATAACTTTACTTCTAATATTCAACAGGATCTTTCAAGTATTAAGTAAAGCAATGTGTCTATAGCAAAAGTGTAGTTCTATTATGCTCTCATTTATGTAAAATTTGATTCTAACATGTATACTGTCATGTAAGAATTGAATCGCCAGTCCATGTCTGACGTAGGGTGCAGCATGCTTGGGGCTGGTGCATGGGGATGACCCAGAGAGATGTTGTGGGGAGGGAGGTGGGAAGGGGGTTCATGTTTGGGAACGCATGTAAGAATTAAAGATTTTAAAATTTAAAAAAGAAAAAAAGAAAAAGAAAAAAGAAAAAAATAATAAAATAAAATTTGAGCATAGAAAAATATGTATGTGTCTGTCCATTTGTGTGAAAAGAAACCCAGGGCTAATAAGGCAGAGAACAATAAGACTGCTTGTCTACAGAGATAAATGAAACAGTGAGATGGATGGGAGGATAAAACTGGGATAGAAGGGTTGGTTGTGGAAGGTGACACTTCTCTGAATATAGTGTTTGGTATCATTCTACTGTTTAATATTTTTATAATTCAAAATGCCTGAAGTTAGCAACAATGATGAAGAAGCCCAAAATGAAATGTCATAGGAAGGAAATGGACACAAATTGTATTACAAATAAGCAGCAAATAAATTAAAAAAGAGAGACAAGATAACTTTGGACCTTTTTTATTATATATTCAATGGCTAGAGATCAAGAAATCTGTGCATGAACTTCTTATGTTAATTAGCAGGCAATGTTCATATTGATATGGGTTAGAATTCCTAAAACTATTTATTTGTATTTTATAATGGAGCTAACAAGCAAATGTATTGCAAATAATAAAACCCACCTTTTTCACTTTCTGGAAGTCATAAACAAGGAGGGGGAAAGGATAAAATATTTTGGTGTTTTGTTAAAATCGGAGGTATGTATATTAAATATTCTTTTCAAAATAGATAATCTGAGAGATAGATTTAGAAACGTATATGCATGAATGTCTACCTGTATTTCTTAACTCTTTGTACTGAAAGAAACTAGAAGCAATGATACTCCAAAACCATTGAGTGTACTTGCTTCTAAAGTTGGTTTCTAAATATCATTCTCAAATAATAACTAGGACTCTTTGGAGAGGTGACTGATTCCAGGGTCAGGGCAGAGAAAGGGAAGGAGGTGCTCAAAAGTTGGTTCACGCACTTTAAAAAATGCATAAAAAGCAACTGGAAGGGGTTCTCAGTGGCCGCATACTGTACACATTGAGCAAAATAACAGTGATAATAATGATGATGATGATAAAGATGAAGTATAAGGAGGAGTGGGAAGGGGAGAAGAGGAAAAAGAAGGAGAAAGGAAAGGAGAAGAAGGAAGAAGAGGAGGAGCAGGAAAGGAGAAGATAGAAAGCTAGGAAAAAATCAACTGTTTTCAGTCTGTGTTGAAATCAATGAATAATTGAATACACAAATGCATAGAAGATGAGGGAAAGCTCTTCTTCATAAAAGAATTCTAACCAACAAACGTGTTTTTTACTTGATGGAAATAGGAAAACAACATTGGCCAAACTCTGAAGTAACAGCTTTTTGTTTTTCAGGCAAGGATCATTAATGAGTACTATAATGAACTGATAAACATATGATGAAATATGGGATACTTACATAATCTGAAAGTAACTATCATAGAATGCTTAATTACAGAGAGGAAGATAGTTACATTGCAGTGAAGAAACCTGAAAGACATCATCTTAATCAAGTGATCAAAATTAACATCCTCACTAATGAAAAAAAAAAGAAATTATTTGCCTCTTGCTATGATTCACTAAGATGGCCTATTCTTTCTGTGGTATTTCTGTCAAAAAATGAATAACATGAATTTTAAAAATACATTCTACAAAAGCAAGGGAAATTTTTATTAAATATCTGGACAATAGTCTTCAAAAGTGTCAGGTCATGAAAATTAATGTATTATGTTGTTGTTCAGTTGCTAAGTCAAGTCCAACTCTTTGCAACCCCATGGACTGCAGCACGCTAGCCTCCTTTGTCCTCAATTATGCCTGAGAATTTGCTCAAATTCATGCCCATCGAGTCAGTGATGCTATCTAAGCATCCCATCCTCTGGCATGCCCCTCTTTTACCTTCAGTCTTCCCCAGCATCAAAGTCTTTTCCAATGAGTTGGTTCTTCTCGTCTTTGTAGTATGGCTGTATAAGAAGTTAACATTTGAGGAATGTGGATGAATGGCAAATGGTAGGGTTTCCCAACTTAGAGCTATTGATATTTGGGACTGGAGTTATCTTTGTTACAGGGTGCTACCCTGTGCATTATAGGATGTTTAGCAGCATCCTAGGCCTCTACCCACTAGATGTCAGTAGCAACACCCTCTTAACTGTGATAATCAAAATTTTATCCAGACATTGCCTAAACATACTAAGGGAAGGAGACATAAACTCTTTGCCAGTTTAGAACCTCTGGTATATGGGAATTTTTTTGTACTGTTTTCACAACTCTTTCATATGACTGAAATTATTTTAAAATAGAAAGTTTTTAAAAATGTGTGAAAATGTCTAACACAGTGCCAATGACATATTGAACACTAAATATGCAACAGTTCTTTATAAAATCTAGTAAATAGACCTCTATGGAGATTCATACGTAGTTTTAAATTCTACATCTCAATGAGAAATTCAGAAAGTCTATTTAATTGATCACAGATTTAATGAGGGACTCTTTAAGTGCAAAATATACTGCATTTCAACACCTCCATCTCTATATTTACTCACTCTGCATCCAAACAAAATCTGTCTTTGTGGCAGGTCAATCCTGTCTTTGCAATTTAATGCTCCTTATTCTTGCAGGCTTTTTCAGAATATAAACCTTTTCTATTTGGGTTAATTTCACACTTAGACTATTACCAAAACCTCATTATCCTTCTTTCGTTTTTTCTAGGATCAGCTCTACTGAATGCTAGGTGTGATGATAACAAGAAAATCTGTAATATTATTTCATAGAACTTTAAAATACAGTATGATCTGCGTGAAAATGGAAGCAGAATGTGGATAACAGCAGGTTTTGTTATCCTTAGATTTGACATTTTTGACTCTAGTTTTTGACTGCCTGACCTTGCTACTCATATTGCTCACAGCTGGCAGTAATTCAATGACAAAGGGGAAGAGTGGTAGTACATTAATAACAGGCCCGTGCTTAGTGATACACAGTTGGTGATACAGGAAAAAGACAAAGGGAAGAGAGTAATCAGAAGATAGCAACAGTGATTGAAAGTGTAAGCAAAGGAAGGGGCAGAGATAGGAAGTGACAGCAGTGGCAAAGTTTAAGAACAATCAGTCTGGAAGGGAAGGAACAGGAGAGTCGGCTATCTCTTTTTCAGAAATTAAAGAACAAAGGAGAAAGACAATTGGAACAATAAAAAGAGAGAGAGATGTGAAGTGTATATTGGAAGAGAACAGAGATACTCAGATGCTGAGGTATCATTGGTGATTTAGAGTTTATCCATAGGAGTGTACTCACCATCATGAGAAATCTGGAAATGATAAATTATGAAAAAAAATAATGTAATTAGGAACATCTTGTGCAAATATGAGAAGACTAAAGTGGAATATATAGCAGTCTCCAAATTATTCACAGGAATTCTACTTCGAGACAAAGAAAAGTAAAAATGGAATCAGTATGCATTTGCTCTGATGGCTCTGGGGAATAATTGGTTGCCAGGGAGGAGGATAACAAGGCTGTGAACTTTCTAGGGTGTGAGTTGTTCGGTGATGGACTAAGGCATATAGTGATTTCCTGAGCCCCCATCATGTGGCCATACTAGGGAAGAGCTTTGTTTGTTCTTCAACAGACAGTAAGACTAGTGTCTCATATCATTTATTATGCAAACTCATATATCCTTGAAAGTAAAAGGGGGTTCATCTATAATTACTTTTAGACAATAATTTTAAACCACAGTGCTTCTGGGAAATATGGAATATATGGCAATACTGAGGAGAACTGGCTAATTTCTGAGAATATTTCTAATGCCTTGACCTTAATCAGTTTTTCCATTCTTGATTGGTCATTTCACCGGTGCATTTTTCAGTCACTGGAAACTGCTGAGGGGACCAAGTATCCCCATGTTTTGCTATAATAAAAATACCATAACTAGAGAACAGTGGAAATTACCTTTTGAATGTCAACTTATTGATTATAATAATTACTTAACCAAATGAATGATATCAACTATGCCTTGCATACCAGTCACTGTGCGTTGTGTTGTAGTCCTGCTTATAGGAAAATATTTCTGGAGCAACATAAACAAATATTCCTGAAGGAAATCAGTCCTGAATATTCATTGGAAGGACTGATGTTGAAGCTAAAACTCCAATACTTCAGCCACCTGATGCGAAGAACTGACTCATTTGAAAGGACCCTGATTCTGGGAAAGATTGAAGGTGAGAGGTGCAGGGAATGACAGAGAATGAGATGATTGGATGGCATCCCCAACTCAATGGACATGACTTTGAGTGAACTCCGGGAGTTGGTGATGGACAGGGAGGCCTGGCGTGCTGCAGTCCTTTGGGTCACAAAGAGCCAGACATGACTGAGCGACTGAACTGAACTGATAAACACATATTATACTAAGTAAGCAGCAAAACTCATATATGAACCTGTGTTCTATCTACACCAATTTTTATCTACAGATACAGATAGATGAGAAAGAGAGATTTTTTGGCTTAACAAGAAGAAGTTTATTTTTACATGGTAATGGAAGCTGGAAGTCCAAGATCAAGATGTTGGCAGAGTTGGTTTGCTCCAGGGTCTATGAGAGAAGGATCTGTTGGACTCTCTCCTTGGCTTATGGTCAAATATCTTCTCCGTACTTAGTCCTTATATGACCATCCTCTGGTGTTTCTATCTCTTCTTATTCAAAGGCATTTCTGACACCTCTTTCTCTTCTTATAAGGACACTGATCTAATTAGATTATAGCCTCATCCTAAAGAGCTTGTTTAACTTTTCCATCTTTTTAAAGGCATATCTCCAAATACAGTTATACTCCAAGGTACTAGGGGTTGGAACTTGAACATATGAATTCTGAGGGGCTACAATTCAACCCATACAACTTATTTCTTTTATGGTAAAGAAATGTTCCATAATAAACAAGATTGGCCCTTATTTTTCTCTTTGGCCAATTTCCATATGGCAACCCCATTGTTACCTGCATTTTAGCCAACTTAACCATCTTGCTTTGCTCCTAAGGATTATGCCCTCTCCTGCCTTAGAGCTTTTGTATTTGTTAAAACTCTCTCTCCCTCTACTTTAGTCTAAGAATTTTGCTGCATAAAAGCAAATCACTGTCAGAAATCCTCAACCTTCACCTCCTTAGAGAGGATGTAGGTTTTGTCATTTTCCTTTATTTTTATCTAGCCTGCCTTGGGATGGACATGAAATTCCCTTGTCCACTAGCATCTAACTATTTGAGAGTCCACAGTCAATTCTAATTTCATATTGCTATTTGCCATTATGTGTTAAATGTAACAAAATTATTTTATTTTCCCCACAATCCCCCATTACTCTCTTATTTTATTGAAATATATTTGATGTATAACATTGTGTACGTTTCAGGTACACAGTGGATTAATTTGATATATTTATATACTGGAATGTCATTGCAGTATTAACTAACACTTCTATCATGCTGGGTTTCCCTTGTGGCTCAGATGGTAAAGAATCTGCCTGTAATACAGGAGACCTGGGTTCAGTCCCTGGGTTGCAAAGATCCCCTGAAGAAGGGAAAGGCACCCACCCCCGTATCCTGGCCTGGAGAATTCCATGGACTGTATAGTCCATGGGGTTGCAAAGAGTTGGACACGACTGAGCAGCTTTCACTATCATGCCAAGTAATTATCATTTCTTTCTTTGTGGTGAGAAAAATTATATTTAGTCTCTCAAGTGTGATGCTTATAATACAGTGCTGGTGTCTATAATCCCTATACTGTGTGTTACATCTCCAGGACCTATCTACTAGTTGCACGTTTGTGCCCCTAAATAATCTCTCTTCTTTTCCTTCGTTCAGCAGCCCCTGGTAACCACCATTTTGCTGTTTGTTTTCAGAGCAGCAATGTGATCCAGCAATCCCATTTCTGGGTATACACCCAAAGGAAATGAAAACAGGACATAGAAGAGATATCTATACTCATTACATTGTTATTCACAATAACCAAAAAATGGAAGCAATCTAAGTATCCATCAAGGGATGAATGGATAAAAATGTGGATTCTCATTCAGCCACAAGAAAGGAGGAAATCCTGCCACATGTTACATTATGGAAGGACCTGGAAGACAAGCTAAATGAGCCAAGTCAGAAAATGACGAGTACTCTATGATATCACTTATTTATGGAATCAGAAAAACCTGCATCTGGAGATATATTTATAACCATTCACGACAGAGAGTTGCAATAACTTGCATGTTAGAGTTGATGGAGCCCAGAATTTGGGAAACAAAAGTAGTGACACAAAAAAGGACGTAGCTGAAGAGTGTTCAAGTAGAAGAAAAGCCCTTATGTTGACTAATTATAAGAGATGGAAACCATTTCCAAACCAACATCATTTAAGATAAACTTTGGCTGTCTACAAAATTCAAGTGTGGTCCTGGGTTATCTCTTTCCTACATACAACAGATGAAAGACAGTTGAATCATTGACATTATATTTTTCTGTCTTCAAGGTCTGATTTCCTTTAAGATATTAATCAATGTTTGAGATGATTCCATAATTAATTTCATAGTTTTGCTATATGAGGTCTCGGGAAGCTCTTGGCTCATGTCTTCACAGCACTGAATCCAGTGAATAATGTTGTTTGTAGTGGCAGCAATTAATATCTAATCTCTTAATAAGTTTGATGTTTGTAATGCACTTCTGTTATCCATAATTACTATACTGTGCATTAGATCTCTAAGACTTATTTGCATACTAGTATCAAATTTCCCTTAAACAGCATGCTTCCTCTTCCCTCTTTCCCCAGGAATACATTTTAAAAACAAGAAAAGAGAAAGGAAGCTAAAGAAGGAAAGGAAAGAAGGAAGCCTTCAGTTTGATACTTATTGCCACAAACTGGATAGCAAAACCATTCTTGTGACCCATGTGATGTCACTGCCATAGGGATGTGCAAATGGAATTCATTTCCTAAGAGTATTGGTGCCCGCAGAACAGTGAGAAGTCTGAACCACTGAACACACACAGGTTACAACTCAAGGAAAGAAGGATTACCAAGGAAGATTGGAGAGACTTGTAGCAGATGAAAAGGAAAGAAAAGCTGGACAGTAAAATCTAACACATGCTTACCTCATCCTTTATCTTTCAACATCATAAGATCAAGTGTTTAGTAAGATGGGAAACAGAAAGTACACATTTACTAGTTCGGTATCTATACTGGGGTCTTGGACTATTTGAAGCAGTCATAATTTCTTGAGATTTTTAAATACAATGTTGATTAGAAGGTAGATGCATACTGCGTAATGTAGAATGTCTAGCAAATTCTCAACTCAGAACTTCTGAGCAAATTACCAGAAGCTTAGAGATTTCCATGTGTAAATTACTTGGTGCACAGGAGAAGCTTACTAAATATGAATGTGCCCTTCTGTTCCTCCTCTTCCTTCTCTCTGCTTTCCCATCCTTTTACTTTCCATTAATCCTGGACCCTCTGGATATCACAAAGAATGAATTTCTCTCTGCACGACACTCAGCATTACCTCTTCTCCAATGTAAATGTCTAAAACTCCTTCAAGTGTTGTTTCCATAGCTAGTTTCTAAACCTCTTGGAAATGTAATTGCCCACTTCTGGATGCGTACTGATTCATCAGTAACATAAAAGGACATAGTGTTATAGATGATACTTCATTTTAAATACCATTAAAGTATCGTTTATATTCATTCCTGAACTTTAAAGTCTTTAGATTATCTATTCTAACTCCTTAAGAGATAGAAATTTGTCCTTTCTATTTATTTTTCTCCTTATTTTATAACAACTGCGTTGGATTTTAATTAATATACAAATAACTGCACATATTATATGTGTGCAATTTGATTACATTTGGATGTGTATGTACACAGTGATACCATCACCACAATCAAGATGACAGCCATATTCAGCACCTTTCAGTGTGACCTCCTGTCCCTTTGTTATTGTTATTGTTTAATTTCTGTGATAATAGGAGGGAAGTGAGGTGAAGTGAAGTCGTTCAGTCATGTCCGACTCTTTGAGACCCCATGGACTGTAGCCTACAAGGCTCCTCTGTCCACAGAATTTTCCAGGCAAGAGTACTAGAGTGGGTTGCCATTTCCTTCTCCAGGGGATCTTCCTGGCTCAGGGATCAAACCCGGGTCTCCTGCATTGCTGGCAGACACTTTGCCATCTGAGCCAAATAGGAGGGAATCTGTCCTCTTAATACTATTTGAAGTCCTCCAGCTGTAGATCAGTTGGTGGAGGGGAGAATTTGACCTTTCTCCTTTAAAATCTGTTTAAGATTTTTCTAGTGTTCTTTATGGGCTTCCCAGGTGGCTCTGTGGTAAAGAATCCACCTGCTAATGCAAGAGATGTAGGAGCCATTGGTTTGACCCCTGAGTCAAGAAGATCCCTGGGAGGAGGAAATGGCATCCCACTCCAGTATACTTGATTGGAAAATTCCATGGACAGAGGAGCCTGGAGGGCCAGCAGTCCAGGGGATGGCAGAAAGAGTCAGCACGAGACTGACTGAGCACATAGGCCAGTGTTCTCTATATAACAACCTCATGCAATAGCCTTGAAAGTGACTCATTTGTGAAGCAAGCATGAAATCAAGAGGGATAGCATGGTACAATGGGGAGAGAATGAAATTGAGGCGAGAAACCCTGTGTTCAAATTTAGCTCCATTATCCACAAGGGGAACTACCTTTGGTAAATCATTTAGTTGGACCTACTGTGAGACGGTCACAGGCAGCAAGGCCAGGGGTCTCCAAGCAGAGGAAATAGGCTGCAAAGTGTCTCTTAAAATTCTGTGCCGTCATGATGACACCTGATTCCACCTGAACTTACCTTTATTCAAGCCTGGAGTGAACAAATGTGTTTTTCTTATGGAAATGTTTTTCTTAAGATATGTTAATGAAACTATGTATATGTTTTGGAATTTGCCTTTCTTCAAAATAGTTCCACATAAGACTAAAAAAGGCAGAGGAACCAGGGATCAAATTGCCAACATCTGCTGGATCATGGAAAAAGCAAGAGAGTTCCAGAAAAACATCTACTTCTGTTTTATTGACTATGCCAAAGCTTTTGACTGTGTGGATCCGACAATAAACTGTGGAAAATTCTGAAAGAGATGGGAATACCAGACCACCTGACCTGCCTCTTGAGAAACCTATATGCAGGTCAAGAGGCAACAGTTAGAACTGGACATGGAACAACAGACTGGTTCCAAATAGATAAAGGAGTACATCAAGGAAGCATATTGTCACCCTGCTTATTTAACTTATATGCAGAATGCATCATGAGAAACGCTGGGCTGAAAGAAGCAAAAGCTGGAATCAACATTGCCTGGAGAAATAGCAATAACCTCAGATATGCAGATGACACCACCCTTATGGCAGAAAGTGAAGAGGAACTAAAAAGCTTCTTGATGAAAGTGAAAGAGGAGAGTGAAAAGGTTGGCTTAAAGCTCAACATTCAGAAAATGAAGATCATGACATCTGGTCTCATAACTTCATGCAGATAGATAGGGAAACAGTGTCAGACTTTATTTGGGGGCTCCAAAATCACTGCAGATGGTGATTGCAGCCATGAAATTAAAAGACACTTACTCCTTGGAAAGAAAGTTATGACCAACCTAGGTAGCATGTTCAAAAGCAGAGACATTACTTTGCCAACAAAGGTCCGTCAAGTCAAGGCTATGGTTTCTCTTGTGGTCATGTATGGATGTGAGAGTTGGACTGTGAAGAAAGCTGAGAGCCAAAGAATTGCTGCTTTGAACTGTGATGTTAGAGAAGACTCTTGAGAGTCCCTTGGACTGCAAGGAGATCCAACCAGTCCATCCTAAAGGAAATCAGTCCTGGGTGTTCTTTGAAAGGAATGATGCTAAAGTTGAAACTCCAATACTTTGGCCACCATATGCCAAGAGTTGACTCATTGGAAAAGACTCTGATGCTGGGAGGGATTGGGGCAGGAGGAGAAGGGGACGACAGGATGAGATGGCTGGATTGCATCACTGATTCAATGGACATGAGTTTGAGTGAACTCCGGGAGTTGGTGATGGACAGGGAAGCCTGGTGTGCTGCGATTCATGGGGTTGCAAAGAATTGGACACGACTGAGCAACTGAACTGAACTGAAGACTAAATTTGTTTTCTTTTCTCAAATCTTGGGCTGATAATAGCTCAAAAAAAACCAGTATTCATATCAATTGTTTTGGGGCTGGGGGATGACACACCTCATTCCATCCTATCTTAAAAATGCATATTGTGGGAGACGGATCTGGTGAAACTCGGTCAGCCTTGAGGCATCTTTCTTATATGATTAATAGCTTTCTAACAGACAGAAAACATCCAGCTAAAGACTAACAGGGGGCATTCTCAGTCCCTCTTTTGATGTCTATGTCAGAAGATTCCTCTGTCCCTTTTCTCTTTAATAAAACTCTGCTATAGAAAAGATTCTGAGTGATCAAGCCTGTTCTCGAAGCTAAATCTTCTTCTTTGGAGGTCGCGAATCCAACACTGTTCACTGTAAGCTATCATCTCGGCGGCTCGTCTGGGATCTTCAGGACAAGATAAGAACACTCAGAGCTCTAGACTCTCTGCTTTCTCAGTATGCATGTTTTCTGCTTTACTTTGCTAACTCTCTGGTGTCCTTGTGTGAATGAATGATATGCCGTGAGCAAAGTAAGCGATGAGCCCTGATCTGCAGTTTTGCGGTGCTTCATAACGGCTGAAGGCAGCCCCAGAAAGGGGAGTCTTGCTAGGGATTTATACTGACCTCCCAGTATCAAAAGATACCCAACATCCCTGCAAGGGGATGGGCCAGAGATCGGCAAAGCGTGTGGACTGAACTTTTCTTTCTTGGTCATCTTTTTCCCAGTCTCTGACCACTTCATAATCGCATGGGGAATTAGAACTACTAACCTAATCTGTCGGATCTTAGACTTCCAAGGGAATTGTGATCCATGCTGTTACTATGTACTTTTACTTAGACACCAAGTATGGAAACACCCAGCCTTGCTAGGAGCCGAAATTTACAAGAGCATGTTTGGGAGTGAGGCGGAGCTCTAGCTCCAGGAATGTCGCTCAGGCTAGAGGTCACTCTCTTGGCTGCCTGCCTCAGGGGCCAGCGACCTGAAAGTGAGTCTTTGTCACGGCTCTCCCGCCTATCTATGTGGATAAAAGCACTGCTAGTGCCCGTGAGATTTTGGGAGATCGGGAGTTGCAGGATCTGGCCAGATTGGAAGTGCAGTGGGCTTCTTCCTTTGATCGTGTTAGGTCTTAGTGGACCAGAGGAGGCTCTCTGGTGGGTTTTGTCTCAACTTCTTGGATATTCTTTTGGGGAATCTGTGGAAATAAGCTGGAAGGATTGGTCCTAGTAGCTTGAGGACAAAAATCACTCTTTTCTTGCCAGCTGACAGGCACTTTCACTATCACATGTACTGATGTGGCAATGACTCAACACTTCTACTGTGGTCAGGACTATACACAGGAGTGAGGATGGGCACATATAAGATGGCTGCTTCCCCTAGTGGTCCTAGCTTGGGAAACATTCCAGGCAAGCTACTCTGCTCCTCCCCAGGTGGCATCAGAGGAAAGGGCCAGTCAAACAAATATCTTGGTGTTTGGGAACTGAAAATCAATCTGGGATGCCGTCAGGTCTACCCCTGGTGCCTCCATGATAGAACGGGGAGGGACGAGTATACAGCCTGTGTCAGTAAGGGACAGACTAAGTCCGACCAGGGAAAGAAAGCTTTGGTGCAAAGTCTGCTACATCCCCATCTAAAGCAGGGAGGGATGCCTCCAGTGGAAAGAAGCCACGGCTGTAGATGCCGCTTTGTTCTCTCTTACGCTGCTGCGGCTCAGTGGCCTCAGTCATGTCTGACTCTGTGCGACCCCATAGTAGGCAGCCCACCAGGCTCCTCTATCCCTGGGACTCTCCAGGAAAGAATACTGGAGTGGGTTGCCATTTCCTTCTCCTTATCTCTCTCTCATAGATGGGAGCTAACAGTTCCAGAACCACTTCTTTAAAATGTATGTTAAAAAACTGGGACAAGTTTGATCCCCAGAATTTAGAAAGATATGCCTGATCTTCTGTGATACTGAATGGCCACAGTATCCTTTGGAAGGCAGGGAGTACTGGCCAGTTGAAAGGCCTCAATTATTACTGTTTTACAACTAGACCAGTTCTGTAGAAAACAAGGGAAATGGGTAGAAGTGAAATAAGTGTTGCTCTTTATCTCTCTGCGAGACATGTCAGACTTGTATCCTAAAGGTACAGATTTGGGTGTGAAACCTTCAGCTCCCTCCTGTCCTCTTACTTTGCCCCTGTTTCTGGGGTTCCCAGCTGAACAGATTGAGAATCAGGGCAGCCTTCCAGGAGGGGTTGCCTCAGTCTTGGTAGAAATTCAAACAGTACCAGTTGCGGTTGAGACTATCAAAAGGATCCAAAAAGTACACAGAAGCCTTTATGGGGCTAACTTTACTTTATGAGCTTACTTAAAAAGATATAATGTATGTCTTGAGACAGACGCTGACTCCTGACTCGGGAGCTTGAATTTTGGGGGAAACTACTGCTTTGGGAGATGAATGGCTTGAACGTGAGACAAGGGGAAAGAGTGAGCACGAAGTAGCTCCCCTCCCTACTGGGAGCCGACCATTCCCTATAACAGAGCCACTTTGTCAAGTGTACTCTTGAAGGACTCAAGCGAGTGCCACTAAGACTTTAAACTATGATCAGCTGTCTGACATGGAATGGGGAGAGAAGAAAACTCCTGGTAAATCCCTAGATAGACTACAGGAGGCTGTCCACAGGTTTACTGATGTTGATCCTGAAAGTTAAAAGGGAGAAATGATCTTTAAAGATAGATTTCTCACTCAATTGGCTCCAGATATTTGCTGTACATTACAAAAACAGGAGTTTGGACCAAATCAGTCTTTGAAAAACTGTTACAGCTGGCTCAGACGGTGTATTATGGTAGAGAATACAAGGAGGAAGAAAGAACCAGACAAAGGACGGAAACCCCAACAAAATCTGTTAAATCTGCCCTGAAACAGCCTGAGAAAAATGCCCAGAAGGACCCAGGTAAAAAAGGATAGGCTTGCTATTACTGTGGAAAGGAGGGGCATCTCAAGAGGGATGCCCTCAGGCATCTAAGGCACCCCCAGCCCCATGTCCAGTCTGCAAAGGATCATATTGGAGAAGAGACTGCCCACTGAGGTGTAGGCCCCAGGGGTTGGACTCCCAAGACACTCGGGACTGAAGGTGCCCAACCAAGCCCCCATCCTAATAACACCTGAGGAATGCTGGATATTGATAACTATGGAGGGCCAATCAGTCAATTTTCTTTTGGACACTGAGGCAGCTTTCTGCTCACTAAAGCCCCTGGTCTGCTTTCCTTCCCATTCACTACTGCAATGGGGCTGTCTAGACAAGCCAAATGCTATTATTTCAGTCATACTTTAAGCTGCAACTGGGACCCTCCGCTATTTTCTCAAGTTTCTGATCGTGCCAGTATCCCTCACCCCTTCTGGGGAGGCATATGCTGAACAAGGTCTAGGACATCTGTTTTCATAAATATGGGGAATCTGCTGTTTTAATTGAACAAAATGTAAGTTATAGAGTGTGAGCTGATGGAAAAACTGTGGGTCAAGCACAAAATGCTGTTCCTGTCATTATCAAGCTCCAAGACCCTCACCTATTTTCCCATCAAAAGTAGTATTCACTAAAGCCTGAGGTTAATGAATGGGCAAAATCTTATTGTACTGACTTCTCATGATGTTAGTGGGATCTTAAACTCTAAAGTTCAAAGTGACAATGGCTCCATCTTTAAAGCTGCTGTAACTCAAGGGGGTATTAAAACTCTAAGAATAGAGTATCACTTACACTATTCCTGGAGACCCCAATCTTCAGAAAAAGTTGAAAAGGCTAATGACATTAATAAAAGACATCCATGTAAGCCAACTAGGAAACACAAGACAGTTACTTTGAAGTTTTACCCGTAGCTTTAATGAGGGCTCAAACTGCCCCTAAGAAGGGATTGTCTCTATGACAGACTGTTTTTATGCACAAATATTGTCATAGATCCTGAAGTCACATAGTTAAAATTAACTGTGTGATTCACCTTTTAGCTTTTCAACAGACATTACGGGGGGGTTAACTTCTGACCCAGTCTTTGAGTCAAACAAGCTGCTGTTTGAGCCAGGAACCGAGATGGGCCTGAGAATCTAGGTGGGCTTGCTTCTGTTGACTCCAAAAGTCCTGAGTCTGCTGGCTGACCCTCAAGACAGTGCCTTCCTGTCCTGCACTAATTCCTACGCTGTATTCCACCATGAGTCTAATTGCTGGGTCTGCGGAGCACTCCCCTCCTCATCAGCTGAAGATTTCCCATGGCAGGTTTCTCCGCTTCAAGGAAAGGACTTTCTTCAACTCTGTGATGATGTCTAACAATCGTAAGATGGACTGCTATAACATATTGTAGCTTAAGTATGGACTTCATATGACTTTTAATTTTGATTATGTTTTAACTTGGTTTAATAACTATTTTGCCTTACATTTGTAACTGTAAAAAGGAGTTTGTTTCTAACCATCCGAAAACATTTAAGTTACAAACTTTTGTCCAGGCTCCTATGAGTGCCACAACCTCCTCTAACTATTACTTGGAGCTCCTGGATCAGAGATCCTCAATATGAGTATTAGGAGAATATGTTGGCTCAACAATTTGGGGACGATGCCCCTTTCCCTTAGAAACATAACTCTCCTAAAAGAAAATGGGGGGCACTCTTTTTGGCTCCTTCTAATGTCTATATCAGAAGCTTTTTCTATCTCTTTTATATTTTAATAAAACATTATTACACAAAAGCTCTGAGCAATCAAACCTCGTCTCTGGCCCCAGATTGAATTTGTCTCCTCTGGAGGCTGAGAATCTCAGCATCTTTTCATGGCTTAACAAAAACCTTTTAACTGTTTCCATACCTGTAGTGATTGTGTTAACACTTGAATTGTTTGCAATGTAGCTGGTTGTAGTTATCAGTACTATTAAATAATCAAAATTTAATAAAATTTATTTTATTTTATAATTTTTCTTAAAATTGTGGAGGTCAGGGACACTAACATCATTATGTTGGAGTATGGAAACATTTATTAGCTTCTGTAAACCAGCCTTTTAGAATAAGACCTAAAACCTATATGGGAATCATATGTGATATTTTCTCAAATATTATATTCCCTTGAGAATAAAAATAGAGAGAAATAATTTTGCTGTTTGGTAGGCAACTCTAGCATTCAGAAATGGAATGCATCAAGCAAGTTAAAGTGAATCAATATCCCTCAGTGTGACTTGAGTATAAATCAAAATTTATGATCCAAATATGGCATACTGTGACAAAATTGAATAAATAAGAGAAAGTGATACTACAGAAATAAACATTTCTACATCAGGATGGCTGGCTATTATTTTTATCAAATGGTGGGAAAAGCAGGGCCAGAGAAACACTTGCATGAAAAGGATAATTTGCTCTTCCCTAAAAATTGAACATGGCAGCTAACTCCATCAAATCACAATAAATGTTATTTGTGGCAGATAATAGTACAAAAAGCATATGTAAATATATTCAAGAAAGTGTACTCAGAGTTACATATTATCTTAAAACAGAAAAGGTTAAAAAAAATCAGCTAATAGAATCTGCACATTATACAAATGTGAAGTGAAGTGATCTTGGCTAGGGTCATGAAGCTGGTTAGTAACAGAATTTACATCATCAGCTACATACAAGTCATTACAAAGTTTATATTTCATATCCATGTCTTTCTCTCCTAGCCACAAACTACCTCAACTATTGTTGTTTAGTTGTTGTATCTGACCCTTTTGGAACCCCATGGACTGTAGCCTACCAGGCTTCTCTGTTTGTGGTATTTCCCAAGCAAGAATATTGGAGTGGGCTGTCATCCTTCTCCAGGGGATCTTCCTGACCCAGGGGTTGAACCTGCATCTCCTGCACAGACAGATGGTTTCTTTATCAATGAACCACCAGGGAAGGACCATGTCAACTATACTTGTGAGTTTACCACATTTACCAAATGAAAATCTGTATTGTGTCCAGTGAAATGAAATTTCTGATGAAAAAAATTTTTTTTTAGTTTAGCTTGTTCCATGAAACATTTTGTGCATATTTGTATTAAAATTATTTCTTGTTCATTTAAAATTAAAATTTATGTAGAAGTCCTGTACTTTATCTGACAATCTATACATTAGGAACTCCTACTTGGAGGAAACTTGTACATCTGTAGGTCAACATACTCAAAATCAAATTTGTGATTTTTCATCTTCAAACTCAGCCTCCCTCTATGGCACTGTTCTTAGTGAATGGCCTCACTACCATCCAGTTTCCCAAGCCAGCATCCTGGTACCAGTTTTGATTTTCAACTTTCTTACCTTCCTCACTGGTCATACTCAGCCACTTCTTAAACATCTTCTAAACATCTTCATGTCTCAGTTCTCACTGTTGATACTTAGTTTCCTTCTTATTTTCTTTGGTTACTTTAGTGCCTGCCTAACTGGGATTCTTTGGTAGCTCAGATGGTAAAGAGTTTGCCTTCAAAGAGGAAGATTAGGGTTTCAGCCCCTAGAGAAGAAAATGAAACCCACCCCAATATTCTTGCATGGGAAAGCCCATGGATAGAGAGGCCTGACAGACTACAGTCCATAGAATCACAGAGAGTCAGACACAACTGAGTTCACTTTTCACTTTCAACTGATTTATCTGTCTTTATTTTAGCCTCTTAATCTATTTATGACTTTAGAAAAAAGAATGGGTGGAAAAAAAGTCGCTCAGTCACGTCTGACTCTTTGTGACCCCATGGACTCTATAGCCCATGGATTCTCCAGGCCAGAATACTGGATAGGGTAGCTTTTGCCTTCTCCAGGATATCTTTCCAACCCAGGAATTGAACCAGGGTCTCCTGCATTGCAGGCGGATTCTTTACCAACTGAGCTATTAGGGAAGCCAGACACATGTCCCTGGGGGCTCAGACAGTAAAGCATCTGCCTACAAGGTTGTAGCTATCATTGTTCACTCATTAATGCCAAAGAAGGACCTAAAACCTATCCATTCAGAATCATCCCCAGTCTGGTCTCTGCTAGCTACAGCTAACTCAAGTTGGACAGAAAACCTTTGTCCTCAACAGTGTAGATCAGGGGTTTTCAACGACTGAATAATATTGCCCACTGATTGCTTTGTAAATAAAGCTGCATTCGGGCTTATCCATGCCCATATATCTATGTATTTTCTTTGTCTGTCTCCTTGCTATAACTCTAGATACACAAAATTATTTTTAATGTTTTTGAACTTATAATACTCTATCTCAGTAGTAGAACAAAATTAGCAATCTCTTTGCAAAATGTTGTTTCTTCCAACATAAGCTACAACAATTCTCCTTAAAAACCCCACTCCTCTTTTATATTTCAGCAAAAAGCACCTCTGCTTCCAGAAAACCTCCCGGTCTACCAGAAAGTATGAGGTCTCCACCTCTGGGTTCTCTGGGACATTTACTCTCTACCTGTTCGCTCTGGTTATCCCATTTGATATTTATAGAAATTTATCTTTTAAGACAGTGAAGTCACTCAGTTGTTTCTGACTCTTTGTGACCTCATGGACTACCAGGCTCCTCCGCCCATTGGATTTTCCAGGCAAGAGTACTGGTGTGAGTTGCCATTTCCTTCTCCAGGTATTTTCCTGACCCAGGGATTGAACCAGGTCTCCCACATTGCAGGCAGATGCTTTACCATCTGAGTCAACAGGGAAACACGTGCGTTATTTCCTAATCTAGTGTCATCACTTAGCAGAGATAGCTTGAAATAGGTGCTCATCCGAAGTACTGGAAACCTGAATCTTGTGTCCAAAACCTAGTCCCTGAGATAATCTCATTTTTCCAATGTCCTCATTTATCCTGTATTGACAGCTTTGCTTCAGGCCTATGAATGTGTATCTAAAATATGCTTATTATTGTCATTGTAACTCGAAAATCAGTTTCTGAGATTAAGAATTATGTCTAAAAGGCTAGAATAAATTTGCAGTTAAAACCACCTTCCAAAAAAAGGTATTTCAAGATACACATTAAACACATAAAAATCAACAAGAGAAGGTGCAAAGTCAACAAAAACATTGAAAGAAATATCTCTCAGTTGCCTGAGAATATTTGCTAGGTATGAAATCAATTTTCTATCTTTGGTTTATTGTTGTTACTATTGTGTTGCTGTTGTTTCCCATTAATTCCCTTGGTGTTGCATAGAATGGGTATGGTTTGTCAATATGCACATTTTTAATACTGAAGATGAAATTGTGCCATTGAAAATGTAAAATTGAACCTGTTTTCTAAGGGAAGGATGTGTGCATGTGTGGTAACACGCTTCAGTCCTGTCTGTCAGTCCATGTGACCCTACAGACTGTAGCCCACCAGGCTCCTCTGTCCATGAGATTCTCCAGGCAAGAATGCTGGAGTGGGTTACCATGCTCTCTTCCAGAGGATCTTCTCAACCCAGGGAACAAATCCAGGTTTCATATTTCTCTTGCTTTTGCAGAAGGTTCTTTACCACTAGCACCAAGGCAAGGGTAGGAACACTAATATCCTCATCCCAAGATATGTTATTTAAAATGCATTATCATATATATATATATATATATATATATATGATCACAAAAGCACTTAAATAGATGAAAACAATAATTTTACTGTTAACAATTGAGAGGAAGAATAATTGGGGAAATAGACATGGGAGGATGGAACACAAATTGCTCTTACTTAAGCAATATTTCATGCAAAGATGAGCACAATAAAGGACACAAATAGTACGGACCTAACAGAAGCAGAAGATATTAAGAAGAAGTAGCAAGAATACACAGAATAACTATAGCAAAAAGATCTTCATGACCCAGATAACCATGATGGTGTGATCACTCACCTAGAGCCAGATATCCTGGAATGTGAAGTCAAGTGGTCCTTAGGAAGCATTGATACAAACAAAGCTAGTGGAGATGATGGAATTTCAGTTGAGCTATTTCAAATCCTAAAAGATAATGCTGTGAAAGTGCTGCATTCAATATGTCAGAAAATTTGGAAAACTCAGCGATGGCCACAGAACTGGAAAAGGTCAGTTTTCATTCCAATCCCAAAGAAAGGCAATGCCAAAGAATGCTCAAACTACCACACAATCATCTCACATGCTAGTAAAGTTATGCTCAAAATTCTCCAAGCCAGGCTTCAACAGTATGTAAACCATGAACTTTCAGATGTTCAAGCTGGACTTAGAAAAGGCAGAGGAACCAAAGGTCAAATTGCCAATATCTGCTCGATCATCAAAAAAGCTAGTGATTTCCAGAAAAAAACATCTATTTCTGCTTTATTGACTATGCCAAAGACTTTGACTCTGTCGATCACAACAAACTGTGGGAAATTCTTCAAGAGATGGGAACACAGACCACCTGACCTGCCTCTTGAGAAACTTATATGCAGGTCAGGAAGCAACAGTTAGAACTGGACATGGAACATCAGACTGGTGCCAAATAGGGAAAGGAGTATTTCGAGGCTGTATATTGTCACCCTGCTTATTTAACTTATATGCAGAGTACATCATGAGAAATGCTGGACTGGATGAAGCACAAGCTAGACTCAAGATTGCAGGGAGAAATATAAATAACTTCAGATATGCAGATGACACCACCCTTATGGCAGAAAGCAAAGAAGAACTAAAAAGCCTCTTGATGAAAGTGCAAGAGGAGAGTGAAAAAGTTGGCTTAAAACTCAACATTCAGAAAACTAAGATCATGGCATCTGGTCCCATTACTTCATGGGAAATGGATGGGGAAACAATAGAAACAGTGACAGACTTTATTTTTGGGGGGCTCCAAAATCACTGCAGATGGTGACTACAGCCATGAAATTAAAAGACACTTGCTCCTTGGAAGAAAAGTTATGACCAACTTAGACACCATATTAAAAAGCAAAGACATTACTTTGCTAATGAAGTTATGCTTAGTCAAAGCTATGGTTTTACCAGTAGTCATGCATGGATGTAAGAGGTGGACTATAAAGAAAGCTGAGCACCAAAGAATTGATATTTTTGAACTGTGGTGTTGGTGAAGACTCTTGAGAGTCCCTTGGACTGCAAGGAGATCCAACCAGTCCATCCTAAAGGAAATCAGTCCAGAATATTCATTGCAAGGACTGATGCTGAGGCTGAAACTCCAATACTTTGACTTTTTGATGTGAAGAATTTCAAATTTCAGGTTCATTTGAAAAGACCCTGATGCTGGAAATGATTGAAGGCACAAAGCTAAGGGGACGACAGAGGATGTGATGGTTGGATGGCATCACTGGCTCAATGGACATGAGTTTGAGTAAGCTCTGGGAGTTGGTGATGGACAGAGAAGCCTGGCGTGCTGCAGTCCATGGGGTGGCAAAGAGTCGGACATGACTGAAAGACTGAACTGAACTGAAAGCAATATTTGTAAAGACACTGTAGAGTTATGTAATAACTATCTTAAGAGCTAGATATGTGAATTGTTAACAGCAGATGAACCTGGACAGTAACATTAGCAATGGGGAAGTGTAAAGTAGGAAACTGATATTTTTCATCAAAAAACTTTTCTATGATCCGTGGGTGTTTTTTAATGTCATGTACTTTTTGATATTTAAGTGATTTTTAAATGTATTTTCTCCTTAGATCTTATCTCTGTAACAGCGTTTGTGAGTATTTTAATCCTTTATTCATGGACTCACATTTCAGTTATCCTTATTTAACTCTAAGTCCCAAAATACTCCCTGAATGATTGGGCATTATATTTTCTGTTTTATTTACATTCAGCTCGATATTTACCACATAACAAGTGTCTAACTCTGAAACATTTTCATGCAATCTTCCAGAGGTCTTCAGTAGGACTGAGCCCCAGTTGACCTCATAACTGTTCATTAGTATACACTGTATTGAGAACCTTGTACTTCCTGCTTAACTTTCCCATTTCCTACTGGTTCAGCCTGTGACCCCATTGAAAACAGATTGTTTCACTCAGAGCCTTTTATCAAGACTTGGTTCAAGGGAAACACAAGCTATGATAATTGGAGCCAAGAATAGAATTATTTTCTGTAGAAACCAAGACCCAGGGTTGCATTGGTAAATGGCCAAATGGCAACAAGACACCATAGTGGGTGGCAAGTCAGGTTAATAAAACTGTCAACCATGGTGGATGGTGATGGAATATATATAGGTGTGAGAATATATACTGGG
Source organism: Capra hircus (assembly GCF_001704415.2). Lineage (NCBI taxonomy): Eukaryota > Metazoa > Chordata > Mammalia > Artiodactyla > Bovidae > Capra > Capra hircus. The sequence goes on from NC_030813.1 coordinate 107,897,701, forward strand.
TTATGGAACAATGGAAAATTTAAGAATTTTGGCTGTTAACAAGTGCCCTAGAGCTCTGAAAGAGAAAATGCTAGTCTCAGTTTAGGCAGCTATTAGACAAGGGAACACAGGAAAAGCAACTAAGCCTAAATGGAAATGGTTTAAAAAGACTGTTAACTTCACCTGGAGAATAGACTTTGCTAGGTATCAGGCCTAAGACTTGACTATAAGGGTTTCAGAATTAGGTTGAAGGCTGAATTCACAGTCCCAGCAAGTCTTCTGTAATAAATTTAGGTTCATGATGAGAGAAGAATAAAATGCTGAAATTCAGGATGGGAATATTGGGCAGGTGTGTTTAAATCCCAAGATTTCCTTAAACCTTCTAGGCTGAAGAATTGCCTTTTACTAAAAAAAGAGAATGGTCTCTCATTGCATAAAGAACATGCAAGGACTTTACCCAAGATTAATGTTAGCCAACAGGATTATTAACCTTCTCAAGATCTCCTCCTCCTTTCATTGTTCTCAGTCAATATTTAATGTTAACATGCTCAGAATGAAAGGGTTTAAGAGAGACACAATCAGAGACAAGTAGAGCATGCCTCAGGATAGATACGGAGGGTCCAGCACAATGTGTGTTTGATGGAAGAGAGTTTATTTGTATGAGGGCACTCTTCACTAATTTAGGATTTACTACTCCTACAAGGATACCTAGTATATTTCTGAAATTGGTCCTTGAGGCAGAGAAACAATGATGGTCTACAAAGAAATGAAGGAGACATGACAGAATAGCTTTAGCAGATAGGAATGGAAGAATTTCAGAATAGTTGAGGCTCATAGGGATAAAGTGGATACGAATTATTAGAGGTAATAAGGCAACAAAATTCCAAAAAGGCAACAGGGCTCTTGGTGATGGCATTTCAAAGAACAGCCAATGAGAATAAAATTTTATTTACCTAATTCAACAAATTCAACAAATATTCAACTGAATATTCTTTGGAAGGCCTGATGTTGAAGCTGAAACTCCAATACTTTGGCCACCTGATGTGAAGAGCTGAGTCATTTGAAAAGACCCTGATGCTGGGAAAGATTGAGGGCAGGAGGAGAAGGGGACGACAGAGGATGAGATGGTTGGCTGGCATCACCAACACAATGGACATGGGTCTGGGTGAACTCCGGGAGTTGGTGATGGACAGGGAGGCCTGGCGTGCTGCGTTTCATGGGGTCGCAAAGAGTTGGGCATGACTGAGCAACTGAACGGAACTGAATTCAACAAAAACAGATTAAGAACTTTTTTAAGGTACAAGGAAAGCTGATGTCAGCTACTACAATGGAAAATCACTCTTCCTTACCCAGTTTCCAAACATAAACCAATTGTTGAACTCCAGAATCTACGGAGTGAAAGATCATATCTGTTCAAGACACAGTACATACTTCTTCACAAAACAGCAGCCTATGAAAGTTTATTTATTTTTAATTAAAGGATAATAACTTTACAATATTGTGTTGGTTTCTGCCACATATCAACATGAATCGGCCATAGGTATATGCATATCCCCTCACTCTTTAACCTCCCTCCTGCCTCCCATCCCATCCCACCCCTCTAGATTGTTGCAGAACACTGGGTTTGAGCTTCCTACATCACACAGCAAATTTCTCCTGGCTATCTAATTTTACATATTGTAATGCATATGTTTCAATGCTGCTCTCTCAATTCATCCCACCCTCTCCTTCCGCTACTGTGTTCACAAGTCTGCTTTCTATATCTGCATCTCATCACTGCCCTGCAGATAGGTTCATCAATACAGACTTTCTAGATTCCATATACATGAATTAATATATGATATTTGTCTTTCTCTTTCTGACTTACTTCACTCTGTGTAATAAGCTCTGGATTCATGACCGCATTAGAGTGACTCAAATATGTTCCTTTTTTATGGCTAATATTCAATTGTGTACATGTACCACAACTTTATTCATTCATTTGTCAATGGACATCTAGATTGCTTCCATGTCCTAGCTGGTGTAAATAGTTCTGTGATGAACACTGGGGTGCATGTGTCTCTTTCAATTATGGTTGTCTCAGGGTATGTTTCTAGTAGTGTGATTGCTGGATCCTATGGTAGTTTTATTCCTAATTTTTTAAGGAATCTCCATACATAGTGGCTGTATCAATTTGCATTCCCACCAGCAGTACAAGAGGTTTCCTTTTTCTTCACATCCTCTCAAGCATTTCTTCTTTGTAATTATTTTTGTTGATGGCCACTCTGACTGGTGTTAGATGATGCCCCATTGTAGTTTTGATTTGTATTTCTCTAGTAATGACATGTTGAGCATCTTTTCATGAGTTTATTATCCATCTGTATTTTTTTTTTGAGTAATATCTGATTCAGCAATCTGCCCACTTTTTGATTGAATTATTTGTTTTTCAGGTATTGAGCTGAATGAGCTGTTTGTATATTTTGGAGATTAATACTTTGTCAATTGTTTCATTTGCTATTATTTTCTTCCATTCTGAGGGTTGTCTTTTCACTAGGAATAAACCTACCTAAAGAGACAAAAGACCTGTATGCAGAAAACTTTAAGACATTGATGAATGCAATCAAAGATGACACAAACATATTGAAAGATATTTTATGTTCCTGGATTGGAAAAATCAATATTGTGAAAATGACTATACCATTCAAAGTAATAGATAGATTCAATGCAATCTCTATCAAACTACCAATGATATCTTTCACAAAACTAGAACAAAAATTCATAATTTGTATGGAAACACAAAAGACCCTGAATAGCCAAAGTAACCTTGAGAAGGAAAAATGGAGCTGGAGGAATTAACAAGTCTGAATTTAGACTATACTACAAAGTTACAGCCATCAAGACAGTATGGTACTGGCACAAAAACAGAAATATATTTTTCTAATGGAACAAGATAGAAAGCCCAGAGATAAACCCACATACCTATGGATATTTTATCTTTGACAAAGGATGCAAGAATATGCAACAAAGTAGACAGTCTCTTCAACAAATGGTGCTGGGAAAACTGGACAGCTCTTTGTAAAAGAATGAAATTAGAACACCTCCTAATACCATGCACAAAAAATAAACTCAAAATGGATTAATGGCCTAAATATAAGACCAGAAACTATAAAACTCTTAGAGGAAAACAGGCAGAACACTCTTTGATGTAAATCATAGCAAGATCTTCTATGACCCACCTTCCATAGTAATGGAAATAAAAGCAAAAATAAACAAAAAAGTGAAAGTGAAGTCCCTCAGTCGTGTCCAGCTCTTTGTGGCCCCATGGGCTGTAGCCCACTAGGCTCCTCCATCCATGGGATTTTTCAGGAGTGGGTTGCCATTTCCTTCTCCAGGGGATCTTCCTGATCCAGGGATTGAACCCAGGTCTCCTGCACTGTAGGCAGAGGTTTTACCATCTGAGCCACCAGGGAAGTAAGTGGGACCTAATTAAAAGCTGTTGCACAGCAAAGGAAACTAAAAGTATTTTTTTTAATTGAGGAAAAATTATCTGGATGTTGATAAGGCCATTGGATATAGGATCTGTATTACCACTGGTAAGATAGGAATGAGGACAGCCTCGTTACTTCTTTTAGAGTATGGATATAAGGACTTTTGACCCAAATATGTGCCATCACAGTTTCTGAAATGATTGGGTCATTTCCTCAGCCTCATAGAGCACAATCCACGTGGATATATTTAGCAGCTGGCAGAACCATCATCGTGTTCCCTCATCTGTGGATGAAGAGCTATTAAGCTATAAAACTCCAAATAGAAGCTTGTAAAACTATCTGCATCCCTCATTTACAGAAAGTCAAAAGTGCTGGTGCATCCTAGATAAAGTTGCACAGATAATGCCATCTTCAAAACCTTAAATGATGTAGCAGTGGTGGGCTTCATTATATCCTGCTTAATTCCCTGATACGGGATGTATGAGTTAAAAATAAATAAATAAAAGATGGATTTTGACAGATGATGGCAAACTTTCATAAATATAACAAAGTGGTAGTGACCATTTTCTGTGTTGGAGCTATACCTTTTCTAAAAGAAATCAGCATTCCATATATGACCTCAGAATATAGTTACTGATTTGGGGAAACTATTTGTTTCAATGCCTATCAGGAAGGCAAATCAGCTGTTGTTAGTGGTCAATTGGAAAGACAGCAGTACACCTTTATAGCTTTGCTTCAGGGTTATGTTAATCTCTTGCTCTGTAGGTCAATGGGACCTTGATCATCTAGACACATTGCCTTGCACGAAACTATTCTCTATATAGAGTTCAGCAAATTTTTACTGTAGAAAGTCAAATAGGAAATATTTGAGGCTTTGCAGATGATGTTTCTCTAGTGGTTCAGACAGTATAGAATTCACCTGCAATGAGGGATACCTGGGTTTGATCCATGGGTTGGGAAGCTTCCCTGGAGAAGGGTATGGCAACCCACTCCAATATTCTTGTCTCGAGAATCCCATGGACAGAGGAGCCTGGCAGGGGCAGTCCATTGGGTTGCAAAGAGTCGGACATGACTGAGTGACTAACCACACACACAGACCATGCAATCTTTGTCACAGCTCCTAAAATCTTCCATTGAGCAGTCGTAGACATTATGTAAATAAATGAGAATGATGGTGTCCTGATAAAACTTTATAAATGAAAGCAGATGACAGGCTGTGTTTGGCTTGGAGGTTGCAGTTTATATATCTCTGTACTACACCGACTGCATCATATTAATTTGACCCAGAGATTGTCAAATGTCAAGCACTCTGGAAATACTGGAAAGGTACCTATGTATCAAGGGAATGTTAAACCTTAAAAAGTTTTGGTTAACTGACATATCTGTGAAGTTTTTAGAGGTTTGAGAACTTGGGTAAAACTGAGGCATTTCTTATAAACTAAATTTCAGTGTATTTGCCCTGTACTTTCTAGCACTAAGAAGCTGGGACAGTGCTTGGATGGTCATTTTGAGTTTTAAAGATATTAATACCATGTATCATTTTAGTAATATAACTCAGAATCAGTTCTTAGATATTCATTAAGATGTCAGTTTTGAGGGTGATTCGAATAGAGCCTTCTCCAGTAAGTTCAGGAAGTGGTTCAATTTGGATGCATTCAAGAAACTGAAGGTATTTATGTGTTATCCATGGTAATCCGCAATATTGACATTCTGTCAAACTTCTGAAGACAGGCAATGTTCTTTGTACCAGAGCACTATTCACTTTCGCACAGCAAATACAACAAGCCACTGTACCTTAGTAGAAAGTCTATAATAGACCATGAGACATCTAGTGAGTATGCAATGTGTATGCTCATATGTGAGTTCACATAAAATATCCTTTATTCTCTACAGTGAGTCCCTTATAAGCTAATTATTTTCAGGAGAGTACAGCATTAATCCATCATATTATGGAAGTGGTACTGTGAGAACTGGGCATGAGTAGGGCAGGAGGGTACAAATAATTGGTACAAATGGGTGTACTATATATTTATGTCACTGACTCTCATGACCAATCCTCTCCTCGCCTCCTCTTGTGACCCTGTTGAGGGATCCCAGGGACCAGTTGCCTAAAAGAATATCCTGAAACTGGTTCATTAATGGGTCTACTCCATATGTTGGTATGAACAGAAAATATACAATTTTTGAAGTACAACCCCAGTAATGTATATGTATATGTGTGTGTGTGTATATATATATGTGTGTATATATATATATATATATATATATGTATATATTATATATATATATATAAAATACAGTGGTAATGGTCATTCTTTCCCAGTAGGCAGATCCTTGGCAATACATCTGTTCTTCAACTTGGTGGGGAAGTGATTACAGATAAGAATACACACAGAGATTCTTGAGCAGTGGTAAATGACTTAGCCTGTAAAATCCTGGAAATTGAGGATAACAAAATAAGAAAATTGTCAGGAAGACACTAGGGGTTAGACCTGTGAGCCCGAAAGGTGTAAATCTTCTATCTCAAGCGATCCCCACTAGAAAGAGTGTTTATTTCAGCAAAAACGTTAACCAACAAGATAAACAGGATGAGTTCATCCAGTTAGAGTGCAGCCACCTGCTCTTATTGCTCATCCCAGAGAGCAATCTACCCAGAGAGTGAGCATCCATGATGGTAGGAATATTGATCATTCATGGCCAGGCGGTTGCAAAGAGATGGACACAGCTGAGTGACTAATATACATGGCTGAAACATTACAGGCTTCCTTGATCAAGGCTATAATGATTATCCTGCTAATGGTAAATCTATCATTAGTAAAGATAGAAATCAAGCCCTTGCTATGGTAATATATAATTATAAGACAAATTAGCCACTTAGAGACAAATTACATAAGAACTCTATCACCTGAATAGGGCTGGCAACTTGTCCTTACAAGAACTGCTGAATTTTCTGGATATGGGTTGGTCATCCCTGAGCATATTGTTAAGACATTATATTCATTTCTTTTGCACCAAATGTTTCTGTGTATTACTGATTTGGTTACATCATATTAAGAGAAACTGGGTGTTCTTTTTCCCATAGGCTTTACCTGGCCACTGGAATAGACTTGGTTTCCACAAGAATAGACTGAAAGTACCAGTGAATTAAGTATGTAGAAGCAATATTCAACTAATTATTAACAGATGTTTGGGTGTTTAACAACACCAGTTTCCTTGTTTCTTGGGTAGGAGAATCTTGAGGTTTGTAGTTTTCCAGAGGTCTCTAGCAAGACGGTGATCCTGTGACACATGATGGTAACCAGTTAATTAGCAGAACTTTTATTGACTTTCTTCCCTTTCTTATCTTACTTTCCCGCCACCCCCTCTTCCATGATTTCTGGCATCACATCACAAATAAACCACTTGCATTCAACCCCTTGTCTCAGTATTTTTCTTCTCAAGAATTCCTACCTTAATATATTTGTATTTAGAAAATTGTCCATAAAGCCAAACTAGTTAACCGCATTTGTAGAATTTTTTTTTCAAAACATCTTCATTTATTCACTGGACAAAGATTTTCGGGGTGTATTTTATGCATGTCATATATCTCTGATTTTAAGCAAAGCACAGACTAATGAGAGACAAATAGCAAAATTAGAATGCTAAATAACAAGTCCTCAAATAGAGAATTACAGGAGCTACAACAACAGGGAGGCAGAGAGAGAGATTACTTCAGAATTAGTTCAGAGGTCAGGATATCCCAGTTGATACTGTGATAGATTTGAAGCTTCTCAATAAGTAAGGAGGTTGGGAAGGCTAATTTAGCTTTTAGGACTTAATGGCAGACAAATTAAGGAAGAACATTTTGGGCTAAAGGAGCAGCATATGAAAAAGTGCATAAAAGTGTCCAGAGGAGATTAACAAACTATACTTCTGTTCTTTTCATTTACTTATTTCTTTAGAGACAAGAAGTGGTATTGAAGGATTTATTATTTTAGTACCTTATTTGTGTGCTTTTGAATCATGCTCAGTCAACATTTATACAAGAAAAAGTAGAGTTTCCAAATTGACTTAGTGAATATATTTTGAGCCTGCTAGAGTTGTTTTTTTTTAATAATAAATATTTTATATGGTGAATATGAGACCAGGAAGATCAATGCTCCTAATGGTAAATACATATCTGCAACTCCTATCTCTCAATGGCATCGTTTGATTCTAGGACCTAAAGAACAACATACTTTTGATTACTTCTGTTAAAACCAACCTTATCACATGCATTGTGCAAAACAGATCATGTGTGTGTGTGTGTGTGTGTGTGTGTGTGTGTGTGTTAGTGATGGTGATGGTGTTGGTGGAGGGTGTTCCCTGACTAGACTAGAAATAGAAAGTCTCCTCAATTCTTCCACCTCCCCAGGAAATGTTGGGACAGGTTATTCCTCACTTCTTGCCACTCATCACTCACTACTCCCTGAAGCCTGGAAGATGGTACTGGCATGTGTGAAAGCTAGCTAGTTGTTGGCTACTGGTATTTGTTGATTACTGATTAAAGGTGATGACACATGTTATGCCCTTTGTCTTTCTTTTTTCGAATACAATCTAAATGTACATCAACTGGTGAACAAATAAACAAAGTGTGTTTTGTTGTGTTTTGTTTTGTTTTTCCCGCACAATGGAATACTACTCAGCAACAAAAAGAAATATTGACACATGTTACAGTGTGGATAAACCTTGAAAACATTATCATATATGAAAGAAGCCACACACCAAAGACCACATACTGTACTTGCTTTGGCAGCACATATACTAAAAATTGAAACAATACAGAAAAGACTAGCATGGCCCCCACAAAAGGATAACATGCAAATTCATAAAGCACTCCATATTTTTTCATGACAATGGCAAAAATAGTATAATATGTAAATGCATCAAAATAACACATTTTACATCTTAAATTTACAGTGTTGCACATCAAATGTATTTAATTTTAAAAAGACCACTTATTGTATTATTCCATTTTATGAAATGTCCAGAGTAAGCAAATCTTTAGAGATAGAAAGTGATTTATCTAGGACTGTGGGTACACATGAAAGGTGGGTTTGAGAGGTAAAGGCTAATAAGCATTAAATTTCTTCTGAGAATGATGAAAACATTCTAAAATTAGAGCACACTGTGCCTTTTGTCTTTCTGTAAGGGGATCTATCCACAAGCTGAGCACATTTCCCAATCTCTTGCTGTGATGTATAAGGTTCCTACTGTCCTCTTGAATGTCCATCTGTAACAGGGCTCGGTTCCTAGAAGAGGAATTGAGAATCCTTATTCTGACCTCAAGGTCAGACTTCTGATAGTTAAATATAAGAAATAAAGTGGATTATGTGTTTTAATGTTTACCCAGTTCCTATATGTTGGTTGACCTATAATCTGGTGGGCAGGAAGGCAAAATTATAAGGTTCCTCCAAATTTCAGCAGGTTTTCTTTCTTCTGATGGTTACAAGAACACTTTGTTTTCCTTAGCACAAGGCATATTATATCTGGAGCTGAAACCAATCAGCTAGAGCTGAAAGTAATTGTAGGGAGCATGCAGTGAATGGCTCAATTCATAGAAAACTCAGGTCTAGACATTTGAAGTGATTTTCTAAGGTCATAGATCTACTTGGAGGAAGAACTGTGGCAAGAATTGAAGTCTACTGATACTTCAGGCTATTTTTAATATATTCTGACTTCTCAATAAATATGTACTTACTAAATAAATAAATGTAACACTAAAAATATAATAACATTCCCTGGTTGTCAGATGGTAGAGTCTGCCTGCAATATTGAAGATCTGGGTTCTATCCCTGGGTCAGGAAGATCCTTTTGAGAAGGGAATGGCAACAACTTCAGTATTATTGTCTGGAAAATCCAATGGACAGAGGAACCTGGCAGGCCCCCATTCGTGAGGTTGCAATGAGTCAGACATGACTGAGTGGCTAAGCATATACATCAGCCTATTTACAGGATACTGTCATATGAATGCATTAGACCTTAAGAGAATAGAGCATTTTAGTACTAATGTCACTTCCAGAACACTTTCTGGAGTTCAATGTCAGCAGTATTATACTTCATAACTGCCTCTTGATAATAAAGGGAATTAAAGTGGACTTACAAAAAAGGAGCAAAAAAAGTGGACTATTTCATCAAATGATTCATATTTATTTGGGGAAACCAGCCGGCAAACAAACCAGCACACTACCAAAGATACAGCACTGGTTACAGCGGAGTTTCAGGGATAGATCAGGCAGTCAGAAGTGGGTGGACAGGGGAGTCTCTCTAGAGAAACTGAAAAGGCATTGCAGATCCTTGAGTCTATCTGTAGAGGTGGTTAGATGGCTAAAGGCAGCTTAGTAGACAGGATAGATAGAAGCCAGGGAGCAGGGGTGGGAAGGTTTTTGGGAACAGGGTAAGGAGAGGGATCTTGTAGATGAATACTGGAGAAAAAATGAGTGGGTGGGTGTCCTTGAGCTCCCCAGTTAAGGTGAGATGAATAGATTTATTACTCAATCAGTGGTGTACACATATTTGAAAAGGGATCATTTGGTATACCTCACTTTTTTTAATTAATATTTTATTGGTGCATAGTTGCTTCACAATTTTGTGCTAGCTTCTGCTGTACAGCAAAATGAATCAGTTGTATGTAGACATGTACCCCCTCTTTTTGAGATTTCCTTCCCATTTAGGTCACACAGAGCTCTGAGTAGAGTTCCTGTGCTATGCAATAGATTCTCATTAGTTGTCTGTTTTGTACATAGTGCCAATAGCGTATATACATCAATTCTAATCTTCCAGTTCATCCCACCTCCCTCCCCTCTGCCTTGGTGACAACTTGTTTTCTACATCTGTGTCTTCTATTTCTGCTTTGCAAGTAAGATCACCTATATCATTTTTCTAGATTCCACATATATGCGTTAATATGCAATATTTGATTTTTTCTTTCTGACCTACTTCATTCTGTGTGACAGTTTTCAGATCCATCCACATCTCTACAAATGATCCAACTCCATTCCTTTTTAGGGCTGAGTAATATTCCATTGGATATATGTACCACACAGTCTTTAGCCATCCATCTGTTGATGGACATTTAGGCTGCTTTCATGTCTTGGCTATTGTAAATAGTGCTGCAATGAATGTTAGGTTGCATGTATCTTTTTGAATTACAGTTTTCTCTGGGTGTATGCTGAGTAGTGGGGTTTCTGGTCTCATAATATTTACCCTGAATTTACAATGTATATTAGCTCTCCCATATCTTCTAAAGCTTGCCAGTGTTTTGGTTTACTTCATTTCCCATCAGTATACAATATTTGAATCAAAAGGCAGTTTCTCTTTATCCTATATAATTCTCTTCCTCCTTCCCATCACCTCCCTTTAACACTTTCATCATAGTTTTCCTTCAAATGTTGCTTCTCTTCCCTTAATTTAGCACAAGACTCAACCAAGTCGACCTTCACTACACAGTTCAAACATAACCTCATAAATAAGCTTCATCTGTTTCTACCTCCTATGAACTCTTCTAACATGTAGCTATAACGTCTGTGTGTCCTTGTGTGTGTATTTTTAGATTTATTATTCCCACTAAATTTGTCATTTCTCAAAGGAAAGACCCAAGTAATTTAACTCTGTATTTGTCAGAGCAGCTAGTGGGCAGACTGTCCAAGACTTGTGACTTCCGTATGAAGGTTTTTCTTCCTCTTAGCAATAGTTGAGGCTTTAAGTGCACCTCATTATGGAGAGGCACCATTTTGGATTCAGTGCATAGGAGAAAAACATATTGTCTTTGCTTTTTTTTTCTAGAAACAGATGAAAGAGGGAGAGATGACAATTCAATAGTTCCTCATGATAGTAACACAGTTGTATTAGTAACAGTGATATCAACAACTAGCATTAATATAGCCTCTTTCCATCCTTAAGAGCTATGTGGTTGCAAACACTACCTCATATGGAGTTTCAAAATGACCTAGATGCATGAGAGTTATACTTTTTAAAGTAGAAACAGGCATCTCAAATATTCCAAATGGTTTGTTTACAAATGAATCATTCTTCATCAGGAACCTAAATCAAATCCTGACTCCAGTATGGTAAAACAAACTACCTTTCCCCCTGCAAATTACTACCCCCAAAAAGATAAATAAAGCTATTTTACCAAAGCATTTCAGATTTTATTCCCATATTTATGATACAAAAACATCTAGATAAACTCAAAATTGTATATTTTTCTATTTTTAAAAAAGAATCTTATTTAGAAGATTAAAAATCTTTATAACAACTTATGAGGATCTATTCTGTATCATTTACTAAGCATCACTCCTAGAAACTATCATTATTTTCATTTTATAGATGAAAAAGCTGAATCATTTGTTCATTTCTTCAAAGCTACCAGATCTGAAGCTACAATCAAGTGTTCTGAATTTGACTATACTAATTTCAAAATATCTCACCACTTGACGGTAAGATAAAGAAAGCACAGAAAGAAAATAAGAAAAGAGAAATAAGGAAGGTGTGTAGAAGGCACACATGTGAGTTTGTACAGCTCACTTTTTTTTTTTTTTAAGGACACAGGGGGACTATGTAGAACAGCACTCAGTAGACAGAACATCTATGACTTCCCTAGTAAGAATAAAAATGATTTTCAGGAAATGCCAACTGAAACATTGATGCCATAGCTAAGCTTATGGAAATTCCCCCCGAGTAGATCCTTGTATTATTTTTATTTGATTCTTCTTCTTGGGACGTCTAGGGTTATTTCCAAATTCATTACCTTTCAATAATAAACTATATTCTTATAGAAATACTCTAGTAAATATCTTTCAGGATCGTGTAATTTCTTTAGGGGTTGTATGGGGAAACCCTCTGCCTACTTGATTTACAAAACGCAGATGGTTAGTAATACTTGAGTTGTTATTGATGCCTCCTGACATCTTTCTCAGCACCCTTAAAGAGAGTGGCATAATTCTTTACGACATAATATTACACTTAGGAATTGCTTTAAAAGATCATCAATCTTTTGTGCATGACTCTGAACACTCAGCTAGTGTTAAATAAACCATGACTTGAAATGAAATTCAAAATACTTTGAGTGATTTCTGCAAAATGCTCTCCATTTGCCAATTATGTCCTACCATATTTCATCTTATCAGTTATTCATTATTCTTGGCTAAAAATACAGTTATGACAAATAGTATATCTCAGAGGAAGTTTCATGATTTACCAAAGAAATACGATCAATATGTCCCAGCCAAGCCATCCTTTATATTTTGCACTTGGTGGAAATAACATTGTGAGTGATGATGATGGTGACTTTATTTGCAGATGCTGATGAATTTGGCCATTAAGAATATAAATATAACTGAAAGGAATATCAAAACAAAATGGCATAGTTATCAAAAAGATGTCTGCTAAACATGGATTGGACTTTTGCCAGGAGGAATGGCAATCAGTGAAGGATTCTTTCCTTTTTATATAATTTATAATAAAGAAAATACATTCAAAATTAAATCAGCAAGAGGCACTAGACTCCCCACCTTCCACCTTCTAGAAACAGATTGAAAAGTACCCATAACTTTGAACTTTAAATCATCTACTTGTTTTATGAAAATAAATATGATATTTGGTCAAGGAAATGAAATTGTTATGTATTCTGATCTGAGGTCTTCTTGGATGTTGTGTATCTTGTACTTGTACTTACTTAACTTCTCTGACCCTCAATTTCTTGGGTATTTTAATCAGTGCTTCAAGTATCAAATAAGGTACAAACATAAAAATATTTTTAAATATAAAGAGCTCTTCAAATATAAAGAATCACTCTTTATAGTCCCTGGAGAGAAAGAATTTTCATAGTGCTAAAATAAGGTTAAATTAAAATCATGTATTATGCATGTATATAAGCTATAAAACTATATTAACACAAATGCACCAATATAGTTTACAGAGTAAAAAAAATGTCATCTAAATTAATAGATTTATGAAATTAATTAGCAGCAATTATATATCATCATATATCACTACTATAGGCAATATGCTGTAACTAACAACTGCAGTTTGGGGTATTCAACACTTTCATAAAATTATCCTCACATCTTCCATCCTGCTGTGTCTCTGTGATGCTTCCAGCAGCTTTTCTGGCATTCAAACTTACAAGCCATTTTAAGTTGAAGATTCTCTACCTTTCCTAGGTATGGCCACCTCAGTCTTAAAGTGATCTCAGTACCTTTTTCTACAGAGAAGATCAAGAATATTTTGATTAGAATCTAAGCCTTCGAAGCTTACAGAAGAGCATGCGTTCTGAGGATGGTGGTTGGGGGAGATGCCTGAAATAAAAATCTGATGAAAGGGAGAATACAGACATAGGTCATAGTATGTAAACATGCTGTACCATTGTTTTGACATGAAAATATCCAGATAGCCACTCTCTAGAGGTTCTCTTCTACCAACACTGCCAACAAAACCTTCAGGCCACATACCTTTATCCTAACCATCATCATAACTTGTATCAGCCATGATGATATGGGTGGATAATGTATTTGTATGTCACGAATATCATATGTGTGTGTGCTAAGGATCTTCAGTCATGTCCAGCTCTTTGCAACCCTATTGACTATAGCCCACCTGGTTCCTCTGTCCATGGGAGTCTCCCACATTAAATCTTATTTCCTGTTTCAATTACTTAACTTTGAAGCAAAATTAAACTTGCAAGTGATTTCAAAGTACATATGAGCATTATTTTAATGCTGTCACGTGTCTCATTAAATATATTCTTCAATCTTAAAAAAAAAAAAAAAGTGAAAGGTAGTCACACAGTCATGTCCAACTCTTTGCCATCGCATGGACTACATCCCACCAGGCTCCTCTGCCCATGGAATTTTCCAGGCAAGAGTACTGGACTGGGTTGCCATTTCCTTTTCCAGGGGATCTTCCCGACCCAGGGATCAAACCCATGTCTCTTATGTCTCCTGCCTTAGCAGGAGGGTTTCTTTACCAACTGAGACACTAAGGAAGCCTTCTTTCTAATGTTTCTCATTTGGATTTTTATTTATTATTTAATTTTATAAATAGCACAGTGATAAATAAAGCTTGGGTATAGATATTTTATTAGGTATAGTAAAATTTTCTTAACGTAGATTTTTCTAAATGATGATAGCAATAATTAAAGCAGCCTATTCTAAATCTGTACTGAGGACTTCACATGCATTATTTGACTGATACATGTAGCAATTTTGTGAGATTATGTTAATATTATGATCATTTTAAATCAAACAATAGTTTATTTGCAATGTTATATTAATTTCAGGGGTACAGCAAAGTGATTCAGTTACACACACACACACATATAGATATATTCTTCTTCAAGTTATTTTCCCATGTAGGCTATTTGAAAATATTGAGTATAATGCCCTGTGATATATAGTAGGTCTTTGTCGTTTCCCAAACTCTTAATTTATCCACCCCCTCGCCCCGCCCCCCGCCGCTGCCCCGCCATGCTCCCTTTCCTTTTTCAGTTCAGTTCAGTTGCTCAGTCGTGTCTGACTCTTTGCGACCCCATGAATCGCAGCACACCAGGCCTCTCTGTCCATCACCATCCCCCGGAGTTCACTCAGACTCATGTCCATCGAGTCCATGATGCCATCCAGCCATCTCATCCTCGTTCGTCCCCTTCTCCTCCTGCCCCCAATCCCTCCCAGCATCATAGCAATCATAAATTTATTTTCTATGTCTGTGACTCTATTTCTGCTTTGTAAATAGGTTCATTTGTATCATTTTTAAAAAGAAAAGATTTTACTATATTATATAATATTTGTCTTTGTCTAACTTCACTTAGTATAATCTCTAAATCTATCCATGTTGCTGCAAATTTAGGTTGCCTGAATGTCTTGGTTATGATATAAATAGTGCTGCAATGAACACTGAGGTGCTTGTATCTTTCTGAGTTATCGTCTTCTCAGTATACATGCCCAGGAATGGGATTGCAGGATCATATAGTAGTTCTATTTTTAGTTTTTCGGGAACCTCCATACTGTGTCCATAGTGGCTATTACAATTTTACATTCTGGCAAACGGAGTGAGAAGGTTCTCTTTCCTCCACACCCTCTCCAGCATTTATTCTTCATAGACTTTTTGATGATAACCATTCTGACAGATGAGGAGATAACTCTCTGCCCTTTGGATTTGCATTTCTCTAATAATTAGTGATGTTGAGCATCTTTTCATGTGTGTTTGGCCTTCTGCATGTTTTCTGCCCATTTTTCAACTGAATTGCTATTGGTGGGATTTTTTTTGGTTTTTTTTGTTTTTTTTTTTTGGTATTGAGCTGAATGAGCTACTTGCATATTTTGAAAATTAGTTCCTTGTTGGTTGCAAATATTTTCTCTCATTCTGTAGGTCGTCTGCTTGTGTTGTTTATGGTTTCTTTTTCTGTGCAAAATCTTTTTATATCAGAAAGGCCAGCTGTGCTATTAGCGAGTAAATGGAAGAGCCTGAATGGGGTTCAAGTATGCCAGAGTTCAGGGTGCATCACAAAAGCACTGCCTGCATACATGTCAAAAGCATGAAAATACAACCACCTTCAGAAAAATAGAAACAAGGATTTAAAGTTTACATAAAATTTACCCTTGTTGTTATCATGATAGTCTCAATAAAATTCCCTCCCAGCACTCATGCTAAGTGGAAGGGAACTCCTACATTTAATTTTTAACTGTAAGTATCTAATAATGAAGATACAAACCTCGGTGGAAAACCACTAGGGTGAGATTCTTAAAAATGTGGAAATCTTGCCACCTCTTTAGGAGTTGTTAGATGTTTAAATAAACCACTGTATGGGTGTCACCATTTGGAGGAGAGTTCTATTTAAACCTGAAAATATTCTGAAAACAAAAATAGATTTTAAAAACTTCAGAAGTTAATGGATGACAGGAAAAGAATTAACAGTGCAGCTGAAACTTTTGTCCAAGTGCTGCTGACAAAGACAGTTGGCTTAATAGGAGACACATATAACATTTTTACTTGAAAATTCACTTTATAAATGGAAGTTGAATACAAGTACTAATATTTGGTCAGTAAAGATAGCATCTAGGCTTAAAGAGATAAAATTTTTTGCCATTGAGAGAAACAGAAAGGAGTCACCCCTATAAAACAATGAATGATTAAATACAATATAGAATTACGTATGTAAAATAATAACCCATGAAATGAACCATCAATGAAGCCTCAAAAAAGACTCATGAGGGTCCCTATGACAGCAAGGAGGTGAAACCAGTCAATCCTAAAGGAAATCAACCCTGAATATTCATTGGAAGGACTGGTGCTAAAGCTGAAGCTCCAAAATTTTGGCCACTTAATGTGAAGAGCTGACTCATTGGAAAAGACCCAGATGCTGGGAAAGATTGAGAACAAGAGGAGAAAATGTATGACAGAGGATGAGCTAATTGGATGAATGGCATCTCTGATTCAGTGGACATGAGTTTGAGCAAACATAGGGAGGTTGTGAAACAGGGAAGCCTGGAGTGCTGCAGTTCATGGGGTCACAAAGAGTTGGATATGGCTTAGTGACTGAACAACAATGGAATATTATGGTGGGAAGATAAAATCATACCCAAGTGATTGGATTTATGGAATAATAGTTAAGGTCATTGATTACCCCTGAGTGTGGGCACAGCAAATGCTGAAACTCTTAGGAGGGAGACAGTCATGTGAAATAGTTTTCTGAGAGAGGACAAACATGCTTATATAGAAAGTATGGTTCTTAGGAAAATATGGTTGATACAGATTGGGGCATTTGAAATAGACATCTTAGAGTCTGAGCAGCTGTGGATGGGACAAGATGTAGTATATGTCCTCGGACACCAGAAATGGGAGCACACAGAGACAAGGTTATTGGAGCTGGAATGTCAAGACCGTAATAGTCCAGGCTATTGGATAATATTATCACCATAGTGGTGAAGGGCACCAATGATGTTAACAGAAGTTAGTGGTAGGGAAGATGACTGTAAGCCAGATGCTAAAGACATTAATGGATAAGGGTTACTGACTGGTGAGTAGTTGATGACTGCAATAAATAAGGGAGTAGTGGGTGCTAAAATTTAATGGCACATACTTAAGAGAAGCTTTTTTATATAGCTAGTGGAATAAATAGTTTGGAAGTTGCAGTAAGGAGCAAGTAGAAAACTTATCCCACTACAAGAGCTAACTGAAGCTAGTGGCAAACAAAAGAGCATTTTTCCTCCGTCTCTCACAAGTCACACACACCTGCCAGTGTTTGAGCACTTACTTATTCTCATATATGTTAACTTAATACAATTAAGCAAATATATATACCCTCACACAACTAAGTAGATTCATATAATTTCAACAATTCTTTTTAAAGTATTTCTTTATAATATGGGAGGTTCATTTACCACATCCAGTATGTAAAAGTATACTATTTCAATACTTATAATGAATAAGTAAACTGTTTATATATGTTTAATTTATAAGTGCCTCTATACACATCTATATGAATTAGATGTGTGCATTTTTTCACATATATGTTGAATTTTCTCTGCTGATTTATTGTTTTTCAAAACTATGTTTGGACAGTTCAAACAGATGTGTTGTAACTATATTAAAACTTTGTTTTTAAGAATGGATTGGCAAGGACCTGGAGAAGGGGCAGAGAGATGGTCTAGGGGACCAATGGGCATGAGAGAGTCCTGCTGGCACCACTGACTACCTTCTGCACATACCTCCTTTCCTTCCTGCCTGACCCCAGTGTTCAAGTATCAGCAAGGTTTGGCTTCAGGGGAATTTGGTCTTCTAACCACACCAAACTTATGTGAACCTTGGCTGTATTAGAACACTTCTGATATTTCTGCACCAAATCCAGTGGCTTTGACATGCAACAACACAAGAGAAAGGCTACTAAGGGCACTTATAATAATCATTTCTGTCTTGTAAATAGTGACCCATTTGAGAGCAATGCAGATGGAGCCATGCTGTCCAGATTTTTCTTCCAGCTGTAATAACTGGAACAATGATAATCACACTGAAACCAGGGATGGATTCCACCTGGGGAAATAAGCAACAATATGAAGATTAAAGACAATTAAAGGAGTGAGTTGTAACATCAAAATGATGTTCAAACTTGGTATAACAACAACAACAAACAAACCTTTAAAATATCTTGTTCATCACAATTGTTTCCAGTTGGTTGGATTTTCTCTTCTCTATAATGTCAGTTGTTGTTGTTGTTCAGTCACCCAGTTGTGTCCAACTCTTTATGACCCCATGGACTGCAGCACTCCAGGCCTCCCTGTCCCGCACTATCTAACAGAGTTTGCCCAAGTTCATGTTCATTGCATTAATGATGCTGTCTAGCCATCTCATCCTCTGATGCCCTCTTCTCCTTCTGCCCTCAATCTTTACCAGCATCAGGGACTTTTCCAATGAGCCGTCAATTCGCATCAGATGAGCAAAATACTAGAGCTTCAGCTTCAGCATCAGCTCTTCCAGTGAATATTCAGGGTTGATTTCCCTTAAGACTGACTGGTTTGATCTCCATGCTGTCCAACAGACCTTCAGGAGTCTTCTCCAGAACCGCAGTTCAAGGCACTGATTCTTTGGCGCTCTGCCTTCTTTATGGTCCAGCTCTCACAACTCTGGACTTCCCTGGTGGCTCAGATGGTAAAACGTCTGTCTACAATGCAAGAGACCTGGGTTCCATCCCTGGGTCAGGAAGATCCGCTGGAGAAGGAAATGGCAATCCACTCCAGTACTATTGCCTCGAAAATCCCATGGACAGAGGAGCCTGGTAGGTTACAGTCCTACCAGAGGTCACAAAGAGTCGGACAGGACTGAGCGACTTCACTTTCTTTTCCTTTCCTTTCTCACAGCTGTACATGACCACTGGGAAGACCATAGCCCTGACATAATGTCAGTTGGTAATGTCTATTTTCTGTTAGTATTGGATATGATGGTTTCCATAATTAAGGTAAAATGTTTTGTAGCAAGCAAGTTTTGTGGCTATGAGGCTGATGATAGTATTTAATGAAAATCTATCATTTTACAAAAGTATAAACTTAGGAATAAAATTAAGTTCTCAAACATTAATAGTAGTTATGGCAAAAAAAAATAAAAAGAAACCAAATGTCTCAGAATAATAAGGATACTTGATGTATGGATAAAATTTGCCATTCACTAAGCGCTTGTCTTTAAATCATCGCCTTTAACCTAGAAACTAGTCTTCTATCTTCTTACCTAGTGCTGTTTCTACTACTGCCTTCTGTCCTCATAAATCTCACCATATCGGGAGACAGAAAGATTGATAGAGCATGTAAATTTGTTTTCCTTCTGTCTGACTACAAACCATTTTTTTTTTTTCCAGAAGCAGGTGGGAAGAAAGTAAGTGTAAATAATAACAACAGTGCTTTCATTCTGTGAAACCATGGAGGACTGTGAATCTGTCTCCAGGAGATGATGAAGGACGAAACAGTGATATAGAGTAGAGGGTCTTGGCAGAGAGTATCATCTGTTGCCTTTTAGACAGGTAACAGATCATCTCTGGATTTAGGGCAAGGGCTGATGTGCCAAATCAGATTTACTCTGACAGTGACTGCAGAGTATTGTAGAAAAAGAGAGGAAAGGAAAAATAAAGAAAAACATATTTTTTTTTAATTAAAGCTTCAGTTCAGTTCAGTCACTCAGTCATGTCCAACTCTTTGCAACCCCATGGACTGCAGCACACCAGGCCTCCCTGTCCATCACCAAATCCTGGAGCTTGCTCAAACTCATGTCCAAACTCTAGTTGGTGATGCCATCCAACCATCACATCCTCTGTCATTCCCCTCTCCTCCTGCCTTCAATCTTTCTCAGCATCAGGGTCCTTTCCAGTGAGTCAGTTCTTTGCATTAGGTGACCAAAGTATCGGAGCTTCAATTTCAGCATCAGTCCTGCCAATGAATATTCAGGGATGATTTCCTTTAGAACTGACTGATTGGATCTCCTTGCAGTCCAAGGGATTCTCAAGAGTCTTCTCCAACACCACAGTTCAAGAGCATCAATTCTTCATTGTTCAGCTTTCTTTATGGTCCAATCCTCATATCCATACATGACTACTGGGGAAACCATAGCTTTGACTATCCAGAACTTTGTCAGTAAAGTAATGTCTCTGAAGCAATGTCTCTGCTTTGTAATATGCTGTCTAGGTTTGGCATAGCTTTTTCTTCCTAGGTTTGTCATAGCTTTTTCTTCCAAGGAGCAAGTGCCTTTTAATTTCATGGCTGCAGTCACCATCTGCAGTAATTTTGGGGCCTAAGGAAATAAAGTCTGTCATTGTTTCCTCATCTATTTGCTATGAATTGATGGGACAGGATGCTATGATCTTATTTTCTTGAAAGTTGAGTTTTAAGCCAACTTTTTCACTCTCTTCTTTCACTTTCATCAGAAGGCTTCTCAGTTCCTCTTCCTTTTCTACCATAAGGGTGGTATCATTTGCATATCTGAGATTATTGATATTTCTCCCAGCAATCTTGATTCCAGCTTGTGCTTCATCCATATGCCAAGCTTACCACAGGCCAAGTAATGCATTCTTAAATATAAATAATATTATATTAATTATGTGTATGAAAAGTGAAATTGTTAGTTGCTCAGTCCTGTCCTACTCTCTGCAACCCCATGGAATATAGCCTGCCAGACTCCTCAGTCCATGGAATTCCCTAGGAAAGAATACTAGAGAATTCCATGGATTGAAAGCATTGTTAACATCTTTCATATTATATCTTTTGTAGATTATTTTTATTGGTGTATAGTTGCTTTACAATATTGGGTTAGTTTCTGCTGTAGAGCAAAGTGAATCAGCCTTACATATACATACATCCCCATTTTTTTTTTAATTTCCTTCCCATTTTAGGTCACCACAGAGCATTGGGCTAAACTTAACACCATCACTGTGTGTCCAGAAGACTAACAAAGAGGTCCAGAGAGATATTTCTTGAAATAATGAGTGACCATTAGACTTGCAAAGTTCTCTAAAGGCCATTTAAACCATCTACTTCAGAGATGAAAATTTAAGAGCTATATATTTTGTTGGCTGTCCAAATTTACCGAATTAGCAATAGAGTTGGTGCTAGAATCACACTGAGTTTAGAACACAAGCAAGAAATATAAGCCTTCATTCAGTTTGTTCATGTTTACTAAGGTTCTTCTATACTCAGATGTGTGAGACATCTAACAATATTCACATGAAAACATAGTACAAAATTAAAAGAGTCAAGAGTCTGAAAAAAAAGTAAACTGACAGGTGAAATTTAAGTTATAATGTCATAAAATTTCCATGAAATGTTGAATCCTTGTGTTGGGTTGTTGGAAAGCTTCAGGTGAGCAGAGAGAATGGAGAGTATTCTTATGTACGGAAAATGACATGGACAAATGAACACCAATTTGACTGAAAGTGGATTTATTTCCAAAATATTTGAGGCACATCTTTCTCCCCTTTCCCCTTTCCTCATCTGCCCTGCAAATATGGTCCACATACTGATTCCTGTTCTTTCATAAAATGTGGAAAAAATGCATTCAAATTTTGGCCCCTAATTTCCTCCTCAGAACAGTCGATTGCACAGAGCATACAATGGCTGTGTGTTCAATTGGATCAACCATAAAGATCCTGAAGTGTGAAGTGTTAGTCATTCAGTTGTGTCTGACTCTTTGCAACCCCATGGACTGTAGCCTGCCAGGCTCCTTTGTCCATAGAATTCTCCAGGCAAGAATGCTGGAGTGGGTTGCTGTTTCCTTCTCCAGGGGATCTTCCTGACTCAGAGATCAAACCCGCATCTCCTGTTTCTTCCGCATTGGCAGGCTGATTCTTCACCATCTGAGCCACCAGAGAAGACCCTAAAACCTTAGCTAATTCTTAGAACACAGTAAATGTTCAGAAATGTCACATTTTCCTTTCTCCTCTTCCTCAATTCCATGTCATTTATCATTGCATTCTTTATTTCTTCTTGATTTTTTTTGAGAGGTGTTATTTATTTATTTATTTTTTATTGTTTTTTACTTTACAATATTGTATTGGAGGTGGGAGAGGGGTTCAGGACGGGGAACACGCGTACACCCTTGGCGGATGCATGTTGATGTGTGCACTCTTTATTTTGTAGTTCTTTTGGCCAACATCATCTTACCTTCTCACATTAGAAGCTTCTTTAGAATAGGAATCAAATCATGTTGATCATGGAGTCATTATCCACTTTAAAAAAGAAAAAATCAAACTCTCTGTGATTTTGGTGGCAATTTGAGTCCAAAACCATAGGGCAAGCCATCAAGGGATTCTCCAGTGTGAGCTGAAACTGTGGTCCATGGGTTGAATTTTTTATCTTAATAAAAAGCTGAATTTTAACTGACTTTTTAACTGACTGAATCAGGCACATAGAATATTAAGTGTAATATTTACTTTAATTTTACTGGTTATGGATTGTAATCACATCTAAAAATGCCTTCACAGCACACTTAGATTATTATTTGACTGAATAACCGAAGACTAGCCATGTTGACACAAAAAGTTCAGCTCAGTTCAGTCGCTCAGTCGTGTCCGACTCTTTGAGACCCCATGAACCGCGGCACGCCAGGCCTCCCTGTCCGTCACCATCTCCCAGAGTTCACTCAGACTCACGTCCATCGAGTCCGTGATGCCATCCAGCCATCTCATCCTGGGTCGTCCCCTTCTCTTCCTGCCCACAATTCCTCCCAGCATCAGAGTCTTTTCCAATGAGTCAACACT
Organism: Capra hircus; assembly: GCF_001704415.2. Classification (NCBI taxonomy): domain Eukaryota; kingdom Metazoa; phylum Chordata; class Mammalia; order Artiodactyla; family Bovidae; genus Capra; species Capra hircus. The sequence goes on from NC_030813.1 coordinate 107,920,894, forward strand.
TCGCATGAGGTGGCCAAAGTACTGGAGTTTCAGCTTCAGCATCATTCCTTCCAAAGAACACCAGGGCTGATCTCCTTCAGAATGGACTGGTTTGGATCTCCTTGCAGTCCAAGGGACTCTCGAGAGTCTTCTCCAACACCACAGTTCAAAACCCATCAATTCTTCAGTGCTCAGCCTTCTTCATAGTCCAACTCTCACATCCATACATGACCACTGGAAAAACCATAGCCTTGACTAGACCGACCTTAGTCGGCAAAGTAATGTCTCTGCTTTTGAATATGCTATCTAGGTTAGTCATAAATTTTCTTCCAAGGAGTAAGTGTCTTTTAATTTCATGGCTGCAATCAACATCTGCAGTGATTTTGGAGCCCCCAAAAATAAAGTCAGCCACCGTTTCCACTGTTTCCCCATCTATTTGCCATGAAGTGATGGGACCAGATGCCATGATCTTCATTTTCTGGATGTTGAGCCTTATGCCAACTTTTTCACTCTCCTCTTTCACTTTCATCAAGAGGCTCTTTAGTTCCTCTCTACTTTCTGCCATAAGGGTGGTGTCATCTGCATATCTGAGGTTATTGATATTTCTCCCGGCAATCTTGATTCCAGCTTGCGTTTCTTCCAGTCTAGCGTTTCTCATGATGTACTCTGCATAGAAGTTAAATAAGCAGAGTGACAATATACAGACTTGACGTACTCCTTTTGCTATTTGGAACCAGTCTGTTGTTCCATGTCCGGTTCTAACTGTTGCTTCCTGACCTGCATACAGATTTCTCAAGAGGCAGGTTAGGTGGTCTGGTATTCCCATCTCTTTCAGAATTTTCCACAGTTTATTGTGATCCACACAGTCAAAGGCTTTGGCATAGTCAATAAAGCAGAAATAGATGTTTTTCTAGAACTGTCTTGCTTTTTCCATGATCCAGCGGATGTTCGCAATTTGATCTCTGGTTCCTCTGCCTTTTGGAAAACCAGCTTGAACACCAGGGAGTTCACGGTTCACGTACTGCTGAAGCCTGGCTTGGAGAATTTTGAGCATTACTTTACTAGCGTGTGAGATGAGTGCAATTGTGCGACAGTTTGAGCATTCTTTGGCATTGCCTTTCTTTGGGATTGGAATGAAAACTGACCTTTTCCAGTCCTGTGGCCACTGCTGAATTTTCCAAATTTGCTGGCATATTGAGTGCAGTACTTTCACAGCATCATCTTTCAGGATTTGAAATAGCTCAACTGGAATTCCATCACCTCCACTAGCTTTGTTCATAGTAATGCTTTCTAAGGCCCACTTGACTTCACATTCCAAGATGTCTGGCTCTAGATTAGTGATCACATCATCATGATTATCTGGGTCATGAAGATCTTTTTTGTACAGTTCTTCCGTGCATTCTTGCCACCTCTTAATATCTTCTGCTTCTGTTAGGTCCATACCATTTCTGTCCTTTATTGAGCCCCTCTTTGCATGAAATGTTCCCTTGGTATCTCTCATTTTCTTGAAGAGATCTCTACTCTTTCCCATTCTGTTGTTTTCCTCTATTTCTTTGCATTGATCACTAAGGAAGGCTTTCTTATCTCTTCTTGTTATTTTATGGAACTCTGCATTCAGATGCTTATATCTTTCCTTTCTCCTTTGCTTTTCACTTCTCTTCTTTTCACAGCTATTTGTAAGGCCTCCCCAGACAGCCATTTTGCTTTTTTGCATTTCTTTTCCATGGGGATGGTCTTGATCCCTGTCTCCTGTACAATGTCATGAACCTCATTCCATAGTTCATCAGACACTCTATCTATCAGATCTAGTCCCTTAAATCTATTTCTCACTTCCACTGTATAATCATAAGGGATTTGATTTAGGTCATACCTGAATGGTCTAGCGGTTTTCCCTATTTTCTTCAATTTAAGTCTGAATTTGGTAATAAGGAGTTCATGATCTGAGCCATAGTCAGCTCCTGGTCTTGTTTTTGTTGACTGTATAGAGCTTCTCCATCTTTGGCTGCAAAGAATATAATCAATCTGATTTTGGTGTTGACCATCTGGTGATGTCCATTTGTAGGGTCTTCTCTTGTATTGTTGGAAGTGGGTGTTTGCTATGACCAGTGCATTTTCTTGGCAAAACTCTATTAGTCTTTGCCCTGCTTCATTCTGCATTCCAAGGACAAATTTGCCTGTTACTCCAGGTATTTCTTGACTTCCTACTTTTGCATTCCAGAATGAAAAGGACATCTTTTTTGGGTGTTAGTTCTAAAAGGTCTTGTAGGTCTTCATAAAACCGTTCAACATCAGCTTTTTCAGCGTTACTGGTTGGGGCATAGACTTGGATAACAGTGATATTGAATGGTTTGCTTTGGAGATGAACAGAGATCATTCTGTTGTTTTTGAGATTACATCCAAGTAAAATTGCCCATGAAAACAACCTTATCTTAATAGAGGACATCTTGATCACCCAATAAGAATAATTCATTTTTTGCATTCATTACATGCGGCATTAGTAGTAAAGAAACCACTGCCAATATAGGAGACTTAAGAGACTCAACAGACTTAGGTTTGATCCCTGGGTGGGGAAGATCCCCTGGACTAGGAAAGGTCAACTCATCCCAGTATTCTTGCCAGGAGAATCCCATAGACAGAGAAAACTGGTGGGCTACAGTCCACAGGGTCGCAAAGTCAGATATCACAGAAGCGACTTAGCACAGCATATATTGTTCAAAGAGTTTCAATGCATTATCTCACTGAATGTAAAACAAATATTGCTGCTACTATTTGTTAAAGAGAATATAGAGGCTAATGACACCCATACTGTTCAAATTCCACTATTGTTAAGGGGGTCTGAGCCCATAACCCAGGTCTTTAAACTCTGTTCAGTGAAAAGATGCCACTTTGCTTCATACAGAGTAGCTTGCTTCTGTGGAGTATTCTGTTTCTAAGTTGTTCTGACCCTCTTCTTTATGTCCAGAATAGAGTCCACATGTTGAGATAGTGAAGCTATATCACAGAAGGAGTCTGGATCAGTGAGTCATCTGGAATTTCAATGAGCGAGAAGTTGTATTGGCAAGAAATTATTTTTGTTAAGCAGCTGACTTTTGGAGGTTGTCGGTTAGCAGAGCATAACTTAGTCTATGTTAACTAATTAACTTCATTAACTTCTTAGGGAGTTGATTTAAGGATTTTATTGGATGTGAAAATGTTGGAAAAAGCCAAACATTACTGTGTTTTTAATCCTGCAGCTGTATTTCCTTTAAGACACTGACCATTGTAAACAAGCCAGGGCATCACGGCTGACTTCTCTCACTGGATATTATTTATTCCTCCAAGAAGTTTTATCAGCTGAATGCGTCAAATTTCTCTCTCAATTTTAATTAGGCAGAAATGGCAAGATTTCATAACAGAGAAACACATTGGCAATGGAATTCAGGTAATAAATTAAGCTTTTAAACTTTTTTTTTTTTTGTCCTTTCTACCCCACTGTCCAGCCCAGGGTCGGACACATGATGGCCATCTACGTATTTTTGTTTCTAAGGTGCTAAACTCTTCTCAGTTCATGTTCTAAATACCATATTAAAATTAGCCATGCACACCATTGTGTTGTAAACTGCATACAGAAGGCTTGAAACACTTAAAATTCTTTTCCAGCCAAGGTGGAAAGTTATAACAAATAGATTTTTTAGCCAACACTGCCCATATTCAACAAAGTTATTTGTGCATGTTCAGCTAGCAATATCTATCGGGCTGATGTAGTGTCTTTAGGGCTTCCCAGGTGACTCAGTGGTAAAGGATCCGCCTACCAATGCAAAAGCCACAGAAGACCCAGGTTCAATCCCTGAGTCAGGAAGATTCCCTGGAGGAGGAAATGATAACCCACTGCGGTATTCTTTCTGAGAGAATCTCATGGACAGAGAAGCATGGTGGGCTAAAAACCCTGGGGTCACAAAGAACTGGACATGACTGAGCATGCACACATGTGGTGTCTTCAAAGAGTACTTAGCCTCTCTAAGACTCAGAAGTGAAAAGACCTTGATGCTGGGAAAAACTAAGGGCAGGAGGAGAAACAGGCAACTGAGGATAAGGTGGTTGGATGGAATCACCAACTCAATGGACATGAGTTTGAGTAAACTCTGGGAGATAGTGAGAACAAGGAAGCCTGGTGTGCTGTAGTTCTTGAGGTCCAAAAAGTCAGATACAACTTACCAGCTGAACAACAACAAAGCTCAGAAGTATAGTATGATTTTCCACATCCACCACTACAGAAATGTATTTTGTCCAGAGTACAAGGACATCAAAATAATCCACATTGGCTCTATATAACTTTGAAGAGAACAAAATCAATCAAAACTTATGTTGAAAAGTGATGATTAATGATTAATGATGTTGAGCATCTTTTCATGTGCCTTTTGGCCATCTGTATAACTTCTTCAGATAAATGTCCATTGAAGTCTTCTGCTTGGCATTCATGTAAGGAGCTACTAAATGCATTGATGCCCAGATCCCACCTAACAGGTTCTGATTGAATTGCTCTTGGATGGAGCCTGGGCTTCAGATCACCTTGTAAAAGTTCCTCATCTGGTTTATTACATAACCAGGATGGAGAGAGATGCTTTGGCCTGCATCAGTGCTTCTCAGAACCTTTTATTTTCATGTGTATCACATGAGAACCTTGTGAAAATTAACATTCTGATTCAGTGGTCTTGAGGTGGGTCCTGAAACATCTGCATATTTGGTCCCTGGTTTGAGTTGCAGGATATAAACCACTGAGATGCTCTGCCTTGGGGAGAGAATGACCAATAGACTGTATCCTGCTCAGCTGTTCCAAGGGGATTTTCTACCTCGTAGCTGAGGCCAGTGAGATACAGACCTCCGTGCATTGTTGTTGCTGTTGTTGTTGTTTTTAAAGTGGAATTTGACCTAGATGCTAGTATGTTCTTGAAATGAAACTAGAGACAAAGCATATGACCTTGTCTTATGAGCAGAAAGATCCATGATAGGTTAAGAAAGACTTGAACTACAGAGGAGCAGTGACGGACAGGATTAGTACAATTGGGCGAGGCTTAGTACAATTAGTGCAACTAAGGAACATCCCGGTGAGAATCTGCCTGCAATGGAGGAGACCCAGGTTCCATCCCTGGGTTGGGAAGATACCCTGGAGAAGGGAATGGCAACCCACTCCAGTATTCTTGCCTGGAGAATTCCATGGACAGAGGAGCCTGGGGCCTGGCAGGCTACAGTCCATGGGGCCACAAGGAGTCGGACACAACTGAGCAACTAACACTTTGTAACTCACAACTTTGTGACATGGCTAAGGAAGCAAGGGAAAGTCTAGAAACCATGTGCTTCATATGAGTGAGCATACATACTCACACCCAGTCCACATTGAGCCACAATTCCTTTACTCCTTCCACCTAAGGCAAGAACCAATGTTTCCAAGGGGGTTGGCCAGGGGGAAAATGTGAGGAGGCGATACAAACATCTCCTTCTGATCTAGCTCATTATAAATTACTTGATGTTACACCTTGTCTTTGATAAAAAGATAATACCCAGGTTTCTTAACCTGTGAATGCTAAGGCTAACTTTCAGTACTGAAAATCTAAAAAGATTCATAGAGGTGTCATTCTAATGTATAAATTATGCTATAATAAGGATTTATAAGATAAAATTAGCCTTTATTTTGTCTCCTGACATTTTGGTTTAGGTTAATCTTCACTGGAGCTTCCCAGGTTGCACAGTGGTAAAGAATCCACCTGCCAATGCAGGAGATGCAAGAGACACAGTTTCGATCCCTGGGTTGGGAAAATCCCATGAAAATGGCAACCAATCCCAGTATTCTTGCCTGGAAAATCCCTTGGATAGAGGAGCCTGGTGGGGTACAGTCCATGGGGCCACAAATAGTTGAACATGACTGAGTGAGCACACACACGCAATCCATATTGAGTCTCAATTCCTTTACTCCTTCTGCTTAAGGCATCAACCAACTTCTAACCAAATAATGGGATCTTTGGGGGTTCCTGGGCATGGGAGTTTAAGAAAACTCTCCTAGATAGCTCTAATGTGAAACCATAGTTGAGTCATGGGTCTTTAAGACTTTGGAAGTAGTGTCAAACACTTATTTGACTACAGTTTTAAGTGGTATGTCTCATTTCAGGTAGAGCACCCTTCTTTTGCTGATTTCAGTTCTTAATTCTGACTGTGAGTGTAGAGGTCCTAGTATTCTAGAGGCAGAGGTAATGGGCAATGCTCCTTTCTCAGGGTACAAATGGTCCAAATAGTCTCTTTGACCTGGGCTGCCCCTCACTGTGTTCTCATGTAAAGAGCAACTTTGGACATGACTTGGTTCATCAAATTCCATGGAGCATCAGTGAAATAGTGAGAAATCTCAAAAACACCATACGCCAAAAGGGACAATTCAAGGAGAGAAAAGAAAAACAAAAACCACACAGTCACCCAAAGAGGTCCTTACATAGTTCATAATTTGGTAACCAAACTTGAACTTTATTCTCTGATGACATGAAACAGAAATGTCCTCAGGAGTGATAAGCGTGTTTTGATCTCATTGCAGATGTTTAAATATCCCATTAACACTCTGATTATAGATAGCTAGATATCGCTTCCAAGTACCTTCCCATTCAAAGTTACACCTTTAGTTCTGGGATAAAGTTTCATCCCTCCTAATGCTATGCTATGCTAAGTCACTTCAGTCGTGTCTGACCCTGTGCGACCCCATAGACAGCAGCCCACCAGGCTCCCCCGTCCCTGGGATTCTCCAGGCAAGAACACTGGAGTGGGTTGCCATTTCCTTCTCCAATGCATGAAAGTGAAAAGTGAAAGTGAAGTCGCTCAGTCGCGTCCGACCCTCAGCGACCCCATGGACTACAGCCTACCAGGGTCCTCCTTCCATGGGATTTGCCAGGCAAGAGTACTGGAGTGGGATGCCACTGCCTTCTCCAATCCCTTCTAAATTTTTCGTTTGCCATACATAGATCTGCCATACAACTTCATTTCAAATTATTCACCCTAACTATACCACTAGCCCTAAATCTGTTTCTTTATATATAAAGTTAGCAGTTGGCATATAGCATGCAAGTATTTTTTCACACTAAAGGAGTGGGATGGGGAGGTAGGAGGGAGGCTCAAGAGGGAGGGGAATATGTACACATATGGCTGATTCATGTTATTTTACAGCATAAAATAATAAAACATTGTAAAGCAATTATACTCCAATTAAAAATAAATTAAAAATATATAGCTAATCTTGTTATATATGTTACAAATTTGCATTTTCACCTTTACTGTGAATTGCATAAACATAAACATATATTAAATGAATGTACTTATAGCATTAGTTGAGCAAAATGATGTTCAGTTAAATTCTGCATAATGGATAAGAAGGAAATGAAAAGTATCTTCTGGTCAAAAGTATTTTATGCTATAACAATTTTTCATATTATCTGTGGAAAGAGAGGATTACATGTGTGTTGGATTTCAAATGAAGGATTTGCACAAGAATGAGGAAAAGAAATGATGGGCCATGAACACTGCCTTCTAGACATTCTTTCTTGCCTTCTCCAATGAAACCAGCAGTTGCCAACCTACTGGTTTGTTTGAATATATATATATTTAAAGAATATTCAGTTCAGTTCATTTGCTCAGTTGTGTCCGACTCTTTGAGACCCCATGGACTGCAGCATGCCAGGCCTCCCTGTCCATCACCAACTGCTGGAGTTTACTCAAACTCACGTCCATTGAGTCGGTGATGCCATCCAACAATCTCATCCTCTGTTGTTCCCGTCTCCTCTCACCTTCAATATTTCCCAGCATCAGGGTCTTTTCAAATGAGTCAGCTCTTTATATCAGGTGGCCAAAGTATTGGAGTTTTAGCTTCAATATCAGTCCTTCCAATGAACATTTGGGACTGATTTCCTTTAGGATGAACTGGTTGGATCTCCTTGTCCAAGGGACTCTCAAGAGTCTTCTCCAATGCCACAGTTCAAAAGCATCAATTCTTCGGTGCTCAACTTTCTTTATAGTCCAACTCTCACATCCATACATGACTACTGGCAAAACCATAGCCTTGACTAGATGGACCTTTGTTGGCAAAGTAACATCTCTGCTTTTTAATATGCTAAGTTGGTCATAATTTTTCTTCAAGAAGCAAGCGTCTTTTCATTTCATGGCTGCAGTCATCATCTGCAGTGATTTTGGAACCCTGCAAAATAGTCTGCCACTGTTTTCACTGTTTCTCCATCTATTTGCCATGAAGTAATATTGACTGATGGCAAAAAACAAAATAAAAGGATATTATAAGGAAATAAAAACTTGAATTCTCCAAACGGTTTTCACAGTTCATTAACTTATAATCTGAAGTCTGTCTCTTATATCAGGGAGGTAGTCTTCCCCCTTTAGACTTTGGTTTCCTAAAATCTGAACAAACGAAGGTATCACATCCAGTTCTAGGATGGCACTGTTTGGGGAAGGGGAAGCCCTCAAACAGTTAACAACTAATCCGAGTTTGGGAAAATGCAAAGAGAAGCTGTCACCGCTGGAGCTTGGCCAGCAGCCCTTTTACTCAATTCCTGGTCTCCCCTCCCATCTAGTCCTCACCCCTGCTAACCTATCCCAGATGGGTTACACACAGACCTGCCAAAGTGTCCTCTAGACGAAGTACCACCAAAAAGGCAATCTTTCCTTTTCCCCTAAAAATATCTGTTTTCAATCACCTTGCAAACTCAGGACAGCTTCCGGGGGTCTGGACTTTTTGGAAATTTCACTTTACCGCTTCAGTGCCAGACTCAAAAGACACAGCTCTGACATCAATTAACAGCGCGACAAATTGGCAGCAGCCATTTCTGGAAATAGCTTCCGCACTGACAGTGAAATATGATGGTTGAGAAACAGCCCCTCCAGTAACACTCCGTCATTCTCCCACACAGCTGACACACCCTCCACCTTCCCCCAGACTTATACAGTACACACGTGTATGCACGCATTCTGACAAAGAGGACTATACAGCTGGGCTTGCACACACAGGCTTACAGGAAGCTTGCACATGCAGGTACTCATGCTCCTCCCCACACGGCGGTTCAAACATACACCCCCTGAGGCATTTAGATTTGCTCATACATGCAACCCTTCGCAATCACACGCACACAGACACATATACATCCACAGATACACACATGGGATCAGTCACCTATGCATGTACACAAACTCAAGTGTACCTTTCTGATGGCTCAAAGGCTCTACACATGCCTATAAACCCAGGACTCACTAAGACATACACACAGAGAAACAAGTTCTTAAACGCTGTGTTATTTGAATACACGAACTTGCACAAATACAGGCACATATAAATACCGATCCAAAGCATGAGACTGAAGACAAGTTTCTGAAGTAAAGTTGGGAAAAGCAGCTGTTTTTGCTCTAAGCAAAGAGTGTAAAATCCAGAATAAACAAAACGATGCTCTTTGTACATTCTGGTTTTATAGCTGTGAATGGCTTTATCTGCCATATTTCTCTCTCTCTTTTTGCCACTCAGGTTACTGGAGTCATGTTTACATAACAAGGTCTTAGAACATTTAATTAAATTAACATTTCTTTTATGTGAAAAGATACTGCCTTCCAGGGCTGGTTTTAGTTGTTGTTTAGCACCATTTATTCAATGGAGAAACTCTTCATGGTTTTCAGTCTTGACAAGTTTTTCCACAAATTGCATCTGTTTACATTTTCCAGCACCTACCATTGCCTCTGAGAGTTTGCAGATCACTGGCTAGGAAAGAAGAAAGGCTGTTTTTCCAGTCTCCATATTTTTTATGCCTTTCAGATGTTTGGGAAACTAAGCAGGTTTATTAATTAACACTTACTTTGGGGCATGTGAGCAGAAAAAAAGGAGTGTGCTGATGTCCTCACCATAAGTGAGAACAGCTGGAGCTGGAGAACAGAAACAAAGTAACAGTGCCTTTTATTTATCAAAAGTTAAGTCTCAGTTCTGGAATCTCCATGGTCGATGATTTAGCAGACAATGGAGTAAGGTGCCGTAAATTGCAGCAGCTGGGGCAGAACTCAGCCTCTGCACTGGACACCTGTGTGGCTCAGGGCAAAGAGCTTTAAGCTCTGAGACTGAGGTGGCTTCAGTGTAAGAAGAGGATGATGATCCCTCACTGAGTTTTAGAGACAGGGAGGGATTAGTATAGGATTTCTGGTATTCAAGACTCATGATGTGTTTTATCTTTCCTTCAATTATTGTCTGCAATTCCACCTATGTTGTTGTTCAGTCACTAAGTCGTGTCCAGTTCTTTGTGGACCCCATGGACTGTAGCACACCAGGTTTCCCTGTCCTTCACTATCTCCCGGAGTTTGCTCAAATTCATGCCGATTGAGTGGGTGATGCCATCCAGCCATCTCATCCTCTGTCATGCCCTTCTTCTCTTGACCTCAATCTTTCTCAGCATTAAAGTCTTTTCCAAAGAGTTGGCTCTTCGCATCAGGTGGCCAAAATATTGGAGCTTGAGCTTTAACATCAGTCTTTCCAGTGAATATTCAGGGTTGATTTCCTTTAAGATTGACTGGTTTGGTTTCCTTGCTGGCCAAGGGACTCACAAGCATCTTCTCCATTACCATAATTCAAAAGCATCAGTTCTTTGGTTCTCAGACTTCTTTATGGTCCGACTCTCACATCCGTACATAACTATTGGAAAAACCATTGCTTTGACTATATGGACCTTTGTTGACAAAGTAATGTCTGTGCTTTTTAATACACTGTCTAGGTTTGTCATAGCTTTTCTATAATCTGTACTAAACCCAAAACCAGTGATTCTTAACCTATAATAGGATCCATATGATTTCCCATCTCAAAAAAGGATCATCTTATAGTCTAAGTGTTTTCATTTTCCCCTTGAGGAATTTTGTGGTTCCTGAACTCAGTGCCAGTGTGTGTGAAGGAGGCTTCCCCACACCCACAAGCAGTTCTCTGACACGAGTTGAGTGTCTTACAATCCAGCTCTATTCTGCACTATCTACCCAGAGACAGCATCAGATTCCACAAGATTAAAATTCAGTGCTCCAAGATTTCCCATCTTCCACTTCAGGTGATGATTATCACCTGTGCTTCTGACCAACCAGGTATAGATTAGAGGTTCCAACCATCCCCTCCTTGGACTTCAGACCCTAGGTTGTAACCTGTGCATCTGTGCTCACTGGTGTCCAAATCTTTTTGACCCCATGGACTGTAGCCCAGCAGGCTCTTCTGTCCATGGAATTTTCCAGTCACAAATACTGGTGTGGGTTGCCATTTCCTACTCCAGTGGATTGAACTCACATCTTCCCAACTCAGGGACTGCCATCCACAGAACAGTAGAGAAGTAGATGTTTGTAATTGAAGCCATGCAGTCTACAGCATTTTGTTATAGCAGTATGAACTGACTAAGACCATAATTGAAAACTAGGGCTATAATTTCCCAGTATTCTTTACCTAGGGTCTGCAATGGAACATAAAAGAGGCTTAATAAATATGTTACATGAATCAATAAAGTAACAATAAAAATGTTTTGTAGGAACAACAACAAAAATATACCATTAAAATGGCATCATTAAAATAACTCAGTTCAACATTTCTTGCAGAGAAGCACTTCTTCTTGCTCCTTTCTTATTCTTACTTATCTACTTCTAGTGAGGTTCCTCTCCCTAGACCCAAAATATGCAAAATCTGACATACCACCCTCTGCTTTTCTGATACTACACTTTATCTCAATTTCAACTATATTTTTATTTTCTAATTGCCACAGGTATTAGTCATGTAAATTCCCATCTCAAACTCATCCTTTTCAAAACATTTACTTTTCAATATTCATTGAGCTGGAGCAGTCTACCAGAAAAGCCTTCCTGCAAATGCCTTAAATAAGGATGGTCATCAACATTCACCCAGTGGGCATCCTGAGTCCCCCTCCACCTGTCTACATCCTGCTAGGTCTCCTGTTCATACTTTCTTAGCACTTTTCTCCTTCAGCTTTAAATGTCATTGCAATTTAAGTATCTACGACTTACTTACTTTTCTTTTTCCTGCACAAATCTATGCATAAAACTTCTCTGAGAAGTAGTGTGATATAAAGTTCACAGGACTCAAATTTACTTTTAAAAGATTTAAAAATACCTATGACCTTGAACAACAATAAATGGGAAAGAGCTGCCAAATGCACCGAAGGGCAAAGACACTTGTTGAAAAAGGCATATCTATAAACCAAAGTCAGCAAAAATAGCTCCCAAAAGGAAGTGTAATACACAGAGAGCAAAATCCAACACGTTTACTTACTTATTTATTTTTTAATAACTAGAACAGGGTATGCAGACTAGCAGGTTTCCCTGGTGGTTCAGATGGTAAAGAATCTACCTGCAATGCCAGAGACCCAGGTTTGATCCCTGGGTGGAAATTGAACCAAGGTCTCCCCCATTGCATGCAGACCCCCTGGAGAAGGAAATGACTACTCATTCCAGTATTCTTGGGGCTTCTCTGGTGGCTCAGATGGTGAAGAATCTGCCTGCAATGGTGTGGGGGATGGGGGGCAGGGAAGGGAGGGTCTGGGTTGGTGATTCTGGGTCAGGAAAATCTCCTGAAAAAAAGAATGGCTACCCACTTCAGTATTCTTGCCTGGAGTATCCCCATGGAGAGAGGGGTCTGGTGGGGGGCTATGATCCATGGGTTCACAAACAATTGGACACGATTAAGCAACTAACACTTTCACTTCTTCATGCAGACCAGAATCCTTGACACCCCTTCCGCAGGACTAAGATGTGGGCAAAATAAGTGGTTTCAGGAAATAATGAAGCAGTTTCTTAGAAAAGGAAGAATATTGACCTTGAAGCAATCTGGCTACATTAGATCTCTGCTTTCTGAAAAGAGACAAAGACACCAAAAAATCAGTTATATAACCTTACCAAATAAGCCACCCCATGCTGTTACATGGGGAAACTCAATGCCTAAACTCATTCTGTCTCCAATACAACACAAATTCTCCTGAAAATAGCTGTCCTGTGAGAACCCACCCGACTCAAAGATGAAAAACCATTAAGAAGGAAGCAGCACAAAATCTCCACAAAGATACTATAAGAAGTAAGAATAAAAGGAACAGCAAAATGTGAAAGATGACTAAGCCTCACAAGAAAAAATATTGCCATAGAGCAGATGTAATATATGAGCAAACACAGTCATAAATAAAATTTTAAAAATACCTTTAAAAAAGTGCACTAGTAAGATATACCAAGAGAGATGTAGCATGAGCTGGCAGAACTGGGGAATAAGGGAAAAGGGAAAGGGAAAAATGTGATCTACGAAACATGTCTGCATTAGAAGGAGCACAAAGGAAAATAGAATCTGCTCAAAGCATAGTAAGGCCATGAAAGGGAGGTAAAAAGTAAGAAAATTGAACAGAGGGTTTTAAAAGTTTGTGATGTAAGATATAAAGCAAAGGAAAGGAAAGATGACTGCACACACACACACACACACACACACACAATATGAAAGGTAACTTCAAAGCCTAATAAATATGCTTTTGCTAAAAATAGAACTCTCATATAACCCAGTGATTCCCCATTCCTGGGAATATACTTGGAGAAAATTATAGTTTAAAAAGATATATGCACCCCGATGTTCATTGCAGCACTATTTACAATAGCTGGGCATGGAGGAAACCTAAATGTCCATTAACAGCGGAGTAGATAAAGATGGTGCAGGACATCTTTACAATGCAATCTTTACAATTCCATCTTATACAATGGAATGTTACTCATCCATATAAAGGAACATAATAGCACCATTTGCAGAGTCGTGGATGGGCCTGAAGACTGCCATACAGAGTAAGGCAAGTCAAAAAAAGAAAAACAAGCATCATATAATATCATTTATATATGGAATCCAGAAAAACAGTACAGATAGACTTATTTGCAAAGCAGAAATAGAGAACAAATTTATGGTTACCAAGAGGCAGAGGGAGAGTGGGATGAACTGGGAGAATGGGATTGACATATACACACTACAGTGTATCAAATCCTTCCCTGGTGGCTCAGACTGTAAAGAATCCGCCTACAGTGTGGGAGACTCAGATTCGATCCCTGCATCAGGAAGATCCCCAGGAGAAGGAAATGCTGCACCACTCCAGTATTCTTGCCTGGAAATTCCATGGACAGAGGAGCCTGGTGGGCGACAGTTCATCGGGTCACAAAGAGCTGGACACGACTGGGCGACTATACATCCTTTTCATGTATAAAATAGATAAGTCATCAGAATGTACTGTATACCACGGGGAACCCTACTCAATACGCTGTGGTGACCTAAATGTGAAGGAAATCTAAGAAGAAGTGGTGTGTGTGTTAGCATAGCTGATTCAAGGGCTTCCTTAGTGGCTCAGTGGTGAAGAATCCAACTACCAATGCAGGAGATATGAGTTTCATCCTTGGGTCAGGATGATCCCTTAGAAAAGGATATGGCAACCCAATCTGATATTCTTGTCTAGAAAAATCCTACGGACAGAGGAGCCTGGCAGACTCCAGTCCATGGGGTCCCAAAAGATTTGGACATGACTTAGTGACTAAACAAGAACAACAACAGTATGGCTGATTCGCTTTTCTGTACAGCAGAAACTGGCACAGCTCTGTGAAGCAGCTATACTCTGATATAAATGAAAAAAATAAATTGAATACATAGGTATTTAAAGCTATGGTTTAGTAAATCTTTTCAGATGTAAAAAAAAAAGACCTAATTCAGTTCAATTCAGTTCAGTCGCTCAGTCGTGTCCGACTCTTTGTGACCCCATGAATCGCAGCACGCCAGGCCTCCCTGTCCATCACCATCTCCCTGAGTTCACTCAGAACTCATGTCCATCGAGTCTGTGATGCCATCCAGCCATCTCATCCTCAGTCGTCCCCTTCTCCTCCTGCCCCCAATCCCTCCCAGCATCAGAGTCTTTTCCAATGAATCAGCTCTTCACATGAGGTGGCCAAAGTACTGGAGCTTCAGCTTTAGCATCATTCCTTCCAAAGAAATCCCAGGGTTGATCTCCTTCAGAATGGACTGGTTGGATCTCCTTGCACTCCAAGGGACTCTCAAGAGTCTTCTCCAACACCACACTTCAAAAGCATCAATTCTTCGGCGATCAGCCTGCTTATATATGTTGAAAGGGTTGCCTATAACCCAAGACTTTTTGAAAAAAGATAAGTTAAAGTTACTGGTCTTCTAGGATAAAGAAAGAACACTCTGGGCATCTAGGTATATGATTAGATTATCTATGTGAGAAACTAATTGGGCTAGATTTAAAATGATTGACAGCAAAAAACATTTACTGTTAAAAGACTGAAGAGCATGTGTTTCCAACATCCTCAAGGAAACATGAATTTTAGCCAGAAGAAATTTCGGTCTATTTATAAAGTCAGCATTCATTCATTTGTTCTGAAATACTTATTGAGTACCTAGTATTGTCAAGCATGCTAGGTGCAGAGGATACAATATCAGCAATAATAATCACAACTAACAGACAAAAACTGACTTGTAGAGCTTGCATTCTAATTGGAGGTAAAAAAAAACAGCAATGAATGACATAAAGTCATATAAATGTGTAATTGGAGGAGGTGAAACTTGTGCTTACTAGGAGGTAAAGGAGGGAAGGGATAAATTGGAAGATTGGGGTTGGTGTATACATACTACTATATATAAAACAGATAACTAAAATGGACCTACTGTATAGCACAGGGAATTCTATCCAATAGTCTGTAATGGCCTAAATGGAAAAAGAATATATAAAGAGAGTAAGTATACGTATGTGTATAACTGCTTTACTCTCCTGTACAGCTGATACTAACAGAATATTGTAAGTCAACTGTACTTTAAGAAACTTTTAAAAATTGAGTTATATAAAAGAAGCATTTAAAGGAAACAAAGATTTGACGAAAGTGTTGCTATTTTAGACAGGACACCCAGGAAAGCGTTAATGAGATGTGACATGAATAAAAATAAGAAGGAGTACAGGAGCAAGCTTTGCATATATCCAGGGAAAGAACATTCTAAAAAAGAGAACAGATAGTGCTAAAACCCTGAAGCATGACTGAAATGTTTGGGAAACAAGGTCAGTATGGCTGGAACAGACTGAGTCTGAGGCAATGGGAAGATGAGATCAGGAAGTTAATGTGGAAAAGCTATTTTTAAATTAGTTATTCTAAGGATTTGAGATTTTACTGTGAAATGGGACATCATCAGAAGGTTTTAAGAAGAGTGACATGATCTCTTGCATATTTTAAGTCACTTGCTCTGTCTTCTGCATTATACAATGCCTGAAGACAGAAGACAAACATAGGGAGTCTATTTACGGATCTATTAAATAATGCGTGTTAAAGCTGATGGTAGCTTGAACCTAAGTGGGTTTAAGTGAGAAGCAAAAGGATTTGTTTATGAAGTGAATGTAGGATTCAAAAATAAGAGAGGAGCTCTAATTCATTGTTAGTGGAAAATGAAATGGCAAGCTACTTTGGAGGACTCGGCACTTTCTTACAAAGCTAAACATTCTCTTACCATAAGATGCAAAGATGAAGCAATTATGCTCTGATACTTGCTTAAAGGTATTAAAAATTCATGTCTATACAAAAAACTGGCAGGTATATGCTTAGGACAGTTTTATTTATAATTGCCAAAACCTGGAAGCAACTGAGATGTCCTTAAGTAGGCGAATGAGTAAATCAATCGTGGTACATACAGACAATGGGATGGTAGAGCCAAAAACTGATGAGCTTCTAAGCCAAGAAAATATATGGAGAAATCTAAAATGTATATTACAAAGTGAAGACAGTCAATCTGAACAGGCTAAATAATGAGTGATTCCAACTACATGACATTCTGGAAAAGGCAAAATTATTGAACAGTAAAAAAATAAAATAAAATGAGTGATTGGTAAGGATTAAGGGAGAGAGAGTGATGAATAGGCAGAGCATAGAGGATTTTGGGGCAGAAGAACTATTCTGAATGATGCTATGGTGGTGGATCCATGGCAATGTACATTTTCCCAAACCCATGAATGTACAGCACCGACTGTGAACCTTATGTAAACTACAAGCTTTAAGTAACAATGACGTGTCAATGTAGGTTCATCAGTTATAACACATGCATCACTCTGATGGGGGACAATGATGATACTGGGGAAGGCTTTGAATGCCCAGACGCAGGAGTATCTTTATACATTCAGCGCAATTATGCTGTGGGTCTAAAACTGCTCCAAAAAATAAAGTCTGTATAGAAAATAAATAAAAAGAGAAGAGTAAAAAATAACAACTCCAGGTCTATTGAAAATCCAGTGTTTCCTTTTTGTTCTAAACCATAGGAGGAAAAATGAAATTATCATTTACTGGGAAAAATGCTGGAAGGAACAATTTTGAGATCTGATGGGGGGGGGGAGGTAAGAAACCCACTTTGAAAACCATAACACAGGCATTCCAGGTAGGGAAGCTGAATCAATCAATCAGTCAATTCAGTCACTCAGTCATGTCCCACTCTGCGACCCCTTGAACTGCAGCACACCAAACCTCCCTCTCCAACACCAACTACCAGGGTCCACCCAAACCCATGTCCATAGAGTCCGGGGTATGATCCAACCATCTCATCCTCTGTTGTCCCCTTATCCTCTCACCTTCAATCTTTCCTACCATCAAGGACTTTTCAAATTAGTCAACCCTTCGCACCATGTGGCCAAAGTTTTGGAGTTTCAGATTCAACATCAGTCCTTCCAATGAACACCCATGACTGATCTCCTTTAGAATGGACTGGTTGGATGTCCTTGCAGTCCAAGGGACTCTCAAGAGACTTCTCCAACACCACAGTTCAAAAGCATCAATTCTTAGGCACTCAGCTTTCTTCACAGTCCAACTCTCACAACCATACATGACCACTGGTAAAACCATAGCCTTGACTAGACGGACCTTTGTTGACAAAGTAATGTCTCTGCTTTTTAATATGCTCTCTAGGTTGGTCATAACTTTCCTTTCAAAGAACAAGCGTCTTTTTATTTCATGGCTGCAATCACCATCTGCATTAATTTTGAAGCCCAGAAAAATAAAGTTAGCCACTGTTTCCACTGTTTCCCCATCTATGTACCATGAAGTGATGGGGCCAGATGCCATGATCTTAGTTTTCTGAATGTTGAGCTTTAAGCCAACTTTTTCAATCTCCTGTTGCACTTTCAAGAGGCTCTTTAGTTCTTCTTCATGTTCTGCCATAAAGGTGGTGTTATCTGCATATCTGAGGTCGTTGATATTTCTCCTGGCAATGTTGATTCCAGCTTGTGCTTCTTCCAGCCCAGCGTTTCTCATGATGTACTCTGCATATAAGTTAAATAAGCAGGGTGACAATATACAGCCTTGACGTGCTCCTTTTCCTATTTGGAACCAATCTGTTGTTCCATCCAGCTCTAACTCTTGCTTCTTGATCTGCATATAGGTTTCTCAAAATGCAAGTCAGGTGTTATGCTATTCCCATCTCTTTCAGAATTATCCACGGTTTATTGTGATCCACACAGTCAAAGGCTTTGGCATAGTCAATGAAGCAGAAATAGATGTTTTTATGGAACTCTCTTGCTTTTTCCATGATCCAGTGGATGTTGGCAATTTGATCTCTGGTTCTTCTGCCTTTTCTAAAATCAGCTTGAACATCTGGAAGTTCATGTTCATGTATTGCTGAAGCCTTGGAGAATTTTAAGCATCACTTTACTAGCATGTGAGATGAGTGCAATTGTGCAGTAGTTTGAGCATTCTTTGGCGTTGCCTTTTTTTGGGATTGGAATGAAAACTGACCTTTTCCAGTCCTGTGGCCACTGCTGAGTTTTCCAAACTTGCTGGCATATTGAGTGTAGCACTTTGACAGCATCATCTTTCAGGATTTGAAATAGCTCAACTGGAATGTTGTCACCTCCACTAGCTTTGCTTATAGTGATGCTTTCTAAGGCCCACTTGACTTCACATTCCAGGATGTCTGGCTCTACATAACTGATCACACCATCGTGATTATTTGGTCATGAAGACTTTTTTTTTGTACAGTTCTTCCATGTATCCTTGCCACCTCTTCTTAATATCTTCTGCTTCTGCTAGGTACATACCATTTCTGTCCTCTATCGAGCCCATCTTTGCATGAAATGTTCCCTGGGTATCTCTAATTTTCTTGAAGAGATCTCTAGTCTTTCCCATTCTGTTGTTTTCTTCTATTTCTTTGCATTGATCGCTAAGGAAGGGTTTATTATCTCTTCTTGCTATTCTTTGGAACTCTGCATTCAGATGCTTATATCTTTCTTTTTCTCCTTTGCTTTTTGCTTCTCTTCTTTTCACAGCTATTTGTAAGGCCTCCCCAGACAGCCATTTTGCTTTTTTTGCATTTCTTTTCCATGGGGATGGTCTTGATCCCTGTCTCCTGTACAATATCATGAACCTCATTCCATAGTTCATCAGGCACTCTATCTATCAGATCTAGTCCCTTAAATCTATTTCTCACTTCCACTGTATAATCATAAGGGATTTGATTTATGTCATACTTGAAAGGTCTGTGATGTGCTAGTATGTGATAAAAACCGAGGGTTAGGCCCCAACTAATGCACCACCTCTATCATTTGAGAGGTAACGGACAAGAAGTATTGTGGAACTGGTTATGGTTTAGTGCAATTGAAACACTGAAGGAAAAAATGACAGCTCACATCAGCTAATCACCATAAGAAGGCATGACTGAAAAGCCCTCTTTTCAGTGAAATGTATTTGTTGAAATGAATATAAGGTCACCTCCTCAATGTCACCTACTTTCCCTTTTAGTCAATGGTTTATTCTCTGGATATTCCAGAACATCATGCTGATCAATTATATTTTGAAATCATGGTGAATAGACCTGGAAAGCAGGAAGTGTCGAGGGCACTGTGCTCTGGTTGGATATATGCATACTAGAGGATACGTGATAATATGTGATAAATCCTGTCATGAATGATTTATGCAGCTGCTCCACTGGTTAAAATTTTCCATTGATCTGAGGAATGCTAGAACATCATTTTAAAGGAAAAAGAACGTGTGGTTATATATTTCCCACCATTAAAGGAGAAACAAATACTTGATATGCTCTTCAGATTTTGAAGACAGGATACCACACTTGGGAATCCTGATGTGGCTTACATATTGGGTGACTCAGAAAGCTGTCAGCTTGTGATACAAAAGTTTTTCCAAGGGGTCTATGTAACCTGGCAAATACAAGCATCTGTGTTAGATATAAACACTGTGAGAAGTCTCTGGCAAACCTTAACAAAGTCAGAGCACAAATCTCTAAGGTTAGGAAACAAAGGCATACTTCTTGCAACACAGAACTTTACTATTTTAAAAGCAATGCCTGCCGTGCTATTGGACCCTGGTGAAACTGGAAGCATGATTACAAGACACCAAGTGATTATGCAAAACTGGGAAGGCTACTGCTGTCAGCCTCCCCAGGTCACAGACAGGTGGGAACAGCAGAGATACATTGTGATCCATTTATGTCCATAAGACAGAGTTCTCTTATATAAACAGGTGGCCTAAATGTCCATGACACCCACTTTTGTCTTAATTACCTCTTCCTCTCAGCTCACTTCAGTGGCCTTGTGGGGTCATCAAAGAGGAAAATCTCTTTGTTATTGAATGAGCTATCTGGATACATACACATGAGCTCAGAATGGACCTCTGCTACACTACCTGCGTTCATGCTTAGTCCCTTCAGTCATGTCTGACTCTTTGTGACACTATGGACTGTAGCCCACCAGACTCCTCTGTCCATAGGATTCTCCAGGCAAGAATAATGGAGTGGGTTGTCTTGCCCTCCTCCAGGGGATCTTCCCAACCCAGAGATCGAACCCATGTCTCCTGTGCCTCGTGCATTGTGAGCAGATTCTTTGCCATTAAGCCACCAGGGAAGCCCCCTGTTACACTATAGCTTCATTCAAAAGTGGTTTTGCAAGATATCAATGAGTAAAAATCCTTCTGCTGGGCAGAATCATAAGTATTAAACCTCTGTTTATCAACTTGGTGCATAGAGAGAACTGGTCTGAATGAAGAATATATATGGGTTTAAAGACAGTGATAAATGCCTTGTTTTTGTGGCTAGGGAACTTAAAGGAGGAAGATTAAAAGATGGAAGAAAAAAAAATTTAGAGCAAGAGGCACATGGATGTTCCTTCAAGGTTGTATGCAAAGTGTGCAGATCTTTATCCTCTCCAACCTGAGAAGTCACTGAATAACCAAGGAGACCGCTGACCTTTTCCAGGGAGGATTAGCTGACCCCTCTTCTCAGCTATCCCATGCTAACATGGCATGAGTGGAGAGAGCGTGTGATTTTACACCTGATTTAGTTAATATGGCTACTAAGTGCCCAACCCTTCAGCAACAGAGACAAACACTGAGCATATGATATGATGCTATCTATCTTTCCTAAAAGACAAACTAGCCACTTGACAGCAAGTTGATTTCACTGGACACTTTCTACCTGTAGGGGGTCTATTTCATAATTGCTGGGATTGACAATTATTCTGGGAATGGATTTGTACTCCTTTATTCTGAGTGCTTATACCAGAACCACTATATGATAGGTCTCTAGGTTATTGTCATGGGATTTTGCACAATACTATCTCAGATCAAGGTTTGCCAGATGGTGCTATTGGTAAAGAATTTTTGTCTGCCAATGCAAGAGACAGAGGAGACATAGGTTCAGTCTCTGCATCAGGAAGATCCCTTGGAGTAGGAAATAGTGATCAACTGAACTATTCTTGCCTGGAAAATTTCACGAGCAGAGATTCTAGTAGGATACATACAGTCCATGGGGCTGCAAAGAGTCGAACATTACTGAGTGACTGAATGTATTTCAGACCAAGGGACTGACTTAAAGCACCAAGGAAGAATGACACTTGGCATGTGACCACAGGATCCACCAGTTCTTTCGTGCACTCCATCACTTCCTTCCTGCCATCCATCAGGAACACTAGGATAGATTCTTCAAGATACAGTTAAGGTGCCAGCTCAGGTATGATACCCTACGGATCTGAAGGGTATTGATGCCCTTCAATATTTGATGTATATTTAACCAATAGCTATGGTCTGATGTTTATGCTGTGGTAGGTAGATAAATTAGGTAGGTAAATTAGGTCCAGAATCCAAGAAGTAGGAGGTGGGAGTGACCCCCCTCATCATCACTCTCTGTGATCCTCTTGGGGAATATGTGCTTTTTCTGTACCTACCTGTTTCTATCTTTAGGTTTTGCTGGACTCTAGAGGTCCAATCAAAGGGGCAGTAGGATGATCTTTCCAGAGATACAGTGAGAATTCTACTATGTCTCCCATTATGTGTCTCTTCATGCAAGTGGTATAACAGGCTAAGCAAACAATGACTATAATTGGTAACATCAGTTGACCTCAATAATCACAAGAAGGTAATGCTGCTATTATAAGGATCTGTAAGCATGAAACTCAAGGAATTTCTAGGGGTACCTCTTTATGCCTCCAAGTTCTGTCTTGTAGTCAAGAAACAGTTGTAGCAACCATAACCTAATAAGCTCATCAGAACCAATGAGGAGCAGAAATGGTGGCAGAGGCAACAGGTGATGGACATCAGTCAAGTCTCTAGAACCAGCTTTTAGCAGTTGGGACTTGAGCTTGTTTTATCAAGGCTTCCTTTGTAAGACTTCCTTTCTTTAGACATTGGAAAGGCCACCATCTCAGATAACCACTGATGGGAATTTGACATGGGACATGAGTGACTCTGTGCAGTGCAAGAGATGGGCTATAGAATATCTATGGTTGTCTTGTCTATATCTCCAAGCCATTTCAGTTTTAGGGGAGAAAATTTCAACTTTGAGTATCTGTATTTCTTTGTCCTAGAAAGTTACTGGTGTCACTTCCACTGTGAGAAAAGTCAGAAGTACAAGGAAATTGACACTCCTGGGAGCAGCCCTCAAAAAGTTACCAGTGTGGATTGGCTTAAAATCACCAGAGTCCCCTCACCTTCAGGTGAGATGATGCTGAGAGTGTTTTGCACTGGTCCTAAGAGATTCCAAACAAGACTTCACTCCAGGCTCCCATGGTGGGAGCTGGCTGAATAACACCTCCTCAGTGCCGTTTTCCTTCCCCACTTTCCTATCATCACCTTCCAAATAAATGACTTTGCACTTGAAATCTTTGTCTCAGGATCTGCTTCTGGGAGAAACTAAATGAAGACACTAGTGTTGTAATCTTATAATTGCTCATCCTGAAGATTCAATAGTTGCTGTATAAAGGAGTGGAATAGCAAGAATTTATACAAAGTTGTAGTTAGAAAAGTAACACCAAAAAGAGCAATTGATGGAACATAATTCTAAATTATCAAGGGATACACACATAACAAAAAAATATTTCATGTAGTAAAGGATTTTAAAAATGAGCAGTAAAAGCAGAAAGTGACACATAAAATATGAGATAAAATCAAGACCAACATATATTTCATAACGAGAAATGAAAATAAAATTGGCCCATTTAAACACAAAGAATATAACATACTATTACAAAGGAAAAGAATAGGACTATAAATTGACTCAGAGAGGCTGAAAAATAAAATTCTGGGCAATGCTATAGTGAGAAAATGAGATGAAAACGTGGATCAATCTAAATATCATTAAAAATGAGCTTAAAAATGAAATATTGAAGAGTCATTTATAAATAAAGCTTATAGTTTTAATAGAGATCAAGAAATTTTAAATATTTATTTAATAAATAGTTTAGGATATATCTTCAAAATTACTGTAGGAAAACCATAGGAAATGACAGGAAAGTAAATAGAAACATATTGCTCATTTAATTTACTTTCCTCAGTGTTTGACATAGAAACATGTAAGGACCAACATACAAAACTTGATAGCTATGTAGTTATTTTGATGTTACTAAATTCTCATCCCCAAAAGGGTAGACTATCCCTTCCTTTTTCAAGTTTATAGTATAAAGTTAAATGCATAAGATGCCTTTCCATGAAAAGAAAATACATTCTATACATAAGTAAAAATGAAAAACATCCAGGAGTTAGGAACTTAAATGATCTGCTGCTGCTGCTGCTGCTGCTAAGTTGCTTCAGTTGTGTCTGACTCTGTGCGACCCCACAGACCACAGCCCACCAGGCTACCCCGTCCCTGGGATTCTCCAGGCAAGAACACTGGAGTGGGTTGCCATTTCCTTCTCCAATGCATGAAAGTGAAAAGTGAAAGGGAAGTCACTCAGTTGTGTCCAACTCTTCGCGATCCCATGGACTGCAGCCTACCAGGCTCCTCCATCCATGGGATTTTCCAGGCAAGAATACTGGAGTGAGGTGCCATTGCCTTCTCCCAAAAAGATAAAACCTAAAGATTGTTTTCATAAATGTTTTTTTGAAAATACATGTTTAGTAATGATGAAAGCTATAAGCATTTTAAAATGACAATATACATAATATAACACATACTGCAAGGCAAAAATGCAAGTACAACTTGGATAAAAAGTTAACAGCACATATTACAAGTAAAGGCCTTGTTTTCTTAATGTACAGTTAATAAAATTACTAAGAAAATCCTAACACTTCATGAGAATAATTAACAAAACATAATTTCACAGAAGAGCAAACATAGTTTAAAAAATAAATAAAAAATAAAGCTGCAATGATGCATCATTTTTCATCTTTCAGATTTCTAAGGAGAAAAACACTTAATAAAACAGTATAATGGCAAGGAGTTGAACACATTCCCATTATTGCTGGTTACAGTATAAACTGCTACAATCTCCACTGGAGGGCAAAATGACAGTTATCAAAAACCCATACTTCCTGACCCAGAAATTAATTTTCAACCAGTTGTTCCATATATACACTCACATAATTACAAAATTTTAAATATGTTTCATTTCAACCTTTTTTTTCCCCCCTCTAAAAAATAGATTAGAAGATCTACCTAAAGGAAAGTTGTTAAATATATTATGCTACACTTATGGAATGGAATACTCTTCATTACAATGAATGAGAAATTCCTATCAAAGTTCATAATAAGAAATTTCCAATTATTATTAAATGAAGAAAACATGAGTAGCAGAAAAGGACAAAACACTCTACCATTTAAAATTAATGTTTATTCATCCACTCATTCAAAAATATGTTTTGGCATATACTTCATTTTAGGTTCCGGGTGCTGTCCTTAGTTGCTCAGTCTTGTCTGATTCTCTGCACCCCATGGACTAGCCTGCCAAGCTTCTCTGTCCACAGAATTTTCCAGGCAAGAATACTGTAGCAGATTGCATTTACAACTCCAGGGCATTTTCCTGACCCAGGGATTGAACCCATGTCTCTTGTGTCTCCTGCGTGGTAGATGGATTCTTTACCACTAGTGCCACTGGTGAGACTGAGTTCTGAGTTCTGATTCTAGGCATAGGGATTTTAACAGATGGTTGAAGGAAAGTAACAGATTGATGGCATTATTAAGTTCAAACAGGGGTAAGTGTTCTAAAGAACAATACCAAAGATGAATAAAAAGGAAATCACAGACATAGAGATTAGAAAATGCTATTTTTTTCCTCTTCCCAGGCCATTATTTTAACTTATTAATGTATGGTTCATTTACAATATTATATTCATTTAGGCACACAATATAGTGATTCAAGTTTTATAGATTATGCTCCATTTAAAAATATAAAATAATGGCTGTAAAACGTATCCTTGGTGCTTATTTATTTTACACATAGTAGTTCGTGTCTCGATCCCATTCTCCTTTTCTGCACCCCACTTTCCTCTGGCAACTACTAGTTCGTTCTCTATAACAGTGAGTCTGTTTCTGTTTTGTTACCTACATTTCTCTGGGTACTGTTTTAAATACGGATGATCAGTGATGTCTATTCTCAAGAGCTAACACTTCAGTAGTTTTTTTTTGTTTTTTTTTTAAGATGGAGGAGTTGACCTTATGAGTAACTGAAATGGTACCTAAAAATACAGACAATGAAAAACAGGTGTGAACTTCCATGCAATACCACTTATAAATGAAGCGACTTGTAGTAGGTGAGACCTGTCTTGGGACTTCCCTGGTCATCCAGTGGTTTGGACTTCATTTTCTAAACACAGGGGAGTGAGTTTGATCTCTAGTCAGGGAAGTAAAATCCCACATGCCTCATGGCCAAAAACCAAAGCATAAAACATAAGCAGCATTGTAACAATAGCAAAAATAAGCACTTTAAAAATGGTTCACATGAAAATTCTAATAAGTAAAAGTAAGACATGTTTGATGTGTTTACACATGACTACATATTCCTCCTCTCTTCCCTGGTGGCTCAGACGGTAAAGAGTTACTGCAATGTGGGAGAGCTGGATTCGATCCCTGGGTTGGGAAGATCCGTTGGAGGAGGGCATGGTAACTCACTCCAATATTCTTGCCTGCAGGATCCCATGGACAGAGGAGCCTGGCAGGCTGCAGTCCACCAGGTCTCAGAATCGGACACAGCTGAAGCAGCTAAGCACAAGCACAGCGCAACATACATTCCTCCTCTTTGTTGCTTTACATGTTTATTTACTTGTTTATTTTTTGAGACATGGGCTGAATAATATGATGCTTCGTAAGGATTAGCCATCCTGGAAAATACTAGCAGATGGAAAATGCTCAGTAATATGCTTTTGGCTTCCCTGATAGCTCAGTCAGTAAAGAATCTGCCTGCAATGAAGGAGGCCCAGATTCGATCCCTGGGTTAGGAAGATCCTCTGGAGAAAGAAATGGCAACCCACTCTAGCATTCTTGCTTGGGAAATACCATGGGGCAGAGGAACCTGACCAGTTTCAGTCCATGGTGTCACAAGACTTGAATACAATCTTGCAACTAAAGCATCACCACCAACATGCTTTTATTAACAAGCTTTACTTTTCTCTTCAACATCTTACCTCTTTTCCCTGTGGTTCCCACTTTGAAACTGTCATGAACTCATCAGCTAAGGCCAAGAGTGATCCACAGTCTTCTCTCCCTAGTTATGTCATTTTGCATCATTTCTTCTTTAAGAAGCGCTATTAAGTAGAATTTACCCCTCATTGGCTTTCTTAATAAAACCCCACATTCCCAGGAAACCCACTATCCTCAGCTATTTACCTAAACGATTATAATCTCCTCCACCTTCTTAACACTAATGCAGAGAAGATATGAATTCCACCTTAATTGGTCTTTTGCCTTAATTAAAATTTCTAGAGTTTCTTCTTAAATGCTGTTCAAGCACTCTTTCCTCAATACTTCTAATGTTGAACTCGGTTTTTTAATTTGTTTTCATTTGTTTCTTTTCTCATCAGTATCATGTCGGATTGAAAGACTCTTAAAACTTGGATGCAGAATAGAAAACCAAGGACATTCTCCTTTACTGGTTAAATGCCCCTTCTCTGAACCTGGGCATGTTCCTTCGCTAAGGTGAAGTTGCTTCACAAGAGGATCAGAATTATAACTATAAAACTATCATCCAATGGCAGACTCTTCAAAAGTTAGATTTTCATCTCTTTATTCTGCTATTTTCACCCACAGGAGAATAGGGAAAGAGTGTGGTCCCAAGACAAACTTGATTTCATGCATTAGTTTCAGAAGTTTGGGTATTGATTCATTCACTGAAAAATAAGTCTCATTATTTTCATCCCTGTAAGATCAGTGATGCTATTACCTACTGGCTCAGTTAACACTCTCACATAAAATCTGACTTGAACTTTGTTGCTGTTCTGAAGGGTTAATAGGGTAGCAGAGATGTGCCTGCAAACGGGTCTCTCTTCTCGGGCTGAACGTGCTTGCAAATGAGGCGTTCTGCCAAAGAGTCTGGACACAGCCTTGAGTTTAATGGTCCCTTAAAAACGAGGGAGCATTCCCTTCTTGTGATAAGAAGGAAAACAGGGCTTTGGACAGACTCTGCAGTTGACAGGGATTTCACTCCCCTTGCTGTACGATAACATGTATGCACCTGCGCTGTACTGAAAAGGCTTATTCATGCAGCCTGGAATTCTGCCTAGGGGGTTTATAATAATAAACCACAAATTGTTTTCGCAGTTCTGTTCCTCCGGCCGGAGTGTGTATTGTCTGTCTCTTGTGTGTCTCGTGTGTTTTGTCTTTGTGTTATTTCGCTCGCAACACTGTTCAGTCATTCAGTCATGTTCAACTCTTTGTGACCCCCATGGACTTCAGCACACCAGGCTTCCTTGTCCTTCACCATCTCCCAGAGCATGCTTAAACTCATGTCCATTGAGTCTGTTATGCCATTCAACCATCTCGTCCTCTATCAGCGTCTTCTCCCCCTATCTTCAGTCTTTCTCAGCATCAGGGTCTTTTTCAAAGAGTTGGCTCTTCGCATCAGGTGGCCAAAGTATTGGAGAGCCAGCTTCAGCATCAGTCTCTCCAAAGAATATTTCAGATTGAATTCATTTAGGGTTGACTGGTTTGATCCCCTTGCAGTCCAAGGGACTCTCAAGAGTCTTCTCCAACACCACAGTTCAAAAGCATCAATTCTTCAGCTCTCAGCCTCCTTTATGGCCCAACTCTCAAATCCATGCATGACTACTGGAAAAACTAGAGCTTTGACTACATGGATTTTTTTCAGCAAAGTAGTGTCTTTGCTTTTAAATACACTGTCTAGGTTGGTCATAGTTTTTCTTCCAAGAAGCCAGCTTCTTTTAAATTCATGACTGCAGTTACCATCTGCAGTGATTTTGGAGTCCAAGAAAATAAAATCTATTATTGTTTCCCCTGGAGAAGGCAATGGCACCCCACTCCAGTACTCTTGCCTGGAAAATCCCATGATGGAAGACCCTGGTAGGCTGCAGTCCGTGGGGTCGCTAAGAGTCGAACACGACTGAGTGACTTCACTTTCACTTTTCACTTTCATTGGAGAAGGAGATGGTAACCCACTCCAGTGTTCTTGCCTGGAGAATCCCAGGGATGGTGGAGCCTGATGGGCTGCCATCTATGGGGTCATACACAGTCGGACACGACTGAAGTGACTTAGCAGCAGCAGCAGTAGCAGCAGCATTGTTTCCCCATCTATTTGCCATGAAGTGATGGGGCTGGATGCCATAATCTTAGTTTTTTGAATGCTGAGTTTTAAGCCAAATTTTTCACTCTCCTCTGTCACCTTCAGCAAGAGGCTCTTTAGCTCCTCTTTGCTTTTTTGCCATAAGGGTGGTGTCATCTGTACATCTGAGGGTATTAGTATTTCTCCCAGCGATCTTGATTCCACCTTGTGCTTCACCCAGCCTGGCATTTCACATGATTTACTCTGCAAATAAGTTAAATAAGCAGAGTAACAATAGGCAGCCTTAACGTACTCATTTCCCAATTTTGAACCAGTTCTATGGTTCCATGTCTGGTTCTAACTGTTGCTTCTTGATCTAAGTACAGATTTCTCAGGAGGCAGGTTCCCATCTCTTTAAGAATATTCCGGTTTGTTGTGATCCACATCGTCGTAGGCTTTAGCTTAGGTAGTGAAGCAGATGTAGATATTTTTTTCTCAAATTCTCTTGCTTTTTCTATGGATGTTGGCAATTTGATCTCTGGTTCCTCTGCCTTTTCTAAATCTGGGTTGAATATCTGGAAGTTCTTGGTTCAAGTACTGTTGAAGCAACTGGCTTATGCCAGAAAGGGGAATTTATTAGCTTAATAAATGAAATGGTCAGAGTTAGGGGAGCCTGCAAGCATGGCTAGATTCAAGTTTTAATAACAAGAAGGCTCAGTCTTTCTTCACCTCCTGGGTCTATGGCAGATCCACTTTGTGGCCTCTGTTAGCTGCAGGCTTTATGTAGACAAGCATAACTAGATGTTGTCACAAAGTCTCAAAGCCAGCAGTAAGACAGCATCTCTCCTCTAGTTACTAAGCCAAAAATGAGAACTTAACTCTTATAAGTTTGTTCTCTGATCATTGGAGTGGAGAAGAGCAATATATTGATTGCTTTAACCACTGATCTCCAGAAGTCCTGGTAATTCTGATCCTGTGTGCATCTCTACCCACAAAAGACAAAAGAAAACCAAGGAGTTTTGAGTGTAAATCTAGATAAGACCATCCTACTTTACTCTCTAGGTAAAGCTTCCCCTTCTGCAAGGGCATGTCATCTTTGGGAATAACTTTGAATATATAGTATCAGACTCTGAGTACACCTGGAAGAGCCCCACATCTCTCTCCACAAATCACAGGCTCACTCATGTTACTTCTCCTCTGTTATTTCTCCAGGACCCACGGAAAAGCTTTCTCACCCTCCATCCGTTACACTGATCCCTATAAATATTCACAACAACTGCCACATTGCCCCATTTGTCAGTTCTTAGACTTCATGTTTCCTGAACTCTGAGCTCCATTTGAAGTAACTGGTCACCTCTTGGGCTTCCCTGATAGCTCAGTTGGTAAAGAATCCACCTGCCATGTAGGAGACCCTGGTTCAATTCCTGGGTCAGAAAGATCCCCTGGAGAAGGGATAGACTACCCACGCCAGTGTTCTTGGGCTTCCCTTGTGGCTCAGCTGGTAGAGAATCCTCCTGTAATGCGGGAGACCTGGGTTCGATCCCTGTGTTGGGAAGATCCCCTGGAGAAGGGAAATGCCACCCACTCCAGTATTCTGGCCTGAAGAATCAAAGAGTCAGACACCACTGAGTGACTTTCACTTTCACTTTCCACCTTGACAAGTCTTGACTTCCAGGACTTCACACTTCCTGAGTTTAATCCTACCTCACTGGTCACTGTTTCCCAGGCTTTCGTGCAGAATCCTCTGCTTCACCCTGACCCCTCACTGCTGTAGTGCTCTAAGAGACATTCTCTGGTCCTCTTTTCCACCCATACTTATTCATTTGTCAATCCTCTCCAGATACATGGCTTTTCAATCATCTATATTTTGAAGACTCCAAATATTTAACTTTATCTCAGACCTCTCTTTCAAACTACAGACTCCTATATCTGACTTCCTTCTCTATTTCCACCCTGGGTTCTGAAAACATCTCAAACTCTGTGTGTCTAAATGTGATGTACTGGTCCTACCCCATCGTCCACACCCACACCTTGCCATCATAAAATTCTCCCACTGGATGATAATCACATACTTCCCCTTACTTAGACCAAAAATCTTAGAATCACTATTAAACTCATTATTTTTCTGTGCACAGGATACCTCTAACCTATAGGGAAATCTTGTTGACCCTGCTGTCTACATGCATTCTGAATCTAGCTAATACTTATCACCACCTCCACACTTACCATCCTAGTCTGAACCACTTGAATGAATCCTAGCTGGTTTATCTGCCTTTATTTTATTCTTATCCCAGCAATTAGAAAGATTCTTTAAAATGAGAGTCATGTCAGACCATGATTTTTGAATACTCTGTGCTCGAAACTCTAAAATGACTCCCTGTTTAACAGGGAATAAAACCTAATGTCCCTCTCAGTGGTCTAAAAGATTACATATGATCTGAGTCTCTTTATGTAATTCTCTCCCCTTCATTCATTCTATTCCAAGCATAATGGCTCAACCCAAGCTTTATGTGCTCCCATCTTAGAGCCGGTAGTCTAGATTTCTTCATTCCTGGAAGACTCTTGCCCTCTGCATCTGATTGTCCATGTCTCTAATTTTTCACAAACCTTTGCTAAAATGGCATCTTCCGCTTGCATGCCTGCTAAGTCGCTTCAGTCATGTCCGGCTCTTTGTGACCCTATGGACCATAGCCTGCTAGGCTCCTCTGTCCCTGGGATTCTCCAGGCAAGAATACTGGAGTGGGTTGCCAAGCCCTCCTCCTGGGGATCTTCCTGACCCAGGGATTAGACCCTCATCTCTTACATCTCCTGCATTGGCAGAGAGGTTCTTTACCAATAATGCCACCTGGGACGATTTGGCATCTTCTATGAGGTCAATTTCAACCTTCTTATTTAACGCTGTTATTTAGCATTCTTGTTTAACTTCCTTCAGCACTATGATTCCCTCTTAGGCTGCCATGCCTTCTTTTATTTACCAGCACATGTCACAGTCTAATACATGTGGTAACTTACCATTTACTACATTCCTATTGGCATAATCAAATATAAGACGCGTGCAGTGGTATGCTTGAGTCTGCTCTCACTTTCATTCATGATCTGATTGTGTACAGCTTTTTGCTACTCTGTATGTAAGTTACTCACTTACTGGCTTAGTCCTTCAATCATGTCCTACTCTGCAGCCCCATGGCCTAACAATAGCCCACCAGGCTCCTCTGTCTATGGGACTTTCCAGGCAAGAACATTGGATTGGGTTGCCATTTCTTTCTTCAGGGGAGCTTCCTGACCCAGGGATCAAATCCATGTCTCTTGCATCTCCTGCATTGGCAGGTGGATTCTTTTACCACTGAGCCACCAGAGAAGCTCCTGTATGTAAGTGGTAGTTTATAGATGATCATGGTAGGCTATGTAAATCACAAAAATCCACAAAGCTCCAAATTAGGACTCCCTTTGACATTTTTGAAGATTGTGTTCTCAAACGTTTTCCAACGTAGCACTCTATTCATGAGATCAGAGATCGCTGCTTTATTAATTACCATATCTGCAATATCTAAACTGTGCCTGGCATTTGGTGGTCACTCAATAAACACTTACTGGATGGATACGTCAGAACCAAATTCATTATTTTGACCCTATTTGTTTCAGGTACTACAAGAAGTTCAGAACTCTGAGGTTATCCTTTTCTTCTCCATAAAAACTATTCGCAATGAGACATGTCAAACTTCTACCATTTAATCTCCCCTCTGTGCTTTATTTCTCCTCTATATAATTTGTCACCATTTGATCCTGTGTATATTTCACTTATACATTTATCTGTGCATTCTATCACTGTAATATTTTTGTCTATGTTGTTTGAAGCCATATCTCAAGTATCTACAAAAGTGCCAGACATATATTTTATTGAATAAATGAACAAATAAACAAATAAATACACGAATGAGTTGCTTATTCAATCGCATAGTGCTTGCCTCTTAAGCTAATGTTGGCAATAGGACAGAGTGTTCTTTGTTTCCTCCCAGAGAAAATGTATTATTTTGCTAGTAAAAAGGTTCTGCTTAGCAAAAATAACAGCTATCTTCTACAATAACCCATGGGTATGTTGTAAGAATAAATGAGAAATTTTATGCTCATTTAAAGTGTTTAATTCAACACTTCTAAAAGTAGGAACAATAGAATGCTCTTTCTGCAAGAACCTAAAGTGGTTATGCATGCCCATGGAGAATAGCTTTAAGTCAAAAAATTTTGAAAAATTCCCACTCCAGATTAAATAATACTAAAATAATTTCTTTACTGCAGAATATTTCAGAGCATTTAGTACATCAATATAAAAATAAAGCAGGAAACAATTTTCAAATACATATATATACACATACATAAATATTAATACATTACAAATGTATTATATATGCATATATAATATGACATATATATACAGATTTACATATGTTTCTAATATATAATATATACCTTAATGTCTTAACACATATGGGCTTCCCTGGTGGCTCAGGTGGTAAAGAACCTGCTTGCAATGCGGGAGACCATGGTTCAATCCCTGAGCCAGGAAGATCCCCAGAGAGGAATGGCTACCCACTCCACTATTTTCACTTGGAGAATTCCATAGACAAGGAACTTGGCAGGCTATAGTCCATGGGGTTACAAAGAGATGGATATGAACAAATAACTAACACTTTCACTTTTTCACTTTATATACGTAAATGCACTATATATGTATCTTACAAGTGTGTCTGTGTGTGTGTGTGTATATATATATATATATATATACACACATAAGTGAAAGTGAAAGTGAAGTCGTGTCCGACTCTTTGCGACCCCGTGGACTATAGCCAGCCAGGCTCCTCTGTCTATGGGATTCTCCAGGCAAGAATACTGGAGTGGGCTGCCATTTCCTTCTCCAGGGGGATCTTCCCAACCCAGGAATTGAACCCGGGTCTCCTACATTGCAGGCAGACGCTTTATCCTCTGAGCCACCTACTAGATATGCATATGCATGTGTGTATATACATATATGTGTGTATATATATACCCTACTTGTAATTTTACTTTACTAAGAATATTTTGAGATCGGTTAACCATGCAGACATTTATTTCCTTATATCTTTGTACTTGTATCATATTTGGTTATAATTAAATGTAAAATGCAAAAAAGCCAAATTTTCAAGTTAGGAGTCTTCAGTTCAATTCAGTTCAGTCACTCAGTCACGTGTGACTCTTTGTGACCCCATGGATTGCAGCACTCCAGGCTTCCCTGTCCATCACCAACTCCCGGAGCTTACTCAAACTCATGTCCATTGAGCCGGTGATGCCATCCAAACATCTCATCCTATCTCATCCCCTTCTTCTCCTGCCTTCAATCTTTAACAGCATCAGGATCTTTTCAAATGAGTCCGTTCTTTGCATCAGGTAGCCAAAGTATTGGAGTTCAGCTTCAGCATCAGTCCTTCCAATGAATATTTAGGACTGATTTCTTTGGGGCAGGATGTTTGGATCTCCTAGTTGTTCAAGGAACTTTCAAGAGTCTTCTCCAGCACCACAGTTCAAAAGCATTAATTCTTCTGCACTCAGTTTTCTTTATAGTCCAACTGTCACATCCATACACGACTACCAGAAAATCAATAGCTTTGACTAGACGGACCTTTGTTGGCAAAGTAATGTCTCTGCTTTTTAATATTCTGTCTAGGTTGGTCATAACTTTTCTTCCAAGAAGCAAGCATCTTTTAATTCCATGGCTGCAGTCACCATCTGCAGTGATCTTTGGGTCCCAAAATATAAAGTTTGTCACAGTTTCCATTGTTTCCCTATCTGTTTGCCATGAAGGGATGGGACTAGATGCCATGATCTTAGTTTTCTGAATGTTGAGTTCTTAGATAAATTATATTCTTCCTAAGAACTTTATGCATAACTATATAAAAGTACACACATATATATGGATAAAAGATTATAATATCATTAATATATACATGGGGAGAATATTGAAATATTAAATAATGATTGAAGTAGGTAAATTTTCATAATAATTTTGTTTCTCAAAATAGACTTGAGAATTATTTCATTTAACAGATTATTTTGAAAGAAATGACATTTTTATTTGGGGATGCTGTTATTCATTTACAGTCCTGAATCAGATTCATGTCAGAGTTCTTTATATATTTTTGCATTTAACTTTTAGTCTCAAAGAGCCTATCAAAATCTCACTAATATGAGGTGATTTCTAGTTGATTCTGACATAAACGCTGTCGTAGGAGAACTCCAAGCTGCCTCAGGCAGGGCCTTAAAACTGGTGTTCCTGGCTGCTTTATGAATGACCAATGTTCCTCTGCACAGTCCCCAGGGTAAGGACTGGTCAGTGTATTGAGAAGCGGCATGTGAACAGAGGACATGATGCGGTGGGTATTCTCGGTGAGTACACTGTCTTATTAGAAGTCACTTAAGGGAAAGGAATCCCACGTGATCAAGTTATTTGAGACGGCTCATTTAGAAAGCAGCAGTTTGCTTCCTGAACCATTGACTGAGGTCTTCAACAGGGTTCGAATAATTTCCTTCAGCAGCCAAGCATGCTTTAGTGATGGCAATCCACTGCAGAATGACAGCTCAGAACTGTAACAGTGTAAATTGATTTTTGACAAACACATTCCAAGCAAACCAACTGCATGCTGACAATTTTTTCCCTAACCACCACCCTCACCTTGCCAAAAATTGTGAAGAGTCAATAAAAAATGCAAATTCTGAAAATAAATGTGTGCATGCTAGTGCACACACACAGAGACATAATGAAGAGGGCACTGAGGCATCTGTGCAAAATCCTGCCAAATTGCAGATTATTTATAGGCAGAGTAATTTTAGTTCAGGGAGTGTAGATCGTCTGTACAATTGCTAATTATATTAAGGTGTGATATATCTGAAAATGTGTAATTCTACATCAAACCGCAGTATGGAACCTTTATCTCATCAGTGAAATCTCTACACTGGTTCAAACATATAGGTCTCCCTGCCACAGTGAGGGCTATAAGATAATTAGTTTGATGAAGCAGGCAAATGAGCTCTCAAAGACGATGTAAAAGTAACTATGTATTGCTTTTTTGTACAACCTGCTTCTTTATCACTCTTGCCCTCTCCCAAATGTCAAAATATTCCAGTATTGCACAACAAAACTTAAAAAGTAGCACTAATCAGAAGCAAAGAGCCAAAACCTTCAGAGTTTGTCAAATCCCCCTGTACACACAAGCGCTCCCAGGAGTTCTTGAATTTCTTCTCCGGTACCAGACAAACATCGCTTGAACTTGAACGGTAAGTCTGACACTGTGTTTCCACAAAGTAATTCCCATTTTACACACAAGTCTGCTGAGGCTTTTTTTTTTTAATATAAATTTATTTATTTTAATTGGAGGTTAATTACTTTACAATATTGTATTGGTTTCGCCATACATCAACATGAATCCGCCACAGGTACACATGTGTTCCCCATCCTGAACCCTACTCCCTCCTCCCTCCCCGTACCATCCCTCCATTAAATAGAATGCAGACCATGCATTATGCAATTGTGAAATGTTTTGTATAAGATCCAAGCATAAATCTTCTTATCACTATAGTTACCATGAGATAGCAGAATATTTCAGAAGCTGACTGATAGAAAAGCAAGGAAGATCACATTTAAGCAAGGAACCATCATAAACTACCAGACACATTCTTCAGCACAAGTGATTTTTCCTTCCTTTCCCTGCAAATACTGACTGCATATTATTGTATCATGTAATATAAACTTTTTACAATGCTGCCTTTCATTCATCCCCTCCTTCAAAAAAAAATAAATCTATAACTTTTTAAAATTTTCATTCATATTTGCCCACACCTCTCTCAAGTGTGGTGGGTGCTCAGCAGCTGAATCCTGTCCAGTTACATTCTGTCCTATTCTTTGAAACCCCATGGACTTATAAGCCTGCTAGGCTTCTCTGTCCATGAAATTTTCCAGATAAGAGCACTGGAGTGGGTTGCCATTTTCTATTCCTGGGGATCTTCCCAATCCAGGGATCAAATCTTCCAAATCTTGCATTGGCAGTCAGATTCTCTATCAATTGTGCCCTGCTAGAAAAAGATAAAATAGTATAAAGAATGAGGTAATAGCCACATCAACTGAGAATCAGTGCCTAATTGTTAATTAGATCAAATTGTTAAAACTTCCAAAGGCCCCTTACACAAGTTTAAGCATTTCCAGTGAAAGTAAAAGTTTCTCAGTTGTGTCCAGCTCTTTGTGACCCCATGGACTGTACAGTCCATGGAATTCTCCAGGCCAGAATACTGGAGTGGGTAGCCTTTCACTTCTCCAGGGTATCTTCCCAACCGAGGGATTGAACCCAGGTCTCCTGCATTGCACGTGGATTCTTTACCAGCTGAGCCACAAGGGAAGACCAAGAATGCTGGAGTGGGTAGCCTACCCTTTCTCCAGAGGATCTTCCTGACCCAGGAATTGAACCAGGGTCTCCTGCATTGCAGGCAGATTCTTTATCAACTGAGCTATTAGGGAAGGCGTAAGCATTTCCAGTTTTCACATACATTATCTCAATTCTGGGTAATAGATAAACTACATTACTTCTAGTTTTCAAACAAGGAAACCCAAGCACTGTGACAGCATTTGCTGTTGTTCAGTCACTAAGTCTTGTCTGTTTCTTTCTGACCCCATGGACTGCAGCATGCCAGGTTTCCCCATCCTTCACCTTCTCCAAGAGCTTGCTTAAACTCATGTCCATTGAGTCGGTGTTGCCATTCAACCATCTCATCCCCTGCCATCCCCTTCTCCTCCTGCCTTCAATCTTTCCCAACACCAGGGTTTTTCCAATGAGTGAGCTTTTTGCATCAAGTTCATAGTCCTAGTACAATCGTCTATCTTGCCTCAGGGATCAGATCACTAATGGTTAATATAATCCTCATAAGTAAAGTCTGTAGAGCAAATTCCAGATCACTGTGACCCCGCTAGTCTCTTTGGACACATGGACAAACAGCATCATTTACTATTTTTAAGACATTTTTGTCAATCACAAAGTGGATTGTGGTACTTTGGGTATTGTTAAATTAGACTACTCTTTAGTATTTCATTGTTTAATCTTAATATATGAATGCCTTGTTTTTATATCAAAAATGTTGGTACCCAAACTTTCAACGTAGCTTAGAATCTGGAATCAGAACTTATTTCCAAGGTTTGTCATGCAATAAGATGCAATTTGAGGCAACTTTCTTTAGCAATTCAATCATGTGCCTGCATGCAGGGTCACTTTAGTCATGTCCAACTTTGTGACACTGTGGACTGTAGCCCTCCAGGCTCCTCTGTCCATAGGATTCTCCAGGCAAGAATACTGGAGTGGGTTGCCATGCCTTACTCCAGGGAATCTTCCTGGCCAGGGATCAAACCTGCATCTCCTGCAGCTCCTGCACTGCAGGCGGATTCTTCACTGCTGAGCCACTGGAGAAGCAAGTCAATCATAAATATCCTCATGCATAAACAGTAAGAGGATAATAATATTCATCTTCTGAGTCACAGCCGGGAAAAAAGTAAAGTGACAGTGTTAGTTGCTCAGTTGGAATTCTCCAGGCAAGAATAGGAAAGTGGGTTGTCATTCCCTTCTCTGGGGATCTTCCTGACCCAGGAATCAAACGCGGGTCTGCTGCATTGCTGGCAGATTCTTGACCATCTGAGCTGACAGGGAAGCTCATCAGTCATCGTGAGGGTTCATTAAAATACAGAGAGAGAAACTATTAGTATCACTTAGCATACATAGGAGACACTTGAAAATGCCACCTACCTTTAATACTATAACTAATCTCACTGTACATTTGATTTATCCAAAGGATGGATTTCCCAGGAGGCTCAGTGGTAAAGAATCTGCCTGCCAAGGCACGAGACTTAAGAGACAGTTTCATTCCCTGTGTCGGGAAAATCCCCTGGAGGGGGAAATGGCACTCCACTTCAGTATTCTTGCTGGGAGAATCCCATGGACACAGGAACCTGGTGGGTTATAGTTCATGGGGTTGCAAAGAGCTGGACACAGGTGAGTATCTGAGCACATCCAAAGGATAAGGGGATGGCTGTTTGCTGTTAGACTCGTCTCAGAGACTAGCCAGTGTCTGCACAGAGAAGGTATCCAACACATATGTATTGACTGATTTAAGATCATGTCCAATAAATTATGAGATGTGGGCCTCTTGAATATATACAAAGCAAACTGTGAATCAAGAAGAGGAACGTGATTTCAGTCATCAAAAATGACTTTAAAATGTATATATGCATATAACTGAGTCATTTTGCTGTACAGCAGAAATTAACACAGCATTGTAAATCAACTATACTTTCATAAAAATACATTATTTTTTTAAAGAGGAACATGTCACAAAGCTGTAACAGAAAACATATGGTAATGCTTATAGTGGTTTCCTAAAAATGTGGTCATTTACAAAGAGAAAGCAAAATGAAAAGTGGGAAAAAAAAAACCTACTCAAGATAGCCCCAAAAAGT
Source organism: Capra hircus (assembly GCF_001704415.2). Classification (NCBI taxonomy): domain Eukaryota; kingdom Metazoa; phylum Chordata; class Mammalia; order Artiodactyla; family Bovidae; genus Capra; species Capra hircus. The sequence continues at coordinate 107,960,401 of NC_030813.1, forward strand.
ACAAATGTGGTTACTGGAAGCAGCAGACATCAGAAAAATGAAATATGGTCAGGCTTTTTGAGAATATAGGTTACAACTAGAGAGTTTCAAAGAATGTATTCTCTCTCTCTCTCTCTCTCTCTCTCTCTCTCTCTCTCTCTCTCTCTCTCTCTTTCTCTCTGTCTGTCTTCTAACTCTCAGACTTTTGGAAAACCTACTTCATAATCTGGGGGATTCAGCATGGTATAATACCTCATCTGTTTAAAAAGAGCGTACTTTCCTGATACTCATCTGAAGCTGTGAAATTTGAATGACTTTTGAATTTGCTCAGCATCTTGCACCATTTGTAACCTCAAGAAAATCAACTATTTCAGAGTCTTAACCTCTGTTTGTTATCTGTTCCTCACTTTCTATGTGAGCTTCCTATTAACATATGTGAAGATATGCACACAATTAGAAAGCAAAAATTGCAGAGTGAAACAAATGATAAAATGCCAGCTGTTATAATCAACATTATGCAGCTCTCATGATGAAACCACTGATAGGAAAATGTAGTCGCAGTTGTAGGTCCTAATTAATCTGAGGGATGGGAATACGAACATGAGTTACTATTATGTGCACCAAGTGGGAAAGAAAGTTTATTGGTCTCAAGATAAAAATATAATACCACAAGCATACAAGGAACTTTGTTCTTAACATTTTTTTTTTTCAGTCCACAAAATATTCCAGGTCCTCAGTAAATGAAACCTATTCTGGAATCCCCTATACTATTCTGCATTTTTCAGTAATTATATTTATTATATCATTATTGTATCTTTTATGTTCATATGATACTTTGCAATGTGCAAAATCTTGATGGAACTATTTGCAGGGCAGGAAGAGAGATGCAGACACAGAAAATGACTGACACAGAAGGGGAAGAGGGCAGGATGAATTGAGAGAGTAGCGTTGATATATATACACTACTATGTGTAAAATAGATAGCGAGTGGGAATCTGGGGCTTCCCTGGTGGCTCAGATGGTAAAGAATCTGCCTGCAATGCAGGAGACCTGGGTTCAATCCCTGGGTTGGGAAGATCCCCTGGAGGAGGGCATGGCAACTCATTTCAGTTTTCTTGCCTGGAGAATCCCCATGGACAGAGGAGCCTGACATAATTGAAGACTTGAGCACATTAACACAAAATGGGTTAATGCATCAGAGGGGAAGTTTGGCAGAGTGACCAACACTTAACAAGTACCTCATAAATGATGGCGCTGCATCTAGTTAAGAGAAAAATATCGAACTCTGTATACTCATCTGAAAATTCAAAACGCTATTACCTTTCTGAGTCCATGTGACAAATTAAAAGAAGTAATATAAGAGAATATACGGGTCTTCAAATGCTGCAAAAGACAACACAAGAAACATCAGTTCACTATATATATATATAAGTGAACAAGTGTGAAAGTGTTAGTCTCTCAGTTGTGTCTGACTCTTTGTGACTAGCCTGCCGGCTCCTCTGTCCATGGAATCCTCCAGGCAAGAATACTGGAGTGGGTAGCCACTTCGTTCTCCATGGGAGCTTTCTGACTCAGGGATTGAACCCTTATCTCCTAAATTGCAGGCAGATTCTTTACTATCTGAGCTACTAGAGAAGCCCTTATATATATGAGCTTACTCAGTGGCTCAGCAGTAAAATATCTGCCTGCAATGCCGGAGACTCAAAAGACATGGGAAGATCTCCTGGAGGGGGAAATGGCACCCACTCCAGTATTCTTGTCTGGAGAATCCCATGGACAGAGGAAACTGGCAGGCTCTAATCCAAAAGGTTGCAAAGAGTTGGGCATGACTGACCATACCACAGCATATAAAAAAAGAATATATATACTTTTTTTTTACTTGAACTGCAGAAGAATACCATCACTTGGATCTTTACATGCATAATTTGTGGGGATATGTCAACAATGTGGATGAGTTTTTAAAAAGATATTTCTTGTCTCACTATTATTTATTACACAAACTTTTAATTTACATTCAACAAAACACCAGTGTGGGTATTTAGTATACTCCATGTATGTTATTGTCTGCCAAGGACAAGCCTCACAAAACCAAGAAATAGGAAGCTCTGATATTGCTTAGATAGTTTCTCTCAACTCATTTTCCTTTGACTCTGTTTCGACAGATGTTTATCGAGCTTCCCTGATATCCTAGACCCCACACTGGCCGCTGGGAATCGAGAAGGGAAGAGAAACAAGGCCTTTCCCTTCTAACCTTTCCAGAGTCTTGCAGACAGCTTGTCACAAGCAATAATCAAAAGGCAATGAGATCCTGCCTGAGCTGCAGAGATGCTGGGGAATCCTTGAGAGGAGAGAACTATCACCCTCCTGTGGAGTCATGGATGGTTTCTCAGAGATAAAATTTGACCTGGGTCTTCAATGGTAAGCTGTCATTTCCTAGGTAGAAATGAGAGAAAGCTTCACAGAGAGAAATAATTGGACCAAAAAAAGACTCAGGTTCTGTGTGGTCATCGAGGTAAGAGATGAAGCTAGAAAGAATTATTTTAACAAGGTGATGAAGGAGTTTTGACTCATCTTTGCTTTCAACCATGTAGAAAACATTTTAGTTCATTTGTAGAAAACATTTACACAATTTCAAAAAACTTTCTGTCTTTGCTTTATTCTTATCTCCTTAGTATTTATTCCTTTGTTGTTTTTCATTCTCTCAGTACTGTCCAACTCTGTGACCCCATGGGCTGCACCATGCCAGGCTCCTCTCTCCTTCACTCTCTCCTGAACTTTACTCAAACTCATGTCCATTGAGTCGGTGATGCCATCCAACCACTCATCCTCTGTTGTCTCCTTCTCCTTCTGCCTTCAGTCTTTCCCAGAATTGGGGTCTTTTCCAATGAGTTGCTGCTGCTGCTAAGTCACTTCAGAGTCGTGTCCGACTCTGTGCGACTCCATAGACATCAGCCCACCAGGCTCCCCAGTCCCTGGGATTCTCCAGGCAAGAACACTGGAGTGGGTTACCATTTCCTTCTCCAATGCAAGAAAGTGAAAAGTGAAAGTGAAGTTGCTCACTTGTGTCTGACTCTCAGCGACCCCATGGACCGCAGCCTTCCAGGCCCCTCCATCCATGGGATTTTCCAGGCAAGAGCACTGGAGTGGGGTGCCATTGCCTTCTCTGTCCAATGAGTTGACTCTTAACCAAATAAATATTTTACTGTTGTTGTTGTTTTAATCTCACTTACTATCTTTTCTTCTCCAATGATATTAAAATTCTTTAAAAGAAGGGTTTGTTAGTTTTGCCCATCATTACATTTCTAGTATCAAGAATGGATCCTGCCTCATGGCGGCTTCTTTTCCTTTGAATTGATTATTTTATATATTTGGCTACATCTGGTGTTATTTGCGGCACAGAGGATCTTCATTGCAATGCAGGGACATTGCTTGATGAGAGTCATCTCACGGCTGAATTCCTGGACACATGCTTGAAGTTCTGTGCTATGCAGTTGATTAAAGATAGATCCATATGCTTCCAATGCAGATATACTGGCATCAAAGCGGCTATTCTGCTGCAGAGGCACTTCTAATTTGGAACTTCACAGTACTTACCCCAGGGTGCACTCAGAGTCATTGATGGTGCCTGATGTACAGTCGGGGGAGCCTCGAGCACATGAGGTCAAGAAATAAACATCTAGGAGTGGGCAGCCCAGAGTCAGGCACCTGGAACATTGCATATCTTTACATTGAACCAGATCTTCTAGAAGTCCCTGATTAGCCTGTTACTGCATTTTTGGTTAAAAAAAATACTGGCAGCCTAAAACTGGAGTGCATGCTGAGTTGCTCTGTTGTGTCTGACTCTTTGTGACCCCATGGACTGTAACCCACCAGGCTCTTCTGTCCATGGGATTCTCCAGGCAACAATACTGGAGTGGATTGCCATTCCTTTCTCCAGGGGACCTTCCCAACCCAGGGAGCAAACCTGGGTCTCCTGCATTACAGGTGATTCTTTACAATCTGAGCCACCAGGGAAGCCCCCAAATTGGGAGGTAGATTTTATTCAGTGGGAATGTTAGGACTGGAGCCCAGACACAGCATTTCAGGTGACCCAGAGAGAGCTGACTCCAGGGAGCTGGGGAAGGAGGTTTGCAGTAAGGGACAAGTAATCTGAATAGAAAAAGATTAGTGTTAATTAAGAGAAAACTAAATCTGGCACACAAAGAGATATAGCAATCTTCCATGTATGGGAAGATGCTAATGTCAGGGCTTGCTGAAACCATTTATTTCATATGCATGTAGCTATCTGGAAACGATTCTCTTTTTTTCAATCCTGTTTTTTTTGTTGTTGTTTTTTTATTGTTCACATACTAATTCCTTGTTTACTTTAAGAGATGGTAAAAGTGGTGGATGGCCTCTCATAACCCCTCCCCTGCCCCACCTCAGTGCTTACAGTGGTGAAAGTAGCTGATGGCTTCCAAATAGGGGACTTTGCTTCACCTGGGCTCAGAAATTTGCACTTGGAAAAGGCTCATTAACTGCCAGAGGGTAAAGCAGAAAACATTTCATTTCACAGCATGTATTGAACAAATGGAGACCAGGGCTTCTGCTTTTAGTGTTAATAAAAATAATTATCAATTTCTTTCTTTCAGACAAATTTAATTTCTTACTGTCAAGTCCAAAATAACCATGATAGCAAAGAGAGGTAAGGTCAGGTAAGGTGAAGTCACTCAGTCGTGTCTGAATCTTTGCTACACCACAGACTGTAGCTTACCAGGCTCCTCCATCCGTGGGATTTTCCAGGCAAGATTACTGGAGTGGGTTGCCATTTCCTTCTCCAGAAGATCTTTCCAACCCAGGGATTGAACCAAGGTCCCCCACATCTTATGCAGACTCTTTACTGTCTGAGCCACCAGGGAAGCAAAGAGAGAGAGTGATGGAATAAATATCTTTCATGACCAATGCTTACCTTCCATAAATGAACTGAGCGGGAAATCAATTTGGTTCTGGTCTCAGGCCTTCAACATCATTTATGCTTTGGGAATTAATTCCTTCTTTATAATCAGGAAGGTCTCCTGACTTCAAGAATGAGAAACATATGGCCTCTTATCTTTTATTTGGGCAGGACCCAGCCTCCTCTCTCAATTGTCCTGCTATTGATATTTTGGGGGTTTTGTCCACAGGGATTGAACACCAATTGTCTACCTCCTGACTCAAATTCACATTTACTCTACAATAATCCATTATTCACAAGATCACATCAGTGATTTTCTAAACCAACAAAATTCTCATCTCAAAAGTGTTCAACTTAATCAGTCTTCCAAAACTAAATAAGTGTGTGTGTGTGTGACTCAGTTGTGTCCAACTCTCTGCAATCCCATGGACTGTAGCCCGCGGCACTCCTCTGTCCATGGGATTCTCCGGGCAAGAGTACTGGAGTGGATTGCCATTCCCTTCTCAAGGGGATCTTTCTAAAAAATACTTCCTACTATATGTCATAGCAGAGGTATAATTTATTCAGCTTTATTCAGTATTTTCACAATGGATCTTAGAATAATTTAAGAACATCAGTGGTGGGAAGGTTTTTTAAGCTATAGCCATAAAAATCAATGGTGTTTGACTTTTTGCGACCCCATGGTTAGTACACCGCCAGGCTCCTCTGTCCATGGGATTCTCCAGGCAAGAATACAGGAGTGGGCTGCCTTCTCCAGGAAGATTCCCTTCTCCAGGGGATCTTCCTGGCTCAGGTATCAAACCTGGACTTCCTGCATTGCAGACAGATTCTTTACCATCTGAACCACTAGGGAAGCTCCTCTAAATATACACTACTCTAATTAGTGAAACATTTTATTTTTTAGTGTGATGCCATGTATTCATAACATGATAAACAATAACATACTTTCACTTCTTCCTTCTCTCTGTTCACAGGTTCTCAAACCTTAAACCAAAATTGACTAGCTTATGAGTATGATAGGGAAGTTTAGATACCTGGGGATAAACATCTTTGTAAAAACCAAGAAAAGTGAAATCAAAACTCCTTTTGTTTCTCAATGTTTGTCCATGAGAAAAATTGTACTTTAAGCATTTATAGAGAAGTCTTGCAGATGTTCTTTGCTGGCATGGATATCTGTTCTCATTAACTAAGTTAGTGAATATTCTCAAATGAATGTTCTCATTGGTTCATTTGAACATACGCATATCAATGTTTCTCTATGTAAGAAAGTTACTGGTATTGAAAACCAGTAATTATCACACTTGAAATGCACTCAACCCAAGTGACTCAACTATTCATCCCCTAATTGCACAGGTTTGGTAAACTCAAGCTTGCATTGATACAGTAGAAATAATTTAGTAAAGACTCAAGGACAGAAGCCAAGAAGACCAGAAATCTTTCCTGTACCATAAGAGCTACTATGAAGATAATTGTTATTCAAGACAACCAGGAATGTCACTCTTTATCTCCACCTGAAAAGGAAAATAATCACCGCGTTTTTACACACAAATACATCTCATGACATTTAAATTGGAACTTGGAAGTCAACAAAGAATAATGCACAATTAAGTTTAAATTATTTTATATAAATAATAATCCATGCTTCTCTGTTTTGTTTTGTTTTTTTCTTGTCTAACTTCAATAGTTAGAAGTATCATGCCAATAGTCTGAAGTATATGTCAATAGAAGTATCTTTTGACATATACATTACTTATGCCAGAATTCATATCAAAGTTCTTTCTTTTTCTCTCTCAGTCTCTCTCTCTCTTTTTTAACATTTAATCCTTTAAAAACTGAGATGGGCATGTGAAGTCTTCTCAAACCTTATGTTTATTGGGTCTTGAATTAAGGTGACCTAGAGGTTCTGGTTGTTGCAAAGTTTTAAAATGCTCTGTGCTCCGAGACAGTGTGACCCACACCTGGAGCCAGTTTGGGAAAACACATGTTAAACAGCTCTGTGCAAAGTCATTCTTGAAGCTCAGCAGGTGGTTTGCTAATGGGAACGAGGGAAGCATAAGACCTGACCCCTTTGCTCTGATAGTGCCCTTTGTTCAGGGCTCCCTGGGGTTGGAGATTTAAGTGAGCTAAGAAAGAACCCACTATTAAAGAGGTGCTAAACTGCTGCTTGGCTCTCCTTAATAATGTCAGAAATTGCTGTCCCTCGGGAGTCTTACTATATAAGTTGAGTTAAATAAGTTTGGAATGCCTGCCTTCATTACAGGAAAAGAAATCTACCAAATTGGAATGCCCTCAGGACCACAGAAAGCTCACACTTTCTCTAGTTTGGCATTTGTATCAGAGCGTGGACTCTCAGGAACAGGAGGAAGGCTATGAGAGTATTCAGGTGGTGACAGCACTCGAAGCCAAATGGTGAAGTGTGGGAGAATTTTCCACTGGAACTCCTCTCAGCCACTCCTTAGAAATTCTGATCAAAGCTCAATCCTCTGAGAAATTAGAGGTCTATCAAAGGCCAAGTGAGAGAGAGGATCCCAATTGGGATCCCAGGAATCAAGCCCAATTTCAGACAGGCAGGCTTCCAGTTCCAGCTGAATAGTGAAGAAAAGCTATAATTCTGTGGGACAGGCAAACAGCACAATGAGGTACATAGTGAATATCATTCCACAGATCGATCAGGTTCTAGGTTTCAAATGCCAAGAAAGAATATTTCCATATATCTCTTACTTGACATCTAAGAAAACCTACTACAATTTCTGTTCTGTTCAATATTTGTTATAAAACAGAATGGATGTTTGCAGGATAACTTTTTTCCGCCCCCTCCTGCCCCGCCCCCCGCCAATGGCAACTGAGAACAAGGATCCAGCAGGAACTCCTATGGTTGAGGGCAATGAGGCTAGTTATAATTTTTCAATAGAGAATTTTGGATTTGCCAAAGTCCAAATCTGACTTAAGGAATAGCTGAAAGAATAAAATCATGCTAAGCATTGTGTGTAGCCAGAAAATTGATCTGAAGAGGGCACACAGGAGACATTCCAAGGAGAAGATAAAATAGAGACTGGAAATATGATAACCAGGTGGTATCTCGGAAAAAAAGAGGAATCACGGTAGCTGTAGACGTTTCATCAGATCTGAACACATCTGACTGATGATGCCCAGACACTGTAGCTATGCACGCTGGATGCTCCGTGACATACATTCTGCAATCTCCTGACTGCATTCTGCCCAAGCAAGGATGGGGCAACTGTCAAACAAAAACTAAAGAAACCGAAAGCAGAACATACAGCTATGTTCCACCTGCTATGAAGGTGTCAGTTTTTCATTATAACAAACCACATTGGAATGTATGATCTCGAATTCATTTTCTGCTTTTTAGGGGTCCCCACAAGTCTGAGAGCATGAGTGATGATCTGAACTTAGGAAGTGGCTAGAACAAGGGAGTGTATACCTACACATAGGTGAAATATAAAGTGTCTCTAATCATGCATATGCTGGGAAAATCCTAATTAAAGAATGCTTTCTAAACTTTCATTAGTAGCAAAGTTCAAAGGTATCTCATGATTCTGTCAACTGAAAACTTGATCATATTTGCATTGTACCTCCTTAACGATCACTGAGATGAAAATCAAAATCATCTTCTCTGCTGGGCTTTAATGAGCTGGGCACGATTTATATCACAGCTAAAATTTCAGGGCTTCATTATGTGTAGAAATCATCTTTATCTTCCCCCTTTACTGCTTGGCAAGGTGCTGTCATCCTTTGCTTTCTCTACCTGTCTGGCATCACTTCAAATGTCTATCTGGAAGCAAGCTTACACTCTCTGTTTATGAGCTAGTCTTCCCCAGAGCAAAAAGCATATTGGACCTCATTTGGATGGATCTGAAATGAATTTCAGTGCAAATTCTCCTGTATCCAAAGTATTCCTACATCATGACCCCTGTTCTTATTCCAGATATGAAGTAGAACTTCTAAAAAGTGACACATTTTATTCTATCTTTGTATTCCACATATCTCTAAATTATTTTGTTCTATGACCTCATCTCATGTTCATCTGTTTTGCATATTACTTTCTCGTGGATTTGAGGTTAATATTAACTCCCTGTAAATCAAAATTCAGGTTTCTCATTAGATAACTCAACATTAGAATATGTTGGGACATTCAATCTTTATACAATCTTCAGTTCTGTTAAGTTCAGTCAATCACTTGTGCCTGACTCCTTGCAACTGCATGAACCACAGCACACCAGGCCTCCCTTTCCATCACCAACTCCCAGAGTCTATCCAGACTCATGTCCATGGAGTCAGCAATGCCATTCAACCATCCCATCCTCTGTTGTCTCCTGCTCCTCTTTCCTTCAATCGTTCCCAGCATCAGGGTCTTTTCAAATGAGTCAGCTCTTCACATCAGTTGGCCAAAGTACTGCAGTTTCAGCTTCAACATCAGTCCTCCCAATGAATATTCAGGACTGATCTCTTTTAGGTGGACTGGTTGGATTTCCTTGCAGTCCAAGGGACTCTCAAGAGTCTTCTCCAACACCACAGTTCAAAAGCATCAATTCTTTGTTGCTCAGCTTTCTTTATAGTCCAACGCTCACATCCATACATGACCACTGGACAAACCATAGCCTTGAATAGACGGACCTTTGTTGACAAAGTAATGTCTCTGCTTTTCAATATGCTATCTAGGTTGGTCATAACTTTCCTTCCAAGGAATAAGTGTCTTTTAACTTCATGGCTGCAATCACCATCAATAGTGATTTTGAAGCCCCCCAAAATAAACTCTGACACTGTTTCCACTGTTTCCCCATTTATGTGCTATGAAGTGATGGGACCAGAGGCCATGATCTTAGTTTTCTGAATGTTTGCTTTAAGCCAAATTTTTCACCCTCCTCTTTCACTTTCATCAAGAGGCTTTTTAGTTCCTCTTCGCTTTCTGCCATAAGGATGATGTCATCTGCATATCTGGGGTTATTGATATTTCTCCCGGCAATCTTGATTCCAGCTTGTGCTTCTTCCAGCCCAGTGTTTCTCATGATGTACTCTGCATAGAAGTTAAATAAGCAGGGTGACAATATATAGCCTTGACATACTCCTTTTCCTGTTTGGAAGCAGTCTGTTTTTCCATGTCCAGTTCTAACTGTTGCATCTTGACCTACATACAGATTTCTCAGGAGGCAGGTCAAGTGGTCTGATATTCCCATCTCTTTCAGAATTTTCCACAGTTTATTTGATCCACACAGTCAAAGGCTTTGGCATAGTCAATAAAGCAGAAATAGATGTTTTTCTGGAACTCTCTTGCTTTTTGGATGATCCAGCAGATGTTGGCAATTTGATATCTGGTTCTTCTGCCTTTTGTAAAACCAGCTTGAACATCTGGAAGTTCACGGTTCACGTACTGCTGAAGCCTGGCTTGGAGAATTTTGAGCATTACTTTACCAGTGTGTGAGATGAATGCCATTGTGAGGTAGTCTGAGCATGCTTTGACATTGCTTTTCTTTGGGATTGGAATGAAAACTGACCTTTTCCAGTCCTGTGGCCACTGCTGAGTTTTCCAAATTTGCTGGCATACTGAGTGCAGCACTTTCACAGCATCATCTTTCAGGATTTGAAATAGCTCAACTGGAATTCCATCACCTCCACTTGATTTCTTCATAGTGATGCTTCCTAAGGCCCACTTGACTTCACATTCCAGGATGTCTGGCTCTAGGTGAGTGATCACACCATTGTGATTATCTTGGTTGTGAAGATCTTTTTTGTGCAGTTCTTCTGTGTATTCTTTCCACCTCTTCTTAATATCTTCTGCTTCTATTAGGTCCATAGCATTTCTGTCCTTTATCGAGTCCATCTTTGCATGAAATATTCCCTTGGTATCTCTAATTTTCTTGAAGAGATCTCTAGTCTTTCCCATTCTGTTGTTTTCCTCTATTTCTTTGCATTGATCACTAAGGAAGGCTTTCTTATCTCTTCTTGCTATTCTATGGAACTCTGCATTCAGATGCTTATATCTTTCCATTTCTCCCTTGCTTTTCACTTCTCTTCTTTTCACAGCTATTTGTAAGGCCTCCCCAGACAGCCATTTTGCTTTTTTGCATTTCTTTTCCATGGGGACGGTCTTGATCCCTGTCTCCTGTACAATGTCACGAACCTCCGTCCATAGTTCATCAGGCACTCTGTCTATCAGATCTAGCCCTTTAAATCTATTTCTCACTTCCACTGTATAATCATAAGGAATTTGATTTAGGTCATACCTGAGTGGTCTAGTGGTTTCCCTACTTTCTTCAATTTAAGTCTGAATTTGGCAATAAGGAGTTCATGATCTGAGCCAGTCAGCTCCCGGTCTTGTTTTTGCTGACTGTATAGAGCTTCTCCATCTTTGGCTGCAAAGAATATAATCAATCTGATTTCGGTGTTGACCATCTGGAACTTGGGCATGATCAAATAGATCCAGATATCCTGCAGTGTGAAGTCAAGTCGACCTTAGGAAGCATCACACTGAACAAAACTAGTAGAAGTGGACAGAATTAGACTTAAACTATTTCAAATCTTAAAAGACTATGCTGTTAAGGTGAAGCACTTAATATGTCAGCAAATTTGGAAAACTCAGCAGTGGCCACAGGACTAGTAAAGGTCAGTTTTTATTCCAACTAAAATAAAGGTGATGCCAAACAATGTTCAGTTACTGAACAACTGCACTCATTTCACAGGGTAGCAAGGCACTACCCCAAATCTTTCAGTCTAGGTTTCAATACTACATAACCTGAGAACAAAGGCTAACAGAGTGTTACCAAGAGAACATGCTGGTCATAGCAAACACCCTCTTCCAAAAACACAAGAGAAGACTCTACACATGGACATCATCAGATGATCAATTCCAAAATCAGATTGATTATATTTTTTGCAGCAAAGATGGAGAAGCTCTATACACTCAGCAAAAAAGACCAGGAGCTGAATGTGGCTCACATCATGAACTCCTTATTGAAAATTCAGACTTAAATTTAAGAAGGAAGGGAAAACCTCTAGACCATTCAGGTATGAGCTAAATCAAATCCCTTACCATTGTACAGTTGAAGTCACAAATACATTCAAGGGATTAGATCTGATAAAGTATGTAAATAACTTTAGGGGAAGGTTTGTAACACTGTACAATAGGCATGACCAAAACCATCCCCAAGAAAAAGACAAAATGATTGTCTAACAAGGCCTCAGAAGTAACTAAGAAAAGAAGAGAAGAGAATGACAAAGGAGAAGAGGAAAGATATATCCATCTGAATGCAGATATCCAAAGAAGAGCAAGGAGAGATAAGAAAGCCTTCCTAAGTGATCACTGAAAAGAAATAGAAAAAAACAATAGAATGGGAAAGAGTAGAGATCTCTTCAAGAAAATTAGAGATACCAAAGAGATACTTTGCATTTCATGCAAAGATGGGCACAATAAAGACAGAAATGGTATGGAACTAACAGAAACAGATGATAAAAGAAGAGGTGGCAAGAATACACCGAAGAACTGTACAAGAAATGATTTTAATGATCGAGATGACCATGATGGTATGATCACTCAGCTAAAGCCAGACATCCTAGAGTGTGAAACCAAGTGGGCCTTAGGAGACATTACTATGGACAAAGCTAGTGGCGAAGGAATTCCAGTTGAGCTATTTCAAATCCTAAAATATGATGCTGTAAAAGTGTTGCACTCAATGTGCCAGCAAATTTGGGAAACTCAGCAGTGGCCACGGGGCTGAAAAAGGTATTTTTCATTCCAATCCCAAGGAGTTGCAATGCCAAAGAATGTTCAAACTACTACACAATTGCACTCATCTCACAAGCTAGCAAAGTCATGCTAAAATTTCTCCAAGCAAGACTTCAACAGTATGTGAACTAAGAAATCCCAGATGCACAAGCTGGATTTTAAAAAGGAAGAGGAACCAGAAATCAAATTGCCAACATCTGTTGGATCATTGAAAAAACAAGAGAGTTCTGGAAAAACATTTACTCCTGCTTTATTGACTATGCTAAAGCCTTTGAATGTATGGATCAAAACAAACTGTGGAAAATGCTTCAATAGATGGGAGTTCCAGACCACCTGACCTGCCTTCTTAGAAACCAGCAAGCAGGTCAAGAAGCCACGGTTAGAACTGGATATGGAACAGCAGACTGGTTCCAAATTGGGAAATGAGTACATTGAGGCTGATATTGTCACCCTGTTTGTTTAACTTATATGTACAGTATATCACATAAAATACTAGACTGGATGAAGCACAATCTGGAATCAAGATTGCAAGGAGTGATATGGCAGAAAGAAAAGAGAAGCTAAAGAGTCTCTTGATGAAGGTGAAAGAAGTGAGTGAAAAAGCTGGCTTAAAACTCAGCATTCAAAAAACTAAGATCATGGCATCTGGTCCCATCACTTCATGGCAAATAGATGTGAAACAATGGAAACAGTGACAGACTTTATTTTCTTGGGCTGCAGGTGGTGACCACAGCCATGAAATTAAAAGATGCTTACTCTGTGGAAAAAAAAGCTATGACCAACGTATACAGCATATTAAAAAGCAGAGACATTACTTTGACAACAAAGGTCCATCTGCTCAAAGCTATGGCTTTCCCAGTAGTCATGTATGGATGTGAGAGTTGGACCATAAGGAAAGCTGAACACCAAAGAATATATGCTTTTGAACTGTGCTGTTGGAGAAGATTCTTAACAGTCCTTTGGACTGCAAGGAGATCCAACCAGTCCATCCTAAAGGAAATCAGTCCTGAATATTCATTTGAAGGACTGATGCTGAAGCTGAAGGTCCAATACTTTCCCATACTTGATGGGAGGAGCTAACTCATTAGAAAAGTCCCTGATGTTGAGAAAGATTGAAGGCAGGAGGAGAAGGGGATGACAGAGGATAAAATGGTTGTATGGCATCACCAATTCAATGGACACGAGCTTGAGCAAGCTCCAGGAGTTGGTGATGGACAGGGAAGCCTGACATGTTGCAGTCCATGGGGTTGCAAAGAGTCAGACACGACTGAGCAACTCAACTGAACTGAACAAGCTGGACTTAGAAAAGGCAGGGTAACAAGTGATCAAATTACCAACGTTCGTAGGATCATAAAAAAGCAAGGCAATTCCAGAAACAGCATCTACTCTGCTTCATTGACTATGCCAAAGCCTTTGACTGTATGGATAGTAGCAAACTATGGAAAATTCTTAAAGAGATGCAAATACCAGACCACCTTACCTGTATCCTGAGAAATCTCTATGTGGGTCGAGAAAAAACTGTTAGGACATGACATGGAACAATGTATTGGTTCAAAATAGGAAAAGGAATATGTCAGAGCTGTATATTGTCACCCTGCTTATTTAACTTCTATGTGGAGTACATCATGTGAAATACCATGCTGGACAAATCACAAGCTGAGGTCTAGATTGTTGGGAGAAATATCAACAGCCTCATATATGCAAATGATACCACCCTAAAGGCAGAAAACGAAGAGGAACTAAAGAGCCTCTTGATGAGAGTGAAAGAACAGAGCAAAAACACTGACTTAAAACTTTGCATTCAAAACTCTGTGATCATGGCATTCTTTCTCATGGCTTCATGGAAAATGGATGGGGGAAAAGTGGAAGCAGTGACAAGTTTTATTTTCTCGGGCTCCAAAATCACTGTAGACTGTGACTGCTCTGTCTTTTGAAGAAGGGCTATGACAAAACTACATAGTTTATTAAAAAGCAGAGATATCACTTTGCCAACAAAAATCTGTATAATCAAAATTATGGTTTTTCCAATAGTCATATACAGATATGAAAGTTGGATCATAAATAATACTGAGTGTGGAAGAATTGATGCTTTTGAATTTTGGTGCTGGAGAAGACTTTTGAGAGTCCCTTGGACAGGAAGGAGTTCAAACTTGTCAGTTCTACAGGAAATAAAAACGGAATTTTCATAGGAAGCACTGATTCAGTTTCAGTTGAAGTGAAACTCCAATATTTTGGCCACCTGATGTAAAGATGCACTTCATTGAAAAAACCCTGATGCTGGGAAAGATTAAAGGCAAAAGAATAAGACAGTTGCAGAAGATGAGATGGTTAGAGAACATCACCAGCTCAATAGAGATGAATCTGAGCAACCTTTGGGAGATAGTGGAAGACAGAGAAGCCTGAGGTGCTGCAGTCCATAGGGTCCCAAGGAGTCGGACGGGGTATACGGACTGAACAACAGCAACAATAAACCCATTAAGATGAGTCATTGGCTTCTAGAATATTACAAGACCACAAGATGGTTCCTTAGTGGGCATGCCTTCATAAATACCACTTTAAACAAATATATGCCACAAATCCATATAAAAATAGCATTGCTTTTGTATTCTCTTTTTGAGTGAAAAACTGACAGCAGTTTAGCACAAAATTGAAGCAAAACAAGGTGCTTGAAAGTAAAATCAAGTCTCACCTCCCATGTCTGCTCTGTATCTGTGCTCCTGATTTCACATGAAAAAATTCAATGTGCTCATGTGAACACTGCCTAGGACAAATGAGGGACTGGTGAGTCCATCTTGAAGATAGCAAGTTTTCCAGGACCTCTCACTCAACCTGCCTTATTCTCTTACTCTTTTTCTCTGATATATAGCAGGATCATTAGTAAGAATCCTTGAAAATGACATCACTATTTTCTTATACTAGAAGTTATCTCGTTTAGGCAGGAACATTTTTCTAAAGTGTTAAGCAATAACATTATGTCCTTATGAGTACATAGGTGAAAAGAAGAAACAGTCTAAGAGAATGTTCTGCCTCCAAAAGGGGAAAGTTGGGGTACGTGGGTTGAAGTCTTCCTTTTCTATTTTCAAGCAGTGTGACATTGTGTCAGAAACTCAACTATCTCTGAAATTAGCTTATTGAACAATAAAGTACAGAAATGTATCAAAGAGATAATGGATCGAAGTGCTTTTATAACTACATAACACTATATAAATAGGAAATTATTACTGTCACATCATCACTGTACAAGGTGCTGTGATAGATTCAGATGTTAAGATATATCCCTTAACAGAGCACTTTATATCTAATAAGAAAATGTGTGAGTTAAGGGCACATAAAGAACTGGGTTAAAAACCTGGCTTTAGTCCTTGGGACTAATGCCACTTACCTCCAAATTTTCTGTGAAAACAAAATAAATTATGCTACAAAATTATTTCAGGGACATGGAGCATATTAGTGTAGCTCAATAGGTTATAAATAAAGGGATATAAAATATGTAATGTTTACCATCAAATGTTTTAAAAAATCAAATACTAAATAGGTGCATTTTAACCTGTCCCAGAATCTATGGCATGATGCTGTTGTATGTATTTACAATTCTTAACTGATGATTAAAATAAGAAAAGTCAATCAATAATATAGTTATAATATAATTTGTCTATAATAGGTAATGAATCTTTAGTTCTTACAGTGTATACACACTTCTAAGATATTTCATGTGTTGATCCATTTAATCACAGTAATCCTTTTAATCTTCACAGTAATTCTATGATAGGGGATGCTATTATCCCCATTAACAGATGAGGAAACTTAGACAACTGTGAGAAGTAAATTGCCTGAGACTATAAAGTAATTAAAAATAGAGGTGATATTCAAACCCTGGCAAAGTTAGCCCCCAGAGCTCTCTCTATTGGGGGACAGTAGTTATCTAGGTGTTTCTGCAAGTAAGGCATTCACTGCCCTGGTTTTTCCAGACTATCTTTTTAAGAATGTTAGTATAATGAACATCTTGGAAGATAGAAATAGTGTTTCTCTCCAGAGCAAAGGACTTGTCTGCCTGCAGTTTTGAAAAGCAAGCCTAGTATCTCCACTGTGACAATGGGAAAGCGTGCCTTCTCTAAGCTCAGCATTCCCCTCCTCTAATGCAATTCACTGTACGTGCAGGTATCATTGGGCCCCTTCCCATCATCTCATAGAAACTGGGACTCAGGGAAGAGGTTCAAAATTGCTGATCCTCCATGGCAATGGCCATCAGTAATAAATCCTCCTTTTTTTTTTTTGCTACAAATTTTAAAAGCTAATTATTGACTTTTCGATAGATGGGCCTTTTCTTTCTTTAGTGTGTTCCCAAAAAGTCCTGAGCCTACATTCAGAAACAAAGCTTCAGGCATATCCCAGCTATTCTGTTTTCCATGTGTAAAGCTGACATGGCTTGGAGCTCAGGGCTGGTACTAGAGTTGGCTGGAAATTTTCCATCTTCCATATGTGTGCCGTGATTTTAGTTAACTTTGGAGCCAACGTGGTTCACGTGACTTGGGACGAAAAAGACATGCTTGAATTTGTGAATTGACTAAACACTCAATGGTTATAAACCTGAAAACTCCAGAAAGTGCAGTATCCTTGAAAAATAATCTATCTACAGAGTGAAGCAAGTCAGAAAGAGAAAAACAGATACCATGTATTCATGCATATATATGGAATCTACAAAAAATGGTATTGATGAAACTCCTTTACTTTTGAAACATATATCTTATGTCTTCTGTTGGAATCTGTGAAAAACTGGAAGGTGACTTGCATGCTTCACAGTTCTTAACATTCTTGTGGCGATAACAGTTATACTATTACTGCTATTAAGTATCTTTATTTTACATGTTTTATTTTGTAATATATGTTGGTATATAGATTTCAAAGGGGGTTTTAAATGTTAGGAGATTATTTGAAACATCATCTAGCAATGCTGGATAAGTTGTCTTCAAAATATCTATATCTATTAACTTGGCTAGGACACTTTTAAGGTTACTTTGCAATTATTTTGTCACAGGCTACTGTGGTTCTGGTGCATTGTCTTAATGAATCATCTACTGATATTTAATTGAAGGTCACTACATGTTATTTTAGACTGGAAGAGATGTCAGAAATTCCATACAAA
This sequence comes from Capra hircus, assembly GCF_001704415.2. Taxonomy (NCBI): domain Eukaryota; kingdom Metazoa; phylum Chordata; class Mammalia; order Artiodactyla; family Bovidae; genus Capra; species Capra hircus. The sequence goes on from NC_030813.1 coordinate 107,978,197, forward strand.
GGAAATGAAGGAGGCATATTTTAACACTGTGTCAGAAAATAACATCAAGAACACTTTACTGTAAGGCCTGTCCTTCTCCTGGCACCATTTAAAGAATATCCCATGCCCTCCACTCAATCTAGCAAGGGTTGGGTACAGGCTAAGGTTTAAATCTATTTGACAAGGCCATTGACTTTGTTGGTCTGAGTCTGAGAGAGTATAAATAGCCAAAATAACATGAAGAAATGACACTAGTTACTTGATTTTTTACTGAAATGTTAAAGGATACAGAAATATAGATGGACCTAGAGATTGTCATACTAAATCAGACACAGAAAGACAAATATCATATGATATCACTTATATGTGGATTTTTTTTAAAAAGATACAAATAAACATCTACAAAACAGAGTTACAGATATAGAAAACAAATTTATGGTTACCCAGCAATATGAATAAGGGCTTCCTTGGTAGCTCAGCTGGTAAAGAATCTGCCTGCAATGCAGCAGAACCCAGTTCAATTCCTAGGTCAGGAAGATCCCATGGAGAAGGGATAGGCTACCCACTCCAGTATTCTTGGGCTTCCCTTGGGCTCAGTTGGTAAAGAATCCACCTCCAATGTGGGAGACCTGGGTGTGATCCCTGGTTTGGGAAGATCCTCTGGAGGAGGATACAGCAACTCACTCCAGTATTTTTGCCTGGGGAAAACCCATGGACAGAGGAGCCTGGCAGGCTATATTCCATGGGATTTCAAAGAGATGGACACAACTGAATGACTAAGCACAGGGATATGAATGACTAAGCACAGGGAGAGATAAACTGGGAGATTTGGATTAACATACACACACTACTATGTACAAAATAGATAACTGATAAGGACCTACTACATAGCATGGTCAATTCTAAAGGAAATCAACCCTGAATAGTCTTTGGAAGAACTGATGCTGAAACTGAAGCCCCGATAGTTTGGCCACCTGATGCAAAGAACTGACTCTTTGGAAAAAACCCAGATGCTGGGAAAGATTGAGAGCAGGAGAAGATGAAGGTTACAGAGGATAAGATGATTGTTTAGCATCACTGACTCAATGGACATGAATTTGAGCAAACTCCAGGAAAGAGTGAAAGACAAGGACACCTGGCATGCTTCAGTCCACGGGGTCACAAAGAGTCAGACACGACTTAGTGACTGAAAAACAAGCATATATAGCATGGAACCCTACTCTATACTCTGTAATGGTCTGTATGTGGAAAAATCTGAAAAAGAATTGATGTATATATAACCTATTCCCTTTTCTGTACAGCTGAAACTAATGCAACATTGTATATCAACTATAATCCAATAAAAAATTTTAAAAATATATCATCTTCACAAGAAAAAGTAAATATACTTCCTTAAAATACAGTCATATACCCTGTGTATGTTCAATAAAAAAACACTTTGTAACAAATCAAGTTACTAAGTTTTGCAAATATTGTTGAAGTTTGAGTAACATCCTAGAAACCTCAACAAGATTAAATAAATGCAATCTCCGTATAAGTAGTACATTCCCTAGAAGCAAGACAAAATTAAACTCATTATGTAGAAACCTGTTACAACACTCTGGTAATAAGAAAAGTGATACCTCCCATTTGTAGGGCTTCTTATAATTTTAAAAATGGAATTGCACGTGTTCATCATTTGCATCTTGTAATAGCAATTATACAACCTCATATGGTGGTTAGGAGACGAAAAAGTCACACAGCTAATAAACATCCACAGTCAGCCAGAAACTCTGTCTTACCCTCTTTTCAATAGCTTAGGCTACATTTTATATATTGATTTACACTTTTAAAGTTATCATTGCAATTATGACTGACAAATACTTTAAATATTTTGCATATATTGTTATAATGGTTGCTTAGTTGCTAATTCAGTTCAGTTCAGTTGCTCAATCATGTCTGAATCTTCGCAACTCCATGGGCTGCAGCATGCCAGGCCTCCATGTCCATCACCAACTCCCAAAGTTTACCAAAACTCATTTTCATTGAGTCAGTGATGTCATCCAGCCATCCCACCCTCTGTCATCCCCTTTTCCTCCTACCTTCAATCTTTCCCAGAATCAGGGTCTTTGCAAATGAGTCAGTTCTTCACATCAGGTAGAAAAAATATTGGAGCTTCAGCTTCAGTTCAGTTCAGTCGCTCAGTCGTGTCTGACTCTTTGCGAACCCATGAATCACAGCACGCCAGGCCTCCCTGTTCATCACCATCTCCCGGAGTTCACTCAGACTCAACGTCCATCGAGTCCGTGATGCCATCCAGCCATCTCATCCTCGGTCGTCCCCTTCTCCTCCTGCCCCCAATCCCTCCCAGCATCAGAGTCTTTTCCAATGAGTCAACTCTTCGCATGAGGTGGCCAAAGTACTGGAGTTTCAGCTTTAGCATCATTCCTTCCAAAGAAATCTCAGGGCTAATCTCCTTCAGAATAGACTGGTTGGATCTCCTTGCAGTCCAAGGGACTCTCAAGAGTTTTCTCCAACACCACAGTTCAAAAGCATCAATTCTTTGGCACTCAGCTTTCTTTATAGTCCAACACTTACATCCATACTTGACCACTGGAAAAGCTATAGCCTTGACTAGATGGACCTTTTTTGGCAAAGTAATGTCTCTGCTTTTTAATATGCTGTCTACGTTGGTCATAACTTTCCTGCCAAGGAATAAGTGTCTTTTAATTTCGTGGCTATAATCACCATCTGCAGTGATTTTGCAGCCCAAGAAAATAAAGTCTGTCACTGTTTCCATTGTTTCCCATCTATTTCCCATGAAGTGATGGGACCAGATGCCATGATCTTCGTTTTCTGAATGTTGAGATTTAAGCCAACTTTTTCACTCTCCTCTTTCACTTTCATCAAGAGGCTCTTTAGTTCCTCTTCACTTTCTGCCATAAGGGTGGTGTCATCTGCATATCTGAGGTTATTGATATTTCTCCCAGCAATCTTGATTCCAGCTTGTGCTTCCTCCAGCCCAGAGTTTCTCATGAGGTACTCTGCATATAAGTTAAATAAGCAGGGTGAAAATATACAGCCTTGATGTACTCCTTTTCCTATTTAGAACCAGTCTGCTGTTCCACATCTGCTTCTAACTGTTGCTTCTTGACCTCCACATAGATTTCTCAAGAGGCAGGTCAAGTGGTCTGGTATTCCCCTCTTTCAGAATTTTCTACAGTTTATTTGATCCACACACTCAAAGGCTTTGGGGTCATCAATAAAGCAGAAATAGATGTTTTTCTGGAACTCTCCTGCTTTTTCGATGATCCAGCGGATGTTGGCAATTTGATCTCTGGTTCCTCTGCCTTTTCCAAAACCAGCTTGAATATCTGGAAGTTCATGTTTCACGTATTGTTGAGGCCTGGCTTGGAGAATTTTGAGCATTACTTTGCTAGCATGTGAGATAAGTACAATTGTGTGGTAGTTTGAGCATTCTTTTGCATTGCCTTACTTTGGGATTGGAAAGAAAACTGACCTTTTCCAGTCCTGTGGCCACTGTTGAGTTTTCCAAATTTGCTGGCATATTGAGTGCAGCACTTTCACAGCATCATCTTTTAGGATTTGAAATAGCTCAACTGGAATTCCATCACCTCCACTAGCTTGGTAGTAGTGATGTTTCCTAAGGCCCACTTGACTTCATATTCTAGGATGTCTGGGTCTAGATGAGTGATTACACCATCCTAATCATCTGGGTCATGAAGATATTTTTTGTACAGTTCTTCTGTGTATTCTTGCCACCTCCTCTTAATATCATCTGCTTCTGTTAGGTCCATATCATTTCTGTCCTTTATTGATCCCATCTTTGCATGAAATGGTATCCCTTGGTATCTCTAATTTTCTTGAAGAGATCTGTTGAGGTACTATAATTGACCAGAACCTAGTGGTCCGGAGTCGACTGATAAGAAAATAAAGGAGAAAGAAAGAGACTGATATTCCTTGGTTTACGCAGAAAGCCAATAACGTCCTTGCATGGGGCTTGCTCTGTTCACTAAGGCGTCAGGTGCCCTCTCGATGGGGTGAAGGTGCAGGGTGCCTTCTAGAGAGGGTCTTAGAAGCCCAGGCAGGAAATTGAACTCAGAGAGCCTCTGCACTCCAGGAGATCAGCCTGAAAAAGAGAGGGAGAAAGAGAGAGAAAGACACGGGGACCAGAGCTCTGATGGAGCAAAGGTGTTTTAATTAACGTGGTATGTGTATATATGCTGTCTTACATAACTGTTATTGTTAGCAAAGATAAAGATTAAAATTCCAGACTTACAAAACATAGGCAATCTGTATGAGAGAGATTTGTAAACAGTCACTTTTACCGTAAGGTTCATAAGGAGGAAGAGGATATTTATCACTGTATAGAAAAACTAATGAAGGAAATGCCTGGATTCTTCAGCCCCTGGGAGAGGCTTGCCTCTCCTCTTAATTCCTGAGTATTCAGGAATTGATAAGGAGCAGAGAATTCCCGACAGATCCAAAACAGCGCACAGGAATCTTCCTGTTAAATGCTTCCTGACAGAGATCTCTAGTCTTTCCCATTCTATTGTTATCCTCTATTTCTTTGCACTGATCACTGAGGAAGGCTTTCTTATCTCTCCTTATTATTCTTTGGAACTCTTCATTCAAATGGGTATATCTTTCCTTTTCTCCTTTGTTCTTCACTTCTCTTCTTTTCACAGCTATTTGTAAGGCCTCCTCAGACATCCACTTTGCTCTTTTTGCATTTCTTGGAGATGGTCTTGATCCTTGTCTCCTGCACAATATCATGAATCTCCATCTATAGTTCATCAAGCACTCTGTCTATCAGGTCTAGTCCCCTGAATCTATTTCCTATTTCCACTGTATAATCATAAGGGATTTAATTTAGGTCATACCTGAATGGTCTAGTGGTTTTCCCTGCCTTTTTTTTTTTTTTATATAAAATACCTGTTTGTGGTTTTTTTTTTTTGCATTCTTATTTATTTATTTATTTTTAAATTTTTATTTTTACTTTATTTTACTTTACAATACTGTATTGGTTTTGCCATACATTGACATGAATCCACCACGGGTGTACATGCATTCCCAAACCTGAACCTCCTCCCACCTCCCTCCCCCTAACATCTCTCTGGGTCATCACCGTGCACCAGCCCCAAGTATGCTGTATCCTGCGTCGGACATAGACTGGCGATTCGATTCTTATATGATAGTATACCTGTTACAATGCCATTCTCCCAAATCATCCCACCCTCTCCCTCTCCCTCTGAGTCCAAAAGACCGTTATACACATCTGTGTCTTTTTTGCTGTCTTGCATACAGGGTCGTCATTGCCATCTTTCTAAATTCCATATACATGTATTAGTATACTGTATTGGTGTTTTTCTTTCTGGCTTACTTCACTCTCAATTTAAGTCTGAATTTGGCAATAAGGAGTTCATGATCTGAGCCACAGTCAGCTTCCAGTGTTTCTTTTGCTGACTGTATAAAGCTTCTCCATCTTTGGAGGAAAATAATATAATTAATCTGATTTCAGTTTGGCCATCTGGTGGTGTCCATGTGTAGAGTCTTCTCTTGTATTGTTGGAAGAGAGTGTTTGCTATGACCAGTGCATTCTCTTGGCAAAATTCTACTAGCCTTTGCCCTGCTTCATTCTGTACTCCACAGCAAAATTAGCCTGTTACTCCAGGTGTTTCTCGACTTCCTATTTTGCTTTCCAGTCCCCTATAATGAAAAGGATATATTTTTGGGGTGTTAGTTCTAGAAGGTCTTGTAGGTATTCATAGAACCATTCAACTTCAGCTTCGTCAGTATTACTGGTCGGGGCCTAGACCTGGATTACCATGATACTGGATGGTTTTCCTTGGAAATGAACAGAGATCATTCTGTTATTTTTGAGCACTGCATTTTGGACTCTTTTGTTGACTATAATGGCTACTCCATTTCTTCTAAGGGATTCTTGCCCACAGTAGTAGATACAATGGTCATCTAACTTGAATTCACCCATTCTGGTCCATTTTAGTTCACTGATTCCTAAATTGTCAATGTTCACTCTTATTATCTCCTGTTTGACCACTTCCAATTTGCCTTGATTCATGGACCTAACATTCCAGGTTCCTATGCAATATTGCACTTTAAAGCATCGGACCTTGCTTCCATCACCAGTCACATCCATAACTGGGAGTTGTTTTTTCTTTGGCTCCATCCCTTCATTCTTTCTGGAGTTATTTCTTCATTGATCTCCAGTAGCATGTTGGGAAAATATGTGTCCAATTCTTTGTCACCTCTTAGACTGTAGCCTGCCAAGTTCCTCTCTCCATGGGATTTTCCAAGCAAAAGTACCAGAGAAGGTTGCCATTTCCTTCTCCAGGGGAATCTTCCCAGACCAGGGATGTTACCCATCTCTCCCACTTCAGCAGGCAAATTCTTACCTAATGTAATCAGCATATGTGGACCTGCAGGTCCAGGAAGAAGCTGAAGGTGGTAAAAGAGAGTGGAGGGAAGGAAAACTGAAAACACAAAACCAATGTATCCTTCTTTATATCCAAAAAAAAGCAATGTCTTTGATATAGCTATAGGCCTCAATTACCTATTAAATATTTTTGCTTCAATCTCCAATGTCTATTGGAATTGACTGTTTCATTACCATTGTCTTTGTTACTTTATTAACTATTGTATGTTTAACCTGCTAAACTTTAAAGTGGTAAACTCAGTTACCCTGAGTCTAGCTTTTCCGTTTTTTCAAATATTTCTGCTCCTACCAGAGTTACCTGTTTGTTTATTTATTTATTTATTTAACATTCATGATCTTGTCACTCTTCTCTCAGATCCATGCTTGCTACTGGGAAACAAAGCAGAATAAAACCTAAGTTCAGTTGTGGAGGGAGCTTGATGTGATTGGCTGACACTTAACAGAGGTTTACAGTACAGTGTTATAAATAGTATAATCACAGTCTCAACAAACTGCTCTGGGGAGACTTGAGAAGGAAATTATTAATCTTGTCTAGGAACAACAAGGAAGTCATCAGGTCATAAAGGATATTGGCACTGAGTTCCTAAATGAAATAAGAATTTGCCAGAAAGGAAAGGATAAAGACATGTCAGGAATGATGATTATAATGCCTGGATTCAGCAGCCTAAAATAACATACTACATCCCAAGCAAATGGCTTTGTGCCTGGGATAAAATAATATGACAGCAAACACTTAGTTGTAATTACTGACACTAATCTAAGCATTTTTGATATATTAACTCATTTATTCCATACCACAATTCTATTGGGTATATACCATTATCAGGACTTTCCAAGTAGGTCTCATGGTAAAGAACTGCCTTGCCTATGCAAGAGACATACAAGACGTAAGTTCGATCCCAGGGTCGGGAAGATCCTCTAGAGAAGGAAATGACAACCCATTCCAGTATTCTTACTGGGGAATTCCATGGACAAAGAAACCTGGTAGGTTATAGTCCATGGGATTGAAGAGTCAGACACGACTGAAGCAACTTAGTACACACACGTATACAATTTTTATCATTTCAGAGGTGAGAGAATAGACACTGAGAGGTTAAATGAACTATCCAAGTTTACACATCTAGTGTCCAAGCTACAATGGGGGCACATGCAACCTGATTCTGCAATGCAGCCCTTCATTGTCAAGCTATAAGGTAACCAGGGAACTTTTAGTAAAGGATTTTGCATGATGTAATTAATATGAATTCAAGGATTTAACTACAAAGGTGAGAATTGGGTTTCCTCTGTCAAGACAACACTGGCAGGGTGTAGCTGACACATGAGAGGAAGAAATATAAAGGGACAGACATATTATTATTAGGAGTTTGTAGACAAATAATGATACGGGCTTGACTTGGCTCAAGTGGTGGGAATGAAGCATAGGTGATTTCATAGATACTTAAACAATAAAAAGTAGATATGAGTAATGAGTTAAACGAAAGTCAAGCATGCCTTCCAGGTTTTGGTGTGTGTGGCAACATAGACAGTGGCACCACGAGGAAGGATTCAGACAGTTAAGTTTGATGAATATAAATGTTGAATTATCAGCAAGACATTCATGTAGAAATCCCCAGTGTGAAGCAAGATCTCTTTGCTTTTCTCTCTCCCTTCTTCCCTTCCTCCTTCCTCCATCTCTCTCTCTCTTTCCCTTTCTTGTAAGTTGGAAATTTTGAAAATTATTCCTACAGAGATATTGTCCTGCATTATTTTCCAGCTAAAATCTGTATCTTTCCATATTTTACCAACAACATAGCATCCTAATGCAAGGAGGAAAGATCAAATTTTTTATAAGTAAACTGTCCTTGCCTGGGAATCTCCTGTCTGTCACTTACTCATTTCTTCATTTAGATGGCACAGTTAGTCTCAAGAAAACATAGCCTTCAAATCAGCAGACTTAAGTCTGAAAAACAGACATGTGACTTTAGGTTGTCATTTAGTATTTTCTGAGCCTCAGTTTTTTTCTTTTGTAAAATTGCATAATAACATATACCTGATAGTGTTCATTTGGAGATGAAAAAGCTAAGACATATAAAATTCTTAGTCAATGCCATGTAGTAAGCATTCAGTAAATATAAGCCAATAACCACAGGCACACTAATAAGTAGTGTACGCAAAATGTGTGGTGCAATGTAGTTATTAAATTGCTCTTGTTAATAGCTAATCAGAATGTAGGATTAAAATGCTATAAAATATTTGAATAGAGAGTCTCTCTGTCTAGAAAGCTCTCTTCTCCTCTAGCATTCTAATATTACGTAGCCTTCAAAAAGAATTTCCAATGGAACCACAGCAAGTCATTTTCCAATCTTTCTAGTTAGAATAACTTGCTGTCCCTTCTGTAGTCACAGAGCAATTTTATAATACTTCTACTACCATAATAGGCTAATTTATAATTATGCATGTGCTTAAAATAGCCTTCTGATCAATTTTGAGCTTGAAAAATATAAGGGTTATACTTTATTCATTTTTTAATTCTCCGTCGACTGCTAGGATAGGGCTCAGTAAATGTTAAATTGGAATAGGTTGAATTCCTTGGACGCAACCAGCTGTTCTAACTTGATCTTACTGAGAAAACGGCTCACAACATATTAAAAAAACAATAGGAACATTGCAGTGGCTTGATTTAGATTACCATAACAGATGTGCAAGTGAGTCTCATGATCTGTTAGATATGCACATAGGAGAGAGGCTTTATTTTTCTCAATGCATGCATTTGGAAAGAGAAAAATTAAGAGTTCCTTTTGTTTACATTCGTCTGAGAGAAACAAATGCCTTTTGTTTTGCTCAACTGGCAATATGTTTATGTTTTTCAAGTCTGCATTTATCATTAAACTATCCCAAGGAAATTAAAAGTCAATGGGAGCTCTTGGATATAAACACTTACAAAATCTAGAATGTTAATTTGCTACTGTGTTGGGAATTTGTGTTATACACCTATGGGATGGAAAATGATGTTATGTATTATATCTTATACTTTTACTTACATTAATAGTTTGTGTGTGTAAGAGTAACAGTTGCACTTATTATTTAAAGAAGTACACCAGGCATACTTTTTATAGTGGTAGCCATCCAGTATTTATAGTCCACTGTATTTTACTTCTTTTTATTTTTTGAAAGATCAACTAAAACATCAGAGTTTGCATTACGGTCTCTTAAGAAAACACGTTCCAGACTATTTTCCCTCTTCCTAACCAAAGTTGTTCATTAAAACTTCATGATTTACATGTGTGCCTGCACACATACACAAACACACACACGCACACACACTCATGACCAATTTGATGTTGTTTGTATCACATGGGAAGAGGGCACAATGGGTCTCATTTTTGTTACAGCTGTGGGAACTTGGAAACATTCCTTATCCTCTGAACTTGTTTTTCTTATCTGTGAAAGGGGAAATCATGCTACCTACTTGAAGCTGAAACTCCAATACTTTGGCCACCTGATGCAAAGAGCTGACTCATTTGAGAAGACCCTGGGAAAGATTGAGGGCAGGAGGAGAAGGGGATGATGGAGGATGAGATGGCTGGATGGCATCACCGACACAGTGGACATGGGTTTGGGTGGACTGCGGGAGTTGGTGATGGACAGGGAGGCCTAGTGTGCTGCGGTTCATGGGGTCACAAAGAGTCAGACATGACTGAGATACTGAACTGAACTGAATTCGAAGGATATAAGGGTATCATAAGAATTATAAACATTTCAAGTCCTGGGAAGAGTGCATGTATTAAGCACTCAGTAAATACTAGTTCTCCTTATATCTGTATGCATATTTAAATTCACAAATGCATAATTCATCAATCTTAACGTTTTTTTTTTTTTTAATTCAACTTTAGTCTTGGAGTTCTTTCAATATTAACAGCAAGGGAATAAAATAATTAATGTGTTCTTTTTAATACTTTGATATACAGATGTGTATATATATATATCATACTCTTACATCAATAATTGCTTTTATTTACTCATATTCTTTCATGGATACTTAGGATTTTTTAAAATTATTTTAGAAACACTGTTGCAAAGAGCATACTTTCATAGATCTCCTTTAGGAAATATGTAGGAGTTTCTCTTAGTTATTTATAAAGATCATCAGTGGGGATGGAATATACACTTACAAATAAGTAGGGCCAAATTGCTCTTCAAAGTGCTCTAGACTTTCTTCAACATTGAATGAAAGTTTACATTTCCTCACATATTGTCATTGTATGATATGATCAGACTTCTTAATTTTTGTCAGTCTGAACTTTTAACACCAGTATGTCACAAGTATTTAATGGTTTTAATGTGAATGCCCTGGTGGTCCTGTTGGTAAAGAATCTGCTTGCAATGCAGGAGACCCAGGTTCAATCCCTGGGTTGGGGAAATCCCCTGGAGAAGGAAATGGCAACCCACTCCAGTATTCTTGCCTGGAGATTTCCATGGACAGAGGAGCCTGGTGGGCTACAGTCCATGGGGTCGCAAAGAATCAGACATGACCGAGTGGCTCTCACTTTCACTTTCACTTTTATCCTTTAGTTTGGGTACATTTTCATGCATTTTTATTGACTTCCCTGGTGGTTCAGATGGTAAAGCATCTGCCTGCAATGCGGGAGACTTGGGTTCGATCCCTGGGTCGGGAAGATCCCCTGGAGAAGGAAATGGCAACCCACTCCAGTACTCTTGCCTGGAAAATTCCATGGACAGAGAAGCCTTGTAGGCTACAGTCCATGGAGATGGACAGAGAAGGCTTGTAGGCTACAGTCAATGGGGTCGGAAAGAGTCGGACACGACTGAGCAACTTCACTTCAACCTCCATTTTTGCATGAAATGTTCCCTTGGTATCTATCATTTTCTTGAGAGATCTCTAGTCTTTCCCATTCTGTTGTTTTCCTCCTTTCTTTCTTTCCCAAAGAAAGGTAGTGCCAAAGAATGCTCAAACTACTGCACAATTGCACTCATCTCATACCCTAGGAAAGTAATGCTCAAAATTCTCCAAGCCAGGCTTCAGCAGTATGTGAACCGTGAACTTCCAGATGTTCAAGCTGGTTTTAGAAAAGGCAGAGGAACCAGAGATCAAATTGCCAACATCCGCTGGATCATCGATAAAGCAAGAGAGTTCCAGAAAAATATTTGGTTTTGCTTTATTGACTATGCCAAAGCCTTTGACTGTGTGGATCACAATAAACTGGGGAAAATTCTGAGAGAAATGGGAACACCAGACCACCTGACCTGCCTGCCTCTTGAGAAACCTATATGCAGGTCAGGAAACAACAGTTAGAACTGGACATGGACCAACAGACTGGTTCCAAATAGGAAAAGGAGTACGTCAAGGCTGTATTGTCACCTGCTTATTTAACTTATGCAGAGTACATCATGAGAATGCTGGGCTGGATGAAGCACAAGCTGGAATCAAGATTGCCGGGAGAAATATCAATAACCTCAGATATGCAGATGACACCACCCTTACGGCAGAAAGTGAAGAGAAACTAAAAAGCGTCTTGATGAAAGTGAAAAAGTTGGCTTAAAGCTCTACATTCAGAAAACGAGGATCATGGTATCTGGTCCCATGATTTCATGGGAAATAGATGGGGAAACAGTGGAAACAGTGTAAGACTTTATTGTGGAGGGTTCCAAAATCACTGCAGATGGTGATTGCAGCCATGAAATTAAAAGACGCTTGTTCCTTTGAAGGAAAGTTATGACCAACCTAGATAGCATATTAAAAAGCAGAGACATTACTTCACCAACAAAGGTCCATCCAGTCAAAGCTATGGTTTTTCCAGTGGTCATGTATGGATGTGAGAGTTGGACTGTGAAGAAAGCTGAGCACCAAAGAATTGATGCTTTTGAATTGTGGTGTTGGAGAAGACTCTTGAGAGTCCCTTGGATTGCAAGGAGATCCACCACCAGTCCATTCTAAAGGAGATCAGTCCTGGGTGATCATTGGAAGGAATGATGCTGAAGCTGAAACTCCAGTACTTTGGCCACCTCATGCAAAGTGTTGACTCATTGGAAAAGACTCTGATGCTGGGAGGGGTTGGGGGCAGGAGGAGAAGGGGATGACAGAGGATAAGACGGCTGGATGACATCACCAACTCGATGGACATGAGTCTGAGTAAACTCCGGGAGTTGGTGATGGACAGCGAGGCCTGGCATGCTACAATTCATGGGGTTGCAAAGAGTTGGACACGACTGAGTGACTGAACTGAACTTACTGAGAGATCTCTTCAAAAAAATCATAGATACCAAGGGAACATTTCGTGTAAAGATGAGCACAATAGGACATAAATGTTTAAGGCCTAACAGAAGCAGAAGATATTAAGAAAAGGTAGCAAGAATACACAGAACTATACAAAAAAGACCTTCATGACCCAGATAACCACAATGGTTTGATTGATTACTTACGTAGGCCCAGACATCCTGGAATGGGAAGTTAAGTGAGCCTTAGGAAGCATTGCTACGAACAAAGCTAGTGTAGGTGATGAAATTCCAGTTGCGATAGGATACATGAGGAAAATATCCTTCTAATGTAGTAAAATTCAATAAAAAATATCAAATGTCATTAATCACAGTAGCATGCTTGTATCATTTTGAAATATGCACTGCAGACGTGATGGTTGGAAGAAGGGATCTTGCTTTTCATTATTTGCCTCCAGTATATTGTTGGATATATATGTGCCTGCTTTACTTTTTACCTCTTTAAAATACAGCCTAAAATAGAAGATAGCAGAGTCATCTCACATCATCGTATTTCATGGGGTAAGTTTATTTTAACACAAGTAAATATAGAGAAGGCTAAAATGGGCATAAGAGATAAGTCAGTTTGTAAAGTGATTTGTCTTCTATTGAGTTTTGGCTAACAAGGGGCCATCTTGCTACAATGATCAACTTTTGAAATACTGCTCCTGTGGAGTTTTTAGATGATCCCTACAACAGGCCTGGATGAAGAGAAATCTGCAGGCACTTCTGAGACAATGTTGAGGCTGGATGCTATATAAGACCATGAGAGGATTGTTTAGAAAGATTGTCACCAATAGAGTCTTTGGGAACCACTCTCCCAAAATGTGAGTTACTCTCATACTTGTGTGGTATGGTTTCTACGGATCCAATAACTCTGCATGATTTTCCAAATACTAAGAAGCTAGGGTGGGAACAACTAATGAACTAGAAACAATAAATATTATGACCATTCTTATATTTCCTTATATTCTCTGAGCCTCATTATCCTCATCCCCACTTATTCTTCTAAGAAATGAAGGGAATAATTTTCATGAAGATTAAATGAAGTAAAGTGAAAGTGTTTTGGAGCAGTAACATTCAATATTCATTCAGGGTGGCTTGTCAGATTCTCTTGCATTTCTCTGAATAATCAAGTCATCATAGCAATTTTGATATTTTGATATTCTAGACCTCTTGAAAGAACATATTCTTTGAGATAAATTAATATTATTTTGTAGCCTATATGATATCCCACCAAAGGCTTATGGAGTTAGTTTTATCACCCATCAAATTTTCAGTACAATTAGCTTCCAGAGGGAAAGCTCATATTTTCTATAAAAAGGTATGACAAAGTTAAAGCAAACTTGAGTAAAAAAAGGAGACAGTAAGTGAGCAACATTTCCTTCTGTTTCTATTAAAGTCCGATTTAGTTTTAGTTCATTTTTTTAAGTGAAAACAAACCCTTTTCAACACCATTTAAAGCTATAATTTCCTGAGCTTCTGGCTTACTTGGGGCTGTCTGGTTTATGAGCCTAGCTGATGTTGAGACTCTTTGTATCCAGCCAACAGACCACGCAATCAGCCTTTAATAGGCCCAGTCAGAGCATTAATATGGCCTCTAATTGCTCTGTCACCTGGTAATTCAGTTCATTCAAATAGATGGAATGGTCATCAGGTCAATCTGGCCTGCTCCATGGCCCAAAAGAGCCATCAGAAGAAGCTGGACTGTGTCTCAGGGTAGGTCAAGGCTTCTTGAACCCCTAAGCTTAAAGTTCTTGGAGACTGTCTAAATTCCCATACACAATGGGGAAAATGTATTTTAAATGACTCAGAATTCAGCTGAAAATAGTAGTCATTCTCAAGTGGACTTTAAGATTTTAGATTATGTATGCTTTAGCAATAATAAGAACTATAAAGAAGACAATATTTTTAAATTGGTGAGTTAAACTTTAAGAAGATTGTTACTTTAGCCTCTTTGGCTTACAAACTGTCTTCACTGAGACCCTTGTTTATGTCATCTCTACATACTTCTAAATCTACTCTGATACAAGTTCTCTCTGGTTTGACCCAGTAGCCAGATTATTTAGTTTAGAAATCAGGAGACTGAGTCCAGCCCTGCCTAAGTGAGCTATGAAATCATTCAGATCAGTTACTCAAAGACTACATTTCTTGAGAGGAAATTGGTACATTAACTCTAGGCAATGACTTTCTTTTACTTTATTTGATAATTATAAAAAATGATACAACACCTTCGAAACATATTTATGATATAATAATTTAAATCATTTGTATAATCAATGATGAAAGGCAAAATACAAAATTGGTTATGCTTTAGTTTCAAATGAGAAAAGCTATTTATCCACCTTGCTAATGAAACTATTTAATAAAATGTTAACCATTATATATATAATCAGTCCATTTCAGGTAGATTCTGGAACTAGAGGCAGCACTCCAGGTAAGCAAGGATATTGTTTAAAAAGCTACAAGTGTTTTCAGTGGCAGAAGAAGTAATCAGAAATCCATCTCTAAGGATTTTACAAAAGCATATTTATAAATGTGTGGACTAAATAACAAAGATAAGCTATTATTAATATTTAGAGTGAAAATATATATAATTTTAATGCATAATTTTCAGGAAGGAAAAAAGGAAAAGCAACTCCACTGGACTGTTTTACTTATCACTTTACTTCTTTGCCAATCAAATTAGACTGATTATATTACAACCTGGATGATTTCACTTCATGGAATAAAATGTGTTATTGCATCCGTCATTTCTCTCCCTGAAAATAACACTCTGAAACATATAGAAACAACATTAATTACGCTTGGTATTGAAGGCAATTTGTATTCAGATATGCCTGAGTACACCAGAAAGAATTTACCTTTCATCCAGTGGCATGGATCACACTGCAGCCCTGGTCTACAACCTTAAAAGTCCAAGTGTCACCATTCAAATATTCACTAGGATATGCAGAACTCAGCGAAGCATATTACTGAACTTAGTAAGAAGTCACTTCTCACCACCAGTACCCCTTTGTCCAGATTTTTGCCTGAATTATTTTAAAAGGTATGACTGTCTGTCTACTCACTCCCTTGTTTCCACTCACCCGCAGAGAGCTTTCAAAAATGATCTTATACAAACATATTCCAAAGGGCTGTGGGTGAGGCTGTTCACATAATCGCATAGACTCTTTCACTAAATACAATCAAACATATCACATAAAACATTTGTTAAACACCATAAAGGTTTGGAAAAGCTTAAAAAGCAGTGAGAAAAGTGACAGGCAGAATTATGTAGAATTGACTGGACACAGGAAGCTAACCAGACTATTGTAACATCAAATGTGTGCAATGCGTCTTTACGCATACTACATGCTTGAATGGAGGGTTGTATGACTTGGGAGATGAGGACAAAATTTCAGGCACAATGACTATTCAACAAAGCCAATCTCAGAGCTACTCTTCGCATGTTAAACTGAGAGTAAGTCTATCAGGTACAACTGCACAGGTTGTATATTGCAAAACTCTAAGATGGGAGGGAGTATTTCAATACATTACAGTATAAAGAAGTATGTCTCCTGAAAGTGTGCAGTATACAATATGCAAGCAACATAAGAAAATCTGCTGGAAGTCCAAAAGGCTCCACTCACAAGATGAAGAGAAACCTGAACTGAACAAGTCTATTGTAAATTCAGTCTACTATACATATGGCTGTTATGATGGTGAACAAAGTAAGTTGGAAAAAGGAAGTGGGTACTCCCCGTGTCATATGCCAATTTTGGCCCATCAATAATCAATATTGAGGTTGGACTAGCCCTTGTGGTTCTTGTTATGACTGCAAGATAACCTTCAACAGTAGCCATCAGGAAACCTTGATAAAATAAATGTTTATTACTTATAAGACCTGGAACTTCCCTAGCACACTGAGACCACACACTGAGATCACAGATAGGGAGAGAGAGAGAGCTTAGGAGTTTGGGGTTTGGGGTTCTGCTTTTATTAATGTTGAGCCTGGGGGGCTTGGGATTTTGAGGACTTACTCTTTTTCAGTAAATTTAAAACATAAGAGCAGGAATTTAAAGCAAGGGAAGGGGGGGAAAGCAGCTCAAATGGTTAGTTATTAAAATTAACCAAGATCTCTGAAACAAAGAAGCCTCAGTATGGGGAGGCTGGCCATGTGTTTATTTGAGATAGCTTGCTCTTTGAAATGGATGCCTCTTTGAAATAGAGGCCTAGAAGGTCCCAGTTTAAATCAGGAAATTGCACTGTGCAAAAGACATACAAACAGACAAAAGAACCTAATACATAAACAACAATCCTACTGAGCTTATGCTACACTCTATTTTACTAGTGAGAAAATTCAAGTTTAGAAAGGTAAATGGTACACACAGAGTCATGTAACCTTTAGTTGTCAGAATTCAACCCAACTCTGTTGGCAGTTTTACTGTCCTTTGTGGGGGGGAACCTCTCTTCCCTCATTTCAGGCCACAAACAACACTGAGGAAGAGCTTAGAATATCGGTTCCAGAGTTTCAAGCATGTCTTCCTTAGACGCTCCATTTTTCAATATGTTTAGATACAGACATAAAATATAATAAACAGTCAAAATATTTATAAATTTCAGCAGCTTTCAGATCCATGTTTACTGATGTCCTTAAACTCTATAAATCATTTTGCCCAATCTAGAAAAAACAGGATTCATCAGCTCTGTGTCAAAATTTCTTTATGTTGCCATATTTTCTCCCCTGACTGAAATATATCACCTTTAAAGTCAAAGCTGGTGACACAGAGATGAAGAAACAAGCTTTGCCACAGCATCTCAGAATATCACTGTCGAATAAAGCCAAATTTTTGTTAAACAAAAAAAACTGAAAAAAAGCACAATACTTTAAAATGCTTGATGCAATTATTCCTAGCTATATTTTACTCCTAGGCATGCTTAAAAAGCTTTTCTGCTATATAATATGCACAAAACTGGTTATAGTAGGATAGTTTATATTCAAGTCCCAGTGTCCTGTATTTCTATCAACCGTTCCATATCAATTTTGGTAAAAGATTCTATGTGTGATATTTGGAAGCTGCAGTTGGTATTGGTCCCTATCATATGAAGATAATTGGTCTATCATTAAAGGAAATAGAGACACATGTAGAGAGAAACTGATGTTTTTTTTATAGCAGTTGTGTTCTATGCTCAGATGTGCCACTATGTCCTAGGTAAGTCTTTGTCCTTATCAAAGTTTGCTAATGAAAACCCTATCTAGATTCCATGAACTAATATTATGACTTTTACTATGGAAGGCACTGAGGCCAGAAGAGAATAAATGAGCATAGAAGTAATAAAAGATGGGTCCAGAGAAATAAAGGGCCATTACATTTGGAGAAGACTTGAGGTCATGGTAATCCAAAAATATCAACTTAAACATATCCCTATTTTATCATTATAAACAGTACAGTATATTATTGGCAAACAGAAGATATGTGTGCCCGTACAAATTGGTACTTTTTATTTAGAAAGCAACTAATAAAATATATATGTTAATATAATATTTAGAGATGCATATTTATATACTTTGAAACTGTATTTGCTGTTTCTAGATAAAGCTGTTCCATATATTGTATTGTTTTCTTAGGTGAGTGAGCGAGTGAAAGTCGCTCAGTCATATCTGACACTTTGCGACCCCAAGGACTATACAGTCCATGGAATTCTCCAGACCAGAATACTGGAATGGGTAGCCTTTCCCTTCTCCAGGGGACTTTCCCAATCCAGGAATCTAACCAGGGTCTCCTGAATTGCAGGCGGATTCTTTGTCAACTGAGCTATTAGGGAAGTCCTTTTTAGGTAGTATATCTTAAGTAGAAAATTGCAAAAATGCAATTCAGAAAAGAATGCAGTTTCGATGAAAAGGGGCAATACAAGAGTGAGAAACTGTTTGATCATGGATTCAATATGAGCTTCCCAGGTAGAGCTATTGGTAAAGAACCTATATGCCAAGGCAGGAGACATAAGAGATATGTATTGGATTCCTGGGTTAGGAAGATCTCCTGGAAGAGGACATGGCAACTCATGCCAGAATTCTTGTCTAGAGAATTCCATGGACAGAGAAGCCTGGCAGACTATAGTCAGGGTTGCAGTGTCAGACACTACTGAAGCGACTTAGCATGCACACATACATGGTTGATACAGCTTCCAGAATGTATTGAGAGGTTGAACGTGGTCCATAAGATAAAGACAAAATTCAAAAAGGACACCAAAGTGTCTGACCTTAAAGCTGGAAGAATGGAGTTACTCTTGACTGAAATGGAGAGATAGTAGAGGAGCCAATGTGGGTGGAAATACAAGTAGATCAGTTTTATACATGTTAGTTTCAGATGTTAACAAGCCTATACACCTGTCCTTGTCCATATTCATCCATTTATTTCCCTCCTGTCATAAAAAAAGAGATTACTTAAATCTTCCACTTATCCCCCACGTTTATATCCTTACCAAGTCAACTTTACAGTTTTGAGGAGGAAATTTAAAGTGAGTGGGAACCCAGAAGAAGTTGGTTCTTTTCAGGTAGAAGTACCACACCCACCCAAAGGAAGGGTTAGTGTACCTTTTCCTATTAATATAGCAAAGAGATGAATCATGGTTTTTTTGAATATATTTTTATTTATTTTAATTGGAGGCTAGTTTACAATATTGTATTGGTTTTGCCATACATCAACATGAATCCACCATGGGTATACACGGGCTCCCCATCCTGAACCCCCCTCCCACCTCCTTCCCCATGCCATCCCTCTGGGTCATCCCAGTGCACCAGCCCTGAGTATCCTGTATCATGCATCAAATCTGGACTGACGGTTCGTTTCACATATGACATTATACATGTATCAATGCCATTCTCCCAAATCACCCCACCCTCTCCCTCTCCCACAGAGTCCAAAAGACTGTTCTATACATCGGTGTCTCTTTTGCTGTCTCGCATACAGGATTATTGTTACCATATTTCTAAATTCCATATATATGCATTAGTATACTGTATTGATGTTTTTCTTTCTGGCTTACTTCACTCTGTATAATTGGCTCCAGTTTCATCCACCTCATTAGAACTGATTCAAATGTATTGTTTTTAATGGCTGAGTAATACTCCATTGTATATATGTACCACAGCTTTCTTATCCATTCGTCTGCTGATGAACATTTAGGTTGCTTCCATGTCCTGGCTATTATAAACAGTGCTGCAATGCACATTGGGGTACACATGTCTCTTTCAATTCTGGTTTCCTCGGTGTGTATGCCCAGCAGTGGGATTGCTGGGTCATATGGCAGTTCTATTTCCAGTTTTTTAAGGAATCTTCACACTGTCCTGCATAATGGCTGTACTAGTTTGCATTCCCACCAACAGTGTAAGAAGGTTTCCTTTTCTCCACACCCTCTCCAGCATTTATTGCTTGTAGACTTTTGGATAGCAGTCATTCTGACTGGCGTGAAATGGTACTTCATTGTGGTTTTGATTTGCATTTCTCTGATAATGAGTGATGTTGAACATCTTTTCATGTGTTTGTTAGCCATCTGTATGTCTTCTTTGGAGAAATGTTTGTTTAGTTCTTTGGCCCATTTTTTGATTGGGTCATTTATTTTTCTGGAGTTGAGCTGCAGGTGTTGTTTCTATATTTTTGAGATTAATTATTTGTCAGTTGCTTTATTTGCTATTATTTTCTCCCATTCTGAAGGCTGTCTTTTCACCTTGCTTATAGTTTCTTTTGTTTTGCAGAAGCTTTTAATTTTAGTTAGGTCCCATTTATTTTTGGTTTTATTTCCAATATTCTGGGAGGTGGGTCATAGAGGATCCTGCTCTGATTTATGTTAGAGAGTGTTTTGCCTATGTACTCCTCTAGGAGTTTTTTAGTGTCTGGTCTTAGGTTTAGATCTTTAATACATTTTGAGTTTACTTTTGTGTATGGTGTTAGAAAATGTTCTAGTTTAATTCTTTTACAAGTGGTTGACCAGTTTTCCCAGCACCACTTGTTAAGGAGATTGTCTTTTCTCCATTGTATATTCTTGATTCCTTTGTCAAAGATAAGGTGTCCATAGGAACATGGATTTATCTCTGAGCTTTCTATTTTGTTCCATTGATCTATATTTCTGTCTTTGTGCCACTACCATACTGTCTTGATGACTGTGGCTTTGTAGCAGAGCCTGAAGTCAGGCAGGTTGATTTTCCAGTTCCATTCTTTCTCAAGATTGTTTTGACTGTTCGAGGTTTTTTGTATTTCCATACAAATTATGAAATTATTTGTTCTAGCCCTGTGAAAAATACCGTTGGAAGCTTGATAGGGATTGCATTGAATCTATAGATTGCTTTGGGTAGTATACTCATTTTCACTATATTGATTCTTTCAATCCATGAAAATGGTATATTTTTCCATCTATTAGTGTCCTCTTTGATTTCTTGCACCAGTGTTTTATAGTTTTCTGTATATAGGTCTTTCGTTTCTTTAGGTAGATGTATTCCTAAGTATTTTATTATTTTTGTTGCAATGATGAATGGAATTGTTTCCTTAATTTCTTTTTTTTTTTCATATTATGAGTGTATAGGAATGCAAGGGATTTCTGTGTGTTGATTTTATATCCTGCAACTTTACTATATGCATTGATTAGCTCTAGTAACTTTCTAGTGGAGTCTTCAGGATTTTATATGTAGAGGATCATTTCATCTGCAAACAGTAAGAGTTTTACTTCTTCTTTTCCAATTTGTATTCCTTTTATTTCTTTTTCTGCTCTGATTGCCGTGGCCAAAACTTCCAAAACTATGTTGAATAGCAGTGGTGAAAGTGGGCACCCTTGTCTTGTTCCTGACTTTAAGGGAAAGTCTTTCAATTTTTCACCACTGAGGATAATGTTTGCTGTGGGTTTGTCATATATAGCTTTGATTATGCTTAGGCATATTCCGGGAGAAGGCAATGGTACCCTACTCCAGTACTCTTGCCTAGAAAATTCCATGGATGGAGGAGCCTGGTAGGCTGCATTCCATGGGGTCGCTAAGAGTCGGACACAACTGAGCGACTTCTCTTTCACTTTTCACTTTCACGCGATGGAGAAGGAAATGGCAACCCACTCCAGTGCTCTTGCCTGGAGAATCCCAGGGATGGGGGAGCCTGGTGGGCTGCCTACTATGGGGTCGCACAGAGTTGGACACGACTGAAGTGACTTAGCAGCAGTAGCAGCAGCAGCAGGCATGTTCCTTCTATTCCTGCTTTCTGGAGAGTTTTTATCATCAATGGATGTTGAATTTTGTCAAGGACTTTCTCTGCATCTATTGAGTTAATCATATGGCTTTTATTTTCCAATTTGTTAATGTGGTGTATTACATTGATTGATTTGCTGATATTGAAGAATCCTTGCATCCTTGGGATAAAGCCCACTTGGTCGTGATGTATGATCTTTTTAATGTGTTGTTGGATTCTATTGCTAGAATTTTGTTAAGGATTTTTGTGTCTATGTTCATCAGTGATATTGGCCTGTAGTTTTCTTTTTTTGTGGCATCTTTGTCAGGTTTTGGTATTAGGGTGATGGTGGCCTCATAGAATGAGTTTGGAAGTTTACCTTCCTTTGCAATTTTCTGGAAGAGTTTGAGTAGGATAGATGTTAGCTCTTCTCGAAATTTTTTGGTAGAATTCAGCTGTGAAGCTGTCTGGACCTGGGCTTTTGTTTGCTGAACGATTTCTGATTACAGTTTCGATTTCCATGCTTGTAATGGTTCTGTTAAGATTTTCTATTTCTTCCTGGTTCCGTTTTGGAAAGTTGTACTTTTCTAAGAATTTGTCCATTTCTTCCACATTGTCAATTTTATTGGCATATAATTGCTGATAGTAGTCTCTTACGATCCTTTGTATTTCTGTGTTGTCTGTTGTGATCTCTCCATTTTCATTTCTAATTTTATTGATTTGATTTTTCTCCCTATGTTTTTTGATGAGCCTGGCTAATGGTTTGTCAACTTTATTTATCCTCTCAAAGAATCAGCTTTTGGCTTCACTGATTTTTGCTATGGTCTCTTTTGTTTCTTTTGCATTTATTTCTGCCCTAATTTTGAAGGTTTATTTCCTTCTACTAACCCTGGGGTTCTTCATTTCTTTCTTTTCTAGTTGCTTTAGGTGCAGTTAGGTTATTTATTTGTCTTTTTTCTTGTTTCTTGAGGTATGCATGTATTGCTATGAACCTTCCCCTTAGCACTGCTTTTACAGTGCCCCACAGGTTGTGTGTTGTTGTGTTTTCATGCATATTTTGATTTATTCTTTTATTTCCTCTGTGATTTGTTGTTATTCAGCAGTGTGTTGTTCAGCCTCCATATGTTGGAATTTTTAATAGTTTTTCTCCTGTAATTGAGATCTAATCTTACTGCATTATGGTCAGAAAAGATGCTTGGAATGATTTCAATTTTTTTGAATTTACCAAGGCTAGATTTATGGCCCAGGATTTGATCTATCCTGGAGAAAGTTTCATGTGTGCTTAAGAAAAAGGTGAAATTCATTGTTTGGGGGTGAAATGTCCTATAGATATCAGTTAGGTCTAACTGGTCTATTGGATCATTTAAAGTGTGTGTTTCCTTGTTAATTTTCTGTTTAGTTGCTCTATCCGTAAGTGTGAGTAGGGTATTAAAGTCTCCCACTATTCTTGTGTTATTGTTAATTTCCCCTTTCATACTTGTTAGCATTTGTTACATATTGCGGTGCTCCTATGTTGGGTGCATATATATTTATAATTGTTATATCTTCTTCTTGGATTGATCCTTTGATCATTATGTAGTGTCCTTCTTTGTCTCTTTTCACAGTCTTTATTTTAAAGTCAATTTTATCTGATATGAGTATTGCTACTCCTGCTTTCTTTTGGTCTCTATTGGCATGGAATATCTTTTTCCAGCCCTTCACTTTCAGTTTGTATGTGTCGCCTGTTTTGAGGTGGGTCTCTTGTAGACAACATATATAGGGTCTTGTTTTTGTATCCAATCAGCCAGTCTTTGTCTTTTGGTTGGGGCATTCAACCCACTTACGTTTAAGGTAATTATTGATAAACATGATCCTGTTGCCATTTACTTTATTGTTTTGGGTTTGAGTTTATACACCCTTTTTGTGTTTCCTGTCTAGAGAAGATCCTTTAGCATTTGTTGGAGAGCTGGTTTGGTGGTGCTGAATTCTCTCAGCTTTTGCTTGTCTGTAAAGCTTTTGATTTCTCCTTCATATTTGAATGAGATCCTTGCTGGGTACAATAATCTGAGCTGTAGGTTATTTTCTTTCATCACTTTAAGTAAGTCCTGCCATTCCCTCCTCGCCTGAAGATTTTCTATTGAAAGGTCAGCTGTTATCCTTATCGGAATCCCCTTGTGTGTTATTTGTTGTTTCTCCCTTGCTGCTTTTAATATTTGTTCTTTGTGTTTGATCTTTGTTAATTTGATTAATATGTGTCTTGGAGTGTTCCACCTTGGATTTATCCTGTTTAGTGCTCTCTGGGTTTCTTTTGAACTTGGGTGATTATTTCCTTCCCTATTTTAGGGAAGTTTTCAACTAGTATCTCCTCAAGAATTTTCTCATGGTCTTTCTTTTTGTTTTTTTTTTTTTTTTTTTCTTCTGGGACTCCTATGATTCGAATGTTGGGGCATTTAACATTGTCCCAGAGGTCTCTGAGATTGTCCTCATTTCTTTTAATTCATTTTTCCTTTTTCCTCTCTGATTCATTTATTTCTATCATTCTATCTTCTACCTCACTAATCCTATCTTCTGCCTCCATTATTCTACTATTTGTTCCCTCCAGAGTGTTTTTCATCTGATTTATTGCATTATTCATTGTATATAGACTCTTTTTTATTTCTTCTTGTTAAACCTTTCTTGCATCTTTTCAATCCTTGTCTCTAGGCAATTTATCTGTGATTCCATTTGTTTTCAAGATTTTGGATTTTTACTATCATTATTCAGAATTCTTTATCAGGGAGATTCCCTATCTCTTCCTTTTTTGTTTGGTTTGGTGGGTGTTTTTCCTATTCCTTTACCTGCTGGGTATTCCTCTGTCTCTTCATCTTGTTTGTATTGCTGTGTTTGGGGTGGCCTTTCTGTATTCTGGCAGTTTGTGGAGTTCTCTTTATTGTGGAGTTTCCTTGCTGTGGGTGGGGTTGGACAGGTGGCTTGTCAAGGTTTCCTGGTTAGGGAAGCTTGTGTCGGTGTTCTGGTAGGTGGAGCTGGATTTCTTCTCTCTGGAATGCAATGAAGTGTCCAGTAATGAGTTATGAGATGTCAGTGGGTTTGGAGTGACTTTGGGCAGCCTGTATATTGAAGTTCAGGGCTGTGTTCCTGTATTGCTAGAGAATTTGAATGGTATATCTTGCTCTGGAACTTTTGGCCCTTGGGTAATGCTTGGTTTCAGTGTAGGTATGGAGGCATTTGATGAGCTCCTGTCGATTAATGTTCCCTGGAGTCAGGAGTTCTCTGGTGTTCTCAGGATTTGGACTCAAGCCTCCTGCTTCTGGCTTTCAGTCTTACTTTCACAGTAGTCTCAAGATTTCTCCATCTATACAACATCAATGATAAAACATCTAGGTTAAAGATGAAAAGTTTCTCCACAGTAAGGGACACCCAGAGAGGTTCACAGAGTAACATGGAGAAGAGAAGAGGGAGGTGGGAGACAGAGGTGACCCGAATGAAATGAGGTGGAATCAAAAGAAGGGAGAACAAGCTAGCCAATAATCACTTCCTTATGTGTGCTGCACAGTCTGGACCATTCAGAGATGTTCACGGAGTTATACAGAGAAGAAAAGAGGGAGGAAGGAGACAGAGGTGGTCAGGAGGATAAAGGGGGGAATCAAAAGGAGAGAGACAGATCCAGCCAGTAATCGGTTCCCTAAGTGTTCTCCACTGTCTGGAACACACAAAGAGATTCACAGAGTTGGTAGAGAAGAGAAGGGGGAGGGAGGAGATAGAGGCGACCTGGTGGAGAAAAAAGAGAGTCCAAAGGTGAAGAGAGCAGTCAAGCCAGTAATCTCACTCCCAAGTGAAAATGGGTACTGAAGACTGGGTTCTTAAAGGTATAAAATTGATAACAAATACCAAAAAGCAAAGACTAAGATCCAGAGTAGAGGTTGGATTTTCAAAAATACAATATTAAAGAAAAAAAGTCACAAAAATATAAAATATATACATATGAAGTTTGCTTTTAAAAATAGGGTCTCTCTCTCTCTTTTTGCAAAGTAATAATAGGTTATAAAAATGAAAATTAAGGGCATAATACAGGGCTTAAAATTAAAAAAAAATAGTAAAAATATATCTAGGACTTTCTCTGGTGGTGTTGTGGGCATTGTGGGGTCAGTTCGTTTTGGGATAGTTCCTTGATCTGGCTTATATTTCTCAAGATCTATAGGCTCCTTCCTATGTAGTTGGTACTAACTACAGGGTTTTAATCTATTGCACCTGTCTCTTCCAAGGAGGTTACCTCTGTTTTAGCTTGCTGGTCTCTTCAGTGTCTAATTTCCGCCCTGACACAAGGGGGCGGTGGTGGACACTTTTTAGGCTCACTTGTTCAGTCGTGCTGTGGGGAGGGAGGAACACTGCAGACAAATAACACTGGTGTGTGCTCACAGTGACTCGGCCACACTGGGTTTGCACCCTGCTCACAGCATGTGTGCTTTCCCTGTCTACACTGCTTAGGCTCTAGGTTGCTCTGCCGGGACTGTCTGAGGCCAGCCCTGGGTTGTATGCACTTCCCAGGTCTAAGCCGCTCAGGTTCAGGTATTCGGGTAGTCCTCGGAGGCACAGACTCGATTAGGCCTGCGTTTTGCGCCCTTCCCAGGTCTGAGAAGCTTAGGTGACCACGTGTTTGGCGAGCACGGTCGCTGTGACTTATCGCCTCCTCCCTCCCTGCGGCTCAGTTTCCTGGGGTGTACAACAGGCGCACCTTCTCAGGCGGATGTTGACCGTCAAGAATCCCAAGAAGTCTTAGTTAGCAATGAAGCCTGTTTGCAGTTTGACAGATAATGCCTCTCTGGGGCCATGATTGTCCCCTTCCGGCTCTGGCTGCCTGTCACTGGAGGGAGATGGTCTGCAGCTGGCTAGCTCTGTTTAGTCCTTTGTTCTGTGAGTAGGCCTGGTGGTGTCTTAGGTAGGGCTTTTCACGTGGTAGCTATCCCACAGTCTGGTTTGCAAACTCAAGTTAGTTCCCTCAGATTGCCCTCAGGGTATTCAGGCCCGGTCCTTACTCTGAGCAATGCAGCCCGCGCCTCCCTGCCCAGCCCCTGCTTGCTAGTGGCAGGTGCAGACATCTGCACTGTTTCTCCACCAGGAGTTACCTGTGGGTTTTAATTATTTATTTATTTTTCCTCCCAGTTATGTTGCCCTCTGTTGTTCCAAGGCTCGCCACTGACTCGGCAGTGAGAGTGTTTCCTGGTGTTTGGAAAATTCTCTCTTTTTTAAGACTCCCTTCCCGGGATGGAGCTCCTTCTCTACCTCTTTTTGTCTCTCTTTTTGTCTTTTATATTTTTTTCCTACTTCCTTTTGAAGACAATGGGCTGCTTTTCTGGGTGCCTGATGTCCTCTACTGGGATTCAGAAGTTGTTTTGTGGAATTTACTCAGCGTTCAAATGTTCTTTTGATGAATTTGTGGGGGAGATAGTGATCTCCCCGTCCTAGTCCTCTGCCATCTTAGGACCACCTCTGAATCATATCTTCTATATTTATCTCATCTGAACATACATTATATACACTTGATGCTGGGCATCATGAATCACTCTATGATATTATATTCATAAACTTTAAGTCACAGCTGGAGTCAGACTGCATATGAACAGATATTTTCAGGGATAAAAGGAAAGTGAAATCACTTGGGTACTTACTGCATTTGGCTCGTGATTATATCTCATGTCAGTGATATGAAATGAGAACAAACATTCTTTTCTTTTTTAATATACGTTAGAAAGTGGAGGTTCAAAATTAAGCAAATTGCCCCAAATCACACTTAAAGAACGTTATAAAATTAGATTAAAATGTAATTTCTCTGAAATCTCTTAATTTCTGCTATGTATTTTGATATATGTATATTTTTGTTTATGAATCACTTTTTTATTTCAAAATGGTAATGAATCAGTTAATTTGTAGAGAATAGTTAAAGGGAATTGGCAGCTGGTAAGCATTAGGTACTATACTCTGTGCTACATATGAAGTATTTTATCAGTTTATTCATTTTTATCATGATAATTTTATTATAGTCATCACATTTTACAAACTATATTAGACACAGAGATTGTATGAAATCTTTGTTTACCAAGTGTCAGAAAAAACTGGAAATAATTTAAATAAAAATTAATTCCCTAGCTTATGTAATTATGTAAAAAAGTAGATGACCTAGGTAGAGGAAGCAACAAATAATGTAATGACCAAGCATTTAGCTAGTCTGGAGGAACCACTGCACCTGCTAGAACTAATTCTCTCTCACAACTTTATGTTATTACATATGGGCTTTATTCTTTTAAATAAAGCATCCATTCCTTAACCTAAGGAAAAACGGTAGCTTTGCCATCAGACACATAATTTTATTTTCCCCTCTAACTCTATTTCAAAATGTTTGGGAAATAATTCTAATTGTCAAGTCTTCAGCACATGCTCACTGCTCATGGATCATTTGTAGGCAAGAGAAAGGTATGCACAAAGAGGTTCATACCTATTTCAGCTTTATGAGTGGAATGGGAAGTAAGGAGAGGAGAGGTAAAACAGGACCATTTCTTTGTTGCTGTTCAGTCACTAAGTTGTATTTGACTCTTTGCCGTCCCATGGACTGCAGCATGCCAGGCTCCTCTGTCCTCCAATCTCTCAAGTTTGCTCAAATTCATTTCAATTGAGTTGGCGATGCTAACTAACAAATTCTTCCTCTGATGTCCCCTTCTTTTACCTTCAATCTTTCCCAGGATCAGGGTTTTTTTCCAGTGAGTTGACTCTTAGTCTCAAGCGGCCAAAGTATTGGGCTTTAGCTCTAGCATCAGACTGTCTAATGTATATTCAGGGTTAATTTCCTTTAGGATTGACTAGTTTGTTCTCCTTGTAGGCCAAGGGACTCTTAAGAGTCTTCCTCAGCAGCATAATTCAAAAATATTAATTTCTTGGCACTCAGCCTTGTTTATGGTCCAACTCTCACATCTGTACATGACTACTGGGAAAACCATAGTTTTGACTATATGGACCTTTGTCACCAAAGTAACATCTCTGTTTTTTAATATGCTGTCTATGTTGGTTCCTTCCAAGGAGTAAGCGTCTTCTAATTTCATGGCTGCAATCACCATCTGCAGTAATTTTGGAACCTCCAAAAATAAAGTCTGTCACTGTTTCCATTGTTTCCCCATCTATTTTACATGAAGTGATGGGACCAGATGTCATGATCTTAGTTTTCTGAATGTTGAGTTTTAAGCCAACTTTTTCACTCTCCTTTTTCATTTTCATTAAGTGGCTGTTTAGTTCCTCTTCTCTTTCTGCCATAAGGGTGGTGTCATCTGAGTATCTGAGGTTATTGTTATTTCTCCTGACAATCTCGATACCAGTTTTTCTTATAATCCCTTGCTTTCTCCAAGATCCAATGAATGCTGGCAATTTTGTCTCTGGTCCCTTTGCCCTTTGAAACCAGGGTTAACATCTGGAAGTTCTTGGTTCACATACTGTTAAAGCCTAGTTTGAAGCATTTGAGCATAACATTGATAGCATGGGCAACTGAGTGCCATTGTATGATAGCTTGAACATTCTTTGGCATTGCCATTCTCTGGAATTAGAATGAAAACTGACCTTTTCCAGTCCTGTGACCACTGCTGAGTTTTCCAAATTTGCTGGTATATTGAGTGCAGCACTTTCACAGCATCATCTTTTAGGATTTGAAATAGTTCAGCTGGAATTCCATTACTTCCACTAGTTTTGTTTGCAATGATGTTTCCTAAGGCCCGCTTGACTTTGCATTCCAGGATGTCTGGGTCTAGGTGAGTGACCACCCCATCGTGGTTATCCTAGTCATTAAGACTTTTTTTTTTTTTTTTTGTATAGTTCTTCTTTGTATTCTTGCTACCTCTTCTTAATTTTTCTGCTTCTGTTAGGGCCATACCATTTCTGTCCTTTATCATGCTTATCTTAGCATGAAATGTTGTTTTCATATCTCCAATTTTCTTGAAAGTATCTTTATTCTTTCCCATTCTATTATTCTATTCTATTTCTTTGCATTATTCATTTAAGAATGCCTTCTTATCTCTCCTTGCTAATCTCGGGAACTCTGCACTCAGTTGGGTATGCCTTTCCCTTTCTCCTTTGCCTTTCACTTTTATTCTTTCCTCAGTGTAAAGCTTCCTCTTTGCCTTCTTGCATTTCTTTTTTCTTTGGGATGGTTTTGGTCACTGTCTCTTATACAAAGTTATAAACTTCCATCCATAGATCTCCAGGCACTGCATGTATCAGATCTAATCTCTTGAATCTGTTGGTCACTTCCACTGTATAATCACAAGGGATTTGATTTAGGTCGTAGCTGGATGGTTTAGTGGTTTTCGCTATTTTCTCCAACTTAACCTGAATTTTGCAATAAGGAGCTCTTGATCTAAGCAGCAGTCAACTCCAGGTCTTGTTTTGCTAACTGTACACAGTTTCTCCATCTTCAAGTGCAAAGAACATAATCAATCTGATTTTTACATTGACCATCTAATAATTTACGCTAGTAAGTGGTAGAGCTGAAATCTCAGATCTTTCTACTTTCTTAAATCATATCTCTTTAAACTCTAGCTTGCTGACTTTTTACAATTTCTTGTTGGGAAAAAATTATGAGAAGGAAAAGTCCCTCAATTTTCCCACATTTCAAATAAATTTGTTTTATTTTTCTAAAAATTTAAAATGAAAAATTTGTTGTATCTTTTTATATAAACTCCCTAAGCAGAAAAAGAAAGAAAGAAAATGTAGATAAACATTTGGTGAAAAATTTAGATCATTATGAATATCTTTGATCAAAGGAATAGTTGGAAACTGGATTTTATAAACACTATACCTTCACAAGGAGAAGGCGATGACACCCCACTCTAGTACTTTTGCCTGGAAAGTCCCATAGATGGAGGAGCCTGGTAGGCTGCAGCCCATGGGGTCGTGAAGAGTCGGACACGACTGAGTGACTTTACTTTCACTGTTTACTTTCATGCATTGGAGAAGGAAATGGCAAGTCACTTTAGTGTTCTTGCCTAGAGAATCCCAGGGACGGGGAGCCTGGTGGACTGCCATTTATGGGGTCACACAGAGTCGGACATGATTGAAACAACTTAGCAGCAGCAGCAGCATACCTTCACAGTATATTTCAGTAAGACTGTTTCCTTACTGTAGGTTTTCTAATACACTTAAGAACTGAACTATTTATTTGATCAGTTGAGAAAGCAGACCTAACCAAAAAAAAAAGGAAAAAAAAAATCATCATGGTTAAAGAATATCTGCCCACATACACCCTAAAATAAGCCTAACATGTATTCTGTGATATAAGACATAAGTCATACTTCATTTTAAGTAAATACATTTGGGATTTGCATGCTTGACAAAATAAGCCACTAAAGTGACTAACAAAGACATTCTAGAGTCCCAAGAAGATAAGCTGCCGTATTCTTAACAGTCAAACATTAATGGAAAACCCAGAAATAATGTAGGGGAAACATTGTCTACAGCAGAAGGAGGTAGGGTTTCACCACAGGGATTTACATGAGACTATGTCTGAGAACTCTTAATGCTTTAACACTCTCTTCCTCACAGTTCTGGATGTGTTAGCTTTATGCTCTCTGGGTACCACCTGCAGATAACTTTTCCTGAGTATTTAGCTGTAGCCTGGATAAAGCAAAGGTCAAATTCCCATGAGCATGCAAACCTGCCCAGGATTTACTCATCCAAAGCCGTATCCGAGGCTCAAAAAAGCAACAGCATTTGATTTCGATCTCAAGGTATAAACATATTAATTAGAATTAAAGCTTGGGATTTTTTACTCCAAAATAATACCATTTCACATATACCAGTTTATCAGATTTTATATGAGAAAATATCTAACTTCAATAACATTATTTTAATAGGATCAAACCAGTCAATCCTAAAGGAAATCAACCCTGATTAGTCATTGGAAGGACTGATGCTGAAACTGAAGCTCAGATACTTTGGCCACACAGTGCAAAGTGCTGACTCATTAGAAAATACCCTGATGCTGGGAAAGATTGAAGGCAGGAGGGAAAGCAGATGAAAGAGGATGAGATGGTTGGATAGTTTCACCAACTTCATGGACATGAGTTTGAGCAAGCTCTGGGAGATGGTGAAGAAAGGGAAGCCTGGCATGCTGCAGTCCAGGGGTCTCAGAGTCGGACGTGACTGAGTGACTGAACAACAAAAACAATAACAGGATCTGAGAATAGGTTTCCATCATAATTTCTCAGGGAACTAGTGATATATAGGAGTTACTTGCTCTTCAATAGGTTGTTCTTTCCGTAACTTGCCTTGTATTGTAGATCTCTTCATATGTTCTTTAGAAATAAAGTATTGTGAACTGCTTATCAACAATAAGTAATAACCCTTTCTGTGCCTCCAGGACGATTCTGAGGCATCTTGAATTTTATGTATGATGCTCCTGGAGATAATAAGAGCAGAGTTGAAACTATTTTTGCCTTCATGGATAATGGTCATGGCTATGATTATCAAGACAGATTATCTTGTGCCTGTGTTGCTTCTATTATTTAGATGCATTCTCTGTCTTACTTTTCATTGAGCTAGGCTAGAAGAAGGATCTAGTAAGACAAGTAGTGAAAAGAATATAAAAGTAACCCCCAAAAGATCAAATTATTAAGAACAGCTGTCCAAATCTCACTTTTTCATTCTGTCATTATTTTGTTTCTAAAATAAAAATAAGGATGGCAACTAAACTTAACAAATTGCACTAGGAGGAGAGAGAAAAGAATCAGCTTGTAACTGGACAGCAGTTCATGAACTTGGGTGTCACATCAGCCTGGGTTTCAAGTCTGGATTTTTCTGCTTATCAGCCATGTGATATTTAATAACCTTTAATTTCTCTGTACCTTAGTTTTTCTTTCATCTTTGGATGGTCGCATTGCCAACTTCCCTGGTAGCTCAGATGGTAAAGAATCTGCCTGCAATGCAGGAGACTCAGGCTCGATCCCTAAATCGGGAAGATCCCCTGGAGAAGGAAATGGTAACCCACTCCAGTATTCTTACCTAGAGAATTCCATGGACAGACCATGAGGTCACAAAGATTGGACATGATTGAGTGACTAATCCCATTGTCGTAAATGCACAGAAATAAAAATACTTAAACAAAATAAGGTACCCATACACTGTCGTGGCATAGAGCAAGGATAAATAAATAGTAATATATCTTCTTCACTTCCACTTCTTGTCATGAAAGCTTCTCAAACACATCTTTCATTGCATTATGGTATGAAAGATCAATGAAATTCAGAAATGATAAAATGACCACAACCTTTGTTTGTTGTTGATCTAAACATCTGACTGAACTTCACCTTGAACAGTATCAAATCAGTTAATATGCTTATGAATTGTGACAGAAGTGCCATCATATTTCAGCTTGGGTGGAAATAATTAATTCTTCTTCTGCTGTATAAGTCACCCATTCTTAGGATAGTAGTGCTAAGAACTGGAAGTATTCCATATCCTTCTTCCCAGCCTACCTATTTTGGTTCTTACAATGCCAGCTATATTGAGAAAGCACCACTGCTCTGTCACCTACTCTGATTCATTTATCTTGTGGACCAAGCTGTACTGTTCTAGAGGAAATGCTTATGATTTTAAAAAGTAAGATATATGTTGAATCTCTCTCTCAAGTTAACAATGAGCTGAGCGTATATTAACTATACATTTGCTTGAATTCTGGCCTAAAGGAAAGATCAGGACCCTTTCCTACCCTCCAAGCAAATAAAATTGATGAGAAGAGTCAAGGACAAAGTGAATTTCTTATTATACAGGTTGGTAATCTTCTAGAAGATTCATTTCAGAAGTGAGAAAAGGATATAAATACCTCTAAGGAGAGAAAAGTTTCTCTGTATCCTCTCACTTTCATCTCCTATTTTCATGGTGAGAAGACAGACCTGGAGCTTTGCCTGTTCTGGAAGACAGCTTCACAGCAAGGCAATTAGCAGGGCTTAACAAGTAGTTTCAGGTAGAGGTCCATGGGAAAGAGGACATGGGTCAGCTGTCCCAGCCAGGGTCAGTACCAAGTAGACACTAAAGAGAATAAGAGGCCTTACTCCTAAAGAGCATAGTTCCATCGGATCGCCAAGGAAAAAACCAAATCGAGATCTGGGCTAAAGGCTGAACTCATAAAAGAGTTCCTATTTTTTTTCCTTAAAATTCTCCATGCTTTGGCATTAGAAAACTAAGAAATTCATGATAAGTAGCTTATCAGGGATTTAGCTCCTGACCATTAAGAAAAAGAAGAAGAAAGAAAGAAAGAAAACATGAAACCATGAACCATTAGTCCTTTTATTTCTCATTCTACTAGAAACCCTGTTCCCCATGTTTATAAACAGAGATAATTACATATTTTTGA
The DNA here is from genome assembly GCF_001704415.2 of Capra hircus. Taxonomy (NCBI): domain Eukaryota; kingdom Metazoa; phylum Chordata; class Mammalia; order Artiodactyla; family Bovidae; genus Capra; species Capra hircus. The sequence goes on from NC_030813.1 coordinate 108,012,440, forward strand.
GAACACTACTTCTCTCTCTTAATCCCAACTCCTGCTGAAGCTTACAAACAGAGGAACAAAATGGCCATCAGCTGTTCTACATAAACTAAGACAGCTGTGGTGGATCAAACTTTTGTTTAACCATGGCAGATTCAATGCATGAATTATCGCTTTTAAAACTCCACTAAACTAGCATGAAAAGGCTTTCAAAAGACTGAAACCAAAAGGACAAAAAAAAAAAAAAAACCATGATAACAGAGATGTGTTTCTTAGGAAAAAACAAAGACTCTAGGATGGAGTTTATGTGATAAAAAGTTTATTAGTGATTTTAAGACTCTAAGGTGGAGTGTCTTTGGGATCAAAACCCCTAAAGAAGTAAGTATTGAGCATAGAACAAGACTGAATTGTGATTTTAATTGCAAGTAAGGAATTCAGTTGACCCTGTGGAAATCTTTGGAGCTACGAAGGCCCAATAAATTGCCCCTAATGGATGCATGGTTATAGGTTTTTGCAGCCAAACATTAACAGGTGACTGGATGCATGCTGCCACCAGAGAGAGGTGTGAACTTGGGTGAGCAACTTTTTCAGACTCAGGGCAAGTACTAGAGAAGGGCTAAGCTGTGAGCCCTTCTGCATGACAGACAGTACTCCTGGGAGCTGGGATAAAACAGTTTCTAGGTCCCTATTGTAACAGTTCAGCAGACAAGGGTTGTGGACAATATTATAAAACAGATGGGGACTTCCCTGGTGGTCCAGTGGTTAAGAACCTACCTTCCAAAGCAGAGGATGCAAGTTCCACCTCTGGTCAGGGGTGGAGTTAAGATCCTACATGCCATGGGCCAACTAAGCCTGCATACTCTAACTAAAGAGAAATTCAGATACTGGAGTGAATAGGCCACATGCCTCAATGAAAATGTCCCTTATGCTGCAACAAAGATCCTGTGTGCCACAACTAAGACCTGACACAACCAAATAAATACATATTTTTAAAAACTGATGCATTGTAGCTGACTCAGACAAGCAGAATGGGCAGTGCTGAGCCCTTAAGACCAACTGACTTAAGGACAACAGGCAAAACATAGCATAGAATTAGGCAAAGTGGCTAAAAAAGGACTTTTAAAAAGTCTCTATAATAAATAAGACCATTGTACAAATGTGATACCTATTAAAGGAAGTGGAGGTGAGTAGGACACACCTCATACCACAATACAGATCTGACCCAAAGGGGTACTCCCCAGAAAAGATTGTGGATCCGTGGACTTCTTCTCTTAGGGAGAAATGAACAGGCCTGAAGATGTCACCAAGGTCACTGGCTGGAGATGTCCAGGTAAACTGCTGTTGTTGTTCAGTTGCTAAGTTGTTTCTGACTCTTTGTGACCTCAAGGACTGCAGCATGCCAGGCTATGCTGTCCTTCACTATCTCCTGGAGTTTGCTCAAATAGACTCCTCTGTCCATGGAATTCTCCAGGTGAGAATACTAGAGTGGATTACCATTCCCTTCTCCAGGGGATCTTCCTAACCCAGAAATCAAACCCAGGCCTCCTGCATTGAAGGCAGATTCTTTATCATCTGAGCCACCAGGGAAACCCTTAGGGAAAAGGTACCCCACACCCCCAGTGCCGTAGGGATAACAGTGTTGCTGCAATCCCAGGGCAATCCAAGTCCTCCTTTTGGGAAGATCAGAACTGTACACCTCTGGGGTCAACACATATCAGGAACTTGAATACAAAGGAAAGATGCTTTCACATTCTGAGGAGAAGATGTTTCCAAGTCAGAATTCTATTATTTGTCAAACTATTAATTAAGAATGAGGGTAAAAATCAGGACATTATCAAGTTCTTGATTTCTTAAAAATATAATAAATTGCCACATACCTTAGGAAAGAAATCTGGGAAGAAAATTCCCCCAATAAAGGAGTAAGAAAGGGAAAATTTTATAATCCAGGAAGCAAGATATTCCACATAAAACTATTCAGAAAAAAATTTCCATTTAAAATAAGGCTAAAGAGAAATCTACACAGTCAAAGGATTTGGCATAGTCAATAAAGCAGAAATAGATGTTTTTCTGGAACTCTCCTGGTTTTTTGATGATCCAGCAGATGTTGCCAATATGATCTCTGGTTCCTCTGCCTGTTGGAAAACCAGCTTGAACATCTGGATGTTCACAGTTTACATATTGCTGAAGCCTGGCTTGGAGAATTTTGAGCATTACTTTACTAGCGTGTGAGATGAGTGCAATTGTGTGGTAGTTTGAGCATTCTTTAGCATTGCCTTTCCTTGGGATTGGAATGAAAACTGCCATTTTCCAGTCCTGTGGCCACTGCTGAGTCTTCCAAATTTGCTGACATATTGAGTGCAGCACTTTCACAGCATCATCTTTCAGGATTTGGCATAGCTCAACTGGAATGCCATCACCTCCACTAGCTTTGTTCATAGCGATGCTTCCTAAGGCCCACTTGACTTCACATTCCAGGATGTCTGGCTCTAGATGAGTGATCACACCATCATGATTATCTGGGTCATGAAGATCTTTTTTGTACAGTTCTTCTGTGTATTCTTTCCACCTCTTCTTAATATCTTCTACTTCTGTTAGGTCCATACATTTCTGTCCTTTATTGAGCCCATCTTTGCATGAAATATTCCCTTGGTATCTCTAATTTTCTTGAAGAGATCTCTAGTCTTTCCCATTCTGTTGTTTTCCTCTATTTCTTTGCATTTGTCTCTGAAGAAGGCTTTCTTATCTCTTCCTGCTATTCTTTGAAACTCTGCATTCAGATGCTTATATCTTTCCTTTTCTCCTTTGCTTTTCACTTCTCTTCTTTTCACAGTTATCTGTAAGGCCTCCTCAGAGAGCCATTTTGCTTTCTTGCATTTCTTTTCCATTGGGATGGTCTTGATCCCTGTCTCCTGTACAATGTAATGAACCTCATTCCATAGTTCATCAGGCACTCTATCTATCAGATCTAGTCTGTTTAATCTATTTCTCACTTCCACTGTATAATCATAAGGGATTTGATTTAGGTCATACATGAATGGTCTATTGGTTTCCCTACTTTCTTCAATTTAAGTCTGAATTTGGCAATAAGGAGTTCATGATCTGAGCCATAGTCAGCTCCCGGTCTTGTTTTTGCTGACTATATAGAGCTTCTCTATCTTTGGCTGCAAAGAATATAATCAATCTGATTTTGGTGTTGACCATCTGGTGATGTCCATGTGTAGAGTCTTCTCTTGTGTTGTTGGAAGAGGGTGTTTGCTATGACCAGTACATTTTCTTGGCAAAACTCTACTAGCATTTGCCCTGCTTCATTCCATATTCCAAGGCCAAATTTGCCTGTTACTCCAGGTGTTTCTTGACTTCCTACTTTTGCATTCCAGTCCCCTATAATGGAAAGGACATCTTTTTGGGGTGTTAGTTCTACAAGGTCTTGTAGGTCTTCATAGAAGCATTCAACTTCAGCTTCATCAGCATTACTGTTTAGGGCATAGACTTGGATTACTGTGATATTGAATAGTTTCCCTTAGAAACAAACAAAGATCATTCTGTCATTTTTGAGATTGCATCCACATACTGCATTTCAGACTCTTTTGTTGAACATGATGGCTATTCCATTTCTTTTAAGGGATTCCTGCCCACAGTAGTAGATATAATGGTCATCTGAGTTAAATTCACCCATTCCAGTCCATTTTAGCTCACTGATTCCTAAAATGTCTATGTTCACTGTTGCCATTTTCTGTTTCACCACTTCCAATTTGCCTTGATTCATGGACCTGACATTCCAGGTTCCTATGCAATATAGCTCTCTACAGCATCAGACCTTGCTTCTATCACCAGTCACATCCACAACTGGGTATAGTTTTTGCTTTGACTCCATCCCTTCATTCTTTCTGGAGTTATTTCTCCACTGATCTCCAGTAGCATGTTGGGCACCTACTGACCTGGGGAATTCCTCTTTCAGTATCCTATCATTTTGCCTTTTCATACTATTCTTGAGGTTCTCAAGGCAAGAATACTGAAGTGGTTTGCATTTCTTTTCTCCAGTGGACCACATTCTTTCAGACCTCTCCACCGTGACCCACCTGTCTTTCCAAATAGGAAAAGAAGTACGTCAAGGCTGTATATTGTCACCCTGCTTATTTAACTTATATGCAGAGTACCTCATGAGAAACGCTTGGCTGGAAGAAGCACAAGCTAGAATCAAGATTGCTAGGAGAAATATCAATAACTTCAGATATGCAGATGACACCACCCTTATAGCAGAAAGTGAAGAGGAACTCAAAAGCCTCTTGATGAAAGTGAAAGAGGAGAGTGAAAAAGTTGGCTTAAAACTCAACATTCAGAAAACGAAGATCGTGGCATCTGGTGCCATCACTTCATGGGAAATAGATGGGGAAACAGTGGAAACTATCAGACTTTATTTTGGGGGGCTTCAAAATCACAGCAGATGGTGACTGCAGCCATGGAATTAAAAGATGTTTACTCCTTGGAAGTAAACCTAGATAGCATATTGAAAAGCAGAGACATTACTTTGCCAACAAATGTCCATCTAGTCAAGGCTATCGTTTTTCCAGTAGTCATGTATGGATGTGAGAGTTGGACTGTGAAGAAAGCTGAGTGCTGAAGAATTCATGTTTTTGAACTGTGGTGTTGGAGAAGACTCTTGAGAGTCCCTCGGACTGCAAGATCAAATCAGTCCATTCTGAAGGGGATCAGCCCTGGGTGTGCTTTGGAAGGAATGATGCTAAACCTGAAACTCCAGTACTTTGGCCACCTCATGCGAAAACTTGACACATTAGAAAAGACTCTGATGCTGAGAGGGATTGGGGGCAGGAGGAGAAGGGGACGACCGAGGATGAGATGGCTGGATGGCATCACTGACTCGATGGACGTTTGTGTGAGCGAACTCTGGGAGTTGGTGATGGACAGGGAGCCCTGGCATGCTGCAATTCATGAGGTTGCAAAGAGTCAGACATGACTGAACGACTGAACTGAACTGAACTGAAAGAAAAATCAGTGAAAACTGGAATAAGAAACTGTATACACTCCCCATCCCTCAAAAATGACAGAAAAGCAAAAGGTCTTAAGTGTTTGTCCTTATTTGTAAGAGTTTCACACTCCCATTATCCATTTGTTGAGAGAATAATTAAGGATGAATCCAGGTGGTACTAGTGATACAGAACCCTCCTGCCAATGCAGGAGACTGTAAGAAACATCGTTCTATCCCCTGGTCAGGAAGATCCCCTGGAGGAGGGCATGCCAACCCAATTCAGTATTCATGCCTGGAGAATCCCATGGACAGAGGAGCCTGGCAGGCTATGGTCCATAGGGTCACAGAGTCAGATACAACTGAATCAACTTAGCACACACACACACATAGAAAACAGAACCAAAATAATCAAGGCAATTTTAAGATGAGAAAATAATAGTATCATACCAAAAAGGAAATGATTCATTATGATATACAACAGTACACAACAAGGCTTACATTTAAACACTATTTATGCAGTCATAATTTATATATGCTACATAATGACAAGAGGTAATTGTTACACGATCGCTTTCAGTACATAAGGGTGGCAAAAATGTAACAAGTGATGGAGAAAGAGGGTTAAAGTTGTATCTTTCATAACAATAAGTCAGTAGATAAGAGTCCAATGCAAAAAAAGAAAGAAGTGTGGTCTAGGTATATTAATTATAAATACTTAAAGAATAGTTATAATAATTGGAAACAATTTGGGAGGAATGAGAGCTGACAGTAGAATGTTTTAAGACTTTCAGTGCTACTTGATTTTTTCAAATTAGGTGCATGTATTAAATTCCATAGGTAAAGAATTTAGCCAACATGACACAAAGTTATGAGTACCAGACAAAAAACTATGCGTGGAAATGGGAAGGAAGAGAGATGAATTTTGCTCTCAAACAACTTCAGTGTGGCTTGATAATAATGCCTCCTTAACACTTGTATATCGCTCACCAGAGCTCTTGCCTGCATGGCATGGAATGCACTCATTTTCCTCACAAACCTCTCCTCTGTGCAGTTCACTGATTGCTCTTCACTCTGTACAAATGTCCTTCAACTCTTCTCTACCTGGCAAACTCCTACTGACTTCTCAAGATGCTGCTAACAAGTCATTCTTTCTGTGAAGTCTTCCCTTGTGCTCCTTGTCTCACAGCAGAATTAATTATTCCCTCATGTAAGCCTCCCATAGCATATATCCCATAGCTTTATCATGGCATACCCACCCAACCCCTGGCACCATTTGTTAGCTGTTTGTCTCTCCTGATGAACTGTGAGCTACTTCTTTTGGCGTAGAGACATGTTTTATTCATGGTGTGTCTTTGCTTTCCTTTACTGCATCGCATACAAAGTCAAGCCTCTATTCGTATCTGCTAAATTAATTACGGAGCTTCGCTGCACATCAGAGAAGGTAGGGCAGCTATCATTAGCTTCCTTTGGCAGGTGAGGAAATTGAGTCTCAGGTTGACTGAGCACCTTGCCCAAGGTCACAGAGTGTGGTACTTTGGGTCTTTGACAAAGTTCATCTCTCATGTCACATAATATCAGAGAGGATTTTTTTTTATTATTATTACAGAGATAATCATAATCTTCCCATCAAGTCTCTTCGTGCACCTATGAGACACAGAATCAAGGTTCAGTTAAGCAAAGGGACTGGCCAAGTATGGCCTTGGGTCTGTTCCTGGTGGTGGAGTGGTACAGTGGTCCACTGTAGAATTGGCCCCGAGGAGCCTTCAGGCCCTTCAAAGTAAGTAACTTACTTCCTCCCACCAGGTCCCAGCGGGCTACCAACCCAGAACAAGCTCTGCCTGCTCTTGGAGGCCCCAGGCTCAAGGCTGACAAGTGAATGCTAATGTGATTCTCTGATACTGAGTTTTCTTGGGAAGAGAAAACTACAAGGGCACAGCGTGTGGAAATGCTAAGGAAAAAAATCTCAAGTGTTACTATAGAGCACTTTATACACCATTACATGGAAACAATAACTCCACTCACAGACTATGTGGGTTTTTCACACTCTCTCTTTAAGTGCATAAAGCTTATTTATAAACTATAGAGCCTTAAACAGAGCGAATACTTTTTGGAAAATAAAGTTTTCTAAGAGCAGGTGTGATTGCAGATGCTCAAGCACTGGCACTCAATAAATGTTAATAGAATGATTAGAGGCTTAATAAGAAAGGTAATAAAAGATTTTTCCTAATACTCAAGTCTTAAACTAGGTAAAATGTCCATGCCAAATATTTCATACCAATTAATTCCAAATGTTTTTGATTTGATTTTTATCAATAGTGCTGTCTCTTAAACAGCACTCAGGTTATATATTCTCAGAACAATACTGTCCAAAGACAACTTGCTTTTAAGGCATTTCTTCATTGTCTGTCATCCCAGCTAGCATAAAAAATTCTTGAGATTCTGTTGATGCTGTTTTCACCCTTTTCATTAGCAGTAAAAGTGCTCAGCACCATTTGCTTCATACATTAAGCACCTAGAGAGCTCCCAGGATGGTTAATTGATGAACAGAGTACTGATGAAGTGAGCAACATGCAAAAAGTGACTTGCTACATTATTTGCAAAATAAATCCATTTTAAGAGATCTGTCTTTAGGCTATTCTGCAGGGGTATGTGTGCGTGTATTTGTGTGCATACGCATACACATTCATTATATGACAATTAGTCTTTAAAAATAATTTATTATTTAATTTTGAATAACAATTATGTCTTTTTCATGACGTGTGCATACATCTGGAGCTAATGGAGAGGTCAAAACTATAGAGATAGTGATGTGTGGGTCTTCAGCATATACAAAACTATTAGCATATAATGGATGTAATATAACAATCCATAATGTTAAGTAGCTAAACTTTACAGATTTATATACGGTGAAACAACAAAGCTGACCTTCCAAATATCTTCTCCTATTCTTCCCAGTGTTCATTTCCCTCTGTTGATTTAAAAGCATCAGGCATGTTTTTCATTCATCCTTCCAGTTTCATCTCTAGGCATTCATAGGTTTAACTTTTTATAGCATACCATATCTTTCTTTATTTTTTCAATATAAACATTTTATACCCCAAGTGATTATTACATTTATATCTACTTACCCATCTTTTCTACCGAACCTATATAACCACGTATCTTCTCATATTATTCAACAATCTGCAAAAATATTATTTTAAGCATTTTGGCATATGGTACACTAAATAGTGGACATTTTCTTGCTATTATAAAAATGTTGAGAAGATATTGGCATCAACAGGTATCTTTTAGGCCTTGATTTGAAGAAAATTTAGGGTTATATATATAGAGAGATGAATTGTTCTTCAGACACAATGCAACAATTTATATTTTTATTGATAATTATGTGAGTGGCCATATTATTTATCCTTGCTACCATGGTATATAACTTTTTTTAAATCTTTGATCAATTGACCAATAAAAAATATTCCTTATGATATAGTACTTCATTTTAATTGATTTTATTAGTGCCCCTGAACATTTTGGGTTAATTAGGCATTGGATTTTTTTTTTCCAAATGAAAATTGCTCATGTAAATTACCCAGTTTTACTCTATGTACTTTGTAATCCTTCTGACCAGCTCCCTTCTACCACATATACACCCCTGTCCAGGGGACCACTGCTCAGCTTTCAGTCACTCTAGATTGGTTTTCATTTTATTTGAATTATAAAAGTGGAATCATATGGTATATTTTCTTTTTTATTATGACATCCATTACTCAAATTATCCTGAGATTCTTCTATGTTATAGTATACATCAGTAAGTCATTCCTATTTATTACTGGACAGTTTCCCATCATATGGATACTAAGGAACAGTATTCACCCATTAACCTGTTAGTAGACACTTTAGGTTGTTTCCAGTTTGGGGTTATTATGAATAAATTTACTATGAACACTCACATGCAACTCTCACTTGGTATGCTCAATTTTCTTTTTTAAATTTTAATCTTTCTGATATGTGTGTACTGGTATACCATTGAAGGTTCAAATTTACATTTTCTAATGACTGGTGTCTCTGGGCATCCTTTTATATGGTTGGCTGCCTTTTATATATCTTTATAGTGAAACATAACATTCATAACTTTTGTCCATTTTAAGGGATTGTTTACAGAGTTTTGATTGTCATGCTCTTTGAATATAAGTCTTTTAAAAGACATAATCATAATTAGTAAATATTTTCTCCCAGTCTTTTCCTGTCCTCTCTTTCTAAATGTCTTTTGAAGAGCAGAACTTCATGGTTTTTATTAAGTCTAATTTATTAATGTGCTCTTTTATGGATCATGCTTTTGATCTTGTAGCTAAGCAATGTTTACCTAACTCAAGGTCACAATAGTATTCCCCTAGAAGATTTATAGCTCAAGAGTTTTCATTTAGGCACATGATACATTGTATTAATTTTTGTACATTATAAAAGTACATATTTAAGTTCATTTTGCTGCAAAGAATATAAAACAATTCTAGCACTATTTGGTGAAAGGTTATCCTTTCTCCACTGAATTGCTTTTTTATTTCTATCAAAGATCAGTAGCCAATATATCTATCTCTATACTCACTAATCTGCTCCACTGACAAGATAAAACTGACAATGACACATTATCTTGATTGCTATAATTTTATAATAATAAGTGAAATTGTGAAGAATTGATGCTTTTGAACTGTGGTGTTGGAGAAGACTCTTGAGAGTCCCTTGCACTGCAAGGAGATCCAACCAGTCCGTTCTAAAGGAAATCAGTCCTGGGTGTTCATTGGAAGGACTGATGCTAAAGCTGAAACTCCAATTCTTTGGCTACCTCATGGGAAGAGTTGACTCATTGGAAAAGACTCTGATGCTGGGAGGGATTGGGGGCAGGAGGAAAAGGGGACGACAGAGGATAAGATGGCTGGATGGCATCACTGACTCAATGGACGTGAGTTTGAGTGAACTCCGGGAGTTGGTGATGGACAGGGAGGCCTGGTGTGCTGCAATTCACGGGATCGCAGAGTTGGACATGACTGAGCTACTGAACTGAACTGAACTGAACTGAAACCCCCAACTGTAATCTTTCTTGTTTTTTTTTTTTTAATCTTTCTATGACTTTTGCATTTCCATATATATATTTCAGCATTAGTTTGTTAACTCATGAAAAAAAGAATGGTTCTGGGGTTTGGATTATGGCTGCATTGAACCTATAAATCTATTTGGGGAGAATTGATATTTTAACAACATTGAGTCTACTAACCCATGAGCAGGGCATATATTTCCATTTATTTAAATATTATTTAATGTATCAATAATAGTCTTCCATCAGTATGTATTCTATAAATATTAATTAGGTTCAACTTGGTTGATCATACTCTTTGAATCTTTGATATAATAACTGGTTTCATGTTTAATTATTCCCTTAATTATCAAGAAAAGAGGTGTTGAAATCTCTAACTTTGTGGATTTAATCATTTTTCCTTTAATTTCATAACTGTTAGTTTTATGTCAATTTTGGTACTACTATTAGTTAGATAAACATTTAGGAGTGTTACAGCCCCTTTTTGGACTAATCCCATTATGATTATTAAATGACTTTGTTTAACCTAGCATTATTCTTTGCTCTGAAATTCCCCTCCAGAGTGAAGAATTTAATTTTTCTTCCTTTTGCTTTAACCTTGTTTGAGTCTTTATATTTAATCAATGTTTTCTTAGGCAGCATGTAGTTGGTCTGTCCTTTTATATCCAAACTGAGATAAACTGTGTAAAAGTCAGATAACTGTGCTATTTAAACTGTTTACATGGAAGGTAACTATTAATCTAATTTGTTGTTCAGTCACTCAGTCATATCCAGCTCTTTGCGACCCCATGGACTGCAGCACACCAGGCTTCCCTGTCCATCACCATCTCCTGGAGCTTGCTCAAACTCATGTCCATTGAGTTGGTGATGCCATCCAAGCATCTCATCCTCTGTTGTCCCCTTCTCTTCCTGCTTTCAATCTTTCCCAGCATCAGGGTCTTTTCTAATGAGTCAGTTCTTTGCATCAGATAAGCAAAGTATTGGAGCTTCAGCTGCAGCATCAGTCCTTTCAATGAATGCTCAGAATTGATTTCCTTTAGAATTGACTGCTTTGATCTCCTTGCAGTCCAAGGGACTCTCAAAAGTCTTCTCCAACACCACACCTCAAAAGCATCAATCCTTCAGCCCTTAGCCTTCTCTTGATCCAACTTTCACATCCATACATGATTACTGGAAAAACTATAGCTTTGACTATATGGATCTTTGTTGGCAAACTAATGTCGCTACTTTTGAATATGCTGTCTAGGTTTGTCATAGCTTTTCTTCCAAAGAGAAATTGATTTGATTATATTTCAATATATTATTTTGTTATTTTGCTTTCTGTTTATCTCATTGTTTCTTTGCTCACTTTCTCCTATTGTTTACTTTACTTTTTTATTAATTTAATAACTTGTATAAATCAGTTTTACCTGCATCAATGTAGTAACTATAATCCTTTATAATTTTAGTTGTTTGTTTAGTTTTACATCATTTACTTATTATTTTCTACCTTCAAAAGATATACTACTTCTCAGATAGTATAAGTAGTTTGCTATAATATTCTATTAAATACAATACTTGAATTCTCTCCAATGTTTGTGTCATTGCTGCTACACAATTTACTTTTATATATAGTGTAAAAAACTGTATATTGTGCTCAGTCCTTCAGTCATGTCCAACTCTTTGAGACCCCATTGACTGTAGCCTGCCAAGCTCCTCTGTCCATGGAATTTTCCAGGCAAGAATACTGGAGTGGGTTGACTTTTCCTTCTCCAAAACTTTATGTTACAAGACTGTTACTTAAACAGCTATTTTTAAACTGATTTAAATAAAAATTGCACTCCTGTATTTATCTATGTAGCTATTATTTTTTTCCTTCTCTATTTTTTATGTGCATCTGAGTGTCCTTCTGGTGTCCTGAAGAGCTGTGAAGTATCTCTTGAAGTGCTCTGCTGGTGACATATTTTATTCAGCCTTTGCTTGTCTAAAACTGCCTTTAATTTATTTTTATTTTTAATGGTAATTATCTGGGTATAGAATTCTGAGTTGACAATTTTCTTTTTCCTGCAAAATTTAAAAGATTGTCCCACACTTTTCAAATTTGTGTTGTTTGGAGCAAGACACATTGTATCTCCTTCATCAGTGTTCCTCTGTAAGTTTCCTGTTTACTTTCCTCTGATGGTTTGGGAATTTTTTATTGCTAAATTTGAACTATCTGATTATGTCAAGCATGCTGCAGTTTTATTCATACTGTGTGTCTGTGTACATTCATGTAGCATACACTTGGATCCATTGAACTCATTGGATCTTTAAGTTTATAGCTGTCATCAAATTTAGAAAATTTCCATCATTATGTATTTAAAATTATTTATTGTCTTTCTTTTTCTCTTGAGATTTCAATAGCATCATTTTAGGTTGTTATCATTTTTTTCATGAGTCACTAATTCTTACTTGAATTTTTTTGGAGTTACTTTCACTTTTAATTCTGCATTTCATTTTAGTTTCTACTGTTTTGTTTTTTTTTTTCTTGAAGCCCAATAATATTTTATTGGGCAATGTTTATTCTACCAATAGTGTTGTCTAATATATCACCTATCTCAAATTTTTACCTCTGGAAGTTCAGTTTCAGTCTTTCATATATCTTCTTGATCTGTACTTATATTTATAAACACACAGACTATAATAATTATTTTCATGTCTTTGTCTGCTAATCACTGATTTCCATCTATGACACAACTGAATCTGTTTTTGATTGATTTTGCTTCTCATTACATTTTGTATATTCTTACTTATTTTTATTTCTAGTAATCTTTTATTTCTGGTAATCTTATAGATACCAAGCATAAATTTCACCTTTTGTGGTTCTATTTTGGGGAGGAAAAAAACACACGAGCATCCATGTTACATGCAGTAGTTTCATGCAGACAGATCATTTCCTGTTATTTAAAAAGTTGTTAGATATGGTCAGGACAGTATCAGTCTAGGGTTAATTATTACTAACTACTAGGAAAACCTCTTTTCTGCGAAATCCTTCTTGGAGATAAAACCCAATACCCCAAGAATCATGGGACTTTTCTGGTTTGGTCTATGGGACTAGGCACTACTTCTGGCCTTCACTTCCTATCTGATGTTCTTCTTTCCCCCAGTCTCACATAGTTCCTTAATCTACATGTGCTGGCCTGCTGAATGCTCAAAGATAACTAACTACATTCAGATGTTCAGAGGTGTCTCTCTCAATTTGCCAGAATTTGAACTCTTACCATCTGTTTCCAAAGCTCAACTATTGTCTCCTCAATTTACAGATATTGTAAGAATCCTCAGGTCCTTGCATGACTGCACTGCATACTGGAAACCTTCAGGGCAATGAGACTGGGAAAGAGTAAGACTCACTTCCTTTGTTTCCCAGCTCCCATGATCACTGTTCCTTGTTGCCTGATATCCAGGATCTTGTAAACTTGATGTGTGTGTGTGTGTGTGTGTGTGTGTGTGTGTGTGTGTGCATGAGTGCACTCAGTCATGTCCGACTCTTTGTGACCCCATGGACTGTAGCCCACCAGCCACCTCTGTCCATGGAATTTTCCAAATGAAGATACTGGAGCAAATTGCCATTTCTGATTCCAGGGGATCTTCCAGATCAGGGATCAAATCCACATCTCTTGTGCCTCCTGCAATGGCTGGTAGATTTTTTACCTGTGCCACCTGGGAAGTCCCTTGCAAACCATACTGAATGAAATTCAGGAAATACATAAACACACTTGTTCAGTCATTAAGTCATGTCCAACTCTTTGTGATCCCATAAACTGCATCATACCAGGCTTCTCTGTCCTTTACTATCTCTTGGAGTTTGCTCAAATTCATGTTCATTGAGTTGGTGATTCTATCCAAACATCTCATTTTCTGCCGACCTCTTCTCCTCCTGCCCTCAATCTTTCCTAGCATCAGGATCTTTTACAATTAGTTGGCTCTTTACATCAGGTGGCCAAAGTATTGGAGTTTCAACATCAGTCCTTTCAATGAATATTCAGGGTTAATTTCCTTTAGGATTGACTGACTTGATCTCCTTTCAGCCCAACACACACTAGTACTTAAAATTCATTATGAATGTTGGTAGGTTACTATGTTAGAAAGTTATAAAAAGAACTGTTCCATTTTCCCCAAGTTATTTATGACAGGCACTCACTATATTGTAATTTGGAGGTAGAAGTATACCTAGACATCATTCAATTCAATGACCTTCTATCAAAATTGACCTCAGTGAATCCCAGAAGGTGATTTGCTTTGCCTTAAGTCACATCATTTATAGAACTGCTAAAAACAAACTCTATGATTTCTTATTTGACTCTAGGGCCTCACAGTGTTTTTTGCAAAGAATAAATATTCTGTAATACTTTGACCAACATTTAGTACCTTCTAAACTGAAACTAAAAGACACTTACTCCTTGGAAGAAAAGTTATGACCAACCTAGATAGCATATTGAAAAGCAGAGACATTACTTTGCCAACAAAGGTCCATCTAGTCAAGGCTATGGTTTTTCTAGTGGTCATGTATGGATGTGAGAGTTGGACTGTGAAGAAAGCTGAGCACCAAAGAACTGATGCTTTTGAACTGTGGTATTGGAAAAGACTCCTGAAAATCCCTTGGACTGTAAGGAGATCCAAGCAGTCCATTCTAAAAGAGATCAGCCCTGGGTGTTCTTTGGAAGGAATAATGCTAAAGCTGAACTCCAGTACTTTGGCCACCTCATGCGAAGAGTTAGCTCATTGGAAAAGTCTCTGATGCTGGGAGGGCTTGGGGGCAGGAGGAGAAGGGGATGACAGAGGATGAGATGGCTGGATGGCATCACCAATTCGATGGATGTAAGTCTGAGTGAACTCTGGGTGTTGGTGATGGACAGGGAGGCCTGGCATGCTGTGATTCATGGGGTCGCAAAGAGCCGGACACGACTGACCAACTGAACTGAACTGAAACTGAATCCAACAGAAGGGAATGAAAAAGTGTACTTGTCAAGATGTAGATTATGACTTTTCCTTCCTTCTTAGAGATTTTCTCTCAAGTTTTCCTTTTATTTCTGTCTTCTTTCTCTTTGTTTAAGTGCAGACATTCAACAAGCAGAGGTTAATTCAACAGAAAAAATATAGGACAGGTACCAAATGTTATTTTATTATATTTGCCAATTTCCATTATTATTTCTGTTTCAACCTTTTCCTTGGCAAGTCTGAATTGAAAACAAAATGATAGGTATTCTTTCTGAATAAGGATCAACATCTACCCAGGAGAATAATTGAGACTACATTTTTAATGTATTGTTTCCACAGTTTTATGACTACAGTAATGTCTTCAGATTGGAAATGAAGTGAGATTTCAGCACTTTCACTGCAGTAAATAGATAGTA
Source organism: Capra hircus (assembly GCF_001704415.2). Lineage (NCBI taxonomy): Eukaryota > Metazoa > Chordata > Mammalia > Artiodactyla > Bovidae > Capra > Capra hircus. The sequence continues at coordinate 108,027,858 of NC_030813.1, forward strand.
TAATCTGATGACTTTTATGCCTTTAACACTGATTAGGAAATTCTTGATCTTAAAAGTAATAGAAGAGAACTGAAGAAACCATCTTAATGATGTTGAGTTTTAGAGAAGATAAAAACTGGTAAAGCAATAACTGAAGAAGTAAACGATCAGTGAAATAACAGTAGTAAGAGTAACTGTAGTAGCATGCTTATATCAATGGATGTTTCACAAAAGAACTATAAATCCAATATTTAATTTGATTCTAATGTCAACTCTAAAAATAAACACCATTCTCACCTACATTTTATGGACAAGGAACCTGGTGGGGTTGATAGAAATATGTGAACCTGTTAAATTACCACACATGGTCTAGCCAAGTTACTTTTACTATTTTTACGAGCCTAAATTTCTTCATTAAAAATATAACAATAAAATGTGATTTACAAATTTGTTTTATGAACAATGATGATTCATGCATGAAACTTCCAAGCAACATATTTTATACATAATGTATCACAAAAACATGGTTATAGGTGATTTTCTTATTGTCATTGACCTAATAGACACTATAAATAAAATTTTTGTGATTTAAAAAGCATGCAATTTTTGCATAATTAAATCATCTCTTATACAAAATATGGGATGGCCAAGAAATCTGTTTGGGTTTTTCCATAATATTTTCATGAAAAAACTCCAAGAAACATTTTGGCTTACCCTTTAATACCATTATAGTTGATTTCACCTTCCATTACACTTGTGTGGTATCTTTCAGTTACCAAGAAAAATTAACAGAAGGTAGAAAATAGAAAGATAAATCAATAGAAGGTAAAAAATAAAGCTAAAAGATAGGCAGCATCTAGCAAGGAATAAACATCATTCTATAAATTCCAGAAAGCAAATATGTTAGTATATTTTGCTATGTAGAAGACAGCTGCTCACTTTCCTTAAGAGCATGAGCTAATAAAACAAAAATCAGCATTTATTGAGTGACCCTTAAAGGCACTATTTTAAGCTTTTGCTTGTTTGAATCATGTATTATTCACAATACATTCATGCTGTTAAATATTACTATTACTGTTTCGCAGATGGGATTATTGAGACTTGCTGAACTGAATAGATGATTTGTGACTTGAATACAAATTTGTAGGATTGCAACAAGCATTGAACATTATTATCATGTTGAATGCACACTAAACATTTTATGTTTTTAAAAATATTTTAAATCTGCATGGAATCAAAGCCTCAGAACCATCAGAGTGATGGACCATATTTCTCTAATATGTTTTGAGATCACCTTTCAAATGGAACAAATTTTAAAACTACAGTTTATATTCTTACAATTGGCAAAATTGAACTCCATGGCATATTGAATTGTTCTCATATCATGACTAGAGGAATTTCCATGGTATATTTTTTGTTACTTCTTTTTCTAATTAATATTTTCCTTTCCTCTGAGTATGAAGACAGAGCAGAGAATCACAGGAGTAAAAACAGGTGAGTAGTTTGTATATTTAAGATGAATCATGGAAAATATCACAGAAGTTGCAGTTGAGATGGGCTTTAACTAAGACTATTATTTTCAACATTGAAATACCTTATTTACTGCTATGTTCTAAGGGCTGGAATAACGCAGGCTTGAGTGACTGGTTATTTGCACAAAAGATGAAATGAAAGGAGACACTAAATATATTGCATTATGTATGCAAAAGAGCCTCAGTTAAGTTCAGTTAAGTCGCTCAGTCATGTCTGACATTTTGCGACCCCATGGACCGCAGCATGACAGGACTTCCTGTCCATCAGCAACTCCTGAAGTTTACCAAAACCCAAAACCCATGTCCACTAAGTCAGTGATCCCATCCAACCATTTCATCCTCTCTAGTCCCCTTCTCCTCATGCTTTCAACCTTTCCCAGCATCAGGATCTTTTCAAATGAGTCAGCTCTTCAGATCAAGTGGCCAAAGTATTGGAGTTTCAGCTTCAACATCAGTCCCTCCAATGAACACCCAGGACTGATCTCCTTTAGGATGGACTGGTTGGATCTCCTTGTAGTCCAAGGGACTCTCAAGAATCTGTTCCAACACCACAGTTCAAAATCATCAATTCTTCGGCACTCAGCTTTCTTTATAGTCTAACTCTCACATCCATACATGACTATTGGAAAAACCATAGCCTTGATTAAATGGACTTTGTTGGCAAAGTAATGTCTCTGCTTTTTAATATGCTGTTCAGGTTGGTCATAACTTTCCTTCCAAGAAGGAAATGTCTTTTAATTTCGTGGCTGCCGTCAACATCTTCAGTGATTTTGCAGCCCAGAAAAATAAAATCAGCCACTGTTTCCACTGTTTCCCCATTTATGTGCTATGAAGTGATGAGACCAGATGCTATGATCTTAGTTTTCTGAATGTTGAGCTTTAAGCCAACTTTTTCACTCTCTGCTTTCACTTGCATCAATAGGCTATTTAGTTCTTCTTCACTTTCTGCCATAAGGGTGGTGTCATCTGCATATCTGAGGTTATTGATATTTCTCCTGGCAATCTTGATTCCAGCTTGTGCTTCATCCAGCCCAGCATTTCTCATGATGTACTCTGCATACAAGTTAAGTAAGCAGGGTGAAAATATACAGTCTTGACATACTCCTTTTGCTATTTGGAACCAGTCTGTTGGTCCATGTCCAGTTCTAACTGTTGCTTCCTGACCTGCATACAGATTTCTCAAGAGACAAACCAGGTGGTCTGTTATTCCCATCTCTTAAAATTTTCCACAGTTTATTTGATCCACACAGTCAAAGGCTTTGGCATAGTCAATAAAGCAGAAATAGATGTTTTTTTCTGGAACTCTCTTGCTTTATCAATGATCCAGAAGATGTTGGCAATTTGATCTTTCGTTCCTTTGCCTTTTCTAAAACCATCTTGAACATATGGAAGTTCATGGTTCACATATTGCTGAAGCCTAGCTTGGAGTATTTTGAGCATTGCTTTACTAGCATGTGAGATGAATGCAATTGTGTGGTAGTTTGAGCATTCTTTGGTATTGCCTTTCTTTGGGATTAGGATAAAAACTGCCATTTTCCAGTCTTGTGGCCACTGCTGAGTCTTCCATATTTGCTGGCATGTTGAGTGCAGCACTTTCACAGCATCATCTTTCAGGATTTGAAATAGCTCCACTGAAATTCCATCACCTCCACTAGCTTTGTTCATAGTGATGCTTCCTAAGGCCCACTTGACTTCATATTCCAGGGTGTCTGGCTCTAGGTGAGTGATCACACCATCATGATTATCTGGGTCATGAAGATCTTTTTTGTACAGTTCTTCTGTGTATTCTTGCTACCTCCTCTTAATATCTTCTGCTTCTGTTACGTCCATACCATTTCTGTCCTTTATTGAGCCTACTAAAGACTATAACAGATTCTTGAATGATTTTAGTAAAATTTGAATCTGAATAATACATTAAGATATAGCTTAAAAATTTTTTTTAGTAATTCGAGTGTCACAATGAAATGTGATGAAATCAAATTTTTTTTTAATCAGACCAATGATTTTTCTTCTGAAGTTAAGTTATTATTCCTACCTGGAGTCAGCACTCATGGAGTGTCTTTGCTATCCAGTAGCTTTCAGCTTTAGCATCTGTGAACTTCAAGGTCTTTGAAGATGTGAGTCCTTTGGGAGCAGAAAGCATGATTTAGTTAATACACTATACTCAATGCCTAGCGTATGTCTCAGTATTCTTGCCTGGAGAATCCCAAGAACAGAGGAGCCTGGTGGGCTGCTGTCCATGGGTTCCCACAGAGTCAGACACGCCTGAAGTGACTTAGTATGCATGCATGCATTGGAAAAAGAAATGGCAACCCACTCCAGTATTCTTGCCTGGAGAATCCCAGGGACAGAGGAGCCTGGTGGACTGCCGTCTATGGGGTCGCACAAAGTTAGACATGACTGAAGCAACTAGCAGCAGCGTATGGCTTGGCATAAAAAAGGAACTCAGTACACATTCCATGAATAAATGAATGTATCTGAGCTTGAATCCCCAGTGCAATACGAGATTTGCTTTCAGGTCATTAATCCAGCCCTAGGAACAAAACTCAATAGAAATTCTATGGGAAAGGTGCTATGTTAGGTATTGGAATCCACCAAAAATATATGAAGGGTATGTGAAGGACATAGGTGTGAGAAAAACAGTCACTAGTAAAATGAAAAAATAGTTCAAGGTACAATTAATGAAATTCTATACAGGTGTTGACTACATTTCTTCTCCCACTTGATTTGCATTACTTTAGCATTTACTGTGACTTTTTGTATTTAGAGGTAAAAAATAATACATAATTGAGTTCCAGAATCATATTCTATTTAAATAACATAATATAATTGCCTAATGAAAGTTTAACAGTGATGACTTGAGTATCTTTAGAAATTCACCAGTTAGTGACATATGGAATGAATACTCCATAAATAAAAAAGTATTTCAATACCAATAATGAGAGAAAACTTAGCAAAAGAGAACACAAATCTCCTTCTGTTAGTGCTTCCAGGAGTGATATGTACTGTTCTCTTATAAATCTCAGTCAACATATAATTAGTGCAACAGTTTAGAACTGAAGAGAAAAACCAAGGTGTATTTCTACTTTCCCATGTAAAACTGTCATAATGATATTGAGTGAAAATCAGCACCTCTATTTCAATTTATTTAGCTGTAAAAGCCAATTGATCCCTTTTCCACTTCCACAGGCTCATCATTTCCCATTCCATGTTGTATAGCAACTTAATCTAAATCATTGGTCTGATTGCCAGTTAAGAAAGTAGGGAGAAATCCTGAGGAAGGTTCATGCTGTTCTTTAAAGCAGAGCTCTCTGCATCATCTGTAAGCAGGTGGGGAGCACTAGCCTTTAACAGGAAGAAGTGAGCCACTTCTGCGACTAGGGGGGCTCATTAGAATGTTGGGTTGAAAGATTCTTCAGCGCATTGACTTAGAGTTGCCCACTCTGGGTCCCTCACTGCCCTTGATCTTAGTGCAGTAGACTTTTCTGGGTTGACAATTTAACCTTTTCTGGTGTCACACTTATAATTAAGCTCAGCTAATGCCCATTTGTGTTTACACTTTGGAAATTTTATATTTGATTATTCTACTGATATGTTTATTTTGATTTGTCTGTTTTACTAGTTTTATGTATTATGAATATTTAAATACTACACAGACTTGCATATATACTATTATAGAATAGAATCTGAATATATATAACACAACATAGAAGCAAATATTCTTAACATATATGATGTCATATAATATATATATTAAGATACTTAATTTTTACTATTTTAAAATGTTTTTAGTATTAAAAATAATAACAAATTACCATCTATATTCCATTTCCCACTTCCACTTTGCACTTTGGCTTTTTCTTTTATTTATAATTTTATTTAAATAAAAAACCTTCATTATTAATGTTTAGCTATGTTAGCTTTTTCCTTTATAATTTCTTCCCTTGATGCCAGTATTTTAGGAAATCAACTTATTAAGTCAAAGTTTTTATTTTAATGTAATGCCACTCATTGTAATAAATTTGGAAAATACATAGTGATAAGAAAAAAATCCAAATCCTACACTTGTAAACCATCACTGGACATATTTTAGCATATTTATGTCCCACATTCACACTATGTCTATTTTTCTGCATGTTTGAAATAATACCAAGGACCCACTTTTCTCTTTCACTGTTTTTCTCTTAGCATTTTCTCATGTTATAAATACTGTCTGTTTACTACCGAAATCAGGGAACTCATTAGGACTATTGCTGGAAATTTAGCTTACTTTTATTTTTCCCTACTATAAATAATGATACAATCAACGTCTCCATATATAGTCTTTTATTTCTCAGACTATGGGTCATTTAGGGATTCCCAGGTGGCACAGTGGTAAAGAATCTGCCTGCCAATGAAGGGGACACAGGAGACACAGATTCAATTCCTGGGTTTGGAAGATCCCCTGGAGTAGGAAATGGCACCCCTCTCCAGTATTCTTGCCTGGAAAATTCCACAGACAGAGAAGACTGGCTGGCTACAGTTCATGCAGTCACAAAGAGACAGACATGACTGAGCACAGCACACATATGCACACACATGGATCATTTCCATAGGAAAAATTCAGACAAATGGAATTCTGATTCAAAAAACAAGAAGTATTTAAGAAATGCAAAACCAATACAGTATTGTAAAGTAAAAAAAAAAAAAAGACATAAAAAAGAAAAAGAAATGTAATGCATATTGGCAAATTTCTCTAGCAGTATTTCCTCCCTCCACAATTGTAAGTCCTCACACAGTTCCCAACAGAAGAATCTATTGCTTTTGGTGGCCATAGTTTGTCCTTTGGACCATACACACACACACACACAGAGTCAACTCTTATCCATGTTTTTAGTGGAAATTATAGTGATATTTGCCTCCTTTGGGTTATAGTTCAAGGTAAAGAAAAAGTAAATTGTGGTTTATGAGTTATTGATTGGAAGCAGGGTATAATTCGTCAAAGGAGTCATTGGCCTGAAATATCAGCAACTGTACAAACACATATGCCTCCATCACAGACTTTGCTCATGTTCTGTTATGGAAACACAAAGCCTTATTGATTGCATTCTCAAATTAAAGCTCAGCTTGATGGTTGCAAACATACCATTGCCTATAATACTTTTATTTTGGAGACCTGTGCAACTGTAGCAGTTCAGAAAATCAATGTGTGGGACCCAGTTAGACTGACCTTTAAGAAATAAAAATAACTTTTTTTTTTCTCCCTTTTGATCCTCATGTAATTTTAGCCTTACTCTTCTACGGTCTTATGATGCCATGGTACTTAGAAATTTTCACAAATTTTCTAGAAATTAGGTAGTTTTTGGTGAAGATGACTTGATTGAGACAGAGGGAAAAACAGACATTTGTACATGTCCTGATTTGTTCAGGTTCTTCTTTTTATTAACAGTCTTATCAAAGCCACCTCATGGTGGTAATGTCTGATGCATATTTGTGGATGTCTAAACTCTTCAGTGGACTTCCCAGGTAGTGCTTGCAGTAAAGAACCTACCTGCCAATGCAAGAGACAAGAGATGCTTCCCTGGTGGCTCAGATGGTAAAGAATCCACCTGCAATGTGGGAGACCTGGGTTCTATCCCTGGGTTGGAAAGATCCCCTGGAGAAGGGAACAGCTCCAGTATTCTTGCCTACAGAATTCCATGGATAGAGGAGACTCCCAGGCCCCAGTACATGGGGCCGCAAAGAGCTGGACACGAGTGAGTGACTTTCACTACACTCAAAAACTCGTCAGTGGACTTCCCAGGTGGCACTAGTAGTAAAGCACCCACTTGCCAATGCAAGCGACATAAGAGATGCAGATTTGATCACTGCATCGAACCAGGGTATCCAAAAGATACCCTGGAGGAGGGCATGACAACCCACTTTAGTATTCTTGCCTGGAGAATCCCATGGACAGAGGAGCCTGGCAGGCTAAAGTCCATGGAGTCACAAAGAGTTGAACATGACTGAAGCGGTTTAGCAGGCATGAACACAAACTCCTCAGTATTTGCACAGGTATAAGGAGATCCAACCAGTCCATTCTAAAGATCAGCCCTAGGTGCTAAAGCTGAAGCTCCAGTACTTTGGCCACCTCATGAGAAGAGTTGACTCATTGGAAAAGACTCTGATGCTGGGAGGAATTGGGGGCAGGAGAAGAAGGGGACGACAGAGGATGAGATGGCTGGATGGCATCACTGACTCGATGGACGTGAGTCTGAGTGAACTCTGGGAGTTGGTGATGGACAGGGAGGCCTGGCGTGCTGTGTTTCATGGGGTCGCAAAGAGTCGGACACGACTGAGGGACTGAATTGAACTGAACTAAATTAATGGTTCAAAGCAGAGAAACTCTGTGAATTATCAACTCATGCATAATTATTTTCCTTTGTTTTATTCTGCTCCATATTCTGGATGTTTGATGGAATTAGATATGGCCCCTCAGGATCTAAGGTCAAATTTAAAAGGTTGAGATTATTTTCAGATGACATAAAAATATACGTTATTGTTGTTGTTCAGTCACTCAGTCACGTCTGACTTTTTGCAACTTCATGGACTGCAGCACCCCAGACTTCCCTGTACATCACCAGCTCTTGGAGCTTGCTGAAATTCATGATCACTGGTTTGATCTCCTTGCAGTCCACGGAACTCTCAAGAGTCTTCTCCAACACCACATTTCAAAACCATCAATTCTTCTGTGCACAATTTTCTTTATGGTCCAAGCCTTATATCCATACATGACTACTGGAAAAACCATAGCCGTAACTAGACAGACTTTTGTTGGCAAAGTAATATCTCTGCTTTTTAATATGCTGTCTGGATTGGTCATAGCTTTTCTTCCAAGGAGTAACCGTCTGTTAATTTCATATCACAGTCACCATCTGCAGTGCTTTTGGAGCCCAAGAAAATAAAATCTGTCACTATTTTCATTGTTTCCCCATCTATTTGCCATAAGGTGATGGGACTAGATGCCATGATCTTCCTTTTATAAATGCTGAGTTTTAAGTCAGCTTTTTCACTCCCACTATCATATTCATCAAGAGGCTCTTTAGTTCCTCTTCACTTTCTGCCATAAGGGTGGTGTTGTCTACATAATTGAGATTATTGATATTTCTCCCAGAAATCTTGATTCTGGTTTGTGCTTTATCCAGCCCAGCATTTCGCAAGATGTATTCTGCATATATGTTAATAAGCAGAGTGACGATAAACAGCCCTGACGTATACATTTCCCTAATTGGAACCAGTCCATTGTTCTATGTCCGGTTGCTTCTTGACCTGCATACAAGTTTCTCAGGAGGCAGCTAAGGTGGTATCGTGTTCCTGTCTGTTGAAGAATTTTCCACAGTTTGTTGTGATCCACATATCAAAGACTTTAGCATAGTCAATGAAGCAGAAGTATACTTTTTTTTTTTTTTGCGGGATTCTCTTGCTTTTTCGATGATCAAACAGATGGTGGTAATTTGATCTCTGGTTCCTCTGTCTTCTCTAAATCCAGCTTTAGCATCTGGAAGTTCTCAGGCCACATACTGTTGAAACCTGGCTTGGAGAATTTTGAGCATTACTCTACTAGTGTGTGCGTGCATGCTCTTGAGAAATCTATATGCAGGTCAGGAAGCAACAGTTAGAACTGGACATGGAACAACAGACTGGTTCCAAATAGGAAAAGGAGTATGTTAAGGCTGTATATTGTCACCTGCTTATTTAACTTATATGTAGAGTACATAATGAGAAACGCTGGGCTGGAAGAAGCACAAGCTGGAATCAAGATTTCGGGAGAAATATTAATAACCTCAGATATGCAGATGACACCACCCTTATGGCAGAAAGTGAAGAGGAACTGAAAAGCCTCTTAATGAAAGTGAAAGTGGAGAGTGAAAAAGTTGGCTTAAAGCTCAACATTCAGAAAATGAAGATCATGACATCTGGTCCCATCACTTCATGGGAAATATATGGGGAAACAGTGGAAACACTGTCAGACTTTATTTTTGGGGGCTCCAAAATCACTGCAGATGGTGACTGCAGCCATGAAATTAAAAGACACTTACTCCTTGGAAGAAAAGTTATGACCGACCTAGATAGCAAATTGAAAAGTAGAGACATTACTTTGGCAACAAAGGTCCATCTAGTCAAGGCTATGGTTTTCCAGTGATCATGTATGGATGTGAGAGTTGGACTGTGAAGAAAGCTGACTGCCAAAGAATTAATGCTTTTGAACTGTGGTATTGGAGAAGACTCTTGAGAGTCCCTTGGACTGCAAGGAGATCCAATCAGTCCATTCTGAAGGAGATCGGTCCTGGGTGTTCTTTGGAAGGAATGATGCTAAAGCTGAAACTCCAGTACTTTGGCCACCTCATGTGAAGAGTTGACTCATTGGAAAAGTCTCTGATGCTGGCAGGGATTGGGGGCAGGAGGAGAAGGGGACTACAGAGGATGAGATGGCTGGATGGCATCACTGACTCGATGGATATGAGTCTGAGTGAACTCTGGGAGTTGGAGATAGACAGGGAGGCCTGGTGTGCTGTGATGCATGCAGTCACAAAGAGTTGGATACTACTGAGCGACTGAACTGAACTGAACTGAACTGTGTGCATGCTAAGTCGCTTCAGTTGTGTCCAACTCTGTGCGACCTTATGGACAGTAGCATGCAGGCTCCTCTGTCCATGGGATTCTCTAGGCAAGAATACTGGAGTGGGTTGCCATTTCCTACTCCAAATAGTGTGTGAAATGAGTACAATTCTGTGGCAGTTTGAACATTCTTTGTCATTGCTTTTCTTTGGGATTGGAAAGAAAACTGACATTTTCCAGTCCTATGGCCACTGCTGAGGTTTCCAAATTTGCTGGCATATTGAGTGCAGCACTTTCACAGCATCATCTTTGAGGATTTGAAATAGCTCAGCTGGAATTCCATCACATCCACTAGCTTTGTTCATAATAATGCTTCCTAAGGCCCACGACTTTATACTTCAAGATGTCAGGCTCTAGCTGAGTGATCATGCCATTGTGGTTATTTGGGTCATTAAGATTTCTTTATATAGTTCTGTGTATTCTTGCCTCTTCTTCTTAATAACTTCTGCTTCTGTTAGGTCCATAGCATTTGTGTCCTTTATTTTTACCATCTTTGCATGAAATGTTCCCTTGTTATCATCTCTCTAATTTTCTTGAAGAGATCTTTAGTCTTTGCCATTCTACTGTTTTCCTCTGTTTTTTGCATTGTTCAGTTAAGAAGGCTTTCTCATCTCTCCTTGCTAGTCTTTAGAACTCTGCATTCATATGGGTATAACTTTCCTCTCCTCCTTTGCTTTTCACGTCTCTTCTTTTCTCAGCTATATGTAAGGTCAAAGATGCCCAGATTTCTTCAAAAGAAACACATTCTGCATTGGTAGTGTACACAACTTTTTCAAATTTAAGGTCTATAAAATTTTTCTCATTGGCTAAGTGTCCCTAGTCATGGCTGTTGTGAAGGAAAGTAGATGAAGAAAAGGAGAGGCAGCCTGGAGAATTATGCCATGTGGGGGATTATTAAGATCATCAGTGTCATGAGGATAGAGAAAATGATGCTTGAAAATACCTCAGTACCCCTCGGAGTTCCCTGTCCTCTGTCTTTTCATGTGTCTGGGTATTTGTGTGTGTGTGTGTGTGTGTGTATGTGTGTGTGTGTGTGTGTGTGGTAATAGCACTTCACAAGAGATCTACTGTCTTACATCTTGAAGGGCACAATTCCATATTGCTAACTATAGAAACCATGTTGTAAAACTGATCCCTAAAATCTATTCATCTATCCTTTGTTTTAATTATTTAGTAATTTATTTGGAACACATACACAGAGAACTTGCCTCAAATGGGGGACTGTGCTGTCTCCATTCTCAGAATCCAGCAGAAGCATACACATGAGTGAACGAGAGCAATTCACTGAATCAAGTCTTGAGTTGGGGTGTGTCCACAATGCTGGATCCCTAGAGAAAAGGGACCAGACTAACACAGCTGAAAAAAGTCCTTTAGCAGAAGAGTCAAGGTTTATTGAATTGAACCTTGAAAGCTGTGAAAAAGCTGAATCTGCTAAGAAGATGGAGAAATAAGATAGGCAGAAGGAGAACTGGTTTTCCAGCAGGTTCTTAGAGAAGTTTGAAGGTCATTTAACTGGAGGAAAGGTCACATGGAGTGAGTATATCAATGGAACAAGATTAAGGAAAGTCTTTTATGACATGTAAGAGCTTGGAACTTCTATTTTTTCTGTAGCAAAACCACATGATTTATATTATTTGCTTTGAATCTATTCTTGAATAGAAGTCAGTTTGAGTCAGACCACTTAACATTTCTGAAAACCTTTAATGACTTCCATTTCACCCAAAATTAAATCCAGCTAAAAAATGATTTGTGGAACACTGTAGCCTTCCCATTTGTTCCTCTCATCTTCTAGACTGCCCTCGCATTTACTCTAATTCAGCTCCGAGGTCCTTTCTCTAATACTCCCCTAGCCTGGAAGTCTTGGCCCCCTAAATCCACCCCACCTGCTCACTCTCTATACCTAGTCCTTTGCTTGAAGCATCACCCAGCTTTTGCAGACCACTCTACTTAGCGATGACTGGTATCTTTAGCACAGCAGCCCTTTCCCCCTCATCAGCTTACTTTTTATCATGGAACTTACTGCTATCACAGTATTGTACATATTATTCATTTATAGTCCTCCATCAGAATCCGTGGGGGAATTTTCAGGATCTGCTGTGGCAATCTGCAGCTTCCCAAGCCCTGTAGATGGCCCTTCTAAACAATGGGTTCAACATCTGTGCATTCAACCAACCTAAGAGGGTAAACATAGTATGTCCCTAGTGTATAACTCACAGATAGAAGGCAGACTTTCTGGCTCCTCTCTTTATAATGTAAGTTCCATAAGGCAGATATTCTCATCTGTTATATTTATTCATGTAACATTGGCTTCTGCTTCAGTTCAGCTCAGTTCA